>NC_091251.1:75967500-78467500 GCF_042477335.2 Ovis canadensis
GGAGAACAGTATGGAAGTTCCTTAAAAAAAAAAAAAACCAAACTAAAAATAGAGCTACATATGACCCTGCAATCCTGCTCCTGGGCATATATCCAGAGAAAAACCCCAATGTTCACTGCAGCACTGTTTACAGTAGCCAAGACATGGAAGCAACCTAAATGTCCATAGACAGAGGAATGGATAAAGATGTGGTGCATATATACAATGGAATATCACTCAGCCATTAAAAAGAATGAAAGAATGCCATTTGCCACAACATGAAGAGACCTAGAGAGTGCCATACTGCGTGACGTCAGTCAGAAAGAGAAGGGGAAATGTCATATGACATCCTTTACATGTGAAAACTAAAAAGAAATGATCACATGAATGTATTACAAAACAGAAGGAGACTCACAGACTTAGAAAATGAACTTATGGTTGCAGGGGGAAGGGATAATTAGGGACTTGTGGAATAGTCATGTACACACCGCTATATTTAAAAGGTATAACCAACAAAGACCTATTGTACAGCACATGCTCACTGGTATGTCCAGCCTAGATGTGAGGCAGGTTTGGGATAGAATGGATACATGTATATGTTGCCTGAGTCCCTTCGCTGTTCACTGAAACTACCACAACATTGTTCACTGACTATACCCTAATACAAAATAAAAAGTTTAAAGTCTGGGAAACAAAAAAAAAGAAAACAACAAGGAAGTTACTCTTAAAGCAACATGAAAAATAATATTTAAGATTTATTTAGTTCTATGTTTAAAAATTCATTTTTTCTTCTTCAAATTCAGAATTAAAACATGTCTACACTAAGTGTGGCACAGATTCTCCAAGACATGGAGAATCAAACCATATCGACTTCCTCTTCTTTCTCACATCATCTTTTGCTCAAGACAATCCTTACAGTATGCAATGATTATGTTCAAAAAATTCTTTTGAGTCTTAGAATTTAGATTTGCCACAAGGAAACATTATAAATAGATTCCAAATCAGACTATTACCCAAATCTAAAAGAGTCCAAAGTATACTATGAGAAATATTCCACTAAACTGATATCATAAGGCTTTTTGCAGAATATATGGTTGATGTTCAGCTAGAGATGTAAGGAAAACTGCTAAGAGGCACCTGCAGTGTGGGCTGGAGGGAAGAGAAGCTTAAAAACAATGGAGGTGTTAAGTGGTGAGGGAGAGAAGCTCTCCTGCTAAAAGTAGCACACTTGGCTACTCCCTCCTCATCCTTCATATACTGTAGGAATTAACTGGCCTCCTTCTTCTTTCCCAGCTAGGATTTATCGCCTTAGGCCAAGGTTTCTTTTTTTGCTTAAAAAAAAAAAAAAGTTCCTCACAATAGAAGAGCTTTACCTTCTGCTTTCCTCACCAATTCCTGAAACACAGAACTACTCTCAAGTCCTTGTCTTTTTAATCACTCAGCCTTCCAAAAAAGGAAATAGGCAAACTGGACAAAGTGTTGCTCTTTGGATACTCAACCAGTAAATGAATCGATAAACATTTTCCAAGGACCTGCTATATGCCAGATACTAAGCTAGGCCATGGGAATATATACTTAAGGTACACTTATCTCAGAATTCCCATCCTAGAGGTTCTTGCTGCTCAAGTGAGGGACACAAACAAATATAATGAGATAAAAAGATAAAAGAGCAAAATGCAACAGGAGCAAATAACTTTAAACGTGGAAGACTGATTAGGCTCTGAAGAAAAGGGGACGTTTTACCTGGGTCTTAATGTGGGAATTCTAACACGTACCAAGAGTAACTGTTCTATAGACAATAGTGGCTCTAAATCAGATGGTTTTATGAAGGTAATTATGATGGGATTACAGAGAGTGAATCAGAAAAAGAAAGAACCTGGCACAAGAAATTTACTGCAACATTCTGGGAGTAGGACCTTTTCTAAGGCAGAAGCTAAAAAGGAGCCAAATGTGAGGGATATGTCTAAATTAGAATCACAGGTCTCACTGATACCGATTATAGATGAGAGAGGACAGCTGGAAGGTGAAGAGGAACGCTAGAAAGTTCCTGGCTTGAAAATCAAATGGATGATACCAACACCACCAAGATTTGTTTCTGAACATTTAGCATGTACCAGTAACACTTAACATACTCTCACTTAATCCTCACAAAAATGCTAAGTGGTAAATGCTATCACAATTCCTGTTTCAAGAGATGAGACAATCAAAGGACAGAGGAACTGTAAATTTGATCCCTTCTCCAGAGGATCTTCCTGACCCAAGGATTGAACCCAGGTCCCTAGCACCGGGGGCAGATTCCTTCCTGTCTGAGTCACCAGGAAAGCACTATAATTGAGAGGGAGTATAGGTAGGGAGGTAAAGGGATTATTAAATGAAGTGGAAATACCCCAGGGCTTGCCAGAGGGACTGGAGAGTGCTGAGAAGTGAAATATGGAGGCTGTACTTCATTCCTGCCTTTCCTTAAAACGGTACCTGCCATTCCTAACTCAGAGCTAAGTCGCGTGCACTGGCAGCAGGACTCTTGTAGGGCAGACTTCAAGTCATCTTGAAGGGAAAGAGCCATAAAAATTCTGGTGGGAGTTTCAACAAACTTTCCGTAAGTCTGACATCATGGATCTTTCGACAACTTGCTTATTAGTTTGTGCCTTTCCCTGCCAGTATCACAGCGGGGCTTACAAAGACCACATAAACTGGGAACTGAAAAAGTCCTTACGAATCAACCCAATCTAAGTTCTTCCTATAGATAAGGAAACCAGGTTCAGTGGGGTTAGGTTCTTGCTTGAGGCTCTACAGATCCTCAGGGGCAGAGAGATCAGATTCCAGTTCTAATAGGCACCTAACTGAAATCTCAGCTAAGAAGTTGGCATGAAGAAATGGGTTCACAGTCTAAATTTATGTTCACTCACCTCTGCCCAAGGGAAACAAACCCCAGGCAGAGAAACCCTGTCATCAGAGACCGCTCTTTCATTAGGGTCTCAAAGAACTATGGGGAAATACTCAAACCACTCCATTTCTCTGTTCCAATACTAACCATACACTGGAAACATCAATTTGTATATAATGGACCCCAGTCTTCACAGGCACCAAGAAGCTAATCAATTCAAGATATATCCTAAGATATATATATGTATGTTCAATAGATAATAAGAACTGGACCATGGAAATTGTGATTCAAGTAAGACTGGTTTCAGGAGGCTGTGCCTAGAACCAGCCAACACTGCAAAGTCATTCATTAGTTCACTCTCAAAACACCAAATGTGAAGGAATATTTATATTATGCATATGTTCAACTGATTTAATAATGACAGCTATAGACAATAAAATTCAAAAAGGTTATGGCTGGTAGCTATTTCATTATTTGAAGAATACATATACTACTGAACAAAATTAAACTGAGTTTAAACAAGTGAAGAACAGAAACTGATTATCAACAGCAAAGAGGCAATTCAGAAAAATGATGTTACTAACCACTTCTTATTTTATATTAGAGATTAAATAAAATTATATTATAAAATGAATATTCTGTATCACATAAAAATAACTGAAACAACTTCTAAATCATTCTTCGCTTCCTTAAGACTGTTCTAGAGAGACCAGAAGTAAATTCCTCAGTTATTTTTAATCTTATTCTAAAAGAGCAACCCTCCTTCCAGAATCATCCTTTACTCTAGAATAATCATCCAAGAGATTCTCAGCAGTGCATTCTATACTACATCAGTACAACACGATCTATGACTTAATTCAAGTAACTATAATAGGATTATTAGTATACTAGAAATAAGTATATTCCTGATTTTCCACAGCAATGAAAAACAGAAAGAAACTGCTTTTAACAAAGTCCCAGAGCTAACTCAGCTGACATACACTTTTAGTAATCAATAAAATGAAAACAGCAAACCCTGGCAATGACGCATGTAAATATTCCAAAACTCAGTAACTGTTGCCCACTCACCCCATCCATTCAACAAATTAAGTGAAGACTACCAAGATCATGGAGGAGGAAATGGCAACCCACTCCAGTGTTCTTACCTGGGAAATCCCACAGACAGAGGAGCCTGGCTGGCTACAGTCCATGGGTTTGCAAAGAGTTGGACACAACTAAGCGACTAACACTTTCCCTTCATACCAAGATCATGTGTGTTTGCTAAGCCACTCAGTCATGCTTAACTCTTTATACCCCATGGACTGTAGCCCAACAGGCTCCTCTGTCCATGGGCTTCTCCAGACAAGAATACTGGAGTGGGTTGCCATTCCCTTCTCCAGGGGATCTTCCTGACCCAGGGATCAAATCCGTGTCTCTTACGTCTCCTGCACTGGCAAGTGAGTTCTTTACTACTAGTGCCACCTGGGAAGCCCCTCCAAGATGATACAAACAGTAATTATATTAACCTAACCTTTAAAATCTTTAATCTCAGTTCAGTTGCTTAGTCATGTCCGACTCTTTGACCCCACACTGCAGCACGCCAGGCCTCCCTGTCCATCACCAACTCCTGGGGTTTACTCAAACTCACGTCCATTGAGTTGGTGACACCATCCAACCATCTCATCCTCTGTCGTCCCCTTCTCCTCCTGCCTTCAACCTTTCCCAGCATCAGGGTCTTTCCTAAGGAGTCAGTTCTTCACATCAGGTGGCCAAAGGATTGGAGTTTCAGCTTCAGCATCAGTCTTTCCAATGAATATTCAGGACTGATTTCCTTTAGGATGGACTGGTTTGATCTCCTTGCAGTCCAAGGGACTCTCTCCAGAGTCTTCTCCAACACCCCACTTCAAAAGCATCAATTCTTCGGCGCTCAGCTTTCTTTATAGTTCAGCTGTCACATCCATACGTGACTACTGGAAAAATCACAGCTTTGACTATACAGACCTTTGTTGGCAAAGTAATGTCTCTGCTTTTTATTATGCTGTTTAGGTTGGTCATAACTTTTCTTCCAAGGAGCAAGCGTCTTTTAATTTCATGGCTGCAGTCACCATCTGCAGTGATTTTGGAGCCTCCCCTCAAAAAAAAATGTTGAATATTTCTCTAAGGCTGAACTTATGTCTCCTTGTTTTTCTTTGTATCCAAATACTATGGAATTTACTTCTCAAATGGCTGTTAAATGTGTCCCTTTTTTTCCTTTTATTACATTGCTTTAGCTCAAGTCCTCAACATCTCTTGTCTGAACTATAGTATTTTTTACAAAACTATCTGAGTTACTTTTTAAAATGCAAATTTGATAATTTTACTTCTCTACTTAACTTTCCAAGTCCCTCTGTTGCTGAAGTGTTTTATAACCTCTCAGTGGGTTATATAAATCCTAACCTTCTGTGCACCTTGATGCTTAGTTGTCCCCAGGTTCTACAACTCATGTTCTGGCCTAGTTTGTGAAACACCCTGATGTTTTTTGCCTCCTTGGTTGTATACCTTTCTCTTTCCTTCTCATCAGGGTGACAAAATTCTACATAAAAACCAAATATTACCATCTCTACGTCTTTACTAACCCTCTTGCCAAAGCAGTTAGGTACATCTTAGCATTCTGAATAATGTATCCCAATCAATTATAATTGATTTTATGTAACTCCCTTCCTCCACTCAATTAAGGGTCTTTGGTCTTATTTATCTTGTACCTCAAAGGCAAAAAGCCCAGGGCCTTTTACATGGAATTAAACCAATAAATATTTGTAATATGCAAGTAACATGAAAACTCTTAAATGTACTCGTCTATTACTGACATAGTGAACTGTAGACTGAAGAGTTAGAAGCAAAGTTGGTATTTTATGCAATTAAACAAAAGTATGGTGGTAACTAAAACATGAACCATGTTGTTAGATAACTGGTGTTAACTAAACCACGATAACTAAAACGTGTATGTTGAAACTGTGCAAAATATTGATGGTTTCCAAATTCTGATATGTCCTATTCTTAATAAAATGTTTGTCATCTGTTAGTAGAAGCAGTAAACCATTTCAAAGTTTACATTATCATTCAAACTGTCAAAATATTTCAATTAAAGTACTCCATTCAATTTCAGCATAAGAAAATTATTATTTTACATTAAGATTTCAATGAGTGACTAAAACAGATGCATCAACCAGTGATTAAAAACATTTAGAAACTAAACTTCTGATACCAAGTGACTAGTTGACATTTCTTTGACATAGCTAACTTGATTGAAAATTCAGGAATTCGCCCATCAAAGCAAAACACAATCAACTAAGTTTATAAATCGCCTTCTGAAGTTACTCACAAACACAAAATAATGTTTATCAATTTCAGTATCAATTGAATACTATTTCAAATAGCCATAATATCTGCTATTACAAAATACACTAATTCGAGTAGTTAAGAAGTTTTACCAGATGACATAAGTCATGTGCGCAATTACAGAGTGCACACAAACAGAAGGCATGTCAATTATTCATTTCCAGAGGGTGGGTAACTTTCTATCCAATCCTAAAGGCTTACTACAAATTTGGTTCAGTTTGGCTTAGTTCCTAGAAGACTGGACTCAAAAGTCCATGCAATGTCAACATCTGACAAATTCGAAGAGTAACATCAAGGCTGAATTTATCAGTTAATGTTTGACTCATGGAGTATTAAAACTGGACTTGTTTTTTGAAATTAGTCAAAGGCACTAGTTATTCATTCTATACTTCAAAAAAGAAGTATGGAAACAAATTCTAATACAGGACTACAGCACAAGCTATGGAAAAAATATCTCTTGGAATCTGAGAGGCTTACTACTGCTTGTATCATATGTTACTGATATATATGAATATGATGTACTTGAAATTTGTAAAGATCTGATGTCTCTTTCCAGTTTAAAATCTGTTATGGGTATCTCACAGCTCTTACCACGACACTAAATCTTTTAAATTTGGTTTACAATGCACTTTAAGCATTTGCTTATTTCTTAAGCCTGTCAAGTCCCTGGTTCCCCAGGACCATTCCTCCATCAACACAGACTCTCAGTTCCTCAAATGGCGGCCTTCCCTCACCCCCATGCTCTCATGCTCGACTTCTCATGTTCTCCCAATCTGCTGCTCTTTCATCCTACACCGCTTTCCCAAGATCTTCTGCCACTCATTCACCTGGCTCTTTCCTACTCCACCATCAGGCTTCCCTGGTGGCTTAGAGGTTAAAGCGTCTGCCCACAATGCGGGAAACCTGGGTTCGATCCCTGGGTCAGGAAGATCCCCTGGAGAAGGAAAAGGCGACCCACTCCAGTATTCTTGCCTGAAGAATCCCATGGACAGAGGAGCCCGGTGGACACCACTGGCCCTCAATTTAAATGTAATTTCCTCCAGAAACCCTTCCCCATATACTAGGTTGGGTTCCCTAGTATATATACTCTCTGATAACTATTTTAATTATCATAACACTCATCACATAATAGCAATTACTTATTTAGATTATCTTGCCCCTAAGACTGCAGGTCAAATCAGTCTAAGGATTAAGTTAATTTTGTACACTTCTTGTCTCTGGCATTTGCAGTATGGTAGAGGGCACTCTAGTAGGTTCTCATTTAAAGCAAGTAGGTGAATGAAGGAATAACAGAAGAAAACAGAATACCATTTCCTGACTTAATGATATCTTTCCTCTCTATAATCATATTTTCTATTTCTCTTAGTCTCTAATACATCATAAACATCACAGCTTTCAATCCAGAATACCTTTCTTCCAAACTTTTCACCCTGGCTCTCTTCAAATAAAGTCAGTCAATCTAGGCTCATGCTTCTAAATCTCCACCATCTTCCTGAACCACATATTTGGTGCTTCACATTGAGACTCTCAATTCAAAGCAATCTTTTTTTTTTTTTACTAGAAAGTCGTTCAGATTTTATGTGGGGACTATGTCCCATTACCTAATATAATGCTTCAGTTCATTTCAGTTCAGTCGCTCAGTCGTGTCCGACTCTTTGCGACCTCATGAATCGCTGCACGCCAGGCCTCCTGTCCATCACCAACTCCTGGAGTTCACTCAGACTCACATCCATTGAGTCAGTGATGCCATCCAGCCATCCCATTCTCTGTCATCCCTTTCTCCTCCTGCCCCCAATCCCTCCCAGCATCAGGGTCTTTTCCAATGAGTCAACTCTTCGCCTGAGGCCAAAGTACTGGAGTTTCAGCTTTAGCATCATTCCCTCCAAAGAAATCCCAGGGCTAATTTCCTTCAGAATGGACTGGTTGGATCTTCTTGCAGTCCAAGGGACTCTCAAGAGTCTTCTCCAACACCGCAGTTCAAAAGCATCAATTCTTCGGCACTCAGTTTTCTTCACAGTCCATCTCTCACGTTCATACATGACCACAGGAAAAACCATAGCCTTTACTAGATGGACCTTTGTTGGCAAAGTAATGTCTTCTGCTTTTGAATATGCTATCTAGGTTGGTCATAACTTTTCTTCCAAGGAGTAAGCGTCTTTTAATTTCATGGCTGCAGTCACCATCTGCACTGATTTTGGAGCCCCCCAAAATAAAGTCTGACACTGTTTTCACTGTTTCCCCATGTATTTCCCATGAAGTGATGGGACCGGATGCCATGATCTTCGTTTTCTGAATGTGGAGCTTTAAGCCAACTTTTTCACTCTCCTCTTTCACTTTCATCAAGAGGCTTTTTAGTTCCTCTTCACTTTCTGCCATAAGGGTGGTGTCATCTGCATAATCTGAGGTTATTGATATTTTTCCCAGCAATCTTGACTCCAGCTTGTGCTTCTTCCAGCCCAGCATTTCTCATGATGTACCCTACGTATAAGTTAAATAAGCAGGGTGACAATATACAGCCTTGACGTACTCCTTTTCCTATTTGGAACCAGTCTGTTGTTTCATGTCCAGTTCTAACTGTTGCTTCCTGACCTGCATATAGGTTTCTCAAGAGGCACGTTAGGTTCTCTGGTATTCCCATCTCTTTCAGAATTTTCCAGTTTATTGTGGCCCTCCATAAATGTTTGCTTGCTGCTACAACTGATGGGTCAAGTTCACCACCTCTTTGATCCTCACAAATGCCACATGTTATAAGCCTCTCTTCCCTGGTGGCTCAGAGGTTAAAGTGTCTGCCTCCAATGCAGGAGACCCGGCTCTGATCCCTGGGTCGGGAAGATCCCCTGGAGAAGGAAATGGTAACCCACTCCAGTATTCTTGCCCGGAGAATCCCATGGACAGAGAAGCCTGGCAGGCTACAGTCCATTGGGTCACAAAGAGTTGGACACGACTGAGCGACTTCACTTCAACCTATTGAAACAAAAAATTAATGTACAGACCTATCTTTGGGTGGGAATATTTATACGTGAATGTCTCCTCTTGCTCTAAAGTCCCTCTTTCCTAGTCTAAGTTCTTTTAAGGCACTTATTCCCCAAATTCATCAGGGAAAATATTTAGTAGTGAGATATCCTAGCCGTCCATTAGGATCCTCAATAAAATAACCACAGTCACTCTGAAGGACAGAGAAGCCTGGCATGCTGCAGTCCATGGGGTCATAAAGAGCTGGACGAGACTGAGCAACTGAACAACAACCATCTCCCTAACAGTACTCACTATACACCGCTGTGTCCTTTACACATATGTATTCATTTAATCCTCACAACAACTCATATGAGGTAAATATATTACTACCCTCATTTTATTTATAGGAGACTAAGCCACCACAAAGTTAAATAACTTGACCCAGGGTCACAAAGCTTATAGGGAGTGAAGCCAGTATTCCCACCCAGGCAGTTTAGCTCAGGGAACACATTCCAGAGTTCAGAGCCATTAAACAAAACTTACAAAAGCAAGAAAATAAGAAGGGGTTTTGGTTAAGTACTACATAAATACAATGAAAATAAACCAGGCTATTTCAACCCACAATTCAAATTGTTGTTTTAGGTTTACATAGTATTTGAAGGATAACTGAGGGTAACATTTTTTTTTTTGAGCTCTTAATATAGGCATTCTACTTATTACCAGAGATTCTGTTAATATTGGTGTTGCCAAAAGGTTCATTCAGGTTTTTTTGTACCATCTCTTGAAAAAGACCTGAACAAACTTTTTGGTCATCCCAATACTTTTTACATCATACTTACTTCTTACATTAACTCTAAGAAGCAAGGAAGTAAACAAAGGTTAAGTGAGATTAATAATCAGGAGAGGTTAAAACAATATGCCAAGGTCATATATAACTCTAAGTGGCCATGTCTTGGACTTAAGTCCTTAAACATTGACAAAGTTAACCTTTTAAAAAAGGCATTTGCTTAAACCAGAATATTAAATTGGAATAGCCTCCATTTAAGCATGGTTTATCTATAATTTTCTATATATTGGAATATAAAATCTATTGCTTCTAAACCATCTTTGTCATATCCAGGCAAGAATACTGAAGTGGGTAGTCAGTATACCTTTCTCCAGGGGATCCTCCTGACCCAGGGATGGAACACAGATCTCCTGCACTACAGGCAGATTCTTTACCATCTGAGCCACCAGGGAAACCCCATAATGATAAAGGTAAGCACAATAAAGTTAAAATACATTCCTAATATGGTAGAGAATAAATCAGTACTATTTGGCTCACTTTTATAAA
The DNA here is from genome assembly GCF_042477335.2 of Ovis canadensis. Lineage (NCBI taxonomy): Eukaryota > Metazoa > Chordata > Mammalia > Artiodactyla > Bovidae > Ovis > Ovis canadensis. The sequence continues at coordinate 75,978,009 of NC_091251.1, forward strand.
TGACACATTCCCAATCTTTTATAAAATATTATTTCTCTAGCTCGGTAAAAGGGAACATTTTATATAGCTACACTTCATCAACATAGCTCCATTTACAGAGGCTATTCTAAAATACTTCACATATATTAACTGAGTCCTTATAATAAGCCTAGGATAAAGACATTGTTATTATTCCCATTTTGCAGATGAGCAACCAGAGGCACAGACAGGTTAGGTCACACACCACAGGGCTGCAAAATCAGGATTATGAGTTAGGAAGCCCTCCCACAGTCTATGCTCCACAACAAGGGCATTCTATCACAGCAACAGATTGCATCAACACCTTGCATAAAAGCTTCAACTGATACAGCAACTGTCTGCATTTTTCAAGTTATTTTTAATTTCAAAGGTTATGAAATTCAGGAACTACATTAAGGAACAATCAACTGGGAGGCACTTATCCAACAGACATCTTCATCTGCAATCAATAATGCTAGCACGTCACTGGTGTTTTATTCATAACCTTGAATGCTCCATTAAGAAAAGATATCAAAACCATCATTACACTGAGGCTTTAAAATTGATCTTTAAAATACCTCTTGTAGCTTTTAGTTACAGCACAGTATAAAAATAAGATAGATAAATATCTGAGAAAAGATTCACTACAGATTCCAAAGCAAACGTCACCTCCTCTGGGCTGAAGGTTACCGGCTCTGTTACCTTGAACACTGTATAAGGGTTACCCACTGAAACTGGATGGTCTTTATAACTAAATAATAAATAATTGAGTCTGCAGACTGAATCATGAAAGGAAGGGAAATCTATATGTAAACTCATTTCAACCATTTATCGCTTATCATCTTCTCTTAAGAACACTAACTCACTTAGAAGCAGAATTACTGAAACTGAGAAAAAATATCAGAAAATAAAAATTTCAACATTCTACACATAACTCTGAGTCACTATGAATAAACAGTGTAATACTGTCAATGAAGGAAGGCAGACAAAAAGCAAAGAATGAAGGATTCAAATAATGACCCTTTATACACAATGATACTATTCAGAGGATACTATATTTGAAGAACAATTTTCAAAGACTTCCAATAACATTACAAAGGTAAGGTAACAAACTTAAGTGAAGGCTTCTGTCTTTATCTATACTGTACAGATAAGGAAACTGAGACCCTTAACATGAAAACTCTGACTTAAAAACTTTCTAAAAATCACAAAGCTATTAAGTAGCATGGTCAGGATTATAATCCAGACTTAATTCTTTTGATAACATTACACCCTAAAATTTTAATTATTCAATGATGCTTTATTACAGATCTATTTTTATGACTAATGTTCTAAAATATCTAGGTCTTTTAATGGATTGCTGATAAATCAGTTTTCACTGGCCTATTATTTTATAGCTCAGATTTTACCACATAAAAGTTGTAATTACATTATTTCAAACTGATATGATGCAATTATTCCCCTTCTGATACATTATCACTACTATACTTCATATATTTCTCCTTTCAACATACAAAAATAAACAAAAGCTATACAACTTATACGGCAGAAAGTTTCAAATTCTGACTAAGCCAATTCCCTTGTGGAAGACAATTTTTCAAAAGTTCAATCCAGAAAAAACCTGATAAAATTGGACTTCCTCAAAATTTAAAAGTTTTGCTCTTTGAAAGATACGGTTAAGAAAATAAAAAGACAAGCCACAGACTGGGAGAAAATACTACAAAACACCTATCAGATAAAGTACTTGTATCTGGAATATATTAAGTAATCTTAAAACTCAACAAGAAAACAAACAATTAAAAAAATAAGCAAATGATATGAAGACAATTTACTAAGATATACACATGGCATATAAGCCTGTAAAAAGCTTCCCATCATAGCCATTAAGTGTGACTTACAATCATCATAAAATATCATTACATACTTTATTAGACTGAATAAAATTAAACAAAAATAAAACCAAAAACACCTGACAATACCAAATGCTACTGGAGGACTTGGAACAATTGTTAATTCTCATAAAATCTCCGCAAACTACAAACAATGGTACTCTGAAAACACTGGAAACAACTGGTAGACAGACAAACTGTGGTACACATTCATAAAATGAACTACAACTGAACAATAAAAACAACTACTCACACACAAGAATCTAAAATGTATTACGCTAAACATCTATTTCTGCTTTATTGATTACGCCAAAGCCTTTGACTCTGTGGATCACAATAAACTGTGGAAAATTCTGAAAGAGATGGGAATACCAGACCACCTGACCTGCCTCTTGAGAAATCTGTATGCAGGTCAGGAAGCAACAGTTAGAACTGGACATGGAACAACAGACTGGTTCCAAATAGGAAAAGGAGTATGTCAAGGCTGTATATTATCACCCTGCTTATTTAACTTCTATGCAGGGTACATCATGAGAAACGCTGGACTGGAAGAAACACAAGCTGGAATCAAGATTGCTGGGAGAAATATCAATCACCTCAGATATGCAGATGACACCACCCTTATGGCAGAAAGTGAAGAGGAACTAAAAAGCCTCTTGATGAAAGTCAAAGAGAGTGAAAAAGTTGACTTAAAGCTCAACAATGAGAAAACTAAGATCACAGCATCTGGTCCCATCACCTCATGGGAAATAGATGAGGAAACAGTGGCTGACCTTATTTTTGGGGGCTCCAAAATCAGTGCAGATGGTGACTGCAGCCATGAAATTAAAAGACGCTTACTCCTTGGAAGAAAAGTTATGACCAACCTAGACAGCATATTCAAAAGCAGAGACATTACTTTGCCAACTAAGGTCCGTCTAGTCAAGGCTATGCTTTTTCGAGTGGTCATGTATGGATGTGAGAGTTGGACTGTGAAGAAGGCTGAGCGCCGAAGAATTGATGCTTTTGAACTGCGGTGTTGGAGAAGACTCTTGAGAGTCCCTTGGACTGCAAAGAGATCCAACCAATCCATTCTGAAGGAGTGATGCTAAAGCTGAAACTCCAGTACTTCGGCCACCTTGTGGGAAGAGTTGACTCATTGGAGAAGACTCTGATGCTGGGAGGGATTGGGGGCAGAAGGGGATGACAGAGAATGAGATGGCTGGATGGCATCACCAACTCGATGGACGTGAGTCTGAGTGAACTCCGGGAGTTGGTGATGGACAGGAGGCCTGGTGTGCTGCGATTCATGGGGTCACAAAGAGTCGGACACGACTGAGCGACTGAACTGAACAATTATTTTTAAATAAAATGTACTACTAAAATGTAAAGAGCTTCCCTGGTGGCTCAGACGGTAAAGCATCTGCCTGCAATGCAGGAGACCCGGGTTTGATCCCTGGGTCGGGAAGATCTGGTGGAAAAGGAAATGGCAACCCACTCCAGTACTCTTGCCTGGAAAATTCCATGGACTGAGGAGCCTGATAGGCTACAGCCCACGGGGTTGCAAAGAGTCGAACACTACTGAGCGACTTCACTTTCACTAATAAAATGTACTAGTCGCTAAGTTGTGTCCAATTCTTTTGTGACCTCATGACCTGTATGTAGCCTGCATGGCTCCTCAATCCATGAATTTCCCAGGCAAGAATACTGGAGTGAGTTACCATTTTCTTTTCCAGGAGATCGTCCCAACCCAGAGATCAAACCCATGTCTCCTGCATTGCAGGGGGATTCTTTAGCTGAGTCACCAGAGTGAAAGAATCCACCCTCAAAGCTCCATTTATATGACATTCTGGAAAAGACATTCAGTGGTTTCTCAGGAGCTGGAGTTGAAGGGGTGGGCTCATTATAAAGAAACACAAAGACAAGTTTTTGGGGTGTTGGAAAAGTTCTATGTCTTGACTGTGGTTGTTTTATGACTGCATGCATTTGCTAAAACTCAGCACAGTATACTAAACAGTATGAATTTTATTGTATGTAAATTATACCTCAGTAAGCCTGATTTTAAGAAAAATTAACAAGCAAAAAATGCAGTAATTATGCAAAAATTTGTTACAAAAGAATTATAGTAGATATGACTTTGTAACCACAAACATGAGTGCAGAATATTGTATCTCAATTAAAAAGTTATCTTAAAATATTTTTTTAGAGTATCTGTTTACCTCACACTGGGCATATATACCATTTTGTAATATACTATGGCATCAGCATAAATTTTAAATTATTTCAGTAAGATAATTATCTAAACAAAAATACTGCACATATTAGCTTTTTTCTTAAACCATTTCCATTAATTTCTAAATGGGCTCAATGTTTTCACAAACCAAGATACAATGGTATATCATTCCTTTGTTACAAATGAATAAAAACATACTACTGAGGGCTTCATGGTTATAAATATTTCAAATCTCTGGAATACCACTGTCCACTTACTGGTCCACTCCATTTCAGAAATCTCATGAAAACAGTAGTTAAATAGCTCTTTGCTACATTACAGAGGCATGTATGCTTGGAAGTGAGCGAAAGGGTGGAATGATAGCTATTTTCCTAGCTGTTGGGGGTTGAGAGCACAAAGCAGTCCCAAACTAGGCTCCTTCTGAGTGGCGTAATTCTCCACGATTAAAGCTGGAACCTTTTAAACAGTCTAGATTACATCTGAACTCCTTTTAAAAGGAGTTCCTCCCCGACCCCTGCCTCCACTTCAGGATATTCAGGGACTCTCAATGCCACTGAGAAAACAGCCACTTTTATCTGTACAGCACAAATAGTCCATATAATGCATTTTCGCATGTATTATCTCTTTTCTCACCAAGATCTAAGAGAAAGTTTTTTAAAATTGGAATTTTACAGATGTCAAAACTCACTCAGAAGATTAGATTAGTTGTCCAAGATCACACAAGCTAATAAGTGGCGGAGCCAGAATATTATTTATTATTCTGTATATCTATTAGTGTCTACTAGCCTAAAGAAAACTAACACGATGGAAACCTATACCCAATGTGTGTAAAAATATTGTATACCTTATCCAATAGTAAGCTAAGAAGACAACTAAGTTTTAAAGATGAAGGTGTATGAAGAACCTACAATCATTCTGAAGTGAAATTCACACTGATAAACAATTTTATTGTGAAAAAAAAGGTAAAACAATGTCTTGAAAAGACAAATGCTAAGCAACTATTACATAGGATGGCTGTGAAGTCTGGAAACAGGTACTATTACTTTACATATATTTCAATGTAATATTAATAAGCCACATATTACATAATCTCTTATGGTTCTAAACTTGGTAGCCATTGTGTATATCAAAAGAAACTAAGAAAAGAAGGCAATTTACTGACAGCTAAATGTAGAATGAGATCTTGGGTGGAAAAAAACAAAGGCCAATACTGGAACAACTGCCAAATATGAATCTGGATGCATGTTAGACAACAGTATCAAATCAATGTTTAATTTCCTGAACCTGATAACTGTAATGTAATATGAAAGAAAAAGTCCTTGTTCTTAGGTGATACATATTTTAAGTACTTAGAGATGGAGGGTTATGATGTGTAACTTCCTCAAATGGTTCCCAAAAGTGTGTGTGTATGTGCACAGAGAAATCAAATGAAAAATGCTAACAGATGATCTAAATGAAGATTATAGTATTCAGTTATCATTCTTGAATGTGTAAGTTTGAAATTACAAAAAATAAAGAGTTGAAGATAAAAGACAAAACTTCAAATTTTCTGTTTTTAATAGCTAATAAACATTTCCAACACTATCTTTTCTAACAAACTGAATAAAAAAGATACATTCTTTTTAGTGCCTCTATAAATATAAGTTAACTCTACTTGGAATCAAACAGTATTTATTGACTTTTTTAAAACTGGGTATAAAACACAGCAGCAAACAACCCATAATGTATCCAAAGAATAGCTTGAACTTTATTACATGCTATGAGAATTTTAGTAAAATTCACAATGTCCTTTATTTTTAAAGAGCTTCAGATGTGCTGAGAAACAGATAAAATTCAATGTCCAGTTCTTATGGATCATTAAGAGTACTCTAAATACTGAGTAACGAGAAGGCAATGGTAACCCACTCCAGTACTCTTGCCTGGAAAATCCTATGGACGGAGGAGCCTGGTAGGCTGCAGTCCATGGGGTTGCTAAGAGTCGGACACGACTGAGCGACTTCACTTTCACGCACTGGAGAAGGAAATGACAACCCACTCCAGTGTTCTTGCCTGGAGAATCCCAGGGACAGGGGAGCCTGGTGGGCTGCCGTCTATGGGGTCGCACAGAGTCAGACACGACTGAAGTGACTTAGCAGCAAATACTGAGTAAACTTGCTCTAAGACAGTACATATTTAACTAAAATTCAACTTATTCTAATATATATGATTTCACCATGAAGTGCTTCTCCCACCCTACTTCAAAAGATTTTCAGAAATTTTTATCTTGATATAGTCCACTATGAATGCACTGACGCTGCATCATGCTGACATTTCACTTCCATGAATTCAATCATAAGCCCTCAGGAAAAAAACTGAGGATTTCAACAACATAGACACCATTTCACTAAATAAGCACACCCTCCCCAAGGAGCACTAAGCAGGAGTATAAGGGAGCTGTCCAGTATAAGCGTTTCTCCCCATGTGCATCTTGCCAAGCTCTGATCCCAGTATTTAAAGTATTTTTGTATAACAAAGCCCCGAATGCAAGCCACTTTCTTCATCTCTGGTCCAACTAAAGAAATTTATTTTTGGAATTTCTGAAGGAAAAACTAGCTATTTTATAATTCTATGAGATGGAATGAATGAATGGAAACCATACTTCACCATCACTTATCACTTTAAGGGATTTTTAAGGTAATTTGAACCAAAATCTTTGTCGAGTGGCATCATATATGCTAAATTCACAGTTTAACTTAATCCTAACACACAACTCCAACATAAATGTATTCTATTTCATTATTATAGCAAGAACATGATACACAATAAAGTGAGGATGACTTCTTTCCAAAGGCTACATCCAGAAACAGTAGCCTTTTGCTATGCAGTGAAACAAAGCATCTTTTGGCATTTTGAATCCTCAATACTTACTAAGCTCTGAATTCTACAGAGTAGAACAGTTTTAATATTTCTTGGTGATCTCCAAAGGTACATCAGGGAATCCCATAAAACTGAGCCTCCTCCCTACCTGCAACATTTATTTTTAAATGCAACTATTTTTATAATTTTATTCTCTGGTGTCTTATTTTTATAATCCTTAACCTTGATATTTTATATTTTAACTCTTTTCTTAAAAAAAAAAAAAACTATTAGCTTTGAAAACTGTTTTCAACAAAAAGTACAGTAAGTTTTAAAAATTCTATTTAAAGCTTTCAATCTGGATTTAAAAAATCAAGGGTAATAACTTTTCATTTTCAGAATGGGGTATAAACATTGGGAAGATTGATATGGAAATTACTTGTCTAGTACCAACCTAAAGTCACAGATGCAAGAAGTTTCTGTGACATCAGGATATAATTCCCTAAAGCCCACTTTTCCATGGTGTACACTCTATTTTCTTTTAAAAGATCTGAGCAGAATAACAAATGTCTTGTGTACTAAAATTTAAAACGGATTACATAGATCTTTGAATTAAGGTCATAAATCTAAGAATCACGGTTGAATGACCTTACCTGAAGCACCCAAATTCTTTATAAAATTCTAAATATAAAGATGTTGCTGGAAGCATTATTTACTTTTTTAGCTTGCTTCATTAAAGTGCCTGAGTCTGGGATGAACACTGTACCTTCAAAATAAGGCTAACTTTCAAGGGCCAAATCTTTGATCATAGACCTCTTCAAAAACATAATGAAAGCTAAGACTTCGCAGAAAATTTCATGTGTGCACATACACACAAAATTTTTAACACAATGTTGAAGGAAGGAGTCATCATAAAATCTACCAATCCCAGAGAAATAACTGATTATGTGCAAGACAGCCTTAAAACATAATGCTCTGATATTTATTCATACACACTATGATGAAAATAAGAAGGCATGTGGAGTTTGAAAACATAGGTGAAGGCTGTTCTTCGGTACCATAACTGCTCCGAGTGCAGAGCAGCCTGGTTCTGCTAACTGTCCATCCCTGCTCTACAACCCCCTCAGACATGAGACCCTGCACCATCTGATCTGTGCCATGACCTCCATGTCTTTTCATCTAAACTCTGCAAGCTTCTTTGATCCACTTCAGCTATTAACAAGTAACCATCCAGTCTGCCCAATACCTTCAGTAACACAACTTACGGCTTCAGAAGGCAGGCCATTCCAGTTTTAGGAAACTCTGAAGAATTAAAAAGTTCTTTTCTAATCTGACGAGCCTTATTTGTAAGTCAAAATGCTGTCCAGAATTTCTCTTCTATTTACTTGCCAATAGGTAACAAAATAGCTTGCCATTCAAAATATCTAATCTTAAAACCAGGAGCAAAAATTCACTAAGCCCTACTTTTACCAAACCGGAGAGTCAGAATTACACTAAAGAACATTTTCTACTTGAAAATCAAAATCTAAGAGGATCAATATTGTTCAGTTCAAGAAAGATGTAAGGCTTTCATGTATACATTTCCTACCTTACTGGGTTTCTTTTCACTGCATAAAAAATTTAAATATATCAACATTAAAAGATTAACATTATAGTCACTGCAAATTAACATCAGTTCTGTCTGCAAATAGTTTATTCTCTGTATTTCTATTTAGGCCTGTGATTCTATAACAAACAGCTCCAATCAATGCAACATAGTCATTATTTATTCATTAGATAAAGCCTGGCTTTCAAGAACTACAAGTTGTCTCAGTCACCTTCAACAGCTCCTTTTTCACAATAATATCTCTTATTGAAACCAGTATATTAATAAGGCCCATTTGTCATATACAAAGCAATCTCTGAAGCAAATGCTTTGAAAACAAAGGAAATACAAACAATTATATTTTATATTTTCTTCCTTAAACAATCCCTTACTAGTGCTGGACAAAAAAGACTCAAATATTTTGCACAGTGACTGACTTAGTCAAATCAGATAAGAACAATGATAACTAACAGTTATGTAGGTAAACACACAGCAGAATCTCATTTTGAAAGGGTTACAAAGCAGGGGGACTCCCTCCTGGGCTCTGTTGCAGAGAGTCAAACAATGCGCATTCCTAAGGAGGTTTCCCTCTAAGGAGCTTCTTTATGGTCCTTCAATAATTAAACTCCCTGCACTGATCCAAAAAAGGTCCACCTAAATGAATGCTGTCTTATACTGCAATTACATTGGGGCACAATTTCGGTAAGTTTATACAGAAGGTATACACTAATCCTTGGTAAGAAATACATTTCCTGATAAATAACCGTTTTTCTACTTTTCCAGAGTGGCCTGAAGAAGGACTGCTGTGTTTTAAAAAGACACACATACAAAGCCTAAAAAGATAATGCCACACACTTATCAGAACTTGTACTACAAACAAATGACACATTAAAACTCAGGAACAGTCCTCCAAGCATTTCTCTTGTAATAAAAGCATCTACTGAATAGTTTTAGTTGATTCTGCCAGCTGAAAATGGTTTCATCCATCACAAATGTGTACTGAAAAATTTTCTTACACTTCACACTGTTGGATATGCTAGTATGACTGAGTCAGTGTTAAAATCAATCAACTTAACAGTATTAAATCAATATATTTGTACCTAATCAAATATTGCCAATCTACAGTCAATAATATCTGCGTTTTAAAACAAAATTCTTTCACTAGCTTGTTATTTACATAAAATCCAACGCTCGAAATAACTTAAAAGCACGGACTATTATAGACAGTCAAACACTGCCCCACCCCTTCTAAGAGTGGATGACTGGAACATTTTAATATACTCCATCACGTAGTAGCACTGCTACAACACTTTCATATTAACGCCAGAAGTTGAACATTTTTCAACAGAATTTAATTTTATATAGATTTTGCATCATCCTCAATGTCAAACGTCACCAACATTCAGGTACACTGAAGGTAAGGAACTGATAACCACAAACCCTGTAATATAACCCTCTCAACCTTCACTTGCGCACTCTTCTCACTTCCTTTAAGAATTAAGTTTTTTCTATTTCCTACGCAATTAAGAGTACTAGTTAGACTGAAATTACCAAATTATTAAAATTTCAAAGAGTAACAATACAAAAAAGAGGCAAAAGGGGAAACCCTATTTCTTTAAATATTAAGGGAATCTTACATTAGGAAAAAAAAGCATTTGCGGGATGCCAAGCAAGACTTCCAAAACCCACCCCTCCTCCCGCCTTAAAGTGCCCCCCTTCCCCACCCGCGCGCCCAGTCTGAGAAGTCGTTACTCTGACGCGGCCGGGATGCTACTCACCGAGTTTTTCCACCAATTTGAGCATCACCCCTCCAATGTGCACCTCCCCAGTCACTCTCAGGGTGACATCGCGGTTCAGGTCCGTCACATGAACGCTCAGTTCCCACGTCCCATCCGCATAGCAGCCATCTGGCATCCTTATCCCGTCCAGAGCCATGGCTCCTTCCTGCGAGCACGGAGGAAATGGCTCTCGTCAGCGTCACTCCCCCAAAGGAAAGCAAATCCCACCGAACTCGCAGAGTCAGCCGCGGGTGAGAGAAGGTGGAGAACGCGAGGGTTTCCGCACGAATTCTGGAGAGCCGGCGGCGAGGCCAGCTGCCGGCAGGACTCTGCGCCCCGCGCCCCTTCCCGCGGCCACCCCGGCTCCCGCCCCGCGGCGGCCCTCGGCGGACACGGCGCCGCCCGCTCCGCGCGGCCCCAGCCTAGCGGCCCTCGCCTAGCGGACCGCGGCGGGCTTCACCTGCCTGCCTGCCGGCCGCACCCAGGCCCGGGAGAGGCCGTCCGCGGGCTCCACGGTCCTCCTCCCAACCCGCGCTTCCCCAGTCCCTGCCGGGCCCGGCCCCTCACCGCGCGCTTCTTGCGCTCCCGGCCCAGACTGGAGCAGCAACAGGCGCGGAGCGGGGGCTCGCCCGGCAGCGGCGGTGGTGTCGGGTCCCCTCCTCAGCCGGCGAAACGCTGCGTCCTGGCCCGAGCGACTAATGGAGTCCAGCCGTCGCGGCCCCTCGCCTCTCCCTCCGCGCTCCACCCCTCTCTCCCCGCCCCCTCAGTCCGAGACCAGCTCCCTCCTCCCCGCCCCGCCGAGCCGCCCTCCGCGGGTCCGGCCGCCTCGCCCCTCCCCCGCCGCCCCCCGCCACCGCTCTCGGGGCCGAGGCCGCGCGAACTCCCGGGCTGGGGAGGGGTGGCGCGCGGCGCGGAGGCAAGCCGTGCGGGGGAGGCGGGGGCGCCCGCGGCGGCAGCAATCTCGGCCCCGCCGAGTCGCTGCCCTTTTATGGAAATGAAGCACCCGGCGTAGGGATTGAGTCCAACATCCGGGCTCTTGGCGGCGAGACCTGAGGAGGGGGAGCCCGGAGAGCGCGGCTGCTTCCCACCCGGGTGCGGGAGGGTGCCGGGCGCTCCCTTCCACGCTCGCGTCTCTGGCTCCGGGAGGGCATGCAGCGGGCTTCCAGCCGGAGGAAGGGGCTCGTCCATGAGAAATGGCCACAGGAAATTCCCAGGGCAAGGTCGTTTTCGGGGAACAAAGTCCCCCCGCCCCCTCCCCACGGCTGGAGCGAGCCCAAAAGTCTCGGGGCGGTGAGAAGTCCGCACTCAGGGAGCTGAAGACAGGGGATTGGGGACGTAAAAACTTTAAAAAAAGTAAATGCCCAAGCCAACTCCGCGAACATCCAACAAAAGAATGAGAAAAAGCGGAGAGGTGAACCGCAAAGTTGATTTGCAAGCAATGTCCGGCACAATCAGCAGCTCCTACCGGACTCCCAAGAGTTTACTTGCGCTCTTAACCCATTCGGAAGCTGCAACCCGAAGTGAGTCATTTAGGTCCACGATGCTGTAGTTCGGGGGCGGTGGGGGTGTGGTGGAATCAGGGCAGTGAGATTTATTCGGAAACTCTTTTCTCCAGCCTTTTCGACTCTGTGTACGTATTTGTGTATTTTTATTTGCATTTTAGCAATCCCAGTCTACTAAGTTATTTAGATGGCTGGACATCCCTGTACCCCACCCTCAGCCACACCTTGAAGGAATTTTAATAGCTCTGAACCGGTGCCAGCAGGTACGGGAAGAACTAAAGAATGTTACCTGTTGAGACTGACCAGTGATGGAGAACGGTCCTCCAGCTTCCCACTTCACTTCCACTTCCCCCTTATACTATCGCACTCAACCGAGAAGGCTCCAGTCAAAAACGGCTACTGGAAAACTGCCTCGCTGGCAAATAGAGGGCTCGACGAATTTAGGTCAGGAAGACGCAGATAAGATATCCCAGATCCCATAAAAGACCCCCGGTTTTAAAAGCCTCCAAGTCTTCTTGAACTGTGTCAGACTCTTCAAAGAGGACACCCCCACCCCCACCCTAGGCAAATAATCCTGTGTTCAGCAACACTATTGGGAAACGAGGTTAGAGGCCTCAAGAAAGGGGTGGGACCCATGAAGGAGTAAAAGAAAAGCAGCGAAGTTTAGTCAGATCCCAGAGGTTTGGCACCCAAAATAGGGAAAACCACTACAGTATTTTCAGCTAGTCATCATGGAGAAATTGATGCCTCGGAGTCTGTAGACTCTCCACTCTCCAATCATTTCTTCTCATGGAGGTTCTAAATAGTTCACTTGGAAGCAGTATGAACGTCCAGAGAGGAGGCGATGTTTATGTAAATTATGGTGTAGCAAATATAATAGGAAAATGTTTTCAATAAAATAGTAACTTGTTAGGGTAAAAAGAAACTGTACAGAACTGTACATGCAACTGTAAAAAATCACAAGCATATCTAGTTCTAATTATTAAGAGAAAAAAGAGCGCAAGGAAATACACCAAAATGTTAACAAGCTCTCTGGGTGTTAAAATCAAGGGAGGTTGTTTTGCCTCTCTATTTTTTATTTTCTAAAAATTCCAAAGCTTTGCATTCAGGACTTGTCTGTCACCACCTTTAATTACATCCAGCATCTTAGTTTCTCTGGGCATGGGATTACCTTCACAGTGATAGACACAACTGATAGAGCAGCTGCTGGACACCTGGACAGGACCTTCAGGGGGTTCCTTTTGTGTTTTTAAATATCCGCAAATAAGACATGAGTTCTTTGAGAGCAAGGACTTCAAGTTCTTTGTCTTGCCCACAAATTTACAAATACCTTGGCACAAAGAAAACGAAAGACATGCTAGGGTCAAATCAACTCAAAAGGCTAGGAAACACTATGTCTGCCCCCATGGAGATATTTCATTTTAGGGGGAAATCCAGGCTTGGAAATGTATGTGCTTATTTCTACACCTTATCCTCCAAAGATATATCATGATGTACAAACTATGAGATAGCATACATTATAAAGGGCACAAAACAACAAGGAAAAACGGTGGGAAGTGGAAGATTAGAGACTTAAAATAGAGCCAGGAATGAGGCTGAGAACTGTACCTCAACAAATTTTGCAAGTGCTCCAGCAAGCTCTGAATTACTATGACTTCTTAAACATGCCTTTGTAGAACCAAAAATATCCATGTCCTTTCTGAATATTCCCTTTCCTTCAGGCAAATTTGTCTAAGCCAACTGTTGTGTCTCAGAAACTCTTTCAATGCTCAGTTTCCACATTCTAGTTCTCTTTTTCGAACTCTCCAGTGAGTTACTTTCTGAGCAGCCTCCCACCATAATGCCTACCACTCTGACTGCTGCTGACTTCTGTGAATGTTTCCTACATTAGGATGGGGAGCTGGGAGTGGGGTGTTAGTATTGCAAATATCAGTCCCGTTTCTTAGCATTGAAACAGCTTAATTATAGCTTTACAAGCGACTTTACTAGCTTCAGATACTCAGCAGTTGGTGTTCGAGCCAACTGGAAGCGCAGGGTAGGCAGTGACCCCCTAAAAGAACTATTACAGGAATAGTTGGGCTGAGTTGGGTGCAGCTGGTCCCTGTAGGCCCTCTTTTTGAGTGTTTCAAGCTGTTGCTTGCTTTGAAGATTAAAGAGGAGTCAGACTTGAATCTGTGAAACTGGGGATTTTTTTTCTCGATTATTGAGTGAGACCTTCAAATACATTTCTTAAATGTTTACTTCCACGTAACATTTCCCAGTGTGTTCAGAGGTGGAATCTTATCTGAAATCCCCCACTAGAACCTTTAAGACAATGCAATACTTGTGGTACTTACATCATACTGAAAAGTAGCCGAGAACTCCAGTGTTTGGAAGAACGGCTCAAGCATTGAAAGCAGCAATATCCAAATAAGGTACCAAGCACTGGGCTTAGGTTTAGACCAAATGATACCTCACAGATCTGCCGTCAAATGCAGCCCTCCGACTTGGTAGTCCGCAGGTTGACTTCAGCTTTTTCTCTGAGCCCACTTAAACTGTGTTTTACAGTCTTAAAAGGTTCGTAGCAAATATAACCACTGAGTTTGAAATACAGAGAGGTTGGGGGATAGAAGAACATAAGGGAAGGTTTGTGTGAGTAGGAATGTGTAGAAGTATTTTAAAATGCACTTAAAAATGCCATTTGAGGCCAGCAAGATAATGAATTATTCCTGTCAAATACCAGGTGAGCAGAATTCTCTGTTTGTCTCAGGGATTACCAAAAATGGAGCTCCCTGTGAAAGCTACTAAGGAGGTAGAAATCAAGGGGCATGGAGTGTGAACTAATAATGGGAAGGAAGGTTGCAGGGGCTACTTTTTTGATAGAAGTGGTATTCAAGCTGGACAGCGAGGAAAAGTCTGAGAAAATGAGAAACAAGGAAGACTTGCTTCAGGGTGGGGCTGTTTTGACACAGACCTAAAGAAAGCCTCTGAGATAACATTGAAATCTCTACTTCAAGGGGAAAGAAATACACTCTTGTATTTACTGCTCTAGATTACAGAAAGCTATTTGGTAGAAAATCATGCTAGTTGATCCTTAGGCAACAGGTTTTAAACATCACATCATCTTGTGAAACATATGTCCACACAATTACTTGTATACAAAGATTGTTGGTTTTGTTCAGTCACCCAGTCATGTCCGGCTCTTTGCGACCCTATGGACTGTGCAGCACGCCAGTTCTCTCTGTTCACCACCATTTCCTGAAGTTTGCCCAAGCTCACGTCCATTGCATCGGTGATGCCATCCAGCCATCTCATCCTCTGATGACCTCTTCTCCTTCTGCCCTCAATCTTTCCCAGCATCAGGGACTTTTCCAATGAGTCAGCTGTTTGCATCAGATGAACATAATACTGGAGTTTCAGCTTCAGTATCAGTCCTTTCAGCGAGTACCCAGGGTTGATTTCCCTTAAGATTAGTTTGATCTCCTTGCTGTCCAAGGGACTCTCAGCTGTGTTCTCCAGCACCATAGTTTGAAGGCATCAATTCTTTGGTGCTCTGCCTTCTTTATGATCCAGCTAGATTATTAATAGCCAAAAGATAGAAACAACCAAATGTCTTTCAAGCAATAAATGAAAGACATTTGGGTTATTTCCACCTTTTGACTATTATTAATATTCATATAGAAGTATTTCTTAGTGATTCATTAAAAAATTAAAGGGGAGGGGCTTCTCTGGTGGCTCAGTGGTAAAGAATCCGCCCACCAATGCAGGAGACAGAGGTTCAATCCCTGATCAGAGAAGATCCCTCATGCCTTAGAGCAACTAAGTAAGCTGCAACTTTTGAGCTTGTGCTCTAGAGCCCAGGAACTGCAACTACTGAGCCCTTGCGCCACAGCTACTGAAGCCTGCGTCCCTGAGAGCCACCACAATGAGAAGCCCCTGCACCACAGCTAGGGAGTAACCCGTGCTTGCTGTACCCAGAGAAAAGTCCACGCAGCAATGAAGGCCCAGCACAGCCAAAAATAAAATAAATTATTTTAAAATGACATTAAAAAATCAGGAGTGATAAAAATTCTATTACTGTCATGACTAAATTGTGAAGTACAGACCCACTTTGAAGATTGTGATAACCTAGCCTCTGAAAGAGTCAAGAGAGTCATGGGAATGTGTTCTGAAGATAAATCTAAACAGATCTGAAATAGTAGATGGAGTTAGGCCTATCCAGAGCTGTGGTATGTGAAATCATGAGGCAGAAGTGAGCCTGGCATGATCACCAGACAGAGAGAAGAAAGGAAGAAATGCCACAGAGTTGCACTGGGGAAGAATGACCATGGAGTGAGGCTGACTAGTGAGTTCAGAGTCTGAGAAAGAGAATGGGGAGCCATTAAAAGACTGGCTCACAATGGTAACATCATGAAAGCAATGTTCAAATGAGATTAATCCAAGAAAAATATGCATGATGGAAGAACAAGAGACTAAAGTCCAGAAGTTTGCTTGCTTATTACTTACGTGCAAGGGAAAGTCTTTGGCTGGTAAGGTAAGTAATAGGGGGTGAGAGATGGAGAGAATTCAATGTGTCAAAAGTTTTTGTGCATTTTTGATGTTCTAAGTGCTGTGCAGGACACTTTACATGTACCTCACAATAACCTTGAGTTTTTATTATTATCCTTATTTAATGTGAGTTAACTGATAGCCAAACTGATTATCTGGTTGTCTAATTTGTTCTAAATCACATGGTTGGTACTTGGAATAAGAGGGTTTAAAACAGGTTTGAAAATAGAAGATCATAAATGCTTTTTACCATTTTACCATCAAAGTTTTTACCATTGGGTGATCAGAAAAAACAGTGGAGTTACTGAACTGGAAAAGAAAAATTGGGAGGAGCTGATTTCAGGGACCAAGGGAAATGTGAAGCTTTTTTTTTTTTTAAGGAAATATTGAACTTGAGGTGAGAACTGTATATCCCAGTGGAAACACTTGGAGGACAATTAGATAAACAAGCCTAGTAATCTTGTGAGATGATCAGATCACACAGAGAAAAATCATTAACATTGAGGCAAGCCTTCATGAGTGTCTCAGCTTCCCCAATGAGACTGACCCTTGGGGAACTGCTCTCCAAGGATGGAAGCAAGAAGAGACGTCTAAGGCAACAGAGAAGAAAGGATCAGAGTAGGGAAAAGAATCAAGTTAGTCCAGTGTCATGCCAACCAAAACAAAGAAAGAAGCCATTCCAAGAAGGAAAGGTGGTCAGCAGTATCAAGTGATGCCGAGAAGTCCAGGAGAATAGACTGCCAAAAGAAGACGAGTCTGGTGAGAATCATTGCTCACCTTGGAGAGATCACTTTCCAGCTAACCCACTGAAGACAGGGTTCAGACAGTTAAAGAAAGGGACGTTTATCAATAAAAGGAAAGCAAGAAATAGGATGGTAATTTGGAGGTGCCACAGGAGCAAAGATGCTTTTTCAAAACAAAGGGGACCTGAGCATTCATAAAGACCATGGAAGACATAAGAGGGAACTGGTTGCTTAACACCAAAACCAAATTACCTCTGGGATTATCTGGGATTACCAAAGCTTCAGGGGGAATAGGAGCAGCCCTTGCCAAGACAGAATACAGACTCACAAACTTGCAAGGATAGAACTGGTTTATTGGAAGGTTCTAACCACCTTATAAGAGCGGAAACGCATGGCAGGATACAGCAAATTGGTGCATAAACTTATTTAAATAAATAATGTCTATATTAGTCAAGAAGAGGGTGGGGCTGGCTGAGTTATTGTGCTACTCGGATGGGCGCCCTCCCAGGAGGTCAGATTGGGGCCAGGATGTAAGAAAGGAAGGATGTGATTAAGAGATTATTTCAGTACGACAAGGACAGAAATTCAGAGGCCTGTAAGCGAAAACCAGTGGTAGCAGCACAGATGCCAACTTTCCTGCTCCAGAGATGCTGCAGGGGGTCAGCTGGCCTGAGGACAGTATAGCTGTCACGTGTAAGTCACTGGAAGGCTACAGGTCGGGAGGTCAACCCCCACAGCTGCCTTCTGCAGTCAATTCCTGCAACACAGCAAAAACTCCCACTTGATAAGTGTTTCCCTGTTAATGAACACACTAGGCTCCTCCCTGATTTTCAGTGTTATTTACTCTCTAGCCAGTTCCGCCCTGTTTTTAGTGGCAGGTAAATTGCTGACTCCCAACCCCATTTGGAGGAAGGATCCCTCCCCTTTGTGCTTTGTATCACAATGCTCTCTTCAAATGCATAAACCCTCTATTCTTCCTAAACTAGGAGTTGCAATTCCACTAAAAGAGCCAAACCAGAAAGTCACCCACAATTCCAGTTGCCCTGAGGCCAACTCAGTTCAACTTGGAAGGACAAAATTGTTTTTATCCACTTGTTCCTAAACAGGTGCTCAGGTGACAGAGAATTGACCACAGCTGAACATCACCACCTGGTGCCTGGGAGGTGTCACTGCAAATATTTTCTCCCCGTTGAATTAAAATTCAACATACATAAATTTCATTATGAAATTAGTGAGCAAATGGAAAAAAAATGCATCTGTGAAAATATAAACTCTTCATTTTGGGATCTCATTTTTTTTTTAGGACTGTGCTCTTGGAGATATCCACACTATTCCCGCATGAGCAGTTTCTCCTGCTTCCTCTAATTCTCCGCTTGCTTCAAATCATTGCCATCACCATGTAGACCAACTCCATGCTGTGCTTTGTGCTTAGTTGCTCAGTCTTGTCGGACTCTTCGACCTTATGGACTGTAGCATGCCAGGCTCCTCTATCCATAGCATTCTCCAGGCAAGAATACTGGAGTGGGCTGCCGTTTCCTACTCTGGGGGAATCTTCCCAACCCAGGGATTGAACCCGTCTCTTGCGTCTCCTGCACTGGTAGGTGGGTTCTTTACCACTTGTGCCACCTGGGATGCCTCTACCATTTTTCATTTAAAGAAAGAAGAAGGTCTTTCTTGATGACATATATCCCTCCACTACCCATCCTGCTGTGGTCCCCTTGAACACAAAACCACTTATATGAGATACTTATGTGCAACATATCTATTTCCTCGAGTCTAAATTACTTTTTAATTCACCCTCAAATTAGTCTCTCTGATCACCTCTCCACTGACACTCATGATTCTCTGTTGCAAAACATGCAGTGCCTTTTCCATCTTCTTCTCACTCAGACTTTCAGCAGCATTAGATGCTGTCTGCTCTCTTTCTGATTTCTTGCTCCTCTTGGACTCTGGAAATCACCATCTCCTTATTTTCGTTCTACCTTTCTGTCTTCTTTTTTCAGTCTCCCGTGCTGGCTCCTTAGCCTCTAGCCAAGCCCTAAATTCAACCTGGGACCTCTTTTCTTTTCTATATGCATTCTCTCTCTTACCTACCTTCTTCTGCTTTGAGACTTAAAATGTTGTCTCTATGCTGATGAGTCCACGTCTCTAGCCCAGATCTGTCCTTGGAGCTCCAGACTTAGACATTCATGCATAAAAAATATTGCACACTCGTGTGTGCAATTGACACTGACTTTCCTTCAATGTCTATTCCCGCTGCAGAGTTTCCCATCTCAGTAAATGGCACCATCATTCATCTGTTTGCTGAGCCTAAAAGCTGGGTTTTCCACATTCCTTCACCACCTCTAAGTCACTTCACCAGTGACTAAGAACATGCTAAGTCCATCTGTAAAATAGATCCTGAATTCATCCAGCTCTCTACAACTTCACCATCACCATCCTGGGGCTGCCCACCAGCTTCTCAGTTGGGTTATTTACTTAAGAGCCTCCTAAGTGGTCTCTCCACTCTTCCCCTCTCCAGTCCATTTCATACAGAGTACTTAGAATGATCCTCTAAATATGTAAATCATAAGATTTACTCTTCTCTTAGAAACATCAACAGCTTTCCACTGTGCTCAGAGTAAAATGGAACTCCTTACAATGATGGCTTAAATGGCTGTCCTCTGCTCACTGTCTCCAGTCAGAGAACATTTTGTGTTCCTTTCCTTACTACTCTCCTACTACTGAACCCATCTCATTCTTGTGTCTGCCTCCTTACTTCACTGAAGTGGCTCATGTTGTCAGAATTGCCTCCATGTCACTAAACTCAAAAGGCATTTTTAACCCTCGTCTTGATTTATTGGCAGTTCTTAACATTGGCGATCACTTTCTCCTGGCAACATTTCCCTTGCCTCCTGTCACACCATATTTTCCTGGCCCTTCCTTCCTTTTTAATAGAAAAGTTTTCCTTCCTTAACCTACTCATTCACTCTTAAGTAAGTTACACGTGCGTGCTTGGTTGCTAAGTCATGTCCGACTCTTTGTGACCCCCATGACTGTAGCCTGCCAGGCTCTGGTCCATGAAATTTTCTTTCACTCTTAAATAAGTCACTTGTGCCCAAACCCTTGTCTTAGGGTCTGCATTTGAGAAAATGCAGACTAAGATACACAGTGCAAATACCCCATGTAAGGGAAGCTTTCCTTCATTCCCAGACTAAACTGGTTTACTCTGCTGCAGGCTGTTTTTAAGTCCTCTTCTTTCATATCACAGCACTGCTCACAGTTTACAATTAGATATTTGTATGATTCTTTGGTTAATGTATGCCATCCCTACCTTGAAGGAACAGTGTCTATTCCACCCTGTTTTATCCTCAACACCTGCCAGTACCTGGCACAAAAATAGATACCTAATAAATATTTGTTGAATGAATGACAGCCAATGGATAGTATGTTTTCACTCATAACTTGCTGAAGGTCTAGCTGAGAAATTCTCAGGTTTTCTGTCATTACATTTCAACATATTTTTCTTTTACATTCCTTCTAGTATCTTTCTCTTTCCTTTAATAAATTTCAATGTTTTCATTTTATGTTTGGGAAAATAGCATTTTCCACATAATACTAGGACTCTCCCTTAATTTGATCCAAATTTATCTTATCTCCTTTCCAACCAAAATATTTGTCCTCCAGACTATAGAAACAACTCCTTCTGTGATAGGACTTTAAATTTCAAGTCACAATATTTCTGGACATCCATCCTCAAAGCCTAGAAAAGCTTTTTAAAAAAGTTTTTATTGAAGAATAATTTCTTTACAGAATTTTGTTGTTTTCTGTCAAACCTCAACATGAATCAGAGTATAAAGGCTTTTAATTGTAGGCTTCTATTGGCTTTCCAGTACTCTTGCCTGGAAAATCCCATGGACAGAGGAGCCTGGTAGACTGCAGTCCATGGGGTCACAAAAAGTCAGACTCGACTGAGCGACTTCACTTTCACTTTTCACTTTCATGCATTGGAGAAGGAAATGGCAACGCACTCCAGTGTTCTTGCCTGGAGAATCCCAGGGATGGTGGAGCCTGGTGGGCTGCCGTCTCTGGGGTCGCGCAGAGTCAGACACGACTGAAGCGACTTAGCAGCATTGGCATTCCACTCCAGTATACTTGCCTGGAGCATCCCATAGACAGAGGACCCTGGCAGACTACAGTCCGTGGGATTGCAGTCAGACACGATTGAGCAACTAACACACTATTGGCATTCACAATTCTACAGGAGGTGAACATGTGAATTTGTTGTTGTTCAGGCACTAAGTTGTGTCCGATTCTTTGCAACCCATGGACTACAGCATGCCAGACTTGCCTGTCTTTCACTATCTCTCGGAGTTTCCTCAAACTCATGTCCATTGAGTCTGTGATGCCATCCAATCATTTAATCCTCTGTCGTCCCCTTCTCCTTTTGCTTTCAATCTTTCCCAGCATCAGGGTCTTTTCTAATGAGTTGGCTCTTTGCATCAGATGGCCAAAGTATTGGAGCCTCAGCTTTAGCATCAGTCCTTCCAATATTAGATAATTTTGCATTCCTGAGAATTGGCCCTCATACATAATTTATTTTTGAGTGTGAGAAAATGGGGAAAGGACACATCTTCCTTCTCCGCACAACTCCTAGGTCTTTGCCCACAGGGGAAGAGTTATTAATATGTAGATTAGAGCCCACATTATTAGCTGGGGAGGTTTGTTAACAGGCAAGTTTAGTGTTTGTCCAAGTTGGACTCTATCTCCAGCATCTTTTGTGTGGTAGCCTTTCTCCACTTGGGGCAGACTCTGTGCCTCCTCTCTTCCATTCTATACGCCCTCCAGAGGTGCAGGCTCCTCCTATTTGGAAGAAAGAAATGAAACCTTAAGCAGAAGCCACATTCTCCAATCCAGCCAGAGACTCCCTCCCTCTCTGTGGGAGTATGAAGTGCTGGCTCAGATGGTAATGAAAGAGAACTTTGCTTTGAATTTGGCTCTTTTCTTTTCATGTGATTGAATCAACTAAGCATGAAGGATGCTTGGCAGTGCAAAATCTGGGCATGCCTGGGTCTCTAGTTTAATACATTCAAAATAGGACTCCAATGGATGCTGAAGCTGAAGCTCCAATATTTTGGCCATCTGATGCAAAGAGCCAACTCATTGGAAAAGACCCTGATGCTGGGAAAGGTTGAAGGGCAAAAGGGGAAATGGGCAGCAGAAGATGAGATGATTAGATAGCATCACTGACTCAATGGACGTGAATCTGAGCAAACTCCAGAAAATAGTGGAGGACAGGGGGGTCTAGTGTGCTGTAGTCCATGGGGTTGCAAAGAGTTGGACGTGACTTTGCCAATGAACAACAACAGCCCTGTCTCCAGTCTCTATTAACCTACTGTTTTTTTTTTTTGGTTTGTCTTTGAGGAACTCTGAATAGCAGTTTCAGAGCTTATGCCTAAGTTGAACATATGGATTTTGCTGCTTGGCAGAATTTTTCAGATAAATAATAGAAAAGCCCCAACAAGTCTTTCAGTCTGTCTCCCCAAAACTAGGACAGGATCATTTCCTACATTAGGCCTGTCTGATGTTTTATCTGATTTAATTTTTAATATTTTGGATGATGACTTTCACAATTTCCCTGAGGAGACCATTTCATAATTCAATATTTATCTCCTAGACAGGGAGTGTTTTCAGTAATCAACCCAAATTTCTAACTTTCATCTTTTTCTCTTGGAGGTTATTTTCTCTCTGGGAGAAGATACAATTTTTATATATGGTATAAGGATACCAACAATGTTTCTGTAGTCTCTTCAGTGAAATTAATACCCTCAACCATTTGTTTTTATTGTTTTTTCTGAACACCTATCATTTTTTTATCCTTCTCACATCTATATGAACTTATTTTCTACTTGTAGTCTCATTATTTTATTTAAATTTTAAAAAAATGATACAGATAATCAGAAGACTTTCTGTTTGTTTGTTTTCAAAATATTTATTTATTTAGCTGCACTGGGTCTTAGCTGCAACCCATGGGATCTAGTTCCCTGACCCAGGATCCAACCTGGGCCCCCTGCATTGGGAATGCGGAGTCTTAGTCACTGAACCACCAAAGAAGTCCCTGATTCTTTTTTTAAAATTACCTATTTTTAGTAGTGACTTTTTGGTAGTAAAATAGCATAAGATAAAATTTACCATTTTAGCCATTTTTCAGTGTACAATTTAGTAGCATTAACTACATACACATTGTCCTGCAACCAGCACCACCATCTGTCTCCAGAGCTTTTTCATCTTCCTAGATTGAAACTCTGTACCTATGAAGCACTAACTTGCCATCCCCTCAACATCCCCTAGCTGTTTTACTTTCTGCCTCTATGAATTTGACTATTATAGTCACTTCATGTAAGTTCATTTTTATTACTTTAAGGGACTAACACCTCTAAACTCTAACATACCATGATTTTAAATGATGACAAAAATAAAAATAACCTTATTACAGTTGTATTAATTCAAGAGTGATAGCCAAAATAGTTAATAACTGGCATTCCAGGGATCCTGGATCCTGGCGGGATCCAGGGACAGAGGATCCATGGAGTTGCAAAGAGCTGGACACAATTGAGTGACTAACACTAACAACTGGCATGGCAGTGACACTAGGCAATAAGAACAAAGCTCAGCCCAGGCAGCGGGGATGATGGATGTAAAGAACAGCACAGTCTAGCCTGTTCCTACAGCTCCACGGCAACTCTTTGTTGCTCATATAATTCACTCTTCTAATGTTGCTGTTTGTATTATATTTTTAGGTATTTTATTTTCGTGTAATATAATTGTGCAATTGATTTTATTGGCTTTATAGATTTTTTTTTTTTGCAGGACTAATGGAATTTTAATCCTTTAAAATACTCCAGGGAGAGAAATAAGTTACATGTCTCAAGGAGAATGATGGGTAAGAAAACTCCACTGGAGTCATCCCATGCAAGACAGAGTTGAAGGCTTGGTGTAAAAGAGCATTCTGATCTATAAATTCTATTAAGAGAATTTATGGTGATAAACAAAAGAAACATATTTTTTTTTCCCAAAGAAAACTAGGAGATAGCAGTCTGGAGGAGGTCGCAATATAAGATCCAAAAACAAGACTTTTACAGAAATACACAATATGTCAAAGATTTATTTAATTATTAATGAAGAAATAGGAGGATGGTGCAATTGATCCAAAGAGGATCTAGGAAGCTGATATATAGGATTGGTAAAAAAAAAAAAGAATGCTGGAATAAGATGGCAAAATTAGATACAAAACTGGTAGATGTCCTAAGAGTAAAACCATAATCTTTGAGATTATTATATTGATTGGGCAAAAATCATCATCAATTTTCTATGGTAATATATAACTTCACAGAGTCTAGGCTCGAATCAACAGTAAATGGCCAACCAAACAAAATTACATTTCCTAGACCATCAGGCTTGTTAAGCAGTCTTATTAGAAATAATGCTCTAGGATAATATTGAAAGGGCACACAGTACTTTCTGTTTTATTTAAGTTTGGGGTACTTTTCTTTACAGTGATGTGCAGAGAGTGTGTTCTCAAATCTCCCCACTATCTTTACTAAAGGCACGTTTATGTTGGTGGAAAATCCTTCCTGTCCAAAATGAGGTCTGAAAGTTGGGAGAAGACCTGAGAGGGTCACCATGAGACTCTAGCATAATGACCTTAAATAGTTATCCACCTTTAACAAGTTATGTCACCTGGTTCCAGCATTTGGGTTCCAGGTGCAACCTCTTATACTGTGTCACCAATGCCACAGGAAAATTGCAAAAATTAATACTATGAATACCCACATATATTCTGCTTAGATTCACTGTTATCATTTTGTAAATTTGCTTTATCTCTTTCTCCAGTTCCCACAAGTATATTTTCTGGAGCCATTTGAAAGTTAATTATATTTATTATGAAATTTCACTCCTAAATACTGTGACATGTAGTCTTAAAAATAGGAAGGTTTGGGTTTCCTTGGTGGTCCAGTGGTTAAGAATACACCTGCCAGTGCAAGGGACACAGGTTCAACCCCTAGTCTGGGAAGATCCCACAGCAGGCTGTGCACAGCCTACTGAGCACACGTGCCCTAGAGCACGTGCTCTTCACAAGAGAAGCCACAGTAATGAGAAGCTGACACACCACAGCTAAAATAGTCCCTGTTTATCACAACTAGAGAAGGCCTGCATGCTGCAATGAAGACCCAGCACAGCCAAAAATAATAAATGAATATTTAAAAAGAGAACTTTTAAAAAGCAGAGTAGACACTATGATGCTTTCCCTGGATTCCCCTTCAGGGATGAAGAACTTATTCCCCCCTATTTTGGGAGTGCCTCTGGCAGGTAGCCCTTAGCTGTTGGCCTTCCCTGGAAGTTGTCTTGGCTGGGAAGACAGTGTAGCCCAAGGTCACAACCTTTTAGGGGCCATCTGCATCCCATGACTGATTAATGTAGAGGTTTAAAGGCCTGGACTCCTTCCTGACTGAGGACAACTTGGAAGGATCACTCCAGCTTTAGCTCCCCAAGCAATCACGAGGCCGTAGCTGAAACTGCATTGTAACCCAAACTTCCTCTCTGCTTATTTCTGCTTTGTTCCCTCTTCTGTTCTCTTCCATAGGTATTAATTCCAAGAGCACTTCCCAATGAAATTCCTGCACATTAATCTGTTTCAGAGTTGGCTTTTCAGGATCCTCAACAACAGAGGTGCCGGAA
The DNA here is from genome assembly GCF_042477335.2 of Ovis canadensis. NCBI lineage: Eukaryota > Metazoa > Chordata > Mammalia > Artiodactyla > Bovidae > Ovis > Ovis canadensis. Next base: position 76,003,795 of record NC_091251.1, read on the forward strand.
GTGGTTTGAGAGAGCTGAAACTAATATTATCAATTTTAGTGACTTATTTCAAAATTTTATTATCATGGATGTTAAAAAGTACTTTCTCATGTTAGACTTACAACTCTCTTGTTTCAAAGGTCTCCAAGATGTATTGCTTGCAAAAATTAAGATGCAGAATATTGTATATCATGAGCTTCCATTTGTGGAAAAAAAAAAGAAAAATGGAGAATACATTTACATATAAGCTTCTATGTACATGGGCTTCCCTTGTGGCTCAGTTGGTAAAGAATCCACCTGCAGTGCAGGAGACCTGGGTTCGATTCCTGGGTTGGGAAGACCCCTGGAGAAGGGAAAGGCTACCCACTGCAGTATCCTGGCCTGGAGAATTCCATGGACTATAGAGTCCATGGGGTCGTAAAGAGTTGGACACGACTGAGCGACTTTCACTTCACTTCACTTCTATGTGCATAGAATATCTTTGTAAGGAAATAAAAAAAATTTGCAGTAGAAGTTGCCTTGAAATAGAAGATTAGGGGTCTAGGGGTAGGGAACTGACTTACTTTAAGCCCTGTCATATTATTCTATCATGCACTGCATGACCTTTTTTAAAGGCTGGAAACAAAAAAAAAGACAAAATAATAATGGTCACTAATTCTGGCTGATAGGAATGAATATGGGTTTCGTTGTAATGGTTGTCATTTTCTGTAGTTTTAAAAATTAACATTTCTAACACCCAAAACTCATCTGTTTAAATTGATTTCTCCTTGTGGATATAGAGACCATTCTACTTATTGAAACATTTCATTTATTTGAACATGTTCTGTGAATGAATGAATGAGAGTTTATCTTCATCAATTATTATACAAAGAGGGAAATATGCTATCATCTGATACAGGGCTATTGAAATTGGGCCCTGTGCCAGGGACACAAATGTGAGATGTCACAAAGTGTTTGTTAAAGCCAGCTGAATCCTCTCCCTTCTGCTTCCAGTTTGCACAAGTGTGCACGAGGCAGAGCTTGATGAACTTCTCTGCTGATGAGAAGGCTGGACATTAAACCACAGAAAAGGGAGGAGCTAGCACTGCTTTGCAATCAGTACATGTTTTTGACTCACTGATGACTACTTGGACACTATCAATGGATTCTAGTCTCTGGGTGGGGTCTTTTGTCTCTTGGGACACATCATGAATTAGTTAAGGTCACAGTGGTGCTGCTTCGCTTGCGGCAGTTCCTGAGGACTAATACATTTCTGAAAATGGGAAAAAGGCCAACTTCATGTCTTTCTGAATGAGGGATGAAGGAGATGACTTTGAAAAGTATTAAGCCTGAGGCAATATCCTGAAAAGTAGTGCAATAAATCGGCCAAATATCACTTTGGAAGCACTGAGAAGTGAACAAAGCATAAGGTATGGTTTTATAATAAATGATCCTTGTCCAACTCATCTAATTTCCTTTTAGGCAGAGGGATAAGCCTGGCTGAAGGAAAAGAAACAATAAATTAAACAATTTTTTAACCTAAGAAAAATTGTCATTTTAACAAATTAAAATGAGAAAAACATATTCTAGGCAGATATACTGGTAGAAGGATTAAACTCTAAGAAGAATCATTGTCAACCTTACAACAAATGTGTTTTAAAGGAATTTTAAAGGGATTATGTAGATACTGGCTCTACATTCATTTTAAGCAAGACATGTTTATTGAACACTTAATGTTTTCCAGGCTCTATTCTAGATGCCGAGGACATAATATTGAATAAAAAGACTAAAATTCTTGCCTCTGTGGAGTTTACATCCTAGAGGGAAGAGAATATATACATATGCTTTGTTAGATAATGTTAAGAGGCAAAAAAAAAAAAAAAAAAAAGTAGCGATGGAGGATAGGAAATATGGGGAAAAGCCTTAAATTTTAGATAGAATGTCCGTTGGAAGGCCTTATGAAAAGATGATGTTTGTGTAAAGATTTGAATGAGGTGAGAGAGAGTCATGCAGATACTTAGGTAAGAGCACTTTAGACGTGAAAACGGCATGTGCAAAGATCCTGAGGCAGGAGCATACTTGGTGTTCTGCATTGAGGCTGCAGCAGAATGAACAGGAAGGTCAGAGAAGTAGCAGAGGCCAGATCAGGACACTTTATTGACTTTAAACCCCAACGTTTGAAGGGGGAAAGGACCCTCTCCTCACTTCCTGGTCAATGAGGGAGCAGGTAGACTTGACAATTGATTGTTCTTACTCAGGACTTGGAAGCATGAGAAAGCCTTTGTCATAGGTGCGGTTGCAGTGAGACCCCATGGCAGCAGTGTCCACTGGGTCAGTAAGATCCCCTGAGAAGTAAATTGGCAACCCACTCCAATATTGTTGGTTGGAGAATTCCATGGACAGAGGAGCCTTGTGGGCCATAGTCCGTGGGGTTGCAAAAGAGCTGGACACAACTTAGTGACTAACAAAGCTAGCCAGAATTGCTTCCTTGGAACTAAAGGAGCTATTAATAACAATACTGATGGATACTCATGAAACCCAGGATTATTGTTCAAGTCATTCTTTATAGCTCAGATATTGTTAGTAAAAAGCAGACAGACACACAGAGAGAAAACAAACTAATACTTTATTCATTACTACTGACTATAACTGTTGTTTCTGGTGGATTACCAGCTAACATAAAATAGATCTGTACAGTAGTTCATGTTCCAAAGATGGCTGTAATGACACCTTCCCTCCCACATGCTCTTTTGCATTGTGAATTTGCTATTCCCCCAACAATAAGTGAGTGGCATGTTTCCTCTCTCTTTGAATCTGTGCTGAGTCTGAGATGTCTTTTGACCAATAAAATGTGACAGAAGTGATATGTAATTTTCAAGGCTGGTCTTCCATCTTGGAAGCCAGCTGCCACGTAAGAAACCCTTTGCTCTGCTGGAGAGAGACCAATGGAGAGAATCCTGAAGACATCTTGACCACTCCAGCCCTGACCAAACTGCCAGCTGAACGTAACCTCATGAGTGAGCCAGACAATGTTATATGAAGCAGGACCACCAGCTGAGCCCAGCCCAAATTCCTGATCCACAGAATCCTGAGCAAATAAAATGGCTGTTATTTTAAGCCACTATATCATGGGGCTATTTATTACACAGCAATAGATAACTGAAATGTAGAAACATCGTCACAATACAAAACCTTAATTAATCACTTAATTGCATGAGTTTTCAGGCAGGAGATTTTAAAAAATAGGGTGTGTGTGTGTGTGTGTGTGTGTATTGGGGGAAAGTCAAAGAGATGTCTGGGAAAACTGAAGGAGAAAGAAAAAAGGGAAAATAGTTAACAGAGGGGCTCACTTTTTTCTCAGGATCATATTTGAACTTGAGAATTGGAAATCAGTTTACTAAACTGACCTGTGTTCAACTATTGGTCATAAAAAAAGCATTTATCTACCACCCCACCCTTCAGTGGAGAAATTAGTACAGGCATGATTTCACTGGTTTTGCTCACTGATGCATCCCCAGATGACTGGAACAGGAACTCATAAGTGCTCACTGAAGACTTGCGGCAGGAAATAAACACACACGAAAACCATACTATAATTTAAAAATTTTACCTACTAAATATCAGAAGTGAAATAGAGTAGTTCATCCAATTTAGGGTTTCCAACATGATAAGATGGGAAGAGGTGGAATGGGTTAATTGGAGAGAGTTCCAGAAACCTATAAAAGAGATAAAATACCATTACCAGAGACTTTGAAGGTCAGGAAGGCTAATGGTGAGAATAAAAGCAAGGTTTGTGAAAACTATTCATAAAAAGGCTTTGAGCCTGTGTTTTTTTATCAACAGTTCTCTCTGATTTAGACCTCTAATTTTATCTTCACATTTTTCTTTTGTCAGAAAGAAAAAGATGAAGGTAAAATTTTTTTTAAATTTATTTTCTCAGAAAAAAGGCTTTCACTTTGGAAAGTATAAAATACACATGTAAAGAGATACAGGAAGAGACTTCCCTGGTGGCCCAGTGGTTGACAATCTGTCTTCCAATGCAGGGGTTGCAGGTTCAATATTTGGTCAGGGAACTAAGATCATATGTGCTATGGGGCAACTAAGCCTGTGTGCTGCAACTACTGAGTCTGTTCGCCCCAGAACCCAAAGCATGCAACAAAGACTCACGGCAGCCAAAAATAAATAAATTAATAAAAGAGATACAGGAGATGGAGCATCTCACTGTTTTAGAGGAGCTTAGGTCTCTTGGCCCCAAAGCAAGGTTTAGCAGAGGATGGCATGGCCCCACTGAGTGTTCTCAGCTGGTTTAGGCAGAGGGCCTAGAGGCCCAGCCTTCCTGAAGAAAAACGTGTCTCATCTTGAGGTTAGGTCTAAGGCCAGACACTGTTTAGACTGAACAGCTTCATAAGATCCACAGTCCTCCTCTTTGAGGAAAGGAGCTCTTACAAGCCATTAGTAAGTCCTAGTAATAGTCTATTGGCCCCTTCCAGCCCATCACTGCCCTCTAGCAGATGCAGCATGTACCATACCCAAAGGCTTGCCTCACTAATCAACCCTGCCAGGGGGCAGCTGGACAGAATTCCTTGTGGCCAAGTGGGACACCAGTCTGTATAGCAGGAGGATAAACATACAGAATCCTCATCTTGTTCTGGGGAGCAGACAAGGAACCCACAACTGACCTCTCAGCCTCTGGAATGAGCATGGTCTTGAAGCAGAGGGCAGAGTGCACTCCTGAAGCAGCGTGCCTTCCTTCAAGGGATGTGGATGGACAAGCTCAGTCCTTCCCTTTCTTGTAACTTCTGCTGAATACAGCACATTAATATTCCAAGTCCCATCACTTCATGGCAAAGAGATGGGGAAACAATGGAAAGAGTGACAGACTTTATTTCTTTAGGCTCCAAAATCACTACAGGTGGTGACTGCAGCCGTGAAATTAAAAGATGCTTGCATCTTGAAAGAAAAGCTATGACAAAACTGGACAGCATATCAAAAAGCAGAGACAATACTTTGCTGACAAAAGTCCATATAGTCAAAGCTATAGTTTTTCCAGTAGTCATGTATAGTTGTGAGAGTTGGACCATAAAGAAGGCTGAACACCAAAGAACTGATGCTTTTGAACTGTGGTGCTGGAGAAGACTCTTGAGAGTCCCTTGGACTGCAAGAAGATCAAACCAGTCCATGCTAAAGGAAATCAACCCTCAATATTCATTGGAAGGACTGATGCTGAAGCTCCAATACTTTGACCACCTGATGTGAGGAGCTGAGTTATTAGAAAAGACCCTGATGCTGGGAAAGATTGAAGGCAGGAGGAGAAAGGGAAGAGAGAGGACAAGATGACTGGATGGCTTCACCAACTCAAAGGACACGAGTCTGAGCAAGTCCCAGGAGATGGTGAAGGGCAGGGAAGGCTGGCTGCTGCATCCGTCGGTTCTCAAAGAGTCGGACACGACTGAGTGACTGAACAACAAATATTAAAATATTACTGATCATCAGAAGTACTAAAACAATCGAGGGTTTTTCCCAAGGGGAATCCAGAATGCTTCTTTGTCCAAATGACCTTGGCAGAAATTGCAAAGTTTACACATCCACCCGCCTGCTCCATTGAAATGAACTCATACTCTGCTATATCGTCCAACATTCTATGGATAAATGCCCAGAAATGAACTCATAAAGTTAAACAACTTTTTCAGGTCATTGATTTGTGGTCTAGCCTTAATTTACCCTTTAGCAAATGTCACGTATTGATTGCTCAGCAGATTAAAAGTTTCTGAAATAAAGAATAAAGTCAAAATGTTAAAAAGAATTATACATCGAATCATATAGCATCATATCAAGATTGGATATGCATCATTATCCTAGAAAACAAACTTATGGCTACCAAAGGAGAAGGGGGGGGGATAAATTGGGAGTATGGGATTAACAGATGCACACTACTGTATATAAAATACATAAACAAAGATTTACTATATAGCACAGGGAACTATATTCAATATATTGGAATAAACTATAATGGAAAAAATTTTAAAAGGATATGAATATATACATAGATATAAATGAACCCCTTTGCTGTATACCTGAAACTAATACAATATTGTAAATCAACTGTATTTCAATTAAAAAATAAATTTAAAAATTTTAAATGTACATCACTATAGGCATTACTTACAAAGAAAGATTAGAAACAATTCAAATGTTTATCAATAAAGGTTTAGTTAAGTAAATTCACACACTGGAATACTGTGCAGCTGTACAAAAGAACAAGGAAGCTAGTTATGAACAGGTAAGGAAAGTTTTCTAAAACATATTAAGTTTAAAAAAACCCCACAGTTCAAAAAAGTACGTCATGCTTTGGTAAAGAAGAGAGAAATATAAGAATGTATATTTGAAATTTGTTTGTATGTGCTCTAAACAACTCTGGAACTAAGTATATATAAGAAATTAAGAAGAGTGGTTACGTATGGAGGGTATGAACTGGGTTCATGGAAACATGGGGTGAGTGAGGGGAGAAATTTCGCTATATATATAACTTTGTATATGTTTTGGTTTTGACCAATAATAGTGTATTACCTATTCAGAAATCTAAATTAAAAAAAAAATACCTAGAAGTGTGTAAGAGTAAAACCTTGAGTAAACTCAGGTTCTCTTCATTGGGAATTTGCAGTGAGTTGAACAAGTTAAAGGGCTTCCCAGGTGGTGCGGCGGTAAAGAACATGCCTGCCAATGCAGGAGACGCAGGAGAGGTGGGTTGAGCCCCGGGTTGGGAAGATCCTCTGGAGGAGGAAATGGCAACCTGCTCTAGCATTCTTGCCTGGAAAATTCCATGGACACAGAAGCCTGGTGGGCTACAGTCCGTGGGGCTGGAAAGAGTCAGACACGTTAAAGACAAGGATGGTGAGCTATGTCTTCATTCCATGAGGAGGAGGGAGTGCTGAAATGCTGTGAGAGAAATAGACTCTTCTCCCAAGTCTCCAGCTCTTGCAGAAGGTGAGTGGGGATAGAAGAGGAACATGTAACTATCTTGGTCCCAGATTTATCCAGGTCTCCTATGGGAAGTCCAGTTCACATGCAGGCTTTTAACAAAAGTGTAAAGCCACTGGAGACATGCATTCAACAAATTTTAAAGTACCTACTATGAGCTTACAGACATTAATAACAGTCAACTCCAGTCCTTAAAAGAATCATGATCCAGGAGTCAGGGGACAGGAAAATAAAGTGGTGTGGGGTACAGGGACATGAGTGTCTTCCAGCCTAGGAAGGGATGTGTGTGTGAAGATGGGGAGGGATGGGGGTTTAGGTGTCACGATTCCCTTAGCAGGAGAGAGGTGAGCTGAGTTTTAAAGGACTACCTGGTACAAAGTGAAGAGGAAGACAGGAGGGGATTCAGAGGGAGGGCTTGGGGCATGAGGAAGTAGGGGGAAGGGGGCAGGAAATGCCATCGATAACACTGGAGAGAAGAGATCAGATAATGAAGGGCCTTGAAGGCTGGGCTAAGGGTTTCAATTCTGGCAGGAAGGCTAAGGGAACTGACATACTAGGTTTGGGTTAGAGACAATTCTGCTATACTGAAGAGGGAGATGGAATACTTTGCCTGTGAATTACTGCTTGTGATTGTTATTGTCCTAAAATGTACCATTGCCTTACTAGGTTCTGGTGATATGTACAGTATTTGTTACTGTCATCTTTGAAAGTTGAAACAATATTGTTTCAGTTGGAGTGCTAACAGGAAACAGACGGCACAATCAAAGGAGGATGATTCTAGGAGGGTTTGTTTACAGATGGGCAACATACAGGTGTGGACGCAGGGTAGGTGTGTTCAAGGGATGCTACAGTGACCTGGGTCTCATAGCAACCTGGCCGACAACACATGCTTAGGCCTGTTATGGACTAAACGCTGTGATCCCCCCACCCCCCACTCCCCCAGGCAGCCCCTAACCCCCAGTGTGAAGGCATCAAGAGGTGGGGCCTTTGGGAGGTAATTAGGTTTAGATGAGGTTATGCATGTAACCTCATGGTGGGATTACTACCCTTATGAGAAGGGACAGAGCTCACTCTCTCCCTTTCCCTCTCTCCCCACTGCCATGTGAGGACAGGGCAAGAAGGCAGCTGTCTGCAAGCCAGGAAGTGGGCTTCCACCAGAAGTTGACCATGCTTGGCACCCTGATCTCAGACTTTCCGATTTCCAGACTGTGAGAAATAAATATCTGTTTTTGAAGCCACCCAGTCCATGGTATTTCCTTATGGCAGCCGAAGCTGACTAAGCTGAGCTGACTAACGCAAAGCCCACGTGGACAAGGGCAGGGAGCCACTGCTTGAATCCGGAAGTGTGAGATAGCCATGGGAAACAGTCAGATTGGGAGCGGCAGAGAACTTCGGTCAGGACCTCACAGGGAGCAAACCAGGGCAAGACCTCCCTCCCCTCCCTCCCACTCATCTCCCAGGCTCTCAGAGGCCCGGAGATGTGGGTCAGTCTTCAGGGACTGAAAGCAGGGTATGGAAAGATGGAGCATGGGTTTAAAGGGGCAAATGACAGAGGCTCAGCACAAGCAGTATAATTAAATTTCCCTGTTTGTCCTGTCTTGTGCATCTCCTCCCTCCCCCAAAAAAGCAAAAGGGAAGAATTTCGCTAGGCAAGTATATGACTTAGAAAAGGCTACCTATTGCAACAAACTGACCCTAAAATATATTATGACTGAAATACCACGGAGTGATTTCTTGTTCTCAGAATAGGACTGGGTAAATGGCCTGAGTCAGTAGGGCTCCTCCTTGTGTATCATTTGGGCATCCAGCCTTTAACTGCTGGCTTCCATGATGTTGCTGGGGGGTCATCTGCATTCCAGCCAGCTGCAAGGGGCAAAGAGCATGGGGTTTCATGGACCAGGCCTGATTGTGGCACAACCCCTTTAGCCCCTCCCACTGGCTGGGGCACAGTCACAGGGCTCCTCCTGTTTGTAAGTGGGGAGCTGGGCCATGTGGTACAACCATATGCCCAAAAAGAAAAGTGGCTAGCTTCTCAGCCATGAAATGGAAATGAAGTCCTTTTGCAAAATTAGTTTGTACTAAGTTTGTACTGCTGCTGCTGCTAAGTCGCTTCAGTCGTGTCCGACTCTGTGTGACCCCATAGACGGCAGCCCACTAGGCTCCTCTGTCCCTGGGATTCTCCAGGCAAGAATACTGGAGTGGATTGCCATTTCCTTCTCCAATGCATGAAAGTGAAAAGTGAAAATGAAGTTGCTCAGCTGTGCCCGACTCTTAGTGACCCCAAGGACTGCAGCCTACCAGGCTCCTCCATCCATGGGATTTTCCAGGCAAGAGTACTGGAGTGGGTTGCCATTGCTTTCTCCCAAGTTTGTACTATAATATACTAATTTTTAAAAATCTTTTGGCTGTGCTGCATGGCCTATGGGATCTTAGGTCCTCAACCAGAGATTGAACCTGTGCCCCCTGCATTGGCAGCTTAGAGTCTTAACCCCTGGACCACGAGGGAAGTTGCTGTACTACAGTATTTTTAATTGAAGAAATTCTTTTAAATTTTTAAATTCTAAAACCAAGACTAAACTCTTGCTAGAACACCACTATTCAAAATGGTTCTATACAGTTTCTGTGTAGCTCTTAATAGTGAGAACTGTAAACTGTAGTGCAGTACATTTCTCAATTAGCCAACAATGTCAGATTTTAATGGCAAAATGTATAGCTCCTAAGTTTTACTTCCTTACAGAGGAATTTCTCTCTGCTTCCAATTTATACCTCTTGTTGGATGGTCATCATTCTCCCATGATGTATATGATTGAACCCAGTGAAGTCTTTGAAATTTGCTAAGAGCTTATTTAACTTATATGCAGATACATCATGAGAAACGCTGGGCTGGAAGAAGCACAAGAATCAAGATTGCTGGGAGAAATATCAATAATCTCAGATATGCATCCCATGGATGGAGAAGCCTGGTAGGCTGCAGTCCATGGGGTCGCTAGGAGTCGGACACGACTGAGCAACTTCACTTTCACTTTTCACTTTCATGCATTGGAGAAGGAAATGGCAATCCACTCCAGTATTCTTGCCTGGAGAATCCCAGGGATGGGGGAGCCTGGTGGGCTGCCGTCTATGGGGTCACACAGAGTCGGACACGACTGAAGTGACTAAGCAGCAGATATGCAGATGACACCACCCCTATGGCAGAAAGTGAAGAGGAACTTAAAAGCCTCTTGATGAAAGTGAAAGAGGAGAGTGAAAAAGTTGGCTTAAACCTCAACATTGAGAAAACTAAGATCATGGCATCTGGTCACATCACTTCATGGAAAATAGATGGGGAAACAGTAGAAATAGTGTCAGACTTTATTTTTTCAGGCTCCAAAATCACTGCAGATGGTGATCGCAGCCATGAAATTAAAAGACACTTACTGCTTGGAAGGAAAGTTATGACCAACCTAGATAGCATATTGAAAAGCAGAGATATTACTTTGCCAGCAAAGGTCCATCTAGTCAAGGCTATGGTTTCTCCAGTGGCATGTATAGATGTGAGAGTTGGACTGTGAAGAAAGCTGAGCGCTGAAGAATTGATGCATTTGAACTGTGGTGCTGGAAAAGACTCTTGAGAGTCCCTTGGACTGCAAGGAGATCCAACCAGTCCATCCTAAAGGAGACCAGTCCTGGGTGTTTATTGGAAGGACTGGTGCTGAGGCTGAAACTCTAATACTTTGGCCACCTCATGCAAAGAGTTGACTCACTGGAAAAGACCCTTATGCTGGGATGGATTGGGGGCAGGAGGAGAAGGGAAAGACAGAGGATGAGATGGCTGGATGGCATCATCGACTTGATGGACATGAGTCTGAGTGAACTCCGGGAGTTGGTGATGGACAGGGAGGCCTGGCGTGCTGCGATTCATGGGGTCGCAAAGAGTCGGACACGACTGAGCAACTGAACTGAACTGAACTGAAGAGTGCATCAGGAATATACACTGCCAAGAATCACAGACATTACTAAAATAAGAGGAAAAAACAATTTTGTTTAGATGGCCAAGATTATAGTTATTGTACAGAAATATCGCACGTCACGGAGCCATTAACAAAATTAATCATCTCTGTGACTTTTCATGGAAAAGAAATGCAAAAAAGCAAAATGGCTGTCTGGGAGGCCTTACAAATAGCTGTGAAAAGAAGAGAGGTGAAAAGAAAAGGAGAAAAGGAAAGATATAAGCATCTGAATGCAGAGTTCCAAAGAATAGCAAGAAGAGATGAGAAAGCCTTTTTCAGCGATCAATGCAAAGAAATAGAGGAAAACAACAGAATGGGAAAGACTAGAGATCTCTTCAAGAAAATTAGAGATACCAAGGGAACATTTCATGCAAAGATGGGCTCGATAAAGGACAGAAATGGTCTGGACCTAACAGAAGCAGAAGATATTAAGACGAGGTGGCAAGAATACACGGAAGAACTATACAAAAAAGATCTTCATGACCCAGATAATCATGATGGTGTGATCACTAATCTAGAGCCAGATATCTTGGAATGTGAAGTCAAGTGGGCCTTAGAAAGCATAACTACAAACAAAGCTAGTGGAGGTGATGGAATTCCATTTAAGCTGTTTCAAATCCTGAAAGATGATGCTGTGAAAGTGCTGCAAAACTCAGCAGTGGCCACAGGACTGGAAAAGGTCAGTTTTCATTCCAATCCCAAAGAAAGGCACTGGCAAAGAATGCTCAAACTACCGCACAATTGCACTCATCTCACATGCTAGTAAAGTAATGCTCGAAATTCTCCAAGCCAGATTTCAGCAATACGTGAACGATGAACTCCCTGATGTTCAAGCTGGTTTTAGGAAAGGCAGAGGAACCAGAGATCAAATTGCCAACATCTGCTGGATCATGGAAAAAGCAAGAGAGTTCCAGAAAAACATCTACTTCTGCCTTATTGACTATGCCAAAGCCTTTGACTGTGTGGATCACAATAAACTGTGGAAAATTCTGAAAGAGATGGGAATACCAGACCACCTGACCTGCCTCTTGAGAAATCTGTATGCAGGTCAGGAAGCAACAGTTAGAACTGGACATGGAACAACAGACTGGTTCCGAATAGGAAAAGGAGGACGTCAAGGCTGTATATTGTCACCCTGCTTATTTAACTTATATGCAGAGTACATCATGAGAAATGCTGGACTGGAAGAAACACAAGCTGGAATCAAGATTGCCGGGAGAAATATCAATAACCTCAGATATGCAGATGACACCACCCTATGGCAGAAAGTGAAGAGAAGCTAAAAAGCCTCTTGATGAAAGTGAAAGAGGAGAGTGGAAAAGTTGGCTAAAACTCAACATTCAGAAAACAAAGATCATGGCATCTGGTCCCATCACTTCATGGGAAATAGATGGGGAAACAGTAGAAACAGTGTCAGACTTTATTTTTTTGGGCTCCAAAATCACGGCAGATGGTGACTGCAGCCATGAAATTAAAAGACTCCTTGGAAGAAAAGTTATGACCAACCTAGATAGCATATTCAAAAGCAGAGACATTACTTTACCGACTAAGGTCTGCCTAGTCAAGGCTATGGTTTTTCCTGTGGTCATGTATGGTTGTGAGATTTGGACTGTGAAGAAGGCTGAGCACCGAAGAATTGATGCTTTTGAACTGTGGTGGTGGAGAAGACTCTTGAGGGTCCCTTGGACTGCAAGGAGATCCAACCAGTCCAGTCTGAAGGAGATCAACCCTGGGATTTCTTTGGAAGGAATGATGCTGAAGCTGAAGCTCCAGTACTTTGGACACCTCATGAGAAGAGTTGACTCTTTGGAAAAGACTCTGATGCTGGGAGAGATTGGAGGCAGGAGGAGAAGGGGACGACCCAGGATGAGATGGCTGGATGGCATCACTGACTCGATGGACATGAGTCTGAGTGAACTCCGGGAGATGGTGATGAACAGGGAGGCCTGGCGTGCTGCAATTCATGGGGTCACAAAGAGTCGGACATGACTGAGCGACTGAACTGAACTGTGACTTTTACTCTCTTAAGTCTCCCGTGAAGCTCCACGAAGGTCCCTGGGATGGCAGTTCACCCCTTCCTTGTGGGCTACTAAGCCCATCATTGTGAGTCATGCACACTCAGTTACAAGTCTGTCCCCATCTTGAGAGCAGATTCCCTGCCTTATTGTTTTTATCCTTAGCCTCTGATACATTTCAAGGCACATGCAGGCACTACACTTGAATTAAAGAAAGAAGTGAGTATCAGTGAGTGCCTTTTTGTCTTGGATCTCCCAAAACACTGACTTATTGACAGATATAAAAATCATTATCCTTACATCAACATTCACACGTAAGCCTATCTCTCCTTTCTATTTGGAAAACAAACAAACAAACACCAAAAAATGGCCTGTGTTCTGCGGTTACCATCTTTTTGGGGGGCTGTGCCTGGGATGGAAGTGCAGAGTCTCAACTGCTGGACTGCCAACAAGTCCCTGTCTTTTCTTTATTTAAAGAGAATCTAGTGGTAACCATCATTCAGCGTGCCCTCACTTCCATCTAACAACACTGTAGAAGGTGCAAGCATACCCTGACAATCCTAAGCTATGACAAACAAGTTAAGTAAGTGGAAGGAGACAAATTTGATTTGTAAACAGATTTCAGGCAGTAGCAATGTAACAAAGCATCGCCTTTGCTATATTCTCACTGCTGTGTGCCAAACTGTTGTTAGTAATATCACAGTCCTTTAAAATTTTTTTAAAAATAATTTATCTGCCTGCATTGCAGCAGGTGGGATCTAGTTCCCTGATCAGGGAATTGAACTTGGGCCCCCTGCATTGAGAGAACAGGGTCTTAGCCACTGGACCACCAGGGAAGCCCCTTTTAAAAATATTTTTAAATTGAAGAATGCTTGACATACAAAAGAAAGCCATACATATTTGCTGTGTACTCCTTGATGAGTTTGAAAGTAAGGATACAGCTGTGAAACCATTACCACAATCAACACTGCTGGAAATATGACCATCAACTCTAAACACTTCCTCCTTGCCTCTGTTTTTGTGATAAGAACATTCGATACAAGATCTACCTTCTTAACGAGTTCTGGAATATGCAGAACAGTATTATTAACTATATGCACTATACTATAGAGTGGATTCTCTAGAAATTTCTCATCTTACATAATCGAAACTATGTACCCTTCAACCAACATCTCTTAATTTCACCTTCTCCCTGTCCCTAGTAACCACCATTCTATTCGCTGTTTCTGTTGCAGTTCTCTTATTTTTTTAATAAACAAGTGAACAGGTTGATAGTTGTTTGCTTTTGATTAAGCAATTGTTGGCTAAAAGATACTCTTACGTACCTCTGTGAAAACTATATCACAGTTTATAGAAGCAATAGAAATGCTTTGTTGTTTTTTCTTAATTGTGCGTTTGCAGGTTAAAAAAAAGAGAAGGTGCTAGATAAAACCTCAAGTAGCACAAAAGGGTATTTACTTCAAAATGTCTGCCTCCTGCCTTTGCTCCTCCATCCTTGTCCCCTTCAGCAGAGACATCAAATGATACCATTTCTTGTATATCCTGAATTTAGAGAGAATTCTGAACATGCTTCCCTGATAGCTCAGTTGTTAAAGAATCTGCCTGCAATGCAGGAGACCCCGGTTGGATCCCTGGGTCCAGAAGATCTGCTGGAGAAGGGATAAGCTACCCATGCCAGTATTCTTGGGCTTCCCTGGTGGTTCAGCTGGTAAAGAATTTGCCTGCAATGTGGGAGACCTAGGTTCGATCACTGGATTGGAGAAGGGAAAGGCTACCCACTCCACTATTCTGGCCTGGAGAATTCCATGGACTGTATAGTCCATGGCTCGCAGAGTCGAACACGACAGAGCAACTTTCACTTTCACTTTCTTTCTGAGCATGTGTAAGCAAGTTGGGGCTTCCCAGATGGCTATAGTTGTAAAGAGTCTGCCTGCCAATGCAGGAGACACAGGAGACACGGGTTCAGTCCCTGGGTTGGGAATATACCCTGGAGTAGGACACAGCAACACACTTCAGTAATCTTGCCTGGAGAATCCCATTGACAGAGGAGCCTTGCAGGCTACAGTCCATAGGGTTGCAGAGTTGGACATGACTGAAGCAACTTAACAGGTAAGTAAGTTGTGTTCAAAGAGTTATATGTGTAGTTAACAATATGATTTTGCTCAGTCGCTAAGTCCTGTCTGACTCTTTGCGGCCCCATGGCACCAGGATCCTCTGTCCATGGGATTTTCCAGGCAAGAATACTGAAGTGGGTTGCCATTTCCTTCTCCAATACGATTCTAAAGGGTTTTTATCTGGCATGTAAGTTATGAAAACTGATCTGAGTCATTAATTTTTATCTGTGTCTTGGAGATGATTCTTTTAATCACTTATAATCAGAGGCCCAAGGAGAGGGTCTCAAAGAAGTGCTTAAATCCTGTATTAGCTTCCTAGAGCTGCCTTAACAAATCACCATACACTGGGTAGCTTTAAACAATAGAAATGCATTCTCCCTTGGTTTTGGAGGCTTGATGTCTGCAATTAAGATGTTGGCAGAGCTGCACTCCCTTGGAAGGCTCAGGGGAAAATCCTGCCTTATTCCTTTTGGCTTCTGGTGGCTTCAGGCATTCCTTGGTTTAACCACAGCAAAAATACAATCTCTGCCTCCGTCTTCACTTGGCCTTCTTCTCTCTGAGTCTTTGTATTACAGATTTCCCTTTTCCTCTTATAAGGACACCAGCTTTTGAATTTAGGGCCCACCCTAACTCCGCAATGATCTCATCTTGAGATCTTTAACTTAATTGCATCTGTAGAGACTTTATTTTCAAATAAAGTCACATTCATAGGTAGTAGAGGTTAGGACTTGAACAGGTCTTTTTCTTATTTTGTTAAAACTCACCCCAGAAGATATTTTTTAAGTTGATTGATTACGTAATTTGGCTGTGTCGGGTCTTAGTCATGGCACGCGTCCTGTGGGATCTTTTGTTGTGTCCCACAGACTCTCCAGTTGTGGTGCAGGGGCTTAGTTGCTAATCAGCAGGAGGGGTCTTAGTTCCCCAAAAAGGGATTGAATCCACATCCCCTGCATTGCATGGACCACCAGGGAAATCCCATGGATTTGGACATTTCTGACCTTTCATCTGACACTTGGGATTCCTCCAGACCCAACGGGTTGGATAGTTGGCTCCAGACTTGAACAAGGTCTCCAACAGGAAGACACTAAAGACAGGGGCCCCCTTTCTGGGATTCCCTTCTCCCCTCTTGCCCTACAAGTATTTATTGAGTGCTTAGTATATGCCAGTCAAAGTTCTAGGGTATTGGGATTCAACAGCAAGCCAAGCCAAGTTCCTACCTTTCTCAAGCTAATAGTCTAGTGGGGAGACAAATTATAAACAAATAAAACTTAATATGTCAGATGATAAAGGCTATGAAAAATACAGAGGAAGGGAACAGAGAATAATGCTGTTTTAGACAGGAAGGTAACGAGAAGTCTCTCTGATGAGCAGAGACCTGAATGAGAGGAGCCAGCCTTGCAGTGAGACCCCAGAGCAGATGGAATGGGTGCAAAGTTCGTGATGGTTATAAAAACTATGTCATCAATGCTTGGCACTCTTTAAGAAGTGGAGCTTGACTCCCCTCTCCTGGAGTGTGTGCTGGATTTGAAATAAATAGAATATGGCAGAACTGATGGTGTGTTATTTCTGAGATTAGCTTTTAAAATGATTACAGCTTCCACTCTGGGTGCTCATTTCTCTCAGATCACTCTCCTTGGGGAGCTGCCAGGAAACTTGCTCTCTGCTCTACAGAGAGGTTCACGTGGCAAGACACTGAGTGCTGTGTCTGGCCAGCCATCAAGGAGGAAAGGAAGTCCTTAGTCCCCAAATCCACAAGGACCTGAGGCTTGTCAACAACCTCGTGAGTGAGCTTTGAAGTACTGATATATCCTTCCCCAGGTCAACCTTCAGTTGACGCTGTAACCACAGACGAAAGCTTGACAGCAACCTTATCGGAGATTTTAAGTCAGAAACCCCCAGCTCAGCCACTCTGGGCTTTCTGACCCTCAAGCACTGAGAAATAATACAGCTTTGTTATTTCAAGATGCTAAGTGTTGGGGTAATTTGTTATGCAGCAAAGTATAATTCATTAAGGCCCCAAGGCTGCAGCTTGCTTGCCAAGTTGGAACGTGGCTGGAACAGAGTGAGCAGGAGGGAGCATGGTAGGTGATAATGTCAGAGAGCAGACGGGGAGGCCAGCTCTACGGAGTCTCATGAGCAACAGTAACACTCAGGCTTCTAATTGGGCACCTAATGAGGTGAGGATCCAGAGTGCAGAGTTATGAGCAGGTGGGTGACATGATGAAAGGACAGGCTTGATAGGAGAGACTGTAGAGGGAAAGTGTCAAATGTGGGAGACCCATTGGAAGGTTAGCATCATAGGTGACTGCTTGGATTAGAGGAGAGGACTTGAGCTACAGAGGTGGTGGTGATGGTGCTGAGAGGAAACTGGACTCCAGATAGATTCTGATGGTGGAACTAGTCACTGAGGAAAGAGTGGCACAATTGTGAAGAGGCTGGTCTGTTTGCGAGAATTAGGATAATTCTATGAAAATTCAGGGAAAAAGACAAAGCAATAAAATTGCTTTCCAAAGCACCTGGCAGCCTCTTCCCTGTCCTTTGGGCTTCTTGCAGAGCCTCTTGTCCTCACATGTATCTTCATGCTCTTTTTCCTCCCCCCTTTTACCGACTAAAATCTCTCCCAGGGATAAATCTATGGAACTTGTTTCCAGTAAGGTATAAATAATTGATGAGATACCAGTCAATAGCATTTCTTTATACTAACAGTAAGCAACTAGAAAATATACAATGGGAAAAATAACACATTTCACAGTAGCAACTGAGACTATCAGAATATCTAGGAATTAACAAAGAATATACTAGAGCTCTATAAGAAAAAATTTTAAACTCTATTAGAGTACATAAGAGAAGATCTGAATAGATGAAAAGGTATTCCATACTCATGAGTAGAATGGCATAATAAGAAAATGCAGATTTTCTCCAAATTAATCCATAAATTTAATCTCTATCAAAATGTCAGCAAAAAAAACAAAACAAACAAACAAAAAATGTCAGGGTTGGTTTGTTTTCTGAGAAACACTGTAAATTTATCCTAAAATGAATTTGAAGATACACGTCCATGACTCAGTGATGTCCACTTTGAGAAAGAAAGGCAAAGAGGGAATATTTAGGAATACTAAGAATACTAAGCCATGATGATTCAAACATTATGGTACTGGTACAAGAAGAGACAAAATGAATAACTGGAACAGAATGATAGAACACAGAGGTACAACTGTGTTTAGATTGGAACATATGTATGGGAAAGGATGGACTGTTTATCAGATGGGAAAACTTGCTCACCGTATTGAGAAAAACTAAGCCGAATCCCTGTCTATTACATAAATGAGTGTTGGCTCCCAATAGGTTAAAGACTTATTTTCAAAGCTATCATGAAGCGAATAGAAAAAAAATATACATGTGGATCCTTGCGACCTATGTGTGGAAAAGGATTTCTTAAAATGCAAAATGCACAAACCGTGAGAGGAAACGAGATTTGCTTGATGTTACTGAGGTTGTCCTTTCTACTCCCTGCTCCAGCTGTCAAGGGCTGGGCCTCCAGGGTCATCCACTCAATTTTATCTGCGCCAACCTGGTAGCTCTTCAGAGTGGTCCACTCTGCTGATGGGTAAATTTATTGCAGAGACGCAGGCATCCCCTCAATTCCTTATCTGAGACATTGTGCAAATGCAGTCCTACCCTGTCACTTCCTAGGAGACTGCGAAAGTTGCCCATTCCCAGCCACTCATGTTTGGGGAAATGCCCAGTTCCAAGCCCAGCCTTATCCCACCCTCCTCTGGACTCACTTACATCAATCCTCCATGCTGGCCTTGAAGTACAAAAGCTCTTTACTTTTTTTTTAGGAGAAAAAGAGTAGAAAGGACCACTCAGAGACAACAAATTTAGCACACACAACACAACAAATAATTGAGGAAGAAAAACACAGATTTAACATTTCTTCCTCCACTCCACCATGCCTATGGGTTTTGAAAATTCAAAGAAGTTTTTACTGAGCACCTCTTCTTTAGTATTCTGATTTCAGTTTTTGTACCTGGGGTATCTTAAGGGCCTTCAGAATTACTCTGACATGTGGAGTGCCTCATGCTTGGCACTCATTCCCAAGCTGATGGTACTATACTAAGACACTGGACCACTGGACAAGGAGAACCCAGTTCCTGCCTCTAGCATGCCACATCCCCTGGTGGTGGATGACTGACACATAGAGAGAAATGCAGTGAGAAAGTCCAAGGTGGCCTGTCCATATGTAACACTGTAGGATGCCCCTGCTTCCTTGAGTATGACAATTACTGCAAGGCTGAGTTTTCCCTGGCCAATGCTTTTGCTCTGTGTTTTGAAGCTAACCATATTTTTTAATGGTTTACAATTCTGATTGAACTAGTCGAGTTCATGAAAGTAATTTGAACTGCTCTGCTCTGTGGCTCAGTCACTCAGTTGTGTCCTACTCTTTGGGGCCCCATGGACTGTAGCCCGCCAGGCTCCTCTGTCCCTGGGGATTCTCCAGGCAAGAATACTGGAGTGGGTTGCCATGCCCTCCTCCAGGGGACCTTCTCGACCCAGGGATTGGACCTGTATCTCTTGCATCACCTGCATTGGCAGGTGGATTCTTTAGTTTTTTGAACATCTTCAAAAATAAGTGGAAAAGCTTAAAAACACAAGGTACATCTTTGACCAACTTAGGCAACTTCTTTAATTCTGTACTGATTAGGAAGCTTTTGACTACAAGTAATAGAAAGTCTGACTCAGACTGGCTTAAAAAATAAGGAAATGCATTAAGTCATGTAATAGGAACTCCAAAGAGACGTCAGGCTGGACAGTATCATCAGTGCTATTTTTTCTGCCTCTCTTTGCTGTTGTCCTAAGAATTCATCTAAAGGTTGCTCCCCACTGTGTTCCCCCTGTGGCTGCCCAGCAGTTATGGCTATCTGATTCCCTGTTCACATCCTCTAGCTGAGAGAGCCGTGAAAGTCCTGATGCCACGTTAGTTCACATGCCTGCCTCTGGATCAGTAAGCATCACCAAAGAGATTGCCACATACTGTTTGGCTCAAACTTTGGTTACTTAACTAAATACAGGTAAAGGAAGGAGTTCAAGTCACTCCTATTGAAATGCGTTTAGGCCAACCATAGCCTTTTCCTTGACTGAGAAAAGAGAGGATGGAGCCATCTTCCCTGGAAACTCCTGGGCTGTGTGTGGGTGTTTGGGATGCCTGAAAAAAATTGATGTTCTATTAGAAGGAGGGCAATGGGAAACGATACTGAGTGGGCAACCAAAAGTGAGAACCACAAACCCTGATCTACAACAATGGAAATGGAGGCCAGATGCAGTGAGGATCAGTGAGGGGTGGTGAAGGTACCAGGAGGAGGCCTGCAGGATGGCTCCCAGACAGATTCCCACATGTGGTATGCCTCCACGTGATGGAGAATTCCACACTCCCCTGTCAGAAAGGGATGTGAACAGGCTGGTTTAGGGGGGCTGCAGGAGTTTCCAGGTGGCCCTGAGGAGCGGCAGGGGAGGGATAGGTAAAGAAAAAAGACACACCCTTGCTGTACTTGCTGAAGCAGCCTGTTGGTGAAAAAGGGTCAGAAAAAAATACCTGTGAATTGTGAACAGCCCCACAGTTGTTGATTGCTGCTGACTGGGCAGCAGAAGGGGTTAAACTGTCACTCACACACACATACACACACACACACACACACACAACTTTGTGTTACAGGGAACAGAGAAGAAGCTTTGCCAGCTGACAACACCTGTTTAGTCCCTCCTTCCCTCAAACCTCCTACAAATTGTTCTTTTATGAACACCCATCTTATGTCTGACTCTGCCACTTACTACCTGTACCTTCTTGGAAAGTTGTTTTTTAAATTTCTTTATTAAAAAATATTTTATTTTTAAATTTTTATTTGGAGGATAATTGCTTAGCAGTATTTTTGTTTCTGCCATACAATGATGTGAATCAGCCACAAGTACACATATATTCCCTCCCTCACGAGCCTCCCTCCCCTGTCCTCCCCACCCCTCTGCCCCCAGTCTCACCACTCTAGGTCACTGGAAGTTGTTTAACCTCTCTGCACTTCATTTTGCTCTCAAGTAAAATAAGGGCAATGATAGTATTTACCCTCACCAGATTGCTGTGAGGGTTAAATAAGTTAATACGTGTAAGGCACTTAGGAAAGTACTCGGAATTAGTAAGCACAGTGTAAGTGATGATGATGGCGAGCTGCGTGTTCAGTCCTTCAGCTGTGTCTGGCTCTGTAACCGCACGGACTGTAGCCGGCCAGGCTTCTCTGTCCATGGGATTCTTCAGACAAGAATATTGGACTGGGTTGCTATTTCCTTCTCCAGGGGATCCTCCTGACTCAGGGATCGAACCCCTGTCTCTTGTGTCTTCTGCACTGACAGGCAGATTCTTTACCACTGAGCTACTTGGGAAGCCTGATGATGATGGGGGTGGTGATTAAAAAAGGAGTAATAAAAAAGGAAACTATGTATTTATAAAGAAAAGAGCAGGAAAGAGCAAATGCACAGAATAGAATAACATTGCTATTGAGCTCTGGACATTTTGAACAAACGCAAACGTGTGCGTTGCTACTTGGACAGTGACTCCATTGCACACCCCTCCCCGACATTTTCTCCTGTTTTGACTGGGAGCGGCTCTAGCTGCCATGCTTTGCAGTCCCACCTTTGTATGTCCGGTGTGTGGGCCGATGACTTGTGTCATTAGTCTCGCAAGTTCACAGACGGAGAATTGTGTTCCAGGGGCTGGGCTTCATGAACTACATCCCAGGCACCTCAATCACACCTGGGACTGATGTAGACGTTGAGATTCTGGACCTCAGATTGATGCTATAATGGGATGAGACCCCTGGAGAATTTGAGAGGCGGATGCATTTTGTATGTGGGAGGAACACCAATCACTGAGGCCCGGAGGAAGAGTCTAGGATGGCACCCAATCAGTGCCTTGTGTAGTCCTCTCCCCTGGCGTGTGGGTGGTGCCTGTGACTTGCTTCTAACCGATAGGTTACGCTGTGGGTGACAGAAGCTGAGGTCTCCATCTGACATCCCCTGGAGGAACTGAATCCTGCCAACAGCCACCTGAGCTTGGAAGCAAATTCTTCCTCAGGTCAGCCTCAGCTGAGACCCCAGCCCTGGCTGACGCTTTGTAGCCTAGTGAGAGACCCTGAAGGACCCAGCCAAGCTGTGCCTGGATTCCTGACCCACAGAAACTGAGAGCGAATAAATACGTGTTACTTTGTTCCGAAATCTCAGGTGATTTTTTAAAATGTAGCAATAAAAATTTTACTACACAGATTTTTATGAAAACTTACTTTCTAATAGAGGGAGGATTCCAGCATAATGGGTGAGGATTTTGTTGTTCAATAAACGGTGTTAGAACAACTGGCCAGTCCCCTGGAGGAAGATATGGAAGGAGCACCACTTACCCTGCCACTGCAATAAATCCTGGCTGGATCAGATTTAAACACTCGACACAAAATAACAAATCTTCAAGGAGAACATATGGGGGGAAGTTTTGTCATTTTAGGGGAAATACAATCTAAATGCTAAACTTTCTGGATGACAAGATTGAAAAGGTAACTTCAACAACATGAAACTAAAGCAATGTAAGTACAAACAGAAGATAGAAAACAAGCGGGAAAAAGGTGTTCTGTATGTACATTGACAAAGAGCTATTTTCCTTAATATATCGAGTTCAAAATGGATCAGAACAAACAATGCCACGGAGAATGGGCAGAGAACATAGTTCACAGAGCAAAAAATGCCAGCAGCTCTCAGCCTCATTTGCAGCAAGAACAAGCTAAATTAAAATTACGAGATGCTATTTTTTTAACCTATCAATTGGCAGAGGCAAAAAAAGTTGGGCAATCGTGCTGAGGAATAGAGGATGTGAGTATATATTTGAATAATCTCTGTGGAGGGGAATTGGACAAAATATCTATGAAAATGTCAAAATATGACAAGCAATCCCACTGCAAGAAATCCCACTGCTAGAAATCTAACCTATGTATATACCTATACATGATACATATTCAAAGATATTCACTGAAGCAGAGTTTGAAATACAGAAAGACTGAAAATAACCAATATGTGTATTGGTTATTAACAGGCTACTGTTTAAATATCTAGTTAAATCAACAAATAAACGAGAGAGTTCTATCTGAACTGATATGAAACAGTTTTCTAAGGTTATTAAAAACAAAGAACGGGGGAGGGTGGTGGTGAGGGGTTCAGGATAGGGAACACATGTACAACTGTGGCTGATTCATGTCAATGTATGGCAAAAACCACTACAATATTGTAAAGTAATTAGCCTCCAGTTAAAATAAATAAGTTTAAAAAAAAACAAAGAACAGAATGTTGTGTGATGTATGCCATTTGTACAAAAATATACATATACCAGACATGCTTGTACATGCAAAAAACACTTCAGGAAAAATACCCAAGGAACAAATAACAATGCTAACTTCCAGGATGTGGAGCTAGGAGGCTGGGGTGGGCAGAAGTGGGGCTCTTACTTCTTATTTTATAGTTTTTCAGATATTTTGGATGAATATTATGAACATTTTCTCTATTCATAGTGACGAATAAAAACATTGAAAAGAGGGTAATATTTTGACACCAAATGCTCTTTCCAGGACTTAAAAGGGAGGAGTGTCTTCAGGCAGGAAGAGCCAGTGAATGCCCCCTCTGTTGGTGTAAAAGGAAAGAACGCCCACTGCATTTTTAAAGAGTGTCTTAAAATAGTGTACTGACTGCAAAGCTCTGTGGGCTCAGCTCCTTCTGGTTGTTGGTTACAGTACTGTCAGGATCATTTCCTCCAGCTAACTTGCAGCCCTCTACAGTCCAGGTTGCTTTTTCCCTGGGAAAATGTATGGGGCTTAGAGGATGAGGCTAGAAGAGCCGGCAGCTCCAATCCATGCAGAGCAGGTGATGTTTCAGAGGAGTGGTCCCTGTACAGATTTTTCCTGGTGGTTTTCTTTCCTCCTTTCAGCCAGTGTTGCCACTCCTCTTTCCTGGTCCAGCCCTTGACACAAGCTCTGCAGCTGCCACCCCGACCCCTCCTCCCTCATTCCCTCTCTCAGTCTGGAACAGCCCTCGCTGGCACCTCTGCAGCTGTGACTCATTGCAAATGCTTTGCATTCCGGGATGTTCTGCAGGGTTTTGGGTCTCCCCTGTGGCTCGAAGCATAAGGCAAGTTGAAAGAGAGGAGAAAAAGAGGCCCTGCAGCTGCCAAAACATTGCAAGGATGAGGGAAAAAATTGTTAGGGAAACTGAAAACGTTTTGTGCGGGCAGAACCCCAGCCAGCCGCTCCCTGGTGTGGGCCTGCTGGTAATTTGAGCAGGGCTGGGGGATGCAGTGGAGGTTGAGTGGGGGGGTGGGATGTGGAGGGGGTTGTCCAAGCCCCAGTGAGGCCCAGTCATGTATCCAGAAGCACCACAGGCCATCTGGAGACCATCTCCATCTGTCCAGGCAGGACCTGGGCTGAAGCCACGCTGGAAAGCAGGAATGCGTGTCTCATCCAGAAATGTTTGCTTCAAATATGTTTACTTTTAATTCACTAGAATTACTTTGTTAGCTCATCTTACCCACCACGTACAGTCATACACAATTTTTTTTTATATTCAGGTCAACTGATATCTATTAATACTTTTAAAACAGTAGTGTCTTTTTTTCCCCTTCCTTAAAGCTATGGAATCCTGTGTTGAAGTATGTATAAAAGAAATAAATGCCAAACTGCCCAGGTTAATTAAATAGATATAGGTGGGAACTGGAGGAGAAGAAAGTCCTGTCCACTGACATTTCATCCCTGATGCTCTAGATAGGCTCCAATGGGACATAATCGAAACAAATCACTTAAATACACCTTCTTAACTAAATTTATACACAATAAAATATACCCATTTTAAGTATACAGTTTAGTTTAGAGTTTTGGCAAATTGTATATACCCATGAAAGGTATAATTTGAAATCACTAACTTAGTTGATATGAACACAATGAAATAAATGTACATTTTTAGGAGTAATCTTAAACATTTGTTTAATTTTATTTTTTATTTATGGCTGTGCTGGGTCTTTATTGCTATGTGGGGGTTTTTTCTAGCTGCAGTGAGTGGGGGACTGCTCTTTGTCGCAGTGCATGGGCTTCTTATTGCTGTGGCTTCTCTTGTGGTGCACAGGCTCTAGGTGCACAGGCTTTAGTAGTTGTGCCTCTTGGGTTCAGTAGTTGTGACTTGCTGGCTCAGTGGTTGTGAAGCATGGGTTTAATTGTCCCTCTGCATGTGGTATCCTCCTGGATCAGGGGTCAAACCCATGTTCCCTGCACTGGCAGGTGGACTCTTTAACCACTGAACCATCAGGGAAACCCAAAATGTACATTTTTTAAAGGGGGGAATAAATAGGATTTAATATTCTCCTGTATTGCCCTATTCCCAGGGAAGTAACATCATATTAAGGCTCCTTTACAATCAACAAAAATAATAGCATTTGATTTAATTTCACTTGAATTTCAAAAAAACAAAATTGAAGTGGGAAGAATTGCTAAAACTCCAATAACTTTTTCTTCTTTCAAGAAATACTAGTCCCTAAACAATTTCTTTAAGATTGAGAAGAAAGGGTGGGATGAATTGGGACTGATGTACATACATTCAGTTCAATTCAGTTCAGTTGCTCAGCTGTGTCTGACTCTTTGCAACCCCATGAACCGCAGCACGCCAGGCCTCCCTGTCCATCACCAACTCCCGGAGTTCACTCAAACTCATGTCCATCGAGTTGGTGATGCCATCCAGTCATCTCATCCTCTGTCATCCCCTTCTCCTCCTGCCCCCAATCCCTCCCAGCGTCAGGGTCTTTTCCAATGAGTCAACTCTTTGCATGAGGTGGCCAAAGTACTGGAGTTTCAGCTTTAGCATCAGTCCTTCCAATAAACACCCAGGACTGATCTCCTTTAGAATGGACTGGTTGGATCTCCTTGCAGTCTAAGGGACTCTCAAGAGTCTTTTCCAACACCACAGTTCAAAAGCATCAATTCTTCGGCACTCAGCCTTCTCCAACTCTCACATCCATACATGATCACAGGAAAAACCATAGCCTTGACTAGACGGACCTTTGTTGGCAAAGTAATATCTCTGCTTTTTAATATGCTATCTAGGAAGCAACAGAACTGGACATGGAACAACGACTGGTTCCAAATAGGAAAAGGAGGATGTCAAGGCTGTATATTGTCACCCTGCTTATTTAACTTATATGTAGAGTACATCATGAGAAATGCTGGGCTGGAAGAAGCACGAGCGGGAATCAAGATTGCCAGGAGAAATATCAATAACCTCAGATATGCAGATGACACCACCCTTATGGCAGAAAGTGAAGAGGAACTAAAAAGCGTCTTGATGAAAGTGAAAGAGGAGAGTGAAAAAGTTGACTTAAAGCTCAACATTGAGAAAACTAAGATCACGGCATCTGGTCCTGTCACTTCATGGGAAATAGATGAGGAAACAGTGGAAACAGTGGCTGACTTTATTTTGGGGGGCTCCAAAATCACTGCAGATGGTGACTGCAGCCATGAAATTAAAAGACGCTTACTCCTTGGAAGGAAAGTTATGACATATATATACACTACTATGTATAAACTAGGTAACTAATGAGAACCTACTGTATAGCGCAAGGAACTCTGCTCAGTGCTCTGTGGTGACCTAAATGAGGAGGAAATCTAAGAAAGAGGGGATATATGTACACATATGACTGATTCACTTTGCTGGAGAGCAAGAAACTAACATAACATTGTAAAGCCACTATACTCCAATAAAAGTTAAAGACAAAAAAAAAAGATCGAGAAGAGATTTTGGAAGTCACTAAGCGTGTTTAGTCGTTTCAATTTCATACATGGATTGACCCCTTCTGTGAAAGGGGGATAAATTGCATACATGGTCTCCCACCTCACATCCTCTCTTCCTGGCTTTTATAGTACTCTTTATATTTGTTAACAATCTCTTCAGGAACATTAACATTCTCTTCAGTGACAGTCCAGCAGTTTTTACTGGTCTGCGTTTATATGGATTTGGGGTTCACTGAAAGTCCTCTATATGCTTCTTTGTTCCTTTTTTCCCCTTAAATTTGTCCCTTAAATGCCAGGATATCACCAAGTAGTTTTTTTGAGAGACGCTCATGGGCATTATGTTTCCTGATTTTTTTGTATGTTTAGAAAAGTCCATTTTGCCTATGTACAGGAATGACAACTCACTTGGGTAAGCCACTCTTTGGTTGTATTACTTTAGTCATTGTTCCTATTTTTTGTCATTGAATTCTTAGTCAGTTTGTGTCCTGCAGATAATTTGATGTTGTTTGCCTGAATGCTTGAAGAAGTCCTACTTTTGAATTTCAATAGGTTAAGTTTAAGTCATGATATATCTCAGTACTGAATGTTTACATGGTGAGGTTTTCTGAAACAGTACGTGTTTTAATTCTGCAAATTCCTTCTCCTTTGTGTCAGGGGTATTCTGTTGAATATTTTTTGTTTAATTGGATGGGTTTACTATTTCTGGGACATCATTTATGATTATATTATGCTTCAAACCTTTGCTCTGTTAGTAATTCAAAATTTTTTTTAGCAATCTCTACTCTGTTCCTTGCTGCTTTTACTTTTATTAATTTTGTAATTATGTTGTTTGGTCCTCCTTTCAGCTCATTCTGCTTTTTTTCTTTTATCACAGTGTATTTGAGCTCTTGTTTTATTTAACTCATGTTCTTAAAATGACTTGAGGTCAAAAGCATTAGTAGTCAATTCCCTTGTTTCTAGGATTCTCCTAAATTAGGACCTTTATCATGTTTGTGCTATTTTCCTTTCTTTGAATGTTGGAAAAGCAAGTGTTTGTTAAATCACTTTGCAATTTTTTTTTCATCCTGCTCACATTTTATCTAGATTGTCTACATTCTATTTGCTTTGAATCAAGATTCTTTTTCCTCTATAAACTTCAGAACCCAGTTAGTTCTACTTGGTTTTCCTCTCCATATCATGGTTTGAGGGCTGGAAATTTTGTGTCTGCACACTTTTCTGTCTGTGACTTGAAGTTGATGGTAGTGGGTAGAGAAGATAGACATCAACTGAAGCAATTCTCAACCTTAGAATGCTTGAGTTCTGCTTTTCTGAAATACCAGCTTTCTTTCACCCAGTTGGAGGTTGTATTCTCTTCTTGGGGGTGGTAGGAGGAATACATTTCCTGAAGATTAATATGTGGTCTTCAAGTCAGAGGGAAGCCTGATCACAATGTTAACTTTGCAATCCTTTGACTGAGTCTGGAGAAACACAAAGAAAGTATGTAGAAAGTGTGTAGTAGCATAAACCTGGGAATGAAAGCTAATTGAATAACAGCATCATTACTTGAAAGATACTAGTCCCAAGTATTGAACCCAAATTCACAAAATGAAAATTTACATATAGTATTTATAATCTGGGTTGCCCAGTGTTGAAAAGCTTTTCTTATTTGGGAGAAGCCCTAAGATCAGTTCCCATGGTGCAGTGGTAAAGAATTTGTGTGCAATGCAGGAGACATGGTTCAACCTCTGGGTTGGGAAGATCTCTTGGAGAAGGAAATGGCAACCCACTCCAGTATTCTTGCCTGGAGAATCCCATGGAGAGAGGAGCCTGGAGGGCTACAGTCCATGGGGTTTCAGAGCCAGACACAACGGAGTACACACACACATATATACACAGTAAGATCATAATAGGGAAAACGCCCCCTCCACTCTGGAGGCCCAAAAGGCAATTATCCCCCCAACGAACAAAGACAAGATCAAGCACAGCCAATCAAATGCTGCCACCTGGACTGTATATCTTGAGAGGATGACAACACAGCTTGGGTCAGTTAGGAATGCCTCCTGGTGGCTGTACAGGGAGGAGAGTCTGGAAGGGCAAAGTGCATGTCCAGTGACAATGGAACCCAGCACAAGGATGGTAGGTACCCAGTGGTGCAGGTGCCAGTCTTGGGGTGCCAAATTCCCTGTTGGTAAGTGGCATGTCCTGAGCAGCCTGGTGCTATGGTGAGTATCTGGTCCATTTCTGCTTTTTTTGTTTGTTTATTTCTACGTATCACCAGATACCCAGTCAATTCCATTTCCACTTAAGGAACTGAAGTCAGTTTTTGTTATTTATAATCAGAACCTTGACAAGTATGAAATATTTTGGGTTCAGGATTCAAAAATCAAATGAGAAGAACTGGGTACTTGGCAATCCATGTGAAAAAGACCTAGGAATTTTTTTTAAAAGACTTAAAAAATATTTAATTTTATTTGTTTTTTGGCTGAGCTGGGTCTTCATTGGTGCACACCAGCTTTCGATAGTGAGCGAGGTCTACTCTTTGTTGCAATTTGTAGGTTTCTCATTGAGGTGGCTTCTCTTGTTGCAGAGCACAGGCTCTAGGCAAACAGGCTTCAGTATTTGTGGCTCTTGGGCTCCAGGGGTGGGCTTAGTAGTTGTGGCACATGGGATTTAGTTGCTCTGGAGCATGTGGAATCTTCGTGGACCATGCATTGAACCTGCGTCTGCTGCATAGGCAGGTGGATTCTTAACAACTGGAACACCAGGGATGCCCAAAACTTAGGTATTATCGTGCACCATGATATAACGAGTTTTAATAATAGAGTGGTGTGCCTGCCAGAGGCTACGGTGGGCAGGACAAAGGTCAGAGGCGTGCTTCCTCATCCTTCTGCTCTTATTAGCTACAACTAGAGTGTATTTTCCTGTTTTAAGCATTTTATTTTAATGCAGATAGGGACAAATTAAAATATGTCCAGTAGGAGAGTGATTAGGAAGGTGATAAGTCTTTATATGAAGAAATGGAGAAATTTTTTTCGAAAAGCCACAAGGAAGACAGTCTATGATTCTGTTAAATTATGTTACCACTGAGATAACTGTATAAAAATGTAATGGTACAAAGACAGATGAAATATGTCTTTGAAAATAAAACAACATCCCCTCCACACAGATATTGATCTGAGGAGATATTACAAAACGTGAGAGAAAATGGGAGATGAAACTTTTCAGATGAGGCTATGAGATGAGACAACATGAGAAATGTGTGTTGTTTGAACAACTAACTTCTATCACTAGTAGAGTGAGCCTGGAGGAACCATTTCCTGGGTTCCAAACACTTTTCTTTTGGGGCCCTTGTTCATGGGATGCAAATATCTTCCTCCCAGGAAATGTTCCTAAATAACTAAATAGCTGGAGTCCAGAGGCTCTGGATAATTCACCTTTACCATCATAAAAGAAATACAAGATCTAAATTTACTGAAATATTCCTGAAATTATACTGAAAAAGGTATACGACTATATACTATCATATTCTCATGTTGCCTTCTGGTTTCTAGCATGTTCAAATGAGTAATAAGCCCCAAATCTTGTTCTTTCCTTGTAACTTCATAATAAATCTAAGGCCACTTCCATCATCAGAGTGTCCCTGAGGAAAATGTTGATTATTGTGATTACTTTTAAACTTGTGTTGCTCTAAGCCACTAAATTTGTTTTAACTTTTTTTCCCCACTGTGAGGCATGTGGGATCTTAGTTCCCTGACCAGAAACTAAACCATGCCCCCTGCAATGGAAGCACGGAGTCTTAAAGACTGGACTGCTGGAGAAGACTTAATGTTGATTATTTTGAATTAACTGTTTTAAATAAGAAATGATAAATGTACCTTAGATATACATGTATTACTTGCATATTTCTTCTTTTATGTGAAATGTAAGAATTGAGTTAATTGAAGTTATTTTACACTTGCAAGAAATAAAAATCTCTGAAGGTAATTAAACTCTTTGGCTGGCTCGTATATGAACTGGTTCTACCACTCTCAGGATCCTGAGTAGATCAAGAATGGAGAAAAGCTGTGGGGAAACGAAGGCCTCCTCACCTTCACTCTCCTTGGCAAAGCATAGAGGACCAAGGCTTTTCCAGGGAAAATACAGTCTAGGGATTCAATACCCTCAGAATTTAGAGAGTCAAACAAGAGCTTCATTCAGGCTTGTGAGGGCTGCTACAAGCAATTTGCTGTGAGGATCCTTCTGACTACTGAGCATGCATATTAACCAGCTTAACTTTTGTTTCTTGCTTTTACAGTTATGGAAATAATCTGAGTTAAGCGATCTCCTCTTCTCCTTGTCCTGTCTTGTGACGGGTATTTTGGCAAAGTCTGATTAAGGCTTAAAGAACAATCTGTACCAACAGAACAGACTGTGAGTTCCTTGGGGGTGGGGATGGGGAAGCGTGGTGAGATGGTGGCTTGGCTTAGTTTTCTCTCTCCTGCGCCTGAGGACAGTGGCAAGCAGGTGGTAAAGGATGATTAGACTGAATTGAGCTAAAAGAAGTGAAACTAACTGACCCATAATATCAAAACCACACACAAACAAGGGATACTTGGTAGGTAGCCAAACAATTAAATTAATAGATAAAGCAATGTTTTGGCAGGGAGAGAAGCTGGGAGTATATTTTTTCTTGATCTTCATATTATAGTTTGACCCATTGTATAATAATTTATTAAGACACAAGGGAACAGAAGAAGTCCATTTTAAAGAAAGCCAAAAAGAACAGCATATTTTTTACTCCTATTGTCATATTAGGTTTGTTGCTTAGGAGAAATTGTCAACAATTCCAAAATAAAAAAAAATCACAGGACAGTTAAATTTACATTTACCTGAAACAAAGGAAAAAATTAAGGACTTTATTCCATTTCTCCTCACTAAAATTTAATTCTCTCTCTTCAAAAAAATTCTCATATGGAGGGCAATAGAAATGACATACTATTTTTTATTTGTTTAAACAATTTCCAAAATGCTGTTAGACATGAACTGCCGTTATTACATCTAGTATAGCAAAAGGAAAGAATGCATAAAGATAAAAGTAGACATTAAAGAATTAGAAAACAGAAAAATGGCAATACTAATAAATAAATCCAAAACCCAACAAAATTGATAATTAGTTACATTAAAAAATTATTTATTTCTTTGGCTGTGCTGGGTTGCTGGGTCTTAGTTGCGGCATGAGGGATCTAATTCCCTGACCAGGGATCAAACCTTGGCCCTGAGTCTTAGTCACTGGACCACTAGGGAAGTACCTTTTTAACTATATTTTTTAAATGGAGAAAGTATACCTACTAAAAATAGAAATTGAAAGTTAATTAAAAACCACAGACAGACATAAGGGATGAAAAGCCTTCTAAAAGCCGATTTTGCTCAGCTGTATGAAAATACATTTTTTAAATGAAGAAAATAGATTATTTCCTAGTAAAATATTAATTGCCAAGTTGTCCTCAGAAGAGATAACAATCAAAACATAGCAATTACTATGAGAGAAATGTGAAAAGTTGTCAAATTTCCTACTCAAAATAAACAAATAAATAATACCGTACTCACAAGTGATTTTACTAGTAAATTCTACCAACTTTTAAATAACAAATAACATCAAACGTCCTTGAGTATGTAGAAAAGACGAAAATCTTCCAGATTCTCATAATGAAGCCAAACTAAAACCTGACAAAGGTAACATAAAATAAAAATCACAGACTAAAAGCACTCATGAGTATCAGTTCTAAGACTCCAAAGAATGTATTAGCAAATGGATTCAACAACACATTAAGAAGAATAGCATAACTTAGCAAAGCATGATTCATATAAGACATGCAAAGATGCTTCCATCTGAAAAAATATGTATCTACATAATTCACCCTATTAGTGTTAAAAAGAGAAAAATCATATGACCATCTTCATAAATTATTTTAGAAAGCATTTTTAAAATTTCAACTATTCTTGATTAAAATACTTAGTAAAATAGGAATAATCATGTTATATCATTCATATATATATCCCAACCAGAAAGACTATGCTGTATAGGGAAATACTAGAATGTCTACCCTCACCGTTATAACTATCATCAGTCTGGAGGTAATAGCCTGCATAATTAGACAACAAAAATAAATAAGAGGAACAAAAATTGAATCACAAAGATAGAATTAAGATTAATCCTTATTAATAGATAATATGATTACGTGTCTGAAAAACTCAAGAAAGAAAATCACTTGAAATTAGGAACAAAGTAATGGACGTGAATTAGAGCAATCTCCAGGAGATAGTGATGGACAGGGATACTGAAGTCCACGAGGTTGCAAAATCAGATGCGACTTAGTGAATGAACACAATATCATTAGCCTTCCTATTAGGAAATCTATATGGAATTGCCAATATTTAACTTTTTTAGACTCATAAATGTGACAATACCACATGGCTTAACCTAGTACACACAAATAGCAACCACTGAGAAAACATAATGGATAAGAAGCCATTTACAATGATCACACAAAAAAAATACTTTGGTACAGCATAAAATAAAGAAATGTTCACAATCCAAACAAAGAAAACTTAAAAATTTCTTTAAAGAACACAAAATCAAACTTGAGTGGAAAAACATCCTTTTCTAAGATAGGAGGCTTCAATGTTAATAAGATGTCTGCTTCATCCAGATTAATTTAGAATATTAACACAATCTCAATGAAAAAACCAAAAGAAAAAAATTTTAAGTAGAAAAACTGATTTTAAAGTTCTTACTGGAAAAAAAAAAAGCCAAGGATCTTACATTAAAAAAGAATAATGAAAGAAGGCCATCCTATCAAAGAAGGCCTTGATAGCCTAACAAGGCTATCTTGTTAGGCTATCAAGATAGCATAACATTATAAAACTGCAGTAATCTAAACAGTGTGTGCTTTGCAAATGAAGTCAATGGAATAGATTCCAGAATACAGAAGTAGACTTGTATGTGAAGACTTTTGGCATGATAAGAGTAATATTTTAATTAAATAGGGAAAGGATTGATTATGCAATTAAAAACTCTTAGACTCTCTTGCAGAAGAAACCACTAGAACTATTTTCTTATCTTTCCAAGTGTTTCATACTCCCAAACCCCCTTCACAATAGATTACATTCTATATATACAGGTCTGCATTTTGGTTTTCACTTAACCATGTAGGTTGAGGATTGTTTTATACCTGTACATCCAGGACTGCCTTATCTTATCATTTTTTAAATCTTTAAGCTACACACCATTCCAATTTATGGAGGTACCATCATTTATTTAACCAATCCCAATCAATGAACATTTACACTGATGCTAATCTTTTGCTGTCACTAGCATTTCTGCAGTGAATTACTTCATATGTAGCTCATTTTGCACATATGAGGACATTTGAAGGATGCATTTGTAGAAGCAGAATTGCTGAGTAAAAGGGGATGGGCATTTTAATTTTGATGTGTGTGTGTGCTCACTCATGTATAACTCTTTGTGACCCCATGATCTGTAGGCTGTCAGGTTCCAGATAAGGATATTGGAGTGGGTTGCCATTTCCTACTCCAGGGGATCTTACCAATGCATGGATTAAACCCACATCTCTTGCTTAGCAGATGGATTTTTCACCACTGCGCCACCTGGGAAGCAGTCATCACCAAATTGCCCACCAAAGAGGTTGTCCCTATTCACGTTAACACTGGCAAATATTTGAGAATATCTGTTTCCTAGGACGGAGGAGCCTGGTAGGCTGCAGTCCATGGGGTCGCTAGGAGTCAGACATGACTGAGCAACTTCACTTTCACTTTTCACTTTCATGCATTGGAGAGGGAAATGGCAACCCACTCCAGTGTTCTTGCCTGGAGAATCCCAGGGACGGGGGGGAGCCTGGTGGGCTGCCATCTATGGGGTCACAGAGTCGACACGACTGAAGCATCCAACCAGCAGCAGCAGCAGCAGCAGCAGACCTAAGCAAGAGAGCATGCTATCAAGCTTTTTGAACTTTGTCAATCTTACAGGAGAAAAGTAGGATCTTATATTTTTAATTTAGATTCTTCTCACTGGGGGATTTAAAATGTCAACTTTATCACAGACTAAATTTATCTATTTGATGCCTTTCTGGGCTTTTTAGTTTATTCTGTTGGTCTCCCTTGTCTTTTCATACACTATAGAGTTCTCATCATAGCGGTTTTATACCATGTTTTACTCTACAGTAGGTCTAATTATCCTTCTTTCCTCTAAGAAATTACTGGTTATTCTTGTTTATTTTTCCAACATAAGTTTGAAAAATAGTTTGTCAAATAAAATCCTGCTGCATTTTTACTGACGTTGCAATCAAATCAATAGATTACTTAGGGATATCACTACTCACTTGTTAAAGCTTACATTGAATGCTCACTATTTCTTGTCCATATCTTTTGAGTAACATCTTCCTTGTGCTTATAACAATTTTTTAAATAAAATATTTTCTTGTTCATTCTTCACAGCATCTTTGGAAACAGGCCAGGAAGATAGAAGATATGGGATTAGTCTAAGATATATGATAGAAAATCTTAGCCCAGTTTTATATCTACTCTTTGGTAATGCCTCCCAGTAGATTTTAAGAAAATTCAAAAACCAAACAAACTTTTGTACCCACAATTAAATGTTCCTATTGCAAAAACTGAACATTATGAAAGCACAGTTCTACAGGGTGTCTCTTGTGTGGTAATCTGTGGCCAAGCACTGTGGAATGCATTCCCATCATGGAGTAACAATCTCAAAAGAATTTTGAAACCAGAGTTGGCTTGAATGCTATACAAATGACACCCAGGGTCTTGGCTTACTTCCCAGATTTTCCCTTTTTGGTTTTCTAGCAAGTTTGGTCATGCCTGGGAATTTGCTGAATCTGGTGCTTGGATCAGGGACTTCCTGAATGCTACCTTGGGATCAGTGACATGTGTTTGCCCAAGGGGGTTTGGAGTAAAGTTTTTAGATAAACCGCTGTTGTTAAGTAAGTTCTTTACTGAGCTTGTTCTCAGAAAACCCTGGCATGAGGGTGTGAACAGGAAGGGCAGCTTGTGAATTGTTAATGGAAGGCAAAGATCTTGTGAGAGAGTATTGTACTGTGAAGAGTATTAAGTTGCATACTGAGCACACTGGTGTTCCAGCTGGAGGGTCGTCAAGTTTTTAAATAAATATCTAATGTATTTCAGAGCTCTCTTTAATGCTATCCTTGACAAATGCCACTTGCTAAAGGTCAGCCAAGACTTGATAAACAGGTGCTTATCTGTGGTAAACTGGGCACTGCCTACCATCATCCTAGTTCAGGTAACATGGAAAGAGCTGAGAAAGCACCTACATTAGTTACTGAATTACTTAGGACACAAATATGTGTTGACATATACCTGAGTATATTTCTGGATTACATTTTCAAAATAAGTACGGTTTTCATAATTTTGTTTTAGTCAACACTTTTCTCCTCAATGTTAGGTATAATTAAGAGCTGACTCAGGTAAAATATTTTTAAAAAGTACAGCAGTGTAATACATTTACCTAGGTAACCTCTGAGGCTTTTTACCACCACTCGCATAAATAAGAACATTCTTTAGCTGGTCCCTCTGCAACAAAAAGCTACTGTGTTCTAAACTAGAATGTTATGTGAGAATCTGAATAGCGTACAGTTTACTGAATGCTCAGCCTGTTTAGTGACATACCAAAAAGTAGGACAAAGGCTTAAAGCAAAAACGTGGGGCAACTTTTCAGCGATGACGTTAAAGGCGTATGGATGGTGAAATGTTTAATTATCAATGCAGAGACCAGGTTGCAAAATCTAGCTAAAATAAAAGTATGAAGATGGGCTGTGAATGGGATAGCCGCTTGATTCAGTGATCTCATAGTTTGCTGAGCATTAAGAGTGTTGCCAGAATTGTGAAATTAGACCACTCTGAACAGAGAATGGTGATGGTGAGATGCTGGCTCTTATATCACTTGTCTTTTATTCCCACAGTAATGGTAACTCCTTAGATTATAAATATTAACTATTTATACATGAGAAATTAATGGAAGGTGAGGCAAAATGGGCTTCAAAAGTAAATTGTTACAGTAAATTAGGTAAAGGTCATATAAAGTTAGGAGAGCATTTTCAAATCTAAGAAAACAGCATAACACAAATATCATGATTCTCCTTATACTAGTAGAGCTTGTGTCAAACAAGTCCTATGAAGAAAACATTTTACAAACATGACTGTGCTCCCAAGTCTTGACATTTGCCTTAAGTATTCCTAAATTCTGTGGTTATAGGACTAAAGAAATCTCATATAAGCGGAAGTCTGGGTCTGACAAACCTTTTAGAGAAATGTAAAACGTGAATTAAACTAAAGGGAATTCTAGTTTCTTTTGATGACATTTTTTCATTTAGGATTTATGGATTCCCGAGGGACCTCTGTACAGCTGAGAACCTGATTGCCTTTATGTAGATGTGGCATGCTAGAGAATTGTCTGAAAGATTTCAGAATGTGAATTCTGCAATAGACTTCACACCATTAAAAATGTGGTTCCAGGAAAATCATGACAGATGACAAAATGGAATATTTTTCAGCCTTTCAAAACCTAGGGGAATGTGAATTAACACATTCTTGAGATTATTTTACTCCTGGGTGATAATATTTAGGTTCTTGATGTACTCAGAGGAGTATAGGTAAGATTATATCCATTGGTCAAGACATCAGCCATTCTGCTCCTAACTCTGAAGGAGACAAGGCAGGATGTGATCACCTTGGTTTGTGCTTTTCATGAAATAGCCTTATTTCTATCCTGCTTACGAGCACCGTGATTACTTTTACCAGCAATCGAGAACGCAAGCAGGGGAGTGAGCTAAGAGTTGTGACTGAGTTACCGTCCTCAGACTTTTGCCTACAGTTAGTGAGGCGGAGTCTGGTCTGAAGCCCCACGTGGACTGCTTCCCTCACTTGCACTTGGAGAGGCTGCACGGCACAGGCTTGAGCATCACACACTGCAGCTCCACCGTCACGTTGTAGCTGTGCGGTGGCTACCTCAATCTTTCTATGTCCTGGTTTCCTTGTAGAAAAATAAGGCCTGACAACAGTGTTTGCCTCAGGAGGGCACTGCAAACATGAGGCGAGGGATTCATCTAGAGCATCTAGAACAGTGCCAGTAAATGTTAACAGTGATTTTTATAAAAGTCACATGATTGAGGATTTAATATATCTGGCAAGCTAGTAAGCTCCGCCTCCCCATCCATGCATAGAGACATATCCTTGAATGTGAACAACGAGGAGAGAATCTCTCAGACAGGTAGTGGCAGCAAATCTTCACAACCACAGATCTAGCTGAGAAAAATTTCCCAGCTTCCAGGGCCCAGCCCCAGTGGATCCAGGGAATTCGAAGTGGGAACGGAGTCGGCGAGGAAAGACTTATTTACTCAGAGATATAAAGAGAGATTAGGAAAGAATAGTGTAGTAGGAAAATTAGTGGAGAAAAGAGGCTGAATAACTTGGTTTACGTGGAGAACCAATAAAACTCCGAGACAAGGAATTTGCACTGTCTACGTAGGCCACTGGTGCCTGCTTGAATAGCGGAGGGTGCCATGCCTTGGGCTCCCTCTTGCGAGGGTCTTAGAAGCCAGGGCAAATAAGTAGACACAGTGAGCCTCCACGCTCCAGATGGGAATTAAGCCAGAAAAGGGAGAAAAGAACAACATGAAGGAGCCAAGCATCGGTGCCAGACCCACAACTTTATTTTCAAAAGCAGCTTATATACCCCAAGTTGTACATAAAGAAATAATGGAATATGCAGAGTTATGCAGGGGCAGCAGTCCTGACCCTTATTGAGACCAGGCTTTCCTTTTGCATACCTTCCCGTATACAAAAGGTCTTAGGTGGTTTTACATCATCTTCTGGCCAGGGGGCCTGTTAACATTTTTATGGCTCTTTTCCTAGATAAATGTCTATCAACCATAAAACTCATTTTACCTTGAAGTGTTTTTTCTTAATCTGCATCACCCTCAAAGTACTAAATAAAGTTACATTCCTGTAGAACAAAGGGCAGTGGGTTATAACAAAGAAAGTACTTAACTCAAAGATCTAATGTTGCTAATACCAGGGCTACTACCTGGTTTTTCTACATACCAACTATATCTACAAATAAAAGATATGAAAACTTGGCAGCAAGTATTGGCTCAACAAATGAAACCCTTAATCAGTCCTATTCTAATGATTTTGACTCCTCAGAAGCCCCTACATTCCTAGGATGTTTTAATCTTCCTGTGCCTCTTGCGGTTGGGAGGCCGCAAACAATCACATGCGCAACTGTAAGAGTCTGGCAGGCAGGCTAGAAAGCCATCAGAGGGGTTTTTGGATTGAAACACTCTTATTATGCCCAGGAGATTTATCATCTAAAAGCTCTAAATTAACTTTTACCAGAAAAAGGTGGTGGGGGGACAGCCCCCTGTTAATGTCAGAAGAGTAGGTGGAAAGCATAACACAGTAAAGCAGGCAGACTCTGGTTTTGGGGCAGATGCATGAGCAGATCCAGCGAGGCTCCCTTAAGGCCCGACTTGCCTTTGCCTGTCGGGCCCCTTAACCTGATGACCTTTGCCACGGTTGGACTCCTTGTGCTGGCTCCTGGCACCCAGCTTTGATGAGTCAAACTGAGTGTTCTTCAACTTGGGGTTATGACAAGGAGCCAGTTAGACAGCCTCACTGGCTGGGTCACTTTCCACTGTCACTGATTGTGGGAGCAGTCCTTCCCCTGCCTCATGCTCTGGCATCCTTTCCCCACACAGGTCATCTTTAGTACTGCACACGGTCAGTCAACCATCAGAGGCAAAAGTTTTGTGTAAGAACTGACACAAAACTTTGTGCGTTTATGTCCATGTACAAACTGGGGTCCTTACCCTCCAAAAATATTGTGATCCTAAAGCTGACAGCTGTTCACATGAAACTTGGAATATATTCACTTCTTTATAAACAAAATACAACAGAACATTATGATGTCTTCCACAAATGCAAATTAATTGACTAACTACCATTTCCCACGAACCCCACCTTTTCCTCCTTTGCTTGTTTTCTCTTTCTTTATGTTTCAGTTGCAGAGAGGGTAAATCATTAATTACTGCCTGGTATAGAGAGAAACTATTCGGCATCTGGAAGGAATTGG
The DNA here is from genome assembly GCF_042477335.2 of Ovis canadensis. Lineage (NCBI taxonomy): Eukaryota > Metazoa > Chordata > Mammalia > Artiodactyla > Bovidae > Ovis > Ovis canadensis. The sequence continues at coordinate 76,043,842 of NC_091251.1, forward strand.
GAAAGCACTGGGAATTTTTTTTTCTTTCTAATCATGAATGCAGTGATTACCAACTTCAAAATAAGGTTTTCAGTACATGGGAAAGAAGCAGAACACACTCTAGGGCGAGAGGACAGTGAGTGCAAAGGTAGAGAGAAGTGAACATGCACTGTTGTGTTTAGGGAACAGTATACAGCAAGAAAGAAATCTCTTTGGTCCCTGTAGGAAACACCACTGAGTTACTATGGAGCACAAGTTGGGGAGTAACTGTGAACACCTAGTTAGACATTTTTGTTCTGCACAGGTAAATACAATGGTCAGTCTTTTAATAGAAAACAAAATCCAAGTTCTATTTTCAAGTTCACCCTGACATGTACTTCCTACTCATTTTTTGCTACATCCCAGAAGCTACTAATTTTGCTTTCTTTGGTTGTGGAAAAAGCAAGATCCCTTCTTCCCGAGCCTCTTGTTTCCAGGTAGGGTTTGCCTCTTCTCAAGGCTTCTTCCAGTTTAGCAATTCCCATGAATTTTGGTCAAATTAATTTTCCTACTAAAAAATATACTCCATGAAAGCATGGATTTTCATATTTTCAAATTCATGGTTATTCCTAGTACTTACACACTACCAGTCTAGATATAATTCAATGAATTTAAGACCCTACAATGTAGTGCCCTATGGAGAGTCCACTGATGCTCCCTAAAATGTGGGCCATTTTAAAAGTATTGAATTTGTTACAATAATGCTTCTGCTTTATATCTTGGTTTTTTGGCTGTGAGGTTTGTGGGGTCTTAGCTCCCAGGTCAAGGATCATATCTACACCCATGGCATTGGAAGGTGAAGTCTTAACAACTGGACACAAGGGAAGTCCCTGCCTACCTTTAAAAAGCCTGTCAACAAGTGAAAAAGAGACTGGTGATCAAACCCCAAATCAAGGCAAAATGAAACCAGTGCAACAAACATATTGTTAATAGGGGATGCTAAGGACTGAATGTCTCCCCTAGTCATGTGTTGAGACCTAATCCCCAGTGTTAGTGTTTAGACGTGGGTCTTTGAGAGGTGATTAGGCCATGTGGGTAGAGACTTTATGAATGGGATTAGTGAGCCCAGAGAAATCCCTTGTCCCTCTGTCATGCAAGATTGCAGTAAGATGGCAATCAATGAGGAAGTAGTCTCTCACCAGACATTGAGTCTGTGGTGCTGTGATCTTGGATTGCCCAGTCTCCAGAGTGGAGAGGAGTGTTTATTGTTTACAAGCCACCCAGTTTATGGTATTTTTTGCTATGTAGCCAAAATGGACTGTGACAGGGACTCACAAGTAGTTATTAATTTCGGAGGATTGAGGGAGGTCTTCAGAAGACAGAATTTCTATTAGGGAGGAGGAGCTTATTTTTGGTTAAATTATTATTAATTTGAACTCTTCTGGACCCAAGGAAAATAGCTTAAGTAAATTCAAGTGGAATCAGGAAAACCAGGGGTAGCATTTGCTTCAGTTCTCCACTTGCTTCTCTCCCATAGCATATGGACATAACCCATGTTGTGGAGTCTGACTACAGGTGGCTCCATGTTCACATCATGCCATACCACCAGACTACTGAATTGCCACAGAAGGCCTGCAACACAGGCCAGCAATTCGATATGATAGAAAGCCTCTTTTCAGTCATTTGGGGTATGTGCCTAACTCTGGGATAATCAGCATGGCTTATGAGATGGGAAGTACGGTCTTAACTGAGACATACACTGATCACCTGGCATGGTTACGGTCAGTGCTTTGATTAAGCTGTTTTAATAATAGGGATTCAGGCGAAACAGAAAATAATTTTAACCAAGGGTGGGAAAGGTTGCAATACTTTACTAGGATTAGCCACTTAGAACCACACAGAGTGGGCTGGCCTAGGGCAGTAATTCATAGAGAGATGGGGAAGAGAGGACCTTGTCGACTTACAAAAATGTATAATGTGAGAGTTGCAAGTCGTTTTATTTGGGGTAAAATGAGGACTGCAGCCCAGGAGATAGCTCTAAGAAACTGCTTCAAAGAGGGAGGGGAGAAGGCCAGTATATATGTGATTTTGGTGAAGGGGGAATACATACACTCAAACATGTATTTTTCCAGAAGGTTTCTGCTAGTTTTATGAAGCATTTGCTAGTCACAAGGAATAGGTATCACCATGAAGGATTTTAGTGTTTTCTAGATCTAAGAGGATATGAGAATTGGGCTCATAAAATTAGCTCCTGAAAATATCTTTCTAAAGATCTGTCCTGCCAGTTTTTCCTGCAGCACAGAATGCTTCGTTTCTGCTCTCCACCCTGAACTCTTTCAGGGGGTGCTGAAAACCAGCAGCTGTAGCAGCACGTGATTTAATCCTTGTAGAGATAGATGACAAGTGCCCACTCCAAAGGAGGAGAAATGGGATGTTGGGTAGATCAAAACACCAAGTAACCACTACAATAACTAAAACACATGCATTCCTAGGTGAATGCTATATAGTTGCTGTGACAGAAATGCTGCTAAAGATAGAACTCAGGAAGGAGATGCAGCTTGAGCTAGGTCACAGGGAGCCTCCAAAGATAAATGGAGCCAGCAAAGGTCTTCAGTTCAAGAAATGTTGTGATCAGATCCATGCCACTGTATCAGCCACCTTTCTCAGAAAATGAAATGTCTAAGTTGTCAAGACTATTTCAAGTAGCTTTCTTTCCTCACATTTGCTTTTTCTTCAGTTTGAACACTGTCCCATCTCGATTCTATTAATATACGTAGTCCATTCATCTTGGCCCTTTTATCTCCCAATCTAAAGTTAATACCACTTGAGGGAATTACTTCTGTCTAGCACGGAAATTCCTGGATTCTTATACCTCAAACCCTATTTTTCATTCAGTCTGGCATGAACTAAAGTGTGAGGAAATGGGAAGTTAACTGGAAATGTTGTAGTGGTTGATCCCAATCTGCATGGCTTCTTGGCATTAATCTTCTATCAGTTATCACATATTCAGGTCAGCCCAAAAGCTTGAGAACTATGGTCATCTTTTGACCCTGGATTGAGAAGCTGTGAACAGATTTTACAGGGTCAAAACAAACCAACTTTTCCCTCTCATGTTTGAGGGAGCCAGTGTGCCATAGTGGCTATTAACCCTCCTAGTAAGAGGTGGGGTGGTGGCCATTGTTCACCAACAGATTTTTTTTTTACTATATATTCCCTGACATTGTTTGTCATAAATCATTTCATGAGTAGGTAGATTTTAATATTTGCACTCTTTATGAACTTTCTTACCATAAACAAAGATGAGGAAGACCATGTTCCCAAGAATGCTTAGAACAGCCTACTCTTTGAGGTTGTCTAATAGAGGGCACAATGACTTGTGCTTGGTGAATGAATACATCAACTCATCTAGAGAAAAAGTGTAATCCAGGAGAGAGTTCTACTACTTACCTCTCACTTCCTTGAAATTATCAAAGGTGAATGCACAAGTTCCAAATGAGAAAAATCAAGACTGGAAAAATTCTAAAATGAAAGTTATGTACTTTTTGCCATCTGAACTGGCCACTGCTCAGATCAAACAAAAGAAAAATGTTTCAGTAAAACTGAACACTGAGAAAACTAACCTGCCTTGACTACTGAAAATGAGAGGCAATGAAGAAAAGAAAATGAAAAAGCCCACCTTCTGTGAGTTGTTACTGCAGTCACTGACAGCACTTAGGGAGGGTGACCACAAGAAGAGTCACAGAAGCTGAAAGGCAACAACCTAAGAGTTCCAAGGGTCATAGTGTTACCTCCCGCTGAGAAATGTGAAAGTCACTCAGTCGTGTGTGACTCTTGTAACTCCATGGACCATACACTCCATTGAATTCTCCAGGCCAGGATACTGGAGTGGGTAGCTATTCCCTTCTCTAGGAGGTCTTCCCAATCCAGAGATCAAACCCAGGTCTCCCACATTGCAGGCAGATTCTTTACCAGCTGAGCCACCAGGGAATGCCTAGTGGCAAAAGTAAAAAAAACAAAACAAAACAAAACCAAACCCAGATTCTTGTTGGCAGAGTTTGGATTTATTATGATAGCCTTAGACCCCCAAAATGGTTATATTTTTGTTTATCACAAAGCTCACAGGGAATCAAATATTTTTGGAGATGTGGGGTGTTGTCAAGGGAAGATGAGTGATGCATATAGATATTTGATGTCTTCTAGGAGAAAGGATTAAAGGTCAGGTATTAACACACTTGTTTTTTATCTTACTCCAGCAGAAGACCAGATGTAATCTCCCTAAAGAATAGCTTCCCAACATAGCCTGACAACGGTAGGATGGGAAGGAAGCAAGTTGCCCCCTGTGACACATAAATGAAAAACCATAAGGCAATGGACAATACTAAGTGCACTTCCACTTGTAATCCAACACAAAGGCCAAGGAAAAGTACATGCTAACTACCTGCCAAGACTATTTTGGGGGAAAAGACACACATACCAGAAACTCATCTCCTAGTCTCCCAAAAATATAATACTTGAATTTAAAAATTTCTATTAGTTAACCTATGATGGGGCAGTTTTAGAAGGGCTCTACTTGATATATCGACTTGATAAAAGGTCAATATATGCACAGTTTGAAAAAGACACAAAAGCAATATTAAATATTATTTAACAGTATGCAACTTGTTTCCCTACCAAGTTGGCATTTATCACCAGAATGTAAAAAACTATGTTTCCTGGGCATTTTTTTCCTTTTTTCATTATTTTGCTTTTTATTTTTTTCCTGGGTATTTTGAATCTGACACATGAAAGGAAGTATATCCAGCCCAGGTAAGGCACTCTTTCACAAGAGCCTGGGAACAAAGGAGACCAACTGGTGAACTCAAGCCTATAGTCCTCCATAGAGAGCTTGCAGTTCCTAAAGTATCAGCATCAGGTTACAGCTGGAGCTGGGGGAGGGGATGAGGAAGAGGCATTCCCCACCCCCCACCCAGCCCAGGGGGTTGGGTAGGTGGGAGGATTCTGCCCTTTAGGGGCTCCTGATGTATTATGGGAAGGAAACAGGTACTGACTCTTATCACTGGCTGGCCATCTGATCTTAAGAGTGTCACTTGTCAAACAAAAGGATACATCTCTGTAGGAATTAAGTGTGACAGCATTTTCCTAAGTATATTCATATAAATGCTGTGCTGAATATTAAGTTGCTTCAGTCATGTCTGACTGTGTGTGACCCTGTGGACTGTAGCCTGCCAGGCTCCTCTGTCCATGGAATTCTCCATGCAAGAATACTGGAATGGGTTGCCATTAACTATGGTTAAGTAAGTTTGGAAAAACTTCCCTTCTCCACCCCTCAGCACCAGATTCATATTGCATTTAATACACTGAAGGCTTCTGAAGTCCTGCTGTAAGTTTTCTAAACCTGGCATTTTCCAAACTTATTTTCTGAACCAACATCTATTAAAGTCTGCATAACATATTTTGGAAAATGATGGTCTCTACACTCCTTCTGGCTTCAGAATTCCACTATGGTCAATGACATTTTTCTGTAGAGAGACCATAACCTCCCTCCTCTACTGCCAAGTATTTAGTCTTTCAATGTCTTTGGGCTGAACCTAACATGCTGTCGCTCACCTCTATTTTTTAAGACCTTTATGCTATTCAAATGCTCACATCAAACTAAAACATGATTGGATGAGATGACCTCTAAAACCTGTATAAACACTGAAATTTTAAGATCCTCTGAAAATTACTGCAAATATCCAATGACGACTAAAACAGGATGCATATAATCAAGGCTGTTATCACGTCAGTACTAACATTTACTAAATGAGAGCTTCGAGATGAAATTTTATATCCTGCATTCCTGTACACTGTTCCAAGCTCAGTACTACAAATATTTCCTTGAAAACTTCCTTTCCCCTTGACTAATGAAAATGGAGACAGCGTGCGTTGCAAGGTTCTTAGACCCATCCTAGAATTAACAGAAGGAAATGGCAACCCACTCCAGTGTTCTTGCCTGGAGAATCCCAGGGACGGGGGAGCCTGGTGGGCTGCCTTCTATGGGGTCGCACAGAGTCGGACACGACTGAAGGGACTTAGCAGACTTAGCAGTAGCAGCAGAATTAACAGAGTTAAGAGTTCAGTGGGGGTGTTTCCTGCCAAATCTGCTGTAGATACAGCAGAAGTTTTTCTATGTAGTAAGTTATTATAAAATGTCAGGAAACAGTATGTATTGCCCATACCTAGCCAACGAAGGTCTGTCTAGTCAAGGCTATGGTTTTTCCAGTGGTCATGTATGGATGTGAGAGTTGGACTGTGAAGAAGGCTGAGCACTGAAGAATTTATGCTTTTGAACTGTGGTGTTGGAGAAGACTCTTGAGAGTCCCTTGGACTGCAAGGAGATCCAAACAGTCCATTCTGAAGGAGATCAGCCCTGGGATTTCTTTGGAGGGAATGATGCTAAAGCTGAAACTCCAGTATTTTGGCCACCTCATGCGAAGAGATGACTCATTGGAAAAGACTCTGATGATGGGAGGGATTGGGGGCAGGAGGAGAAGGGGACGACAGAGGATGAGATGGCTGGATGGCATCACTGACTTGACGGACGTGAGTCTGAGTGAACTCCGGGAGTTGGTGATGGACAGGGAGGCCTGGCGTGCTGCGATTCATGGGGTCGCAAGGAGTCGGACACGACTGAGCGACTGAACTGAACTGAGCCATAAAAATACTTAATGCATTTTTTTTTTGTGGCAATCTTAATCAAACCCACACCCCTGCATTGGAAGCATGGAGCCTTAACCACTGGACTGCCAGGGAAGTCCCTGCATGTGTTTCAAATTCAGAGGACCAGCAGGTTGCTGGCAGAGGCCTGAGGCAGAAGTATTCAAGCAGGATGACAAGCAGAATCCGGATAAAAGAAACCTGAGAATAACCACAGAAGTCAACTATCCAACACTCAGACTTGTCTGGTCAAGTTCTAGTTCTTTCTCCAGTGAAGGACTGCTATATCCTCTTTTTAGCTCTGCCTTGATCCTTCTTTAATATCACATATCTTCCTTAGCCTCATTTCCAAGCTAACAAAAGATTATTCAAACAGTTCTAAGACATGCACTCAAATTAGTTTTCTCAATTGTCCAAATGCCCTACTCACTGTGGCTGAGAAGACAGAAATATTAACCACCTAGTTAATCAGAAAGCAACTCAATTATTTTTTCTCTACTGTAGGCCTTAGAGCAAACTCTCTAGGTTTGGTCTAGTTCTACCTTAAGGGGCTCAAAATGTCATCACTGGAAGGAGTCGTGGAATTGCCTGTGACATTCCACTGATGGTTTCTTTTCCTGTTTAGTCTTTATGGGAAGGCAAAGCCAGAATAAGATCATAATACTTCAGCCCCAATGAGGAAACAGAGAAAATGAGATGAATGTTTACATGTCACCATCTTGAGACCTTCTAAAGAACATGTTCAGTGTGAGAATTCCCAAAGGCTGACAGATGCTACCTAATAGAAGTAAAATAAAAGATTCCTAAGGCTTACTTCCGGAGTATAAATTAGTTACCAGGAAACCGAGAATATTTTGTAATAAGTGCTGATATACTGTAACACTGGATTATAACACAACTATAATTACTGTCAAAAATAAAGTTATGAACTAACAAAATATCCTCCTTATTCTAAGTGTAAATAATTCTTGGGGGCCTAACTGGATTAACATTGTTTGAATGGTCTGACCAGTACTCAGAAGAATCATCATAGCAGGTACACAAAGTAGAGAATAAAATTTTAATGTATCAAAAACAGAACTTTTTGGCCAATTTAGTACTTGCAGGAATAAAGTTGCAAAATGTTACTCAGTAACTGACTTAGCTTCTAAATCAAGCTAGAATTACACATACTCCGTATATTACTTGAGTATATACAAGTACATTCCATGATAACATGCAGAGACATGGAAACAAGAAGAGTACTGTGAAATAAAAATTGCCATGTTTATGAAATAATGAATTGAAAACAAAACACCTGTCCAGTTAATCCAGAATATCTCATTTCAAAAAGGTGGTTTTGAATATTGCTCTTTTCAAGAATTCAAATAATTTCCATGTGGCTAAATTGGATTTTTTTCCCTAACATGAAAAAATGGCAGCTGATATATTCCTATAGCTATGGGAGTATACTTTTCCTTTTACTGAATATCAAATTAAAAGGTTTGATAGGTTTTCACTCCCCGCAGGTGAAAGGGGCTCTTAACATTCTAGTGGTTAAGAATGAATCCCTTAAAGCTCTGAGGCATTTGAATGTCTTAAGACCCAAAGGCTCATGTACCATTAATGAAACAGTATATGAGATGGAAGTTTAATTCTCCTGAAAACTAAATAGAACTATGAAATAAACAGGGTACGAGAATGACCTGAGTTCACAGGAATCTCTAAATTTGAAAGACATTGCTTCAGCTTTGCTAAGAGAGCATCAAAAGCCTTTTATAGCAAGAGTTTCTTGGTGAGTCACATATTTGGCCATGGAGCCTTAGGATCTTTTTAAGCACTAAGAAGTGCTTTATGCTGTGCAAATTCAATGAAAGGCCAACCAAGTAAAGCCTACAAGTAAGCCAAAGATTCTGTATCCTCTAAAGAAAGAAGGTGAGATGTATAACTGACCAACTTTGCTCCTAGTTTGACAATGATTTCTGTGAAGCTAAGATAAGCAAAGACAGCACCTTAAGGAGAACCCAGCAGAAGCCTCTCAGAAGTGAGGGTTGGCTGTGGCAGAAATGGCTACTGATTCCTTCTAAGTAACTCCTCTTTTGTCCGTGAGAACCCAAAAATGTTAACAACCAGTAGGGTGAAGGACTGGTTTCAGTCATTTCTCCACATTATGAATTGCAACTTCTGTTATTATTTGCAAAATAAGAGGTCATGTGTGAATTATTAGTCAATGAACAGCACATAAAAGAATATGGCCTGTCTTCAATCTGAGCTCTCCTGGTTTGCTGTGTCGTCTAATTCAAGGCACTTTATATATTTTGGTGCCTTAGTGTGTTAACATGTAACATGAGAATAACACTCATTCACTTACCTCAAGGAGCTTCTACATAGATTACTGAATCGCAAAGCACTTTGAGCTCCTCAGATGAAAAGCGCTGTGGAAAAAGTGACAGCCAGGGAACTCTTTCAGTGCCTCAGAGTCCTGAACTATCGTGTCTATGCTGCAAATACAACTCCTCAAAACACCTAGAAAATCTGCTAGGGCACTCTATCCCCTTTTTCTATGTTAATTGTTTGGCACACAGATGCTTATATACTTAATTAAAATAGTTATACTCCCTAATCCAAAGAAGTTGACTAATTTTCCAATAAAGTTTACTAAACGTATCTATTCTGGAGTATTCTGTGCCAAGTAGGAAACTTCAGTTTTCTTTGAGGTGCATGTGACATAATAAAAAGTTCACTTTCTTTTTCAAAATAATTGAACTAGTGTTATTTGTGTGAAACTACAAGTTTTTAATGGAAAAAATACTGAAATTATGCCACATGTCTGTATATTCATCTGAAGAGTATAAAGATGGAGTTCTGAGAAAAAAGGGTCTTAACACTATAGAAATAAATGTGTTCAAAGAAATTTTAAAAAAATGTAATGTTTCATACATTGACATAAAGCAATTAGTCAGAGGTAATAAACTATAAATACAGTAGTTCAAATGTTTCTCTCAGCATTAGGTTTTCTAAACAAGTTAAATTCAAAACATTTTAAACTTGTTACACTCATGTTTCAAAGAAATTGTGGAAATGGAAGTTTTCATACAAATCTAAAACAATGATACCACCTTGTGATCTTTACATAGAGTATCCTGGACCTTGATCATTTTAGATTTATAACATACTTTGGTTAATACATTAGATTCAACCCATTAATATGCCTTTATATTTGGGAGAAATTAGATTGTGATTTATAAACTTGCAGGTTACCCTAATCTTCCTCAATTCCAGGTCTTCCTTGATTCTCTGCAGGGGGTTCTGTCAGACTCATAATTAAAATGATGAGAATTATATAAACTTCTTTCGAACTGAACATTTGTTTTGCTTTTTTAAATAAAATAAAGTGCTTTCAAATCAAATATTTCTTGCCCTAAACAAAACTGAAACATACTTAAACCTGAAACTTTCATATCTTGACACACATATTTAACAAGAAAAAATCAGTTTTGGGCCATTAATGTCCTTCAAGGGTTCAGACTGGATCTAAACTTGGTTTCACATTATTATCGTGCTCGTGTTTGTACATGAAGGTTAACAGGAAGAGGGCAACATCCAAGGATGACCAATAGGCAGTATGCGACGTGACAGCTGACCAATAGCGGCTCTCCACAAGGCCTTCTCTGAGTTCAAAGTCAATTCTGTGATCCAGTTCCACTAAAAAGAAGTCAAACAAATCAGTAAGTATCACAGTAAGATTGTTTCTACACAGACTTACTAGATTTGGAGAATAAAAATTTACCCAACAGAAGTGACTCTCCTAATTATTATTACTATTTTTTAAAAAGTGATTTTCCACTCTCATCTTATGGGAAGAAAACACTCAAGAGCCTCAGTAGCTCAGGATTCTGTCTGGTGAACCCTCTCCTTTGTATGCTCAGGTCAGTATGGAATATTAAAGAAAGAAAACAAAAATCTCACTTGGTACCATACAGTATATTTGGAATAAAGAAACTGGCCTCAAATCCTGGCTTTCCTATTTATAATTTGTGCCTAACCTGAAAGATACAGCAAATCGTCTTCTTGCAGAATGACGGGTCAGCCTTACATGTAATAATGTCAGCAGGAGTGCAACAGTGCACTCAAAGGCTCCTTCACAGGGGAGGCTCTTTACATCAACTGGCTCAGAGAACATGTTGGAAGATAACATCTACTACAGTCCTACAGTGTTTTTTTCCCCACTATGCTGAATTCCTCAAAGGGCCACAGCTTACTCTAGTCTCTGTCCTGTCAGCTGGGCCAAACATGCACCTAGGACATACCCGCGCTCAAGAATCCACTGGCTGGGAAAGTGAAATTGGGAGGAACAGTGGTAACCCTTGAGAGGAAGGACTTCATTTACAACAGTGCTGTCCTCAAATAGTTCAGTAAATTCAAGTAAGTTTTTTCTAAAACACACAGAAAGTCCTTGTAACATGTGAGAAAAATCACCTTACCAAATCCAAGGCTATAAGACTGTAATTGGATTATCTAACAAATCCTTAAGAGATAAAACACTTAGACAAATGATAATTTCATCTTCAGGAATTTCTCAAAAGCTGTCAATAAGCCATACAGTATTTTGAAGGGTCTGTCTTAAAAATAAAAATCACTACCATTCAGACTCAAAATCTGCTCTTTTGTTCGGCGTGCTAGCCGGTATAAAAAGTAAAAACTGGCAAAAATCAGGGAGGTTGGAGAAAATGTGGGGTTTTGCTTTACCCAGGAAGTTTGGAAATCACATCATTTTAGAGCATGATTTCATATAAACGTTTAGCTAATGTTGAAACAATACCATTTGGTGATTTAAAAATGCATTTATAGTTATTTTTCTCAATTGTGCTTTTCTGACAAAGAATGTCCATGCATCTTATATAAAAATTTTTAGATAAGGTTTATTTACACTCAAACAGTATAAATACCCAATCAGGTTATAAAGCACTATGAAATATACTGACATAGACCTTTCACAAAACTGCTATTTTTCTCACTTAAATTATAAGCTAGTCCATAAGAAGTCAGAAATAGTTGAAATCCACATGTTGAACTGCGGGATAGGAATGTCAATCTTTTATCTTTCGTATTCCATGGGACATCTGTGTTAAAATTCGTAGGCACATTCTGGCACAACAGACAAGAAGATGAAAAGAAGAAATAAACACAATGAAGAGGAGTCAAGGTGAAGTCAGTTATGAAAAGGAGAAATAAGAGGAAAAATGAAGAGATGGGAAACACACATTAAAATTGGTGAAGCCCATACCATGTTATTTCTAAGAATTCCTTTTAAAGGCCACTGTAGAACGCCTTCCTAGTCCAACAGTCTTAAACAACTGTTATTCTAAAGTTAAAGGGAGGTTTTTCCTGTTACAACGCGTGTTACTCGGCTCCACTTTGATTTCATGTCCCTGAAATGTATTCTTAATGTGCTATCACTGTGCAACACCGCCTTTCATATACTACAAACTCAAATGATGTATTTATTGCCCCATTATGTGTCCCTGTCCTTCTTATCACCTAGGGGATTTTTAATAAGTGTCATTAACTAGATTGGCTTACCCTATCCCCTCCCTTTCTATTTATCTGCAGGTTGTCACCATCAAAATGGAAATTAGGTAACCAGCTTGTACTTGATGAACCTATTTTACAGTCTCATCTTCCTTAAAAGGTTTACCCCAGGCAGTCTGGTTTGCAGCTGACACCATATTTGTGTTGGTTTTACACGTGGGTGGATGGATGGATGTAGGTGGGCCAATGTCTCATCTTTTATCTTTATGTAGATCACAGAATTCCCAACAGTGTGAGGTCACTACATGGTAGTACTATTCTACATGTGCTGTGAGATGTGCTCTTGGCCAAAGTTGGCCCAAATCTACACGGAGTTGCCTTGGACCTGCCTTCTCACTATTATTGTATCAAGAAGGGTGGCACTAGACAGGTTAGTATTTTCCTAGTTTCTTTCACTGAATTAGGTCAAGAAAAAGGAGAACATAAAATCACTTAATCCTTTTCTCTGGAGTGATATTTAATATTCCTGTATCTACAAAAAGAGAATTTAAGATTTCTGCAAGTTGAGGAGAGGTAAAAATGAAAAAAAAAATTTGTTGGCTTTTAACAATCATCAATAATTTGCTTTCACTGTTTTAAAACATGGGTTGAAGGAAATGGCAACCCACTCCAGGATTCTTGACTGGAAAATCCCATGGACAGAGGAACGTGGTAGGCTACAGTCCACGGGGTCACAAAGAGTGGGACACGCCTGAACGACTTCACTTTCACCTTTTACTTTCTTTTTGGGGGAGTCATGCATATGGGCACGCTTCCTTCCTTATTCTCCAAGCAAATGCCTGCCGCCCACCCAGGGTGAAGGCAGAGTTTCCCCAGCACTCTGCTTTCAGTAGAGTGTTCTTTTGTGTGCAGGGCTTGTAACCTGGATATGGTGTTAAAAAGTAAAGTACATGAATAGAAAGTAACCATTTTAGTATTATAATGTGTACCAACCGGACAGGTTTGTTCTATTTAAAGGGACTGTCTTAACATCCTGGAGAGAAATTTTCAAAAACTTGATGAATCTTAAAAAATTATCTTATTTATAAATAGCAATTACGATTATAATTACATGATTTTAGGCTTTAGGTAGATACCAAGAAAACCACTTAAAGTACTAGTAAAGGAAACTGGGTTTCCAAATGACTGATGAAAGAGTCATTTGCAATATATGCTCAGAGTTCTTGATAAATTATATCTTATTTTTCCTCTGCCTCAGAGCAACCATATATTTTATGTAGTTAGATGTTTGATAGCCAAGGGATATTTACATTTTGTGACTTATCATAGCTCCAAATATATTTAAAAACATTATCTAAACATCCTTTATTTTAAAAAAATAGCAAAAACTCCGTAATGAGCTTTATCATTGCCATTTTCTGATCCCCAAATTTCCCAACACTAATCTAAAACTCTGAAAGACATTCAGACACCTAACATTTGACAACAGACGGGCTATTTGGGGAAGCACAGGCTCATAAGAATACAAAGGAGCTTCTGGGGATGGCCAAATCCATTGGATCCTCTACCACCTGGTTGGAGAAACGTTCCTCAGTGTATTCGGAACTACTCCCTTCTACTCATCCTTGGTCTTCTCAGAACTCACTTCTAGATCTCTACATAACCTGTGCTTCCCATCTCTGTTTTCGCTTGTGCTGTGCTGTTTCTTTTCTCTGCAATGTCTCTTCATCTCTGCTTATTTAAGTACTACTTCCACAAAACCTTTTTTTTTTCATTTCTCCAGGTAAAAACATTTTCTCTCTCCTTAAAATCTCTGTCATGAGGTTCATCACATTCTAACATATATTATGTTATCTCTGTAGTTATCCACCTTCCCTACAAGAATATATGCCCTCTAAAATATACTAAAGTTTCCACCTAAGCATTTAACATCTTTATGGGCAGCACTGAAACTGGTTCATCTTGGTGTCTCTTTTCTAGTGACTATCTACTTGCCTCATGGTAAAATTGTTGAATGAATTAAAAACAGGAGAAGAAAGAATAGAAGCCATATACATATTACCATCTGAAGCAATGTGGTGTAGTTATGACGAGTGGTCTAACTGCTTAGGTAGCTGGGATGGCTTTAAGGAAGTGGATAAAAGGACTACTTGAATGTAGGACAAATAGATTAATGGATTAATTTTCCTTTCTCTAAATATTCAAAGTGACTATTACATGAGCAGGGACTAGAGACAGCACTTATAAAAATCATTTCTTGAGAGGAGTTCACTGAATTAGATCATCACAAACTACTGTCACAGAGCCAAAAACCCAAATCAGCTTGTTATGCTGACACCCTGTTTTGGAAGCTATACCTAGTTATTTTTTTTTGAAAGAAGAAAAAATGCATGAAAATTAGCAATTATAAACATGGAAATTGCAAAATTAGATACAGTTTGAAAATACAAGGAGAAACCTGTAACTTACTTTTTTGGTTAAAGACAAAATCCATTATTTTTAAAAAAGGAAAGAGAAAGGAGATACAGAAAAAAAGGAATGAGAAGTTAAGATAAAAATAATTTTAAACTGCTAAGATTAATTTTTACTAATAATTTTGAATCTGCTGAAAATCAGGAGACTGAAAATATCTCTTGTAGCCAATAATTTTTTTCAAAGCAAGCCTATACCTCTAAAGACCATTAAATATTTGTGTTGAAACCAGGTATCATCTGTGGCATACTAACAGCCCTAGGGATAGTGTTATTAATACCTGAAATAACTAGGAATGATTGAACTCTTTGTACTATGAAATCCTTTTATATTTAAATATATTACATGAAAATAACACTGAAGCTCTCTGAAGGCTGGAGGGCAACAGAAAAGAAAGAAAATGGCCTAATGCTTTTCTTCTCTCTAAACAGTTCCTTCTTTGGAGAAGCATATAGGAATATGATATATTTTAGCACACTAAGTAACTAATGAATACTCGAGTTTCAGGACCACTACCATTTAAGATTAGGAAATACAGGAAGAGAATACATTTAAAATAGTCTGTTAATGGTAACATTCAAGCTGCTCTCATAGAAAAATTGATCAAGTTTTCAGTGAGCAAAAGAAATCTAAGTAGACCGTTTTCACAGCATTCTGAATGCTATTCCTGACATATACCATACCGAGGGTATTATCTTTATTCTGTATTACATTTTCCGGAAAAAGAAGTTGTGGGAGATTAAAGAACGATTCTTGAAGTCTGAAATCTGTGGGGAAAAAAAACACACAAGATGCTGTAAAGTGTTGGCTGATGGTTACAAATGGCCTTCAGTGATGCAGTGGCCAAAAGTTAGAACAATACTCCCAAATAAGCTGATTAAACCTAGCAAACAAAAAGAAGTACACAATTAGGTTTCTGTGAAGAGCTCTGTCATGGAAAATGTAAGCATAATTAACTTCGAAATACAATGTCATAATCTGTTAAAACTTAAACATCCCCCAAATTTATAGTTCATTTAAGTTCTAACCTAGAGGCAAAACAGTGCTAAAAGAAACAAATTCTTTTCATGATATGTTACAAACACAAGGGAATACACGAAAAGAAACAGTAAAACCACCAGAAATAAGCCTATACTTTTCAAAAGAAATGAAGAGCAGCTATATAAGATGCTTCAACTCAATGTCAGCAAAGTAGTTTCAATTGACAACACTAACTCTTCAAAGACAGAAACCCTGATTGATCACGAATTCAGTCTGTGTCCATCTTACCCTCAAAAAGCAGGAGAATCAAAGTTGGTAGCCTTAGAATGAAGGTTATCCAGAAGAACTGAGGCAATCAATGTGAGCAAGAAAAAGGAAGCCAGAATCACCTAATCACAGTGATCAAATTCCAGAAAGATTTAAGGAAGAAAGGTTTTATGATTTGCAAGATACAGCCAAAATAGCAATTATGATTTAAGAAATTTATCTAAATCAGGATTACAGAGAAGAGTATATTACTGAAGCAAGTCAAAGGTAAATCTAGAGGATTTGATTTAAAAGGCATAATTCTTCTACAGAAGTTGTCCAATGTTAAAAGTTAGACTTTTAAAATCTATATCTAGAGATGAAAACACGGAACTAAGAAATCACGTTAGCTCAATTAGCTGAGTTTATAGTTGGTAAGTAATTTACCGTTAGAACCAACAAAGAATTTATATGCAAGAATGACAGAAAACGTATTTTGTTAAAATATTATAATGCAATAAAACTAAGCATTTCTACCTTCACATGTCCTGAAGAAGAAATAAGTTTCTTATTTATTATCATTATCACTTTGAAATTTCTATGTTAAATAGCAAAAACACTAAAAGACAGTTTTTTCCCTCAGATCCTATAGAATTCTGTGTCTTCCTTACCCCTTTTCTCTGGGGCTCAAATTCGACCCTGCTCTTCTTGTTCCCTATTCACCCTAATGCTTACTAGCATCACTGCTGTGCATTAACATTACAAGGAATTGTGGCTTTTTACCTGCCATCTTACAAAATTCTTTAAAGTTATTTTTCTTCAGAAGTTTATAGTTTTCTTTTGACCTGCATGTTACGACAAAATTTTATATTTTCACAATCTCACTTCTGTTATTAAGCAATAAATCGTAGAGTAACTCATTAAAAATATGAGTTTTGTACAAACATCAAAATCTAAAATGAATTTTCTAGGTAGTGTTCAAAAGGCTTGAAATTATAAAATTTCTAGTATTCAGAGAAAGGCATACGATTAAGTTTAAAAAATGGAATTGGCCCAAATAGGAATGTCCAACTCAGCAATGGCTAGGATAATTCATCGTGGAGTGGGGCTGACTATGGAGAAAGATCCAGCCTCTAGGACCGTCACATCTCAACTTCCTTTTTAATTTTTTATGAACAGCAATGAATGGTGGTCATTTTAAAATTTAGAGCAGCAGATACGGTAAGAAAACAAAGCTAAGCATCTGAAATGAACTGTTTAAACATTTTTAGAGAAAGAAAATAAAATTTTCTTTTATTTAGAGAAAGAAAATAAAATAGTTACGGAAAGGAAGTAACTAGTTTCAGAATCTACATTTCCTTATGTAAGTCAATGGAAACTAGGACTTTTCACTGGACATTTATAAATAAACTTTAAGTTTAGACCCTCAGAAGTAAATATACACTAAGTGTTTTAGTGTTTCACAACTATTTAAGATTTTAGACCTTATAAATCCACTGGAAAAAATTAAATAAAGCATCATTCTATTGCTAAGTCCAGTATAATTATCCATTCTTTCATTCATTTCTTGAGTATCTATTTTACACAAGGTAGTAGGGACAGGATGGGAAGCCATAGAGTGAATTCAATACAATTAAAGTTTTGAAGGCTTTATAATTAAGTTGATGAAGGGAGCTATGGGATTAGTGCCAGGATGGTTTTGGCAGAGCATTTTAAAAATGGTATCAAGAGTAGATACAGCATAGATCTGCAGCAACTAAATGAATTTTTAAACCTGAGAAGACCATGTTTAAAAACAAAAACCAAAAAACTACTTTATAAAAATCAGGGAGTGCTTACCACAAAGAGATTTGTTTTATGCTTGACATGTAAGATCTCTGTGTGACAAGGCACTTATTAATGTTCTTAAGTTAATTCACCCACGCAGAGAGTAAAACTGCATTTACCTGCAAATTATTCCTGAAAATGTAAGTAGAGGAAAAGCATTTTTTTCTTTAAAAGCCAGGGCATACTTTAGATTAGAGTGGACTGCTAGTGTTAATATCTTAATGCTCTTTGTCTTCCTCCAGTTTTAAAAAGGACACAGTATAAATCTGGAAAGAAGAGTACGAACTAACATGCAGAGTCAAGAAAGCCAGAACTGCTGTGTGGGAGGGTCTGCGTTGCCACGGTGGTCATGGGTGGTGAGGCAACTGGCTTCTTCTCATCTTCTATGGAGTCCCTTGATGTCTCAGATGGCTGTGATACAGATGAACGTCCAAATCTTGAGAACAACATTCCTCCAAGTCCCTTTCCAATGCTTGCAGCCCCTGCATTTCACAAAACAGGCCAGTCATTCTGCTGAATTACACCACATACCAGGCTAAAGAGCACCACCCGTAATTACAGTCAGTTGGCAGAGAGACTAAGCCCTAGTCATGTTTTTCCAGGGTGGGAACACAAAAAAACTGCAATTTATATTGTAGGTTTCTAAATAAAAATGGTGTTGAACAGAAGGAGAGTTGTACAAACTGCAGGAATACAGCTTACAAAGAAAAAAAGATTCTATTTTATTCAAGTAATCTTTGTTTTTTAAAGTATTTTATAACATTAAAAATGTTAATAAAAAGAACCACGCCATTCACATGGGCATATATTTACTACTGGTATGCCTACTCCTGAAGTGAAGTGGATCTGTTATAAAAAGCTGTGAATAAACAATCTCTATGATGAATATCAATGAATCCAGCAGATAGAGCCTGTTTACAGTGCCATCTTGTGGCATTTTATATTAAGGCAACTTGTAACCAAAAGCAAAGGACAAATTAAGTGGCACACGATTGAGCTCCAGCGCCACACCAAACACCGTGGGTGGAACTGGAGACCATGCAAAGAGAAATTGTTGCTCTCAAGAAGAACATGATTTGAGAGACTTTTAGGACACAGATCAGAGAACGGATTGGCAAGGACACCCTTAGTACTCAAGCACCCCCTCATTTCACAAATGAGGGAGATGAAAATTAAAAACTATGTGACTTCTCTAGATTTCACAGCAAGTGATGGGTCCAAGGTTAAAATGAGGGACTTGATGTCTCCACCTTTTTTTGTGTGTGTGCATCAAGCTATCTTATATTCTCTAACTACAGAATCTGATCTAACTAGAGAATTTAGGGCTTTTGCCTTCAAATATAAGAAGTGAGAGTAATTAACTCTAAACATTAACTCTCAGATGTTTTGTAATATATAGAGTATTTCCAGGTACCTAAAATTTAATGACTATATAAAATTGCTTAAGTTCATTGATGAGGAATACCAAAGAGAAATTACCTAATATGCTTGCTTTGCCTATATTTGTTATAGATTCCCCATAGTGTCGGCGAGACAAGACTGGCGAAGTCACAGGGCTTGGTATTGTTGAGATGCCTTCATTCTCTGAAATTGAGGTAGGATCTTTTGCTGGGTGAAGAAAGCTTGGCTTCATATACTCGTAAGGTAGAGGATTGGATGTATTATACCAGTGGATCTGCACAGGTGAAATGTTGCTGTAGTGTTTCAGTATTAACGGTTCTAATCTATAAGCCTTGATGGAAAAAAATTCAAAGAAACAAAACATTAAGGCACAATGCTTAGGTTTTAGTAAACTGTTCATTCTGATTCTACTGTGTGCTCAGAGGACCTTAGGAAATGATTAAAAACCTGACATTCCTAACATGTATTCCAATTTCTTCACTGTTAATAATATGTAGTTTGTCTAATTATATATCCTTAATGATGAGACTATAAAAAAATTCGAGTTAAGTCTAGGCTAATAGTGCCCTTTAATTAGTTTTTCAGTAATATTAGTTGCTCAGTCGTGTCTGACTCTTTGCGACCCCACGGGCTGTAGCCTGCAAGTCTCCTCTCTCCATGGGATTCTCCAAGCAAGAATACTGGGAGTGGGTTGCCACTCCCTTCTCCAGAGGATCTTCCCAGGGATTGAGTCCCAGTCTCCTGCCTGAGGGCAGGAGCTACAAGGGAAGACCTTGTAGCTACAGGGAAGTTTGAACTACAGGGAAGACCTTGTTTTTCAGAGGAATATTCATTTTTATATAACATCTAGCAATTAGATTAATATTAAGTCTCAAAAACAAAACTAAAGCAGTAAACAGCAACTTGGAGCGCAGTAAATAAGCTCAATTTTTAACATCTAAGCTCTCAGTTGACTCTATTTTCAAGCAGATTAATGTAGTACATGAGATGATGATATAAGACCATTTGTCTAAGGTGAAATAGGGACGATATAGCAGAAAAGGCAATGGACTTGGCATACAATTCCCTGCATTCATATTCTGGCCTCTGTCACTTATTAACTATACGACACTCACCAAGTCACAAAGTCTCACAGCCTCAGTTTCCTAAGCTGTAGAAAAGAAATAATACTTCCTAATTTCTACTACCTCAGAAGGATGTTGGGAAGAATAGATAAGTTTAGAAAAACTGCCTAACACAGTTCTGACATAACTATTTTAAAAAAATCACAGAAAAACTATAAAATGAATAATAAAAAATAATTTGTAATAATGAATTTGTAATCCTCCATAATACAGCTGACCCTTAAACAATACAGGAGTGAACTGCATGGGTCCACTTATACATGTGTGTGTTTTTTTCCATAAATAGATATTAAAGCACAACATGGTCTGCAATTGGTTGAATCTATGGATACGAAACTGTAGATATGGAGAGCTGACTATAAGATTACACCCCAATTGTTGACAGAGCACAAGGTTGGTACCCCAACCCCAGAGCTGTTCAAGGGTCAACTGTATAACAAAGTTTAAGATTATACAAAACATAGCTCACAGTTCACCTACAATCTTAAGTTCACTTTCAAGTTATAGGAAAATCAGTAAAATGAATGGATATAACAATACACTTAAGGTCTAACTAGCTGTTTTGCACATGTTTTACTTAATCCTAACAACCTTGAGGTAAATATTATCATCTACATCATATAGATAAAAAATAGATAGTTTCAGAGTGACGTGGCCAAGATTGTACAATCAGTATTTGAATTTAATACTAGATTCCATTTCAGTGAAATTTATTTCTTAAATATAGCAGTTTTGATTTTTTTAACATATGGAAAATTTTCTAAAATTCTAGTGTTTAGTTAATGTTATATTTATTTGGTACTAGCCAAAGATCTTTTAAAAGACTTTACAGAGTCATATAAAGCTGTTTTTCAGAAAATAAATGTTATTTAAAACAGTTTGTCTTAAATTTAGTTATATTTAATACTTGTCCCCAATACGATTTAATGAAGAATTTTTCTCATCCAGAAATCTTACTTCGCATTAAACTGTTCACCTGGATGTAAGGTCCTTATTTACATTAGAAAAATTTATTTTTATTTACAAAAATTTAAATTTTATTTACATTAGAAAAATTTAATTAAAAAATTTAATAGACTTTTAAGTATAGTGGAAACAACTTTTATATGCATTGGGAAACCAAAACAATTGTGTGATTCACTTTATTGCGGTGATCTGGAAGCAAGCGTGCAGTATCTCCGAGGTATGCTTTATCAATTACACTTGATAAGTTCATATTTTAAAAATATTTTTCTTTGGTTAGTTTAGGGATTAGGAAGTAAAATACCTTAAAGATGTTCTGTTTATATTGTATTTGTAGAATGAAGGCATAATGTAAAAATACTATCCAGTTAATGGATCCAGTTAATCCATTTTTGCATTCTCTCTGATATGAGAATGCAAAAATCCAAAATGCTGTAATTCTACCAGTCTAAAATAAATTCTTCCACTTTTCCATGTTTAATACACAGTATTTAAATATTCTCAATTTTAAGAGGATCTACCACACACATTTCAATGTTGCAACATGCTTTAGAGAACAAAGTATTTAAAGTGGGATTTTAAAATTTTATGGCTACTACACTATTGGAATTACAACTGGTTAAGGTTTGAAAGTTCAGAAGACTCCTGTCCTTTGGATTAACTGGATCCATTAGCTGGATAGTATTTTTACATTATGCTTTCATTCTATAAATACAACATAAACAGGTCATCTTTAAGGTATTTTACTTCCTAATCCCTAAACTAACCAAAGAAAAATATTTTTAAAATATGAACTTATCAAGTGTAATAGATAAAGCATACCTTGGAGATACTGCATGCTTGCTTCCCGATCACTGCAATAAAGTGAATCACACAATTTTTTGGTTTCCCAATGCATATAAAAGTTAAGTTTCCACTATACTTAAAAGTCTATTAAATATGCCACACCATTATGTCTAAATAGCAAAATATATACCTTAATTAAAAATTAATGCTGTTGGAAAAATGGTATCAATAGACTTACTCAATGCAGGGTTGCCACAAAACTTATTTATAAAAAATAAACAAACAAAACTGCATTATCTGTGAAGTGCAATAAAATAAGAGATGTCTGTAAATGAATACTTTCTTATCAATTCAGCAGTACCTTGCAAGGTTTCTTACAGATTCTCTTAGGAAAAATTTAATACTGAGACACAGATATCCATATTTACAACTCACCACTGGATCTGTTGGATGAAAAATGTTTAGTAATCGGTTACAAATCTCTCTGGGCAAAATATGGTCTTGACTTCCAGTGTTTCCTGGGCGGATGCCACGTAATGCCAAAAAAACTGCTAGTGGGGATCCCATACAGAAGAAATTTTCAACCTACAATGATAAAGTCACCCTAAATTTAAAAAATGGTGAACTGTTTTTCAAAGAATTTGGACATAATTAATGGTAAAGTACAAATAAAATTATCTCCAAATATATATCATTTTAAATGAGTTGTATCTAGATTATATTTGCATTACTTATTAAATATATAACAACCATTAATTATTTTAAACTATCCAGGAGCAGCTTCAGTACCTTTAAATCTAATAGAAAATGAAGAATGAGAATAAGGAGAAGGAAGACTTATTAAGCTACTATTTTGTGTAAAGTAATAGTAGGTATTCTGAAACATATATAGACCAATAAGGCTGAGCTTCTACACCCAAGAGTTTATAATCCTGCGGAGGAGACAGAGTAAAATAGTGCATAATAGAGGGAAAGTGTGCTACAGGTGAGTAGATAAAGGATGTGCACTGGCCAAAGAGATGAAGAGGATTTCCAAAGTTGGGGTTGGGATACACTGGGGCTGGAAAGATAATCCATACTGATAGAACCACATGAACTAAAGCAGAGGCAGGAAAGAACCTGGCGTAGTTTAGAGAGAAACAATCTGATAAGGTTGAAGACTGGCTATGGGGAAAATGTAACTGGAATGAGAAATGTACAGAACCTTGACTGTTTGACTAAGAAAACAGGGCATAATTTATTTTACATGTAGTGAAAGAGAACAGGATTTGGCTGTTTTAGGTGGTGAGTAAATCTCGTAGTAGCTTCTGAATGAACTGGAAAATTAAGAGGCTAGAAGACTTTGGAGACAAGTTAGGAAACTACTGAAAGAGGTTAGGCAAAAGACAATCTGAACCTAGGAGGACAAGTTGTTCCATTCAAAAATGGAAATTTGAGAGAATCAACATGATTATTTGAATGGAGATAGGGATAAAGAAGGAGTCAGAGGCAATTGGTAAGATTTGGGTCTGATTGACTGGGAAGATATTAGTTAACCTATTAACTGTAACAGGAAACTCTAAGTAAACCATGTTTTTGTTCATAATTAGTTTGAGGTATCTGTAACATACCTAACAGGTAACTGAGAATTTAGGACAGGAGATACAGAATTGAATATGTCATCATCTAAGTCTATGTGTCACCATCATAGAAGTGATGTATAACACTGAGAGAATGGATAAAGCTGCTTAGGAATCATATAGAATAAAATGGCTTTAGACAGAATTACAAGGAACGTCTGCATCTGATGAGTAGGTAAAACTATAGAAGAGAGGGCTAAAGAAGGAACAGAAACAGGATAATGCAGCAGCATGGAAGTCAAGGGAGGAGAGGGCTTCAAGAAAAAGAAGGTAGTCATTAGTACTGGATTACATGGAGAAGGCGATGGCACCCCACTCCAGTACTCTTGCCTGGAAAATCCCATGGATCAAGGAGCCTGGTGGGCCGCAGTCCATGGGGTTGCCAAGAGTCGGACATGACTGAGTGACTTCCCTTTCACTTTTCACTTTCATGCACTGGGGAAGGAAATGGCAACCCACTCCAGTGTTTTTGCCTGGAGAATCCCAGGGATGGGGGAGCCTGGTGGGCTGCCGTCTATGGGGTCACACAGAGTCGGACAGGACTGAACTGACTTAGCAGCAGCAGCACAAACAGACCATGACAGCTTTCCCTCCTAAACCCACTTTACCTCTCTTATATGTTCCATATCTTGATTCAAGATATCACAAATTCATTTCTCCCTCTTATCTCTAACATCTAAGAAGTCATTTCAACAGATTCTAACATTTCACTTCATCACTTCTCCTCTGGACTATACTGTAACAGTGTCCCTGCCTCCAACCTTACACACGTTTAATCTCTTCCCATGCCCTTGGAGATTTTTTTTTCCAAGTAAAAAAAATTTATGAATGAATATATATTTTGAAATGGTAGCTTTAAGCTAAATAAAGTTTAAGAAATTTTTGTTTTTAAAGGATGGAGTAACTTAAAGATGTTTGAAGGCTGAAGAACTGCATTAAGAAAAATTAAAAATATAAGAAAAAGCATCTGGAATAATAGTGACAGGGATGGAGGCACCAATTCTCAAAGGATTACTCTCATTACTTCTTCTATAAAGTGAGAAAAGAATAAAAGATAAAGATACAAAAATAGTTACGATAGAAGAGAAAGCTCTGTAAATCCTTTCTGCTTGATATACACATGCATGTGTGCACACACGTGCACCCCAGCAAGATGGCTTATACATTGGTCAGGCACTTCATAAACGTCTGGTAACTTGCTAAACCCATGGATTAAACAACTTTGCTAAGTTTATGACTGATGCAGTTTGGTTGACAAACACAAAGGAATTACTTATCTCTCCAGTAAGAGTAATGACTGCTTTAGTGTTATCTACAGCTGTCCAAAGAATTTTGTGGGTCAAGAAATGCTTTAGACGTTTAGTCTAAGTACTGTCTAGAGATCAATGAACAGAGGAATTCAGAGATGTTAAGTAATCTTGCTAATATTACATAACTAGTTAGTGGCAAAGCCTCATGATCACAACCGAAGTCTTCTACTCTCCAGACCAATGTTTGTTGATATTTTTTTTGCTCTTTTTAAAGTTCAGTGGTCACATGTGACAAATCTAATATTTTATTCTGAAAGCAAAGCCATCTGCCAGTTAACAGGCATATAAGACTTCTGTTTCTTTTAGAACTCTGGAATTCTAAATAAATTTGCCAATTATTACATATTCCTTTTTGTGCGTACATGCTAAGTCATTTGTGTCTGACTCTTTGCAACCCCATGGACTGTAGCTTGCCAGGCTCTCCTGTCCATGGGATTCTCCAGGCATGAATACTGGAGTGGGTGGCCATTTCGTTCTCCAGGGGGTTTTCCTGACCCAGAGATCAAACCATCATCTCTTACATCTCCTGCACTGGCAGATGGGTTCTTTACCACTAGTGCCACCTGGGAATTTTAAATTTCAGTTATCTATATATTTTTCTCTATAAGTAATTATATAATTAAAAATTCCTATTATTAGACTACATAACCATGTATTAGAAAGATATACCAACTATAGGGTGTCAACTTAAAAAAGCATGGAAAGTTGTGAGTTAAGTTTCATTTGGGGCAATATGAGGACTGCATCCTGGGAGACAGCACCTCAGGTAGCTCTGAGAAACTGTTCCAAAGGTGCAGGGGGGAAGGTCAGTATATATGTGATTTTGGTAAAGGAGGAATACATGCAATCAAGCATATATTTTTCCAGAAGGTTTCTGCTAGTCATGAGGAACAGTCATCACTATGAATGATTTTAGTGTTTTTAAAGACATGAGGAGATACAAGAATTGTGCTCATAAAATTGGCTCTGGAAAATACCTGGCTATCTGAAGACCTGTCCTGCCAGTCTTCCCAACTCCCCTCCCCCGAACTGTCCCCCGCTCTCCACCCCGAACTCCTTTCAGGGGGCTGCTGAAGGTTAGCAGCTGCAGCAGCACATGATTTAATCCTTATGGAGGTAGATGGCAAGCGCCAATTTGTGGTTGACAAGGGCATAAATTCTAGTAAGGTGATAATTAAATTTTGAGATTCTAATATACATAGTGGATCATAGTCAACAAAACCCAGGACATGAAATAGAAGAGTTTATTTTTTCTATCAGAGCAATTCTACATATTTAACACTGATTATATATAATAATGGTGGTAGATATGGAATTCAAATTCCAGGTGGGGGTGACTCCAAAGACCATGCTTTTATGGGTTTTGATGTATCTTATAACTATTATACGGCTTGTAAAAGTTAAAAAAAAAACTTTAGAAGTCAGAGAAATAGATTGAATAAGTATGTCTGCATCACTCTAGCATGTAACACGTATGTTAAGTTCCTATGATAAAAGAAACAGGTATCAGGAAGAGATAACACAGTACACTAGACATGTGCATATATTCAACTGGAAATGAGTATTAGGAGACTTTTGTCATGCTCCATTTAACAGTGCAAATAAGCTGTTATTCAGCTATAAAGCTGTGTCCTTTCCAATAGGCCAATGTCAATGTCTCTGCTACTTTTTATTCTTTAAACCACTGCTAAGACAGATCTATTCTGATGCTCAAAAACCCTGAAAAGCTTTCCACTCTCCCATCA
The DNA here is from genome assembly GCF_042477335.2 of Ovis canadensis. Classification (NCBI taxonomy): domain Eukaryota; kingdom Metazoa; phylum Chordata; class Mammalia; order Artiodactyla; family Bovidae; genus Ovis; species Ovis canadensis. Next base: position 76,070,481 of record NC_091251.1, read on the forward strand.
AATCTAAGTTCTCTTCCTCCTTTCCCACAGCCCCCATGCCCCGCATCTTGTATATTCCAGCTGAACTGGTTTGCTCACCTTGCTCCAAACTAACTGCATCACACGCACATCTTGTGCTTCGGTCACGCCCTTCAGCTGACACGCCAGCTTTCCATCCGTGGAATCATCACTGGTATACTTCCAGCTATTTTTCTTACCATATACAACTAGTTGGTCACAAACATTTAATTTTAAATACTAGATATTTCCCAGATCTGTCTCTATTTTTAGATGTTGGGTTATATCCCTTCACAACTTTGTTTATGCTGCTTCTTTTAAGAACAGAGCATTTCTTCTTTCCTCTACTTGGCAATATCCAATTTACAGAGATTAAGTACAAATGTCATTCACTTATAAACCTTTATAGGCAAAATTAAACCTCCTCCTTGTGCCTATATATTATTCTGTGTAATAGCCCCAGTAATGTCGTGTTATGTATTTTGAGTCTTGTCCATTCTTTTCTTAGTAGAATCTAAAAACCAGCAGGGTCCAACACACTGTAAGGGTTCAAAAAAAGACTCACTTCAAAGAATAATTAGGATTTCATTTGATCCCTAACGTCATGCTTCAAATGATGCTTAAAAAAAAATTGAGATAAACAATGAAAATCTGATCTGTCTTTCCTTACCTTAAATTTTAAGGCAGGTGTTTGTGTCATAGATGATGCTTTCAATCCATGTAGCCGTTCTTCAATTTCTCGCAGCCTAGGGAGGAGTACGAGATTACATACACATTCATATTCATAATTTCGTTAAGTATTAGATGCTCACTAGTTCACTAAGCATAAAGAAATCATCCAATTCCTCAAATTAATCCTTGACAGTATTTAATAAATGAACTTGCTGTAGTACAGAAAGTCTATAAAAGTTTACAAAATAATTAGTAAAAGTACCCTGTTCTTCCAATACATACTGTTAATAGGTTTTTTGGGGGGGATCTTTAGTAAAATGTGAGGCACATACAAGCATATACACACTTTAAAAAAACCACACCAAATGTTCATACCACACCCTTTTCTATGGCTTTCCTTTTTCTACAGTTAATAGTGAATCTTAGCAATCTTTTCACGTCACTGCCTCCTAACCTACCTTCAGTCTTTATAACAACTGTTTAATTGCCCAGCATATAGATAAACCCAGTTTAGCCTTTCTCTGTTGATGAACACGGGTTATTTCAACTTTTTCCTAATGCAATGTTCTGTATGTACTTACATTTAATAAACAACGGAACAAACTTAAGAAGGTTCAGTTCATTTTCTAAACCTTTTAAAAACATTTTACTTGAATTTGTCTAAAATACAGCATTACAAAAACAAAAAACAAACAAAAAATACAGTGCTAAAGTTTGCAACATGACATTTTCTTTCAAAACTATTAGCTATTTTGATATTATAAAAGTTATGTATTTTCTCTATGGTACTTGTTAATAAAATTCTAATGAAATCCTTAGACAATTTCTGTATGATGAAAATAAATTCAATGCTTCCTGAGTATAAGTTTAAGTTAACTAAATTGGCTGTTTTATATAATGCTATCAAAATGAGTGACTTTTCACAGATTTATTAGAGTCAGTTGAATGATCATCAAGAGAACAAGAGCATGTAATTAGAGATGAAGATAGGAATGTAGCAAAGAATTAAAAGACAGTATCAGGCATATTCTAGGATTAACAGAATCAGGGGCTTATTAACTTAATGGATACTTAAAATCTCGAGTGCGTCTGATACAATAGTATATATATTTACTATTTTTTTAAGAAAATATTCTAACACATTAACAGTTCTCACGAGATTATGCATGATTTTTATACTCTTCTTTCTACCTGATTTACGTTTTATATTTTGTTCAATTAACCTACCTACCAGTTGTATCAGAAGAAAAAAATAGATAATGCATCCAGCTAAAAAAGATAGTATTAGAAAGGATGTAAATGATTAAATAATTATAAAATCTGTCTAAAATATATTTGCCAAGAAAAAAGGGCTTTAAAATTATTTTCACAATACTAACAAAGGTGGAGGCCCATCAGATTCTACACAGCGACTCAGCATGGAATAAGTTTTAGATTTCATTTCTAATTAACTGTGAAGAAAAAAAGAAGCAAAAAGAGGAAGATGGTAATTTTATGCTATAGGAACACACATGTAATTAGTATCAAAATTTATAGTCTCTTGCTTGATTAGGCATATTATTCAATAATCTTTGAATATTCTATTCTGTACCCTAAACAATGTATTTTTTCTTTATTATGAAAAATCTGAAGTTTTCTACTAAGAAGTCCAGTGATTCCATGTTTAATTTCTTTTTAAGATATTTTTTACCGTCGTTTTGTTATATAGAGTTCATCAAGAAGATGGCGTTCTTCGTAGCTCATCCATCGTTCATCAGGCAACTCTTCTTCCTTCTGCAGCAACTGTTCATAGAGTCGAACTGGATTCCAGCCAGTCATTATGTCATAAGTGATCACACATCCCAAGGAATGTGACACTATTGAGACTTTACCCCCTTTTTCCTCAAAGTTTGGATTCCGGGAACAGAAAAGGGAATATAATCGATTGAGCTCTTGCTGAAGGCCTTTAACTAGCTGTTTGAAATAAGAAAACATCAAATTAGAATAATCACTTCTATAAAGGTTTCTAAACTCAAATAGGCTAAGAAAGAAAAATATATTACTAGCCAAATATATCTAGGTTATTAAAATTAACTCAGCTGCTTCAGAACCACGTCCGACTCTTTGCGATCCCATGGACTATACAGTCATGGAATTCTCCAGGCCAGAATACTGGAGTGGGTAGCATTTCCCTTTTCCAGAGGATCTTCCCAATGTAAAGATATACATAATATTATAATCCATAGCAACACTAAAGAACAAAGACAGATGTTACCCACACAGATTCTTTCAGTCCTTAAACCCACTACTTAAGCCAATAGTTTCAGGTATTAAAAAAAAAAGTTCCATGCAGATTCTAGTAAGATTTCCAAAAAGCCTCTGGATATCTTTTCTTCATTGTAATGGACTTATATGCTATTCTAAAGTCTTATACCTTGTACTTTTTAAGCGCCAGTAAGTTTAGGAAAAGAATATCTGAGTTTATGATAACAGGGTTACTAACATTGTATATGCAACATATTATATACATTATTACTTTCTGCATTTAGATAAGAGTAATGTAATGAAAGGTCACTGTATGACTAAGGAAAATGGTTATGTTGAGGTACTTGATATTCCAAAATTCCCATTATATTGGTAATATAAAGTATTTTAAAATACTTTTAAAAAGTTCCATTTTAAAAAAGTAGGAATTTTTTAAGGTTTAGAAGTTAATAATGTGGGAAGTATCTAAGCCATTTTTCTTTATAAAACTGCTTTCTTTGGAAATTTAGCTTTAATAAATATTACTGAAGTATTCTAAGAAGTGAGAACAACAAGGTTCTTTTGTTACTCAAATTCATTCATGCAGGGCCCTGACCTGATTTTTAAGGTAGTCCTCTTCTCTTCCTATCACTGCTTACTACTATTTGGTTATAAACTTCCTGATACTCAATTTCTCATTTCAGTTCTTTTTAGTAAGTCAGATGTTATTCAGACATACAAACATTAATTATTAATTGCTTCCATATACTGTTATTTTGTTTCAAGAGACAAGTTGCCTCCATTTGGTTCACTGAATATTCTTTAGCAGAATCAAACTGGAAATTATTTGAGCATTCATGCTTGGCTGGGTTGGCAGTCACATGAATGAAGGTGCAATGTTCTTGTTGCTAACCTCACAGACCTCTACTGCATAATACTGAGGTCCTTGTTAAAGCTACTGAAACCATGTACGTGGTCTGGAGGGCTTGTTAATAGATTGCTAGGCTCCATCCTAGAGTTTCAGATTCAGCAGTTCTGGGGACCACACATTAGTGGTAAATGCATATAAAAATATCCCAAGACATGGGCTGTAGGTAATTCTAGTCAACAGAATTTAAAAAAATAGGCAGTATGATGTGAAAGTACATGCTTTGTTCAAAGGGAGCTATAATGTAATGCTTTGGACTTGGCTTTGATAAGAATATGAACCAACTCTTAAAACTTTGTAATTTTCTTAATTTATAATCTACATGAAGGGAGGTACTGAAAAAGCTAATTTTTCAATAAAATACATTTCTTTAAAAGCAACATTTGTTGATAGTGTTTACTTTTGAAGGGCTCGATTTTAAAACTCCTATCATGAAGTCTAGAAACACTAAAAGATAAATACCTAGGTAGTTTGGCAAAAGATAACCCAATCTTTTTGTTTTTTTAAAATACCACCCCCATTAAAATTAAATAGTAAAAAATGGAAAAGATCTACCAGTTCCTCTACCAGTGATTAAGCTATTTCATATTTTAAAAATTTAAAGTATCTACTCGTTATACCAATAACTTCCTTAATCTAGCAATCATAAAAATTAAATATCCAACAAAGAGAAAGTCTTATTCAACACTAAAGTATTTCACCATGGACTGAAACAGAGAATGTATAGTTTCTGAAGAGCTGATGTTTTCATCTGTTTTAATAATCTTCTATGTGACTAGAAATAATCTTTGTGTTTCCTTATTAGACCGTATCTAGATATAGAAGAACTTCAAATCTCTGTCTGCAGCTTACACATATAGGAACATTTGTGGTTAATATATTACGATTTTGAAAGACAACTTTTAGTGCAAAACAGCCATGCACTACCTCTAAAGGTCTTTATAATCATCCACTCAGCCGCAAAAGAAGAAATTCACCTTGATGTTATATCTAAAAAGTCTACTCTAATTAGGGTTTGTTTTTCCCCTTCTCCTTTCTGATTTATTTATATTTCTCCAGCTAGGATTCCTTTGTGACCAACTATATTCATTTGGGATATCTGAACCAAGATTAATGATATACCCTATTATCTTAATTTTATTAACTCTACAATATTATCTAATCAATTTAGCTAACCTCTCACACAGAGAAAGCATTAGATGGCTCTTCAAAAGTTTAAAACAGTTTCTAATTTTCATAACCATTGCTCAAAAATTAAAATTTATCAAGAAAGTCAACCAAAAAGGAAAAAAATCCAGCAGTTTCAAGAGAGATTCTGAACACCTAAAATATGGCTGTAGAACATAGTCATTTGTCCTTCTCTCTCCTTCAGGAAATTTTACTGAGAAAAAGTAATTTAGAGTTTTAGTCATATACATCTATTAAACAATTTTCAAATAGCAATGGCAAGATAGGACCATGACAATTCTCTTTTTAGCTCTTCATTTTTAAAAAGCTGTTGAAAAGAGAGTTCTGTTGTACAAAAGAGGTAACAGTTCTCTCTGGAGTTTCCATGTTACTTTATTTAGGGTTGAAGAATATAGCTAAAAGCTCTCGAATGATGTCTTGATAGACTGGAGTTAGTTCCTTAAAAAAACAAAAAAACAAAAAAACAAAAACTGGTCCTCAGAAAGTATGACCTGAGAAGTACTGTTCAGTATATAAAAACTTTCCCCGAAGCACAACTTTTTAGTGCACAATCACTAATTAGGGTCCTCCCATGAGCACTGAAGAAATCTGAGTGAAAAGTGGCCTCAGAGATGATTTAATTCAAACTCCTGTGAAGATAAAAGTCCCTTCAATAACACCCGTGTAAAGGGATAAAGAGCTCAGCATCCACCTCAGTGAGTACCTTTATCCAGAGCCAGTCACTTCTACTAAAAAAGAAAAATTTTCCCCCCAGTTTTATCAAGATATAATTGAGATATACATTATGTGAGTTTCAGGTGTACAATGTAAATGGTTTGATATATACTGTGAAATGATTACACAGTAAGTTTAGTTAAAATCTATCAGCTTACATTATCTACAATTTTTTTCCTTATAACACTTCTGTATTTTTAAGGCAGCTTTAGTTATTATACAGTTCTTCATTGAATAATCAAACATGTTCCTTTCCGTATTTTCAATTCACAGATCCTTATTTTACTTTCTAGAATTAACAGAGTAAATCTATTCCTTTTTTAAAATGGTAGCCCTTGAAATACATAAAGACAGATATATACTTAATTACAACTTGAAAATCTAAGCGCAAAGAATTGTACTGGAAACTATATCATAATATCTTTGATCCTCATGACAATCTTTGTGTACTAACTGGCTTCAGTTGTGTCTGACTCTTTGTGACCCTATGGACCGTAGCCCACCAGGCTCCCCTGTCCATGGGATGCTCCAGGCAAAAATACTGGAGTGGGTTGTCATGCCCTCCTCCAGGGGATCTTCCTGACCCAGGGATCTAACCCGTTTCTCCTGCACTGCAGATGAATTCTTTACTGCTGAGCCATGGGGGAAGCCCCATGACAATCTTTATCAATTGTGTAGTTTATGTCCATTTTAAGTAAGGAAGCTGAGAAATTGAGAAATTTTATTTAAGCTAGTTAAGTGGCAGATTTTAAAACCGCATCTATTGACTACAAAGGCTGAGAGGAAGAGGAAAAAGGCTCTTATGCCTATCAAATAAACCTAACAAGGCTCATTCACCAGACAGGCCTTAATCCTACAGAATCGCTGCTGGCTGTTATTTGTCATTACTTCCCTTAGGAAACATATACTATTGAAAAATAATTTAGTCTAGATATTACCTAACACCGAGGAGTGAAAGTTGCTCAGTTGTGTCTGACTCTTTGTGACCCCATGGACCAAACAGTTCCTGGAATTCTCCAGGCCAGAATGCTGGAGTGGGTAGCCTTTCCCTTCTCCAGGAGATCTTCCCAAACCAGGGATTGAATCCAGGTCTCCTGCATTGCAGGTGGATTCTTTACCAGCTGAGCTATCAGGGAAGCCCTGCCTAACACCAACCTTGTGCTAAATGAACTCTGATTTGCAGAATCAGCTTTCCTTTTTAAAGAATAAGAACAATCTTTGCCCACTTTTCACTAAGTCTTTTTTATTTTCTTTCATTCTTCACAATGACTTAAGCAATGTTTGTCAAACTTTTCTGATGGTATCACCTGCGGAACTGTCAACAACACAAATTCCCAGGCTCTATCTCAGACCCACTGAGTCAGGATCTCCAGAGAAGGAACCAGCGAAAGTATTTTTTTAGTTTCTTTTTCATAACTTTTCATTTGGGAGTAATTTCAAATTTATAAAATGCTGCAAAATAAAAAAAGTACAAAGATCTTTCACAGGCTTTATCAAAGATTCACCTAACGTGAACACTTTTCTATCTGCCTTATCATTTCTTCTGTTTCTATTAACACACACAGAACTTTTTTGTGACCCATTAAGGACATGTTATTGGAGAAGGAAATGGCAACCCATTCCAGTGTTCTTGCCTGGAGAATCCCAGGGACAGGGGAGCCTGGTGGGCTGCCGTCTATTGGGTCACACAGAGTCGGACGCGACTGAAGCGACTTAGCAGCAGCAGCAAGGACGTGTTATGTATTTCATGGTCTTTTACCCCTAAATATACCAGTGTATATTTCCTAAGACTTCCATAAGCACATTGCTATTATCAACTTTATAATTCACATTCATATATTTCATCAATCTAGTCCCATTCAGATTTTGTCAGTTGATCAAATAATATCCTTTGTAGCGTTTCCTCTGATCCAGTACAGTACATAGTTTAGTATGAGAAGTTAACTATCATGTCTCTCTAATCTTCTCTATCTGAAACATTTTCCACAGCCATTCTTTTCCTTATATTAACATTTTAAAATAATACAGTCTCAATTCCGACTTTTAAATTAAAACTTCCTCATTTTACATTCCTCTGACGTTTCCTCCTAATTGGAATGCTATATAAATTATGCTGTGTCCTCTGGACGTCCCTTAGAAACAACCCATAAAGGTGTTGCTTGATTTTTCCACTGTATAGCTTTATTTTTTTAAGAGCCATTCCATTTTTTAAATTATGGTTTTATTCTAATGAAAGTCAACCAAGATTTTAACCCAGGGAGTGATTTAGTTAGTGCTATTTAAAGATCTTTTTCCCCCTTGGTTGTGCAGCATGTGAGATCTTAAGTTCCCCAACCAGGGATTAAATCCATGTCCCTTACAGAGGAAACATGGAGTCTTAACCACAAAATGCCAGGGAAGTCCTTCATTATTTTTAAACTAAAAGCAGTCGAGAGAATACACTTTAAGACTATGCAAATACTCTGTTTTGCATCAAACAACTACCCTCATTTTAAGCATTCACTGATTGACTCCTGCCCAGTCCTCTCCTGCCTGATCCTACCATGATGGATGCAAAATGAGACCTTTCCAACTGCAGCTTTCCTTCCACACTTATTAGTAAACACTGGGCATTCTACTGTAAGCAAAGACGGCTCTTCTTCCCAATTTGTTTATCTATTTATAAGCGAGATAAGGACTTACAAATTTTTCAATGATTTAAAATTCTTAAGTACATTAACCTTATTATAATTCTATAAAATATACTAATAATTCCTTACAATAAGTAATAGCTGTTTAGTTGCTAAGTTGTGTCTGACTCTTTGTGACCCCATGGACTGTAGAGCCCACCAGGCTCCTCTGTCCATGGGTTTCTCCAGGCAAGAAGACTGGAGGGGTTGCTATTTCCTTCTCCAGGGAATCTTCCCAATCCAGGGATTGAACCCAAGTCACCTGCATTGCAGGTGGATTCTTTGTCACCGAACCACCTGGGAAGCCTACAATAAGTAATAATATTTACTTAATTATTTTGGTGTTCAAACTCTTCCAGATTTGGTCAGTGGGATCTGCTTCTTTAAGTCATTCTGTGTCCACGCATCTTGCCTCATCATTCTTTTGAGCAGTTTTCCACCTTCTGTCAAAACAAGTTCTTCCAGCTTTGACTTGAACCTATCCTGCCCTAGTCCTGGAAGCCATTTTCCCAAGAAACTCTACTTTTTCTTAGTGGGGAGTAACAGTACTAGGCAACGATTTGGGTGCTAGGTGTGTTCATTAAGCTGGGGTGTCTGCTTCTTAGTCTTTTCAGTGGACAGAGGTAGGAAATACATGCACATACATTATGCATAATATATGCATAAACACATATATATGTTTAAACATGTATGCTTAAATATATAGATGTCATCCACATACACCCACTTCTTTTCAAAGTCATAAGTTCACATTAATATCTTTAACTCCAATGCCCTCCATGGGGGTATTTTTAACAGGCACCAGAAGTGACTGTTCTAACTAGATATGTTTCGGAAACACTGCTGAAGATTGCTGATGAATCTCAGACACAAGTTCTCAGTGCTTTTCCATTAAATTCAACTGGATCAAAAAACCAACTAATTTAAAGCCCTGGGTGTTCTCCTTCCATTTCACTTACATTAGCTTACATCAGTTCCCTTCTACCAAATATCTGTTTTACTCAATTCCATTCTGAGGAAAATATATTTGAAGATACAAGAGAAAAATAAAAAGTGATCACTTTCTCAGTTATCATTCACCAATGGCCAGAGGTTTGAATATGACAGTTTTCCCTTTCTAGTTTTTCTGGATATTAATGCCAACTTTTAAAAAAGCACATACTACTTTTGGAGGGCATGACTCAGAATATGTTAGTCTTGAAGACTCAGGATACCTTCTTAGGGATACTACCAACCGTGTGCGTGTGTGTGTGTACAGTAATATGCTTTCAGCCTTTCTCTTTCCCTTTTCCTTCCCTCATTGGTTTACTTGCAATACTATAGTTCAATACCCACTGTACACTATAAAGGCCTCAGTCAGTTCAGTCGCGTCCGACTCTTTGCAACCCCATGAATCGCAGCACGCCAGGCCTCCCTGTCCATCATCAACTCCCGGAGTTCACTCAGACTCATGTCCAATCGAGTCAGTGATGTCATCCAGCCATCTCATCCTCTGTCATCCCCTTCTCCTCCTGAACCCAATCCTCCCAGCATCAGAGTCTTTTCCAATGAGTCAACTCTTCTCATGAGGTGGCCCAAAGTAAAGTACTGGAGTTTCAGCTTTAGCATCATTCCTTCCAATGAAATCCCAGGGATCTCCTTCAGAATGGACTGATTGATATCCTTGCAGTCCAAGGGACTCTCAAGAGTCTTCTCCAACACCACAGTTCAAAAGCATCAATTCTTCGGCGCTCAGCTTTCTTCACAGTCCAACTCTCACATCCATACATGACTACTGGAAAAACCATAGCCTTGACTAGATGGACCTTTGTTGGCAAAGTAACGTCTCTGCTTTTCAATATGCTATCTAGATTGGTCTTAACTTTTCTTCCAAGGAGTAAGCGTCTTTTAATTTCATGGCTGCAGTCACCATCTGCACTGATTTTGGAGCTCAAAAAAATAGTCTGACACTGTTTCTACTGTTTCCCCGTCTATTTCCCATGAAGTGATGGGACCAGATGCCATGATCTTAGTTTTCTGAATGTTGAGTTTTAAGCCAGCTTTTTCACTCTCCTCTTTCACTTTCATCAAGAGGATTTTTAGTTCCTCTTCACTTTCTGCCATAAGGGTGGTGTCATCTGCATATCTGAGGCTTTTGATATTTCTCCCGGCAATCTTGATTCCAGCTTGTGCTTCTTCCAGCCCAGCATTTCTCATGATGTACTCTGCATAGAAGTTAAATAAGCAGGGTGACAATATACAGCCTTGAGGTACTCCTTTTCCTAATATCCATGTCCAGTTCTAACTGTTGCTTCCTGACCTGCATACAGATTTCTCAAGAGGCAGGTCAGATGGTCTGATATTCCCATCTCTTTCGGAATTTTCCACAGTTTATTGTGATCCACACAGTCAAAGGCTTTGGCATAGTCAATAAAGCAGAAATAGATGTTTTTCTGGAACTCTCTTGCTTTTTCGATCATCCAGCAGATGTTGGCAATTTGATCTCTGGTTCCTCTGCCTTTTCTAAAACCAGCTTGAACATCTGGAAGTTCACGGTTCACGTATTGCTAAAGCCTGGCTTGGAGAATTTTGAGCATTACTTTACTAGCATGTGAGATGAGTGCAATTGTGCGGTAGTTTGAGCCTATAAACATGGAAATTATTAGAATTCTACTTCACTGACTAAGCCTACCTTTTTGATCAGAATTACGTCCAGAGGATGAGATGCTTGGATGGCATCATTGACTGAAAGGACATGCGTTTGAGCAAGCTCAGGGAGACAGTGAAGGACAGAGAAGCCTGGAGTGTTGGAGTCTGTGAGGTTGCAAAGAGTCAGACATGACTGAGTGACTGAACAACAAAGTCCAGAAGAGCAGTTCTGCTTACAGCTCTTGTGTGTGTGCGCTCAGTCGCTCAGTAATGTCCAACTCTTTGTAATCCCATGGACTGTAGCCTGCCAGGCTCCTCTGACCATGGAATTTTTCAGACAAGAATACTGGAGCTGGTTGCCATTTCCTATTCCAGGGGATTTTCCTGATCCAGGGATCAAACCTGAATATCTTGCATTGGCAGGTGGATTCTTTATCACTGCACCACCTGAGAAGCCCATATCTGCTTTTACTGTTTTCAAATAGATCAAGGTAAACCTTGCCCAATACTGGCATATGGCAATGGGGGATATAGAAAGAGAAAGAAAAATCCTAAGGGAATGGTAGTTGGAAGAGAAGGAACTATGGCAACTAAGCAAACATGTTTCTATAGCTATATAAAAGACATCTTGGATAAAGTTAGGGAATGAATAAAATCCACAATGGACTGGCTTGAAGCAGCATAGCTGCTCTACTAGTAATTACTCCTTATACTAGTTTCTTCATCCTTCAGATGAAGATACTAATCAGACTGACTTCGTAGGTAAGAATTAAACAAGTTAATAATACATGTTAAGTACTTAATACTGCTATTTCCATAAAACAGAATTCTTTTTCTCTTACCAATGAAGTGACAAATTGCATTCATAGAAATCCTCTCATTCTTCTGATTAAACTTTCACTCCCTCACGCACTTTAGGGTTACTTTTCTGATGTATGAGCACTATTACCATTTGAGATCTATACAAATCCACTATAGAAATGACACAATAAAAGTAAGCCTATTATATACAAAAGTCTTGAGTGTCTAAAACTTTTGTGAGGACAACATTCAAAGATATTAATCAGATTTATGAAAACTGACATATTTTCACAGAGCTATTTTCTAACCAAACTCTCACTTCCAAGATTATCATGTTACAATATTGTTATCATGTTACAACATTAAGGGTCCCAATGGGCAGCTTAAGACTATCAAATGCACTATGAATAGAGGCTATAATTTCTCATTTGCTTATAAAAGAAGAGAGAACATAAAATTCAGGACACATAAGCTATCACTCTAAAAAATACCCAATAGCAACAAGATAATCATGATACTTACTTCATCTCTATACAGTGGGCTAGTATAATACATTATGTCCATTGCACTGCTGTTTAACATATCCCTTAAACCTCGCACTTTGTCTGGAGTAATGGAATCAACAGTGTCTACAAGTTAAAAAAAAATGAACTAAGAGAAGATAATTTTAGGGGAAAAACAGTGAAAAACATACATCCCCGAAGTGTTTTATATTAAAATTTAAATATTCAAGACTACCTTTGAATCTGATGAAACTTACCTTCTTGAAATTTTACTATTTGTTAATTGAAAAATGATGAAGGGTATTTAACTACCACAAACATCAATGTACTTATTGGTGCTGAAAGATTGAAAATATTTCCTTTAAATCAGGAACAAGCTAAGGATCTTTCTTTTTAAATTAAAAAAAATTTATTGATGTTCAGTTGATGTACAATAAGCTTCAGATGAACACAGTAATTCAAAATTTTTAAATGGTTATACTCCATTTAGTTACTGTAAAATACTGGCTATCGTCCTCATTTTATACAATATGCCCTTGCAGCTTATTTATTTTATATGGAGTAGTTTGTACTTCTCAATCCCCTTTCTTGTCCCTCTCTTCCTGGTAACCCACCTGTTTGTTCTGTTTCTTTTTGTTATATTCACAAGTTTGCTTTTTTTTTAAAAAAAAAAAGATTCCATATATAAGTGATAAGGAGAAGGCAATGGCAACCCACTCCAATACTCTTGCCTGTAAAATCCCATGGACAGAGGAGCCTGGTGGGCTGCAGTCCATGGGGTCGCCAAGAGTCGGATACGACTGAGTGACTTCATGTTCACTTTTCACTTTCATGCATTGGAGAAGGAAATGGCAACCCACTCCAGTGTTCTTGCCTGGAGAATCCCAGGGATTGGGGAGCCTGGTGGGCTGCCATCTGTGGGGTTGCACAGAGTCAGACACGACTGAAGCGACTTAGCATATAAGTGATATCATACAGTATTTGTCTTTGTCTTACTTCATTTAGCATAATATCCTGCAAGTCCACTCATGTCAGTGCAAATGGCAAAATTTCATTGTTTTTTATGATGTATATATACATTTTTATCCATTTACCTGTTGATGGACAGTGAGGTTACTTCCATACCTTTGCTATTATAAATAATGCTGCTATCAACATTGGGGTGCATGTAACTTTCTGAATTAGTATTGTCATTTTTTTTTCCCAATGTATACTCAGGAGTGGAACTGCTAGATCATATGGTAGCTCTATTTTTAGTACTTTGAGAAGCCTCCATTGTTGTGTTCTTATTGATGATAGTTATTCTGACAGGTGTGAATTTCTCTAATGATTAACGATGTTAACATCTTTGCAAATGCCTTTTGGCCATTTGTATATATTCTTCGGGTCTTCTGCTCATTTTTTAAATGAGTTGTTTGCCTTTCTTGATGTCAAGTTATATAAGCTGTGGGATATTAATCCCTTACTGGTCATATCATTTGCAAATATCTTCTCTTATTCTGTTGTCAGTTGCTCAGTCATGTCTGACTATTTGCAACCTCCTGGACTGTAGCATGCCAGGCTTCCTTGTCCTTCACTATCTCCCAGAGTTTGCGCAAACTCATGTCTGCCATCCAACCATCTCATCCTCAGTCATCCCCTTCTCCTTGGGCCCTTAATCTTTCCCAGCATTAAGGTCTTTTCCAATGAGTTGGTTCCTTGCATCAGGTGGCCAAAGTATTGGAGCTTCAGCTTTAGCATCAGTCCTTTCAACGAATATTCAGGACTCATTTCCTTTAAGATTGACTGGTTTGATCTCCTTGTTGTCCAAGGGACTCTCAAAAGTCTTCTCCAGCACCACAGTTCAAAAGCATCAACCTAAACATTCTATTTTAATGGTTTTAATATTCAAAGGGAAAAACTTATTGTAAAGAAAGTACATATTTTATGTAATTTCTCTGTGTTAGAGTAAAATTCATCAGCCCAAGGAATGTAGGAATGACAATAAAACAAAAAAACCTAAGATTTCATCTTCCAAATACAAGCGAGGAAAATTATCAGGAAGAAACTGTAAGCTCATATGAAATTGCAGACAACGAATGCTTTAAAAGTATTGACACGTCATTTTTCTGTCAAAAACTTTAGGGCATTCATGAAAACTGTACTATTAGAGAAATCTATATGGTGGTCCAAAATGACGTTAAGTCAATATAATTATTTATTTTTAAAAAATGGATATTTTCCTAAATAATCTAGAACAAAGAGTATACCTCAAGACAAATTAAAAACATTTCATTCCCATTGACTAAATCATTTAATTTTGAAACAAAATGTACCTCCATCCAGAGTAAGTTTTGACCGCCACTCAACAGGCAGAAATTCAACATGTGTTGCATGGTTGGAAAAATGCCTTTCTTCTATTTTTCTTGCAGCCTCTCTCATCCTTAAAAAAAAACCAAACCAAAACAAAAAAAAACTCTATTAGAGCAACTTCACATACACATTTACATGATATAAAATGCCTTCAATCATAACACTTCCAAATTGCTTATAACTCTGTCCAATTATGTTTAAATTACTGCTACATTATGCAACAGTCTGTAATACCAGGACACCTTCATTTCAAAACTGTTTTCTTAAATTTGTCATCTCTGATTGCAAATATTTCAAGATTTGATACTATATTCTACATAATTATAAGTCTTTACTGGAGAGAATAACATATAATAAAATACCCTGTGTGTGTGTGTGTTAAGTAGCTTCAGTCATGTCCAATTCTGTGACCCTATACATTGTAGCTGGCCAGGCTCCTCTGTCCATGGTATTCTCCTGGCAAGAATACTGGAGTGGACTGCTATGTCCTCCTAATAAAATACCCTACCTCTAAATAATTAGCACATTGTGGCTTGTCTTACTTCATCTATTTCTTTACTTGTTCTCCACACAATATAGGTTTTTAAATTCTACTTTGAAAATTAAGGTACAGCAAAATACTTTTTTAAACTTTTGAAGTGAAGTGAAGTCGCGCCGAAGAATTGATGCTTTTGAACTGTGGTGTTGGAGAAGACTCTTGAGAGTCCCTTGGACTGCAAGGAGATCCAACCTGTCCATTCTGAAGGAGATCAGTCCTTGGTGTTCTTTGGAAGGAATGATGCTAAAGCTGAAACTCCAGTACTTTGGCCACCTCATGCAAAGAGTTGACTCATTGGAAAAGACTCTGGGAGGGATTGGGGGCAGGAGGAGAAGGGGACGACAGAGGATGAGATGGCTGGATGGCATCACCAACTCGATGGACGTGAGTTTGAGTGAACTCCGGGAGCTGGTGATGGACAGGGAGGCCTGGTGTGCTGCAATTCATGGGGTCTCAAAGAGTCGGACATGACTGAGCGACTGAACTAAAACTGGTAGATGTCTCTTAAGCATCTTTTAATCTATAGATCCCTCTCTCTGTTTTTTGGCTTTGTAATTCTTTTTATGTCCTGCAGAGTATCTCAGTCTAATTTTTAATGACTGCATCCCATAGAGTTCCTTAATGTGCTTCTTGTTGCCTATTTGGTGGTGAGATACAGGGACCTGATCAGATTCAAGTTCTACTGTTTTGGCTAGGCTACTACTCCATGCTGCTGCTGCTGCTAAGTCGCTTCAGTCGTGTCCGACTCCGTGTGACCCCATAGACGGCAGTCCACCAGGCTCCGCCATCCCAGGGATTCTCCAGGCAAGAACACTGGAGTGGGTTGCCATTTCCTTCTCCAGTGCATGAAAGTGAAAAGTGAAAGGGAAGTCGCTCAGTTGTGTCCGACTCAGCGACCCCATGGACTGCAGCCCACCAGGCTCCTCCGTCCATGGGATTTTCCAGGCAAGAGTACTGGAGTGGGGTGCCATTGCCTTCTCCGACTCCATATACATATATATATATATATATAACTGGTTTTCTCTTTTTCTGGTGATACTAGCAAATGCTGTGATCACTGCTTAGCTCCACTGATTTACTATGGTTGCAAAAAAGTGCTTTTTAAATCTCACCACTCCTTACACTTCAGGAAAGAAATTTCCCCACATCAAATACTTGCTGCCTTGTGATACAATCAAATAGTTCCTGTATGAACTGGGAAAAGGCAGGATAAATGGTTAATTCTTCCCTTTTATTTAACAATTAAATACTGAGTTGTTAAGAGGTTTTATATTTTTTGATATTATTCAGTTCAGTTCAGTTCAGTTCAGTCGCTCAGTTGTGTCCGACTCTTTGCGACCCCATGAATCGCAGCACACCAGGCCTCCCTGTCCATCACCAACTCCCGGAGTTCACTCAGATTCACGTAGATCGAGTCAGTGATGCCATCCAGCCATCTCATCCTCTGTTGTCCCCTTTTCCTCCTGCCCCCAATCCCTCCCTACTAACTCACAGATTTAAAACATATTTGAAGTGTTCTAACCCATTGTAGTTATTATCCTTACTGATCCTTAAATTGTTTCCTTTCTGGTCAGTGAGTCTCTTCAACTTTACTTCTGTGTCTTTTAGACATGACCTTGGTAGCTTTTACTTTTTTTTTTTTAAAAACAATTCAGTGGCTTTTAGTATCATTGAATTGTATAACCAACACCACTCTAAGTTCAGAACACTTTCATTATTCCCATAAGAAACACTCTACCTAGAGTAGTCAAATCGCATAATTCTTCCCACTAGGCCCTGACACCATTAATCTACTTTGTCTCCATGAACTTGCCTATTCTGGATTTTTCAGATAAATAACATCTATAATTTATGGCCTTTTGTGTCTGGCTTCTTTCACTTAGCATAATGTTTCAAGGTTCATCCATGTTGTATCATGAATCAACTTTTCTTTGCTTTTTAAGGCTGAATGACATTCTACTGCATAAATATATCACTTCTGTTTATCCATTTACCAGTAGATGGACATTTAGTTCTTTTTTGGGGGGTGATTATAAATAATGCTACAGTGAATATTAAGAAGCTTTTCTGCAGATACCTGTTTTCAATTCTCTTGGGTATACACCTAGAATTAGCATTGGTGGCTCACATGTTAACTCCACATTTAACTTTTCTGAGGAAAGTGCCAAACTGTTTTTCCAAAGCAGCTGTACTATTTTACAATCCCATCAACAACATATGAGGGTCCTTATTTTTTTAAGAAATCCAGTGACTGGATTTCCCTGGTGGCTCAGATGGTAAAGCGTCTGCCTACAACGCGGGAGACCCGGGTTTGATCCCTGGGCCGGGAAGATCCCCTGGAGAAAGAAATTGCAACCCACTCCGGTACTCTTGCCTGGAGAATCCCACAGATGGAGGAACCTGGCAGGCTACAGTCCATGGGGTCGCAAAGAGTCGGACACAACTGAGCGACTTTACTTTCTATTTTTTTTTTTTTTACATCCTTGCTAATATTTGCTGTTTTCTATCTTTTTGATAAGAGTCATTGTAGTCAACAGAAGTGACATCTCCCTGTGGTTTTGAATTGCAATTCCTTAATGACTAACAATACTGAGAATCTTTTCACGTGTTTAGGGACCATCTGTATATTTTATTTGGACAAATGTTCATTCAAATTATTCACCCACTTAAAAAATTGGGGTATTTATTTTTTAAATTATTGAATTGTAGATATTCTTTATATATGCTAAATGCTAGACCCTTATCAGATATGGTTTGCAAATATTTCTACCATTTGATGGGTTGTCGTTAACTTCCTTGATAGTGTTATTTGAAAATCAAGAGTTTTAAATTTTGACAAAGCCCAACTTATCTTTTTGTTCCTTGCTGCTGCTGCTGCTGCTAAGTCGCTTCCGTTGTTTCCGACTCTGTGTGACCCCACAGACGGCAGCCTACCAGGCTCCCCCGTCCCTGGGATTCTCCAGGCAAGAACACTGGAGTGGGCTGCCATTTCCTTCTCCAATGCATGAAAGTGAAAAGCGAAAGTGAAGTCGCTCAGTTGTGCCCGACTCTTGGCGACCCCATGAACTGCAGCCTACCAGGCTCCTCCGTCCATGAGATTTTCCAGGCAAGAGGACTGGAGTTGGATGCCATTATGGCTTTTTGTTTCCAGTTCAGTTCAGTTCCTCAGTCGTGTCTGACTCTTTACGACCCCATGAGTCGCAGCATGCCAGGCCTCCCTGTCCATCACCAACTCCTGAAGTTTACCCAAACTCATGTCCATCGAGTCGGTGATGCCATCCAGCTATCTTATCCTCTGTCGTCCCCTTCTCTTCCTACCCCCAATCCCTCCCAGCATCAGAGTCTTTTCCAATGAGTCAACTGTTTGCATGAGGTGGCCAAAGTATTGGAGTTTCAGCTTCAGCATCAGTCCTTCCAATGAACACCCAGGAATGATCTCCTTTAGGATGGACTGGTTGGATGTCCTTGCAGTCCAAGGGACTCTCAAGAGTCTTCTCCAACACCACAGTTCAAAAGCATCAATTCTTTGGCGCTCAGCTTTCTTCACAGTCCAACTCTCACATCCATACATGACCACTGGAAAAACCATAGCCTTGACTAGACGGACCTTTGTTGGCAAAGTAATGTCTCTGCTTTTGAATATGCTCTCTAGGTTGGTCATAACTTTCCTTCCAAGGAGTAAGCGTCTTTTAATTTCATGGCTGCAATCACCATCTGCAGTGATTTTGGAGCCCCAAAAAATAAAGTCTGGCACTGTTTACACTGTTTCCCTATCTATTTCCCATGAAGTGATGGGATCGGATGCCATGATCTTCATTTTCTGAAAGTTGAGCTTTAAGCCAACTTTTTCAGTCTCCTCTTTCACCTTCATTAAGAGGCTCTTTAGTCCTTCTTCACTTTCTGCCATTAAGGGTGGTGTCATGAAAGATGACAAGTCCGGCAGATCAGATCATGGCTATGTACAGATTCAGGCAGTTGCAGGTGATACTACCAGTCATTAAAATGCACAGACTAGCAAGGACTTCTGGAAAAAAAGACTAATTTTTTTCTTCCTGAACTCAAATACAAGATGATATAAACCATATCTAGAACCACAGGAGATGTCTGAAAATAGCTAAAAAATAAAGGCGTGTGGAGTGGATAGAAACCAGATTCTGATGACTTTTTGGCAAATCTTAGACTTCTCAGTTTTATGGGTTACTAAATCCTCCTTCTGAGTTAAGTTTTCCCTCACTTGTACCCAAAGAAATCAAGCTGGTACCTTTCCAAATATGAACAGCTCCAGAGAGAACATGTTATTAAACCTATTTCTCAGATTCCTTAGGTAACCAAGGAGAAGACTAGCATCTTGCCACAAGAATGTAAATATTGTGGGAAGTACATATCATCAGAAAAGAAAATCAGAATCAGAGGGAAGAGATCTCTGTCATACAAGTTACAGAGAATGACAAAGATCAGAATGACCTGGCAGTGTCTGACAAAGTTTTGTTTTTTTTTTCAGATTGAACTGTACTTTTATTTTAACCCATCAGCTGGCATTAAAAGGTGTTACAATAAAAAGTAAAATAGAACTCAACATTGTATTATTATAGAGATATTGCTGAGGACATAGTTCCTGGTATCATATAGGATTTGCTTTACCAGGACTCAAGAAACACATTTACTTCAAATTTCAGAACCTGATAAACTGTGTTCTCAACAATTGGTTTGTTCTCATCACATTATAAATCTGATCAGATTTTTCTTTATACTGGCTGCAAGTTGAGAGCCAAGTTTGTGGCAGAATCCATAACTCTAAAATTTCCTTTTCACACTGTCCTAAACGTTTTTGAAACTCATATATGAACATTCCTTCTCCCAACATCATCTTAACAAGCTTTTAGAATAAAGCTGTATATAAATAATTGAGGTAAATAACCTGCCTAGCATGTTGGCAAAACAGCCAGTGTTTGTTCTCTGTAAAAATTAGGGTTCTGTTTCCTCTGGTTATAATTAACTGGACAAGTTAAGCTGCTAGCTGGCAACTTACACAATTCTCAGCTTTTTCAGAATTAGACAGTATTCTCAGTTTCTGCAATTGAGAGATTAACACAGAAACTTAAAACTAGACTTTCTTCTTGCTTTCAACTTCACTTTAACATAAACTAATAATACATTAAGTAAAAAGGCTTTCTTATCCTTTTACTTCTCCATGTTAAGAGGGAAAAAACAAATCAAATAAATATCATCATCACCTAGATATAATCATTCTCAAAATTTGGTCCAAAAGCTTCATCTACAACTGAAACAGAATAGCTGGCACCAGAGAAACATGTGGCATAATGATTATACCCTGGACAAAAGTTTGGACTCTGTCTAGATGGAGAATAGAGTCATCAAAACACTCACATGGCAGTATTTTTGATAATTCTTCCTTGGTCCATTTTCTGTCCAATGCCATGCACAACAAATACGATATGGGTAGTCTGAGATGGCTTGTCTTCTAATGTTGCTTCTTCTACATAACCTCTATGAAGTCTGGTCCCACTACTTGATGCTGTGGGAAAATCATGGTTCTAAGCTTATTACTTATAACAGAAATAGCATTTTTACTACACTGAAAAAAATAGGGGGGATAAAATTTGTAAGATATAGAATGATCAGCTCTAACAAAAAGTATTGAACTAGACATGAGAATGAAGCCAGAAACAATGAGGCAAAAAGAAAAAAAGATGAACTGAACACATAAAAATTAAAAATATTTCTGTAAGAAAAATATTATGAAGCAAAGATAAAAGATGAATGATAAATGGAAAACATCTTGCAAAACATGACACACAGTAAGTTAATTGAAGAACTTATTAATCAAAAAGTGAAGTGAATCATCCAAATAGCAAAATGGGCTAAAGGTGTGATAAATCCACAAAACAAATACAACTAATGAACAAATAAATGTGTAAGCACATCTATTATCAAAGAATTTAAAAAGATAGTAAAAAATTATAGTAAAGTAAAAAGAGAGAATAAAATTTTGAAAAAATATTTTGTGATAATGCACTCACATCTTTTCCAGGTATGAGTCCCTCTTTTCTTCCTTTTAGTCAAGTTTGTTTTGTTTAAAGATTTGTCTATTCTCAATGCCTCCATTTCTTCAAGTTCTACTTAAACTTCAACTCATACCCATCTGCCTGTCCCAGAAGTTCATCTAAGTCACCAATGATCTACATTTCACTAAATCCAAAGAAAAATTTCCAGCCTTCACTTTTCCTGACACTGTTTCAATTGCTTGTCAATTGTCATTTCAACTGACACAATTTCAATTACTATGTTTTATTTCACATCACTGCCTCAGGTCTGACTGCTTTTGTGCTTTGAGAAGTAAAAAAACATATTTAATAATCTTGCCAGATCATTCCTAATATATAATTATTTATTAATGAATACATGTCAACTCAGTCACTTTAATAAAAGTTAGTTTAACAGGGTAAAAACTGTCATTAAACTTAATACATATTTAAAATATACTGAAGATAAAATCTGAATTGTCTATGTTAAATATAAGAGAAAAAGTCAGAGTCCCAACATTTTGACTAACTCTAATAATATTTAACAAATACCTTTAGAAAATCCCAGTTTTTGAGTAACTGTTCTTGCAATTTTAGATGTTGTTGCATCACTATAAAGATATACTTCATCCACACTGTGCCAGTCCACGTGGTTTCGACTCAATTTGAAACTATGAATAGCTGTTGCAAAAAGGAAAAATTTGAAGGTCTCCAAGACAAACTTCATTTAAGTGAAAATTATAATACACAGATTTTTTTGGAATGAATATTTTAACTCAGTTCAACAAAAAACTGTTTTATTGAAACATATATTGATGTGAAACAAGTCACGGACAGGGACTTTATTTTATAAATTATTAAACATGCTATAGGAAAAGGCAACTTGTTAGAACAACATGGAATAAAACTGGCTCAACTACCATAATTTTAACCTCTTTAGGAAATATACTTTGATTATTAAAGAACTGCTTTCCCAGGTTATGTGATCATTCTTTAGGTCTAAGGGATATACACCTTCATGAAAGTCCTCAGTACCTTTGACATAGAAACTTAAGCTCCATTTCTTTTGTTGACTTTACTTTTTGTTCTGTGGAAACTACTCAGCATAAGATAAAACAAGACTCAGGTGAAAAAAAAATTATCTTTAAACTGGGAAGATAATAACCTAATTTATAAGAATATAACGTATTTTGCGAATGGATATTAAAGCCAATTATCACTGGATACTGCTCATCATAACAGAACTCCAAAGTTGAAAGAGTTTTTAAAAAGAAATCAGTTTTTTCCTACTATTATGTTCAAATTAGTATGGTTATTTCATTTCTGTAATGAGGTATGCTTGGTGAAAATGAGCTCTAAAGAAAAAAAATAGCCAAACCTATATTCTCTGGGAATAAAAAAACTCTGTGAGGCAGGGACTATACCTTAATCACTTTGTATCACTACCACCAAACACAGTCCTAGCATACTGTTTGACATGTATCACAAATTTAGTAATGTTTGTGGAAGTAATAGATTAAGGTAATTCTCAAAACATGTCCACCAATTCATCTTTTGATAATTCTTATAGTCTGAAGGACTTAAACTTTTCTCTTTATCTCTTATATAGAGGTAAGAAAAATTCACATACCTTTATAAAACCAGTCACCTTCAAATCATTGTGCCTATTTCCTTAAAATACTCTTAAAGCAAAATATTATGTCCCATTATATATAAACACATAGAGGTATAAAGAAAGGGATTAAGTGACTTGCCACAAAACTAGCTAGTGACAGAGTCTGACTCTTCTGTTGAGGGATAAGGAAGAGCCCTGGTCAAAATCTAAGACCGTAAGATACATTTTATGAAAAGGTATTTCTTACTAGAACACAAAGAAAAGCAAATCCTTGTCAAGAAAATGTACTTCGGAGTTATGGTTAAAAATGCCATTTCAAAATTTATGAAAAATCAATTTATACCTTCCTGACCTACCAGGACACATAACTACTAACACTGAACACAAGACCAAGATGCAATTAACATAACAAACCTGAATAATACCTTCTCTGGCAAACAAAACAAACACAAACCCAGTGTAAAAACTCAGTCTTTTAACTAAAAGAACTTTCCATAAATTAAAAAATCTTTTGCAAGAGTTTACTTTCCTAAATCTATGTCTGATCCTTAAGTCAGTACTTTAAGCCTTTTAATCCAATGTTTCAAAACTGCATTTTTGTTAAAACAGTTCTGAGCAACACATTCTTAAAACATTAAAACTGTTAGACCAAGATATTAACAGTGTTAAGTCAACAAAATTTTGTTTCTCTCTAAACCATTCACATTGTCTTAAAGCATGTTAATATTGGCAAATATCCCATTGCTGAACTATATACATGGTTTGCAAATGTTTATACCACTTATAATTAATACTAACCAAAACAACACACTGGATACATTTCTATAAAACTAATAATTTCTATGTTCTAAGTACAACTGAATGCTATAGACGCAACTGAAAGCTACAAGCCAGGAATATATCTACAAGGAGAAATAAAACTACAATTACTGTACCTTGGGAACGCTTTCGTTTAAGACCTGCTGCCTCTGTACTCTCCTTATATCCTCTCCATTTGAACAGAGAAGGGAGGGAGAAGGGAGGGAGGTGGTAGACAACTAAGAAAGCAAAAACACTGAGCTTCAAAGTAAATTTTAAATGAGGTTTACCATTTTGCCTTTTTGTTGTATTAACTTTAAAAAATTAGTTATATTTGGCAAACATTATTCTAGATGTTTTATATAAATTCCAATTAAAAAATCAATGCAGCAAAATATTAGTTTAATAATGTTTATCAAATATATGCTTCTACTTTTACTGAAAGTAAAAAGGCAAATGATATTTAAATATATCAGTTAAAGACACCTACATGATCACCATTTTTAACATCTTTGTATAGATAGAATAAAAAACAAAACGGCATTTTTGTGTGCATAAGAGATTAATAAAACCCCATCTTTACAATACTAAGGTTATTTACTCTCACCAAATTTGTGATTATGACACAGCCAATATCTGATGTGCAAATTGAAAATGCAATAAACAATATTAAACATCTAATGCAGCTTTCCTGAGAAGATACCATAGTACATTCTACTAGATGCTTTCCTTTGCTGAATAGAGCCTTCCTGTAGAAATATTCTTTTTACAACTCTATTCAGCAAAGTTGTTAAAATATTTTCAAAAATGAAAAATGAAACTTTTCAAAAAAATTAAACTGAAAGCTCTACTTTGAACTGATTTTTAGTGATAAAATAATGAAAGATTTATTAGTGACAGAATTACAAGAAAAAATTATTAAAAAATATGCTGTGACATCTTGTAAGTATAAAACAGATAACCGAGTAAAGCCAGACACAGACTTGATATTTGGCAAATCAGTAAATAACCTTAAAGTCAACATTTTCCCTGTCAAATATTGCTAGTTATATATCAACAAATTTCTTCACATTTTAAAATAAGCAATTATTAAAAAAATCCACTAAGAATTAAATCTTACAATCAGTTTCTCTACAGTCCAGTTAATGAATCACAGAATCTTTATGATTTAGTTCCAATTTGATTCCCTGGGAGCTCAGCTGGTAAAGAATCCACCTGCAATGCAGGTGACTCTGGTTCGATTCCTGGGTTGGGAAGATCTGCTGGAGAAGGGACAGGTTACCCACTCCAGTATTCTTGGGTTTTCCTGGTGGTTCAGCTGGTTAAGAATCCACCTGCAATGCAGGAGACCTGGGTTCGATCCCTGGGTTGGGAAGATCCCCTGGAGGAGGGAATGGCTACTCACTTCAATATTCTGGCCTGGAGAATTCCATGGACTGTGTATAGTCCATGGGGTTGCAAAGAGACACAACTGAGCAATTTACATACTGCACACATTTGATTTTCATCCTCACTCTCTTCTACATTAATGTGACATTCAAAGATTAAATACTGCTCAAATACAAAAATACTTAATTCCAACTGTATAGTACCAGAAATTTAAAAAAATCTTATACATAAATTTAAAGATACATGTGATAAAGGTAATTGAGAAATGCCTACAAGGCATTTCATAACTTTATATGTAATTAGGTGATTATAAAAAAAAGTATAGATAATAATTACAAGCTGAATGAAAACATCAGGATTATAAAAATATTTTGCTGTCACAGAAGGGTGGAAAATGACAACCAAAACAATTTCTTCACTGAACATATTTCTTCTTCCATGTGCTTTCTGGTCACTTACTAAGGGGTAGATATACCACTTGCAGGAAGAAAAATCATTAGGAAAAAGATAACATATCCAAGTAGATCAAATCTGACATACACTTGAGACTTTACTGCTAGAACAAACTCTAGACTTACAAGTCTACTAGCAAAACTAACGATGCCCTCTCTAAGAAATAACTAGAGGGAAACATATGGACCATCCTATCACACTTTAAAATTATGTAAACACTTTCTAAAAGCTAGTCAATATATAAAAATGAGAGCTTTTACCTAAAGGAATACTAATGTAAGGATTAACAACAAGACAAATACCCCAATATACTGAAATCAGAGGAACATATTCAAAACATTTTCACAAAATTAAAAACATGCTTATTAACCTTCTTCTCATATTTAATTCTTATTTTCACTTGAAAAGCATTTGCTTTGTTACAACATCCTATAGCATGGAGAGTTTCATTTTTTCAACCCAATGCAAAGAATTAAGTACCACCGCAAGTAGACACAAAAAGGTGATCCTTTTTGTCCTTTGATCCTTCCAACAAGGATCACTAAAATAAAGTTTTAGTTAAGAATTCTTACATTGTGTTTGTTAGCAAAAGTATGCACAAACTCAAAATACAACTGAAAATTCTAATTAAATGCTAACATTTAATAAAACTTTTCATTTATGTATTAAAGTCTTACACAGCAATGAAAAAGATTTTAAGTACTAAGATACAATGTCTTCAACAAATTTCCTTACTATAATTCATGTCTTACAGAAATGTCCTTCATTATATAATTCTGAAAGCAGAGTATCAAAAAGGAGGTTGCTGAAGATATACTACTCCCTAAAATAGAATAACTTTATATAACTTTTCCCTTTGCAAAAGCTGGCAACCTGGATAATCTCAACTTTAGGGGAAGGAGGTTTGCACATCTCAAATCTGCCAACTAGAATGAGAAAACTCCTGTCAATCTTCTTGGATCTCACAGAACTAAATACATACATTTATAAAAATTGATTAATAATTAAAAGCTAGAAGATAGGAATCCTGTTAGCTCAGTTGGTAAAGAATCTGCCTGCAATGCAGAAGACCCCGGTTCCATTTCCCATTCCTGGGTTGGGAAGATCTGCTGGAAAAAGAATAGGCTACCCACTCCAGTATTCTTGGACTTCCCTTGTGGCTCAGCTGGTAAAGAATCTGCCTGCAAAGAGGACACCTGGGTTTGATCCCTGGGTTGGGAAGATTCCCTGGAGGAGGGAACGGCTACCCACTCCAGTATTCTGGCTTGGAGAATTCCATGGACTCTATAGTTCATGGGGTCCCAAAGAGTAGGACACAACTGAGCGACTTTCACTTTCTTTCACTTCATGACTCTTGTAGACACATATAGTTGGATTGTGCATTCCAAACAAATCTGTCAGTCTCTGCCTTTCAATTGGAGTGTTACTTCACTTATATTTACTATAGTTTTTGATATGGGTGAATTTAGGTCTATCATTTCCCATTCATTTTCTTTGTTTTATCTGTATTTCTTGTTTCTCCTTTAGTTGTTTCTTTTGTTTATATAATACTATTTTAATTTCTCTACTGGTCTGAAGAAAAACAAATAACATCTTTTTATTGTGGAATAATTTTCAACCTACAGAAAAGCTGCAAAAATAGTACAGAGAGTTATCACCATCATATATATCCTTCATCCAGCTTCTCCTAATGTTAGCATAATTATATAGTACAATGATCAAAACTAGGAAATTAAGGTTGGTATAATACTATCAGCTAAAATACTGACTTTATTCAGAATTTTCCAGCTTTTCTACTAAAGTCCTTTTCTGTCTTTGGATCCAATCCAAGGTACCATGTTGCATTTTGATGCTATGTTTCCTTAGTTTCCTCTAAATTATGATGAATTCTTTAGTCTTTCCTTGTCTTCCATGGCTTTTTTTTTTCAGCTTTACTAAGGTACAACTGACAAAATTATAAGAAATTTAAAGTTTACATTATGGTGATTTGATAAACACTATTAAAAGGATCCTGACTCCATCTGGTTAATTATGACCTTGACATTTCCAAAGAATACTGGTGAGTTATTTTGTAAAACGTCCCTCAATTTGGGTTTGTCTGATGTTTTCTTGTAATTGGATTGAGGTTATACAGTTTTTGACCAGAGCAGTTGTAGGACTAATTCATTTAGTTCAACCATTTTTTACTGATTACTGCTTGGATAGATAAATTATAAAATGAGTGAGATACTGCTCTAGGACTTTTAAGTATTTACAAAGTAACTTATTCGAAGCCCTGCCTTTATTTTATGACTCAAGTGCTTCCCTGGTGGCTCAGATGGTAAAGAATCTGCCTGCAAGGCAGGAGACCAGGGTTCAATCCCTGGGTTGGGAAGATCCCCAGAAGGAAACGGTAATCCATTCCAGTATTCTTGCCTGGCAATTCCACAGACAGAGGAGCCTGGTGGGCTACAGTCCATGGGGTTGCAAAGAGATGGACATAACTGAGTGACTAACACTAACTCTACAATAACTTTAATCCCCAGTGAACTTCTAGCTTTCATTTGTTAGGCTGCCAGATAAATGTATCCTAGCCTAGGAAGATGAGGTTGGAAGAGAATCATTTTTTAACTCAGAGAAAATGAAATTTAAATCACAAAATACGATTATACTTTGGGGGGTTTGAAAGATAACTAAGTTATGCTAAACTTCAATTTAATTCAGTGTTTACTCTGAGATTAGGATAATTAATAAAATAATAAATATAGTCAGTGTATTTGTGTCAATAACTACACTAACCAAGATACAGATAAGGTCAGAAGGAAAAGGAATTAGGATTTTATTTGAATGTCCTTCAAGGCAAGAGGGACCTTCCTTGTGGCTCAGCTGTTAAAGAATCTGCTTTATGCAGAGAGACCTGGGTTCGATCCCAGGGTTGGAAAGATCCCCTGGAGAAGGGAAAGGCTACTCACTCCAGTATTCTGGTCTGGAGAATTCCATCGACTGTATAGTCCATGGGGTCGAAAAGAGCTGGACACGACTGAGCGACTTTCACTTCAAGGCAAGAACTCTGTTAAGTTTCTTAGGAATTCCCCAGAGAACTTAAAAAGAGTTCCTGAATAAGTTTCTTTTTAAATTTTAGATTATTAAATATGACAATTTCTCAGAAAGCCTCATTTGAGTAACTCCACTGCACTGTGATTGCCAATTCTATTTTATATCTCTTTTTCAAGAATGTATAATATGCACTGTCTACTTTGTTATCTTGTATTTATTCTCTGTAACTTCTCATCTGCAGGCTTTGTCATCCCCAATGGTTTAAAACTCCTTGAAGGACAAAAACTTGTGTTTCTTTCATGAAAGTAATGAGCACAGTACTATTTGCACAAAGAATACTCAAAATCTTCTAGCAATATGAACGTCAAGGCTTTACCTAGGTACAATAAGAAAATTTAAGTGGAAAAACTATTTTTCCCCTAAAATTAATAAAATAGGAATTTCAGAAGCTTAAAGGTAAGAAGCTAAATAATCAAAAGATAATAGTTTTTTATTTTTGTATTGCAAATTTGAGTTATTTTTCCAACAACCTAGCTTTTTGGACAGCAAATGTTCTTTCTTCAAGACCAGTGATAATTTGCAAATGTACTACAGAATTTCCCATAATCTTCAAAGTCAAAAATCACATTTTAATACATAAATGTATGTTCTGTGTAATACTGAATAACAAAATAGCTGGAAATTCATGACAACAGTACATACAATGAATTGAACTTTGTTGATAATAAAACATCCTGATATTTTATGTCACAATACATTTAAAACATTAATTTTTCTTCTAATGAACCTCAAAAGATCATCAATTTGAAAGATTACAATACAAAAGTGTTCTATACTTTAACAATTTTCTATTATTACTAATTAGAATTTTACCACCCAATCTGTATCTTCAAAGGTATCAAAAAATACAGTAATATCCTAGATTGACAAGCTCAAAGACATGCTGAAAATTTTTCTCATACAAATAAACCATGTTCTTTTATCAGACTTATTTAAATGACTGGCTCATAAAATTAGAGCACTTTGAAGAAAATTTGAGTATGCTGCTCCATTTACCATTTCAGATTCCAAGTAGATGGGATCTAGAGATGAAACAGAGCTAATGACTAACTTCTATAGGGTGAATTAGCAAGTGGAAAAGAAATGCTTTGAATATAGTATGAGAAAGGGGGACAATATACTCATTTTTATTTTTCATACTCATCCTTTTCCCCCTTGAAGCTCTTGGGTTTTTCTCATGCATTAACAGTAAAGAATCTGGGAGTATAAACTGGGTTTGTTAAGGTGAATTGCCATTTTTGAGGGAAGACTTAAGGAGAATTAATAGAAAGGAAAAAATCTAGAATTCAGTCTTTTCCAATAGAGATGAAATTATGAAAAAAGTTCAGCCTTTCAAATACTATGAAGTAGGTTTTTGTGATTATTTAGAATGGTGATGAGAAGTTCTAAAACATGTCAGTCACCAATGAAAGATCAGACATACACAAAATTTGATATTTGTGCTTTAATCAAAGAACTGTTTTTATGGCAGTCTTTAGGAATGTAGACACAGCTCTGCCTTATAGACACTGAGCTGTTCTTATATATTGATATTTAAGAACCTTGAGCTTGAATTTTACAGTGAAATAAGAACATATTTGCCTCTAGGGATTAGGAAAATGAAATACTTAAAATTCCTAGAGTATGGTATCTGGCATATAATAGACATTTCTTAGATTTAATTACCGATTTACTTAGAAGCCTCCATTTTCCTCAGTTATGTAGAGTTTTAAAGATATAAAACACACCCGATTTTAAGCTTATTGTTAATGGACACGAGTTTGAGCAAGCTCTGGGAGATGGTGAAAGACAGGGAAGCTTGGTGTGCTGCAGTCCATGGGGTTGCAAAGAGTTGGACATGACTGAGTGACTGAACTGAACTGATGTAATATAAACAATTACTTCCAACTACATAGTTCATTTCTTCCAAGCTGGACTTTTGAATTTCTTGATCAATAATTGAATTTTTCTGCTTTATAGATGTTTTACAAGGGGAGGGAGAAAAATCACTAATTTATATTCTAATTCACTCGCTTAAGTAGGTCTTGCCAAGACACTTCCCATACAAAGGCAAACATGGATGAAGAAACACTTTTAGGGAAAAAAAGAGAAATCTACAAATTCTAATCTACCTATACTGTTATACTCACCAGAATAGTTGATCCCACTGCCTGCAGTAAATGAACAATAGAAGTATTTTTAACTTGACCACACATTTTGAATTTTACTCAAGATCAGACACATAATGAAACACGAACATCTTGGCTAGTATGTAAACATTTTAAACTATTGCCAAAAAGAAACAAAAAAAAAGAAAAGAAAATCCAAATGCTGAATAAGGAAATATAAGGAGTAGATTGTTTCAAATTAAAAATTGATATGGTTATCAATATCAAGACAGCTAGACAGGACTTACACAAAGGAAATTAAAGCTTTTTTAAACTTCAGGAGAACCAACATTAAAATATTAGCAAAACTACTCTTTCAATAGAATAACAAGGGATTTTTTAATAAGTTCAATTTTCTTTGATAACTAAAAAGCTACTCAAAAGGACTAATCCATAAAGCATATTACAACAATTTGCACATTTATGGTAAATCATGTTAGTGTTATATCAGTGAAAGTACATGTTAAGTAAAATAAAAATGGAAATAGTTCAGAAATTTATAGCAGTTTTTAAGTTCTAAAACAACAATCAAATGTTTGAAATAATCAGAAATCGTATAAATTTTTAACACTTCTAAATTACTATTTCAAACTTAGGAGCCACTCTAAGTTTTATCAATAACTTATTTGTTTATAAAACATATTAAATGTATTAATTGGTCTTACCATCTTTTCCATCTATGGGTTTCGACACTTCAATATCAAAACTTTCCTGTACCTGCTGACCTCTAAAACGGCTAAGATGTTCTTGCTCAATTAAATTACTTTCTTCTTCTTCTAGTGGCTGCCAGGTACCATCAATAAACCACTGTCCACGCATTACCGGTATTTTATCAGACTCTGAAAAGAGAAACCACAGAATTATGTTTTATGATCCAACCTCCCAAGAAGTGACATACTAACTACAAGTTTATATTTTGCTACTGCTATGGCAAAAACAGACTTTTGTGACCCAAAAGAATCATTTAAAGCTTTAAATTTCAGATTTCAAGCCATAGTATATAATTTTTTTACAACATATAATTTTACTTGCATTAAATATTACACATAAAAGTTACCTGAGGTTAGAAAGGGAGAGGAGCAGTTATCTATATAACTGAGGCCCCAAGTAACCAAATCAGTAGGCTAAGTGGTTGATAAACTTCATGCAAGACTCTGTTGATAATTCGAATGTCTTAGAAAATACTGGGATAAATTCCCACAAATAGTTTAGAAATAGTATATTGTAGTAGTGTGGTACATTCTTTAGGGCTGCTTTAGAGATCAAGGGCTCCCAGTGAGCATACAGAAACAAGTGAAACCTTTAATTACAGTAAATTACTCACCCATTTCAGGAAAAAAATTAAGAAAATTTTTTTGAAAAAACTGAATGCTTGTTTGATTAAACACTATCTCCAAAACTTAATACTTTTAGTTGTTATTTATAAACCACAACTGTCATCTAAGTTATCCTGAATTCTTTAAAAAAAAAACAAAACAACCCATAAAGCAAAGCAAAACAACAAAAGCCTAAAAATAAACAGAGTTGGTGGTTTAGCTACACATAGAGAAATTACTTCAAGTTCGGATTCAGAAGACAGTAATTTGTATATATATACTAGGATATACCCTATGGACAGAAGGAACTGCAAATACATCTTAACCTTTTGCAGTAGCTATACTAATCGCTAATGCCTGTAATAATATTGGTATTGTTAATTTCAAAGTACAAGTATTAAGAGGAATAATTAATTTTGTTAATATCATTAGAAACTAAGATTTTACTTTTTAGCACAAGTAAAAAGAGATACAAATATAAAAGTCAAAGAAATAAACCTGTATTTTAAATTTCAACTAAAAATGTCTGCATGAAACAATGATGTATATTTTCTCTTTAAAAAAAAAAATATATCCTAAGCTTTGTGTACTGAAAAGACCTAGAAAGACAGACCAACCCTGTGTAAGTGAACAATCATGATATAAAGATTGTGATCTCTAAATATCATTTCCTATTCCTATTAAAAGAAACCAATGGCCAATTCCTACTTTGAAACAGAAAATTTATTAGATGATCATGAATCACTTATACCAGACTTGTACTGATGTATTTAAAATCAATTATGTGTTTCTACTTTTTCTTGCCTTATCCTTTATTCTCCTGTAGCAATTCTGCGATAGTCAGGTGTTTGCCGTATTTGGTGGAAATTCAAAAATATAAATTCATTGAGAATTACGGGGTTTTAACATAAAGCACACTGC
Organism: Ovis canadensis; assembly: GCF_042477335.2. Classification (NCBI taxonomy): domain Eukaryota; kingdom Metazoa; phylum Chordata; class Mammalia; order Artiodactyla; family Bovidae; genus Ovis; species Ovis canadensis. The sequence goes on from NC_091251.1 coordinate 76,103,473, forward strand.
TGTTTGATTTTTTTTTTTACTAGATTCTACTTTGTCTATCAAGGTTACAACAACTGCTTTCTTATTGTTTCCATATTCCTGTGATGTTTTTGCACATCTCTTTATTTTTAACCTTTTTCACTATTTTAGATGTGTTTTTCTTTTGACACGTGAGTTAAACCCACTTATGTTACTGATATAACTGGTATGCTTGAAATATTCTTTTATAATCACCGTTTTTATTATTCCTACTCTTTCTCCAGTTGATGATTTTGCTTTTCAAAAAAGTCTTCCTTTGGTATTTAGGAATATTTGCATTTTTGGTTTTAGTGGTGACTGTTACACATTCATGTGTGTATTTATGTATTTTAAAGCATCCTAAATCTCTTTACTTAAACTTTAACTATGCAGTAAATGGTACCCAAAATTCCCACTTACTATTTACAATAGGGAATGATCTTATTCTATTTTTCCTTTGTCTCCTGACTCACATATAACAATTGTACCCATTATCCCCACCACTGTTTTAGTCTTGGATCTATTAAATTCTCATTGTTTTTCTATAGCCTTGATACTTGAAGGACAGGTTGGCAAGCTTGAACTGTGCTTCCTTGAGTTTTAAAAAATGCTGTTTCACTGCAGCTTTCCTTTGTATATCACGTCTAGAGAAGTCAGATGCAAATCTAATTTTTTAATTAGTAATATGAGATTTTTTTCCCCACCAAGGGTCCAGAAAAAAATTTACCTTCAAAATCTAAAGCAGTTTTTCTAGTCTCTAAACTCTAACAGTCTATGTCTCAGAGTTCATTTTTTTGGATCTATCTGCCAAGGTGGGTCCTTTTAATTTGTAGATTTCAGTTTTCCTCTTATTTCTTAAAAGTTTCCTTGGACTATGGTTTAATATTTAGTTCTGTTTCACTGATTTCTCCTGCAGTCAATCCAGTTATAAATACATTGGGGCTTCCTTTGTCTATATTGTATTTTAAGCACTTTCTCTCTGAAGCTTTTCACTTCTTCCATCTCATTTTCATTCTTTTGGTTGTTTTCCTTTCTTTTATCAGTGCCCCTTACATCAACATTACTTTCATCAATGTCCCTATTAGTATGCCCATAAATTTCAGAATATTTGGTGTTGTGTTACATGTACAGTTTCTCTTGTTTTGTGTTTGCTTTTTTGGGGAAGAACCATAATCAGTGGAAATGTACTGATTCACACTTTGTGCATTCCTCTTGCAGTAGCTTTGTATGGCATTTATTTCTGTTGATGAGTATTTTAGGGACAGACTTCTTAGTTTCAGAGTGTCTACTGCTGCACATTATTAAGAGAAGCTCCTGTAGTGGTGGTAGGGGTGGCAGTGGTTAAGTGAAGACTGAGCTGGTGTTCCTTGTTTTTCTTTCATTTCTCCAGGACCCTTCATTTTCTCCTTACTTCTTTCCTCTTACTGTCACTGCTCCAAAGAGCAGTATCCTTTTCTCCTCTCCCGCCAGCAGTGTTTCTCTGATGCTGCTATTTCTGTCCCTCTCACTTTCACACACCCTCCCTACAGTTCAGTTCACAGTTCAGTTCAGTAGCTCAGTCGTGTCCAACTCTTTGCGACCCCATGAATCGCAGCACGCCAAGCCTCCTTGTCCATCACCAACTCCTGGAGCTCACTCAAACTCATGTTCATCGAGTCCATGATGCCATCCAGCCATCTCATCCTCTGTCGTCCCCTTCTCCTCCTGCCCCCAATCCCTCCCAGCATCAGAGTCTTTTCCAATGAGTCGACTCTTCGCATGAGGTGGCCAAAGTACTGGAGTTTCAGCTTTAGCATCATTCCTTCCAAAGAACACCCAGGGCTGATCTCCTTTAGAATGGACTGGTTGGATCTCCTTGCAGTCCAAGGGACTCTGAAGAGTCTTCTCTAACACCACAGTTCAAAAGCATCAGTTCTTCGGTGCTCAGCTTTCTTCACAGTTAGTGTTATTAATTACCAAGCTTCAAGTCTCTGGCCATAGTCTGCTTGTTGTGTGGGGGACATTTTCTTTCTGTGAGTGGTTTTCTGCTTCATTTTAACCTCTGATCTCTCTTCTTTCACTGTCTCTTAAAGAGCAGAGACTTTGCAACAAAGGTCTGTATAGTCAAAGCTATGGTTTTTCCAGTAGTCATGTATGGAAGTGAGAGTTGGATTGTAAAGAAAGCTGAATGCCAAAGAATTGATGCTTTTGAACTGTGGTGTTGGAGAAGACTCTTGAGAGTCCCTTGGACTGCAAGGAGATCAAACCAGTCCATCTTAAAGGAGATTAGTCCTGGGTGTTCATTGGAAGGACTGATGTTGAAGCTGAAACTCCAATACTTTGGCCACATGATGAGAAGAGCTGACTCATTTGAGAAGACCCTGATGGTGGGAGAGACTGAAGACAGGAGAAGGGGATGACAGAGGATGAGATGGTTGACTCAATGGACACGAGTTTGAGCAAGCTCCAGGAGTTGGTGATGGACAGGGAAGCCTGGCATGCTGCAGTCCATGGGGCCACAAAGAGTTAGACACGACTGAGCGACTGAACTGAACTGATAATGTTTGGCATGTCTATATATACATGGTTTTAATTTTATATTGGGGCTTCCCAGATGGCGCTAATGGTAAAGAATCTACTTGCCAATGCAGCAAACACAAAAGATGGACATGACAGAGAGACTGAACTGAACTAAGCCTCTCCTTGCCACACTCTCCAGATTCAGAGGTTTACAGCAGTAACAAGAGCTGCTGTAACTTGCTGTTTCTTTACTTACAGCTAACTTAAAGTTTATGGTATCGTCCACCCTGTAGTAACGTTGGATGTGTCACCTATGTATGGTTTAAATGTATGTGGCTTTTGGGGAATATGTGTGGAGATTAACATTTGGATAGCTTCCATTATCCTCCAGATCCAAAAGCTCATCTCATTTAATCTTAAAGATAGCAATGATGCCCCCAGTTTTACAAATGCGTAAAATGAGTCTTAGTGAACCTAAATAATTTCTTTAGAGGCACACTGTTAAGTATTATGAGAACCAAGATTCCAACCAAAGTTTGACTCCAAAGTTCATTCAAACTCTCTACCATACAATCAACCTATATTCTTAAACAAGAGAAGTCCCTTTTTAGCTCTCTCCCTAAGAAATACAATCTATTCAGTTGTAATTTTAAAAGAAATAATTTGGGAAATTTTACACTGCTAGGCTATAATGAGACTTACAAACCAGAGCCAAGCATGCTTCTCCATAAAAACCATGGAAGTTAAAAAGCAGAGTCAAAAAGAGTAAAACAAATTTTAGCACACATCTACACTCACAAAACTTTTCTCCTCTTAAGTCTAATAAATCTAAGCATTTATTCTTTTCGATGGATATTCTGGGAGCTTTACACCTAAGCATTAAATTCCACCAATATGTGGTCAAGTACTACATCTTTCTGGTTCAGGCCTCTGTCTCAAACTCTAAACCCAAACATTCAACTGCCAATTAAACAACTCCTAGTAGAGCGACTTAGCAGCAGCAGCAGCCGAACAATTAATAGCTACCAGAATCACAAAAAGCCACAGGACACACGGAGTTCCTGGAAGAAACAGAATACAAATCTGTTATTCCATCTGTATCATGACAAGTGGTGTACTGACAGTATTTAGCAGGTCACTCAAGACAGAAATCTGGAATCATCCAAGATGTCTCCTCTTTATATGTGCCTTACAACTATGACTGGACACACAATGAGTACTATTTATCTTCTAAGTCACCCTCAAATTCACCCCTTACTCATCAGGTTTTGGGATGTGGCACTACTGGTATCTAGGCCAGGGGATGCTGCTAAAGAGAACAGCTACCCCCAACCCAAGCTACAGCAATGAATTATCTGGCCCAAAATTTCAATAATGCTGAGACTGAGAAACTCTGGCCTAGCAGTACTTTTTAAAACCTAAAAACACATGTATCTTTTATAGATCAATTCTAGAAATACACTTTATAGAAACTCTTACAAAAATGCCTACAGATATACTACAAAGGCATTTATCTCATTTTATAATAGAAAACAAATAAAATCAAACAAAATGACCTATAATTTCTACCAACAGATGATTGAATATATAAATGATGCTTGGCCCAATAGGTATTAAAAATATTCATTAAATACATCAAAATATGAGTGGATAGTAATCCATAGTGAAATAATATTCAGAAGACATGGAATAATGTCTAAAATTATAATGAAAAATTAAATCATAATATTACATGCATATATATTTGTGCATGTGCATATACAGTTATAAATAGTATAATCCTATTTTATAAAAGTATACATTGGTACATGTACTGAAAATAAGTGGAGAAAAATACCCTACGCTATTATTAACAGGTATCTTGGGGAGGTGGGACTATAAGGAACTTTCTCCTTCTACATTATAAATGTCTATAATGTTTGGCGTCAGATATGCAGATGACACCACTCTTATGGCAGAACACTTGGAAGAACTAAAGAGCCTCTTGATGAAAGTGAAAGAGGAGAGTGAAAAAGCTGGCTTAGAACTCAACAGTCAAATAACGAAGATCATGGCATCCAGTCTGATCACTTCATGGCAAACAAATGAAACAATGGAAACAGTAACAGACTTTATTTTTGGGGACTCCAAAAAAAAAAAAAATCACTGCAGATGGTGATAGCAGCCATGAAATTAAAAGATGTTTGCTCCTTGGAAGAAAAGCTATGACCGATCTCGACAGCATTTATAAAGCAGAGGCAATACTTTGCCAACAAAGGTCTGTATAGTCAAAGCTATGGTTTTTCCAATAGTCATGTATGGATGTGAGAGTTGGACTATAAAGAGAGCTGAACGCCGAAGAATTGATGCTTTTGAACTGTGGTGTTGGAGAAGACTCTTGAGAGTCCCTTGGACTACAAGGAGATCAAACCAGTCAATCTTGAAGATATCAGTCTTGAATATTCATCGGAAGGACTGATGCTTAAGCTGAAACTCCAACACTTTGGCTACAAAGAACTGACTCACTGGAAAAGACCCTGATGCTGGGAAAGATTGAAGACAGGAGGAGAAGGGGACGACAGAGGATGAGATGGATGGCATTATCGACTTGACAGATATGAGTTTGAGCAAGCTCTGGAAGTTTGTGATGGACAGGGAAGCCTGGTGTGCTGCAGTTCATGGGGTCGCAAAGAGTCGGACACAAGTGAGCGGCTGAAATGAACTGATAATGTTTGGCATTTCTATATATACCTGGTTTTAGTTTTATATCGGGGCTTCCCAGATGGTGCTAGTGGTAATGAATACACTTGCCAATGCAGCAAATGCAAAGATGTGGGTTCAATCCCTGGGTTGGGAAGATCTCCTGGAGTAGGAATCCCACTTCAGTATTCTTGCCTGGGAATTCCATGGCCAGAGGAGCCTGGCGGGCTACAGTCCATGGGGCTGCAGAGCTGGACACAATTGAGCATGCAGTTTTATATTCAGTGTGATTAATCTTTTTAAATTAAAAAAATTATTTATTTATATTTATCTTTGGCTGTGCTGGGTCTTTGTTGCTGTTTATGGGCTTTCTCTAGTTGCAGCAAGCAGTGGCTAGCTACCCTAGTTGTGGTGTTCAGGCTTCTCATTGCAGTGGCTTTTCTTATTGCAGAGGATGGGCTCTAGGGCACTTAGGCTCAGTAGTTGCAACACGCAAGCTCTACAGTTTGAGTTCAGCAGTTGTGACATATGGGCATAGTCGCCCCATATCATGTGGAATCTTCCCGGACCAGGGATTGAACCTATGTCCCCCACATTGACAGAAGGATTCTTAACCACTGGACCACTAGGGAAGTCCTGGTGTGGTTAATCTTATGTATCAACTTGACTGGGCCAAAAGGTACCCAGATATTTGGTCAAATGTTCTGGGTGTTTCTTGACAGTGTTTTAGTTTTATTTATTTATATTTCATATTTGAGTACAGTCTGTTAGCAATGTTGTGATAGTTTCAGGTGTACAACAAAGTGAATCAGTTATATATACACATCTATCTATTCTTTTATAAATTCCTTTCCCATTTAGGTTATTACAGAATATTGAGTAGATTTCCCTGTGCTATACAGTAGGTCCTTGCTGGTTGTCTATCTTAAATATAGCAGTGTGTACATGTCAATGTGAGGATGTTTTGGGGTGAGACTGACATTTAAATCCATAGACTTGGGGAAAGGAGACTGACCTCCATAATGTGGGTAGGCAGCCTCATCCAGTCAGTTGAAGGCCTGACTAGAACAAAAGGCTCACGCTCCCTCAAATAAGAAGGACTTCTATCTGACAGCCACCAAGCTGGAATATTAAGTTCTTCTTTTTGGTGATCTTTGAACAGGGATACTGGCTCTTCCTGGTTTTAACAGTGGCCGGTTGGCCTATGGATTTGAATTGGGACATCTCTGCAGATCTAGACTTGCCAACTTCCCTAATTACATGAACTGATTCCTTATAATCTCTTTTATTCTCAGGAGAATCCTTATATATTCAGCAAAAAAAAAAAAAAAAAAAAAAAGATCACATATTTTGGAAGAAACTGCTAGATGCCTATCCTATATTTATTCTCTCTCTCTTTCTTATAGCAGAACACCAATTTATCCAGGGCAGTAGTATGCTCAATAGAAAGACCATTTCTAGTCTTCTTGGGCAACTAGGTTTGGTCATGTGATTGAATCTGGGTGATAGGATACAGCAGAGTTTACTGGTGGTATAGCTCTTTGACCCTCCCCTCTTACCTTTTCTGCTTCCTATGTCTTGAGCTCTTAGATCAAGTCACAAATGAAAAGCTGAACAGCAGAAGGGACTTCCATTCCCGATTACAGTGGAGCTGCCACATAGCTCCGAACTCGAGATATCTATACTTCTTTTAGCTAAAGCCTCTGTTTTAGAGAAATGGACCCTTTTGTGTTTAAAGTCACTGTTATTCTGGCTTTTAAAAATTATAAGCAGTAGAACCTCATGCTGATAGGGAATTGCATAGATATATACTTAAAATGTCACTTCAGTTTGTAGTTAATGGAATAGAAAGACCTAGATACATAGCCAGGGGCCAGAGACAAATTTTTCAAAGGGTTAATGGATTAACAGGCTATTAACAAAGGTATTATGTTTCATTTATAACAACACTTATCAAGAGTCAATTTAAACTAAATGTAAAGACTAGTACTTATCATGACTACTTGCCTGGAAGAAAACAACCAGGTAATTATAACTCTTAGGTAAATCATGATAAAAGGCAGGTCTTTACTAGACCCAAAAGAAAAAATGTGGGTCTTCCTTGACAAGAAAACAATTGCAAGGTGCATTTTCCACTACGAACACTTCATTAAGCAAGCCTGAGTGGCTCTCTTATGTGTGGGTAGAGGAATTCTGGCAATAAACATTTTATGTATTAAAAAGCTACACTTATACCAGAAGGCAGAGGGAACAATTATAAGATTCCTAAAGGACTATTTTCAAGAACTATTTCAACCCGTATGGTATGATATGCACAGAGAGAAAGTCTTGGCATGTTTCCTCCAGCTTAGCTATGTCCTTACAGGTTCACCCACTTAGGGTCCAAAGCATGCCTATAATTCATGACTCTAGAAACTTCCAGGGAAAATTTGACCACACAGAACTTAAAGAGGAAGGAGGTCACAGAGTAAGGGAAAACAGGAATGGCAGAGTGCTGCTATTCAGTGGAAGAAGAGATAAGCAAGGATGAGAGACATAAGAAAAGCAGAAGACACAAGGAAAAGTGAAGGAGATAATGAGAGACAAGGCTAGAAAACAAAGAGGTGGAAGATTAAGAAAAATACGTTGTCATTTAGTACAGCTTGTTGTAAAGCTACTATCCAGTACTATACACTCTGAATATACTTTGCATAGAATTAATGCTGTAAATGATGGCTAGGGTCCCAGATCAACCCCACAGAGGCCCACTTAAACCATTATGTGGCTAACATATTGATGAACTACTTCTACCAAACTGTCCTTTGTAACAGAAGAAGAAGGGGTTTCTCTCTGGTTCCAGTGTGCTCACCTTTTGAATTCTTGCAGTGTGTGAATTGTATTTTTTAGCAGCGCCCAGGTGCTAACAGCAGTGGCACCTTCCCATGGTCAGCTTCAGCCAGAACCACAACTCTTCAGATAGTTTCACAGTGGAATATCACCTGCCAGGCACCTCCCCTTGAACTACTTCTCCTACACCCCTACAAGCAGCCTGTGGTGAGTTCCAAAGGAAGCTTTCCCCCAGCACTGGTAATTTCCAGCAGTCTCAGAGGGGCAGCACCTGAGACCGCTGCCACACTCTCTGGGTCAGAATCTCAGCACTGAGAGGTAACAGCCTTTTCCTTGGGTGCTCTATCTCAGTCCTAGGGATGGTGGCTGCTGTCTGCATCTGCTATTCCTGATGGTTCATAGAGAATAAACCACAAATTTGGGAGAGGGGTTATTTTTGGACTGAAGAAAAGGGAATGGGAGATGTCACAGAGGAGATTTTGATTACATCTTTAATGTTTAGTAAGCTAAGCAAGGGAGAATACTGATTGTTGGGTATGTAATCTAGACTTTTGTCCATATATGAGATAATTCACATTAAAATCAATATTAAAGTTAACAAACTTTCTCAAAACATGAGTGACAGAGTAAAAACATTATGTATGACACTAATTATGTTTAATTGGTAAATAGAATGAAAGGTAGTAAATTAAGAAGTAGATAACAAAATGCTGCCTTCCATTCTAATACCTGAACACTCGCTCATTTACTAGACAGGAACCATGTTCTAGAGGAATACTGTAGGACAAAGGTACCTAAATAGTCACTGTCCTAATCATCATTTAGCTTGGCTACAAATGTTACAACTCCAAAATTTCATTAGTTGTGAGCAATCATTAAAAATTCTACCTTATGAAAGAAATACCTATACCTCAAAACACATTGGGGAATCCCACCTGAAAGTAATAATTACATTAAAAATACTAACTTGATTTAGGCAAAAGCTACTGTTAATATTTATGACTCACTGAGTTTAAATCCATTTCATAGAGGTAAGAAACTCTGGAGAATATAATTATACCTTAAATACTATTCACTTCTTTCAAGAAACAAGGCCATAGGGGTGTTAAAGAATATATTTCTTTAAATATAAGACATTCCTTATGTCTTAATTAGTATAACTGTAAAGTTGAATAGTTCAGTTCAGTTGCTCAGTTGTGTCTGACTCTTTGCAGCCCCATGGACTGCAGCACGCCAGGCCTCCCGGTCCATCGCCAACTCCGAGTTCAGTTGAATAAATGGTTTGTGTGTGTTAGTTGCTCAGTCGTGTCCGAATCTTTTCAACACTATGGACTGTAGCCCACCAGGCTCCTCTGTCCATGGGATTCTCCAGGCAAGAATACTGGAGTGGGTTGCCATTCTCTCTTCCAGGAGATCTTCCCAACATAGGGATTGAACCAGGGATCTCCCGCATTGTAGGCAGATTCTTTACCATCTGAGCCACCAGGGGGTACTTAACATTAAAATGCGTTAGTTGTTAAAATGCAAACTTTCCTGACAATCTATCCTAGGTGAATCAGGTAGAAATGAGATACACCTGAGGGGCCTGCCTATTAGCAATTCTATAGAATAAGAAAATAATGTACTTGTGTCTAAAATATTAACTGAAAGTTGATCATCTGCAGTAAGTAGTAAAATACAATGCAAGATTGCATTTATCTACGTATATCAAGGCTCAGAAGTAATTTTGACTCTGTTCCTTGTACTTCACCTAAAGTTATTTTTGCAGCTCCTTCTATGACATGTGATTTAGAATTTTATGTTTTAGCACAGTTCATCCAGTTCTTTGTCCTGTATCATGTTTCCCAAGGACTATCTGCATCGATGTTCAGAATGATGGTTCTCTAAGTAGCCGCCAAAGAGGGAAGAGTAATATTAGAGTTTTCCATTCACACAGTTAAAATTATACTTTTGCAAATAAAAGTTTAACTCTCAATAGATGGCTATTTGGAAAAGCCATCTATTCAGATGGAATCTATATTTCTTAAAGAGTCCAGATATCTGAGGTCCTATTTAATGCATTGGAGAAGGAATAGGCAACCCACTCCAGTGTTCTTGCCTGGAGAATCCCAGGGACGCCAGAGCCTGGTGGGCTGACGTCTATGGGGTTGCACAGAGTCAGACACGACTGAAGCGACTTAGCAGCAGCAGCAGCAGCAGCAGCAGCAGCAGCAGCAGCAGCAGCAGCAGCAGCAGCAGCAGCAGCAGGGTACAGAAATACCACTAACATTATAATTTCCAAAGGCTGGCCTTGCCTCCAATAGTCAGTCAAGAGAGTTTATTTGACTATATAAGTGTAACGAATATAAAATTACTTAGATATAGCTAAATGTAACAAGCACTTAGAACAAATATTAATGATTGTACAGTTTATTCTGATGTATGGTAATCTGGCAAAAATTAGAAAGCAATACAGAATACAGAATAAAGCAATACAGAATTTTATATGCCTATATCAATATTTCTACCAATTTCCCTTAGTTCTCTGGCACAAGCAATTTCTACTTTTCACCGCTTTGAATTTCACCTGTCCCCTAAATCAGGGATATAAAAAGTATCTGCATTATGCTTTTCATCCTATTAATCCACTCTTCTGTCAGTGATTCAACATCTTTTTTTAAGCACAATCTCCCTTTACCAAGGCAAACTCAAAAAAGTAGAATTGTAGGTTATATACAGTGGCTATAAAAATGTTTTTCCCTGCTTTACTTTTTAACTGAGCTTTTAGGAATATATTGTGGCAAAAAAAGAAGAAACTGTATCTACACCTTTTGTCAGTGTTGAAGTTCTTCTTGATAACATGCACAGTTTAAATTTCATCAGACTCATGAAAAGATAAAGGTTTGGGTCAGATTCCCCAACAACCAGGGACTCAAGAACTGCCTACCCTCCACATCTCTTCTGCCAGTAATCTTCATCTTAGGCTTCCTGTGAACACATGCTGCATTTCCCTCTCTGCTTTTGATCCCCCTACTCTTCTCACCCAGCGACTGTACTTCTCAGAGGATTTCATGATCACCACAGCATATCCAGCTTTTCCTTGTTCTCTACAGAGACGAATCAGCCCTAGGGTTTCAGACATCAAAGATCTTAGCAAAACAGAAATTAGAGGGTGTGATGTGAGGATAAAAGACCCAGGAAATACAATTTGGAAGAGATTTGTGACCCCACGGATTGTAGCCCACCAGGCTCTTCTGTCCAAGGGATTCTCCAGGCAAGAATACTGGAGAGGGCTGCCATGTCCTTCTCCAGGGGATCTTCCTGACCCAGGGACTGAACTTGCATCTCCTGCATCACAGGCAGAGTCTTTACTGTTTGAGCCACTAGGGAAGATATAATTTGGGAGAACGAACAGTACAAAAAGTCTTTTTAAAGGCAAAATAGTAAAGGAAGAAAGAAGAGAAGATGGTGATGACAGATGGAAGAAAGAAAAACAGACTAATCACTCTGAACATCTATATAAAGTAACTTGCACAACAGGCAATATCACATTTGAGCTGTACACAAACAAGGCAGATCAATAACTGATATCAGTTTTTAAACTAATGGCACAACGCAAAGGGAAAGAAAAGTCCTGAATGCCTCCACTGGGTAGTGCCAACTCCTGCCCTCCCTACAAGTCACCCACTATTCATTCATTATCTTTGTGCTGCTTCAGTAGGTCACTGAAAAATAGTCTAAAGCAGGCTTAATCTGGAATGGAGCTCTCAGAAGACTTTTGCCAGGGTTCTAAAAACCTGAACAAATAGAATTCCAGTGACACCCAAGGCTGCTTTCCAGGCTGAACGAGTGGGAGATAACGCAATTCTCCAACAGTTTTTCAGAGTCAGGCTGCCGGGCGCCAGCGTGAGGAATCCTGCCGGTGGCAAAGGTCATGAGGAAGGAGGCCTGACATTACGCAAAGCAGGATCAAGCATCAGGGGTCCCCCTGGACATTCTTGAGCATCTACCCCCAAAACCAGAGCCTGTATACCTTACTGCATTATGCTTTCACCTACACTGCTGACATTATGGGGGGCTGTCCCCCACCACCTCTCTCTGAAGAGGAGTTAACTTAGAGCTCCAATTAATAAATCTCCTGGGTGTGACAAGAGTGTTTCAGTCCACAAGCTCCTCTGATGGCTCTCTAGCCTACCTGACAGGTTTGTCTGGCCACATGTGATTGTTCACAGCCTCCCAACCTTGAGAGGCACGAGATGCTCTAAACTTTCTAAAACAGATTCTTTTGAGAAGTTAGAAAATTATTAGTATAGTATTAGCGAGTTAGTTAGAAATTATACCGGTGGAGGGTTTTCATTGTTGAGCCAATATTTGCTGCTAAGTCTCCATATCCCTTGCCCCTTATACACACGAATATAACTAGCATATAGGAGAAATAAGTATTAACCTTGATATTAATCACATTAGACCTTAGGCTAAGTAAATTCTTTTCTTGATTATAGCCCACTGCACCTTTACCCTGTAGAAATGCAACTTTATCTGGTGCCTGAGGAGGGTGGTGCCTAACTTAAGAAAAATCACCTTTGGAGAAAATAAGTTTTCTGGTTGACTAATCATCATCAGTTCAGTTCAGTCGCTCAGTCGTGTCCAGCTCTTTGCGACCCCATGAATCGCAGCACTCCAGGCCTCCCTGTCCATCACCAACTCCCGGAGTTCACTCAGACTCATGTTCATCGAGTCAGTGATGCCATCCAGCCATCTCATCCTCTGTCGTCCCCTTCTCCTCCTGCCCCCAATCCCTCCCAGCATCAGAGTCTTTTCCAATGAGTCAACTCTTCGCATGAGGTGGCCAAAGTATTGGAGTTTCAGCTTTAGCATCATTCCTTCCAAAGAAATCCCAGGGTTAATCTCCTTCAGAATAGACTGGTTGGATCTCCTTGCAGTCCAAGGGACTCTTAAGAGTCTTCTCCAACACCACAGTTCAAAAGCATCAATTCTTCGGTGCTCAGCCTTCTTACAGTCCAACTCTCACATCCATACATGACCACAGGAAAAACCATAGCCTTGACTAGACGGACCTTAGCCGGCAAAGTAATGTATCTGCTTTTGAATATGCTATCTAGGTTGGTCATAACTTTTCTTCCAAGGAGTAAGCATCAGAAAGGGTCATAAAATGTTAGCAGGCCTCTTGGCCAGAAGATGATGTAAATCACCTGAGAACTTTGTATATTGGAAGGAATGCAGAAAGAAAGCGTGGTTTCAATAAGGGTCAGGACTGCTGACCCCATGTGACTTTGTATTTTCCATTTATCTCTATGTATAACTAAAAGTATAAAAGCGGCCCTGGAAAATAAAGAAACAGGACCAGTTCCTGGAAAGACTGGTTTCCCCCGTGTGGTCTTTTCTCGTTCTCTTTTCTGGCTGAATTCCCATCTGGAGCGCGGAGGCTCGCCAAACCTACTAATTTTGCCTGGGCTTCTAAGATCTGAAGGGAGGGGCACTTTGTGTCTCCACTCCTTCGGGAGACCGGGAAGATGCCTGTGGCCTACGTAGGTGGTACAAACCCCTTGTCTCAGGGTTTTATTGGTTCTCCACGTAAACAAAGTTATTAAGCCTCTTTTCTCCACTAATTTTCCTACTACACTATTCTTTTCTAATCTCTTTCCCTATCTTTAATTAAACAATTTTCCTCTAGACGCTGACTCCATCCCTGCTTCGAATTCCCTGGATCCACCGGGGCTGGACCCCGGCATCAGGCGTCTCTAGTCTGTATAGTTCTGCTTTACTGGAGGTAGAAACTGATCAAGAAAGATTACCTTCTAACAGCTTGGACTCTATTAATTTCCCATGATACCCTGTGATTCATGAAGGATTATTACTCATCAAGGTTGCTGCTGCTGCTGCTAAGTCACTTCAGTCGTGTCTGTGCGACCCTAGAGACGGCAGCCCACCAGGCTCCCTGTCCCTGGGATTCTCCAGGCAAGAACACTGGAGTGGGTTGCCATTTCCTTCTCCAATGCATGAAAGTGAAAAGTGAAAGGGAAGTCACTCAGTTGTGTCTGACTCAGCGACCCCATGACCTGCAGCCTACCAAGCTCCTCTGTCCATGGGATTTTCCAGGCAAGAGTACTGGAGTGGGGTGCCACTGCCTTCTCTGCTTATCAAGGTTATTAACCATTAAATAAAAAAGACCTAAGAGATGTTACAGCTGTGCCAAATTAATAAACATCATATAATTTGGGTACCTGCAGAAAAAGCCCTAATTTTTCTACCTTTTTATTGGGATATTTTCTCTTCAATGTATCATAAAGGCTGATTAATTTCTGAAGTATTTGAAACTGCAAATGGTTTAGGATAATAAGGCATGTAGGTCTTATAAGTACAGAAAAAGAGGGGAGGGTGGGGTAAGGGAAGCTGTGGCTTATAATTAATAACTGCTTCTGGAAACTACACAGTCATATAAACATTTGGTCAATTAAAATAACTTTATTTAGTGAATAGAAATTAGTAATATATATTCCCTAGTGCATGCTGCACACATCACTGCTACCAGAATTGCTTTAAAACTATTCTTAACTCATCAAAAATCTCTATGATGTTCTAAATGCCTTCCCCAAAATACTACTAAATGCTTTGGCCACTTTCTTGCTATTATTCCTGACAAACATTTATAGGATATACATATATATATAGCTGACTCACCTTGCTGTGTAGTAGAAACTAACACGACATGCTAAAGCAGTTATACTCCAATAAAAATTAAAAAATAATCAGAATTTAATTGGGATGCCAGGTTCATAGCAACTTACATCTTTCTTTTTCCAGATAATCTGAAGATTAGCATTCACATGATTTTTTTCTTTAAACTTTTTATATTGTGGTAGCTGATTAACAATAAATGATTTTTAAATTAGAAAAATTTTTCACCTGTGATGAGGTAAAGACCGGTGAAAACAAACCTAACAATTTGAATACCCAGTCTTACTAACCTTCATGTGAGTTTCTACAAGTAAGGTATATTGCTTTCTGAGATCCACACAGATATAGTTAACACCTAGTGCTTGTGCCACCATTGTTCTAAGCATGTTATAATGCTAATAATTCTCAAAACAAGCCTATAAAGAGGCTACAAAGAGCTTAGTTGAAACATGGGGAGTGAGGGAGTTTACTCAGCCATTACTCAGCAATGATCAATTTTTATCTAAAAGGCCCACATGCAGTCAGAAAAACATCTAAACAGTCAATAAAACAAAAATAAGCTTCCTATAATTAATACTTCTTTTCATATGGAATAATATTGGCTTCTAAGCTATGGTGGACAAAACTTCTGTTCCCCTTCCAATTTATGTACTCCAAATTGGTTCAAATTTTACCTATTAGAAAGAAAGAGTAAAAATAAATTAACAGCTTTCTTTATAGCTAACTTATTGGCTTCAATACCCAGATAAAGTAGACTGAATTAGGTCACAAAAGTCACTGGAATCCTATCACCATGGTATGTAGGAACTTACTGGGCTTTTTCAAAACTTTTATCAGCAGCCAGAAAATTTCCAGAAAGGTTTAAAAAGTAAAATAAGAGAAAGGTCAGAAGCTGCAAAATTTATAAATTTTTCCATTTGAAAAGGCTGAAGAAACCATACTGGGACTGAACTCTCCTTAGACAGTGTGAAAACTTATATAATAATACACTGAGACCTGAAAAACCAATTAGAAGGGAGTTACATGGGATTTTGTGAGAAGTAGTAAATCATGGACAAAAAGCACTATTGCATTTTCATCGTAACTAATATTAAGCCTTGGGATACAATCCACATACTGGATTGTATCTTGCAGAAAGCTATCTAGAAAATGCAAAAATGGAGTCAAAATAGGTGTTGCTGTTATGCCAAACAAAACAAAAATTAGCTATAACTAGTCTACTGGTGGTCTGATTTAGGAAAGATGATTTGAGAGGACTAAGACCACTTTTCCTTTAAGGTTAATTTTTGTAGGTCCTTACTGTTGCTTGATTTATGACACTAGCATTCTAATGATCTTCTCTACCTGTCCAATCCAGCCTTTGTGTTGTCCCTAGTCACTTAAGTAACAGACAGCCTTCAGGCGTTTGGTTCCCTGACGCTCAGCAGGGTAAAGTCCAAATTCCCTAGCACTGCATACCCGCCCTCCTCCTTTTCTAGCTACTCTCCTAAGTGTAGCACTCACAAGGCAGGGGCTTCCTTCACAATCTCTTGTCTCTGATCAAACACCTCTATCTCTGTGGTGGTCAAACTCCAAAGCTTAGCTCTGTGTTTTGACCCCTGCAGGTACACCCCTAGTTTCTTCAAAATGCCATGCAGTTTCATGCTTCTGTATCATTGTATATGCCTTTCTGTTTTATCACTTTCCAGCTGGGTGACCTTGGGCAAGTTCATTAACTTCGCTGAACCCTGCTTCTTCATATAAAGAACATTAGCACTCATTTGCTATCACTATGAAATAATGAATGCGAAAAGTCGCTTTGTAGACAGTTAAGCACTATGCAAGCATTAACAATCTTATCATAAATCAAAAGAGCACACAGTATTCTTGGTAACTATACTTTAGTTGACCTAAAAGGGTAAGATTCATCTCTTGGTTTCCAGCCCCCTCTCCAAGAATGCCCTGCATTTTATCCCACTTTCTGACTCCAATAAGTCCTTGTCCTTCTGTCTTCGAAAGAAAAATCTATCATGATGTCTAGGTCATCTGAAGAAAAAGACTTAGTGGGAAGCTCCTCAAAGGTAAGGACTGTCCTTTCCTCCACCTTTCCTACTGCCTTCACAAGAGTACTCTGTGATGCACAAATACTGGCAAAAAGGAAAAAGATGAATGAATGAGTGAATGCAAGCATATCTTGTCCTTTGTGAGCTTATAATCAAAAGAAGTGAGTGACATGGTGGGGCCTAGATGAATCTGGCTTTATCAAAGTGGTAACAAATGCCTTCAATGTCATCTTAAAGGGAAGTAAGAAACTGAATTTCCTGCTATGCTTGTTTTATTCGGTGATTTGATACGTGTTGTAATTGCTGTCTTAGTGACTCATGCTTAACATGTGAATGTTTTAACATTATTAGAATCACATATACAATTCAATACCTGTTTTTAAAAAATTTTCTGCACTAGGCCCAATGAAAACATGAAGATAAAGATGATGGATTTTCCCGTTAGATGCTAAACATACAGAAAGGAAGCTAAGTCATCAATACATGTAATTAATACAAGGCAGAATGTTATAAGGTGTATGGAAGACCTAAGGCTAGTGACAATAAAGGAAGACATCTGAGCTAGGGCACTGGGCCCATAAAAATCACAGCTATATATTACAAATTACTGGGCGCCAATAGCTTATGTACCATCGAATATTTATTTTACATATAAAACATGTTACATGCAATGGCAGATATTTCTGACAGCCTTCCTCCTTAATCTAATTACAAACCTAACTGCATTGTTATCTACGAATAAGGACTTACATGTGTGCCAAACACAGCTCCCAGGCCCTTAAGCATATTACCTCATTTAATTTCCGTAACAACCCTACACATAGATACAATTATCCCTGTTTTACAGATGAGAAAACCAAGGCCCGGGCCTTGAAACTTTTCAACGTTAAGAGGCAAAAATGAAAATATGTAAGCAAGGACCTGAGAGAGAAATATGAGCATTCCACATAGTGTGAGCGGACCCACTTGTCATAACTGCTTCGAGAAGTGCTTTTCCACCTCTCCTGAACGCACCGGTGAGAACAACCTCTATCCCTTCCCTTCCCGCCAGGGATTAATTTTCTTCCCCCAAATCCATAACGGAACCGTTATTCAGATTCTCTCAAACATTTCCAGTCCAGAAGCCAAACCGGTATTTAAATCATAAGCAGTGCAGGGTAAACGAGACCGAATCAGATCCCTGGATGGACAAAGCTCAGGTAGGAATCACGAAATTAAACCTTTTGGGTTGGCCATCCATTCCTGGATCACCTCCAGGGGGTGGCTGCAGCACCCGGCTTACCCAGGAGGCGCTACCTCGGCAGTATCCTCTCCTCCTGACCCCAGGCGACTGGGCTTTTGCCATCTGCTCGCTTTACCCTTCACCTGCCGGAGCTTGCCTGCACGGTCTCCATCCTGTTCGGACCAATCGCCAGGCCTCACGCGCCTCGCTCTCCCCGCAGTTAAGTTCCAAACCCACCCGGGTGCGTGTCGGCCCCTGCAGAGGCAGCCCGTCCCGCTCCCTCCCCCGGCCGGCTACTCACGGTTCCAGTACACCGGGTAGCATTCTCCTTGGGTCACATCCACCTCGTAGAGGCCGCCCCGCACACACACCCGCTCGATGTTCACCAGCTCCTCCATCTCGCGCCCGTGCCCCGCAATGCGCCGGCAGAAGCCGCAGACGCGGTCCTCGTCTTCGTCCTCCACGGAGCTGGAGGCCGGACCCACGGGGGAGGCCGGGCCGCACACATGGTCGCCGTCCGGGTCTTGGGCCCGAGCTCGGGCCCCCGTGGCCTGCAGCAGTGTTCGGAAGGCGAGCTCGATGCGCAGCGAGTCGTAGCCGATGAAGGGCTTCCAGGTCTTCTTATCCTCCTTGTAGAACCAGCGCACCTCCTCCGGGCCCAGCTCCGTCACCACCTCGTATCTGTGCCGGGCGGCCGCGCCGCCGGGCCGGGTGCGCTTCCTCTCCCCGGGGCCTCCTCCAGCCGCCCCGCCGCCCCCCGAGTTCGACGGGACCAGCGGCGGCTGCTGAGGCGGGTGCAGCGACGAGGAGCTGCCGCCGCCTCCACTCTCGCCCTCGCTGTAGTAGCGCAGCGAGGAGCCCGACTCGGCCGAGCTGAAGTCATAGTTATCGTCACTGAGGCAGGGGTCCAGCGCCAGGTGATGGTTGTGGTCCTCCGCTCCCGGCGCCAAGTGCAGCCCCGGCTCCCCGCGCAGCAGGGCCAGGGGCACCTCGTCATCGCCAGGGTCCCCAGCCGGCAGGTGGTCGAAGCGGCAGACGCTGCCCCCGAACGACGGTTCCGTGTTCGAGCCCAGCTCCCAGGCGGCGCCGTCGCCGCCCCGGCCGCCGTTACGCTCGGAGCTCCGCGAAGACCCGTGGCCCGGGTAATTCATGCTGTGGAGACGCCGCCGGCCGCCCGGCTCGGCGCTGAGCCGTGGTCCCCAGCGCTTCCGCCACACATTCAACGTCGCTGCCCTTTCCACCTGGAGTTTTTAATCTTTCAAATCCCGAAGGGGGCTGCGGCGGTAGCGGCAGCGGCAGCGGCGGCTCCGCCCCCCCTGAGGCCCCCAGCCGCCGCAGCCGCGTGCCGCCGCCCGCCCCATTGTCACGCAGCCCGACGTAGGCGGTGCTTGCCCCTGGGCCCCGCCCCGCCGGCCGCGCGCGCCGTCCCGGAAACCGCTTCTCAACCCCGGTAGCGCGGGCGTGGCCCCCGTTGCTTCTCCCGCCGCGACATCCCGATCAGCTCAGGATTTTTCAATTCTCCTCGCCTCCGCTCCCATTTCCCTGCGGCGCTGCTGCGTCGGCCCCCGCCCTACTGAGGGTCAGAGCCCAGGTGTGGAGAAGCTTTACCGGATTCATCCTTGCAATCTGGGTCACGAGCCAAGGCTTAAGCTACCCTTTGAGAGGGCCCCGGAAAATTGGATTCTCCTGACACTGCTTCTGTGACCTTAGGCCTGCCTGCAGCCCTGGGTGGACCTTATCAGCCACCTGGCTCCAGTCCTTTCAGAATTGGCCCACCCGAGGACACTCCACTCCTTGCCCACTGATTCCTAATGTGGCGTCTCCACTCCCACTCAAACCCAGGTCTAGATCTGCGTTCATATGCCGTCTGGTATTGTTTGTCTTTCAATACTTATTTCCTGTTTTCTCAACGTCGTGAGGCCCCTGTTGGAGACCGAGTCTGTATGTCTCAATCTCTCCCACAGTGGATGCACAGTCAATGTTGATTATAATAACGTCAAGTCCAGCCGGTTATGATAGATTACTAAATCGAAAACCAGAAAATCAGGTTCTAGAATTAGTTTTGATAACTAGCCACGGCTAGTTACTTAACCTCCATCTTTCTGGTTTCCTCATCTGTAAAATTAATTATTGAACTAGGTGATCTCTTGAAAAAAGTCTCATAGCAATGTGATTCTGTAACCTTCAAGTTTTCTTCCTGTTCTCTATGCATCCCTGGTTCTGTGGCTCCTTTTCTGGAACAGGCTGAATGCTGAAGCTCCCCTATGTGATTCTTTGACACTAAAGAAAAAAAAAATGACACTAAAAAAAAAAAAAAAGCTTATAAATCCAATTACCCTATGTTGAGAATCCAGAGAAAAACAATCTCTAACATCAGTATTCTCAAGATCAGACAATATTCAGCTTTTTGTTTTAAGATTTTTTGATGTCCGCCATTGATGGAATTAGTTACTCATTACTCCTATTTTATGTTTTGGTTTTTTGGCATGTGGGATCTTAGTTCCCTGACCAGGAATTGAACCTGCACCCCGTGCATTGGAAGGTGAAGTCCTAACCACTGGATTGCCAGGGAAGTCCCAATATTCAGTTTCTTCCCCCCTCCCCCCACCCCCATCTGTGGTGGAATCAGACTGATAGAGAATTTTTCCTTGCTGTCAAGATCTAACCTGTCATTATTTAAAGGACATTTTAATTATTTAAAAGATAATTTAAATTCTCTTTTAAAATGGCATTGTTTCCCATGGGCAGATACAAAGTACTATTGGGGTTCATGGCTTGGTAAGTAGAACTTAGGTACGGTATCTGCTCCAATTTGTGCCCTTGGCTGGATAATCTTGCACAATGAAAAACCAGCTGGACATTGCAGCCCTGACTCAGAGCATGTAAGATCAGAGCACTTGTTTCTGTTTATGTTGCTTTCTGAGTACCCTTGTGTGTCAGTTTCTTCCCCAGTCCTTTCTATGGACAATTTTCAGAATCTGAAATAAGGTCCTACCTTTGATCTATTTGTTATCCATTATAGCATTAATTCTACAGTGTTTTGATGTCACCCATGCAGCAGAATCTAAATGTGCTAGATTCTAATTCAAAGAGAATGGGAGAGACTCAGTTCCTTCAAGGATCTTTATGCCCAGTGGGGGATACATACAAGTAAACATATATGGTATAGTACAGGGTGCAAAGTACTGTGTGTGTGTGTGTGTGTGTGTGTGTGTGCGCGCGCTAAGTTGCTTCAGTTGTGTCTGACTTTTTGCCACCCAATGGACTGCAGCCCGCAAAACTCCTCTGTCCAAGGGATTCTCCAGGCAAGAGTACTGGAGTGGGTTGCCATGCCCTCCTCCAGGGGATCTTCCTGATCCAGGGATTGAATCCAAGTCTGTTACATCTCCTGCACTGGCAGGTGGGTTCTTTACTGCTAGTGCCACCTGGGAAGCCTGTGCAAAGTACTATAAGTTCAGTTCAGTCACTCAGTTGTGTCCGACTCTTTGTGACCCATTGGACTGAAGCACGCCAGGCCTCCCTGTCCATCACCAACTTCCAGAGCTTACTCAAACTCATGTCGATTGAGTCAGTGATGGCATCCAACCATCTCATCCTCTGTTGTCCCATTCTCCTCCCGCCTTCAGTCTTTCCCAGCATTAGGATCTTTTCCAGTGAGTCACTTCTTCACATCAGGTGGCCAAAGTATTGGAGTTTCAGCTTCAACATCAGTCCTTCCAATGAATATTCAGGACTGATTTCCTTCAGGATGGACTGGTTTGATCTCCTTGTAATCCAAGGGACTCTAAACAGTCTCTTCCAATACCACAGTTCAAAGGATCAATTCTTTGCACAGCTTTCTTTACAGTCCAACCCTCACATCCATACAGGACTACTGGAAAAACCATAGTTTTGACTAGATGGACCTTTGTTGGCAAAGTAATGTCTCTGCTTTTTAATATGCTTCCTAGGTTGGTCGTAACTTTTCTTCCAAGGAGCAAGTGTCTTTTAATTTAATGGCTGCAGTCACCATCTGCAGTGATTTTGGAGCCCAGAAAAATAAAGTCACTCACTGTTTCCATTGTTTTCCCATCTATTTGCCATGAAGTGATGGGACTAGGTGCTTTGATCTTAGTTTTCTGGATGTTGAGTTTTTTAAAAAATGTAAATGTATTTATTTTAATTGGAGGTTAATTACTTTACAATATTGTATTGGTTTTGCCATACATCAACATGAATCCACCGCAGGTATACACATGTTCCCCATCCTGAACCCCCCTCCCTCCTCCCTCCCTGTACCATCCCTCTGGGTTATCTCAGTGCACCAGCCCCAAGCATCCAGTATCATGCATTGAACCTGGACTGGCAATTCATTTCATATATGATATTATACATGTTTCAGTGCCATTCTCCCAAATCATCCCACCCTCTCCCTCTCCCACAGAGTTCAAAAGACTACTCTATACATCTGTGTCTCTTTTGCTGTCTCGCATACAGGGTTATCGTTACCATCTTTCTAAATTCCATATATATGTGTTAGTATACTGTATTGGTGTTTTTCTTTCTGGCTTACTTCACTCTGTATAATAGGCTCCAGTTTCATCCACCTCATTAGAACTGATTTGGATGTTGAGTTTTAAGCCAACTTTTTCACTTTCCTCTTCACTTTCATCAAGAGGCTCTTTAGTTCCTCTTCACTTTCTGCTATAAGAGTGGTATCATCTGCATATCTGAGGTTATTGATATTTCTCCCGGCAATCTTGATTCCAGCTTGTACTTTATCCAGTCCAGCATTTCTCATGATGTACTCTGCATATAAGTTAAATAAGCAAGGTGACAATATACACTCCTTTTCCTATATAGAACCAGTCTGTTGTTCCATGTCTAGGTCTAACTGCTGCTTCCTGACCTGCATACAGATTTCTCAGGAGGCAGGTCAGGTGATCTGGTATATCCATCTCTTTCAGAATTTTCCACAGTTTTTTATGATCCACACAAAGCCTTTGGCATAGTCAATAAAGCAGAAATAGACATTTTTCTGGAACTCTCTTGCTTTTTTGATGATCCAGTGGGTGTTGGCAATTTGATCTGTGGTTCCTCTGCCTTTTCTAAATCCAGCTTGAACATCTGGATGTTCATGGTTCACGTACTATTGAAGCCTGGCTTGGAGAATTTTGAGAATTACTTTGCTAGCGTGTGAGATGAGTGCAATTGTGCAGTAGTTTGAGCATTCTTTGGTATTGCTTTTTTAGGGATTGGATGAAAACTGACTTTTTCCAGTACTGTGGTCATTGCTGAGTTTTCCAAAGTTTCTGGTATATTGAGTGGAGCACTTTCACAATGTCATCTTTTAGGATTTGAAATAGCTCAGCTGGAATTCCATCATCTCCACTACCTTTGCTTGTAGTGATGCTTCCTAAGGCCCACTTGACTTCGAATTCCAGGATATCTGGCTCTAGGTGAGTGATCACATCATTGTGGTTTATCTGGCTCATGAAGGTCTTTTTTGCATAATTCTTCTGTGTATTGTTGCCACCTCATCTTAATATCTTCTGCTTCTGTTAGGTGCATATCATTTCTATCCTTTATTGAGCCCATCTTTGCATGAAATATTCCTTTGATATCTCTAATTTTCTTGAAGAGATCTCTACTCTTTCCCATTCTATTGCTTTTCTCTATTTCTTTGCATTGATTGCAGGGGAAGGCTTTCTTATCTCTCCTTGCTATTCTTTGGAACTCTGCATTCAAATGGGTATATCTTTCCTTTTCTCCTTTGCCTTTCACTTCTCTTCTTTTCTCAGCTATTTGTAAGGCCTCCTCAGACAACCATTTTGCCTTTTTGCGTTTCTTTTTCTTGGGGATGGTCTTGATCCCTGTCTCTTGTACAATGTTATGAACCTCCGTCCATAGTTCTTCAGGCACTCTGTCTATTAGATCTAATTCCTTGAATCTATTTGTCTCTTCTACTAATTGTATTATTATAAGGGATTTGATTTAGGTCATACCTGAATGGTCTAGTGGTTTTCCCTACTTTCTTCAAGTCTGAATTTGACAATAAGGAGTTCATGATCTGAGCCACAGTCAGCTCCCAGTCTTGTTTTTGCTGACTGTATAGAGCTTCTCCATCTTTGGCTGCAAAGAATATAATCAATCTAATTTTGATATTGACCATCTGGTGATGTCCATGTGTAGCGTCTTCTCTTGTGTTATTGAAAGAGGGTTTTTGCTATGACCAGCGCATTCTCTTGGCAAAACTCTATTAGCCTTTGCCCTGCTTCATTTTGTACTCCAAAGCCAAATTTGTCTGTTACTCCAGGTATTTCTTGACTTCCTACTCTTGTATTCCAGTCCCCTGTAATGAAAAGGACATCTTTCTTGTGTGTTAGTTCTAGAAGGTCATAGAACTGTTCAACTTCAGCTTCTTCAGCATTACTGGTTGGGGCATAGACTTGCATTACTGTGATATTGAATGGTTTGCCTTGGAAATGAACAGAGATCATTCTGTGGTTTTTGAGATTGCATCCAAGTACTGCATTTTTGACTCTTGTTGACTATGATGGCTACTCCATTTCTTCAAAGGGATTCTTGCCCACAGTAGTAGCTATAATGGTCATCTGAGTTAAATTCACTCATTCCAGTCCATTTTAGTTCGCTGATTCCTAAAATATTGACGTTCATTCTTGCCATCTCCTGTTTGACCACTTCCAATTTGCCTTGATCATGGACATAACATTCCAGGTTCCTATGCAATATTGCTCTTTACAGCATTGGACTTTCCTTCCACCACTAGTGACATCCACACCTGCATGTTGTTTCTGCTTTGGCTCTGTCTCTTCATTCTTTCTGGCATTATTTCTCCACTGATCTCCAATAGCATATTGGGCACCTACCGACCTGAGGAGTTCATCTTTCAGTGTCATATCCTTTTGCCTTTCATACTGTTATGGGGTTCTCAAGGCAAGAATACTGAAGTGGTTTGCCATTCCCTTCTCCAGTGGACCACATTTTGTTAGAACTTTGACCTGTCCATGACTTGTCTGTCTTGGATGGCCCTACATGGCATGGCTTCATGGCTTTAATGGTTGTATTGAGTTAGACAAGGCTGTGGTCCATGTGATATTGGTTAGTTTTCTGTGATTGTGGTTTTCATTCTGTCTGCCCTCTGATGGAAAAGGATAAGAGGCTTATGGAAGCTTCCTGATCAGAGAGACTGAGGGGGAAACTGGGTCTTATTCTGATGGGCGGGGGCATGCTCAGTAAATCTCTAGTCCAGTTTTCTGTTCTTGGGCAGGGCTGTGTTCTCAGTGCCCCCAACCCTGCAGCAGGCCACCGCCGACCCACGCCTCTGCTAGAGACTCCTGTACACTCACAAGCAAGTCTGGGTTAGTCTCTTGTGGGGTCACTGCTCCTTTCTCCTGGGTCCCGGTGCACACAAGGTTTTGTTTGTGCCCTTCAAGAGTCTGTTTCCCCAGTCCTGTGTAAGTTCTGGTGATTCTGTGGTGGGGTTAATGGCAACCTCCTCCATGAGGGCTTATGCCATCCTCAGGTCTATTGCACCCAGAGCCCCTGCCCCTGCAGCAGTCCACTGCTGACCTGTACCTCTGCAGGAGACATTCAAACACAGTTCTGTCTCAGTCTCTGTGGGGTCTCTGAGTCCTGGTGTGGACAAGGTTTGTTTGAGCAAAGTACTATAAAGGTCATTTATTATAAGGCATATCACAACATTTAAAATATCCCTATCCTCTTAGATTTCCTTTATTTTTTAAAAAACCACTTACTTATGTTTTTATTTATTTAATGTTGGTCGCTCTGGTTCTTTGTTGCTGTGCACGGGCTTTCTCTAGTTGCAGTGAGTGAGAGCTACTGTGCACAGGCTTCTCTTGGATTCTTTTGTGGAGCATGAACTCTAGGCATTTAGGCTTCAGTAGCTGTGGCACACAGGCTTAGTTGACATGCACCATTGGGATCGTCCCACAGCAGGGATCAAATCTATGTTCCCTGCATTGGCAGGTGGATTCTTAACCAATGGACCACCAGAAACCCAGCCCCCATCTTTAGGTTTCTTGATGGACTACCTGTACGGCACTCTGATCAGAGTGTCCAAGTCTAACTCTTGAGGACAGCACAGTTCCCACTAATGTATTATCCTCTGGGAAAAAAAAGAAAGAAAATTGCCAGGAGCCACCATGGGAGATCTCACCCATGACAAGGTCATGTGGAAGAGAACTGTTAAGCAAGGCTTCAGGACTCAAGGTGCTCTCTAGGCTTTCTCGAGCATCTACCCCCAAATCAGAATCTGTCTGTTTTACTATTTCGTGACTTTCACCAACTCCTCTGACATTAACAGGGAGCTATCCCCGACCACCTTTCTCTGGAGAAAATCAACTTAGGGCTATAGTTAATAAGTCTCCTGGACATGAGAGGAATATTTCAAATCAAACCCCCTCTGTTAGCATTCTAGCTTGCTTGGCAGGTCTATCCTGACTCTTGCAGCTATGCATATGATTATTTACAGCCTCCCAACTGTGAGAGGCATGGAAAGCCTAAAACATAGAGCCTTTCAAAGAGTTAAAAGTTATTAGAGTAGTGCTGGTGTAGGATTTCATTACTGGGCCAATGCTTGTTGCTAAGTTCCCATATCTCTTATCCACTGTGCACCTGGGAGTGCATTAGTTAACATAGTTGGAATGTAAGAAAAACAAGTATAGCCTTGAAATTAACCACATCAGACTTTTGAGCTAATTGGTTCTTTCTTGTAACTCACTGCACCTTTGCTCTGTGAAAAATGTAACTCTGTTTAGCATTTTCTGAGGCTGACATAGATTAGAAATATAAAGAAAAAACACTTTGAGGGAATGTAAGTTTTCTGGTTGAGCAGCCTTTATCAAAAGAGGGTCATAAAATGTTCACAGGCCTCCAAGGCCAGAAGATACTGTACACAACATCATTTGTGGGAAAGGTATGCAGAAAAAATCCTGGTTTCGATAAGGGCAAAACTGCTGGAATGTTTGGGCTGACTCTGTATGACCTTGCATCTTTCATTTCCCTCTATGTACAAGTAAAGGTATAAAAGACCCTTTTGAATTAAAGTAAAGGAGCCTCGCTCATCGAAGCAGCTTGGTCTCCCTGTGTCAATCATTCTCTCTCTCTCCCTCTCCCTCTCTTTTTCAGGCTGATCCCTTGGAGCATAGAGGCTCCCTGTGTTCACTTATCTGCCTGGGTTTCTAAGACCTGAACGGGAAGATGTTCTGCGTCTTCACTCCCTTGGGAGTCCGGGAGGGCACCTGTGGCCTCCGTGAACAGGGCAAAGTCCTTGTCTCGGAGATTTATTGGCTTTCTGTGTAAACCAAGGAATATCAGCCTCTTTCTCTCCTCTATTTTCTTATCTTCAACATTCTTTCCTTATCTCTCTCTAAATCAATCGCCGACGCCATTTCTCCTTCAGGTTTCCCTGGATCCTGCGGGGGCTGGACCCCGGCAGAAAAATATTCCCTCCTCTGTATTAAATGAATGTTTCTATTGTTTCAATGTTGTGCTTTTTAAGTTATATTGAGAAGACTATCCTGTTGGGGTTCATTGCATAAGGCCACACTCCTTTAGGCTGCATGATATTTCTTAAAGATGTTGATCCTCAGAGATGATGAAAAAAATCACAATCCAGTTGGCAGGAACAGGGAACCTCAGGTTATTTCCTGACCTCACTATTTTGATTTAGACTTTGGTGAAGGCACTTGTCAACCAGTATTTGTGGGAGTTGAGATTGCCACTGCCCTTTGGAAATGAGCTGGTTCTAGGAAAGAACCATGTAGTCAACTTCAGGCTGACAGTGAGTAAAAGATATTTGAAAGTGTAATATCTAATTTCACATAACTGTATGTATTTATTTCATTGTTATTGCTTAGCCATATTGAGGCCAAAGCCACAAAGATGTTCTATTCAACGTTTTCTGCTTTAAGAAGTCATCTTCTATCTGATTCTACCTGCTACCACTATCCTACCTTTGCTTTCTAGACTATCTTTTCAGATCATATAATCTTGAGGGGGAAGTGTTCCTCTATTCCAGTCCCCACCTGTTGAAACAGGTGTCAAGTGACTCCTTACTATTCTACCTTATTAGTGTATGTGATTCGCACAACAGTATCTGAACTTCCATTGTTGTATGTAAAGCATTCTATTTTATTTTAATAATTACCCACGACCACAGCTTCTTCACATAAGCCAAATAAGTACGATTGATTCAGACTTTTGGCATTGGTGGACCCATGGTGCCACAGTAACCGGGCAGATGTGGAGCCAAGTCTGGAAAGTTCTTTTGGTAAGGGAAAGAAAAAGAGGAAGAGCCAGCTGGTTTGTAGTATAAGAGACTGAAGCATCTCCTCTGCACATCCTGCCATCCTCCCTTCACTGTTGGGCACAGGGCAGGGGCTATCTTGCAATAACAGCCATCTGCCCCTCGCAATTCTCAAAAGTTACATGTGCAATTTCGTGGCCATGTTCCCTTTTCTTCTCTCTTAAAGGTTGTCCCTATTGTCCATTTTAATTCATTTTCATCTGTGTAAAATTATTAGAGTTAGACTTATACCATATAATTTATTGAGTCAACAACCCGCACTTTCACTTGAAATAACTTTGTCCAAAGTATATGACAGAATAGTTAGAGTGAAGAAAGTGATATAACCGCACCCTTCAACTTCTGTATTTCCTATTTGATAAGCCATCTGCTACATTAAAATTTATATTTTATTTTTTATTTTTAGGATTAGAATTCATTTAATTCCTTAAAATGTGAGTGTCTTTGTCCCATCAGGGTGCTATGACAAAATATAATAAACTAGTGGCTTATAAATAACATTTATTTCTTATAGATCAGGAGGCTAGTAAATTCAAGATCATGATGCTGACAGATACTGTGTCTGGTGAGAGTTTCCTGGTTCATAGATGGTTATCTTTTCACCAGGTTTTCACTTTTGGAAGAGGCTGAGGAGCTCTGTGAGGCTTCTTTATAAAGGTTTTCATGACCTAGTCACCTTTCAAAGATCCCACATCCTAACATCATCACCTTGGGGATTAGGATTTCAACACATACATTTTGGAGAGACACAAACATTAAGACCATAGCAGAGAGTGTCTTTGGTCACAGATTAAATGCAACGATAACTAGCCTGAAGCAGGAAATACTCATTGAACCTGTATAAGATGTCTATAGAGTTTCAGGCACTGTGTTAGACCCTACAGTGAAGAAGTCAACATCTATAAAGTGTTAGTCGCTCAGTCATGTCTGACTCTACAACCCCATGGACTTCAGCCCACCAGGTTTCTCTGTCCATGGGATTCTCCAGGCAAGGATACTGGAGTGGATTGCCATTCACTTCTCCAGGGGATCTTCCCAACCCAGGGATTGAACCTGGGTCTCCCACATTGCAGGCAGATTCAGACTGCAGCCACATTGCAACATATAGAGGTATCTTTAGATAAACCCAGAATGCCAACTCTTTAGTTCCTGTGAGGAAAATTACTGTAATTCCAGAATGACCACAAGAGTCACTATTTCCTTAAAGGCAAATCAATATAGGAAGCTGAGTTACAATCAAAAGGCAGCTAGGCAAGCAGAAATAACAAAAATACATAGTGAATAAAGTCATTCACCCTTTTGTTTATTCATTCAACAAATATTTATCTAGAGCTATTTTACTGATGGTTTGTTGTTTTTATGTTTAATTGAAGTCACACTTAAGATGTAGAATTACTAAATCCATTTACTTAAAGATTTGTAAGAGGTCTTCCTGCAAAACTATACTTATCAAAACCTCATACATTTAAAAAATATTTCTTCTGGACATAAAGGTCAATGGTATTGAAGGTATATATTAGGAAGATGGCAATGACGACCCTGTATGCAAGACAGGGAAAGAGACACAGATGTGTATAACGGACTTTTGGACTCAGAGGGAGAGGGAGAGGGTGGGATGATTTGGGAGAATGACATTCTAACATGTATACTATCATGTGAATTGAATCGCCAGTCTATGTCTGACGCAGGATGCAGCATGCTTGGGGCTGGTGCATGGGGATGACCCAGAAAGATGTTATGGAGAGGGAGGTGGGAGGGGGGTTCATGTTTGGGAATGCATGTAAGAATTAAAGATTTTAAAATGTAAAAAATAAAAAACTAAAAAAAAAAAATACACAAATACAGGAATGAAAATACCAATGTTAAACTATAGTGATCTCTGAGATGCATTGAATCTCTTCCTTTAATTAAATTTATATTTTCAAAAAATGTAAAAAAAAAAATAAAATAAAATGAAAAAGTTTATATTGAAGGTATGTATCCAAATGAAAGAAAAGGTAGACCAATACAGTATTGCATACTTAATGGTGGCAGCCACAAAAATCATCATCAACTTATTTATATCAGAAAGAGGAGATTGGCTATCTCCCTGATCTTTTATTATATAAAAGTGAGTTGGACTATAACCATAGGCTGCTGTGAGGTCCACATTATGTATCCATTATAGATGCATTTGATGACTTTGGTGCTTTAGGATTCTTTCCTAGCTCACCCTGAGGCTAAACTGAAAGGACTTAGTTATTTATTCACAAAGTATATAGTATATAACTCATGTGGGTATTCAGTGCAAAATAATTAATAGGCATACTATTAGGCTGAGAAAGAATCAGCCTAATCTTAAAGCAGAATCTTGTATGCGTCCAGTTTATTCTGGTTTTCATAGGACAAGAGAGAAAGGAGAGAAGAAAGAAACTATGTTTCAATAGAGATTTCCATTAGAGTAACACTGGGTGATTTGCTGAGTTTTTAAAGGACTGAATGGCAGAATCAATTCACTGTTTTTGCCACTGCTGCTTAAGAAAGTATATTTATCAGCATTTAACATATAAGGTTTCAGTTTGAACAATATATAATTCTAGACTCAAGCTCTTTCACAGCTTTCCTATTGGCTTTTTGAAACATGCTAAACAGTTGCTAGTGTGAGGTCATTAATAAAATAGGATGGTGAAAAAGCAAATTTCTTCAGAAATATAAACTTCAAGATTAACAACCTCTATTTTAAATACAAGAAATGAGTATAGGACTTCTCTCATGGTGCAGTGGATAAGACTCTGTCTGCCAATGCAGGGGACACAGATTCGATCCCTGGTCCAGGAAGATCCCATATGCTGTGGAGCAACTAAGCTCCTGTACCATAGTGTCTGAGCCCTGTGCTGTAGAGCCTGCAAGCCACAACTACAGAGCCTGTCTGCTGCAATTACCGAAGCCTGTGTGTTCTAGAGCCCAGGAACTTCAGCTACTGAGCCTGTGTGCTGCAACTACAGAAACCTGCACCCTAGATAGAGCCTGTGCTCCGCAGTAAGAGAAGCCCACAAGCCACAAGGAAGAGGAGCCCCCACTTGAGGCAGCTAGAGGAAGCCCATGCACAGCAACAAAGACTTAGTGCAATGAGATAATTAAAAAAAAAAAAAAAGAAATGCATGACAATGGCCTTGTCATTATATTCTTTCTTTCTTCACTTCTTATGTTTGGCACTTCAGATTCAACCTAGTACTTAATTAGCAGTGATGGTGAACAAAAAGTTCTTCATCAGGTTATTTGTATCACCACACTTCTCAAATTGGAAATTGTAAACCTTGGCACTCATATTACTGTATTTCCAGGTTAGAAACTATAATCCACAGGTGCTCTTGAGATAATTTTAATGAAGGTATAGAAGGATTGTGTATTCATTTCCTAAAGTGTTGTGTTAGTCACTCAGTTGTGTCTGACTCTTTGAGACCCCATGGACTGTAGCCTGCCAGGCTCCTCTGTCCATGGAATTCTCCAGGCAAGAGTTCTGGAGTTGGGTGCCATTCCCTTCTCCAATTCATTTCCTAGGGCTGCTGTAATTAATTTCACAAACTGTGTGGCTTGAAACAATAGAAACTTATTCTCCCCTAATTTTGAATTCTAGAAGTTCAAAGCCAGGGTCTCATCAGGGCAGCTTCTTTCTGGAAGCTCTAAGGAAGAAGCTGTTCCATGCCTCTCCTAGCTCCCACCGGTTGCTGGCAGTCTTTGGGTTTATAGCTGCATCAATTCAATCACTCCATCTTCATGTGGGCCTCTCCCTTGTGTGTGTCTGTTGCTGTTTGTCCTCTCCTCTTTTTATAAGGACGCTAGTCTTTGGATTTAGGTCCCACTCTAATCCAGTATGACCTCATCTTAAATCATTGTATCTGCAAAGACTCTATTTCCAAGAAAGGTCACATTCTAATGTTCCAGGTGGACAAGAATTTTAGAGGAGACACTATTCAACCCACTACAGACAGTGAGTATGCAATCAAGTGTTTAAACAACTTTGTTGAACATATATATATAAACAATGTCTAGATTAATTTTTACTTGGACAACTCATATATTTAAATGAAAATGGTAAATGTAAAATCATAAATACAGATTCAGGAGTTCAATATTCCAAATACTGAAAAGCATATGGTACCAAGGAGACTTTGCAAAATGTTTACTACAGTAAGTGCAGTTATTTGTTAGAAAACAAAAATGATATCTGCAGAGGCAGCTCAAAAAAGTGGTTTTTGACTCATTCAACTGTTTCCATTCTCTACCCTTCCAATAATCTGTTCATCCTCTCACCTATTCAAAAAGAATGTAAAGTGATTTCTAAAAGTGCATTCAAAACAATGAGTATAAGTGAAAAAATTAGATAAAGGGGAAAAGTGAGTTTAGAAAAATAAGAAGTCAGGAACTAAAACTAGATTAAATCTGATATATTTGTGAAACAGAGATGAACCACAATTTGGCTCTGAACTTTCCAGTAGATTAGTTACATGGTCCATGGTCTTGGTAAAATGAAACAGTTATTGATGTTTCTTTATATGTAAACAAGGAAATAGAACATTATTTAGCAAAGTGAATTACTTGTTTTCATCGTTAGAATATTAGATGATAAATATATTTTTTAAATACTTTACTTGGATAGTCTTTTCTGAAACTTCTCAGAGAAGTCACAGGTTTTCTACAGAACTTTTGTGGGGGGATGGGAGAGATGGGAGAGAGATTATCTTTTCTAAATGCTTACAAACAGAGACATAGTATATTATCTCTGTTTTGAAAACAACACAGTAAGAACAAACAAAACAAAAAAGCAACCCAGAATAGGAAGTATTTTGGTATTGAAATAAAAGTAGAAGAATGGTTAAATAATCTATTGTGCACCTGTGAAACTATAGAATATTAAGCAAAGAGCAATTAAAAAGAAGGTACTGGCACAGAAAGATCTCTAAGTCATATTACTAAGTGAAAATAATGAGTTACAGAAGAATGACCTATGGTTTGATTGCATTTTTACGTTAAACACACAAATAAACCCACACTCTATATATGTGTATATAGATACATGTTTGTATATATTCACCTTTGTTGTTGTTTTATTGCTAAGTTTTGTCCGACACTTTTGCAACCCCATGCACTGTAGCCCACCAGGCTTCTCTGTCCATAGGATTTCCCAGGCAAGAATATTGGAGTGGGTTGCCATTTCCTCCTCCAGGGGATCTTCCCAACCCAGGGATCAAACTCTTGTCTCCTGAATTGGCAGGCAGATTCTTTACCACTGGGTCACCTGGGAAACCATATATTCACCTACATACTTGTAAATAATTGGAAAAGTTTAAAAGGATAAGCTGTAAATTACCCATATTGTTACTTCTGTGTGGTGGAGAGAAAATGAAGTTGGACCTTAAGTTCTATATTAATTGGACTTTATATAAGCATACATTTGTATGTTACCTGCATAATTTAAAAATACTCTACAGATATTATCATCTTTTTCATAATGTCCCACCAGGGGCTTATCCTCTTTGTTAAATTTTGATGGGAAGGACATTGCAAAGCTCAAACTGATTCAAAATATTTCTTCAATAGCCTGCCATGGTGGGTTCTCCTTCCCTATCTTGTCTGATATATGCCCATAATTTGAAGCACTTTCTTGAGTTATATAATAAAGGTAGGAATATTATTCTTGTATATGTATCCTTAAAATGTATACAACTGGTATGGTCAGGCTTTTGACTAAGCATAAATGAGGTCATATTAAGTTTTTAATGCCCAAATTATAACTTGAGCTCCTACTGACTTAACCTTTAGTCAGTCATTTCTCCTGTGTTTCCTGTTACCCCCAGAAGGATAGCTTACATCTGCTTACAATTTGTTCTGTCCACTGCAATAATCATCCTCGCCCACCACATTCCATTTCTACTGCTCTGGTAACACTGTGTCTACCCACATGCCCTTACTGACCTCCAAGAATCTTGAAGGGACCTTATTGTCACCTTGCTAATGTTCTGTCCCTTCCTGATTATTAGTGGTAGCTTTACCAAGTCATTGTCTTTGGACTCTTCCAGAGCCTCCACCATTCAGGTCTGAGAACAGCGCCAGGCTGAATTAGCGGGAGGAGATATCAGCCCTCTTCTGGGCTCTGAGCTACATCATCCACCTGCAACTTAAAGACTCTGCTTAGAGTCACAAAGCTTCCCCTTCATCCTCTCCCTTCAATTTCCAGTCCCCAACTGTCAGCTCCTCTCTTCTCTGTGTCTTTCCCCTTCCCAACATAAAAGAGGAAGATAAAGCTTGGAATCCACTAGCATAGAACAGTATGTGATCAGAACATCTAGCATCTGTGGTCAAGTTAATATACTAAAAAGGTCAAGTATCTTAATGGTTTCTCCCAAGAACAAAGGAATAGTCTTCTACAAAGGCAAAGAAAGAAGACTCACTTCTGGGTACAAGAGAAACTGCAACTCTTAAATGACAACTTTCTCACCACATAGGAAAGCCTTCAACTTGCCCCTTCCTCTTATGTAGGGAAAAACCCAGTTCTTCCCTACTGCCTTTCTCCCCACTGTGTCCCCTTTATCTTCACACAGAAACTTCACTTCAGGCACTTCTGGCCCCTGAATGTATGGAGGTTTCCCCTACACCAAGAAATTCTCCATGACATCAGTTGGGTGACACTTTAACTCAGTTCTGACACTCTCTACCTGGAGATGGTGTCAGATCCTGTAAGTTAAGAGCTCCATCCCGCAAGCTGTCCCAACCCCCACATTTCAGATGCGGACTGCAAGAAGCAGGTCTCCAAGGCATTCACCACTTCTGACTAATTTGGCTTCAAATCTGAGATTCTTACAATTTTTAAAAAATATTTATGTATTTAATTTTGGCCTTGTTGAGTGTTAGTTGCAGCACATGGGATCTTCCCTGCATTATGCAGGATTTTTCCTTGCGGTGCACAGACTCTCTAGTTGTGGCATGGGATCTGGAGCTTGCAGACTCAGTAGTCACGATGCATGGGCTTAGTTGCTCTGCAGCATGTGAGATCTTAGTTCCCTGACCAAGGAATGATCCTGAGTCTTCTGCACTGCAAGGTGAATTCTTAACTACTGGACCACCAGGGAAGTTCCCCCTAGATTTTGATTGATTTGCTTGAATGGCTCATAGAGCTCAAGGAAATGTTTACCAGTTTATTAAAGGATATGACAAAGGATACAAGTGAACAGTCGGATGAAGAGATACAAAGGGCAAGGGATGTGGCAAGGGGCCTGGAGCTCCCAGGTTCTCTCCCAGCATCTCCATGTGTTCACCGACTGGGAAGCTCTCTTAATCCTGCACATTTGGGATTTTATGGAGACCTCATCACAGAGGCAAGATCAATCACTAACTCCATTTTCATTCCTTCTTCCTTCCCAAGAGAATGAAGGGGTAGGGGCAGGTCTTTGTGACTAAGCTTCTAATTAAGGCTCAGTTTTTAGGGCAGCCAGCCCTCATCCAGAAGACACCCAGAAGCTGAATCAGAATCTCTTTATTAAAGCAAAAGGCACTCCTATCACCCAGGAGATTACCAGTGTTTCAGGAGCTCAGTGCCAGGAACTGAGGCGGGGAGCAAGGGGGAGGGTTGGCAGAGACCATATTTTCTACTATATCACACTAATCCAGGGTTGAAAAATAGTAGGACCCAGGCTCAGCTAGGGCATTGTGGGCACAGAGGAAGCTCTACCATCCAGAAGGAAAAAAAGATAACCTTTCCCCCATTAACTCTATAAATTTACAATAGTTTATCAAATTGGTAAAGGCACAAAGAGTTGAAACTCATAAGACCAATCAATGTCAGTGTATGAAAGGTCTGAAATGCTCCATAATAGTTCCATATGAATCTGGTAGGAAACAGGAAGGACAGAAGGGGAGAGAGGAAGCTTCCCAAAAGAGATTCTAGACATGAGTTGTGTGGAAGACAAACTCTGGCCCTATCAATTAAGCAGTAAATGCTTTGACTCTCTAAATTCACCCATAAGTTAATATCAACAAACTGGAAACGTTGTCATAAAGGTGACTGACATGAATTACAAATCATGTAGATAAAGAGTTCCTATTTGTAGATTGGAAAAGCTAATAAGCTCCCATCAAAAACACTGGGCAAAATCTACAAACAGAAAATTAGCTGAAGGGGGGATGAAAGCTTAAAAATGATTAAAAGAATTGGATAAAAGTTTCATTTGGCACATTAACAAAACCAAATATAAGGTAAAACAATAACTACTTTCCACTTGTGCCAAGCAAAGTTTGTTTGTGCTAGATCATAGAGGCTCTCAAGTACTGTCCTCGTGCAGCTAGAATTTATTCTGTAATACTAGGAACACACTGATAGAACATTTTTTTTAGCAGAAGAGTAACATCATCTCAGCCCTCTCCCTCTTTTTAAAAGGGAGATTAATTAGTCAATGGGGAAAAGGATGGATTAAAGAAGATGAGATTGTCTACAACAATTGTAAAGACAAGGGAACAGTTCCAAAGATGGTCTGTGCAGGCATGTTGTTGGAAATCTAACTTTGGAAAAACCCATGAGGAAGGACTGAATTATGTACCGCCTGCTGCCATCCATTATACCATCTCTCAGTAGACCACGCTGCTTGATAAGTGATGCTAATGTATCATGAGGATCTGTGTAAGTGGATATCACACAAGACCAGCCCTGAACACATTTCTCAAATTGAGCAGAGGTGTCCTTCTACAGAAATGTTGTCTTTCCACAAAAGCTAGGAGGCACCAGCATCAAGAATTAGGGCATTTCCATTTTCAGAAAGTGCTTTGCTTCAATTATTTCTCAATGTTTATGACCCATGAGGAACAATTTTTCTCAGCCTCCTTAAAATGTCGATGCTATCCATTTTTAATGGTCCTGCTTCGTTGCAAAGATAGCCTACCTTAATGAGAGTTCCTGAAGTTTGGCTTTACTCCAAGAACAAAGAGTTTTCAGATACATATTTTTAAAGATATTGCAACCTCTTAAATGACTTTCCCCAAATGAACGTAAATATTGTTCTTTCTTTCACAGAAATAACTGAAAAGCAATTCAATTTGATTGGCAATAATATTGAGCAAAGCCCCATTTTCCTGCTCAGATTTCTTCTCTTTACTTCCTATGCTTTAACCATGTTCTCTACAGTGTACCATGGACATGGTTATGCAATGATGGCTTACCCTTTACCCTGCTGGCGTCTGGCCTGTCAGCTGTACTCAGATGACTAGAGAGCTAATTGGCTGTTTTATTATTGTTGTTTATTACTATTATATGGAAGTATTTTACAGAACTTTTCCAGGCAGAACGCTAGGTGTGCAAAAGTAGTATTTGGGCTACAGCAACTTCCTCTTTCTTTTTGTAGGTGGGTGCAGTCGGCCTTAGGAGAAGGTGGTGGCACCCCACTCCAGTACTCTTGCCTGGAAAATCCCATGGACGGAGGAGCCTGGTGGGCTGCAGTCCATGGGGTCGCTGAGGGTCGGACACAACTGAGCGACTTCACTTTCACTTTTCACTTTCATGCTTTGGAGAAGGAAATGGCAACCCACTCCAGTACTCTTGCCTGGAGAGTCCCAGGGACGGGGGAGCCTGGTGGGCTGCCGTCTATGGGGTCGCGCAGAGTCGCACATGACTGAAGTGACTTAGCTGCAGCAGCAGTCGGCCTTGTGGATCCCAGCAGTCCTTAGCAGGGTCCTTCACAGAAACGGAAGGATAAAAGTTGGTACAACTGCCAGAGATCAGGGAAAGCATGCGTATTCCAAGATGTGGAGTGAATGGTAGCATGTGGGACTGACAGAGTGGAATAAGTATGGGACAAGAAATTAGAAAACTGGGATTTTAGACTCAGATCTGCCACTAACTAGACTTGTGACCTCTGGCAACCCTTTCAGCCTCACAAGGTCTGACTTTTCTCATCTGCAATGGGAGGAAAATGAGCTAAGGTTGTGTCTAGCTATGATCCTCTGTGATTAATTTACCTACTCCCAAATTTGATATCTGTGACTATGTAAGATTTTTGACTCTTGCCAAATGGAGGGCATCTGGCATGCCATTGTTAGCACTAACCACGATGTAAGCAATTAAACTGATTTGTTATGTTAACCCAGAGGGAACTAAAGCTATTGAAACAGTGTCCTGAGGGTTAGGGAGACATTGGATATGGCTTAGTGACTGCTTGCATAATCTTAATTGTTATCTCTATGCTTTTCTCATTTTTTCCTTCTTCTCTTATCTTACTGTGTTTTATATTCCCCTTCCAGCTGCTCTGACTCTTTTCTTTCCTTTCCAGTGTTCAGGCTTTAGTGTTCTTGAAAAGGAATTTTCAGAATTTAAGAGTCTGAAAGAAATGTCATAT
Source organism: Ovis canadensis (assembly GCF_042477335.2). NCBI lineage: Eukaryota > Metazoa > Chordata > Mammalia > Artiodactyla > Bovidae > Ovis > Ovis canadensis. The sequence continues at coordinate 76,142,107 of NC_091251.1, forward strand.
TGTAGCTCTTGCTAAATGAAATACAATCCTGGCCAACTTCATGCATCAATTCACATTGGCAAAGCCTCTGGAGGATAAGGGTAGGGAGCGCTGCCCCAGCAGGAGTTCCTGGTACTGGGGTCCCAAAAGACGGTTCTTCTACATGGCATCCAAGCCCATGTGACTTATGTGTCGTAAGGCAGAGGCTCTCAATTTTTGCTTCTATCCTTCTGAAACTTGTGCCCTATTTTCTTGTTTCTTTTTTAAAAAAGTAATTAATTAATTTGGCTGTGTCAAGTCTTAGTTGAGACATGAGGGAACTCAGTTGCATCATGTGGGATCTCTCACTGGGGCTCGCAGACTCTCTAGTTGCAGCTCTTGGGCTTGGTTCCTCTGAGGCCTGTGGAGTCTTAGTTCCCTGATCAAGGTTTGAACCTGCATCTTGTGCACTGCATTGGACCACGAGGGAAGTCCCTCTTGGGCCTCTTTTATAAGGGCACTAATCCCACTCACAAGGGCTCTACATTCATGACCTAATCACTCACCACCATCTCCTAATATGATCACGTCAGGGGTCAGGATCTCAACATATGAATTTTAGGGGGACATAAACATTCAGTCCAGAACACAGTCTTACCTCTAAGATATTCCATCATAGTTAGATCCTTCCATTCAAGCTTTGGCCCAGTTTCTTGGGTCAGGGTCAGTACCCAGGGAATATTCTCAGCACACACCTAGAATGTTCTCAGGCTCCCATTGTTTTGCCTGATCTGCCTACACCTGATTAGTGTCTCCTTATGAGACTTAGCTTGTCCCAACACCTCTGCATTGGCTTAGTCAACCCTCAGCCGATTGGCTATTATTCTGAACTTTGGCACCAATCTCTGAGATCAGCTTTCCTGATCTCATGTCTTTACCTTTGGTCAGATTCTGGATGCATATGCTGAGCCCTAGGACCTCCCTTTGATATATTGTTTTCCAGACACAAGGACCTTGATTGAGTTTGTTAAAGTGATGGAGGTCAGCTTTGAGGGTAGAAACCAAATAAAGACATTTAAGCTAATTGAATTTCCTCTACTTGTCTTTATTTATTGAAAAAAATGCTATATTTGGGGTGCTAATTGTAATTCTATAAAAACCTCTTTTCAATAGTTTATTTGTAGTCCTGTCATTACTGATGGTTGGGCTTCCCAGGTGGTGCTGTGGTAAAGAATCTGCCTGCCAATCCAGGAAATGCAGGAGACACACATCAAATCCCTGGGCCAGGAAGATCCCTTGGAGTGGAAAATGGCAACCCACTCCAGGATTCTTGCCTGGGAAGTCTCATGGACAGAGGGGCCTGGCAGGCTCCAGTCCATGGGGTCGCAAAGATTAGGACATGACCGAGCACACACATATCACCGATGGTTAGTTCATTGAAATAAAACAATTTTTTTTCACCTCCATTTTTCTAGGTGACTGTCAGAAGAGCACACATTTAGAATCAGGTGCTTCTTAAGAATTATTAGCAAAAACGATTATTGACTGAAAACTGACAAAACTTGCTTGGAAGGCTCTCCCAAGTAAGTCACTCTATCACCCACTTTTGTGAGAGTTAAGATGAATCAACTTCAAAGAGGAAATGGAAATAAAAACACATCATTGCAAGCTTTAGGTTTTGGAAAAATGACAGGAAGAAACAAGCTGGCCAAATGCTTAAGAAGGTGTCGTCCTTTCTGAGAAACATTTCAGAAAAGAGGTTGATTAGAAAGGTTCACAAACATGGTCCAGGTCCAGTCTTGCAGAGAGCAACCTTACTTTACCCAGATTTGCTAAGAGAGCAAGCAGTCCATTAGCTCAGCGGCCAGAGCCTGAGGCTTGGAGCCAGAAACCCCTGAGTTGAAGCTTTGAGCCCTCTGTTTACCAGCTGTGTGCTCTTATGCAAGATGACCCAATCTTCCTCAGCTGGTTTCCTTCAGACAGAAAACAGGGGTAGCAATACTCATCTGAGAGGTACTTGTAACAGTTAAAGAAAATGCATATAAATCGTTTGGTCAATAAATGATAGCTTTATTTTAGTGAAGTGTTAGTCACTCAGTCATGTTCAGCTCTTTGCGACCCCATGGACTGTAGCCTACCAGGCTCTGTCCATGGGATTCTCCAGTTCAAAATACTGGAGTGAGTAGCCTTTCCCTTCTCCAGGGGATCTTCCCCTCCCAGGGATTGAACCTGGGTCGCCCACATTACAGGCAAATTCTTTACTGACTGAGCCAGCAGGGAAGCCCTTATTTCAGGGAAGGAAGGTTCAAATTCCAGTAGCTCATAAGGCTTGTTATCTGGCTATGAGAGATGAAATGCTTACATTCCTGGATTCAAAGGCACAGCTCAGAATGGTCTATGATTGCCAGCATGTTTCGCAGAAGCCTGCATTTAGACTTCCTTTATTTTGCCAAGTAGCAGTAAATGCTGATAGAAACTGTCACTTGTCACATTCTCAGAAGTCAGGCCTCTCCCTTATCTCTCCATTCCTCTCCAAGAAGGCTGTCTGGGGAGGCAGATCAAGAGTTCCGATAAGAGGCTGCTGCTTTGGCATCATCCTCTGCCCACTGGTGAAGATGTGCCAGATGCCCAGAGTTCGCTGGAGGAAACCAGCTTATTTTCATACAAATGGAAACTTTCACACATTGATTTTGAGGAAAGTCTTTTATGTTTGTAGTAAACATTACCGCTTAAGTGTGGTTATGGCTGGGATCAATCACAGTTTTAATCTGCATTGCTGCAGTGTAAGCAAATAGGGGGTCTTGGGAAAGTGTCCTGAACTTTGCAAATTTATTTCAAGAGAATTTCTAGAACTTCTGGGTGTTATTGCTGACATGGATTTTCACTTCCATACTAAATAGGTTCTCATTCCCTTATTTAATTACCAACTTATTTCAAAATAAGAGTTTAGTCTCTATGAACTTGACTACCTCTATTGTGGAATCATGGGCTTCCAAGTGGCAGCAGTGGTAAAGAACACACCTGCCAATGCAGGAGACGTAAGAGACACGGGTTCGATCCTTAGGTTGGGAAGATCCCCTGGAGGAGGACATGGCAACCCTCTCCAGTATTCTTGCCCAGAGAATCCCATGGACAGATGAGCTTGGCAGGCTACAGTCCATAGGGTCGCAAAGAGTTGGGCACAACTGAAGCAACTTAGCATGCACACATGCACATTGTGGAATCATACAATATTTGTCTTTTTGTGTGATCTAAATTTTTGATGGGGTTTTCCCTAAAGCTATGGTTTTTCTAGTAGTCATGTATGATGTGAGAGTCGGACCATAAAGAAGGCTGAGTCCCAAAGAATTGATGCTTTTGAATTGTGGTGCTGGAGAAGACTCTTGAGAGTCACTTGGACAGCAAGGAGATCAAGCAAGCCAAGCCTAAAGGAAATCAATGCTGAATACTCATTGAATGTACTGATGCTGAAGCTCTAATACTTTGGCCACCTGATGTGAAGAGCCAACTCACTGGAAAAGACCCTGATGCTGGGAAGGACTGAGGGCAGGAGGAGAAGGGGGACAGAGGTTAAGATGGTTGGATGGCATCACCAAGTCAATGGACATGAGTTTGAGTAAACTGCAAGAGATAACGAAGGACAGAGAACCCTGGCATGCTGTAGTCTATGGGGTTGCAAGTAATCAGACACAACTTAGTGACTGAACAACAACAGTCCCTTAGAAGAGAAAAAGAATGCATCAGAGGCAAAATTTCAGAGATAATGGCTAAGATATTTCAGAATTATTGAGAGATACTAATTTATAGATTCAATAATTTCACTCACTCCCAATAAGATAAATTCTGTAATATCCATGATAAATATAAACACAACTGTGTGTGTTACATATGACCATTGTTAAGAGTGTGAACCCTAAGAGTTCTCATCCCAAGAGAAAAAACCTTTTTTTCTATTTCTTTAATTTTATACCTATATGAGATGATAGATGTTCATTAACCTTACAGAGATCAAATTGCCAACATCTGCTGGATCATCGAAAAAGCAAGAGAGTTCCAGAAAAACATTTATTTCTGCTTTATTGACTATGCCAAAGCCTTTGACTGTGTGGATCACAATAAACTGTGGAAAATTCTGAAAGAGATGAGAATACCAGACCACCTGACCTCCCTCTTGAGAAACCTGTATGCAGGTCAGGAAGAAACAGTTAGAACTGGACATGGAACAACAGACTGGTTCTAAATAAGAAAAGGAGGATGTCAAGGCTGTATATTGTCACCCTGCTTATTTAACTTCTATGCAGAGTACATCATGAGAAATGCTGGGCTGGAAGAAGCACAAGCTGGAATCAAGATTGCCAGGAGAAATATCAATAACCTCAGATACGCAGATGACACGACCCTTATGACAGAAAGTGAAGAGGAACTAAAGAGCCTCTTGATGAAAATGAAAAAGGAGAGTGAAAAGTTGGCTTAAAGCTCAACATTCAGAAAACGAAGATCATGGCATCTGGTCCCATCACTTCATGGGAAATAGATGGGGAAACAGTGGAAACAGTGCCAGACTTTGTTTTTTGGGGCTCCAAAATCAGTGCAGATGGTGACTGCAGCCATGAAATTAAAAGACGCTTGCTCCTTGGCAGGAAAGCTATGACCAACCTAGATAGCATATTGAAAAGCAGAGACATTACTTTGCCAACAAAAGTCCGTCTAGTCAAGGCTATGGTTTTTCCAGTGGTCATGTATGGATGTGAGAGTTGGACTGTGAAGAAAGCTGAGTGCCGAAAAATTGATGCTTTTGAACTGTCATGTTGCAGAAGACTCCTGAGAGTCCCTTGGACTGCAAAGACATCCAACCAGTCCATTCTAAAGGAGATCAGGCCTGGGTGTTCCCTGGAAGGAATGATGCTAAAGCTGAAACTCCAATACTTTGGCCACCTCATGCGAAGAGTTGACTCATTGGAAAAGACTCTGATGCTGGGAGGGATTGGGGGCAGGAGGAGAAGGGGACGACAGAGGATGAGATGGCTGGATGGCATCACTGACTCGATGGACATAAGTTTGGGTGAACTCTGGGAGTTGGTGATGGACAGGAAGGCCTGGCGTGCTGCGATTCATGGGGTCGCAAAGAGTCGGACATGACTGAGCGACTAAACTGAACTGAACTGCTGCTGCTGCTGTTGCTGAACTGAATTGAACCTTACTGGGATAATCACTTCTTGATGTATGTAAATCAAATCATTATGCTGTACCTCTTAAAGTTATACAGTGTTGTATGTCAATTATATCTCAATAATACTGGAGGAAAAACAAACAAACAATAAAAGAGTTTACCTCCCACTAGTGAGCATTACGGTGATGGCAATTTCATAAAGTCAGGCCTGGAGAGAAATGAGGTTTGTTTTCACTTGGTATCTTCTGCTGTCTTTCAGTCAATTTGTGTATGAGTAGTTTGTTCATTCAGTGCCTCCACTGCCTCAAATTGGGTGACAGAAAACTTGAGAATCACTGTTTCCACAGACATCATCAACACTGAGTAGTGTTTATCATAAATTCACCTCTGTGTGTTGCCAAGCAAGACAGATAGGCAAAATAATTGTCTATGAGTTAAGCCTGTTAAACACACAGACAATTTCACAGACCTTTGGGTAATACCCAAATGGGTCTTTGGTAATTTGCAACAAAGATAAGTTATGTAGATAAAGGGGCAGGAGAGTTGGTAATATTCTGTTATTTAATTTAAAAATATATTTCTCTGTCCTTTTACCTTAAAGGTCTTCAAAAAAAGAAAGTGGAGTCAGGGTACTATAGTTTAGTGATTTCTAGATTTTTTTTCATGAGTCAGTTAAATTTAAAAACAAGATTGGAAGGACTAATATAAGATTGCCAGCTTTTTTGCATATTTGTCAAGTAAGGAAATTGAAAAAGAGATTGACTACAAACTATTGCTATCATTTCATGAATAAAGACATTTGAATACCAAAATAAAAGAGTAAATATAATTTCAGAATAAAGACTGATCTTTCAAAATGAATAACAGTCAATGAAGCTATTGAACATATTATATGCAAGGTACTGTTTTAAGCCATTTGACTGTACTATTTTGTTCATACAACCTTGTGAGATAGATACGATTATTATTCCCACTTTATGGATGAGGATATTGAGGTACAAAAAGAGGTAATATATCCAAAGTAACACAGTAAGGGTACAGTTTGAATTCATTTCTTCAGAGTCCATGATTTTCAAAACTATGTGATAAGTCTTGATAAGGCCTCACAAGCATTTAATTTTAGTGAAAAACCAGTTATATAACTTATTTTTCTTATTTTGATATTAACAGGTGAATACCTTGTCAGAGACCTGCATTCATCTGAAAATCAGGTTCTCTCTCAAAGGGGCAAGAGTAAGGACTCAGCATCTGCTTGGGCCTGAACTTCATGAAAGTCCTCAACTTTAGACTTTTGATGCTGTCTTCAAATACTGTTATATCTATAGATATAACCAGTTATTCACCAAACTTCTTTTTACATGCCTCCTGTAGTGCACTAGGAACTGACTTTTTTCAAAGTAAAGTTTCCAATTATTTTGTGGAAAATGTCATTCAACTGGCACTCAGGACCTCCCTGGTGGTTCAGTGGTTTAAGACTTTGTGCTGCTAACGCAGGAGGCATAGGTTCGATCCCTGGTCAAGGAACTGTAGCCTCCATGTTGCAACTAAGAGTTTTCACACCGCAAGTGAAAAAAAAATGCCTGGGAGGGGTTTGGGGGAATGGATACATGTGTATGTATGGCTGAGTCCCTTCACTGTTCACCTAAAACTACCACGACATTGTTAATTGGCTATAACCCAATACAAAATAAAACATTTAAAGTTACCAAAGGGAAAAAAAAAAGACTCTGCACACCACAACTAAGACCTAGAACAGCCAAATAAATAAGTAAATAAAAATAAATATTTATTTTAAAAAAGAGCTTTAAAAAATTCTATGTTGTGAAAGAGACAGTATTTATTTCCCATTCCTCATGTTTCCACTCAGGGATGGTTGGTCCATTTCCTTGTCAGGAGGAATAGGCACATCAGGACTCCTTTTATCTTTGTCCCCCATCCTCCCCTCTCCCAGGGAGATTGGATAGCTTAACCTGATTGGTGACTGGGCTTGGCTCTGGCCCTTTGGGGTTTTATCTTTCTGGGCCAGTCTGTCTCTGGGACACCGATATCTTCTGCTCTTCTGTGTGGTCTGCTCACTGAGGCAGCTCTGCACCTAAGATGAGGTCTGCTATTTCAGAGTTGGCATGAATGGATTTTGGGAAGGGTCTTATAAACTCCTTTGGCTTCACAGCTAAAATCACCTTGTCCCATCTGCTTTGCCTGTTATAAAATTAACAGGTGTTTATTTTTCTCTCTCATGTTTTCTTTCTTATTTGGTTGCAGATTTTGGAAAGGAGGAAAAGAGCTGTTGTTTATTTAGTCCCTAAATGCCAACGGGGCTTCCCAGGTGGCGCTAGTGGTAAAGAACCTGCCTGCCAATGTGGGAGACATAAGAGACGTGGGTTCTATCCCTGGGTCAGGAAGATCCCCTGAAGTAGGGAATGGCAACTCACTCCAGTATTCTTATCTGGAGAATCCCATAGAGGAGCCTGGCAGACTACAGTCCAGAGTCCAACAGAGATGGACATGACTGAATCAACTTAGCACAGCACAGCACAAACTCCAAAACTGTGTGATATCACACAATTGTAAGAGGAGATTCGGAAGGAACCCTAAGAGGTCATGTGGAACCATATCTAAGCTAAAAAGTGTGAAAGTCACTCAGTTGTGTCTGACTCTTTGCAACCCCATGGACTGTAGTCTGCCAGACTACTGCCCGCCAGGCTCCTGCCCGCCAGGCTCCTCTCTCCATGGAATTCTCCAGGCAAGAATACTGAAGTGGGTAGCCATTCCCCTTCCAGGGGATCTTCCCAACCTAGGGATCGAACCTGGGTCTCCCTCATTGCACACAGATTCTTTACCATCTGAGCAACCAGGGAAGCCGCACATCTTCCCTACAAAATAAACATACTTAACAATTTTCTTATCATTTATTATGTGATTGGAATCAAATCACTAGCCTCTGCATGAACGACCTCATTTAATTCCTACACAGTCCTATGACATGGGCGCTACTGACATGAACACTTCACTAATTAGAAACTTGAAGCTTGACAAGGTTAAATAATATGCCAAGGGTTACAGAATGATTTGACCACAGAGCCCCTGAAGGGTGAGCCAGCCAGATTCCATCCCACCCCTGCAGAGAGAAGACAGAAATTGAACAATTAACCAAATAAATAATTGATGATAGCCTTAAGAGTGTCATTCTATGTGCTGAGAACATAGCCCCTAGTCTGAAGGTCAAAGAAAACATTCTCCCCTGACCAAGGAACATTTAATTGTGAGCCTCAACACTGCATATGAGTTATTAAGGCAAATGGATGAGCAAATGGCTTGGCTGGGAGTCAGGATGAGGAGTGGGCAGTGTTCAAGGAAGAGGGTACAGCAGCTGGGACGGTCTGAAGTGAGGAGAGGCATGGCAGTTGAGAGCTGAAAGAAGGCTGCTCTAAAGAAGGTGAGGGAGCACCAGTTGAGGTGAGAAAGCCAGGGTGGGGTCCTGGTAGGGATCTGCAAGACAGTATAAGAATTTTGAATCTTACTTCAGGATCAACATGAGCCATTGAGAGGTGTGCATAAAGGGGTGACCGTGATGCCCATTTCTCTTTGTGTTAGTCACTCAGTTGTGTCTGACACTTTGCGACCTCATGGACTATAGCCCGCCATGCTCCTCTGTCCATGGAATTCTCCAGGCAAGAATACTGGAGTGGGTTGCTATCCCTTCTCCAGGGATCTTCCTGACCCAGGGATCAAACCCAGGTCTCCCGCAATCCCGACAGATTCTTTACCATCTGGGCCACAAGAGAAGCCCATTTCTCTCTGTAGCAACCCCTATTTCTACACTTTGAATTCTGACTCCATCAAAGGGAAATATCCTAAAAGGAAGCTAGGAAAAATCCTAGCCACCTCGTGGCTTCTGATGAACAACTCATCTCCCTCTTAATAAGTGTGTGAAGTCTGTCCCATAGGTGCTTGGCTGCACCTTCTGATCAACTGTCAAAATTTTAGACATTCTGATGTGAGGTGGCTCTCAAGACCAGTTAAATTAGAACCTGATTTAATTGGGACCCAAACATGTGTATTTTTTAGATACAGCAGCCTCTGCAATGAACCCTACTGATCCTCAATCCAGGTGCTCTGTGAGATACCAGGTATACAAAGCTGAGTAAGTGTGAACAGCAGTTGGCAGCGGTGAACTGTTTGGAGGCTGTCACCACTGCAGTTGCTATAAAACTAAGCACGTTTACCGCAGAGCACCAGGCTGAGCTCCCTGTGCTATAGAGCAAGTTCCCACTAGCTATCTATTTTACACATGGCAGTATTCTTGCCTGGAGAATCCCAGGGATGGGGGAGCCTGGTGGCTGCCGTCTATGCGGTCTCACAGAGTCGGACACGACTGAAGCGACTTAGCAGCAGCAGCAGCAGCAGCAGCAGTGTGTATATGTCAATCCCAATCTCCCCATTCATTTCCCTTTCCCCACCCATGTGTCCACACCCTGGTCTCTACATCCATGTTTCTATTCCTGCCTTGCAAACAGGTTCATCAACACCATTTTTCTAGATTTCATATATATAGCACATATGCATTAATATATGATTAATTGTTTCTCTGACTTACTTCACTCTATATGATGGATTCTAGGTCCATCCATGTCTCTACAAATGACTCAATTTTCATTCTTTTTTATGGCTGAGTATAGCAGAAACTAACACAACATTGTAAAGTAACCCCTAGAATTATTTTTTTTTAAATTCTCCTAATAATAAATAAACACCAATATTAAAAAAAAATACAAAATAAGCAAGGTTGGGGCAGCCTCAGAAATCAGGAGGCAATTAATTAAAGAATTAAAAGACAAAGTCAATGAAAATAATCAATCATGTGGTTGCGTAGCCACAGCGTCTCTCCGGCTCTTCTCACCGCATCACTCCTAGGAAGGAAACTTCAGAAATGAGAAACTTAGATCCAGGAAAGATGGCTGCTCACTCTCCCAGTGCCCTGTGTGAAGATTCAGAGTAGTTGAGGCAACCTGCCACCTCAGTTGCTTTTTCTACCTTTGCCTTGGAGAATTGGCCAGAGGAAGGAGGTAACACATCCATTTATTCATGTGTCCAGCATTTATTGGGCACCTACTCTGTGCTTGGCAGGGTGCTAGGCATTGAAGCTACAATGATTATCCACATTTCCTGGACTCAAGGTGCTTCAGAAGACAAGGGATCCAGTCTGTTTTTTAGTTTGTTTATTGAATCAGAATAAAAATGCATTCTGAGTATGTGGGAAAAAAGACGCAAGTATTTTAGAAAATAAGAAGTACATGATGGATCAAGAGAATATTCTATACCTCGAGTCATGAAACCGTAAACCTTAACAGTTTGCTTTTAATGCTACTGATTTTGGAATGTATTTTCAGAGAGCAGCAATGATTTCTTTTTAACTTGCTTTATGTATCTTCTAACATTGTATCAGACACAAAAGGTACTTAACACATGTTTTGATTATAATTAAATAACTCTAAGCTAGAAAGGATACTTCTTTTTTCCATTTTTCCTAACAAAGTTAAGAAAAAAAGAGGGAGAGAGGACTTTCCAGTATGAAAATAAGCCAAATGTTGAGGTCAATAAAGTTTGGGCAGTTTTAGAACAATATAGAATCCAGTCTTATTTTTAAAGCTTTGGGGGTAGCTACATTTATAATGGTTTCTGGGAGCTTGAAATTCTAAGGTTTCAATCAAAATAAGTCCAGTCCAGTCATCTTTTAAAAATATTAATAAATATCCAAATTTTTATTGAGGGGCTTTAAGTGTTTCTCTTACTTGGCTTCCCTTAGAGATAAAGTGATTAAAAAATAAAGATATATTTCATAGCCTTGGAGAATCTTTAGAAGAGGGAGGATCCAGAAGACCATCCCGAATGACCTTGAAAGGTTTTTCAGAACATACCTGCTGGGCTTTGGCTGGGGTGGTCTGGAGTATAAGAGCTTAGGTATGGGGGTTGGGCATGGATGCTTTTGAGAAGCTCCCAGGTGATTCTAGTTCAGAGCTACTTATCAAGTCCAGTCACTCTATTTCATAGATGAAGAGACTAAAACCCAGAGATTTGAAGTAAGCTTACTATTCAAAGTCTTACAGCTAATTAATGCCAGAACTTAACTATTGTGTTTTCTATTATATCACGCATATTTCAGTTAATGTTACTATAGCCTCAGATCCATTGACACTGCTCTACAAATAATTTCAAAATATTTTTTCTTAGGTCTTGTATAAGAGGGAAGCTTAGCTCTGAATGGAACAGTATGCCTAATCAACAGCAGCAGTTAGGAGGTAAGATCATAAATGCCTCAAAAAATCATTTAGATAAAAGGTTAGGGGTACGTTGGTGCAGTCTCTCAGGATTTAGAATTAAAAGGAAACTGAAAGATCATGCGCTTGGTTTGAAAAATAAAATAGAGAATTCTCTGACAGTCCAGGCATTAGGACTTGGCACTTCCACTTCTGGGACCTGGGTTCAATCCCTAATCTAGGAAAAAAGATCCCACCAGCTGCAGGCATGGCTGGAAAAAAAAAAAAAAGAACTAACAGTATTTATCACAGTCTCTTTTGCTCCGACTTTTGAAAAGAAATAGAATAGATCTTTTTTAGAAAAAAAATCATAGCATTGTGTATTGAGTGGAGAAGGAAATGGCAACCCACTCCAGCATTCTTGCCTGGAAACTCCCATGGACAGAGGAACCTGGTGGGCTACAGTTCATGGGGTCACAAAGAATTGGACATGACTGAGCATGCATGCACATGTATTGAGAGTACATTTACATTTTTCTTTATTAGTATAATAATTTGGATATAGGTACATTTTTTCCCCCACTTGCTGCTAAAAATTTAAGATACTTTTCATGAAGTAAGTCAGAAAAGGTAAGGCAAATTCCATATGATCTTACTTTTATGTGGAATCTGAAAAAACAAAAAAAAACCCCAACTAACTCTTAGATTATAGAGGACAGATTGGTTGTTTCTGGAGGTAGGAGTTGGGGATGCGCAAAAGAGGTGAAGAGGGTCAAAGGTATAAAATTCCAGTTACAAAATAAGTAAATGCTGGGGATGTAATGTATAGCATGGTGACTATAGTTAATAATGCTGTATTGTATATTTGAAAGTAGCTAAGAAAGTCTTTAAAGTTCTCAACACAAGAAAAAAATGTGCGATGATGTGTATTAACTAGACTTACTGCCATGACCATTTTGCAATATATACCTACATTTAATCATTATTTGGATACCTAAAACTAAGATAATTTTATGTCAGTCATATCTTAATTTTAAAAGATTAAGATATCTTCCAACTCAATTTTAAGTATGAGCAGAAACTTGTATCTAACCTGACTAAATATATATTGAGTAGAAAGTTATGTCACAGTTTGGATTTCACACACATTCTCATTTATATCTGTTTTGAAATACTCTAGAGATTGGTATGCATAAAGTTGTTTCAGTTCAGTTAAGCTCAGTCGCTCAGTTGTGTCCGACTTTTTGCAACCCCATGAACCACAGCACGTCAGGCCTCCCTCTCCATCACCAACTCCCAGAGTCCACCCAAACCCATGTCCATTGAGTTGGTGATGCCATCCAATCATCTCATCCTCTGTCATCCCCTTCTCCTCCCGCCCTCAATCTTTCCCAGCATCAGGGTCTTTTCAAATGAGTCAGCTCTTTGCATCAGGTGGCCAAATATTGGAGTTTCAGCTTCAACATCAGTCCTTCCAATGAACACTCAGGACTGATTTCCTTTAGGATAGACTGGTTGGATCTCCTTGTAGTCCAAGGGACTCTCAAGAGTCTTCTCCAACACCACAGTTCAAAAGCATCAATTCTTTGGTATTCAGCTTTCTTTATAGTCCAACTCTCATATCTATACATGACCACTGGAAAAACCATAGCCTTGACTAGATGGACCTTTGTTGACGAAGTGATGTCTCTGCTATTTAATATGCTGTCTAGGTTGGTCATAACTTTCCTTTCAAGGGGTAAGCATCTTTAAATTTCATGGCTGCAGTCACCATCTGCAGTGATTTTGGAGCCCAGAAAAAGTCAGCCACTGTTTCCACTGTTTCCCCATCTATTTGCCTGAAGCGATGGGACCAGATGCCATGATCTTAGTTTTCTGAATGTTGAGTTTTAAGCCAACTTTTCACTCTCCTCTTTCACCTTCATCAAGAGGCTTTTAGTTCCTCTTCACTTTCTGCCATAAGGGTGGTGTCATCTGCATATCTGAGGTTATCGGTATTTCTCCCGGCAATCTTGATTCCAGCTTGTGCTTTTATCCAGTCCAGCATTTCTCATGATGTACTCTGCACAGAAGTTAAATAAGCAGGGTGACAACATACAGCCTTGACGTACTCCTTTTCCTATTTGGAACCAGTCTGTTGTTCCATGTCCAGTTCTAACTGTTGCTTCCTGACCTGCATACAGGTTTCTCAAGAGGCAGGTCAGGTGGTCTGGTATTCCCATCTCTTTCAGAATTTTCCATAGTTTATTGTGATCCACATATGTCAGCAAATTTGGAAAACTCAGCAGTGGTCACAGGACTGGAAAAAGTCAGTTTTCATTCCAAGCCCAAAGAAAGGCAATGCCAAAGAATGCTCAAACTACTGCACAATTGCACTCATCTCACACACTAGCCAGAGAAGGCAATGGCAGCCCACTCCAGTACTTTTGCCTGGAAAATCCCATGGACAGAGGGGCCTGGTAGGCTGCTGTCTATGGGGTCGAACAGAGTCGGACACCACTGAAGCTACTTAGCAGCAGCAGCAGCAGCAGCACACGCTAACAAAGCAATGCTCAAAATTCTCCAAGCCAGGCTTCAGCAATACGTGAACCGTGAACTTCCAGATGTTCAAGCTGGGTTTAGAAAAGGCAGAGGAACCAGAGATCAAATTGCCAACATCTGCTGGATCATCAAAAAAGCAAGAGAGTTCCAGAAAAACATCTATTTCTGCTTTATTGACTATGCCAAAGCCTTTGACTGTGTGGATCACAATAAACTGTAGAAAATTCTGAAAGAGATTGGAATACCAGACCACCTGATTCTGAGACTAAAAATAAATGCAGATCCCAGTGGAATTGCAAAGATGTTTGTTCCAACAGCTGCAAATGATAAGGTGAGCGAGCTATTTTCATGCTCTTTTTCTCTGTTCTTTCTAAAACTGCAAATTGTCCAGCTTGGTTAGTCCATGGATAGGCTGAAAAGGGACAGTGTGGTTTGAGGTGTGTGAGAGAGAGGTGGAAGAAGAAGAGACAAGGTTAGGGAAGGGAGTTCCACTGAACCGCTAAGGGTGGCCAATCACCTTACTGTCACTTCCTGGTTCTTATTCCATAAGTGGCCCTTTGTTTTCTTTGGTCCTATGCTGCTATCTCTCTTTATATTTTTTAGAGAGACAATGTTATACCACTAAATGTTAGAGTAGTCATTCACAGTACCATGTATGTGTGTGCTCAGTTGCTTCAGTCGGGTCCAACTCTTTGCGACCTTATGACTGTAGACCACCAGGCTCCTCTGTCCATGGGATTCTCCAGGCAAGAATACTGCGTTGCCATACCCTCCTCCAGGGGATCTTTCCAATCCAGGGATTGAATTCATATCTCCTGCATTGCAGATGGATTCATCACCCACTGAGCCACCTGGGAAGCCCTCATAGTAGCATAAAAGCACTAGACATAAAAGCACTGAAGTGACAGAGTGCCAGATTTCCAGAAGTGCACAACCTTAACCCAAAACAAGTTGAGATCACTTCTAGACCTTGACAGAATTTTGCCCAGGCCCTCCTAATGCCACAAGCCATCTTCTACTTTATACCCTGAGTTCTACAGCACCATGATAAGTACATTGTGGCCAGTACATGTAGGCATGCATTCATAGCCCTTAATCTGGTACCTTGTGCATATTAGGCACTCATCAAAGAGTATCAGAAAATTGCATCTCTAAGATAAACCTAAAGGGATGGGAGTCACCCTTGATAAAGGATACAGCATAAAATATTCATGTAAGGCTTGAATGTACCAGTTTCATTAAGCAACTATTCTCACATTACATATCAATCAGGCAGATGCTTCAGGAATGTCATTTCATGGGGCTTTGAAAGGAGATATACCAAATGCTTTAGAAAGCTCTTAAGAGAAGCTCCCTATCTCTCTAGGAAAGCTAAGAATAGGAAAGATGAAGTGAAGTGAAAGTTGCTTAGTTGTGTCTGACTCTTTGCAACTCCATGGACTATAAAGACCATGGAATTCTCTAGGCCAGAATACTGGAGTGGTTAGCCTTTCCCTTCTCCAGGGTATCTTCCCAACCCAGGGATCGAACCCAGGTCTCCCACACTGGGGGCAGATTCTTTACCAGCTGAGCCACAAGGAAAGCTAAAAACAGAAAAGATGAAGGTCAAGTGAAAACCAACATGGAGGCTCTGAGATGTCTGTTACAACAATTCCCCAAATTGACAACCTCTCAGGGGCAAAAACACCTGACTCCAAACATTGACTCTTTGAGAATTTCTTCCTCCATGGTTCTCAAAGTTTGTTTCTGAACTAATAACCTAGAGTCCATGTTGCTTGGGAACCAGCTAGAAATGTAAAAATTCTGACCCTTCTGGGACCTGCTGAATCAGAGATTCTGGGGTGGAGCCTAGCAATCTGTTTTTTAACAAGCTCTCCAGGGTATTCTGCTACAGGCTAAACTCTGAGAGCTGCGAGAAAGGCAATGCCAAAGAATGCTGAAACTACTGCACAATTGCACTCATCTCACACGCTAGCAAAGTAATGCTCAAAATTCTCCAAGCCAGGCTTTAGCAATACGTGAACCGTGAACTTCCAGATATTCAAGCTGTATGTAGAAAAGGCAGAGGACTCAGAGATGAAATTCCCAACATCTGCTGGATCATCAAAAAAGCAAGAGAGTTCCAGAAAAACATCTACTTCTGCTTTATTAACTATGCCAAAGCCTTTGACTGTGTGGATCACAACAAACTGTGGAAAATTCTGAAAGAGATGAGAATACCAGACTATCTGACCTGCTTCTTGAGAAACCTGTAAGCAGGTCAGGAAGCAACAGTTAGAACTGGACATGGAACAACAGACTGGTTCCAAATAGGAAAAGGAGTACGTCAAGGCTGTATGTTGTCACCCTGCTTATTTAACTTCTATGCAGAGTACATCATGAGAAACGCTGGGCTGGAGGAAGCACAAGCTGGAATCAAGATTGCCAGGAGAAATATCAATCACCTCAGATATGCAGATGACACCACCCTAATTGCAGAAAGTAAAGAACTAAAGAGCCTCTTGATGAAAGTGAAAAAGGAGAGTGAAAAAGTTGGCTTAAAGCTCAACATTCAGAAAACTAAGATCATGGCATCCAGTCCCATCACTTCACAGCAAATAGATGGGGAAACAGTGAAAACAGCAACAGACTTAATTTTGGGGGGCTCCAAAATCACTGCAGATGGTGACTGCAGCCATGAAATTAAAAGATGCTTGCTCCTTGGCAGGAAAGCTATGACTAACCTAGACAGCATATTAAAAAGCAGAGACATTACTTTGTCAACAAAGGTTCATCTAGTCAAGGCTATGGTTTTTCCAGTGATCATGTATGGATGTGAGAGTTGGACTATAAAGAAAGCTGAGTGCAAAAGAGTTGATGCTTTGAACTGTGGTGTTGGAGAAGACTCTTGAGAGTCCTTTAGACTACAAGGAGATCCAACCAGTTCATCCTAAAGGAAATCAGTCCTGGGTGTTCATTGGAAGGATTGATGTTGAAGCTGAAACTCCAATACTTTGGCCACCTGATGCCAAGAGCTGACTCATTTGAAAAGATCCTGATGATGGGAAAGATTGAGGTTGGGGGAAAAAGGGAACAACAGAGGATGAGATGGTTGGATGGCATCAGTGACTCAATGGACATGGGTTTGGGTAGACTCCGGGAGTTGGTGATGGACAGGGAGGCCTGGTGTGCTGCAGTCCATGGGGTTACACAGAGTTGGACATGACTGAGTGACTGAACTGAACTGAAAGTCTGAGAACCACTGTTCCACCCAGACCCTCCCAGGTTGCTGTATACCAATGGCTCAAATCACTCGGGAAATGTCATTTGGGCTCTTGGACAGTGAAGAGTTTGAATATTTGTGAGGAGAGAGGGGAAAAGAGGCTTACAATCCCTTTCTTGTATTATCAAGATTAAAATGCCCCAAGGTCTCTCTGCAAAAATAGCACTTAAATTATCAATTATAATCTTTTATAGGGATTTGCTAACTCAGCTGAGAGCTGGAATAGAGCTTGTTTGGACACTGTAACTTGATCTGGAGACACTGGGCTGAGTCAGCCTGAGTTGACCTTTATCTTCTATGATGGCCATAAAGGAGGGTTTAGTAAGATAATCTATAGTGTATGAACTATTTTAAGAAGTATGTTTAATTTATATACCCAAAAATATCAGAGCTGCAAGAGGCCTTAAGGACTGATTGTTTTTCTGATCTCCTCCTTTTACAGATGTCTCACTGTGATAGAGTCAGGACCACAAATCAAGTTGTTACTTCTCCTGAAGAGAGCTTTTTCTAGGGATCCTAATACACTGCGGTGCCAGGAATACCTTACAGCACTCAACATTTCTCATACAGGGAATGGATGGTAGGACTAGACTGAATAGACCAGACCAAGATGCCAGCTTGCTCTCAAGAAATTCAATCTTATGGTTCACAGCCATCTCAATATTCATTCAAGTTCTAGTTGACCTAATTAAACTCACTCATCATTTGATCAAAAGATTCCAGAAAATGTATTATTTATAAATAATATTATATCATGTATATATATAAACTCTAATACTATATATAAACTCTAAAAAACTTTATATATATAGTATATAGACTTTTGAGAGTCCCTTAACAGAAAGGAGATCAAACCAGTCAGTCCTAAAGGAAATCAACCCTGAATATTCATTGGTAGGACTGATGCTGAAGCTGAAGCTCCAATAATTTGGCCACCTAATGTGAAGAGTCTGGAAAAGACCCTGTTGCTGGGAAAGATTGAGGGCAGGAGGAGAAGCGGGCAACAGAGGATGAGATGGTTGGATGGCATCACCAACTCAAAGGACATGAGCTTGAGCAAACTCCGGGAGATAGTGAAGGATGGAAGCCTGGCATGCTGCAGTTCATGGGGTTACAGAGTTGGACACAACTTAGTGACTGAGCAAGAACAATAAAATATATATATAAACTCTAAAAGAAGTTATTATATTAATTTGAATTATTTTGGTTGCAAGAAATAGAATCTACCTGAGCCAGCTTAAGGAAGAAGGGAGCATTGGTTACAGTGGGATCAAAGAAAGAACTGGGCAAGCAGGCCTCCAAAGGATGGAAATCAGGGTCTGGAGCACTGTAAAGTTCCCAGAAAGTCCTCTTGCTGGGTTTCTTTTTTGTCTATTTCTCTCTGCTAGTCAATCTCATTCTTTTTTTTCATGGAATAGAATGGTATTTTTCTGTTCCACAGGATACATGGAAGAAAAAAAAGCTATATATCATGAGAGCTATGTGTTATGTGTAGAATTGCCCACTGACATACTTGATATTTTTTTAAGTAAAAAAATCAAGACAAAACAGCTTCAATGAGACATAATTTTAAAATTCACATATAATTGAAGCTGAGTAGGACCCTATTGGGCCCTCCCAAGTACAGTAAGTCCCCTACACATGAAACTTCAAGTTGCAAACTTTCGAAGATGTGAACGTGCATTCCATCAGCATCAGGTATGAGTGAAATTGCAGTCTGTCTTTCATCTTCTATTGCTGACAGTCCTTCCACTCTACCATCTCCCAACTCCTCTCCCTCAGTCAGTCAGTAACTCTTCTTTCCTGTTCACTAGGTGCTAGCTCCTGTATACCAGCTGTTGTACTGTACTACTGTACTTTTCAAGGTATTGTACTGTGAGGTTAAAAATGTTTTCTTAATTTTTTGTATTTATTTGTTTTTTATGTATTATATGTGTGAAAATATTATAAACCTATTACAGTACAGTACTATATAGCCAATTGTGTTAGTTGAGTACCTAGACTAACTTCGAAGGATTTACAAACAAATTGAACCTTTGAATTCACTCTCGGAATGGAACTTATTTGTATGTAGGGGACTTACTGTACAAAAGCCTTTTCATATTCCCTGTTATTTGTTTGTAGGGAAAGGCTTCAACCTTCCTGAGTTCCAAAGGCAGATTCAAGAAGTTAGTAATTAGGGGAGTGAGGAAATGCAAAAACAAAGGAAAGGTAGTCAAGAAACAATTTCTTGTCGTTGTTCAGTGACTAAGTCATGTCTGACTCTTTGCAACCCCATGGACTGCAGCATGCCAGGCTTCCCTGTCCTTCCCTATCTCTTGGAGTCCACCCAAACCCATGTCCATTGAGTCAGTGATGCCATCCAACCATTTCATCTTCTGTCATCCCCTTCTCCTCTCACCTTCAATCTTTCCCAGCATCAGGGTCTTTTCAAATGAGTCAGCTCTTCGCATCAGGTGGTTAAAGTATTGGCATTTCGGCTTCAGCATCAGTCCTTCCAATGAACACTCAGGACTGATATAGGACGGATTGTTTGGATCTCCTTGCAGTCCAAGGGACTCTCAAGAGTCTTCTCCAGCACTGCAGTTTGAAAGCATCAGTTCTTTGGGGCTCAGTCTTCTTCATGGTCCAACTCTCACATCCATACACGACACAATAGTACAGTGATGAGGCAGGGTCCTGATTCTTCCTTAAGAAATGCACATAATAATCCGATATGTATCTTTGAGTTCTTCTATAGGAACTAAGGCCCTCACCCAGATTGAGGATTGTAACCTCAGGCTGAACAGAAGCAAGCTTTGGACCTCAGACTGCTAGGAACCAGAAGGCTGATGATAGAGATTCCTGGAATATGGCCCTGTTACCTCCTCATCAGCCAACCAATCAGAGAAAGATAACACATCCTGCAGACCTCCCCACAAGTTTTCCCTATAAAAACTCCCCTGAAAACCACTGGGGAGTTTGGGCTTTTTGAGCCTGACCTAGCCAGTCTTCTTGTTTGGCCCTGCAATAAAACTTTCTCTGCTCCAAACTCGGATGCTTTCATTTATTTGGGTTTACCATGCTTCAGGCATGTAAACTTGGGTTCAACAATATTATAAAGTTCACTTTTAAAGTGTAAAACTCAGTGGTTTTTGATCTAGTTGCTCATTCATGGGCCTGAGCAGAATGGTGAAAAATCTGAATTGCTGAACACACACTGTGATACTAGAAGCCAAGTACCTTTCCTGTAGTCTATTGAGGGCACATTTTTAACACTTTTGTGCTTTTTGTTAGTGATAATTGCTATTTAGAATGGCCAACTATGGAGTGCTCAAAGTGCTGAAGTGCTGTCTAGTGTTTCTAAACACAGGAAGGCTGGGAGGGATATGACAGAGAAAACACATGTTAGATAATTGTTTTTCAGGCATGAGTTATAGTGCTCTTGGTTATGAGGTCAATGTTAATTAAACAACAATGTTGTACCTCCAGACAAAGAAAGAAGAAATCTGCCAAGTACTGATGGTACACTTATAGTGTGTGATGAGGTGATGGAAAAGCGGCTAAATTGGTAGATTCATGAGATGATAACCAACTTTAAAAAAAGCACAAACTATATTAGGTAGCATAGTTGTGACATGGAAAGCCAAAGAAATGGTCTGTCACATTATCCAGGGTGAAGAAAATGTTAAACTCTTCCTGGCCAGTGTTTTAGTATAAAGTAATATTAAATAAAATTAATTATAAGAAATCTATATTAAGTAAGGTATCTTTAAACGGGAACACACACAAAACAAGCTTTTGTAAGACTGATAGATGCAAATGTTATATGATCAGAAACTTTGGGAACTCAATCGTAGTAGTCACTAATTCAGAGTTTGTGGCAACTTTACAGAATAGAACTACTACAAAAAAGGAGAATCTATTGTGTATTCACAAAATTATACCTCAATCACCAATATCTAATTGCAGAACATTCTCATAATTCCAAAAAGAAACCCTATACCCATTAGTAGTCATTCCTCTTTACGCCCAGCTCCTTGCAACCACTAATATGTTTCTGTCTCTAAAATCTGCCTGTTCTGGATGTTTCATATAAACAGAATCATATATGACCTTTTATGTCTTGGTTCTTCCAGTTAGTATCATGTTTTTGAGGTTCATCCATGTTTTCCTGAGTGGCTGCACCATTTCTCAATCCCACCAGCAATTTACAAGGGTTCCAATTTCTCCACATCCCTGCCAACTCTTATTATTTGTTGTCTTTTTTATTACAGTCATACTAGTGGATGTGAAACAGCATTTCTTTGTGGTTTTGACTTGCATTTCCCTGATGGCTAATGATGTTTGATAGTTTTTCACGTGCTTATTGGCTATTTGAATAACTTCTTTGAAGAAATTTCTATTCAGATCTATTTCCCATGGGACATTTGTTGAGAATATAAGAGCTCCTTATATATTTTGGATACAAGCCCCTTATGTCAGATATATGATTTGCAAATATTTTCTCCCATTCTGGGATTGTCTTTTTGTTTCTTGACACCTGAATAGACTTTGATCTGGATGCCAGATCACTGGGTCACTGGGTCAGTTTACACAGGTGTCAATTTTTCAGATGATGGAGCAACATTGGCAGTTGCTCCCTATGTAACCATATGAAGTGGGGAAAAGGGCAATTCCCAGAGAGGGGACTGGATAGGGCAGACAGATCAAATAGAGATTTACTACCATTGTATAGTTATTATGTTATTTCCTTCTATCATTGGGAGGTATACACAATTATTCTAGAGATCACAGACCTCTAATGGTTAGAGAGCTAAATATATGTTACTTACTAATACTGACTTTAAAAAGACAACCACACTTCTTGAATCAAAAAATTGTCTGATTTCTATGAAAGTGTATAAATTCTGGAAACAAAAATATTTTAAAATCATCTATTTTCTTTATTTTTTTTAATAGAGAAAAAACTTTATGGCATTTACAAAAAGCATTCTCTTCCTCAAATAACAGTCTTTTCTTTAAAATTTCAGAAGCTGCTCAAATAATGCTCCTAAAAATTAGCATTGCCTAGGTATAGTGTACAGTTATAGGCAAAAAACATTGAAGAAATTTTCAGTTTGTTCCAAATATGTACTTTGAAGTTGACTACCTTGAACAGATTTCAAAAGAGACCTGCATGATACCTTATATTCTTTGTCCAATTAAGCTTAGCTAAGGAAAGATCTTGCTTAATTTTATCCTTTGTCAATACAAATATTTTTCTTTTTAAATTTTACTAGTGTTAGGAGCTATGGCTTTCCCAAATTTATATGTTGAATCCCTAACCTGCAGTACCTCAGAATAGAATGTACCTGGAGATAGTCTTTTAAGTGGATAATTAAGTTAAAATGAGAGTGGCCCCTAATCCAGTATGACTGGTATCCTTATAAGAGGAAATCTGAAACCAGACATACATGAAGAAAGATCATGTGAAGACAGGGAGAAGACAGCCACCTACAAGCCAAGAAGAAAAGCCTCAAAAGAAACTAACCTGGATGACACCTTGATCTCAGACTTTTGGCTTCCAGAATTGTGAGAAAAGTCATTCCTGTTTAAGCCACTCAATCTGTGGTGCATTGTTATGGCAGCCCTAGCAAACTAACACAATTTGTGTTGCTATAGAGATGATGTTTTTAAGGTATCAGCTTTCTCTCTATATCTGAAAAGGAATGTGATGAAGGGCTTTGACTCTGTTCTTGTTTCTATGCCAGTATCTACTAATTAAAATATGTTATTAAGGCAGATCCAGAGGAACTGCTGTCTAGACATTCTGTTAAATGAATTGCTGTTTACGGTTGTAAGAAACAAAACTCTTTTCGATTGTGTGAAAATGTAACTTTACCAACTGGCTTCTCCTAAATTAAAGTGAATTAAGGAAGGGTTAGGTTTGCTAATTTAACAACAAGAATTTTATATTTGTGTTCAAATTTTCTTTTTTCTTCTTTCTTTTCCTCTAGAACTTTCTTCTTTCTTTTCATCTAGAACTTTCTTTCCCTTGAGAACCAACACTCATATAGCACTGACAACCCTGATGCCAGGGAAGATGGAAGGCAAAAGGAGAATGGGGTGGCAGAGGAGGAGATGGTTAGATAGCATTACCAACTCAGTGAACATGAACATGAGCAAAGGGAGAGAGCAGCGGACAGAGGAGCCTGGCATGCTGCAGTCCACAGGGTCACAAAGTTGGACACGACTAGCATTGAACAACAAACAGCATGAACGTTTTTGTTCCCTGCCCCCACCCCCCTTCATATGTTGAAATGCCAAACCCCCAAAGTGATAGTATTAGGAGTTGGGGCATTTGGGAGGTGAGTACATCCTGAAGGCAGAGCCCTTGTGAATGAAATTAACACCCAAATGAAAAGGGCCTGAGAGAGCGCCCTTGTCCCTAAGGCCATGCAGGACACAACTACAATTCTGTCATCAGAAGAAGGCCCTTACCAAAACATACTGGCACTCTGGCCTCGGGCTTCTAGCCCCCGGAACTGTGAACAATAAATTTCTGTTGTTTATAACCAACTTAGTCTGGGATGTACTTGGACAAGTCAAGTATTTTTTTTTTAAGTTCTTTACTTGTTCAACTGATATTTTTAAAGCACCTATGAAGATCATGGCATCTGGTCCCATCACTTCATGGGAAATAGATGGGGAGACAGTGGAAACAGTAGCTGACTTTATTTTTGGGGGCTCCAAAATCACTGCAGATGGTGATTGCAGCCATGAAATTAAAAGACACTTACGGAAAGTGATGACTAACCTAGATAGCATATTCAAAAGCAGAGATGTTACTTTGCCAAAAATGGTCCATCTAGTCAAGGTTATGGTTTTTCCAGTAGTCATGTATGGATGTGAGAGATGGACTGTGAAGAAAGCTGAGCGCCAAAGAATTGATGCTTTTGAACTGTGGTGTTGGAGATGACTCTTGAGAGTCCCTTGGACTGCAAGGAGATCCAACCAGTCCATCCTAAGGGAGATCAGTCCTGGGTGTTCATTGGAAGGACTGATGCTGAGGCTGAAACTCCATTACTTTGGCCACCTCATGTGAAGAGTTGACTCACTGGAAAAGACCCTGATGCTGGGAGGGATTGGGGGCAGGAGGAGAAGGGGACGACAGAGGATGAGATGGCTGGATGGCATTACCAACTCGATGGACGTGAGTTTGAGTGAACCCTGGGAGTTGGTGATGGACAGGGAGGCCTAGCATGCTACAATTCATGGGGTTGCAAAGAGTTGGACACAACTGAGTGGCTGAACTGAACTGAACTGAACCGAACTGATGATGTACCAGGTGTTTTGGATACATCAGGAAAAAAATAGTTTCCTGCTCTAGGGGAGTAAGCAGATGGACTGTTAATCATATTCCCCATAAAGAAGTAGATGACATAGTATGTTAGAAGGTGAAAACTGCCAGAGAAAAGCTAGAGCAGGCTGAAGCATGTCAAGGGTTCAGGGGATGGGAGGACCTTGGTTTTAAACAGGATGATCAGGGTGGCCAAGAAAGGCTTCCCCATTGGCTAAGAAGAAAAGAATTGCCTGCAGTGCAGGAGACAAAAGTGACGTGGGTTCAATCCCTGGGTGGGCAAGATCCCCTGGAGGAGGGTATGGCAACCCACTCCAGTATTATTGCCTGGAAAGCCCATGGACTGAGGAGGTTGGTGGGCTATATTCCATA
The DNA here is from genome assembly GCF_042477335.2 of Ovis canadensis. Classification (NCBI taxonomy): domain Eukaryota; kingdom Metazoa; phylum Chordata; class Mammalia; order Artiodactyla; family Bovidae; genus Ovis; species Ovis canadensis. The sequence continues at coordinate 76,166,988 of NC_091251.1, forward strand.
GGATCGCAAAGAGTCAGACACAACTGAAGTGACTGCTTGTATACTTGTCTGTGTCTTCAACCTTGACAATGCAGCAAGACTATTTAAGGGGAGGCTGTCAGTTTTCCTCAGCCAACTAGGCAGCCCCGGCCCTTCTCATACTTCAGCCTGGTCCTGGGTTTGGGCCTGCCCTTTGCAGCCTTAGCTATAGGGTCTCCTCACCATAACCCATGGCAGGCTCACCTGCTCTCATTTCCAGCTCCCTGCTTGGAAATAATAACGTTCAGAAGTTTTTTTCATAGCACTCTTGGGTGTAGGATGGGGGCTTCCAGGAAGTATTCTGTCAGATTTTATTTTCTGCCTACTAATTCCTACTGTGATGACTTCCTTGGTGATGAGAACTTTCTGAGGTGACCTTCCAACAGATTTCCAGAGAGAAGAAGAAAACAAGTATAATCTGTTCACTTTGCCCAGGCCAGGGCCACAGTGCCAACCTGGTCTTGGTTTAATAGCATCCAAATGGCCACATCTATTGCTTCAGTTCAGTTCAGTTCAGTCACTCAGTCGTGTCCACCTCTTTGCAACCCCATGAATCATAGCACGCCAGGCCTCCCTGTCCATCACCAAATCCTGGAGTTCACTCAGACTCACGTCCATCGAGTTGGTGATGCCATCCAGCCATCTCATCCTCTGTCGTCCCCTTTTCCTCCTGCCTCCAATCCCTCCCAGCATCAGAGTCTTTTCCAGTGAGTCAACTCTTCACATCAGGTGGCCAAAGTATTGGAGTTTCAGCTTTAGCATCATTCCTTCCAAAGAAATCCTAGGGCTGATCTCCTTTAGAATGGACTGGTTGGATCTCCTTGCAGTCCAAGGGACTTTCTATTGCTTAAGATCCCTATAACTTCTCGATAACACAGATGGATCTTATTAAAGATCTTCCAACTCACTGGTTTCCCCAAGTCCATCATCTCAGACCAGGATCTCTAATTTGTAGCCATGTTTTGGAGATCAGTTTCAAGTTTTCCCAAATACATGTCTACTGTTTTACCATAACTCCTCCTGTCCAGTTGCTGTAGAAAAATGGATTTAACCACATACTAGAGGAATGCCTGTGTACTCCTCCTTACTTCCTGGCCAATTGAATTCACCCACTATCTAACTGTGATTCTCTCTATACCTTAGAACAAATCCCTTTACTAAAACTGTAGATCGCATTCCTATGCTTCTAGTCTCTTTTCTCAAGTGTCCAGCCACCGACCAGTACTGTGATGAGTTGCATATCTGCAAATACCTAAAGGCAGACTCAGAGAGCTATTCACGTTAGCATGTAAACACAGTCTGCAGGAGGACAGCCAGGTCAGGGGGCAAGGTTTCAACATATTCATTGCTCTTGGCCTTGCTACAAGGCAAAATAGAGTCCTAGGCTCAATTACTAGTTGTTTCTTTTTTTAAAAAATTATTTATTTGGCTGAATCAGGTCTTATTTGCAGCATATGGGCTTTCTTAATTGCTCAGAGGCATGTGGGATCTTGCATCCCTGACCAGGGATTGGACCCGCATCCCCTGCATAGCAAGGTGGATTCTTAACCACTGGATCCTCAAGGAAGTGCCCTGGATCATTACTAGTTGGCCAACTTTGTGAACCTGTACCTCCAGCTCTCTCTATGCACACCTGGACTTCCTACATTAACCTGTTGTGATGTTATCCCAGACCTGCCATAATAAGGTCAGACTGCCTAGCATACAACCTCATGCCAGCAAGGTCAGCAGCAGCATTCTACATAGAAAGAGCACAGGCCATAGAGGTCCACCTGAAACTACAGCTCAGTTTCAACCCCAGCATGTCATTGATCATGTGGCTAAATTCTAGGACAAATTTTACACAGCCTTTTCTAATTCAATGATATCCCTTATAGGGATAACACCTGCAAGGATGCACATAAATAATGAGTCTGTTGACTCCCTGGGAGACCCCTCCCAGTAATCCAGGGCAGCCTCTTTTTGGACTGATCTTCATAATCATCTGAAGGCTACATGATTAAGTGGTGACGTTTCCTTAAAAACCTGAAGGTGTCTTATGACCACCCCTCAGGAGCAAAGTCATCCTGATTTTGAGAGGCAAGTTAATGCCTGGATCCTGCACAAGAATTACAGTCCTGGAGGAAGGAAAATATTGTTTATCATTGTTAGGTTTCTTCAAGTGAGACTTACATCAATCCAGGGCACAGGGTGACAGCACCTCCATGTAGAGTCCCTGTCACCTGACAAGCCTTCAGTTCAGTTCAGTCCCTCAGTCATGTCTGACTCTTTGCAACCCCATGAATCACAGCACGCCAGGCCTCCCTGTCCATCACCAACTCCCGGAGTCCATCCAAACCCATGTCCATTGAGTCGGTGATGCCATCCAGCCATCTTATCCTCTGTCGTCCCCTTCTTCTCCTGCACTCAATTTTTCCCAGCATCAGGGTCTCTTCAAATGAGTCAGCTCTTTGCATCAGGTGGCCAAAGTATTGGAGTTTCAGCTTCAACATCAGTCCCTCCAATGAACACCCAGGACTGATCTCCTTTAGGATGAACTGGTTGGATCTCCTTGCAGTCCAAGGGACTCTCAAGAGTCTTCTCCAACACCACAGTTCAAAAGCATCAATTCTTCTGCACTTAGCTGTCTTTATAGTCCAACTCTCACATCCATACATGACCACTGGAAAAACCATAGCCTTGACTAGACAGACCTTTGTTGGCAAAGTAATGTCTCTGCTTTTTAATATGCTGTCTAGGTTGGTCATAACTTTCCTTCCAAGGGGTAAGCGTCTTTTAATTGCATGGCTGCAATTACCATCTGCAGTGATTTGGGAGCCCAGAAAAATAAAGTCATCCACTGTTTCCACTGTTTCCCCATCCATTTGCCATGAAGTGATAGGACCAGATACCATGATCTTAGTTTTCTGAATGTTGAGCTTTAAGCCAACTTTTTCACTCTCCTCCCTCACTTTCATCAAGAGGCTTGTTAGTTTTTCTTCACTTTCTGCCATAAGGTTGGTGTCTTCTGCATATCTGCGGTTATTGGTATTTATCCCAGCAATCTTGATTCCAGCTTGTGCTTCCTCCAGCCCAGCATTTCTCATGATGTACTCTGCATAGAAGTTAAATAAGCAGGGTGACAATATACAGCCTTGACGTACTCCTTTTCCTATTTGGAACCAGTCTGTTAACCCATGTTCAGTTCTAACTGTTGCTTCTTAAACTGCGTACAGGTTTCTGAGGAGGCCTTACAAATAGCTGTGAAAAGAAGGGAAGCAAAAAGCAAAGGAGAAAAGGAAAGATACCCATTTGAACGCAGAGTTCCAAAGAATAGCAAGGAGAGATAAGAAAGCCTTCCTCAGCGATCAATGCAAAGAAATAGAGGAGAACAACAGAATGGAAAAGACTAGAGATCTCTTCAAGAAAGTTAGAGATACCAAGGGAACATTTCATGCAAAGATGGGCTCAATAAATGCAGAAATGGTAGGGGCCTAACAGAAGCAGAAGATATTAAGAAGAGGTGGCAAGAATACACAGAAGAACTGTACCAAAAAGATCTTCATGACCCAGATAATCACCTAGAGCCAGACATCCTGGAATGTGAAGTCGAGTGGGCCTTAGGAAGCATCACTACAAACAAAGCTAGTGGAGGTGATGGAATTCCAGTTGAGCTGTTTCAAATCCTGAAAGATGATGCTGTGAAAGTGCTGTACTCAATAAGCCAGCAAATTTGGAAAACTCAGCAGTGGCCACAGGACTGGAAAATGCCAGTTTTCATTCAAATCCCAAAGAAAGGCAATGCCAAAGAATGCTCACACTACTGCACTATTGCCCTCATCTCACACGCTAGTAAAGTCATGCTTAAAATTCTCCAAGCCAGGCTTCAGCAATATGTGAACCGTGAACTTCCAGATGCTCAAGTTGGTTTTAAAAAAGGCAGAGGAACCAGAGATCAAATTCCCAACATCCACTGGATCATGAAAAAAGCAAGAGAGTTCCAGAAAAACATCTATTTCTGTTTTATTGACTATGCCAAAGCCTTTGACTGTGTGGATCACAATAAACTGTGGAAAATTCCGAAAGAGATGGGAATACCAGACCACCTGACCAGCCCTAATTTCTCAGTTTAGTTTCAGTGATGGAATCTAATCCTTATCTTTTGAGGAACTATTTGAAGGTAATTAGTGCAACCTGTTCTGCTTGTCCAGCCATCAGGTAGGAGACATCTGTCTACCACACAAAATAACAGAATGGAAATGGGGAAGACACCAGAGGAAGTACTTTGTAATTTGAATGGGAGATGCAGGATCTGGGGTCATCCTCTGCTTTTTCTCACAAAGTTTTTGATAAGGTTAAGGGGAATGGCAATCAAATCATGGTCAGAGCCATCAGTAAAGGGAGGACAAAGCCTCCAGCAAGTTAAATTGAAGGTGCTTGTAACTGTTTCTAACATGGTATTTTTTCCCGCTTATAAATGGGGCATTTTTCGTTTTGAAGAAGACCCCCTAGGGTGATTCTATTAATAAAACACAAAGATCATTAATGCTCCTCCTCCTCCTCCATAACTCTGGAGTCTGAGGTGGTCCCTCCTAAGGGCAAAGGTGCTATTCTCCCTCCACCAGCACAAAACCAGTGTGACCTATTCTAGTATCTATAACATCACTCCCATCTTCCCCAGTCGGCCTCCAGTGCACACAAACATTTTGTCTGAAAGCCTCAGTCACAAGACAAAGGATTTTTATAAAAATCACAGAAGGGCTTCCCTGGTAGTCCAGTGGTTAAGAATCTGCCTGCCAAAGCAGGTGACAAAGGTTAGTTCCCTGGTCTGGGAAGATCCCACGTGCTGCGGAGCAGCTAATCCCCAGTGCCACAACTACTGACCCTGGACTCTACAGCCCATTCTCCACAAGAGAAGTCACTGCAAAGAGTAGCCCCCATTCTCCGCAACTAGAGAAAGCCTGAACATAGCAACGAAGCCCAAGCAGAGCTAAAAGTTAAAAAAAAAAAAAAATCACAGATACATGTTATATCCCCTACTTTGACCCGTCTGTGCTGCTATGGAAGAATTCAGTGAGCAGCATATTCAACAAAATGATTATTATCCTAATGATGTACGACGATATTGATCCAAGAGAATCCAGGGGACTGAACCAGAAGTAGCTTGGATGCCCCAGGCTCTTTTCTGGCTGGGCATTTTTCCTGGAAGATGTATACATCAGGCCAACCTGAGGTTGTCATGAGTGAAAGAAAGAAGCATGCCCAGGGATTAGTGTTGAATCCTGGATTATCAAAATGGGTTTGTATAAACTCACACCCCTTTTATCCTGGCCATTACCCTGGAAGCCGCTGAGAAATGAAGATCTCTTTCTGGAGACAGCTGAATTCAGAGACTAGGAGGACGTGAGGAAGATACAGTCTCTCTGAGCTGACTTTTAGGAAGGTTGTTTCAAGTTCAACAATACCAGATTCTTGTGCATGGTACAACGCGTGGCAAGTCCAGCAAACACCTTTGTCGAGTGGCTTTGGTGGTAAAAGGCACACTGTGGCCCCAAAAGCCAAAAACATTCTATAGTTACTTGTTCTAAGGGTCACAGTGGTGTGGCCAGAGTCAGCTGATCTAATTGCAACAACAGCTGACCATTTCCAGGCTCTTCTGGGTTTGTCTTAGTCTAAACTGAGGACCTGCTAACTTTTCCTGTAAAAGGTCAAGTTTCAGATATTACAGACTTGTGGGCCATGCACCCTCTCATCTAACTACTCAACTCTGCCATTGTCCTCATTTGTACAGCCATAAATGGACAAGTTCCAATAAAACTTTATTTCTATAAATAACCAATGAGCTGCCCACTCTGGTCTAAATTAGAGTTCACACATTCTTTGAGCCAGATTCCTACTTTTTACATATGTTTGTGCTGTAACATAATCTTGTATACTTATTTTTCTAAATGCACAATTTCACCAGTGATAATTTAGCATTATAGTAGCTACTTTGGGAACACTTTGATGTGGACAAAATTGTTCATTTGAGAGATACTTTAGAATAAAAGACTTCCCTGATGGCTCAGATGGTAAAGCATCTGCCTACAATGCAGGAGACCCAGGTTTGATCCCTGGGTTGGGAAGATCCTCTGGAGAAGGAAATGGCAGCCCACTCCAGTACTCTTGCCTGGAAAATCCCATGGACGGAGGAGCGTTGTAGGCTACAATTCATGGGGTCGCGAAGAGTCAGACATGACTGAGCGACTTCACTTTCACTTTCACTTAGAATAAAAGAGAACAAAGTCTGAAACATCCAATGTTCTATTTATCCGATGTTCAGTTTTTGGCTTGGTATAAAGAAGTACCCAAAGAAATTCAGACCCCAAAATTACTTCCTGAAGGGTTTGCTTGACCACAGCATAAAACAAAATTGTGAAAAGCAGAAATGGACACAGGAGCCTAGCAGGCTACAGTCCATGGTGTTGCAAAGAGCCAGATACGACTTTGCGACTAACCATACATAATTTCCACAAATCCCAATAGAACCTAATGGCCTTCATCCTACTCTTGCTGCTCCTCCATTTCCCTCTGTCCTGTGTCTCTTGTTGGCTCCCCTTCTCTCTTGGGAAACCCCACAAACACCATTTATCTCTTAACTGAAAATAGGAAAAATCATTTGTGGTTGATTTTATTCCCTAATCTCATTTTGACCTCAGATCTATTTTAAGACTTTTGGAAGTTTAGGTGAAACTCTCAGACATCTGCAAAGAAATTTACATTATTGTTAAAATGCATCATAGGGCAATTTTGGAGGAAACCTCAGATACAAAATAACTGGATAGAAAAGGCAGACTAAGATGACACTGAGGTGGCTTAAAAGATGATTGTGCAAGAAATTAGAGGAATTTCTAAAAGCTATATAGAAGATGTGCCTGTTCTTTTGGAGACTATTCTGAAGTGTTCCCTGTGAAAATAGGCTGGACTGTTTCAGTCCTGTAAGCAGAGAAAGAATGAGTACAATTTGAGATGTCAAGGATCAGCTTTTTAATATCTTGTGTGTTAGTCGCTCAGTTGTCTCTGATTCTTTGTGACCCCATAGACCGTAACCTGCTAGGCTCCTCTGTCCATGGAATTCTCCAGGCAAGAATACTGGAGTGGATAGCCATTCCCCTTTCCAGGGGATCTTTTTTACCTAGGGATTGAACCCAGGTCTCCAGCATTGCAGGTGGATTCTTTACCATCTGAGCCACAGGGGAAGCCCATCTTAGTAGATGCTTAAGTGGATGTGATCCAGTTCTCTCCTACCTTTTTGGGCATGGCCTTAAGCCAATGACATGGGCTTTAATTTAAAACATTTTGCTGAGCATATTGAAAAGAGTCTTAGAATAAAAACAGAGTAAGAATCAGAACAAATTGATAGGCTTAAAGATTAAAAAAAAAAAAAAACAAACCTAGGTGCACTCACCCATCATTAACCACTGGAAGAGGGAGAATCTTGTTAAAGACACTTGTAGTTTCTATAAAGGAAAAACAATTGTCTGTGTTAACTAAGGAAGTAGAGAGGAAAACAACGAAGTGAATAATCAGTGAAGGTGCTCCAAGGCAGAATCAATTGTCCAATTTTTTATTTTATACTGAAGCCCACAGGGAGAAATTTCCCCAATATGGGCAGTACAGTATCAACCATAAATCCTGCTGTTGTCGCACAACTGCTTCCCCAGGGTCAACAAACTATGTAGTTAGTACTGTGCTGGGCTCAGTCACTTCAGTCATGTCAGACTCTTTGTGACCTATAGACTGTAGCCCGCCAGGCTCCTCTGTCCATGGGATTTTCCAGGTAAGAGTACTGTAGTGGGTTGCCATACCCTCCTCCAGGGGGATCTTCCCAACCTAGGAATGAACCCATGTCTCTGGTATCTCCTGCATTGCAGGCAGGTTCTTTATACTGAGCCACCTGGGAAGCCCATTAGCACACTAAGACCCCTTAAACATTGTTCCCTTTAGCTTGTGGTATCAGAATGTGGAGAAACAAACCTACAGATCTGTCTCCTGACTGCCCTCATAAGGCATGTAACTGGTCTGTTATCCACAGCACACAGGCCTCCTGAATGAATGCTTTCTCCAGCCCTGCACAAACCCTGAAACTGCTGCTATAAACAACATATACATTAAGCAAGGGCACCAGTGTAAAGACAAATGCTAGTTGAATAGTGTTGGAGCAGCATGTCACATACTCCCATCAAGCACAGGATATAAAGTAAGTGAAGAACAGAACCAGGAGAAATCATGTCCTAGAGCAGGACTGGGAGGCACTGCAAGTGGGCTGTGCAGCAGTATCCTGTACATTAGCAGGAAGCCAAGAGATGCACTCTATACCATGTTTCTACCAAGAAATAGGAAGAAAGGGGTCTGACAGGAAAACATTCTACCCCTAAATAAAAGCAGAGCATGGTTCATGGGCTCTGAAGGCACATTGATGGCATAAAAGAATTTCAGTTCTCTGTTTTCATAAAGCAAAAATCTCAAGTCTTTGTGATTGAGTTTCACACTAACTGGCATTTTATTTGCTTAAAACACAAACGTTGTAAGTTTGAGAAGAAATCCACTGTGATGCATAGAAAGCATCACTACGAACAAAGCTAGTGGAGGTGATGGAATTCCAGTTGAGCTATTTCAAATCCTGAAAGATGATGCTGTGAAAGTGCTGCACTCAATATGCCAGCAAGTTTGGAAAACTCAGCAGTGGCCACAGGACTGGAAAATGCCAGTTTTCATTCCAATCCCAAAGGAAGGCAATGCCAAAGATTGCTCAAACTACTGCACAATTGCCCTCATCTCACACGCTAGTAAAGTAATGCTCAAAATTCTCCAAGCCAGGCTTCAGCAATACGTGAACTGTGAACTTTCTGATGTTCAAGCTGGTTTTAGAAAAGGCAGAGGAACCAGAGATCAAATTCCCAACATCTGCTGGATGATGGAAAAAGCAAGAGAGTTCCAGAAAAACTTCTATTTCTGTTTTATTGACTATGCCAAAGCCTTTGACTGTGTGGATCACAATAAACTGTGGAAAATTCTGAAAGAGATGGGAATACCAGACCACCTGACCTGCCTCTTGAGAAATCTGTATGCAGGTCAGGAAGCAACAGTTAGAACTGGACATGGAACAACAGACTGGTTCCAAATAGGAAAAGGAGTACGTCAAGGCTGTATATTGTCACCCTGCTTATTAACTTCTATGCAGAGTACATCATGAGAAACGCTGGGCTGGAAGAAGCACAAGCTGGAATCAAGATTGCTGGGAGAAATATCAATAACCTCAGTTATGCAGATGACACCACCCTTATGGCAGAAAGTGAAGAGGAACTAAAAAGCCTCTTGATGAAAGTGAAAGAGGAGAGTGAAAAAGTTGGCTTAAAGCTCAACATTCAGAAAATGAAGATCATGGCATCTGGTCCCATCACTTCATGGCAAATGGATGGGGAAACAGTGGAAACAGTGGATGACTTTATTTTCCTGGGCTCCCAAATCACTGCAGATGGTGATTGCAGCCATGAAATTAAAAGATGCTTACCCCTTGGAAGGTAAGTTATGACCAACCTAGACAGCATATTGAAAAGCAGAGACATTACTTTGCCAACAAAGGTCCGTCTAGTCAAGGCTATGTTTTTTCCAGTAGTCATGTATGGATGTGAGAGTTGAACTGTGAAGAAAGCTGAGTGCCGAAGAATTGATGCTTTTGAACTGTGGTGTTGGAGAAGACTCTTGAGAGTCCCTTGGACTGCAAGGAGATCCAACCAGTCCATTCTGAAGATCAACCCTGGGATTTCTTTGGAAGGAATGATGCTAAAGCTGAAACTCCAGCACTTTGGCCACCTCATGTGAAGAGTTGACTCACTGGAAAAGACTCTGATGCTGGGAGGGATTGGGGGCAGGAGGAGAAGGGGATGACAGAGTATGAGATGGCTAGATGGCATGATCTGGGTGAACTCCGGGAGTTGGTGATAGACAGGGAGGCCTGGCGTGCTGCAATTCATGGGGTCACAACGAGTCGGACACGACTGAGTGACTGAACTGAACTGATATATATATATACATATATATACATATATACATATATATACACACACACACATACATACATATATATATATATATATCCAGATCTCCCCATTTAAATTCTAGGGTTTCTTCTTTTGATCCTTGGTAAAATTTTATATCCAGGAAACAGAATAGATACATATATATATATATTTAGAAACATGAACCATTAAAGAATGAGATAGGAAATCAAGAAAGACGTAAGTTTTGGAGGGTATCCCTAATAATTTTCAGATATTCTCCATGACCCAGAGCTTAATTGTCACTCTGAGACCTTTTACTGAGGAACAATCTTTCCTTCTTTGTGACAGTTTACCCACCAACTTAAAGAGAGGGATTCATTATACAAATGAAATTGCCAGCTTAAATGCTTTCCCAGTGGGCTCGTCCTTGGAATCTCAAGAGACTTTTCTTGATTATAAGGCAGTTGTAACTAATTTGAGCATTGACTTACAGGTATCTTTGAGCCTAAATCAAGCTGAAATTGAATGTATTAAAGAGTACCAGCAAAAAATTTTATTGCTATAAGCAGGATTATTGGGATTAAACCTATCAAAATTCAGGTTTATCTAAACCTCCATCCAAACTTGCACAATATCCTTGTAAGGGAAGAAATCTTTTCCTTTTTTCACTTCTCAGTTCATTGGCTGGTCTAATTAAATTGACACCACAGAGATTTACAAGAAGAAACAAATTTAATTACATATGTATGGGGGCCCCATAAGAATAAGAGACCCCCAGGCAGTCAGGAAATTGAAGCTTATATGCCATTTGGAGCTAAGAAGAAGGCGGTAGGAGTAGGGGACTTCAAAAGGGAAGATGATTTATAGGAAGATGGGAAGAGTAAACGTTCGGTAAATAAACGTTTTCCATGCCACACAGAGGCAAAGGACACAGAGAGGAATTTGATCTCTAGCCCTGCCGAGCTTCCTTCGCAGCTTACTACATCTTGCCCATACCCTTTGTAGTTATCTTTGATGATAGTTCTTGGACTAGCTCCTCTATCTAAATTTTTTAGGCAGTCAAGGAGGAGGAAAAAGCTCTTGCCAAGTCTGCATGCATGCTCAATCGCTCAGTTGTGTCCGACTTTTTGCGACCCCAGACAGTAGTCCACCAGTCTCTTCTGCCCATGGAACTTTCCAGGCAAGAATACTGGAGTGGGTTACCATTTCCAACTGCAGGAGCTCCTGACCCAGGGATCGAATTCATACCTCTTGCATCTCCTGATTGGTAGGTGGATTCTTTGCTACTGGCATCACCTGGGAAGCCCTCCTTTCTGAGTCGGTTGGGTCTTAATTGTCTTTAGCTTGAAATAATCCACATGCCAAAGTGGTGCATTCTGGAGTGGCCAACCCTGAACCTCTGAACCTAGAGTTCTCAGGGGTCGCAACCTAAAGTTGAGAGCCTAACAAAGAAAGGATTCATTATGCTTTGTTCTTGTCTTCGTACCACTTCTATCTTCTCAGAAGTTAAAAACCCAGTTTGGGGACTTTCTTGGTGGTTCAATGGCTAAGATTCTGTGCTCTCTGTGCAGGGGACATAGGTTGGATCACTGGTCAGGGAATTAGATCCTGAGTGCTGCAATTAAAGATCCTGCATGCAACAATTAAGATCCTGGTGCAACCTAAATAAAGAAAGGAGAGAAAGCCCAGTGGGCAGGGTTGTAAATTCATTCCGGTGGTCATGGGGACCACAAACAAAATAGTCATTCCACACTCACCTGTTATTCTGACATCAAGTGAAAGTGAAAATGAAGTCGCTCAGTCGTGTCCAACTGTTTGCGACCTGTGGACTGTAGCCCACCAAGCCTCTCTGTCTATGGGATACTCTAGGCAAGAATACTGGAGTGGGTTGCCATTTCCTTCAGAGATCAAGTGAGGTGCCGCAAAACTATTCAATTCTAACTACTCAGAATAAGCAGCAGGCTCTCTGGTTAAAGGGAAGAATCCATAACAATTGTTCATTTCCTACTTCAACTGCAAGTGAGGGCCCCAGGCCACCTGCAGTTTTGATCAACCAGCTACAAATCCAAGGTGTTCCCAAGACCCCTTTCAGGTTTGATAATTCGCTGGCATGACTCACAGATCTCAGAAAAGTATGTCGACTGAAAAAATACCTGCAACCTAAAAGTTGAGTTATATTTTATTTGGCAGAAATTTTTAGGACTTAAGCCTGGAAGGCAGCATCTTAAGTAACCCTGAGAGAACTGGGGGGATGGGGTGGGAGGAGCCAGGTTATATAGAAGCTTGCAACAATGGGGCAGGTAGTCTGAATGTCAAAAGTATTTTTTTTTCATTATTTATTCTTGATCTTTATTTTTTTATTTATTATTATTATTATTTTTTTACTTTATTTTACTTTACAATACTGTATTGGTTTTGCCATACATTGACTTGAATCCACCATGGGTGTACATGCGTTCCCAAACATGAACCCCCCTCCCACCTCCCTCCCAAAAGTATTTTTGTGAATTAAAGAAAACCAGATATCCCAAGTTAAGGAATTTAGCTCTTTTCTATGTATGGGAAGATGCAAATCTGTGGCTGGTATGTTGTTTTCACATCCTGAGTTCCTCAGGGCTCACTATCAGGAGTGGTGTGGTCTGATAGCTGCTAGATAGAAGGTATTCTTCTCCTTTCTGAGTTCCCACAGGCTCATGGGCTAACGTTGGAGGGCTGCAATTGCTGATGACTGATATGGCCAGAAATATTCCATTTCTCAAATGTTATACTTACAAATGGGGCTTCCCAGGTGGGGCAGTGGTAAAGACCTGCCTGCCAATGCAAGAGGAGATGCAGGTTCTATTCCTGGATTGGGAAGATTTCTGGAGTAGGAAATGGCAACTCACTCCATTATTCTTGCCTGGAAAATTCCATGGACAGAGGAACCTAGGAGGCTACAGTCCATGGGGTCGCAAAGAGCGGGATGTGACTGAACCTGCACATCGTGCCCCATGCTTACTATAGTTTTACTATAAAAGATACACGTCAGGACCAGCGAAGTAAAGAGACTTACTGGGTGAGGTCTGGGAGGTTCTGCAGAGCTTCCGAGCCCTCTCCCTATGGAGTCAGGGTGCCGTATCCTTCCAGGCATTGATGAGGTCACCAACCAGGAATCTAGAGTTTTTATTGGGGTTTCATTGCAGAGGCATGATTGACTGAATCATTGGGCACATGACTGAACTCAATCTCCAATCCTCCTCTCCTTCCCTGAGGTCAGGCTGGCTCAAGTTGCCAATCACTGAATCACATGGCTGGTCTTTCTGGTGACCAACCCACATCCTGAAACATCGTATCTCTTAGCATAAACACAGGTGTGATCCATGGGGTTTATAAATAACAAAAACCCCCTATCATTCAGAAAATTGCAAGGATTTACCATCTCTTTTCCAGGATCTAGTGGCAAAGGCCAAAGAAATTCTTTATTATACTGTAGGTTACTGCTTTGGCTATCATTCTATTTATATGCTGAACATTTGGAGCAGCCAGTGAGGAGTGGGGATGGTTACTGTTGTTTGTTGTTGTTCAGTTGTGTCCGACTCATTACGACCCAAAGACTGCAGCATGCCAGGCTTACCTGTCCTTCACCATCTTCCAGAGTTTGCTCAAGCTCATGCCCATTGAGTCAGTGATACCATCCAACGATCTCATCCTCTGTTGCCCCCTTCTTCTCCGGCCCTCGATCTTTCCCAGCATCAGTGTCTTTTCCAATGAGTCAACTCTTCACATAAGGTGGCCAAAGTACTGGAGCTTCAGCTTCAGTATCATTCCCTCCAAAGAAATCCCAGGGTTGATCTCCTTCAGAATGGACTGGATGGATCTCCTTGCAGTCCAAGGGACCCTCAAGAGTCTTCTCCAACACCACAGTTCAAAAGCATCAATTCTTCAGCGCTCAGTTTACTTCACAGTACAAGTCTCACATCTATACATGACTACTGGAAAAAAAATAGCCTTGACTAGACGGACCTTTATTGGCAAAGTAATGTCTCTACTTTTGAATATACTATCTAGGTTGGTCATAACTTTCCTTCCAAGGAGTAAGCGTCTTTTAATTTCATGGCTGCAATCACCATCTGCAGTGATTTTGGAGCCCAAAAAATAAAGTCATCCACTGTTTCCACTGTTTCCCCATCTTTTTCCCATGAAGTGTTGGGACCAGATGCCATGATCTTAGTTTTCTGAATGTTGAGATTTAAGCCAACTTTTTCACTCTCCTCTTTCACTTTCATCAAGAGGCTTTTTGGTTCCTCTTCACTTTCTGCCATAAGGGTGGTGTCATCTGCATATCTGAGGTTATTGATATTTCTCCCGGCAATCTTGATTCCAGCTTGTGCTTCTTCCAGCCCAGCGTTTCTCATGATGTACTCTGCATAGAAGTTAAATAAGCAGGGTGACAATATACAGCCTGGATGTACTCCTTTTCCTATTTGGAACCAGTCTGTTGTTCCATGTCCAGTTCTAACTGTTGCTTCCTGACCTGCATACAGATTTCTCAAGAGGCAGGTCAGGTGGTCTGGTATTCCCATCTCTTTCAGAATTTTCCACAGTTTATTGTGATCCACACAGTCAAAGGCTTTGGCATAGTCAATAAAACAGAAATAGAAGTTTTTCTGGAACTCTCTTGCTTTTTCCATCATCCAGCAGATGTTGGGAATTTGATCTCTGGTTCCTCTGCCTTTTCTAAAACCAGCTTGAACATCTGGAAGTTCGTGGTTCACATATTGCTGAAGCCTGGCTTGGAGAGTTTTGAGCATGACTTTACTAGCATGTGAGATGAGGGCAATTGTGCAGTAGTTTGAGCATTCCTTGGCATTGCCTTTCTTTGGAATTGGAATGAAAACTGACTTTTCCAGTCCTGTGGCCACTGCTGAGTTTTCCAAATTTGCTGGCATATTGAGTGCAGCACTTTCACAGCATCATCTTTCAGGATTTGAAACAGCTCAACTGGAATTCCATCACCTCCGCTAGCTTTGTTTGTGGTGATGCTTCCTAAGGCCCACTTGACTTCACATTCCAGGATGTCTGGCTCTAGGTGAGTGATCACACCATCATAATTATCTGGGTCGTGAAGATCTTTTTTGTACAGTTCTTCTGTGTATTCTTGCCACCTCTTCTTAATATCTTCTGCTCCTGTTAGATCCCTACCATTTCTGCCCTTTATTGAGCCCATCTTTGCATGAAATGTTCCTTTGGTATCTCTAATTTTCTTGAAGAGGTCTCTAGTCTTTCCCATTCTGTTGTTTTCCTCTATTTCTTTGCATTGATCGCTGAGGAAGGCTTTCTTATCTCTCCTTGCTATTGTCTGGAACTCTGCATTCAGATGCTTATATCTTTCCTTTTCTCCTTTGCTTTTCGCTTCTCTTCTTTTCACAGTTATTTGTAAGCCCTCCTCAGGCAGCCATTTTACTTTTTTGCATTTCTTTTCCATGGGGATGGTCTTGATCCCTGTCTCCTGCACAATGTCACAAACCTCCATACATAGTTCATTAGACACTCTTATCTATCTGATCTAGTCCCTTAAATCTATTTCTCACTTCCACTGTATAATCATACGGGATTTGATTTAGGTTATACCTGAATGGTCTAGTAGTTTTCCCTCCTTTCTTCAATTTAAGTCTGAATTTGGTAATAAGGAGTTCATGATCTGAGCCACAGTCAGCTCCCAGGGTTGTTTTTGCTGACTGTATAGCAACCATCCTTGGCTGCAAAGAATATAATCAATCTGATTTCAGTGTTGACCATCTGGTGATGTCCATGTGTAGAGTCTCCTCTTGTGTTGTTGGAAGAGGGTGTGTTTTATGACCAGTGCATTCTCTTGGCAAAACGCTATTAGCCTTTACCCTGCTTCATTCTGTATTCCAAGGCCAAATTTGCCTGTTACTCCAGGTGTTTCTGGACTTCCTACTTTTGCACTTTAGTCCTCTATAATGAAAAGGACATCTTTTTTGGGTGTTAGTTCTAAAAGGTCTTGTAGGTCTTCATAGAACTGTTCAACTTCAGCTTCTTCAGCATTACTGGTTGGGGCATAGGCTTGGATTACTGTGATATTGAATGATTTGCCTTGGAAATGAACAGAGATCATTCTGTCATTTTTGACGTTGCATCCAAGTACTGCATTTCGGACTCTTTTGTTGACCATGATGGCTACTCCATTTCTTCTAAGGGATTCCTGCCCACAGTAGTAGATATAATGGTCATCTGAGTTAAATTCACCCATTCCAGTCCATTTTAGTTTGCTGATTCCTAGAACATTGACGTTCAGTCTTGCCATCTCCTGTTTGACCACTTCCAATTTGCCTTGATTCATGGACCTAACATTCTTAGTTTAATTTAGGTATTATTGGATCCTGGCTGAAAAGTGGACTACAAACTCTGATCAGAAATCCTCTTAGTATTTGTTTGCACTGTGGTGTTCAAATGAGAGGTATTCTAAATCCTGCTGTATAGTCACTGAACCATCAAACGATCCAAGAAACAACCATCCAAAGAACGAAAAGAAAAACTTTACACTTAAGGAGGTTGGAAAAAACCACGTTAGAAACTTGATACTCAGTCATGACAACTCCAAGAGTAGTATGATCTGGGTTGATCATACTCCCAGATGTTAAGGGCCTAATCTTCAGGTCTTGCTTAAGAATGACCACAATGAGAAATGAAACCATCTATGAACAAATAGTATGTCTTCTATGTTAATATCATTTAACTATTTTGTTATCTTCATCAATATTTATTATTTCAGGAAACTCTTAACCAGGAAGATAAAAATTGCAAATACCTGTATTTCTATTTCAAGAGCTTCCCTAAACACCCATTTAAATAAACATCAAAGTGTTAAATTCATAACATCAAGTGATGATTTATTCTCCAAGACACTTTAAAACCCTTGCCTCAGAAGACTTACCTTGCTGTATATACTAATCCTAAACTTTTACATCACGATCCTTCTTCAATAGTAGTTAAGCCATCATCCCCTTATTTGAAGAAAAGCCTTAAATTAAAACCTCATAAATATTCCAACTTTGCCTTTCTACTTCAAAATATAACTAAGACTCTATCAATGTAGTTCTTTTCTTTTACTACAGTAAAAAAAAACCCCACAAAACTACAGTAAGCAATAAACTCAACTTTGCCTTATGAACAGATGCTTTTGGCAGTGTTTTGAGGGAGTCACCATTTGACATTATTTAGCAGCAGAAATAGCATACTTGCCAATCTGAAGACATACTGACTGTGTCACTAGAGCAGGCTTCTAGAAGCTCTGGCGGTACCTGGCAATAACCCTTTAGTTGTTGGACTGTGGAGGAGGTAAAGAATGTTCCTAGGATAGAGGAAAGTCAGGAAAGTCAGGTCTAGTCAGTGGAGGAATGTGCTTAAAGCAGTGTCTGTTTACCAAGTTGAAGTTTTCCAATATTTTAAACATTGGCTAAAACATTGCACTGCCTTTATTGGTGGGTACCAGTTAAATTGGCGCATCTTCCTTGTAGTTCAGTTGGTCAAAAACTCTGGCTGTAATGCAGGAGACCTGGGTTCGATACCTGGGTCGGGAAGATCCCCTGGAGAAGGGAGTGGCAACCCGCTCCAATATTCTTGCCTGGATAATACCATGAGCAAAGGAGCCTGGCGGGCTACAGTCCATGGGGTCAGAAGAGTCAGGCTTAGTGACTAAACCACCAGCTCCCATTAAATAGAAGTGCTTGGTGAGCTGATCATGGTAGATCAGACAGAAAAAAAATAACTCATGGAAGCCAATGTGGATAGATGACCATTTGAGGGAATAGATGTCTTTGTCTGTTGAAGGTCTTGCTAAGCTATCAGTTCAGTTTAATTGTTCAGTTGTGTCTGACTCTTTGCGACCCCACGGACTGTAGCACACCAGGCTTCCCTGTTCATCACCAACTCCCGGAGCTTACCCAAACTATTGTCCATTGAGTCAGGATTGCCATCCAACCATCTCATCCTCTGTCGTCCCCTTCTCCTCCTGCCTTCAATCTTTCCCAGCATCAGCGTATTTTCTAAGGAGTCAGTTCTTCACATCAGGTGGCCAAAGTATTGGAGCTTCAGCTTCAGTATCAGTCCTTCCAATGAATATTCAAGACTGATTTCCTTTAGGATTGACTGGTTTGATCTCCCTGCAGTCCAAGGGACTCTCAAGAGTTTTCTCCAACATCACAGTTCAAAAATATCAATTCTTCGCTGCTCAGCTTTCTTTATGATCCAACTCTCACATCCATACATGACTACTGGAAAAACCAAAGCTTTGACTAGATGGACATTTGTTGGCAAAGTAATGTCTCTGCTTTTTAATATGCTGTCTAGGTTGGTCATAGCTTTTCTTCCAAGGAGCAAGTGTCTTTTAATTTCATGGCTGCAGTCACCATCTGCAGTGATTTTGGAGCACAAGAAAATAAAGTGATTTTGGAGCCAGGGAAAATGATTGATATAACCACTCCTGCTGGGGTCCAGCCCAGGTGGATCCAGGGTAATTCGAAGCGGGGACAGCGTGGCGAGGAAAAACTTATTTATTTAGAAATATAAAAAGAGATTAAGAAGAAATAGTATAGTAGGAAAATTAGTGGAGAAAAGAGGCTGAATAACTTGGTTTATGTGGAGAAGTAATAAAATTCCAAGACAAGGAACTTGCGCTGTCTACGTTAGGCCACCGGTGCCCACTTGAATAGCTGAGGGTGCCCCGCCATAGGCTCCCTCTTGCGTGGGTCTTAGAAGCCAGGACAAGTAAGTAGACTCGGAGAGCTTCCATGCCCCAGATGGGAATTCAGCCTGAAAAGGAGAGGGAGAGAGAGGGAGAGAGAGAAAGATTTGACACGGGGGAAACCAGTCTTTCCAGTGACTGGCCCATCCTCTATTGTCCGGAAAGGCCTTTTGATTGTACATAGCGATCAATGGATAATATAAAATTATGCAGCATCAGCAGCCCTGACTCTTATCGAGACCAGGCTTTCTCTCTGCATACCTAGTTGTATATACAAGTCTTAGGTGATTTACATCATCTTCTGGCCAGAAGGCCAATTAGCATTTTATGGCCATTTTCTGATAAGGGTCTGTCAACCAGAGAACTTATTTGTGTTGTTCTTCCCAAAGTCTGGTGCCACTCTCAGAAAGCACTAAATAAAGTTACATTCTTACATAGCAAGGACACAACAATTTATAGCAAAGAAAAGGAGTACCGTGATTTATAACGGAGAGAAAATTCATTAACTCAAAAGTCTAGTGTTGCTAACATCAAAACTACTACATTCCTATTTCTGCATCCCAATTACATTGATTAATATCCTCCCAGGTGCCTAAAAGATAAAAGATATGGAGGCCTGGTGGCAAACATTAACTCAACAAATGAATCCCTTCACCAAACTAATTCTTAGCTCTAAAAAGGCTCTATATCTTTAAGATGTTTTAAGCTTCGTGTCTCTTCGTTGGGGGGCTGTAAACAATTACAAGTTGTAAAAGTCTCCAGCTGTCAGGCAAGTTAGAGAGCCATCAGAGGGATTTAAGCTGAGACATTCCTTTCATATGCAGGAGATCAGTTGGAGCTCTAAGTTAACTTTTTCCAGAGAAAGGTGGTCAGGGAAAGCCTCCCGTAATGTCAGAAGAGTATAGTATAGCAGACAGTAAACAGACAGATTTTGGTTTCAGGGTAGATGCTCAGGCAGAGGACCCCTTGAGACCTGACTCGCCTTGCCTGTTAGGGCTCTCCGCATGACCTTGTCATGGGTGGGATCTCCTGTGCTGGCTTCTGGCACACTCCTATATGGGTGGGCTTCCCAGGTGGCTCAGTGGGTAAAGAATCCTCCTGCAATGCAAGAGATGCGAGAGACACAGATTCAATCCCTGGCTGATGTTTTTGAACTGTGGTACTGGAGAAGACTCTTGAGAGTCCTTTGACTGCAAGGAGATAAAACCAGTCCATCCTAAAGGAAAACAACCCTGAATATTCATTGGAAGGACTGATGCTGAGGCTGAAACTCCAATACTTTGGCCACCTGATGCAAAAAGCTGAATCACTGGAAAAGACCATGATCCTGGGAAAGATTGGGGGCAAGAGGAGATTGGCGTGGCAGAGGATGAGATGGTTGGATGGCATCATTGACTCAATGGACATGAGTTTGAGCAAACTCCAAGAGATAGTAAAGGACAAGGAAGCCTGGCATGCTGCAATCCATGGGGTCGCAAAGAGTAGGACATAACTTAGAGACTGAACAACACCAACAACAAATTGTTTCTTGACTGCCTTTCCTTTGTTTCTGCATTTCCTCACTCCCCTAATTACTAATTGCTTGAATCTGCCTTTTGGAACTCAGGAAGATTGAAGCCTTTTCCCTAAGAAGAGTCAGAAACGACCAAAAGACTAAACAACAATAATCTATCAAAAAGTTTGCACCAATTCATATTCTATACCAATATAAATGAAAAAGAATAATTCCTCTTACAACCATCACTTGGTATTGTAAATTGTGATATATTTTCCAATCTGCTAGGTGGAAAACAATATCAACAATATCCTTTTCTTTTTTTTTTTTAATTTTATTTATTTTTATTATTTTTTTTAATTTTAAAATCTTTAATTCTTACATGAACAATATCCTTTTCAAAATGAATTGAATATATTTTCATGGTTTTAGTGACCATTTGTGTGTGTGTATGTATGTTGCTTGATCATATCCTTTGCCTATCTTTAAAATTTCTGTTCAAAATAATTTCACAATTTGTATGGAAATACAAAAAACCTTGAATAGCCAAAGCAATCTTGAGAAAGAAGACTGAAACTGGAGGAATCAACCTGCCTGACTTTAGACTGTGCTACAAATCTTCATTCAACAGGATAGTATGGTACTGGCACAAAGACAGAAATATAGATCAATAGAACAAAATAGAAAGCCCAGAGATAAATCCATACACCTATGGACACCTTATCTTTGACAAAGGAGGCAAGAATATACAGTGAAGAAAAGACAATCTCTTTAACAAGTGGTGCTGGGAAAACTGGTCAACCACTTGTAAAAGAATGAAACTAGAACACTTTCTAACACCATACACAAAAATAAAATGGATTAAAGATCTAAATGTAAGACCAGAAACTATAAAACTTCTAGAGGAAAACATAGGCAAATCACTCTCTGACATAAATCACAGCAGGATCCTCTATGGCCCATCCCTCAAAAAATAAAGAAATGGGACCTAAGTAAACTTAAAAGCTTTTGCACAACAAAGGAAACTATAAGCAAGGTGAAAAGACAGCCTTCAGAATGGGAGAAAATAATAGCAAATGAAGCAACTGACTAAGAATTAATCTCAAAAATATACAAGCAGCTCATGTAGCTCAATTCCAGAAAAATATATACCCAAACACAAATGGGCCAAAGAGCTAAACGGACATTTCTCCCAAAGAAGATATACAGATGGCTAACAAACACATGAAAAGTTGCTCAACATCACTCATGAGAGAAATGCAAATCAAACCACAATGAGGTGGTCAGAATGGCTGCTATCAAAAAGTCTACAGACAATAAATGCTGGAGAGGGTGCGGAGAAAAGGGAACCCTCTTACACCTTTGGTGGGAATGCAAACTAGTACAGCCCCTATGGAGAACAGTGTGAAGATTTCTTAAAAAACTGGAAATAGAACGGCCATACGACCTAGCAAACCCACTGCTGCACATGCACATCGAAGAAACCAGAATTGAAAGAGACGTGTACCCCAATGTTCATTGCAGCACTGTTTACAATAGCTAGGACATGGAAGCAACCTAGATGTCCATTGGCAGACGAATGGATATGGAATATAATTCAGCTATTAAAAGAGAAAGCATTTGAATCAGTTCTAATGAGGTGGATGAAACTGGAGCCTATTATACAGAGTGAAGTAAGTCAGAAAGAAAAATACCAATATAGTATATTAATGCATATATATGGAATTTAGAAAGATGGTAATGATGACCCTATATGCTAGACAGCAAAGGAGACACAGATATAAAGAACACGCTTTTGGACTCTGTGGGAGAAGGTGAGGGTAGGATGACTTGAGAGAATAGCTCTGAAACATGTATATTATCATCTGTGAAATAGACTGCCAGTCCAGGTTGGATGCATGAGACAGGGCGCTCAGGGCTGGTGCACTGGGATGACCCTGAGATTTGGGATGGGGAGGGAGATGGGAAGGGGTTCAGGATGGGGAACACATGTACACCCATGGCTGATTCAAATCAATGGATTCCCTGGTGGCTCAGATGGTAAAGGGTCTGCCCGCAATGAGGGAGACCAGGGTTCAATCCCCAGGTTGGAAAGATCCCCTGGAGAAGGAAATGGCAACCCACTCCAGTATTCTTGCCTAGAAAATCCTGTGGATGGAGGAGCCTAGTGGGCTACAGTCCATGGGGTCTGACTTCACTTTAATTTCACGGCAAAACCGCTACAATATTGTAGAATAATTAGCCTCCAATTATCTCACACGCTAGTAAAAAAAATTCTCCAAGCCAGGCTTCAGCAATATGTGAACCATGAACTTCCAGATGTTCAAGCTGGTTTTAGAAAAGGCAGAGGAACCAGAGATCAAATTGCCAAATTGCCAACATCTTCTGGATCATTGAAAAAGCAAGAGAGTCCCAGAAAAACATCTGTTTCTGCTTTATTGACTATGCCAAAGCCTTTGACTGTGCGGATCACAATAAACTGTGGAAAATTCTGAAAGAGATGGGAATACCAGACCACCTAACCTGCCTCTTGAGAAACCTGTATGCAGGTCAGGAAGCAACAGTTAGAACTGGAAATGGAACAACAGACTGGTTCCAAATAGGAAAAGGAGTATGTCAAGGTTGTATATTGTCACCCTGCTTATTTAATTTATATGCAGAGTATATCATGAGAAAAGCTGGGCTGGAGGAAGCACAAGCTGGAATCAAGATTGCTAGGAGAAATATAAATAACTTCAGATATGCAGATGACACCATCCTTATGGCAGAAAGTGAAGAAGAACTAGAGAGCCTTTTGACGAAACTGAAAGAGGAGAGTGAAAAAGTTGGCTTAAAGCTCAACGTTCAGAAAACTAAGATCATGGCATGCGGCCCCATCACTTCATGGGAAATAGATGGGGAAACAGTGAAAACAGTGTCAGACTTTATTTTGGGGGGCTCCAAAATCACTGCAGATGGTGATTGCAGCCATGAAATTAAAACATGCTTACTCCTTGGAAGGAAAGTTCTGACCAATCTAGACAGCATATTAAAAAGCAGAGACACTACTTTGCCAAGAAATGTCTGTCTAGTCAAGGCTATGGTTTTTCCAGTGGTCATGTATGGATGTGAGAGTTGGACTATAAAGAAAGCTGAGCGCCAAAGAATTGATACTTTTGAACTGTGGTGTTGGAGAAGACTCTTGAGAGTCCCTTGGACTGCAAGGAGATTCAAACAGTCCATCCTAAAGGAGATCATTCCTGGGTGTTCATTGGAAGGACTGATGTTGAAGCTGAAACTCCAGTACATTGGCCACCTGATTGGAAGAGTTGACTCATTTGAAAAGACCCTGATGCTGGGAAAGATTGAGGGCAGGAGGAGAAGCGGATGACAAAGGATGAGATGGTTGGATGGCATCACCGACTCAATGGACATGAGTTGGGGTGGACTCTGGGACAAGGGAGGCCTGGCGTGCTGTGGTTAATGGGATTGCAAAAGTCGGACACGACTGAGAGACTGAACTGAACTGCTGCTGCTGCTAAGTCGCTTCAGTTGTGTCTGACTCTATGTGACCCCATAGATGGCAGCCCACCAGGCTCCCCTGCCCCTGGAATTCTCCAGGCAAGAACACTGGAGTGGCTTGCCATTTCCTTCTCCAATGCATAAAAGTGAAAAGTGAAAGTGAAGTCGCTCAGTCATGTCAGACTCTTAGCGACCCCTTGGACTGCAGCCCACCATGCTCCTCCGTTCGTGGGATTTTCCAGGCAAGAGTACTGGAGTGGGGTGCCACTGCCTTCTCCAGAACTGAACTAAAAATAAACAAATGTAAAAAAAAGGAAAAGCAAAAAAAAAAATTTCTGTTCATTTTGATGATATTGTCTTCTGAAGAATTTATTCTTAAATTTGTGTGTTACAACATTTTCTCACTTTTTTTGGGGGGAGGTGTGATTTTTGGTAGTTTTGCTATGCGGAAGTTTAACATTTATATTTAGTCAGATTGCTAACTTTTTCTCTTTACTTTTCAATATCATACTTAGAAGGTTTTTTCTACTTCAAGAATATTACTTTTTAAAACCTCAATCATGTTCTATTATTTTTGTGGTCGTTTTCTTTTAAAGTCATCTATTGATTTCAACTTTTTTTTTTTTTCTGTCCACGGATCAAACCCCGTGCCCTTTGCAGTGGAAGCATAGGAGTTTAACTACTGGACCATTGGGGAGATCCCTGTATTCCCCCTTTCATGTTTGAATCTCTGATATATTTGAAAGTCATTTTGATATTCTACTTGAGGTAGTGATCCAACTTGATTTCTTGAAAGGCTCTCAGTTTCTACTTGTTCAATATTGAGTATACAAGGATTGATTGCTCATTTGTTTGGAATCTTTAATGACAGTTTCCCAAAGCTTTGTTAATGTGAGTGCTTAAAATTCCACATTTGGGCTAGTCTTTAGCAATTCACTCTGCGTACTGTTTTCCCACAACTGCTGGCTGATGGCAGTGAGTAAAAAAAAATTCTGTTGAAACTAGAACAGACTGCAGCTCACATGGTACGGCAGTGGTAAAATTCACAACAGAAAGACGGCTCTTTGTTATAAAAAAATTATCTTGGCTGACTTTTTGGATGGGAAAGGTGAAGCCCCCTTTCTCCATCAACCTCAGCCAGGGCATAGTCCTGAAGCCTTGGGTGAACTGCTTTGCATGAGAAAAGTAAAAGGAAAGTGAAGGTCAGAGGCTGGCAGCTAGGAGAATCAGGGGCTGGCAAAAAAGATCTGGAAAGAGAGATGGGAGAAGATGGCAACAAGCCAGAGCCTGAGGGAGAATACGGTCAGCAAGAAACAGCCCACCAGGGAGAATAGGTAGTAGCTTTTTAGATCAGCAATATTTAATATTACATTTTAAGTTGTTGCTTGTATTTCATTATGCTATGATATGCTCCTTCTGCTACCCTTCACCTATAAAAACCTATTATGCACCAACTTGTATTAGTGGCTCTCTGTGGGGAGTGAATAAAGTAAGGGTGGTTATTTGCACTAGGGCAGAGAGAGACGGCAGCAGCTACCAGGATACAGGGGACTACAGGCTTCAGAATGGACTCATTCTGAAGAAAACAGCCCCTCCCCACTCCAACTTCTCTGGTCTCAGCACACACAAACAACATAAGCTCCATGAGGGCAGGAGTTTTCTTTCTTTCTTTTTTAACATATAGTTTGGATTTTTTGTTGTTGTCATTGTTGTTGAACATGCAGCTCTCTCTTTTTAAATTTGGCTGCTGGGTCTTAGTTGCTGCACATGAGACCTAGTTCCCTGACCGGGGGTCAAACTCAGGGCCCCTGCATTGGGAGGGTAGAGTCTTAACCACTGGACCACCAGGAAAGTCCCAGGAACTTTTTTTAAACCTGGATATTTCTTGCTTTATTTCTACTGCCTAGAATAGAGCTTGACACACAGTAGTCGCTCAGGAAGAGATTGTTGGAATGAATGAATGAAAATCCCACCAGAGATCTGGTTTGATTTTAGTATTTAGAATGGGGGTTTCAGGCTGTGCATTTAATTGTTAAAGAAAAGGAGAATCCAGAATGCCAGAGATTTGGGATCTTGGCTTTGATTTGTCAGCCTGGAATCCTGCCTGCTTTAGTTCTGATCTCTCATGTGAGATGTCCTTGAATATGTTTGAATTTACTCTCAATGGATAAGCAATTTGTGATACTGTGGTGATGGAGACGTCTTTAACGTCTTCTTTAGTTACTTGCTAAATGGAATCACCCTGAAAATGAATCTTCCACTGCATATTGTCATGACACTTACTATATAACTCAATTAAATCAGCCCCTCACCTCATACAATGGGGTAACTTGGGAACTCAAAGGCAGTTTTTAACCAGAAGTGTATTCTCCCTTATGGGATCATTTAAGTTTTGGAAGAGGAAAGCCACAGGAGAGGACGACCTTAGTTCTCAAGTCCTAGTGTGACCATGGTGAGGACGGTCACTGTCAATAAGGAATGGCCTTTGTGAGTCCAGACAGATGAGAATTGGGACTTCAGTGAAGAATTCTTTTGCAATTAAGGGGGCCTTCCCACAACTGTGATTGGTTGATTCTCAGTGACCAGGATCTATGACTGTTCTGTCCTGAGTGTGAAATGCACATGTGGAAGTTTTCTACTAAAGTAAGGGATGGCCTTGGAATTTGGTGGTTTGGGGCTTGGCTTGGGGGCTACCATTCCAGGATGGAGGCTTCTCAGCTGGTGCAGTGGTAAAGAATCTGCCTACCAATGCAAAAAACACAAGAGATGTGGGTTCAGTCCCCGGGTCAGGAAGATCCCTTGGAGTAGGAAATGGCAACCCACTCCAGTATTCCTGCCTGGGGAATCCCATGGACAGAGGAGCCTGGGGGGCTATAGTCCATGGGGTTGCAAAGAGTCAGACATGACTGAGCAACTGAGAATACAGCACATACCAGGATGGCTAAAGTATTTGAGGATAGTTATCTGACTTCAAGAAGAGAGAGAGAAGGCAACCAAGGGACTTGACCTTTGAACATACAAGTCTGGGATCTTCTGAGCTGCAGTTTTCTCGTGCATAAAATGGAAGGAATAATACCTGCCTCATCGGGTTTTGGTGAAGTATAGAGATACTCTACCCATAGATACCTTTCTGAGTGCTAGCTACACAGGAAGCACTGAATAAAAAGCTATTCTGTTTAAAGGGCTTCCCAGGTGGCTCAGATGGTAAAGAAACAGCCTGCAATATGAGAGACCTGGGTTCGGTCCCTGGGTTGGGAAGATCTCCTGGAGGATGGCATGGCAACCCATTCTAGTATTCTTGCCTGGAGAATCCCCATGGAAGAGGAGCTTGGCAGGCTACTGTCTATGGGGTTGCAAAGCGTCAGACGTGACTGAGAGACTAGGCACAGCAGAGCACATTCTGTTTAAAAATGTTTTTCAGATTTGCTTGGAAATAACTATATAGCAGACAGCTCAGGAAAGTTCAAATAAAGAGCATGTGGAAGGTCAGATTATTAGTCAAGCACATGATTGGCATCTCTCTTCTCCCCTGATTCAGCAAGAGAGGCAAGATGGCATCCACTCATACTTTCACCAGAGTAGAAACACAGCACAAAATGAAGGGCATGACTCTAGCCTTCAACTGTCTGAAACTTGTTTTAAACCATCTATTTTGCTGGCAGAGCCTCATGAACTAAAGAAAATAAAAATGAGTAATAAGATAATAATAATAAAATTTGGGGCATATAGCTATGTGCCAGACTCTGTCCTGAGCGACCTCCTGGTATTCCTCCCATTCATCAGCTCTGTGAAGTAGATGAGCTGGATCAGGGAACTTGATGTTCAACCTGTTAAATTCAGTCGAATTAGGTCTGGACAGCTGGTGCAGGCAGTTGTAATCTTCTTGTAATCTATCCAGTCCTTGACCAGGACTTCCCAGGTGGCGCTAGTGATAAAGAACCCATCCGACAATGCAGGAGATATGAGACGAGGGTTCAATCCCTGGTTTGGGTAGATTCCCTGGAGAAGGGAAGGACAACCCACTCCAATGTTCTTGCCTGGAAAATCCCATGGACAGAGGAGCCTGGCCAGCTACAGTCCATGGGGTCACAAAGACTTAGGCATGACTGAAATGATTTAGCATTCAGTCCTTTACCATTATTGCTGCTCTTTGCCATCTTCAAGTTGTCTGAAAATTTGATCATTGGGCCACAAACACCCCTATTCAAGTTGCCAGTAAAAGCATGAACTAGTTTAAGAACAAGGATAAAACTTTGTGGAATGCTTTTGGAAAATCTCTTTGCAGAGATTTTTGATTCATAACTCAGCATTCTTTGGGTTTGCCTCTACCCAAGCTTTAAAGTGATTAATGTTTATCCATCTTGTCCACAAGGATATCATGATTGCTGAAATGCAGATTTATAATATCTACAGCAGGTCTGTGATTCCTACCATACCAGTAATCTTAGGGGAAAAAATCCTGTCATGAGTGTTCTTGAAATCAAGGTAGTTCCTAATGATCACAACTTCCTCTTAAAGTGCTTGATATTTTGAAAATAATTGATTCTAGATTTTTCCCTACAATCAATGGTAGGCTTACCTACCACTCACTTTGGTTTTATTAAATTCACATTCTGTACTTTGCTGAAAATCAGGAATTATTTTTAAAAAGGATATCCTTCAGACTTCTGGCACCTCCTTTTTGTAGGATGCCATTGATGATCTAAGGAAAGTTTCAGAAAAAAGATAAATCTGGACACTGAATTTTAAGGCGTTGGATTAAGGCAGAGAGAATAAAAGTCAGATCTTAGATTTCACACTGCTTTTCCTTAATGCATTCTAAGCACCTCTGTGTTTTGAGTTTAGCCATAAGCAAAAGAACTTTAGTTCATTAGGAAATCTGTGTGCAGACAGCTCTTGGGCTTCTTTCTGGAACATCTCCTTTCTGTCAGGTGGTTGTTTTCTGACAGCACAATTTGTTGAATTTGGCACTGTTCTTACTCATTTTTACATGCAAGTCATGCTGTTTCAAATATGTCTTTGATGATTACGATTGCCTGGATATTTAAGATTATCAGAAAACAAATAAGTACAACTCTTAAGAATTGTACTTAATGAAGAGTTTCAACTACTAGTTTTTCAAAGCTTTTCATTCCAAACTTTTATTCTTAAAAAAATAAGAGGCCTGATAGAGGCCTAATTCCCTGAACTCAGCTTTGGTTTGTGCATATAGATAATTGAGCTTCTCCTTCTTTTCCTAAGAATCAGGTACAGAACACTGGAGTCTGCAGCACTGGCCACGTATCTCTACTGAGTACTGTGTCTGGCATTTCCACACATTTCTGGAAGGGGTGGCACTAAAACCTGCTGCTTGTAGCCTGGGTGGTAGGGACCCGGGATGGATTGCGCAGCTTATCTCTAGAGGGATATCAAAACAGATCACCCCATTTCTGGAAAGTTTAGTATTATTGGGGCTGCTTTTTTAAACCCCAAGATCAAAGTCAACCATAGAGGCATTCCTTTACATCGTCGCAAGGCTGAGTTTGTGAAAAGTTGTTATAAGCTGATTTGCAGATTGGATTGTATTTTAAAAGCACTCTGGAGGCTTAATAGTTGAAAGTATGTATTAAGATCTTTCTTCTTTAGTGTGAAAGAATACTCTGTTACGTATATCCTGTATAAATATGGATTTTTATTTGATAATTTTTCTTTAAACAGATTTAAAAAAAAATCCTGACTCTGCTTCTTTAAGACAGACTGTGAAAACAATGGTCCTTTCTGGAAGCCAGCATTTCAGGGCCAGATGCCCTGAAATCTGACATTTGACATCAATCAATGTCGAAGGCACTTTCCTTTGGGTTACATTGCCCTATTTCTAAGAAAAATATATATCATAATTATAGTTGTCGAAAATAATAACTGGTCTTTTAAAATACATGGTTTGAGAAACATTAAGTAAACATTAAATAAAGCTTTATTTTAAAAGCTGTCAGAAATTTCTTTTCTGGCTGGGTTTAAATAATGATATCTGCCAGATAATCAGAGAAGGCAATGGCACCCCACTCCATTACTCTTGCCTGGAAAATCCCATGGACAGAGGACCCTGGTATGCTGCAGACCATGGGGTCGCTAAGAGTCGGACACGACTGAGCGACTTCACTTTCACTTTTCACTTTCATGCATTGGAAAAGGAAATAGCAATCCACTCCAGTGTTCTTGCCTGGAGAATCCAAAGGATGAGGGAGCCTGGTGGGCTGCTGTCAGAGTCAGACATGACTGAAGCGACTTAGCAGCAGCAGCCAGATAATAATAAGATGATTTTATAATGTTAAAAAGTGATTAAAGAGAATAAATTATATAATTACTATTATCAATATCAATGTAATCATAAATAATACAAAAAATTGCCATGATTTGAATTACATAAATTTAGATTTTAATGTAAGGTGACTATATCATATGTGATTACTATAGATATCAACTGCTCACAGCTCTGGCTGTGTATTAAAATAACTGAGGAGGTTTGAAAAGACCCTGATGCCTGAGACCCATATCCAGGGATTCTGACTTAATCAATCTGGGAAGCAGACTAGAAACTATGTTGTCAAAGGTCTACAGGTGTCCTAATGTACAGTCAAGGCTGGGAACTACTGTTACAGTAGTTGTAACCTGAAGTGTGCTTGTGAAAGTTCTTGACTTGGAACTTTTACAATTCAGGCTCTCAGGTCCCACCCCAAACTTTCTGAATCAGAATCTGTATTTTAATTGGATCTTGAGAAGATTCATTTGCACTGTTTTTCATAGCACTTCAATTGTGAAAGTGCTTTCATAGCCATTCTTTATACATACATTTATTAATTTATTATTATTATTTGTTCCATTGATTAAGTATCTGGTGGGGACAAACACTGCTCTACATACTGGGAAACATAAAAGTATGAATAAGATTTGAGCCTTCCTTTCCAGAAACTTTCAAAGGAGCAGGGTGGGGGTAGGGTGGAGACATGGAAGCAGATTCAGGATAAGAGTTGTAATCTAGCTCTAGTACAGAATTGTCTATAGTCTTCTGGGAAGAAAACTGGAAAGTGAAAGCCTTTTCCACTCTACCCTGCTTTCATCCAGGGAGTTTTATTTGAGCTGAGTTTTTGAAATACAAGTTAAGTGTAGGGCCAATGTTTTTTATTTTATTTTTATTTATTTATTTATATTATTATTGGCTGTGCTGGGTCTTCATGCTACATGAATGGCTTTGCTAGTTGCAGAGAGCAGGGCTTAGGTTACTCTTTTGTTGTGGAGTGTGGGCTCTAGAGTGCAGACTTCAGTATTTGTGGCATAAGGGCTTAGCTGCTCCATGAAAGTGAAAAGTGAAGTCGCTCAGTCGTGTCCGACTCTTTGCGACCCCATAGACGGCAGCCCACCAGGCTCCTCTGTCCATGGGATTCTCCAGGCAAGAATACTGGAGTGGGTTGCCATTTCCTTCTCCAGAGGATTTTCCTGACCCAGGGATCAAATCCAGGTCTCCCACATTGCGGGCAGATTCTTTAACCTCTGAGCCACCAGGGAAGCCCAAAGCATGTGGAATTTTCCTGGACCAGGGATTGAATCTGCATCCTCTGCGTTGGCAGGAAGATTCCCAACCACTGGGCCACCATGGAAGTCCAAGGCCAGTGGTTCTTTCATAGGTCTTGATTTTATTTTAATTGGAGGATGATTGCTTTATGGTGTCATGTTGGTTTCTACCGTGCATGTCTGCATGTTAAGTTGCTTCAGTCTTGTCTAACTCTGTGTGACCCTATGCACTGTAGCCTACAAGGCTCCTCTGTCCATGGGATTCTCCAGGTAAGAATACTGAAGTGGGTTGCCATGCCCTCCTCCAGGGGATCTTCCCCACCCTGGGACTGAACCTACTTTTCTTGTCTTCTGAATTGGCAGGCAGGTTCTTTACCGCTTCATTATCTGGGAAGACCAGGGCCAGGGGTTTTTAAAGTATGATTCCTAGACTAGCAGCATAAGTATCACTTGGGAATTTGTTAGAAACGTCAGTTCCTGAGACTTTCCCAGACGTAATGAATGACAAACTCTTAGGGAATGACCAGCAATTTGCATTTTCATAAGCCTTCCATTGGATTTGATACACACAAGTTTGAAAACAGTGGCTGTAAGCATTTTCCAGACAGAGGAGATGGGAAGGAGCATTGCAGGCCATTGGAAACGTGCACCCCAAAACCAAATTAAGCTCATTCACAGTGTACCATGAAGTTTTTCATGGCTTGAGCATAGTGTGTTGACTGTACTTGGAATTTTGCAACAGTTTTGCTCAATGTTTTGTTTCACGTAGCTTTATTGTAATTCCCTTTTTAGGTCATTTGGTCATAAGTCGTTTAAATTTTATGATTGTGATTATCTATCACATTTAAAGAGAAAACTCTGTGTTTGGATGTATGATTCATTGTTTTCTTTGTTGAAAGCCAAGCTGAAGTTGGCTGAATACTCTTTTTATTATACCCAAACATTGTGATTTCTATAGAAATGCATAGGAAAGCCACAATATAAGGCCATCCTCATTTACATTTAAATGATCCTTAAATAGTCTTTCTTGTTGCAGAACTGCCTATGACCTCATTGGATGGGGAGAGTGTGTATAAACCCAAACCTCATCAATTTTAGTGATGTCAGTTTTTCTGTTTTTAATATTTTCTTATCATAATATCCAAGTAACAGAACATACTTTTCTCCCCAACCTTTCTTTCTCCCCTTCTCAAGTTGAAGTGCTAAATAGTACCTTGGAGGCCAAGTGAAGGTCACTGGAGAAGAAAAGGGCCTGGATAATAATTCATGAAATATAGCTCAAAGAAAATTCCCGCTTGAGATCTGGAAGGGATCACAGAGGTCAAATAATTCAGTTGTCTTGCACTGGAGGCCTCTGAGGGCTTAAACAAGTTGCTCAGAGTCAACTGCTAAAGGGAAAGCTGGAACAGAAACAACATTTCCAAACTCTTGTTTAGTGTTCTTTCTATTATATCACGGATGCACAGAAGACTGTATCCCCAGGAGGAAAACACAAACTGTCTATAAGTGGTTGTAGAACAGCTGTTGATTTTCCCTTTTGCAGTTTGTACAGGGCTAGTCATACACCTGGAGAAGGCAATGGCACCCCACTCCAGTACTCTTGCCTGGAAAATCCCATGGATGGAGGAGCCTGGTAGGCTGCAGTCCATGGGGTCGCTAAGAGTCAGGCACGACTGAGAGATTTCACTTTCACTTTTCACTTTCATGCATTGGAGAAGGAAATCGCAACCCACTCCAGTATTCTTGCCTGGAGAATCCCAGGGATGGAGGAACCTAGTGGGCTGCCATCTATGGGGTCGCACAGAGTTGGACACAACTGAAGCTACTTAGCAGCAGCAGCAGCAGTCATACACCAGGGGACTTCCCTGATGGCTCAGCTTGTAAAGAATCCAACTGCCAATGCAGGAGATGTAAGAGAGACAAGTTCAATCCCCGGGTTAGGAAGATCCCCTGGAGAAGGAAATAGCAACCCACTCAGGTATACTTGCCTGGAAAATTCCATGGACAGAGGAAACATGGAAAGGACATGGAGCCATGGAATGAAGCCATGGACAGTGGGCTACAGTCCATGGGGTCACAGAGAATTGGACATGACTGAGTGTGCCTGTGTGTGTGCAGACACACACAGGCACACACAGTCATACACCAGATCACATCCAATTTAATGATTTTAAAGTATGTATTGGTTGTTATCTCCAAAATTCTCTTTGGAATGAGTTAGAGATTCAGTTCAGTTCAGTTCAGTCACTCAGTCATTACCGACTCTTTGTGACTTCATGAACCACAGCATGCCAGGCCTCCCTGTGTATCATCACCTCCTGGAGTTTACCCAAACTCATGTCCATTGAGTCAGTGATGCCATCCAACCATTTCATACTCTGTCTTCCCCTTCTCCTGCCTTCAATCTTTCCCAGCATCCACTTCAAGGTTTTAAAGTGTGTATTGGTTGTTATCTCCAAAATTTTCTTTGGAGTGAGTAGAGGTAAGTAGATGATAAAAAGGAAATAAGAAAATCAATCAATGTAATATTCATATCCTTACTGAGGCCCAGGCTATATGTTCAATAACCTCCTGAACAAGTCTATCTGGACATTCAGATAGGCATTAGAGAATAAGCATTTCCCCATTATACGCATATTCTCTCCTAAAACTTGCTCCTTTTATATTTTATCATTATTTACTCAGGACCTTTAGGATCATTCTTAACTCTTCTTTCTCTCATTCCACACATCAACTCAATCACAAACTCTCTCCATTTAATCTCCTGACACTCTTACATCATAAACAGCTTCCAAATTCTATACTTCCTTACCACCTGCACTTCCATTGTCTTAAATCAGGCTACTCCTACCTCTTATTAAAGCTATTGCAACAATAACATGCTTTGTCTTCATTTTCCTGCCTCCAGCCTCATAGTTGGACATTTCTCTTTTACACTATTTTCAGAGTGATCTTTTTAAAGTGTAAGTTGTATCATCCCATAAACTGTGCTTAAAATGTACAATAATTCCCCATCAATTATAGGATAAACCTTAGCACAGCACACTCAACTTTCTATGATATGGCCTCTACTTATCACGTTATCCCCACCTCTGATCCCTCTTCAGGATGTGCTTATGCATTCTCCAGCATGATCAGGTTGTTAGGAGCCAACCAAACTTGCTTCTCCTGCATGGTGAAAGCCTATTCATTCAGCACATCTCAGACATCACTTTCTCATTCATGTTATCTTTGATATTACTTTATTCTTCTCCACAGCTGGGGTGAAATATCTTTTTCTAGGCATCTTGGTAATTTACCTATTTTCTATGCTCTCATGTAATTTTCCCCAACATTTTGTCGTGAAAATTTTCAAGCAGACAGAAAAGCTGAAAGAGTTTTGCATGATTTTGCAAATAACATTTACTCTGCTTACTTTGTTGCAACACTATCCAACCATCAATACATCTTTTTTAAAAATGCATTTCAAAGTAATTTGCAGATATCAATATACTGCCTTCCAAATAATTCAGAATACATATCATTCAGAGTTTTGTTGTATGTATTAGAAGTTCACTTACAAAATATTACTGAGTAGTATTCCATTGTTTTGGTATATCACAGCTTAAAAAAAAAATCCATCGTCTAACTGATGACACTGGGGCTGTTTCTAGTTCCTGGCTATTATAAATAAAGCTACTATGAATATTCTTGTACAAGTTTTTGGAGATATGTCTTCAGATCTTTTGGGTAAATGCTAGGGTTGGAATTTATGGTCATAGACTATTTTGTTGTTGTTTAGTTGCTCAGTCATGTCCCACTCTGCAGTCCCATGGACTGCAGCACGCCAGGCTTCCCTGTCCTTCACCATTTCCCGGAGCTTGCTCAAACTCATGTCTATTGAGTCAGTGATGCCATCCAACCATCTCATCCTCTGTTGTCCCCTTCTCTTCTTGCCTTCAATCTTTCCCAGCATCAGGGTCTTTTCTAATGAGTCGGCTTTTCACATCAGGTGAAGAAAAAAAGCTTCAGCTTCAGTATCAGTCCTTCCAATGAATATTCAGGATTGATTTCCTTACTTAGTTTTAAAAGAAATTGCCAACTTTTGCCTAAAGTGGTTTTACCATTTTATAATCCTACAAAAAATGTGTTGCTTCACATCTTCACCAGCATTTGGTGTTGTGAGACCTTTAAAATCTAGCCATTCTGCTAGATGTGTAAAGGTATCTTATTTTGGTCTCTCATATAATTTTTAGTTAACTGTCTGTCTTCCTAGTCTTTGAACTTCTTGGAGACAGGCACTTTAGTCACTTCCTATGTTTCCTGAGCCCAGTAACATCTGAGACAGAGTAATGCCTGGAGTGCGAGAATGCATTCCTTCTGGTAGGGATTCACCTGGTTGCCATGTGTAGGAGCATACACAATTCAGAATTGGATTTATCTCTGGGGGAAGAACAGTGTGTTTGAGAAGTCTGTCAGTAGCATAGTAGAATGTAGGAACCATTGGGTCTGTCTAGGCTGTTTATGGGTATAGAAACCTGATATATTTGATCCAGAGAGTGTGTACTGTGGGGTTGGAGCTCTCTCTGGGAGGTAGGAAGTAGTGACATTGGTTTGGAGGAGCAAAGAACTGGAAGAATAGTGGTCAGAGAGAGAGAGAAAGTTAAAGGGATTTTATCAGGTCTGGCTAAGAATTATGAAATAATGAAAATTTCAAAGTAATAATCATAAATATCAATGCTCCATTTGAATTTATAGAATTACTATCTTTTGTCATTTCTGCTTCTATAGAAAAATGTTAGCTTACTTGTTTTTCTTCAGAGATTTTGGTATTTTGAATAAACAAAGTTAAGTAGCTATTTATTTTCTAACTCTCATAATGAAGTTTAGAAGAGACTAAATCCTACATTACTGAATTGAAATATGAAGTAAATCTTCACATATCATTGTGACCCTGATTATGACAAATATTCTACTTGATATTTTGTTGTTAATACTTTATCCCTTTTATCCTTATAGCATTCTGATATTTAGAATGACTTATACCATAAACTTTCACAAACAGAATTAAAATTGACTAATGCGCATGTAGAGGAAAATGCGGGCAAATATTTAACTGTCATTAAATTATCTGAATTTGGTTGTCTCTCTTCATTAAATCACTATGATTGTGCTGTCCTTTCTTTCCCCTGAGAACCAGAGATCAAATTGCCAACATCTGTTGGATCACAGAAAAAGCAAGAGAAGTCCAGAAAAACATCAACGTCTCCTTCATCGACTACGTTAAAATCTTTGACTGTGTGGATCACAACAAACTGTGGAAAATTTTGAAAGAGATGGGAATACCAGACCCCCTTACCTGCATCCTGTGAAACCTGCATCCAGGTCAAGAAGCAACATCTAGAACTGGACATGAAACAATGGACTAGTTTCGAATCGGGAAAGGAGTACATCAAAGCTGCATAATGTCACCCTGATTATTTAACTTATATGCAGAGTACATCATGTGAGATGCTGGATTGGATGAAGCTCAAGCTGGAAACAAGATTGCTGGGAGAAATATCAGTAAACTCAGATACACAGATGACACTACCCTTATGGCAAAAAGCAAAGATGAACTAACTAAACAGCCTCTTGATGAAGGTGAAAGAGGAGAGTGGAAAAGCTAGCTTTAAGCTCAACATTCGAAAAACGAAGATCATGGCATCCAGTCCCATCAGTTCAGTTCAGTCGCTCAGTCATATCTGACTCTGCAACCCCATTGACTGCAAAACGCCAGGCTTCCCTGTCCATCACCAACTCCCGGAGCTTGCTTAAATTCATGTCCATTGAGTTGGTGAGGCCATCCAACCATCTCATCCTCTATCATCCCCTTCTCCTCCTGCCTTCATTCTTTCCCAGCATCAGGGTCTTTTCCAACGAATCAGCTCTTTGCATCAGATGGCCAAAGTACTGGAGCTTCAGCTTCAGCATCAGTCCTTCCAATGAATATTCAGGACTGATTTCTTTTAGGATTGACCCATTTGGTCTCTTTGCTGTCCAAGGGACTCTCAAGAGTCTCTCCAAAACCACAGTTCAAAAGCATCAAAGCTTTGGCACTCAGCCTTCTTCATGGTCCAACTCTCACATGCATAGATGACTACTGGAAAAACCATAGCTTTGACTAGATGGACCTTTGTTGGCAAAGTAATGTTTCTGCTTTTTAATGTGTTGTTTAGGTTTGTCATAGTTTTAGTTTTTCTTCCAAGGAGCAAGTGTCTTTCAATTTCATGGCTGTAGTCACCATCTGAAGTGATTTTTTAGCCCCCCAAAATAAAATTTGTCACTGTTTCCATTGTTTCCCCATCTATTTGCCATGAATTGATGGGCCCAGATGCCATGATCTTTGTTTTTTGAATGTTGAGCTTTAAGCCAACTTTTTCACTCTCCTCTTTCACTTTCGTCCCTTCACTTCATTGCAAATAGATGGGGAAACAATAAAAACAGTGACAGACTTTATTTTCTTGGGCTCCAAAATCACTGCAGATGGTGACTGCAGCCATGAAATTGAAAGACGCTTACTCCTTGGAAGGAAAGTTCTGACCAATCTAGACAGCATATTAAAAAGCAGAGACACTACTTTGCCAACAAAGGTCCGTATAGTCAAAGCTATGGTTTTTCTAGTAGTCATGTATGGATGTGAGAGCTGGACCATAAAGAAGGCCGAGGGCCGAAGCAGTGATGCTTTTGAACTGTGGTGTTGAAGAAGACTCTTGAGTGTCCCTTGGACAGCAAGGAGATCCAACCAGCCCATCCTAAAGGAGATCAGTCCTGGGTGTTCATTGGAAGGACTGATGCTGAAGCTGAAGCTCCAATACTTTGGCCACTTGATGCGAAGAACTGACTCACTGGAAAAGACACTGATGCTGGAGGGTTGAAGGCAGGAGGAGAAAGGGATGACAGAGGATGAGATGGTTGGATGGCATCACCAACTCAAGGCACATGAGTTTGAGTAAGCTATGGGAGATGGTGAAGGACAGGGAAGCCTGGCATGCTGCAGTCCATGGGGTCACAAAGAGGGGAACACCACTGAGTGACTGAACAACAGGGTGGCACTAGTGTTAAAAGAAACCTGCCTGCCAATGCAGGAGACGTTAAGAGATGCAGGATTGGCCCCTGGGTCAAGAAGATCCCCTCGAGGAGGGCATGGCAACCCACTCTAGTGTTCTTGCCTGGAGAATCCCGTGAGCAGAGGAATCTGGTGGGCTACAGTCCATAGGGTTGCATAGAGTCAGACATGACTGAATTGACTTAGCATGAACACATGTAAATGCGCAGAGCCTCTTCTTCAGAGTCTGGGCTAAGTCCTCTGAAGCATTTTGGTAGGCAGACGTCACATGGTTACTCCCCATCTTCTCTCTCCACCAGCAATGAGAAATTGGTTATTTCACTTGCTGCCAACCAATGTCAGACGGACTGACCACTGCACTAGTTCAATTACTACCACCTCCAACACAATGCCATTTAATAAACACTCTGTATTCAGCGGGCCTTCCTTGGTGTCTCAGACGGTAAAGAATCCACCTGCGATTCAGGAGACCTGAGTTCAGTCCCTGGGTTGGGAAGATTCCCTGGAGGAGGGCATGGCGACCCATTCCAGTAATCTTGCCTGGAGAATCCCAGGACAGAGAAGGCTGATGGGCTACAGTCCATGGGGTCGCAAAGAGTCAGACATGACTAAGCGACTAAGCACACACTCTATTTTGCAACTAGTTAGTCATCCCATCTCCCTTATTCAAAAGCCCTTGAAAACAAATCTCATCCACAAAACATTCCGTGATGGACATGGAAGAGATGCCTTCATTTCATTTGACTCTGCTGTCCAATCAAGACTTGGTTTAATGTTCCTATCTATGACCTATATTCTGTCTCCAAGATGAAAGGGAACAATCTATTCAACTTTTTAAAAACTACAATCCTTAAATATTTTAAGTTCTATAATTAGGCACTTATCATATTTTGTAAAATTGATGATGCAATAACGATAGTTTCAGAGAAGCAAAATCTTTAACTGCTTTATGTTGCTCACCTCATTCAGTGATACCAGTAGACTGTGAGTGACACTAGTAATAAGTTTCTGGAGTTATAAAATTTGTATTTAGGATGCAAGATATGTTCCTACTGTTATTTGCTTTTGAAGTGAGACACAGTGACTATAAGTTTTCCTTGAAAATTTAGATGGAGAGAGAAATAAAGGTTGTTTATGTTTAATTGTAGTGGCTAAATTATATGTCTTTTTCCCTAAGCTGCCTCAAATTAATTTTAGAAAATGTACATTTACATATAAAAAGATGAAATAAATGCACAAAGAAAAAATTAAAAAAAGTTCCCCACCCCCAAACTCTGAGATTCAAATCCCTCATTCTTCAACTCTCAAAAATCTTATATACTGGTTCTTTCTCGTTTTCAGAATGGGCAGCAGTTTAGATCAGGGGAGTAATAAAAGCAAACTAAGTTATTTTATTTTATTACTTTTGTATATCCCAAGAGGATAATGAGTGAAAAGGGAAACATATGTACAATAGTAGCTGATTAGGCTGCACAGTTTAATCCACAGCAGGATTTTCTTTTGAGATCATAAAAATGTCTGTGATGGAATAGGGGATGGAAAAAATTAAACAAAAAAAAATCCTTTAATCAAAGTGTTGTACTTAAGATACCTTTCATGAGGGAGAAAAAGGAGACTGATATATTGGAATCAAAATAATTCCTTGGCTCATAAAAATTCTTATTTGGAAGCATTCACCAATTCCTTCCGTCATGTCCAGAACTTGTCATTTCTCTCTTTCTCTTCTTCGTATGTTATTATATAGCCCCTTCTCCTATTTCTGAAGGTCGGCTTATTCTCATTTCACTTCTGTAGCCTTTGTCCAAGAATGATACAGGTAAGAAAAAGAAAATGAAAACCAAGGACTTAATCTCTACAGATGTACACAAATAATTTAAACCTACCTTCTTGAAATTTTGGTCATAACATCATAGGTATCTTCCTGTTCAACAGAGCTTAGCCTAAAGGCCATTGATTTTGGGCTTAGAAGACCTATTTTTGTGTATTATCTTATATTCAACTGGGCTTCCTCAATGGCTCAGCAGGTAAAGATTCTACCTGCAGTGTAGGAGACAGAGGAGACATGGGTTCAATCTCTGAGTCAGAAAG
Organism: Ovis canadensis; assembly: GCF_042477335.2. Taxonomy (NCBI): domain Eukaryota; kingdom Metazoa; phylum Chordata; class Mammalia; order Artiodactyla; family Bovidae; genus Ovis; species Ovis canadensis. The sequence goes on from NC_091251.1 coordinate 76,207,493, forward strand.
ATCCCCTGGAGAAGGAAATGGCAACCCACTCCAGTATTCTTGCCTGAAAAATCCTGTGGACAGAGGAGCCTGGCAGACTACTGTCCAAAGGGTGGCAAAGAGTTGGATATGACTGAACTACTAATCACACACATAAACTTCAGCTAAATCATTTAAACTCTCTGAGTCTTAGTTCTTCATCTCTAAAATGGGGAAAAGATTTGTCTAACCCAATTCTCAGGGCTGTTGTATCACAATATGTAGAAGGACCTTGTAACCATGAATCTCAGTATACATATGTTATTATCACTGTTGTCATTTGACATGTGAGAAAACTGTCTGTTCTGAAAGAGTAAGTATTTTCCCTAAGGACACACAGCTTGTTAGCAATAGAGGAGAAAGTAAATGCTGAGTGTCCAATACTTAAACTGAATTTTATTCCATTGACTCTCTCTGAAGTGCTTTGTTTCATCTTGAAGGAGTTGAGTTTTTCATTCTGTATGACATGGATTCCCTGAGTGGTAAATAAGGTAAAAAATTTAATTGTGTCTTTCTACTTTACAATTTTAGACTTGGACTTGAGGTGCACGTTAATTCTCTGAATTTAGAGGAAAGAGAATTCATCGGTATCATTTCCTTTTTGCAGACCAGTTGTTTGCCTTTCTCAAGAGTGGGACATTTTTGTACCTAGGAATTCACCTTTATCATGCATTCTCTGTGACAATAGGTGATGGCTGAGAATCTATGGAAGTTTGTTACACAGTATTTGATTGCATGCCTCCAAAATATCCAACACCATTCTTCATCTGAAAGATCACCACAGTTGGGCCTTCCAAAGACTCTCCTTGGAGTTAAGATACTGTATGTAAACGACAGAATGCCCCTTTTTCCAGATGAGCAAGTTAATATCCTCTCTACGTGGTGTTCTGGTTTCTTTTGTTCTAGTTAAATGGGAGTAAAAATTAAACGGGAACAAAAGAGACCTGTGCCAGGAGACCTGTCACCAGGGGTAAGAAATTAATTTTATGGAGTCATAAAGCAAAAAAAGAGGAAAATATGTAATGGAGACACAAAGCGGGGAGGAATCTGTCTGAAGGCGACTTTGGCAGTAGGAAGATATTTCAACCTTGTACTTCTTGTTACCATTTTGGATTTCTTTCAGATTGTTTTCTTTTTTTGAGCAAACAGCTGGCAGATAGCACACAGGAAATAAAGGACTGCATTGGAGAAAGTGTAGTTTAAAAACAAAAGTGTTGAATACATTGAATAAAGTGAAAGTTCAAGTATAATCCAATGAACCTGACAAAACCAAGTGATTTTCAACCCAGTCAGAAACAAGGCCAGAAAAAGATATGCTTTGGGAGATGTCATTTTTTTTTTCCCCAAACATCTAGCTGCAAAATTACTGTATCAAGAGACATGCCCCAAAGGGATAATATCTACAGATACTTTGGAAACACCTGCAGCAGAAAACACCATCTGTCAGATTAATGAGGGAAGCTGATAAGGATCTGAGGGTAACAAGAAGAGAGAGGGAAATGGATTTTGTTGGCTATAGTTGCTGAAAGTGTGTGTGCATGTATAGGAAATAACTTGAAGGAAAGGTGGGAGGGGAGAAGGCCTTAATTCCACTATACGGTGCTGGAGTAGAGAGTTCTTGGACCTTGGAGCTAGAGCAGCCTGTTTTATATCCTAGTTCTATTTCTTATTAGCTGACTGTGAGGTCTGTAAAGGAAGGATGAAGTATCACTTGGGAATATCTTCAGCTAAACATATAGAACACCCAACCAACAATGGCTTATGTAGTAAAAACATTAAATCATATCCTTTTATGGGGTTCTCTGGTGGCTCAGTGGTAAAGACTCTGCTTGCCAGTGCAGGAGACACATGTTCCATCCCTGATCTAGGAAGATCCCACATGCCACAGACCAACTAAGCCCGTTAGCCACAACTATTGAATCTGTGCTCCAGAGCCTGGGAGCCAAAAGAGAAGCCATCACAAGGAGAAGCCCATGCTCACAACTAGAGCAGCCCCCTGCTCGCTGCCGCTAGAGAAAAGCCTGCGCAGCAGCAAAGCCCCAGCACAGCCAGAAATAAATAGATAAAATTATTAAAAGAAAGAAAAAACAGAAAAGCTAATGCCAAGCTATAAAAAAACCCCAATAAATTTATTTAAAAAATTATATCCCTTAAAAAGAAGTCTTAGGACTTCCTTGGTGATCCAGTGATTAAAACTTTGCCTTCCAATGCAGGTGATATGGATTCAATCCCTGGTTGGGGAGCTAAGATCTCACATGCCTTGTGGCCAAAAAATACCCCAGAAAACATAAAACAGAAGAAATATTGTAAGAAATTTAATAAGGAGTTTAAAATGGTTCACAACAAAAAAATCATTAAAAAAAAAAGTTGGAAAGTCAGCTTTGCAGGACTGAGGCAGCATCTTAACAATGTCATCAAGGATCCAAGCTCTGTTTTTTGTTTTTTGCTTTGACATCCAGAGTATTATTAGGCTTGTCAAGTCATGATCCCAAGATGGCCACCTTAGCTCAAAAACAATACCTCCCATAATCATATTCAGAACAAAAGGGTGAAGTCTGGGAGAAACACAGCTCTCTCCTCACAAGGCTCTGGTCTTTATGTGGGAAGATACTCTTTCTCAAAAGTTATCTGGCTGACTACTCTTTATGTCTCATGTCCAGAATTGGGTCATCTTTGGCCCCATCAGCCAGCGATTTAGTGTGGGAATGGAGTTGGCTCCATCTTCTTGGCCAAGATCTGATAGCAACTAACTCAGTCTGCTACAAGTAATATCTGTCTGATAGGGGGTTAGCTTGGGAGATGCTGCATATAATTCTGGTAGCACTTTGCCTAGCCCATCTCAGATGTACTTTAAATGATCATTATTATAACTTTAAGCATTATTTGCATTTTTCCTACAATCTTTTATTGCTCTGTGAACATTTAGATATAGTTGTACTCTTGCCTGGAAAATCCCATGGGTGGAGGAGCCTGGTGGGATGTAGTCCATGGGGTTGTGAAGAGTTGGACACGACTGAGCGACTCCACTTTCACTTTCACTTTCATGCATTGGAGAAGGAAATGGCAACCCACTCCTGTGTTCTTGCTTGGAGAATCCCAGGGACAGGGGAGCTTGATGGGCTGCCGCCTATGGGGTCGCACAGAGTCGGACATAACTGAAGCGACTTAGCAGCAGCAGCAGCAGCAGCAGTACTTAGTATATAAAATTTTGGACTCTGCTTTGACTTCATCATATTTGTTGCTCAAGCATTTCCCAGTATTTCTACATAGTCTCACTAATATCACTTTAAAAATGATTGTGTGAAATACAATCTGTCAAATGACTGCAATAGACTTTATTTTTGTATATATTGTATGCTTCCAGTTAGGTTTTCAATAGTTTAAGACTTCTTTGTGTAAAACCATGTATATTTTGGATTGATTATTTAGGATAGAGTCTAGGAATGACATTATTAGGTCAAAGGATGAGGCAGAGATTGGCTAGGTATTTACCAAACCATCTGGTTTTCCTCCTGAACCCACAAGTAAACCACATTTCTTAATCTCCCTTGCAGCTAGGTGTGGCCAGTGAGTGGATTCTAGCCAGTGGAATGAGGGCATATATGATGTACCCTACTTTGGGGCAAAACACCTCTGAAATCTCCTTCTCTCTCTTCCCCTGGATGTCTATGCCCTGAATGACCTTGGTGAAGATGACAGACCTGTAATAGCCTGGGGCTCTGAATGGTCATGTGGAGCAGAGCCTCCCCTCCAGTTCCATGCTACTGCTTAGAATGTGGGAAACAAAGGCTCACATGTTAAGCTAGTATAGATTTTGGAGTTATTGGGTATGGCTGCTGTTGCCACAGCTAATGCAGAAAGTGGTCCCTTGAAATGGTAACCACTGCAATGAATGTCATAAAACTACTTTTATTTCAATTTTCTCAAATTTGGAGCACAATCTTTCAGAATAAAAGAAGAACAACAAAAAGAAAGATTTAAATGAAATGCATTAAAATAATCAAGTTGAAAAATTAATGTGCATATAGGAAGAAAATAAACCCACCTATGCAAGTTGCTTGGAATGACACATAATTAATGTTACTATAACTCAATAAAATTTACTTATAACACCAAGCTCTGGGAGATGGTGAAGGACAGGGAAGCCTGGCATGCTGCAGTCCATAGAATTGCAAAAAGTTGGACACAACTGAGAGACTGAACAACAACAACTTACCACAGTAATTTCTAAGCAGATTGTATATTTATTTTAGTTTGAGGCTATCAGTCAAGTAATAAATATTTTTAACTGTGATGAGTGTTTGTTATTTAAAACTTTTGTAGTGCCCCACGTCTGGAGCATGTTACAGCCACATGGGCAGGCAACTCAGGATATGTGAGGACTCTTAGTTACTTTGGTCTGCATCCCCAGAGTCATACTCTGAAGCTGTAGCTCTGATTCATGCCAGCAGAGGAAATTGTGTTACTTTAAACCACTGGGTAATCTGTAGAAGACTCTTGAGAGTCCCTTGGATGGCAAAAAGATCAAACCAGTCAATCCTAAAGGAAATCAACCCGGAATATTCATTGGAAGGACTGTTGGCTGAAGCTCCAGTACATCGGCCACCTGATGATGGCCAGCTTCAGGGAAAAGACCCTGATGCTGGGAAAGATTGAAGGGAAAAGGAGAAGAGGGTGGCAGAGCATGAGATGATTAGTTAGCATCACCAACTCTATCAACATGAATTTGAGCAAACTCTGGGAGATAGTGGAGGACAGAGGAGCCTGGAGTGCTGCAGTCCACGGGGTTGCAAAGAGTAGGACATAACTTAGTGACTGAACAACAAAGACAATGATCTGGAGGGCTCCTGAGAGACCGGCTGGATTCTGGGTCCACTAGGGAGCTCTGAACTAAGGGAAGAAATAGTGGCAGAAGCTAATACATTGATTTTTGTTCCCTCTGGGAGGCACAACCTCAAAAGGATAGCTAGGGAAAGTCAGGCGGTTGGGAAGCTCATTTTGGGAGGGGGAGGGGGTTGCCTGAGTCTCTTGGTATGTAATTAATCATGCCCAACAGCTCTGAGTCAGGTAGCTATTTCCCAACTGCTCAGTGAGGAAACACCGATGAAAGTGCAACTCTATGCCTAGGGTGTAGTTAAGCATCAGATGATGATGACGAAGATAACAACTAGGCCACTGGACTTTTCCAGTGACTTTGACTTCCAACTTCTGGGAGCAGGGAATCAAACCCTGCTGCGGCTGGTCTGGTGGGCTTGGTCCCAGCTTCAGTGAGGAGCTGAGAAGACAGCTGGGAGGTCTGGAGGGAAGAGATCTAGGCACTTGAGTTTGATGCAGGAATAGTACTACCCAAAGGTGTGAGCTGCAGTTCCATTTTGGAAAAACAAAAACAAAAATATCTGATACATCTTAACTCTCTCTCCCTAGAGTTAAATAAATTGTCACAGTGAATGGAATAGCTTTTGGTCAGGAAAAGAGTGAGGTAGACCTATGTGAACTGACTTGCTGCTACTGCTGCTAAGTCACTTCAGTCGTGTCTGACTTTGTGCGACCCCAGAGATGGCAGCCCATCAGGCTCCCCCATCCCTGGGATTCTCCAGGTAAGGAACTGTGAACTGACTTAGGAACAGTTCTAGACTACAGTCTCAAGTGAAATTAACAAATTTCAAGCATGATATATACAGTAATATAGTTTTTTTTAAAATTGTGTTTGAGGAAAAAACAATTCAGTCAACTTAGTTAGATCTAATAAAGTCTTCCCCTTCTCCCTTCTCTCTCTCTTTTTTTAAAAAATAAGTTAGAAGTCTTTTGGATTTCCTTTCCTTTCCATCCTCCTCACCAAAGTGGTGACTCCAGACACCGAGGTACCTGCCAGCTCCTTGTGGTGGTGAGGAGCAGTGGTCCCTGTGCCCATGGTCTCTCTTTAGCCCTAAGTATTCTGTACAGAGAGAATGTCCCTAAGGTTACTGGCCACGGCTCACCCTACCAGCAACTGTGTCTTAGTTTGGCAGCTGGTAAACCCTTGATCTCTTCTTTCTGCTTAGCCTGTTTTTCCTCCCAACTGCGCTGGGTGCTGACTGTCCCTTGAAGTCTGGCTGTGTCTGCAGTCAGGGATAGCTATCATCTTCTTCAAACCACAGGATTGCCTGGCCCTGTTAAGCCACCCCCTTCCCAACCTGTGCCATTTATCCATGCTTTCAAGGGAAAATGGAAGCTTTTGAATAGCTTCCGTGCCACATGGCAGTAGAGGGAGCCCTCCAACTCAGAACTTCCTTTGGTTTCAATACTGTAATCACTTAAGGGGGTTTCCTCCTTTCAGAGCCTTGTTTTAGGAAGTGGGGGAAAGTCCTTCATGCTGTGCCCTCACCTTCCTCCTCAAGCTAACATATTTCTCTCTCTTTCTCTCCACGATTTTCACTAGAATTGGAGTGGTCATCATACATATTTTTTCCATGAGTTCTTCCTGCAGCCATATATTTCTTCTTTTCACAGTCCTTTGACAAGAATGGACAGGCTTTCTAATTCCTCTATATGGTGAGTTTGTTTTAGTAAAGCCTGTAATAAGCTCATGATCTAGGTCACTAAGGCTGAATCTAAAGGTGGCTAAAAAAATTAAAAACTCTTTTCTCTGTCAACAACAAAGCCTTGATTTAGGGTTACCATATTTTATCAATTTGAAGATGCCATTGTTGTAAAATGCACTATTATTTTACATACCATTAAGACTATGATATACTGTCTTAATGATAGTTCTGTGGAAGGCATGAATTGATCATAGTACTCTCTTTTTGCAGTAGAATCTTTTTTAATCTATACCAAGGGACTTGGGATTTCCTTTTGCCTTTAATCACGATGCTTGGCAAGTGATGGGCAACACCTTCCTAAGTGAATCAGTAAAATAGTGTGACTGAGTTTCACAATGGCATGTGTGTATCTTTCTTTCTAGGTCGAGGAGAGCTCTTAATTTTTGTTTTGCACCAAAATAAAGATTGTAATCATTGATCTGAGTATTTACCTCCCTATATTAAATTTATTTGAGGAAAATTCCATTGCCTTGTTTTGCTGCCTTTCTGTATATGCAATATATGTATTTTTTTAATCCAATGACAAATCATATTGTAATATTTTTGAAGACAATTTACGCTATAATTGAACTCAACCCAGAAGAAGATGAATAGATTTAGGGAGCAAGGAGACCATTAATTGAGTCTTGAGGTGTTCTTGATGGTGGCCAGACTCGTGTGTCCTGCTGCTGCTGTACCCCACCAGCGTGTTAACATCTCTGAAGGAAGACCGAAGAGGAAAAGAGGAACACGTAATAATAGTGGCTTGGACCATTTTCAGTTTCTGTCTTTCTTTAAGGCTCAGGCTGAATGTCCTGACTGCAATAAATCTTTTCTTGACCTGCTAGAGATCAGATTAGATTTTCTTTTAGGTTCTTCTCCTGTTATAACCCTTAGCACAGGTTAAAGGAAAAAAAAAAAAAAAGCTGGTTTAATGGTTTATCTTCTTACTGAAAAGGAAACTCCACAAGGGTTTGTGTAGTAGGTATTTAGTATAAATGTATATATGTGTTGAAAGGAAGGAATAAGGAAGTCATGTCATTCCTCTGCTATAATCCTTACATGGATTTCTATTTCCCTTGAAATAAAACCCAGACTCCTTATCATGGCCCACAAGCCCCCTCCAGCCCTCTCTAGAGCAGCCTCCTCCTCGCTCACTAAGCTCCAGTACAGAGTAGCCTCGGGCCAACCTTGGATCCCTTGCCACTTCTTTTTTTTTTTTTTTTTTGTAAGACAGTTTTATTGAGGTGTAATCAACATGTAGTATGTAGCATAAATTTATTTATTTATTTATTTAGTTTTTTTTTTTTTTTTAATTTTAAAATCTTTAATTCTTACATGCGTTCCCAAACATGACCCCCCCTCCCACCTCCCTCCCCTCAACATCTCTCTGGGTCATCCCCATGCACCAGCCCCAAGCATGCTGCACCCTACGTCAGACATGGACTGGCGATTCAATTCTTACATGATAGTATACATGTTAGAATTCCCATTCTCCCAAATCATCCCACCCTCTCCCTCTCCCTCTGAGTCCAAAAGTCTGTTATACACATCTGTGTCTTTTTTCCTGTCTTGCATACAGGGTCGTCATTGCCATCTTCCTAAATTCCATATATATGTGTTAGTATACTGTATTGGTGTTTTTCTTTCTGGCTTACTTCACTCTGTATAATCGGCTCCAGTTTCGTCCATCTCATCAGAACTGATTCAAATGAATTCTTTTTAACGGCTGAGTAATACTCCATTGTGTATATGTACCACAGCTTTCTTATCCATTCATCTGCTGATGGACATCTAGGTTGTTTCCATGTCCTGGCTATTATAAACAGTGCTGCGATGAACATTGGGGTACATGTGTCTCTTTCAATTCTGGTTTCCTCGGTGTGTATGCCCAGCAGTGAGATTGCTGGGTCATAAGGTAGTTCTATTTGCAATTTTTTAAGGAATCTCCACACTGTTCTCCATAGTGGCTGTACTAGTTTGCATTCCCACCAACAGTGTAGGAGGGTTCCCTTTTCTCCACACCCTCTCCAGCATTTATTGTTTGCAGATTTTTGGATCGCAGCCATTCTGACTGGTGTGAAGTGGTACCTCATTGTGGTTTTGATTTGCATTTCTCTAATAATGAGTGATGTTGAGCATCTTTTCATGTGTTTGTTAGCCATCCGTATGTCTTCTTTGGAGAAATGTCTATTTAGTTCTTTGGCCCATTTTTTGATTGGGTCGTTTATTTTTCTGGAATTGAGCTGCAGAAGTTGCTTGTATATTTTTGAGATTAGTTGTTTGCCAGTTGCTTCATTTACTATTATTTTCTCCCATTCAGAAGGCTGTCTTTTCACCTTGCTTATATTTTCCTTTGTTGTGCAGAAGCTTTTAATTTTAATTAGATCCCATTTGTTTATTTTTGCTTTTATTTCCAGAATTCTGGGAGGTGGATCATAGAGGATCCTGCTGTGATTTATTTTTGAGAGTGTTTTGCCTATATTCTCCTCTAGGAGTTTTATAGTTTCTGATCTTACATTTAGATCTTTAATCCATTTTGAGTTTATTTTTGTGTACGGTGTTAGAAAGTGATCTAGTTTCATTCTTTTACAAGTGGTTGACCAGTTTTCCCAGCACCACTTGTTAAAGAGATTGTCTTTACTCCATTGTATATTCTTGCCTCCTTTGTCAAAGATAAGGTGTCCATATGTGTGTGGATTTATCTCTGGGCTTTCTATTTTGTTCCATTGATCTATGTGTCTGTCTTTGTGCCAGTACCATACTGTCTTGATGACTGTGGCTTTGTAGTAGAGCCTGAAGTCAGGCAAGTTGATTCCTGCAGTTCCATTCTTCTTTCTCAAGATTGCTTTGGCTATTCGAGGTTTTTTGTATTTCCATACAAATCTTGAAATGATTTGTTCTAGTTCTGTGAAAAATGTGGCTGGTAGCTTGACAGGGATTGCATTGAATTTGTAAATTGCTTTGGGTAGTATACTCATTTTCACTATATTGATTCTTCCGATCCATGAACATGGTATATTTCTCCATCTATTAGTGTCCTCTTTGATTTCTTTCATCAGTGTTTTATAGTTTTCTATATATAGGTCTTTAGTTTCTTTAGGTAGATATATTCCTAAGTATTTTATTCTTTTCATTGCAATGGTGAATGGAATTGTTTCCTTAATTTCTTTTTCTACTTTCTCATTATTCGTGTATAGGAATGCAAGGGATTTCTGTGTGTTGATTTTATATCCTGCAACTTTACTATATTCATTGATGAGCTCTAGTAATTTTCTGGTGGAGTCTTTAGGGTTTTCCATGTAGAGGATCATGTCATCTGCAAACAGTGAGAGTTTTACTTCTTCTTTTCCAATTTGGATTCCTTTTATTTCTTTTTCTGTTCTGATTGCTGTGGCCAAAACTTCCAGAACTATGTTGAATAGTAGCGGTGAAAGTGGACACCCTTGTCTTGTTCCTGACTTTAGGGGAAATGCTTTCAATTTTTCACCATTGAGGATAATGTTTGCTGTGGGTTTCTCATATATAGCTTTTATTATGTTGAGGTATGTTCCTTCTATTCCTGTTTTCTGGAGAGTTTTTATCATAAATGGATGTTGAATTTTGTCAAAGGCCTTCTCTGCATCTATTGAGATAATCATATGGTTTTTATTTTTCAATTTGTTAATGTGGTGAATTACATTGATTGATTTGCGGATATTGAAGAATCCTTGCATCCCTGGGATAAAGCCCACTTGGTCATGGTGTATGATCTTTTTAATGTGTTGTTGGATTCTGATTGCTAGAATTTTGTTGAGGATTTTTGCATCTATGTTCATCAGTGATATTGGCCTGTAGTTTTCTTTTTTTGTGACATCTTTGTCAGGTTTTGGTATTAGGGTGATGGTGGCCTCATAGAATGAGTTTGGAAGTTTACCTTCCTCTGCAATTTTCTGGAAGAGTTTGAGGAGGATAGGTGTTAGCTCTTCTCGAAATTTTTGGTAGAATTCAGCTGTGAAGCCGTCTGGACCTGGGCTTTTGTTTGCTGGAAGATTTCTGATTACTGTTTCAATTTCCGTGCTTGTGATGGGTCTGTTAAGATTTTCTATTTCTTCCTGGTTCAGTTTTGGAAAATTGTACTTTTCTAAGAATTTGTCCATTTCTTCCACGTTGTCCATTTCATTGGCGTACAACTGCTGATAGTAGTCTCTTATGATCCTTTGTATTTCTGTGTTGTCTGTTGTGATCTCTCCATTTTCATTTCTAATTTTATTGATTTGATTTTTCTCTCTTTGCTTCTTGATGAGTCTGGCTAATGGTTTGTCAATTTTATTTATCCTTTCAAAGAACCAGCTTTTGGCTTTGTTGATTTTTGCTATGGTCTCTTTTGTTTCTTTCGCATTTATTTCTGCCCTAATTTTTAAAATTTCTTTCCTTCTACTAACTCTGGGGTTCTCCAACTCTTCCTTTTCTAGTTGCTTTAGTTGCAGAGTTAGGTTATTTATTTGACTTTTTTCTTGTTTCTTGAGGTATGCCTGTATTGCTATGAACTTTCCTCTTAGCACTGCTTTTATAGTGTCCCACAGGATTTGGGTTGTTGTGTTTTCATTTTCATTAGTTTCTATGCATATTTTGATTTCTTTTTTGATTTCTTCTGTGATTTGTTGGTTATTCAGAAGTGTGTTGTTCAGCCTCCATATGTTGGAATTTTTAATGGTTTTTCTCCTGTAATTGAGATCTAATCTTAATGCATTATGGTCAGAAAAGATGCTTGGAATGATTTCGATTTTTTGGAATTTATCAAGTTTAGATTTATGGCCCAGGATGTGATCTATCCTGGAGAAGGTTCCATGAGCACTTGAAAAAAAGGTGAAATTCATTGTTTTGGGGTGAAATGTCCTGTAGATATCAATTAGGTCTAACTGATCTAATGTATCGTTTAAAGTTTGCGTTTCTTTGTTAATTTTCTGTTTAGTTGATCTGTCCATAGGTGTGAGTGGAGTATTAAAGTCTCCCACTATTATTGTGTTATTGTTGATTTCCCCTTTCATACTTGTTAGCATTTGTCTTACATATTGCGGTGCTCCTATATTGGGTGCATATATATTTATAATTGTTATATCTTCTTCTTGGATTGTTCCTTTGATCATTATGTAGTGGCCTTCTTTGTCTCTTTTCACAGCCTTTGTTTTAAAGTCTATTTTATCAGATATGAGTATTGCCACTCCTGCTTTCTTTTGGTCTCTATTTGCGTGGTATATCTTTTTCCAGCCCTTCACTTTCGGTCTGTATGTGTCCCTTGTTTTGAGGTGGGTCTCTTGTAAGCAGCATATAGAGGGGTCTTGTTTTTGTATCCATTCAGTCAGTCTTTGTCTTTTGGTTGGGGCGTTCAACCCATTTACGTTTAAGGTAGTTATTGATAAGTATGATCCCGTTACCATTTACTTTATTGTTTTGGGTTCGGGTTTATACACCCTTTTTGTGTTTCCTGTCTAGAGAATATCCTTTAGAATTTGTTGGAGAGCTGGTTTGGTGGTGCTGAGTTCTCTCAGCTTTTGCTTGTCTGTAAAGCTTTTGATTTCTCCTTCGTATTTGAATGAGATCCTTGCTGGGTACAGTAATCTGGGCTGTAGGTTATTGTCTTTCATCACTTTAAGTATGTCTTGCCATTCCCTCCTGGCCTGAAGAGTTTCTATTGACAGATCAGCTGTTATCCTTATGGGAATCCCCTTGTGTGTTATTTGTTGTTTTTCCCTTGCTGCTTTTAATATTTGTTCTTTGTGTTTGATCTTTGTTAATTTGATTAATATGTGTCTTGGGGTGTTTCGGCTTGGGTTTATCCTATTTGGAACTCTCTGTGTTTCTTGGACTTGGGTGATTATTTCCTTCCCCATTTTAGGGAAGTTTTCAACTATTATCTCCTCAAGGATTTTCTCATGATCTTTCTTTCTGTCTTCTTCTTCTGGGACTCCTATAATTCGAATGTTGGAGCGTTTCATATTGTCCTGGAGGTCTCTGAGATTGTCCTCATTTCTTTTAATTCGTTTTTCTTGTTTCCTCTCTGATTCATTTATTTCTACCATTCTATCTTCTATTTCACTAATCCTATCTTCTGCCTCCGTTATTCTACTAATTGTTGCCTCCAGAGTGTTTCTGATCTCATTTATTGCGTTATTCATTATATTTTGACTCTTTTTTATTTCTTCTAGGTCCTTGTTAAACTTTTCTTGCATCTTCTCAATCTTTGTCTCTAGCCTATTTATCTGTGATTCCATTTTGATTTCAAGATTTTGGATCATTTTCACTATCAATATTCAGAATTCCTTCTCCGGTAGATTCCCTACTTCTTCCTCTTTTGTTTGGTTTGGTGGGCAACTCTCCTGTTCCTTTACCTGCTGTGTATTCCTCTGTCTCTTCATCTTGGTTATATTGCTGCGTTTGGGGTGGCCTTTTTATATTCTGGTAATTTGTGGAGTTCTCTTTATTATGGAGCTTCCTCACTTTGGGTGGGGTTCTATCAGTGGCTTGTCAAGGTTTCCTGGTTAGGGAGGGTTGTGTTGGAGTTTTGGTGGGTGGAGCTGGGTTTCTTCTCTCTGGAGTGCAGTGGAGTAACCCGTAATGGGTTACGAGACATCAAAGGTTTTGGGATAATTTTGAGCTGCCTGTATGTTGAAGCTCAGCGGAGTGTTCCTGTGTTGCTGGAGAATTTGCGTGGTATGTCTTGTTTTGGAACTTGTTGGCCCTTGGGTGGAGCTTGGTTTCGGTGTAGGTATGAAGGCATTAGATGGGCTCCTATTGCTTAATGTTCCCTGAATTCAAGAGTTCTCTAATGTTTTCAGGCTTTGGATTTAAGCCTCCTGCTTCTGGTTTTCAGTTTTATTTTTACAGTAGCCTCTAGACTTCTCCATCTATACAGCACCGATGATAAAACATCTAGGTTAAAGATGAAAAGTTTCTCCACATTGAGGGACACTCAGAGAGGTTCACTGGGTTATAAGGAGAAGAGAAGATGGAGGGGGTAGTTAGAGGTAACTGGAATGAGATGCGGTGAGATCAAAAGAGAAGAGAGCAAGCTAGCCAGTAGTCACTTCCTTATGTGAGCTCTATAGTCTGGACCGCTCAGAGGTATTTACAGAGTTATATGGGGAAGAGGAGAGGGAGGAAGTAGACAGAGGTGAACCAGGAGGATCAGAGAGAGGAATGAGTAGGAGAGAGACAAATCCTGCCAGTAACCTGTTCCTTAGGTGTTCCCCACCGTCTGGAACACACAGAGATTCACAGAGTTGGATAGAGGAGAGATGGGGGAGAAAAGAGACAGAGGCCACCTGGTCGAGAAAAAGGAGAGTCCAGAGGAGGAGAGAGTGGTCAAGCCAGTAATCTCGCTCTCAGGTAAACTGGGGTAGTGAAGTTTGGGTTTTTAAATGTACAAAATTGGCAATAAACACCTAAGAGCAAAGATTAAAAATCTGTTTTTGAAGACAATGGTCAGCTTTTCTGGTTGCCTGATGTCCTCTGCCAGCCTACAGAAGTTGTTTTGTGAAGTTTGCTCAGCTTTGAAATGTTCTTTTGAGGAATTTGTGAGGGAGAAAGTGGTCTTCCCGTCCTATTCCTCCGCCATCTTTCCCTCCCTTCCCCTTGCCACTTCTAAATCCAGCCTCCACACACGTATCTGATCATGACTCTGCCCTGCTTTCTTGTGCTTCCTACGTCTCTGCTGCAAAGCAAACCTTCCACTATGACTTGCCCTTTTCTCCCTAAACAGCTTCCTCTTTCATCCCTTGGATTCTTGGTTTCTCAGGACACCATGCTGCTCCTCCCGCTGGTGCCCTGCTTCTGTTCTTCCTTTTATTTTCCTTTATCCTTTAATACTCAGTTTTTCCCAGAAGCCGTTCTTAAACCCCATGCTAGCTAAAGTCCCTCACCCCACCCCCACAGGCTCCTACATTGTGGATACCTTTGTATCTGGTCACTTACCACTTTGAATTAAAGTCATCTCTAGATAGCTGTCTTTCCTATTGACTGTAAAATCCCTGAGACCAAGATCTATATTTTCTCCATCTTTGCATCCCTGGTGTTAAGCTGCATCAGCCGCACTGTGAATGCCAATAAGCGTGTGTTGGATTCCCTGGCAATCCAGTGAAGACTCTGCACCTCTACTGTAGGGTGAGTGATTTGATTCCTGGTTGGGGAACTAAGATCCCACACACTGTGCAGCATGGCTTCCCCCTCTTCCCACCGCCCAAATGTGTGTGTGCTAAGTGGAATTAGAATTGAGCTGAGCATCACATACCAGCATACTATTTTCTGAAAGACCAAGTATCCCCTGGGGTAGGGAGAATCACAGGTAGCCCAGGGGAGAAGTTTTTCTGGGTAATCCTGGGGATGGTGATGCATTCGATTGCCAGGTGGTGCTTGACTAAGGTCCTCAACCACAGTAAGCATGAACTCTGTCAGTTAGCCCAGGCTGTGACCCTTTGTGAGCAGGCTGGGGTTCCCTCAGAGCTGTAGCCCTTCCTCACATACTCTGGGATGGAGGAAGGGCCTCCAGGCAGAGTGAATAGTATGTGCAAAGGCATGGAGGCCTAGAATGACTGGGGAAAGACTTGCAGTTTTATTTGACTGGAGAAGGGGATTTAGGATGAGGAGTAGGTAATAAAGCTGGAAAATCCACACTAATAATATTCATAATAACTAGTTTACTGAGTATTTACAATATCTAGGCACTGGGCCAAGGGCTATAAGGGTGACTGCATTTTGTTCTCCCTACCACACTGCCAGTCATTCGCTTTTGGCTCTTAAATCCATTCCCTCCCATCATCTGGCTTTGCTGGGGATCACAGGAGCTAGCAGTCCTCAGGTTTCATAGCTAACTTCCAGTCTCGCTGGCAGGGTCCAAAGAAGACCCTGATGGGAAAACAGAAAGCAGGGAGAAGGAAGAAGTCAGAGTATTTCTCCCTCTCTTACACTGTCTCCGATCTTTCACAGCCGCTGCATCTCCTCCCTGGCCCTGGCTCTGGCTCACAGGTTGCTCCCATGTTCTTCTTGCTGGCCCAGCTCCTACCAGAAAGGCTCCCCGGAGTCCTGCCAGGGGAGGCTGGATCTTATGCTCTAGAATTATGTTCCTATGGCCCCAGGAGTGTAGTAACACTCTACTGTTGCAAACCTCTGGCTTGCCTGACTGTCCCCTGCTTGACTTCTCAGTCCTTTTATCATCTGCTGAATAAACTCCATATGCTATATTAAATATCCTCTGTTTGAAATACTAGTGCGGTTTCTGCTTTCTTGACTGAACCGGGACTGACATACTACCCTCTGTGGGAGGCAGGCTCTATTCAGAATCTGTGTCAGGGCTGAGGAAGCTGAAGCTTGGAAGAGTGACAAACTCAGGCCTCATAGCTAGGGAGTGGGAGGGCAGGCTGTGCTAGCTGGGAGATGGCCTTAGAGTGCAGGCATTGGGTTCAAACCTGACGAGGTGGAGACCAGGAAAGGCTTTACTCAGAAGAGTGACCCAATCAGAACTGTGTTTTAGAAAGGACAGATTCTCTTTCATCTCCATCAGGGTTGCTTATCCCAACAAACTACCTAGTTTCACACAGATCTAAGTTGCAGAAAGGCACAAAAATGCCTTGATTGATACTGTCTTTCTGTTCTTTTGGTTTTCTTAACCATGTGCTATATTATCCCACAGATTTAGCCAAGAATCATTCATTACTGAAAAGTCTTTTGTGTATCAAACCCACCTATTGCCACATGACCAATCAAAGTCTTTTGGTCAACAAATTGTTTTCAAGTCCTGTATGTATTGTGAGAATCTGAAAATACTTCTTTTATCAGGATTTTTGGCCCCAAAGTGTACCAAATGCACAAAATGAATTGACAAGATACAAATTATTCATGAGAATGTAAAATTAACTCTACACATGTATACAAATAAATGAGGCAAAATTATGCTTTAATATCTACTTTTGTCTTACAGATATGCCTGAGGTACCAATAAATTTAATTATAAAAATTTATAATTTATATTGGCCAATCCTAATATATTTTCCCATGGAAACACTGTTCTTTGATATTTTTAGGTTCAGCCAGTTCAAAGTGTCTCTTGATGCTATACAGCCACTATGTATTAATATTTCATAGTTCTTTATTTATCTGGATAAAACTAGACTCATACAACTCAAAGGCTACATTTTTGATTCAAGCCCTTTCTATGTGTCTCTCACCTCTTTTTAAGCTTTCTAACCAGCATAGGATTATACAAAATGCAGGTATTGTTCAGTGGGAAAAATTGTGAAAAAATGAAAAAAAAAATCTATCATTCTTTCAATGCCCATTGGAATGAAAATGTACTCTTGCACTTTACATTTCTGATGAAGAATCTTGTGAGCCCATGAAAAGCTGCATGTGTACTGATTAAGAGGGCTTCCCTGGTGGCTTAGATGGTGAAGAATCCTCCTGGAATGCAGGAGACCCAGGTTCAATCTCTGAGTGGGGAAGATCCCCTAGAGAAGGAAATGGTTATCCACTCCAGTATTTTTGCCTGGAAAAGTCCATGGACAGAGGAGCTGGTGGGCTACAGTCCATGGGGTTGCAGAGTCAGACACAACTGAGCAACTGAACACAGCAATTAAGAACATGGATTCTGGATCCCAGGTGCAAATCCAGACTACCTACTTGCTAACAATTTGTAATAATTTGAACTCATATAAATTGCTTAATCTCTCTATGCCTCAGTTCTGTCACATGTAACCTGAAGGTAAGAGTAATGCCTCTGTCACAGCTTTGTTATGAACATGAACTCAGTTAATTGGTGTGAAGCATGTGGTCATTATTTATTGCTATGAATTCTTGTGAGAGTCAGACCATGGTTTGGTGTGGAAAATTTTTATAAATATTTGTCTTTATAAAAGAAAGAAATATATTTCTATTATTTATTTAATTATTTTATATATATATATATATATAATTTAACAAAAGGGGGAACATTAATATATTTATAGGTGGAGAAAAGACAATGGCAAGCAGTACATTTTTCAAACCCCAACTGATAACCTCAAACAATTCAGGCTTCATTTTAGTGGATCACAGCACCATTCATTCTTCCCTGAAATGAGAATGGGAGTCCTTATACTCCATGAAGGCATGTCTCCAAATCTGATGCAAAAGAGAGGATGGGGAACCAGTTGGAGACTGAGTGCTGTAAGACTTGAGGGAGAGGTGCTGGGGACCTCCTGTGGGAAGCTCACTGCTGCACAGACCCTGAGGATTCCCTAGTGGCCCTCTTTCTTTCCTCCCAGCGGCAACAAAGACAGGGTGCCCTGTTTTTCTCTCTTCGGCACCACCTACTGCTTCTGCTCAGGGTTCCTTGTCTGAGCCCAATCCATTGTACAGGTGTCTCTAGCCCACTGAGGCTAGCACATTCTCTTTTGGAATTTCTAAGTTTAAGAATGCATGCTGATAACTGGGAGAATGTAGAACCTTAAGAGGGTGTGGGGCTCCCCTCTCCACTCCTGTCTGTGATCCCCTCCTCACTTCATGGGTTCTGTGGCTGCTGTGAATTCTTTGCTCTGGCTCCTCATGCAGGAAAGATTGTGAATTTTTTTTTAAATTGGAGTTTTAGCTGTCCTGCAGGGATCTGACTGATAGCTCTCCTTTTGCTAGAAATTTTAAAAGGACAGAGCACTCAGTGCCAGGCCCTTCTGGCTGACTCCCCTTTAGGAACTGCTTGCTCTTGGTCTCTTTCCAGGGCCTTTAGCTAGTTGTTTTATAATTAATCTAGAGTTTTAATTTCTGAAATGGTTGGTATCAGAGAATTTTTCTTGGCTATTCACAGAAATGGAACCCTTATATTTGAACTAACCTTAAAAATTCATCCACTGAGTCCTTAACTTCATTTATTGTATTTTTTCAGTTGTAGAATTTCCTAGTTCTTTAAAAATAGTTAAATTTAACTGTTAAAGTAATCAATCTTGCTTGTTAATTCTCTTCAGTTCATTTCAGTTCAGTTGCTCAGTCATGTCCGACTCTTTGCAACCTCATGGACTGCAGCACGCCAGGCCTCTCTGTCCATCACCAACTCCTGGAGCTTACTCAAACTCATGTCCTTTGAGTTGGTGATGCCTTCCAGCCATCTCATCCACTGTCGTCCCCTTCTCCTTCCACCTTCAATCTTTCCCAGCATCAGGGTCTTTTCAAATGAGTCAGCTCTTCACATCAGGTAGGCAAAGTATTGCAGTTTCAGCTTCAGTGTCAGTCCTTCCAATGAATATTCAGGACTGATTTCCTTTAGGATGGACTGGTTGGATCTCCTTGCTGTCCAAGGGACTCTCAAGAGTCTTTCCCAACACCACAGTTCAAAAGCATCAATTCTTCAGCACTCAGCTTTCTTTACAGTCCAACTCTCACATCCATAGGTGACTACTGGAAAAACCATGGCCTTGACTAGATGGACCTTTGTTGGCAAAGTAATGTCTCTGCTTTTTAATATGCTGTCTAGGTTGGTCATAACTTTTCTTCCGAGGAGTAAGCGTCTTTTAATTCCATGGCTGCATTCACCATCTGCAGTGATTTTGGAGTCCAAAAAAAGTTAATTCTCTTAATATACTGTAATTATTTTAAAGTTGTATCTGATATTTTCATGTATGGATCTACTGTGGGTCTGGTTTTTTGTTAGTGAAATTACAATTTTACCATCAACTGAAATTTTAAGATCAGAAATTGAAGAAAGGATAAGTTCATTCCTTGATCTTACCCTTCCTGTTAGTTGTATACCCATTTCTTTGCTTCTCTTTGCCACAATATCTTAAAAAAATTATTTAATCCAAAGCTTTCTTGTCTTCATTAATTTTTTCCTTAAACTCAGTCTGATCATTCTTCTCTCTTAAGTTCAGTTCAGTCATTCAGTCATGTCCGACTCTTTGCGATCCCATGAACAGCAGCACGCCAGGCCTCTGTGTTCATCACCAACTGCTGGAGTCTACCCAAACCCATGTCTGTTGAGTCGGTGATGCCATCCAACCATCTCATCCTCTGTCGTCCCCTTCTCCTCCTGCCCTCAATCTTTCCCAGCATCAGGGTCTTTTCAAATGAGTCAGCTTTTCACATCAGGTGGCCAAAGTATTGGAGTTTCAGCTTCAGTATCAGTCCTTCCAATGAACACCCAGGACTGATTTCCTTTAGGATGGACTTGTTGGATCTCCTTGTAGTCCAAGGGACTCTCAAGAGTCTTCTCCAACACCACAGTTCAAAAGTTCTCTTAGCTCTTCACAAAAACCATTTTTTGGGGTCACTAATGGCCACCATATTGTTAAGCCCAGCACTGTCAGTCCTCATCTTTTTGGTTGGTCTGTTGATTATTCCTTCCTGCATGATAAACTTTCTTGGCTACGAAGACACTGAACACTCACTGGTTGCTCCTTCTCTCTTCTCTTTTCTTTCATTATTTGTTAAAGATGCAATGTTCTCTCTATTAAAAAGGATTTATTTATTTGACTTGAGGTCTTAGCTGTAGCATGTGGGATCTTTGATCTTCATTGCAGCATGTGGGGTCTTTGATCTTCATCATAGCATGTGGGATCTTCAGTTGTGGCATATGAACTCTTAATTGCAGCATGTAGAATCTAGTTCCTTGACCAGGGATAGAACCCCAGTTCCCTTCATTCGGAACTTGGAGTCTTAGCCACTGGACCACCAGGGAAGTCCTCCTTCTCTTTCTTCATTACTGTTTTTCCACTGTTCTTCTCTTCCCTTTTCTCTCCTCTACCCTCCCCCTTCCTTTCTTTTCATCTTTCTATTTTTTCCAGGGCTAAATTCTCTACCTTGTCTCTTCTTTAGCTGTATTTATTCCCATGGTGATCACCACCTGTCTCACGGTTTTAAATTTCTTCCTTATATTATAACTCCAAAGTGTGTATCTCCAGCCCAGATCTCTCTTCAAAATTCTATACTCATCTATTCAATTCTCTACTTGGTATCTACACTGGATGTAAAACAGGCATCTCCAGCTCAGTAGATTCAAAGCTGAACTCCTGCTTGTCATTTTCCTAGACCCACTCCACCCACGATTCCTCCATCTCAATTTTTGATGTTTCCCAAACTTCAGACTCTTAAGTCAAAATTCTCACAGTGATATCCTCCCTCCGATTAGTTAATGAATGAACTGTGAAAGAGCTTTATTGAGGTAGAATTTACATGCTATAAAATTAACCTGTTTAAAGTGTACAATTGAAAAGTTTTCAGTATACTTACAGTGTTGAATAGCTATCACCATAGTCTAATTTTAAGACATTTTCATCATGTTCCCAAAGGAATCCCATATCAGTTAACAATCACTCCCTGTTTTCTCCTCTCTCTGCTCTCCCAAGTCTGTCTCTATTATCTGCTTTTTTCCACTTTTGAGTTTCAATCATGTTGCAGTTTTGTATTCATTTTATAAGTAAACTCATACAAACATTTGGAGAAGGAATGGCAGCTCACTCCAGTATCTTTCCGTGGGAAATCCCATGGACAGAGGAACCTGGCAGGCTACAGTCCATGAAGTTGCAAAGAATTGGACATGACTGAATGAATGAGCAGAAACATTAGTATCAAACATTGTATATGAAAACTCAGTAAAGATAATTACAGAAACATTAGTATCAAACATTGTATATGAAAACTCAGTAAAGATAATTACAGATGCTCTGTGATGATATCTTACTCTAGAGAGGATTAACTTTTGCTTCTGGCATTCAGTTAGTCATGGCAACAGCAATCCCAGTTCATGACACCAATCAGGATTGAATGATTCAAACATGGTTTTCGGGTCCTGTGAGGATTGGTCTATTTCTGTGTTCATTCTTACCCTGGAGTAATTAAAAATCGGTTGTACTTACTAAGCCTATTTTTTGCCCTCCTGGCCCTAATTTATTGAAGTTGGTATTTGGAGGGATCCTTTCTTCTACAGTCATATGTTAATGTCCTGTGGGTCTGCAAATTAAACTGACAAAAAGTAGATTAGCAGGAGAAAAAGTTTACTTGTGTGTGTAATGTGCATACACGCAGGAGCACCCAGTTGTGACTAACTCAAATGGGTGGTTAGATTTGGGACTTACACACCTAACAGAATAGGGCAGAGGGAGTCAGGAGCAAAGGCTCCTCTGGAAAGAACAAATAGGTTTCTTTAGGGAAGACAAATGGGTTTTTAGGAGAACAACAACAACAAAAGGCTAAGAAGGTTTGCAGTGTTTGTTTTTGCAGGTGCAAGTGGTCTTTCTGTCACAGCCATGAAACTCCCTGGAGGGATTTATGGTAGGTTTACTCTTGGTCTCTCCTGGTAATACACCTATCCTGCAAAGGGAGTTTATGGAGACTCATTTCTGAGAAGTTTCTTCTTTAGTCAGTTAAGTGAAGCTCCAAGGAAGCTTCTTTCTTCATCTGTTGAGTTTCAAATATTTTCTGCTTAAACTAATCCTTACACTAATTCTGGGGTTCTCAGTGAGTACCCGCAAAGTCTTCATTCAGCTACTCAGACTCTCAGATGCTTTCTGAAATTAGAAAATTGGGAAAACCATCTTTAAATGCTATATACTATTCTCTCTTGGTTTTCTTTCTATTTTGATTTTATAATTTTCTCCATCTAGAGGGATTTCCAGTGACTTTCAATAGAATAAAAAAATTTCCATCCAACTTTTCTATTTATAATCTGCCATTGCAAGAAGGAGGACATTTTAGGCATCATTTGAAAAGACTCAAAAAAAAAAATAAGGATAAGTACACAATAGTTCTCTATATACTGCTGTGCCTCTTTTACTTGCAGTTGTTAGCAATCCCTCAAAGTCTGCAACCTCTAATATTATGTTCTTTGAGTTCTAACTGGAGTCAGTTCCTGGCTTAATCACCTGGAGGCAGTGTAAATAAATACTTGGTTTCTCACATGAGTTCATCAGAATATTTTCCTCTGATTAACAAGACAAGGGATGGGACTTGTGAAGCTACTTTGTCATACTTGCTGCCAGTGTGAACAACCAGTCAGACATAGAATGTGGGAGGGTATCATACATTTTTCTCCATCCTCTTGCAAGAAAACTTTACTCCACATAGGTCTCTGTTTTCCTCTCATCCTTCCATGGATCTCTGATGTCTATGAGGCTCTGAATACTTAATATACTTTATATACTCTTTTCATTTAACTGTTCCCCTAAAATCTTCTTCATTCTCAAGTGTGGACCACTCATCACAGATCTATTTGTATATATCATTTTGGAAGCTATTATTGTTCCTCATCAGAAAATATTATTATTACTTTGTTCTGTTTGCTACTTTTTCACATTGGTTGAAAGAAAATTGCTTTGAGAAATCTACTTTTCTCCCTATTATTTTGCTTTTTAAAATGACATTTGTCCAGGCAGACTAATTCCACTTTAATTGCTCAGAAGACTCCTTATCTTTTGACACTGTCAACTAAATTATTTGCAATTAGGTAGAACAAGATCCCTTAGAAGAAATGGAGTAGCCATCATAGTCAACAGAAGAGTTCAAAATGCAGTAACTGGATGCAATCTCAAAAACGACAGAATGATCTCTGTTCATTTCCAATGCAAATCATTCAATATCACAGTGATGCAAGTCTATGCCCCAACCAGTAATGCTGAAGAAGCTGAAGTTGAACAGTTCTATGAAGACCTACAAGACCTTCTAGAAC
Source organism: Ovis canadensis (assembly GCF_042477335.2). Lineage (NCBI taxonomy): Eukaryota > Metazoa > Chordata > Mammalia > Artiodactyla > Bovidae > Ovis > Ovis canadensis. The sequence continues at coordinate 76,230,731 of NC_091251.1, forward strand.
TAACACCAAAAAAGATGTCCTTTTCATTATAGGGGACTGGAATGCAAAAGTAGGAAGTCAAGAAATACATGGAATAACAGACAAACTTGGCCTTAGAGTACAGAATGAAGCAGGGCAAAGGCTAATAGAGTTTTGCCAAGGGAACACACTGGTCGTAGCAGACACCCTCTTCCAACAACACAAGAGAATCACAAGGACACACAAGAAACACATGAACATCACCAGATGGTCAATACTGAAATCAGATTGATTATATTCTTTGCAGCCAAAGATGGAGAAGCTCTGTACAGTCAGCAAAAACAAGACCAGGAACTGACTGTGGCTCAGATCATGAACTACTTATTGCCAAATTCAGACTTAAATTGAAGAAATTAGGGAAAACCACTAGACCATTCAGGTATGACCTAAATCAAATTCTACACAATAATACAGTGGAAGTGACAAATAGATTCAAGGGATTAGATCTGATAGACAGAGTTCATGAAGAACTATGGACGGAAGTTCATGACATTGTATAGGAGGCAGTGATCAAGACCATCCCCAAGAAACAGAAATGCAAAAAAAAAAAAATGGTTGTCTGAGGAGGCCTTACAAATAGCTATGAAAAGAAGAGAAGCAAAAGGCAAAGGAGAAAAGGAAAGATATATCCATGCGAATGCAGAGTTCCAAAGAATAGCAAGGAGAGATAAGAAAGCCTTTCTCAGTGATCGATGCAAAGAAATAGAGGAAAACAATAGATTGGAAAGACTAGAGATCTCTTCAAGAAAATTAGAGATACCAAGGGAACATTTCATGCAAAGATGGACACAATAAAGGGCAGAAATGGTATGGACCTAACAGAAGCAGAAGATATGAAGAAGAGGTGGCAAGAATACACAGAAGAACTGTACAAAAAAGATCTTCAAGACCAAGATAATCACGATGGTGTGATCGCTCACCTAGAGCCAGACATCCTGGAATTTGACGTTAAGTGGGCCTTAGGAAGCATCACTATGAATAAAGCTAGTGGAGGTGATGAAATTCCAGTTGAGCTATTTCAAATCCTAAAAGATGATGCTGTGAAAGTGTTTCACTCAATATGCCAGCAAGTTTGGAAAACTCAGCAGTGGCCACAGGACTGGAAAAGGTCAGTTTTCATTCTAATCCCAAAGAAAGGCAATGCCATAGAATGCTCAAACTACTGCACAATTGCACTCATCTTATATGCTAGCAGAGTAATGCTCAAAATTCTCCAAGCCAGGCTTCAGCAGTATGTTTACTGTGAGCTTCCAGATGTTCAAGCTGGATTTAGAAAAGGCAGAGGAACCAGAGATCAAATTGCCAACATCGTTGGATTGTTGAAAAAGCAAGAGAGTTCTAGAAGAACATCTATGTTTGCTTTATTGACTATGCCAAAGCCTTTGACTGTGGGGATCACAGCAGACTGTGGAAAATTCTTAAAGAAATGGGAATTTCTAGTCTAGTATGACCACCTGACCTGCCTCCTGAGAAATCTGTATGCAAGTCAAGAAGCAACAGTTAAAACTAGATATGGAACAACAGACTGGTTCCAAATCGGAAAAGGAGTACATCAAGGCTGTATATTGTCACCCTGCTTATTTAACTTATATGCAGAGTACATCATGAGAAATGCTGGGATGGATGAAGCGCAAGCTGGAATCAAGATTGCTGGGAGAAATATCAGTAACCTCAGGTATCCAGATGACTCCACTTTTATGGCAGAAAGCAAAGAAGAACTAAAGAGCCTCTTAATGAAATTGAAAGAGGACAGTAAAAAAGTTGGCTATAACTTAACATTCAGAAAACTAAGATCATGGCATCTGGTTCCATCACTTCATGGCAAATAGATGGGTAAACAATGGAAACAGTGACAGACTTTATTTTTGGGGGGCTCCCAAATCACTGCAGATGGTGACTGCAGCCATGAAATTAAAAGACACTTGCTCCTTGAAAGAAAAGTTATGATCAACCTAGACAGCATGTTAAAAAGCATTACTTTGCTAACAAAGGTCCGTCTAGTCAAAGCTATTTTTTTTTCCAGTAGTCATCTATGGATGTGAGAGTTGGACTGTAAAGAAAGCTGAGTGCCGAAGAATTGATGCTTTTGAACTGTGGTGTTGGAGAAGACTCTTGAGAGTCCCTTGGACAGCAAGGAGATTCAACCAGTCCATTCTAAAGGAAATCAGTCCTGAATATTCATTGGAGAGACTGATGCTGAAGCTCCAATACTTTGGCCACCTGATGCGAAGAGCTGACTCATTTGAAAAGAGCTGACTCTTTCCTGATGCTGGGAAAGATTGAAGACCAGAGGAGAAGGGGATGACAGAGGGTGAGATGGTTGGATGGCATCACCAACTCAATGGACATGAGTTTGAGTAAACTCTGGGAGTTGGTTATGGACAGGGAGGCCTAGTGTGCTTCAGTCCATGAGGTCACAAAGAGTTGGACATGACTGAGCAACTGAACTTAACTGAACTGGGAGCAATAAAACTATGTAATTAGGTCTGACATTTTAAGAATCTTTTGCATCAGACTTTTTAATCTTTATCTGGCCTGACTTTTTTCTACACATGATAGAAATAATTTCATGTTTTCAGTTGTTGATCTAACAATTGCTAAATTTTAAACAATTTATGTTATAATATATTCCTTTAAAGGAAAATGTGACATCTTCCACTTATTAGAACTCTGCTGCCCCTGTTTTTGGTGCCTCTGGTTTCAACTCATTGCCTGTGGGTTGAGAGTGTCCTCTAGGAACTAACATGATCCTGTGCAAGTTAGGAATTCGAGGTAAAAGCCAGGGATGAGGGAAAATGTGAGAATTGTCAATAGACATATGAAACAAAGTTATGTAATTGTGTGAGATCATTGAGGGGCAAGTATAAATAGAGACGCAAAGAGATCCAAGGCTGAGTAAGGGGATTCTAACAACCAGAGTTCAAAGAGAGGAATTCTAGCAATGAAAATGGATATAGAGCCATCAGTGAGTTAGAAGAGAACCAAGAGAGAGTGGTGTCCAAGAAACCAAGAGGTGAAAGCATAAATATGTTCAGAACTATAAAGTTTCCCCCTGAGCGTGCACTAACTGCATTTCACAACTTTGCAAGCGTCATGTTTTCATTGTTATTCTGATAAAAACATTTCCTTATTTTACCCAAGATTTCTTGTTTAACTCACTGGTTATACAGACATGTGTTACTTAATTTCTGAACATTTGGAGATTTTCCAGTCATCTTTCTCTCACTGAGTTTTAATTTAATGAAGTCAGAGAACATATGCTATATGATATAAATCCTTTGGTTATTATTGCATAGTGTCTTTTCACAAACTGATTAGAGATACAGCTTTAAGTAGAAACAACATGACTTAGTGATGGATCGGTTGGTGGAAAGTGAAGCAAAATCAAGGTGTCAACTCTGTGAAAGTCATGTTTTTTAGTTTTTATCGTCCTTGGCACTTTCTATCATATACAAGAGTTACTGAGATTCTATGAATGAGAACCTGTGTTTCTAGAACTTACTGGGTAGTGGACTTTTCAGAATACTTTGGGAAACACTGTGCTCGATCCTCCCTAACGTAAAGGAAGGGTATTCTACATTAAAAATAATTCATGCTAAATTCCACTACTGTGAAAGCTTCCCTTTAAAGCAGTTTGTTTTTTTCCTTTAGGATATATTTTATATCTGTATATTTTTTTTTAATGTGTGTGTGCGTGCTCAGTCATGTCCAACTCTTTGTTTACCTATTTAAGTTGTAAGAGATATATATAGAAAACCCTTAGGATTTAAAGATTCAAAATCTTCAAATGGAATTTGCAGAAAGTATTTTGGAAAATGCTCTCCTTGCATTTAAGGAGGGTATGGGGCATTGAGAATAGGCCAAAAGTTAAATATCACAGTTATGAAAACCTCCCTTTAAGGCATTTGTTGTTTCCTCAGTTGTTCTCTATTAACTTTATCTACATCAGTTTCCTGAATTCTTACATTTTAAACTAAAATTTCAGAGTGGCCTCTTGCTGCCAAATAGCATTTTCTTTCTCACACACAGCTTGAGCATCAGAATTAATGGAATATGCAATGTGTATTTCCAATGCTGTAATTCTGGTGCTTGTTTTTGGAGTAAAGCCGCTGATTTGGCAATAAAATTCTACAGCAATAGCTGTCTTTCATCAGATAATAGACAAACACTGTCTTTGTGTTGCAAGATCAAAATGTCCCTGCTTTCCTGAATTAAATTTCCTCTTTGATTTCAATGACATGATCCAATTATTTTGATACATTGATAATACAGTGCCTTTTGCATATATCCTATCAAATGTAAACTTTGTTTGCATTCCATCAAATGTAATGATACCATTAAAATTTTCTCTTAAGTCATTTAATTGCACTAGATAATAAAAAGCACGGTGGTTAGTCCAGTGGTTAGTCTTATGGTTTGAGCAGTCACAAGCTATTAAATTGGAAATCAATTATTTCTGTAAATTCCTTCTTTATCAAATACATTTTTATAATTCTTACATATGCAGTAAGAAGAAGACACAGGAAGCACTCAGAGTTTTCTGAAAGACAGGGATTTCTATCTAACTATTTAGAGTTGTGGAGAAGGCAATGGCAACCCACTCCAGTACTCTTGTCTGGAAAATCCCATGGATGGAGGGGCCTGGTGGGCTGCAGTCCATGGGGTCACTAGGAGTCGGACACGACTGAGTGACTTCACTTTCACTTTTCACTTTCATGCATTGGAGAAGAAAATGTATTTTAGGACCATAAAGAAGGCTGAGCACCAAAGAATTGATACTTTTGAACTGTGGTGTTGGAGAAGATGCTTGAGAGTCCCTTGGACTACAAAGAGATCAAACCAGTCAATCCTAAAGGAAATCAATCCTGAATATTCATTGGAAGGACGACACTGAAGCTGAAACTCCAATACTTTGGCCACCTGATGCACAGAGCCGACTCATTAGAAAAGACCATGAATCTGAAAGATTGAAGATTGAAGACAGGAGGAGAAGGAGATGACAGAGGATGAGATGGTTGGAATGGACATGAGTTTGAGCAGGCTCTGGGAGGTGGTGAAGGACAGGGAAGCCTGGCTTGCTGCAGTCCATGGGGTCACAAAGAGTCGGACATGAGTGAGTGACTGAACAATAACAACATGTTTGTTATATACTTCGTGACTTAATTTTATTGCCCAATATATGATAAAGGCCCTGTTGTGGCCTAGCATCTTCTGGTCATTTACTTGATACCTCATCTTTAGAACCTAGGATTTTACCAGCGTTAGATTCTGAAGGCAACATGTAGGGCAAAAGGAAAAGAGACTGGAAAATCCTTCAAAACAGTTCTCAAAGTGTGATTGGTAGAAAAGCACATCAGCATCAGAGAGCTTATCTGAAAGGCAAATTCTCAGGTCCACTGAATTGGAATGGTGATATTGGAGCCTCAGAATCTGGTTTCAACAAGAATCTGGGTGATTCTGTTGGCTGCTCGAGTTAAATTCCCTGGGGATAAATTACTGGGCCAATGGGCTGATAATTTCTATGGTTCCTGATGCTGTTTCAGATCGGATGCCTGCTTAGAAAGGGATGCTGACTAAATCTGGAACTGTATGAGGTCACCACAGCATGATCTCTATGGAGATATCTTCCTGAAATATCAATTTATTGCTTACAATTGATTTTAATTAGAGGTTTATTTGCCTAGTGTCTTAACTTCCTGACCCTCCCTGTGGTTGTTCCATGGGTCAGTGAGGTTAGCTCTGGTGCATGACCCCACATCTATCTGAGACTTCTGCTCACGAGTTGCTCGGATGTTCACTGTAAATTTGAATTGATGAAATAATCATAGGTCTATTTACTCTTATGGAAAATAATGAAAACATTTGAGAGGTCAAAACTGGATTAAATGCAAAAAAATAGAGGCACAGACCAAGGGAAGGAAGGAGCATGGATTACTTGTGGTCTTTGTTGCTCTGGGCCCACCCTATCTGCTGCTGTCCACTGTGCTAATCCATGAGGGCTGTACAGCTGGGCAACTAACTGAGGTATGAATAACTTGCTTATTTCCAGGGAATCTGGATAACTTATACAGCCATTAGCTATAAATGTGCTGAGTTATCCAAACCTCCCCTGGGTTTAATTGAAAAGTCCTATCCACCCTGTTATTTTTGCTCCTGCTTTTCTTCAGCTTAGCTGGCAGTCCTTGAACCCAGATGTAGCACCCCAAAGGGAGTGTTGTGTGGTGCTTTGCTCATGGCTCATGCCCAGGTCCTGCCATCTCTCATCATGTATCCCCATGCTCCAGAAACTCGATGGGCAATGCCTTGTTCCTTAGGCAGAGAATGCATCCCTAAGCTCTTGTTGGGGAATGGAGCCATTATTTCACAACATATCTATAGATACCAAACTTAAGATGCTAATCAGCATGCATGGACCTAGAGAGTATTATACTGAGTAAAGTAAGTTAGACAAAGAAAGACAAACAGCATACGATACTGCATATATGTGGAGTATTAAAAAAGGGTACAAATGAACTGATCTACAAAAGAGAAACAATTACAGATGTAGAAAACAAATTTAAGGCTATCAGAGTGTAAGGGGAGGGAGGGATAAATTGGGAGATTGGGATTGACATATACATACTTCTACATGAAAAATAGATAACTAATAAGAAGCTATTGTATAGCCCAGGGAACTCTACTCAGTACTCCGTAATGGCCTATATGGGAAAAGATTCTTAAAAAGAACTGGTATATGTATATGTATAACTGATTCATTTTGCTATACACTTGAAACTAACACAGCATTGTAAATCAACTCTACTCCAATTAAAAAAAAAGGATGTTACTATAATCTGTAAAATAGATAGCCAATGGGAATTTTCTGTATGACTCAGGGCATTCAAACGGAGACTCTGTAACAACCTGGAGGGGTGGGATGAAGTGGGAGGTGGAAGGGAGGTTCAAGAGGGAGGGGACAAATGTATACCTATTGCTGATTCATGTTGATATATGGCAGAAGCCAACACAATTTTGTAAAGCAATTATCCTTTGATTAAAAATAAATAAATAAACAAAAATGTTAATCATTGACTTGAAGGCTTTGGATTTTGGATCTGGTATCAGATTTCTCAGGGATACATTTTTGCTGTTGCTGATATGGCCAGTATTTCCCTTGGGCAGGCCTAGCTTCCATCACCTGGGGTTGAGGAGCAGTGGCCCTTGCTGGACAGGACATGCACTGGCCAGTTCACCACATGCACTGCTCAGTCCACAGAGCTTGCTTAAGAGTCATTTAAGTTTCCTGCGCTTGAACAGCCTCTTTGCCTCCAGCTGCCTGCCTGCAGGCTCCCTGTCCATCTGCCTTTTCTGAGTCCCCAGGATGGCATCTCTCATACTTGCTAAACAGGGGCTGTCCTTACTTTGCTGCTCTGATTGGGTGCTGCCATCACAACGGCTGTTACTGGTGCTTTCTACCAATGACTCCAGCCTCTAGGGCTGGCAGTCTGCTCAGGGCTCTGAAGGTTCTATCTCTGAGGGCAGGGACACAGTCTCTCCCCAGAGAGTGCTGTGCTCTGTTCAATGGGTCTTGCAGTAAAGCTTGCTTGGCTCTGACCACTGCATAGTTTGGTGCAAGCTCTGCAGTCTCTCACCCGAGATGCACCCAGACCCAGCCAAGGGCCTGTGAGGGAAGGTTCAAGAGACAGACACAGGCCACCCCTGCATCTTGAAGCCAGCTCTCCCTTCTGTGTGTTTTACTCCATCGGGGAGTCTGGCTTCCTTTAGGATGATTTTGTTTCAGAAGCCCTGAAATGGAAATCTTTCCAGTTTGATTCTGTTGGGTCTTCCTGCCCTGCTTCTTGGCTCCCACATGCTCTTCTATTGCCAAAGCCCAACTTGTTTTTAACTTTCCCTTCAGGAAGCTTCTCAGTCTCTACAAAAACCAGAGAATGCAACAGATATGGGGAACAAAAATTGTCTAGACTTACCTCCTAGACCTGAAATGCATTTATATCTCAGCCTCAGACAGCACGCATTTGATATTCATGATAACATGGCGCTGGCTCCCCAAACAGGCCGCAACAACGTATCTGATTCATATTAGTGTCCCCTATGTGACTGGCACTGGACCTCGTGCTAACTGGTGTTTAATTAATGTTTTAATTAAATGAATAATACTTGATGGAATAAAGGAATGTTTTAAGACAAGGAAGAAAGTTGTACACAGCAAAGCTGAGGTTGGATTTCACAAGTTTTCAACCTGTGCCTTCAGATAGAATTATTCACTTTCTAATTTAAAATGCTTGAGGGGCTTTTAAGTCACCTGAATAACAATGTTCTCTGAACTAGAAAGATGGGGACTGTTTGGTAGCCATATGTGGCAGAGCAAGTACTTATCGTTTGATGTTAAATGAAAATTTAGATTTAAAGTGGGGTGTACAGCATGATCCCACTTAAAAAATGTATTTGCAGAGAAAAGAAGAACTGAAGGACTTATGACACGATTATTAATAGTGTTCCCTGCACGGTATGATTATAGTTATGTTTATCTTTTTTTGAGCTAGCAGTTCAGTTCAGTTCAGTTCAGTCTCTCAGTCATGTCTGACTCTTTGCGACCCCATGAATTGCAGCACGCCAGGCCTCCCTGTCCATCACCAACTCCCAGAGTTCACTCAGACTCACGTCCATCGAGTCAGTGATGCCATCCAGCCATCTGATCCTCTGTCGTCCCCTTCTCCTCCTGCCCCCAATCCCTCCCAGCATCAGAGTTTTTTCCAGTAAGTCAACTCTTTGCATGAGGTGGCCAAAGTACTGGAATTTCAGCTTCAGCATCATTCCTTCCAAAGAAATTCCAGGGCTGATCTTCTTCAGAATGGATTGGTTGGATCTCCTTGCAGTCCAAGGGACTCTCAAGAGTCTTCTCCAACACCACAGTTCAAAAGCATCAATTCTTTGGTGCTCAGCTATAGTTTCCTAAAATCTGTCTGTGATAACAATGGACACATACTATTTTTGTAATAAAATGTTAGATACAATATCTGAAAAATTTTATTTTATTGATAATTATAAGGAGGCAAATTGAGTAGAAGCAAATTGAGTTCCTCCAGGTAGTTCCTGGAAACAAAGTGATTGAAAACAAATGTGCATCTAAATGAATTATATTGCTTAAAAAATTCTAATAGAAAAGTGTATGAAGCCTCTTAGATATCCTCCTGGGAGGAAATATCAGGCAATGATAATGTTTATCAAAGAAATCCTCTACATAAGATAGAATGGGTAGCTTTTCACCATGTTGGTTTTTTTTTTTTCACCATGCTTTTTGTACACTGGGGAAAAAAAGACAGAAAATGTTCTCGTGAAATTTCAGATGACCTTTGTGTAAGGAAAAGAAATCCTATGAAATATTTTTTATCATCATCGTTGTGATCATTATTCATGATAATAATAGCAGTTTAGGCATAGTGATGAGGATCACGGCATTGGCATGGCACATTCAAGTTTGGATCCTAGCTATTATCTACTGTATGATCCTGAGTCAATTATTTAACTTATTGTTAATGTTCTAATTTTTAAACTGATAGATAAAAATGTCAACTTTATTGATAGAGTTCTTGTGAGGATTAACTGAGATAATGCCTGTAAAGAATGTATGCTTCTGATATTTAATACATATATATTGCTGATAAAATGATAATGATAGCAATTGTTGGTACCATTTATTGATAGTTATATATCCAAAGCATTATTTTATTACCTTTATGTGTTTCCTCACATTAACTTTAGGACGTAGATGACAAAACTAAGCCCCAGAGAATTTGAGTTACTGGTCCAAGGTAAAAAAACTGGTAACAAAAATTGCTAGAGCTGAAATCTGAACCAGTATCAACCTGATTTGGATGTTTTCTCCAGTAGTTCAATATCCCACCAAATTAAAAGTTGATAAAGTATTCATGATTGTAATGATTTACTTTTGGTTCACACAAGAACTCTGATTCACTGTGGTAGAAAAATATTTATCTGACCACCAGGTGGCGCCTGACCAAGGTTCCCCAATAAAACTCACCGCTCAGAACCCTCACATAGTTTCATTCTGAATAATTTGCCAGGTTCTGTCTAGGTGGGTGAAATCGCAAAAGGCAGCAGTTCATAAATGAAATAAATGAGTTTATTTTCAAAATGGGGACGATTCTATGTAGGCTATGAGACTAAATATGGGAATGACTTGGGACTATTTTGGAACTTCTGTTCTTAGGTACACAATTTATTGGATGAATGTAATCCACTTTGATATATATATAGAATCTGATTTAATAATTTGATGGTAGCTTTCAGTTCAATATGGTTTTTATGTACTTAGTTATATTACTGGAAACTTGAGATTTATGGTAGAAATGGCAGGTAGTCTTTAATTATGGTTACAAAGTAGAGCAAGGGCATCTATTTTCTTGGCCCTGAAGGAACTGAACAAGCACACACCTATGTTTCATAAAGACAAAATGTGATCACATAGAAGCAAGTATGTTGTCATTTAATTGGCAGTTTACCAATTACTTCTAGGGAGTGTTTTTTCCCCTGTTCAGTTCAGTTCAGTTAAGTCCCTCAGTCGTGTCTGACGCTTTGCGACCCCATGAATCGCAGCATGCCAGGCCTCCCTGTCCATCACCATCTCCTGGAGTTCACTCAGACTCACGTCCATCGAGTCCGTGATGCCATCCAGCCATCTCATCCTCGGTCGTCCCCTTCTCCTCCTGCCCCCAATCCCTCCCAGCATCAGAGCCTTTTCCAATGAGTCAGCTCTTCGCATGAGGTGGCCAAAGTACTGGAGCTTCAGCTTTAGCATCATTCCTTCCAAAGAAATCCCAGGGCTGATCTTCAGAATGTACTGGCTGTATCTCCTTGCAGTCCAAGGGACTCTCAAGAGTCTTCTCCAACACCACAATTCAAACGCATTAATTTTTCAGTGCTCAGCCTTCTTCACAGTCCAACTCTCACATCCATACATGACCACAGGAAAAACCATAGCCTTGACTAGACGGACCTTAGTCGGCAAAGTAATGTCTCTGCTTTTGAATATACTATCTAGGTTGGTCATAACTTTTCTTCCAAGGAGTAAGAGTCTTTTAATTTCATGGCTGCAGTCACCATCTGCAGTGATTTTAGTCTTGGCAATTTCTGAAGTTTATAAGTCTATAAAATCTTTCAATGAGCCACTTAATTAACTTGTAGCACTTTGTATCATTGTCATTACAAGAATATGCACAACCATCCTATAGTTGAAACCTATTGAGAATATTTGCAGCTTAAACTTGCCAAGATAGACATTACCCTATAATGTTAACAAATCGGAAATGAGAAGGATAAATTCTGAATGATTAAAAATTGAAATACTCAGTTTTTAGATCACATGGGGCATTTTGCTTCTTATTCAAATGTTGAATGGATAAATAATAAATGAATGAATGCTCTACAATGTGCAAGGCACAGACTTAGGTATTATAGGGAATACAAAACAATAGCTGCCATGGTCTCTAATCTCTGGAAGATCAGAGGCATTAAAAAAAAAAAACAGGAGAAGTAACTTAAGAGTTAAGTAACAGTAAAAGGCATCACAAGGAAGATAGAATTATATTCCGACTGAAGGCAACATAGGATGAGTGCCGTGAATCTGAAGGAGAGAGGGATTTCTTTGAAGAACTGTGATCAGGGAAGACTTCCTGGAGGAGGTGAAAGCTGGCTTTCAAAGATGGGAAAATTGGTGGAAGAAGAGGGCACTTCCAAATGGTGAAGAAAGTAGAAGATGAAAAAATGAAGTGAATCAAAGCAATGAAGATGGGAATATACAGTATATGGGTACCTGTGGTATTAGCAATAGCAGGCATCTGTGTGAGCTCTGTGGCTAAGTCACGTCCAACTCTTTGCAACCCTATGGACTGTAGCCCTCCCGGCTCCTCTCTCCATGGGATTTTTCAGGCAGGAATACTGGAGTGGGCTGCCAATTGCTTTTCTGGGGATCTTCACAACCCAGGAATCAACCTGCATCTCCCGCATGTCCTGCATTGGCAGGGGATTCTTTAACCACAGAGCTACCTGGGAAGTCTCATAGCAGACATGGTAACAGGTATAACAGCTCATGCTTCTTAAACTGGGGCTCTTATTTCCCTGGTGGAATTCTTGATCTCACAGTGCAAATGGGGGAGTGTTTTCTTCAGTGCCAATCTCACTTGTTCAGAGGCAAATCCAGCTGAGATGGACCACAGAGAAGGTTATTTCCAGCCCTTGAAAGTCATGGTCAAATGGTGCTTTTGCCTTGCCATTATTTCTTTTTTGTATTATCTAATAATTTTGCCAAAAGGTGGTCAGGGAAAATAACAAAAGGAATTTGAACAAATTCATCATTTTTTCCTTCCTGTTGATAGCTCTTGTATAAAGATTAATAGATATTTTATGAATGATAAAATGAAGTTTGGGAATCATTTGTTAATTGCAACCTCCTGTGTGCTCTCTGGTCTCTATTGTTAGCAGAGATAATAGAGTTGGATATCAGCAAAATGTACTGTAATAACTACCCAATAGGAGGATGTACATATTTTTCAGATCAAGGACACATTTGATTTTTGGGAAGAAACAACTGGTTCATTTGGCAGAAAGTACTGAATGAGTCAAGCCAACTCAAATACTTTTCTGGGTCCTGAAAAATAGGCCTCCATTTTTAATGATGACCTGGCTGAAAAGAGAATCTTGAGCCTCAGCGGGACGGGCTGGATTTCTTCTATAGTCATAGAACAAACCTCTAAAGATGTTTCTGAAACGTCTTGTCAGCAGAATGCTTTTAAGGGTTGGACTACAATCTAGAGCAAGTGGCTGAGAAATGCTACATTATTAGCATGCAACAGATAGGGATAGACTTTGGTCGCAGAGTTTCGAATGACTTGGGAACTAACTAATGGATATATGTGGTATCTTTCGAGGTATTCAGGGCACATCCTGCCTTTCAGAAGTTTTTGAAGGGAAGGGATGATAGCAAAGTAATGCATGTTTTCGTCTGGAATATTAAGAGTGTTGCAGAAGGCAGGTGTTGATGCTTTGGATGAAGATTCCAGGTGAGATCTAAGGTGAGGTGTTCACTTAGGGGACTGTGGTGCGTAAAGCAGACCCGTGGACCTAGTCTACCCCATCCTAACCTGCATGCCCTGTTCCCACAGATCAAATGAGACTGGCTCCCCAAACTTCTGGCTCTTTTCCCCTTGTCCTCTGGGAATCTGAGCTTCCATGTTGTCACAGATGATTCTGAAAGCTCTTAAAAGAGTGTATCAATTCAGTTCAATTCAGTTGCTCAGTTGTGTCCGACTCTTTGTGACCCCATGGACTGTAGCACACCAGGCTTTCCCAGCCGTCAACTCCCGGAGCTTGCTCAAATTCGTGTCCATTGAGTCAGTGATGCCATCCAACCACATCATCCTCTGTCGTCCCCTGCTCCTCCCGCCTTCAATCTTTCCCAGTATCAGGGTCTTTTCCAGTGAGTCAGTTCTTCGCATCAGGTGGCCAAAGTGTTGGAGCTTCAGGTTCAGCATCAGTCCTTCCAATGAATATTCAGGACTGATTTCCTTTAGGGTTGACTCTTTTGATCTCCTTGTATCACTGGTATACAATTTCTCTGTTGCTGCTCTGACAAATAGTTAGTGTTGTTCAGTTGCCCAGATGGGCCACAGGGCAATGCTCACTCCAAAGGCTCTACGGGAGAAGCAGTTTCCTTGCCTTTTTTTTTTTAAAAAAAAAACTCCTAAAGGCTACTTGCATTCCTTGGCTTGGGCTGGGGGTGGGTGGTGTGTGTGTTGGGGGATGTGTTCTCCATCTTTAAAGCCAGCAATGTAATACCTTTAGATCTCTCTCTCTCTCTGCCCTCTGTTTCTATTGTTATATCTCTAATTTGGACTGTCCTGCCTTTCTCTTCTAAGTACTTTTGTGATTACATTGGACACACCAAAATACTCCAGGAGAATCTTTCCATCTCAAGATCCTTTACTTAATCTCATCCGTAAACTCCCTTTTACTATGTAAGGTAATATATTCACAGGCTCTGGAGACTACGACTCGGGCGTCTTTGGAGGGCTTGTTCTTCAACCTACGATAATCAAGTACTCTGGGGACTAATTCTTCGGTCACTGCATGAGGTCTGCTGTTTTCTTCTTCCTACACTGGGTCTCTGGCATGCGGTTTCATTCAGTGCTGATGCCGCCTTCCCACCAATGGCAAAGGCAGGGGTGCCACAGGTATCCCTCTCCCCGCAGAGACAAGGTGTTCCTGTGGGGACTGCCAGCCCTCAGACTGAAGGTGGTGGTGTCAGCCTTGACACTGCCCAAGGCCACTGTTTCCCTTCTTCTTCTTTTTTTTAAAATTTATTTTGTTGAAGTATAGTTGATTTAAAATGTTGTGTTAACTTCTGTTCTATAGAAAAGTGATTCAGTTATATATATATATTCACATTCTTTTTCATATTCTTTTCCATTATGGTTTATCACAGGATACTGGGTATAGTTCCCTGTACTATACAGTTGGAAATTGTTTTTGTCCATCCTATATATATTAGTTTGCATCTGCTAATCCCAAACTCTTAATCCCTCCTGCCTCAGTCCCCTCCCTACTGGCAACCACAAGACTGTTCCCCGTGTTTGTGAGTCTGTTTCTGTTGCACAGATAAATTCATTTGTGTTATATTTTAGATTTCACATATAAGTGATATCATATGATATTTGTCTTTCTGTGCCTGACTTCACCTAGTATGATAGCCTCTCAGTCCATCCATGTTGCAACAACTGGCATTACTTCATTTTTTATGGCTGCGTAATATTCCACTGTACATATGTACCGTGTCTTCTTTATACATTCTTCTGTTGATGAACATTTAGGTTGTGTCTATGTCTTGGCTCTTGTGAATAGTGCTGGGGCTATGAACATAGGGATGCCTGTATCTTTTTGAATTATAGTTATGTCTGGTTTATACTCAGAAGTCAATTGCTGGATCATATGGCAACTCTGTTTTTAGTTTTTTGAGGAACCTCCATACTGCTCTCCATAGTGACTGCACCAATTTACATTCCCACCAACAGTGTAGGAGAGTTCCTTTTCTCACACCCTCTCAAGTATTTGTTATCTGCAGACTTTTTAACGATACTCTGCTGCCCTTTGGGTTGTGACCATCATTCACACAACCACCACTGCAAAGGAGACCAACACCGTTGCCATGTTTCAGCGTTTTCTCCACCCTCTTGGGAATCAGATGCAAGTTCAGGAGTGGGGCTGTAAGGCAGGCTGAGTGAGTGACAGATACTATTCTCTGTGTGTTGAAGCAGTTTCTTTCTTTCCTCTTGAAATCAGTCTGTCCCAGCAGGCTCCCGTGTCCCTCCTCATGCTACCAGTTCTCCTTCCAGGCCCAGATATTTTGGAATCGGAGTATAAACACAGCTGGGACTCGGGCTGCTCCATAACACATGCTTCCCAAGTATTAACATTCCATGCTTGAGGAACTCTGGCTCCTCCAAGAAACTCAGAGAGAGAATCAGGAGAGTTCTTAATTTTTTCACACCTTCTACCTAGTCTAGGCTTAAGCATCTGGATCCCATTGGAGGCCATTTGTCCTAATTTAGCACTTCCTATTAATTTTGTAAGGGATTACTATTGAAATACATAATTGAGCAACTTCAGAATTTACAAGCCATGTCAAGTGCCATGCCAAATAGAGCTTGACTGGATTTATTACTGTTGAAAAGGAAATCTTTGATTTCACTCCTCCTAGCTACTATTGATTCATTTCATACCGGAGTCTGAAATTGGAGCCATAGAAAACATTTCCCCCCGCTCCTTTGATCTGGTTGGAATAAATATTTTCAGTTCATGAAATTAATAGCGAAAGACTTTTCATGAATTTCTATGAATTTTTAATAAGTGTTACTCACAATGGGTTGTGTTGATATTTTACACACTGTCCTCTCAGGAGATTGAGGCATCTGAGATCCTACACCAGCTTCAGTTTGTCCAACAGGAATCCTATATTCATAATGTTCAGGGTAATGGATAAATCTCTGGGTATGAAGGTTGACCTTGTGGAGGAGGCAGGGGCAGGCTAGAAGTTTTTGAAGTAGGGAATTTCCCTGTACATCTTCCAGCTTCATCATCTTGATGGAGAGGCTACGGGTTTCTGATAACTGGGCAGCATGCCCAAGTCTTTAAGGATTAATGAAGGGGAGGGAAAAGAGGGGTAGGTCGGGGAAAGAGTGAGTTTCACAGAGGTCATGAGAGGTGCATGAATAGTGTCTGACTTACTGGGCTGTGGTTCTTCCTTTGGCCATTTCACTGATAGCTAGGATTTTTAAATTTTTATTTTTTTGATGCTTACTGTTTCCCTGGGACATTGCCTCCTTCAAAATGAGATTGTCACTCGAGGTTCAGCTTATTCTTGTTTGGATATAATTCCTGATATCCTGCAAATGTATATTTATACAGAGATATACTTATTCAACATGAATTTTGTAGACAGAGCTGTCACCAGGTCCCGAGAATAGAAAGAACGCTTCTGCCATCTTCTGGACATCCTGGGGAACTCAAAGGATTTTTCCACAGGAAGAGAGAGAGTTTGATGAATTTCGTTTCAAATTTACTTCAACAGATGAAAATTTAGCCAAGTATTAAACAGATTAATTTTTGCCTTTGTGAAGGCTTGCATGCCTTTGATCATTTCGCTGTTTTAATGAACTCAACGTGGTTGTTTCCGATTTGGCCTTGGAGTCTTGGCCGGTCGCCACCGTCTGCGTGGTGGAGTCTCACCGCCTCCAGCTTGGGTTCCTCACTTTTGGCAGGGTTTGCCTTCCCACTGATGGAAGGTTTACAAAGAGAAAAAAACCATTATGTCTGAAATTCTGCCAGGACACATCAGCGTATTTCCAGGCTGCCATCTATCCTGTAACTCTCTTTAGATTTAACATTTTAAAAAAATTACAATGCACCTGTTTCTAAGGAGAACTACCTGTCATGTAATAGCATGCTTTTATTAAGTCAGCAAATTAAAAATTTTATTTATTAGGGTTTACAACTTGGGTTTCTTTCCTCAGGCGTTCTGATCTCTGGGTTAAGTACAACTTGTTCCAAGGTCACCCTCCCACCCGCCATAATTAGCCCAGAGAGTTACCAGGGGCTTTTGACACCAGCTTCCGCCAGGGAGCTGAATGCAGCAGCACCATCTGTGGTCATCACCCTAAGTGACTCAGCAGCTCTGCTATCTTTAGAGTCTGGTCTCATCCCACACAAAGGTCTTTTCAGACCCCAGTTTGACATTATAATATTGTACCCCGGCCCTGCAGGGTCAGAGAGTATAATGCGGTGATTCAGTATCTGTCTTACAGCAGAAAAAGGGCATTCAGTGTTCTGCTAAAGGGCAGGTTGACAACAAGGAGCGTGCAAGGCAGCATTCAGTGGATTCTGCCACTTTGCTTGGGTAGGAGGAAGGCATCTTACCCCCCCTCCCCCCAAAAAAAGAATTGGCTCCAAAAGCACACGGATTCTTTTCTGTTGATTTTTAGGTTTTTGGTATTAGGATCAGATCTAAGCTGGTTGGGTGTGGTGATAGAAGAGGTTTTTCTCTGTGAGATTCTGCTCTTGTTCTGTGGCTAGTCAACTGAAGAACGGTTTGTGGAAGCTAACCTCAGTTGTTGAGAGGGTCTGCTTAAGTTGTTGAATATTTAAGTTTTGGTGATGTGCTTGGAAGCTAAAATTGGTGACAGGTTTTTGAAATCTTATCCTCTAATCTTGTTTACTTTGACTAGTTTCTGTACCAGGTCCAGTTTCCCTAAGTGTTTTATGCCTGCCCATAAGTGAGAATAACAGAGTACTCAGGAAAAGTGGGATATTGGGTTTTCTCCATGGAATGTTTCATATCTAAAGAAGCCTTTTATTTCAGAGCAATTTAAAACCTAGATCCTTACTTAGAGCACCAACTTATAGGTAGGACAGTGAAAAATAGAATAGAAAATGTTCTTGCGGACATGATTTATCAAAACATGCTATTTACCTTTTAGGGAAAAAAAAACTATAGCCATAATTTGTCCCCTGCTAATTAGCATGCCATTTCTCAGCATTATTGACAAGCAACAACACCAATAATAATATAGCTCACCATGTTTCTCAGAACTTGTATTAAGTAAACTTCTTCCAAGTTGCCTGTCCCACTTGGATGACAATGTCTACATTATTTGAGCTTTACTAATTTCACAGTAGTCATTATTTGCTTGGGGCAGATTGAAAGAAAATTTACCATTTATGAAGATCTTGTTTGCTAAGAAATTTAATATTCCCAAGAGCAAAGGGATCATCTTGTGGAGAAGAGCTCTGCTGGATGTTAGGACATTGAGGCCTGGTTTCATTCTGCTACTTACCAACTCTGTGGTTCTGGCTAAGGGATCTCTTTAATCTAAATTCCCTCATCTGGAAAGTGATTGGCATAATGATTTCTATTGCCTCTTCCAGTTGTAGAATTCTGTAACCTGTCTTCAGAAGAAGAGTCATTTTTGAGGCACCCTCAGAATGTAGATAACATTCTAACAAATTAATCTTTTCATTTAGTTTTGACTGTGCTGGGTCTTTGTTGCTCTGCATGGGTTTCTCTTGGTTGTGCGTCTCATTGCAGTGGCTTCTTTCATTGCGTAGCACAGGCTTTGGGGTGTGTGGGCTTCAGTAGCTACAGCACTCGGGCTCAGTAATTGGGGTTCACAGGCTCCAGAGCACGGGCTCAGTAGTTGTGACACACAGACTTAGCTACTCTGCAGCATATGGAATCTTCCTAAACCAGGAATCCAACCTATAACAAATTAACCTTGTATCTATACTTAAGGAGGCTTTAAAATATGTGAGCTGGTAAAATGTATCCTCTATCCATTTATATATCTATCTTTCATCTTCTAGCTACCTACACATATACATTATGTTAGGTTATCAAGGAAGCAGATTAAGCTGCTCTTAAGCATGGTACCAAAAATACTGAAAAATAATCCAATATTTGATAAATGAAAAGCCTGATCAAAATTATCATGAGAAAAATAATTATTAGATTTTCTTATACTTAAATACTCTCTATATTGGTCTTATAACTTTTAAGGTAGAGCTTCTTTAGGTCTTAAAGATTTTATCTATATCTTGAGTTCTGTCTCTAGCTCTAGACTTCCCTTTCTACATACATACACGTGCACGCACTCTCCCACACATACACACACACATTTGACACATCTGCCAGGCACCCACTGAGCATTTCACATACAATGAATATGCAGATTAACTTTACAATATAATATAATGGATTTGGAGATTGTGGTTGTCCCCTCCGCATTCTCTATGCTCATCTCCATTATGTTTTGCTGTCTTAGAGCCATCTCTTTGGCCAAAGAGGTGGCATGTGGATAAAGTTGGTCATATTAATGGGAAGCCTAGCACTTCCCTGGTGGTCTAAGGGTTGAGACTCCGCACTTCCAAGGCAGGGAGCACAGGTTCCATCCCTGGTCAGGAAACTAAGATCTCACATGCTGCATGGTGTGCAACTAAAAAAATAAAACAGAAGACAAATAATAAAGAAGGAAAGCCCAGGCTTTTTATTAGATGACTTGAGAAGAGATTCCTCTATTTATTGAATATAAATGAGAAAACATGAAATTCCAGAAGCCTCTGGTAGCCATCTTGTTACCAGAGTGCATCCAACCTTGGAATGATGTGGATGCTCCAAAGAACAGAGCAGACAATGCAAAGACGCTCATGAAATTCTTGAGCATTGAACCCTTCTCTACCACTGGACTTTTCAATAATATAAAACATTAAGTTCTCTTACTTAGTTGGGTTTTATGACTCATCACCAAAGGCATCCTGGCACAAGTAAACATCCTCCCCACTTTACTGATGAAGAAACTGAAGCTCAGAAAAGTTGAAGGTGGCTAGACACTAGGTTTCAAACCCAGGTAGTCTGACCCCGAAGCCCAAGCACTGAACTGCTACATTATTTTTCCTCTTTGAGAAAACTTCTGCATAATTCAGATGTCAGCCATTTAACATTGGTTTACTCTCTACTTGGGGACTAAATCTAGAATATTAAAAGTGAAGTGTTTCATAAAGAAGGAGACTTGGCTTGCTCGGTATAGGGGCTACTGTTTCTGCATGCCCAATCCCTCTCCTCTTTCCTGCTAATAGCCCTCCCGCACTCTCCTGCAACACCTACCCTCACCACGTAGCTCAGCTGCCAGTTCAGATTCTTGCCCCTAATCTCCTCTGGAACCTGTGTCTCCTGCAGGCAGAGTGGGTGGCGTGGCCGTCTATGGGAAGTACACACAGAGAGGCCCAGAAGCAGCTGCAGGAACTCCCAGGTGTCTGTTCTTCCTGAGGCCTGATTGTCCCTCTGTTCTCACAATTCTCTGAGCTCTTGTCATACCCTCCCCACAAATCTCTTTTGGCTTTAAGTTAACCAGACTTGGTTCTTGCTGGTGGTAAGGAAATGTCCCAGGCTATACTTCTGGCAATATTCAAGGCTCCACTCCCAAGGCCACCTATATCTTATATTTCAGTAATTGATGGGCTGATAGGGTTTGTGGTTATTTCCATGCACCAGTAAGCCCCAAGAAGACGTCACAGATAGTCAGTTTTGCCTGCCTATCTCATGAGTTTCCAGTTTAGCAATATTCAAAACATTCTTTTAGGAGGGATTGTGAAAACTTCTGATTTGTTGAAAAGATATCAAATTACCAGAGAATTATGTACTTTACACTTAATAATTAATTTAGTGGGGACATTAGAACTAATTAGTGTTAGGTGTATTCCCCAGTGGCTCAGTGGCAAAGAATCCACCTGCAATTCAAGAGACACAGATGTGAGTCCAATCCTTGGGTTAGGAAGACCCTCTGGAGGAGGGAATGGAAACTCCAGTATTCTTTCCTAGAGAATCCCGTGGGCAGAGGAATCTGGTGGGCTACAGTCCATAGGATCTCCGAGTTGGACATGACTGAAGTGACTGAACATCCAAGCACATATTCCTATTTAATTACCCATCCCCAACTCCACTCAATTCAGGACTGGTAAATTCTTCTTCCTAGTGTCTCTGCTAAGTTGATTCAGTTGTGTCTGACTCTTTGTGACCCTATGGACTGCAGCTCGCCAGGATCCTCTCTCCATTGGATTCTCCAGGGAAGAATACCAGAGTGTGTTGCCATTCCCTCCTCCAGGGGATCTTCCCTACCCAAGGATCGAACTCGTGTCTCTCACATCTCCTGCATTGGTGGGTGGTTTCTTTTTCATTAGAGCCACCTTAGAAGCCTCTTTTACTGCTGTTGGGCTGCCGTCTATGGGGTCGTACAGAGTCAGACACGACTGAAGCGACTTAGCAGCAGCAGACAAAGAACTCTAATCCACATCCTAATCTTGTGTTTTTCCTTCCATCATTCTCTCCTCGAGTTTCTGTTAGGAAAATTATAATGGAGGAAGTCTTGTTCAGGCTTCAGAAGCAGGAGAGCAGACTTCTGCTTCTGACCATCCTAGACATTGGCCAGATTTCATGTCTGCCTGTAAGTATAGCAAGTCAGGCAGCACTTGGGTAAGAAAGATAAGAAAGAGAGTGGGTCTTGGAATTCTTGAGCTCCTAGAGGTCTGGCCAGTCCCTTGGGGTCTTATGAAATCCCATGACTCACAAGGTGAAACAGACAGCATTGTGAAAACGTTTCAGTAAAACCAGAGCAACATTTTTGTGTGCAAACTGATGCTGATATCAGTTTGTGGCTGGGGATTATAAGCAGGAACCCCTCAAAGTCCAAGCTGAAGTCTCACCCATGGGGTGGACACATTGCTTGAGAGCCTTTCCCAACTGGGATTCCAGATTGCTGTCATTCGGGACTTCCCTGTGCTGTTCAAGTCTAGATGTAGGTTGGCCAATTTGGTGGGGTATACACTGTTACCTCAACAACCTATAAAAATTGAAATAGTTTATGTGTGTAAGGCATGGTTTCTTTTGTTAACAAATCCTTTGAAACTAAAATGGAGGCAAAACTTTCAGCAAAGCAGTTTCATGGTCAAAGGTATCAATGATTCCTCTGCTTTCTGTCCTCAGAATACTTAGACCATTTATCCTGCCCCTAGAGTTTTGGGATGGCATCACTGACTCAACGGACATGAGTTTGAGTAAACTCTGAGAATTGGTGATGGATAGGGAAGCCTGGCATTCTGAAGTCCACGGGGTTACAGAGTCAGACATGACTGAACGACTGAACTGAACTGAACCAGAGTTTTGGGATCAAAAGAACAGTTTCTGGGGAAGTTTAGCTATGTGTACTGAACCTTTGGAAAATAGCAGGATTTTTTCTCTGAAATACTGACCATCTTTTACAACTATGTATTTCCCTCTTACCTCAAATCTAGGACTAGTGTCAACTTGCCCTAGTCTTTCTCAGCTGTCCAGAGTATGATTTACTGGTGCTCAATTCTTGAGTAGGTCCTGAAAAATTCAGGAAGTTTATTAAGAGCCTCAGCTGTTTCAGGGGAGGAGGGTCAGGATTCCGGATGGAAGGGTGCTGCCACCAGGCTAGATGTCTGGGCGAGCAGGGTTGAGCTCTGAAAGCCCATTTAGCTCTCTGATTTGCAGTTGAATTTCCTGCTCTCATAGACTGTTTTTTCAGGGAGCTTGGTGTCCTGTACTGCCCTCTAGCTTCAGTAAAGAGCCATCCTAGTTCCCCAGAGATTTTAACCAATTTAAAGCTCAGAGTAAAGGGACTGGAATCTCTGTATTTTTTTTTCTCTTTCAAAAAACCCCCTCTATCTCTTCATAAATTCTTGGGTACAAACTTCAACCTAGGTGGCACAGGCCTTTTAAACTTCCCCCAGCAGCATCCATGCTCTAAGCTGGATCAAAAGTTCTGTTACACCAACATATTACAGCATTAAGTGAGCAAACCATTCTCTACTACATTTGATGATATAGTTTCCTATAACACACGTCCAGTCTAACATAAAAGATCCAGATCCTCTTTTCACATGTGTGTTCAGTCACCAAGCCGTGTCTGCCTCTGTGTGACCCCATGGACTGTGGCATGCCAGGCCTCTCTGTCCCTCACCATCTCCTGGAGTTCACCCCCATTCATGTCAACTTTTTAATATAAGGAGATCAATAAGTGATATCTAAAAGAGAAATATCAGGAAATATTAGAATCATATTAGTTAGAAATATTGAGGTAACTATCATAAAAAATATCTAAAAGAGCTGAAAATGTTTGCTTCTGAACAGTTATTGTTATAATCTTATGGCATTATTTTAATTTTTAAACTTTTAGCTTCTTGAGTTTTAAGAAGATGAACTTTTAAAAAAACAGCATCTTTTTTTTTCCTTTGAGGGACTCAAAATTTGTCTCCGTGGGTTACGTATATGATCTCAAAGTCCTAATTTCTTTTTGATCTCACTCTTTAATGTTAGTAGATTTCCTCAAATATATGATAGCCATGGTTATTATTTCATATTGAAGCAAGTGACACTGATTGTCAAAAAAAAAAAAAAAAAAAGCTGATTGTAAGCTCTGTGTGTGTGGGACAGAGGCTTTTAGAGAGGTAGCCTGAACTGTTGAATAACTGGAATGAGCTTCTTCATTAGAGTCCCCAGATGATAATATCTTTAGGGGTTTTCTCCCTGAACTGATCTTTTTCCAATGTGAACTTGCTGCCTCTCAAGAGGTGAGACACTGTTTTCACTCCATTGAATCTGTTAGACCTTGACACTGTTTTGACCAATAGAATAAGTGGAAGTGATGCTGGGCCAGTTCTGGGCTTGGTCTTCAGCCTTGCAGCTCTGCTTCCTATGTCTGGAAGCCATTCTCCATGTAAGAAGTCCAACTTTCCAGTGGCCACTCTGCCTTGCAAAGCCCAAGTCATGAGAAGCCCAAGCTCAGACTGTGGAGAATGAGAGTCTTTAGGAAGAAAGATACACACACATGCGCGCGTGCACACACACACACACACACACACACACGAGAGCAAGACTGAGAGGCCAAGGATCACTTAGGTGCCAGAACATGAGTGATGGAGATGTCTTGACAGTGGTTCCTCCCAATTTAGCTACTTCAGCTGATACTGTAAGGTTCAGAGATAGAACAATCAGTTGACTCTTTCCTTAATTCCTGATGCATAAAATTGTAGCAAAACAAAATGCTTGTTTTAAACCATTAAATGTGGGCTGTGCTGCAACCTATATTCAGAAGGGAACTCAAAACCTGGAGCTTCTCCCTAACGGGCAAAGGGCTTGAGCCTCACATCCGGCAGCAGTTTTTAAGATCTGCACCTGAGAGATGAGCCCTTCAAACATCTAGCTTTGAAAGCGAATGGGCTCGCATTCCAAGATCAGCGAAGCTCTAATGAACTGAGAAATGGTTTTTATTATAACAAACAACAAAAAAGTATAAAATTGGTCTTTTTTTTTACATTCCAAAAGGCATAACTGAAACTTCCATTGAATTTTTGTCAGAAAATACTTGAGGTTGCCTGGTTGAATTACTTCACAATAAAAAACCAGATCCTCCAAACCGAAGACAGGTGAAGTCCTCACTGTTATTAAATTTTTCCCCTGATTTGACCCTCAACTCTTCTTCAGCATGAAAGCTATCTGGCTCTAAATTGGACCAGAGAAATTTTAAAATCAAATATTGAAGGTGTAATTTCTTGGGGGAGGAACAAAAGCAATAGATTGCAAAATCAAGTCTAGAAACAGAAATTCAGGTAAACAATGAGTAGGAGAGTTGTGGCATCTGAGAGTTGGGGAAAGGAGTATGAAAAGTAACAGGGCATTTTTGGAGAAATCTTCTTGTTGGGTGAACTCCAAGGGCAACAAAAGTACATTCAATGACTTGAGGTAAGTTGATTAGGAAAGACTTGGGTGTGAGGTCAGGTCCCTGGAGCTGTGCAACCAAGAAATGTGAAATCCCAGTTAAAGGGGAGTTTGGTGACTGGGAGATTCAGTGATCATTAAATGAAAAGGCAGGATTAACTTAAAGGTATAAAGGAAGTTTATCAGTTCTAGATAATTCTCCAACTTGCGAGGAATTCCAAGTTTTATGATGAATAAAAAATTCTCTGGCAGCAAGCAACTCAAAGAGGAAAAAGATAATCAAATAACTATAGCCAAGCATAAAGGAAGCAATATGGAGTTAGTACTTGAGGACATAGGCTTTCTTATTAGATATTCTGGGATTTTGGTCTTTGTTTCTCCCTGGCTGGTCATGCTATTTTGGGCAAGTTATTTTCCCCAAGCCTCAGCTTTCTTACCTTCAAAAGTGGGATAGTGAAATGTAAATAATAGGGCTATTCTGAAAATTCAATGAAAAATTATTTGTTAAGCACCTAGCAGGTGCCTGGTACATAGTAAGGCTTCCCTGGTGTATCAGACTGTAAAGAATCCGCCTTCAATGCAGGAGACCTGGGTTTGATCCCTCGGTTGGGGAGATCCCCTGTAGTAGGAAATGGCAACCCACTCCAGTACTCTTGCCTGAAGAATTCCCATGGACAGGGGAGCCTGGTGGGCTACAGTCCATGGAGTCCCAAAGAGTCCGACATGACTGAATGACTAAGCATAGCATAGCATAGGTACATAGTAAACAGTAGCTGCTGCCATTACCAACACTATTATCTTCATTGAGGCAGGTCTGGGTTGCTGCCCACAAATTTGTCATGCTCCTTTCCCATAGGAAACTTTTTCTGGAAAGTGGCTGCTCAAACAGGGACTACAGTTCCCAACAATTCTTGCATTCAAGTGAGACCATGTGACCAAGTTCTGGCCAATGAAATGCCATGTGTAATAATGTACATCACTTCCAGGCTGGCCTATGAATCTTTCCTGGGTAATCTGCCTTCACGCTTTCCTCCTTTGCAAGCTGTGTGTCAGAGGCCAGTGTGACCTTGGAAACCATGTGTTGACAATGTGGATACTATATTAGTCTGGTTCCTGAATGACTGTGTGGAACAAAGATCTCAGGGTTTATCTTCTACAGCAATTAGTGTTACCTTAATAACACAGATGACATCATTATGGCTCAGGTTTGCAGTAGCCTGGTCAAGTCCAAGCTCAAGAATAATCCTTGGAGAAACCATCCAGGAAGAATCTTAAATTGACATTTACCAAGATGGCAAAGAAAGGGGATGTGACTCAGCTCAGAAGACAAATTATGGCTGCTCTTTATACTTTAAAAATACAGATCACATTTGGTGTTTTGTCCTAAGATTTCTTTACATTGTGTTCTAAACTGCTGACTGGATATTTGTGTGGAGGATCTCTCACTACAGACAACCCGCAGCAGAGGGAAGCGAGGAAGAGGCCATGGCCTTTGCAGGGGAAAACCCAATTTCCTTGGGTGTTGGAGCATTCATTGTTAGTGACTAATGCCAGGAAACTTTGATTCTTGGACTCCTTCTTGACTGGTTAAATTCCAAGACACAGCAAGTCTTTCTACTACTCTATTGAGGGTTCAAGTTATTTTAAAAAATGAACAACTTTTAAAAATGTTAGGTGTTCAGATTTCATATCTAGCATCTAGACAAGCAAGATTATCTCAAGAAAAACCCAGTGGCTGGGAAGTCCAAACCATTCAAAAACATGTATTGTTTTCCCTCTTGTTATTTGTAGCAGCTGTTCTCTCCTCTTTCTAACCCCATTCATCTCATTTATCATCTCTTCTCAAAGTCATTTTTAATGCAGCCTTCATTATGGGCTCTGAGTGAGATGGTGAGGAAGAAAACCACTTTTAGAAAACTATTGTCAGTTCTTTTGATTTACATGACCAGGAAGAAGTAAAAAGCATCAGGGGATACTCAGGAACTAATCAGAAGTGCAAGGCACTTGAATACTGTGGTGTATCATGATTGAAAAACAATGACAAAATGGTACTCCTTTGGATTTTTCTCTCTAATAAGTCACCTTGACCAAGTGTGAGAATTATGGTCTGGCAGGTGACTGATTCTATGTGGAGGGCAGAATTCTAAGATGACCCCTAATGACCACACTCTTGTACAATGACCTCCCTTTGAGTGTGGGAGAGACCAGTGTATTGGATGGGCTATCACCCTTGTGATTAGTTGGCTCTGAGTTAGTCAAGCACTTCCCTAGTGGCTCATATGGTAAAGAATCAAAAGGGAGATTGTCCTGTGTGGGTCTGAACTAAAAATACGTGCTTTTAAAAAGAGATTAACGCAACAAAGACCTTCCCCTGATGGCTGAAGGAAGCAGGTTGGGAACTACCCATGGAGTCCACATGATCAGGACCCTCCCAGGGAGCAGCCTCCACGAGCTAAGAGTGGTCCCTGACCAACAGCCAAAAAGAGAGTAGGGAACTTCCTGCCAACGTCCTGGATGAAACTGAAAGAGGACCTTGCGTTCCAGATGTGGACACAGAGCTAGTCACAGCTTGAATTCAGCCCTGTGAAATCCTGACCACGGAGCACAGTTACACTGTAGTCAGGCTTAGCCAGCTGACACATCAAAAATCATCAGATACATCCATCCTTGACAGTTTCTCGGTCTATAAACTATCACTCTATCTATCAAAACTCATTACTGCATACCTATACTTCCAATTCCAATCTTGTGTTTAAGATTTATTTTAGCCTTCTTCCTTTGCATATTTAAAAATGCCTCCCAGAGAGTAAGAAATATGGCTCATATTACCCTCAGTATGCTTATCTGTTCAGTCGATTGAGTTATCTGTTGGCAATAACCAATCTCCACACCTTCCATTCACCTGTACTTGCTCTCTCCACCTCACTGTCTAGATTCCCAGGCTGCTGGCTAGGCAAGCACTGCACTCCTCATTGACTCTTCCTTGGATGCTGAGATCTTTGCACACAAAAGGGAAGAGGAAGAAATGAAATATGGAATTGGAAGGGAGGATGGGAACTGTGACAGGGAAGGAAGGAAGTTTGAAGTATTTTTACTTTTTTTTGCCATGCCATGTAGCATGTGAATCCTAGTTCCTCCAACAGGGATTTAACCTGTGCCCCTTGCAGTAGAAGCACAGAATCTTAACCACTGGACCACCAGGGAAGTCCCATTTGAATTATTTTAAAGTTCTTCCCCCCTCCACACACTTCCTTGCCTTCAATCTCCCTTTATTCAACCAGAGGCATCCTTTGCCTTTGGGAAAAGTCAGATTTTTAAATCAGGAATGCAAAGAGGTGAAAACAAGTCCATATTCAACCTTTGACTCCCTATATGAGAAAATTTGAGTCCACAGTAGCACAAAAAATGTTTAAACTTTGGCTTTATCCGGAGAGCAGTGTTTTCTAAATTCCAAATTCTCCCTTAAAACATGAAGACACTAAATTGGTTGACTACGTTAAAGTATAGAGGAGAAAGCTGATAGCATGTAAGGGATCCTCCTGCCAAACAGGGAGAAAAAGTGGAAAGTCTTCTATAGGAAAGAAGGAGTTGTGAAAAGATGGAGGATAGGGTGAAGTTGCTACCTGAAGCCTCATCCTGGGGAGGATTTTTGGAAAAAAGGAGAAACATCAGATAGTTGAGGGAAGAGCTTGGGGCAGAGGTTATTACCTGTGCCAGTGATAAATTTCAGAGGACACTGCATTTTAGTGTTCCTCCTGAGTCCTCATGGCAAGTGCAGTAGAACGGGATGGCAGTAGGGCACACTTAGGGAGAAGGAGGCCTGCGAACAAGCCCTCTGCTCTCTATGGCTTGTAGCTGGCACAAAGGGACACAGATGTTCTGACGTCCTCTCACTGCACCCTTGGCCCCCTGGCCCCCTCCATGAGACACGTGGAAAGTAACTGAAAGTGCTTGCTGGCAACCTTACCAGCTGGATGACTGGAGCAAAGGGAAAGGGTCTTCACAGGTGAGGAAAGCAGGCAGCCTTCCCAGGGTGGGGACAGAGCAAGAGTGGCAGCCACACCTCAGGGAAGCCTTGGCACCAGGGAGAGCTGAGAAGGGCCCCATGAGGAAGGACCACTCCCCACCATGCTGAGAGCACAGCTCCAGAGCCAAAACAGCCAAGGCTCCCTGCAGGGCAACAAGAGGGCAGACAGAGCCCAGGTCCAGAGACACTGGGACTAAGACATGGAGCAGAGCGTGATGGGCATAGCAGAGGATCTTTTATCCAGCCCTGTGAGGCGATTTCAGTTTATCCCAGGGGATCATCTTAATGTGGATGGGATGGGGTGAGGGAAATCCTCTTAAGGCCTGTAGAATCCATTCTGTTCACACTTAGAAAAGCTTTTGAGCCAAGAGAAATTGAATTGATCACAGAATTTTTAAAATTAAAAATCCTATTTGTCATCTCCTGTTTCCAGCACCCTACTACTCCACCACCAACCCCAAGGAATCAGAGAATGAAATTGCAGGAGTAATTGGAGATTGATAACAGAAAAATAAAAGACGGTGTATTTTAGTTTTAGTGTACACACATGGACCTTAGCATATTACTAAACAGTCGCATACCTCAGATCCTGCCTTGGGGAGTGAGAGCCATATGGATACCGTGTTGTTCCGTACTGGAACCACACACTTAAGTGCACCGGTTGGAATTCCTTTGGCCTGGCTTTCACTGATTCAGCAAATTACTTAGGAGAGGATGATCCATTGTCAAAGAGATGATTCTTGCAGGGAATGCATGTCTGGCAGACATAGCCCTCAATTTGCAGATTGTTGCGGTATCTGTGGTAACAAGGATTCTGTATCTTTTTCCAATTTAAGAAAATTTCTTGCAATTCTCTGGAATGATGATATGTGGTTCTTGACATCTGAATGAACTGATATAATTCTTACAGTATGCTGCCTATGGTGGGTGTTTTGTATTGAATTGCTTTACAATTTTCAAGGTGAACTTAACATCTTGGGATTACTGGTGAATCTGCTTTACATTCCAGGGAAATTTTCCTAATATAGGTGAACATTTTGGTTACTTCCTGGTTGTTCCTACAATAGTGATTTCCATGTGTAAAATGTGAAGCCGTCCCTTCAGGGTTGATACTGCAATCTTCCTTCGATATGTTGTGATGGTTTGTGAAGAATGCTATCCTTACTATGAACATCTAGACCAATCCTATGGATGTTTCCTTATTATTTCAAAAACTACAGAGAAAAAGGAATTAATAAGTGATTGGGCAAGTCCCTGGTACCTTAGCAATGCCTAATAATAAGTAAAAGCAATGACAGAGGTGAATATTGCCCTGCGCTTAAGAAAAGTCAATTCTGCTGCCCTATCAAACTGACCGCCTAAGTCTAAATAGAAGAAGTAAAAAATTGAAGTGGAAAATTGTAATGGATTCCTTCCCTCACAGATCTAAAATAAAATTACCTCTTAGGAACTAGTCTTTTAATTAACTACTAAAATACTGTAGGTTTAATCTTTTAATAAAGTAAGTACTGTTACTGGAAGACGTCTTAGTAGATGAATCACCTGAAACTTCATTTCCACTTGTGAGAATAAAAAAAGTGGTAAGTAGTTTTATTAACTTCCTGTCGTGTTTGTCTCTTGCCAAATTCAGTTTCACTAAATATGAGCTCATTTGTCCTTTTTGATATTTTCCTTAAAGGCTTTAATTTTAAGAGCTGAAATCATCTTGAAGAAGATAAAGAAATACTGGATAAAAAGATGAAGGCTTTAAGAAGGAAGGGAAAAAAACTCTGTTTCCTTGGAGCAGACTTTGTTATTCAGAGTGTTTATGAAAAAATGATAAACACCATGGCAATAAGACAAATAATGATTTGCACTCTAAAGGCCATTCCATGTAGTCATGTATTAAACTATAAAAGAAAAGAAGTTAATACAATTTTCCCTTGGAAAAGCTTAAGAGGCAGAGGGAGTAAGGTCAGAATCTATTAGATAGCTCAATGGAAAAACACAGAAGGTATGAAAATATTCTGAATTTTGCTGCATACCATGATATCCACAGCAGGGTAAAACAGAGGAGAGAGAGGAAGTTCTGGGCAACCAGGTCTGAGGAAGGGACAGAATGTGTTCTGTCCACAGTGGTTAGAAGGAGTTAGACTCACTCTACAGGAGGGTTACATGTGAAACTGTGTGATCTCAGAGGGCTATTGCTACCACTGGCTCCTACTCTTCACTCTCTTCTTCTTCTTTCACCTCATGTTCTCACCAGTGAGTAAGAAAAAAAAAAAGATAACTACTTCTTGGTGAGCATGTATCATGCACCTGACACCATTCTAAATGTTTTACTTTTCTCAAATAAGACAGTCTATTAAGATGTGGACATGTTAAAAAGTAATTGATGACTGCGAATTCATATAGGGTCTTTTCTCCATTGATTAGTGCATGGTGAAAATGGGGTGCACAATGAGCTCTAACTTCAGGTCTTGAATTGTTCAGGTCTGAGGTTGTTTACCAACTTTGCTGCCCAAGAGACTTGACCTCTAGGGTTTACTGTTTCTTGGTGTGGTAAGAGCATTTGACAGAGGGCCACGAAATGAAACATCTTATATGACCACGACCACTATTAGGAGGGTAAGACAGAGATGGTTAGGTGTCTGCAGTTGTTAGGAATGGCTGCTCAGCCATCGTCCTGCTACATTTCCTTGACCGCTTTGTATCTGGGTGGGGCCATTTGTCCATTGTCACGAGCGGACGTGACACTTTCAAACTGCTGTGGTTAAAAAGCATGTCTATTTTCTCTATCCTCTCTCTCGGCCAACAGGATCTTGATGCCTGAGGTGACTTGGAAACCCTGTGTGAAGATGGCAGAGGTTCCAAAGCCCAAGTTCCTGATAAATTCTTTCGTAGAGCAGAGACCCTCTTCCCACACCCCTTCCAGTCCATATCAACCTCTGCACACTAAACAGGAGCACCTGTTTTATTTTATACATGATATAAACTCACATAAATAACAACTGCTTTAGCTCTGAGACTTCTGGGTTTACCTCTGGCAACAGTTAGGGTTACTCTAATAAGGAAGACTGTTGTGAATTATTAAATTATAAAAGTTTATGTTAGTTTTCTTAACAACAGAAAATTTGGTATTGAAAGAGGCAAGATAGAAAGAGTTCCATTTAAGATGAATACAAGGCAAATTTTTAGAATTTATAGCAAAAAAACCCCAAAGTAAGTTTGATATTTTTTCTTGGAAAACTAGCATATATTTAATAATTTCAAAGAAAAGCAGGTAGAATTTGAGACTGCAAACCAATACACAGAAAAATAACTTTCATTTTTTCCCTTAATTTATTTAACGCTTACAGTAACTCAGGAAAGTTCATGTGGCAATAATAATGATGGTTATGAAAAATAGCAGTAAAGGTTTTGAGTGTTCTGTTCCATGTTCTGCTTTGAGCCTTGCATATACATCTTATTTAATTATGACAACGCCACCCCAGAGATTGGCATTGTAATTGTCCCTATTTTAAAAATGGGAAAATTGAGACCTAGGGATATTGAAGGCCAAGTTAAATGTCACGTCCTAGTAAGTGGTGAAGTCAGGAACCTAACTGGAGGCTGCCTGTGAGGGCTGTGCCCTTCACCTCCTTGTCATGCCGACTTCCACCTTGTGCTTGGCGTGGTTGCCACTTGCGGAGGAGGCTGTTATGACCCAGCGAGTTGAAGTGAGCAGCTTGGTCCAAACTGCCAGGGTTTGTCAGAGTCAGATTTCCTGCCTCTGCCTCCTTGAGTACTCTTTCAACTTGGAATACCATAAATTAAAGCAAACACTAACTTTATGGGGCAGAGAGTCAATATTTTTAGAGTGTTTATAGAAAGGAAGTAATTTTGGCCTGGCAAAAGAGCAGACTGAAGGTAGTTTTACATTCCTGTTTCAAAAAGAATCTTTTAAATTGGGAAAATTCCCATGGTGCTGGATCTGTCTGTGGGAGATTCAGGGAGAGCAACCCCTTCTGTTCCCTCTCCAGTCCTTTTAGAAGCAAATTTTGTAGATTATCTCACTGGGCTTGCTGCCTTTCTGAGTCTGATGCACAAAATTGCTTGGTATTTGGCAAATTTTGACTGGCAAGAAAGCATCTTGGTGGTTAGCTTTTGTGTCTGACCCTTGCTGGAATTTAAGGCCAGTTTCAATCTCCCACCTGTCTCCATTCTGACACCACAGAACTGCAGTCAGGAGGAGAGGAGCCAAGGTGGGCTGGACCGCACAATGGTTAGCAGGGCTCCAGAGTCACCCTTACTGGGTTCAAGGCCCCCCTCCATCATGCTCTGGTAAGTGACCTTGAACTCTATGCCTTAGTTTCCTCATCTGTAAAATGGGTATGTTAGTCAATCTGGGCTGCTATGACGAAGTACCATAAACTAGGTAGCTCATATGCAACAGAAATTTGTTTCTCACAGTTCTAGAGGCTGGAAGTACAAGATTAGGGAGCCAGCATGGTTGGGTACTGGGGACGGTTCTCCTCTAGGTTGCAGACTGCTGTTTTTCATTGCATCCTCATGAAACAGAAAGAGGGAGGGAGAGGTCTCTGGGTTCTCTTTCATGACACAAGTCTCATTCATGAGGCCTCCACCCTTATGACCTAATCATCTCTCCAAGTCCCCACCTTCTAGTACTGTCACACTGGTGGTTAGGATTTTAACATGTGAATTTTGGGGAAATGCAAACATTCAGTCCATTGCAATGGGAATAAGGGTTTTACTTTATGTGGACAGACAACATAATGCATATCAAAAGCATAGGCTTTGAACTGATTCACACTAAGTGCTCAGTAAAATTTAGTTATAAAAGAAACTCTTTGAACAAGGACAAAGTGTCTAAGGAAAGAAGCGCAACAGAAGCTTCTTGTTTATTGGGAATTGTCAAGT
This sequence comes from Ovis canadensis, assembly GCF_042477335.2. Classification (NCBI taxonomy): domain Eukaryota; kingdom Metazoa; phylum Chordata; class Mammalia; order Artiodactyla; family Bovidae; genus Ovis; species Ovis canadensis. The sequence goes on from NC_091251.1 coordinate 76,264,534, forward strand.
CATATTTTCACCCATGCCTACGAACTCTGGATTTGGCCTGGCAACAGAGGTTTGAAGGAACCAGTCTCCAGTGGGTTTTGAAGAAACAGGCCCCATGTCTAAGATGTAGAGTTTGGCTTCAGAGCTCCCAGGAAGCAGCAGGATCCTTGGACAGGACTGCTCATTAAAATGCAGTTCCAAACACCCCTCCTTCATTCTGGAAAAGAGCCAACAGGTGGCTCTTGGGGAATGTTTCACACTAACTTGTGAGTCCTTTTTTCAGTTTTATTCTCATGTTTTCCTGCTCAGAATTAAAAAAAAAAATTCCTGCTGTGGTCATTTTGATTTCACCATGGGGATTTATTTTGAGGGGAGAGGGAATGTCAGGCTAGTCCATTCAATATCCAGTTAGTGGAGGAAACCAGCTGCTTCTTAAGGCAAAGGAAGAACAAGCTCCGTGTCCACCTCCTCCTCTTCTCAATTATGAGGTCTCTTATCCCATGGCTGCCCGGGAGGAATGTGTGAGAGCCTCCAGGAAACAGGGTACTCAGTGGGCCCTGGAGCTGAAGGCAGAAACAAGCGGATCAGACAAGGTTGATGGGCTGGTGGTAGAAGAAAGGAGGAGGGAAGTGAGAGATGGGGCCACATGGCTTTGTCCGAGAGTAGTTGACAAGTAGGCTGCTTATGGGCTAGGAGAGTGCTATTTCCAAGAAAGGAAGGGCAAGAGGAAGTGGTGAGCTTCTCTGTCCTGGAATGCGGCCCACTTCCAGCAGGTCTTCTTTTATTCCCCATTCCGCTTCTTGCTTCTACTTCTAGAAATTCAAGTCCTTGGGCCTTCTTTGTGTTTCTGCTTGGCTAATGAGTTTCAGTGGACTTCCCAGATGGCTGAGTGGTGAAGAATCTGTCTGCCAAGCAGGAGACATGGGTTTGATCCCTGGGTCAGGAAAATCCCTTGGAGAAGGAAATGACAACACATTCTAGTATTCTTACCTGGAAAATCCCATGGACAGAGGGGCCTGGTGGGCTACAGTCCATGGGGTCGAAAAGAGCTGGACACAGCAACTAAACAACAATGAGTTTCAACAACAGTTCAGAGTCTCTGAGCCCTTTCATTGGACTTCCTCCTAGGCTCATCATCAAGATCGGACCCCATCAACTATTCTTGTTTTCAAGTGTATAAATCATAAATCACCTTCGTGAGGACAGAGCACTAGACTAGCTGGAGCTCCAGGATTGTCCTTACTTGTGATCTTGTCATCACTGCAGTGAAAACCATGGTGCAGCCCCAGCTCCTCACTCAGGACTGAGGACCCAGCCCCTCAACCTCTGGGGGTATTGGCTACTGATGGTTCACAGCTGAATCTATCTGTAAACATTGCCTTTGGTCCAAAGCACGGGTTCTTAATGGGCACAGTTTGGTCCCCCAGGGCATTTGGTGATGTCTGGAGACATTTTTGGTTGCCAAAACAGAGGAATGGGATGTGACTAGTGTCTAGTGGGTAGAGGCTGGGAATGTTGGAGGCTGGAGCAGTGATCATAAAAGCCTCATGTGGAGGATGTCAAAAGCAGCTAAATACTAATAGAAGGACTTGTGTCCCTGATAATTATCCGGCTACCTCTAAGATCATGGTATCTGGTAAATAGATGGGGAAAATGTGGGAAAAGTGTCAGATTTTATTTTCTTGGGCTTCAAAATCAACATGGACTTTGACTGAAGCCACAAAATTAAAAGATGCTTGCTTCTTGGAAGAACAGCTATGACAAACCTAGACAGTGTATTAAAGAACAGAGACATCACTTGGCTGACCAAGGTCCATATAGTCAAGGTTATGGTTTTTCCAGTAGTCATGTGTGGATGTGAGAGTTGGACCATAAAGAAGGCTGAGCACTGAAGAACTGACACTTTTGAACTGTTGTGCTGGAGAAGACTCTTGAGAGTCCCTTGGACAGCAAGGAGATCAAACCAGTCATTCCTAAAGGAAATTAACCATGAATATTCATTGAAAGGGCTGAAGCTGAAGCTCCAATACTTTGGCCTCCTGATGCACATAGCTGACTCAGTGGAAAAGACCCTGATGCTGGGAAAGATTGAGGGCAAGAGGAAAATGGGGTGACAGAGGATGAGATGGTTGGATGACATCATTGACTCAGTGGACATGAGTTTGAGCAAACTCAGGGAAATAATGAAGGACATGGTAGCCTCACATGTTACAGTTCATGGGGTCGCAACTTAGTGACTGAACAACAACAACATACAACCTCTGGGCTAATTTTTAGGACTGTTATGTAAGAGAGAACTCTGTTATAGCAGCTAACCCAATCCAAGCATTCCTGAGTGCCTGCTAAGTCACTTCAGTCGTTTCTGACTCTTTACCACCCTAGGGACTGTAGCCCATCAGGCTCCTCTGTCTATGGAATTCTCCAGGCAAGAATACTGGAGTGGATAGCCATTCCCTTCTCCAGGGGATCTTCCTGACCTAAGGATTGAACCCAGGTCTCCTGCATTGCAGGCAGATTCTTTACTGTCTGAGCCACCAGGAAAGCTCTGTGATTAAATTCCATGCTAAGTTGCTTCAGCTGTGTCTGACTCTGTGCCACCCTATGGGCTGCAACCAACCAGGCACCTCTGTCCATGGGATTCTCCAGGGAAGAATACTGGAGCAAGTTGCCATGCTCTCCTCCAGGGAATCTTCCCAACCCAAGGATCAAACCTGCAGCTCCTGCATTGCAGGCAGACTCTTGACTGCTGAGCCCCTGGGGAAACCCAACCCAGGCATACCTTGGAGATATTGTGGGTTCAGTTCCAAACCACAACAATAAAGTAAATATCTCAATAAAGCAAGTCACCTGAATTTTTGGTCTCTCAGTCCATAGAAAAATTGTGTTTATGGTATACTGTTGTCTATTATGTGTGCAATTCTAAAAAAAAACTGTGTAGAGACCTTATATTTTATTAATTAAAAAGTGCTAAACTTCATCTGAGTTTTCAGCAAGTCCTAATCTTTTTGCTGGTGGAGTGTCTTGTCTTGATATTGATGGTGGCTGACTGATAAGAGCGGTGGTTGCCAAAGGTTGGTGTGGTTGTGGCAGTTTCTTAAATAAGACAACAATTTTCTTGATGCCCCCAATTACAATAGTAACATCACAGATCACTGATCATAGCAAATACAAAAGTGAAAAATTTGAAATATTATGAGAATGACAAAACCGTGACACAGAGACACCAAGTGAGTGAATACTATTGGAAATAATGGCACCAATAGGGTTGCCACAAGCCTTCAATTTCTAGGAAAGGCAGTATCTGCAAAGCATGAAAAAAACAGAGCAATTAAACAAGGTCTGTCTATATGTAAGTTATATACATCCTTAGCACAATAAAATGATGATAATAAAGGCTATAAAAAGTGAATTATTTTTAGCGATATTTCACTAATCACATTTTATTATTTATTTATAATATTTATTTATTTGGCTGTCTTGGGTCTTAGTTGTGGCATGTGGGATCTAGCTCCCTGATCAGGGATTGAACCCAGGCCCCTTGCATTGGGAGCATGGAGTCTTAACCACTAGACCACCAGGGAAGTCCCTCATTAATCACACTTTGAATTTACATTCTCAAAATCAACCACATGATTTTATGATTGAATCCTAATAGGTTTATCCAGTAATAGAGAGTGAAATTTCCACTCAGTTTCAGGCAAACAGGGGAAAGCAGAAAGCTTTTGTGTGACTTTTGTCTATGTGTGTGTGTGTTGTTTCTTACCTGCCCTCAGCTTCAAATATTCCCTATGCCAAGGTGGCGGTTTTCGGGGTAGCGTATTCTGATCCCCCAGCTTCCCAGGCGGTGCTAGTGGTAAAGAAGCCGACTGCCAGTGCAGGAGACCTAAGAGAAGTTGGTTCAGTCCCTGGATGGGGAAGGTCCTGGAGGAAGGCATGGTAACCCACTCCAGTATTCTTGCCTGGAGAATCCTGTGGACAGAGGAGCCTGGTAGGCTACAGTCCATGGGGTCTCAAAGAATGGAACACGGCTGAAGCGACTTAGCATGCACACAGGCACACATTCTGATCTCCTTCATAGCCCAGGGGGCAGGAGATGGATGGGATCCTAGTTGTTATGCTGCCTTGTAGACTTTGTCCTTCGGCCCTATCCTTCTTCCTTAACACCGTCCTGCTACTTTCTTAGGCTTTTTCATGACCCTACTGGATCCTCTAGTCTCTCTGTTACTCATGAAACTTTAGTTTCATCTTCTCTTGCTAACAGCCTCAAATATTCTAGTATTTGAATAAGTTTAAAAATGTAAGAGGGAAACTGGCTCATCTTTATGGGCCAGGCTAAGTCAGGTTATGCTTATTAACTCCCTCATGGATTTACTGCCTTTGGGTCAATGATCACCTGGCCAAGGATTTTGTGCCTGTGCCCCTGACTCCATCCTGTCATCTCCCTGAACACAGGCCAAAGGAAGAGCTTAGAAGAGGAAGTTGGGCACTTCCAATGATATGTACAGTTCCCACAGAAAGCATTCCCATTTGTCAGAAATCAAACTCCATTGTGTCAGGAAGAAACTGCTTATTACAGAGTCTGCCTTGAAAGTTTTATGCAGTTCTGTGAGATCTTAATTTAGTTGAAGATGATCTTTCTTGATTTTGCATGTAATTATTGACTTCAGAGGAGATTTTGATACAAATTCCAGATCTCTGTTAGGTATGCAGGAATCCTACAAGGGGAAGCAGGGTCAGTCAGCCTCTTAGTATTTTAAGAATGTGGAATGTTGAATGGGAACAGTGTCAGAGTTAAGAAATTGCACATTTCAGGGATAATAAGAGTCATCTCATGGGGGTTATCATAGTGATTAAATGAAGTAACCCAGATAATGCACCTGGCATTTAATAGACAATCAATCCATGCTGGTTGTTAGTATTCCTTGTGGACTCAAAAGTCTTGAAATTTTGAAAACAATTATCTTTGAGTGGTTTGGTTTTTCTGCTTTCATTGTTTTATTTGGTCAATTTCTGCCATGGAAAAGAGCAATTCCTCTTATCATTGAGATATAATTATCCAATATCCAAATCCAATATCCAAAGGAAGCCTCAGCGTTCTAAAAGCTTTTGAGTTGCCCTTAGGTACTTTACCTTTATTGCTGGGTGCTTCCAGTAAAGTATGATTAGTGACGCCTCATTCAATTATTTTAAAGAGAGATAGTATGTGCAAACTCGAATACAACTGAGGAAACACATTTTGTTTTAGCAGAAAATATGGGCATCAGTCAACCTCATATTCTACTTTGAAATTACAAAATGCATAATATCGTATGGCTATTTAAAGAAATGAAGTTGAGGAAAAGGAATCTTTTCCTCTATCCTTTTAGGTTTAATTATTGAGGTTTGTGAATTAAAGTGACAAAAGATGGGTCAACAAGAGAAAATATACATAAAATCATTAAAAAAAATTTTACGTTTTAATTTTTGTCTGCGCCTGGAGTTCATTGCTGTATGTGGGCCTTCTCCAGCTGTGGAGTGGGGTCTACCCTCTAATGGTGTGTGGGCTTCTCACTGTGGTGGCTCCTCTTGTTGCATGCTCAGTACTTGTGGCACATGGGCTTAGTTACCCTGATGCATGTGGGACCTTCCCAGACCAGGGATCAAACCTGTGTCCCCCGTATTGCAAGGCAGATTCTTAACCACTGGACCACGAAGGAAGTCCTCATTTTTAACTTTATAGACAGTGGGTTTCCATAGGAAAAAGTAAAAACCCAAAGAGGCAGTTAGATCTAGGAGGTCATGTACTGTTTTAACAAAGGGTGATGCATTGTGGAAAAGTGACTAGACAAAGGAAAGGGGATTTAGGTTCCTAGGGCAGTAACTTGTGGGGAGATAAGTATATGGGGGAAACTAATGGTGAATAAAGGTGGTGCTAGTGGTAAAGAACCTGCCTGCCAATGCAGGAGACATAAGAGAGGCAGGTTCAGTCCCTGGGTCGGGAAGATCCCTGGAGAAGGAAATGGCAACCTGTTCCGGTATTCTTGCCTGGAAAATTACATGGACAGAGGAGCCTGGCAGGCCACAGTCCATTGTGTTGCAAAACGTCAGGCACTACTGAGGCCCGCCCACCCCTCCACACACACAATGTTGAATGAATTTTATTTAGTAAGGTTTGTTTATGCAAACTCATCTTGGTGCGACCTTCTGTGGTAAACGTTCTCCTTTTGGTGTGAGGTAGGGGGACACATTCACAAGGGAAATTCATGTCACCTTTGTGCTGTAGTTGCTCAGTAGGGTCCAGCTCTTTGCAACTCCATGGACTGTAGCCCACCAGACTCCTCTGTCCATGGGGATTTTCCAGGCAAGAATGCTGGAGTGGATTGCCATGTACTCCTGCAGGGAATCTTCCCAGCCTAGGGATCGAACCCAGGTCTCCCTCATAGAAGGCAGATTCTTTACCTCTGAGCCACCAGGGAAGCCCAAGAATACTGGAGTGGGTAGCCTGTCTCTTTGCCAGGGGATCTTCCTGACCCAGGAATCAAACCAGGGTCTCCTATACTGCGAGTGAATTCTTTACCAGCTGAGCTACCTGGGAAGCCCATGTCACCTTTACAAAGAGGAATTTATGCCCTGCTTTAGGCAGATGGGGGAAGGCAGAGAGCTCCTCCTTTGCTTGACATTCCTCAGCTGCCTTCCATTCAAAATAATTCTTATTCCAAGTGGCAAGGTCTGCTGCTGCTGCTGCTAAGTCACTTCAGTCGTGTCCGACCAGGCTCCCCTGTCCCTGGGATTCTCCAGGCATGAACACTGGAGTGGGTTGCCATTTCCTTCTCCAATGCGTGAAAGTGAAAAGTGAAAGTGAAGTCGCTCAGTCGTGTCTGACTCTTAGCGAACCCATGGACTGCAGCCCACCAGGCTCCACTGTCCATAGGATTTTCCAGGCAAGAGTACTGGAGTGGGGTGCCATTGCCTTCTCCGGCAAGGTCTGGTTCCCTTCAAATGTAACTTCTATGTATTGACATGAAAAGATGTCCGTGAAGTATTGTTGAGTTAAAAAAGCAAATTATATAATAGTTTTATACATATGTTCCCATTTTTATGAAATTGTAATAACTATAATAAAATACATTGTGGTTAGATAGCATCACTGACTCAATGGACATGAATTTGAGCGAACTCTGGGAGATAGTGAAGGTGAGCCTGTTGTGGTACATTCTGCTGCTGCTGCTGCTGCTAAGTTGCTCCAGTCGTGTCCAACTCTGTGCAACCCCATAGACGGCAGCCCACCAGGCTCCCCCGTCTCTGGGATTCTCCAGGCAAGAACAATGGAGTGGGTTACCATTTCCTTCTGCAGTCTAGCAGGTCACAAAGAGTTGGACACGACTTAGCGACTGAACAACAAAATTTGTACCTAGAAAAATAATCAAAAAAGTACACCAACTTCATGGTGATTTTCTCTGAGGGTATTATGGCAATGTCCATTTCGTATTAAAATATTTGAGTATGGCATTGGAAAGGACTTTGATGCTGGGAGGGATTGGGGGCAGGAGGAGAAGGGGATGACAGAGGATGAGATGGCTGGATGGCATCACTGACCCGATGGATGTGAATCTGAGTGAACTCTGAGAGTTGGTGATGGACAAGGAGGCCTGGCGTGCTGTGATTCACGGGGTCTCAAAGAGTCGGACATGACTGAGCGACTGAACTGAACTGAACTTTTTATAATGAATAGATTTTGACATTTTGGAATTATTTTGAAATATTTTGAACTTATAAAAAAATAACAAATATTAAAAAGTGAAAACATGCAAGACAATTTATCTGAAGTGAATCTTGTAAAGTATGCAAAGTGATTAAGCATAACTAGGTTGCTTTTTTTTTAAATTGAATTTTAAGTCAGCCTATCTGCCACTTGGTTTAGTTTCCAAAATTTTGGCTACTTCAGAAAATTTCTATTGATAACTACCAGGTTTTCTGTTAAATACCACAGTATGGCTTTGTGTGTGTGTGTGTGTGTGCGTGTGTGTGTGTGTGGCTCACTCTCCACATGAATGCTTTCCAGCTCGGATATCTTTTTTTTTTGGATCTTATTTCATTTCTTTCATTCTGAGTGTGTACTGGGTCCTTGGGAGATCGAGATCCAGACTTTGGATCTTTTTTTTTTCTTTTACTTTACACTATTGTATTGGTTTTGCCATACAGCAACATGAATCCGCCATGGGTGTACACGTATTCCCCATCCTGAACCCCCCTCACTACTCCCTCTCTGTACCATCCCTCTGGGTCATCCCAGTGCACCAGCCCCAAGCATCCTGTATCCTGCATCGAACCTGGACTGGCGATTTGTTTCTAATATGATATTATACATGTTTCAATGCCATTCTCCCAAATCATCCCACCCTCACCCTCTCCCACAGAGTCCAAAAGACTGTTGTATACATCTGTGTCTCTTTTGCTCTCTCGCATACAGGGTTATCGTTACTGTCTTTCTAAATTCCATATATAAGTGTTAGTATACTGTATTGGTGTTTTTCTTTCTGGCTTACTTCACTCTGTATAATAGGCTCCAGTTTCATCCACCTCATTAGAACTGATTCAAATGTATTCTTTTTAATGGCTGAGTAATACTCCATTGTGTATATGTACCACCACTTTCTTATCCATTCATCTGTTGTTGGACATCTAGGTTGCTTCCATGTCCTGGCTATTATAAACAGTGCTGTGATGAACATTGGGGCACATGTGTCTCTTTCAATTCTGGTTTCCTCGGTGTGTATGCCCAGCAGTGGGATTGCTGGGTCATAAGGCAGCTCTATTTCTAGTTTTTTTAAGGAATCTCCACACTGTTCTCCATAGTGGCTGTACTAGTTTGCATTCCCACAGCAATGTAAGAGGGTTCCCTCTTCTCCACACCCTCTTCAGCATTTATTGTTTGTAGACTTTTTGATAGCAGCCGTTCTGACTGGCGTGAGATGGTACCTCATTGTGGTTTTGATTTGCATTTCTCTGACAATGAGTGATGTTTAGCAATTTTCATGGGGAGGGAAGTAGGAGGGGGTTTAGGATGGGGGACACATGTACATCCATGGCTGATTCATGTCTATGTATGGCAAAAACCACTACAATATTGTAAAGTAATTAGTCTCCAATTAAAAGAAATAAATTAATTTTTTAAAAAAAGAAAAAAGAAATGATCACATGAAAGGCACTTGGAACATTTCTGGTATGAACTGAATGTACCATAAATTTCAAGTGAAGTGCTTGTTCCACAGCTGTAGCCGTCTTATCCAGAAGTTACTTATGGAGTGACAATAAGCATATAGAACACAAATGAAGACCTTGAAATGAGAACCATGTGAGCATATAAAACAGTTGGGTCAAAGACAATCAGAGACAACTGTTTAAGGCACTGAGGATTTCCTGGTATGCGCAAGACAGAACAGCCTCTGTGAAGACTGTCTCCTTGAACAAAGGCAAAGCCAGGGTTTATAAAAAGCTAAGCCCTCAACATTTCATAAGAAAAAAGGATCAGTTGATTTAGGCAAGTCTGGTTCAGGACTGGTTAGTATGCAATGGAACAGGCAGATTACTGCCTATTATGTTGTGGTTTCTCTAGGAATTCTGTGTTCCCACTAAAGCTCATCCTCTTTATTCAGGCTCTCACCCAGAACTAATTTTCTTTATTTTAGACAGTTTTAGTCACTCACTAGTCTGTACTCCACTGTACAAATGATTATTTCCACATATTTAACTGTAATTTTATTTTTGCAGTTTAACCCAATAGACTCTGAACCACCCACAACAAAATGTTATATATATTCACCTTCATCTGTTATGGCTACCACCAGGTTCTAGCACACACCAAGAGCTCAACAGATGTTTCGGTGAATATCCCAGCCTGTATAAAAGCTGGGTTTGAGAGTCTTCTAAAGAGGCACAGTACAGTGACGACTAGAAATTAAGTGATCTTAAGTTCACCCAATCTCTGTGGATACCTTTTTCCTCATTTTAAAAGGAGAAGCTTGGGCCATGTCAATGGTTTTCAACTCTAGTTGACTAGATTCTAACCATCTGCAAAATTTAACAATCTCGAATGCTCAGGTCCTTGCCCCACATGACTGGATCAGAATCTCTGATATTTAGGCACATGGATTTTTATTTATTTGTTTTTTAAACTTTTAATTTTATATTGAAGTATAGCCTATTAACCGGAGAAGGCAATGGCACCCCACTCCAGTACTCTTGCCTGGAAAATCCCATGGATGGAGGAGCCTGGTAGGCTGCAGTCCATGGGGTCGCTAAGAGTCGGATACGACTGTTCGACTTCCCTTTCACTTTTCACTTTCATGCATTAGAGAAGGAAATGGCAACCCAGTCCAGTGTTCTTGCCTGGAGAATCCCAGGGATGGGGGAGCCTGGTGGGCTGCCGTCTATGGGATCACACAGAGTCGGACACGACTGAAGTGATTTAGCAGCAGCAGCAGCATAGCCTATTAACAATGTTGTGATAGTTTCAGGTGGACAGCAAAGGGACTCAGCCATACATACACATGTATCCATTCTCCCCTAAACTCCTCTCCCATCCAGGCTACCATATAACATTGAGCAGAGTTTTCTGTGCTACACAGTGGGTCCTTGTTGGTTATCCATTTAAAATATAGCAGTGTGTAGGTGTCCATCTCAAATTCCCTAACTATCCCTCCCCTTCCACCTCCCCCATCCCCTCCCCAGCTCTGGTCCAGCAACCATAAAAGTATTCTAAGTCTGTGAGCCTGCTTCTGTTTTGCAAGCTCATTTGTATCATTTCGAAATTCTTAGATTCTGCACAGAAAGGATGTCACATGATATTTATCCTTTGTCTTACTTCATTCACTATGAAAATCTCTAGGTCCATCTATGCTGCAGCAAGTGGCATTATTCCATTCTTTTCAATGCTGAGTAACATTCCATCATAGGTCTGCGGCACATATTCTTTATCCATTCATCTGTTGATGGACATTTAGGCTGCTTCTCTGTCTTGGCTATTGTAAATAATGAGGCACGGATGGGGATTTTTAAAAAAGTCCCCTTGCTCCCTCTCCCCACCCTTGCTACCCCACGAGGAAATTCTGTTATATAGCTGTGTGGAGATTCACTGGGCCTGGCATCTTTCCTGTTGATAGGGTAACAGGCAGGAAGGCTAGGGGTCTCCAAACAGAGGAAATAGGCTGCAAGTGCCAGATGGTTTTTTTTATCTCTCTCTTAAGTGGCAAGAGGAAACAGACTCTGAATGTCAGGGTTTTTTTCCCCTTCTCTATACGATTAAAAGGAGGTTTCTTTTAAAATTCTTTGTTGCTATGATGACGCCTGGTTCCACCTGAATTTGACTTTTCTCAAACCTTGAGCTAACCAATGCATTTTTCTTATGGAAATGTTTCTCTTAAGCTATGTTAATGAATTATGTGTTTACTTAGACTCTGTATTAGTTCAAGTCGTTTCCACCTAAGACTCAGAACAGATAATGGCTCAACAAATCAGTATGTTTTACTCATACAGTTGTTCTCCTAATCTATTTTAATGAAACTATATATCTGCTTGGAAACTTGCCTTTCTCCAAGATTCATGCCAATCATTTCATGGCCTAGGATGATTTATCTTGTGCCAATGTTATCTCAAAATGCATGTTATGGGTGAGGTGCCACTCTCTGAGTTTTGAGACATTTCCTTTCTCTTAGCAGCCTGCTGATAGGTATACAACATACTGCTAAAGACTAGCAGGGGGCACTCTTTCTGCCCCTTCTGATGTCTATGTCAGAATTTTTCTCTATCTCTTTTATACTTTAATACAACTTTATTACACAAAAGCTCTGAGTGATCAAGCCTTGTCACTTGCCCCAGAGTGAATTCCTCTCCTCTGGAGGCCAAGAATCCCAGCGTCTTTCACAGTTCAGCAACAACCTTTCACTATCTACCACTATGAGGAACATATGATAATCTTAGAGTGGGGGAGAAGCAAATTAAAAAATCTCTAGTCATCGAGGATCATCTTGTGGAGTAGTAAATATTCTCAAGGACTTTGCTAGTACTTGAGAGGACATCATTATACCGTGTAGTCCAGAATGTAATTGCTGTCTGTAATATGACGCAGTAAGTGGAGAATGGAGAATTGGTTAGTATATTTAGTAAGATTTAATCCACAAAAGTGGATTAAAAATTTCAAAACTAATTGATGTTTAAATGGGATAATGTCTGGCAAAGCTGTGTATATGGAATACCTCATGCTTCTTGGAGGTATTTTTTCCAAGAAAGGAATATGTTTCTTGGTCATAGAGACCTTGTCATGGTGCTTAATTGTGGTTACTTTCATATTTTAAGTGGTCTGGTATATTATGGGGCTTTGTGATTTCTTGTTAAAGGGTGAAGATTAAAGACAAAAACAAAAAAAGAAAGCAAATCAGAAACTTCTTCCTTGCCATCATTACCTCCTCTACCCATTGCTCCAGTCTTGTGCCCTTTTCACAGAAAAACATCTCAGCTGAGATTTCTGCCCTCCCTATTTTCCACTCATTGTTTTGCTCACTTTAATCTGGCTTCTTTCCTACCACACAGTGAAAACTGCACTTTCATCCTCATTTTTGTCTGTTCACCTATCAGTTCAGTAACTTTTTAACTTTTTTTTTAAATTTTAAATATAAATTTATTTATTTTAAAACTCCACTCTCTTCTGGTTTTCCTCCTACAACTGGCTGCTCTTTCAAATTTATTGTGCTAATGTTTCCTCCTTGACCTGATCACTAAATGTTGGAATGCTTTGGCATATCACCCTGGATGTTGATTCTTTGAGTTTTTGTTAGAAATAAAAGCTGAATATCTTGACTTGCTCTACCACACAGCAGTCAATGGCTTAGCAGTGGCTCAGTTTTATTGAAACTTTTCAAATTGAAACTGAAATTTTTCTGAATGAGAAACATCATCTTCAATCATTGACAGGCTTTGGAAAATTTGTTGCAGACTTGGTAGTGTTTCATTAATTCAACCTTAAGTTATAATCCAAAACAGTGCTTATATGTGAAACTTATACATGGAAAAATCATTGCAACGATAATTACCGTTGTTTGAATCACAAGTAACCTCAAGCTCAAATACACTTCCCATGCCATCAAAAGTTAAAAGAACATCTCCATCTCAATACAAATTTGCAGTAGATGGATTTTCTGAACTCAAACTGCAGTTCCTGCAGCATTTGTCAGACCTTTGTGTGAATGTGGAAGACATTTCCATATTCTGAAATCCATTTAAGAGTGCAATTGAGGAGCTTCCACCTAACCTTCAATGGGGAGTGATTAATCTGCAATGCCATGCCAAAATATCAAGAGAAGAGTCTAACAGAATTCCATAAATGCCTTCCAAGTGATGACTATGCTTAATGAAAATCATATGCTCGTGAACTGATATCAGTGTTTGTCAGTATCTATTTTTGGGAAAGATATTTTCAAAAATGAAATCTGTAAAATTTTTACTACAGATCAGCACTACCATGAACCTATCAACCAATTTTGATAAGAAACACATTTTGAACCCAAATTAAGCAAAATGTTATCCTCCCCCAAATAATTCTATTCTTCTCATTAGGCCTGTATTATGAAAATTATTCTTGGTTATTATACTCTGAATTTCATCAAGAAAAACTTTATGGAACTCTTCCCTCTCTTGCTATATAAATACTTACATTGTTGTTATTGTTTATTTGCTCAGTCATTTCTGACTCTTTTGCAATCCCATAGACTGCTGTCCGCCAGACTTCTCCAGCCACAGGATTCTCCAGGCAAGAATACTGGAGTGGGTTGTCATGCCCTCCTCCAGGGCATCTTCCTGACTCAGGGACTGAATCCCAGTCTCTGTGTCTCCTGCATTGCAGGCAGATTCTTTAGCCACTGGGGAAGCCCTAAACACCTATATAATATCCTTGATTTTGCTTCTTGATCCTTTACAGAAAAAGTTTGTCAGCTCCTATCCATTGTCATCTCTTCCCTGCACACACAAAAGATTCTAGGCCATGAATGCTTTGGCTTCTCTTTCCTCATCCATCCTTGCTCTCTTTCTCAAACTCAACAGAGGCTTCCCTTCCAGAATTTTCAGTTGCTGAATCCTTTGCCTGAAAGACCTTGAAAATTTCATTCTTGTGGGACTGAACCCTTAGCCTGTGGGCTAGCTAGTGTCAGAACTGTTTGGTGTGGAAAATCTATAATCTGGTGTCAGAAGTGTTGTGAGTGTCATAGGAGTGTGAGAGTAAATGAAAACACAGCAAGTTTTTCCTAGACAAGCCTTACTACACTCTAGTGATTAAGTATTTAAAGATGATGGGGGTTTCCCTGGCAGTCTAGTGGTTAAGACTATCTGCTTTCACTGCAGGGGATGTGGGTTTGATCTCTGGCTTGGGAAATAGGATCTCACATGCCATGTCTCATGGGGAAAAAAAGATGATCATTTTTCACTCTCTGCTTTTGAGATAGTGAGATGTTTGTAAAGGCAGTTATGTAGTTATGCCCATTGTTCACCAGCTTGAGGAAGCAAAACTAAGCCCTTACATTTGTTCTGCAACTTAGAGTTATTTTAGTCACTAAGTTGTGTCCGACTCTTTGGAGACCCCTTGAACTGTAGTCCAGCAGGCTCCTCTGTCCATGGGATTTCCCAGGCAAGAATACTGGAGTGGGGTCAAACCTGAGTCTTCTACATCTCAGGTGGATTCTTTACCACTGAGCCACTGGCCAAGCCCCTGGAAAACAAGTTAGCGTTACTATTTTCCTGGGCCTGCTAAGTCACTTCAGTCATGTCCGACTCTGTGCGACCCCATGGACGGCAGCCCACCAGGCTCCCCCGTCCCTGGGATTCTCCAGGCAAGAACACTGGAGTGGGTTGCCATTTCCTTCTCCAATGCATGAAAGTGAAAAGTGAAAGTGAAGTCGCTTAGTCATGTCCCACTCTTAGCGACCCCATGGACTGCAGCCTACCAGGCTCCTCCATCCACGGGATTTTCCAGGCAAGAGTACTGGAGTGGGGTGCCATTGCCTAATCAACAATAACTCCAGCTAGTCTTCCTCTGGGACTCCTTTTCCTAAATTTGAATGAGAGCCTGGGGCGGGCTGATTGGGGTCTTACCTTCAGGCCTGGTTGTCCTCTCTACTTACTGATGGAGCCAGTACTCAGACTCACACCTTAAGGTGCAAAGGGGAGACCCTTGTTACTTATAGGCATGGTAGTGGGCTTCTCTGGTAGCTCAGAGGGTAAAGAATCTGCCTGCAATGCAGGAGACCTGGGTTCAATACCCAAGTCAGGAAGATCCCCTGGAGAAGAGAATGGCAACCCACTCCAGTATTCTTGCCTGGAGAATTTCATGGTCAGAGGAGCCTGGTGGGCTACAGTCCATGGGGTCGCAAAGATTCAGATACAACTGAGCGACTCACACACACAGTGTGTTGACTACCAGCATTAGCACCAGCTGGGAGCTTGTGAGATATGCAGAATTCTGGATACCTGCTCTATTATTTGGGCTTCCCAGGTGGTTCAGTGGGTAAAGCATCCACCTGCAATGCAGGAGGTACAGCAGACATGGGTTCAATCTCTGGGTTGGGAAGATCCCTTGGAGGAGGGCTCCAGTATTCTTGCTTGAAGAGTCCCTTGAACAGAGGAGTCTGACAGGCTATAGTCCATAAGAACGCAAAGAGTCTGACATAGCTCAAGCGACTGAACATGCACACATACACTGTGTTACTTAACAAGTACCCAGGTGAATTGTATATCTGGACTTGGCTGCTGATTGGTCTGGAAGGTGGCTCCAGCTGATGGTTGCTGGTGCCACTGTAACCTCTAAGGATCCTCTAGAGATCTCCATTCCATACAGCATGGCTGACTCCTGACGGTGAATGCTGCATCACTGGCCAGATGAGGATCGGGGACAGGGCCACATGTCTTCCTAATCCAAGTCATCTCATGGTGGGAAATTAACTCAGTAGATTCCAAACAGTAACCTTTAGCAAAACCTGTTGATTTGGGGGTATTAGAACATTATAGAGTCTTACTGTTTCTCTTTTGGTCTGCATTCACCGTGGCCTGGCATGGCTCAATGCCTATCACTAGAGCAGCTCTGGGCAGCTCTCTGCCCCAGAATCCTGACCAAACCAATTCCTGGATTCAGACAGAGAAGAATGTTTTCCCCTGACTTAGTTTTCAGGACTGCTTGTCAAAGCCCTCATTTTCTGACCCAGTACTGACCCTTCTCTAAGATGATTGACAGTGAGAACATCCATTCCCTTCAGGGGAAACCCCACCTCCACCCACAGGGGTGTGGTCTGACATATGAAAGTTTGACATAAGCGCATTCTCTAAAGTTCAGATTATTTGTCTTAAATAACAACTTATGTGGGATATCAACAGCCCTGACAGCTTTCTTTTTAGTTTCTTCTCATCGTGGTTCTGAAACTTGCGAGTCTAGTGTCATCCTGGATTACTGGTTATATAAAAATTCACTTGACGTGTTGTTTAAATCTCATTGAGAACAGTTTATACACTTGTATAAGGATCTAAGGAGGAAAAGTTTTGATTAAGGAGAACTGGCCGAGATATGGATAATAGTGAAGTGTTGTGAAATTTTCTATTAATCTCTCTAAACAAAAACTATTAGAAAGACTTGCAACTCTTGAATTACATTTATTTTGCTTCGTTCTAAAAGAGCTTTGCTATCCCTAATATATCTGAACAGAGCTTCTAGAATGACTTTGGATTGCTGAATGCTGCCTTGGAAACCTTACAGAATAGCAATTTTTAGCTTTTCTTTTCCATTTTAGAGCTCTTGTATGTGCTTTAAAAATAATTCAATTATGTTGGCTGGAAGGTGTTTTTTCTGTGAAAGATTTTCTAGGGGTTGAAAAGCAGAAAGAACAGCAAATAAGAAACACTTGTTGTTTATTGAATTTAGTAAAAACACCTTATATTTGGATAAGCTAAAAGGGATTTCCACATATATCATGTCACTTCATCCTCCTATCAGCCCTAGATTTACACAGAGCAGGTGTTATTATTCCCATTATAAGGATTTGGAAAATTAGAGCCCAGGGAAGTTAAGTGACTGGAAAGTAGTGAAGTCAGGTCTCAAACCTGTCTCTTGACTTGAAATTCATTCCCCTAGGTCTGGTTAAGAAAACGCTCAGTTCAGGTTAATGTGGATTGAGTAACATGTCTGGGCTGCCTATGTGGTTCAGGGAAACGAAGTAAAAGTGGCTCAGTCATATCTGACTCTTTGTGACCCCATGGACTATACAATCCACAGACTTCTCCAGGCCAGAATATTGGAGTGGGTAGCCTTTCCCTTCTCCATGGGATCTTCCCAACCCAGGAGTCAAACCCAGGTCTCCCACATGGCAGGCGGATTCTTTACCGGCTGAGCCACAAGAGAAGCCCGAGAATACTGGAGTGGGTAGCTTAGCTCTTCTCCAGGGGATTTTCCCGACCCAGGAATTGAACCGGAGTCTCTTTCATTGAGAATTCTTTACTAACTGAGATATCAGGGAAGTCAAGCTCTATGAACCATGGTGGTTCATGGAAACACCAGTTTATTAAGATAGGTCATTTCTTAGTCTTACTCAGTCTAAGACATCAGACCAAGAATCTCAACCAGGGTTCCCATCCAAACCTCGGTTCTTTTTTACTATTTGCTCTTTCTTTTTCCCCTTTCTCTTCATTTATTCCTCAAATAATCGCTTTCTTTCCACTTCAATCCCTCTGGCTTAACTTGATTTTAAAAGGACTTTACTATTAACATCCCAGAATGACTCAGTGTGAAGGAAACCACAGCAGATGCAGAAAAGGAAGTGGAGGAGGGAGTGTGGAAGGAAGGGGGGTGCTGAGGGCAAGGGCAGGTGTGGAGAGCAGCTTAGCGCAGATCCGCAGATCGGAGAATTTCTATGTCCAGACTGGTATTCTGAGATGTTCCCTGCTGCTCTGGAATCTCTGTAAACAGAGGGATTTGTCTGGAATGACTTTACAGCTCAGCGGGAAGCATGCTAAGTGCCAGGATTCTCAAACTGTGAGTGCAGCTCAGAAATCCAGGGATGAGGTGTGTTGAGCTCTGCCCGAACCCAAGCAGGGCGTGAGGGCTGAAACGAACCTTGCAAAGAGACATCAACCACATCTTGGTGCTGTTATGATGAGCCACACCTAAAATATCCCAGAAAGCCATTAAAAAAAATAGCCCTGAGTTCTTTAGTTCTTTTTTCTTTTTTTTTCAGGGTAGGAACATCCATGATTTAACTCAGCAATACTTTTTCTTCTCAAAATTCTTTTCAATGAGAGGAATCTAAATCTTTCCTGTGGCAATGTATTTCCCTTTCCTCTTTTTTCCTCAATGGTATATGTTTTCTAAGAGCCACATCAAGACCCAAGCCTTTTAAGAATCTTCGGAGAAGATAAGAGCAGGAAAGCACAGGTACTGAGGGTCTCTGGGCCATGACATGCAGAGTTCCACGGCAGTCTGTATTCCTTGTAAATACAAGGTACTGGAAGGGGATTAGTAACCCATGGTAAAGCCACAGGGCAGCACTGTTGTGCCAAAGAGAGAGTCCTGGGAAGGCCAGCTGAGCTTTCTGCTGTTCGACCACGTGCATAGCATGGCTGCCCAGTCCGTCTCCTGTCAGATGGCCACTCTGTAGATTAGCATAGCTGCCACTTGGTAATTCATCTTATTTTTGTAACGGTTACAGGCAATGACTTTATAGGATTCAAGTTCTAAAAACACTAATTACTATCTGTATTAGGTTTTTCCAAAGAAACAGAACCAGTAGGGTATCAGTAGCTCTGTCTCTCTCTCTATTTCTACCTACCTCTAGACCTCATCAGAATACCAGTCTCTATATCTATATCTCTCTATTGATCAAGAGTTTTACTTTAAGGAATTGGTTCATGAGATTGTGGGAACTAGAAAATTTGAAAGCTATAGGGCAAACTGGCAGGCTGGAGATTCAGTTAAGAGCTGTTGCAGTCTTGAGGCAGAAGGCTGGAAACTCAGACAGAATTTCTATGTTTTACTCTAGAGGGAGAATTCTTTCCTCTTCAGTAAACCTCAGTCTTTGCTTTTAAGGCCTTCAACTGATTGGATGATGCCCATTCATGTTATGGAGTGGTAAAGTGATCACATGGATCACAGCCCTGTGTAACACAATGAAACTATGAGCCATGCCATGTAGGGCCACCCAAGACAAATGGATCGTGGTGGAGAGTTCTGACAGAATGCAGTCCACTGGAGTAGGGAATGGCAAACCACTGCAGTATTCTTGCCTTGAGAACCCTGTGAACAATATGAAAAGGCAAAAAGATATGACACTGAATGAAGAGCTCCCCAGGTCAGTAGGTGCCCAATATGCTACTGGAAAAGAGTGGAGAACTAGCTCCAGAAGGAATGAAGAGGCTAAGCCAAAGCAAAAACAACACTCAACTGTGGTTGTGTCTAGTGATAGAAGTAAAGTCCAACACTGTAAAGAATAATATTGCATAGGAATCTGGAATGTTAGGTCCATGAATCAAGGTAAATTGGAAGTGGTCAAATAGGAGAGGGCAAGAGTGAACATTGATATTTTAGGAATCAGTGACCTAAAATGTACTGGAATGGGTGAATTTACTTCAGATGACCATTATATATATACTTCTGTGGGCAAGAATCCCTTAGAAGAAATGAAGTAGCCCTCATAGTCAACAAAAAGAGTCCAAAATGCAGTACTTGGGTGCAATTTCAAAAATGACAGAATGATCTCTGTTTGTTTCCAAGGCAAACCATTCAGTATCACAGTAATCCAAGTCTATGCCCCAACCACTAATGCCGAAGAAGCTGAGGTTGAATGGTTCAACAAATACCTACAAGACCTTCTAGAATTAACAACAAAAATAGATGTCCTTTTCATCAAAGGGTACTGGAATGCACAAGTAGGAAGTCCAGAGATACCTGGAGTAACAGGCAAGTTTGGGCTTGGAGTACAAAATGAAACAGGACAGAGACTAACAGAGTTTTGCCAAGAGAATGCACTGGTCATAGCAAACACCCTCTTCCAACAACACAAGAGACGATTTTACACAAGGACATCACCAGAAGGTCAATACTGAAATCAGATTGATTATAGTCTTTGCAGCTAAAAATGGAGAAGCTCTAGACAGTCAGTGAAAACAAGACCAGGAGCTGACTGTGGCTCAGATCATGAACTCCTTATTGTCAAATTCAGACTTAAGTTGAAGAAAGTAGGGAAAACCACTACGCCATTCAGTTATGACCCAAATCAAATCCCTTATGACTATACAGTGGAAGTGACAAACAGATTCAAGGGATTAGATCTAATAGAGAGAGTGCCTGAAGAACTATGGGTGGAAGTTTGTAACACTGTACAGGAGGTGGTGATCTAAAACCATCTCCAAGAAAAAGAAAGGCAAAAAGGCAAAAAGGCTGTCTGAGGAGGCCTTACAAATAGCTGAGAAAAGAAGAGAAGCAAAAGGCAAAGGAGCAGAGGAAAGATATACCCATCTGAATGCAGAGTTCCAAAGAGTAGCAAGGGGAGATAAGAAAACTTTCCTAAGTGAATGTTGCAAAGAAATAGAGGAAAACAATAGAATGGGAAAGACTGGAGATCTTGTCAAGAAAATTAGAGATACCATGGGAATATTTCATGCAAAGATGGGCTCAATAAAGGACAGAAATGGTAAGGATCTAACAGAAGCAGAAGACATTAAGAAGAGGTGACAAGAATACGCAGAACTGTACATAAAAGATCTTAATGTCCGAGATAACCCTGATGGTGTGATCATCCACCTAGAGCCAGACATCCCGGAGTCTGAAGTCAAGTGGATATTAGGAAGCATCACTACAAACAAAGCTAGTGGAGGTGATGGATTTGCAGTTGAGTATTTCAAATCCTAAAAGATGGTGCTGTGAAAGTGCTGCACTCACTATGCCAGCAAATTTGGAAAACTCAGTGGTGGCCACAGGACTGGAAAATGTCAGTTTTCATTCCAGTCCCAAAGAAAGGCAATGTGAAAGAATGTTCAGACTACCACACAATTGCACTTATTTCATGTCCTAGCAAAGTAATGCTCATAAGTCTCCAAGCGAGGCTTCAGCAATATGTGAACCATGAACTTCCAGATGTTCAAGCTGGATTTAGAAAAGGCTGAGGAACCAGAGATCATATTGCCAACATCCGTTGGTTTATTGAAAAAGCAAGAGAATTCCAGAAATACATCTACTTTTGCTTCATTGACTCTGCCACCAAAGCCTTTGACTGTGTGGATCACAACAAACTGTGAAAAATTCTTAAAGAGATGGAAATACCAGACCACCTTATCTGTCTTCCAAGAAACCTGTATGCAGGTCAAGAAGCAACAGTTAGAACCAGACATGGAGCAACAGACTGGTTCAATATTGGGAAAAGAGTACATCAAGGCTGTATATGGTTACCCTGCTTATTTAACTTATATGCAGAGTATATCATGTGAAATGCTGGATTAAGCAAAAGCTGGAAACAAAATTTCTGCGAAAAATATGAATAACCTCAGATATGCAGATGACTCCACCTTTATGGCAGAAAGCGAAGAGGGACTAAACAGCCTCTTGATGAAGGTGAAAGAAGAGAGTGAAAAAGCTGGCTTAAAACTCAGCATTCAGAAAACGAGGATCATGGCATCTGGTCCCATCACTTCATGGCAAATAGATGGGTAAACAATGGACACAGTGACACATTTTATTTTCTTGGGCTTACAAAATCAGCACAGATGGTGACTGCAGCCATGAAATTAAAAGATGCTTGCTCTTTGGAAGAAAAGCAATGACCAACCTAGACAGCATACTAAAAAGCAGAGATATTACTTTGCCGACAAAGGTCCATCCAGTCAAAGCTATGGTTTTTCCAGTAGCCATGTATGGATGTGACCGTAAAGAAGGCTGAGTGCCAAAGAATTGATGCTTTTGAACTGTGGTGTTGGAGAAGACTCTTGAGAGTCCCTTGGACTGCAAGGAAATCAAACCAGTCATTCCTAAAGGAAATCAGTCCTGAATATCCATTGGAAGGACTGATGCTGAAGCTGAAGCTCCAATACTTTGGCCATCTGATGCAAAGTGCTGACTCACTGGAAAAGACTCTGATGCTGGGAAAGATTGAAGGTAGGAGGAGAAGGGCATGGCAAAGGATGAGATGGTTGGATGGCATCACTGACTCGATAGACCTGAGTTTGAGCATGCTTTGGGAGATGGTGAAGGACAAGGAAGTGTGGTGTGCTGCAGTCCCTGATGTTGCTCAGAGTCGGACACAACTGAGTAACTGAACAACAGCAACAACAACATACTACTTTACTTAAGGTTAACAGTTTATAAACTCTAATTTAAAAAATACCTCAAAGCAACATCTAGAGTGGTGTTTGACCAAACTGGTCACCATGCTCTAGCCAAATCCACATGTAAAATCAACAGTCACTCTAGCTTTTTACTTATGAGTACGTTCCTTAACTTCTTTAAACTGACTTTTTCCTTTGTGCAAAATGAAGACATTAGGATAAAACTTAAATAAGATAGTAAGATAAAAAATTAATAATAAGATTAAAGGTCTGGACATACTAAGTGGTCAATGCATGTTAGCTATGTTATTAATGATTCTTGCAAATTCTCAGGTACATTTGCATCATGGGTCCCCAGGGAGCTCTATTATTGGAAATGAAATAGAGCAACCAACTCTGTTGATTACATTTAATGATTTGCCAAGAGACCCAACGTTTAAGCTGGTATATAGACATTGACTGCTTAATGTTAATTATAATTATATATGTATGTATATATATAGCATAAACAATAGCGTGATAACAAAAACTAACAAAAGAATAAAAACATCATCTACACTCTTATAACCCTGACAAATTTACTGTTTTCATTTTTCCATTATCTCTGCCTGTCTTTACTTATTCATATATAAACATATTACCTAAGAGCTGCATTTAGGATGGATCAGTTTTTGCATTTTGCTGTTTTCCAGTGAATACAATAGATGCTAAGATATCAAACCAATCAAATTAATTGTTTGCTGGTTAAAAATTGCAGTTTATCTTCTCTCATCCTATCAAGGAGCCTGAGCTGCTGGGGCAGTGTGTTCTCTCCATGTGCCAACTTGGCAGACAAGTCGTCTAGATGTTTTGTATCCCATTGTTTTCTTACAAAAAGGTCAGTTGAAGGACAAAAGCTCATGAATGAATTGTAGATGGGATGTATTAAACTTGAGAAAAAGATAATCCAGTTTTACACTATGGTGGTTTTTATTTTTGTCATTCTTTCATCCATTTAAAATACGTAGACTTCCTTCAGCGTGCTGTGTGCCAGACACTGGGAATATGTCCAAGCACAAAGCAGACCACAGATCTGCTTTCCCAGAGTTGTGGACTAGAAAGTGAAACAGATGATAAGGAGACGTGAAAGGGCCACAAGGTGTAACTTCTAACTCATGCTTGGGGATGGGGTTGTTGGAGGTTGAGGAAGGAGTCCTGGAGGATGTTCTGAGCTGGAGATCTGCAGGCTGAATAGGAGTTATCCAGGTGAAGAGTGAGACAAGGTTAAGGCCATTCCTTTGGTAGCAGAAAAAAAATTATTTTGCCAGAAAACAGAATCCAGATGTTTTCCTGTTTATTTAGGGAAACCGATAAACCTCAGTTAAACCCGTGGAAACAGCATGTGCAAAGGCCCACTGCCTGCACGTTACATTTTGGGGAGCTCAATGCAGGCCATTTTGGCTATAGGAAGATTATGTAGGTGAAAGGGGTCCATATGAAGGAGTTAGGACTTCTCTCTGTGGTCCTTGTTAAGGAAAGGAGTTACATGATATGCTCCATACATCAGGAAAACCACTTAGGGTACAGCCTAGAGAATGCTTAGGGCCAGACTGGTTGCATGGAGACCAGAATATCACCACTGGGTAATCTAGGTGAGAGATGATGAGCCCAGGGTTCTTCTAGTCTATATTTCCATGTTCTTGAAAATGAAGCTTTTTTATCTAAAATTATTTTGCCTATAAGAGCAATTGCTGTCATGTCATTTAGTCAAACTTCCTTCATGACGAGGAAGGCACCATGCTCTGGTGCCTTGATTGGAGGCCTGGTACACAGGCCTGGTCACAGCCCCCAAGTGTGACCCTGGCTAATCATTCTATCTTCTTGCAAGGAGTGTAAACAACTACAGGATAAGAGAATGTGGTTCTAAAGTGCAGTGGGATTTTGAGTCATGTCTGTGTGTGCTAGTCACTCAGTCATGTTCAACTCTCTGTGACCCCATGGACTGTAGCCTGCCAGGCTCCTCTATCCATGGAATTCTCCAGGCAAGAATATTGGAGTGGGTAGTCATTCCCTTCTCCAGGGAATCTTCCCAACTCAGGGATCGAACCCAGGTCTCCTGCATTCTAGGAAGATTCTTCACCATCTGAGCCACCAGGGAAGCCCATGACACATATACAAAATAAACACATTCACGTGGCACTTAGGGCAAATTGCTGAGGCTACTTACATCCTGAAGAAACTGGTGTGGGGCTTCTGCCTGCTCTAGGTCCTGCCTGATGATACCAGAGAGTGATGAGAGTCCCTATTTTTCCACACCTCTGACAAATTCAGGGCAGAAAGAACAACTTTTGGGATGCTGTGACATAGTAGTTAAACTCTTGAGTAAGGTAGTCTGGACTGGAGTTTTCATTCCACCATTTATTAGCTATGTGACTTTGAGTGAGTGATTTAATGATTCTATGCCTCAGTGTTCTCATCTGTAAAATAGGAATAATACTAGTACCTATTCAACATGGTTTGTTGTGAAGGTTTAATAAGAGAACACATGTAAGCACTTTTAGACTCTTGAATACAGGTACGTTAGACTTTTGTTTCTATTCAACCTTTTATTTAAAACATACAGTTGAGTGATTTTTTAAAGTAAACTTACAGTATGAGACAAGAATCATCACAACCCAAACTTGGAACATTTTCTTCACCTCAAAAATATGTGCCCATTTATAGCTAGATTCTGTTCCCACTCAACCTAACAACCATTTATCTACTTTCTGTTTCTATAGACTTGTCTTTTCTAAACATTTTATATATTTTCACTTTCCTGCATTGGAGAAGGAAATGGCAACCCACTCCATTGTTCTTGCCTGGAGAATCCTAGGGATGGGGGAGCCTGGTGGGCTGCCATCTGTGGGGTCGCACAGAGTCGGACACGACTGAAGCAATGCAGCAGCAGCAGCAGCAGAGCCATATAGTACACAATCTTTCATGGCTAGCTTCCTTCATTAAGCACAATGGCTTTGAGGTTCATCCAGTGTTACAGTGTAGACTGTCACTTTGTTTCTTTTCATTGTTGAATAGTAGTCTGTTGAATGGGCATACCACATTTCATCTATCCACTCATCAGTCTGTGGATGTTTGGATTGTTTCCACTTTTTTGGCTATCGTGAATAACGCACCTATAAACATTAATGTATACATCTTTGAGTGGATATATGAATATATAATCTTCTAGGTCTAAAAGTCTAAAATTCTAAGAAACATTGAACTTGTGAAGAGGATGACTATTGAAAGAGGCCTTGGTTCTTATAGTTGGGCAATAGTTATATTTTTAAGAAGCACAATTACATGTGTTCAACATAAAAGTTTAACCTTTCAGTTAAAAAAGATAAAATAAAAGGATTACTTTTAATAAAATATTTAGTCAAAAGCTGATCAGGGATTACGTTTGTTGTTCCTGAATTTCAATTAAAATTGCAAGAAGAATTAGACTAGAATCCTAGGGCTGCCACAGTACACAACTGCAGGGAGTATACTTTCATTATCGTTGTGGATTCAGGTGAGCCATTCACCTGGAGAACAGAGAATGGTGCCACCCAGAGCTGTACCAGAACAGGTGGCCTTACTGTTAGTCCTCTTGCATGTGGATTACAGGGTCTCTTCTGTTTGTGGAGGGCAGTGTCAAGTCAGAAATGGAGCTGAAGCCTAGATGCCACTTTGCAGACAATGGTAGCTCCAGACTCCAGGGAGTCCTAGGTGGGAGTTTGTTTGAACTCAAGGAAATCTCAGGCTAGACTCATAGATGGTGCCCTGAAATTTCTGAAGGGAGAGACTGAAAGCTCTGACAGACTCATGGCTGAAGCAGTGTATTGCATTTTCTCTTGTGTGGGGAGACCAAGAGCTAGACCCCTGAGGGCAGATGAGACCTTGAAGGTTTGTTCTTCATCCCTTTGTTTAGACAAGAACTGGTTAGACCTGTTGGTAAAGTTTGGGGGTAAGGGAAGCCAAGTGGGACATAAGTCTTCCCGGGACACGTGCTTAGTCCTGTCCTTCCCTTCAAAGTACTGGGCTGAACCCTCTCAGCAGAGAGTTGTGAAAAATTAGAGATGTTCTGTGGAAAGACCACGCTAACGTTCAAGTCTCAGAATCTGATCTGAGGTCAAATATCTTTTGCTTTTGCCAGTAAAAAGAGCCCAGATGTTTTTCTATTTACTTAGGCAAACCCTTGCAACACAAGTTAAGTGATATAAAACTTTACATTTGCAATGTTAAGAATCCGTATTTGGAAAGTCACAAGCATAAAATATATGCTGTGAAATGCGAGGTTAGAATGGTGAACTCATTTTGGAACCATAGTTTTGACTCAAGAATTTTGATGGGGTCTTCACGTTGGTTGAGCTTCTTGGTCCTAATATCATTGAGAGAATTAAATCATGATATTAAAACATTGAAACACTAATGCTTTGTTTTTATTGGCAAGAACCAAAATGATCTAATACTAATGCCATGAAACATCAGTCACTTTTTTCCTGATGAATAAGATGAACTTTGGCTGCTTATGATAGTAAATTTAATAATGTCAGTGAATTGAACTGTTTCAATTCTAAATGTGCAGAAATGTGTTTTATTGCCTTTCTCTTCTTCCCCTTTCACTCTCACAATCTCTCTCTTTCTCTCCCGCACCCCATGGTACTACTGTCAGGAAGTTTTGTGTCAAGTAAACCCAAATACATAGATTAGAGCATATCATTCAGATGGCCATCTGTGTGCCAAAGAAGGGGTACCCACGTCAAGGCTCCCTCTCCCAGGTGGTCTGAATTTGCTTCTAGCTGGTCCTGTAAGCAGATTCAGTATTTCATAAGCACTGCTCCATCTCATGCCTCCATTATTGACACCACATGGAAGTCAGGAAATTGGTTCTTTCTGGGAACAGTTTGCAGAAATATGCAGCCTGTCAACCCCTTTCTCATGGGTGCATTAACAGAGCAGCTCACGATTACAAGTAACGAACCTTCTCCAGATGTGTGTAGCAACTCAGCTCCAACTTTATCTTCAGTCCCGAAGATGGACTTGACAAGATGGATTATTTGTGGCTGTATTGTAATAGCTTTGTGAAATTGGAATTCCCAGCGATTGTAATGGAGGGTGAGGAATCAGCAGCCAGGGGACAGAGAATTTCTCCTCTCAGTAAACAAAGCAAAAGGACAACAACAATAAAAAGAGCAAATCAGCTGTGGCGTTTTCCTGCCTTGGACACTGACCCTTCCAGACTGTTCTAATTCTTTCCCTTTTATGATTCTGTTTATGTTACACACATTAAAGTTAAGTCATGTCTTTAATAAGATGGAAACTGGAAGTGAGATTTGGAAATGACTGAATCAGGCTTCTTAACTTTTTTCTTCTCTTGGAGAGCTCAGAAACAACTGACAGAAAGGGATATACCAAAGAAAACAATTTTAATTGTCGGCTTCCATGGAAAATTCAATCCAGTCTTTCATTCATTTCCTTCCCAGGGCAGCGCCAGAATACTTCTCTCTATATGGCAAGGGGCCTAATTTAGCTGACAAATTTCTGAAGATATAACTAAGTTTCTAAAGAAAGATTCTAACTATAAATGATGCATTTTCTCTCTCTCAGTCACAAACGACAGAAAGGTTTTTCCAGGATAAAGGAATTGGGGGTAAATGTCTCTTGCCTTTTAATAGCAGTGACGATTTTAAGTGAGTATTCTCTTAAAACAGGGCTGTATTTGTCTTTCTTTTAAATCACAGCTCCCCCAAGTTGATAGTCATAAAACTGGCTTCCTTGGGGAATTATTTGTCCATCTCAAGGTTGGCACTCTTATTTGTTTGATGTAGATGTTCTAGATAAAATTCCACAAGCCAAGCTGTTCTGATTTAGCTTAATGTTTGTACAGAGGGATTTCCTTTGTCATCGAAGAGATGGAATCAAAACAGAATTAGTCATTCTTGCATCTTCTATTTATAGCCCAGCTATTATTCAGATGCACTGTAGAAGAATGATGTGGACAAAGATTTTTCTTTCTTTTTTTAATAAACAGAACTTTTTACACCTTGTGGATTTAACTTTGGTTGCTAACTTAAACAGTCAGCACTTACCAAAAATATTACTGCTTAAATGAAAAATTACCCAAGTCATCTTATCTCCATTAGCAAATGTTTGTCAGGATGAAGTATGTAAGATGACCAGAAGTCATGGGTAACTTATATGGAAGTCACAGAAGCAGGAAAGATCAATTTGAAATTGTTTAAAACTGTTGGTATGAGTTGCTCATGACTAATGGTCCAAATTGCAAGATTATAGTAACAAAATTCTACTCTACTTATTTTGATTTATTTTTTAATGTATTTTTTGATCTCACTACATGGCATGTGGGATCTTAGTTCCCTCACCAGGGGTCAAACCTGTGCTCCTTACAGTGGAAGAGCAGATTCTTAACCACTGGACAACCAGGGAAATCCTTATTTATTTAGTTTAATGTAATGTTAAAGCTAGTCCTCAAATTTAGTGAGAGTCATGATTCAAGGCATTATTATTTGAGGGAAATTTTAATAAATTAATTTGTGTTTTTCAGCGGTTGGCAGGATGGAAGTAGAGGCCTTGGGGGCCTGTACTGGGACAAGTGAAGTGGTTGGATAAATTGGTTATTATATATAAACTAGTTGTCAGGACTCCCTGTGCCACTGAGTTTTATTTTCATTTTTTAGTGAAGAGCCCACTTTGAGAGGGAACTAAAATAGCTTGCTGGGTGGAAGGAGGTGAGAAGAAAGACATCTAGCTTTTACTGATCTGATCTATGTGGTGATTAGGTATATAGGATTAAATGAAAAAGTGTTTAGTAAATTCTCAAATCCTCTACTGTTACTAATTAACATAGCATATCAAGCAGCCTCTCTAACGCAATAGCCCTCAAAGCAGTGTTTGCCTAGTTATATTATATAAAATCAAAGAGTAATTGGACAATAGCAAGTGAAAAATATCAGTAGAAGGTTGAGGAGATTGACAACTAGTGTTCTCCATCCAGAACTTTCTTATTCACAGTGTTGGATCAGCAGATGGCTTATTTTCATTGGCAACAGCATGGAAAAAGATTTGCTAGATATAAGGACAGTGTATTCTAGCAACTGTTCTGGAGGTTTTACTCTTTTAAGGGTGTTGTTGGTGACCAGCAAAACCAATGAATTGTTGCCAGGTGTTGAATTTGAATGTCATTCCTAGTGATTATCAAGTGAGCATGTCTTTGTTTTCTGTGTGGGCTAAACTTGCCTTAGGAGTTCATTATTTTGAGGAGCGATTGAAGTTGTCTTTGGGAGAATCAGAAAGTCATGCAAACCTAGTGTATAAATGTAAGGATTCTGAACTGAAACCAAAACCATCCTCCCTACAACTGTTCAGGTATTTGGGACCAAGATTTTCCCCTTGATCAACCCAATTCTTCCAATATTCTGAAACTAGTTGGGAAGAGGATAGGGTTATGGGGAGACCTAGATCACCTTGACAAGAGGGTTAGTCTGGCAGGAGAAAACTCTCAAGGAGAAGCTTGCCTTCTGTGACTCGCAGTATGTCTCATTGCTCATGAGAAGATCCTAACTAGAACTGGAGGGTTGGGCCAAGGATAGCTAAGGCTCAGACTCTGGAGTTCATGGGAAGAGCACATGGCAGCCGGAGTAACATGAGTGAACCCCCCCCCTCCCCCCCCCCCACAGGGAGCGCCAGGAGGAGCAGTGGACCAGGGCCAGGCGGTGCCATGGGAAGTGAGTCCTGCAGCCATCCAGGCCTTAGGGCTCTGGAAGGTGTCATGTGGACTGTTATCATCAGCCACTGTGATGTGGCCCCAAGGCCCAAATCACTGCATCTAAGGACTCTTCAGAAACACTGGTGTGCTAGCTAAGTTGCTTCAGTCGTATCCAAATCTTTGAGAACCTATGGACCGTAGCCTGCCAGGCTCATGTATTTACCATTCCTGCTGTAAAGCTTTATCAGGATCCTCAAGACCCAAGATCCTTTTGGAGGGAACAGAACCCCAGAGAAAGAAAAAAAGTGTTGAGGAAGCGGTAAGGTGTGGGAAAGCATCTTACAATTTTTCCTATGGCCTACCATGTTGGCTCCTAATGTACATTCCTGATACTCGACACCAACATGCATACCCACACCTTGGCAAAGTTCTAGGAAATGTAAGAAACCTCGGGGTTTAAGAAAAGAGGGGGAAAACGGCTATTGCTCATTAGCAATGTGAGAAATTGTATCGTTAGGGTCTGCTGTTCTCTTCTGGGACCTACTTTTGGTCTTTTGTTTTGCCTGCTGTACAGACATAGCATCCAAATGATATTGTGGCCAGGAACAATAGTAGCTGTTCTCTTGCAGGTCCTCTGGGCTTCCCAAGACACAGCAGAACGGCCCTGTACCCGAGAAGCCTTGTGTGTTCCTTCACTTATATAAACAGTTGAATTGGCTCGCCATGTGGTATTACTTCATAGACAGTCTGTTATCCTACTCACCATCCTAGTCAGGAGAGTTAAGTTATTTTGCATATTTTTTTGCCCTGTGGTTGTATAATGACCATGAGTGGATGTGTGCTCAGTCGTGTCCTACTGTTTGTGACCCCATGGATTGCAGCCTGCCCGGGTCCTAAGTCCACGGGATTTCCATTTTAAAGCAAAAAATCCTTAAGAATATCTTGAAGAGCAATTAACTCTGATACCTGGCATGAGGAAGAAACAAATAATGTTATGTAAAGCATAAGATATAAGTTAACTTTGGGCTAGATATGAACAAATGGTTTTCCTATTCAAACATCAAAAAATCTGAGTCACTGATGAGCTTTTTGGTTTCTATGGAAGATCATCCACTCAACTGGCAGTATAAATAATGAACCTCAGATGTAGCTGGAAAAGCAAAGGATTGGGGGACAGGAAAAGAGTTTTTTTAGTTTTGGCTTTAGCACTAATTTTGTGCTCTTGGTCAAGACCCTCAGTCTTTCCTGGTCCCAATAGCTGGATCTAGGGGAAAAAGGGATTGAGCTAAGTAGTCTATGAGGTCTCTTTTTTGTTCTAGAATATTGATTGTATGTTTTGGTTTGGCATTTATCTCACTTGAACTCATTGGGTTTAGTGCAGAGTCTTGCTGCTGGTTCTACTTTCTCTTTGTGTCAGGAAATGTTTGTTCTTAGTTCCAGTTACCTGGGCCAATGTCTGGCTCCATATTTTCTTAGACACTGCTCTGTGAAATCCTACCTGTTGGAAGGGCAAATAAAAAGTCTTTGTAGTATAACTTAAATGAAAAGTTTTACTCCTTTCAAAAGATCACTCAGACTGCCGACATTTCTATTATTTACTTCTTTGGCCTGAGGCATTCAAATATTGCCTGTCCATTAATTTATGTTTTGGAAGGTGTATTATATAAAATGATTTGAGGAAACCAAGACCCAAGAGCTACTCTTAGGGGCTTACAGTCAGACAAATACAATATTTGAAAGGAGTCACAGAAGGATAACACCTCTAGAGTTATTTTTGAACTAAGGAGTGACCACTGAAGGCATAATGTCCAATGAAAGTAAACCTGTATGTTAGGAGATGGATTCTGCTCTGGGATTCTGGCTTGGCATCTGGACCTAAATGAATGATACATATTTAATTTTTCCAGTGTGGTGGGAAGTAAAAAAGATCTGAATTCTCCTTTGAAAAGAAATTCAACCTTCTCTTTCCATATATAGCTTGAATTTTTTTTTTTTTAACATAGTCTTTCAAGTAAGGATGCTACCAAACCTGTTTTAATGGAAACTTAAGACACATTCATGGAGAAAATACCAAATACTTTGTGTGTTGCAATTCTTGGGTTGCATATTAAGTCTCCTCAGTCATGTCTGATTCTTTGTGATCCCATGAACCACAGTCTGCCAGGCTCCTCTGTCCATGGAATTCTCTAGGCAAGAATACTGGAGTGGGTTGCCATGCCCTCCTCCAGGGATCTTCTCAATGCAGGGAATGAACCTGCATCTCTTATGTCTTCTGAATTGGCAGGTGGGTTCTTTACCACTAGCATCACCTGGGACAGTTCTAAGCCACTATTATTTCTTTAGATGTGCCAAATGTACCAACCCTGCCTACATAGTATGTGTTTGCTTAGGGAATCATCATCTATAGGGCAAAGGTAAATTTCAGCCTAGCAATATTACATTCTCAATTAGTGAAACTCAAATGAAAGAGTAGTCGGTGCATTTTGCTCGTAAAAGTCAGTAGGTGGAAACCAGAGTAAAATTCTCGGTGATTAATAGTTCTGAGAGTGTTTGTGTGTGAATCTTGTATCCTGTGCAAACACTGTGTACTAGTAGTTTCTTGTACTAAAACTTAACATACCATTGCAATCTAGGAGCCATTGAACCTTTTAGAGAATGCAACTCTAAAAATTAGATAGAGAAGATCTTATACTTTCAGCTGGATTTCAGGAAGCAAACAAAATAAACAGACTTAGATTTATGCTTGGGAATCTATCAAGGCATTGAGAACCATATAAAGTTATAGATTAGCTCCAGGGTTTCTTAATAGCCAGAGTATACTAGCAGGATTCTGAAAGAATTTGTGCACTTGTAAACTTGGCAGGCCTTAGCTGTGAATGGTTGAACCAGACCAGATGAACTGTTGAGAATGTTGAGAGAGCCAGGGAAAGAACTTGCTTATTTCTGCCGCCTGAAAGAGGGAAAAAATAATCCAAATGACAGACGTCCAACTGGATGGTGGTTCAGTACTTGGAAAGCAGTGAGAGTGAAAACCACCTGTGGTTGGTAATGGAAAGCAAACGTCTTAGTTTTTATTTTTAAGTACTATTTTGGGCTTCATACCCTCAAATAAAATGCCAGGGGCACAGAGGTGGACAGTTGCTTATGTGACATCAACAGTGAGTTCTTATGACTCATACATGGTCCAGGGTCCCCATGAATTAGAAATAGTGAATGTATTGGACTAAATTCAAAGAACATAAATTCAAAAGTAGAATAGTTGGCTTAAGAAGACAGATTAAGAGGCCTAAATATGTTTGAGTTGGAATAAGAATGAAAAGGGGATATAATAGCCTTCTGCAGGTTCTTGAGGAGCTGAAACTTGAACTAAATAAGGAGAGGGATTGTTTGGGGTGGTGTACAGAGGCACAGCTATGCCTGACATGATGAAATTGAGAAAAGGAAAACTCAGCCTGAATGTCAAGAAAATATTTCTTATACAAGTTCTACAAATTTGCCAGAGGAAGTGGTAGAAGTCTTGTTATTTGAAATCACTTAAAACTAGATTGGAGAAACCACTGATATTTTTTAGTCCTCCCTCACCCCACCTTTTCTCTATCTAAAAATCTATGATTTCTTTGTTCTCATTGATATTTGCAGGTTTTCTAAATTTGATGTCCCCTGTGGAATTCTTGAAGGTATTTTGTATCTCTTTTTAAATTTAAAATAAAAAATAAGAGGTTCACTGGAAAAAAGTCACCAGAATGCTTATTACATTTTTTCTCCTTCCAGTTCATTTCTTAAACTGTGTAATTGAAGCTCATTTGGGTACATGTTTTAGTTTATTTTTACATTTAGAATTGAACTGCATTGCAACAAGAGTCATTTTGACTGGATACCTTGAAGTACTTAAAGCTGAAAGGAGCCTTATGGAATTAAATCAGGAGTCAATAACAGAAGGGAACTTGGAAAATTCACCAATATGTGGAAATTAAACAACTTATTCCTAAGTAATCAATAGGCCTAAAAAGAAATCTCACAAGAAAAATACCTTAATATGAATAAAAGTGAAAACAACAGAATGGAAGCAAAACATTTAGTATGTAGCTAATATAGTGCTCAGGGAAGATTTATACCTATAAATTCTATATTTAAGTAAAAGAAAACTCTCATGTCAATAATTTAACTTCTCCCTTAAGAAACCTAAAAAAGAAGAGCAAACTGAATCTAATAAGTAAGCAGAAAAGGAAATAACAAAGACTACGTGGAAATAAGCTAGAAAAAAATTATGGAAAAATCAATGAATACAAAAGTTAGATGCTCAAGAAAAATTCACAAAAGTAATATACATTTAGATAGGTTGTCTAAGAAATAAGGAAAGAATGCTCAAGTTAGTGAAATTAAGAATAAAAGAGGGAAATCACTGACTTTACAAATTAAGAGGATAAAAAAGAATGCTGTGAATAACTGAATGCAAACAAATAGACCGTTTAGATGAAATGGACAGATTTTCTGAAAGACACAAGTTGCTGAAGCTGCCTCAAGAAGA
Source organism: Ovis canadensis (assembly GCF_042477335.2). Taxonomy (NCBI): domain Eukaryota; kingdom Metazoa; phylum Chordata; class Mammalia; order Artiodactyla; family Bovidae; genus Ovis; species Ovis canadensis. The sequence continues at coordinate 76,299,090 of NC_091251.1, forward strand.
AATAGAAAGTTGATTAAACCTACAATAAACAAGGAGATTAAATTAGTAACAACAGCAACAACAAAATCCAAAAAGCTTTCCACAAAGAAAAACTCAGAACCAGATGGCTTCACTGGTGAATTCTATCAAGTATTTGCAGAATAATTGACATTGCATAAATATTTATGGGCTTCTCCGGTGGTACTAATGCTAAAGAAACTGCCTGCCAATGCAGGAGACATTAAGAGATGCAGGTTCGATCCCTGGATTGGGAAGATCCCCTGGAGGAGGGTACAGCAACCCACTCCAGTATTCTTGCCTGGGAAACCCCATGAACAAAGGAGCCTTGCAGGCTACAGACAGTGGGTTTGCAAAGAGCTGGACATGACTGAAGAGACTTAGTATGCAAATATTTACACAAATTCATCACAAACACTTCCAAACAACAGAAGAAAAGGGATCAATTTACCAACTGGTCTACAGATTGGATGCAATTTGTATCAACATGGCAGCTCACTTTTTTAAAGGCAGAAATCCATAAGTTGATCCTAAAATTCATACGGAAATACGAGAGATTCAGAACAGCCAAAACAATCTTGGTGGAAAAAAGAGAGCAAAACCGGAAAACTCACACTTTCCAACTTCAAAACTTACTATAAAGTATAACACTCTTGACAGTATGGTACTGGATAGACATATAGATCAATGGAATATAATTAGCAGTCCAGAGATATATCCTTACATTTATGGTCAAATGACTTTTGACAAGGTGCCAAGACAGTTTGATGAATAAAGAATTAAAGATTTTAAAATTAAAAAAAAATAATAATAATTAAAAAAAATAAAACATAGTTGTAAAAGTTAAAAAAAAAAAAAATAAGCATGGGGATGACCCAGAGAGTTGTTGTGGGGAGGGAGGTGGGAGGGGGGGTCATGTGTGGGAATGCATGTAAGAATTAAAGATTTTAAAATTTAAAAAAATTAAAAAAAAAAAAAAAGAATAGTTATTTCAGCAAATAGCACTGATACCTCTGGATATCCACATGCAAAAGAATGAATCTGGGTGCCTACCTCACACCATATACAAAAATTAGCTCGAAATGACAGACATTTAAGTGCTAAAACCATAAAATTAGTAGAAGAAAACATAGAAGTAAATCTTCATGACCTTGAGTTAGGCAATGGTTTTTAACATATGACACAAAGAGCAACAACAACAAAAAACAGATAAACTGAACTACATTAAGATGAAAAGCTTTTGTGTTCCAAACAATACCATCAAGAAAATGAAAAGACAATCCACAGAATGGGAGAAAATATTTGCAAATTATAGGTCTGATGATAGATTGGCATTCAGGATATACAAAGCATTCTTAAAATTCAATTATAAATAGCAAATAACTATTAAAAATGAGCAAAAGCTCTGACTGATAGATATTTCTCCAAAGAAGATAAACAAATTGCCAGTGGGCACATGAAAGAATGCTCAACATCTTTAGTTATCAAAGAAATGAAAATCAAAATCATAATGAGATACGTTTTCTATTCACTCAGATGACTATAATAAAAAAGATAATGCCTGTTGGTGAGGCTATGGAGAAACTGGAATTCTCACACATTGTTAGTAGGAAGGTAAAATGGTGCCGTTGCTGTGGAAACAGTTTGGCAGTTCCTTAAATGTTAAATATAGAGTTGTTTATATGACCCTATATGACTCAGCGGTTCCACTTCTAGGTGGATTTCTAGAGAATTAAAAACATACATCCACACGAAAACTTGCACACAAATATTTGTAGCAACGTATTTTACAATATCTCAAAGAGAAAAAAAACCCCAAATGTTCACTGATTGATTACCATAATAAAATGTGATACATAGATAGTGAAATTTTATTTGGCAATAAAAATAACTGAGATAGTGATGCAGACTGCAATATGGATGAAACTTGAAAACATGCTAAGTGAAAGAAACCACTCATGAAATATCACCTATTATATAATTCCATATATATAAAATACACAAAATCAATGAAACTATAGAGATAAAAGTAGATTAGTAGCGGCCAGTAGATGGGGGATTGGAGGTATGAGAATGTTCTAAAATTAGATGGTGGTTGCACAACCCTATGAATATACTACTGAGTTGTACACTTTACATGGTGAATTGCATGGAATATGGATTATATCTCACTAAAGCTGTTTAAAAAAAAAAGAATAAAAGACTCCATGACTCTGGGCATCACTAAAGCCAATTATGAAAATGTTGTTCTCTTGACCTTAAAATGAAAGAACTTTTCACCCCTTTTCTCCCATCCTCTCTCCTTCTATCTCTTTCAATTGCTTTCTCTCTCTCTTTCTGTCCTTTGACTTATTCTACAAAAGATGTCCAAGGTCAGAGAAGTCCCAGGAAGATGGTAGGCACTGGAGTGGTGGCTGTGTTGTACTGGAGCAGCTGCGAGGAGATACTCCATGTCCAAGGGCAAAGGAGAAGCCCCAGCAAGACAATAGGAGGGGGGAATTCACATTTAGAATCAAACCCCATTCCCGCCAGAGATGCTCAGAGGGCTCACACAAACCTTGTGTGTACCAGGACCCAGAGACCCCACAGAGACTGAGACAGAACTGTGTTTGAGCATCTCCTGTGGAGGTACGGGTCAGCAGTGGACTGCTACAGGGGCAGGGGCTCTGGGTTCAGCAGACTTGGGTATGGCATAAGCCCTCTTGGAGGAGGTTGCCATTAACCCCACCAGAGAGCTGCCAGAACATACATAGGACTGCAAAATAGACTCTTGGAGGGCACAAACAACCTTGTGTGCACCAGGACCCAGGAGAAAGGAGCAATGGCCCCACAAGAGACTGACTTGAGGCTTGCCTGGGAGTGTCCAGGAGTCTCCAGCAGAGGTGTGGGTCGGTGGTGGCCTGCTGCAGGGCTGGGGGCACTGAGTGTAGCAGTGCATGCATGGGACCTTTTGAAGGAGGTCACCATTATCTTCATTACCTCCACCATAGTTTGGCCCCAGGTAAATAATAGGGAGGGAACAGAATTTTCTCAACATATCAACAGAAAATTGGATTAAAGATTTACTGAACAGGGCCCCACCCATCAGAACAAGACCCAGTTTCCCCTTCATCAGTCCCTTCCATCAGGAAGCTTCCATAAGCCTCTTATCCTTCTCCATCAGAGGACAGACAGACTGAAAACCACAATCACTGAAAACTAACCAATCTAATCACAAGGACCACAGCCTTGTCCAACTCAATGAAACTATGAGCCATGCTGTGTAGGGCCACCCAGGATGGACAGGTCATGGTGGAGAGTTCTGACAAAATGTGACCCACTGGAGAAGGGAATGGCAAATCACTTCAGTATCCTTGCCTTGAGAACCCAATGAACAATATGTAAAGGCAAAATGATAGGACACTGAAAGATGAACTCCCCAGGTAGGTAGGTGGCCAATATGCTACTGGAGATCAGTGGAGAAATAGCTCCAGAAAGAATGAAGATGGAGCCAAAGCAAAACAATACCCAGCTGTGGATGGGACTGGTGATAGAAGCAAAGTCCAATGCTGTGAAGAGCAATATTGCATAGGAACCTGGAATGTTAGGTCCATGAATCAAGGCAAATTGGAAGTGGTCAAACAGGCAATGGCAAGAGTGAACGTTGACATTCTAGGAATCAGCAAACTAAAACGGACTGAAATGGGTGAATTTAACTCAGATGACCATTATATCTACTACTGTGGGCAAGAATCCCCTTGAAGAAATGGAGTAGCCATCATAGTCAACAAAAGAGTCCAAAATACAGTACTTGGATGCAATCTCAAAAATGACAGAATGATCACTGTTCATTTCCAAGGCAAACCATTCAGTATCACGGTAATCCAAGTCTATGCCCCAACGAGTAATGCTGAAGAAGGTGAAGTTGAAGAGTTCTATGAAGACCTACAAGACCTTCTAGAACAAACACCCAAAAAAGATGTCCTTTTCATTATAGGGGACTGGAATGCAAAAGTAGGAAGTCAAGAAATACCTGGAGTACAGGCAGATTTGGCCTTGGAGTACAGAATGAAGCAGGACAAAGGCTAATAGAGTTTTGCCAAGAGAACACACTGGTCATAGCAAACACCCTCTTCCAACACACAAGAGAAGATTCTATACATGGACATCACCAGATGGTCAATACTAAAATCAGATTGATAATATTATTTGCAGCCAAAGATGGAGAAGCTCTATACAGTCAGCAAAAACAAGACCAGGAGCTGACTGTGGTTTAGATCATGAACTCCTTATTGCCAAATTCAGACTGAAATTGAAGAAAGTAGGGAAAATCACTAGGTATGACCTAAATCAAACCCCTTACGATTATACAGTGGAAGTGACAAATAGATTCAAGGGATTAGATCTGATAGAGTGCCTGATGAAGAATGGACAGAGGTCCATGACATTGTATGGGATGCAGTGATTAAGACCATCTCCAAGAAAAAGAGACACCAAAAAGCAAAATGCTTGTATGAGGAGGCCTTACAAATAGCTGTGAAAAGAAGAGAAGAGAAAAGCAAAGGAGAAAAGGAAAGAGATATCCATTTGAATGCAGAGTTCCAAAGAATAGCAAGGGGAGATAATAAGAAAGCCTTTCTCAGTGATCAGCGCAAAGAAATAGAGGAAAGCAACAGAATGGAAAGACTAGTGATCTCTTCAAGAAAATTAGAGATACCAAGGGAACATTTCATGCAAAGATGGGCTCAACAATGGACAGAAATGGTATGGAACTAATAGAAGCAGAAGATATCAAGAAGAGGTGGCAAGAATACACAGAACTATACAAAAAAGATCTTCATGACCCAGATAATCATGATGGTGTGATTACTCACCTAGAGCCAGACATCCTGGAATGCAAAGTCAAGTGGGCCTTAGGAAGCATCACTACAAACAAAGCTAGTGGAGGTGATGGAATTCCAGCTGAGCTATTTGAAATTCTGAAAGATGATGCTGTGAAAGTGCTGTACTCAATATGCCAGCAAATTTGGAAAGCTCAGCAGTGGCCACAGGACTGGAAAAGGTCAGTTTTCATTCCAATCCCTAAGAAAGACAATGCCAAAGAATGCTCAAACTACCACACAATTGCACTCATCTCACACGCTAGTAAAGTAATGCTTAAAATTCTCCAAACCAGGCTTCAATAGTATGTGAACCATGAACTTCCAGATGTTCAAGCGGGATTTAGAAAAGGCAGAGGAACCAGAGATCAAATTGCCAACATTGTTTGGTCATTGAAAAAGCAAGAGAGTTCCAGAAAAACATCTATTTCTGCTTTATTGACTATGCCAAAGCCTTCGACTATGTGGATCATGACAAACTGTGGAAAATTCTTAAGAGATGGGAATACCAGACCACCTAACCTGCCTCTTGAGAAATCTGTATGCAGGTCAGGAAGCAACAGTTAGAACTGGACATGGAACAACGGACTGGTTCCAAATAGGAAAAGGAGTATGTCAAGGCTGTATATTGTCACCCTGCTTATTTAGCTTATATGTAGAGCACATCATGAGAACCACTGGGCTGGAGGAAGCACAAGCTGGAATCAAGATTGCTGGGAGAAATATCAATAACCTTAGATATGCAGATGATACCATCCTTATGGCAGAAAATGAAGAAGAACTAAAGAGCCTCTTGATGAAAATGGAAGAGGAGAGTGAAAAAGTTGGCTTAAAACTCAACATTCAGAAAACGAAAATCATGGCATCTGGTCCCATCACTTCATGGCAACTAGATGGCGAAACAGTGGAAACAGTGACAGAGTTTATTTTTTGGGGCTCCCAAATCACTGCAGATGGTGATTGCAGCCATGAAATTAAAAGACGCTTACTCCTTGGAAGGAAAGTTATAACCAACGTAGACAGCATATTAAAAGGCAGAGACACTACTTTGTCGACAAAGGTCCATCTAGTCAAAGCTATGGTTTTTTCCAGTAGGCATGTATGGATGTTAGTTGAACTATAAAAAAAGCTGAGCACTGAAGAATTGATGCTTTTGAACTGTAGTGTTGGAGAAGACTCGAGAGTTCCTTGGACTGCAAGGAGATCCAACCAGTCCATCCTAAAGGAAATCAGTCCTGAATATTCATTGGAAGGACCAATGCTGAAGGTGAAACTCTAATACTTTGGCCATCTGATGCAAATAACGGACTCATTTGAAAAGACCCTGATGCTGGGAAAGGTTGAAGGCAGGAGGAGAAGGTGACGACTGAGGGTGAGATTGTTGGATGGCGTCTCTGACTCAGTGGGCCTGAGTTTCAGTAAACTCTGGGTGTTGATGACAGACAGGGAGGCCTGGCGTGATGCAGTCCATGGGGTCGCAAACAGTGGGGCATGATTGAGTGTCTGAACTGAACTGAACAAAAGACATAATTTATGACTCACAAATGACTCTGACTTTTAGATGACCAACTTGATGAAACTGAGAAAAGGAAAACTCAACCTAGAAGTCAGGAAAAATATTTCTTAAACAACTTCCATAAATATGCCAAGTGAAGTGGCATGAGTCTTGATACCTGAATTCATCTGGAGCTGGACTGGATGACCTGTTCACCTATTCCAGTGGGTAGGATGGGGAGGAGGGATGATAACTTCATTCATCTTCATTAAGTGGATGGGAGGCTCACTGGTGCACTGGTCCAGAGATTGGGAGAGAGACATTGGCATCCCTATCAAGAATAAATTCTACATTCCTTTCTACCAGGAGTGGGGGAGAAGGAATTTATTAATTTAAAATTTATTTATTTTTATTTGAAGGATAATTGCTTTACAGTATAGTGTTGATTTCTACTAAACATCAACATGAAGCAGCCATAGATTTACCACGTCCTCTCCCACATCCCTCCCACCTCCCTCCCACTTCTCTCCCTATCCCACCCCTGTAGGTTGTTACCGAGCCCTGGTTTGAGTTCCCTGAGTCATACAGCAAATTTCCATTGGCTATCTGTTTTACATATCATAATGCATGTTTCCGTGTTACTCTCTCCATACCTCCCACCCACTTCTTCTCCCTCCAGCAGTGGCATCTCTATCAAGAATAGATTCTGGATTCCTTTCTATTGGGGGAAAGGAATTTATTATTGTGGCACCCCAATACTCAGTACTTCAATGAAACATTCCAAATGATGCCTTGGTATTTCAGAAATGGGAGAAAGCCTTTTAGTAACTACTGAAAATATACCAGAACATAAAACCTGATAGCGCCTGAAAAAAAAAACAAACCCATTGTGAATTATGGAATGCAAAATGACATGGGGAGCATGGTGCAGAACTGGCATTAAATACTAAGTGTCATCTCCTACCACTATGGCTCAGATTTTGCTTCACTAGGCAATTATTTATACCACGTATGAGGCCAGAAAGTCAGACAGAAGCTTTGCTCTCACAAAATCTTTCCTACCTGCTTTGCTGATGCCTGACAAGAAATAATCTTTCATTCCATGATTAAAGCTAACAGACTTGAATATATGATACAATTGGAGTCAATTCTCAAGAGTAAATGTTTTCAACAATTGGTAGTAGATGGTACCACTATTCTTTCCCCTCTGTGCCTGAAGTGTTGGGGAAGCAGGAAGATCCCAGGTGCTGAGAGAGAAAAGCTGGAAAGAATAGATGGTGACAGGCCTTGAGAGTCAGGATGATTAGGTTAGTTACCAATAAGAAAAGAAGATTCTTGAGCAGAATAGTCATATGATGAAATCAATGCCTGAGATCATTTTGAAGTCATATTCAACAGGTGAAAGTGGGTGCAGTGACAAGGCAAACACTTTGAGAGATGCTGCCTTAATTCAGACATGAGGGGGTTCAAAATAGAAGAATAGGGCTGTATCTGTGGACGTGAAAAGAGAGGGACACATTTAGGAAAGATGGTGGAGAAAGAGTGGTTGGCAGGGGAGGTTTGGTAATTAGTTCTGCGGGAATCCTATCATTTAAAAACCAAGGACAAGGACTGAGTGTAGGAAGTGGGTAAAAGGGGCCTTGAAGGTGGTTCTAAGAGTAGCATGTGTTAGTCTTTCAGTCATGTCTGACTCTTTGTGACTGTAGCCTGTCAGGCTCCTCCGTCCATGGGATTCTCCAGGCAAGAATACTGGAGTGGGTTGCCATGCCCTTCTCCAGGGAAGAGTAGCATGAGAGTGAAAGTTACTCAGTCGTGTCAGACTCTTTGCAACTATAAAGTCCATGGAATTCTCCAGGCCAGAATACTGGAGTGGGTAGCCTTTCCCATCTCCAGGGATCTTCCCAACCCAGGGATTGAACCCAGGTCTCCCGGATTGCAGGCATATTCTTTACCAGCTGAGCCACAAGGGAAGCCCAAGAATACTGGAGTGGGTAGCCTATCCCTTCTCCAGCAGACCTTCCCAACCCAGGAATTGAACTGGGATCTCCTGCATTGCAGGCAGATTCTTGACCAACTGAACTACCAGGGAAGCCCAGAGTAGCATGAACCCATGGTAATCAGGAAAAGGAATCATTCTGCTCATTTAATTCTCTTCTCTCAACTGCCCTCCTCCCTAAATCCTTCTGTTGTTTGTCAATGCCTTCAACGTAAAGTGCAAATCCCACAATCGTGTTATATGGCTCCTTACAATCTGCTTCCTGCTTACCTCTTGAATCCATCTCTCCCTCTTGCTGCCCTTGAACTCACTATTCCAGTCATCCTGAGCAGCTCTTTCCAATTCTGGGGTCTGTAATGAGTGTCTTTCCCTAGGGCATTCCTTTTTTTTGTACCTACCCTCCACCTCTTCCCCCCTAATGGGGGTAATTCTTTTGCATACTTGAGATCTCAGTGTAAACACCGCTCTCTGCAGAAAATCTCTCCTGATAACCCTCTCTTCCATCTCCTGCTCTGTGTCTCTTTACCCCTGTGCTTAGCACAATGGCTTCCTATGTGAACACAAACTATGCCAGACTGAATGACTCTCCAAATTTTGGTGGGCACAGAAGTCACCTCCAGTGTTTACTAAGTGCAGGCTTCTAGATCTCAGACCAAAGGCTCTGATTTAGTAGAGCCTGGATGAACCCACACTTTTAGAAACATTGCACTATTGTAATTGCTTGTTGGTTGTTGTTTTCCAGTCTCTAAGTCATGTCTGACTCTTTGTGACCCCATGGACTGCAGCATGCCAGGCTTCCCTGTCCTTTACCAACTCCTGGAGTTTGCTCAAACTCAACCCCATTGAATTGATGATGTTATCTAACAATCTCATCCTCTGCCATCCTGTTCTCCTTCTGCCTTCAGTTTTTTCAGCATAATTGCTTGTTTATGTGTTAGCAGTCCTGGACTGTGTGTCATTAGGGTGACTGGTCTCTGGCTCTATGACAGCAGAGACCAATACAGTCCTGGACATCCAGCATAGGGTCCGATATGGTAGAGATAGTCATTAGGGAATTGTAAAATAAGGGGATAAATGATGTGACAACAGTAAGAGTGAAAAATGCCTCGGGATTGCTAACTTAGGGAACAAGAAGGTAATGGAAAAAATGGGAAGGGGTGTCTATTTGTGGGAGAAAATGATGAACACTCACACACTAATTTCAGACAACAGGTGGAGACTCTAAGGCGGTGCCCAACCCTCAGTGCCTCCTGTCTGGCACTGACTACGTTGTGGAAAATGGTCTAACCCTTTTACATTACCTATGCACTCCCCAAGACACAGATGTATGTTTTTCCCAAAGGCAGCATGTAATTTTGAGAATTGCAATCATTTTTTCCATGTTCTTTTGAAGGCTGTAAAATAATTTTAGATGCAATACTAATTCTAGATCCCTGCTTACCCTTGACCTTTGAAGTTTGATTCAAAACATCACACACCTCTCAGCCCAGATGTTGGCAAGTTAATGATATATTGCTGTAGGAAAAACTTGGTCTCGTTTGCACAAGGAGCTGGAAATCTTTGGTAATACTACCTTACCTCAATTTGTGTGTGTGTGTGTGTGTGTGTGTGTATGTGAATACAACTGAAATACAGTTTTGCCAGTATACACGCAGAAGATGAAGAACTAGGAAAAATAATGAAGCGTTCTAGTGTTTATGGAACTGAGTATTGTCATGCAATTGATTTGAAAACTCTTCAGAACTCATGGTGACTCTTCTAGTCCAAGAGTAGAGAAGATAATTTCCAGCTAAGTGAGTCCAAATGCTCTTTTTAAAGCTTGAGCTCCTTTTACCCATTTATATCCAGTCCTTGTCCTTGGTTTCTAAATGGTAGGATTCCCACAGATCTAACTACCAAACCTGCCCTGCCAACCACTCTTAAAAACGCTTTAGCTTTTTAACTGGCAAAATCAACCTTAAGAAGAATAATGTCTTTATAAGGCAAGAGGTCAAAAATCCAGCTAATGCCATTTAGTCTGTTTCACTGTCTACTGTGAGTCATAGTGATTTGTGTACATTTCTTAAGATTCCCTACTGGGCCAAGGGGAAAAAAGGGCGGGAGGAATTGGAAGACTGGGATTGACGCATATAAACTATTGATACCATGTAGACATGTGCGGCTGCTCAGTGACTCAGTAGCATCCAAGTGGCGTCCAACTCTTTGTGACCCCATGGACTGCAGCTCAGCAGGCTCCTCTGTCCATGGCATTTTCCAGGCAAGAGTACTGGAGTAGATTGCTATTTCCTAGTCCAGGGCATCTTCCTGACCTAGGGATTGAACCCACATTTCCTGCATCTCCTGCATTGGCAGGCAAATTCTTTACCACTGAGGCACCTGGGAAGCTCTCTATCCATACAGTAGATAACTAATGGGAGCATACTGCATGGCACAGGGAACTCTATTACACTGTGGTGACTTGAATGGGCAGGAAGTCCAAAAGGGAGGGGAAATATGTATACATATGGCTGATTAATTTTTCTGTACAGTAGAAACTAACACAACATTGTAAAGCAACTATACTCCAATAAAAATTAATTTTAAAAAAGGAGAAAAAAAGATTCCCTACTGGGAAGTTAGCATCTTGAGGACATGGGGCAAATATCCTTCTGAGCACCTAATATAATGCTTTACTTTTTATTTATTTAGAACATTAAAAAAATTGAAGTGTTGTTGCTACACAATATTAAATCACAAGTTTATAAGTTAGTGATTCACAATTTTAAAAGGTTATACTCCATTTAGAGTTATTGTAAAATATTGGCTGCATTCCCTGCATTGTACAAGATCTCCTTGTAGCTTATTTTATACCTAATAATGTGTATATGATATGAGGTTTCACACTGTCTAAATGCTTAATAATTATCTGTGGAGTGAATGAATCAACCTGTTCACCTTTCTGATGCTGGTTAGCTGGTAAGTCTGCAGTACCAGGCATGTATACAGCTCAGTGAATACTGGTGAATTAAATGTGATGATATTATCTCCTAACATCTTTGGAGTATTTGTTGTTCTGGGGAAGGGCAGCTAATCATGGCCTGGGGAGGCTTAGGCACCCTCTCCTGCCAGTCATGCTGTCTTCAGGCATGGATGATGCTGGAAGCAGGATTAGCTACTTGGAGTCGGCAGAGAATCTCTGGTTCAAGAGGCTGTGAGGTTGCCTACACCAGAGATTCCATGGCACATTGGTGGCAGAGTGGAGGCCAGAAACCTTTCTAGACAAATAGATGACCTTGTGGAAGCAATTACAAACTGCCAGTTTTTGAATGAGCAGACATTTTCTTACATGAAACTCAGCCTTAATTTTCTTTTTCAGTTAACTGAATTGAAAGATTTTTTTCCCTTGTCTTCTTTCCTTTCACTGGCTTTCTTTGGGAATGAACCTCTGCTTATGAACTCCCTGTTCTTTTTAATGATAGTTTTCTAGTAAAGTTTCTTGAACCTGGGGAATCCAAAGACCCACACTATTCTCTATTTAGACTCCTGTATCTCCCTGCTAGGTCCTCCCCCATCACACGCTGTTGCTCAGTGTAAAACTGCAAATTCTAGGCCTGGAGGGAAGTGCTGTTTCAGCTGGGTGATCAATACCATCTTTTCTTTTCATAATGGCCTAATGCTTTCTCCTCCCCCTCTCACTCTGTATGTATTACCTCCTTCAAGTCACAGAATAAGTTTCTGCTGATTGTAAAATATATTTCTTTGGGAGAAGGTGTACATGTGTGTGCTCAGTGATGAAGTTCTCTTGACTGAGAACCATCATGGGAAAGGCCTCCCTCAACCCTGATGATGCATCAGTACTTAAAATGGGCTCATGAGGGACTTCCCTGATAGTCCAGTGGCCAAGATTCCATGCTCCCAATGCAGGGGGCACAGGTTCAATCCCTGGTCAGGAAACTAGATCCCGCATGCTGCAACTAAGACCGAGTATAGCCAAATTAAAGAAAAAAGTGAGCTCATGATAGTATATCATTGCTCTTCCATATAGTAACACAGTGACAACACACATGGGTACCTGTGTATACCTGTATATATACCTGTATATATACCTGTGTATACCTGCTGTCCTAAGCTGAAAATATATCCATGTAGTATTTTATTGTACTCTTCCACCCCCCAATGCAGCCAGCACCTGCAGTCACTGGCAAGGTGTGCTTAGTGACTCAACCAGCCAGACGCCAAGTTCACTCCTGTTCCAACAACAGGGTCTGTGTGGCGAGCTGACTTCCTGCTGACATATAAATCTGCCACAGCCCTTTGGAGTGTTCCTGGAAGCCTAGACCAGGACTGGCTGCTAACCTCTGGAGAAGTGAGTGGACCACCCCCACCCCTTCCTGGGCTGTAGTTCTGTGTGGTAGGAGTTTTTAAGGTTTGGAGAGACTTTCTGAGGTTGAATGTCTGCCCCTTCATAAACAGGGGATCACCTTGATTCTCCTCTTGGTGTTTTCCTATCCTCTCACGTGGAAATGTCCTCTAAATCTGGAGATGGGAACAGTTGGGGATCGAGTCCACCAGCCAGGTGGCTGCAGGTGGGAGGGAGGTGGTTTTACTTCACATCTAGCATAGATTAGATCCGTGGGTTGGGAAGATTTCCTGGAGGAGGGAATGGCAGGCAACCCACTCCAGTGTTCCTGCCTTGAGGATCCCATTGACAGAGGAGCCTGGCAGGCTATGGTCTGTAGGGTCACAAAGAGTTGGACATGATTGAAGTGACTTAGCATGTGCTAAAATGATCTATTCCAGCCCCTGTGAAGTCCAAATCAGCATGAACAGTCTGAAAGTCTGAATTTTCCACTTCAATGACAAAAACTTCCCATGCTCAGTATGCACTTAGGAGAGATTTTTTTTTTTTGCTATGCCAGGTCTTAGTTGCGGCATGAAAATCTAGTTCCCTGACCAGGGATTGAAATTGCTCCCTGTGTATTGGGAATGTGGAGTCTTCTTCACCTGGCAACCGGGCAAGTTCCCAGAAGAGGTATTCTTATCAAGTTCTTTTGCTAATAGGTGCTTAGGCAAGAAGGTCCCCTTTAAGTAGATGGTAAATAAAACTATCTCATAACTTTTACCACCACTATACTTTATGTAGGCCTTCCCTGGTAGCTCAGTCTGTAAAGAATCTGCCTGCAGTGCAGGAGACCCGGGTTCGATCCCTGAGTTGGGAATATCCCCTGGAAAAGGAAACAGCAAACCACTCCAGTATTGTTGCCTGGACAGAGGAGCCTAGCAGGCTACAGTCCATGGGATTGCAAGAGTTGGACACAACTTAGCAACTAAACAACCACCATACCTTATGTAGGGCACTTGGGCAGAAAATTATAGGAAGTTCAGCCCTTTAGCAGAGAAATATAAGGCTTTAGAGCCAAGTGGTCAGAGTATAAATCCTATTTCTATACTTACTAGAAATATTAATAATATAATAATAAAAGAGATAATTATAATAGCATACAATAATAATATAGACACTAATAGAATAATATAAAAATAATACAGATAATCATAGGCTTTGAGAGTACTACATTTGAAGATCAAATGAAAAATGCATGAAATATCCTTAACATAGCACCTGGCATGAAGTTAATACTACTTAATGCTTTCAGAATTTTTTTTTTTCTGTCTCTTTGCAGGTCATCAGCATGGACATGAGTCCACTTTATGCTGTGTCACTGCAGTTAGCATGGCTGATGGAAGAGCCTTAAACAAGTTGGTTTGAGGTTGAGCTCCCTTGCTTAAGTAACTGCACAGACCCATTCTTACTATTGTGTGGCTTGAATTTTTCAGCTTCAACCTCAATAACAGGTTTGTGTAACATGCTGCAAGCCCCCCTGTAATTGTGGTTGGATGAAAAGAATATATGGGATAATGATATGACTTTTCCCCGTCCCTTGCTCAACACTGTGGTGGAGAAGGAAGAGGCCTCCTCAGAAAGCACTTTCCGAACAGCAAGAGCAGCACATGTGTGGGTTTGTCTTAGAACACAGAGTTCCTGGATTCGGCTCCTGGTGGACTTGGTCAGGCCTGTTGGGCTGAGGTTCACTATAGGAAATGGTTAGAATTCAGTGCTCTGCAAGCAAGTGTGATTCGTGGCCACTGAAGACTTTGCAGAAAGGTTAATGTTTGTGAAGTCCTCTAAAAGTTCATATTTTCCGTGCATCTGGAAATTCCAGTTACCGAAATTGAATTGTCGCTCCTTGGCTATAATTTCCATTGCTTTAGTTGGTAGCTAGTCTGGGACTGCTCTTAACTAAGGGCTCATACCTTTCTTCCAAATTCCTTCCTCACCAATCCTCATTTGTCTAACAAACAGAGGGGCTTCCTGGGTTTTTTGGTTGAAATCTAAGAAGAGAGTTTAGGTGTCTCTGCATTCTCATCTGAAGATGAGCCAGCCACCATTTCTTTCTTTAACCTGCTTCATCAGTGATGCCTTTAAAGGCAGCAGAAGCCCACATTGGAGCTTCTCAAACTTTAAGGCTCAGACACACCAGTGGGGGCTCTTTATTAAACTGCTGATTTCGATTCAGGGGGTCTGGAGTCGGCCTGCTCTTCTGCATTTCTCACAAGCTTTCAGGCAGTTTCCTTGCTGCTGGTATGTGAATCAAGAAATTATACATGAAGTTCTGTAGGGATTCAGTTCTCCAAACATTTACTGGGCCTTTCAGCAAATCTAGCTATTTTTTTCTCTTTGAATCCCCAGGTGGACATTTCTGATCATTTTATCTTTCAGCAGTCCTAAACACTGTAGATTTATGAAGCCTTAACTTAGCTCTATTTCCCTTGATTAGTTTATCTTATGTTGATATTTATCATCCACTTAGAATTTCAGTACTAATATACGTAGCTGTTGCTGTGACAAGCAGTATATACACATATAGAAATGTATAGTCAACTGCTGTGACTCTCTTGGGGCCACTTTGCTTTCACTGGCCTTTAGATTCTGAGTTCCCTTTTGTTGGTCTCGCCATCAGATTCATGGCTTTGTCAAACTCAGTGATATGCACCACCTATCAGAGTCCCCTTTGGGGGTGTCTGTTATTGGCACTTTCCTGGATAACTCTCACCTGCATAAAAGTAGCTCTGAATCTTTGTTTGTTTTTCTTTTTTTTGGTCATCTGCTCCATTGTTTAATAGTCCCACAGAAGCAAGCTAAGATTTTTTAATTAACCTGTGTGATGGCACAGACAAACCCAGCCAGGTCTTTGCTTAAATGTGATCTAGCAGAGAGAAATCCCTGAGCAACGCACATAGGATAGTGACCGCTGTGCAGCCTGACTTTCTCCTGATAGTATGCATCCCCACCTGAGGGGATTTACATTTCATTGTTTGTTGCCTGGATCCTCCCTCAACATGTAAGCTTCAAAAGAGAATGACTTTTTTACGGTACAAATGAACTTACTTACAAAACAGAAATAGAGTTACAGATGTAGAAAACTTAGTTATCAGGTGTAAGGCATGTGGGGGTGGGTATAAATTGGGAGATTGGGATTGACATACACCCACTACTGATAAGGACCTACTGTACGGCACAGGAATCTCTACTCAATACTCTGCAATGGCCTATATGGGAAAAGAATTTTAAAAAGAGTCTATATATGGATATGTATAACAAATTCCCTTTGCTGTACACCTGAAACTAACACAAGATTGAAGTCAAATATACTCCAATAAAATTTTTAACAAAGAGAGAAAAAGAACATAACAACAACAAAAGAGAATGACCTTTCTTATGCCAGAACTGAGGAGGTCTTCAATAAATATTTACTAGAAAGAATGAATAAAAGAGAACTGTATTTCCCAGCAATAATCTTCTACGCATAGTTTTGTATATCCAGCTAGAAGTCTCTTGAGGCTAGGTACCTTATCTTGCTCATCTCTGTGTCTTATGTAGGTACCCTGGACATCCTTGTTGACTGACTGAATGATTACAGTGTAGAGGGTAGAGGGAATACCATAGACTTTAGAGAAGTGGGCTGGTCTCTATTTCTAGCTTGGCCTTGTATTAGTTGTGTGATTTAGGCAATGTTATTAAGACTTCCTGGGCTATTGCTTCCTCTTAAGAGGATATTTTCATATGGTTGCTTTAAGAGGATATTTTCATATGGTTGCTTTAAGGATTAAATGAAATAACATAGATAAACCTCTTAATATAGAAACTTAACAATATTAGGATCTCAATGTATTGTTGCTGTTGTCAATATTAACATTTTATTGCCTCTCCTCCTCATTGCATTTCCCATTTGGCAAATTCTTTGTGTGTGTTCTTTTTTAAAAAATTTATTCTTTTTGGACTGTAGTTGCTTTACAATTTTGCATTAGTTTCTGTGTTTGTGCTCAGTCACATACAACCCTTTGCAACCCTATGGACAAGAGCCCACCAGGCTCTTCTCCATGGGATTCTCCAGGCAAGAATACTGGCATGGGTTGCCATTTCCTCTTCCAGGGGATTTCCCCCATCTCCAGTGTCTCCTGCAGCATTGGCAGGTGGATTCTTTACCACTGAGCCACCTGGGAAGAACTGTATTAGTTTTTCCTGTACAGCAAAATGAATCAGCAATACATATACATATACACCCCTCCTTTTTGCATTTTCTTCCCATTTAGGTCACCACAGAGCAATGAGGAGAGTTCCCTGAGCTATACAGTAAGTTCTCATTAGTTATCTATTTTACATATAGCATCAATAGTATACGTATGTCAATCCCAGTCTCCCAGTTCATCCCATCCCGTTCCCATCTTGGTGCTCATACATTTGTTCTTTAATTTCAGTTCGAGGCACTAACTCAAGCTTTGCAGTTCTAGCATCCTAGATTAATGGAAATCTTAGATTTAACTCAAAGATTCAGGAGGATGAATGACCACAAATTCATTCTTTATAGGAACTTAAAAATATGTCTAACTATATTCAGAATCCAATAATTATTGCCTCCATCTTTGTCCCTGGATTAAATGCAGGTTGATTTCTTTGCTCTTGCCATTGCGTCCCCTATTCTCTATCCTCTGTTTTCCAGATAGGGAGATCCTTATGAAAAAGCAAGTTGGAGCATGTCACTCTGCTGCTCTGCTGGCTCTCCATCTAAATTAGAGTAAATGTCAGAGTTCTTCAAAAAGCCACGAAGTACTGTAAAATGTCCTTGCTCTCTCATCGCTAAGCTTGTCTCCTACTCCTATTTCTTCTCTATATCCATCCTACACTAACTCCAGTGGGCTTCCCGCGTGCCATCGGTCATGGTCTACCTCTAGGATTTTCATGCCTGCTATTTCCTCTGACTGAAACACTCTTTCCTACGATATTTGTAGGAATATACTCTCACACATTCTGATTTTTGTTTGAAGGTCATTCTGACAAAAAGATCTTTCTTGGACCTCTTATTATGTTGATGCTCCTATCCTGGAAGACACATGACCTTTCTCTACTCTATTATTATGTTTTCAAAATACTATGTCATCATTGGATGACCTATATATCTTACTTATTTGCTTATCACCCCAGATTAGATTATAACTCCATGATGATGGGGATTTTTGCCTGTGTTGTTCTTTGTTCTGCTCCCAGTGTCTGGCACACCATAGATGATCAATGAAAATTTAGTAAATGAGTTGATAAATGGATAAGGGAAGTGGGATGGGTTAGAGGTGGGCTGGGCATCCAGGTGGGGGTGCAAACATGAAGGGACAAGGGGAAAATTTAGAATCCAACATCTGTTTCTGTGACTTCAGGCTTGGCTGGCTCAGAGGTGGCTTGACTCCTGTCACCTAGCCCACTGACAGCTGACACCATAACAAAGCGATGCACTGGAATGAATCAGGTTCTGGAATGCTGGAAAACCTCCATAGGTCAGCATGACCTTGACAATGGGAATCTATGATTCTTTGTTGCATATTCCCCCAAATAATTAACTCAGGCCAGAGACCTTCCCTGGTGTTTTCCTCAGCTCTCAAGGAAGAGATATGAAAAACGGTGGGTTCCAGAGACACCTCACTGGTAAAGCTGAGTTGATACCTCTGTTTCCTGTCTTTCTGGATTATGCTTTTGCTGACTTGACGAAGGCAATTGACTGTGTAGCTTTAAAATGTTCCTTTAAGGGTCCACTCTATGTCAGAGAGTGAAGAAAAGGATTAATTAAGCAAAGTAGAACTTGGAAGGTGATTCAAATGCAGTTAGTCGTCAACTTTAACCTCTGTGTTTTCATTATGCTCAGGAAGCCTGCTTCTCTAGGTCACTTTGTCTTGTGATGGCTCACTCCTCATGCCATTATTCCTAACCCCAAAGGATATGGGCCATTAGCCTGGATCAGCATTGTTGGATTGCTTCCTTCCTTACTGGAAACTCTTCTCTTGGAGGTGTCTCTGCGGTGAGGAAGATGAATCAAACGGCAAGCAAAAACCAGAGAGTGAGATGGGGGTCAGAAACTTGACTTTCCCTTATCCTGAAAACAAGTCCTTTGTGATTTTTTGGGAAGAGTAGCAACCATATCTTCTCCAGGATTTTGGGCCCCCTCTGGGAAGCTTCTCCCTCTGTGGGCCCATCCCCTCCTGGAAACCCCCTTCAGGGCTCAGCTCCCATTGGATGGACTTGGAGAACACCCCCTCCCACTGCTGATTTTGCAGCCCAAGGAGTGGTGGCATCTTCCTGGTTAGCTTGTCATAGTGAAGTTTCGCCATTCTTGGTTTGGATTTTCAGCTTTTCTATCATCTATGTAACTCATCTCTGTACCAATTTCCTTTTGTTTGAAAGATATAGAATGATTTATGTCTTCTTCACTGCAATCTCACTGGTCTGTTCAGCCCAAACCATTCTTTAACTTTCGTAAAGATATGATCACTTGTCATTTTGTCCTCAAGATTTTTTTTAATTGTATAAAGCTGAAAGTATTGACTTTGATCAGTCTAAATGTATACACCTTTCCAGTCATACCTTTGTTTAAAATTTATACCACTCTGTGGGCTTCCTGAACATGTGCAGTGGGACACCAACTCTCTGCTGTAGACTGGAAGCTTTCAGAAAATGTGTGAAGAGCTTTTTACTTAGTCTCCAAGTGTTGTCAGATTTCTGCCACAGCCAGAGCATGATTTTAGAATTTTGCTGAACTTCTCTCAGCCTCAATTTCTTCATCTATAAAAGAAGAAAGTTATGTTTGATGGGTCATTTACAAACTTTAATTTATCCTCAACTCTTTGGTTTTTCAAGTATGATCTGAATCTCAGCATAGAAAGTGGGACACCCTAAGCTCACCTCCTTGACCTCCAGATGACCTCCCTTTGTTGTCTATGTTAGTCACTCAGTGGTGTCCAACTCTTTGTGACCCATGGACTGTAGCCTGCCAGATTCCTCTGTCCATGGAATTCTCCAGGCAAAAATGATGGCCTGCAATATCACTGATGAACATAGATCCAAAAATCCTTAACAAAATTCTAGCAATCAGAATCCAACAACACATTAAAAAGATCATACAACATGACCAAGTGGGCTTTATCCAGGGATGCAAGGATTCTTCAATATCCACAAATCAATGTAATACACCACATTAACAAATTGAAAAATAAAAGCCATATGATTATCTCAATAGATGCAGAGAAAGCCTTTGACAAAATTCAACATCCGTTTATGATAAAAACTCTCCAGAAAGCAGGAATAGAAGGAACATACCTCAACATAATAAAAGGTATATATGACAAACCCACAGCAAACATTATCCTAAATGGTGAAAAGCCACAGTCATCAAGACAGTATGGTACTGGCACAAAGACAGAAATATAGATCAATGGAACAAAATAGAAAGCCCAGAGATAAATCCATGCACCTATGGATGCCTTATCTTTGACAAAGGAGGCAAGAATATACAGTGGAGTAAAGACAATCTCTTTAACAAATGGTGCTGGGAAAACTGGTCAATCACTTGTAAAAGAATAAAACTAGAACTCTTTCTAACACCATACACAAAAATAAACTCAGAATGGGTTAAAGATCTAAACCTAAGACCAGAAACTATAATATTCTTAGAGGAGAACATAGGCAAAACACTCTCCGACATACATCACAGCAGGATCCTCTATGACCCACCTCCCAGAATATTGGAAATAAAAGCAAAAATAAACAAATGGGACTTAATTAAACTTAAAAGCTTCTACACAACAAAGGAAACTATAAGCAAGGTGAAAAGACAGCCTTCAGAATGGGAGAAAATAATAGCAAATGAAGCAACTGACAACCAACTAATCTCAAAAATATACAAGCAACTCCTACAGCTCAATTTCAGAAAAATAAACAACCCAATCAAAAAATGGGCCAAATAACTAAATAGACATTTCTCCAAAGAAGACATACAGATGGCTAACAAACACATGAAAAGATGCTCAACATCACTCATTGTCAGAGAAATGCAAATCAAAACCACAATGAGGTACCATTTCACGCCAGTCAGAATGGCTGCGATCCAAAAGTCTACAAGCAATAAATGCTGGAGAGGGTGTGGAGAAGAGGGAAGCCTCTTACACTGTTGGTGAGAATGCAAACTAGTACAGCCACTATGGAGAACAATGTGGAGATTCCTTAAAAAACTGGAAATAGAACTGCCTCATGACCCAGCAATCCCACTGCTGGGCATACACACCAAGGAAACAGGAATTGAAAGAGACACGTGTACCCCAATGTTCATTGCAGCACTGTTTATAATAGCCAGGACTTGGAAGCAACCTAGATGTCCATCAGCAGATAAATGGATAAGAAAGCAGTGGTACATATACCCAATGGAGTATTACTCAGCCATTAAAAAGAAAACATTTGAATCAGTTCTAATGAGGTGGATGAAACTGGAGCCTATTATACAGAGTGAAGTAAGCCAGAAAGAAAAACATCAATACAGTATACTAATGCATACATGAAATTTAGAAAGATGGTAATGATAACCTTGTATGCGAGAGAGCAAAAGAGACACAGATGTATATAACAGTCTTTTGGACTCTGTGGGAGAGGACGAGGGTGGGATGATTTGGGAGAATGGCATTGAAACATGTATAATATCATATATGAAACAAATCACCAGTCCAGGTTCAATGCATGATACTGGATGCTTGGGGCTGGTGCACTGAGACGACCCAGAGTGATGGTACAGGGAGGGAGGAGGGAGGGGTGTTCAGGATGGGGAACACCTGTATACCTGTGGCGGATTCATGTTGCTGTATGGCAAAACCAATACAATATTGTAAAGTAATTAACCTCCAATTAAAATAAATAGATTTATATATATACATATTTTTAAAAAATGGTGGCCTGAATCATGACTGCCAAATCCTGGGTGTAAAATGACTGACTAAAGAGTGCTTGGTTCTGCTCTAACAGCTTTTGATTTTATACTTTTTGAAGGAATCCAGTGATTCTGTTTTGTCAGACTTATTCCTCAGTTTTGAAACTAAGATGTAAGAAAAAGCAAATGTTTTTTAGCCTAATTTGACTTATCTTTATGTATCTTACTCTGATAATCATGATGGTGTGATCCCTCACCTAGAGCCAGACATCCTGGAATGCAAAGTCAAGTGGGCCTTAGAAAGCATCACTACAAACAAAGCTAGTAGAGGTGATGGAATCCCAGTTGAGCTATTTCAAATCCCAAAAGATGATGCTGTGAAAGTGCTGTGCTCAATATGCCAGCAAATTTGGAAAACTCAGCAGTGGCCACAGGACTGGAAAAGGTCAGTTTTCATTCCAATCCCTAAGAAAGGCAATGCCAAAGAATGCTCAAACTACCACACAATTGCACTCATCTCACATGCTAGTAAAGGAATGCTCAAAATTCTCCAAACCAGGCTTCAGCAATATGTGAACCGTGAACTTCCTGATGTTCAAGCTGGTTTTAGAAAAGACAGAGAAACCAAAGATCGAATTGCCAACATTAGCTGGATCATCGAAAAAGCAAGAGAATTCGAGAAAAACATCTATTTCTGCTTTATTGACTATGCCAAAGCCTTTGACTGTGTGGATCACAATAAACTATGGAAAATTCTGAAAGAGATGGGAATATCAAACCATCTGACCTGCCTCTTGAGAAATCTGTATGAGGTCAGGAAGCAACAGTTAGAGCTGGACATGGAACAACAGACTGGTTCCAAATAGGAAAAGGAGTACGTCCAGGCTGTATATTGTCACCCTGCTTATTTAACTTCTATGCAGAGTACATCATGAAAAACGCTGGGCTGGAGGAAGCACAAGCTGGAATCAAGATTGCTGGGAGAAATATCAATTACCTCAGATATGCAGATGACACCACCCTTATGGCAGAAAGTGAAGAAGAACTAAAGAGCCTCTTGATGAAAGTGAAAGAGGAGAGTGAAAAGTTGGTTTAAAGCTCAACATTCAGAAAACTAAGATCATGGCATTCAGTCCCATCACTTCATGGGAAATAGATGGGGAAACAGTGGCTGACTTAATTTTTCTGGGCTCCAAAATCACTGCAGATGATGATTGCAGCCATGAAATTAAAAGACACTTACTCCTTTGAAGGAAAGTTATGACCAACCTAAACAGCATATTAAAAAGCAGAGACATTACTTTGTCAACAAAGGTCCTTCTAGTCAAGACTATGGTTTTTCCAGTGGTCATGTATGGATGTGAGAGTTGAACTATAAACAAAGCTGAGTGCCGAAGAATCGATGCTTTTGAACTGTGGTGTTGGAGAAGACTCTTGAGAGTTCCTTGGACTGCAAGGAGATCCAACCAGTCCATCCTAAAGGAGATCAGTCCTGGGTGTTCTTTGGAAGGAATGATGTTGAAGTTGAAACTCCAATTGTTTGTGCACCTGATGCGAAGAGCTGAGTCATTTGAAAAGACCCTGATGCTGGGAAAGATTGAGGGCAGGAGGAGAAGGGGATGACAAAGGATGAGATGGTTAAATGGCATCACCGACTCAATGGACATGGGTTTGGGTAGACTCCAGGAGTTGGTGTTGGACGGGGAGGCCTGGTGTGTTGCGGTTCATGGGGTCGCAAAGAGTCGGACATGACTGACTGAACTGACCTGAATTGAACTAATCTTATTCTGAAGGAGAAAAACCCATGTATCCTTGGAATAGAGAGGGTTTTATTGGAAAAAGTGCCAAAAGAAAAATGTTATATCTTATTAGCAGAAATGAAACTGGGAATGCTAAGAGGATGTTTAAGTTTCCTGAGTGCCATGTCCCTCAGAGGTCATCAGGGCTTGCCTGATTCCCCAGTCACTGTGCTCCCCCTCAGGCTGAGACAGCATCCTAGCCCCACTCTGCTGTCTCTCCAACCCTTGATCAATCCCTCTTCAGTGGGACTTTCAGGGGCTCTAACTCAATCCTTCCATGATAGCCTCAGCACTGTTGGAACTCTGTATTTGGGTTTGCTCCCAGTTTAGGGTGTCCCTGACACTAAGCTCCCCTTAACTTTGATATTACTCCTTGGAAGAAAATTTATGACCAACCTAGACAGAATATTAAAAAGCAGAGACATTACTTTGCCAACAAAGGTCTTTCTAGTCAAGGCTATGGTTTTTCTAGTAGTCATGTATGGATGTGAGAGTTGGACTATAAAGAAAGCTGAGCACCAAAGAATTGATGCTTTTACACGGTGGTATTGGAGAAGACTCTTGAGAGTCCCTGGGACTGCAAGGAGATCCAACAATTTCATCCTAAAGGAAATCAGTCCTGAATATTTGTTGGAAGGACTAATGTGGAAGCTGAAACTCCAATAATTGTCCACCTGATGCAAAGAGTTGACTCATTTGAAAAGACCCTGACGCTGGGAAAGATTGAAGGCAGGAGGAGAAGGGGATGACAGAGGATGAGATGGTTGGATAGCATCACTGACTCAATGGGCATGAGTTTGAGTAAACTCTGGAAGTTGGTGACGGACAGGGAAGCCTGATGTGCTGTGTTCCATGGGGTTACAAAGAGTCGGACATAACAGAGTGAGTGAACTGAACTGAACTGAACTGAACCTTGATACTGAAGCAGAATCTACCTTGCTTCTGTGTGCCTGATTCCCAGTCCTGATGACCCGCTGAGAGTCCCAGCCTGGCCCGGACCTGCTTTGCCAATTCCTCCTGAGGAGTGGGCACTACTTTGGGCACAATGACATCTTTACTACTGGTTATCCTCAATCAGAATCTCAAAATATGGCCTGACTCTTGACATTGTTGTGAGCTCTTCAATCATCAGGACACTCCATTAGGTCTCATCGACAACCCCTTCTCCCTGACCTCCAAGGATTTTCTTTAAGAAATCAGGTGTGTCTTATCTTTTGGGGTTCTCTAAATTGTCTGCCACCATGGACTTCCTCTTGCTTCCCAGTGGTGGTCTTTTTCATTATTACCTGTGCTTGGCTCTTAAGTCCTGTCCCCTTATGGTCTCTATGGTTCTAACCATTTAAACCTTACATGCCTAGGAACTTCCCTGGCAGTTCAGTGGTTAAGACTTCCCCTTCCAGTGCAGGGGTGCGGGTCTGACCCCAGATTGGGGAGTTGAAATCACAGTCAAAAAACAAAAATATTTTTTAAAAAGAAGCAATATTGTAACAATTTTAATAAAGACTTTAAAAATGATCAACATTAAAAAAATCTTAAAAAACAAAAGCAAAACCTTACATGCCTCATCTAGGTCAGAAGCTAGTATTGGTTACGTGAAGTGCTTTGCTCATCAAAAAATAAAAATTCTTTTCCAGTTCTAAGCAATCTATTTCCTTTTCCCACTTATTATTCTTCCAATGAACACGTAATGATCTCTAGGTGCTAAGGATACAACGATTAATGAATAAATGGTCCTTGGGGGCTCCCAGTTTGGTGAAGAAAAGATTTTAAACAAACAGTTGTAATATGATAATGATGTAAGTTGCCTGCGGAGCACACACACACACACACACAAAGAAGTCTAAATTCCGAGAGGCGGCGGTAGTGGTGGGGAAATGAGTAGTTTCAGGGAATCTTGAGCTGAGCCTTGAAGGAGATATAGAGGCTCATCACTGATGAGAATCAGGGAGAAGAATCATCACATATTTGGGGAAGGTCAAGTTAGTGGGTGTGGCTGTAATATCAAAGAGATGAGGGGGAAAAGTAGAAGCTGAAGGCTGTATATGCCAGGCCAGGGAGTTTGGGACGTACTGTTCAGCAATTGGTGCTATGGGAGAGTTTGAGTAGGGGTTTATCACAATCAGATTTTCATTTTAGGAAGATTCTTTGGAAGAGGGATTGGTTGGAAGGAGGTGAGATTAGGATTAAGAAGATTATGAAGAGGCTCTATTATAATAGTTGAGGTAAGAAATGACAAGCGATGGGAGGAGAGTTTGGGGGAGAATGGATACATGTATATGTATGGCTGAGTCCCTTCACTGTTCCCCTGAAACTATCAAAAAATTGTTAATCACTATACCCCAATATAAAATAAAAAAAGCTTTGCAAAAAAAGAAATGATAAGTGCTTAAATCAAGATGATATCGGTGGAGATGGACTAGGGCGGAGGCAGCTTTGAAAGGTGTTTGTGCATAGAATAAAGAGAATTGGTGGTCAGCTGCAAAGAGAAGTAGTGAAGAGGGAGCTGCTGAGTACAACTCTCAGAAAGCTGGGAGCAACAGAGGGTAACTCCCAGGTTTCTGCTTTGGGAGTTGAGTATGGATGGGGATACCACCTCTAAACTGGGGAATGCAAGGGCAGGTGATGTTGAACACGTTATGTGCGAAGGCTCTGGAGGATGCCAAGTGGAGATGCTCCATGGACAATCCACAGTCTGAAAATCATATCCAGCTCAAGAAAGATTTCTTGGCTTGAGATTGATTTGGAAACCATAAATATATACAGGGTGACCATAAATTCTGAATACAGAGATAATAATATTTTGTCATGTTTTATAATATAGTATCAATAAATCACTTGTTATGTATCCACCTATGCTTCCAGATTTTATGACCATCCCATAGAAATTTGTTAGAGCCAGATAGAACACAGACCAACCCAATAGAATATATAAAGCAAGAAGAGAAAAAGGCTGGACATGGAGTCCTAGGAACTACAATATTTATGAGACAAAAGAGACTGAGAAGAAACAGAAAGGAGATGAGATTTAAAACTAAGAGAAAGCCCAAGAGGAGAGTAACACTTCCGTAGAGACAGAGGGGAAGGTGGTGAGGACGAAGAAGAATGTGCAGATGTCAGCCCAACTTGCCATCAAAACTCCTTTAAACCTTTTCCCCGAGTGGCCCAAAGTATTACTTTCTCTAGAACAGTGATTCTTAATTGTTTATAGTGTAACAAGTTCTTTGAGAATCTGAAGGAAGCGTGAGACCCTTTTCCATACGACTAGTAAGAATGGAATGCAGTATGGGGGCGGAGGGGTGTCAAGCCCGTCATCTCAAGAATGCCAGGGTAAGACTCTCGGTATTTTGTAAAATTTCTTTTAAATAATAAACTAATTCCAAATATTCACAGAGACGGTCTTAATCTCCCTGCCCTTTGGGGGAAATGCTGCTTTATTTTCTTCTGAGAAAGCTGAACAAGAATGAATGTTATGCAGTAGCATGATGTCATTAACTTTATCAAAGCTCAGATGATTTTTTTTTCCATCAGAAGGATTTTTTTCTTTCCTTTTTTTTGTCATCCCTTTCTCAATAGCTTAAAATTTTTTTTTCTTAGCTGAAATTGACTTTGGCTTAATTTGCATAGTTGATTTTTGTTATCATAAAATGCCTCAACTTACAAGCCTCAGCCCTTAAAATTTTCAGAAAATTTAAAGGATCATATCCCTTCTGGAGGCATTTTGAAGCATATTTTCCCTCAATAGACCTAACTCAGTTTCCTTAAATTGGTTCTTTCCAATTGACACTAGGGACCATGTCTTTTATCAAATATTTCTTAATTTTGGCTTCTCTGACACCATGCTTTCCCTTTTTGCTTCTTTCCTCTCTTGTGATTATTTCTAGGTCTTTTCGGTTGACTCATTTCACAGCTGAGGGCATCTTCAAAGACTCTGTTCTTAGTTCCCTACCCTTGTTTATTTTTCACCCACTCCTTTTCATTCGGTTTATCCTAACAAGTATTTATTGAGTGCGGAGTCTGTTTGGTGCACTTACGAATTCTCGTAACTGCAAAAATCTCCTCTTTGTGAAGATTTATGCCTCCAAATTATTCTTCCAGCTCTGACACGGTACAATTACACAATTCCCACAGCTGCCAACCATGTCACTTTGAGATGTCATGCTCGTTTTCCCCTTCTAACTGGCCCTTTTACAATTTGAGTTCTCCATGCCAATCCATGGCCTCATTAATTTTCTGTTACTTGGCCTGGATGTCTGGGATCTCTCTAAGCTTTGATAACATCTGAAGTGACAAACAAAATAGAACACAAATTCTCAACCAGAACTTCAATGAAAATTCTGCAGCCTTATTAGATTCACAAAACAAATGATTGTTTTCTAGCTTGCCGATTGATGTTTTTTCCTCTCCTGTAAATTGATTTTCCTTTTAGTCCTGCTATTTTCTGTCCTGTTATTTTTCTTTCTTCTTGTCCCCCTCTTCCTTTTATCCTTTTTGCGTCTTGTAGTTCAGATTCTTCTCTGTTATTAATCTGTGCTGTCAGATCTCACATTGCTCTCCCTTATATGCTTCTGTACAAATGTTAAGTGTGGGTTGGGGCTTCCCAGGTGGCACTAGTGGTAAAGAACCCCCCTGCTAATGCAGGAGACGTGAGAGACACAGTTTCAATCCCTGGGTCTGGAAGATACCCTGGAGTAGGGCATGGCAACTCACTCCAGGATTCTTTGGAGACTCCCATGGACAGACGAGCCTGGTAGGCTACAGTCCATAGGATCAGAGTCAAACACAACTGACTTAGCCTGCATGCATGCATGTGTGGATTATGCCCAATAGATACCAATCTTCCCATTATTAGATGTATTTCACATGTTGGTAATTTAATGCCAGGCATTGAAATTCTCCCCTCAGTATTTAGAATTATTTTTTGTCCAACTGCTCTTCATACTATCTGATTAAGTTTAGAAAATGTCAGATGAATGGTTAATGGTCCATGAGACCCAGCTTCAGACTTGCTCGTCATGTCCTAAAATTTTACAAGTTTTATGTCATAACTCAGCTTCTCTTCTCTTCTCTCCTGCTACGGTTCTCACTCGTAGAATACGGTAACGTTGAGGGAAGAATCAAACTCAGAACCTTCTAGGCCAAACTGTGATATTCTGACAGAACGCATACACACATATCTTATTCAGCACATTAGAGGTTCAATTTCCTGAAGAAGGGGCAGCCTTAGAAAAGGTAATCAATAGATTGCATCTGAGTCTGGTTCCATTGCTAAGCTTGGCTCTTCTTTTTTAACTAAAATTTTCCTTTTCCCAGGAGAGTATTTATCATAGTAAACATATGTTTTTAATGTATTCATCAGGAGGTTGTGTGATCTTGTTTATTCTTGATTAAAAAGCCTATGTCAAATAAGAATTATTTCAAAGTTGCAGTAATAATTGGAGCAATAAGATGGTAAGAGGTAATTAAAGGATGCGGCTTTCTTTTAGAAATAAAAATATGAATCTGGTGGCCACATGTACTCTCCCCTTCTTTCTTAATGAGTGTGATGAAAGATGACAGGGTAAGAAATTATGGATATTGGAGATATACCAACAACACACTAGCATGTCAAATTCAAGCCCAGATTTCCACATTGACCACATTCAGGAATTTGCACCTTGCACCATTGTACACTAAGGGGTGTTGTGCACATTTCAAACCATGATGATGCTCCAAAGCCCTGGCGGTGAGGATGTCAGCTACCTCCACTCCCGCACTCCCACACGCATTTTAGATGGGAAGTATACTTGCGTATCCTTCCCATTTTGAACTCTTGGACTACAAACCATAAATTATCCAGGTTATGGCTCATGAATTATAGCCATTTAAGGACTTTCTATTTCAGCTGGTTTGACTTGGAAAACTCAGACAATTGAGAATGAGAAATATCCTGGAGACAAACTGTTTTTACTAGACACAGTGATGTTTTCTTCTCCCCCCCCCCCCTTTTTATTTTAAAGTGTTGTTGGGTATATTGGCCAACAAGAAAAAATTCCAATCCTTTTGGTCAGTACTGAAAGATTTGATTCCATGTCTTTGTGTCTTTTTAAAATTATCCAATGACTCCATCACAGCACATTAAACATCTGACTCTCTGTCTTATTTTGTGCTTTATTGGTCAATTCCCATCAGTTTACTTTCTGTTCCTTTAATAGGATTGTCTATGTAGATTAATAGTCACGAACACAGTGATGAGGTGATAACCGTCATCTTCTACTTAGAATTTGGTTAATTTCAATTGCACTTGGAAAATGTGCTCTGAGATCTAATTTAGGGAAAATTAAAAAATAAAAAGTATGTGATAGTCTGCCTCTTGCCTCGCTCACTGAAAACATAGGATATAAACAAGAAAGGTAACTGAAGAGAATTTTAAACCATACTCGATGTGCGGTATAGTAAATAAGTGCTCTGAGAATAGCAACAGTAGGTTGTAAGCAGTAGGCTTGTATTCTTCCTGAGGGCCTTACAGAATGCATACTGTACAGATGGGGAAAGAATTAGGGGAACCTTAGACTCCTCTTCAGAATAAAGCACTTTGTCTCTGACAAGTTGCTATGAGGCTACTAAGGGACTATGCCTCTTGTTAGTTATTCTGCTATGTAACTAGAGCACACTTTAAGGAGGTTTTAACATTTATTTAATGGAAAAAACCTTAAAAAGTCACTTAAGAATCCACTGAGGCTAGCACACACTTTTATTTGGGATGTGTCAAAATTAATTATCTGAACTCATGAGAGAATAAACACAAATATTATTTGTGAGAATTAAGAACTATGTATTGAGGCTTTATTGCCTTTTCCCAAAGACTTCACTGTACTCAGTTTAGTTCAGTTCAGTCACTCAGTCATGTCTGACTCTTTGCAACCCCGTGAACTGCAGCACACCAGGCCTTGCTGTCCATCACTAACTCCCAGAATTTACCCAAACTCATGTCCACTGAGTTGGTGGTGCCATCCAGCCATCTCATCCTCTGTTTCTCCTCCTGCCCTCAATCTTTCCCAGCATCAAGGTCTTTTCAAATGACTCAGCTCTTCGCATCAGGTGGACAAACTATTGGAGTTTCAGCTTCAACATCAGTCCTTTCAATGAATGCCCAGGACTGATCTCCTTTAGGAAGGACTGGTTGGATCTCCTTGCAATCCAGGGGACTCTCAAGAGTCTTCTCCAACACCACAGTTCAAAAGCATCAATTCTTCGGCGCTCAGCCTTCTTCACAGTCCAACTCTCACATCCATACATGACCACTGGAAAAACCATAGCCTTGACTAGACGGACCTTTGTTGACAAAATAATGTCTCTGCTTTTGAATATGCTGTCTAGGTTGGTCATAACTTCCCTTCCAAGGAGTAAGCGTCTTTTAATTTCATGGCTGCAGTCACCATCTGCAGTGATTTTGGAGCCCAGAAAAATTAAGTCAGCCACTGTTTCCCCATCTATTTGCCATGAAGTGATTGGACCAGATGCCATGATCTTCATTTTCTGAATGTTGAGCTTTAAACCAACTTTTTCACTCTCCTCTTTCACTTTTATCAAGAGGCTCTTTAGTTCTTCTTCACTTTCTGCCATAAGGGTGGTGTCATCTGCATATCTGAGGTTATTGATATTTCTCCCAGCAATCTTGATTCCAGCTTATGCTTCCTCCAGCCCAGCATTTCTCATGATGTAGTCGGCATATAAGTTAAATAAGCAGGGTGACAATACACTGCCTTGATGTACTTCTTTTCCTAATTGGAACTAGTCTGTTGTTCCATGTCCAGTTCTAACTGTTGCTTCCTGACCTATGGACAGAGGTTCACTGTACTATTTCGAGTAAAAAACATCTCAAATCTCTCAAATATGTGAAAATGAAGAGTCAATCTGTGGGAGTGGCAAAGTAGATGGAGACAGATCTTGATATGAATTCAGGCTCATTTCAGTTGACATGTCCTTGGACAAGTTACTTAAACTCTCTGAACTCAGTTTTCCTATCTGTAAAATGGAGATAACATACTATTTTGCAGAGATAAAGAAAATTAAAGTATATCTGTTTTTGGAAAAAAGTAGTTGCTCCAAGAACTATAGCTACTACTATTACAACAAAAGCAGAAACAACAACAATACTAGCTAACACTTAAGGAGGGATCCCTATATTCTGAGCTTCCCTGGTGGCTCAGCAGTAAAGAAGCCACCTGCCAATGCAGGAGATGCAGGTTTGATTCCTGGGTCAGGACGATCCTATGGAGGAAGAAATGGTAACCCACTCCAGTATTCTTGCCTCGGAAATCCCATGGCCAGAGGAACCGGGCAGGCTATAGTCCATGTGGTTGTAGAGTTGGACACAGCTTAGCAACTAAACTAGAACAACAACTGTATATTCTATGTACTATTCTAGGGATTTATGTGTTATTTAATCCTCACAATGACTTTATTGACTCTATTTTATAGTAAAGCACAAAAAGTTTAAATTATGTTTCCCCGTAGTTACTTGCCTAATAGCTAAGAATACTTCAATATATTGAGACATAGTATCAAGTATCAAAGTATAGGATAGTGTCAAAACCATTATACCATACTGTTTCCAAAGGTCTGCAGTTTAGATAATGGTGCTTGTTAACAAGACTTGGAAATTCAAGAAGATTCTCAGTTCTTTCCCTTTGCTCAGTGCATCAATTTTCAGTACATGCCCTTTATGAAGGGTCATATCTTAACATCTGTGGATATGTGCTATATCTGTGGATATAGCAACCTCAGTTGCTATATTCCTTTGGTGAACTGTCTCTATCTAGGAAATATGGCAGAAAGTGAAGAAGAACTAAAGAGCCTCTTGATAAAAGTGAAAGAGGAGAGTGAAAAAGTTGGCTTAAAGCTCAACATTCAGAAAATGAAGATCATGGCATCTGGTCCAATCACTTCATGGCAAATAGATGGGGAAACAGTGGAAACAGTGGCTAACTTTATTTTTCCGGGCTCCAAAATCACTGCAGATGGTGACTGCAGCCATGAAATTAAAGGACGCTTACTCCTTGAACGAAAAGTTATGACCAACCTAGATAGCATATTCAAAAGCAAAGACATTACTTTGCCAACAAAGGTCCGTCTAGTCAAGGCTATGGTTTTTCCAGTGGTCATGTATGGATGTGAGAGTTGGACTGTGAAGAAAGCTGAGCGCTGAAGAGTTGGTGCTTTTGAACTGTGGTGTTGGAGAAGACTCTTGCGAGTCCCTTGGACTGCAAGGAGATCCAACCAGTCCATCCTAAAGGAGATCAGTCCTGGGTGTTCATTGGAAGGACTAATGTTGAAGCTGAAACTCCAATAGTTTGTCCACCTGATGCGAAGAGCTGAGTCATTTGTAAAGACCCTGATGCTGGGAAAGATTAAGGGCAGGAGGAGAAGAGGACGACAGAGGATGAGATGGTTGGGTGGCATCACGGACTAAATAGACATGGGTTTGGGTGGACTCCGGGAGATGGTGATAGACAGGAAGGCCTGGCGTGCTGTGGTTCACGGGGTCACAAAGAGTCGGACACGACTGAGCGACTGAACTGAGCTGAACTGAACACTATTTGTCTTTGTAAAAGCCAACAGTATCTGAAGCTAACTGTCATTAAAGAATTTGTTAGAATTTTGACACAAGGCAAATAAGGTGATAATTGACTGATACTACACGTTGAAAATGACTTTAGACTTTTATGCTCATTATTATCCATACATGACATTTAAACCTATAAGTCAGTGCTCTTATCTGCTTCTTTTGGTACTTGAAAAAAACAACAACCTAGTTTAGAAGTAAAATCATGAGGTTATTAAGTAGTTGTATTTTCGTTTGTATTTTATTTTCTGTTGAAATAGCAGAATTAAAAACACATTTACAACATCAGACCATTCTGCATTTGGCAGGAGCTTTTTAAATTAGATAATGATCCTAGTTTCTTTCTGTTCTTTGGAATCAGCTTATAGCCTGAAACGTTTAAAAATTCTTACCATAAAATTTAAATAGCTTAATACAATTTTCACAGTTTTATCGTGACTGATCACATAAGTAATTATGATTTAGATTACAAAAAGGAATAATGAATTTGTTTAAAAGTATGCTGAGAAGTTAGATACACTTTCATAAAAGTCATTAGTACGTATAGAGTTTTTATTGTCGTTAATAATGGGCACATTTTTAAGACATAAACAATTTTTAAATATCACTTGAAATGAAGAAATGGAAAGGTTAGATCTAACTTTACTTTTCCTGAGTACTCTGGGCAACATAATCACTGGAAACTGTAACATTGTAATATTATAATGCTATTAATAGTAATCTGAGTTAAAATAATTTGTTTCTGATAAGTAGTGTACTAATGATAGTTTGTAATATTTAATCCTTTATTTCCTTGTTTTTATATATCAGAAATTTAATGATTGTATATGACTTATTTCATTTGTAATATTTTTGGAGGCAGGGCAGGAGTTAGAGAACTCCTGGATACATTATTCCCTGGGAATTGGAAGTTTAGGTGAAAAGAACTCATCTGTTTTACCAATAACAAATGTCCTGAAGTGGAAGCCATGTTGTTGTAGGTCAGTTGCTCAGTCGTGTCTGACTCTCTGTGACCCCAGGGACTGCAGCTATGGGGAAGCTATGTTGATAGAACCCAACTCCTTGAAGAAGGATCAATATACCAATGTTTTACTAACATTCCAACCAGTGCTTTTACTGCATGGGAAAGAAAATGTCGAGGCTGTACGCTCTTGACTTCTTTGAAGGGAGCTCTTGATTTCACAAAACCTTGCGTCAGTCTAATGTAAATGCTCTTGCCACTCTCAAATTCTTTGAGGAAAAAAATCATATATTAGATTGCCACCTGAACTTAAATACATATTGTAACAGATAAGCTATGTATATCCACATGCAGGCAAGGTCTGTATTCTCTTACTCCTGTCAGATTTTATGTTTCAAATTAGTCAAGGCTTTTAATTTTATTTTTAAACCAACTTTAGGGAGCGAATTTTATGTAGAGTAAAACTCATCCTTTTTAGGTATACAGTCAATGAATTTTGGCAAATGAATGCAATCGTTAACCATGACCCCAATAAAGATATAGAACATGTTTTATCACCCCGTGAAGTTCCCTCAACACTTCTTCATAGTCAATCTCTTCCTCTTACTCCTGGCCCCTGGCCACAACAGATTTGGTCTCTCTTCCTACAGATTTCCCTTTCATAAAATAAATTTTATGTAAATAAAATCATGCAGCATGGGAGGCTGTTTCATTTTTATCAGTGAAAATGAAAATGTAAGTTTTTAATAAAGATAAAATATAAACATGTAAGTCCTTGTTTCTTCTTCTGCCTGTGTTATGGTCATACTCATGTCTTCACTGTTTTTGTTTGGGATGCCAGGAGAGCATTAAAAGTCAATTAAAATAAGATTGCAAACAAAAAGGATTGATTACATGGAACTTGAGAAGAGTGACATCAATATGAGAAGTGAATGGACAGAATAAATCCATCCTGTCTGCTTTTACCCACGGGAAAAAGTAGATACCCAGTTTTTGCAATGTCCACCCAATAGTGGTTTTTGTCTGTTGAGGTTACAAAAAAGTAACGTGATGACATATTTTCTTTTCTTGTTTATACAAAAATGAGGGTTCTCCGGAAACTGAGGATTCCAAAACATGGATCTTTCAATATCCTGGACCTCTGTAGTTGGGCTAATTTCTGTCCTCTGTAGGCATTTACTTTCTCTGAACCTTGCCAAAGGTGAGACAGTGAAGTACAATAGAAAGACAGTTTCATTAATGGTGTAACCTTGAGCATGTCTCTTATTCTCTTTGAGCCTTAATTTTCTCACCTAGAACAGGTAGCTTAATGATATCTTCCTCATAGGGTTGATTATAGCCTTGTATGAGATGATGCAAGTGAGACCCTGTGTCTGGACATGGAAAGCACAGGCAACATCTTACTAGCCTTTATTCTTCTCTTTTTATGCATATAATGCAGGGTTAAAAATAGAATATTTTAAAAATAATGTGTGATTCTTATTGGTATATCATAACAGCAGTAGAATAGCACAGCATTTACTGAGGTAAGAAGCTCTGGCTGGGGGTGTAGAAAATGAAAAGGTGTGGTACCTATCTTTTACGGTACATCTACTTTAACTGAAAAGAGAAAACAACTCTCTTAATCAGAAAATGGCAATAAATCAACAGAAGAATAAGAGTACGATAATTCAGTATAAGCTTCATAGTATAAAACTGAGGGAATGGGGCTAAAACTAGGCACCAGAAATTTGCCTGTTACAAAGAATTTTGGGTGTTAAATCCAAGTTTTTGAGTATGAGACTGGCCCAGACTGGTAGGAAGACTGGCCAAGGAAAAAGGACTCACTGAGTAAAGGCCAGGAGATGGAAGTGGTTAAGGATGATGGGGAAATAAGGAGAAGATCTAGTGACTCCCAGGCGGGCCATGTTGTAGGGAGAAACAGAAGAGAATTGAAAACTTGATTGGGAAAGTGAGAAAGGGAGGGTTGGGGCAGCTATGAACGATAATCAATTGATGCAAAAATACAGATAATGCTTATAGTTTATATGAAGTGCAGTCTGGAGCTGCTTCAGCTTCTGGAGGGGGGTTGGGACATGATGGAGACTGGGTGTGAGGAAGATCGTGCTGCTGGCGTCATGCAGAGTGGTCCAGGGGGTGTCTGTGGAGCCATGTGAAGATGTGCAGCAACTATGTAGCCACTCCTGCATCCCTCTCCCACTGATGACATCAACAAGTCAGTCAAGATTCTGATCCCAGGGGCAGCCTCAGATACTTTTCAAGGCAGCACTCTTAAACTTTACCATTTGTTGACTAGAATTGACAAAAGAGATGAAAACCTTTGGCACCTCAGAGGCTTGTATTAAAGTACATAACGGTTGTTATTAAGGCATCATTGGGTCAGTATGTTTTGTGGATCTTAGAGTCACGGAATATTTTTGACATTATTCAGTAGCAAGATCTCTAACACGACCTTGGCAGAAATGCTTTTCAAGGGCATTATGTGAAGTATGATATGACATTGCCGCCTGTAAATATTTTACAAGCTTTGCAAACTTAGAGGATATGTTTACCAAATCTGTAATTTTTGTTTCTCATTGTTTATGTCTTTTTCATAGTCATTAAACATTCATTTGTTAAAGGCTTAGCACATTCCATTACCCTATGGAATTTATTTTTGCACCAAAACTGTTTCAGAGCATTTCAGGATTAAATTAATGTGACAGGCCCTATTTATCAATATGGCAGTCCAACTGCTGGGGGACAAAGGATGATTTACACCCATTTGCATGTGTGTGTGAGGTATGTGTATACAATGCATGTGTGCACATACATTTTGCATAAACTTGTGGGGTGTGCCTTGGTATTTCTTCAAACTGGATGATTTCTGATAAAATAATCTTCAAAATACCTCAACATATGGTTTAAATCATCAAAGCGAAGAAAATACTTGTAAAAGCACATAGAGGGCACCCCAAAACACATACATCGTACTAGTTAACTCCCTTTGAGACAATGCAAACCATGATAGTTATTTTGAGTCAAATTTCAACATATGTATATTTTCAAAGTATTTTGCTAGCTTGGATTACCAGAGGTGCTCCAAGTAAGAACAACATGGGAAAAGCATGATACTTCCACTGTGTGGTTACAATTAGAATACCTGCTGACAAAAGGTCCAAACCATTTTGAATATCCATGTTGTTGCAGATTTTTTTTTGTCCTAAGAGCTGGTCAAAAGAAATAACAGGGGCCAATCATTTCAGATGCTTATATGTTCTTATGACATTCTGGAAGCTTGAAATTATACAAAGTAGTAATAATTAAATGATCATTAAATCCAAAGTTCATTAGATGGTGACAAAGATTTAGTACCTTTAGCATTTTTGATGCAGAAATGTGAAACCACCCAGTTTTAGATGTGGAGAGGCCTCAGACATGACTGATCAATTTCCTAATTATATATACCAACCAGCAGAGGTTTACATGCAAGGATGGGCATGAATAAAGTATAGATATGGTAAGGAACTAACAGAAGCAGAAGAGATTAAGATGAGGTGGCAAGAATACACAGAAGAACTATACAGATAAGGTCTTAATAACCTGGATAACCACGATGGTGTGGTCACTCACCTAGAGACATCCTGGAATGTGAAGTTAAGTGGGCCCTAGGAAGCTGGTGGAGGTGCTGGAATTCCAACTGAGCTATTTAAAATTCTAAAAGATGATGCTGTTGAAGTGTTATATTCAATACACCAGCAAATTTGGAAAACTCAGCAGTGGCCACAGGATTGGAAAAGGTCAGTTTTCATTCTAATCCCAAGGAAGGGCAATGCCAAAGAATGTTTCAAGTTCTGTACAATTGTGCTCATTTTGAATGCTAGCAAGGTCATGCTCAAAATCCTTGCTAGTCTTCACCAGTAGGTGAATGGAACATTTCCAGATGTACAAGCTGGGTTTTAAAGAGGCAAAGGAACCACAGATCAAATTGCCAACATTTGTAAAAGCATGGAGAAAGCAAGGGAGTTCCAGAAAAACATCTACTCTGCTTCGCTGACTATGCTAAAGCCTTTGACTATGTGGATCACAACAAACTGTGGAAAATTCTTAAACTGTGGCAATACCAGACCACCTTACCTGTTTCCTGAGAAACCGGCATGAAGGTCAAAAAACAACAGTTAGAACTGGACATAGAAAAATGGACTGATTCAAAATTAGAAAAGGAGTATGACAAGGCTGTATATTGTCACCCTACTTATTTAACTTCAATGCAGAGTACATCATGTGAAATACCAGGCTGGATGACTCACAAGCTGGAATCAAGATTGCTGGGAGAAATATCAACAATCTCAGATATGCAGATGATACCACCCTAATGGCAGAAAGCAAAGAGGAACTGAAGAGCCTCTTTTTTTTTTTAATTTTAGTTTTTTATTTTTAAAATTTTAAAATCTTTAATTCTTACATGCATTCCCAAACATGAACCCCCCTCCCACCTCCCTCCCCATAACATCTTTCTGGGTCATCCCCATGCACCAGCCCCAAGCATGCTGCATCCTGCGTCAGACATAGACTGGCGATTCAATTCACATGATAGTATACATGTTAGAATGTCATTCTCCCAAATCATCCCACCCTCTCCCTCTCCCTCTGAGTCCAAAAGTCCGTTATACACATCTGTGTCTCTTTCCCTGTCTTGCATACAGGGTCGTCATTGCCATCTTCCTAAATTCCATATATATGTGTTAGTATACTGTATTGGTGTTTTTCTTTCTGGCTTACTTCACTCTGTATAATCGGCTCCAGTTTCATCCATCTCATCAGAACTGATTTAATAGGGGTGAAAGAGGAGAGTGAAAAAGCTGACCTGAAACTCAACATTCAAAAAACTAATATCATGGCATCCAGTCCCATCATTCATGGCAAACAGAAGGGGAGAAAGTGGAAGCAATGACAGATTTTATTTTATTGGGCTCCAAAATCACTGCGGATGGTGACTGCAGCTATGAAATTAAAGCACGCTTGCTCCTCAGAAGGAAAGCTTTGGCAAACCTACACAGCATATTTAAAAACAGAGACATCACTTTGCCAACAAAGTCTGTATAGTCAAAGCTACGATTTTTCCAGTAGTCATGTACAAATGTGAGAGTGGACCATAAAGAAGGGTGAGCAAAGATTTAGGAACTAAACAACAACAAACCAGTGGAACTGTGTGGGAGTTGTTTGAAGTCACACCATTAGTTAGGATGGAGTTGTTACTAGAATCCATGTCTGAAGACTTACAGTTCTATATCTATGCATTTACTTATTCTTGGTGCTTTTCCTCTTTTTAGAAAACTTCAAACTTGAAACTTCTTTAGTCATTGGGAAATTGCACCTGTGTTGATGGTACTCCTCCCTGGAAGGAGGTAAGAGGTAGTGAAGAAACTTGTATTCACGACCTCTGTGGTGGGCTGACATATGTGATGGAATGGGGTCTCTTTACGTAACTCTAAGCCAGGTTATATCTCCTTTATTTGAACTTCCCACTGCTCACTTGGAGTTTAGTCTCGAAAGACCAATCTTGTGTTACCAGACAATGCTGATAAAGGTTGCTGTTTCCTTTTTCATGTGTGTTGTCCTGTGTATGTAGCGCAGAAGGGATGGCCACCGCAGAGCCAACAGACTGAAGTGGGGATACCGTGAGACCTCCCTAGACATCTCCAGAACGGGCTGATGGACTCTCGGTTTGGTAGGCTGGGCTGTGGCAGAACCAGTGAGGTACCATTTTGATGCCGTAACTGTGACATTTTCACCTGCCTATGTCTTCTTTGTTCCTCTGGCAAACTCCTATTCATCCTTCAAGGCTGAGTACTGACGTCTTCTCTTCTTTGAATCTTCCCAAGACTACTCTTCTCCTTGGCATTCCCAGATAACTGTATTTGAAATAAGGCATTTGGTCTCAATTTGAAATAAAGCATTTGGTCTGAATGGGTTCTGAGATCACTTCTAATCTTAAATATTTCCTAGGCCTTTTGACTTTGAAGCATTTCAAAATACTAGACTCTGGTACTCATACTGGTTTTCTGGGAGATGAAATCTTTGGAACAACTCACGTCTCTGCTTGGTTGGCCTGGCACTGATTGATCCTGGTGACCAAGCCCTCCAGTTGGTGGCCAACCTGGCACTGGTTTCAATAAGGATTGGGAGGAATTCTTCTTCCAGGGCACACTTGCTGGGGTGAGCTGCTTAAAAATGCTGGGCCCTGCAAGTCCAGACCACTCCTGTTGAGTGACTTTGCAGCTGGTGTGGGAGGACACCTGTCACTGTCTCCTCCAGCTGTGCTCCTTCTGTGCCTTTCTATAAACAGATGGGTTGGTCACTTCAGAGCCATTCTTCTCTTCCCTCTTCCCCTTTCTTTTCATGAAGTGGGTACTAACTATATCTGCTGCAAAATCAGGGACAACCCCATCATCACTTTTCTTCTCTAGAGGGAAGTGTTTTCTTTTTTTAAAGAAAAGTTTTATTTCTTTGGCAGGCAAAGGGGGATACAGTAAGCTCGTGTTCCACAAAACTGTGTCCCTGGGAAGTGTTTCCTAAGTCTCCAGTCTCTGGACTCTCTTGCCCAATACTACTCCTCTGCCAACACGCATGTGCATGTGTGAGCGTGCGCACACTTCAGTTCAGATCAGTTCAGTTCAGTCGCTCAGTTGTGTCCGACTCTTTGCGTCCCCATTAACCACAGCACGCCAGGCTGTCCATCACCAACTCCCAGAATCCACTCAAACCCATGTCCATTGAGTCAGTTACGCCATCCAATCATCTCTTTCTCTGTCATTCCCTTCTCCTCCGGCCCTCAATCTTTCCCAGCATCAGGATCTTTTCAAATGACTCAGCTCTTCACATCAGGTGGACAAACTATTGGAGTTTCAGCTTCAACATCAGTCCTTCCAATGAACACGCAGGACTGATCTCCCTTAGGATGGACTGGTTGGATCTCCTTGCAGTCCAAGGGACTCTCAAGAGTCTTCTCCAACACCACAGTTCAAAGCATCAATTCTTTGGCGATCAGCTTTCTTTATAGTCCAATTCTCACATCCATACATGACCACTGGAAAAACCATAGCCTTGACTAGACGGACCTTAGTCGGCAAAGTAATGTCTCTGCTTTTGAATATGCTATCTACGTTGGTCATAACTTTTCTTCCAAGGAGTAAGCGTCTTTTGATTTCATGGCTCAGTCACCACCTGCAGTGATTTTGGAGCCCCCCAAAATAAAGTCTGACACTGTTTCCACTGTTTCCCCATCTATTTCCCATGAAGTGATGGGACCAGATGCCATGATCTTAGTTTTCTGAATGTTGAGCTTTAAACCAAATTTTTCACTCTCATCAAGACACTCTTTAGTTCTTCTTCACTTTCTGCCATAAGGGTGGTATCATCTGCATATCTGAAGTTATTGATATTTCTCCCAGCAATCTTGATTCCAGCTTATGCTTCCTCCAGCCCAGCATTTCTCATGATGTACTCTGCATATAAGTTAAATAAGCAGGGTGACAATATACAGCCTTGACGTACTCCTTTTCCTATTTGGAACCAGTCTGTTGTTCCATGTCCAGTTCTAACTGTTGCTTCCTGTCTTGCATACAGGTTTCTCAAGAGGCAGGTCAGGTGATCTGGTATGTCCATCTCTTTCAGATTTTTCCACAGTTTATTGTGATCCACACAGTCAAAGGATTTGGCATAGTCAATAAAGCAGAAACGGATGTTTTTCTGGAACTCCCTTGCTTTTTTGATGATCCAGAGGATGTTGGCAATTTGATCTCTGGTTCCTCTGCCTTTTCTAAATCCAGCTTGAACATCTGGAAGTTCACGGTTCACGTATTACTAAAGCCTGGCTTGGAGAATTTTGAGAATTACTTTAGT
Source organism: Ovis canadensis (assembly GCF_042477335.2). Classification (NCBI taxonomy): domain Eukaryota; kingdom Metazoa; phylum Chordata; class Mammalia; order Artiodactyla; family Bovidae; genus Ovis; species Ovis canadensis. The sequence continues at coordinate 76,340,959 of NC_091251.1, forward strand.
AGCATGTGAGATGAATGCATTGTGTGGTAGTTTCAGCATTCTTTTGCGTTGCCTTTCTTTGGGATTGGAATGAAAACTGACCTTTTCCAGTCCTGTGGCCACTGCTGAATTTTCCAAATTTGCTGGCATGTTGAGTGCAGCACTTTCACAGCATCGTCTTTCAGGATTTGATATAGCTCAACTGGAATTCCATCACCTCCCCTAGCTTTGTTCGTAGTGATGCTTCCTAAGGCCCACTTGACTTCACATTTCAGGATGTCTGGCTCTAGGTGAGTGATCACACCATCATGATTATCTGGGTCGTGAAGATCTTTTTTGTATAGTTCTGTGTATTCTTGCCACCTCTTCTTGATATCTTCTGCTTCTATTAGGTCCATACCATTTCTGTCCATTGTTGAGCCCATCTTTGCATGAAATGTTCCCTTGGTATCTCTAGTTTTCTTGAAGAGATCTCTAGTCTTTCCCATTCTGTTGTTTTCCTCTATTTCTTTGTATTGATCACTGAAGAAGGCTTTCTTATCTCTTCTTGCTAGTCTTTGGAACTCTGCATTCAGATGTTTATATCTTTCCTTTTCTCCTTTGCTTTTTGCCTCTCTTCTTTTCACAGCTATTTGTAAGGCCTCCTCAGATAGCCATTTTGCCCTTTTGCATTTCTTTTTCTTGGGGATCTTGGTCTTGATCCCTGTCTCCTGTACAATGTCATGAACCTCATTCCATAGTTCATCAGGCACTTTGTCCATCAGATCTAGTCCCTTAAATCTATTTCTCACTCCACTGTATAGTCATAAGAGATTTGATTTAGGTCATACCTGAATGGGCTAGTGGTTTTCTCCACTTTCTTCAATTTCAGTCTGAATTTGGCAATAAGGAGTTCATGATCTGAGCCACAGTCAGCTCCTGGTCTTGTTTTTGCTGACTGTATAGAGCTTCTCCATCTTTGGGTGCAAAGAATATAATCAATCTGATTTTGGTGTCAACCATCTGGTGATGTCCATGTGTAGTCTTCTCTTGTGTTGTTGGAAAAGGGTGTTTGCTATGACCAGTGCATTCTTTTGGCAAAACTCTATTAGTCTTTGCCCTGCTTCATTCCACATTCCAAGGCCAAATTTGCCTGTTACTCCAGGTATTTCTTGGCTTCCTACTTTTGCATTCCAGTCCCCTATAATGAAAAGGACATCTTTTTTGGGTGTTTGTTCTAGAAGGTCTTATAGGTCTTCATAGAACTGTTCAACTTCAGCTTCTTCAGCATTACTGGTCAGGGCATAGACTTGGATTACCGTGATATTGAATGGTTTGCCTTGGAAACAAACAGAGATCATTCTGTCATTTTTGAGACTGCATCCAAGTACTGCATTTCAGACTCTTTTGTTGACTATGATGGCTGCTCCATTCCTCTAAGGGATTCCTGCCCACAGTAGTAGATATAATGGTCATCTGAGTTAAATTCACCCATTCTAGTCCATCTCGGTTGACTGATTCCTGGAACGTTGATGTTCACTCTTGTCATTTCCTGTTTGATCACTTCCAATTTGCCTTGATTCATGGACCTAACATTCCAGGTTCCTATGCAATATTGCTCTTTACAGCATCAAACCTTGCTTCTATCACCAGTTCCATCACAACTGGGTGTTGTTTTTGCTTTGGCTCCATCCCTTCATTCTTTCTGGAGTTATTTCTCTACTGATCTCCAGTAACATATTGGGCACCTACTGACCTGGGGAGTTCATCTTTCAGTGTCCTATCTTTTTGCCTTTTCATACTGTTCATTGGGTTCTCAAGGCAAGAATACTGAAGTGGTTTGCCATTCCCTTCTCCAGTGGACCACATTCTGTCAGACCTCTCTGCCATGATCCATCCATCTTGGGTGCCCCATACGGTATGGCTTAGTTTTATTGAGTTAGACAAGGCTGTGGTCAGTGTGATCAGATTGGCTAGTTTTCTGTGATTGTCGTTTCAGTCTGTCTGCCCCCTGATCCCCTCTCTCAGTGCCTACCGCCTTAATTGGGTTTCACTTACCTTGGGCATGGGGTGTCTCTTCATGGCTGCTCTAGCAAAGCGCAGCCGCTGCTCCTGACCTCGGACTCTCTTGTCCCTCAATACTACTCCTCTGCCCACACACATGTGCATGTGTGAGCATGCACACACTTACTAGGGGGCATCTGAGGAGTCAGTGATTCTCTCTACATTATAACTATTCTCTGGAGAATGGCAGGGAAGTCTTCACTTTAATTATGCAGTTACTCTGACTAAAATATACCTCTATTACTCTCTATTTGCTTTCTTGCTTTACTTTGTCTTCTTGGTTCTTACGCCAAACTGACCATAGACTTCTTAACTCCCCATTACAACTAGAATGTCAGTTCTAAGAGAACAGAGATTCACACTATTTTGTTTGCTGCTATACCACAGACCCTAGAAGAGTATTTGGCATATGGTAGGTTTTCAACAAAAACATTTTGGATGAACAGACCTTCAGTTGCCCAAAGCTGTCCTGCAACCATCACCTCACTCCCCTGTGCCTCAGCCCAGAGTTAGAGGGTGGGAAGGGAGGAGAGGAAAAAGAGAAAAACTCCAGCTAGGCTGAGGATTGAACTGAATCAGGAGGAACTGGTTTCTGCCTTTCTGTCTGGAATTCCGTGAGAAGACAGTCTTGCTGAGACTGTCAGGTTGGCAGAGCCACTGTAGCCAGAAAGGTCATGAAAGGAAGCTTGATAATCTTCCTCACTTTGCTGCTGTTGATCGTTGTTCAGTCGCTAAGTCTGACTCTTGGCAACCCCATGGACTACAGCATACCAGGCTTCCCTGTCCTTCATCATCTCCCAGAGCTCGCTCAAACTCAGGTCCATTGGGTCGATGATGCCATCACACCATCTCATCCTCTGTCGTCTCCTTCTCCTCCTGCCCTCAATCTTTCCCAGCATCAAGGTCTTTTCCAGTGAGTTAGCTCTTCCCATCAGGTGGCCAAAGTACTGGAGCTTCAGCTTCAGCATTGGTCCTTCCAATAAATATTCAAGGTTGATTTCCTTTAGGATTGACTGGTTTGATCTCCTTGCATCTTCGCCAGCACCATAGTTAGAAAGCTTCAGTTCTTCGCTGCTCAGCCTTCTTTATGCCCACTTTGGTGAGATACAAATGTCTTTGAAGCAGAGAAGCTAGGATTAGGAGATCACAAATAGCAGAGACTTCCAGCTTGAGTCTGAGACAGGGACTAAGGACGTTAGCAAAGGGTGCCAGACTGGTGTTCAGAGAACCATGTGGGGCCAGCTCCACCTCCAGGTGCAAGATTCCGCTTCATGGAGAGAACGTGCAGCCCCAAGGTCCTTCCTCCAAGCCTGCTCTCCTTCCCCCACAGTTATGTAAATTCTGCAGAGACACAGCCTTGAGAGGAGGAAGATGAAGGAAGACATTCTGAGAAGGAATAATCAGCCCTGCTGGAGACATTGAACTTAGAATTAAATGAATATTTAACCCATTAAAGACTGAATGAGGCCTAAAGAGGTTGAGATAAATTTAAATTGCCAAATATAAAAGTTTTTCTTTTGCCATGCCTGAGCACATGAAATTGAAGGTAAGATGAGATCTATTAAAAATAATAGAGATAACTTGTTTTTAAAATATATGTAAGAGTAGGGTAAACTTAAGCTTGTATGTGTGTTAAGTTACGTCAATCGTGTCTGACTCTTTGCCACCCTAGGGACTGTAGCCCACCAAGCTTCTCTGTCCATGGGATTCTCCAGGCAAGAATACTAGAGTGGGTTGCCATGCCCTCCTCCAGGGGATCGTCCTGACCCAGGGACTGAACCCACATCCCTTATGCCTCCTGCATTGCAGGTGGCTTCTTTACCACTAGTGCCACCTGAGAAGCCCTAAACTTAAGCTTACGTCTTCTCTTTCCCTACCACCATCAGCTCCATATGATGCTTTAAGAAAAGATTTAATGAATACAAATTAATATGAATGAATAATATTAATTAATACTAGTATTAATGAATATAAGCCTGGAACTGCAGATTGCACAGGGAGAAAGTTCCTCCAAGTTTTGGAAACTTGGTAATCACTGTCTGTGCCAGCGCTCTTTCTGCCGTTAGGTCTTCTGAGTGTCTAGCATGTCCCCAGCTCCAGCCCTTCTTGTCAGGGAACCCTCCCCTGTTGTACTCTCACAGACTTGAGTCCCTGGAGTAGAAGGCCTTGCATATCCTTTGAGTCTCTGCCACTGATTGGGGATAACTCCATTCTCTTTGGTTCTTTGTGTATCATGGGGACAAACTTTATTATCTTAACACCTGAAAATTTCTCTTGGTTGCTTTGTGTAGGAAAACATGGAGTGTAAATACTGAGATGTGTGGGTTAGACAAGGCAACCGAAGAGCTAGGTGGCTGGCTCTGTACATGAACTGAGTGGGGAGGTGGGGTGAGGGGTGAGGGCATGGGGGAGCCAGCAGTGGAGTGAGGAAGGACTTTATTAATTTTTTTAAAGTGATGAGAGGAGTGTGCACTTTAGTTTTCACCTTTTGGCTGTGCTGCACAGCGTGTGGGAGTTTAGTTCCAGGAATCAGATCCATGCCCCCAGCATTGGAAGTGCAGAGTCTCTACCACCGGGGCACCAGGGAGGTCCCACGAAGGACTGTAAAGAACAACTATGTGCGTGTTGTGTTTATAGATTGCCATGTTCCCAATGGCTTTTGCGACTGTTTTTGCCATAATGTGTTGCTCTTTCGTGTTTGTTTGCTCTTATGTGAAAGTCACGAAAAGTGGCCGACATCTCTGCATATCTGAATTGGAAGATGAGAAAACTATACACAGCCAGAAGGAAGTCTGCAGGTGTCATTAGAACGTAAGGAACTCAGGAACTAACAGACGTTTAGGGGACAGCATTGAACCTTCCACAAATGATGGAATGGGGGTTTCTAGACAATCTGATCTGGATTATAGACCGATGTCTGGATTACATTAATTGAACGCCTTGGCCAAATTTGGTCCCTCTTCCTCCTGTCTCTTCCTCAATCTCAGTGAGCTCTTGTTTCCAAAGTCTATCAAGTGTTCATTCCTTAGGTGGAGCTGTTTTCCATTCTCTTCAGAAAACATGGAGGGAAGGAGGAGGACCTACATTCTCTATTTGGGTTTCTCATTTCCAGGGTGGAGCCGCTGGCTGGTTCAAAGGAGGATACATGAGAAACAGAAGTCTCCACACAAGTCCATATCAAAATCACATTGTATTGATTTAGCCATGAAGTTGTTATGTGTGCAAATATTGAAAGAAGTCTTTCATTGAGGGGCTGAGAGGTGTGATTTAAAACTGGCTATCTTTCCCTCATTGAATATATATTTCTGGTGCACACTCTCACCAATTGCTCAGGACCAAGATGAGTGAAGTTTCAGTTTTATCTGCAACAAAATGCAGCTGTTTCTGTGACTCTCACGAACCTCTGAGGCTAATATGTTGTAGTCCACAAAACTTCCATCATGTCACACTGCATCTAGTGGTCTTTGGTGACACTGTGCTGTAGTAAGGATTAAAAAAAAAATCCCCCAATTTAAATACCTTAGAAAAATAAGGAGCTCTTTTCTTGAATTATGTAACTGAATGGTCCTGGGATAGAGTCCTGCCTCAGGTATGCCTGGATCCAGGAACTAAGATTACATTGATTTGAGTTAGTTAGTCTGTTATAGTCTTAGAACATACATTAGAAATCCCGTTAGAATATTCCCTTTTTCTCCCATTTGTTTATGTATATATCTTTCTGTTTCTGTACTGTCTACCGACACTTTGTCTATCATGTGTGAATGCTCTCTCTCTCCCTTCCTCCCCTTTCCTCTTTCTCTCTCTTCTTGGTGGAATTACTCAGGAGCCTCCTCACAGATATGTGAATTGCACAGCTGGCCCAGCTGGTTTACAGTCTGAAATAAGTTAATTCCCACTAAAATGCAATAGATATTTATGCTGGTGCATACAGATGCTAGCAGAAAGCTGTCTTCCTGGGAGTTGTGCAACTGTAGAGAAAAACGAAGAAAGGAGAAGATAAGACAGACAGAGCACTTTATTAGTCAAATACAGCTTTGAGCCTTCTGGTCTCATAAATGAGTTTCTCATGGCAGATAAAGAAAATCTGTCACTTAAATAACCAAAGCAGTTAGCACTTGCAAAAACACTCATCCAGTTGGTCAGAAATGTGAGGCTTAGAGCCTGCCTGTTTTGGTTTTGATTTCCAAGAGATACAAGTTGAAAATGTTAAAAATTTCATCTGGCTAACATTCCAGGAAAAAGAAACCCCAAATGAAGCTTCCATTACAATATTTTCCTTTTGATTTTTAATTTTAGCAGGTATCATATACACAGTGTTTAAAGTGTATATGGTACAATTTGAAACAAACAGTAGTATACCCAACCTCTAGATAAAGACATAGAATGTTACTAAATAACTTAAGAAACATATTATATGTCTCTTGCCAAGAATATTCCCCACTTTCTCTGCTGAAAGGTAACTGCTGTCCTCTACTTTGCTTTTCTTCACTGTTGTATCACCTATGGATACATCCATAACCAATATATTATTCAATCTTGCCATTTATGACCTTTAACTAAGTTGAAATAATACTGAATATGTTCTTTTGAGACTTTCTTATTTTGCTCAAGATTGTTTTGAGATTCGCCTATGTCAGTAGCTGTAGTTCCTTCATTTTCCACTCCTGTATAGTAGCCCATTGTCTTAATATACAACAAGATATCTATTGCATTGCTGGATATTTTGTCATTTGAGAAAATGCTACTGTGAACAGAAAGAAGTCTGGAAGCAAGTATACCAAAATTAAACTAGTTATCTTGGTGTGATGGGACTATGAGTTATTTTTATTTTCTGCTTTCTTAAATACTTTTCTGAATCATTTTCTTTTTTAAAAAATGTTTGGCATATATTATTTCTGCACCTAAATATTATTTTCATTAAAAATTATGTTGAATGTCTTCAGACCAGCACCAAATTATGCTGATCCAACTAAAGAAAAATCTCTGAGGCATGGCTATCTATGCTCCATTTATCTTCTATATTATCTTAAATGCATCCTTAAGGCTACTCTTGACCTTAATAAATCCCAGAAGATTCTTGACACATTTAGGATTTAGGATTAGTGGTATAATTCCTCTTCTTCCCCACTCCCATTTCTCTTATTATGTGAGCCAACTTGTCGACTGTAAATATTGCAGAGAGTGGCTACAAGCACAGCGATATCATTCACCGGTGCTAGTACTTCTGGAATGCACCAGAAGAAACACGGTATTCAGTGTTAGTGTTAGCTGCTCAGTCGTGTCCGACTCTTTGCAATGCCACAGACTGTAGCCCACCAGGCTCCTCAGTCCATGGAATTCTCCAGGCAAGAATACTGGAGTGGGTTGCCATTCCCTTCTCCTGGTGATCTTCTGGATAATAAAAAATAATCTACCAAAACAACCCCACAGAAAAGAAACATCACATGACTTTTGACAAGTCAAGATTTTTCTCTTTCTAGTTTAAAAAACACAAGTTGGTTAAAGCCAATATTAATACAAATAACCTTGTCTTTCAACTGGCACATAGAAAAGTAGAGAATACTGTTAAGGTTAGAATTGTTCTCCATTCTGCTTTGTGTCTTCTTCCCTCTTCCCTGGTGTGCTAGCAGCCCTAGGCGGAAGCCAGGAGGCCTTCAGTCTAGAGGTCCTAACATGGTCTGAGACCTGGGACAGAGGACTTAATTTCTCTGGGCTACTGTTCTTTATTACTGTTCTTTCTTTCTTTGTTTATTTATAGATGAAGCAATGTATAGGTAGTTGATGAGTGAATTTTTTAAGATTTCCTAACAGATTTAATATTCTGAGTCAATGAATTTCCTTTATTTGCTAATGTAAATCCTGTCAACCAAACAGTTATATCTGTTTGATTTTTATATTCTTACTTCATCTGTGTGTAAAGGGATTAGAAAAAAATAAAAAAGTAAACATAATCTTACCACTCAATCATAACTCAATGATAATGATGTTTTTGGTATAATTTTTTCTGTACATTTTCCCCCAACACAACCTGTAGCACACTATCCACACTGTTTTATGATCTTCTTCTTATTTAATAACATACCAAAAATAGCTATAGTGATGACACGCTTGCTGTGTGTGTGCCCAGTCGTGTCTGACTCTTTGCAACAGCATGGACTGTAGCCCTCCAGGTTCCTCTGTCCATGGGTTTCTCCAGGCAAGAATACTGGAGTGGGTTGGCATGCCCTCCTCCAGGGGGTCTCTGACCCAGGGACTGAACCTGAGTCTCCTGCGTCTCCTGCATTGCAGGTGATTCTTCACAACTGAGCCATTGGGAAGCCCCTATAGTGATGACACCTCACATTATTTTGTACATAGAAATTGAAAAATAGAGAGGTTTTTAATTTTTATTTTCTCAATCTCCTGAAAGGAAACATGAAACCGAACACTCTTGCTTTATTACATTTTTTATTGAGTTATAACTTATAGACAGTAAAATTCACCTCTTTTAGTGCACAGTGCTATGAGTTTTGAAAAAAGCATACAGTCCTATAACAGCCACAGAAATCAAGACATGGAGCATTTCTATCAATTCTAAGACTTCTGCCATGCTCTGTTTTCATCAATTCATTCCTGACCTTCAGATCCTGGCAACCTCTGGTCTTTTTTCCTGTCCTACAGTTTCCCTTTTGCAGAATGTCATGGAATATGTAGTCTGGCTTCTTTCATTCAGCACAATACATTCAGGACCCATGTATGCTGCTGTGGGTACCAATGATTTGCTGTTTTTGTTGCTGAGTGACGTTCCATTTTTTGGATGCAACACAATTTGGTCATCAATTTAACAGTTGTTGTTGTTCAGTCACTCAGTTGTGTTCCACTCTTTGCAGCCCCATGGATTGCAGCATGCCAGGCTTCCCTGTCCTTCACCATCTCCCGGAGCTTGCTCAAACTCATGTCCATTAAGTCAGTGATGCCATCCAACCATCTCATCTTCTGTCGTCCCCTTCTCCTCTTGTCTTCAATCTTTCCCATCGTCAGGGTCTTTTCTAATGAGTTAGCTCTTCCCATCAGCTGGCCAAAGTATTGGAGCTTCAGCTTCAGCATCAGTCCTTCCAATGAATATTCAGGGTTCATTTCCTTTAGGATGGACTGGTTTGATCTCCTTGCAGTCCAAGGGACTCTCAAGAGTCTTCTCCAACACCGCAGTTCAAAACTGTCAATTCTTTGGTGCTCAGCCTTCTTTATAGTTCAACTCTCACATCTATACATGACTACTGGAAAATCCATAGCTTTGACTACATGGACCTTTGTTGGCAAACCTAAATGTCCATCAAAGATGAGTAGATAAAGAAGATGTGGTACATATATACAGTACACTACTCAGCCACAAGACAGAATGAAATAATGCTGTTGGCAGTAACATAGATGGACCTAGAGATTATCATACTGAATGCAGTAAGTAAGAAGAAGACAGATACCATATGACATCACTTACGTGTAGGATCTAAAATGTGACAAAAATGAATTTATCTATGAAACAGAAACAGACTTACAGACACCGAGGACAGACTTTGTGGTTGCTGGGAGTGGGTAGGGGGGAAGTATTGGGAGTCTGCAATTAGCAGATGCAGACTATTTATATATAGGATGAGTAAATAACAAGGTCCTCCTTATACTACAGGGAACTATATTCAATTTGTTGTTAATTTTTAGTTGCCAAGTCATGCCCAACTCTTTTGCAACCCCACAGACTGTAGCCTGTCGGGTTCCTTCTGTCCAAGGAATTTTCCAAGCAAGAATACTGTAGTGGGTTGTTATTTCCTTCTCCAGGGGATCTTCCTCACCCAGGGATCAGATCCTCATCTCCTGCATTGGCAGGTGAGTTCTTTACCCTTCAGCCACCAGGGAAGTCCAACTACATTCAATGTCTTGTGATAAATCATAATGGAAAAGAATACGCAAAAAGTGTGCACATATATGTAACTGAATCAGTGTGCTATACAGAAGAACTTAACACATCATGAATCAACTATACTTGAATAAAATAAATTTTAAAAAATGTACCAATTAAATGATATGATTTTTTCATTTTCTTTTGATGAGCAGCAGTTTTCAATTTTGATAAAGTTTAATTTATCAGCTTTTTCTCTGTGTATAATGCTCTTTATATCACGTTTAAGAAATCATTACCTAACCCAAGGTCACAAGATTTTCTCATATATTTTCTTCCAGAGAATTATAATTTTAGTTTTACATTGATGTCATAGTTCATTTTAGATTAATTTTTATGCTTGTTATGAAGTATGGGATCAAGTTTTACCCTTTTGCATTTAGATGTCCAATTAATCCATTAGTGGAAAATATTTATTCTTTCTCCATTGAATTTCCTTTGCAACATTACATTTTGGTAAATAATACAAGCCAGTCCTTTACATATATTGCCAACTGGTAGTTCACAGGCTCCTGTGGCTAAATCTGTTTTAGGTGTCACATGTGTGACTGATATGACAAATTTATGCTTAAAGACAGTGCTTTCAGAGCAGGTAGAATTTTAACATTTTTCTGCAGTGTACCAGCAAACAGATTCCATTCTGTTTTGTGAGAAGAGCCACTAAGTCCTGGTCTCCATTTGAACAAAAAATGAGATAAACTTTTTTCATTTACTGTAAAGCTTTTTCATAATTTTAAACCCAAAACTTGAAGAAATTTCTGATTTATAGTTCTTTAACATTTAGCATGCATTTTTGAATAGAAATAGTGCTGGTAAAGGTAGGTTACATACTCAGGCCATCCACAAATATTTGATTTATCTATCACACTGAAGAAATACATTACTAACAAAAAGAAAAACCAGCAAGTAGGTGGAGGCTTGTGCAAATTTTGATGGAAACTTAAATGTTTTGGTATGTTACATGTCAATTATATCTCAAAAAAGTGTTATTTTTAATTTGAGCTTATTATATTTTAATAACATTGCAAGAAATGTCAGAATAGTACAAAACGAGAAGCTTTACAAGTGCTTATTTTGTTATGAAGACAGTTTGTGCAGAGCTTTGGAAGAGACTTCACCTAGAGAATTTAGGTATTATAAACACTCATTCTTTAGCTCAAATAGTACAACTTTCCTTTTTTTTTAAAATCATACAATAGTATGATTATTTTATGCATTACTGATGATGGCATAGGGAATGAGTGATATTCATTAAATACCCACTATGGGCAGAGAGGTATTAGTGCTTTTCTGTAGTTTATTTTAATTACTCTTATTCCTAGAACACCTCTTTAAAGTAGGTAATTCCTCTCCATTTTATAGATTTGAAATCTGAGATATAGAGAGGTTATGTAATTTGCTCAAGATCTCAGCATTAATAAGTGATGGACCTGAAATTCAAGCCCAGTTCTGTTTCACTCCAAAGCCCACTATTCACTGGTCATTAGGCTGACTTTTCAGCTGGTAAAATAAATGATGAGTTGGGGAGAGATCTTCCTTCAGAGACAGAAAGGAAGAGAAGAAAGGAAGTTAAAGCGGGCAAATGTATAGGAATGAAAACGATCATTTAAGGTAGAGTTGGATGGCCTGTGAATGATGACTTAAAAGAGGTGATTATGTTCTGCCAAAAAATCCTGAAGAGGAAAGTAAAAAAGGGTGCAGAAAAGGGACCTTAAATAAACGAGTTCCTTTTTATGACCACTAGGTGACACCATTGACAGAAAACACCTAGGTTGCTGTCAGGAGATGGTGTGGTGGTGATGGTGGCTGTGGTGGGGAGGTAGGGGAGTCGGGGGAGAAAGATGCTGAGGAAGGTTATAGGAGGAGGTGGCAGCTCCTCTTCAAAATGAACGTGTGAAGCAGTCAGAAGTCATGTCAATTACATGCCTTTTTGAGAAAGGAGTACAGCATATGGCCTGTTCATGTGTCACTTTTGATCTAATTGAGAATCATTGATGTTTTTCGACAAACACCGAGTAGGGAGGTAGTGTTTAAGTACTGGGATTAAGAGCACAGACTCTGGACCTTGGCTTTATAGGTCTGAGCCCCACTCTCCCTCCGCTAGCTGTGTTCTATCAGGTAAGTCACTTAACTTTTCTGATGCTCTGAAAGTTTCCTTCTCTGTCAAATGAGTATACTAATATCTATCTCTAAGATATGTTGTGAAGATTAAATGAGATAATAGAGGTTAAGTTCTTTGAATAGTATTTTCCTTCAAGTTCTTATTAAATGCTATTGTTGTTGTAATTAATTGCTTTTAGGTAGACTCTCTAAAAGTACGACAACTATATTAAAATCAAAAGTGAATGAGATAACACAACTCCAAAACAGTAAGAAAGGGGTGTTTAATAATGGATAAAATGGACAATAGATAATAGACTTTCTTTTCCTTCTGTTCAATGTAAATAAAACATGAACTTAAATGAACACTGATGTCTAACCTCCTATATACCTTTTAATTTCTAAATAGAACGATCATTCCTTGTGTATCTTGCTAAGAAGCCATGTAAATATTGTAATATTCATGCTCCACTTGAGGTAAAATTTTAAGATAATGAAATTCATCTTTGATGCCTCCCAGCTCTCACTTCATATCGGTGCCCTTCATTCTGTTTTCGCCTCAGCTCTTTCATCCTGATCGCCTCCCACCCCCAAGTTTCCAATGATCTAATTCTGCTCCTCAGCTCTCCAGCACTCTACAAAACACCCAGAAGGCTTTTCTTCTCATGTCTTCCCAATCGAAAAGTTGCAAAATTTCTTCTTCCTTGTTCTCCTTATTTCCCCCCAAATTTCAATTTAAAATTCTTTTTTCTTTGGAAATCAGAAATTGGATTTGACTAATTCATAATAAATTGAGAATGAGTAGATATTCTACATTCCCAGGAATGTTTAAATTTTGTAAAGATCTTGTTAACAGTAACAAGTCTGTTGATGGCATTTTGAGCCATGTGAGAAAGTTAAATGAAGATTTCTGAGCACTGTGAAAGAGAGTTGAGGAGAGGAGAGATCTTCCTTAAATCATAGTACTTGGTGGCCACCAAGAAAATACAGATCACTGAAAATCACCAAAAGCATAGAGATTTTTATTTATTCAATACTTACTCCACACCCCCCCCCCCCCAACTTTTACCAATATTACTTGCACTTAGGGAAGTTGATTCTCTTGAGTCTCCTTTTATGTCTCCATTTTACCATTTTTCAACACTTATTAGCATGGCAGAGGGTTCCTGGTTACTTTCCAATAGTCATTCTCTTTTTCTCCCATAGTAATAATATCCTTAATTTTATGGCCACAAAAATAAAGACCACATTCCTCAGCTTCACTCATAGCCAGACATGGCAATGTATTTACGTTTTAGACAATAGGATGCAAGCAAAAATGTTTTTGATTTAATGAAATATCTTTCAAGTTTTTGACTTAGTGAAATATCTTTTCAATGATATCCATCTCCTTCCCTTTTCTCCTTCGAGTTGGTTGGAAGACAGATATCAAGCTCTAGACACCACTGAGACCTGGCCACTGAGTCCATTTCTTGTGGGGGACAAACAACGTGAAGGAGAAAGGAACTGGGGTCCCTACTGAATTAATTGAATTGCTGTACCAGCTTTGGACTGCTGATCTCTGGACTTGGACATAAGAGAACTTCATATGTTTTCTGAAGCGAAAGTGAAAGTTGCTCAGACTTGTCTGACTCTTTACGACCCCAGGGACTGTAGTCCAGCAGGCTCCTCTGTCCATGGAATTCTCCAGGCTAGAAAACTGGAGTGGGTATTCTCCAGGGGATCTTCCCAACCAATCCAATCCAGGTCTCCCGCATTGCAGGCGGATTCTTTACCGTCTGAGCCACCAGGGAAGCCCTTGTGTTTTTAAGTTACTGTTAATTTATGCTTTTGTCACACACAGCTGAACTTAATTCTGGTACACGCAGCTTGTAGAGAGTTATACTTGAGCTAAAGGACTAGCTCATGGCTAATTGTGAATCGATGAAAGTAGAATTCAAGGTAACTCAGACAAGTAGGAAGTATATTTTGCAGTTAATATCTGTAATACACAGCCTTAATCTCTAGCTGGGGAATCTCTTAGCCTGGTGATCTAGACTAGAGATCAGCACTGCTCAACATCACCTTCTGTGACGATGGAATATTCTGTATCTGGATTATCTCTATGGAAGCCACTAGTCACAGATGGGTATTGAGCACTTGAAATTGGGCTTTTGTGACTGAAAAGCTGAATTTTCAATTTTGTTTTTAATTAATTTAAACTTGAGTAGCTACATGTGGCTTGTGGCTACTGAGTTGAATAGGACAGCTCTGACTCAGAGTTTGACACATACTCAAACAATGAATTCACACAGTTTCTGGATTTGAGTTACATTTTAAGTCAAGAAGCCTAATGCTGAAAGTGGTCAATGGGTTGGTGAAGCCAGTTATAGCTAATTGAAGCTACTTTTCAGATAGAGTGAGAATTGAAGGAAGGTTAAAACACCCCTCCCCCATAATAAGAATATGCCCAAATACATGTACCACACTAGACTTCTAGGCTTTTACAATAATGGAAGTTTGAAATACAGATGTTTCTTTTGGCAGCAGCGTTCAAACACCATGGGGTGGTGTGCGGTAGACCCGCTCCTCCTCCACCCCCTACAAGGGTGACCCTTGACCTTGTGCTCTTGTCTCAGTGGCCCCACTCAATTCCAGGCTTATTCCCTCGTTTCTGGTGAGTAAGAGGCCTTTTTCTGTATCTCAGGTGTTCATGGAGATTACCGGGTTCTGCCTACAGGTGGCGCAGTGTGAGCATGGCTGTGGATTTTGGAGTCCTTTCCTAGCCTCCTTGCATTCGATTGTACAACTGTAAATGGCAAAAACAAACACCCTTTGCTGGTGGCTTCAGCGTTATGGGTTCTATCAACAGCCCTCAGTGCTGGGGCTGTTATCAGCAAGGCGGACTCTGCTTTTTTTCTAACTCTGCACTACAAGCAGGGGATTGGCAACAGCTGGTGAGAAGAGGCCGGGTATCTTGGCTTTTTATATGTATATCAAGGAACCTGCCTTTAAAGACTGCTTTCAGATTTAGAAAAAAATGCTAGAATTCAAAAAATGCCCAAGATCTTTGCTGAGATCACATCTATTATATGTGTGTGTGTTACACTGGATGCTGTAATTTTCTAAGCAAGTAGAATTTCTGGTTTATGAATTTTTCAGTGAAAGGGTCTTCCTGACTCTCTGCTTGGCTACTAGAGATTAATACTTAATGGGTAATAGGGAAGAGTTTGAGCAGCTCTGATTATTTCCAAAAGGTGAAAAAAATGAAGCTCTGCATTGACTTTTTTTCCTTTTAATGCATATTCTTTCCCATCCAATCTGAGATAGATTGTGTAGCTCTGGGAAGCTTACCTTTGTGACTCCTGGTAAGGTACCACTGCCTAGAAAATTTCTGTTATGTGTTTTCAGATGCCATGCAGACTTAGGCTCAAGTCTTGGCTGCACCACTTACTAGCTGTGTGATCTTTGACAATCGCTTAAGTTCTTGGTTTATTCATCTATAAAATGTGGATAATAATAGCTCTTGCTTCATAGGGTCATTACATGATTTAAGTGTGATGATATAATTTAATGTGGTTAATATGGTTCCTGCAACATAGTAAGTGTTCAATAAATGGCATAGGTATCCTTGTTGTACTGTTTCAAATTAGCAAATAAATACATCACCATGCTTTTGATTTAAAAGCGTTGAAGTGCCCACTTATGCACAGTTTTGTTCCAAGCCTATGTATTTACTGACATAGACCCCAAAAGATATAAAAAAATGAACTATGTTGTGTTATAATTCAAATCAAGTTTTGACTGAAGTAGAGAATGTTGGAGGATGCGCAGTTAGAAAATAATTTCACAGAATAAAGTCAAGGCTGATGCGGCAAAGGGGAGTTTGCTGTTTTGAAGGAAACAAAACCAGGTCAAATGTGTTGCTATACAATAATTCACTCTCCCCTGGATTATTAAAGAAAATCAAGCTTAACTGAATAAGGACATGCAGAAATCTAATCTTATCCAGCTAAGCTGGCTGGATAGGTTGGGTGATAGAAAAAGCTGCCCCAAAGAGGAGTTCCTGTCACACTGGGCCCTGGAAAGTGGGGGACAGTTGAGAGAGCACTCTTAACTGAGACTCAGAGAGCTATGGAAAAGAATCAGCATAAAGTGTCAGAGAAGGCTGAAGGTCAGTCTGATGTAGAATGGGTGAAAGGATCTGAAGAGTGAGGAATCTACAATCTAACAAGAGGAGAATAAGTCTGAGAGCAGAGTCCTGATCACACCATATCTGAAGCCCACATTACTGCAGGCCTTTCACTTAATTAACCAATATGTTCTTTTTATTGTTTGACAGTTTGAGTTCGTTAATTGGATACTTGCAGCCTAAACTGATACGTAAATGGGTGGAGAAATGAACTAGTTATTACACAGAAGCTTAAGGTTGCTATCAGGGACTCAAACCAGATACGAGGTCCAGAGTATGAAAATGGTTTCAGTGCTCTTTCAATAAGAAGCTCTACTTCAAACAGGACTCTTTTATGTAGCAGAATCAAAAGATAGTCTCCCCAGGGTTTGGTTAGCAAAAGTCTGAAAGCTGAATGTGTGGTGTGAGCCATCTACCCCTGGGTCAGTGGGAAGCGGAGATTTTTGACAGGAAAGTCTGGCATTTAGGTTCATTCTCATGCTGTGGATACTTGGCTGCTGCTCAATAGCCTTCATACAAGATGCAAGTGAATAAAGAAAGAGTGAAAAAAGAGATGATCAATGAAGAGAAACCTCATAAATCCTCAGTAAAGAAGTAGTAAGGGCTTTACCAGGTGGCGCTAGTGGTAAAGAACCGCCTGCTAATACAAGAAATGTGACAAGTGGGTTTGATCCCTGGGTTAGGGAGATCCCCTGAAGGAGGAAATGGCTAACCACTCCAGTATTCTTGCCTGGAGAATCCCATGGACAGAGGAGCCTGGTGGGCTACAGTCCACTGAGTCGCCAAGAGTTGAACATTACTGAAGCGACTTAGTACGCATGCACGCAAAAAAGTAGTAAGACATTATGGTTGAGAGAATGGACTTGGTGGCCAGACCTGGTTTTAAATGCTTCATCTAGCACTTGCTAGTAAGTTATCCAACATGCTGAGCCTTATTTCCTTATTCATAAAATGAGAGACGAATACTAACAAATTCTTTGAAAGTGATGGCAAAAACTAAAAGTGATATATAAAGCCTGGAACATGGAAAAAAAGGTAATTAGTGACAAATAGTCATTTTTTGTTATTTATAGAACTAGGATTGTACATGGTAGAAATTCTCATAGGCTAATTTAAAAGATAGGATGGAAAAAAAAATAAAAAATAAAAGATAGGATGGGCTGCAGGAGGGCGGTCCTGGTGTATAATAATCATGTCATTCACTTTGGGGCTTCTCTTGGTGATTTTCATATCCCTCTTGCCAAACTCTCGATGGGAGAGAAGTCAAGCTTAGTTTCTAATTTCCACTTGTCCCTAAAGTTGCAATTGCTATTTTCTTGGAGCCACATTTGAGTTCTCTGGAAAGGAGAGGGGAGCCAACACTGAAATCACAGTGCCTGGCACACGTGTTGTGTTGTGTGTGCTCAGTTGTTCAATTGTGTCTGACTCTTTGCGACCCCGTGGACTGTAGCCTGCCAGGCTCCTCTGTCCATGAGATTTTCCAGGCAAGAATACTGGAGTGAGGTGCCATTCCCTTCTCTAGGGGATCGTCCCCACCAAGGGATCGAATTCATGTCTCCTGCATTGGCAGGCAGATTCTCTACCACTGAGCCACCTGGGAAGCCCGCCTGGCATGCAGTAGGCGCTCAGTAGATGTTATCTGCACTTTGGCAGCAGCAAGTCAATTGTTTCCTGTCAGATGTGATGATTAGAGGATACTTTAAAAAGGGCATTTTCAGATTCTTGGGCACAGAATACATTTATGATCTGGAATGGGGTCTAAACTTACTGTGAAAATGATAAATACGGTTGGCTATAGCCTACCTCTGCTAGAAATAGTTCTGCAGAGGGGGCTGATCTCAAAGTTTTGTCAGGAGGGAGGAGGGTTAGTGGAAAGTTCTGCCGTTGTTCTTAGCTCACTCTGTGGCCTCAGGCAAGCCATTTAACCTCTTGGTGTCTGGATTTCCTCATCTGTGAGCCAGGGATAATAATACTTTCCTACCTCACAGGTGTGTTGGGGGCATTAATTAATGTTTGTCTAGTGCTTGGGGATCTGTGATGAAAGGCAAGCATCATTATTGTCGGTTTGCTGCAGGCAAGACTAGATTATAGCCCTCCAGATGGGTTGCATATGGGAAGCGGTTTTAGCAAAAGATTTTCCCAAATGAAATGCAGGCTTGAAGGTTTGGGGTCGCTTCAAAAGAAAAGGTGCGGGTGGAACTTCATACTCTCTGTCTTGCCTTAGTTGGCTCAGGTTTTACTATCAGGCAAAGTCAGGAATCAGCATCCTAGCACTATATATTAATTTATTCAATGAGTAACATTTAGCTGATTTGTTTCAGTGGTCTTTGCTCTGTACAGATTTTCAAAGATGCTGGTTAAGTAGGTGAGGTTATTGTTGCAGGAAACCCTTGATTCCTTGTGAAGAGTGGGGGTTATTTAGAGTGTCTGTCCAGAGATAAGTGGGTTAGACAAAACCATTGTGTTTTAACAGCACCAAGTGGACAAGTCAAACAGGCAAAAAGTTTCCATCTTTTCATTTTGTTTTAATTCCCTCCTCCCCACCCCCCACTCTTTTAAAAATAGCCTTTACACTAAAGAGCACTGGTATGTCCTTGAAAGCTTTTAAAGAGGAACATTTTGAGAAAGGACTTCTGAGCAAAAGACAACAGAGGGTCTAGATACATTAAGGCTGGGAAGGAAGGGAAAAAAAAATCTCTCCTTGAGTACTAGACAAATTTTTGTTTTCCCAAAATTGGAAATATTGATTCAATTAGCACACTTGTCCAATTAGAGGGCAAAGATAATATTTCTTTCCCCATGAGCAGAAGTGTATTTTCTCTTATAAATACATAAGAAAGCCAAATGAAATATTTTATTAATATTCCCGACCCAGGCAATAGGAAAGCAAATAGGAAGAATCTTATTCTAGGTGAATTCATGCTGCTGACAATCTTCTGGAACTAAAATATAAGGCAGAAATGCAAGTTATGATATAGTTATAAAGTAAGAAGCATATTCATTCATTTATTCATTCATTCAACAAATATTTATCAAGTGTATTTAAAAAATCATTTTAATTAATTAATTAATTTGGCTGCACTGGGTCTTAGCTGTGGCTTGAGGGAACCTCTGCCCCCTGCATTGGGAGTGTGAAGTCTTAGCCACTGGACCACCAGAGAAGTCCCTATCAAGTGTATTTTATGTGTTGGAAAATGGTTGACGAGCAACATAGACGGGAACCCTGCTCCTAAGGAGCCTGTGTTTTGGTGGAAGACAGGCATATATAGAAAAACAATTGTCAACACAGGAAATGAAGATGAGGTGATGGCAACTGAGCATTGGTGGTGATTTGGATGGCTAGCCAGCCTTCTCCGGGAGGTGGCTTTAAGCTGGTCAGGCCCGTGGTGGGAGCAAAGTATAAGACTTGGGGTTAGAAAATAACTGATGTAATAAAGGAGGCTTCAAGAGGCATAGGATGCAGTTTGGCATCTAACATCTCCTTCCAGGGGGGTACCCATTGTATCTTCTCTAATTTGGGGTCTCTGTCATTTAATGCACATGAAGGAAAGCTGATTTTGTTTGAAACAATCAAATTAGAATAGCTGGTTGGTGTTCTAGAAAGTACAAGGACCAAGTAAGGAGACCTGGTTGATCCTGGTTTTTTCAGTACTTTGTTGAGTTAGTTATACCCTCACTTTTTTTTACCCATTTCCTTCCCTTAAAAAAAAAAAAGGTGTTGGCACTGCTATATTTAAAATGGATAACCAACAAGGACATGGAACTCTGTTCAATGTTATGTGGCAGCCTCGATGGGAGAGTTGTTTAGGCGAGAATGGATACATGTTTGTGTGTGATAGCTGTGAAACTATCACAACATTATTTGCTAATCTATACCCCAATATGGAATAAAGAAGTTTTCAAAGAAAGGTTTTGGTAAGGTCTTTTTCAGTTTTATGTTTAGGAATAAGATAGACCCAGGAATCAATAACTGTAAATTGTTAGAAATCCACAAAGATAATAAAAGAAAATAACAACAAATCTGAAGAGATTGCACATCAGTAGCTCAAAATTTTGAGATCACTAGGCAGATAGCAAGATGCCAAAGTTAGACACTATGAGTACTTTTAGCTTTTCTTTTAGAAAAGAGGATTTAAAAAAAAATCTGCAGTAGAGTTTTCAAAATATTAGAAAAGTAAATAAAAATTACTACTATAATGTTTGTGCTTTCATTACATTTTAATTTTCCCTGCTTTCACATATTGCCAGAAATGAGTAGATGTGAAATGTCCAACTTTTGCCACTAAGAATCCCACTTGCAACAAAAATTAGACATTTAAATGCAGTAAATAAATTTAGAAGAATGATTTATGCTGTAATAGCCCAAACACTTCCTTAATTATTAAAGTAATAAAAGTTTTCCTCAATAACAATGCTAAATACAGTTTTATGAGCAAATAAAATTATGCTTTATTTTTTGTCTATGAACTAATAAAATGATACTGAAAGTATGACCTTCTATGGTGCTCAACATTTTGCAAAAACAGTTTTATGTTTCTTGTTCCATTTGAGCCTCATAACTGTTTCAGAAGTGAATTGAATGGAATTTATTATTCTGACTTCACATGAGGTAAAAGAGGTGCAGGGATTGAGCTTTTTCTGGAATTACATAGCTAGAAATTGAAGCAGAATCCGGGATCCTGCATCCTGTCTAAAGCTTTGAGCATCCAAAAATGGGTACATATATAACCTGTTTCTCTTCTGTGTTTTGCTGTTTGTTTGCTTCATGCAGGACCCCGAGTACTTGCAAGAATTTCTAGAAGACTTTAAAATTGTTGTTAGCACATGAGCTTATAAACAAATCAGGGCAGCAACAGTGGATCGATCAGTATTTTTCTTCAGCTCTGACCCTGCTCCTTTCTGTCCTGTTTTCCTGTCAGGCATGGCTATCACTTTTGTTGGGCCACTCTTATCTAATGCGATGGTGAGATCTTGGTTGTGTTGGGGGAGATTCCCCTTACTTTAGACAAAATCTGGGCAAAAATGGAACAACTCATTCTGAATTCATTAAGAAAAAAATTTATTGATTTATGTGGCTGTGTCAGGTCTTAGCTGTGGCATGCAGGATCTTCGGACACTACACGAGATCTTTCCATGCAGCGCCCAGGCCCTTTGTTGTGGTGAGCGGGCTTCTCTCTGCTCGTGGCTCAGGGACCCAGTAGTTGCGGCACATGGGCTTAGTTGCCCTGTGGCATGTGGGATCTTAGTTCCCCAACCAGGGATCCAACCCGGGTCCCCTGACTTGGAAGGTGGATTCCGAACTGCAGGACCACCAGTGAAGTCCCCTGAATTCATTTTAGCATATCATGGTGTTGCAAAACTGCGACAAATTTCTTTTAAACAATTCTTTTTTTTTTTCATGGAGTATAGAATTTTAAAAATCTAATTTTAAGTATTGAATTATGTCAGACCTGACATCAGTCAGTAAATACTAAGTTTGATATGACAAGGAACAAAGAATTTAAGACTTTGTGCTACTCCCCAGACCTTAAATTCTACTGGGGACACAAAATATTAAGCCTTTCAATAACACAGCTCAATGATTAAGTGAAATATTTTGCAGTGTGATTTTGAGACACCCTTTAAGATCTGCTAAGTCCATCTATAGGTCAGGGAGATTGAGGGAGGCAAAGTGATCTATTTGAAGGCTGTGGAGCAAAGATGGAAGAAACACAAGGGAATAAGAGAGTTGAGTTTAGAGAGAAGAACTGGGCATAATTTTGTTCAAAATTTCATTCTTTATTAGCAATAAATTAAAATAAGGTGGTGTTTTTTGATGACTCATAAGATAGATGTTGCATGAAAGGGTACTGGAATCAACAGGCACAAATAAGACAGCCAAACATGGAAAAATGATCATAGGTAGAGCATTTGTTCCACTTGCCTTTTATCTTTTACACCTGTGTTTGAATTCATCCAAACTTACATAAATCCTTTACACAGCTGTCGAGATCGCACCTGAAAAAAGGCTGAAGTAGTCTCAGACGGGCTAACATTTCATCATTCTGAATACTTAAACCCAAACAGGTTTAAACACTTTGCCAAACCCACGGATAACGGGCTTCGCATTGATCTTTGCTCTGTTCAAATGTTCAGCCGTGTGCCAAAGTGTACACTGCAGATTGCCTTGTATAGACTCCCACAATTTTTAGCCACAGAAAAGCTCAAAAATAATGTTTTAGGGATGTCAGGTCTCCTTTGAAATCTACTCAGTAATAATACACTTTGATACATGTCAGTAGATAAAGAGCAGTTGGCTGCTTGTACAAACTGATCTACTGAATTTAATTTTTCATTTTTTTTTGTAAACAAGCAGTTAAATGCAGCATACTTCTGAAAAGAGCTTATCGAGTTTCCAGTATTTCCACTAGACTGTTTCCGATGTCTATTCTGACCTCCACAATTGGATCACTTGTAACTTGGAGTCTGTCGTTAAAATGTTTTAAAATTATAAATATGTACATTGGCATTATAAAAAATGCACACAGTACAGAAAGATATAGTATGAAAAATGCAAGTCCTCCTATACTATCTTTCCTTCCAACTCCCCTCCCTAGAAAAACCTCTCTTAAAGAGAGTTTGATGTATATCCTTCCAGATCTTTTGTAAAGTGAATTACTTTGTGTGTGTCTGTGTGTGTAAATATGCGTGCATGTTCAGTCGCTAGTGGTGTCCAACTCTTTATGACCTCATGGACTGTGGCCTGCCAGGCTTCTCTGTCCTGGGATTTCCCAGGCAAGAATACTGGAGTAGATTGCCATTTCCTTCTCCAATGTAAATAAAAATGCTATCATAACATAAACATTGTTATGCCACTATCTTTTCCTTAAAATAGTATAAAGTTTTACCAATTTAAAAAAATGTTGCCAGACTAAGGAGAGACTGTTGCTATCTCTGGGTATAGGATTTGCTCTAGGTGAGGACAAGTGTGCATTTAAACCATTCTATTCAAATTTAACCCCACACTTTAATCCTTCCTTATGTACACTACCAAAAATTAAGAGGCTTGCTTTCTTGGTAAAAATGAAGCAGTAAGTCTGAAAGCTAACCTTTAAGGAAATTTAGGGCTTACTTTCCTGGATAGTAGGGGGAAGACAATGGAAATTTCAAGAAGGGGGGTGTTTTGAATTTGAGCAAAATTGGAGTTCTGGTTTGTTTTCTTGGTCTAATCCATCCGTGGGTGTGATAGAGCAAAGCTCGGGCCTCCTGTCTTGATGGACATCTCTCCATGGGGCTCTCAGGAGGACTGTATTCAGTTTTATATATTGATGGAGCTCTCATTCCGCGTGTTTCTACGCCTCGCTCCAGTGTGCACCGCTCTTCCTCTATTGGCAAGGTAAGTGTGTGCTTTGCAGCCCCATGGACTGTAGCCTGCCAGGCTCCTGTGTCCACAGAATTTTTCAGGCAAGAATACTGGAGTGGGCTGCCATTTCCAACTCCAGGGGATCTTCCCGACCCAGGAATTGAATCCGTGTCTCCTGCATTGGCAGACTGATTCTTAACCACCGTGCCGCTTGGAAAGCCCTCCTTTAAAGGATCTTCTTTCTAAGGGAAGAGATGGATTTCCCTCAATATGGCAGAGGAAATCCCGCAGTGAGCCCAGGCTTGAACTTCATGAAGGGATGTGAAAATGGCTACAGAGTTTTGACTGCTGGCTGAACTTGACTGTAAACTAGTTGGCAAGATAATTTAAGCAGTTGAAAATGGCACTGGTAAAAAGTTGAGGGTGGGTGGATCAGATAGAGTCAAGAGACAAATTGATCCAAGCAGAATATCTGTTGAGTATAAGGTTGGAAATATGAAGAAGGAACAGAAGATATAGTTAGTTCTAGGGTTTGGCACTTGGACCTGAGACAGAAGAAGTTAAGATGATGAGAGTCGTGATGAAATGGCCTTCATTCGTTACATCATCATGTGCCATTTCTTGTCTTCCAGCTTATTTTCCTTCAGTGATCTCAGGACAGGGACTCCATGCATGACTTGGCTTTGCCAGCTGCCTCTGTGAGGCTCTGCCATTTGCGGGTGCTGATGGAGAATGAGAGACTTGCTCCTTCCTCTTAGCTTCCTGTTTGCTTTCTGTATCCCTGGGAGCATCACTCCAGCCTTGTTTCTTTACAAACCCTGGTAGTAGTAGTTGGTTCCAGAAATAGTCATTGAATCCATAGAGAAGTTTTTCCAACATTTGCAGAACCTGCTTTCTCACAACCCACTGCCTACAACACCAGCTGCAGCTACAGAGCACCCTCCAATCAGAGGTCTGGTGTCCCAGCCCCACAGAGTCCTTCTGCAGCTCAGAGATGCCAAGCCCAGCTGAACAGCACCCCTCCTCCGAGGTCTGAGTTCTTCAGCTCTGTGCAGACCCTCTCGCTAAGTTTTAACAATTACAGCTTCTTCTGTTTGTTCTCATAGCCTTAGGAGTGGTCACTGCTACTTATAATGGTTACCTCTGTGATACCTTAACGTTGTTGCCCTGTTCTTTACTATCAAGTCATTTATTTATTTAATTTTACTTCTGTCTCTTTACCAGACCCTGACTGACACAGGCTCTCCCCAGATGGAGTATAAATAGGAGAGCTCAAGGGTTCCTTTATCATTCAGGACGGATGTTAGCCTGTGTTATGTGGGGACAAAGAGACTAGAGGGGAAGAGGTACGTGCGGCAACTTTTAAGTGGCAAGGAAGCAACAGGATTGATGAGGGAGTGAGGACGGAAAGCGTAGCCTATACACGGCTTCTATCCTGGTAGTGGAGAGAATGTGACGCCGTGGAAAACTGAGAAAGCTGAGAAAGGAATGAGTCCAGGTATAGGGGTATGAAATTGGAGATATTTTAAAGGCATCTGAGAAAATGGAGCTGGAATTCAAGAGAGAACTAGAGTGAGACTGTGACAGAATTCCCTGAGGACGTAGGATAGGATGGAGGAACACGAGTCCAGCATGGGATGTGCCATAACAGAGAAGGATGGCTTCTTTTTAAAAATCCTGTTAAGGGCTTCTTTTGATATCCTGTAAAGGGCTTTTTAAATATCCTGTAGAGGGCTTCTGTGTCACCCTGCTTATTTAGCTTATATGCAGGGTACATCATGGGAAATGCCAGGCTAGATGAAGCACAAACTGGAATCAAGATTACACAAACTGGAATCAAGATTGGGAGAAATATCGATAACCTCAGATACAGAGATGATACTACCCTCATGGCAAAATGTGAAGGAGGACTAAAGAGCCTCTTGATGAAAGTGAAAGAGGAGAGTGAAAAAGCTGGCTTAAAGCTCAACATTCAGCTTGGCATCTGGTCCTATCACTTCATGGCAAATAGATGGGAAAACAATGGAAAACAGTGAGAGACTTTATTTTCTTGTGCTCCAAAATCCCTGCGGATGGTGACTGCAGCCATGAAATTAAAAGATGCTTGCTCCTTGGAAGAAAAGTTATGACAAAGCTAGACAGCATATTAACAGGCAGAGACATTACTTTGCTGACAAAGGTCCATCTAGTCAAAGCTATGGTTTTTCCAGTAGTCATTTATGGATGTGAGAGTTGGACTATAAAGAAAGCTGAATGGTGAAAAATTGATGTTTTTGAACTGCAGTATTGGAGAAGACTCTTGAGAGTCCCTTGGACTGCAAGGATATCAAACGAATTCTCAAGGAAATCAGCCCTGAATATTCATTGGAATGACTGATGCTGAAGCTGAAACTCCAATACTTTGGCCATCTGATGCAAAGAACTGACTCATTGGAAAAGACCCTGATGCTGGGAAAGATTGAAGGCAGGAGAAGAAGGGGATGACAGAGGATGATGTGGTTGGATGGCATCATTGACTCAATGGACATGGGTTTGAGCAGGTTCCGGTAGTTGGTAATGAACAGGGAAGCCTGGCGTGCTGTAGTCCATAGGGTTACAAAGAGTCGGACATGACTGAGCCACTGAACTGAAAGGGCATCTTTGGTGGCTCAGTAGTAAAAAATCCACCTGCAAATGCAGGAGAGACAGGTTTGATTCCTGGGTTGGGAAGATGCCCTGGAGAAGGAAATGGCAACCCACTCTAGTATTCTTGCCTGGAAATTTTCTTGGATATGTAGCCTGGTGGGCAATAATCCATGGGGTTGCAAAGAGTCAAACATGACTTAAGGACTAAACAACGGTAGGTTAAGAACTATAGGTCCATTACAACCAGAAGAAGATATTAGTGATGATTTGAGATTCTGTTATTGCTCACAGAAGCAAGCAAACTTCAACTTTGATTAAGTAAATCAATGCAGTAGAACATCAGTGAAAAATGTTACCATAAAAATTTTTTAAGATGGAAGCATCTGAACAGACCCCAGAAACACTTTACATGAGCAGCAAACTGTGAACTTGGTCATCAAAGAAAACACACAGCAAAGGTAGTCTGACACAGATTTAATAACATTCATGATCATTATTGTGCTCTACTCTAATTAGGTACAAGTGGTAAGAAGCTCTTGTAAAATATAGTAATTCATATGGATGGAAGTAAAATCAATGTTCTTTTTGTTTTCTTAGATCTTTATGGAATTGGATCTGCCAGCAGTTTTCACTGATACCATGTATCATTAATTAAATTCTGTTTAGCAAATATTTATTGATTTTAAAAAAAATTACGTTCCAGGTATTGTCATGGCCTCTGGAGTATGAACAGTCTTGGCCTTAAAGTTGAGAAGTGTGTGTGCACTTTGCATAGAGTGATGGATACATGTTTCTGCCTAATGGTTCTACATCCCATACTCTGTGATCTCCCTAATTAAACATATAACTCCCTCAAAGAACCTTTCCTTCCCCAGTGGACAGCCTCACTCACCTGCTGCCTGCCTTTTTCCTGCCCTTTGTTGGCCACTGTGGTTTTCTGCCAGCATATCCCATTCTCTTTTTTAAAAAAATATTTATTTATTTGGCCGTGCCACGTCTTAGTTGTAGCACATGAAATCTTTAGTTGCAGCTTGCGGAATGTTTAGCTGTGATGTGTGGGATCTAGTTCCCTGTCCGGGGATTGAACCTGGGCCTACTGCATTGGGAGCACGGAGTCTTAGTCACCAGGCCACCAGAGAAGTCTCCAGCATTTCTGATTCTAGGTTTTGAGAGGTAAAGATCTGGACACCAGGGGACTCTGGTTCATGGGCCTGGGGCTATCTTGCTCCTAGGAATAATAGACACACAGTGACGTGGATGGCACAGGGGGCAGAGAAACATAGGGTGGGGAGTGCTTTATCTCTGTATAAACTGGAACTCTTAGAAAATGGGAGGTAAAGTCAGGAGGAGAACCTATATCCTGCCTGGGAAAAGAGGGGGAAGGCTCTTGCTGGGGAAGGGGACAGGCTTGAGTGGGATGGTTTCGTCAGAGGGAAATTCTTCATCCAGCAGCTCTGGGTAATGGGCCTCAAGTAACAGAAGCTAGTTTAGTCTTTTACCTGTTTTGTTGAGGGAGACAGAAGACAAATTTAGGAGAGAGAGTGGAGGATGCTGCCCCCTTATTCTGGCCCCTGGTGAATCATTGAGGGCAGAGTAAATGATGTTGCTGTAGAAAACAGCCTCTAGGTATCTCAGTGGTGTGACACTGGAGAGATTTATCTCTTCCTTACTCCGTGTATCCACTGTGGGTTGGCTGGGCACTTTTCTGTGTGTCATCTTCACTTGGTGTGCAAGCTGACACCAGGACTGACACAGGGCCCCTACTCTCAGGGGCAGCCGCGATTTCTAGACAAAAGGGAAGAGAAAGGCCAATCATACTGGCTCTCTTATTTTTTTAAGAGTATAGTTGATTTGCAGTGTTGTGTTAATTTCAGGTGTACAGAAAAGTGACTCAGTTATACCGATACATATATCCACTCTTTTTTAGATTCTTTTCCCATACAGGCCATTGCAGAGTACTGAGTAGAGTTCCCTGTACTATACAGCATGTCCTTATTAGTTATCTATTTCATATATAGTCGTGTGTTTATGTCAATCCCAATCTCCTAATTTAGTCCTCTCCCCTTCCCCCCTGGTAACCATAAGTTTATTTTCTACCTCTGTATCTCTATTCCTGTTTTGTAGAAAAATTCATTTGTACCCTTTTTTGTCTCTTAAATTCCACATATGAGTGATATCACGTGATATTTGTCTTTGTCTGATTTACTTCACTCAATATAACAATCTTGAGGTCCATCCACGTTGCTGCAAATGGCATTATTTCATTCTTTTTATGGCTGAATAATATTCCATGGCTCAGACGGTAAAGAATCTGCCTGCAGTGCAGGAGACCCAGGTTCGATCCCTGGGTCAGGAAGATCCCCTGGAGAAGGAAATGGCAACCCACTCCAGTATGCTTGTCTGGAAATCCCACGGACAGAGGAGTCTGGAGGGTTACAGTCCATGGGGTCACAAAGAGTCGGACATGACTGAAGCAACTTAGCCTTAGCTTAATATTCCATTGTGTATATGTACCACACTATCTTTATCCATTCCTCTATTAATGGACATTTAGGTTGATTCCATGTCTTAGCTATCATAAATAGCCAATCACACTGGCTCTTAAGGGCTCTGCCCAGAAATGACATGTCACTTCATTCATATGCCATTGGCCAAAGCAATGACACACCATGTCTTTCTTCCATGTGGCGAAGAAAGCAGAGAGAGAACTTGAACACTCTGCCTATAACACTGAGGTGCTATGCAGGAAGTTATTGGTGACTCTAAGAAGCATCTGTACACACAGGAATAGTGTGATAAGCCAGGGTTATTGGAGTGAGAAGCCTTCATTATACCTGAATTATCTGTTGTACTCATTGACACTTGAAAGTCCTTCAATAGCACATAAAATTGTGTGTAATTAAGAAAGGCTTGAAAAAAAAATAAAAATAAAAAAATAAAAAAAATAAAGGCTTGTACTTCCCAGGTGGCATTAGTGGTAAAGAACCTGACTGCCAATGCAAGAGACATAAGAGATGTGGGTTTGATCCCTGAGTTGGAAAGATCTCCGGGAGGAGAGCCTGGCAACCCACTCCAGTGTTCTTGCCTGGAGAATCCCATGGGCAGAGGAGCCTGGTGGGCTACAGTCCATAGGGTTGCAAAGAGTTGGACACCACTCTGGCAACTTGGCATGCACACATGCAAGAAAGGCTTAAAAAAATCCAATAGAAACCTCCAGTGGTCCAGTGGTCAACACTCCACGTTTCCAATGCAGACGACATGGGTTCTATTTCTGCATAAGATCCCACAGGCTGCAAGATGTGGCCAAAAGATTTTTAAAAATCCAGTAAACTCACAAACTCTTTTTTTTTTTTTGTAATCAGATAACAAATCTGGTCTTTTGTGTTTTGATAACTGGGAAGGGTCTTTCAAGAACAAGAAAGGGAGATGCTATAATGCATACTGGGCATCTGAAATAAACCAATATGCCTGCTGTAGGCTGTCTGCTTCACCCCTTGTAGTAACTCAATGAAGTGGAGCAGTTAAGAACATGGACTCTGGAGCCATATTGGCTGGGTTGGAATCTTGGCTCTACCATTCAGCACTTCTGTGACCTTGGATAATTCCTTAATTCCTCTGTGCCTCAGTTTCCTCAGCCATAAAATGAAGATCGTGATACTGTCTACCTCAGAGTGTTGGAAGGAGGATTTAATGTTTGTAAAGTGCTAAGAATGGTGGTGACTGGCAAAAGGCATGCTCTCTCTATAAGCATTTGTCAAAAATACAAAATACGTTCTATGAGGTAGCCCCATTTACCAACAGGAAGCCAGGGCTCCTAGAAGTTAAATATCTTGCTTGGGGGAAAGGAAAGAACCAGTTTTTCACCACTACTCTCCAAAGTCCAAGTATTTTCTTTCACAATATATTGGGAACCAGATAACAATATTTAAAGGAGAAAAGGGTATATGGAGATGGGAGGTATGAAAGGCAAGCTTTCTATCTCTCAGCATTGCTTTCACTTGAGTCATGAGGTTTTTATGTTCTGAATGACTCTTTGATAGAAACTTGTCAGTGAGCAATAATGATTGTCCTACATAAGTGAAAGTGAAAGTCACTCAGCCATGTCTGACTCTTTTTGACCCCATGGACTGTAGCCTGCCAGGCTCCTCTGTCCATGGAATTCTCCAGGCCAGAATACTGGAGTAGGTAGCTGTTCCCCTCTCCAGGGGATCTTCCCGACCCAGGAATCGAACCCAGGTCTCCCATATTGCAGGCGGATTCTTTACCAACTGAGCCACCAGGGAAGCCCTGTCCTACATAAGGCAGATACCATTTAGCGCCATGGGAGAAAGGCATTGTCACTGACATTATGTACCAATGACCTGTCAAGGGTGTAGCGGCCTGGAACACATATCAGTTATTGCTCAAGTACTGAGGACTTTATATACTCATGTGGATATGCATAATTATTCCCAATATGAAATTTTTTGTTGAAATATGAGTGATAAAATTTCCCCTTGAAAGATAAGTCCTTGTAAAAGAACAAGATAAACTCAGTGTGAGGCTAAAAATGAGTTGCTGCTGCTGCTGCTCCTGCTAAGTCGCTTCAGTTGTGTCCGACTCTGTGCAACCCCATAGATGGCAGCCCACCAGGATCCCCCGTCCCTGAGATTCTCCAGGCAAGAACACTGGAGTGGGTTGCAATTTCCTTCTCCAATGCATGAAAGTGAAAAGTGAAAGTGAAGTCGCTCAGTCATGTCTGACTCTTAGCGACCCCATGGACTGCAGCCTACCAGGCTCCTCCATCCATGGGATTTTCCAGGCGAGAGTACTGGAGTGGGTTGCCATTGCCTTCAGTTAGGTGTTAAAAATGAATGAACAGGAGCAAGTGATGACCTTCTCATGTCAGCTGCAAAGAATTGAGAGATGTACCTTTTGAATTCTCACCTCCCTATTTTGAAGAACACAGCTCTTTATAGGGAGGAACTACTGCCTAGGAGTTAAAAACAAATCCTGAAGTCAGAGTGACCCAAAGTTTAACCTAAACTTTACTGTTCACTCCCTGACTTTGTGATAGTCAGTTTTCTCATGTGAAAAATAGAGACCATGACATTATAGTTCTCCCTCAATTGTCATCCCATTTCTCTTCCTTTGTGTAAAGTGTGCTTTGAGTGAAACTGACCCTCCCACTCCCTGCTTTGGGAGTGGGCCCTGATTAGAAGCAGCCTAGCATTATATTCCCACTCCTTTTCCCAGTGGTGGTGTCAGGGATATAGTGCGAGTAACTCGTGCGTCAGTATGAAGCTCAGTAGAAAGAGTGGCGTTTGTTCATTGATTCTCTGATAATTCCCACTCTGTTGAGTGTGAATGAGGAGGCAAGAAGGCCCAATGATTGCTGACAGCGTTCTTTTTTTTAATTATCACTGGGAATGAACCTGATGCTAGATCCAACAAGTGGAAGATGGCAGATATGAGGAAACTGCAGAGAAACGGATCCAGAGCACTGATCAAGCCATGCCTGAAGCCCACACTACCACTGGAGTTTGCAGTTATATGAGCAGTAAGTCTTCCTTATTTGTTAAGCCAATTTCTGTTGAATTGTTTCCCCTGTAAAAAAATTTATATAGGAATTGTTGAATTGTTTCCCTTATAAAACAATTTCCCAATTTATATGCTAACTTCTAGAGTGGCTGCATATGAATAAATAGCAGAATGCCTGCTGATTTCTAAGGCAGCATCTATCATGACAGTACAGTTATTGTCTCAATGTGGGGGAGAGGTGGGAGTGCTACAGATAATTACATGGAAGCAAGCCCCAAGGACATGGTGGTGGTGGATTTTCGGTGCAGAGAATAGGAATTAAGAATAGAAACAATCACTTAAAACTTCTGTTTCATCAATCTCCCAGGCTAATTACTAATTAATTTACTATTTAATTGGTAACTACAGCTATTAATTATGTTGGGAAATAAAAAGGTTTATAAATATACACTCTCATATATTCTATAATTTAGTCATGAATCAGAAGGAGGTACATGATAGACTGCTCAATTCAGAGGGGCCCAGGATTTCAAGATGTATTAAGGAATGGAATGCAGTGGGAATCTTAAATATTTGTCAACAGTTTGGTGAAGACAAAAGTAGAACTGAAAAAAAAAACCCCAAAACTGAAGCAAAATCAATTGAGATCACAATGTTCTTTCAAAGTCTCTTCCTGAGAGTCTGAGCCAAGCTGGTGAGCACAGTGTTTAGCCCTTCTGGAATGTGGGGGGCTGCGATCTGCCTTCAGATCTGCAATCTGAAGCGTGGGGGTGACGGGGCTGCCCTGTGCCCATCTGGGATCCCCAGGTTGCAGCCTATGGGAAGGGTGCTATTGACAGCCCTGGAGAAGCAGGGAGAGAACCAAGCGGGGCGTGGAGAGATAATGAGTTCCGTTTCTGACATGTTTAGTTTTAGGAGGTGGTGGGACACCCAAGTAGAGATATTCTGCAGACAGAAAGAAATATGGCACTGAAGAAAGGGTGAGAGGTCAAGGCTGGGGCTGGAGATTTGGGAGTCATCTGCGTTCAGGTGGTAATTAAAGCCATCTGCCGGGAACTTCTAAGAGGAACGTGCTGGGCGGGAAGAAAGCCCACGGCCCCAACCTGAGCCTTGCTTAGGGGAAGAAGGAAAAGCAGGGAAAGGCACATGCAGGAGGTTCGGGAAAGAAACAGTGAGAAAGGAAGGAAGAAATCTACAGAACAGTGTCCTTACAGCCAAGGGCAAAGAGGAAATGGATGGAGACCCATTAAAAAGGCCATAGAAGCTGAAAAAGCTGTAAAGAGCGATTAGGCAATGGGATGTTTCCCTCATTTTACAAACGCCATTCAGAAGGAAGCAAAGGTCATTTACCCTTCAGAGAACTAGGGAATCTTTGGTATAAGATGAATGATTTGAGGGAGGCTGAATTCTCAGCGCTTTCCTTTTCTACCTAAAAAGGACATGATATTTATCAGTCTGGGGGTGGTTTAAAAGGAAGCTAGTCAGCACTCTCAGTGGGAAAAAAAAATGAGAAGTCCTCATTTATAATACTCTGAAGATTATTATCATAATGTAGATAAAATAGATTTAGTTGTTTTCTCTCTTTTTTGGGGGAAGCTAGCCCTTGAAAGTTATAGGACAAGGGAGCCTGGCTTACCAAGATAAACAGGACCCTAGGAATCTGAGTATTAAAAAAATAAAATAAAACCAATTGGGAAATACTCTATGTGTAAATATCCAGTGACATAACACACTGCCATGTTGTTGCTGAAACTAGCTAAGTGAATTGAACTACAGGAAAGGCGATGGGGTTATGGGCTAGAAAACAAACATATCAACATTGATTTTTCCTTTTCTGCATGACAGAAGTCAGTGAGGAGTTGAATTTTTGTACCCTGACCTATATTAGCAATGCCAAGTGAGATCATCCTGTGATTCACTCAATTCGTAGTCCCAAAGAAATTGTATAGTGACAAGGTGTTTCAAATCACCTCCCTTTAATAGCTTGGCAAATTCCTTTAGGCAAGATGTACATTAATGAAGGAGTGATGATAACATGGTTTCCTCAGGCTCTCCAGAGCTGGTGTGTTAATTAAGGTGGTGCAGGGTGGTTGAGGGCTCCCTTGATAGCTCTGTTGGTAAAAAATTCGTCTGCAGTACAGGAGACCTGGGTTCAATCCCTGGGTTGGGAAGATCGCCTGGAGAAGGGAAAGGCTGCCCACTCCAGTATTCTGGCCTGGAGAACTCCATGGACTATATAGTCCATGGGGTCTCAAAGAGTTGGACACGGCTGAATGACTTTCACTTTCAGGATGGCTGAGACCCTTGCAATTGCAACTTTTACCCAACCCCTCAAGCAGAACACTCTGGGTCAGAGCGCTGCTCAGTCATGTTTGGTCCTTACCCCCAGTGATCACCCATAGCTGTGCTTTGGGTGGAAGCCGACCATAGTTCCCTAGGGAATCCCAATGGTCAGGTAAGGCCGAGTACAGGTGCTTAGAGGGAGGGCTGGGCTGTGATCAAGAATGAATGCCTTCCTCCACATGTGAGAAGCATAGAATTTTGTCTGAGGCGTGAAGTTTGTTGTGTTCTCATTTTTGTGTGTAAAATTTAATAGAGCAGTGATTTTCCAGGTCTCTTTAAAATCCCATTAATTGAATTTGAGTTGTTATAAAATGTAGATTGGCCTCACAGAGGCCAAAGGAATGACATGAAACAGTGAGACTAGCAGGAGCAGAAAAATGGAGAAGCTGGGAGAGGAGGGTAGGGTGGTAGATGGAAGGAAAAGTCTCTGCCCACTTTTGAAGGTCATAATCATCTTTGTTGTCTTTCAGAAAGAATAGGGAAAGCAAGGAGGGAGATGAATCTGTTAATAATATTTACTGAGCATTTTTATAATTGAGGAATAGCATATGCTAATCTACATAGTTCTCACACTAACCCTTTATGATATACATTATTGTTCTATTTCCCCTAAATGAATGGAGGCTCAGGTGAGTTTAGTAACTTGTCCAAGGTAGTGGCAGAGTCAGGATCTAAACAAATCCCTTCCCTTCCTTCCTTGGTCCCCCCTTCCCTTCTTTTCCATATGTCAACACTTTTTTCTTTTCTTCTGTGCTTTGGTCTATTTATAAGGAACTCACAGGAAAGAGCTGGAATTTCCTCGTCTCTTTGCCTGCAGCAGACCCCCCACTTGCACATGTGTGCTAACTCACACCTCCCACCTGGCCTCTCTCTGGACCTGCAGAACAGCAGGGCATGCAGGTGGCAGTGGAGAAGCCTGGAGATGCCCAGACATCTTTGCGGTTGCAACTGACTAGCACACACCAGGCTGCTCCCATATCAGCATGTGTGTGTGTTATGGGAGAATAATATGCCCCTGTACCTGACTGTTACCAGGCAGAGCATCGGGGCCCACATTAGGAAGCTGTGACTGAACTCCCGACCTTGGAAGAGTGTCTAACATACCAGGCAGAAACTGGTCGGCATTCAGAAGGAGGATGAGACCAAAATCCAGTTTCTCAATTAGGCCAGTCGAGGAGCGGGTGTTGAAGAGGGAGAACTATGCCTGGGGCCCACCCCTAGCCTACTAAATCCCAGTTCTGGTTATAGCAAATGTCAGGGCTTGGGCACCTGACACAGGGACCCAGGAACAAGGCTAGTCTGGTGGTCCCAGGGAGTGGGAGAGAAATGGAAAGATACAAAGACATGGGGGTCAGGAGAAGAATGAATTGGAATTCTTTTTCTAAGAAAAAACCCTAAAATATAAGGCAAATTAGATGGAGAGTGAGGAATCAGGAGACCCGTGCTCATTAGCACCAAGAAGGAAGTCTGAGGAGGTTTTCATGTCCTTGAGGGAAGACTCCCAAAGCTTGGAACAGAGGATGAGAAATACGTAGCCTGTGCTGAACAAGGGGTATGTGTGGTGGGAGGGGGAGATGAGCTAGGTTGATTCTGACACTTCCTCAGTTGGCTGTCAGAGGAGCCCTCTCCTTTTCTCTCTGGCTGTCTGGCTCAAGCAGTATGGAGTTCAACACAGAGAAAGGGAAAAAATTTGCCCCTCCTACCTACTGCCTTAGCAGAACTTGAAAGGTTGAAGGTTTGTACAATGTGTTTGGTCTCTGTTGCACATTCTCTTCCTGCTCTTTGTCTTCCTCATCTTCTCTTTTAAAGCAACACCTTAAAAAGTGAATATTGGGACTTCTCTGGCAGTCCGGTGGTTTAGACTTTGACTTCCAGTGTAGGAGATATGGGTTAAATCCTTGATCGGGGGCTAAGATCCCACATGCCTCAGGGCCAAAAAACCAAAATCATAAGACATAAGCAATATTGTAACAAATTCAATAAAGACTTTAAAAATGGTCCCCATCATAAAACCCTTTAAAAATGAACAACAACAAAAAAAGATTAAAAGATAACAGAGGTTTATTTAAAAAAAAATGTAAAATTCATCCTTAGCTGTGGGGTGTGCTAAAACAAGCCAGGGACTAGATTTGACTAGTGAATCCCTACTCTGATACCAGAAGAACATTGGGGTGATAGGTGGGGCTCTGATGTGGTATATTTAATTATAGTTATTCACTTTATAATTTATTTTGGAAAGGAAACTAGCATCTGACTTTAAAAGTATTTATTTAGCATTTTCCATAAGCAAGGCACTGTTTTTTTACAGGTTTCAGCTTATTTAAACTGATTAACTCATTTAAACCGAGACACAGACTTTGAGTCGTGACCCAAGGTCAAACTGGTAGTAAGTGGTGGAGCTGGGACTTGAACTCAGGCAGCCTAGTTCTAGAATCCACAGTCTTAACTTTGGTAATATGTTGTCTTTTATGAGGATAATGCTTCTTAAAAATGTATAATGTTCTTGTCCTCATTTCATTTCATCTTCTAAGCAGCTTAATATCTAAGATTTCATACAAACTGAAATGATCAAAGAAGGCATACTCCTTTTTTTACTTTATCTGCCGTTTGGACCTTAAGAAATTTTCAGACTGATTGAAGAAAATCAAATCAGATAGTTGTAACTGTGGGTAAGGCTCACAGACTCTCCTGGCACAAGCAATGCAAGTATCCAGATTTCGAGCACTGAGGACTGTAACTGTGGAGCCTGGGACTCACTAGACAAGGGAGAAATTTCTGTGGTTTAGGAAGCCTTAGAATTGAGGGTTTAGTAGGATTTCCTAGAAGCAGGAAAGGTTTAGTGTATAAAAGAAAAGGGAATAACTATAGGCAACCTGTTGCCCACCAAAACAGTATTATTTGAGGGGATTGAGATAATGATGCTTTATGAATATTCTCTCACTTTGGCCTCTGATGAACATGAGAATATTAACCAGACTGAATGGGGCCATTTTCTTATTTTCCACTAACCATATTTTGCAAGAACTCTTGGAAACAGTATAGTAAGATGCTTTAAAAGTAGAAAACAATCAATAAAAGCATTGCTAGCTGAACTATGAACATGACCAGCCCTTCTTTCCCCAAGCTTCCCAGATTCTGGGTGTTCTTCCTTTTATTCATATTTTCTGGAGATGTGGAATCTCTTCTGATCTGGAGTCCACCTCTTCCTTTTCTTTCTGTCAAACATGCAGGATACTGACTTGCTGATTCAGAGGATTTGCAATTCAGCACCTCGTGCCTTTCTGGGATCCACAGGCCATTTCCCAGGGTCTGGCAGATCCTCAGCTGTGTGCTGGCTTTCCTTGGTTTGAGCCCAGGGTCACATTGCAGATAGGACCCCTATGAAGGGTGAAGAGTCAACACCTTAATCTCATTCCCTTAATAATTTCATTTTATTCTCTTTCCTTGATGAGATAATTCTTTATTTTCTGGATCACCCAGTTTAGTCTGTGGACCACATTTTCTATTGTTTCCTCTCGACACTGGGTTACCAACAGTAGAAATCCTAGATAAATAATCAGCTTGCTATAATAGATTTTGGACATTTTTACTGAATAAAACATAAATGCAGAAAAGTACATCATGTTGATTTTAAGGTGTGCTAAATTCATCATGAAATAATGTAATTATCCTGTTCCTCAAAAGAGGCTCTTTCAGTTTTATTTTTAATCCCTCTCTCCTCCAGGACAAATGTTGTGAACTCATAGAATTTTAGAGCTGGTCTTTGGAGATTTTTTTTTAGTCCAATTTCTCTTCCAGTGATAGAATACAGTTTGAAGACTACGTTTTGACTGAAGAAATGTATGATTTATTTTGTGGGTCACTTGAGTATTTAACTGCATATTTATTATTGTCTAATGATGTCATAGTCTTTTGGAAGTGCTGGAAACTGTGTGTCTATAGGGTGATTATTTTCCCCTGGGTCTGTCCTGTAAGTAAAACCTTCTCCATTTATTCTGTTTTTCCTGTAACAAAGGAGTGTTTAACCTTCAGCCTCTGAATCCTTTGAGTGTGGGGGCGTGTGTGTGTGTGCATGCCTGCCTGTGTGTTGGAGAGAGTGTTGGTCGGGCTGGAGTGGCTCTTCATGAACTTTTATTTGCCACTGGAAACAAATTGCATGGAAATAAAGGCAACATTAGCACCCACAGATGTTCTACTTGGTACAGCAAACTTTCATGGAATTGAGAAACTGTTACAAGTCAAACAGTTTCAGTAGAATTCTGTTAACAATTTTGGACAAGGGAATTAAAGTATTATGATTCTAAAATAATTTACTTAAATATAGAAGAGTTTCTTTTAGGGGGGTTAACTTATCAAAATGTTTTTATTTATTTTGTTGCTCCCATCTACATCATATATTTACTTTGGTGTCAAGTAAATAAATCAGCTGATATGCACTATAATGCTTTCCTTCGTAAACTCTGAGAGAAAAGCTCAAGCTTATACTACTGTTTTCAAATAGAGCCACTTGGGTACAGTGCTGTGCAAATAGTGAGCACTCAATATGTACAATATATGTTGATTTGATTTGTAAGGGAAAGTTCAGATAATATTTTCCAGAATAGATGCAAAGTGGATACTTGGCCCTCAGCCTGCAGTGTTTGTCCAGATAAGACAGAGCTGTGGAGTTAGGACCGCAGGAAGTGATTAATTTTCTTAGGTATTTTAACATGGTCCTTTGAAGGGGATCAGCTTTTGAATCTTTAAGATTATATTTATTGCCCTGGTGCTTCCCTTCTATGTTTAGACATGAAAGTGAATGTCATTGTTGAATAGTAAACAGAGGAGAATGACTTTGTGACAGAAGTATGTAAAGTATCTTGTAATTCAGTAGGAGAATCAAAGTCTGCTTCAGTTCTTTGCATTCTCAGGGATTCAGAAAGGATTAAGGTAACAATAAGTAGAACCTATGCAAGAGAGTAACTGAAGGATAGCATTCCTTGAACCTCAGAAACCTGGGTGAAAGGAATTGGGCAATTAAGGTCTTTAGGAAATCTAATGGGGTCATTTGTGAATGCCGGGCTTCATGGAACTTGGCACACTGTCATCTCAGAGATCAAGGGAGGTCACTGGCTTAAGAGATGGGGGGATGAAAGTGGAGTGACTGTTTCCTGCAAAGTATGTTTAAAGACTCTTAACTCTTGTTTGACGGTAGCTACAGGGATTGTGGGTAAGTTTTGGGGTTTTTTACATGATATAAGGGAGCTAAAGATATAATGCCTCTGTAAAGTGTGTTTTCTTGGCTTTCTGACTAAGTCATATCATATCCAAGGAACTGAGATTTGTTTTCTCCCCATGCATCTACTCAACAACAAGTATTCACATCTAACTGGTTAGCCAGCTGAATAGTTATTAAAGCAAATGATGTACCATGCTAAAGACAAAAGTATAAAATAATAATTTTTCTTACATTAGCTTAAATTCTCAAGTGTATTCATGTTACTACCAATTAATAAAAAATCTTTATTACCAACTTATGAGGGGTTTCCTATTACTCCAGGTAGGTATAAAATCTTGCCAAAAATGATTGCCCCAAATCATAGTGACATATTAGAAGCACACTCATTCATACATACATCTGCCTTGTTTCCTCTCCTTCAAAAATACCCTTGATGTGTCTTCCTCCTGTCTTTGCTGACTTTATCAGCGGTATCAACAACCTCCAAGGGTTCGAAACACAGAAGAAATTGTCATGAGGGGGGTCACCTGGCAGCTATTGTTGTAACGGCTGTGGAGTGATGAGCGCTCTCCTAGGATGGTGGAGGTGGGAAGGAAGAGGAAGCTTGGGTCTGAAAGACATTGTTCATGGAACATTACCAGAACTTGTGAAATATTAGGTACAGGGAATGAATGAAGCGGAAGGAGGTGTCTAATACAACTCAAGACCATCATCTGGGTGACTGGGAGGTTGTCCATACCATTGACAAGTCAGGAAAGCCATAGTGGGCGGTGATGGGGGTAAACACATCAGGGGTATTTTTGCGGGAGTGGGGAAGTGAAGAGGAGGCAAGAGAGATGAATGCATGAATGAATTTGTTTTTAAGGTAAGTCAGTTTGAATTTTCGTACTTATCCAGGAGGAAAGACTTAGAGATTGGAATTGGCTCAGGTGTGGTCCTAGAAAAGTGCTCCTAGTAGAAGTTCCTGCAAGGGAGGTGGGAACGGAGGGCTGAGGACTGAGCACTTTAAACCCCATCATGGTGGTGCTTAGTGTAGCTGGTAGTTGGTAGAAGTTTTGGTAACTGGTAGAAGTTTCTGTGTGTGGTGGTGGGTGGATAGAAGGCTGCAGCGGGTTCTTATTTTAAGATTATACTATAGCATCTAGCAGATTCCTTTTTTGTTTCAGACAAAGGCTAAAAATAGCGACCTCTAAAGCCCCAATTTGCTAATTACAATATTCCAAGGAGCTATTTTATTTCTTCTAGAGTACATCTGAAGCATCATCTCTATTAATACACTTACAGTAATTCTTGCTTTTTACTCTTAACAACTCCTAAGGGGAAAACATAACTTCAAGAAATTTTTACCCTGAAAGACATCTAGAAACAACTATTTCTGCTGGATTATCTGCCCCATGCAAAAGATAGGCACGTGCTTCTGTAGAGAATCCTCACAATTTCTCAAGAATAAAGGAGTGACAGTTAAACAAAGGGTAGCCTTTATCAGTGTTGTTTCTATCCATGGAAATTTGAGTACATTCTTTTTCGAGTGACTGACAAGTGGTGCAAATGGAAGCACATTAAGTGTGGGGAGGCTATAATACAGAGATGTTCGGTTGATCCCAGCTCGTATGGCACTTGGCTATCTGTTGGTCCAAAGAACTTTGAGGATCAAAACAAACTTATCTGTAAAATGCCATCTCTCCTTTTATTAGGATGACTTAGAGTATGTCCACACTGGTTCTTTACATCTTAATGGAAGTCACAGTCTCAGGATTGGAGCAGAAGTGTTGACTAAGTGTTGAGCAATTGAGAGCCATTGTTTATAGCATAGTTTTACCTTGGGGACTGAAAAGTTCTGGTTTTCATGTTTCTGAATAATCATCAGGTGATTAGCGAAGCTAAACACCTTCCAATGAGTTGATTTACTCATGAGCTGGACATACACAGGCTATGCTGGTTGGTTTAATGATGGATTCAGAACAACAGGCACCTTCCTGGCAATTTAGTAAAAACGCTAATTTCAAAAGCTCCTGTTCTATCCACAGAAAGTGTAAACATAGAATTCTGTGGTGGCAAGGTTTCTCAAAAGTCTACTTCAGTTACTCAAAATATTTATAAATGTGTACAGCCAACCTTAAACTTGTTTGGAAATATAATTCTTATAAGTTATCGTAAACAGAAGTCTTTCGTTCAAGCATCATGCACTTTCAGATGATCGTAAACCAAACTGCGGCTGTTTAAAAGGAAGAGCTTTATGTTTGCAGTACAGGTATTTTTGTTTTCATCACAAACCCCATTTCCAGTTCTTAAGGAATAAGTAACAATTATAAACCTCTGGGGCCCAGGTGGCTAAACTGTAAAGATAGGGGATGATGATTTTTTTCCCTTATCGTCAAAAATACCCAGGAATGGACTTGTTAGAGGCCAAGTAAGAACCGTTTGAATGGTAACATTCTTCTACACAACTGGCCATGTCATGATTCATGTCTGTAACCACATGCAAGGATGAATGCAGAGGTGGCCCCACGTGGTGTGTTTGATGTAAGCAGGAAGCCAGCTGCACTCTGTTCTAATATTAGCAAAGAGGACCTGCTTTTGCAAATGGAGGATGATTTAAGGGTCTATTTTTGTGGTTCAGCAAATGCCGTTAGGAGTAGCAGAAGGTTACCCTTTTCCCATCACCTTAATTCCAGAGATATTCACAGACCTGACATTAGGCTGTTGGCTACTCGTCATAAGACTTCGCTGTCAAAGTGAATTCAGCTGATGAACTATGAACACGCTTACAGTCAGATAATAGATGAAAGAGTCTCAAGATAAACGAGGTGCTTATAGAAAACCTGGCCACAGTTGTTTAAAAGAGGATGGCAAAGGCCGTTAATTCTCGTCAGGCATTTTCAAAAGGCAGTGGGTACTTGACTTCTTACTTTGAGAGCACATTATCTTACCTTTTTGCAAGAGTGGGGCCTCCGATGTATGTTGAAAGGGGGAGTGTGCTTTTCCAAACTGACACTAAACACAGCGTCCTTCTGGAGGGAGAAGGGAAATTTTTTCCCCTCAAGTATGATAAAGGACTTTGTAGCCTCCCTTCAGGCTAACGTTTTGACCATGTTATATCACATCAAATATTCTTGTTTCTCTACACTCTCTTCCTCTTTCTTTCTCGCCCAGAATGTTCAAATTATGTCTGTGGAGGATATTAATGTGAACATTGACAATCTTTTCTCTTCAGGAACTGATCATATTAAAATTCACACTGAATTGTTCTTGGTGATCTCTTACTTCTAGCTTCACACTTTAGAATGAAGATTTCAAAAAGGTGGCTGAAACATAGAGTGTCCATACCCTTTTCCACTGAAATAGCCAGTATGCCTCCATTTATAAGTAAGTTGCATTGGGGGTTGTATCTGTTAGCATGACTAATAGCACCAAATATTTACCATTTTAAAAATTTTAGAAACTGACTGTATTTGGGTACTCTCTCTTATCTCACAAATGTAAGAGTATAAATTTGCCAAAGGAAAGATTTCATAGCGGGGTTTTTTTTTTTTTTTGATGCTAGGTTTAAAGCTCAGAACAATGTAGTCAGAATCAAATTTGAAAGAAGTGTGAGAACATTCTTCTCCAAAAAGGAGGCCAGAAACCTGTATATAGGGATCCTAGATAATTCAGAATGTCTCCCACAAGAGAGTTCCCTGCATAGTCATCTGCCCCATCCTGTTCCAGTGTTTCTCATCCCTTCATTCAGCAGACATTGACTGAGGGCTTTCTGCTGGCAGCTGCCATGCTCCATAGTTTCAAAGAAGGCTCAGGTACAGTTCTCAAAGAGGGTACCACCACCCAGCAGGGCCATCTAGATTCTCAGGGAATCTCAGCAAGGTTTAGCCAGTCCAGGCTGGGGGAATCAGGGCGTGTGTCCTGGGTAAGGCAGACCTATACTCAAGTCTTACAGGCCAAGTACATGAACAAGTGAGTTGTGGAGCTGAGTGGGATGGGGCATCATTTAGGTGGAGTCTGCTAAGGAGCTAAGGCAGGGAAAAGAATGAGAGAGAGAAGATGCGCCATCAGGGAAATATAGCCCTGGTGTGAGGCAAGGGCTGGCAGGGTGGATGGGGACAGCCCTAGATGCCCTTCTGAGGTGCAGTCAGACAAGTACATGGCTGTGGGAAACTCTCAAGTGGCATCCCATGTCACTAGACAGCAACCTAAGAGGCCTTCTGCAGTTGGCTCCCTGCCACCTCTCTGATCTCTCTCATTCCACTCCAGCCTCTGTTGGCTCTTTGTCATTCGTCCCTCAAGCCCACCAGGGTGGAAGCACTCAGCTTGTCCTTCTCTTCAGGACACTCTTCTACTGGTGGTCTAGCTCACTTCTTCACCTCCCCCAGGCCTTTGCTCCAATGCTGCCTCCTCGGTCAGGCTTTCTATGAGTGCCCTCTTGACAGCTAAAGTCCTCTCCCCCTTCTACCCTGCCCTCCACGTCTTTCTGGAGCCCTTTCTCTGTCTTAACTCTCTTCTGTAGCACTTTGCTACTTATTAGACTTTCTGCGTATCTGGCTTTGTTTATTGAATGTAAGCTCTTAGAGCCTAGAGGTTTTAGTCTTTGTTCCAGAATGGTTTCTGGTATATAATATTACTGGACCAGGCTCCTTTTACCTCACAAGCAGCAACCCAAATGCTGAGATGCTGAGGTTTGCAGCAAAGAGAGGGTATACTCGCAAAGCAGCCAAGCGAGGAGACTGGAAAACAAATCTCTGACCTGCCTCCCCAAAGCCAAGGGCTGGGGATTGTTTGGGAAATAAGGAACAGAAGCAGCAGGGAAGTCTGAGGCATGGGGTGCAGGGGGAGAGTGGAGAAAGGTGATTGGGACAAAGTGCAGTAATAGTAATCGTTGTTCTGTTCAGGTGTAACTAACTATAGGCCTCTGCATGTGCCAACATGGAGGCACTTAGCATGATCTGAGGGTGGAGTGTTCAGCTCTCTGATGTCAAAATGTCACCGAGAGGACACTCGCGCATACCCCATGAGAAGCAATCCAGTTGGAGAGTTGGTGGTCTTATCCAGTCTTAACTAGCTCAGCTCCAGCTAGACATAGCTGACTCTAAGTCCTTGGAAAATAACTCCTGGAAAGTTTATACTGTTTAGGCTACAGGCTGCTTGGAGGGCATGCAAGTCTTACAACGACCTTGATTAGTAAAGGCAGGTGAAATGTATTTGACTAATGATCACCCAGGGTTTTAATTCCTCCATTTTTTCTCCCCCCACACTTTGATCATTCCTTAATCTTGAGGGAAGAGGGGTGGTGGCCATTCTGCTACTTCCTGCATATAAGGGGCATTGACCTAACAAGGACTATAGAAATGAAACTGCTTAACATGCATTTGGAAGTATTCTCTTTTTCCCAACTTCAAGTTAATTTTGAACTCAGGGAACAAATACTACTTATGTACCAGCTGTCAAGGCATTTTTCATAGGCCCAAGATTGGTGATCAAAACTACAGACAAAGATGTACC
This sequence comes from Ovis canadensis, assembly GCF_042477335.2. Lineage (NCBI taxonomy): Eukaryota > Metazoa > Chordata > Mammalia > Artiodactyla > Bovidae > Ovis > Ovis canadensis. The sequence goes on from NC_091251.1 coordinate 76,385,726, forward strand.
CTGAGGGGCCACACAGAATGCCAGACACATTGTTAACATTCAGGCTCTTATTTTCAAGGCTTTTATTTAGGGCATAGTCAAGCCAGGGATCGGTGTTCTATCTTTTTACATACTGGAGTGTCTCGATCATTATGAGTTTGGGTCAGTTTGGCTGAAGAACTTAAAGTGTGGAAGGAACATAAGCTGAGAAAAATAAGTATAGTTTCTACAATATCCTCACCAAACAGAATCTTAACAGGGGCAGATGCCAGGGTCATCTAAAAATTTTTGTATCTGAGGACACAAGGAGAGGACCACATTTCAGCTTAGTCAAGGAAAAACAGGGGATGGGAAATTCTCTGTTGATTAGCCTAAGCCAATATGTTATAAAGAGACAGTCACAGTGAAGTTAGGGATGGCTGAAAAATTGATGACAGGCAGAACCAAGGGGTCAGCTTGATCAAACACAGAAAAATGTTTTGGATGGCATTCACAGCTAGAGAGAGAAAATGGCAGTGGGGAAGGAAAGAAGTAGATGGATTAGACATACAGAGAGATAAAATTTACAGACAGTGGTGAACTCGTGAATTACAGCCTGTTCACGAGTCACCAAGCTGGGAAAGGGGTCCTGAAACATTATGTGCAAAATTGTGCTTATCTACAAATAGTTTATGGTTACATAAACACAGATGTTGGATAAGACTAAAACTAAACAGTTTTGGATGGAGAGTGAAGGCAAGAAAACAGAGTTAAGATTGAGACAATGTTGGGATCTAATTAGAACACAAATTTTAATGAAAATAAAGATGCTCCAGTCAACTTAAGCCTGTAGTAAATCATCTGTTCCAAATAAGGTTATGCTTCCAAAAATCATTTTGGGTTTATTGTTTGGATGTTGGGATATATTTCCTAAATATATGATGTTCTCAGATGTGGTTAGGTTTATCCCAATCTATTTAAGTCAAAATATTTCTTAAGAAAGCTATGCATTACCATAAACAAATACCAGAAAGACTACTGTTGTAAAAACACTATTAAATAATACAAAAAGTATGAACTTCCAACAAGATATTTGATGATACTAATTTTTAATGTTGGTGCTTGAAGTCTAGCAGATTTGATTAGATAAAAATAAGGAGATAAATGAAGATTGGAGTTTATGAAGTGAATTTATGGGTTCTTTCAAAGAGTAAAGCACTGGATTCTTACCTTATATAATTGAAAAGATTAGGAATTGTAGTTTTGCAAGATATGTCAGCAAAGTGGTATCACTGTCCACAAGTTTAATGTCTTTTTAGACTGTACTAGTGAATGTGTGTGCCTTGTTTGGGGGGGGGGGAGGGAATGACAATACTGTTCCATTTTGCTGTGGTCAGACTGTACTTCAGTGCCATTGCTCAGCTGTGTCTGACTCTTTGTGAGCCCATGGACTGCAGCATGCCAGGCGTCCCTGTCCATAACCAACTCCCAGAGTCAACTCATGTCCATTGAGTTGGTGATGCCATCCAACTGTCTCATCCTCTGTTATCCCCTTCTCCTCCTGCCTTCCATATTTCCCAGCATCAGAGTCTTTTCAAATAAGTCAGTTTTTTGCATCAGGTGGCCAAAGTATTGGAGTTTCAGCTTCAGCATCAGTCCTTCCAGTGAATATTCAGGACTGATTTCCTTTAAGATGGACTGGTTGGATCTCCTTTGCTGTCCAAGGGACTCTCAAGAGAACACTGTGATTGGTTTTGAACACTACACTGTCAGAGGGAAAAGGACTGAAGTATGTCGAAAGTTTATTAACTGAGATGCTGAAGTTATTGGACAACCAGGAAATGTTTAGCTTGAATGAAAGGGAACTAAAAAGTTTAAAAGCTATTTTTGCACAAGAGGAATTAGAGGGTTCTACAAATCCCCCAAAGATAAAACTGAGATGAATAGAAATTATAGGGGTAAAAACAGAGTAAGGGAAGAGGACAGTACATAACTGTATCACCCTGAGGGCAAAGAAAGCTGGTAATGTGATGGAGAAACCATATTGCGTGATCCTGACTCTCATGCCAACCACTGGACAGGACCATTAGTTCAGGGCAGTGTGGTTCTCTTCAGAGTAAGGTTAATGGCTTCAGGGTGGTGAGGGAGCTGCAACTATACACCAGTGAATGAAATGCTAATGAGCCAGCTGTTTGCCAGTATAGTGATCCTACATTCTTCTTCCTGTGGATATTGCTGCACCCAAACCATCTGAGAAAGTTAGGAACATGGCATATTCTTAAAAGTCTTTCAAAAACAAAATCCAAACTTTTTGGCACATATGTGAGCATCAGACAAATTTCCCAGTTGGGAAGTTTTCCATTAAGTTTAGCCTGATTGTTTCTTTTATCCCTGTTGAGGTATCTAGGAAATCTCATGGAATCATCCTTGAATACAATTTTCTTACAGGTTGTTCTCAGTGTGAGAGAAAAATTACTGATCATTTTCAATTAAAGAGATGATGTAGGTGAAAGATCTTTGTAAAGTATTAAGTGTAATAAAAGTACAACCTATCATTATCATTGTTTAGATTATATGACTATTATGTTAATTTGTTCTTTAGAGTTTACTCTATAATTTCTTAGATCTTGTTATTTTTCTATATTGCATCTGTTCCTCTTCAAAATGCATTACAATGTCTCAGGCTGAATATATTAATGTGAACTAAAAATTAGATCATGGAAACACTACATGGTCCCCTTACCATCTAGCTCTGGTCTTTCAGAGTAAAACCTAAAATAAAACCTAACAAATATAACTTGATTTTTTAGTGAGTGTTGATTTTGTTCTCAGATATATGGTAGTAACATGGAAACACTCTTGTGACCCTTGAGTTCTAAGATAATATCTACATAAATACACAACAAACAAAATATAGTGTAAAACTTAGTGAATGAAAAAAAACTCATCTGCTAAATCCCATTTTTCTCTTCATTAGCTTAGTTATGTGTCGGATGAGATGAGAGATAAAGTTGGGAAAAGTTAAGTTAAAACATAAATTTCTTTAACAGAGATTAGTAGGGTATAAATAGGGGAGGAAATGACTACCAGAAAGATTTGAGGAAGTGCATGAATAATACTGGAATATATTTATCCATTATTGCCTCTAAGAGCAACTCTTTTCTTTATGTTCCCTCTTTACTTTAAGGTACATCAGAAACCAACATAACATTGTAAAGCAATTTTCCTCCAATTAAAAAATAAATTTAAAAATTAAAAATACTTATTTTTTAAATTCTGTTTATCATTCAATTTCCAGCAATCAAAGGAAACTGTTTTTGATGAAATCAGATGATTACGGGTCTTTGATTAAAAATGGAACGGTCAACAGGGCATGCTGACGTTATAGTTGCATTCTTTTCTACACAAGTTGTAACTTTTAAATGGTTTAATAACAGATTTATTTTAAAATACAGTAAGAGAAAACACTTGATCTTCATTATTGAGCACACATTGAATTTATTTTCTTGATGTTAATTCATCTGATGGACAGCTGACTCTCCTGCCACATGGTGTTTATTTCCCAGACAGTATATCCTCATGCTTTAGGAGAAGGATGCCATCTTGACCCTCAGGCCTTGGAAGGAGTTCTTACTCTCTGAAAGTTCTTAGTATTGGGATTGATTCAGCAATCTCTGATCCTGGAAATGAGGAAAAATTAATCCCCTGACCTCATTAAGTCAAGTAATACTTTGTCCTGATTGCTCTCAATTACTTTGGATTTGAAAGTGAATTTTTGACGTTCCATGCTGGGCTTAACTTGTATAACAGAGGCCTCTTTAGATTTAGTTCTTAGAAGTGCTTGTATTATGTCTTTGCAGAGATGGATTTTCTTGTGTGTGTTAGAAAGGTAAGCAAAAATATAAAGGCTCAGGAAAATTCCCTCCATGTCAATCTCCCTCTTTATTTGCTTCAACTTCCTGCACAGAAACAGTTTGACACTGTTCTTCAGAATGTTCTTTCCTGAAGAGGTGCTCTTGATTGAGTAACACTTGCCCTTTCATTCCAGTGAGTCCTGTCTGCTTGGAATCATCTGGGCCTGCACCAGTTTGAAGCAAATTACTTGCCCTGAACATAAGAGAATCTGAAAGATGTGATATTTGTTTGATAAATCTTTTTAAAATTTTATTTTTATGTTTTACTGGGCCTTGGGAGTATGATAAGAAAATAGAAGATTCAGGGGCAAAAAGTTGGAAGGAAAGAAAATGAGTTTATTTGTAAAAGAAAACTAGAATTCTGAAGGATTGGCTTCTCAGAGGCTACAGGGCTATTAAGGGATAAAACTCAAAATTGTCCAGGTTAGAGATTGTAGGCACATGGTAGAAGGAAAAAGAACTCGTCTTTTGCTTTTTTGTGTGCAAAGTACCTTTTCTCTAACAATGGGCTATGGTGTGATTTGCATGCTTCATTAAAATATGGCAAGTTTACTCTCAACGGAAAACTAAGTCTTTGCCTGGGAGGCAGCAAAGCCTAATTCCTTTGAATCACTAACTTCCACTGAAACCAGAGAGGAAGGTGTTTCCTTTCACAGTTCCTCCATTTGCCTTAAGAACAGAAGATACTGTTTTTATTGAGATACTGTGTTTATTGAGACACAACTTACCACCCTATCATAACTCACCACTTCTATCCACTGGCTTTAGTTGTCTTTCCTCTTTACTGTGATTCTTCAGAAATAGAATAGCACTGGTGCTGCCTAAGGTTTTGTCCACCACACCAGAGAACAGGCTCATTTCATTCAACACTGATAATACACTAGGTAGTTTTAAAATTGATTTGTGAGAGAAACTTATTTCTTCAGTAGGATGGTTAAGTATCTCCCGTACAAAAGTAAATAGCACTATTTATTTCCTACTAAGAGAAATTAAATGAAGAGGTGAGGTGTCTATAGCTAGCTGGCATTGGATTAGTCATTGTTAATAGTGCCTCTTGTCAATCTGGAAAATGAGTGGTTTGAAAAAGGTTTATGTCAACCACTGAGAATGTGTCACCATTGGCTGGAACACAAAGGATACACTAGGCTGGTTTCACCAAGGCTGGTGTGTTGTTCCAGGAGGCCTCTCCAATGCCTGCAGTTTAAAAATTATAAAGACGGTAAATTCTGACCCACAATGCAAAACAGCACTGATAATAAGGTTAATAGGATAAATCTGTTGCTCAGCCATTTAGAATATACTTATTTCCTATCTAATTAGATGAATGATTAACTTTTGAATGGAAGGATTAAAAATATAGTCCCATGACATCAGGAAATAGAATCTGAATAACAGTCATTATTCGGAAACTGCCATTACTTTATCTTACTCAAGTTTTAAAAAATTAAGCTTCTCAGCTGTGAAACCCAGGCATCTGAAATATTTAGCTCACTTCCTGAGTGTCCTTAGCCATCAGTACTAGTGTGGGAAATACAACGAGCCCTTTGGCAAGTTACCCAGCAGCGTGTGTAGGAGTTGCTCTTAAAAATGCAATTGATCATCTGTTCCCATAAAATTTCTTTCACAGACACTTGCCTCTGTAAAAATGCATTTAACATTAAGAGTCTGACTTTAATCTGGATTTTTGGTTTTAAACTCTTCTGAAAGAAGAAAAGGTGGGTGGGAAGAGAAAAAGAGTCAGGTTTGGTTGTAGGTGTGTTACGTGTCTGCTACTTACTTATAAAAGGATTAGTTCTCCTTTCTCTCACTTGTAATAAGACACAAAGAGCAATAGAAAAGATAATTAATAGATTTCACAGCTCATAAAAATCAGGCATAATCAGTGTGATTTAGGAGGGACTTACCAGAGTGAAACCACCACGATTGAATGGTGGGATGATTGATTTTGAACACAGGGACTCTGTGGATTTTAGTTGCCATAAAAACTGAATATTACACATTTCTTAGTGACTGGAAGGAGGAAAAGTCAGAAAAAACAATAACTAATGTTTGCAAATGCAGAATTTTGTGGTAGAATCAGCCTTTTCTTTTATGGTTCAAAAGTTCTGTGGTAATCAGCAACAGTCATTTATAGAATAAGGTCTTATGTCCCCCTTACCTAATGAGTTTATCCATTAATATATTAATATTTATTAAGCAAGTACTATGTGCAACACCACTGCTGAGTACTGAAATTTAAAATATGGTATCATCAGCCATGAGAGTAGGTTTAGTGCAAAAGCTAAGCAATTATGTGCCATCCAGTGTGATCCACATCGCTTCTTAGATGAGATCTAATGGAGGATATAGACATACCTTGCTGTAAGCATGTGCCAGCTGGAAATGAGACTGTTCAACCAGGTATCATAAAGAAGGGAGAGGCAGAGAGGAAAACTGAATACCCAGCACTTTCCAGGGCCTGGCCCATGAACATGAGTGTCTCATCCATATAGTAGGTGAGCCCTGTAGTGGAGAAGGATGCCACAGCCTGGCATGATGGAATGTGGTGAACCAAGGGAACTGCCTGGCCACTGGCCTCTATCATATGGTCACAGGAACCCTCAACATCTTGGAGCTCTAGGTAGTAACTCCTTTCTTCCTAACTCCAAAGTGTCCTAATGGTTGAAGGCCCTCTGGCCATTGATGTACATTCCTTAGAGCTTGACTTGTTTGCAAGCACTTGATCTTTTTCTGGGCTTCCTAGGTGGCGCTAGTGGTAAAGAACCTGCCTGCTGATGTAAGACATGCTGGTTTGATATCTGAGTCGGGAATATCTCCTGGAGAAGAAAATGGCAACCCACTTCAGTTTTCATGCCTGGAGAATCCCATGCACAGAGGAGCCTGGAGGGCTACAGTCCCTGGGGTCACAAAGAGTAGGACACACTTAGTGGCTAAACAACAATAACAACAATATATTAAATATAAAATCAAACTTCTTTACTTTTATAACATCTTCCATACTCCCTGGAGATGTGCATGGTTAACTGTTGGACCTCTTCATGGTCCTACAGAAGACATATTTTTACATATAAGCACCCATCTGCTCTCAGTGAATTGAAAAATAGAGTCTAGTTTAACTCTGTGAAGCAATAGTTAGAACTGGACATGGAACAACAGACTGGTTCCAAATAGGAAAAGGAGTACGTCAAGGCTGTATATTGTCACCCTGCTTATTTAACTTCTATGCAGAGTACATCATGAGAAACGCTGGACTGGAAGAAACATAAGCTGGAATCAAGATTGCCAGGAGAAATATCAATCACCTCAGATATGCAGATGATACCACCCTTATGGCAGAAAGTGAAGAGGAACTAAAAAGCCTCTTGATGAAAGTGAAAGAGGAGAGTGAAAAAGTTGGCTTAAAGCTCAACATTCAGAAAATGAAGATCATGACATCACTCCATGGGAAATAGATGGGGAAACAGTGGAAACAGTGTCAGACTTTATTTTGGAGGGCTCCCAAATCACTGCAGAGGGTGATTGCAGCCATGAAATTAAAAGATGCTTACTCCTTGGAAGAAAAGTTATGACCAACCTAGACAGCATATTCAAAAGCAGAGACATTACTTTGCTGACTAAGGTCCGTCTAGTCAAGGCTATGGTTTTTCCTGTGGTCATGTATGGATGTGAGAGTTGGACTGTGAAGTAAGCTGAGTGCTGAAGAATTGGTGCTTTTGAACTGTGGTGTTGGGGAAGACTCTTGAGAGTCCCTTGGACTGCAAGGAGATCCAATCAGTCCATTCTGAAGGAGATCAACCCTGGGATTTCTTTGGAAGGAATGATGCTAAAGCTGAAACTCCAGTACTTTGGCCACCTCATGAGAAGAGTTGACTCATTGGAAAAGACTTCGATGCTGGGAGGGACTGGGTGCAGGAGGAGAAGGGGATGACAGAGGATGAGATGGCTGGATGGCATCACGGACTCAATGGACGTGAGTCTGAGTGAACTCCGGGAGATGGTGATGGACAGGGAGGCCTGGCGTGCTGCGATTCATGGGGTCTCAAAGAGTCGGACACGACTGAGCAACTGAACTGAACTGAACTGAAAATAAATTTAAATATTTCTCAATTTTTCATTATGACCCACAGCAAGAAACACATCTTACATTCCAATGCAGTACACAGATGTCTGTGTATGTATCTATGAAAGATGGAAACAATGCATTTATGAATCAGAACACTTGACCTTACTATGTTCAATTCACTCTGATGTTTTCTATTCTATTTTAGTCTATCATTTTAAATTAGAAAATGTCAGAGCAACTCACTGGATTGATATTATGACCAATGAATGGATTGTAACCTATAGTTTGAAAATCACTAATTTAAATGGTCCACCTTGGAGATTGGATTTTCAGACAATTCCTTGGTTTCCCATTCCTTGGGTACTTCCTGCTTTTTTGGATGATGTCAAGTGTATGGGGGTGGCTCCCAGGACGTCAGAGTGGTGGTCCCACAACTCCTCACAGGACACCTCTGGACTTGTGTACTTGGCTGAGTGTCCACACAGGCTGTGTATCAGAAAAGGAGTAAATGCTGGACCAAAGTGTTTGTGCCATAGAAACTCTCGTTTGCATCATGGATTACTTTCTTATCTTCTGCTCATTGCTAGAATAAACAAGTGCATATGGGGCCTAGAGACGTCCAGGTAACACCAATAGAGCATTAAGGTGATACAGTCATTCATGATGTTCAACTAGTCCACAGAGAGTGTCAGTGTCTATAGTGTTGCTTATCAGCATTAAAGGACACATGTCTCCACTGCTTCAGGAGGCTGCACTCTAAGTGGCTTCTCTTGCCTGTGGACAAGGCCCTCTCTCCTCAGTCTGGATTAAAGACTCTTTCACACCTAGAATGCTGTTTGTCTAGGTTCCCACAGCAACCCTCCAAGACCAACCAATGCATGAGTTCTTTGTTTTACAGTTTCTGCAGCCTGGAATGTCCTTTTCATTGTTCTCTGCCTATTTATTTATTTATTGGCCACACTGCTGGGCATGTGGGACCTTAGTTCCTCAAAAGGGATTGAACCCGTGACCCCTGCATTACAGTGAAAGTCGCTCAGTCGTGTCCCCATGGACTATACAGACCATGAAATTCTCCAGGCCAGAATACTGGAGTGGGTAGCGTTTCCCTTCTCCAGGGGATCTTCCCAACCCAGGGATCAAACCCAGGTCTCCTGCATTGCAGGTGAATTCTTTACCAGCTGAGCCACAAGGTAAGCCCCCTGCATTGGAAGCATGCAATCTTAACCACTGGACCACCAGGGAAGTCCCCTGCCCATTTACATTTTAACTCCTGCTCGTTCTCTAAGGGCCAGTACAAATCTACCTTTCCAGAAGCTTTCTGACCTGCTGCTAGGCATGCTGAATTAACAATCTTTGTCTGGGTTTTCACAGCACTTTGCTTTTATGTGCTTAGTTGCTCAGTTGTGTCTGACTCTTTGCGACCCTATGCACTGTAGCCAGCCGGGCTTCTCTGTCTGTGGGGATTCTCTAGGCAAGAATACTGGCCTGGGTTGCCATGCCCTCCTCCAGGGGATCTTCCCAACCCAGGGAACCCAGGTCTCCTGCGTTGGGAGGCTGATTCTTTACTGTCTGAGCCTTATAGCGCTTATTTAATACTTAGTATTATAATTGGCTGTTTACTTTCTCTGCTAAAATAGAATTCACATTGTTACTCTGGCTATTAGTCCTTCTACGATATGGACCTGCTTGCTCTTCTTCTTCACCTCATACCACTCTCCCCTCTGCCCATTCCACTGGCTCCCATGTACCTTCATAATGCTTTCTAGACACACCAGGTGCACTCCTGGAGTACGGGTAGTTCAGTTCAGTTCAGTTCAGTCGCTCAGTCGTGTCAGACTCTTTGCGACCCCATGAATCGCAGCACACCAGGCCTCCCTGTCCATCAACAACTCCTGGGGTCCACCCAAACCCATGTTCATTGATTCGGTGATGCCATCCAACCATCTCATCCTCTGTTGTCCCCTTGAAGAAGGAATTCGTAGGGCCTGGACTCCATCTTAGGCCTGTTCATGCTGATCATGCTCAGCCACCTTTCCAATGGACTCAACTCTGTATTTAGTGCCTGTGAAAACAACAACAGAAGGATAAGACCCCCTCCAGACCAGGGAACCTTGAAGATCATATCTAGGTTACTCATCACCTAAGAGAAAACATACACTAATCACCATGGCTCCCATGTACCTTCATAATGCTTTCTAGACACACCAGGTGCACTCCTGGAGTAGGGGTAGTTCAGTTCAGTTCAGTTCAGTCACTCAGTCATGTCCGACTCTTTGCGACCCCATGAATCGCAGCACGCCAGGCCTCCCTGTCCATCACCATCTCCCGGAGTTCACTCAGACTCACGTCCATCGAGCCCATGATGCCATCCAGCCATCTCATCCTCTGTCATCCCCTTCTCCTCCTGCCCCAATCTCTCCCAGCATCAAAGTCTTTTCCAATGAGTCAACTCTTCTCATGAGGTGGCCAAAATACGGGAGCTTCAGCTTTAGCATCATTCCTTCCAAAGAAATCCCAGGGCTGATCTCCTTCAGAATGGACTGGTTGGATCTCCTTGCAGTCCAAGGGACTCTCAAGAGTCTTCTCCAACATCACAGTTCAAACGCATCAATTCTTCGGCGCTCAGCCTTCTTCACAGTCCAACTCTCACATCCATACATGACCACAGGAAAAACCATAGCCTTGACTAGATGGATCTTAGTCGGTAAAGTAATGTCTCTGCTTTTGAATATACTATCTAGGTTGGTCATAACTTTTCTTCCAAGGAGTAAGAGTCTTTTAATTTCATGGCTGCAATCACCCTCTGCAGTGATTTTGGAGCCCAAAAAAGTAAAGTCTGACACTGTTTCTACTGTTTTCCCATCTATTTCCCATGAAATGATGGGACCAGATGCCATGATTTTCGTTTTCTGAATGTTGAGCTTTAAGCCAACTTTTTCACTCTCCTCTTTCACTGTCATCAAGAGGCTTTTTAGTTCCTCTTCACTTTCTGCCATAAGGGTGGTGTCATCTGCATATCTGAGGTTATTGATATTTCTCCTGGCAATCTTGATTCCAGCTTGTGTTTCTTCCAGTCCAGCATTTCTCATGATGTACTCTGCATAGAAGTTAAATAAGCAGGGTGACAATATACAGCCTTGACGTACTCCTTTTCCTATTTGAAACCAGTCTGTGGTTCCATGTCCAGTTCTAACTGTTGCTTCCTGACCTCCATATAGATTTCTCAAGAGGCAGGTCAGGTGGTCTGGTATTCCCATCTCTTTCAGAATTTTCCACAGTTTATTGTGAACCACACAGTCAAAGGCTTTGGCATAGTCCATAAAGCAGATATAGATGTTTTTCTGGAACTCTCTTGCCTTTTCCATGATCCAGCGGATGTTGGCAATTTGATCTCTGGTTCCTCTGCCTTTTCTAAAACCAGCTTGAACATCAGGGAGTTCACGGTTCACATATTGCTGAAGTCTGGCTTGGAGAATTTTGAGCATTACTTTACTAGCATGTGAGATGAGTGCAATTGTGCGGTAGTTTGAGCATTCTTTGGCATTGCCTTTCTTTGGAATTGGAATGAAAACTGACCTTTTCCAGTCCTTTTCATTATAGGGGACTGGAATGCAAAAGTAGGAAGTCAAGAAACACCTGGAGTAACAGGCAAATTTGACTTTGGTATGCAGAATGAAGCAGGGCAAAGACTAATAGAGTTTTGCCAAGAAAATGCACTGATCATAGCAAACACCCTCTTCCAACAACACAAGAGAAGACTATACACATGGACATCACCAGATGGTCAACACCAAAATCAGATTGATTATATTCTTTGCACCCAAAGATGGAGAAGCTCTATACAGTCAGCAAAAACAAGACCAGGAGCTGATTGTGGCTCAGATCATGAACTCCTTATTGCCAAATTCAGACTGAAATTGAAGAAAGTGGAGAAAACCACTAGCCCATTCAGGTATGACCTAAATCAATTCCCTTATGATTATACAGTGGAAGTGAGAAATAGATTTAAGGGTCTAGATCTGATAGATAGAGTGCCTGATGAACTATGGAATGAGGTTCGTGACATTGTACAGGAGACAGGGATCAAGACCATCCCCATGGAAAAGAAATGCAAAAAAGAAAAATGGCTGTCTGGGGAGTCCTTACAAATAGCTGCGAAAAGAAGAGAGGCTAAAAGCAAAGGAGAAATGGAAAGATATAAGTGTCTGAATGCAGAGTTCCAAAGAATAGCAAGGAGAGATAAGAAAGCCTTCCTCAGCGATCAATGCAAAGAAATAGAGGAAAAGAACAGAATGGGAAAGACTAGAGATCTCTTCAAGAAAATTAGAGATACCAAGGGAACATTTCATGCAAAGATGGGCTCGATAAAGGACAGAAATGGTCTGGACCTAACAGAAGCAGAAGATATTAAGAAGAGGTGGCAAGAATACGCAGAAGAACTGTACAAAAAACATCTTCACGACCCAGATAATCATGATGATGTGATCACTAATCTAGAGCCAGACATCTTGGAATGTGAAGTCAAGTGGGCCTTAGAAAGCATCACTGCGAACAAAGCTAGTGGAGGTGATGGAATTCCAGTTGAGCTGTTTCAAATCCTGAAAGATGATGCTGTGAAAGCGCTGCACTAAATATGCCAGCAAGTTTGGAAAACTCAGCGGTGGCCACAGGAGTAGGGGTAAGGGGAATCAAACTCTTCCCCCAGACTCTCTGTAGGAATAGCTTTCTTTTGTCTTTTTTAAAAATGTATTATTTATTATATTTTTATTTATTTATTTTTGGCTGTGCCAGGTCTTAGTTGGGCATGCAAGATCTTTGGCTGTAATATATGAACTCAGCTGTGGCATGTGAGATTAATTCCCTGACCAGGAATCGAACCAGAGACCCCTGTATTGTGAGCACAGAGTCTTCCCTTTGGACCAACAGAGAAGTCCCTCTTTTAAAAAAGAGTCCTTTCTTGGCTGATCACCTAATCTGCAATAGTTACCTTATTACTCTTCAGTATATAAACCCATTGTAGTTTTATAGCATTTATCACTACCTAATTTTCTTATTTGTTCATTATTTAACTAGGTCCACTATATTTTAAGCTTCATGAAAACTGAACTGGCTTTTGCCTTATTTAGTGATGTATCCTTGTTGTCTAGAACAGTGCTTGGTATGTAGTAGGTGTTTATTAAATGTTTGTTGGATAAATTAAAATGATTAAAATATATATTGTTTGATGAAAAAGTCTATGCTGTTCTTCTTTAGATCTTTATAATTCTGAACACATTGGCTTGAACATGATTTGAAGCTCAATAACCATTAATGACCGAAATAATCCACCTTATAAGATAGTAAAGAAATGAAAAATGAACAGTGGTAATCTCAGAATCCCTCATAAAATGTGTTGCTGTATTATATGATCAATGCATACATAGTTACTATTGTCAAAAACAATATGCCAAATGTTAATTTAGCATCTACTATATGCAAGCCACTTTAAATTGCATTTTCTAATTTTATTTTTTGAGCAATCATATGTATTATTGTTTTCTTTGGTGCATTTGGTAACTGAGTTCAAAGAGGCAAAGTAATTTGTTATATAGTGACACAGTACACATAAAAATGAGGATATGGCCTAATTGGCCAGCCCATGCTATTTCAGTTGTTGTTGTTCAGTTGCCAAGTCGTGCCTGACTCTTTGAGACCCCATGGACTGCAGCATGCCAGGTTACCCTATCTCCTGGAGTTTGCTCAAACTCATGTCCATTGAGTTGGTTATGCCATCCAACCATCCCATCCTCTGTTGCCCCTTTCTCCTCCTGCCTTTAATCTTTCCTAGCATCAGGGTCTCTTCCAAAGACTCAGCTCTTCACATCAAATGGCCAAAGTATTGGAGTTTCAGCTTCAGCATCAGTCCTTCAGGATTGGTTTCCATTAGGATTGACAGGCCTGATCTTGCTGTCTAAAGGAGTCTCAAGAGTTTTCTCCAGCACCATAATTCAAAAGCATCAATTCTTTGGAGCTCAGCCTTCTTTCTGGTCCAACTCTCACATCTGTATGTATACAAATAAATAATATTATAAAAGTCTTGGGAAATTAAAAACATATATTGCTGAAAACAGCTGTCTTACTTTGAATTGATTGGTGCCATTTTTACATTTTACCTATTAAAATTTTTTCTTTCTTTCTTTCTTTTTTTTTTTTTTTGGCCATTTGGCATGCGATATCTTAGTTCCCCAACCAAGGATCAAACCAACATCTTCTGCATTGGAAGAACAGAGTAGTCTTAATGACTGGACCACTAAGGAAGGTCTCAAGTTTTTTTTTTTTTTTTTGAGACTCTTCTTTTCATACTTATCTATTGATTTCAATAGTCACAGGAAAGAAGTAGTCATCTGCCCCTTTCATATTAGCACTCCCATTCTTAAGCTAGTCTGCATGGACACCCCTCATGGTATTGTGTGTTCCACTGATGTGTTCATTTTTAGAACAGAATGTCGTGATCTCACATCTCTCAAAATGACTTTAATGTGGTTTTAAAGTAAGTACTCATTTTCTTTTTTAATGGTAGTATGAGGCAATATTTTTAAGGGATAAATGACAGTTTGGAAAAATGTTTACTTTTGTTGCATGTCACATGTTCAGTGCCAAATTTGTTCATTTTTTGTCCTTGGTACAGGACTGACAACTCAGGCAGGAAGCTCAGGACACTGCAGTCACCACTGGGCATACCCCTTGGTCCTATAGCTCTGGCACTTGAAACTAGGCCCTGGGTTGTGCATAGCAAAGGCCCCAGTCCACTTGGCAGGCATGCTTTTTTGTTTTTTCAACTTTCCTACATTTTTTGAACTATCATTAAAAGTCAGGAGTTCCTCTTTCTCTTTCTCTCACCACTCCCACTTTCTCTCTCACATGCACACTTCTACCTGATTTCTCTCAAAAAATTAAAATACATACCAACACTGAGTGATAGTAATCGACAAGAGCTGAGTCATAGACACTCCCTTAGGTGGTGCCTTTACTTTCTCCTGTCCTCCACCTTGGGGAATGCTTATTGTTTGTTTTTTTTTTTTAAATTTTTAGTTTTTTATTTTTTAAATTTTAAAATCTTTAATTCTTACATGCATTCCCAAACATGAACCCCCCTCCCACCTCCCTCCCCAGAACATCTTTCTGGGTCATCCCCATGCACCAGCCCCAAGCATGCTGCATCCTGCGTCAGACATAGACTGGCGATTCAATTCACATGATAGTATACATGTTAGAATGTCATTCTCCCAAATCATCCCACCCTCTCCCTCTCCCTCTGAGTCCAAAAGTCCATTATACACATCTGTGTCTCTTTCCCTGTCTTGCATACAGGGTCATCATTGCCATCTTCCTAAATTCCATATATGTGTGTTAGTATACTGTATTGGTGTTTTTCTTTCTGGCTTACTTCACTCTGTATAATCGGCTCCAGTTTCATCCATCTCATCAGAACTGATTCAAATGAATTCTTTTTAACGGCTGAGTAATACTCCATTGTGTATATGTACCACAGCTTTCTTATCCATTCATCTGCTGATGGACATCTAGGTTGTTTCCATGTCCTGGCTATTATAAACAGTGCTGCGATGAACATTGGGGTACATGTGTCTCTTTCAATTCTGGTTTCCTCGGTGTGTATGCCCAGAAGTGGGATTGCTGGGTCATAAGGTAGTTCTATTTCCAGTTTTTTAAGGAATCTCCACACTGTTCTCCATAGTGGCTGTACTAGTTTGCATTCCCACCAACAGTGTAGGAGGGTTCCCTTTTCTCCACACCCTCTCCAGCATTTATTGCTTGCAGATTTTTGGATCGCAGCCATTCTGACTGGTGTGAAGTGGTACCTCATTGTGGTTTTGATTTGCATTTCTCTAATAATGAGTGATGTTGAGCATCTTTTCATGTGTTTGTTAGCCATCCGTATGTCTTCTTTGGAGAAATGTCTATTTAGTTCTTTGGCCCATTTTTTGATTGGGTCGTTTATTTTTCTGGAGTTGAGCTGCAGAAGTTGCTTGTATATTTTTGAGATTAGTTGTTTGTCAGTTGCTTCATTTGCTATTATTTTCTCCCATTCAGATGGCTGTCTTTTCACCTTGCTTATATTTTCCTTTGTTGTGCAGAAGCTTTTAATTTTAATTAGATCCCATTTGTTTATTTTTGCTTTTATTTCCAGCATTCTGGGAGGTGGATCATAGAGGATCCTGCTGTGATTTATGTCTGAGAGTGTTTTGCCTATGTTCTCCTCTAGGAGTTTTATAGTTTCTGATCTTACATTTAGATCTTTAATGCATTTTGAGTTTATTTTTGTGTGCGGTGTTAGAAAGTGATCTAGTTTCATTCTTTTACAAGTGGTTGACCAGTTTTCCCAGCACCACTTGTTAAAGAGATTGTCTTTACTCCATTGTATATTCTTGCCTCCTTTGTCAAAGATAAGGTGTCCATATGTGTGTGGATTTATCTCTGGGCTTTCTATTTTGTTCCATTGATCTATATGTCTGTCTTTGTGCCAGTACCATACTGTCTTGATGACTGTGGCTTTGTAGTAGAGCCTGAAGTCAGGCAAGTTGATTCCTCCAGCTCCATTCTTCTTTCTCAAGATTGCTTTGGCTATTCGAGGTTTTTTGTATTTCCATACAAAGCTTGAAATTATTTGTTCTAGTTCTGTGAAAAATGTGGCTGGTAGCTTGATAGGGATTGCATTGAATTTGTAAATTGCTTTGGGTAGTATACTCATTTTCACTATATTGATTCTTCCAATCCATGAACATGGTATATTTCTCCATCTATTAGTGTCCTCTTTGATTTCTTTCATCAGTGTTTTATAGTTTTCTATATATAGGTCTTTAGTTTCTTTAGGTAGATATATTCCTAAGTATTTTATTCTTTTCGTTGCAATGGTGAATGGAATTGTTTCCTTAATTTCTTTTTCTACTTTCTCATTATTCGTGTATAGGAATGCAAGGGATTTCTGTGTGTTGATTTTATATCCTGCAACTTTACTATATTCATTGATGAGCTCTAGTAATTTTCTGGTGGAGTCTTTAGGGTTTTCCATGTAGAGGATCATGTCATCTGCAAACAGTGAGAGTTTTACTTCTTCTTTTCCAATTTGGATTCCTTTTATTTCTTTTTCTGCTCTGATTGCTGTGGCCAAAACTTCCAGAACTATGTTGAATAGTAGCGGTGAAAGTGGACACCCTTGTCTTGTTCCTGACTTTAGGGGAAATGCTTTCAATTTGTCACCATTGAGGATAATGTTTGCTGTGGGTTTGTCATAGATAGCTTTTATTATGTTGAGATATGTTCCTTCTATTCCTGCTTTCTGGAGAGTTTTTATCATAAATGGATGTTGAATTTTGTCAAAGGCCTTCTCTGCATCTATTGAGATAATCATATGGTTTTTATTTTTCAATTTGTTAATGTGGTGAATTACATTGATTGATTTGCGGATATTGAAGAATCCTTGCATCCCTGGGATAAAGCCCACTTGGTCATGATGTATGATCTTTTTAATGTGTTGCTGGATTCTGATTGCTAGAATTTTGTTGAGGATTTTTGCATCTATGTTCATCAGTGATATTGGCCTGTAGTTTTCTTTTTTTGTGACATCTTTGTCAGGTTTTGGTATTAGGGTGATGGTGGCCTCATAGAATGAGTTTGGAAGTTTACCTTCCTCTGCAATTTTCTGGAAGAGTTTGAGTAGGATAGGTGTTAGCTCTTCTCGAAAATTTTGGTAGAATTCAGCTGTGAAGCCATCTGGACCTGGGCTTTTGTTTGCTGGAAGATTTCTGATTACAGTATCAATTTCCGTGCTTGTGATGGGTCTGTTAAGATTTTCTATTTCTTCCTGGTTCAGTTTTGGAAAATTGTACTTTTCTAAGAATTTGTCCATTTCTTCCACGTTGTCCATTTTATTGGCATACAACTGCTGATAGTAGTCTCTTATGATCTTTTGTATTTCTGTGTTGTCTGTTGTGATCTCTCCATTTTCATTTCTAATTTTATTGATTTGATTTTTCTCTCTTTGCTTCTTGATGAGTCTGGCTAATGGTTTGTCAATTTTATTTATCCTTTCAAAGAACCAGCTTTTGGCTTTGTTGATTTTTGCTATGGTCTCTTTTGTTTCTTTTGCATTTATTTCTGCCCTAATTTTTAAGATTTCTTTCCTTCTACTCACTCTGGGGTTCTCCAACTCTTCCTTTTCTAGTTGCTTTAGTTGTAGAGTTAGGTTATTTATTTGACTTTTTTCTTGTTTCTTGAGGTATGCCTGTATTGCTATGAACTTTCCTCTTAGCACTGCTTTTATAGTGTCCCACATGTTTTGGGTTGTTGTGTTTTCATTTTCATTAGTTTCTATGCATATTTTGATTTCTTTTTTGATTTCTTCTGTGATTTGTTGGTTATTCAGAAGTGTGTTGTTCAACCTCCATATGTTAGAATTTTTAATAGTTTTTCTCCTGTAATTGAGATCTAATCTTAATGCATTATGGTCAGAAAAGATGCTTGGAATGATTTCGATTTTTTTGAATTTATCAAGTTTAGATTTATGGCCCAGGATGTGATCTATCCTGGAGAAGGTTCCATGAGCACTTGAAAAAAAGGTGAAATTCGTTGTTTTGGGGTGAAATGTCCTATAGATATCAATTAGGTCTAACTGATCTAATGTATCATTTAAAGTTTGCGTTTCTTTGTTAATTTTCTGTTTAGTTGATCTGTCCATAGGTGTGAGTGGGGTATTAAAGTCTCCCACTATTATTGTGTTATTGTTGATTTCCCCTTTCATACTTGTTAGCATTTGTCTTACATATTGCGGTGCTCCTATATTGGGTGCATATATATTTATAATTGTTATATCTTCTTCTTGGATTGTTCCTTTGATCATTATGTAGTGGCCTTCTTTGTCTCTTTTCACAGCCTTTGTTTTAAAGTCTATTTTATCGGATATGAGTATTGCCACTCCTGCTTTCTTTTGGTCTCTATTCGCGTGGTATATCTTTTTCCAGCCCTTCACTTTCAGTCTGTATGTGTCCCTTGTTTTGAGGTGGGTCTCTTGTAAGCAGCATATAGAGGGGTCTTGTTTTTGTATCCATTCGGCCAGTCTTTGTCTTTTGGTTGGGGCGTTCAACCCATTTACGTTTAAGGTAATTATTGATAAGTGTCTAGAGGATATCCTTTAGAATTTGTTGGAGAGCTGGTTTGGTGGTGCTGAATTCTCTCAGCTTTTGCTTGTCTGTAAAGCTTTTGATTTCTCCTTCGTATTTGAATGAGATCCTTGCTGGGTACAGTAATCTGGGCTGTAGGTTATTGTCTTTCATCACTTTAAGTATGTCTTGCCATTCCCTCCTGGCCTGAAGAGTTTCTATTGACAGATCAGCTGTTATCCTTATGGGAATCCCCTTGTGTGTTATTTGTTGTTTTTCCCTTGCTGCTTTTAATATTTGTTCTTTGTGTTTGATCTTTGTTAATTTGATTAATATGTGTCTTGGGGTGTTTCGCCTTGGGTTTATCCTATTTGGGACTCTCTGTGTTTCTTGGACTTGGGTGATTATTTCCTTCCCCATTTTAGGGAAGTTTTCAACTATTATCTCCTCAAGGATTTTCTCATGATCTTTCTTTCTGTCTTCTTCTTCTGGGACTCCTATAATTCGAATGTTGGAGCATTTCATATTGTCCTGGAGGTCTCTGAGATTGTCCTCGTTTCTTTTAATTCGTTTTTCTTGTTTCCACTCTGATTCATTTATTTCTACCATTCTATCTTCTATTTCACTAATCCTATCTTCTGCCTCCGTTATTCTACTATTTGTTGCCTCCAGAGTGTTTCTGATCTCATTTATTGTGTTATTCATTATATTTTGACTCTTTTTTATTTCTTCTAGGTCCTTGTTAAACCTTTCTTGCATCTTCTCAATCCTTGTCTCTAGGCTATTTATCTGTGTTTCCATTTTGATTTCAAGATTTTGGATCATTTTCACTATCAATATTCGGAATTCCTTCTCCGGTAGATTCCCTACTTCTTCCTCTTTTGTTTGGTTTGGTGGGCAACTCTCCTGTTCCTTTACCTGCTGTGTATTCCTCTGTCTCTTCATCTTGGTTATATTGCTGCGTTTGGGGTGGCCTTTTTATATTCTGATAATTTGTGGAGTTCTCTTTATTATGGAGCTTCCTCACTTTGGGTGGGGTTCTATCAGTGGCTTGTCAAGGTTTCCTGGTTAGGGAGGCTTGTGTTGGAGTTTTGGTGGGTGGAGCTGGGTTTCTTCTCTCTGGAGTGCAATGGAGTGACCCGTAATGGGTTATGAGACATCAAAGGTTTTGGGATAATTTTGAGCTGCCTGTATATTGAGGCTCAGGGGAGTGTTCCTGTGTTGCTGGAGAATTTGCGTGGTATGTCTTGTTTTGGAACTTGTTGGCCCTTGGGTGGAGCTTGGTTTCAGTGTAGGTATGAAGGCATTTGATGAGCTCCTATTGCTTAATGTTCCCTGAATTCAAGAGTTCTCTAATGTTTTCAGGCTTTGGGTTTAAGCTTCCTGCTTCTGGTTTTCAGTTTTATTTTCACAGTAGCCTCTAGACTTCTCCATCTATACAGCACCGATGATAAAACATCTAGGTTAAAGATGAAAAGTTTCTCCACCTTGAGGGACACTCAGAGAGGTTCACTGAGTTACAAGGAGAAGAGAAGATGGAGGGGGTAGTTAGAGGTAACTGGAATGAGATGCGGTGAGATCAAGAGAGGAGAGAGCAGGCTAGCCAGTAGTCACTTCCTTATGTGCGCTCTATAGTCTGGACCGCTCAGAGGTATTTACAGAGTTATACGGGGAAGAGGAGAGGGAGGAAGTAGACAGAGGTGACCAGGAGGATAAGAGAGAGGAATGAGTAGGAGAGAGACAAATCCTGCCAGTAACCAGTTCCTTAGGTGTTCTCTACCGTCTGGAACACACAGAGATTCACAGAGTTGGATAGAGAAGAGATGGGGGAGAAAAGAGACAGAGGCCACCTGGTGGAGAAAGAGGAGAGGCCAGAGGAGGAGAGAGTGGACAAGTCAGTAATCTCGCTCTCAGGTAAACTTGGGTAGTGAAGTTTGGGTTTTTAAATGTACAAAATTGACAACAAAGATTAAAAATCTGTTTTTGAAGACAATGGTCTGCTTTTCTGGTTGCCTGATGTCCTCTGCCAGCCTACAGAAGTTGTTTTGTGGAGTTTGCTCGGCGTTGAAATGTTCTTTTGAGGAATTTGTGAGGGAGAACGTGATCTTCCCGTCCTATTCCTCCGCCATCTTTTTCTGTCTCCTGCTTATTGTTTTTTGTCTTGCCTTTCTTTTCATTCAGCCCCTCTAGATTTAAGTTTGAGACTCTTAGAGTCACTGAACTGGCAAGCCTTCATGGTCCCCCTTTCTGAATTGACTGCACTCTGAAGAGTGTTAAAAAATGAACTGATGATTTTTCTGCTGCTCTGCCATTTCTACAACATCTGGACAGGCTCTCCCTGCCTCTACGTCCTGGCTTTCCATCCTGGATTCATGTTCAAATCACTTGGCAACTTTTTGTGATGCTGGGACCCAACCACCTTAGGCTGATGGAGTCTAGGCATCAGTTTTATCTAAAAATCTCCTCTGTTGGGAACTGCAACCCAGGTTGGGAACTGCTTGTTTAGTTGGTGCTTTGTATAAATTTTATTTTATTGAGTAATTCTCTGAACCAAAACAATGAAAAATTCTAGTATGTAAGCAAATGAAACAAAAAGGGTGTAATTATCACCAGAAATAACTGGATCAAAAAAGAGACTGGTGAACAGATGGACTGTATGAAATGAGATGGGACTCTGCATCTCGCTGCCCTGCAGCAGCCTGGAAACCTGCATCAAGGCTTTCAGTTATATTTAGGTAACAGATTTTACTTATGAATTTTTAGCTCTTCATTACCACTGTCTACAGTGAAGACTCTGTGAAACTCTGTACTTATGAATAGATGTTAATTTTCATGATTGATATTTATTGTTATGGATAAAAATTTAATTTCAAAATGATTTTTTTTTCAGGTTACTATATGAAGCTATCCCCTACATGGATCACAGCCTTGTTGTGACAAAGGGTCTTGCATAATTCAAAGAAGCTATGAGCCATGCCTTGCAGGGCCATCTAAGACAGATGGGTCGTAGTAAAGAGTTCTGACAAGACGTAGTCCACTGGATGAAGAAATGGCAACCCGCTCCAGTATTATTGCCTGGAGAACCTCAGAGATAGTATGAAAAGGCAGAAAGAGGTGACACTGGAAGATAAGCCCTCTGGGTTGGAAGGTGTCCAATATGCTACTAGGGAAGAGTGGAGGGCAATTAATACTAGCTCTAGAAAGAAAGAAGCAGCTGGGTCAAAGTGGAAACGGTGTTCAGTTGTGGATGTGTCTGGTGGTGAAAGTAAAGTCTGATGCTGTACAGAACAATATTGCATAGGAACCTGGAATGCTAGGTCCATTAATCAAGGTAAACTAGACATGGTCAAGCAGGAGATGACAAGATTGAATGTCGACATATTGGAATCAGTGAACTAAAATGGACAGCAATGACCAAATTTAATTCAGATGACCATTTTATCTGCTACTGTTGCCAAGAATCCCTTAGTTACATGGAGTAGCCCTCATTATCAACAAAAAAGTCCAAAATGCAGTTGCTACTGCTGCTAAGTTGCTTCAGTCGTGTCTGACTCTGTGCAAACCCATAGACGGCAGCCCACCAGGCTCCCCCGTCCCTGGGATTCTCCAGGCAAGAACACTGCAGTGGGTTGCCATTTCTTTCTCCAATGCATGAAAGTGAAAAGTCGAAGTGAAGTAGCTCAGTCGTGTCTGACTCTTTGTGACCCCCTGGTAGGAGGAGCCTACCTGGCTCCTCCGCCCATGGGATTTTCCAGGCAAAAGTACTGGAGTGGGGTGCCATTGCCTTCTCTGCCAAAATGCAGTACTTGGGTGCAATTTCAAAAACGACAGAATGGTTTCAGTTCATTTCCAAGGCAAACTATTCAACATCACAGTAATCCAAGCCTATGCCCCAGCCACTGATGGTGAAGGAGCTGAAACTGACTGGTTCTATGAAGACCTACAAGGCCTAAAACTAACACCAAAAAATGTGTCCTATTTATCATAGGGGATTGAAATGCAAAAGTAGGAAGTCAAGAAATACCTGGAATTAAAGACAAGTTTGGTACTGGAATACAAAATGAAGCAGGGTGAAGGCTATCAGAATTCTGCTAAGAGAATGCACTGGTCACAGCAAACCCCCTTTTCCAACAACACAAGAGTTGACTTTACATACAGACATCACCAAATGCTCAATAGTGAAATCAGATTGATTACGTTCTTTGTAGCTGAAGATGGAGAAGCTTTATACAATCAGCAGCTCCTAAGACCTGGAGCTGATTGTGGCTCAGATCATCAATTCCTCATAGCTAAATTCAGGCTTAAACTAAAGAAAACAGGGAAAACCACTAGGCCAGTCGGGTACGACTAGGGGATTAAATCAAATCCCCTATGAATATATAGTAGAGGTGACAAATAGATTCAAGGGATTAGATCTGGTAGACAGAGTGCCTGAAGAACTATGGATAGAAGCTTGCAACATTGTACAGGAGGCAGTGACCAAAACCATTCCAAAGAAAAAGAAATGCAAGAAGGTAAAGTGGTCACTGAGGAGACTTTACAAATAGCTGAGGAAAGAAGAGAAGCAAAAGTCAAGAAAAAAAGAAAGATATACCCAACTGAATGCAGAGTTCCAGAGAATAGCAAGGAAATAAGGCCTTCTTCAATAAACAATGCAAAGAAATAGGGGAAAAATGATAGAATGGGAAAGACTAGAGATCTCTTCAAGAAAACTGGAGATATCTATTTGCCATTTTTTAAGGAATCTCCACACTGTTCTCCATAGTGGCTGTACTAGTTTGCATTCCCACCAACAGTGTAGGAGGGTTCCCTTTTCTCCACACCCTCTCCAGCATTTATTGCTTGCAGATTTTTGGATCGCAGCCATTCTGACTGGTGTGAAGTGGTACCTCATTGTGGTTTTGATTTGCATTTCTCTAATAATGAGTGATGTTGAGCATCTTTTCATGTGTTTGTTAGCCATCCGTATGTCTTCTTTGGAGAAATGTCTATTTAGTTCTTTGGCCCATTTTTTGATTGGGTCGTTTATTTTTCTGGAATTGAGCTGCATAAGTTGCTTGTATATTTTTGAGATTAGTTGTTTGTCAGTTGCTTCATTTGCTATTATTTTCTCCCATTCAGAAGGCTGTCTTTTCACCTTGCTTATATTTTCCTTTGTTGTGCAGAAGCTTTTAATTTTAATTAGATCCCATTTGTTTATGTTTGCTTTTATTTCCAGAATTCTGGGAGGTGGATCATAGAGGATCCTGCTGTGATTTATGTCGGAGAGTGTTTTGCCTATGTTCTCCTTATGACCCAGCAATCCCACTGCTGGGCATACACACCGAGGAAACCAGAATTGAAAGAGACACATGTACCCCAATGTTCATCGCAGCACTGTTTATAATAGCCAGGACATGGAAACAACCTAGATGTCCATCAGCAGATGAATGGATAAGAAAGCTGTGGTACATATACACAATGGAGTATTACTCAGCCGTTAAAAAGAATTCATTTGAATCAGTTCTGATGAGATGGATGAAACTGGAGCCGATTATACAGAGTGAAGTAAGCCAGAAAGAAAAACATCAATACAGTATACTAACACATATATATGGAATTTAGGAAGATGGCAATGACGACCCTGTATGCAAGACAGGGAAAGAGACACAGATGTGTATAACGGACTTTTGGACTCAGAGGGAGCGGGAGAGGGTGGGATGATTTGGGAGAATGACATTCTAACATGTATACTATCATGTGAATTGAATCGCCAGTCTATGTCTGACGCAGGATGCAGCATGCTTGGGGCTGGTGCATGGGGATGACCCAGGAAGATGTTATGGGGAGGGAGGTGGGAGGGGGGTTCATGTTTGGGAAAGCATGTAAGAATTAAAGATTTTAAAATTTAAAAAATAAAAAACTAAAAAAAAAAAAAGAAAACTGGAGATATCAAGGGAACATTTCATGCAGAGATGGACACAGTATAGGACAGAAATAGCAAAAATCTAACAGAAGCAGAAGCGATTAAGAAAAGGTGGCAAGAATACACAGAATTACCCAAAAATGTCTTAATGACCCGGATAACCATTCTGGTGTGGTTACTCATCTAAAGTCAGACATCCTGGAGTGTGAAGTCAAGTGGGCCTGCAAGCCTTACTACAAACAAAGCTAGTGGAGGTGATGGAATTCCAATTGAGCTATTTCAAATCCTAAAAGATGATGCTGTTAAAGTGCTGCACTCAATAGGTCAGCAAGTTTGGAAAACTTCAGCAGTGGCCACAGGACTGGAAAAGGTCAGTTTTCATTCCTATTGCAAAGAAGAGTAATGGCAAAGAATGTTCAAACTATCATTCAGTTGTGTTCATTTCACATGCTAGCAAATTTGTGCTAAAAATTCCTTCTAGCTAGGCTTCAGCAGTAGGTGAATTGAGCACTTTCAGATGTATAAGCTGGGTTTTGAAGAGGCAGAGGAACCAGAGATTAAATTGTCAACATTTGTTGGATCATGGAGAAAGCAAGGGAATTCCAGAAAAAATATCTACTTCTGCTTCATTGACCGTGCTAAAGCCTTTGACTATGTGGATCACAATCAACTGTGGAAAATTCTCAAAGAGATGGGAATACCAGACTACCTTACCTGTCTCCTGAGAAACGTGTATGCGAGTCTGGAAGCAACAGTTAGAACCGGACATGGAACAAACAACTGGTTCAATATTGGAAAGGAGTGTGACAAGGCTGTCTATTGTCACCCTGCTTATTTAACTTCTATGCAGAGTCCATCATACTAAATGCCAGGTTGGATGAATCACAAGCTAGAATCAAGATTTCCAGGAGAAATAGCAACAACTTCATATATGCAAATGATAACACTCTAATGGCACAAAGTGAAGAGGAACTGAAGAGCCTCCTGATGAAGGTGAAAGAGGAAGGTAAGAAAACTGGCTTGAAACTCAACGTTCAAAAAACCAAGATCATGGCATCTGGTCCCAATCCTTCATGGCAAATAGAAGGTGAAAAATTGAAAGCAGTGATAGATTTTATTTTCTTGGGCTCCAAAATCACTATGGACAGTGACTGTAGCCATGAAATTAAAAGGCGCTTGCTCCTTGGAAGGATAATTATGACATACCTAGACAGCATATTAAAAAACAGAGGCATCACTTTGCTGACAAAGGTCCATATAGTCAAAGCTATGGTTTTTCCAGTAGTCATGTATGGATGTGAGAGTTGGACTCTAAAGTAAGCCCAGTGCTGAAGAATTGATTCTTTCAAATTGTGGTGCTGGAGAAGACTCTTGAGAGTCCCTTGGACTGCAATATGATCAAACAAGGCAGTCCTAATGGAAATCAACCCTGAATATTCATTGGAAGGACTGTTGCTGAAGGTGAAGGGCCAATACTTTGGCCTTATGATGTGAAAAGCTGACTCATTAGAAAAGACCCTGATGCTGGGAAGGATTGAAGGCAAAAGGAGAAGGGGGTGGCAGAGGATGAGATGGTTAGATAGCAACTCAATGGACATGAATTTGAGCAAACTGCAGAGGATAATGGAGGAAGAAGGAGCCTGGCATGTTGCAGTCTATGGGGTCGCAAAATGTTGGAACAACAACAGCAATATGAAGCTTTGTTAAATCAGTATATGCTAATAAACGGCTTACCATTAAATCCTATAATCCTTTTATAAAAAATTTTATATACTTGAGAACACACCTTAAATAAGTTTTATATTCTGAATATAACCTCTAGAAAATATGATATATCCCTTCAGATATGCAATAAATTTCTACTAATCGAATACCAAAATTCATTTTAATATTAGCAATATTTCCATCACAAATTATATTTTATTAATAAAGCATTCAAAATTAATTTCAACCTCAATTTTCTTTATCTAAGTAAATAGCTCAACCAACCCAGTTTCTGCATTTTTTCTCCATTTTTTATGTTAAATACATTTTATACTTGTATTACATTCTTTTATGAACTAGTCCTATTATAAATTTTAACTTTGCTTTTAAATCACACATTCATAATTTAGCTCTGTTTTTGACAGTAATATATATTAAAGAGTATTTGAAATTTATGCAATTTAAGAATTCTGAGATTCATATTTTCCCCTTAGACATGTCTAACCCAGTTTTTCCAATTTTCTGAGACTTTATTATATATTTATTAATTAATCAATCAAATCACTATTGGAGGAGGACTTTATACAGATACAAATAACATAGAGCAAGAAAACTGCAGAAAAAAGAAAAAGAAAGATATATAAGGAAGTGAACTTATAAAAATGTGATGATAGTTTCCTGGCTTGTGGAATGTCAGCTTTTTAAAATCTGTAATTTTTTTTGTGATTTCCTTTTTCATTCTAAATAAATATTCATACCCAATTTTGTGTGTGTATTTTTTTTTTGTATTTCATTTTCTCATGAGATCTCTCCTACCTTCCCTCTGCTCTCTGACATGTGTAAGCTTCAGGCCCACACAACCTAAATCCACAGAAACTATCTCACATTTATCACATACCTCTGTGAGCATCATTTAATCACTTGTACATTATGGGAGATACAGTCAAATACAGTATCACCTAATATATCATTACACTCTTTATAATTATTCTAATGTACAAAGCTGACACTACTAAGGAAAATAAAAAGGAAGTTATTGCAGCATGGTCTGCAGTAATTATGCCATTCTTTTGAAGCTACTAGCAAACCACACATTATAGAACTTTGCCGAGATTTGATATCTGGGGTTCTTATCAAAGTTTAGAATCTGTAATCTATTTATTTAGAAAAAATATAACAAATCACAAATCTAAAAACACTACAATATAAAGGAAAATATGTAGCAATTCTTTCTATATGTAACTTTTGCACACATCTTCATAATGCCCTATTTTCCTTCATTTTCTGTTCTGCTTATTCTTTGACTGTTTTTTCATATGGGAATATTCTGTAATGCCTTTCTAGCAAGAGGACATGAAGATAGTTGTCTATAGCATGGTTAATTGAAATTTATTTTGGTAATGCTTTGCAATTTGTAGAACTGTCAAATTTATGAAAACTATACTTTTCTTTTATACATGAGCTGTTGGAAGGATTTTCCACAGATTAACTTTTGGCTCTCTAGATTTCATGTCTTGTTTTTCCTCCATTCCCACATGCTTTCTTTGCTGAGTGCCATAAGACACATGTGACAGAGGAGAAGATGGAACAGGAAGATAAAAAAACTGATGAAAGAAATCAAAGATGACACAAACAGATAGAGAAATATACCATGTTTTTGGATTGGAACAACCAATATAGTAAAAATGACTGTATTACCCAAAGCAATCTATAGAATCAATGCAATCCCTGTTAAACTACCAATGGTATTTTTCACAGAACAAGAACAAATAGTTTCACAATGTATATGGAAACACAAAGACCCTAAATAGCCAAAGCAATCTTGAGAAGGAAGAATGGAGCTGGAGGAATCAATCTTCCTGACTTCAGACTATAATACAAAGCTACAGTCATTATGTATGGTATTGGCACAAAGGCAGAAATATAGACCAATGGAACTAGAAAGCCCAGAGATAAATCCACGCACCTATGGGCACCTTATCTTTGACAAAGGAGGCAAAAATATACAATGGAGAAAAGACAATCTCTTCAACAAGTCGTGATGGGAAAACTGGTCAGCCATGTATAAAATAATGAAATTAGAACATTTCCTAATACCACACAAAAAATGAACTCAAAATGTATTAAAGACCTAAATTAAGACCGGAAAATATAAAAGTCTTAGAGGAAAACATAGGCAGAACATTCTCTGACATAAATCACAGCAAGATCCTCTATGATCCATCTCCTACAGTAATGGAAGTAAAAAAAATAAATGAACAGGACTTAATTAAACTTAAACGTTTTGCACAATGAAGGAAACTGTGACCAAGATGAAAACTGTTTCCCCCTTAGAAAGGGGGAAAATAATAGCAAATGAAACAACTGACAAAGAACTAATCTCCAAAATATACAAGCAGCTCATGTGGCTCAATACCAGGAAAACCAACAACCCAATCAAAAAAAGGGCAGAAGACTTAAACAGACATTTCTCCAAAGAAGACATACAGATGGCTAAAAAACATATGAAAAGAAGCTCAATGTTGCTTCTTATTAGAGAAATTCAAATCAAAACTACAATGAGGTATTCTTTCACACTGGTAAAAATGGCCATCATCAAAAAAAAAAAAAAAAAAAAAAAGCTTTGACAAACCCAGACATTGTATTAAAAAGCAGAGACATACTTTGCTGCCCAAGGTCTGTCTAGTCAAAACTATGGTTTTTCCACTAGTCATGTATGGATGTGAGAGTTGGACCATAAATAAGGCTGAGCACTAAAGATTGATGGTTTTGAACTGTGGTATTGGAGAAGACTCTTGTGAGTCCCTTGGACTGCAAGGAGATAAAACCAGTCAATTCTAAAGGAATCAACCCTGAATATTCATTGGAAGGACTGATGCTGAAGCTGAGCTCCAATACTTTGGCCACCTGATATGAAGAGCTGACTCATTAGAAAAGACTCTGATGTTGGGAAAGATTGAAGGCAGGAGGAGAAGGGGACAACAGAGGATAAGATGGTTGGATGGCATCACCGACTCGATGGACATGAGTTTGAGCAGACTCTGGGAGGTGGTGGAGGACAGGGAGGCCTGGTGTGCTGTAGTCCATGGGGTCGCAAAGAGTCGGACATGGCTAAGCTACTGAACAACAACAACAGATGACCATCAACAGATGAATGTATAAGGAAGTTGTGGTGCATATACACAATGGAATATTCAGTTCAGTTCAGTTCAGTCGCTCAGTCATGTCCGACTCTTTGCGACCCCATGAATCGCAGCACGCCAGGCCTTCCTGTCCATCACCATCACCCGGAGTTCACTCAGATTCATGTCCATCGAGTCAGTGATGCCATCCAGCCATCTCATCCTCTGTCATCCCCTTCTCCACCTGCCCCCAATCCCTCCCAGCATCAGAGTCTTTTCCAATGAGTCAACTCTTCTCATGAGGTGGCCAAAGTACTGGAGTTTCAGCTTTAGCATCATTCCTTCCAAAGAAATCCCAGGGTTGATCTCCTTTAAGATGGACTGGTTGGATCTCCTTGCAGTCCAAGGGACTCTCAGGAGTCTTCTGCAACATGACAGTTCAAAAGCATCAATTCTTCGGTGCTCAGCCTTCTTCACAGTCCAACTCTCACATCCATACATGACCACTGGAAAAACCATAGCCTTGACTAGATGGACCTTAGTCGGCAAAGTAATGTCTCTGCTTTTGAATATACTATCTAGGTTGGTCATAACTTTTCTTCCAAGGAGTAAGAGTCTTTTAATTTCATGGCTGCAGTCACCATCCACAGTGATTTTGGAGCCCAGAAAAATGAAGTCTGACATTGTTTCCACTGTTTTATTATTCAGCTATAAAAGGGAACACAGTTGAGTCAGTTCTAATGAAGTGGATGAACCTAGAGCCTATTATACTGAGTGAAGTTAAGTTAGAAAGAGAAAGACAAATATCATATATTAATACATATATGTGGCATCTAGAAGGATAGAACAGATGATTCTACATGCAGGGCAGCAAAGGAGACACATACATAAAGGACAGAATTTTGGACTCAGTGGAGGAAGGAGAGGGTGGGATGATTTGAGAGACAGCATTGAAACATACACATCACCATATGTAAAACAGATAGTAGGGGTTTGCTACATGAAGTAGGACACACTGGTGCTCTGTGACAACCTAGAGGGGAGAGATAGTGAGGGAAGTAGGAGGGGGGTTCAAGAGGGAGGGGACATCTATGTACCTATGGCCTATTTATATTGATGTATGGAAGAAACAACCATCACAATATTGTTAAGTGATTATCCTCTAATGAAAAGAACTGATTAGAATTAAAATGTCTTACTTATGCTGATTCTACCAAAACCCTGACTACATGGTCACTTCACTAAGTGTCTTAGAAGGGATCTATGCAAGCGAAGGGCCCTGAAAGCTTAAAATTTACTCTCTCTACTGTAAAATCTACATCTAACAATAGAACTAAAATACAAAATAATCTAAAAATTCTAGTCTGAAACATGAAATTTAACTCAGTATAAGTAAAATCAAATACGGTCAAAGTATTAATTTCATAAGCATAAGTTAAAAGGTGCATGGCACTAGTTCAGGGGTTTTAGCGGACCTTCATTTTATTAGGAACCAATGGTATGATGCAAGCATACAAAAAGCATAATAATAGACCACATTAACAGAAATTGTTTCCAGATCATAAGATCTAATAATCCCTTAAAAAGCTGCCTTGGTCAGAAAACAACTGCAATATTATATCCAATTCTGATGACATAATTTAGGAGGCATAGTGACTGATTAGACTGTATCCAGAATAAGCCATTCAAGCTGGCGAAGACAATTTGAATTCATGGCACAAAATGGAGTGGTTAATGAACCTGAGGATATCAGATGGGTACTTAATGGAACAAGATACTACCTCTAAATACTTGAGTTGCTGTCCTACAGAAGAGAGTTTTATACAAAAGTTGTCCTAAATTGTCAAAGTGGACAGGGATAAAACTAATTTGCATTTTATCTCACAGTAAGAAGTCATTTTCTGATAATACAGTTGTTTGCAATGGACTTGGTCATCCCTTGAATGTCTGCAGTAAGTGAAGTATGGAAAATGGAACAAGATACATGTGTTGAATAAGGGATTTATGTAATGATAACACTTAGGTGGCACTTATACCTTTCTAAACACTTGCAAAGGGTGACAAGTGGGAATAGATGGCTCCCTTGATTTTTCTCTTATATTTTGTTGTTCTGAGAAAGTCATTTTAAAAGATCATTCCTTTGGCTGACACACTAAGACATTGCTATATTTTTTCCCCTAGCAATTCCATTTTCATGCCTATCAACAAGCATTTCTGATTGGAATGAGCCACCTTAGTACTTTTAAAATGTTATACATTCAAGTTCTACTTTTAGGAAGAAGTGGGTCAGAGTTCCCATTACTTTTTATATCATCAGTCTTGGTTTAAGATTTTCATATAATGGGTAGAAGTATAGACTCTGAAGCCAGACTACCTGCTTCTCAACTCCCTCACTTGAGCCGTATGTCTTTCTGTGCTTCAGTTTCCTCAGCTATAAAATAGGGATAATCATGGGACCACCTAGATAGCATATTCAAAAGCAGAGACATTACTTTGCCAACTAAGGTCCGTCTAGTCAAGGCTATGGTTTTTCCTGTGGTCATGTATGGATGTGAGAGTTGGACTGTGAAGAAGGCTGAGCGCCGAAGAATTGATGCTTTTGAACTGTGGTGCTGGAGAAGACTCTTGAGAGTCCCTTGGACTGCAAGGAGATCCAACCAGTCCATTCTGAAGGAGATCAGCCCTGGGATTTCTTTGGAAGGAATGATGCTAAAGCTGAAACTCCAGTACTTTGGCCACCTCATGCGAAGAGTTGACTCATTGGAATAGACTTTGATGCTGGGAGGGATTGGGGGCAGGAGAAGAAGGGGACAACAGAGGATGAGATGCCTGGATGGCATCACTGACTCGATGGACATGAATCTGAGTGAACTCCGGGAGCTGGTGATGGACAGGGAGGCCTGGCGTGCTGCGATTCATGGGGTCGCAAAGGGTCGGACACGACTGAGCGACTGAACTGAACTGAACTGAATGGGACCACTTCATAAGACTATTTGGAAATGAAGTCATTTATTCCATGTCAGCCATTTACAATGGTGTTGGGCACATAGTAAGCATTTCACAATTTGTTTTAAGGTCTTTAAGTTCTATTTGCTTCCAATGTCTGTCAATAACATCACTCATTTTTATTTTTCTCTGCATTCATTCATTTCACACATATTTGTAATGAGTGTCTAAAACAGATCAGCACTGTGCTAGGAACAGAGAATTTAGTTATGGACATAGCAGACATGGTCTCTGACTTCATGAAATTTATAATCTAGCAGATTTTTATGCAGCCAATGTCAAAACGAAGGAAAGACATTTTCTAGTATCTTACCAATCATACTTAGTAAAGATAATAAATAGCATTCCCCAAACTTTAATTCTACTAAAATTATTGGCATGCATGTTTGTGTGTTTTCTTTCTTTACCAAATTTTAAAATCAGGACACAAATTAAAACACAGCAGAGATCAAATGGTGCTACCCAGGATTTCCCTAGAGGTCCATTGGTTTAGAATCTACTTGCCATGGCAGGAGGCATGGGTTCGATCCCTTGTCCAGAAGATTCCACTTGCCACAGGGCAACTGAGCCCATGCACCACAACAACTGAGCCTGCATGTAGCAGCTACTGAAGCCTGAGCACCCCAGTATGCTCTGCAACAAGAGAAGCCACCACAATGAGAAGACCACATGCCACAACTAGAGAGTAGCCCCTGTTTACCGAAACTAAAAAAAAGCCCATGCACAGCGATGAAGACCCAGCACAGAGAAAAGGAGAAAAAAAAAAAAAAGAAGCCTTACTACCCAATCTCTCCATAATCATCAAGTCACTCCGGTTATTATCAGTGTTGTTGTTGTTGTTGTTTTACACTGTGCCTGTCGTTACAGTTATTATTATTATTATTTTTCTAGTAGATGAAAATTTCTGGAAAAGTGAGAATTGAAAGGATTGGGTTCTGTAACTTTCTCTTCGCTGGTGAAGTTCTACCAGAGGATACTGCTAATTTTAAGCAATCAAGTGAACCACTGTGATCTATCAACAGTGAAAGATATGTGAGTAATAGTGAGAACACTGGGGTTTATAGCTTCTTGGTTAACCAAAGTCTTTAGTAAGCTCTCCAAGGGCAATCTCCTTTTTGGTAGAGACCAAATCCTTTCCCAGACTTTAAAACACTGTGGAGTCTTTAAACTATTATTGGCAAGTTGAGGGATTCTGAGGTCTTCTCAAAAAATGTTACATGCTGCTAATTGAACTGTCCTCTGTTAACACTTTAAGTAGAATAAATAGACTTATGTTTCTGGGACTTGAGCTTGGAATTTCTTGGACTTGTGTAAATGTGAAAGCAGCTACTCAGATCTTAGAGTCATTTCCTTTGTATTTTGAGTTCAAATTGGAAGCTCTGTTTCTAACATGCCTTGGCAAGTTTTTCTTCTCCGAAATTAACACGTTCAGTTTAACACCAGTTAATCAAATGTCATATTATTTTTTATGCTATTAACTTTGTTTTGCTACATACCACGAACATGTGTGCTTAACATTAAATTTGAATTAAAGTGTTATTTCAGAAAGAGTTTTTTCCTCTTCTTTCCTCATTTCTTGAGTGAAACCATGGTTTTGTGGCAAAATTACTATGACAAACCTGTGATTTTCATTAAAAATTTTAGTGACATTCTTTCCTAATTATAAGTATAGAGTGAATGGGTCCAAGAATTTGTGTACCAATTTCAAAATGTCAGCTACACCCTTGTTTTTATCTGTTTGCTCAAGCCAGTTGGATTCTTTGAGGTCTTGAAAGAAACACATTTTCTTTTGATTACTAACAAAAGACTTGTTAAGTGCATCAATCAAACAAGTCAATCCAATCCAGACCCCAACTTTAGACCACTAATGTACATAGAAAGGGTCTTTTAATTAAAAATAATTATCGTGGTAAAATACACATAACAATAAAAATTTACTATTTTAATCATTTTTTTAGAATGCACTTTAGTGGCTTTAAGTACATTCACTTTGTTGTGCAACTGCCACCACCGCTACCATCCATCTTTAGAACTTTTTCATCTTCCCAAACTGAACCTCTATCCCCATTAAACAGTAGTTCCCTATTTCCCCTCCTCCCAGCTCCTGGCAACCACCATTCTACTTCCTAATTCGTAGTATACTCAAAATCGTAAAGACAGGAAGTAGAATGTTCTTGCCTGGAGAATCCCAGGGACGAGGGAGACTAGTGGGCTGCCGTCTATGGGGTCACACAGATTCGGACATGACTGAAGCGACTTAGCAGCAGCAGGTAATTCATGTTAATGGAACAATACCATGTTTATCATTTTGTGTCTGGATTGCTTCACTTTAGCATAATATCTTCAAGGTTCACGCATGTTGTAGTCTGTGTCAGAAGTCTCTTCTTTTTTAAAGGCCGAGTAATATTCCATTGTATGCATGCCACATTTTGTTTATCTGTTCATCTGTCGATAGACGTATGGCTGGCTTCACCTTTGGGTTATTTCTAATAATGCTGCTCTGAATATAGCTGTACAAATATTTGCCCAGGTCCTTGTTTTCAGTTCCTTCAGGTATATACCCAGAAGTGAAATTACTGGGTCATATAGCAATTCTATTTTTAATTTTTTGTGGATCCATAGCAGCCACACTATTTTTTACATTCTGACAGTGCACAGGGTTCCAATTTCTCCTCCCCCTCACCAACACTGGTATTTTCTAAACAGCCGTTTTAATAGATATAGAAGGTTTTAAAAATATATATTGGTATACTATTGTGGCTTTTTATATGTATAAAAGATTATAAAATTGAATATTTATTACCATATATAAGTGAAAATATCAAATTTCCTAATTATAGGTTCTTATTTTCAAGTTTTCTTCAAATACAGTATTCTAATAAATAACACATCTTAAGTGTAACAGAATAACAGACTCATTGAATTACAGTGTCTAAGAAGTTGAAGGAAGAAAAAATAAGACAGCTGAAGACCTACAAATTGAGTTAGAAAACTCATTCCAAGTGGTATTTAAAATGTACCAGTTAATGGTTGAGTGTTTGGGTATTTTTCAAAACACACAGAATATGCTAATGATGATGATACTTTGTTAACTTACATTAAATAAAAGAGAAAAAACTTAATCACCCGCTTTTTTTTGAAGTCAGAACGTGTTCAGCAATGTTTGATTTTTGAGTTATATAGTTAAAACTCTGTAGCTGTGGTTTTGCGAACATATTCGGCATATGACAACACATTCCTATGTTTATGCTCTTTTTTTTCCCCCTTGGGCTTTTCACCATTTTCAAGGTTCATTACCCTGACCCGAACTCCCAGTTTTGCCCTGGTAGAAAGTGGATTACTTCATTAGCAATCCAGAAGTGCCAGGTGAAAATCTATCTAACATCTACCTCTCTGGAACAAATATGTCCAGGTTACTGGTAATATACACATGTGGTATCGTTTTTCTATTATTTGGAACATACAGAACTAAATTAATAACAGTTCTTACAAGACCCTGGGGGTTTGTGTAAAAGAATTTTGATCTCCTTAGGAAGGGCTCACCAGTACTCTCAGGAGAGATGCACTTGACTTTTGACCTCTTTTCAAAGGCACCTGTGTGAGCTTTTAAAATCCACTACCACCAATTATCCACTTTCAACCTGAAGTGTTTAAACCTAGGGCCACATTAACTGAGCTTAGCACATAGCCATGTCATCGTAGACTTCCTGATGTGAGGCGATGTCTTGACATAGTTAAAAGGGAGTTTAGGGATGGGGCATGAGATTAATCAGGTCCTCCTACTGACAGCTTCAAACAAAGAAGCCTTTTAGCCACCTGGTTTGTGTCTCTCACACCTGCATTCAGATTGCTAGGACAAAGCTTTGTACCATCGCCTTGATCCCCATTCTTTTCAGGTACTTGTTTGTGGCTACGTTGCTTCGCTTAATGGCTCTTTCCAAAAGACAGTCTAGAA
This sequence comes from Ovis canadensis, assembly GCF_042477335.2. Classification (NCBI taxonomy): domain Eukaryota; kingdom Metazoa; phylum Chordata; class Mammalia; order Artiodactyla; family Bovidae; genus Ovis; species Ovis canadensis. The sequence goes on from NC_091251.1 coordinate 76,422,509, forward strand.
GATGCAAATAAACAGCTTCATCTTTCAGGAAAAGCAGTGCTGGGAGAACTGTAGCCATTTAGAAAATCAGTTCATAATGGGCATTTGAAATACCATGTATCTTTCTTGAAGATTTTGGAAAGGAGGCCACAGCTCACGGTATATTGGAGTGACGTACATCATTCTTTCTTCTGCTACCATTTTTTTGGAAATTTAAACCAGGGTGAATATAGATTTCTCTCTCCGTGCTTCACATCCCTGTTAGTTGACTTCTTTGGCAGTAAACGTGGCTTTAATTTCAGTCTCTGAGCTTATTAAATTTTTAAATTTTTTACTTATGGTGCAAAAGACTTAAGCATGGTAGTACTAAGTTATTCTAGCATACCAGGAGAGTAACTCTGTGAAAGTTAAGATTCCAGTTGTCTAGCACAGCCTGTTAGCCTTCATACACTGCGGAGTTTCAACAACAGCCTGTGTCTGCATTGTTCACTGTAACCAAGTAATGCAGAAATATTAGAGGCCTAGTTGACTTCATATTCTATGCCTGGTTTAAATCACTGATGTTGTAAGATCTGGCCATGGACTAAAAAAAATTCCAAATGTTTTCTGGTTCTAGTTTTTTATTTTTTTTCATATGAAAAGTAAAACCATACAGGATTTCTTGATTGCACAATGAAGCACAGTTTCAGGGCCATGCTAATAATTTATCCCAGTTTAGCCTTAACGGAGTTATGCAATGGCTATTTCAGATACACTCATTCAAGCCATTTGATCTCAAGGTTCAAGAGTCATTTTGCTGAATAAAGAGTGGAGTCTATTCTTCAGCATACATTTGGCAGGTAGGGCAACCTGCTGCTCTCACATGGAGAACTGAATTTCTTTAAATTTCTGTTTTCCACTGTTTCATCTGCTACATTTCCCCAATAGCTCTCTGGTGCTATATCAATAGTAACTCTGGTATTAATAATAATAACAAGAACAGCAACCAGACACAATAACAACAAAGAATAACACACAGAGTATGCATTGTGTGCCAGGTATTACGCTAAAGATTGCATGTGTTTCAGCTCAGGCACTTCTATAAGTAACCCTTTGAGAGAGATACAATATGCAGTTTAGTGGTGAGGAAACTAAGGCCCACAGAGGAAAGTGGCCCGAAGTCACACATCTCTTAAGAGGGAGAAGCAGTTTCTGAACCCTGCCTTCTGATTCTAGAATCTGTGCTCTTAATTAGAGTACTGTCAGAAAATTCCGACATCTCTGCTAACTAGCATATCCACATTTTATATTTAAGAAATTAGTAGAACAAGGGGCAACTGCTAGAGATTGTGTGGAAGAGTTTGGAGGATCCTTATTTTCTAGTCTTGATTTTGCATGAAGTGAGGAGAAAGGAATGTGATGCTCCCTCCTACCCCACATGCACCCTTGATGATAACAAAAGTTCCTTTCTAATATCGTGAACTTGAATTAATAGATGTGAAATAATCATTTCCTTTCCACTGATTTTGGAAACATTGGTTTCTCAAGTCTTCTATTGGAATGTAAGTGGTGTTATAAAAAGGTTGCTAGGGTGATGTTTGCAGATTAATGACAACTATTTATAGTTTTATAGTGTTTTTAAGTTGGTGATCTATCTTCTTTTGCAGTTAATGTCTCCCATCTCAGAAAGTGGGAGGAGTCTGCACCGCCTGGGGAAGGCTGCTGAGAAGAAAACAGGTTCCGCGCATGTGTGTTAATGTCAATCTGTTTTCAATTTTTAGGCCTGGGCTCAGCTCTTTCTACTTCTGTTTCACAAAGAAAATGTGGTGGGAGAGGCACTTCCAGTAACAAACAGGTGTACCATGTCTGAGGCAGATTTGCCCAGTGACACACTCTTTGTGGCGGAGTTTTTGTGCAGACACAAATGGGTATCAAATGGACACTATGCTGCTGCTGCTGCTGCTAAGTCATTTCAGTCATGTCTGACTCTGTGTAACCCCATAGATGGCAGCCCATCAGGCTCCCCAGTCCCTAGGATTCTCCAGGCAACAACACTGGAGTGGGTTGTCATTTCCTTCTCCAGTGCATGAAAGTGAAAAGTGAAAGTGAAGTCGCTCAGTCGTGTCCAACTCTTAGCGGCCCCATGGACTGCAGCCTACCAGACTCCTCCTTCCATTGGATTTTCCAGGCAAGACTACTGGAGTGGGTTGCCATTGCCTTCTCTGATGGACACTATAGAGGCCACCAAAATGATGCTTCAGGAAGCCAGAGGGGAAGGGAGACAATTGCCGTTTCAGTCCTGCTGTAGATTGAAATCAGCATCAGATTTGTTCCCCAAATCTTCCTTTGCATGCCATTCTCCCCACTTCCCATTAGCAAATTAATAAGCCAAGAAAGGAGTTTAGAAACCAAACCTGGAAAGACCTCTAGGTCAAGTCCTCCATTCTCGGTCAAGCCAGGGTCAGCCTCCTCACCCCTTGAGCCCTTTCTAGTTCCTCCTCTACTTGACATTTCTCAAGCCTGCATTTTCCTTTCTTTACCTTTATCACATTACTTCTAGTTACAATCTTTTTTGTCATGCCAGCTAATTCACCTCTGTCCTTTGCAGATGACTATACCATCTTTAGTCTCTCCTTCGATTTCGTTCTTTTATCTTCCCTCCTAGTAAGTCTAGCCCTTTGGCTATCCAGTAATTCTTTTTGACTTGCTCCTAACTTTACACACTGTTCATCTTTCTCCCTGTGAGGTCCCCAAAGCTTGAATGGACCCTCCTGAGTGTGGTTTCCTCCTGGACTGTGTAAGGAAGCCAGTATTATCTCTTTCTTAATATGGACTAATTTTACCTGCATCTTCAAAAAGTGCTCTAAGAGTTTACTTTTGCTATGAGATTGCCTTTATAGAGAGGAATATTATTTAGTTATTTATAATCTTTCATCTGTGCCTGGAAGTATACTACTCTCTAAATCAGCACTGTCCTATAGAAACGGATAGTAGTTTTAAAAAATGAACACGTAATTTTAGATTTTTTAGTAGTCACATTAAGGAGAGTAAAAAGACAGGTGAAACTAATTTTAATAGTATTTAACTTGCTATAACTAATTTTTTCCATATATAAGCAATAACAGAAATTTTTAATAGGATATTTAAATTCATTTTTCTACTAAATCCTGGCAATTTTGTATGTGTTTTACCCTCATAGCACATCTCAATTTAGACACTATATATTCCTTAGCAGTATAGTATTTGGTCTGTATTTAGAGTTCATAAAATTGACTATTGAAGAAGTGGATTTACATAGCAAGTTGTTTTGAATATACTTGAAAGTTCTCCAAGAACTGAATTATTAGCTTTTCAATTTAAATTGTAACTAATTAAAATGAAATGAAGTTGAAATTCAGTTCCTCATTTTGCAGTAGCCACATTTAAAGTGCTTGGATATGACTGCTGGCTGCCACTGTGGACAGCAGAGCTCTAAGTCTATAATAATCCTAAGAACTTCCATCTTAGAAGTAGTTCAGCTCTCATTTCCCTAAGGTAAATCTCACTTTTCGATTACTGATCACACGAACTTTTTGGAGGAAGGAGGTATTACTTTTGTTTCTCCCTCTGATTTCCTTGAGGCATCCATCCATTTCACTGGGGGTTTTGTAATATATATTCTCATATGTTAGAATGCAAGTGGTATGGTTTTTAAGTGTATTATGCTAAGATGCTATATATGCTATATGCTATATAATAATAACCATCATTAAGAGATCTTAGAAATCAGGAAGGGAAAGACCTATGAGATATGTAGGTTTGAAAACAGTTGCCTGGTCATTGCTTTATACTGAGATACAAATATTCTTTCTATACTTTGTCATAGCAATGCCAATGAAACTTACAGAATAAATGAGGTGACCTCACAGGGTCCATCAACATCTGTGTAGCTTAGGCAAAGGACATTAAATCTTACTGCTTTGCTGACCTCTGCATCACACATTTATTAACCTAATAATTCAGATGATATTGTAGGACTGAAATCATGACAAGCAATATTCTTTCAAACCAATGCTTTGGAACAGAAATAATTTAAAGTTCTGGGGGTTCCTAGTGACCCCAAAGAGGCACCCTGAAATTTATATTATAAATAGAAGAGTCTGTGTAGCAAAAAGTGGGGCCAGGCTTTTACCCTGGAAAGACTTAATAAATTTGGCTTCATTAATGCTATCATACTAGCTGATTAATACTATTAATCAAAACAGTTCTGTGTCTCTGTCCTTCCCCTGAACCTGAATCCTGCTTTTTCAAAGGACGTTTACTTGATTCAAAGCGAGGGGGATTTTTAGCTTATCTATTTTCTTAAGCACTGTTTCCCAGCTCCCCCTTGAACCTCTCTCCATCCTTACATGCAAATCTCCTTCCTTCCCATTACACAAGTGTGCACACAGCAAACACTTTTCCTAAACAGATATTTCACTTGTTTTCTTTGCAGTTCTGTGGCTCCTGTGGTCTCTGTGTTTTCCACCTCCTTCACATTTTAGGTTTTAAACTTGCTTTCAAAATATTTCACAGGGTTATTATTATTATTATTATTTTGATTAAAGCTTCAACACACTAAAATCAGAGGAAAATAAGAGGAGACAGTGGCTGAAGGTGCCACATTTTTGTCTAAGTGCCTGTGAATGCATTTTGGAGTGGTTTGCACTATCACGAGTCCTTTGCAACATTCAAAGTGGACATTAAGCAGGAGGATGTTTATTTAACATGGACACCTCAATATCTGTGAGTCTTTATGTTTGGAAGACTTTGGCTTTTTCTTCAACAAGAACCCATTTTATTGCAGATCTCTCACCTCCCTCGCAACTCCTCCAACTCGATTTTCCCCCTCCAGCTTCCCACAATAGTCTTGAAATTACCAGCGTTTCAGCTAATAACAATACTGCTTCAGATGTATTTGATATCTAACAGTTATGAAATTACTTTAAAAACACTATCTTATTTCAAATTCACAGTATCCTTTGAAGGGTGTGTTCAGGAAAGACAGATACAGTTATTTCCATTTGTTAGGTAAGAAATGAAAGACTAGCAGCTAATTTGCCTGCCTCAAGACACCCAGTGGAGCCAAATTTCCAGGTCTTTTGATTAGAAGCCCATTTCTGTTTTCATCCATCCATTCATTCATAATCTTTTCCCAAAGGGTCTGGAGATAACTGTTTCTCAGCTTCACACCATTTTCTCTACACTGTACCGCTATGAAAGATGTACCCATTCCCATCTTACATGGTATCCTTGTAGGATAACGTCTACAATCCTTGCTAAGGGATGAGCTCAGAAGAATCTCCACTTTACTAGGCTATCAATTGCAGGGGCCTACTTGAATTTCACTTTTGGGTAACTATGGATGAATTTCATTCTACACTGAATTAGTTTATCCAAACATTTTTTCAAGATGCCAAAAAATGTGTTTTGTCCTAAGCACTAATGTGAATGAGTACATTTTCTTCCTGTATTTTAGTTCAAAACAAATCTGTGGGTACATTCATGTTATTTGGAACAGTAGATTAAAAGCACTGACTTTTGTTCACTTTATAGTTCTCAGTTCAGTTCAGTCACTCAGTCGTGTCTGACTCTTTGTGACCTCGTGAATCGCAGCACCCCAGGCCTCCCTGTCCATCACCAACTCCTGGAGTTCACTCAAACTCATGTCCATCGAGTCGGTGATGCCATCCAGCCATCTCATCCTCTGTCGTCCCCTTCTCCTGCCCCCAATCCCTCCCAGCATCAAAGTCTTTTCCAATGAGTCAACTCTTCATATCAGGTGGACAAAGTATTGGAGTTTCAGCTTCAGCATCAGTCCTTCCAATGAATACACCCACGACTGAGCTCCTTTAGGATGGACTGATTGGATCTCTTTGCAGTCCAAGGGACTGTCAAGTGTCTTCCCCAACACCACAGTTCAAAAGCATCAGTTCTTCGGTGCTCAGCTTTCTTCACAGTCCAACTCTCACATCCATACATGACCACTAGAAAAACCATAGCCCTGACTAGACGGACCTTTGTTCACAAAGTAATATCTCTGCTTTTGAATATACTATCTAGGTTGGTCATAACTTTCCTTCCAAGGAGTAAGCGTCTTTTAATTTCATGGCTGCAATCACCATCTGCAGTGATTTTGGAGCCCCCAAAATAAAGTCTGACACTGTTTCCATTGTTTCTCCATCTATTTCCCATGAAGTGATGGGACCAGATGCCATGATCTTCATTTTCTGAATGTTGAGCTTTAAGCCAACTTTTCACTTGCCTCTTTGACTTTCCTACTTTATAGTTCTACCCACATGCAATTCAGATATATGCAGATCATTGTTTAATAGATCATCCTTCTGTATTTGTTTACATTTTAGGCCAGTTAATCACATATTTTAAATTAAATTTTGTTACCCTGACTTATATGTAAAATATAGAACGAAACTCTTGGTAAATTTGAATTCTGCCATTGTCATCACTGAAGAGGTAAGGGCTCACTTAGGGTCTTTCCTTAACAAATATCTGAGGCAGGTGATGCTGTAAATAGGCCATTGGATGAAGCATTTGAAAACTTTACAGTGCTGGTCAGACACATTTGAGCATCATTGTTAAGGAGAAGTGACCCCCATAGAAGGGAAAGAGGATTGGGAGTCAGCTGATCTGACTTTGGTAGATTTATCTAACTTCTTTGAGCATGAGTTTCCATCTGTTCTACTTTTATTTATTTTTTCACATTAATTTGTGATAGAAATAATTTTAAGTCCAGTGGTCTGAAAGTTACTTGGAAGCTGCAGTTTTATTGTCATTTTTTAAAATTAGCTTTATTCTCTGGATATTTAAAAAATATTTATTTACTTTATTTGACTGTGCCACTCTTGGTTGCAGTATCTGAGATCTAGTTCCCTGACTAGGAATCAAACTCTGACCACCTGCTTTGGGAGCATGGAGTCTTAGCCACTGGACCACCAAGAAAGTCCCTGTCTGGCTATTTATATTTTCAGATTGTTTGGTGATTCTTTCTCCCCACCCATCACTCTCCCATCTTAATTCTTTTTATTTATAATGCATCATTTGTATATTTTTAAAGCTTAAATTTAGACCAATATTCAATTAATATTTCCTCACCACTTCCAGAGTTTCCCAATGAATCAGGTATAAGGGACCTGTGGAAATTATTTATTTGTTGCTATGAAACTGCTTGGTTTCCTGAGTGTACTGCTGAGAACTCAGGTCATATTAAGAAGGTCATTCCTCCAGCTGGCATTACGTATAAATAGTGAATTCTAGGATTGGCAAATTCAATATCTCTTCCATATTTTAACTTAAAAAGAAAATATTTCAAAATGCTTTTGTAATAGCGTTATATACCATGACCAAGTGGGATTTATCCCAGAAATGCAAGGCTGGTATAACCTCTGAAAAATCAACCAATGTAATTTATTGATAGAATAAAGAGGGGGGAAATCCACATTATTATATTAACAGATGCAGAAAAAGCATTTGACAAAATCGCATGTCCTTTCATGATTAAAAACACATAGCAAACTAGGAATAGAAAGGAACTTCCTTAACGTGATAAAGATCATCTACAAAAAGCCTAGAGTTAATATAATTCTTAACAGTGAAAGACTCTCTTCTTGTCATTTCTATCGACAATTGTACTGGAGAATCTAGCAAGGTCCATTTAAAAAGGAAAGAAATGAAATGCATCTGGATTGGAAAGAAAGAAGTAAATCTTTGTTAGCAGATGACATGATCTTGTATATAGAAAATCTTAAGGAATCAAGCCTGGTGTGCTGCAGATCATGGGGTTGCAAAGAGTCAGACGTGACTGAGTGAGCTGAAGGAATCAAAAAGAAGAAAATAAGAAACTAATATGGTGTAGTATGTTAATTATACCACAAAAACACAAAACCAAACAAAATCCCTAACCCCAGATAAAGCAAATGAATAAGTTTGACAAAGTCGCAAGATTCAAGATTACTATTCAAAAATAAATAGAATTTCAATATAAGGCAATGAACATTATTAAAATAATATTAAGGAAAATTCCATTTATAACAGCATCAAAAATAATAAAATACTTCAGTAGAGGTTTAGCAGAAGTCCAATTTTGCATTCTAATAAATACAAAGTATTGTTGAAAGAAATCAAATAACTAAATAAATGGAAAGGCATTCTATATTCATGGATTGGAAGATTTAATATTATTAACATCCTCAAATTGATGTATAGACCAATTTAGTCCTTATCAAAAGTCCAGTAGCTTTTTTGTAGAAATTAACAAGGTGGTCCTAAAATTCACATGGGAATGCAAGGGATCCAGAAAACAAAGTTGGAGGACTCATACATAGTGATTTACTTATTGCAAGCTACAGAAATCAAGGCAATGTAGTACTCACGTAAGATAGACATATCAATCAATGAAACAGAACTGAGAATCCAGATCTTAAAACTCTTAGGCTTATGATTTTTGACAGGGTGCCAAAACTATTCAGTGGAAGAAAGATAGTCTCTCTTTCTGGGGCAACTGGAAATCCACAGGCAAAAGAATGAGTGCAGATTTCCTTCCTATGTGACTCTTTGTGACCCTCTGGATCCGAGCCTGCCTGGCTTCTCTGTCCATGTTTTTCAGGCAAAGATACTGGACTGGGTTGCCATTTCTTCCTGCAGGAGATCTTCCAAGGATCAAACCAGAGACTTTTGCATCTCTGCATTGCAGGCAGATTCTTTACTGTTGAGCCATTGGGGAAGACCTTTTTCCTTATACTAAGCCCCAAATTAACTCAAAATGGATACAGACCTAAATGTAAGAGCTAAACTTATAAAACTATTAATGAAAACACAGCAGTAAATATTTATAACTTTGGTCTGGGCCAATCTGACCCTGAAGTACAAGTGACAAGGGGAAAAAAATAGATAACTTGGACTTAAAAACTTTCATTCTGCAAGTGATAGCATCAACAGAGTAAAAAGACAACATGGATAATATTTGTACATCATATGTCTGATCAGGTACTTGTATCCAGAATATATGGAAAGCTCTTACAATTCAGTAATAAAAAGAGAACAATTTAAAAATGAGCAAAAGTTTTGAAAGATATTTCTCCAAAATCTATACCCAAATGGGAACTGAACACATTAAAGGATACTAAAAATCTTTAGTCATAATGGAAATTCAGACCCAAACTATGGATGCTATTGTATATCCAGTTCAGTTCAGTTCAGTCGCTCAGTTGTGTCCAACTCTTTGCAACCCCAAGAATCGCAGCACGCCAGGCCTCCCTGAGTTCAGGCCTCCCGGAGTTCACTCAGACTCACGTCCATCGAGTCGGTGATGCCATCCAGCCATCTCATCCTCTGTCGTCCCCTTTTCCTCCTGCCCCCAGTCCCTCCCAGCATCAGAGTCTTGTATACCCAGTAGATGGCTATAATAAAAACACATATAATAGTAAGTGCTGACAAGGATGCTGAGAAGTTGGAACACTCATATATTGATAGTAGGGGTATGAAATGTTGTAGCCACTTTGGAAAACAGCTTGGCATTTCCTCAAAAGATTAATTGTAGAGTTACTATGCTGCTGCTGCTAAGTTGCTTCAGTGGTGTCTGACTCTGTGCGACCCCATAGATGGCAGCCCACTAGGCGCTCCCCTGTCCCTGGGATTCTCCAGGCAAGAACACTGGAGTGGGTTGCCATTTCCTTCTCCAATGCATCAAAGTGAAAAGTGAAAGTGAAGTCACTCTGTCGTGTCCTGCTCTTAGCGACCCCATGGACTGCAGCCCACTAGGCTCCTCTGTCCATGGGATTTTCCAGGCAAGAGTGCTGGAGTGGGGTGCCATTGCCTATTCCACCACAATTCAACTCCTACCTAAACACCCAAGAGAAAGCTAAACATATATCCACATAAAATTGTGTATACAAATGTTCATAGTAGCACTACTCATTATAATCAACAGTAGAAACTATCCACATGTCCATCAAGTTATGAATGGATAAAATAAAATGATGTGTGCTCAGTCATGTCCGACTCTTTGTGACCCCATGGACTGTAGCCCACCAGGCTCCTCCGTCCATGGGATTCTCCAGGCAAGAGTACTGGAGTGAGGCGCCATTTCCTGCTTCAGGGGATCTTCCCCACCCAGGGACTGAATCTGTGTCCCTTGTATCTCCTGCATTGGCAGGTGGGTTCTGTCACCATTGTGTCACCTGGGAATATGTTCATATAATAGAATATTATTTAACAACAAAAAGAAAGAGAAATCTGACATATGCTATAACAGGAATGAACCTTGAAAACATTATGTTAAATGAAAGAAGTGAATCACAAGAGACCACATATTATATAATTCTTCTCATATGAACGTCCAGGATAAGGAAACAGATAGAGAAAGAAAGCAGATTAGTGGTTGCCTAGGGCTGGGGTAGTTGGGGTGGGGTGAGGTGGGCGCTGGGGATTGACTCTAAATGAATACAAGGTCTCATTTGGGGACAATGAAAATGTTCTAAAATAGATGGTATTGATGGTTGCCCAACTCTGTGACTGTAAACTGTACTATAAACCACTGAACTGTACACTTTAAAGGAATGAATTTTATTCCTTGTGAATTATATCTCAAACAGCTTTTAGGGTTAAGGTGGATGGATCAAGATAAGGTTGTCTCAGTTCTACCAATTTGGAGACTATGTTTCAAAAATACGGTTTTTGAAGCCAAGCATTTTCACAGAAAAGCTGAACTTTGGGGTAGGAGAGAACATGACAAAAATGAAAAGGAGATTCCAACTAGCTTAAATAGCCAGGGAAGAGGATCCCCTTAGTAGAAATTTCCCTTTAGCGGAATTAAGAATTAAGGTGCCTAAATGGCTGGAGGGGGGAAGGGAGAGAAATCTAAAATGAGTGTGTATGTGTGTGCATGCTAAGTTGCTTCAGTCGTGTCTGACTCTTTGCGACCCTATGGACTGTAGCCTGCCAGGTTCCTCTGTCCATGGGGTTCTTCAGGCAAGAATAATGAAGTGAGTTATTGTGCCCTCCTCCAGGGAATCTTCCTGGCAGAGATCGAACCCCTGTCTCTTATGTCTCCTACACTAGCAGACAGATTCTTTAACACTAGATGTGGACTGTTTGCAAAAGAAGTTCCCAAAGACTGTTGAATTTGGGTGACAGGGAAAAAGAGAAATGAACCCTTCACCTTGGAGAAAGTGTACTAAGCCTGGGAGGAGAAACTGTGAAAAGAGGAGGTGAGCTTTTCTGTTTGTCCATTGTTGTATTTCTCTAAAGCCCTGTCTTTCCCAGCTTCCTTTTAGATGGGTGTTGCCATCTCTGTGGCCTCTTCACAGAGACTTATGCTGCTCTGGAAGGAGGTGCTCCAAGAAGGTTCTTGGGGAGTCTGGTTGACATAGTGGTCGTAAATACACTTGAGAAACTGGGTTTCATCAGCAACACTCTGAGCACCCGGGTACAAACTCTGGATGGATGTTGTGCAAATGTTTGGCAGAAATACGGACTTTCCTTACTTTTAGGCATATCTGCGGCTTTTTGATACTGTAAACAACTGACACAGCCATGGAGGAGTAGTGTATCTGAAATTGTTTATACAAAAGGATTCCATCTGTCAGTCTGTTTACAGTTCACATGTGAATGGGCAAAACCTTCATAATAACCCGGAAAAAAAAAAAATCCGGGATTTGCTGCAAATAATGGTTTCTACAGGGTGTATTGAGAGTGTTCTTTCTCCACTAAGAGCCGCTTGCTTAGAAATTATGCTTCTTGAGGACTTTATGGCAATTTGGTGTCCTTTAAAATTAAAAATTTGGATGCTGGGACTTGCATTTGGGGTTTCTGTACATCAGATTTTTCAGTGCTTTCCAAAACCAGGCAAGAGAACTGGACCAGAAAAGTGTTTTGCCTGAGGCAAGGTCAGATGCTGACCTGACGGCATTGAAAAATCTTCACCATAAAAGATCTTATGAGTCCCTGGCATAAGGAAGTCCTGCTTAGTTTGTCCTTTAATCCTTCATTTTGGTCCTCTTAGAATAACGTTGTTATTAAGCATTTGCAGCTCTTAACCCCTGTAGCAGGACCACTTCATTTGGTTCATCTCCCTAGATGTGGCCAGAGATGCAGGCTCAGAGCAAACACTAAAATAGCACCAGGAGTGTTTGTGTTGTGACTTGCTAATGGTGTCTGGGTTTTTATTCTGAAGAACATGTTCTTTTAAACTTGTCTATAGTTATTGAATGTGGAGTATCATGATTTAAACCTTCACTGGGTATGAGATTTCAAAAATGAGGCCATTCAGGGAATGAGACAAAAAGGTTTTCAAGTTAAAAATTTTGTTTGAAAAGATAGATGAATAATCATAATCACAACTCAAAATTTTAATCATTGGCCCACATGGAAAAAAGATCATCAAAGAAATAAATGTACCCAGAAAATGAAACATGAGGGGAGATCTGCCTTCAAATCACCTTCGGAATTACTTATCTGTACATGTCATATTGTATGGTTTCTTTTTTCCTTTTGGCTTTCCTATAAAATCTCAACATAGACTTGAAATATCCTCCCTTAGGGATGTTTTTGGGAATATCAGTACCTCCACCATCAGGGGGTTTTTCCTAGCGTCTAATCTAATACCCATGTATTGCTTATTTGTCATATATTCTTTTACTTCTTTTTGTTAATAGAAAATTATTTTTTAAGTTATTCAATTTATATTGGTTCAAATCTTCCTTTCTTGCTCAATTGTACTCTTGGCAGATCATAAATCCTTAACTTTACAGCGTCACTGTCATAGAAAAGATTCAGACACATGAACCTCATTCAGGTTAATGAGAATTTTTCCTGGAAATATCCTTTGAATTAACTGGGTATTTTAGCATGTCAAAATAGCTTTATCTTCCTCTCATTCCATTTTCTGTTTTCTTTCTTCCTTCCATTTCCATTCTTTCCACCATTTTTTCCTATTCTTCTCACCTTTCTTCCCTTTACAGTAATACATTGAGGCCCTTCCTTATGATGGGCACTAAGACAAACCCAACCAAAAGTTCTGTCAAGTGGTTCCTAGTCTGATGTGTTAGACATTTAAGCATATCAGAGCTTGGGTCTATCAATTATAGCTAAGGTGGCTGAGCTTACAAGTTGAGAAGAGCCACTTGCTTTGTAAAATATGCCTTATTTCTCTGGTGGCTCAGATAATAAAAAATCTGTCTGCAATGCAGGAAATCTGGGTTCCATCTCTGGATCAGGAAGATTCCCCTAGAGAAGGGAATGGTAACCCACTCCAATATTCTTGGCTGGAGAATTCCATGGACAGAGGAGTCTGGTGGGCTACAATTCACGGGGTTGCAAAGAGTTGGACATAAATGCCCACACTATCCTCAATCCAGAGCCTCTCAAGATATATTCTGAGTTTTTGTAAGTCATTATTATCAGAATAAAGGAAAAGGGGCTAAGTGGAGTAGAAGAAAGGGAAAAAGAGGGAAGAAAAGGAGATATGTATTCAACTAGGAAGAAAAAAATAATCTGGCTTCCTTGATTGGCTAAAACTGAGGTCATTATCTTCTCTCCTGAGGATTCCTCCCCCCAGCATTTATTACCTACTTGCCACATAGTAACTGGGAACCATCTATGACTTTTCTCTCTAGCACATTACTCCATCATGTATCCTGTAAATTTTGTCTCCTGAAATTGTTCTTCATCTCTCCTCTCCAGCAAATCCTATTACAACTTCTAAATTCAGGTTTTTACCCTCCTTCATGGATTCCACTAACCATCCTCTAATTGTTCTCTTTGTCTCAGTATTCTTCTTCTTTAATCCATCCTTCACTCTTTGCATAAAACCCCTCATTGCCTGTAGCAGTTTTTCAATCTTTTCTGACTAATTTTCCCTTTTAAAATTATGCAATCTCTTAATACTTCTTGGAGGTTCTTTTAAAAATGATGTTATAATGTGTGTGGTATACAATAATGGAGCTATTTTAGGTAAATAAAATTTTATTTTAGCTTATTTTATTATCAATTTCATTTTGACTCCAGTCTCAATAATATTCATAATATATAGACTGCTGAAGTGAGCACGATATATAGACACATTTTCCTATTACCTGTTTTACAAGTGATGCATGTGATTTAATTTTTTCCCAGCAAATTATGTAGTAAAAAGTATGAAAGTGAAAGTGTTAGTCACTGAAAGTTAGTCAGTTGTGACTGACTCTTTGTGACCTCATGGACTGTAGTCCTCCAGGATTCCCTGTCAATGGAGTTTCCCAGGCAAGACGAGTGGGTTGCCATTCCTTTCTCCAAGGGATCTTCCCCACCCAGGGATCAAACCCAGGTTTTTTTCATTGCAGGCAGATTCTTTACCAACTGAGCCACCAGAGATAGTGTAAGGCAAATATCCTGAAAATACCATTGTACTTGGAAAGAAGACAAAGGTACAGGAAAATATAAGTTGAAATTTAATTGTTTAATGGTATAAAAATAGATTTAAATGCTTTTACTATCCAATGTTTATATTTCTTGCCTTTGTGCTTAAATGATGTAATTTTGTGATTTTTCTGTTTTATTTTAAAATCTAAATCTGGGAGAAGATTTGAGGTTGCCATTTGCAAGAGTTTCTGCACAAGTAATACCTTTCAAATATGGATAGTCTTTATTGTCAGCAAAAGAAAGCTGTATCAGGTAATAACTGTCATTAAATTTTTTTGTAACTTTGAAGTACCAGGAATTTCTTTACATATGTAAAAACTATGATGAAATGAATATCCTTTGTGAATCTGATGAAGATAAATTGAGTTGAATTTGTAGAATTATTATTTTTATTCTTCTAATTATTGTTATAATTTTAACATCAGGGTTTCTTATGCTTTTGAACCTTGAAGATCAATTATGAGTATATGAATTATTCATATAGCATTCATATTCAGTATTTTTATGGTTATTAATATATGATTAAACAAATGAGAAATTGTAAGAAGTTAAGATCTCCTATAGTGTCAAAAATATAAAAATAATAATGGCTAATATCTTTTAGAATGTTCATGAAAGAAAGAAAGTGAAAGTTGCTCAGTCATGTCCTACTCTTTGCGACTCCATGGACTAGACAGCCCATGAAATTCTCCAGGCCAGAATACCATAGTGAGTAGCCTTTCCCTTCTCCAGGGGATCTTCCCAACCCAGGAATTGAACCAGGATCTCCTGCACAGCAGGCGGATTTTTTTGCCAACTGAGCTATCCGGGAAGAACAGCTTAATTCTTCTTCAAAACCTCAAAAAGAGGTGATTGCTAGCATTTCACAAGCAAAAAGATAGAGGTTCAGAGAAGTTAAGTAACTTGCCTGAAATCACGCAGCTAGTAAGTGATACAGTTGTGTCCCCAGTTTGATTCTAGAGCCCACACTCTTAACCATGTTGTTTTATTGCCACCTGCTGAGTAAATCCTGAGTCCTCACTAGATGAATACTTGGAGGCTCTTGAATGATTCTGTTTAAAAGGGGAGAAAAGTACTTTTATTTTCTGATTAAAAGCAAAAGTAAAATTGGAGGAGGACCTTGCTACAATTAACTTCAATTAATTCCTTGCACATTCTTGCTGTAGCTTCCCTCTGAGGTTCTGCTCACACTGTGCCTTCAACCTGGTGTGCCCTCTGTTCCTCTCCTGGCTTGGCTAACTGACTTATTCTTTAATCCCTCCTCTCCTTCAGACTCCTTCTCTTCCTCTCTCACCTGGGTGAGAGGACCCTAACTTTCTCTGAGTTCTGTAGCACACTTTCCTTACCCATCATGGACTTTCTGTAGTCATTTGCACCCCATTGTCCATCAGGACCACCACCATTTCTGTCTAAGGCTGGACATTTATTTACTAGAATCACTTCCCCTGTACAGCTCCAGATTTGACCTTGCCAGTGAGAGTACCTCGTGAGATTTGGGAGTGGAGGTGAAGTGGAGATCATTGTTCTCAGTAAGGTGTGGGATCAGGCGTGGCAGCTTGCCAGCCCTCTCCCTGAGCCACCAGTCTCTGCTTGTATGGGCTTCACACACCCTTCTGAAGGCTCCTGGAGAGCTTGGTTCCTCCATCCACACTCAGGTGCTCAGTTTGCCATCTTCACTGTCAAACTCTTGACCCTCAGGAAAGGCTTTCCCGGTATCTGCTCACCTATCTCTTCCAGTAGGCCCATCATGCCCTAATTTTATATTAACGTTTTATACAGTGAGATTGCCTTCTGTATCACACATTGACTGATCTGCCATCTTCATCATTCTTCCTATCCCAATGGGATATAATCTATATAATCATCTGCCTGACTATCTTCCCAACAAAACATACATGCTCTAAAGCCTGAATGCACTTTGAATACCAAATACTTGGCATGATATATAGTAGACCCTCAATAAATATTTGACTGATGAAGATAATTGGTTTCAAGAAACCTCAGTTACCTTAGGGAGCAGAAGGTCCATTTTCTGGACAACCCACTCCAGTATTCTTGCTTGGAAAATCTCATGGATGGAGGAGCCTGGTAGGGTATAGTTCATGGGGTTCCAAAGAGTCCAACATGACTGAGCGACTTCACTTTCACTTTCTCTTGCCAGTTGTTGCCATTTGTAGGCATAAGGGACAAAGTTCAGTTCAGTTCAGTTCAGTTCAGTCGCTCGTGCGACCCCATGAATCGCAGCATGCCAGCCCTCCCTGCCCATCACCAAATCCTGGAGTTCACTCAGATTTATGTCCATCGAGTCAGTGATGCCATCTAGCCAAGGATGGAGCAAAAATAAGAGAGAGAAAACAGAGGGCCCAGGAGAGGAAAGTCAGAGGAACGGAATGTGGGAGGCGAAGAAAAGGGAACAGAAGAGGAAAAAGAAGGGCCTGGGTGGCTGAGTGTCCCCTGTTACTGGCTCTGTGTTGGGCAGTTGCTCACTATAGAGCCAGAATATCTCACCTGGAGTGGCTCTGCTGCCTTCTCCACAATCCTATCCCAGAAGAACCTGGCTTTCCACCTTCCAGATTTCTGCCAATGCCATTAGCCAAGCCATACAAAAACATCCAATTATAGGGGCTAGCCAAACCCTGTGCCCCTTGGGGATAGACTGAAGCAGAGCCCTGTGGGGAAGCCCATCAGGTTGGAAGACATCTGTTTAGGTATCCTCAAAGAGGAAGAAACAGGCAAGCCTCCAGACAAAGCTTTATAAGGAAGAGAATCCATTTTTATGTGAGCGCTAAGTCACTTCAGTCATGTCTGACTCTGTGAGACCCTATGGGCTGTAGCCCACTAGGCTTCTCTGTCCATAGAATTCTCCAAACAAGAATGCTGGAGTGGGTTGCAATGCCCTTCTTCAGGGGATACTCCTGACCAAGGGATTGGACCCACATCTCTTACATCTCCTGCATTGGCAGGTGGGTTCTTTACCACTAGCACCCCATTTTTATACTTTTTAAAATCTCAGGCTAATAAATTCAAATAAGTTGATTTTCCCCCTTGTTTAGCAATAAGGAACATTTTAATTTTGGAAGCTGCTGCTGCTGCTGCTAAGTCGCTTCAGTCGTGTCTGACTCTGTGTGACCCCATAGATGGCAGCCCACCAGGCTCCCCCATCCCTGGGATTCTCTAGGCAAGAATACTGGAGTGGGTTGCCATTTCCTTCTCCAATGCAGAAAAGTGAAAAATGAAAGTGAAGTCGCTCAGTCATGTCCGACTCTTAGCGACCACATGGACTGCAGCCTACTAGGCTCCTCCATCCATCGGGTTTTCCAGGCAAGAGTACTGGAGTGGGGTGCCATTGCCTTCTCCAATTTTGGAAGCTAGGGAGGTTAAATGCTTTCAACCAAAATATTAGAAGATTTTTCAGGGTGCATTTTGTGAAGCTATTATTTATTACCAAATTAAAAATTTTCATGACCAAATTCTCACCACTTCAAAAGATGGTTTCAGATGAATTATGTTTTTTAAAGTAATTTAAATAGTTTGCACAGACTTCTTGATACTTAGCTGACGTTTTCTTCACTCATGATGAGAAAGAACTAGAAAATGGCATTTTTGCTTATCTTGCACAATACACTAAGCCTCTAACCTCCTTTAAAGAAAGAAGATGCTACCCGACTCCCATCTTTTTTTCCATATTTCAAGGGGAATATGTACCAAAATATCAATTACCAAATAGAGAGCAAGTCGAAGTCTTTGAATAGATCAGGATATATTTGAATTTAAATTTAAAGAAATAGTTTGCAGCAATGTAGGTTTACTTAACAATTTTCCTTAAATTAAAGGAATCTATGCTGCTCCTACGGTTCCCACTGACCCATTAGGAATATATCATCTTTAGTCTCAATTTGTTTTAATATTTGTTTTTTTAATATATACTTATTTGTTTGGCTGCAGAGGGTCTCAATTGCAGCACCCAGGGAATTTTAGTTGCAGCAAGTGAACTCTTAGTTGCAGCATGTGGGATCTAGTTCCCTGACCAGGATTTAAACCCAGGGCCCCTGCGTTAGCCACTGGACCACCAGGGAATTCTCAATCATGGTCTTTCACTAAAGTTGCTTTCACGTAAAAGACAATGACGTTATTTTAAAATACCAAATTTACTTACAATTTTTATAAATTACCAAGGAGGGTTTAAGAAATTACTTGCAAAAATTTATCTGTATATATGTTTCTCATTTTTCCAAAGAAACTATATACTTAATACTTTAAGTTAAAATAATTCCCAAGTAGCACAAAACAGTGGAAATCAACGGGATAAGTAAAGGCATTAAGGAGGGAAATAGGGAGAAAAGAAAATTGTGTGTTTTGGGTTTGGGAGGAAAAGTCGGGTGGAGGCAGTAAGTTCAGTTCAGTTCAGTTGTGTCTGACTCTTTGCGACCCCATGAAGCACAGCACACCAGGCCTCCCTGTCCATCACCAACTCCCAGAGTACACCCAAACCCATGTCCATTGAGTCGGTGATGCCATCCAACCATCTCATCCTCTGTCATCCCCTTCTCCTCCTACCCTCAATCTTTCCCAGCATCAGAGTCTTTTCAAATGAGTCAGCTCTTTGCATCAGGTGGACAAAGTATTGGAATTTCAGCTTTAACATCAGACCTACCAATGAACACCCAGGACTGATCTCCTTTAGGATGGACTGGTTGGATCTCCTTGCAGTCCAAGGGACTTTCAAAAGTGTTCTCCAATACCACAGTTCAAAAGCATCAATTCTTCAGCACTCAGCTTTCTTTATAGTCCAACTCTCACATCCATACATGACCACTGGAAAAACCAAAGCCTTGACGAGACAGACCTTTGTTGACAAAGTAATGTCTCTGCTTTTTAATATGCTGTCTAGATTGGTCATAACTTTGCTTCCAAGGAGTAGAGTGCCTTTTAATTTCATGGCTGCAATCACCATCTGCAGTGATTTTGGAGCCCCCAAAAATAAAGTCTGACACTGTTTCCACTGTTTCCCCATCTATTTGCTATGAACTGATGGGACCAGATGCCATGATCTTTGTTTTCTGAATGTTGAGCTTTAAGCCAACTCTTTCACTCTCCTCTTTCACTTTCATCAAGAGACTGTTTAGTTCCTCTTCACTTTCTGCCATAAGGGTGGTGTCATCTGCATATCTGAGGTTATTGATATTTCTCCCGGCAATCATGATTCCAGTTTGTGCTTCTTCCAGCCCAGTGTTTCTCATGATGTACTCTGCGTATAAGTTAAATAAACAGGGTGACAAAATATAGCCTTAACATACTCCTTTTCCTATTCAGAACCAGTCTGTTGTTCTATGTCCAGTTCTAACTGTTGCTTCCTGACCTGCATACAGGTTTCTCAGGAGGCAGGTCGGGTTGTCTGGTATTCCCATCTCTTTCAGAATTTTCCACAGTTTATTGTGATCCACACAGTCAAAGGCTTTGGCATAGTCAATAAAGCAGAAATAGATGTTTTTCTGAAATTCTCTTGCTTTTTCGATGATCCAGCGGATGTTGGCAATTTGATTTCTGGTTCCTCTCCCTTTCTTAAAACCAGCTTGAACATCTGGTAGTTCACCGTTCATGTATTGCTGAAGTCTGGCTTGGAGAATTTTAAGCATTACTTTACTTAAGGGATTGAGTAAATGGAATGCTTTTCTTTTCATTTTATTGAAAACTCTCTCTCTACGTGGTCCTCTGACATGTTCACACATACAAACAACATTAAATCAAACAGGTAAATAAAAATACTCAAGAAAAAAAAGGGTCCCAGGGAGAAGAGGACAGGGCTGCTCCTTGGAAGGTCAGAATCATGTGCTGGGTTATCTGTTCAGGCTTCGTCTTCCTTAGGAGGTGAAGTTGGGTGGGGGGCCTTAGACATACATGGGAGGTGTGACCACAGGAACCAGTTTCCAGAAACTAGAAGTCTCTGGGGTGAGTGGTGAGCCCTCAGAAAGGATGGTCTTGGAGTAGATGATGGGGGTAGGGGGCCCGGGGGAGTGGTGAGATGAGAGGAGGATGGATGAGGTGAACTTCGTGGTGCTCAGCGTGGGCCGTCAGTCCTTCCACTCCTCTGCCTCCCCGCCGCCTGCCATCCACCCTGGAAGCCTGGGGCAGCAGCTTGCCTCCTCCCGGAGAGGACCCTCCCTAGCACACTCATCAGAAAAACACAGCCGGGCGCATTACCTCAGCACCGGGTGGGGCCTGGAGAACAAAACAGCCCCTCACTGCTGTGAGTGGGAATGATTCAACTCCATTCAGGAATGGGTCAAGGGGGAAAATCCACTGCTCAAACCTAATAATTTTTGCCTTTTGTTTACAAAGAGTTTGAAATGTGAGTGAGGTAGTGAGCCAAAGCTGTTACAATCTTTTGCTTTAAAGGTGCCCCTTCTGAGGATGCCTTTGATATTTCTTTGGAGTTACTTTTTGCCTTTCTATACTCATCTTTAAAAAAGGAAAAAAAAAAAAACTGCTTTAGTTTTTAATAGTCCTTGTCATGATGCTAAGGGCCAGACTCCAGCTGTTCTTCCCAAACCTCTGGGAGAGGCCTGGTTACATCTCGTTCTCGTAAATCTTGACTCCAGTTCTAGCAAGTCTTTAAGCCTGACCCTGACATGCCCAGGCAACAGATGATTAGAAACAGGAGAGGTGGAAAAGTCCACTGCCAAGTTGTGTCCACTTCAAAAATACATCATCTGGCAAAAGCCATTTCAACATGTGGAGGGAAGTGGCACAGGTCTGCCTGCATGAAGCAGTGCAAGGTTACAGACTTACGATTTTACTTCTCTATTTGTGTATGACTTTCCTGAGAAGATCAAAGTCAGGGCAAGTTGGCTGATTCGCTGACAATATCTGGGCCCATGGAGAGAGGCCTCTGTTATGTGTAAAACTGCACTTACCTGTGGTGTTTTGTGATGGAGATATATTTTAACAGATATGAAATAAATTATTTATCAATACATATATTTGTCAGCATATGTTTATTCATATCAACGATGACAACTTATTAATAATAAAGGTTTATTGGTTTTACTCAATATTTAATAATGTTAAAAATGTGATTAATAATTGAATGTTCACCAAAATCCTTGGGTGGGGCTGCATGACTCTTTCTTTGAGTGAAATGACACAAGTCAGCTCCTGGCTGAGGTGATTAAAAGCTCTTACTTAACCTCTTCAGCTTTCTCTTTTCCCCTACTTCAACCAAGGATACTACGTATTTATCTGGTGGAACCATCTGTTAGAAGCTGGTAGCTCTAAACCCCCATAGGGAGCAAAGCTGTTATGGAGAGTCTTCAAAATCTAAATCGACTTTATGTGAACAAGAAATAAATGTTCACGTGTAAGCCACTGAAATTTCTGCTACTGCAGCATAACGTAGCCTATCCTATCTAATACTTCCAGCATCTCTCTGAAGAAGAAAAACTGCGAAGGGGAGGAATTAAGTGAAGTATGCAGTTGTAGAGGTTGCATCTTCACATCCTCAAATACCTGAGTGGAGGAGTTATCAACGGAACATGGGGAAGAAACCATGAGAAGGGTGGCGCCGTCCCCATATT
Organism: Ovis canadensis; assembly: GCF_042477335.2. Taxonomy (NCBI): domain Eukaryota; kingdom Metazoa; phylum Chordata; class Mammalia; order Artiodactyla; family Bovidae; genus Ovis; species Ovis canadensis. Next base: position 76,444,474 of record NC_091251.1, read on the forward strand.
TCTTATGGGGAGTAGGAAAGTAATGTTAAAACATTTCAGTGTTTAATACGTGAAGTATTAGCCAGAAATCATTGAGAGGTAAATTGGTACAACATTTGTGGAAGGCAATTGAGTAATATACATGAATAATTAAATTGTTCAGATCCTTTGCTCCAGCAATATCACTTCTAGAAATAATTCCTGAGGAAATTGTTGGATAAATGTGAAAATTAAATTGTTTAAATGTGTTTAAATTGTCTTAAATGTGTTTAAGAATGATTACTGCAAAATTAGTGGGAAATTAATTGTTCAAATATCTAATTCCTACATTTCTACTTTAGAATACTATACAGCTTTAACAATAAGGAGGCAAACTTATGCACATAAACATGGAGTGCCCGCCTGCCCACTCTGGTAGGCAGCTTCTGAGATGGCCCCCAAAGTCCCCTGGCCCCTGGTAGTCATGGCCAGGTTTCATCCCTTCCCTTTGAGTGTGTGTGTAACCACTTGCCTGGTGGCTCAGATGGTAAAGCGTCTGCCCACAATGTGGGAGACCCAGCTTTGACCCCTGGGTTGAGAAGATCCTCTGGAGAAGAAAATGGCAACCCACTCCAGTACTCTTGTCTGGAAAATCCCATGGATGGAGGATCGTGGTAGGCTACAGTCCATTGGGTCGCAAAGAGTCGAACATGACTGAGCGACTTCACTTTCACTTTCTTTGAGGGTGAGTTGAATCTAGTGACTTGCTTCTAATAAACTGTTGTTTTTCAGTCACTCAGTCATGTCCGACTTTTTGCGACCCCATGGACTGAACCACTGCAGACTTCTCTATCCTTCACTATCTCCCGGAGCTTTCTCAAACTCATGTCCACTGAGTCGGTGATGCTTTCCAACCATCTCATCCTCTGTCATCCCCTTCTTCTCTTGCTTTCAATCTTTCCCAGAATCAGCGTCTTTTCTAATGAGTCAGCTCTTCATATCAAGTGGCCAAAGTATTGGAGCTTCATCTTCAGCATCAGTCCTTCCAATGAATATTCAGTGTTGTTTTCTTTTAGGATTGACTGGGTGGATCTCCTTGCAGCCCAGGGACTCTCAAGAGTCTTCTCCAGCACTGCAGTTCAAAAGCATCAATTCTTCAGTGTTAAGCCTTCTTAATGGTCCAACTCACACATCCATACATGACTACTGGAAATGGATATGGCAAAAGTAATTGGATGACATTTTTGAGATTAGGTTTCCAAAAGACCAGCTTCCTTTTGCCTCTCTTTTATTTGTGTGCTGTTAGGGAAGGCAGCTGCCACACTGCAAGCTGACCTATTGTGATATTGGGATTTAAAATAAGAAATACATCTTTGGTCTTTGTCCCCATGTCTGGAAAGGAGCTCCTAAAACCTTTTGAATTTCCTACTGCCATAAGGTGTCTTCTGTTATACTAATGAGGGGACTTTTGGAAAGCACTTAGGTAACTTAAGGATAAGAACTAGTTCTCACAAAAATAAACTCAAAATGGATTAAAGATCTAAATGTAAGATCAGAAACTATAAAACTCCTAGAGGAGAACATAGGCAAAACACTCTCAGACATAAATCACAGCAGGATCCTCTATGATCCACCTCCCAGAATGCTGGAAATAAAAGCAAAAATAAACAAATGGGATCTAATTAAAATTAAAAGCTTCTGCACAACAAAGGAAAATATAAGCAAGGTGAAAAGACAGCCTTCTGAATGGGAGAAAATAATAGCAAATGAAGCAACTGACAAACAACTAATCTCAAAAATATACAAGCAACTTCTGCAGCTCAACTCCAGAAAAATAAACGACCCTATCAAAAAATGGGCCAAAGAACTAAATAGACATTTCTCCAAAGAAGACATACGGATGGCTAACAAACACATGAAAAGATGCTCAACATCACTCATTATTAGAGAAATGCAAATCAAAACCACAATGAGGTACCACTTCACACCAGTCAGAATGGCTGCGATCCAAAAATCTGCAAGCAATAAATGCTGGAGAGGGTGTGGAGAAAAGGGAACCCTCCTACACTGTTGGTGGGAATGCAAACTAGTACAGCCACTATGGAGAACAGTGTGGAGATTCCTTAAAAAATTGCAAATAGAACTACCTTATGACCCAGCAATCCCACTTCTGGGCATACACACCGAGGAAACCAGAATTGAAAGAGACACATGTACCCCAATGTTCATCGCAGCACTGTTTATAATAGCCAGGACATGGAAACAACCTAGATGTCCATCAGCAGATGAATGGATAAGAAAGCTGTGGTACATATACACAATGGAGTATTACTCAGCCGTTAAAAAGAATTCATTTGAATCAGTTCTGATGAGATGGATGAAACTGGAGCCGATTATACAGAGTGAAGTAAGCCAGAAAGAAAAACACCAATACAGTATACTAACACATATATATGGAATTTAGGAAGATGGCAATGACGACCCTGTATGCAAGACAGGGAAAGAGACACAGATGTGTATAACGGACTTTTGGACTCAGAGGGAGAGGGAGAGGGTGGGATGATTTGGGAGAATGACATTCTAACATGTATACTATCATGTGAATTGAATCGCCAGTCTATGTCTGACGCAGGATGCAGCATGCTTGGGGCTGGTGCATGGGGATGACCCAGAAAGATGTTATGGGGAGGGAAGTGGGAGGGGGGTTCATGTTTGGGAATGCATGTAAGAATTAAAGATTTTAAAATTTAAAAAATAAAAAACTAAAAAAATAAAAAAAAATAATTATATTAGAAGATGTAATAAAACAGAACCACACACACACACACACACACACACACAAAAAAAGAACTAGTTCTCAAGGGATCCAACCATTTGCTCAGAGGGTTGGAACATTTAGCCCCATCCCCTGACTTCTGGGGAGGGGAGAGGGGCTGGAGATTGATACACTCACCAATGGCCAATCATTTAATCAATCATGACTATGTAATGAAGCCTCCATAAAATCCCTAAAGGATGTGGTTTGAGAGCTTGCAGGTTAGTGAACATGTGGAGATTCAGGGAGAATGGCACACCAAGAGGGTCCCTGGGAGCTCTATGCCCCTTCCCATATACCTTGTCCTATGCCTCTCTTCCATCTGGCTATCCTTGAGCTATTATAAATGAGTAATCTAGGAAGTAACACACTTCTCTGAGTTCTGTGAGCCACTCTAGCCAATTAATCAAAACCGTGAAAGGGGTCATTAGAAGTTGCAACCTCGAGCTGAAAGCCAGAAGCACAGGTGACAGACAACCTGGACTGGCGATTGGCATCTGAAGTGAGGGTGGTCTTCACTGTCTTCAGTGGGACTGAGTCCTTCACCTGTGGAGTCTGGGCCTATCATGACTGAGCACGCACATATACACACCAACTGACACCCGGAAACGCCTACCATAGGCACTCAGACTTGGGTTTCCCAGGTGGCACAGTGGTAAAGAATCTGCCTTCCAAGGCAGGAGACACCAGAGACTTGGGTTTGATCCCTGGATTGGGAACATCTCCTGAAGAAGGAAATGGCAACCCACTCCAGTATTCTTGCTTGGGAAATCCTATGGTTAGAGAGCCTGGAGGGCTACAGTCCTTGGGGTCTCAAAGAGTCAGATACAACTTGGCAACTTTTTGACACCACAGACTATACAGTCCATGGAATTCTCCAGGCCAAAATACTGGACTATCCCTTCTTCAGGGGATCTTCCCAACCAACCCAGGGATTGAACTCAGGTCTCCTGCATTGCAGGTGGATTCTTTACCAGCTGAGCTACCAGGGAACCCCAAACAACAGCATTCAGCAAATATGTGCTGAATACCATATTCCAGGCATCATGCTAGCTCTGTGGGGTCCTTTTCCTCACAAAGGGTGAGTCAAAATATTCATATTAAAATATATGGCACATTCAAAAATATGCCAGAGAGGCCTACAGCCTAGGGTCAGTTACATGGGGAGCTGTTATGGATTTTAGCCCTATCACACCAAGGCAGTTGCAGAGGAGCTGGCCCTGGAAAGGGGAATTTTGCCTCTGGCCTCTGACAAATATGGCAGCTGGGGAAGTGGCCTCAGAACGAGATAGGAATTTTTAAATTAGCATTACTATTTTTCTCTCATCTCATTGTATTTATTATTAACATTATGCATGCACTTGTTAATAAAAATGTATACGTATATAAGTGTATAAAGTGAAAAGGAAAGTCTGCCCCATTCCTGACATCTATCCCATTCCAACGGGTGACCTATTTGTCATTTATGTTCCGAAGTCTTGTTCCTCTACTTCATGTTATATAAATTCTGAGTGGTACTGCCTTTTATGAAAGCTGAGAAATTTAATTCACATAATCTTCCCTCTTTCCCTGTTCTCCTTTTCCCAATTTTGTCTCACTACATTTTCACTTGTTCTTTTTGTTGGAAAAAAAAAAAAAGGAGAGTTTAGGGAGGGAGACTGACATCAAGAGAGCAGAGAGAGCAACCTTGTGGGAGAATCCCGAAGTGAGATGGTATTGGTGTGTTTAGGAGAAGGGGTTGTGGCTGAAGCAGAGGGAAGGAGAGGGAGGTGGTGAGAGGTGAGCCTGCAGAGGTGGCTGGAGGCTGCATGAAGATTCTATTCTCTTCTAAGGGCCCTGTGAAGCCACAGGAAAAGTTTTGTATAGGTAAGAGACCATCTTATTTTGAAAAGTGCATTACTTTGGAAAGATTATTCTGACTGCTTTGTAGAGAAGAGGTTGGCATTAGCCAAGAATAAAAGCAGGAAGCCTGGCTCCAAGGTGACGGCGTTGGTCCACATAAGGGAGGTGGCTGTGGAAGGGATAGAGCGGCAGGTTCGATGTACATTGTGGAGATGGTCATGACATATTGGTGGAGGACAGGCTGGGAAGGGAAGTGTCAGAATGACCCCTATATTTTTGTCTTCTTGGTGCCATTTAGTGTACCAGGGAACATTGGAGAAGTGGCTGCTCTTGAGGGAAGATTCGAACAGCTCACTTTGAGATGCCCAAGAAATAGTTAAGAAGAGTTGCCAGCTTGGCAGTTAGATTGTGGGTCTGGAGTGCAAAAAAGAATTCTGGGCTGGAGATAGCAATTCAGGAATGATTAGCTAACAGGTAGTTTTTTAGTCTATAGGAGAGAAAGAGGAGGGAGAATGAAGTGAGAGGTTAGGGTTTAATGTTTGAGATAGTGCTTCAAAATATACTGAGCACTAGGTCTGAGACAGAGGAAGCATTCGATAAATAGGTTATAACATGAAAACAGTTGTTGTTGCTGTTGCTATTATTATTCTTAGTGGAGAAAGGGATTAAAACCAGGAGGGCATGGTCACAAAAGCAAAGAGGAGAGGTGTGTAGAGGAGAACGTAACCAAGCCTGCAGAGTCAAGAGCTAGACGTGTTGAATTAGAAACACTGTCTGTAAAGGGTTGGACCCATGGGCTCTAACTTTCCCTGGGTCCTGAGGGTGCAGCATTCTTCCTGATTCACTTACAGCTGTTACTTAAACCACCAACAGTCCTTTGCCATTTAAACCTGGTCTGGGCAACCCCCAGGGCCTTCTCAGTTGTCCGAGCACGTTATCTATACCCGAACCAACAGAGTGAAGAATCTCTGCATTTAAGTGGAGATGAATGTGTTCTCATTTTGTTCAGGATAGGGTAGGACTTAGATGCAGCTGGACTAGGGCTTCTTAAACCAACCGTGCGATTTGAAGGACTCAGAGAAACCTCCCATCTCGCCTCTGATTCCTCTCTGATTGGGAGAGGGAAGGAGGAGGGACAAATTCAGTGAGGACATGGACTAAGAGCTGGTGATGCTGAACTCATTCCAGTGAGGCCTCCGGGAGAAGGGCTGAGACAATTGAGAAGTACAGCCCAAGACCTTGAAAACTGGAAGTATATGTGTGCCCACATGCTTGTGTAAATATGATGAAGGAGCAAACTACAGTTATGGCATGGGAAGACACTGGAAAGAGGAGGAAGAGTCACTGCTTAACTTTCCTTAGAGGTTGCTCTGCCGCTGTTGCTATTTAGTCGCTAAGTCATGTCTGACCCCTTTGTGACCCCATGGACTTTACCCTCCCACGTTTCTCAGTCCATGGGATTTCCCAGGCAAGAGTACTGGAGTGGGTTGCCATTTCCTTCTCCAGGGGATCTTCCCAACTCAGGGATCGAACCTGTGTCTCCTGCTTGGCAGGCAGTTTCTTTACCACTGAGCCACCTGGAAAGCCCCAGAAGTTGCTCAATCCTGGGCAAATCCCCTTCGCAAGTTGGATGAACCAAAGTATCTAAAGTTCAGACCTGCCCCAGCTCTGAGGGAGGGGCATCATCTGACCACATGGTCTCGTTACAGTCTGCTTCCCTGGGCACACAGTGAGATTGGGACTTCTTGATGCTATATATTATACAGGTGGCCTTGTTTTAAGAAAATCCAATAAATAAAAAATTAAATTCTTGATTCAGTTCCCTGAATTGGAATCTGATGGAGGGCAAAGGTCGTGTCTTATATTTCTTCCACATCCTTCACCCATTAAGCCCTCTATAAATACACATTGTTTCTGTACTAAATCATTCATCTCAGGGCTCTTGGAAATAATGAGCTCCCCAGCACTCGAAAGATACATTTCTATTTTCAAAGATTTCCTGGCAACTCTGTATGGGTGTATCTATTTTTTAGTAAAAAATACATCTGTAGACAATTTTAGTCCAAGTACAGATATAACCAGACAAAATCAAATTCATGCATTCATAATGACTTATCATGGCATTGCTCAGCTTGGCAATTTTATTTTAATAGGCAAATATGTACTTTATAATCAATAATAATTCTATTCCTAGGTGCATAGGAGGAAAAAGGAGTATAGCACATACTGCCTATAGGAAACTGGGATTTTCAATTTGAGTTAAATTTTCCAGGCAAATAGCTATAACCTTTAAAAAACTTTTCTTGGCTTTTAGAAGAACAAATTTCTGGGACTCTAGGACCTGCTCAGAAGGGAAAACGAATCTGCTGAATACAAAGAATTTGCATAAATTCCAGGTGGACAAATTCTTCTCTGTCCCCATCCTCTCCCTCAGCACAGCAGAGATGACTCGTCTGGTGGCAGGGTCCTCAGTCTCTGGGGAGCGGGGAGCCTGGGGCCTGCTGTGGGGTGCGCTGACTTGCTCTTCTTAGGCCCAGATTCTGCTGCACATACACCTCCCCAGCAACCTGGCACCACCCACAGGAGCCAGAGGAGTCTTTATTTTGTATAATTATCCAAACGTTAAGAGCCCCTTTCCCCCAAAATCTCTGTATATTTATTTTTTTATTCTTTTTGGAATGGTAGATTCTAATGTCTGTTACTGTTGGGCTTCTGGTTGGGTTCATGGACATAAACTCCCTTTTGGCATTTCTGTTGAATTCCAAGGAGCTAAGATGTTTCAAAGCAAGGTGGTGGGGGAGGGGAGGGGAGGGATCCTATCCTATAAAAAGCTGGGTTTATTTTGCTTGTCTGTTTTCTAACTCCTCTTGGTGTCTCCTTGCGCCATTGCTGTAGTACATTATGACCACAAATATGCCTCTCCCCGATGGAGTGCTGTGTGGCGTGTTCCAGAGAGGCGAGTTGTTTGAAGTGAATACGTTCACTCCATGAGCCACACTAAGAACAGACTTTTATGCACTTATACCTGTGTGGCCACCCAGGCTGTGAGTGTCTTGGAACTTTGGGGCTCGTAATTTAAGGAAACCACTTTTATGCATAAATGAGAAATACATCCCTGGTTTGTGCATCACTGAGGGCTGGGCCGTGAGGAAATGGCAGCCACACTCACAGAAGGAACAAGAAAACCACAGCTTTGCCTGCAAAATTGGCTGCTTGGAGCAAAGTGTGCTAGCACATTGGACAGGTTATATGCTCAAATTTGCTAAATCATTTATAGGAATCTCTTCTAAAAACAGAAATCTTTCCTTAAGCATTTGTGTTCTGAATTAGACATCTCTCTTTAACCTTCTTTAGTTTTTATTATTATAGTGGAGTGCAGGTGCAAGTGTGGAAAAGCAAACATTTGAGAAAAGTTATGGTTTTTTTATAGAGCAGCAGGGCTCCGTTTGCAACCATCTGATGCTTTGCAGTGGGTGAGCAAAGGGCTTAAAACAGTACCTTCTCTTTAGGACAGTGAGGTTGTGAAATATAATAATAACAAGTTGTTATTTTGAATTGTGAACATAAGTAATGGAAAATGATGACACCAATTCCCTTTAGGCACAAAAGTGTCACAGAAGTCCTTTATCATGGACTGTTACTCTGGAGGGCTTCCCAGGTGGCATAGTGGTAAAGAATCCAACTGACAATGCAGGAGACATGGATTCTATCCCTGGGTTGGGAAGATCCCCCAGAGAAGGAAATGGTGACTCACTCCAGTATTCTTGCCTGGGAAATCCCATGGACAGAGGAGCTTGGCAGGGTACAGCCCATGGGGTTGCAGAGAGTAAGACACAAGTTATCGACTGAAACAACAAAACATTACTCGATGTGAGTGGGAGCTAGCTGCAGCTGACCAAGAAGAGGGTCTTGAAATACAGCAAAAGATAGAGACTTGACCTAGGTCTGGGCAGGTGAGGAGTCAAATCCTGTCAAGGTAAGATGAGCCGGTAGGTTATAGTATGTAGAAATACAGGATTAGAGAGGTTGAATGCTGCGTCCTCAGGTGGAGGTCAAGTTTTCTTTGCTTGCTTTCATGCTTCCTGTTGAGGGTGGATAGATCTGAGTTTTGTGGTAAAAAAAAAAAAAAAACCTGGCTGCCAATGCAGGAGATGTAAGAGACGTGGATTCGATCCCTGGGTTGGGAAGATCCACTGGAAAAGGGTATGGCAAGCCACTCCAGTACTCTTGTCTGGAGAATCCTGTGGACAGAGGAGCATGGCAGGCTGTGTTCCATAGGGTCTCAAAGTTGGACATGACTGAATCGACTTACATGCACAGACCTGAGTTTACAGGTTCTAATTCCTGGCTGAAAGGAGATGAGAGATCTGTGGGTGATGACAATGATGATGACCACACTGGTGATGATAGCAAGCACTTAACCCAATGATTACTATGCTCACTGTTCTAGCATTTTAACTCGTTAATTCTCACAGGGACTTACAACATGGATGCTAGTGTCATTCCCATTTTACAGATGTAGAACAGGAGACAGAGTTTACAAAATTTTCTAAGCATAATAAATGACGGAGCCAGGATTGAACCCAGGCAGTCTGTCCCCAGAGTGTGAGTCGATACTCATAACTAGATTTCTTGACATATATTGCCCAACATAACTTGGCTAGCCTATTAAATACTTTTTCAGAGGAACCTACTATGCAAGTTGACTTGGAAGCATAACATATCAAAAATACTTTTGTTCTTTCAGCAAATGTCTCTGGCAGCTGGGAAAATATGAAAATAGTCAGCCTCTGTGATTCAATGTATAAATTGTTTCCATTCTTATTTGCCTCAAGAATGTCCTTCGAATACTTCTTTTGCACTCCTCAGCACACACCGTGGCTGAGCAGTGGAAAGAGATCTCTGGAAATCTCTTCAGACATTTGATTCCAATGTACTTAGCTCTTAAGAGCTGATGGTGGAGTGGCCATTAGAATAATAACATTACTTTCTGTGCACTGACAACACAATAGACACTATTCTAGAAATTTTATTTGTGTTATCTCCCTTAATCTTTGATGTGACTGATGAGGCAGGTATAATAATCCCAGTTTTACAGATGTGGAAACTGAGGCACAAGTTCAATAATTCGCTTGCTCCATGTCTGTAACAATTCATGGGGTGGCAGAGAGTTGGACACGACTGAGAGACTGAACTGAACTGAACTGAACTGATGTCCCTAAATAAGAAAGTTGTAAATCTTGGATTTGAACTTATGTCAGGAAGACTTTAGAGTTTTTACTCTTTACCACTGCAATACTGGAGCTTTAGAACCTGGTGACATGGATCTAGATAACAATGTGAAAATTACTATGTCAATTTCCCAAGTGTAACAGAGAGAAGCAAAGTTTGCCACCCCAAAATATCTCTTTGCCATGTGGATTATTTCAAGCTGAAAACAGTAAGTCCAAAAGACTCAGAAAGAAACTTGGACCTCCCCTCTCAGCTGCCTAAATAATTGAGATAGAAGGTCTGTTTTGCAATAGAGTTCTCACCAGAGGTATCTGTACAGAATCTGGGCTAAGCTTGGTGGGGGAACCTCTAGGCACGTCCTAGAGATCAGAGTCCCCTCTGTGTCCTGTTGTCTCTTTGGGAACAAAGCATAGCAGACATTTGTTTACCAAGCATGTGCTTTTCTGTCTTCATGTGAATTGCCTTCCTTCCCTTTGAAGCCCCAACCCCCCTGCCCTCATCCTTGTTTGTCTTTAGCTGAAGATAGTATGTAAGGTGAGGGTTTTGGCCAGTTTGATGAGTTATTCAGTTCTCCTGAGTCTCTCATGTATACATGTTATTAAACTTTTGTTTGATTTCGCCTATTGATCTGTCTCATGTCAATTTAATCAGACCAGCTAGAAGAAAGTAGAGGGTAGAGGGAAATTTCTTGCTCCTTGACAGTATCTGAGAGATTTGTGATGGTTTGGTAGTGTGTCAACTTGGCTAGGCTGAACCACATTACCAGAATTCATTTTCTTGTATGTTTCTAGTGACAGAGGAACTGAAGGAAAATTCTTGGGAGATCTGGAAGACTAAAGGGAAGCATCAGCCATCCTGTAGCTTGCAAGTATTGTTGCTGATCTGCTGAGTCACTTTATGATGGGTGTGGGATAGCAGCTAGTCTGCAATGCCCTCCTTCCCTTGGACCCTGCTTCAGTTTCTCCGTCTCCTGGGCCAGGTATGTGTGTTTAGCTCTGTGATGAAGAGTCTAGTTCTGTTTGTCACCAAGGTCAGACACAGATTTTATCTACCCTTGAGGGGTTTCAGCTAGTGCCTATGGCTTCCAGCCTCCCCTTGGTATCCTTTACAGCCATCCTCTCTTTCGCTCTGTGTATATCTCACTCCAGCACCAGAGATAGAGACAACAGCCTCATAGGGACTGTTTATCTAGGTCCCCACAATTGCACAAGGTCAATTCTCTGGAACGAATCTCTACTGGTTCTGTTTCTATGATTGAACTCCACTGATATGGTCCTCTGCAGGTCATCCTTACCATGTCCCAGCATCAAGACCATTGCTTAGGCTCTATATTCTATTAGGCTATTTTATTTGATTCTTATCTATGAGTAGGATTGCTGATCCCATTTCACAATTTCACAGATGATGAAGCTGAGATCTTGTGAGGTTTGATGGCTTTCCCACAAAATGGACAGGATTAGGGATGTTAAAGAGAAAAACCATTGGCTCAAACTGGTGTCACTTGCATGATACCCCATGATATCAGATCTCCATTGAACACCTGACTTAATTTGAAGTTTCAGCCTTCCGCAGGAATGTGATTGGCCCGTCTGGAATTTTCAGGTCAGCACCAATGAGGTAATATGTCTCACGGGCCCTTTCCATTCCCCACCGGAAAGAAAGAAGAATTGGTCTGTATGATAGACCTTCACCCTTATGCCCAAAAGAATATGACCTGGCCCGAAACAATCTTTTCTTTTCTATTGCTAATAGCTTCCTTGCCTTACCCTCCTGCCTATAAAAACCTTTCATTTTGTACACCCTTTCTGAGTATGCTTCTGTTTAGTAGCTGGGATGCTGCCTGATTCATGAATCTTTGAATAAACCCAATTTGATCTTCATATATTTACTCAGCTAAATTTTGTTTTTAACAAATTCAAAGCCATTAGCCCTGGAAGTTGGGTCCTAAACTTATTCTGATTTTCAATATCATGACTTTTCAAACCAATGTGCACACACTTGGTATTAGATCTTGTTGCCTGAGTCAGTCTTCTCTGTCTGTAGTTTGAACTGAGATTTGTCAGAGATAGTCAAGTTATAACAGAGCTTGATTTGGCATTATCTTTCATCTGTTTGAAAACAATCTGCTTTTACAGACTGATTTTTTATGTCCCCTCAAAATTCATATTTTGAGATCTTAACCCTCAATGTGATGGTATGAGAAGTTGGGGCCTTTGGGAGGTGATTAGATCATGAGGGTGGATCCCTCATGAATGCAGTTAGTGCCCTTATAAAAGAGACCCTAGGGAGCTCCCTTGTCCCTTCTGCCATGTGAGACACAGTGAGAAGACAGCTATCTTTAAATCAGAAAGTTGGTCTCACCAGATACAGAATCCACTGGCATTGCTGACTTGCCCAGCTTTCAGAACAGTGAGAAATAAAGTTTATGCTGTTTATAAGTCACTGGATCTATGGTGTTCTGTTATAGCAGAAACTGGAATGACTAAGACATGTGCTGATGAGTTTTTTCATGGCTCACTCATACTGTTTACATTCTCTTGTCTTTCAAAGGCAAAAGTGTTACTGTCTAGGGCGAGGGAGCCTAACAGTGCTCTTTCCTGCTGATCAGGCACCTTGAAAAGGAAACAGATCACTTTGAGGAAAATCAATAATAGAAAGTCTTCTGGCACCTTATAAAACAGAAGTACTATATTTACATAGGGGTGAAATCAGGAACAAGCTCAAAAGAACATCAACCCATTAATCTCTTGCCTGTAGACAGACAAAACTGTTATGGGCGTGCTAAGTTGCTTCAGTTATGTCTAACTCTTTGCAACCCCATGGACTGTAGCCCACCAGGCTCCTCTGCCCATGTGATTTTCCAGGCAAGAATACTGGAGTGGGTTGCCATGCCCTCCTCCAGGGGATCTTCCTGACCTAGGGATTGAACCTGCATCTATTACGTCTCCTGCATTGGCAGACAGGTTCTTTAACACTGGTGCCACTTAGACAGAGAAAACTGTGTTGTTATAGTCTTCTTTAAAACTGAATCTTATCTGAAATGTCTTTGAAATGATTCTTAGCACACATGACCACACATAGTGCCCACTAGAATGTCAGCTATATGTAACCAGAGACTTTGTCTTGCTTATGATGGTCTCTAGGTTGGACACGACTGAAGCGACTTAGCAGCAAGCAGCAGCAGCAGCACCACCTGCTTAATGCACAGTAAGCACTTAAAAAACATTGACTGAATAACGGATACATAAGAATCTGAAAAATATATGAATGTATGTATTTTTTCAGATTCCTTTCCATTATAGGTTATTACAATATTTTGAATGTAGTTCCCTGTGCTATAAAGTGGTATTTAACTGAATTGAATAAAGAGAAATTTTTTAAAAAAATATTTATTTATTTTTATTTATTTATATGGCTCCACTGGGTCTTAGCTGCAACACACCAGATTTTTTAGTTCAGCATGTGGGATCTAGTTCTGTGATCAGGATTGAACCCCAGGCCCTCTACATTGGGAGTGTGGAGTTGGCCACTGGACCACCAGGGTAGTTCTGAGAAATCTTTGCAGATGAATACTTCCCTCTTGGGGCTTCGCAGGTGGTACTCGTGGTAAAGAACCCACCTGCCAATACAGGAGACATAATAGACACAGGTTTAATCGCTGGACTGGGAAGATCCCATGGAGGAGGGCATGGCGACCCATTCCAATATTCTTCCCTGGAGAATCCCAAAGACAGAAAAGCCTGGCAAGCTGCAGTCCATGGGATAGCAAAGAGTTGGACAGGACTGAAGTGACTTCGCAGGCAGGCAGAAATTTATTTCTCTCTTGTGATGATAGCCGTGGGCTGAGTGGCCATTTCATCCAACTGTTTTAGAACACATGTGTGTTCAATGTGTCTACACATGCGCACACATCAGCATGTTTATACACACAGATGTTTACTCCTGTGACAGATCTCCTTCCCAAACACTGCATTATAATCACGTAGGAGTTAGCCAGTTAGCCATGAAAGGGGTTAATACCTCCACGGGTAGGAGCTTCCTTCTCAAATGGCCATACTGCCATCCATATTACTGACTGGAACTCCTGACTGTTTTTGAAAAAAGGTGATAAAGGTTAATAAGAAAGAGTAGGTCAGGCCACATGGAAGAAAGAAAAGGAAGGGAGGAGTATTTTGAACTGCTTCCAAGCTGAAACCTCTCAGTAGATGTTAAATGATAAAAATTATCCTTAAAGTTTTAACAATGGAATGAGAGGGAAGGAATTTTCAAGATGCAAGCTTCAGGCCCCCTCTGTGTTCACGCAGAGCCTTTAGGAAAAACTGCTTTCCTGAGTTTGCTGTCGTGTTGAAATGAAATGAACAGCATAGTAAAAGGAATAACTTGAAAATGTGGGGGCCGGCTAGTCTCTTTATCTCATTGGTTCCCTCTCCCACCCCCTTGCCTACTGTCGGTTTCCACTGCTCTGAGTTATTGCTCTGCATTGTGAGTCATCCTGGTCCCGGTCCACATTTCCTTGGTCATTGCACACACTACCATGAGCCTGAAAGCAGCTATTAAGTCCAGGGGTTCTCACTGGTTAGAAATGACGGGGTTTTCTAGTGTTGTTACAAAGCTTATCTGCTCAAGTTGTTTCTCAATATCAAATCACAGTAGAAAAACAGAATTTCTCTGCTTAACACAGGTAGGTTTACACTTGGGATCATTGATGGCTTAAGCAAAGACTTTCCACCTACAGCCAAGTGATTAATGGCTTACCCATCTGCACAAAAAAACAATGTTTTAATCTTGGCTTGAAGGCGTCATATCACCTGCAGTTTCCAAACAACTGCATATTTCCATCAAAGTAAAACAAAGAGAATGAATGCTTGCAAGTTAGCTTTTTATTCCTCTCCTCCGTTCAGCAAACTGGAGGAACTTGTTGCCTATGTTACTGGTTCTGTGTGACTCTGGGGAGGGCCCTGAGAATGTGGCCTGATTTAGGGTGTATTTTGTTCCCATGTTGTCTTCTTTTAGTTGGAGAGGCAAGTCCCTCCCTGCAGGGGTCATCAACACCAATTTCTTTATCAGTTAGACCTAATCACGTAACTAGACACGAAGAGTTTTTGACTTTCCTTGGAAGACTGGGAGAGTGTGTTTGAGGCAAATAAAATGAAAGCTTATACATTTTTCTGTCTTTTGTTAGATTTTCCATCAATTGGATCCATCCTTGAGTATCAAAGACTGCTTTCTATTCAACTTCTGGTCTAAAAATACTAAGCACACATTCCTCAAGTGTTAAGTGAGTGCTAAGTCGCTTCAGTTGTATCCAACTCTTTTGTGATCCCATGGACTGTAGCCTGCCAGGCTCCTCTGTCTAAGGGATTCTCCAGACAAGAATGCTGCATAGGGTTGCTGTGCCCTCCTCCAAACGATCTTCCCAACCCAGGGATTGAACCCCCTGACTCTTATGTTTCCTGCATTGGCAGGCGGGTTCTTTACTGCTAGTGCCATCTGGGAAGCCTATATATATATATATCATATATATTTATAAACACACATACACACTCACATGATGTGAGCTCATTTCTATCTTGAACAACATTCAGACTGGTGGTCTGCCTCGATGTCTAAAGAAGAGTCAACAGGCTACTTGAACTGTGCCACCGCCTGAGCCTCATCAGTGCTCGTCTAGACCACTGTGATCGATTCCTGACGAAAGCGCCTGCTTTCACCCTTGGCTCCTGACAGCCATTTTCTACACAGTAGCCAGACCAATTTAGAAAACTAAACCAAACCATGTCACCCTCCCTCCCCACTTTATCACTTTCTTTTTGCTTCCAATGAAATAGGAGTAGAATCCAAATGCCTTACCACTGTCTGCACAGCCCTGTGACCTGCCTCTCTCTCTCTCTAACCTGTCCTCCTAAGGATACCTGGTGTTTATTCTATACCTGGATACAGATCCCTTCTGCCTCAGGAGCCCTTTCACTCTCTTCCCCAGGCTTCAGCAAGGCTAGGTTTTTTCTGTTCATTCAATTGTCTTCAGTTCAGATGACATTTTCCAAGGGAGGACCTTCCTACTCACCCTGGCTAAAGTAACCCCCTGACTCCCCTGCCTCTGTCCTCTTACTTTATTTCCATATTCTTTAACGAATTTGGCGCTGCCTAAAATCACCAGATGTACTACTTATAAAAGTGTATATTGTGTGGTACCACCACAGGGATTCATGCCATGAAGGCAGTGCCCTTATCCACTTTTCTGTCACTGTATGCAGTGCCTAAAATGATACAGACAGATTCTAGGGGCTCAGAGAATTATTTGATGAGTGGATGAGTAAATTAATAATTCCACTTTAAAAGTAGTGTTGTGTAAATTTGTTGATTTGGCTCCAGCTTTTTTATTTTGAAAAACTTTAATCATAATTACCAGTGCTGATTGGTACTTAGGGAATATTTTGGTTGGAAATATTGTTCAAACATTATTCCAAGGAGACATTCCCTTAGCAACATCTCTGACAAGAAGTCATCTAACTTCTATTAAAATAGCTCCAGTGTTGAAAACCTCGCTCCTTATTTATGTAGCGTGTTCAAAGGTTAGACAACTCTGTCTTTTTTCCCTGTAAAATAAAGTAAAATCTTCCTATTATGCTAAATCTTAATCCTAGTTCTGTCCTGAGGGGTTTTACAAGATAAGTCTTTTCCTCTTTCACACAGAAGAATTATCCCATGGAGGCTGCTCTTGGCAAAATTTCTTCTATAACCTCAGTGATTCCTTACATGACACTTCACTGTTGTAACATTTTTCAGAAAATGCCTGCTTCCTTTTCCTTCCCCCTGAATGCATTCTTCTTTGCCAACATTCCTATTAAATTCTGCCACCCGTTTGTGGAGCTCAATATAAAGCCATCAAGCATGGGAAAGAAATCAGGGCTCTGAAAAATCATTGAAAGACTAAATGTTGTCAGAGTTCCCTAATTATAGACTTAAGGAAAGGAATCGTGAGAGACCACCAGACTTCTCCCTTTATGCTAACATGGAGACAGAAAGGCTTTGCAGGTGTCACTCTTTCTCTGTGGATCCTCAGTAGGAGAGCATTCATTCTAGAAGAAAAGGCATCCATTACTTCTTGACTGTATGGTTCCTCTACATCTTCAGTCCAAAATTGCAACAAATATAGATTATTTTTCCAACACTTAATATTGCTTCAAAGGCCACAGTTCTTTCCTTCCTGGTCCCTTCCCAACTTCAGTAACAACAACAGTACAAAAGCTGGATTCATCATAGGAACAAAGTGGTGACTCTACTTCAAACAGAAAAGTGATCAAATGGATAATCTCTGCCCCTTGGATTTCTCTGAAATTGCTTTGGTTTGTACATTTGGGATGGTGTGTGAATTACCTGGCTGTGTTGAAATGGCTTGAACGGATTCCAAGAAACCGCTGAAGTTGGAGTAAAAACCAACCAACAAACAAAAAATACTTAAAAAAATTTAAAAGTAGCAGGCCAAGAAATGTTTATTTTTTTTCCTGTTCCAAATGAGTAGGTTTCTTAACATCTATTTCTGTAGACTTAAGTTCCTGTTTGAAAACTAAAATCAATTTGATTCTATTAGTGGCAGTTATTATTTCATGAGAAAATAGAGTTCTTCAGTGCACAATACTGACCCATTGTGAGGTAATTGATTTTATGAAGATAATGACTTGGGGACCCTGGTGCTCTTGCCACATGGGCAGGGAGACAGAAGGTGGCTTCACAAGCCTAAAAGGGACATGATGCCCTCAGACACATTTCAGTCATTGAAATGCTCACTGCCAGCTTCTTACTCAAAGCACAGAGTTGGACAACATTTTCTACTTCCATACACACCTCTTGGCTGGCCTCTAGGACTTGGACAAGTGATTTCTTTTCCCATCCAAAGCTGCCCTTAATCTCTATTTAAACCAATAAAATTTTACAACAATAATAATGGTGGATAGAAGCTCTGAAATTGACTGGAGTTATACCTCTGAGGGCCTCTTTGAACTAGTTTTCCTAATATACTCCAGCTCTCCTGGTACTTCCTTGAAGGTCTAGTGGTCAGTTTGTGAAATCCAGACTTCACTAAGATGGAAATTACAAAAGAATCCAGTTCATTATTATTATTATTATTAACCATTCAAGGTTATTCATTTGTGCACGTTTGCAGGAAAAGAAAGATTTTAATATAAGGAGTTATCATTGATTCTAGACATTTGTGGTTAAGGATTCCCAAAGGGAGAATTTAAAGATTCTTGATTTTCTTTGATGGTCATAGTGTTTTAATGTGATCTTTGCTAATAAGTTGTCCTTGATGGAATGAATAAAATTGGGGAGGGGTATATGCAAGAAGGTAAATGAGACAATAGTGATGTGCCCGAACCCAGACCTGCTGTAGAGACTGGAGTGAGAATTCGAGGAGATGAGCTAAGAGGCTTGGTAGAGTCCAGGGAAATTGTTGTATCATCTGTTTAATAGTTCTCCAGGGAGAAGATGCACATTTTGCTAGAAGAGAAGCCAGGGCAGACTTATTTGGTAATGTGTGGCCCATCTTCCACAACTGGAGAAAATTAGATCTCCATCCGTGAGGTAGACCTGGCAAGTGTATGTTGGAGATCTTTTATTCATTACTGGAATGTCAGTTTGCAGTGTCAAAACCTAGAGCTCCCAAAGATAGTATGAGAAATCAAAGATAGACACAGCTTACAAATGACATCTCTTTGCTAAAGATGGTGGACATTTCCAGGAGAGCATTCTATTTCTCATGTAGAGATTTTTTAACTTAAGAGTTCTTGAAGAATCTGTATAGAGTGAGAGGATAAGAGTATTATAAAAGTTGCAAGAGTTCTGGTCACTGGTGTTTGTGGTCGAAATTCTTAAACTGAAGTCTTTATCTTAAAATCAAAGAGTGAGTGCAAACAGAGTCACTTGTGAGGGAATGTTCTGTACCAATTTTCAAGCTAGTACTCTAGGAGGAATGTAAAACAGAGCGAAAATTACACATAGAAGCAAACGTCTGTTATCTTCATAGACAATTTCTTCTACTAGGGTAAATCAAGGCCACCCATCATTGTAAGTGATGGAAAGATGAGAAGACCTGGTAGCTTTAACTTTCCTCTGGATGCAGATAGCCAACACTACTTTGCCCTACTCTTGTTTTTAGTAATTCAGTCAGGCCTGTCATTGTCCTTTCATTAGAGCTGACTTTTGCTACGTCTGTATGGCCACCTGGCATCTTTGCTCATCTGTGTATCACCTCTGAGGTTAGCTTGGGTTTCCATCTCTACTCTGCCACTTGCGTTGTGTGGTGGCAGGGCCATCACTTATTTTAGCCTACTGTTAGCCTGGAAAACAGAGCTTGAGGCAGAACTCTAGAGGGAAATGCCATGCTAGAGAAATAATAGTGAAAGAAAAAGAGGCAGCATAGGAGGAAGAGTGAATATGAAGGGATATATTCCAAGCTGGCCAAAGCTTTGTAACTATTTGGGTTGATCATCCCATCTTTTAGGACATCTTCAGGGTGCTGTATAAATGATCAGAACTGTCTGAGAACAGTTTATCTGTGGGAAGGGGGAGAGGAGATACCCATCGGCTCCCATCTCCCGTAGGTCAGAGTTTGCCCACATTCCTCTGCACTTCTCGGTTGTACCAGCTGGTCCTCCCAGAGCCACTGTGGAAGGCTGGATCCACGAGAGCCACTGCCTTCCCACATCCTGTAGGACCAGGCCCACTGGCCATGTGTATGAACACCAAGAGGCCCTCATGACACATCATATGACAGAGATTAAAACAAAGCCTTCTGCAAGTGGCAGAAAGCTCTGGTGGGAGGTGGAAGGAGGGAGTAAAGATGCTTTCAGGCATGTCCATAATGACATAGCTTTCTAGGAATAGCTGCTACAGTATGCCCAGCTGGCCTGGCATATAGACTAACACCATGAAGACAGATGAACCTTCCACATACAAAGATCCAGAACTCTCCTTGTAACCTACCAGGTAATACTGGGTCCTGGGTAAGCTTCCTGTCGGTCATGAGCAAAAGGAAATTGTTACTGAATTAGGTTGTATGGACTCTGCTTGTTGCCTCAGCAGGGAAAGCTTCTATTTCCACTTGGGTTGGAGCAGCCAGTAACAAAATCTGAATTAACCTTGCACTGAGATTGCAGTGCAACGGAGAAAGAATGGAGAAATAGGAACTCAGTTCACAGATCAACCTCTCCCAGCATGGCAAGAGGGATTTGATATTAATGAGTGAAGCCAAAGGGAGGAGGAATAAGGCTAGTGATGAGGATGTGTATGCATTAGTCTACTGGGGAAGGGGCAGTGCTTTTGTGACAGGGTGGGGTGTCACCTCCTTTAATGCTTCTTCGGTCCTTAATGTCTAGTCATGGCTGCCTGTAGTGTGTCATTTAATATGTTGATGTGGTAAACTCAGTGTTATTGTGAGAACTGGGGTCTGTTGCAAGTCATATTCATCACCATCTTGATCCCAGCTGGTTCTATCTGATTTGTTTGTTTGTGTCTCTGTAGCTTGCTTTCATATCTCAGGACCCTGTGAATTAAAGGTTTATGTTAACTTCTGCTAAACGCAGAAGTTGACAGGTTTTGAGCAAGGACCTGGCACAACTTTGGCAAATGAATTATTTCTGAATGAATCTAGGGCAGGAAGTAGCATCACTTGGGTCTGGCACCTTACCTAGCCTTTCTACACCTTGGTTTCTCTACAGGTAATGAGCAGTAGCTATTGTTTCCTCTTCTCTCCACACCATCCTCTCTCTCCAACCACATGCCTCACTCAGCTCTAAGTTTGCGTGCTAGGGGTCTCTTATCCTTGGGATTTCATCTTTTGCCAGGCTTTCTAAATTGCTTCACTGATGGTTTTCAAGGATCCTAGCAACCATCTTCTTAACTGAATGGGAGTGACTCCTAGGTATTCCTCACTTTCAAAGAAAAATAGATGAGCATGTTATTTAGGTTCTCTACACACTAGTAAAGTAATGCTCAAAATTCTCCAAGCCAGGCTTCAGCAATACGTGAACTGTGAACTTCCTGATGTTCAAGCTGGTTTAGAAAAGGCAGAGGAACCAGAGATCAAATTGCCAACATCCGCTGGATCTCGGAAAAAGCAAGAGAGTTCCAGAAAAACATCTATTTCTGCTTTATTGACTATGCCAAAAGCTTTGACTCTGTGGATCACAATAAACTGTGGAAAATTCTGAAAGAGATGGGAATACCAGACCACCTGACCTGCCTCCTGAGAAATCTGTATGCAGGTCAGAAAGCAACAGTTAGAACTGGACATGGAACAACAGACTGGTTCCAAATAGGAAAAGGAGTACGTCAAGGCTATATATTGTCATCCTGCTTATTTAACTTATATGCAGAGTATATCATGAGAAACGTTGGACTGGAAGAAACACAAACTGGAATCAAGATTGCCAGGAGAAATATCAATAACCTCAGATATGCAGATGACATCACCCTCATGGCAGAAAGTGAAGAGGAACTAAAAAGCCTCTTGATGAAAGTGAAAGAGGAGAGTGAAAAAGTTGGCCTAAAGCTCAACATTCAGAAAACGAAGATCATGACATCCAGTCCCATCACTTCATGGGAAATAGATGGGGAAACAGTGGAAACAGTGTCAGACTTTATTTGGGGGGGCTCCAAAATCACTGCAGGTGGTGATTGTAGCCATGAAATTAAAAGATGCTTACTCCTTGGAACAAAAGTTGTGACCAACCTAGATAGCATATTCAAAAGCAGAGACATTACTTTGCCAACTAAGGTCCGTCTAGTCAAGGCTGTGGTTTTTCCAGTAGTCATGTATGGATGTGAGAGTTGGACTGTGAAGAAGGCTGAGTGCCGAAGAATTGATGCTTTTGAAGTGCGGTGTTGGAGAAGACTCTTGAGGGTCCCTTGGACTGCAAGGAGATCCAACCAGTCCATTCTGAAGGAGATCAGTCCTGGGATTTCTTTGGAGGGAATGATGCTGAAACTGAGACTCCAGTACTTTGGCCACCTCATGCGAAGAGTTGACTCACTGGAAAAGACTCTGATGCTGGGAGGGATTGGGGGCAGGAGGAGAAGGGGACGACAGAGGATGAGATGGCTGGATGGCATCACGGACTCAATGGACATGAGTCTGGGTGAACTCCGGGAGATGGTGATGAACAGGGAGGCCTGGCGTGCTGCGATTCATGGGGTCTCAAAGAGTCGGACATGACTGAGCGACTGAACTGAACTGAACTGAATGCTTTTTTTGGCTTTTTTGTTTAACAATGACCTGACAATGACTGCATTTGGACAGTCTTTCTGAAATACTGTGAGCATCGATATTGCCAGTTTGTCTCTTAAGAGGAAGTGTCTCTTATGAATGGCAGCAGAGTTTTTCATAGGGGCACATGTATCACAACTTTTGGCTATTGACATTGAGGAGGTAGGAATACTGTTTACTGTCACTGTTTTTCTTATTTTGATTTAATATTCATTGATATCCCCTTATTTCCTGACCCTGTTATCTAAGGAGGTTTTTCTTTCTGTTTAATCCCATGGTGTGACTCCTTAATAAGGTGACAAGCTGCCCAACAATAGAGAAAGGGGTGATATGTACCTCTACCCCTCAACTGCACAGAACAGGGCTCAGCAGGTCAGGGATGTGGACTGGGTCCCAGGAACAAGCGCTAGATCAAGGTATGAGGAAATAGCCATCTGGGTTTCCAAGAGAGGACAAGTCAATGAATAACTCTGGTTCAGTGTCCTTAGGGAATTTAACATGAGCACAGGCCAGTGCTGCCATTAAATACAAGGGACTGCCTTCAGGTTGGCAGAAGAGAGACAAAGTCAAGGGTTAGGAGCTGAGTAGAACCAGAATGAGGTAAGATCTGGAGCAATACAAGAAAGTTTTGGATAATTGTAAGAATGAAGCCAGAACATGATAACCTGACTTTAATGGCCATTGGCTGGACAGACATCGGCATGGGAGACTGGTGACATTGATTAAAGTATAGTACCTAATTGGCATGGTCTTCCCAGGTGGCCCAGTGGTAAAGAATCTGCCTACAATGCAGGAAATGCAGGTTCAGTCTCTGGGATGGGAAGATACCGTGGTGGAGGAAATGGAAACCCACTCCAGTATTTTTGCCTGAAGAAACCCATGGACAGAGGAGCCTAATGGGCTACAGTCTGTGGAGTTGCAAAGAGTTGGACATGACAGTGAGCTCACACACACCCATATATACCTAACCAGGGTAGATCTAATAATGTATGACCAGGACTGCTATGTAGAAGGGATCTTTTAATAAAAGACACACCTCCTCTCAGATCTCCAGAAAGCGAGCACTGAGCACACAAGCACTGAGCTATACATTGATGGAAAATGAATATATATGTAAATAATTCCAGTTTGGTCAAGGAAATAATAGAGCAGCAGGTGGAATTTACCCTCTTGCCTTGGTTTTCCCCCTCCCACATGATATATTGGATTGGTCAAAAAGTTTGTTTGGATTTTTCCATAATATGTTACAGAAAAACCTGAATGAACTTTTTGGCCAACAATACATCTCTCATAGCTGGTAAACGCAAAACTGCCTTTAGCACCCCTCCGATGTGTACACATTGGCCCGCTCTTGCCAGAGGCGGAAAGCCAGCAAGCCTTTGTTTTATGCTGTTTCAGAGTATTTCATGTTCCCTTGGACAGAGAACCTCCTCTTCTTGCTTTCGGTATGGGGACTTTTCAGCTCACAGCTTGGGTAAGGAAGCCATGTTTGGTTAATGTCAAATTTACTCCGAACTTGGCTGGCCTCAAAGTTCATGTGGTGGAAACTGTAGCTCCTCCCATGGTTTGGATATTTTACATCTACACATTACATTGAAAAAGCCAGAGTTTAGACTCATGGAAAAAAATAGCTAAATTGATGACTAATTTTACATCAGAAACTTTCAACCAGAGGAATAGTGTGCTACAGAGTAAGCAGAACTGCCCCACCCCTGGCCCCCTGCCCTTTGCTTGGATCAAGGAGATTTTCAAGTGTCTCTTTGAGAGAGGGTGGAGAAGGACGTAGTGGAGGCCCAGCTGTGTGGACCCACACAGCAGATGGTCCTCGAAATACAGGCAGCCTGAAGTTACTCTCCACTGGGTTCTTCCGACTGAGCTATTGAGTCATGCCGCCACTTGTCATGCTGAAGAGGATTGTTTAGGAGGAAAATGCAGTGGTTTTTCTTGCTTAATATATCTGTACTAGGAGGTCATGACCCATCTTTCTTACTGCACACACTTTTATTTATACACCATAAGGAATAATTTCAAACTCACTCTCCCCACGCCACTCCTTCGCCAGAACATATAGAAATGTCCATGTTCGAAATGAAAAGCTCTTGCTTTCTTGGCTGAATATCAAGATTTTTGTAGATTGTCAACTCCTTAAGAGGGGAGAAGCATAAAATCCAGCTGTAGAAACCCAGAAGTGACCTAACATGATCCAGGTGTTTCTAGTTTTCTTAGGAAAGAAGGCGAATGTCTATGCAATGCCTGACCAACCGTATCTGGAGGATACTGCCCAATAACACAAGGTTGCTGCTCATGGTTTCAGTGGGGGCTGTGAGTGAGCCCACAGTGTGTAACAACAACATGAGATTTTTCAAGATTGCTTTTATTCTGAAAGCTTGTACCCTTATATGTATCCAACTCCCGTCTTATTCAATGCTCATAAAATGGATTTAAAAGCAATAAACTTGTAAAGACAACATGGTGGGATGGAAAATGCAGAGAGTGGGAAGAAATGGGTTTTAGCCTCAGTTCTGTCACTTGTCGGCCATGTATCTGGGCACAAGTCTTCAATCTTTCTGAGCATCATTTTTTAATCCATAAAACTAAGAAAATAATATTTTCCCTTTATATCCTACTAGAAAGTAAAGTGTTGTGTTGGGGGCAGATTTATTTACATGGATAACTTGGCTAAAGCTATGGGTAAGGCATTTAGCAGTCTGCAGGCTTATCTGCTCTGTCTGTAGTAACATTCTGACCCACCATTCATGAACCGCGTATGGTCTACTATATTTTCAGGTTGTATTTTTTTAGTGGTTAAAACTGAACTAGTTTGGCAGAACTACTTCTTCAGAGTGAATAACAAGCCATCTGCCAAAATCTTCCTCCTCCATCCTCAAATGCCACTTACTTCTCAAAGCAACCCAAGCTCTTTTAACCTGGAATGAGTCCCAGCGCTGGCTATTTCCATGGCAGGTCTTCTGTTAGTCCTGACCATAGCTAATGGTCATCTGGCAAAAATATCTTCCTTCCAGGGCTGGAATCTAGCTGAAGTCATCCTTATATTTGCCTACCTTGCCTTCTAGAGTAATATGCATGTAGGTGTATGGTGAACACTTTCTAAATTGAATTACTTAATTTCCTTGGTCGGGTTGGCAGGGGAGGGGGAAATGGTGGTGGTTTCTGTGCAGCATCTGGTGTCGGTGGAGGATGGCTTAGGGAAAGAAAATCAGAGTAAGAGTCACTGAACTGGATGAAAATTCGAGCTTTGCCACTGTGTTGTTGTACTGAGGCCTTGGCCAAGTCACAGAACTCTCTCAACCTTTGTTTCCTTTTCTTTATAATGAGAGAATAGGATGAGTTGGTCTTTAAGGCTCCTTGTTTTATGCTATCTTCATCTAAGGTAAGATGCTGAGAAGAACTTCAAGCAATTTAAGCGACGTTTTAAAATGGTAGTCAAGCAATAGGGTGATTCCAAAGCAATAGAAATCTATTCTGAGTGGTAAGCATTTTTTTACATAAATAAGGGATTCAGGGTAAGGAATTTATCAAGTGTATCTGTGGACAGTTTAAAATTTAAAACCTAGCATGATATGCATAATCCAAGAATATATTAATATCCACTTGATCTATTGTACAGATTGCAAAATACATTAGAGTAAAAATAAATATGGATTAGAATTTTAATGAAGTCTTTGAATTTTGGTTGTTATTATTTTTTAAATTTTACCATATGTTTTTTTCTTCATACTTTCACATTAGAATAATTTGGAGTTATCCATGAAACTTGAAGTATCTTTTAAAATAGCACAGGTATGAAATGTATCTTTATTAGTAGAAAAGGAAAGAATTCTTCCACATGTGTTGGTTAGTTTCAGTTTCAGACTGCAGGACTTTGTCTTGTGGAGTCAAAGCAAATTTGATAGGTACTTAATTGTAATCTTAGGTGGTATGCACTGCACAAAATTATTTTATTGCTGGGTCCTTTGTAATTTATTGAGACCACTGTAATACGATCTTGTAGGATCATATACATATGTACATAAACATTTCACTTCTCTTTATATCAATTGTACTGAATCTGCAATGTAAATTTGGCAATCCAGTCAACTTTATGATCCTTTTATCAAGATTGATTTTCCATCTATCTTCTTAAGGACCAAGAAAGAAACTCAATAAATTTGAAGGCTGTTTTTTTCCTTCTTTTAAATGCACTGAAATCTTTACCAGATGAAGTCAACCCTTAAATGAGTGAACTATTTCCATTGTCCAGTTGTCCAAGTAAATTTAAAGCAGAGGGTGTTTTTGACAGCTTTGTTAGTGTAGCTCTTTTTTTTTTTCCTTGCTGGTAATTCAAGCATAATTGAGGTCTAATGTTGAGCTTTAAATATGTTCTTGAGACTTGAAAAGGAAGCTTGATGAGGCGTGTACGGCAGCATAACCTCTCAATTATTCACACATTTATATGACTGTAATCACCAAGGCCTCTCATTGTAAATGTTATGAACACTTTTATAACCAGACATTGATATGAGCTAATGGGCAGTGAATTGCAACTCAAATGGTGAAACTACAAATAGTAATCAGAATATGGCCAGGGTCATCCATCATAATTAACATCATCATCACTCATTTCTAAAATTTCTGATGCTGTATCAGGTCACATTTGAGAATTAGCGAAGCAATTGCCAAAACTTGAACTAAAAAAAATTGCATGTGTTTGACAATGACTCTGGAGCCCCATAACTACTCACTGACGTAGTTGAGGACAAGGAAGCCTGTCATTTTTGTGACTTGCTCTTTCAGATTTAAGTAATTTAGAAGGTCTCTGTCTATCATTCAGCATGAGCTAACAGCTGTATTTACTACAGTATCCAAATTTGGATTCTGCTGGTGTAATAATAGCTAACAAGATGGGAGAAAATCCTGCAAAAATGTTATTTAGTGCCCCTTACCTCATTTGTCCTTTCCTCCATTCCTGCTTACTATCAATCAATTGAAACTTTCAACAAATACTTTTAAAAATTGAGTCATGGGCCAAACAGTGTACTAGGCACCAAGGAAACAACCCAGGCATACTCTCTCACTACCCTTGTAGAGCTTAGGCTTCAGTGCCAGAACCAAGATTTTGAGTATTCCTGAATTAGTCTTATCCTGAACACAATCTCTAAGTCATAAAAAAAAGAGCAATGGATTGAAATGCATTCTGTTAGAATTTAAGTCTGGGTAACCACTTCCTTCTCTTTCCATGGTAGATTGAGAATAGAGATGTAAACTAGAATATTGCTGGTCATTTTTGTTTCTTTCCTTGAAACAGTTGTAGAGATGGCTGAGAAGATAATAAGGGTCTAAGCAGTTGCTTAAAAACAACATTTTGAAAGAAAAAGCTCCAGACAGTCTTGCTGTACAGTTTTCCTATTTCTTGAAAACTCCTGGCATAGGCAGCAATGGAACTGTCTATTTCCAGATTAAATGAACAAGAGGGATTGTGGGTGTGTATGTGTGTTTTTGGAGATTGTATACTTTAAGTTCTACCATGGATTGAAAATCACATATCATTTATTACACATCAATTAATGTAATTATTAACAAACCTAGACAGCATATTAAAAAGCAAAGACATCACTTTGTTGACAAAGGTCAAAGTTATGGTTTTTCCAATAGTCATATATGGATGTGAGAGTTGGACCATAAAGAAAACTGAGTGCTGAAGACTTGATGCTTTTGAGCTGTAGTGTTGAATAAGACTCTTGAGAGTCCTTTGGACAGCAAGGAGATTCAACCAGTCAATCCTAAAGGAAATCAACCCTGAATATTCATTGGAAGGACTGATACTGAAGTTCCAATACTTTGGCCACCTGATGTGAAGAGCCGACTCATTGAAAAAGACCCTAATGCTAGGAGAGGTTGAAGGCAAAAGGAGAAGGGGGTGACAAAGGGTGAGATGGTTAGACAGCATCACCGGCTCAATGGGTATGAGTCTGAACAAACTCCAAGAGATTGTGAAGGACAGGGAAGCCTGGCTTTCTGGGGTGCAAAGAGTCATATACAACTGAGCAGCTGAACAACAACAATGTAAGCATAATTATGGGTAACAGATGATCAATAAGAGCACCACAGGGCTTGGCCATTCTTTTCTAAGTCCCTTCTCACTAAGGATTGTTAAAACCCAGACCAAGGATGGCTAATGAGAGGCATTAATACAGATGCCAAAGATAATGACATACTAATAGCAGCAGTGTCTATCTCCCCGACACACGCTTCTTCTCTTGGGTCTTACAGTGGCTGTTGTTTCTCTTCTGAGGGTCACCCTTCCTCTTCTGCATGGTTATTTCTGGGTGTCAGGGCCCCAATAACTTTTTTCCAGGTTTATTTGACACACAGTTTTGTTGTTGTTGTTGTTTGTGGTGCTGTGCTCAGTCACTTCAGTCGTGCCCGACTGTTTGCAACCTATGGCCTGTAGCCCACCAGGCTCCCCTGTCTATGGAATTCTCCAGCCAAGAATACTGGAGTGGGTTGCCATGCCTCTCTCCAGGGGATCTTCCTAACCTAGGAATAGAACCCATATCTCTAGCATCTCCTTCATTACAGGCAGTTTCTTTACCCACCAAGCCACTTGCGAAGCCCCTATTGTTGTTTAGCTTTAACCAATTTTGTTCCAGAGATACCTTGCCCCACTCATTTTAATGTGAAAAATGCTTACTTCTAATTACTCATTAGCAGGCCATGCCGGGGTTTTTTTTTTTTTTTTTTTCCTGTGCACTCTTATTATCCAAGTAATTTTCTTTGGACCAAAAATACAATGGAGAAGACTTCTACCTTTGAATTGTTTCCAGATTGAAGTGAAAACAGAGTTCTACATTAGTGGGGAATACAGCTGCTGTCACCCGACCTACATCTGCTCTTAAGTATCCTCCCCACCAAAAGCAGCTTCCTGGTGGAGTGTTTTGAGTTTCATGCCCTCAGTGTTATGAGCTGTGCTTGAACAGGTCCTTTCACAGCCACTGCCCTGATGAATCAGTGACTCCATTGTCTGACAAGACCAGGTTGGACTGATAGGGTACATTGGATCCAAGGACAGCCTGTCCATAGTCTTGTTACTTATCTCCAGCAGGTGTGTCTGGATGGATAAGAGGAGGCATCCTCTCTCTGCTATCTTGCTGGAAGTTAGAATTAAGGAAATACAGAGCACCTGATGAAGTTAGCTTAGAAGCCACAGGGTAGACTTGGAATCATGGCAGGAATTACAGGTTGAAAACTTGAGGATGAAGATCAAGAGAATAAATGGGGGAGAACAAAGCAGGGATGCACCAAGAAGGTGTGAATGGGCATCTATGAAGTTCTTGCAAGGAAGGGGAAAAAGGCAGACTCACATGCAAGTTCATGGATAGACACAGAGCAACAACCACTGCAATTCCTGACCACTTTCTAAAGCTTCCAATTTCACCCATGCTTTTTACTTTGGAAAGAGGCACTTTTGCCCCTTATGGCCAAACATCAGCGAAGTGTGATGAATGTTTGTTGAATATTACAGCATTCTAATTAATAGCATTGTAGTAGCAAGTCGGTTAAAAATATCCAATGTAATCACTCTCCTCCTACTACCATTTGCCATTTGCAAAATCTTCTTCTAAATGCCTTAACATTAGACTATAGCTGGAAAACCACTGGAATCGGTTTTCTCCTTTGTCCATGCTCATTAAAGAAAATCAGATACCATCAATATCAGAACTTGGGGATCTGTATTAAGTAGTTCTTTGTCGTTTCATTTTAGCGAGTGCTTTATGGGACTAGCAAGTTGTCATATATGACACAAAAATAGGCTATGATTTTTTTTTTCAATTTAAACAAAAAATTTTTTATTGCAAGGTATTTGCTTTATAATATTGCACTGGTTTCTGCCATATATGATTAAATTTTTTGCTGAATACATGATCTGGAGACCATAAGACATTTGTGTTTCATCCTCATGGTGTGATACCTACCAGCAGATTATCTGAGTGAGGAACGCCATGTTCTGAAGGCAGTTGAAAATAGAACTCAATCCTCTGTGGGGTTAAGTGGAAGAAGTATATTTTTAAGCATTTACATGAATAACTACTTAACCCTTCATTTGCGTGGTTGCCTGTCTCTGTAGAATATGGTTTGGCACAGGGATACACTAAAGCTTTAATTTTGGCAAGTGTGTAGGATATCACTCATGAGTAAGGTAGGTCTTCCTGAACAAGTTGCTATATAAAATTTACAGCATCCATGCTCACTCACGTATATCTCTTATGCAGTGTGTTTATCTTCTTTTATTAGCTTTTCATGCTTGTGTGGACGTTGTTCTTTCCTTCTGTCATCTTCAGTTAACATGGAAGAAGTAGCTTAGGTTGGGGTGGAAGCTAATGTCATCTGTAAACATAAGGTAAAAAACTTCTATGGACATAATTCATGTGGTCCAGAATAACAGGTGTTCATGTGCATTTTTAATATC
The DNA here is from genome assembly GCF_042477335.2 of Ovis canadensis. NCBI lineage: Eukaryota > Metazoa > Chordata > Mammalia > Artiodactyla > Bovidae > Ovis > Ovis canadensis. The sequence continues at coordinate 76,475,053 of NC_091251.1, forward strand.
TACGTACTTGGTCATCGTTGGTTTGTATTCCCTACCCAGCCCCTCCATCTACACACACACACCCACAATCCTCCCCCTGCCCATGCACACCCCAACCTAACACTGAGTTAGGAACTGTGTTTTTGTTCAATGAAAAGGGAAATTTTCCTGGAGTAGAATACTTGTACTGTTGTTTTTTTTTTTCCTTTATAATTCTAAATTACAGCAGGCACACTGAATTCAAGGCTGGAGGCAGCCACTGTCCTGAGCAGAGGCTTTATTTGTCTCATCAGTCCAGTGGGAATGCCATGAGAGGGTCCGTGACCTGGGGCCCATCTTGCTCTAATAATGGCTTAACACTCATAAAAGATTTTTAATGGCTACATGAGACATATTTAAATATGAAACGCCATTCCTCCTGGTTGATTCACGAACCCCAACGAACAGGTCTCCTTCATCGCTTCCAAGGCTGAAGAAATGCGCCTGGCTTCTCACGGCAGAGTGAGCAAAACAAATTCAGGAACAGAAACCTCAGCGACGCCCTGCTCACCCAGCTGCCCTGCGGACCCGAGCACCCACTGCCCGGCCCACTCTGATTCAGAAACGCAACTGCTTGGTACCCACGTCTAATCCTGCTCCAGGAGAATGAGACTGATCCCACCCACCCACGCCTCATAGGACCTTTCTGCTTCTGTTGTAACGTGGTTCCTTTGCTCAGGTCCCCCCAACCTCAGTGCTGCATCCTACTGGACGGATCATACCCCTTCTTGACCAGCACTGTGTGCTTCTAAGTTTGAACACACCCACGCTTGTGGGTCACCCATGTCCTTAGGTTTCAGGAAAGACTCCAGGACTCTGGAGACCATGTTGCGCTTTTCTCAAAACCTAGTGGTGGAAGGTAACAGCCTCACCAGACCCGGTCCTGTTTGCTTCCTCAGAGCCTGTCCTCCAAGGTCAGAGGCTGGCATCCCCTTGCCTAATCACACGATGACCCTGGCTTCCCAGGTGGCGGTGGTAATGAATCCACCTGCCAAAGCAGGAGTCCCTGGAGACACGGGTTATGTCCCTGGATGGGGAAGATACCCTGGAGGAGGAAATGGTGCCCACTCCATTATTTCGGCCTGGAAAATCCCATGGACAGGGGAGCCTGGCGGGTTACAGTCCTTGTCACCGCAAAAGTGCCTGACATGACTGAGTGACTAAACAATCTGCATTCATGACCAGGAAGAACTGTATTTGCCTTTTTTATTCTTGCCTTCTGCTGTGGATGTCAGGTTTATATCATTTGGAGATGCTTTCATTTACAGAAGAGTAAGACTTCCTGTGGGGAGTAGAGTTGCCTGGGGAAAACCATGATGGAAAGGTACTTTCAAGTAAGAGCTGAGGCTGTGTGAACCCAGAAGCGCTTCGGGTTTGGCAAGCTCTATGGTATTCTTTAAAAAATATTTGGGGTACAGCAGAGCCCAAAATGTATTTTGCTCAAAGCACCGTTTCCCTTTCATTTTCCAAAACTGTGTATATTCTAGGGAAATTTAATCTGTGTACTTTGGAACCATTTAACCTTCATTCATCAAAACATTGCAAGGTAAATACTAGGTCTGGGTTCAAGAAATCTCTTGAGTTCTTCGATAAGCAGTTTTTTCCTTTGAACTCGAAAGTAAAGTTTTGCCAGCTTTGAATGAACCCTGAACCCAGAGATTACTTCTCAAATTATCTCCCAGGCAGTGTGTGGAGATTTACATGCATCTAGTACAAAGCAATGATGGGGACAAGGCTTTTGGGGGTCAAGGCCTTCAAAACAGGCCTTGGACATTTCTGGGCTTTTCCTCTGGGGCCTCCAGGCACTCCTTTGGCTCTGTCAGTATGCAATCTCTCCTGGTACAACCACAGGTCCAGGTTAGTTCTGGCCCTACCCAGGCCTGGTGCTCTGAACCTCCCAATCCTATCTTTAAAATTCTATTCAGTCCATCATGGCATTTAATTCATTTATTTTTATTTTTAAAACATTGCATTGAAATATTATCTACCTTGATGACTGAGTTTTTTGTCTTCCTCTTATATTTTGTGCCTCACTTACCTCATCCTAATTCCAACCTTTCCTTGGACCCGGGGCTTCCCCGTCTTCTTCACTCTGTGATTCACATCAACCATGTGTTTCGCTTCCAGAGAAACAAACAGCTCTCACCTCGAGGGGTTGGTGCAGGGATGGGGAGCTTGGGCAGGGGTTCAGTTAATCTTTTTTTTCATTTTTTAGTAACTATTAAAAAATTTTTTTTAATTTATTTATTTTAGTTGGAGGCTAATTACTTTACAATATTGTAGTGGTTTTTGCCATACATTGATATGAATCAGCCATGGGTTTACATGTGTTCCCCATCCTGAACCCCTTTCCCACCTCCCTCCCCATTCCACCCCGCTGGGTCATCCCAGTGCACCAGCCCTAAGCACCCTGTCTCATGCATCGAATATCGCTCATCTGCTTGAGGCAACCCCGTGTGCAGTGTGGGTGGGCATGGTGGTTGAGAAATTTTGCTCAGGCCCACTTCTGCCTTTTGGTTTAGCTGGATTCTCTCTTCAGATGGTCTGTAGCCACTGTGTTCAGCCATCTGCTGTTGTGCTATCTGTCTGAGTTAGAGCTGAGGCCATGGGTTTGTAATTGCCCTGTTGTCAGGAAGTTATCTATGTAGTGCAAAACAAGATTGGAGTAGACAATTACTCCAAGGACATAGTCTTTTTCTTTAAAAATGATTATTTCATTTTAATCTTATGCAGTTTGAAAGTAAGAAACATTCTATGGACTCTCATTCATCCCAGTGATACCTAAGGGTAGATCCTAAGCCAAAGGAAAGGGAAGAAATTTGTGTTCACATGGAAAATTGTTGTCAAGACTGAACTTAAATTCAAGGACTTTATATTCATAGGTAATGGCTTCATTATAATTGTTATTTCCATCAGTGGTTAAGTAATACCAGACCCTATGTTGAGTCTCTTCTCAGGTGCCTTCTGTCATTTAAACCTTACAACAGTCTGAGGTCAGAACTATTACCCCCGATTATAGACTAGATGATGGGTTTTGCGAAGTTCAATACCCTCCTCAAGATCGCTCTGTTAGGGGATCTGGAACTTTCTAACTCTTGTTCTTACCCATACCTCTGTATGCCTCCTTCTCAGGTAGTCTACACATTGGAAAAAAGTCCATTTCCATACTTTTCAGGGACATGCTGATAGCATAGTCTTTCACACTAAGACATTGGATACATAGGATGTTACATTTCATTTATTGAAGTTTTTATTTCAATTTTTTTCATATTATAATGAAAAAATGCTCAGAGTCTAAATTATAGCAAAGTCGGTCACTTTGCTTTCCCATGTCTGTGCTTAGTTGCTCAGTCGTATCTGACTCCTTGTGACCCCATTGACTGTAGCCCACCAGGCTCCTCTGTCCATGGGATTTTCCAGGTGAGAATACTGGAGTGCATTGCCATTTCCTTCTCCAGGAGATTTTTCCAACCCAGAAATTGAACAAGGGTCTCCTGCATTGCAGGCAGATTCTATACCAGCTGAGCTACCATGGAAGCCCTCAACCTTCACAATATTTCTCTTCTAGAGTTCAGAAATCAAAGTTCATCCAGACCACTGCTCTGATCCAATTTGTCTAGGTGGAATCAGACAGACAGCAATTTATTATAAAAGTTTTGGGTTTGGGTTGAGGGAGAGAAATGCTAAAGAATTCAAGTTCATCTGGTAATAAGAATGTCTATCCACTCTCCTTAAAATCCTGAGTGTAGACCTCTTTAGTATTTTTTACTGGCTCCTGATCCGAGCTGGCTACCAACTCTACTAGAAGTTCCCATTAGATCTACTTCAATCTTGCCCGTCTGGGAGGGCTTTTCCTCTGAGCTCCAATGAGAGTTTTCCTCAGACTGTTTCTTCAAACAAGGCCCCTGTCTGTAGATGTGGCCTCTTTCTGGGATATCTGAATTAGAGAACATGGTACCCTGGGAACTGCCAGGTCTTGCCCTCATGTTGGACATTCCCCCACTCTATCTTGCGAAGTTCAAATGAAGAGTCTTTTAAGAAGGAACTCCTTAGCTAGCAAGGCCGCTTAATTGGTATGGGATTGAGAGCACAGCAGCCTGCGCCGGGAACTAGTTATATAAGAAAGCCTCCAAGAGAGGACAGAACATGGTTTTTTACAAATTAATAAGGCAAAAAGGCTACACTCACTAGTGCCACAGCTGGGAAACAACTATGAGCAATGCATTTCTCATGCTAACAAATCCAAGCTCTTTGGAAAACAGATGCTGAGCCCTGGGACTGGCACTGGATCTCCCCTGGCAGGAACTGCAAGATTCAGTGATGGAAGGGTATCTAGGGACCATTTGTTCATAAACACAGCTGAGAGCCAGCAACCTGCTTTCATGCCCCGCCTGGGCTGCACGGATGGACCCCTTCCATGCAGCGTTTCCACAGCAATGAAGGCAGACATGCGAGGCTTCTGCAGCCCACGCTCAAGAGAAATAATTAAACAGTTTTTCTTAACCTCTTGAACTTTTCATTTATTATTGCCATCCATTATGTCTACCTTCTCAAATCGCAGAATCCCGAAACTGAGCTCTGAGGTCAAGGGTTTATTGTTTAATGGAGATAGAACATTTTGTAAATTGCACGAAGTCACAATGTTTATAATAGAAGCTTCTGGTGTACTGAATCTTTTCCATTTAACAAACAGTGAGCTTTGACATGTGTTCTTCCTACATAGCAAGAAATTTGGGGTAAGTGCAGTACTGGCATGAACACATTACCAAATCTTTCCTGTAAACCAAGTGACATCCGCAGTCAAATAAAAACATTCCTTCCACCAAATACCAGGAAATGCTAAAAGTATCACTACTCTTCTAAGGTCATGCTAAACTGAAGTTCTGGCTTTCAGAACACAGAGTAAGGATGAAGAAGGCCAACATTTTTGTCCAATACACATTTGCTGCTACAAATCCTCAGGGACAACCTCCTGGTTCAAATATGAACATGCGTATCGGCAATTTTTTCCTAGGATTTAACCTTCAAATGAAAAGTGTAAATATTTTAAGAAAATGTACAAATGTTAAAAAACTTTCCTGTTGTCTCTGTTTTTACTAGAATTTGTACTTTCAAATCAGAAACGGATTTGCTTAAAACAAAGCAAACATCCTCAAAAATGTACCCAGCCAAAATAACCAATGTATAAATACCTAGGATTAACAAAAAATGAATATTCTTCAGTAAAGAAACAAGAACTGAAAATTTGGGGGAAATGATGGGAAAGAATGTCTTAAACCTAAAATTTTAACCCATTGTGTTGGAGATCTAATCAACATTTTTAAAGCAATCAATGTGTGTGTTTCTTCTGGGGCTTCATGAAGTTAATGCTAAATATAATCTTTCGGACTATATATAGCCGATAAAAACCAATGTAAAAAGTGACTTTCCATGAGTAATTCACATAACAATTTTCTTAAAACTTAATAATTGGTTTGTAGCACAGGATATATTTTTGTCTTTTTTACGAGGTCAAAACACATAAGTAATTAAAGTTTACATTTGTACTGGTTCAGAGAGATTTCCCTGCAAAGTTGGCCTCTCCCAAGATGGCCTTTTGAGGGAAAGGCTCACTTAGTTTTTTTCTAATTTTCTAAAATAATTTGATAATATTTAATGGTTGTTTCAATGGACTCACTTGCTCAACATGGGCCAGCCAAGGCCTTTGCAGGGACTCAGTCCCGCCATTCCTGATTGACCAGCAGGTGTCACTGTGGGTTTGGGTGGTAACCCAATTGACCATAGAAAAGAATGACTAACTGGGGGGAATAATAAGAGAAGAAAAAGAGAAATGTAAAAGCAGCTTCCTAGAGGAATAAAAAATTAATTAAAAATACCTGTGTTTACATAGACTTTCACTTTAGGAGCTCAGAGTTCTTTGTACCATTTTTCCATCTCCTACAGACCCAGATTTGATGAGGCTGAGTCACTGAAGGTAACTTCCCTGGACAAAACAGCCATAAAGTTGAGTCAAGTTGAGAAGTGGATTCTTCTTCTCCTACTTTCTCAGGCCTTAGCTTTGTGTCTCATGGACATACTTCTTTTTGACCCATAGACACTTTTGCTTAATCTCAGAAATGTGCAGAGTCTTTGAGCTCTATGGTAGGTCATAGATTTGTGCTCCATAACAAGATTTTGGCTTCACTAACCTCAGTGGTAAAATAAATTCTGCTGTTTCATTAGTTGAAGGGGCACTTTGGTCTGAAAAGTTGGTTCTTCTCTCTCTCCTAAATCTGGATTGCTCATTTTCAGCAAAGAGCCTATTCAAGCCATGTATCTTCCTGAATATTTGAAATTTCTTAATAAATAAATTTTCAATTGGTAAAATTAATACATATTTTTTGAAACCACTGTCAGCTTTAAGAATGGATGGCCATAAAACCTCCTGGCACAGAGAGGAATTCACAGCTGGCCTAATTTGAATAACAGCCTGTAAACTGATTTCCGTTTTGGTTTGATATGTGAAAATAACATCTATGTTGCTGGTGCACAGAGAAGTCAGTCTTTTTAAGAAAAGATACATGGCTTGACTTCTCCAAATAAGGCTTAACACAAGTGTGAAACATTCTAATTTAGTCAAGTTCTGAATGAAACAAAGCAGAAAAGGCTTTTGAGGGAAAATAGAAATCTTCCTACATTCTGGAGAGCTCCTCTGGCCCTGTGCCTCTGGCATCTTCTCTGTACAACCCATTTCAGATCATGGACCATCATCTCATGATGAAGATGTTGTACCTTATTGTTGAAGGTACTACAACCCAGGAGGATTGAAAACAAAAACAATTCAGCTTTATTATGAACCTCCTGCAGTTTCTACCTGGTTTTCATTCCCTCATCCTTATGTATTTATAGGGCTTTCCTAGTGGCTCAGATTCGGAGAAGGCGATGGCACCCCACTCCAGTACTCTTGCCTGGAAAATCCCATGGATGGAGGAGGAGCCTGGAAGGCTGCAGTCCATGGGATCGCGAAGAGTCGGAGACGACTGAGCGACCTCACTTTCACTTTTCACTTTCATGCATTGGAGAAGGAAATGGCAACCCACTCCAGTGTTCTTGCCTGGAGAATCCCAGGGATGGGGGAGCCTGGCGGGCTGCCGTCTATGGGGTCGCACAGAGTTGGACACGACTGAAGCGACTTAGCAGCAGCAGCAGCAGCAGCAGTGGCTCAGATGGTAAAGAATCTGCCTGCAATGCAGGAGACCCTGGTTTGATTCCTGGGTCGGAAAGATCCCCTGGAGGAGGGCATGACAATCCACTCCAGTATTCTTGCCTGGAGAATTCCATGAACCAAGAGGAACCTGGTGGGCTATTGCCCATGGGATCTCAAAGAGTTGGACATGACTGAGTGACTAACACTATGTATCTATAAGATTCCTAATTATATAATACATTCTAGTGCTGTTTCTAATGAATTATTAGAGTAATAAAGTTAAAAAAGAAATAGATTAAACGTGCAGATTCAGAAATATTGAGAAAACTTAACTATTTGTTTTTAGCTACCTTAATTATCTATTCACAAAGATAAAACATTCTGAAGTGAGCTGGTTTGGTTCCATGTAAAATAGTACAAAGGATAGTTTATAACACTAAGTAAAAGTTCTTTAGAAAATCCATGCGTTTACGTATATGCCCCTTTCCCAACTCCGAGAAGGCCATTTTATTTGTACATAAGACTATGTTATTAACGTAACATCATTTTCTCTGGTGCTCAGAGATTAAGACACTTGCTTAGGCTTTCTGGCAGAATGTGTAGGAATCATAGCAACAGGCGCTATAAGCACAAGCAGCTGATGGGTGTGGGGTGAGGAGAAGAGAAACAAGAAAGAAGGATGTTAAGGTATAAAAATATTTATCCAGGGTAACAGAGTATCAACAGGATTTTCTTTTCAATTAGTTGTATACATCTGTGAAGAATGGAATCCTTGGCCATGGGTTTACCCTTTGGAAAATTGCCCACTATTTCCATGACAACTCCTTAGACTGTGGCTCAGAGGAAATGGTGATCACTATTATTTCCGACAGTCTATAATCAGATATAACTGGGTATTTTGTGTGTGTGTAAGCATGCGTGCTCACATACATGTGTGGTTTTTCAACTGGCGTCTACCTTCACTAAGATAGGAGTTGCATGTTATATATATCTCATATCCCTCTATACAAACCATTAGGTAAGACTTCAATGTATTTTTGTTGAATGATTGAAAATTATAAAAGCTACTTTTGTTTGGCAAGCAGGGGTATCGCTAGATTAGTTTTATGTAGTCCATATAAATAATTCACTTCTTGTGGTTCCATATCCTGATGTGAAAATTATGCATTTACTGTGTTTTCATAGATATTAATGGGAGCTATTAAAAACTAGAAATTGCTTCTAGGTTGGTGGTCTCAGGCCTCTTACTGAATGAAAGAGAGATGAGGTAAATTTTAATTGTGAAAGGAATAAAACTCTACACATTGCTTTGTTAAAGTTTAGCACTTTGTGTGCATTATTTTTCTATTTATTTCATAAAGAACAACAATAAAACATAAAGTTTCTTTAATTTCAGTATTTCATATAAAAAAGGCAAGAGAATTGGCATTGGAATATTTCCCTTTCTTTACATCAAATGTTTGTTTAAAAAGCGTAGCTTAAAAATGAAACTATGAATATGATGACCCAATTGAAAAATTAAAAAGAAAGTGTTATATTTATGTTTTGGCCCATTGGTGTAGTTATTATGTAGTAGATGATACTATGCTACCTTTTTGATATCATATTTCTGTTGGGAAAATAGTTTTAGAAGTTATTTAAAGAATTATAGAATGAAGCAAATCAAATCATTACTTATACCTTTGGGGGAGGGGAACACTGTGAAAAAAACGTGCAGAAAAGACTAATGTTTATGTGCCATGATTTCATTAACATATTTCTACTTTCTTTGTCATCCAGGGTAAACTCTAAGGATATGTCATGAATTCCTAAGCCACAATAAATCTGTGAACGTCAGACGCTGTGTGTGGGTAAAATGGATAATTTTCTGACCTTTAGTAAGCTTTCACTAGAGCAAAGGAAGTCCCTCCACATAATGTTTCCCTACTACAAAATACTGGCAGGAAGCCAAAGTATGCCCTTTGGCAAACTTCCAGTCTGGATGGCTTTCCTGGAGCTAGAAGACATTCATGAATCTGCCCAGCCCTGTGATTTTTTTTTTTTTTCTCTTTTCAGAAAGCCTCTGGAAAGACCTTTCCAACCTGTAACCTGCTGAGGAAGATGTGAGAACACATTAATCATGGATTTCTTCAAAAGGAACTTGGGGCTATCCTGCTTGAACTCAAAAGGTCCACCCTCCTGCTCAGCAGGAACCACAAGACAATCAGAGAAATGCTGGCAGGTAACCTAGACATGGATCCAGCTGAAAATTAAGCTTATGATAAAAATAAACTAGAATTTTCTGACTCTTGGAGATGAGGTGCAGCCATGGCTGGCTTTCTTTTTGAAGAAGAAAACTGATAGTAATGAAAATATGTTAGTAAATATATTGTTTATTCTTGTTTCCCAAAATGTTATTCCCAAATCTCAGTTTTCCCCATTGCAGCTTAAAATTAAATCCATTTTCATTTTCAGTCATTGCAAGAGAGTTAACTTACAGAAGTACTACAAGGTTCACCTAGTACTTATCAGCCTTAGAAGTTAAACACATTTCTCTTGCTTTTATTTCATCACTTCTTACACTGTCAGTGGGTTTGACATCATTGGAGAATAGTTGAAAGTTAGTCATGAGCTGCCTGACCAACTTCACTGAAAGTTTTCTCTTTCTCAGATGGATTTTCAGACCATGACCCCTCCCCCTGCAACACCAAAAGGAAAGAAAAAATAAGAACCTCTCAGAAATGTGTAGGTCATATTTAAGCTTTTTGGTGGATTTATTTTCACATGTGCTTATGAATAATCCCCTCTCTTTTGAAAATGAAAGAGCCAAACAAAAAAACAAGCAGCCCTATAAATGAATTATTGACCTACAATAGTCCTACTTCTGGAGAAAATAAAATAAAATTAAGAATTACAGTAAAGAATACTAGTGTGCCTCTTAATACTTAGCTGTCTAGGTAGCTAAGACTCACTCAGACATTTCCAGAAGCTGACTACAGACCAATAATATCCTGGTGTTGTCTCTTGGCAGTCTACAAATTCACTCCATCATCCATCTAACTCACGTGATTTTCTATTCCTCTGTCCATGATATTCCCCTAGCCCTGAACATCTCACTAACTTGATCCAAACTCAATTCATCCTTCAGAGCCCAGAGAAAGCCTTCTACTCCATTCCTGACCCAATGGAAGCTCAAGCTTCCCAACTCTTGGGACACCTTGGGTGATTCCACTGGTAGTAACACATCCTGATTTGCATCAAATCATGCAGCTTGCAACTGGCAGGCAAGTTTCTTGATGCTAAAGATCATTTCTCATTTGTGTTTGTATCCCTACATTATTTAGTATAAATTGCTTACCAACATTTATTGAGAGATTAAAATGTGAAATTATCTGAAATATGGGCAATGAGAGGATCAGATTCCTTCTTAAACCATAAACAGTCCTGTAGAGAATATAAATTATAGTCTTGTTTCATTCCCTTTAATCACTGACTATTCATTTGTTTATCCATGCTTTCAATAAGCATTTCATTGACTTTTAAGGACAGCACTTAGTGGGGGTCAAAAGGGCTTGACAATAAGTGGGAAAAGGCTATAATTAAAATTAAGATGATAAAACAAATGTTAAACAGTATGAATATTGCTGACAACACATTAGCAAAGGGATGAAGCAGGTGTCCTGGGTACCGTGCTCTGATATTATTAGAAAGGTCTTACTCTTTCAGTCCAATTCAGAACATGTCTTAAGGGCTACCCTACCCTATCTTCAGACCTCCCTGCTGGTTTCTAAGTCCTCCATGAGGCCTGCTTTGCAGCTCAGCTTCTACCCAATGCCACTCTCTTTCCTTCTAGCCCCTTCTCTTCTTCAGGTGTTGCCCTCGGAAGCACTTCTTAATAACTTTTGTGTGTCTATTTCTGTCTCAAAGCACACTTTCTGAGGCCACCCACCTTGCCTTCCGGTTCCATTCCATGTTTGCCCCTCTGATTTTACTGACGCTTCTAATATCAATGGTCCTTCTATCAGATCTAGCTCTGTTGAACTCCCACCAGCCAGGCAAGATGTAATTTTCCCTGAACTGCAAATGGTGAGGGCTGGTCAGTTGTCCTACGTCAGGAAGGCAAGGAATAAGCAACTGAACAGGAATCAGGGATTCAGCTTGGGAGCAGGTAGAGATACAGAGAACAGGCAAAGTACCAAGTGATAGCAATTGTAAAAGTGCATTGTTGGGACCAAGTAGGTAAATAGGTTAGAAGAAGTAAGCAGTGAGCCAGGCTGTTGCTGACATACAGTGCAGGAAAGTATGACCTCAGGGTTGGTAAGCAATGTGATTTGATAGTTGTGAGGGACCTAAGGGGTAGGAGAACGATTTCTACTATGACTGAGATTGCATCTGTTTGGCACCAAATTTGCGATATTACTCAGAGTTAATTTGTGATAGAAGAAATGATAGGAAGGAGGGATGAAGATCTAGAAGCCAGAAATGTGGTTTCATCTTTAAAGCATATAATCTCTTTAAATAAACAGTACCTATACTATGACCTATAGATATTAGGCTGAATCATTTGAAAATGCCAATATTTGACAACATTTGACTTCCAAAAGTTACAGTAGTTCAACCAATTAATTTGTTGACTGTTTCTCCCAACTTGAATGATATTATCTTCCTCAATACTGTATCATAATACCCAGGATAGTATCTTGCACAGAGCAGGTTCTCAGTATAATTTTTGAGTGAATTAATTAAGAAGTGAAGAATTACTTAAGTCTAAGATATTTTTTGGCTATAATTTACTATATTCCTTAGGACTCCTTCAATTATAAATACCAGATTTCCAATTTATATTATTTCAGCAAAGAAGGGAATTTATTGGTTCATACAACTGGAAATTTGAAGGATATCAGGAGCTAGTTTTAGGAACACTTGGACCCAGGGGCTTGAATAATGTTATAAAGATTTGGTCTCTTGTCCTTTTCAACTCTGACTTTTCTCTGCATTTGGCTTTATCATCAGGCAGGATCCCTCAGTTTGGTGATCCTGATGGCTCTGGGCTTATAGTTATTAGCTTAGCAAACTCCAGTGAAAATAAAAGTGCCTTTCCCAATTGAACAAATCAAAACTTCTAATCTTGAATTTCACAGAGTCTACTTAGGCAATATCTGAGGAGCTAAGGAAAGGGGGTCAGGTCTACCTTGGTCATATGGACTGAGAATGGGAGAGATGGTGGTTCCCTGAAGAAAAGTCATGGTGCTGTTACCAAAATAATAATTATAATAATGTTGTTGTCATGTCCAACTCTTTTGCAACCTCATGGACTATACAGCACACCAGGTTCCTCTATCCATGGGATTTCCCAGGCAAGAATACTGGAGTGGGTTGCCATTTCCATCTCCAGGGGATCTTCCCAACCCAAGGATAGAACTCGCATCTCTGGCATTGCAAGTCGATTCTTTACCAGCTGAGCCACTGGGGAAGCCCCAATTGTAATAATAGGTGACACTTATTGAGCATTTATCTCCCTTCTACAGCCCTCTGAGAGAAGCACTATTGTTATCTCTACTTCATACATGAGTCAGTTGACATATAGAGAGGTTAAGTTACTTGCTCAAAATCATGTAGCTAGGAAGATGGAGCCAGGATTGAACACAAATGGTTCAGTTTATAGCCCATTCCACTAACCACTATACTTTGTTACCTGAAAAGGCGTTTAGGGATAAGGGAAAACATGGGTGTCTTCTCTACTTCACTTATTAATTTCCAGAGCCAGTGGTTTGGCAGCATCTAATTCTCAGTGGCAGATGGAGCATTGCTGGTTCACTTCCCAGAACATTGCCACAGTGGTAGTTTTCTCTAAGGTGAAAGTAGTTTTAACAAGGTCCCAGAGCTTGTTCTCTGGCTGCTGAGAAAGTGATTTCCGGCAACCACAGAGCTCTCTTTTGCCTCCCATATCCTTTCGCCAGCTTGATGACTTCCACCATGTCAGTTTGATTCTTTTCAAAAATGATATTGAGTGTCTTCAATGTACCTAAACAAGAATGCTCTGTGGTTGTTTAAAAATATTATTAAGTATCTGAGTTACATTATGTTTAGACTTTTCAGGCTTTGTCATTCCAGTAGCTTCAAGATATTAGTCATCCCCATTCTAGTTGACATTTGGGGTCCTGAAATTGACTCTCTAGTAAATCCCATAGTTCCCTCTGTCCCTCCATTCCCTACCTACCTCCTTGAGAGCAATTATCAAAGCTTATTTCTAACAGGTAAAAGAAGTGGAGGCTTGGATGTTCTATTTTCCCTTAAAAAATGGTTCATGGTGCTTGGTTGAAAGGAGCTCTGGAGAACTGGAGAAAATAGAGGCCTGAAAGTATGTCTTCTTGAGGAAGAATGTCTAATCAGCTTTATTTCCTGTACAGTGGGAGTGGGGTCAGGTGAAGGATTTAGGTCAGAAGGTTTCGGCTTGGCTGGTTCATACAATCAGAGCTGCTGGACAGGTGGTTGTACTCTCCCTTCCTCTTTGCAGAGCAGGATCCTCTGCAGCTTCTTAGTTTCTGCTTTCTCATGACATGAGCTCCACTAATGCAGATGGCTGCCTCTGGCACTCACTATGTTTAAGTGATTTCATATCTCAGCTAGTTCAAAGTTGTAGGACTCATTGATTCCTCCAAATTGATGTATGAGTTCAATGCTAGATCAATGAATTTTCCTTTTCGGATAAACTGTGGCCAGAGGGCCCTAGATCATGGACCTAGGACCAATCCTTCCTCAGAAATCACAGTCCAGAGCAGTTTCAAGGAAAAGCATATACGTACAGGAGTAGGGGTGGGATAAAGGAACATGGGAATTATTAGTATGTCTTCTACATTATCTGAAATTGGTCTTCACTATAGAACAAAGTGATTTCCTTACTGATACATTCATAGAGTAAATACAAGAAATAGTTTTCATGATAAAGATCTATGATGGTGGTTTAGTTGCTAAGTTGTGTTGGAGTCTTGTGACCCCATAGATTGTAACCTACTGGGTTCCTCTGTCCATGGGATTCTCCAGGCAAGAATACCGGAGTGGGTTGCCATTTCCTTCTCTGGGGGATCTTCCTGACCTAGGAATTGAACCCGGGTCTCCTACATTGTAGGCAGATTCTTTAGGGTAAATACAAGAAATAGTTTTCATGATAATGATCTATAGATCACACTTAATTCTGAGGTAATTTCTGAATTCTCATAGACAACTATGGTCATGGAGGGGTTACAGGTGGTTTATTTCCTGCTGCTTTGAAAATGGTCACCTGGCTATGCCATACGTATCACTCTCCACTAAGCAGGACATTGAACATTCAATATCAACTCAAACTGCACAAGAGATTTTCCTCCATTTGATCAACTATAATTTCATGAAATGGAAAAATATAACACAAAAATAATGCTCTAAGTTACCACGTCAAAAGTCCTGCTATTAATAAGGAGGGAACTCTGATTGACAACAACTAAAAAATCCTATAAAACCAAGTGCTAATGAGCATGTGAAAATTCTCCTGTATTGCAGATGGGCATATGGGTCAGTACAGACATTCTGGAGGGCAAGCAATATGTGAATATGTGGTGAAAATAAGGACGCCTCTTCCCCATGGCTCAGTTGTCTAACTCAGATATATTCCCCAAGAGAAATTCTCCCATTGTCTAAGAAAGATACATCTGAGAACGTTCAATGCAACATGACTTATGGTAACCAGGACTGGTAGCAACCTAGATGTCCATCACTGGAAAAAATGGATAAGTAAAATGTTACGATGCACCCGACATAATATGGAGCAGTTTGAAGTAATACACTAGATTTGTATCCAGAAGTGTTGATAGATCTGAATAAGAAAGCATAAAGTGAAGAGAAAAAAGGAGAACTTTTTTTTACTACATAAATTAAAAACAGGTACTGCACAAAGCAATGCTAAATTCTTCAAGGACACATGGATTTCCAAGGACAGATGGTAAATACATTAGTAGGATTGCCTATGGAAGGGAGAACCATGAGAGTGGGGATGAAGTATGAAGGGGGAAAATAATCAAATTTTTTTAAAAAGAGAAAGAGAGAGTTGGCATGTCCAGATGCTGATAGTGAGCCACAGTACTAGTATAGTAGTAGTGTTAGTCGCTCAGCCATGCCAACTCTTTGCAACCCCATGGACTGCAGCCCATCAGGCTCCTCTGTCCATGGGATTCTCCAGGCAAGAATACTGGAGTGGGTTGCCATGCCTTCCTCCAGGGGATCTTCCCAACCCAGGGATCGAACCCAGGTCTCCGGCACTGCAGGCAGTTTCTTTACTGTCTGAGCTACAGGGAAGTCAGATTCTTAACCATCTGAGCTACAGCAATATGATAGTTCTCAGTATTGTCCAGCAGAGGTCCAAGACGAGAATGAGAAAAGTGACAGGGGGAAACACTAGGTTAGTAAGGAAACCCACTTATAAATGAGGGGGAAAGCTAGACTCAAGTGCCCTCTGGCTCAAAGTTTTCTCTTTCTCAGCCATCATCACTAACTCTGGGGCAGAAGTTATCTGGTTCTCATTGCCACACCTTCCACCTGTCTGACACAGAGCGGAAGAGAACAGGAGACCACCAGTGAGGATGAGTGACACCTGACACACGGACAATGAGACCTGGGAGAAACGCAAGCAAGTTCTGAGCTGCAACCAGAGCTGAAGATGAAAACCAGCAGGAAATGGCTCTGATTTTGCCCCTTTTGTGACACTTCTGAACTTTGGTTTGCTCACTGGAAAAGTGAAATGGTTTCATCTCAGCTCTGTGTCCCAGCCCTGGTGGTCCATGATTCTCCTTCTCACAAGCTTATCACTGATGAGAATGTCATGTGGAGAGGTGGTGCCCAGAAAGTTTGTGCCTTCTTTTCACTGGTAGCCTGAGGAAACAGCCCACTGCCCTCCATGACCCCTTGGACAAGTACACACAGTGTCTCGTCCCAGCCACCTTCCTGTTAGATAGAGGAGAGTCAGGCAAACACGTTTACTCTGATCCTTTAAAAATTTTTTCCTTGGAATTCTTTTAAGGAAATGTGATATGCAGAGATAACATAAAATTGGCACATTTCAAGGTGCCATTTTGAGAGCTGTTTTGTCATTCCTTTGGGTGATTAATTGTGCAGGCCCTTCTGAAGAATAAAAAATAAGGTAGAATTACATTTTGTATAGAAACCATGTAAAAGTAAGTTCCTCTGCAAAAAGCAGGAGCATTCTAAAATAAAGCGTCTTTTCATCAAAGACTTCTTTATGAACTTCCCCTCTCCCTTATTTCTTCTGAATATTTCCATTTTCTCCCCAGGACTTTAACATCTCTTGACTAAACAGACATGGGTATTTATAAGCTTGCAGGCTAATTAAAATCATGCATCATCTCCTTTTCTGATGGCGTCGTTCGAAGCTGCTCCACCAAAAGTCAGTGTCCACCTGCGTGATTCACAGTGATGGGTTTCATGAGAGGAAGTCTGTGGAGGGGGTTATTCTCAATCTGCAGCATGGCTAAGTTGCCCCAACAGGGGGAAAAATGTCTTTCAGACCCCAATGCTGAATGGTACATTTGCATTCTGCCTCATGAAGAAGGACCCGCATTAATTTTTCTGAAGCTTGGAGCGCATTTCCTGCAGAATGACAGAGGCAGCCTCCCCTGTGGAGCAAGTGTTCTACGGCATGTTGTAGGGTCGGTGGTCAGATGGGCCGCTCCTCCCCCAAGGAAGATCCACCTCTCTATTGGTGATTACGGCGAAGGACCAGATGTTTTCCTTTAACCTCCTATTGGTTCTAATCTCCCTCAATCTTTGATCCCAGCCCCACTTGAAAGTAACCCCTCATTTAGCTCCTCTTGGGTGGTCCTCAGTGGAGATTTAGTTAATTCTAACTTCTTGTACAGTCTTCCCCCATGTGCTTCCACGGTAAAATTCTACCTTTCTAATTGCTAAGAGGGAAATTGTTAATCCTTTTGATTCAGGGAGCAGTGTAATAGCCTTAAAATGGGCAACTTAATTGAAAAAACTCAGAAATTGCTGACTCCTTATGGTCGTTCTTTAATAGCATTTCCTTTCCCAGTCTTCATTTTTTTTTTTTTCAAAATAAAAATAAAATAAAATTTGTTATGTAAAACATGTTTACAAAAGACTATCTTCTTGTTATCTCTCTGCTCCAAGGTCCTGGTTGGATTTCATGCATGGTATCAGGTATTTTATTGGTGGTTACAGATCAGCTTAATGGGTTATTATAGAAAATGCTCAGCAGAACACAGGAGCGGCATGTGACACTGAATAGGAAGTAGAAATGCTTCTCCTCCTCCTTTCCCATTATGTAAGAAAAAACAACTTAAATTGCTACCCTTAGATTCCAAGGATTGTCTAGGGTATGTCAAATACCAGTGTGAATTTTGGAGATTAGGTTATTCTGCATTGAGCCTGGCATATATTATTAGTATTTTCCTGACTTCGTTATCAAAAGCTAACCAAGCAAGTTAGTTTTTTGAAAGAAATTTCCAATTTTGCTTTGGGTTTATAAAAACAAATTCCTCTAAAACAAATTCTGGGAATAGAAAGGTTTCTGAGTTCTTAGAGTATTCCATTGATCTTACTTATGAATAGCAAAAAGGTCAAGGATTTTGCTTATTTGTTTTCCATAGGCACTCTAAATTTTAAAAGATTTGGAGACTTTTAAGGGACTTTTAAGAGACACTTAATTTGTTACAGATGCATTAACATATTGAATTTATGTGAAAGAGTGAAGGCCAGGCAAAGGATATTGGGTTCATTATTTATTAGTGGAGCTAGTCAAAACTTCCCTGTTTTAACCAAGTAGTGGTTTGGCTTCTATTCAAGAAGCCATCACTTAATATTGCTGTCCCCAGCAATTAATGTACCCTGGGAGGGTGGGTGTGCCTTTACTATATTCAACTAGATGGGACTCTAGACCTTGCAGGTCTGTCTTGCCTCTGTCTGGACTGGACATGATGCTTCTGCGTAATTAGCTCAAAGTACATGCTATCCTTCCTTTCTACTCAAAATGAAACTCATCAGCAAGCCTACAAATTATGTGGGGTCTGAGACTCTCTCCTCATCATATTTCAATTTCCATCACATCCCCATGCTTTCTCTATTCCTGGCATACTGACCTTTTCTCAGTGCCTCTCAACATGTTCCTTCATCCAGCATGGAAAACTATTTCCTCATGGTCACATGGCTTACTCCTGTCCAGCTCAGTCTCTGTCTTTCTCATGATAAACTTCCTTTCCTGACTGTGCCATATGCAGTTGTAATAAGCTCTCATATTACCATGTTCTTCACATCATAGCGTCAATTTTATATTATGTCTTATTTGATTGTCTTTCTTTACCACTATTTTGAGAGCTTCATGAGAGCAGAGATGGGGTTGAGTCTTGTTGACTTTAATTTCTCTAATGCTTAGGAACTTGCCTGGTAATTAGTATTCAATTAATATCTGTAGAATGAATGAATGAATAACATTAAGTTTCTCTTGACTTGCACTTGATGAGTTCATGTAGGAGGTCAATATTTTTATTCTGAAGCTCATACCTTTGGGCATATCTACATTTCCTCTTTTGTATTATTAAAATTCAGAGAGTGGAAACTGGCTCTCAGTCTTCTGAGATAAATTTCTCTTGTCTAGTGCTCAGTTCAGTCTCAGACAGTGGTAGGGGCCAGAACCACCCCTACTGGGTTGTAGAACAGAGAACCCAGTAACACACACCCCTCTTCTTCCTAATACAGAGTTGTTGTTCAGTCACTAAGTCATGTCTAACTCTTTGTAACCCCATGGACTATAGCACCCCAGGCTTCATCTCTTGGAGTTTGCTCAAACTCATGTCCATTGAGTCGTTGATAACATCCAATCATCTCATCCTCTGTAATCCCCTTCTCCTTCTGCCTTAAATCTTTCCCTGCATCTGGGTCTTTTTCAGTGAATCGGCTCTTTGCAACAGGTGGCCAAAGTATTGGAGCTTCAGCATCAGTCCTTCCAATAAATATTCAGGATTGATTTTCTTTAGGATTGTCTGGTGTTCTCCTTGTAGTCCAAGGGACTCTCAAGAGTCTTCTCCAGGGCCACAGTTTGAAAGCATCAATTCTTCAGCACTCAGCCTTCTTTATGGTCCAATTCTCACATCCATACATCACTACTGGAAAAACCATAGCTTTGACAAGAAATGTCTTTAATCAAAAAAGTGGAAAAAAATCAAAGACAGAACAAAAAGGCAGACAGTCTGAGAGGTATGTGGGTATGTATATGCTAGTTATTGACTTACTGGAATCTGAAGGCTGAGTTAGGGCATAAAAAGTCTTGGCTTTTTCTGAGCACCAGTCTGCAGTGGACATCTTCTTGCCTTATCCTCATAGGAAAGAGCATATTCCCTACCTCCACTGAAATCCTAACATAATTGCCAAAGTCACGTGGTATTAGCCCTGCAAACTGCTAACCATAATAGTTTGTTCTGCAAAGAAAGAACTAAAGACAGAAAATTAAAATTGACCATGCTGTGTCTGAGTTGCCTAGCCTTCCCTTTATCCCTAAATGTAGTCTCACGGAGCCTCTGCCATTTTATGGCTTTCAACCACACTGGCTGGGCCTAAAGTTGAGGTGTTGATAAGTAACTTGCATTTAAACAATTACCCACTCACTGGTCATAGCAAACAAACACCCTCTTCTAACAATGCAAGAGAAGACTCTACACATGGACATCACCAAATGGCCAATACCAAAATCAGGTTGATTATGTTCTTTGCAGCCAAAGATGGAGAAACTCTATACAGTCAGCAACAACAAGACCAGGAGCTGACTATGGCTCCGATCATGAACTCCTTATTGCCAAATTCAGACTTAAATTGAAGAAAGTAGGGAAAACCACTAGACCTTTGAGGTATGATCTAAATAAAATCCCTTACAATTATACAGTGGAGTGACTAATAGATTCAAGGAATTAGATCTGATAGAGTGTCTAAAGAACTATGTATGGAGTTTCATGACATTGTACAGGAGGAGGTAATCAAGACTATCCCCAAGAAAAAGAAATGCAAAACGGCAAAATGGATGTCTGAGGAGGCCTTACAAATAGCTGAGAAAAGAAGAGAAGCAAAAGGCAAAGGAGAAAAGGAAAGACATACACATCTGAATGCAGAGTTCCAAAGAACAGCAAAGAAAGATAAGAAAGCCTTCCTCAGTTATCAGTCCAAAGAAATAGAGGAAAACAACAGAATGGGAAAGACTAGAGATCTCTTCAAGAAAATTAGAGATACCAAGGGAACATTTCATGCCAAGATGTGCACAATAAAGGACATAAATGGTCTGGACCAAACAGAAGCAGAAGATATTAAGAAGAGGTGGCAAGAATACACAGAAGAACTATGCAAAAAAGATCTTCATGACCCAGATAACCATGATGGTGTGATCACTCACCTAGAGCCAGACATCATGGAGTCTGAAGTAAAGTGGGCCTTAGTAAGCATAACTACAAAGCTAGTGGAGGTGATGGAACTGCAGTTGAGCTATTTCAAATCCTGAAATATGATGCTGTGAAAGTACTGCACTCAATCTGTCAGCAAATTTGGAAAATGCAGCAGTGGCCACAGGACTGGAAAAGTCTGTTTCATTCCAATCCCAAAGAAAGGCAATGCCAGGAATGTTCAAACTACTGCACAATTGCACTCATCTCACATGCTAGCAAAGTAATGCTCAAAATCCTCCAAGCTAGGCTTTAACAGTATGTGAACCATGAACTTCTACATGTTCAAGCTGGATTTAGAAAAGGCAGGAGAACCAGAGATCAAATTGCCAACATATGGTGGAACATAGAAAAAGCAAAAGAGTTCCAGAAAAACATCTACTTGTGTTTCATTGACTATGCCAAAGCCTTTGACTGTATCACAACAAACTGCGGAAAATTCTTCAAGAGATGGGAATACCAGACAACCTAACCTACCTCCTGAAAAATCTGTATGCAGGTCAAGAAGCAACAGTTAGAACTGGACATGGAACAACAGACTGGTTCCAAATAGGAAAAGGAGTATGTCAAGGCTGTATATTGTCAGCTTGTTTGTTTAACTTATATGCAGAGTACATCATGTGAAATGCTGGGCTGATGAAGCACGAACTGGAATCAAGATTGTTGCAAGAAATATTGATAACCTCAGATATGCAGATGACACCACCGTTATGGCAGAAAGTGAAGAGGAACTAAAGAGCCTTTTGATGAAAGTGAAAGAGGAGAGTGAAAAAGTTGGCTTAAAGCTCAACATTCAGAAAACGAAGATCATGGCATCTGGTCCCATCACTTCGTGGCAAATAGATGGGGAAACAATGGAAACAGTGACAGATTTTATTTTGGGGGGTTCCAAAATCACTGCAGTTGGTGACTTCAGCCATGAAATTAAAAGACATTTGCTCCTTGGAAGAAAAACTATGACCAACCTAGATAGCATATTAAAAAGCAGAGACATTACTTTTCCAACAAAGGTCCATCTAGTCCAAGCTATGGTTTTTCCAGTAGTCATGTATGGATGTGAGAGTTGAACTATACAGAAAGCTGAGGGCCAAAGAATTGATGCTTTTGAACTGTGGTGTTGGAGAAGACTCTTGAGAGTCCCTTGGACTGCAACAATATACAACCAGTCAGTCCTAAAGAAAATCAGTCCTGAATATTCATTGGAAGGACTGATGCTGGAGCTGAAGCTCCAATACTTTGGCCACTTGATGCGAAGAACTGACTCATTGGAAAAGACTCTAATGCTGGGAAAGATTGGAGGCAGGAGGAAAAGAGGAAGACAGAGGATGAGATGTTTGGATTGCATCACCAACTCGATGGACATGAGTTTGAGTAAGCTCCAGGAGTTGGTGATGATCAGCGAAGCCTGGGGTGCTGCAGTCCATGGGGTCACAAACAGTTGGACACGACTGAGAGACTGAACTGACAGCACTGGAGTTTCCTACCTCATGATCTTTGGCAGAATCAAAGTTTCTCTTTCAAATTTGCCTTCCTTTAGGAATAGAAGCTAAAATCTAGAATTAAAATTATGTTTGTAAAGTTTTCCCACTTATTTTTGCTATTATTTTACATGTTTTAATACTTTTCTTTAAAACTATGTGCTTAGGAGATTTAAAGTATAGTTTTCTGTGTAGAGTTTATGCTGCTACATTGAATAAGACAAAATTTATCCTTTTTAATAAGAAAATTCATCTTTTTCCTGGTGATTATCAAGAGGAATATAATTTTATCAAGATATTTCTTCTCTACTCTGTCCATTGCTTGTCAAATTTAGAAACGAAAATTAGAAAATCTCTCACTTTTCAAATGAGTCCCTGTAGTAAACAAAACTTTAGCTCTGTTTTACCAAACTACATAAGACAGCATTTTAGAAGCATTTAAAGATAGGTAATAATGTGTCTCGAAGACTGAAAATATTGATTTATAAAGTTAGGTGTGAATAAAATCTAAAGACAAATAGTATATCATTAAAAAGTGAAATAATATTATTTTGATTCATATTTGACAATTTTTGAAAGAATGTTAAGCTCTTATATAAATATATGGCCTCCCCAGCTGTTCAAATAGCATGATTAATTAAATGGATTCTGTCTGAAAACCAACACTGGCTCTTGTTCTCAAGTTGCAAATGTCTAATGTAAAGGGAAATGGGAAAGTATTTCTTTGGTGTCTACCGCATTTGAGGCAAAGAATTAATACTGTTGAAATTCCAAGTTATTCCTTAGCATGTATGTATGTATGTGTTTGTGGTGTGAACATGTGGTTGTGTATCATATGGTTTTTTTTTTAATGGCAGGAAACTTCACTTACGAGGAACTCAGCTATTTGACAATCTCATCAATCCAGAGTAAAGCCAAGAATCTGTTAAAAGCTAAGGAAAGAGACTTATTAGAAGCCCAGACAGAGGTGATCAAAGCCCACTTGTTCCATCTTGTGGATTTAAACAGAGAAAAGGTCTTTTTTAATTAGAATATTACCATGCTTTATTTTAGCGGACATTAAATAACTTGCCTGGAGGGTACAAAGCCTGAAGGGACTGCTGAGGCAGACTGCAGTGGTTGATTGGGCCTGGAAAGTGTGCGTAGGTTAAGTTGCTCAGTCGTGTCCGACTCCTTAAGACCTCATAGACTATATAGCCCACCAGGCTCCTCTGTCCATGGAATTTTTCAAGCAAAAATACTGGAGTGAGGTGCCATTTCCTCCTCCAGGGGATCTTCCCGACCCAGGGATCAAACCCATGTCTTTGGCATCTCCTGCCTTGGCAGGCAGATTCTTTACCACTGTGCCACCTGGGAATCCGTTGATTCAGTATAATTGTTACTGAGTGAGAGAGAGACATTATCAGGCATCTTCTTTAGGGGGAATAATCTAAAGAAGTAGAATATATTTCAGAAGCTAGAAATAAAGGGAATTATCATACTATTTCATTAGTCCAGAGACTATGGCATTAGCACAGATGAACTAGGGTATAGAGAGGAAAATAAAGTCTTAAGAAATATTCCAAAATACAATAGAAATTGTTTTGGTTGAGGGAAAATTGAAAGGTGTCTTGAAAAATATAAGCCTGTGTTAGTAAAATGGTACTACTGACAGAATTAAGGGACACAGGAGGAAGAACAGATTTGGGTCGGGGTGAAGGAAGATGGTAAACTCAAGCCTGTAATTTGAGGTATAAGTAGAATATCCAGGAGAAGCTGTCAAATAGGAGCTGCAAATGCAGAGCTGGACTGTCTCTAGGATGAAGCAGAAAAGCAAAGCACAGTAGCTAATGTTTCCTGAGGATTTACTAGGCATAGGTACTGTCCTACATATTTTTTATACATTTGATACTCACAAATCTCTCAAGGTAAGTACTATTTCAAGCCATAGATAAGCATTAAAAGTCAAAAGAAAGAATAAAAGTTGATAATTAAAGTGAATAACAGGTGTTTTCCCTTCTAATGTTTATAGCAAATTGAAAGCAATTTTAGATACTTTAAGAGAAAATTAATAAATAAGGGCATTTTAACAGAAAATGAATTTCCTTTTCTGCATAGAAAAGGAAAAAACAACAAAACTACAAGGAGTAGGAAAAGAACAAAAAGAAATATGCCACCACCAACATTAAGCAACTTACAGAAAACCTATAGCAATTTGGGGGTATTTCAGGAGAGAAATGGGCTTTCTCAATTTACTAAGCTCTGGGGTTCTAACCCTCTAATAGTCTACTAGATAATTAATTTTAAAATGATATCAAGAAAAAAGTTAAATGATAGCTCATGTCATCTTTTAAAAAGGCAGAAAAATTTAGTTCCAACAGTGATTAAAATCAAAGACCTTTTCACAGTGGATTAAATTGTAATACAGTCAATAAAGTCAGCAAGACTATGTGAATTATTCCATAGTGAGTCCTTGCTATTGCCTCTCATATTATGTTTGTAACAAACTAGGTGGCAAATCTTCCTTCCCAGGCAAGCAGAGACTGTGCCAGGTTGAAACTCTACTAGCAGGGACTGGTATTGGAGTGGGTGTGGTTTCTCTGCACTTTGAGGGCTCTAATTAAAGGGGAATTAGAATCAAAGTTGAGGTAAGGGCTGGGGTGAGCCCAGGAAGTATGAGAAGTTCCGAAACATCTGGTCCAAGGGTAATGGATGAAAAAACAGAAACCAGATTTAAAGCAATGGATCACATTAGAGAGCTGTGGACAAGATGGAGTAATGAGGTTTGAGAGAGGGACCATAAAGATTCCCAGAAGCAATGGGATGTAGAAGGTACAAGATTTTTCTAGGGTAACTAGGGTCAAGCATAAAGGTAAGGAAGGAACAATGAGGGCTTAATTCTTTAAGCAAAGAAATTAAAATCTTATAAATACAAGGAAATATAAGAATCCAAGGAATTTACAAAGAATGTGGAAAAACATCTGGAAGGCAAGAAAAGCAGGATGATAAATATCTATCTATATATTTCATATATATATATCATGTATAATGTATTACAAATACAAACATGTTATAAATGTGTATGTATATATGTGCACATATGTATGTATATGTATATATACTACATAGAAGATGAAGGCTAGCCACTGTTTAGTGTTAACCTCTACCATCAATCAAATAGAAAGAAAAGGAAGCTTAGTTTTTAATGAGAGGAATTTTATTAGCTTTTGAACTGCTTAACAGTATCTATTTTGCCTTTTGCATGTGAAGATACTTCTCCAGAATTATAAGCTGTAGTTTTGTACATTTATTTACTCATTGTTTTTAAGAAAATGAATTCCTCAATTCATTCAGCAATGTTTACTGAGTGCATACTATGTGCCAAGCACCATGCTAAATACTAACTTTACACTGGCTAATAATGCAAGGACATGAACGAATAAAATAATTATATATCGACAAAGTCTTATGAAGGAAAACAAGTGGGATAATAAGATTAATTGTTAAGATCTAGTTCAGATTCACAGAGAAGGCAATGGCAACCCACTCCAGTACTCTTGCCTGGAAAATTCCATGGATGAAGGAGCCTGGTAGGCTGCAGTCCATGGGGTCGCAAAGAGTTGGACACAACTGAGAGACTTCACTTTCACTTTTCACTTTCATGGAGAAGAAAATGGCAACCCACTCCAGTGTTCTTGCCTGGAGAATCCCAGGGATGGCAGAGCCTGGTGGGCTGCCGTCTCTGGGGTCACATAGAGTCAGACACGACTGAAGCGACTTAGCAACAGCAGCAGCAGTTCAGATTCAACCATTAGATAGAGTTTCTCTGAGGAACTAACATTTAAGCTGGTTCCTGAAGGACAAATAGGATCAAGATAGTGAAGAATGAGAATTGTTATTTGTTATCTATCGTTGCATAACAGACAACTCCAAAATTTAGTGGCTTAAAACAGTAACTAGATTCCTGTGATGGTACCCCATACTGTACAATACACACTACTATATATAAAATATGTAATTAATAAGGACCTATCATGTAGCACAGGGAACTTTACTAAATATTCTGTAATGGAAAAAGAATCAAAATAGATTGGATATGTGTATACGTATAATAGATTCACTTTGCTGTACACCTGAAACTAACACAACATTGTAAATCAACTGTACTCTAATAAAGACTTTTTAAAAATCATAGATAAAATATGTAAAATAATTATCAGGAGACTCTGAAAGATGTATAGAAGCAAGCAGGACTCAAGAAACAACCCAGCAATGACTTACCCATTTTTTATTTTTGCTTTTCCTCATATATATATGTGTACACATATATATATATGTATATATATGTACATATATATATATATATATATATATATATATATATATATGCAGGTTGAATTGTAGCCAGAGGTAAAAATAGCTTCAAGAAAACAGAACAGGAAGGGGGTACTTCTCAACTCAGTTTATGAAGCCAATGCTACCTTGATATCAAATCTTGACAAAATTAGTATAAGGAAACGACAGACCAATATCTTGTATGAACGAAGATACAAAAGTTCTCAACAAAATATTAGCAAATTGAGTCCAGCAATATAAAAGAAGAATTAGTTACGTACCATTGCAAAAAGGGGTTTATCCCAGAAGTATTCAAAAATAAATTAGTGTAACTCACTAATGGGCTTAGCTTAGCTTAGCTAATTGGGTTTCCCAAATGGCTCACCTGGTAAAGAATTTGCTTGTAATTCGGGAAACCTAGGTTTGATCCCTGGGTTGGGAAGATCCCCTGGAGGAGGGAAAGGCTACCCACACCAGTATTCTGGCCTGGAGAATTCCATGGACTATATACAGTCACAATATGGGGTTGCAAAGAGTTGGACACGACTGAGCGACTTTCAGTAGATTTATAGGAAAACAAGAGAAAACATAGTTTTTTAAGTAGATGAAGAAAAAGCACTGGACAAAATTCAGCAACCATTCATAATTTAAAACTCTCATCAAGCCAAATTAGAAACGCATGAACAAAGCCCTATACTAATATAATACTTAGTGTGAGGAGATTGAAGGCTTTCTCCCTAAGAGCATGAATTAGGCAAGATGGATACTGTCACCACTCCTGTTCAATGTCATATTAGAACTTTTAGCAAATACAATAAGGCAAGAAAAATATATAAAAGATATTCAGATAAGAAAGGAAGAAGAAAACTGTGCAAATTCATGGATGGCTTTCTTGTACATAGAAAATCCTAAGGAATATACAAAAAAGCTCCCAGAACTAATAAGTGAGTTTAGCAAGGTCACAGTTTTTGGATGTCAAAATCCAAAAATCAATTGCCTTTCTATATTTCAATATAGAACAGCTGGAAACAGAAAGCCTTTTAAAAAGTAACACAATAACTTAAAAGATTGAAACATTTAGGTATAAATCTGATAAAATATATTTAGGACCTCAATCCATACTTCACATCTTATACAAAAAAGATCTAAATATACAATGTAGAACTCTAAACCTCTTGGAAAAAATTATAGGAGAAAAATCTCATTGACCTTGAGCAAGGCAAAGAATTCTTAGATACTAAACCAAAAGAACAATCTAAAAACAAAAAAAGTAAATTTTACTTCACCAAAATTTAAAATTTTGTTCTTCAGAGGGTGTCGATAAGAACATCAAAAGCAGCAGATTGGGAGAAAATGTTTGCAAATCACATATTTGGCAAAGTCTTTGTATCCAAAAAAATATAAAGAATTTATAAAACTTGACAATAAGAAAACAAAGAACTCAATAAAACATAGGCAAATGATTTGAGCTAACATTTTGCCAAAAAGAATATGCAAAGGGCAAATAAAAGTACATGAAAAGATATACAACATTAATAGTCATTTTCGTTGTTTAGTCGCTCAGTCATGCCTGACTCTTTGTGACCCCATCAACTGTAGACTGCCAGACTCCTCTGTCCATGGGATTTCCCAAGCAAGAACACTTTGCCATTTCCTTCTCCAGGGATCCTCCTGACCCAGGGATCAAACCTGAGTCTCCTGCATCGGCAGGCTGGTTCTGTAGTGCTGAGCCACCAGGGAAGAGAATTGCAAACTAAAACCACAATGAGTTACTATTAAATGCCTATTAGAATATCTAAAATAAAAATTCTGAAAATAGCAAATGCTGACAATGATGTTAGAATACAACAAGAATTCTCATGCACTGCTGGTGGAAATGTAATGTGATAGAGCCACTCTGGTAGTTTCTTACAAGTTAAACATACATGTAGCACATGATCCAGAATCATACTTTATTTAGCCAAAGAAAGAAAAAGTTATTTTCAACCAGAAGCCTCCACAAATATGCTTAAAATAGCATTGTTAAAAATCACCAGAAACTGGAAATATTCACAAAAGACTTAAATGGATAGTAAATCCATACAGTAGAATACTACTCAGCAACAAAAAGTAACAAACTATTAGTGTAGACAACATGAATGGTTCTCAAATGTTTCATGCTACTTGAAAGAAATCAGCCTCATAATGTTGAATACTGTATGATTCCATTTATATGACCCTGACAAAAGCAAAACTATAGTTTTAGGGAAGAGAACAGAAATTTCTAGTACTGGATGGGAAAGGAGTTAAGACTACTGAAGAGTAGTACAAGAAAATGGTTTTATTTATTTTTTTCTTTTTTAGAAAATGGTTTTAAATGTTAGACTTTTCTGAATTCATTTGTGTTGGTGGCTTCAAAAATCTTCGCATATGTTGAAGCCCATAGAACTGTAAACTAAAAAAATGCTTGCTATATTTTAAATTTAAAAATAAAGTAAACTTAAAATGGCCATAACTATTGCATTGTTTAAAATTCTGTGGGTCAGGAATTTGGCAGGGTCCAGCCAGGATGGCTCTTCTGCTCCATATTGTGCCAACTCAGGTGGAATTGGAAAACATAGGTGGCCTCATTTATGTATCTGGGTCTTGATGCTGACTATCAGCTAAAATTCCTTGGTTCTTCTTCATGTGGCATCTTTTTAGGCCTCCATATCTGCATGTGCGCTCTCTCTTCAGCAGTATGGTTGAACACTTTTACTTAGCAGCTGGGAACAAAAGTGGAAGATACAAGGACATTTAAGACCTGGTTCCAGAAGTTTCAGAATGTTACTTCTATTGCATTCTATTCCTCAGAAGTCTAGTCCAGATTAAGAGGAGGGAAAATGGCCTCTATTACTTGATGGGAGGAGCAGCAAAGTCTCATTGCAAAGGGGTGTGGATGCAAAGAGACATGATTCATTCTGTGTGAGAATAGAGTAAGGAGGGGCACAGTGACTATTCCATAGCATATGCAAAGGCTCTGAAAAAGCTAAAATAAGGGGAAATTAAAAGAAAGTCATTGTGGCTGATGATGAGGAAAGAAGTTTCAAGAGGCAGGAAGGAGGAAAGGTAGGAAGAAAATGTAGAACAAGATTGTGTAGGATCTGAAAGATACTGTTGTGAGTTTGATTTTATTCTAATTGCAGTAGGAAGCCATTGAAGGATTGGAAGCACAGAAGATCTGATAATGGTCTTGCTCTGTAGACCTTGATATTTTGCTAAAGGTGAATAAAATTCAATTAGAAGTTGAATGAAGAAGAAAATCAACATCTCTTCTTCCTTGCAACCATCATTAACACCTTCAGGGTGAAAAATATAGAAATTTTCTTTTTTGTGTGTGCCTTTTGTCTCACATCACATTTCTTCAGGTTTCTCTTGTAACCACAACAGGATTTGCGGTAAAGTATGTTTCAAATAGACTTTGCATTTTTTTCAGTGACTTGGAGATTCTTTTGGCTATTCTATTGTTTATTCATACCTGCTTCTACTGCAGCTACTGTGGCCCTGGCGCTGGCTTTAAGTTTGCAATTTTCCTTTCCATACCTGTGAATAAAGTCATGGAGATGGAATTCACTCATCAAAAGTATTTAATTATATTAACTATGTTATTGGACCAGTCTAAGGCCAAGTGTAGTGAATAAGACAGACATGATCCTTGCTGTTACAGATCTTACAGTCTAATGATGAAGACAGAGAACAAGTAATTACAAATATGATGGATATAACCAAAACGAAGTGCTGTGATGTGTGCAATACAAGAAGCTGACCTAGAACTGATCACTGAGCATACCAAGAAGACCAGTCATATTGGAGTAGAGGCCCATTGTATAATAAAGAATTTGGCTACACTTTGGTCTCTAGGAGGTAAACTCCAAATTCTTGAGATTTCCTGAGTAATTAGTGTATTTGCTACTCCTGGTAGAACCCAGAAGTATGCCTGAGTTTATGTTCATGAGGGAACTCAGAATGGGGTTATCTACTCTGGAAGAACCAACCATGTGGTTAGAGCATTAGATCTGCAAGGAAGGGAAGGATGCTGGAGATTCAGTTCAAACTTGTGACTGAATCTTCAGTCAATGATTCAATCAATTGTACCTATGCAATGCTGCTGCCGCTGCTGCTAAGTCGCTTCAGTCGTGTCCGACTCTGTGCGACCCCATAGACGGCAGCCCACTAGGTTTCCCCGTCCCTGGGATTCTCCAGGCAAGAATACTGGAGTGGGTTGCCATTTCCTTCTCCACTGCATGAAAGTGAAAAGTCAAAGTGAAGTCGCTCAGTCGTGTCCAACTCTTAGCGACCCCATGGACTGCAGCCCACCAGGCTCCTCCAGACATGGGATTTTCCAGGCAAAAGTACTGGAGTGGGGTGCCATTGCCTTCTCCGACCTATGCAATGAGACCCCAGTAGAAACTATGGACATCTGCGATTCAGGTAAGTGATACATACTGGTATGCTGGGAGGGTGATGGGTCCTGAGGGGAATGGAAACTTCGCTTTGGGACCCACCCAGATCTGGCTCTATATCTCTCATCATTTGCCTGATCCTGATTTATATCTTTTACATATAACCGCAACCATAAATACAGTTCTTTTGTGAGTTCTATGGGTCCTTCTTGAATTCTTAAACTTGAGATTGTTGTGAAAACCGCTGAATATGTAGTCGGTTGGTCAGAAGTGCAAGTGGCCTGAGAACTTCTGAGCTTGTGGCTGGAGTCTGAAGTGAGAGGAGTCCTGTGGAGGACTGTGCTCTTGACAGTGAAATTTGACCTAAACTGGGATAGTTAGTGTCAGAATTGCATTGCAAGGTGAACAATGGGAAGTTCAGTTGCACTGACAAAATTGGGTCAGATTATGGATGATTTAGAAATCAGGCATCTGACTTGGAAAGGAAATGTTGTATAACATAATATAATAAAATAATGAAAGCTTAAATTTAGTGTTTGCCACATGTCAGAGACACTTCTAGGTATTTTTTTAGGTATCTTTTCCTACCTATCTCTTCCTATCATATCATAGGAAGCGTTGGTAATTGTTTTTGAGATAAGTACTAACAAAATAGAACAAAACCATAAAAATAATAACAAGCATTGGATTTTTTACTAGTCTGAGATTTGCCATTCATGTGCTGATGATCTTGGAAAGACCGTAACTTTCATGACCTCATTAGCCCTTCTAGCCCTAAAATTTTATGATTCCATACGGTTAAAAGAAAGTGAAAGTGAAGTCGCTCAGTTGTGCCCAACTCTCTGAGACCCCATGGACTGTAGCCTACCAGGCTTCTCTGTCCATGGGATTTTCCAGGCAAGAGTACTGGAGTGGGTTGCCTTTTCCTTCTCCAGGGAATCTTCCCAACCCAGGGATCGAACCCAGGTCTCCCACACTGCAGGCAGATGCTTTACCTTCTGAGCCACCAGGGAAACCCTCCATATGGTTAAAGTGCATTCTAAAAAGTCATAGGTTATTAAAGTCATCTCTAAGAGCACATTGAACTTTAGCCATCCATTTGTTTCTATTCAATAGATATTGACTGAACATATGCCATGTGGAGTACACTAGGCTCTGATTTGGAGATACAGGGATAAGTCAGTTGGTACGGTTCTTTTCTTTTCAGAGCTAACAGTCACTCCCTCAATACCCATACTCTTGGGTGAATTCCCTTTTTATTTCAAATGAATTTCCATTTAAAGAGGCAACCCAAAAGAAAAAGGATAGGTCACGAAAAAGGTAGCAGATTGCATGGCAGTAGGGAAGACTGGGAATGTTTTGCCTCACTATTAGGAGAGTGGAAGATTGAATGGAGACAGAATGCTAAGGACAGACTGTGGGCATGTGAGAGCCACATCATCTTGAGGAGCAACCCCAACAGTAGTGTGGGATGGATTACCCCCTCCATATATTTACTCTTATCTGACTATATCAGGAGCATCACCCCATTTTCACAACCTTGAAGAAGAAACTCTCAGATTTTCAGTAGAGAAGTCAACACCAGAGGAAGAAATGAGACTGGCTGGCTGGGTTGACATTAAACATGCTTAAAGACTAGACCCATGTTTCAGAGCTCGGTACATATCCAGGACCATTTGGGAGTATTCTGTGAACATACAGATCAGAATTTAAATCAGAATTTCCACAAGGAGAGATTCAGAAATAGGCCTTCCAAAGTGATTCTGATGCTCTGCTGCATTTGAGATGCACTGGTTTACCTGACTGGCAAACAAGGAGGTGCATAAAGATTCCAAGAGAGGGGTCAGCAACAATGATCACTTTACTTTGCCCTCAGAACATAATTCTTCACAAAGGGTCAGTTTAGTTTCTAGAGCAAAAGCTGTATGGACACTGCTTTGCCCTTCTTCCATCTGTGGATTCTCATTCTCAGTTTCTTTTGTTAGCATCTGAAATCTTGGGAGTTAAAGAGATGTACTTTGCATTTATTTGGGGCAGGAGGATCATTTCTGCCTTGTACAGTAGACATAGATGGGGTACTTTTGGTGAAAATCTCAAGGATGGGGTGGAAAATAGATTTTAACCATCAAAATCATTTGAACTAACCAAATCAACAATAAATCACAAACTCCAGATTTCTGTTTAAAGGGGAGGAGACCAAGGCACTGGATGTGCAAATTAGCCAGGCCATGACTTGCTGGCTCTGGTTCATTTTGTAAACAAAAGCAGGCCTGAATTCAATCAAACATTACTTGTTAAAGTAAACTAGCAAAAAGCTGGTGAAAATTAAAGTAGGAACAGAAGATGGTTTCAATAATTTAATTCTTCAGCTTTTAGCTTAAAAAAAAAAAAACCTACCCACCATTCCATTCTACGGGGCATGTCCTTCCTTTCAAGATACTTTTGTGAAAATTAAAGAGTGGTTTAGTCATGCACACATTGAAAAATGCTACCTGCAGTATTGGGTAAATTGCCATGAGAATAAAATTCTGAATACTATCACTTGTAGTTTTGACAAGACTTCTGTAGGCTTTTAGAGACGTTAAATGAGAGAAATAGGACCCAATAGGTTGGCTAGCTGAGAGACTAAATTGTTTGATAAATACCATGTGTCTGGTATGTTATACTTGTTTGAAGTGACACTGAGAGATTAGTTGTTTCTGGACATTTTTTTGGTTAGGTCTTTAATCTGTTCAGAGCTGTTGAGTTTCCCCTCAAAACTGAACAAAGCCTGAGGGGTTTCACTCTATGGAGCCGGAAACAAGCGGACCATTGCTTTTGCCTGAGGTGAAGCTTTCCTTGGAGGTGACAGGTCTGAACATTCTCAAAGAGGGACAGTGGGAATATCATCAGTAGTCCGAGATGAAGGGAAGTGATAATTATTAAGCCTTAGCTTAAAAGTTTCTCAGTAGGAATTTTCTACTTAGCATGTAGAACTGTCATTTTGGGGTTTGTGCGGGGGCAGATATTCAGGTCATTTCTAAGAGTTTTGGGACTAGGTGTAGCTGCCCAGCTGTCCACCTAGGCCAAAAGCAATCCTGAGTCATTGCTTGAAATTGCCTCCACCTGTGAGTTTGGGTTACGTTCCAGCAACTGAAAGAGGTGTTGATTCATTTCAGGCCTAGTTTGTCTATGATGAAGTTCAACCCACCACAGAGGGACTCAGGGGAACTCCACTGTGGGCTCCAGGTCTGTGATTTATGTTTTGCCTGTGCTTTTCTCTGCACTGTTGAGAGGGAGGTAGACATCAGATGTATCTAGCTCAAAAGATAATGCACAGGACAGAACAAAGGTGGGCAAGAAGATCTTGTAGGTGCAAACCAAACGTTGATGATGAAACAACCAGCAAAGTGAAGCAACTACAACAGCAACAGCAATCCTCTGGAATCAGGTCCAAGAGGCAGACCTTGGCAGTGGTATCCCTGAAGACCACACACCAGCATCTAACCCTGGTGTGGAAGAATGTGGGCTTCTACCTACTCAGGTATATCAGCAGATTGTAGAAAGTTCAGCTTGGGGTGGACGTAGATAAGCACCCTCCCTGTTCTACCTACCAGAGCTCTTATAACTAGAAAATGATAGTTTAATACTTAATAATTACTTGGATATAAAGTAATAACCAATTAATCTTTAAACGCTTTTGTTGTGGGTCCTCTTAGAGACAGTACACAGGTTGAAATGACCTCTTGCAATTCCGTCTTATTCTATGGCCTCAGGATGATTGTGGCAATGACATCACAGGGTGGAAACCATTTTCTCCTGACACTTTAAATATCAGCTGTGGGAGGAGCTTTTTCTACTTCAGGGTTGTGGCTTTGCTCTGGGAGTTGATGGTTCTATTTTGAGAAATACTAAATTGTTGTCTTCCATCCTGGTACCCATCAATGGCATTGGCTCAGCAACCAGTTACAGAAGTAATTGGGCTTGCAAAAGGTCCTTGGGGGAAAATGTCCTGGCTCATATTTGAATAGACTGAGGACACAAGAACAGCTTCCTAGCACCCTGACCTTGATGCCTATCTTCCTGGGGTGATCG
The DNA here is from genome assembly GCF_042477335.2 of Ovis canadensis. Classification (NCBI taxonomy): domain Eukaryota; kingdom Metazoa; phylum Chordata; class Mammalia; order Artiodactyla; family Bovidae; genus Ovis; species Ovis canadensis. The sequence continues at coordinate 76,510,016 of NC_091251.1, forward strand.
TGGATGATGTTTGTATTGTCTTATATCTCCGCTTTTACTCCTTTATGTTTATTCCATTGCCGAAAGACTCAGAACATCACTTTTTCTAGCACACATTGTTTGTCTGAAAATACAACTGGAGAGCTGCCCAATTTGGAAATGACTTAAATTACAAAAAAAGCACAGCTGTCTTTAACAGCTCTAGGAGTTCATGCAATGAGCCTACAATTTATTGAGTAGGATTAGATGCTTATTGCCTATGACACTTTAAATACCATTACATTGAAGTTTATACAAGAAAGTCCAAGTTTAAAACTGGAATCTTAGCAATAACAGCTGGGCCATTTGTTTATGTGATAGGCAGGAAAGAATGACTTCTGTAATCTTTGTATTTGGCTTCAAGATTCTGCTTAGAAAAAAAAAAGATGGGGAGGGGGGAGAAAGAAGCTAATTTCGGATTGTCAAGCTGAGCTGAACACTGCTGGCTAATTTGTCCCTCATGTTAAGACCTCTGCCAAGGTTCCTCTTGTATCCTCTGGTTCTCTCACACCTGACAAACCAGTGCTGGAAATACTGTAGCCCACCTCTCTGACAGCAAGGGGTATGTCGCTAGCTAGCTTGCAGCTCTCTCCCCCAGGCGGCTCACATTCCGCATTTTGTTTCTAGCATGAAAGACTTTGTTTTAAATCATAATAGCAACCAGGCTGTAATCACATTAGAGCGCACATGGAGAACTTGCACAAAGTCATGTGTTTTGGATTTGACATTCTGATTTATGGTTGTGTGCTCCAGTTACACAGCTGCAATCTCATTTTCCGACAAAGATGTTTTCTATTTTTCTATTACTTTGCTTCACCCTGTCTTTATGTTGGGGAAAATGAAAGCCACCAGGTGAAGTCATAACATAAGTACAAATGTTTTCATGTTTGGGTTGGAGAGCGTAATAAATGGTGTATACCGGCATTTCAAACACAGCTTGTTATTTTTGAATAAAAGTGTAAAGGGAATTGCTTACTTAAGGTAATCACAAATTAAAGAGGTACATGGAAATTTGTTTGTAAAACCCAGAATTGTCCTACAAACTTTCTATCTCCATCATCTGATATCAATTTCCGAGGCGGGGAATGGATGGCAGTGTTCCATTTTAGATATTTAGGTAAATTGAGCCCGCTCTACTTAGGATGCTTATTTCACAAAATTCTAATAAGTTCGGGCTTGGGAACTCATAAAGATAATCCCTGCCAACCTGTACATTGTGCAAATAAGAAAAGTGAAACCCAGAAATGTGGTGACTTGTCCAAGGTCACACAGCTGGTTAGTGACCGAGTTTAGACTAGAACTCAAATTTCTTTCATGCCAGTCCAATGTGTATTCAACCACTCCATTTAAAAACAAGTTAAATAGCACTTTTATGGTAAACCAACCACCATCACTAATAATATTCCAAATAAGTCTTCTGTTAACACATGAAAAAGAAAATTCCTCTAACTCTTTTGTTTTTTCCTTCAAGTTTAAACATGTTGTTGTTAAGTGTGGTAAAAATTTAGACCCATACCTGGTTCATCAATACACATGGTGCAGTATTCTACATTTTAGTCTCATATTTGGGGTACATTATGGTCAACAAATATAACAGTCTTGAACTCAAATGTGTTAAGAATTAACACATTTCAGTTATTCATATTTGAAGAATTTCAAATATAGTTATATTTTTGGCAATTCAACAAAGTCTTGATAAAAGGATGAAAAGCATTTGTATAAAACATTTTTAAATGCATAGTATGAAGGTACTGGGCTGCTGCTAAGTCGCTTCAGTCGTGTCCGGCTCTGTGCGACCCCATAGACGGCAGCCCGCCAGGCTCCCCCGTCCCTGGGATTCTCCAGGCATGGGTACAAATGGTCTGACTGACATGGAAATCTCTGGAAAGAAGGGAAAGTACATTAGAGCTCTACTGTTTGGATCATCTTGGTGCCCATTTTCCTCTCACATAGATTTAGTCTTTGCTTTTTTGGAAGATTTTGGATTCTGGTCATCAGGTCACCATAGGTCTCCTATAGAGAAGAAAATCTATATACATAGTAATTAAATATGATATTTCATAGTAAGATTTTCTAAATTACAGATTAGGATTCATTTTTTCCCCCTATATTCAGGGAGTGGAGACAGAATGAGGGATCAGGTGTTTTATTTACTGTCTTTAGCTGAATGCACATGAGCAGATAGCAATATCAGAGTTTTAGATTGTCTTACCTGTATGAGAGTAATACTTAGCAGGTGTAGTGGATATATTTTTGGCGTTGATACCTCCTCTTACCCAGCCTCTACTCTTCCCTCTTCCTGACAACAGCACCAAGATTTTCCTTTAGTGAAGTTATTCCCACTTCAATCTCATCCATGAGACATACATCATGTCATCTTACATGGAGCTCAAATGGTAAACTGTTCCCTTAAGCCAGTCACCTTAGCTCACCTGCTCCTTTGTGACGGTGATGGCATATGAGTGGACACATGACAAGGTGGGCCAAAAAGACTGAATTGAATCCAAGGGCTCCTGAGGGCCTTGCCATTCAATGGGCTGTGGTGAGAATGCGAGGCCTGGAACTAAGCAGCTATTGTTTGTTTGTTTGTTTGTTTTTAGTCTCAAGGGAAGAACCTGGACCTTCTAGAGCAACTAACATTGAGGAAAAGCAGGATGGGAGATGGAGAAAAACAAATTTCATGTTACATGGATTAAGCTGCCAGATCAAGTTTCTGCTGAAGGTAGCCATACCTGGATTTCTAGTTATATGTTTTTTTTTTTTAAATTTTTAAATCCTATTTTAAGGTTTTCTGGCACTTGTAAATGGAAGGCTCCCAAAGTCCTAAGTGATATACCAGGGAAGTAGGAAGAATGAAGGTTCAATCTGAGCCTAGATATTAAGATGGTCTTTTAGGAAAATGTGACTTTGCAGAATTTCATCTATTTCATAGCAAGAACTGCACTTATCTACGCAGTCAGTACAGTGGCCAGAGTGGGTGCATACGTGAGTGAAAAGTTGCTTCAGTCGTGTCTGTCTCTTTCTGACCCTATGGACCTTCCGGGCTCCTCTGTCCATAGCATTCTCCAGGCAGGAATACTGGAGTGGGTTTCTGTGCCCTCCTCCAGAGCGTCTTCCCAACTCAGGGATGGAAACTACCTTTCAGTCTCCTGCATTGGCAGGCAGGTTTTTTTTTTACCAGTAGTGCCACCTGGGAAGCCCCAAAGTGGGTGCACCTGTAAACTGTAGCTCTTGTGATGATGGTGATGGCGATGATGATTAGGATTGCTAGAGTTCAGCTTAGAAAAATTATTTGGCAAATGCAGAGGGAAGATGCTGGGAAGTGTATCTTTGGCTGACATGATTGGAAAAAAAACATGATCATTGTTATTTAAAAATTTTTACTTTACCACAATATATAAAGACAGACTTTAAAATCTGCCTAAATTTCCCCATTTAGTATTAAAAAGAAGGTCTGCTATTAAATAATTCTCAACCTCTCACTGTTTCTTTCATTGGTCTTTAGTAAGTGGTGCCAACAAAGGTCCATCTAGTCAAAGCTTTGGTTTTTCCAGTGGTCATGTATGGATGTGAGAGTTGAACAATAATGAAAGCTGAGCACCGAAGAATTGATGCTTTCGAATTGTGGTGTTGGAGAAGACTCTTGAGAGTCCCTTGGACTGCAAGGAGATCCAACCAGTCCATCCTAAAGGAAATCAGTCGTGAATATTCATTGGAAGGACTGATGCTAAAGCTGAAACTCCAATACTTTGGCCACCTGATACGAAGAACTGACTCATCTGAAAAGACCCTGATGCTGGGAAAGATTGAAGGCGGGAGGAAAAGGGGATGACAGAGGATGAGTTGGTTGGATGGCATCACCAACTTAATGGACATGAGTTTGAGTAAGCTCCAGGAGTTGGTGATGGACAGGAAGGCCTGGCGTGCTGCAGTCCATGGGTTTGTAAAGTGTTGGACACAACCAAGCAACTGAACTGAACTGAACTGAAAGTAGTGAGTTCCCTTTCACTCCACCCTCCATAATTTTATGATAAGCTTATGGCTGGCCCAAGATCCACATTGTTCCAAGATGACAATACCCTGGAATATAAGCAGCTTTCCTTACACCCAATTCAAAGTATTATTTCGATTCTCCATGAATTTTTCAGGGAGCACCAGTGTATGGTCACTGAAGGTAGGGACACTGGAAATGCTGCATTAATCACACTATTAGCACAGGAGAAACAATTTCCATTTCCTACAGGTAATCTGCCAATTATAAAATTTGTCAACCAAAACATGTGTAAAGTTTGTATTGACAAACTCTTATAAATACTAAAACTGCTTTTCAGAAAATTATAACTACCTATGACATAAAATTGTGGGTCCTTGAATGGCACTGAGTTTTTTTTTTAACTTTTTTTTTTTTTAGTGTATTTTATTCATGACCTATAGGATAGCTAAAACAGGGTGTACATTTTTATGTTAGAGCTGAATGTATATTCATATATTCTGATTTATATCATTGTTACCACCATCATCAGAGGTAGCTTGTTGTTCAGTCACTCAGCTGTGTATGACTCTTTGCAACCCTGTGGACTGCAGCAAGCCAGGCTTCCCTGTCCTTTACTATCTCCTGGAGTTTGCTCAAACTCAAGTTCATTGAGTTGATGATGCCATCCAACCAGCTCATCCTCTGTTGTCCCCTTCTCCTCCTGCCCTCAATCTTTCCCAGCATCAGGGTCTTTTCCAGTGAGTTGGCTCTTCACGTCAGGTGACCAAAGTATTGGAGCTTTAGCTGCAGTGTCAGTCTTTTCAGTGAATATTCAGGTTTGATTTCCTTTAGGATTGACTGGTTTAATCTCCTTGCAAGTATCCAAGGTACTCTCAAGAGTCTTCTCTAGCACCACAATTCAAAAGCATCAATTCTCAGATGTAGGTGTGCACGTGTGTGTGCTTAGTTGCTCAGTCTTGTCTGACTCTCTGCGACCCCATCAACTATAGCCTGCCAGACTCCTCTGTCCCTGGGATTCTCCAGGCAAGAATACTGGAGTGGGTTGCCATTTCCTTCTCCAGGGATCTTCCTAACCTAGGGATTGAACCCAGGTCTCCTGCATTGCAGGCAGATTCTTTACCATCTGAGCCACCAGGGAAGCCCCAGTGGCTGATGCAGATGTAGGTAATGTTTATTAAATGACCCAGAGTGTTACATAACTTAGCTGACAGTGGTGATGAGATGATGGAACCACTTCAGGTGCACATTTACTGATATGACATGCTCAGCAGAGGGTTCTTATCAAGAAGATAATGAAGCTTAAGATCTAGGACCTTACACATGCATATAAATACGACACTGAGAGAGACCCTAGCAATTTTTACTTGTAATTTTTTATTTGCTTTTCCAAAGAGGGCTTCCCTAGATTGTATAAGTAAGTTTGGGCCTCACGAAAAATAGGGAATATCTCAACTCCAAGTTTCTTTCCATAGATAGGAGGAAAGTGGGAGGAAAATTTATTTTAGCTTGAACCCCCCATCACAGTGACTTGCCCAGGAATAGGACATTTAAAATATTCCCTCTTCTGGGGTGCAGAGAACACAGCTTCAGAAGCAGCACTTTCAGTTTGTGTTAGCAAGAGAGCAAGTTGTAGGGTTGTGCATCCATTTTTGGCTAGTATGCAAAGCTATCGGCTAGGCAGGGTTGTGTGGTGAATCTTATGCCTCAGTTTGACTGGAGCATTGACTAGGTTTTGCACATAGCTGGGAAAGCATTATCTCTCCACGTGAGAAATGTGAGGGTGTTTCTGGTTGAGATTCACATTTGAATCTGCAGACTAGGTAAAGAAGAGTGCCCTCACCAGTGCTGGTGGCCATCATCCAATCCACCGAGGACCTGAATGGAACTAAAAGGTATCCGTTCAGTTCACTTCAGTCACTCAGTCATGTCTGACTCTTTACGACCCCATGGACTGCAGCATAATTCCCTGACCATCACCAACTGCTGGAGCTTACTCAAATTCATGTTCATCAAGTCGGTTATGCCTTCCAACCATCTCATCCTCTGTCATCCCCTTTTCCTTCTGACTTCAATCTTTCCCAACATCAGGGTCTTCCAATGAGCCAGTTCGTCACATCAGGTGGCCAAAGTATTGGAGCTTCAACTTCAGCATCAGTCCTTCCAACGAATATTCACAACCGATTTCCTTTAGGATTGACTGGTTTGATCTCCTTGCAGCCTGAGGAACTCTCAAGAGTCTTTTCCAACACCATAATTCAAAAACATTAATCCTTTGGTGCTCAGCTTTCTTTGTAGTCCAAATCTCACATCCATACATGACTACTGGAAAAACCATAGCTTTGATTAGATGAACCTTGTTGGCAAAGTAATGTCTCTGCTTTTTAACATGCTGTCTAGGTTGGTGATAGCTTTTCTTCCAAGGAGCAAGTGGTATAGGATAAGAGAATTTTCTTTGCACTCGAGCTGGGACATCTGTCTTCTCCTGCCCACAGAGATTGGTGCTCCTGGTTCCTGGGCCTTTATTGGCTCCTCTGGTTCCCAGGTCTTTGGGTTTGGACTTAATCTATACTCCCAGCCTTCCTGAACCTCCAACTTGCAGATAACAGGTCATGGGGCTTCTCAACATTCATAACAAAGTGAGCCAATTCCTCATAATAAATCTCTTTTTACATATCTATATCTAGGCCCTTAGTTTGTTTCTCTGGAGAACTCCAACTAATACATACAGAGCTGTAGAGAGTAAGGACTTCTGTGATTTGTCATCAGTCCTGGGATAGGAAAATGATAACACAGCGTGAGTATAAGCATGCAGGCAGGAGGGCATGGAGAGGAGGACCCATGGAAACAGGAAGAAGGTGAGTGTAACCAGACCAAACAGCTATCTCCGCTTTCAACAGGCTACTTAAGTGTCTGTGTCAGGCTTTTGTTAAAGGAAATTGGCAATTAGCATTAGAATGTGCACATCCTTTGGAAACTGCAGTTTTAAGCTAATTACACGGTATCTGTATAGTAAGATAACCATAATACTGTTCTCTACTATACCAAGTATGTCGTACTACTACTAAGTAGCTTCAGTCATGTCCGACTCTGTATGACCCCATAGACAGAAGCCTACCAGGCTCCCCCGTCCCTGGGATTCTCCAGGCAAGAACACTGGAGTGGGTTGCCATTTCCTTCTCCACTGCATGAAAGTGAGAAGTCAAAGTGAAGTTGCTCAGTCGTGTCCGACTCCTAGCGACCCCATGGACTGCAGCCCACCAGGCCCCTCTGTCCATGGGATTTTCCAGGCAAGAGTACTGGAGTGGGTTGCCATTGCCTATCATTTTACAGCCAAAGTCCTTTAGGTAAAACATTTCCATAATGGTATTCACATATGAATTCAAGTTCACTTAACATACACTCAGACAATACAAATAAAGGAAAAGTCCATTGTCTCCCTTCCCCCTACATCCACTGAGCTAATTTCATTCATCTCCTTCAGTTCAGTTCAGTTCAGTTCAATTCAGTCACTCAGTCATGTCTGACTTTTTGCGACCCCATGAATCGCAGCACGCCAGGCATCACCATCTCCTGGAGTTCACTCAGACTCACGTCCATCGAGTCCTTGATGCCATCCAGCCATCTCATCCTCTGTTGTCCCCTTCTCCTCCTGCCCCCAATCCCTCCCAGCATCAGAGTCTTTTCCAATGAGTCAACTCTTCGCATGAGGTCGCCAAAGTACTGGAGCTTCAGATTTAGCATCATTCCTTCCAAAGAAATCCCAGAGTTGATCTCCTTCAGAATGGACTGGTTGGATCTCCTTGCAGTCCAAGGGACTCTCAAGAGTCTTCTCCAACACCACAGTTCAAAACCATCAATTCTTCGGTGCTCAGCCTTCTTCACAGTCCAACTCTCACATCCATACATGACCACAGGAAAAACCATAGCCTTGACTAGACGGACCTTAGTCGGAAAAATAATGTCCCTGCTTTTGAATATGCTATCTAGGTTGGTCATAACTTTTCTTCCAAGGAGTAAGCGTCTTTTAATTTCATGGCTGCAGTCACCATCTGCAGTGATTTTGGAGCCCCCCAAAATAAAGTCTGACACTGTTTCTACTGTTTCCCCATTTATTTCCCATGAAGTGATGGGACCAGATGTCATGATCTTCGTTTTCTGAATGTTGAGCTTTAAGCCAACTTTTTCGCTCTCCTCTTTCACTTTCATCAAGAGGCTTTTTAGCTCCTCTTCACTTTTTGCCATAAGGGTGGTGTCATTTGCATATCTGAGGTTATTGATATTTCTCCTGGCAATCTTGATTCCAGCTTGTGTTTCTTCCAGTCCAGTGTTTCTCATGATGTACTCTGCATAGAAGTTAAATAAGCAGGGTGACAATATACAGCCTTGACGTACTCCTTTTCCTATTTGGAACCAGTCTGTTGTTCCATGTCCAGTTCTAACTGTTGCTTCCTGATCTGCATACAGATTTCCAAGAGGCAGGTTAGGTGGTCTGGTATTCCCATCTCTTTCAGAATTTTCCACAGTTTATTGTGATTCATACAGTCAAAGGCTTTGGCATAGTCAATAAAGAAGAAATAGATGTTTTTCTGGAACTCTCTTCCTTTTTCCATGATCCAGCAGATGTTGGCCATTTGATCTCTAGTTCCTCTGCCTTTTCTAAAACCAGCTTGAACATCAGGGAGTTCACGGTTCACGTATTGCTGAAGCCTGGCTTGGAGAAGTTTGAGCATTACTTTACTAGCATGTGAGATGAGCACAATTGTGCTGTAGTTTGAGCATTCTTCTGCATTGCCTTTCTTTGGAATTGGAATGAAAACTGACCTTTTCCAGTCCTGTGGCCACTGCTGAGTTTTCCAAATTTGCTGGCATATTGAGTGCAGCACTTTCACAGCATCATCTTTCAGGATTTGAAACAGCTCAACTGGAATTCCATCACCTCCACTAGCTTTGTTCGTAGTGATGCTTTCTAAGGCCCACTTGACTTCACATTTCAAGATGTCTGTCTCTAGATTAGTGATCACATCATCATGATTATCTGGGTCATGAAGATCTTTTTTGTACAGTTCTTCTGTGTATTGTTGCCACCTCTTCTTAATATCTTCTGCTTCTGTGAGGTCCATACTATTTCTGTCCGTTATCGAGCCCATCTTTGCATGAAATGTTCCCTTGGTATCTCTAATTTTCTTGAAGAGATCTCTAGTCTTTCCCATTCTGTTCTTTTCCTCTATTTCTTTGCATTGATCGCTGAGGAAGGCTTTCTTATCTCTTCTTGTGTTCTTTGGAACTCTGCATTCAGACACTTATATCTTTCCTTTTCTCCTTTGCTTTTCACTTCTCTTCTTTTCACAGCTATTTGTAAGGCCTCCCCAGACGGCCATTTTGCTTTTTTGCATTTCTTTTCCATGGGGATGATCTTGATCCCTGTCTCCTGTACAATGTCACAAACCTCATTCCATAGTTCATCAGGCACTCTATCTATTAAATCTAGGCCCTTACATCTATTTCTCACTTCCACTGTATAATCATAAGGGAACTGATTTAGGTCATACCTGAATGGTCTAGCGGTTTTCCCTACTTTCTTCAATTTGAGTCTGAATTTGGTAATAAGGAGTTCATGATCTGAGCCACAGTCAGCTCCTGGTCTTGTTTTTGTTGACTGTATAGAGCTTCTCCATCTTTGGCAGCAAAGAATATAATCAATCTGATTTTGGTGTTGACCATCTGGTGATGTCCATGCGTAGAGTCTTCTCTTGTGTTGTTCGAAGAGGGTGTTCGCTATGACCAGTGCATTTTCTTGGCAAAACTCTATTAGTCTTTGTCCTGCTTCATTCCGCATTCCAAGGCCAAATTTGCCTGTTACTCCAGGTGTTTCCTGACTTCCTACTTTTGCATTCCAGTCCCCTATAATGAAAAGGACACCTTTTTGGGGTGTTAGTTCTAAAAGGTCTTGTAGGTCTTCATAAAACCATTCAACTTCAGTTTCTTCAGCATTACTGGTTGGGGCATAGACTTGGATAACTGTGATATTGAATATGTTGCCTTGGAGACGAACAGAGATCATTCTGTCGTTTTTGAGATTGTATCCAAGTACTGCATTTCGGACTCTTTTGTTGACCATGATGACTACTCCATTTCTTCTGAGGGATTCCTGCCCACAGTAGTAGATACAATGGTCATCTGAGTTAAATTCACCCATTCCAGTCCATTTTAGTTCACTGATTCCTAGAATGTCGACGTTCACTCTTGCCATCTCTTGTTTGACCACTTCCAATTTGCCTTGATTCATGGACCTGACATTCCAGGTTCCTTTGCAATATTGCTCTTTACAGCATCAGATCTTGCTTCTATCACCAGTCACATCCACAACTGGGTATTGTTTTTGCTTTGGCTCCATCCCTTCATTCTTTCTGGAGTTATTTCTCCACTGATCTCCAGTAGCATATTGGGCACCTAATGATGTGGGGAGTTCCTCTTTTGGTATCCTATCATTTTGCCTTTTCATACTGTTCATGGGGTTCTCAAGGCAAGAATACTGAAGTGGCTTGCCATTCCCCTCTCCTGTGGACCACATTCTGTCAGACCTCTCCACCATGACCCACCCGTCTTGGGTTGCCCCGCAGGCATGGCTTGGTTTCATTGAGTTAGACAAGTCTGTGGTCCTAGTGTGATTAGATTGACTAGTTTTCTGTGAGTATGGTTTCAGTGTGTCTGCCCTCTGATGCCCTCTTGCAACACCTACCATCTTATTTGGATTTCTCTTTCCTTGGGTGTGGGGTATCTCTTCCCAGCTGCTCCAGCAGGAGGGGTAACTCATGTCATCAGTTTGTGTAATGGTCTTCCACACCTTTTAATACATAGGTTTACATCTGAACTGCAGTTCAGTGTAGGTACTACTTTGTTAAATTTTTAGTATCAACTTATATCCTACAATATAGGTGCTACAGCTTTCACTCTGAACTCAATAATGTATAGTAAAGATCTTTCTGTGTCAGTACATGTCTATATCTTTTATAATTAACTGCATAATATCCTATAGTGTGAACATACCAACATTTATTTACATATCCCCTAAGAAATAGATCTATAGCCATTACAGTCAAAGCTACAGTGAATATTGGTGTGCATTTTTCTGTGCATTCCTGTGTGGATGTCTCTAGGGAAGATTACAAAACAGAAGAACTACTGGGTCAGTGAGACCTTATATCTTAACAGAAGCTATCGGTTTGTTCTCCAGAACTGCTGTGCTAATCTACATATCCACCATCGATGAGGGTGCTCAGTTCACTCATTTCCTTAATAATATATGATATTATCAATCCTTTTAATATTTTGCTAATTTGATGAGTAAAAAAGGTTTTCTTATTATTGGATTATTTAATGTCCAAGTAAATATTTGGCCTCTTTTTATGTTCTGCATTAAAGAACAATCCTAAGTATTTCTTTTTTGTATTTAGATACTTGTAGTTACAGCCTGTCTATTACGGGTGAAATTCTGGAGCCCACAGTTGCAAAAAGAAGGTAGGCAACCCTTTCAAATACAAACATAGTAATGTATAATTTTGCCTTGCTGGGCTGTGTATTATTACATGTACACAGAGATAGTTTCAATATTGCAAGGGAAGATGGGAGAAATGCCTAATTAACTTTAAATATATCTAATAGACATAATTAAACTAAGTTTAATTTTACAAACATTTATTCAGCAATTATTAAGTTAACAGCCCTCTGCTAGGACTAAAAAGATAAAGAGGTATGATACTTGACTCCAAGTATTTTACAGTTTACTAATGAACACTGATAGGCTGAAAAATCAATGTAATGTGAACAATATTTCAGTAAGGATCAGATGCCATATAAATTGGTTCTCCAGAAATTTCAAGGAAAGAATTCTAACTGGGATATCAGGGCAGACTTTACAGTTTGTATCTGTGCAAGGCCTTGAAAACATACAGATTTCATGTGGCAAAGGGAAAGGAGGACAGTCAAGGCTGAGAGAATATGAGAGAATAGGGAAGAACTTACAAGTTGGACTATGCGTTATCCTCTGTGGCCCAATGTGAGTGTGTGTGTGAATGTGTGTGTGTGTGTGTGTATGCACTCACATGCATATGAGGTGTACACAGTAAGAATGGAAGTTGGGAGTTAATATGGGAACTAATTCAGGAAGATCAGTTGGGCCTGGGATAGGTATTATTCTGAAGTACAGTGTTTCTCCGAAAAAGATTACCAACATCTGTGAACCAGTTAGCTTACTTATTTAAAATGCACATCCCTAGCCTCACCCAACTAGATTAAAGTATCTGAGATATGGGGCTAGGAATCTTAATTTTGAAAAATACCCCCAAAGGTTTGAGCTTTTCACTTTTTTAAAATATGCATTAAATCTGAAAATCACTCAGACAAGGGTGATCCTTTGAACACTTTGATCTTTTGGGAGCGGGGTCTAAGAAAATCATCAAGTAGGGAACATCCAACAGTTGGTTGAGAAAAAAGAAAGAGAAGTAACCCTGAAACAAACCCTACTGTCTGGGGGCTTGGGACATACTGTCTTTAGGATTGCTCTAATATCAGGATGCAAGATGGCCAGAGCAGCCCAGGTTAAAAGCAGAGATGCATTTAGGACCATTTAAAACCAATATTAGCCTTAATATTCTTTGAAAAAGGCATAATTAGGGAGGTAAAAGTCAGATTACCTCTGATCAGTGAGGAACAGAGTGAAGGGAAAATCAATTAGAAGCTACTTGTAAGACATTCACACTTTTAAGAACATTGCTTTGATGACTTTGAAGGGGCTGGAATGAGGGAGAAAGGCAGCAGAACCAGTTCCTACTTCAAAGACCTATTATAGTGTTTACCTTTTTAGGGCAATACTCTTAAGTGTTTTGAAGAGTAAAAGCTGTTTTAATTTCAATATGACTTATTTGGCCATTTGCACGTAAATTTTGGCTGACCATACAAGTGACTCTTTACTCTGAGTTAACTAACATTTTTGAAATTGTTTGAATTTGCCTGCATTTATATTTTATTTGCATAATTTCATAGGTTTTATGCATTTTCAAATATAATAAATATTCTAGTCCTTGCTCCCAAGAGATGTTTGGCAATGGGATCTTTATTCCCTATTTGGAAATGAGCAAAAAGGTAAGCCGTTTCTATCATTCAATACTAGAAACCAGGTTTCACAATTCCAAGTGCAGGATTCTTCTCTCTAAATGCTTGAAGACAATTAAAATGTGATGGGGATGTACTGTGGCACTAAGGACATTATTCTCTGTTCCCTACAGATACAGGCAATTGAAGAAAAAACTGCAGTCTGAGAAATGAAGGAGAACCATGCGCAGAGGATTTTGAGGGATGTGGCTCTAAGGAGGTGGATACCAGGAAGAGGCGAACAATCGGACAACCTTAAGATTCTTCCTGCAGATAGATGTTAGAGTTGGAGTTTTGGCTGCTCAAACTGAAGCAGAAGATCCTCCACCAAAATATCCTTCAACAGGGGAATCATCTTGTGTAGAAGATATTAGAGTAATGATAGGAAGGAAGGACTGAATGAGAATGGGGAATGAGCTTGGGGAATTTTTAAGGGGAGAGGAGATTCTTACGCTAGGCCACAGTGCAATAAAAAGAACCAAGAATTTAACAACAGACATGGTGTACCTACCAAGTACTGGGCACAGTGTTATTTACATACTTGGGAACGAGAAGAACAGATAGCATCCTGTAGATGTAAACTTACAATAGTTGTCTTGTGAAGATGCTGCCAGAGTTTCCATTAGCAAGCAGCTTTAAACAGTTTTCTAAAATAAGAAAGGGATATGGGATGTAAGAAGCATGGTGACAGTCACTAGAAATGGCAAACGTGGCTAGAGCAATATATGAGGTTCATGCTGGTGTTAATGTCAGCACTCAAGCCCTAGAAGCCTAGAGTTTTTTTTTATTACCTTTAGCACCTTGATATTAAAAATATTCTTGACTCTTCCTTTAATCCTTTCTCTGAGTATTCACATAGACATCACTTTGGGCTATGAGCTCATAAATGAAATAGGATCCATGCCTTGATGAAACTGCATGGGAGGTATCCAGGAAAAATCTGCTCTAGGAAATGATTTGGTAATTCAACATGCTGGCGCTCTTTCTTCTGAACCAGCTTGTGCCAGCTTTGGTGTCAGGGGCCACTGTGGAAAGGGCTGGCTTTCAGTTGAGTTACAACATGGAGTCATATTAATCTTCCCTGGTCATTAAAGGTCCAGCAGCCTTTTCTACCCATTTAGAGACCTTCACTTCAATCATTTGGCCAAAATCCAATTTGGGTGATCCAACCCAGAATTCTCCAGTAATTTCACTTGGATAAGCCATTGCATTTTTTTCTTCTCTCTGCCCCCCAAAACTGGCATCATGTTACGTACTACTAAAGATGTTTCACCACCGATCTGGCTGAGGCAGCAGGAAGCACAGTAACTGCGTTTTGCACTAACACCTTCTAGAAGCCAAGTTTATAAATCACTTGCCTATTTGACAAAAATGAAAAAGGAGGATCTTTCATTGCATCCTTCTTTTTAAATTTTTTTCTATTTTTTAATTTATCTGGCTGTACAGGGTCTTGGTTGCACCATGGGATCTCTTAATCACAGCTCACTGAATCTTCATTCTTTATTATGGCATGTGGAATCTTTAGTTGGACTCTAGGATCTAGCTACCTAGGAACTAGGGATTGAACCTGGGCCCCCTGCATTGGGAGCTTGGAGTCTTAGCCACTGGATCACCAGGGAAATCCCCATTCCACCCTTCTTTATTTCCATCTTTGAATTGTATTTGTCCTAAAGAATTCCACAGATAATGAGTGGGTTTATATTAAAGGCAGTTCATAACAACATCTTAATTTCTTTTAGTTAAAACTAATGTTTTAATATTTGGTCTTTCTGTTGCTGGATGAGGAAAATTAAGGCCAGAGCATATTTAGATCAGTTATTGTTTGCTTTTTAGAGATATCTGTCTTGAAAACAAGTCTTGAAAATTAATATTAATTTCAAAAGTACTCTTCCTGAAGTAAACACATTTGACTTTTTTTTTTTAATACAATTAAATCCATATTTATGATCAGTATCCTTAGTCCCTGGCACCATCCTGGGCCTTGTCAAGGACAGGCTGAAGAAGTTCAAGGTGCTATACTTGCCCCTAAAGGATCTACACTTTCACTGGGGAGGCTAAACACACAGAAAATGGTGCCACAGCAGATAGAATATGCTAAAACTCTGTGGGTAGATGTGGTGTAGAAGTCACACTGCCTGGATTTCAATCTCCATCTATGGCACCCCACTCCAGTACTCTTGCCTGGAAAATCCCATGGATGGAGGAGCCTGGTAGGCTGCGGTCCATGGGGTCACTAAGAGTCAGACACGACTGAGCGACTTCACTTTCACTTTTCACTTTCATGCATTGGAGAAGGAAACAGCAACCCACTCCAGGGTTCTTGCCTAGAGAATCCCAGTGATGGGGGAGCCTGGTGGGCTACTATCTCTGGGGTCACACAGAGTCGGACATGACTGAAGTGACTTAGCAGCAGCAGCACCACTTATTAGTTATATGATTCTAGGCAAGTCATTTAACCTCTCCATGCCTCATTTTCCCATCTATAAAATGGGAATAATGATGGTTAATTGGGCTTCTCAGGTGGCACTAGTGGTAAAGAACCTACCCATCAATGCAGAAGTAAGACACACAAGTTTGATCCCTGGGTTAGGAAGATTCCTTGAAGGAGGGTATGACAACCCATTCCAGTATTCTTGCCTGGAGAATTCCATGATCAGAGGAGCCTGGCTGGCTATAGTCCATAGGGTCACAAAGAGTCAGATACCACTGAAGTGACTTAGCAGGCAGCACGCATGATGGTCAATTAACATATCTAATGCGCAGAGCTGACTCATTTGAAAAGACCTTGACACTAGGAAAGACTGAGGGCAGGAGGAAAAGGGGATGACAGAGGATGAGATGGTTGGATGGCATCACTGACTCAATGGACATGAGTTTGAGTAAACTCCGGGAGTTGGTGATGGACAGGGAGGCCTGGCATGCAGTGGTTCATGGGGTTCCAGAGTCAGACACGACTGAGCAACTGAACTGAACTGAACTGAATGCTCTTAGGATAGTAAGTCAATAATTGTTAGCTCTTAAATAAAAAGATGCATGTAAACAAAGTGTGAATTTTCGAAGGGAGGGATTTCTTTGAGTTAGAATGCTATGAGTATTTCCATGGAAGCTTAATGGATGAGATTGATTTTGAGTTTTGAAGTGCAAAACAAGTTAGAAATATTATTGTTTTTGTACTCCTTTCTAAAACCAAGTTGATAAACCACTGACTCTCTGACAAGAATGTATCAGTAGTGGACCTTTTACTCCATAATCAGAACTTTTAAAAATTATAAGCTAATATGTTTATTGGGGCTTCCCAGGTGGCGCTAGTGGTAAAGAACCCACCTGCCAATGCAGGTAAATGTAAGAGATGCAGGTTTGATCCCTGGGATGGGAAGATCCCTGGCGGAGGGCATGGCAACCCACTCCAGTGTTCTTGCCTGGAGAATCCCATGGACAGAGGAGCCTGGTGGGCTGCAGTCCTCAGTGTCATATACAGAGCTGGACACGACTGAAGCGACTTAGCACTCATGCAATATGGTTATTATAAAACATTTAGAAAATATACAAGTACAAGGAAGAAAATATAGTTTTCTTTATCCCTTGTTGACATATTCTTATATTTCTTGTCTTTTTTCTCCTATGCCTATATTTTACCCAAAATATGGTGATGGTATATATGGTTTTGTGTTCTACTTTTTCACTTAATTTCAAATGATAGCATTTTCTACTGCCATCAGTTATTTTTTTTAAATGTTGCTTTTTATGTTGACATCGTATTCCATCATATGAAATGCCTTGGTCATTTATTGATGTAAGTGATTATTTACAATTTTCCTCTATTATATAAAAGTGATAATGAAGATTTTTCCACATAGGTCTTTGTGAGATTCTTTATTGTTTTCTCAGAATAATGAACCCTATAAATGAATGTATTGGATTAAAGAATAAGGGTGTTTTTAAAACTCAGTGTTTATGGTTAAAATGGTTTCAGAAAACAAACTAAATTATACTCTTGCTAGCAACGTGTAAGAGTTTTATACCTTTCACCTTATACTCACCAAAATTAGTATTATCATTTTTAATCTTTGTTTAATAGATGAAACATAGCATTTTCCTTTAATTTATAATTATTTACTTACTAGTGAGGTTGGAGAAGGAAATGGCAACCCACACCAGTGTTCTTGCCTGGAGAATCCCAGGGACGGGGGAGCCCGGTGGGCTGCCGTCTCTGGGGTCGCGCAGAGTCGGACACGACTGAAGTGACAGCAGCAGCAGCAGCAGTAACGTTGAGCTTTTTTCATATATTTCTTTTCTCCAATTTCTCCATTTGTGATAGTGCAGACCCTTTGTTCAATTTTTGGGGGTGTGTGCGCTTGTTGTTTATATCTACTTGAATGAGATTTTTACATCGTAGTGATAGTAACTCTTGGTCTTATTTATGCCAAATGATTCTTATTTGGCTTGGATGCAGATGAGTTTTCCATTCTTATAAAGTCAGCTTAAAATTTTTGCACTTGTAATCTCTTTCTTTGTTTTTCAATTTAGAAAGTCTGAAATTTTGTCTTAAGAACTCTGTGTAAGAAACTAAATTTTTACTAATGAGAGGTGGAAGAGATGCTTTATCATTATGATCTCTTTTCTCCTGTTCTTTCTCCTCCTACTTCAAAAGAATCTGTGTTGATTAAAGGCAATTCATGGTCAATTTTTTGAAAATATATTTTTGCCAATTCCAAAGTTTCTACTCTTGGTTCACAACAGTTTCTTGTTGAGCCTGTTGTATACCCAGTAGCCAGGTTAGAGTATATTTTCCCATAAGCTAGTAAAAAAATTATAGGATGTTGCTCAACAAAGATTTAAATTTTGGAAAAGCAGTTAAAATTTTTTATTTTGTTTTTGACTCAGTTTGCCTATGGCTGGACAGAATCCAGTCCTATTGGATTTGCTCTTGTTGCTGTTGATTAAACCCGCTCTGCAAAGAAATCTAAAATGCACATGGTCTCATCATTTATTTCCTGGGAAGACTGATTCCTACCCTCTATGTTGCTCTTCAGCAAGTCGGCCAATAAGTGGCAGAGAATTGGGGGAAGCCTACACAATCATATCTCACAGGAAGTTTGATGTAAAAGAGATTAAATCTTAGCATTGTTCCCCAAATTATTTTAAATGTCAGCTCAAAAGGCTTTTAAGGTGTTTTTTTTTGTTTGTTTTTTTAATTTTGAACGGAAGTGTTAACTGGAACCACCGTGGGCAGTTAGTTTGAGAAAAGCAATACTGTGCATCTTAAAATTGGGCAAAAATTTTTATGACTCAAATTCTTCATTTATTATACCCAGATGGTGAGAGCATGCTGCTGTCTCTGATGCCCTGGTGGAAACAAATCATCTTTTTCTATGATGAAAGCCTCACTAAGTTTAAACATGGTGCCAACATCACTTTTTATTTAGCATCTTGCCTGGTGCTTTATAGTGGAGCATCTTTAACTTATATAAAATTCATTGAATTCCCTCCCTGAGGTTAAAGTTCTCCGTGAAAATTGTAGTTGCCTATATATGCATTGACTAAGAAGCTAAGTAAAGGTTTTGCTTTATAAAACAACTACCTACCTGAAAAGATGAAGTAATCATTTGTTCATTCAACAAACTATTTGTTCATTACCCATTAAGTACACAGAGAAGGCAATGGCAACCCATTCCAGTACTCTTGCCTGGAAAATCCCATGGACGGAGGAGCCTGGTAGGCTGCAGTCTATGAGGTCGCATAGAGTCGGACACAACTGAGAGACTTCACTTTCACTTTTCACTTTCATGCAGTGGAGAAGGAAATGGCAACCCACTCCAGTGTTCTTGCCTGGAGAATCCCAGGGACAGTGGACCTGGTGGGCTGCAGTCTATGGGGTCACACAGAGTCGAACAGGACTGAAGTGACTTAGCAGCAGCAGCAGCAGCATTAAGTACAAGATAACATAATGGAGTTAGGAAAAGACGTTGCTGTAAAAAAGTTAAGTATGAAAACTGGAGAAAAAGTTTAAAAGTATTAGTCAAATCTTAATGGAAAATTCATTTTGAGAAAAAATGTAAAAATCAAATATACTTGTTTGACATGGCATCAATATTGGCTTCACCTGTGTAGTCCTTAATAATTAGAAAGTTTTGTTTACATATGATTTCTCATTTAATTTATACAACTTTGGGGGGATAGGTAGGAAAGAGGTTAGTCAGCTTCATTTTTACAGGTTGATAAGTTGAGAGGTAAAGTTACATGGTGGTGTCTCAGCGGTAAAGAATCCGCCTACAATGCAGGAGATGTGGCAGGAGCCATGGGTTTGATCCCTGGGTCAGGAAGATCTCATGGAGAAGGAAATGGCAACTCACTCCAGTATTCTTGCTTGGGAAATTCCATGAACAGAGGAGCCTGGTCCATGGGGCTGCACAAGAGTTAGACACAACTTATCAACTAAGCAAAACAACGAAAGTTACATGGCTAGAAAGAGATGGAGTCAAGAATCAAAAGTAGGTCTTTTGAGTCTTAGGCTGACTTCATTCCTTCTCTACTATAGTGCTAAAACAGGGGAAAATAGTAAATAACTATATTTACATGTGTGATACTTTAAAGGTTGGGGTAATTGCTGTCATGGTTTTTCTTTTTACAAATTAATGTATGGGACTTCCCTGGTGGTCCAGTGTACGTGGGTTTGATGCCTGGTCAGAAAACTAAGATTCTACAAGCCTTGGGACAAGTAAGCCTGGCACCACAATGAAGACTTGATGCAACCAAATAATTTTCTTTAATTAATGTAAATTAGGGAATTGCTAAGTTTTCATCTCTTAATAAAAATGAAAGAGTAGCTATGGTTTAAATATAGTTAGACTATAGAGAAATTTCATAATATTTCGAATTTAACATGGAACACATATTATTACAATTTTATTTTTAAGGAGGGAGAAGCCCCAGGTTGTTTTATCTAAGAATTGCATCAGGATTTCCTTTTTTTTTTCTATTACATTTGATAATAAAGTTTATCAAGGGATGCAAAGCTGAACTGGAAAATAATTGTAGCCATGATCACCTTAGGGATTTCCTCTCTGAGGGTTATGTGGATTGTCAATGACAGGCTGGAGTTTATGCTGCTGAAACCACCGTAGTGTGTTGGAAGAATGAGCAACAGATCAAGCATTTTGGTTATTTGACTTAACGTGGATTTTAGCTAAACCCAAATCTAAGGAAAAATTTTAGTCATGGTGCTCTTGTTCAGTCGAAAGCAAATGGGAAGAAGACTGTCATCATTTATACTTGGAATACAGTACAGACCTGGAAAATAATTGTTTAAAGGTCATAAAGCCAAGGAACTAGAATGTAATCAATTCATTTCAACAAACGTTTATTAAGTGCCTCCTCTGGGTTAGGCACTGTGCTGGTACCTAGGACAATAGTAGAAATGAGGTGGGAAAAACAGCCTCTGTGGCCATAGAGCTATAGACTAGGAGAGTTACTGATATTAAATATGTGATTAACTATAAGAATGATGTGTCATAAATAAGAAAGGACAGAGGAATGAAGATGAAGGGGATTTAATTTAATCTAAAATTTGAAGGAAGACTTTAATCTTTTAATCTTTTAAAAATTCTTAAAGACAAAACCAGAAGGATTTAGGAAAACCAAGGTGTGATGGCTAATTTTTTGTGTCAATTTGACAGGGCCATAAGGTGCCTAGTTATTTGGTCAAACATTATTCTGGGTGTGTCTGTGAGGTGAAATTACATTCTGGATGAGATTAACAAGAGACTATGTAAAGCAGATTGCCCTCCCTAATGTGGGTGGCCCTCATCCAACCAGTTAATGAATTTAAAGAATATATTTTAAATGTTTTTGTATCCTAGAGCTATTTTTTTTTTTCTCATGTAATTGGGTCATGCCTTAGAATTAATTTTTGTTGTTGTTGTTTAGTCCCTAAATTGTGTCTGACTCTTTGTGACCCTGTGCGCTGCAGCATGCCAGGCTTCCCTGTCTTCACCATCTCCTGGAGTTTGCTGAAATTCATGTCCATTGAGTCAGTGATGCTATCTAACCATCTCATCATCTGCTACCCCCTTCTCCTTTTGCCTTCAATCTTTCCCAGCATCAGAGTCTTTCCCAGCATCAGGGTCTTTTCCACTCTTTGTATGAAGTGGCCAAAGTATTGAAACTTCAGCTTCAGTAGCAGTCTTTTAAATGAATATTCAGAATTGATTTCCTTTAGGATCAGCTGGTTAGATCTTGCAGTCCAATGGGCTTTCAAGAGTCTTCTCCAGCACTGCAATTCAAACACATCAACTCTTCGGCACTCAGCCTTCTCTATGGTCCAACTTTCACATCTGTACATGATTACTGTAGCTCTGACTTTTGGACCTTTGTCAGCAGTGATGCCTCTGCTTTTTAATACTCTGTCTAGGTTTGTCATAGCTTTCCTTTCAGGGAGCAAGTGTCTTTTAATTTCATGGCTGAAGTCACTGTTACAGTGATCTGGGAGCCCAAGAAAAGAAAATCTGTCACTGCTTCCACTTTTACCCCTTCTATTTGCCATGAAGTTGATGCCATGATCTTCATTTTTTGAATGTTGAGTTGTAAGCCAGCTTTTTCACTCTTCTCTTTCACCCTCATCAAGAGGCTGTTTAGTTCCTCTTCACTTTCTGCCATTAAAGTGGTATCATCTGCACACCTGAAGTTGATATTTCTCCTGGAAATCTTGATTCCAGCTTGTGCTTCATCCAGCCCAGTATTTAACATAATGTACTCTGTGTAGAAGTTAAATAAGCAAGGTGACAGTATACAGCCTTGTCATACTCCTTTCCCAAATTTGAACCAGTTTTTCCATGTCCAGTTCTGTTGCTTCTTGACCCTCATACAGGTTTCTCAGGAGACAGGTAAGGATATGGTATTTCCATCTCTTTAAGAATATTCCACAGTTTGTTGTGATCTATACTTTGATGCATTGGAGAAGGAAATGGCAGCCTACTCCAGTGTTCTTGCCTGGAGAATCCCAGGGACAGGGGAGCCTGGTGGGCTGCCGTCTATGGGGTCGCACAGAGTCGGACATGACTGAAGCGACTTAGTAGTAGTAGTAGTAGTAGTAGTAGTAGTATACAATCAAAGTCTTTAGTATAGTCAATGAAGCAGGTTATTATTCTGGAATTTTCTTGCTTTCTCTATTAATATGATGTATCAAAGTTATGAAGTTACTAAATATTAATCTAATAATTGATTAAAAATTTAAAATCGTCACTGAAGTTTAAAAACATTGATTTCATATTGCCACTTGGTAGAGAATCTATCTATATATACACACATCCATTTATAACTATATATATGTAGAATATTTATCAACTATATACAACCACAGTTATATCAATAACTATATACTGTAGAAAGGATGAATCTTGCAGATAAGTAAACAGTTATCCAGAAAGAGTATAAATTACCAGTCAGCCAGTAAACGCTAGTAAATAAGATGTCATAGTATTGGGAGTAATAAATGTATGGTAAAAACAGAAGAGATAGATAATGTGGCATTTTCCCACATAGAGCTTACAATCTAATCCTAAAGCAGATCAAGTACCTTGACTACAGCCACTAAAAGGACTTTTAGACTAGTACAAATTTTTTCAGTGGTGCAAACTGACGCTCACATGGGAAGGGATGTGCAGGGCAAGAGAGAACAGAATTAGGTGGAGTTAATTCACTCAAGACATATTTCTTAACAATAAACCAAATTAAGGTGTTCCTGCCATCCATGGGGATTCAGAAGTGAACAGGAGACATAGTACCTCCTGGAGTTTAGGCTTATAACACCATTCAGTTCAGTTTAGTCACTCGGTCCTGTCTGACTCTTTGCTACGCAATGAATCGCAGCACTCCAGGCCTCCCTGTCTATCACCAACACCCGGAGTTCACCCAGACTCATGTCCATCGAGTTGGTGATGACATCCAGCCATCTCATCCTCTGTTGTCCCCTTCTCCTCCAGACCCCAATCCCTCCCAGCATCAGAGTCTCTTTAATGAGTCAACTCTTTGCATGAGTTGGCCAATGTATTGGAGTATCGGTCCTTCCAATGAACACCCACGACTGATCTCCTTGAGGATGGACTGGTTGGATCTCCTTGCAGTCCAAGGGACTCCCAAGAGTCTTCTCCAACACCACAGTTCAAAAGTATCAATTCTTCAGTGCTCAGCTTTCTTCACAACCCAACTCTCACATCCATATATGACTACTGGAAAAACCATAGCCTTGACTAGACGGACCTTTGTTGGCAAAGTAATGTCTCTGTTTTTTAATATGCTATCTAGGTTGGTCATAACTTTCCTTCCAAGGAGTAAGTGTCTTTTAATTTCATGGCTGCAATCACCATCTGCAGTGATTTTGGAGCCCCCCAAAATAAAGTCAGCCACTGTTTCCACTGTTTCCCCATCTATTTCCCATGAAGTGATGGGACCAGATGCCATGATCTTAGTTTTCTGAATGTTGAGCTTTAAGCCAACTTTTTCACTCTCCTCTTTCACCTTCATCAAGAGGCTTTTTAGTTCCTCTTCACTTCATGTCATAAGGGTGGTGTCATCTGCATATAACACCATTAGGATCTAGTAAACCAAAGTCACCCCCTAAACTATCCAGTGATTCTTGTGATAAGTCTCAAAAAGAAGTCTGGATGCTGTGAGCAAGTATGAAGAAGGTTAGAAAAGACTTTTTAGAAGAAGTGTAGTATCAGTTTTGACAGGAAGAAAGAATAGGAATTGACCTGAGGGAGAAATGGGAGAGGACAGTTACCCCCAGAGGGAAGACCCCCACGTGGAAAGGAGAGCAACACTTTTGGAGAACTGAAAGGTTAGCATATGTGGGTGCATGGTGAGCTAGAGGGAGAGCTAAAGAAGATGTGCTAGAAAATGTGGGCCTTGTAGGATCTAAAAATATGAGAAGGCCATGATAGGCTTCAAGCAAAAGAATGATGTGGACAGAAGTTCATAATTAAAAGATGGGTCTACCGTGTGGAGAATGGATTGTAGGAGAGGAAGAATAGAAACAAGATCAGCAGTTTGAATTGTTACAGTTCTGTAGGCATCAGGTAATAGTGGATTATCCTGGAGTCTGCTTTATTGACTATGCCAAAGCCTTTGACTGTGGGGATCACAATAAACTGTGGAAAATTCTGAAAGAGATGGGAATACCAGACCACCTGACCTGCCTCTTGAGAAATCTGTATACAGATCAGGAAGCAACAGTTAGAACTGGACATGGAACAACAGACTGGTTCCAAATAAGAAAAGGAGTACATCAAGGTTGTATATTGTCACCCTGCTTATTTAACTTCTATGCAGAGTACATCATGAGAAACGCTGGGCTGGAGGAAGCACAAGCTGGAATCAAGATTGCCGGGAGAAATATCAATAACCTCAGATATGCAGATGACACCACCCTTATGGCATAAAGTGAAGAGGAACTAAAAAGCCTCTTGCTGAAACTGAAAGAGGAGAGTGAAAAAGTTGGCTTAAAGCTCAACATTCAGAAAATGAAGATCGTGGCATCTTGTCCCATCACTGCATGGCAAATAGATGGAAAAACATTGGAAACAGTGGCTGACTTAATTTTTCTGGGCTCCAAAATCACTGCAAATGGTGACTGCAGTCATGAAATTAAAAGATGCTTACTTCTGGAAGGAAAGTTATGACCAACCTAAACAGCATATTACAAAGTAGAGACATTACTTCGCCAACAAAATCCGTCTAGTCAAGGCTATGGTTTTTCCAGTGATCATGTATGGATGCAAGAGTTGGACTATAAAGAAAGCTGAGCGCTGAAGGATTGATTTTGAACTGTGGTGTTGGAGAAGACTCTTGAGAGTCCCTTGGACTGCAAGGAGATCCAACCAGTCCATCCTCATGGAGATCAGTCCTGGGTGTTCATTGGAAGGACTGATGTTGAAGCTGAAACTCCAATACTTTGTCCACGTGATGCAAAGAGCTGACTCATTTGAAAAGACTCTGATGCTGTGAGGGACTGAGGGCAGGAGGAGAAGGGGACGACAGAGGATGAGATGGTTGGATGGCATCACTGACTCGATGGACATGAGTTTGGGTGAACTCTGGGAGTTGGTGACGGACAGGGAGGCCTGGCGTGCTGCAGTTCATGGGGTTGCAATGAGCCGGACACGACTGAGCAACTGGACTGGACTGGACTGGACTGGAGTGTTAGTGGTGAACATGGAGTAAGGAGGACAGATAAATACATTTGCTGCCAAGGTGGAATCAATGGAGTGACTACATGCAGGAAAATATGGAAAGGGAGGAACCAAAGTGATGCCAGACTTTTGGTTTGAGTATCTGGGAAGGTGGTAGAGTCATTTACTAATGTGTAGAAAAGGATAAAGGGGTTTATTTTGAGAACAAGGTTTGAGTTAAACAGAGGATATTCTTGAAGGAGCTGAGAAGTGAGAAAGCCCTCCATATATGATGGAAGGAAATGTTATTTAAGAACATGAAGGCAGAAGGAAGACCATTAATAAATGTGGCTGCTTGTAGAGGAATGAAAACATAGGAGAAATCAATTGAAATGGAGAAAAGTGGAGTCTTCCATCTCAAAAGAAAGGCAAACGTACTTGAACCCAACCTGTACCTAAGAAGAGCTGAAGTGGTACTGAAGGCCACTGCTTAAAGGTTAGCTAAAAATTGTCTAATGTCTATGCTCAGGATAAATCCTGTGGGAAGCAGGAAGGAGGTACCCTTTCCTAACCTGACATCCTGAGGACACACAACAGTGACAAAAAATGAATAGAACAACATACCACTCTGGGATATTCAATCCTGCTCAAATATTTGAACAGGGAAAGAGATTGTAAATAGTGGGGAGAAGGACTCCAGATAGAAGAAATCCTCTAGGAGTTTGTCTAAAAACAAAAACAATTGCAACAGTTGTAGCAATGAATGGCACTACCATTCACTGTGCTTGTAAAATGTGCTCACTAAGCATTTACCATGTTCGATTTAATTTAATTTGCACAATCACTTTGTGTTAAGCGTATTTTTAAATCTCCACTTTTAGTGAGAAAACAGAACTCAGAGATATAGTTAACATCTCAAGCATCAAGCAATGACGAAGTGACAGAGACATGATATAGGTTTAGATTTGATAAACTCTAAAATCCTTGTGCTTTACCACTGATTGCTCCAAATCATTTCTGGCCTCTAGAAACATCAGGAGGTCCATGGTTTGTATCTGTTCCAGGAAGAATCTGGAGATGGCTCTGAGCCCACCATCTATACCAACCTTCCAGATCCCTCTGGGGTCCCACTGCAGTGGAAATAGCTATTTAGGGATAAAGGATACGTGAGAGGGCTGGACATAAAAATTTGGAAGGAATTGAAACCTCACCATTCCCCTCCTCTCCCCCAAGTACCCCCACAATATCTATATTAAAGTTTGATGCACTGATTACTGCCTTGGGTTTCATTCTCTGAACCTCTAGGGTAAGAGAGATTTTTGTTCGGATAGCCCTCCTCTACCATCCCATATGCCTTCCGAGAAGTGGTAGCACTGGTAGAATGCCAGTGCACATGGGCTTCCCCACACACTACCCAGCCCTTTGTGAGGCTAGAGGAGGTGGTTGAAGAGATAAGGATGAGGACTGCAGGGGGACCTTTTAGCTTTAACAGCCAGGAGACAATGGCTTCTTCCATGGAAGGTTGTGACTAGATGCAAGAAAGTATAGAATTTAAACTATACTCCACTGGCCACAGGTAGTAAATGACCACTACTCCTTTCTCTTGTATGAAAATCCAGCTGATGGTATATATCACAGTAATAATAATGACTGTTTTGTGACCTTAGGAATTTTACTGTTAAAAGCCGTGCACCAGAGTAGAGGATGGTAATTATGGGAGAGAAGATGGGTTTTACCAAGCATAACTCAATCTAACATTTTGTCTTAACAAATTTTGAGTTTCAAACCTATTCCACTTATTGGGAATTCAAGTTTTCATGTCTTTGGAACACTCAGCTTCCTGTCACTACCAAAAAAGGACTTTAGAAGACTTACAAGGCTTCATAGACTTCAAATAAGTCTTATGAAACAACATGTTCACGTGTTAAGTGTAAATGAGTCAGAAACATAAGGATTAAATTTCCCTTAAAATACACAGGGGTTTGAAAATGAAGGGAAAAATGCTGAGGGCAAAACGTGTTTTGGATTTTGGCAAACCCAAAACATTTGAAAAAAATTGGTTTGATGTTTGATGAACCCTAAATACAGCAGAGTTTGCTCATCTCTCATTGTAATGAAGACCAATAGACCATTTTTTCTGTGTGTGTGAAAACATAGAATCCCACTGGAGCTGCCTCTGAACCCCTCACTACTGTACGACTTGACTGATTTTCATTTCACTAATTCACAAACTTCCTTACTTAAATGATGGTTGGTGGTCTCCCTTACATGAGTTCTCAGCAAAGACATAATAAGAGAATACTGGAGAAGACGTCTGGGATTACTAAGACTTCATTAGTCTTATAAAATGCACTTCAGGGCATAACCATTGTACAATAAAACATTAGCATAAATCATTAAAATGGAACCATGCCTTGTCAAGATAAACAAGAGGAGTGTGTTTTATGTGGCATTCTCCTTTATTCCTTTAAATTGGTTCTTTCACTCGCTAATTTGCAAAACTGAACAATCAGACATTCTGTGGCATGAATTAAAGCAGTAGGATTACTCCATTCATAGATTTCCCATCAATACTCCCAATTTTCATCAAAGTTCCTAAAGTTGTAAAGCTGGAAATAGTCTGGTATATGCTTTAAGGGCTGTGACAGTAGCAAGAGTTGAAAAAAAAAATGACAGTACTCTTTTTCCTCCTGAAGTGTTTGTGGGGGCCTATGAGAGATCAGAGCTGCCTTAGATCTCTGATGCGCAAACAGTGATTCTCCCATGAAAATTATTCTCTCTGTTGTCTATGTTGTCCTCTGATTTGAACTGAAATTATTTTATCCTTAGAGTGCCCTGCTGATCAGACTTGGGTGACTTTTAAAAGGCTCTTTTTTAACGTGTATCAGGAAATGTTTCAAAGACAGCTTGCTATAAAAATAGCAGCAAGAGACACCATGGATTGAGTTAGTTCTGTGACAAGCTCACTGCATATGCTACACAGTAGAAAGTTCTATGACGGAAGTGCGATTCTCTCCATTCTGCGGTGGAAGAAATAGAGGTTCAGTGAATTAAGTCATTGTGGTAGAGTTGATATTTTAACCATTTGTTTACATAATAAACACTTAGTAAACAATTGGTTGTGTCAGGCATTATTCTAGGTGTTGGGGATGTAATGATGAACAAGACATACCCCATGCCCTTGCAGTTTATATCCCAGATGGAAGAAGACCTTTCTTTCCTGTGAGCCTGTTCTTGACTGCTGTACGCATTCTAGATAGTTTTTAGGTATAGAGGAACAGGAATAAAGGCTTTATATTGATTTCTTTGGGATTTGGCTCATATAAGAATATTTAGTTATAGGAAAAAGGCTGTTGACAGGATATTCTTCTTCAGATAGAAAAATGTTGCTAAAGAAAAAAAAAAACACCTCTTATGAAGCAGTTACCCATTCCATTCTGTAAATTAGATGACCCTAAATTTAAAACTGCTGCTAAGTACACTGACATGGATCATGGGTTTTTAAGAATCGATTTTAAGAACTGTAGGTCTGGAGGATGTCCTCTCCTGCCTTACATGCCCAATTGAAAAAGAACTTTGCTTTATATCTGTTAGCAAGTACTTGTTGGCATCCTTATGATTTTCCTAAGTGACTGATTCGAAATGTTATTGATTTGAGGATAAATTGTCAGTGAAAAAAACTTTTAACCCAGAAACCTTTGGACTGAATACCTCAGCTGTATTTTAAAAAATTTTCCAGGGTTTAAGAATTTGGGGATGGAAAAGAACCTACACTCGCTCTCTCACTTTATAGAACCTGGGAAACTGATCCTAGAGATCTGAGATACACACAGTCCTCCTGAGGGCAGGCCTGTTTTAAATCCCCTATGAAAGGAGCAACACTAATTTTTCTTAGACTAAATTTTACTGATTACATGTTCTCTGGAGTTATTCTTACCCTTAGGACTGAGATATTACATAGAAACTCCATTCCATGTTTGTGAGGAGTAAAGCACTTTTCCTAAGCTTTCTGCAAATTTCCAAGTGCTTATATTCCCATGCCCACCTCTGGCCCCGGTTCCCATGTTAGTTCCATTTGTGGATGGTCACATCATCCATCACATTATATTCCTGTACATTGTGTATTTGCTTACACTTGGAACTCTGAGCTTTTACTTACTTCTACCTCTTACACACAGAGGAAGACCCAAACAAACAAATCGGAAAACCATTTATATGAAGTCTCTATGTATTTATCAGACATCACTGAGGTTTTGATAAAATGTTAAGGACTGAGTACTGCAACATCTTAACACTGAATATTGGACATCCTTAATCTTCAAATTATCCTTGTCCCTTTCAACAAGTAAGGCTCAGTCTCTAGCCATGTCACCCCAAGAGCCCTTTCTTTCTCTTTCTGCTCTTACTTCCTTTTCTATCTCCTTCTTCTTGGAACAAAAGCCAAGTTCTTCTATGTTCTCTATTAAATTTTAATTGAGATACAATTCACATACCATAAAATTCACCATTTTAAAGTGAAACATTTAATTTTAAAAATTATTACTTATTTATTTTGAGCTGTGCTGGGTCTTTGTTGCTATGCATGGGCTTTCTCTAGTTGTGGCAAGCGGGAGCTGCTCTTCATTGTGGTGCAGGGGCTGCTCATTGCCGTGGCTCCTCCTGATGTGGAGCATGCGCTCTAGGGCACAAACGCTTCAGCAGCTGTGGTGCATGGGCTTAATTTCTCCACAGCATGTGGGATCCCCCCAGACCAAGGATCAAACCAATATCCCCTGCATTGGCAGCTGGATTCTTATCCACTGTGCCATAAGAGAAGTACCATTTTTAAAAAATACATTCACAAAGTTGTACAACAATTGGGGCTTCCCAAGTGGCGCTAGTGGTAAAGAACCCGCCTGCCAACGCAGGAGAGGTAAGAGACAGAGACCTGGGTTTGATCCCTGGGTCGGGAAGATCCCCTGGAGGAGGCATGGCAACCCACTCCAGTATTCTTGCCTGGAGAATCCCCATGGAAAGAGGAGCGTGGTGGGCCACAATCCTTAGGGTCGCAAAGAGTTGGACATGATGGAAGTGACTTAGCAGGCATGCACGTGCAACAGTTAGCAATACCTAAGTCCAGAATATGTTAATAACCTCAAAAGGAAACTCCATATCCATTAGCAATTCTCATTCCTCTAATACTGCAGCCCCTGGAAAATATGAATCTACCTTCTGTATTTATGGGTTATCTATTCTGGACATTTCTGGAATCACTGGGTCTGCTTTCGTTCACTTAGCATAAGTTTCTCAGGGTCATCCATGTTACAGTACATATCAGTACTTCTTTCCTTTTGGGGATTAGATAAAATGTCACTGTACAGCTATACCTCATTTGTTTGTTCATTCACCAGTGGCTAAATGGATATTTTTAATGTTATAGCATCCTAGTATATGTGCAATAATATTTCATTGTGTTTTTGATTTCCATTTCCCTAGTGGCTAATGATATAGAATATCTTTTCTTGTGCTTATTGGTATCTGTATATCTTCTTTGAAAAAATGTTTATTCAAATTTTTTCCACTTTAAAAACTGAGTTATTTGTCTTTCAAAAATTTTCAATTTTCATTTTAAAATGTTCTTATATATTCTGAATGTTAGGCCCTTATTAGAAATATGATTTGCAAACTTTTTTTTTCTATTTTATGGGTTGTCATTTCACCTTTTAGATAGTGTCCTTTGAAACCCCCAAGTTTTTAATGTTGAAGCCAAATTTATCTATTTTCAATTTGGTTGCTTTGCTTTTGGTGTCATATCTAAGAAATTATTGCCTATTCCAAGTTTACAAAGATTTACACCTATGTTTTCTTCAAAGTATTTTATAGTTTAGCTCTTTTATTAACTTTTCGGTCTATTTTGAGTTAACTTTTGTATATAGTGCGAAGTAGGGGTCTATGCTTACTCTCTTGCATGCAAATATTCAGTTGTCCCAGTACCATTTGTTGAAAAAAATGATCCTTTCCCCATTGAATTGCCTTGGCACCTTTGTTGAAAACACAACTGACTATTAAATGTATGGATTTACCTTTATGTTCTTAAGCAGAGCAGTTCTATTGGGTTTGCCAAGAAGTTAGCTCTATCGGTCTGGCCAAAATTTCATTCATTGGGAAAAACCCAAATGAGCTTTTTGGCTAACCCAATACAATCTTCAGCCCTCAACTCTAAATTTAGCCCTGACTATTCCTTTACACATTCAAGGATTTAGCGGAAGTGTGAAAATATGTAGTTGAAGTGTGAAAATCAGCTAAGCCTTTCTTCCCATTGCAAGGACTGAATGAGCGAGAACATGAACTCTGGTCTCTAGTAAATAGGACTCACCAGCCTAAATCTGATCAAATCAACCCTTCTTTGGGGGAAGTGGTCCTGGGGGCATCAGACATGTTCTCTCCCCCCACAGTTCTCTGCTCTGCTCTCATAGCACTTCACTCATCTTTATCTCACTCTTTCCTGCCTCATCCAGGCCAGCATGTTCAAATCTTTAAAAACCTTCTGATTAAGGTCTTAAATGAGAATTAACCCCCAAAAGAGTGAGAATGAGGAGTGAAGAGGAAGGATATCTTATCCTTCTGATTACACAAGAATTCGCAATATTTTGTAGTACAAGAAGATGAGCAAACATCTGCACCAGTTGTATGATTTCAGGCAATAACTTTCCTTCTTTGAGCCTTTACTTTCTGTAGTATACATCTCATAGCATTACCATGTGGGAATTCCTTCCCAGAATTTCTCAGGAAATGTATGTTTTCCTGAATCTTGTATTGTGAAAAATCAATCGAGGAATCAGGAAAACAGGACAAACTGTTATAGTTCTGCAAAAATGAAAGCTTAAACAAACAACAGAGAAATATTGTAAGCTTTAAGTTAGTCCCTGATGTCGCATTAAAGCAAGAGCAGGAAGAGCTGACACTCAGACTGAAGTGAAGGTAGACATTTCCAGATCGGGACCAGGACTGTGTCAGAGGAAAGCAGCCACAATCTAATCTTGCTCAGTCCAACACAGCATGTATGGCTATGTGTGTATTGTGTGTTTAGTTGCTCAGTTGTGTCTGACTCTTTGTGACCCCATGGACTAGAGCCCACCAGGCTTCTCTGTCCATGGAATTCTCCAGGCAAGACTATTGGAGTAGGTTGCCATTTCTTCCTCCAGGTGATCGTCCTGAACCAGGGATCTAGCCTATGTTTTCTGCATTGCAGGTGGATTCTTTACCTGCTGAGCCCTCGGAGAAGCCCAAGTATGGCTATGGAGAACTTGAAATGAGGCTACTATGAATTGAGGCTGCTGCTGCTGCTTCTGCTGTTCAGTCACTTCAGTCGTGTCTGACTCTGTGTGACCCCAGAGACGGCAGTCCACCAGGCTCCCCCGTCCCTGGGATTCTCCAGGCAAGAACACTGGAATGGGTTGCCATTTCCTTCTCCAATGCATGAAAGTGAAAAGTGAAAGTGAAGTCGCTCAGTCGTGTCTGACTCTTAGCGGCCCCATGGGCTGCAGCCTACCAGGCTCCTTCATCCATGGGATTTTCCAGGCAAGAGTACTGGAGTGGGGTGCCATTGCCTTCTCCGTGAATTGAGGCTGCTACATCTCAATTCAACTGTAAAACACAGATTTCAAAGACTAAGTATGGCAAAGTGAAGGTGAAATATCTCATTGATATTTCTCACACTGATTGCTTATTGAATGAAAATATACTGAATATATTGGTTTAAATAAAATTATTAAATTAAAATTATTACAATTATTACTTAAATTAATTTTACCTGGTTCCTTTTTCATTTTAATGTGCCTCCTAGAACATTTAATTATATAGGTGGCCAGCACATATAGCTTGTGGCTATTGTCATGTATGGTAGGCAACTAACAGGACCCCTCAAAGGAGGTCTCTGGTATACACATACTTTTCCCCAGTTAGCCAATCAAACACTAATCTAGGTGCTGCTGTGAAGGAATTTGGGAGATGCAATTAAGGGCTCAAACATCTTAATTTAAAGATAGATTATCCAAGTGGGCCTCACCTCATCATATGAGTGCTTCAAAAGCAGAGTCTTTTCTCCACCGGTCACAGAAGGGACAGGCAGAGAGACACACTCCAGGTGGCCTGCAGGAAAGGAAAACATTCAGGTTGTGAACTGCCTGTGGGGGCCATGAGGCAAAGAACTGCCTATATGACCTGAAAGTGAATGTGTTGTTCAGTCTTGTCCCATCCTTTGAGACCCCACGGACTGTAGCCCACCAGGCTCTTCTGTCCATAGGATTTTTCGGGCAAGAACACTGGAGTGGGTTGCCATTTCCTTCTCCAGGGGATCTTCCCGACACAGGGATCGAACCAGTGTCTCCTGCATTGCAGGCAGAGTCTTTACCGTCTGAGCTACCAGGGAAGCCCTGCGGGAACTGAAGGGAGTCCCCAACCAATCACTAGCAGAAAAATGGGGACTTCAGTCCTAAAACCAGAAGGAAATGAGTTTCTCCAGCAATCGGTGAGCTTGGAGAGGACGTTGAACCAGCCCTGCCCACCCACTCTCTCCAAGAGAATGGAAGCTTTAGCTGAGAGTTTTTGACCCAGAGACCTGACCTAAAGGAAGATGAGATGATACATGTGAACTATTTAAAGCTGTTACGTTTGTGGTAATTTGTTATACAGCAATAGAAATCCAGTGAGCCATATTATAAGAGCTTATTTGTGGCCTTCTCTGTGACTCACGGTGAGCCATTCTTGTGAACAAAATAAATATCAACAACTCTGTATGTACAATACACTTTATATGAATCCTATGAGTTGTATGTTAAGAAAAAACACATTTGGAAGAAAAATAAGTCCTTAAAATAGCAATTTTGACATATGGGTCTGTGTAGTGATGTCAATCTTGCTAGGATATCCAAAATTTAGGTTTTCCTAGCATTATCCAGCAATTTTTTTCTGGTACATTTTGCAGTTTCAGTATGCAAAATGTCAGTATGCTGCTGCTGCTTCTAAGTCACTTCAGTCGTGTCCGACTCTGTGCGACCACATAGACAGCAGCCTACCAGGCTCCCCTGTCACTGGGATTCTCCAGACAAGAACACTGAGTGGGTTGCCATTTCCTTCTCCAATGCATGAAAGTGAAAAGTGAAAGTGAAGTCGCTCAGTCGTGGCCGACTCTTAGCGGCCCCATGGACTGCAGCCTACCAGGCTCCTCCATCCATGGGAGTTTCCAGGCAAGAGTACTGGAGTGAGTTGCCATTGCCTTCTCCGAGTGTCAGTTTAGCATATAGTAAATACGTATTTGTATTTACGTGCAAATAAATACTGTACAAATACATACAAATAAATACAAATAAGTACGATAAATACTTTGTAAATACGTACTATTAAATACTGAAAACAAAACAATAGAAAGGAAAAACTGCTACTAAAATATTTTTCCTTGGTAAATACTACTAAAATAAAGAATAAGTTATGATTTCAGGAATTCACAAGGACTCTGGGGAATTCTGATTTCTTGTTTCCTAAAGCTTAATATATATGTGCTTCTGAGAGCAGTATGAATTTTTTTCCTTACTCAAATTAAATATTATAGGGTATTGAGGCACTATTGGATGGCTTGTATTTCTTAAGTCTAAAGGAACCATATTTCCTGAAATCCACAATTCTTTGAGCTAACGCTACTACTTATAAGATCACTGCGTCCAAGGCAACCATAATTGGTACAGAAACTCAGGTGGCTCAGTTGGTAAATAACCTGCCTGCCAATGCAGGAGATATAAGAGATGTGGGTTTGATCCCTGGATCTGGAAGATCCCCTGGAGTAGGAAATGGCAACCCATTCCAGTATTCTTGCTTGGGAAATCCCATGGACAAAGGAGACTGTTGGGTTCCAGTCTATGGGGGGACTCAAAAAGTCAGACACAATTGAGCAAATGAGCACATGAAGTTTAATATGTGTCAGGAATTTTTAAACACTGTTTCATGTTGGTATAAGGATTAAATAAATTAATGAATGTGAAAGACAGGCGAGGGCCTGAGTGTGGAAAGTGAGGATACATGGTGCTCATGTTCAGTCTCTGGTTCTAGACAAAAATAACAGGAATGCCAGATTAACTCTGTGGCATTTATGGATTTAACTGACTTCATTTTAATCTGAATTTACATACGACAGATGAGAGGAGAGTAAGAGACTTTAAAGGAGCTGGTTAAGAACAAATCCAAAGGGATTTGTTTTGAAAGTGGATTAGCAACCTGAAGATGTTTTGCCTTGTGGAGTACTGTGACGCATTAAAATTTGTATTGAAGAGAATCACCATAATGCGCAGTAAAGACACTTGTTGGAGTTCAAAGAAAGATAAGACATTAAGATAGCAAATGATAACCTTCTCCCCCAAAGTGAAAGTAAAAGTGTTAGTCATCAGTCACGTCCAACTCTTTGTGACCCCATGGACAGTAGCCCACCAGGCTCCTCTGTCCATGGGATTCTCCAGGCAAGAATACTGGAGTGGATTGCCATGCCCTCCTCCAGGGGATCTTCCCCACCCAGGGTTCG
This sequence comes from Ovis canadensis, assembly GCF_042477335.2. NCBI lineage: Eukaryota > Metazoa > Chordata > Mammalia > Artiodactyla > Bovidae > Ovis > Ovis canadensis. The sequence continues at coordinate 76,545,894 of NC_091251.1, forward strand.
AACCCACATCTCTGATGTCTCATGTACCGACAGGAAGGTTCTTTACCACCTGGGAAGACTACGCCCCAACCCCTGCAAACCCATGTCCATCTTCTTATAAGACAGTGAATTGAGCTTGAACTGTTCGATCTGATTCAGTTTGGTTGTCAGTAACAGAAAAATACTTTGCAGTACCTAGAAGCAATACACACTCTTCCTCTACTTGCCTGGAGGAGGGGATTCAGCTATAGTCCAGGTTGAGGGAATAGAACAAAGAGATAAAATGGATCGTGCTTTAAAGCCTTAACTTATTTCAGTTCCACAGAATATCCTCTCTTCTATCCATCCAGCTGTGTTATCCTTTCAAATCTGCCTAAAAATTCAAGTTTCCCTGGAGAAATATCCACAACTGACCTCACTCATTCTTATCAATTTCCACTTAGCTTTCAGGAACTTTGTCTCTCATTTGTGTGTTCTCATCTTGGAGAACCTGTGCATCCTTTGCTCTGTGGGAGCTATTACCCCCCTCCCCTTTAAACTGTGGTGTCCTGTGACAAAACAAGCCTTTTGTGTGTTTGCTTTTAATTTTTACTGTATAGAGTCCAACACTTGTGTCATTTAATTGGAGGGCATCTATTAATTACAAATGTGTCCCAAATAAGGGTTAATGTTACATGTTATTAATAGTTTAACAAGTAGGGAACTTTTTTTCCAGTTGGGTCAAGATTCTCACTCAGTAGGAGGCTCCCACTTTTCTGTGCAATTTCAAGCAGGATATTTTCCCTCTGCAGTCATTAAATCTTTGCTGCTCTCAGACTCCCAGGCTCTCCCATCACCCATTATATTCCTAATACAAATGAGAGCTTGAAGAGAACATAAATTGATAGATTGGAGATATTTCAACACATTTCAACTCTTGTTTTTAGAAATAACATAGTTGTCATATTTCATTGAACAAGTGATGGGATTCAAGAATCCCTCCAAAGATCTCTTTTATTACCAAGTCTATTTTTGGAATTTGGGCATTTTCTAGTTCTTGTTGAAATGGAATGAATTTGATAGAGTTTCACCATCTTAGGAGTTTAGGGTTCTAAGAAGTTGATTATGCTGTCTTTGTGATTTTGGGTCCCAAGTGTGGGAAACAGGGTACATTTTAGCAGGTGCTGGCAAACTCCACACTTGTGGTTTCTTTCCCCTGCCATTTATACAAATAAAAAGTATCACCATTCATATTAATTCAGTCTTGAACTTATTTTAGAAGCAGCTGGGAAAAGCCACATTTATCTTTGTCATTAAGCAACCGGCTGAAAATTAAGGAAATCATGTGGTTAGATGATTGCTGAAAAGACCCAGCTCATTAGAGATGGGCAAATCTTGAAAGGGTTGAGTGGGTTCTGAGAGGGCCCCTGAAGTTTGGCTACATCTCTGAATGGTAATCAAATTAGTAACCGGTACATAGTGGAACAAGATCTCTTAGAAGGTTATTGCCCCATGAGGTTATCATCCTTTCCCATATAATTGTCTTTCCCAGTGAGGGTCCCGTCATGGGAGAGTTCAGACTAATAGCATTATGCTGTGACTTCTGGCAGTCTCCTTCCCCACCCCCACCTTGCTTCTCCTTTCTCAGAAATGGTTGGCCCATTGTCTGAGCAACAGGAGAAAATTCAGATCAACAAAAAGCCCACAGGGTCCAACTTTTATTGCCATTTTGTGCGGCTGGTGTAAGTAAAATATGATACTGATGCTGATGATGACTGCTAACTCTGGAGAAAACCTTCCAGGTGCCTTTGAGAACAAAGCATTAGACATGGTCCTCAATGAGCAGATTTCTAGGCTTGTGGCTGGTGATAACTTCAAAGTGAGGTCTGTGCACAGAGGGAGGCCTTGAGAACATTAGAGACCAAAGTGTTATATGACCTCAAGTGTTTCTCTTGCTTACTTTCTCTCTTTCTTTTTCTTCTGAGCCTGACTAATAGCCTCTGGAAGGCTCATTCCATTAAGGAAGTTCAAGAACCAATGAATTTTCCTATTACTAAAACAGTATCTTTCAACATAATTTACAGCCATTTGTTTCAGTAAACTAAAATGAGTCCAGAGTGGGCAGTAGCCGGCATGTGACCAAGCCCACCAAGTAAGTGTGCTGGACTCACCCTTCATTGTCCAGAGTTCTCTGCGCTGTCATTGTCATATAAAACTGCCCAGACTTTCATAAATGCCAGCATCACAAGCAAGGAGACTTTCTTTTAGATATCCTTGCCTTTTGGTTTGCTAGTAGGCATTATTTCTAATTTATTTGCTTGAATCTTCAGATGTATGCCACTGGGGCCGTGAAACTTCACATCTGATTACGTTGAAATTTGGTATCCTTTCATACAAAGGAAACTCAAACAACAACAATGAAAACATTGTCCAATTCTATTCACAATGAAAATATCCCTCAGTAATTTGATTTGCAGGAAATGAAAAGTATTATCAACAGAATATGCTTTTCAAAAATTCATAATCCTTTAAACAGGCAAATCCTTTCTCCGGGATTAGTAGCATGGTTTGTGTCCTAGGAGCCAAATCCTATTCTCTGATTCAATCCTTAAATCCTTTCTAACAGTGCCTATATTGATTTCAGACCCAGTTTTGCTTAAGAATCCAAGGACAGAATTTGTTCATGTGTTTAGAATTCCTTAATGAGGATTTCTTTAAAAACAAAGTTTATGTAAAATAGCCTCTAGTTCTAAAAGCTAAACTCCGATGTCTCAGTGAATATAATAGATATACTTAATTTCTAGATCATCCTTTGTTTTCTCCCTGTCTAGTTGAACTTACACTTCTCTGATTTGGTGGAACAATCTAGAAGCTTGATGCTGATCTCCAAAAATTACTAGTGACTCTGTCCCCTTAATCCCCAATATTGGCCCTGAACATGTGTATAGTTGATCTCCGTATTTTAATTTTGGGGTTCTAGGGACTTGGCCTTTTTGAACATAATGTACATGTAAATGTATATTGTACATATTTATCTTCAGAGAGGTCAGATGCTCTCTGTAACAAGGAGTGCATTCTGCACCTCTAGGAAAGATGAAAATAAGTTCTGTTACTGATGATACAGAGATGTGAAGACAGGAAAAATCCTAAGTTGACTTTTTGAATCACTAAAGAGCATTTTCATTACAGGTAGCACAATTTCAGTAAATGTGTTCTGTTAATTATTTGAAAAATGAGTATATGTGTATGGCATAAAGCAGAAGATTTGCTTAATCAGGACACATCATTTCCTACCCAGAGGACCTAACAGAATTTGCTGTACCTGTCTCACAAATTTTTGTCTGAGAAAAAAAAGACACATGTATATAAAAGTTCTCAGAAATGTAATATGGACTACATTAATTCAAGAGACAAGAGAGCAGAGAGGTAGTAAGAGAATCATCAAAACATGGATACCTAGATATCCATGATATATTGTGGATATCTTAGGTATATTATGGATACCTAGGTAGAAAAGAATTTTAAAAGAAAATCAACAGATTATAATACAGTTAACCATACTGCATATGTCATATACCTAACAAAAATTTTTTGAATGGGTATTGTGAGCCCAGAACAGCAAAAATGCGTATTGGAATTGTGTTGTTTTATCCTCAGAATTACCCTTTGAAGTATGATCGTTTTATATCTGAAGAAAATGAAACTTAGATAACATTGAAAAACTTGCCCACGACCACACAACTGAGGGACTCAGGCTGGATTTGAACTCATCTGTCAAACTCTGATCCTCCTAATCCTAACTGCTCTCTGCACCTCAGTCTGCACCTGTTCCCCACCTCTGTCTTTACTTCCTCATTCCCAGCCTGGGTTGACAATGCAGATCCTTTCATGTGAAATTCTCTCCTCTACAGACTCGACTCTTCCAAGCCTGCCATCTCCATATGCCTTATCTTTAACCATTTCAGAAGGTGGGTCATTACTGGAAGTTGTTCTTGGATTCATCACAAATCACTGCTATTGCATCTCTGTTGGGTATCTAGGCTTAATTGGATATCCTTTTATTTATGTCTAATTATTGCCACATCATATTCCCCATAGCAGCAGTTCTAAAATTTTCCATTTTCCTGAAGTCTCCAAAGAGATTTCTATACTCTTTGTTGAAGTGGTTAAAAGTGTTAGTCACTTAGTCATGTCTGACTCTTTGCAACCCCATGGACGGAAGCCCATCAGGCTCCTCTAATTGTGGAATTCTCTGGGCAAGAATATTGGAGTGGGTAGCCATTCCCTTCTCCAGGGATCACCCAACCCAGGGATCAAACCCGGGTCTCCTGCATGGCAGGTGGATTCTTCACCATCTGAGCCATCAAAGAAGCCCATCTACCTACTTACTGGGAAAATCAAGAACATCTGACCTGAGGCCCCTCACATTCACTTTTTTCTCCCTCACTTGCTCTGCTGCTGCTGCTGCTAAGTCACTTCAATTGTGTCCGACTCTGTGCGACCCCATGGACTGCAGCCTGCCAGGCTCCTCCACCCATGGGATTTTCCAGGCAAGAGTATTGGAGTGGGGTGCCATCGCCTTCTCCGATTGCTCTGCTAGCGCTGTCCATCTCATCACCCTTTATCCTCCTCTAAATTCTCCTTTATCAGTTAGATGCTCTACCTTTTATACATTTTCAATCTTGCCTTCTCTAGTACTTCCTTGTTATTACATGGGTTTCTCATACGGAAAAAACTTTTTTTTTTTAAACCTCCCTAACATCTCCAGGTATCACGCTCCATGTTTCCTTCCTTTTGCCTTCTTATTTTCCCAGAGAAATGTATTCTTCTTAACTTTCCTGAAGTACATAAACTTGTCATGTGCTGTAAGTATTTATTCAATAAGATTTACTGTGACGATCATTTCTTGAGATTTAGAAATCCTTCAGGAACCAAGTAAAGCAGAAACCTAGTTCAATGTTTCATTAATACTAAATGTTACCAACCTTAAATAAAGAAATTCTGGTCGTTTCTTCTCATCTAAATATTTGCTATATGAGATACAAAGGAAGCATACTTAAAAACATCACTAACTTTTTGTGATGAGCAGAATATAATTTAAGGAGAAGTATTTTCAGTATATAGTAACCAATTATATAAAGGTTCAGTTCAGTTCAGTTCAATCGCTCAGTCGTGTCCAACTCTTTGCGACCCCATGAATTGCAGCACGCCAGGCCTCCCTGTCCATCACCAACTCCCGGAGTTCACCCAAACTCAAGTCCATCGAGTTGGTGATACCATCCAGTTATCTAATCCTCTGCTGTCCCCTTCTCATCCTGCCCCCAACCCCTCCCAGCATCAGCATCTTTTCCAATGAGTTAACTCTTCGCATCAGGTGGCCAAAGTATTGGAGTCTCAGCTTCAACATCAGTCCTTCCAATGAACACCCAGGACTGATCTCCTTGAGGAGGGACTGGTTGGATCTCCTTGCAGTCCAAAGGACCCTCTAGCGTCTTCTCCAACACCACAGTTCAAAAGCATCAATTCTTCGGCACTCAGCTTTCTTCACAGTGCAGCTCTCACATCCATACATGATCACTGGAAAAATCATAGCCTTGACTAGACAGACCTTTGTTGGCAAAGTAATGTCTCTGTTTTTTAATATGCTATCTAGGTTGGTCATACTTTCCTTCCAAGGAGTAAGCATCTTTTAATTTCATGGCTGCAGTCACCATCTGCAGTGATTAGAATTACAATAAACCTAATCACTATTATTCTGTCTTGTATTACTAAGTTTCTATAAACCTGTGTGCATTTGAAAAACAATTTAACATTCTTCCTAAGTTATCTAAGAAATTCACTTTCTCTTAACATCTGTGTTAGCTGTCAAACTCTGTCATAGTTACCTATTAGAAGGTCATTAATTTTTATACAAATTAGCAGCTATGATAACCTTGAATACTGGTAAGCTATTTTACTTTTACAATGATAAATATACTTTGTTTTAATTGAGTGATATTATATTAGCAGATAAAGCAAATAAGGTAGTTTTTTTACTCTAATGATATTTAGCATACTGACCCATACTTGAAAGTTAATAGATATTAAAATCATCTGATTATGTCTAGTATGTTTTTGGTATCAAAATGTGAGATGAAATTTAGTGGCGAGAGAGAAAGCTAAGGGTGGATTTCATGGTTTTCAAGTATCATAAATAATATGGGTACTCATTTTACTTCTCCACAGTAGATCATAAAACAGAAATTGCAGCAAGAGATATGTTAGTAATGCTTAAGGAAGACCTTTTGGACCAAATACTGGGGCAAGGAAGTGCTGAAATGTCTGACTCTCTAATCTTTTTGTGATAGGACTGAAGATCATCAGTCCTGAGTTATCATTATATGTGGTATCTGATGTATCTGATGATATGTGGTATCACCCTGAGGGGTGAGTGGAGGAATCTGAGAGAGTGTGAAATTGACTCTTGATAGATCTGGTTGGTGGAGAAGGCAATAGCACTCCACTCCAGTACTCTTGCCTGGAAAATCCATGGATGGAGGAGCCTGGTAGGCTGCAGTCCATAGGGTCGCTAAGAGTTGGTGATGCCATCCAGACTGAGCAACTTCACTTTCAGTTTTCACTTTCATGCATTGGAGAAGGAAATGGCAACCCACTCCAGTGTTCTTGCCTGGAGAGTCCCAGGGACGGAGGAGCCTAGTGGGCTGCTGTTTATGGGGTTGCACAGAGTCAGACACGACTGAAATGACTTAGCAGCAGCAGCAGCAGATTTTGTTGGAGGGGAGAAAGAAAAGTCAGTTACCTATTAAAAACAATAATGAGATCTCTATCCCTAGGTCATGGAGGTGTTGTGATGATTCCTGACGTGGGGTAGGAGTGGGGACTCCACATCTATAATCCAGATGGGGACACTCTGTCATTGCCCTGTGACTTCACCAATTATTCCTCTTCATTCTATTCTAATCCCAGGTGATTAACCTGAGTGGAGGTCCTGCCTGCGGCTGTGAGTCGAGCATTACTTTTCCCTTTTGAGCTGGGAGGAGCAGCTTCTGTATCTGTCCTTCCCAGAAAAACTCACAAATCTTCCTTAAACCCCAGAGGTTTTCTCTGTCTGGTCAGAGACCTGAGACAGATGATTACCATGGTCTTGTTTGGTACTTTGTTTTTCCATTAGGAGAGAAAAAACACCCTTGCATCAGGGTGGCAGCTGGCACTGAACTAGCTTCCACTAACGTCCAGTTGATTGATGTAGCAGGATCCCTGAAACCTTTCTGGTCATCGTAGAACACCACGTGAAGTTCCACATGCAGACTCTAGGTCCTCTGACTGCTAGATGTCAACCTCACTCATTCAGATCCTGAAGCCCAGAATGTGCAGAACCGGAGCTACACAGCTGCCCACAGCAGCAAGATGCTGGCCTCCTAGGTGGATATGCTATTTTCTGCTTGTTAGGCAGTCAATATACATGAAGAAGATGTCGCTGAAGATTCAGGATTTGTCACTGAGAGGTAGGTCAGTGACGTGACAAACCTACTTCTTGTGACGTGGGTCTGTGCACAGTCATCCTGATATGTACTCTGAAACTAAATTGAGTAAAAAGGGGGAAATGTAGCACTAAGTGAGCTCTTTTACTCCACCATGTGAGTCTCAGAAAGGAATCCTTCTGCCTCTAGATCCTAGGTACTGCTTTTGCTTCTATCATCAACCCTAGATTTGCTGAGCTCAGTGGCAGCTATATACTCTTGTATAGGCACTGGAGATAAGACAATAAGTCAGTTTCCTACTTTCATGGAATTTTATACCTAGTGAGAGGAGGCAGACTATGAGCAAATAAGCAGATAAAATATCAGAAGGTGATAGGTGATAGAAAGTCAGAGTGATTGATGGAGAGCTACTACTGGGGTAAAGGAATTACTTAGCTTGAGATGTTGGGGACAGACTCACAAGAAGAAGTGACCTGAGTGACAAAAAAGAGCCTACCAGATAGTGATGCAGGGAAAGGGCTTCCCAGCAGAGAGAACTGCTGGTAGAAAGGCTATAAGCTGGGAAGGAGCTGAGTGTTTTGGAACAAACAGGAGAGAGATCCACTTGGCTAGAGCTGAGTGAGGTTGGGATACACGATGAGATTGGAAAGGTTGTCAGGGGCCAGATCATGAGAGATCTTGTGGGCCAGGAGAAGAGTGAATCCAGAATGGTCCTAGAATTGGATTAGACCCTGGCATGCAACGAGTTTGCCCTTCTTACTTCAAAACTAAGGAAACAGAGCCCAGAAAAGTGAGATTTTGTCACCCCATCTCCACCAGCCAACCTTAGTTATGCTACAACTGGAAAGAAGATCTTCAACTCACAGTCTTTGTTACTTATCATTCATTAAACTCTTCCTGAATGCTAAAAAGGTGGGACTGCTGGAAACTGTCGCACATTTAAACTCCTCATATTTAAAATATGCCACAGTGGTACTGTCTTCTTGACTCATATTCTACGAGAAAATCACAAAGGCAAAGTCAATATTACAGAGCAGTTTTCTATTTTCCATAGAGAAGGACAGTTTGAATAGTTTTTTTCTCATAGAAGAATGTAATTTCATAAGGAAAAAATGATTTTTTTTTCACCAAGAGCCTATGTTTAGCTGCCATGCTCACCATGAAAGATTTTCATAGCCAGGATCAGATTTGGTAGGCTTGGATATGACCTGATGATATGGGGGAGGTCAGGGTGGGATGTAGGGGTATAAGGCAAACATGAACGAGGGTTGATCAATTGTTTGTTTAAAACAATTGGGCAGTATGGCATAGTTATTGAACATATAGACTGTGGCGCTAGACTAGAAGGATCAGAATTCCAGCTCTATCACTAACTGGCTGTGTGAATTTGGGTAAATAATCAAATCTCTGTTCCTCATTTTCTTATGTATAAAAAGGAGTGATAATTGCATCCTGCTCATAGGGAATTAAATTATTATCTGTAAAAAGATGTAGAGCAATGTTTGTTGCATAATGCTTGTTATTTAAGAAACACTATATAAATGTTTCAAAGATTTTTTTTAAGATATAAAATGTCTGGAATTATCCTTCATTCACCTTATTAAAATAGAGGGGAGGGAGGCTTATAAATATCTTTGTAGATCAGTTATACATTTCAATAGCAAGTTTGACTTTAGAGCCACAGACCAAATACAACCCCATCATTCCAGGACTGGGACAGATTCCTACTACAGGGACATTTGGTGCTACTTCTATGCCTAGGAGGAGTTAACATCCTACTGTACATACATTCAGGATCAGAATACTTTATTGTAAATTATCCACACACAGGACATACGTGTGTATATATGTCTTGGTCTTTCAAATAGCAGTGATAGTGCCTTTAGGAGCAGTGGCTTTCACATCCTCCTCTGTGTTGAGAAGACTCTACTGAAGAGGGAACAAAAATGGAGATTCACTTGGGACCAGCTGAGATCTTCAGCTCTAAAAGGATTTGAGGCAGGAATGATTTAAGCACAGACCCACAGCAAGAGATGTGCTCGTAGAGTAGAAGCTTGTTGGCACTGCTTTAGCCTCTATTCATTCAGGGTTTATAACACCAAGATCTGCCACCAGCCAGGTGTAATGGCAAATGACACCCTCAGTCTCTGGCCTGGAGTCTCTCAGATTTTATGCTACTACTTCTGCCTCCTTTCCATGAACTAACTGGTAGGCTCTGACAGATGTTTTGTTTTCTCTCTCTTCTATAGTCTCCCCCATTTTCTCTATCCTTGAAGGAGAATGTAATGCAGAAGAGTCTCCTCCTTCCTCCAGGAGATCTTGAATGGACTGAAGAGTGTCCTCCCTGTCTTTGTCTAGGGATGAAAGCGTAAACAAAAGAATAACTTCAGATTCAAAATAACAGTGCCGGAAGGAACCACATAGTCCTTTGAAATGTGTCCTTATTTTGGGGGTTTCTAGGTACAGATAAGAGTTAGTGTTTGCACAGTGAACCTAGCTAAATGGAGGGGATTGCTTATACCTGAGGTGCCAAGCTTGGCATTCCAGCTACCCTGCTTGGCCATCCTGAATGCTGAGAGGATCTTCAAGAGATCTGTGATCTTCAATGCCAACCCTACATATCAGTAGCTGAAGGTGAGGGAAAAGAGAAGACAGAGGGTCATCAAGAAGGATTATGACCCAGGCCTGATTGCCAATTGCCTGACCTTGGTCCACATTCTATTGGCTGGAACTTGTCAGAAGGACTCACCTGACTGTAAGGAAGGCTGGAAACTGGGTTTGGCTGATATCCATGAAGAAACGATACTGAGTTGGTGAATAGCCTGTCAGTCTCTACCGCAGAGACTACATACGCAGTGGTGCTCTAGAGATAGTGGCAGAGTTAAAACACATTTCTTAATCCAAACCTCAGGGCTCTCCTCACCAAACCACACGCTGCCATCTCTCTTATAGGTCCTCTACCTTAGGAAGAAAAAGACCCACAGTCCACAAAAGTGGCAAAAGGAGAGCCAAGAAGAAAGTTATTGATCCATTTTCTAAGGAAAATTGGTAAAAATGCTTTGTAACCAAACCAAGTTTGTTTTGCCTGACCATCAGGGAGCCAAAATGCTGAGACACCAAACCCTGCAGCAAAGAGAAGGCTTATTGACAAGGCAGACCAAAAGAGAAGAAACAAAACTCAATTCTGCCTTCTGAAGTCAAGAATCGGGGGTTACTTATGGTATAACAAATATGGAAGCAAGGTGGTCTGAGGCATGGAGCATGTAGGAAGCACGGGGGTATGGGGAAACATGATTGGAAAAAGTACACAAATCACAGTTCTGCACAGGTGTAACTAACTACAGGCCTCTGTACATTCGAACATGGAGGTGCTTAGCATGATCTGGGTTGTGGACTTTTCAGTCCTCTGCCATCTAAAGGTCACCAGGTGTACACCTGCAGATGCCCAGTTGGAATGTCAGTGGTCCTATCCAGTCTTAATCAACTCAGTTTCAACTAATCACAGGTGAGATACCAAGTTCCTGGAAAACAACTCCCTCAAACATTGTTTAGGCTATTTGCTGCTTGGAGGACATTTGCCTTAAAATAACTTTGATTAGTGAAGGCAGATGAAATGGATTTGACGAATCATTATGTGAGGTTTCAGCATTACCTGTGTTCAATATTGGGGTTTTCCAGGTGACACTAGTAAAGAACCCATCTGCCAATGCTAGAGACAGAAGAGATGCACCCCAATCAATGGGGTCAGGAAGATCCGCTGGTGAAGGAAATGGCAACCCACTCCAGTATTCTTGCCTAGGAAATCTCATGGACAGAGGACACTGGCAGGCTACTCATGAGGTCTCAAAGAGTTGGACAAATAAGCACACACTCATGTTCAATATTAGGAGTACTGTTGTTTTTGGTTGAAAAAAAAAAAAAGGAAAAGCAGCAATCAGATCTGAAATAACTCTTAGCAACTACCTACAAGTTTGCCAGACCCAGAAAATGATGGTGGAAAATCATGACCCAAGAGGTATAGATGAATGACTTGAAAGAAGGGATTCATAAATTGATTCCAGAGAGCACTGGGAGAGACACAGAAAAGGATGGCCAATCTAGAAACATTTCTCTATGATGGATTGATTAGAAAAGTAAAAATGCTGAAGTCCAAGTTTGAATTGGGAAAGCTCATAGAGCTTCATTGTGAAAAGCTCCTGGAATAGCTGATAAAGTTGAGCTGACGGAGATGAGCCACCAGTCCACAGATCTGCTTAAAATTCAGATGTTTTATGGTGACAAATACCAAGTCCTATTAGTATTATTTGTACTATTTCCTATTTGCGGGGAAAGAAAGGAAAGCACAGCCCATTGAACACAATTCTGGTGTAGAATCCAGTCAAATTCTACTCACAGGAAAAGCCCAATGCAACATGTGGGAATCCTACAAATAAGGGTCAGCCTTGCCTCCTGATATGACAGAGTGACCTCACTATTTACCACGAACCCTTTGTAATGAAAATCAGCACATCCTGCTGCTGCTGCTGCTAAGTCGCTTCAGTTGTGTCTGTGCAACGCCATAGATGGCAGCCCGCCAGGCTCCCCCCTCCCTGGGATTCTCCAGGCAAGAACACTGGAGTGGGTTGCCATTTCCTTCTCCAATGCATGAAAGTGAAAAGTGAAAGTGAAGTTGCTCAGTCGTGTCCGACTTTTTGCGACCCCATGGACTGCAGCCTACCAGGCTCCTCTGTCCATGGGATTTTCCAGGCAAGAATACTGGAGTGGGTTGCCATTGCCTTCTCCGAGCACATCCTGAGCCTGGCTTTTTCTCAATTCTCTGGGACCTTCTCCACTTGGCTGCTTCCTGTGGACCTGGGGCAAGATGAGGGTTATTGCACGGTTCACTGCAAACACCTGTCTCTTGGTTTTACTTCAACCTTTGATTTCAGATGTTTTCCTTTCCTCCCCTTCTACGTTTCGTCCTTTGGTCTCTTTCCTCTTGCTGACTTTCATCATCCAATTAGAAACAACACCCTCCTCTGGCTACCAGTTTCTCTGGGAACTGTAGGGAGTAACCCCTGAGCCTCCCGCACTCCCCTGGGGCCAGCAGTGCTTCAAAGGAGCATGGTGGCGGCTCCACCTCACGGCTGGGCTTCCTTTCTGTTTGAACAGCTTCCATTGCCCACTGCTGATCAGTAACTCAATGATTCATTAAACACACAAACAATGAGTGAATCTGTTCTATTAGCAAGGCCACCTGTTGTTCTCAGCCGCTCCCAGCTGAACCCAGTGCACAGGAACAACAGAATGCCTCCGACAGTCAAGCGCCTCATCCATGTTTGATGGCATGTTAAAGCTGGAAAGGCAGGGCCCCAGATCTGCTGGCGCTTTCATGCTCTTCCTTTCATCTGGTGGCAGGACCGCAAGAATATACTGTGAATACAATGCACCTCTCTATAATCAACGGGAAAACTCAAGAGCTTGGTCATTATCGCCCTCCTGGGCTGGTGGAATTAGACAAAGGGGAGAGAGGGATGATCCTGTTCCCTTTTGCCTGCAGGTGACAAGCCAAAGGAATTAACCAAGGGCTACCCAAAAATAAAAACAAAAAACCCAAACAAAGCAAAGCCAACTATCTATAAAAAGCAACCCTGCTGATTGTGATGACATCTTCTTGCCCCTAGAAATAATACAATCTTGGCTATTTAGTCTCTGGTTCCTGCAGCTGCTCTAGGCCTTTAGGAACCCATCTGCTAGTGTTCACCAGCTGATTATAAATTAAGACTAGTAAAAGTCCTACAAAGCCAAGTTAAGATTCTCAGCAGGCATCATAATCAAGGAAAGTTGATACTTTATTATTTTAAAATACAGCATTTTCTCTTCTCTCATGTATAACTAACCCCTATTGATTATTATAATAAAGAGGGGGACTTTCATAAGGTCAGCAATGTTTTTATTTTATTTTAGTATTATTTTAAAATTTTTATTTAAAAATTGGGAGTACAACCCAATAAAAATATGAGTGGAAGGTCAACAGTGTTAGTTTGGAGCCTGAAAGCTGTGTGGTACCAGGAATAGGAAAAGATATAATCTTTTCTCAATTGAGCAGTAAATTGACTCTTTAGAGTGAATTGAGTTTCTTTTTTTGAACTGAGTTTTTGAAAGCCATAGTCATTAAGTTTTATACTGCATACTTCAGAATTGTTAGCTTTAAATTTCCCTGTAGTGACACTTTGATCAAAATATTTGATTACATACTTTGTTTATGACAGGTTTATTCTAATATATTAGTAAAAACTTTCTTGTTCACTAGTTTTTGTAAGAAAATGGAAGATGAAGAAGTAAAGGGTAATGACTTCAAAGCAAATTTCAGTTCCTATTAGTTTATCATGTAAATTTAAAAAAATTTAATTACAGTAACGGATTTCAGAGATGACTATTGCTAGTGACTCTTTTACTTTCATTTTTGTGGAAATGATAGAACTCCAGGTGAGGAATTCAATTTGCGTCTCTTTCATGAATATGATTTTGTTTTTAGAGGATGTGCTTTCAGCTATAAACATTCAGAAAGAACAAGGTAAACAGATTGAGGCAGGAAGATCCCACTTCTTGGGCTTTCTAGGCAGGTGTGAGCATATCTCCCTCATCCAATACATAAAAGGACCACGTGCATTTTCAAAGGGATGTCTGCAATCCTGGTCTTTTGACAGCCACTACTACTATTTGATTGCCCAATGCAGGTGGTTGTGTAATCAAAAGAATCCTCAGATTCCCCTGTGCAAAAAAGAAAGGCACAGGAAGCACCTTTTAAAACAGACTAAACAGGAGATAGCCACATACAAACTAACAATTAGATGGAAAACTCATAGCTATCCTCTTGTGTGATTAGACTAGCACCATCCAATAGATCTTCCTCCAGTGATGCAAGTGTTCTATACCTGCGCTGTCCAGTGAAATAGCCACTAGCTACATGTGGCTGCTGAGTACTTGAAAGGTGGCTAATATGACTGGGGACCTAAACGTCATTCTTAGTTAAGTATAAACAGACACATGCATTTAGTGGTTACTGCTGTTGTTCAGTTGCTAAATTATGTCTGACTCTTTGCGACCCCATGGACTGTAGCACCCCTGGTGCTTCACTATATTTCGGAGTTTGTTCAAACTCATGTTCACTGAGTTGGTGATGCTATCCAACCATCTCATCCTCCGGCACCCGCTTCTCCTTTTGCCTTCAATCCTTCCCAACGTTTGGGTCTTTTCCAATGAGTCATCTCTTCACATCAGGTGGCCAAAGTATTGGAGTTTCAGCTTCAGTATCAGTCCTTCCAATGAATATTCAGGGTTGACTTCCTTTAGAATTGACTGGTTTGATCTCCTTGCAGTCCAAGGGAGTCAAAATCTCCCCCAGCATCACAGTTCAAAAGCACCAATTCTCTGGTGCTCAGCCTTCTTTAGGGCCCAACTCTCACATCCATACATGACTGCTGGAAAAACCATAGCTTTAACTGTTAGGAACTTTGTCCGCAAAGCGATGTCTTCACTTTTTGATAAGCTCTCTAGGTTCGTCATAGCTTTCCTTCCAAGGAGCGGCTCCAGTCACTGTCTGCAGTGATTTGGGAGCTCAAGAAAATAAAATCTGTTTCTGTTTCCACGTTTCCCCCTTCTTTTAGCTATGAAGTGATGAGACCATATGCCATGATCTTTGTTTTTTGAATGCTGAATTTTAAGCCAGCTTTTCACTCTCCTCTTTCACCTTCATCAAGAGGCTGTTTAGATCCTCTTCACTTTCTGTCATTAGAATGGTATCATCCACATATCCGATGTTATTGATATTTCTCCTGGCAATCTTGACTCCAGCTTGTGAGTCATACAGCCCAGCATTTTGCATGATGCAGTCTGCATATAAGTTAAATAAGCAGGGTGGTAATATACATCCTTGTCTTACTCCTTTCCCAATCTTGACCCACATACAGGTTTCTCAGAAGACGGTAAGGCTCTGGTATTCCCATCTCTTTAAGAATATTTCACAGTTTGCTGTGGTCCACACAGTCAAAGCCTTAGGGCCTTAGGGCTTCCCAGGTGGTTCAGATGGTAAAGAACCTTCCTTCAAGGCAGGAGACCCAGGTTTGATCCCTGGGCCAGGAAGATCCCCTGGAGAAGACTCTGGTTCCTCTGCCTTTTGTAAAAACCAGCTTGTACATCTAGAAGTTCTTGGTTCATGTACTGCTAAAACCTAGCTTGAAGGATTTTGAGCATAACCTTACTAGCATGTGAAATGAGCACAACTGTCTGGTAGTTTTAACATTCTTTGGCACTGCCATTCTTTGGGATTGGAATGAAAATTGATCTTTTCCGGTCCTGTGGCCACTGCTGAGCTTTCCAAATTTGCTGGCATATTGAGTACAGCACTTCAACAGCATCATCTTTTAGGATTTGAAATAGCTCAGCTGGAATTCTATCACCTCCACTAGTTTTGTTCATAGTGATGCTTCCTAAGGCCCACTTGACTTCACACTCCAGGATGTGTAGTTCTAGGTGAGTGATCACATGATCATGGTTATCCTGATAATTAAGACCTTTTTTGTATAGTTCTGTATATTCTTGCCACCTTTTCTTAATCTCTTCTGCTTCTGTTAGGTCCTTACCATTTCTGTTCTTTACTGTGCCTGTCCTTGAATGAAATCTTTCCTTGATAACTCCAATTTTCTTGAAGAGAAAACCTTAAAGAGAAAATCTCTAGTCTTTCCCTTTTTCTTGTTTTCCTCTGCTTCTTTGTTCATTTGTTCATTTAAGAAGTGATTACTGTATTGGACCAAAAGAATTATTTGGTAACTCAGTGAAGGTTATAGACTGGATTGGTCTTGACTTTGATATCCCTAGTACCTGGGTTGGTTTCCTACCTCCATTGTAAACACCCAATTAATATTTGTTGCATGAAAACACAAGTCTGATCATGGTCCATCATTTCTTAATATTCTTTGGTGCTTCTCCTGACACAAGAGTTCTAACCTCTGGCAGGCCCTCAATTTCATCTATTTTCTGCCTCAGCATATATAAGTTTTTAATCCATCCTTTGATTTGAATTCATTTCCCTGTCTTTCTGGTTTTGTGTGTCCCTCTGCCTGAGAATGTAGGAGAAACAGGAGATGTGGGTTCAATCTCTGGGTCAGGAAGATCCCCTGGAGGAGGGCATGGCAACCCACTCCAGTATTCTTGCCTGGAGAATCCCAAGGACAGAGGATCCTGGTGGGCTACAGTCCATAGGGTCACAAAGAGTCAGACATGACTGAAGCAACTTAGCATGCATGCTGCCTAGAAAGCTCTTCTTCCAACTTATCCTCCTTGACAGACCTCTGCTTATCTTCCAGGAGAAAATATGAATTTCTTTGTCAAGTCTTTGCCAACTTCGCCAGACTGAGTTAATATCACTTTCTTTTCTGGGTTCCCATAGCAGTATAGCATATATATCAGAGCAGAGGTATCTTAGGGCAGATTCTCAGATCTGTGAGCAAATATTTGTAAGGAAATTCCCAAGGGAAGCTAGGAAAGTAGTGGGTGAGAGGCAGAGGGCAGGAAGGGGAGGAAACCAAGTGAGTAGGCAATCACAAAATTACACAGAGGGTGGTTTTTGCCCGATTATGCAGGCAAACTTATTAACTCTATAAATCAAGCCTTGGAGTTGTCCTGAACGAAGGCAATGAAACCAGAGTTTTCACACTCTCACATCCATCAGTTATTGGTTAAGGACCACCCAGGGGCAGTGCACTCCCAAGCACTTTGGTCTCTCCATTTATGTGTGGCAAGGAGACTCGAAGGCTAGTTCTTCAAGACAGAAAGTAGTTCTGGCCGTGGGAAGTGAAACTGTTAGATGTTCGATATTATCCACTACTAGGGGTATTTAAATTGAGCCTATGTGTTTGCAAACCAAGATGTATCTTTTCCTAGAGAAGTGACAACTGTTTTCAGTCTCAGTTTCCACCTCTGTAAAATTTAGAAAATAACTGTATCTAACTCATGGGCTTAAGGTGAAGTTTGAATAAGATAATGTATGCAAAGTATTCAACATAGTGTGGGGTAACTTGTGAAAAAGAAAAAAAATGTTATATTATTACAACCTTTTATGACGATTGCATATCTGGCTCCTCTATTAGCTTTGAGATTTTTTTTAGGCCAGTAATTGGCCTCATTGGTCTCTGAATCACTTGTACTTAAGGCAATGCCTGACCCTGAGTAGATGTCAGCTCAATCAATATTTCTTGAGTATATGAGTGATGCTTTTAAACCTAAAATCTCCTCTTAACATCTCTGATGGTATCTTGAAACCCCTTCTTCATGTAGAGGATTACCCAATAGACCACGTTCGTGAGGTTTCTTACTCTCTTTGGATTCTTTGAAAAATGGCACACACCGGTACATAACAGTTGCTAAATAACTGCTGAACTAACATTTGTTGGGTGAGGGTCCAGAATGCTCTAAGGGTAAGATCATCATAATCTGAAGGGTTGTTTTCTCTGTTTCAGAGTTTGTTTGCAGAGAGTGATCTTAGGTCACTTACGGTTCAGTGTAGGAAAACAGAAACCCCTCTAGGTTTTCAAGCAGAACATGATTTAATAGAGGGAATTAGGTGCTATAGCAGGCAGAATTTCTAAAATGGTCTCCCAAAGAAGTTCCCCTACTAATCCCAGAAGCTCTGAATGTGCTCATATATCATCCCTGTGATTATATTATGTTACATGGCATAGTTTATCTTAAGAAAGAGATTACCTGGGTGGCCTGATCTAGTCACAAGAGCCCTTAAAACCAGGGCATGTTCTCAGCTGAGAGCAGAAGAGAGAGTCAGAAATGTGAGGGCATTCGACCCGAGGAGTCCTGCTGTTCCTGCAATGTAAGAAAGACTTCATGTGCCATTGCTAGTTTGAAGGTGGAGGAAGCCAGGTGGGGAAGAATGTGGGTGGCTTTTAGGAGCTGGAGAGGCCTCCGGCTGACAGCTATCAAGGAACTGGGGACCTCAGTTCCCAAACCATAAAGAGATGAATTCTGCTAATTACCTGAATGAGCTTGGGGGTAGAATCATTTCCAGAGCCTCCATGTAAGATCCCAACCTAACTGAAATCTTGGTTTCAGCCTTGTGAGACCCTGAGCATAGAAGCCCGCTGAGCTTTAACTTCTGACCTACAGAGCTGGTAGAGGTAATAAATGAGGTTACTAATAAATAAATCGGGCTACTAAGGGCTTCCCAGGTGGCACAGTGGTAAAGAATCCGCCTGCCAATCAATGCAGAAGACATGGGTTTGATGCCTGGGTCAGGAAGACCCTGGAGAAGGATATGGCAACTCACTCCAACATTCTTGCCTGGGAAATCCCATGGATAGAGGAGCCTAGCAAACTACAGTCGATGGGGTTGCAAAGAGTCAGACATGAATGAGCAACTGAGCACCACCAGGGTTATGTTGTCAGGCTGCTAAGTTTGTCGTCACTTGCTACACTGCAATAGAAAACAAATGCAGTGCTTGCCAGATTGCAGAAAAACCTGGAGTCTAGAAAGCAAGGTAGGCTCCTCCCAACTTTCAGGTTTGAACCCCCACAGACTGCTGTCTGAGATCAGGAAGCTGCAGGAAATTATGTTACCCACAGCCCTGAAGCTGAGGCCTGGCTGTGAAAGAGACTTGTCAGCTGCCCCACAGGGCCCACCCGCTGATGACCACATTCAGTATCCCCCACCATTACTGACAGAGGAAGAGGGCCCCTTGCTCTCCCCCACCTCACAAATACATTCACAAATGAACGTTACTGTTAAACATGTCATAACCAGAACCTTGGCAGAGAGGAAGTCTGCGATACGTAGTTCCCAGGCCTCTAGCACCTGACCGTGAACAGGAACCTATAGGCAAGGAGTGGGACAGTGCTAAGTGGTAATGAATGGTATTCAATATAACTTTTCAAGATTTTAAGATCCTTTAAGTCAACCTTCTGGTAGGAATTATTAGTTTCACTTTACAGATCTAAAAACAGGTTTAGTTGGGTTAAATATCTTGCCTAAAGTCTCATAAAAAGGAAACAGCAAAACCAAGGTTAGAACCCAGATCTGTGTCTTCCCAAGCTAAGATTTTACAGCCTCTGAAGCTGCAGCTGGCCTAGGGATGGCATTTCTATGATTACCTAACAGTTGGACCCTCTGGGCTCAATTGAAGGGGAAACAAAAGTGGCAGCAATTTCATTTTCTTAAAGAGTTCCTTAGGTTCCTGGTCTGGGGCTGCTGTTAGCCTCATGTTGGAGGCCTCTCTCCTCCCCTCCCCTCATCCAAGCTGCCTCCTTGGCCCGCAGTCTTTGACTTTGGACACAGCCCTTGAAATATGTGCTCTGACTTCTGGGTTTATTTGGAGGCATTCTCTGTTGCCCTTCTGTCTAGCGAGCACACAGGATTGGACCCTTTCCTCCGGGCTCGAGGTCTCTCTGCCTTTCCCCCATGGGGGCTGGTGCTGGGCTAGGAGCAGCGTCAGAAGGAACGTCCCCTGAATAGAGGGGTCATGGAGCATTTCCCCCAGACAGCTCTATCTTTCCTGCATTCCGATCCAATTACAAACAAATTGGCCCATGGGCTCAAGCACGAGAGCAATTTGGCCTTCTCTCTTCACTCACTGATAGTTTTTAAACCTACTTTCTTAAAAATCCCCACTCTGGGAGATTTTAGCACCCAAGTCTAAGAGAGGTGGGATGTAACGATCCCAAAGACCGGGGTACAGTGAAGCACAGAAGAGAAGCTCAGTGTAATATTTTTCAGGAAAAATGAAAGAGAGAGAGACAGGTTCCCTGAGATTTCCCAGGACTGCAAGTTAGAGGCTGGAGGCTGGTCCTTCCAGATCTGCCTTGACCAGCCCTCTGGGTTCCTTCTCTACCTGGCCCTTTTCTCTTCTGGACTTTTCTTCAGTGGTGAGGAATTCATTCCTAGGTTTCTATAGGGAAAAAGAAATACTTCAGTAGTCTTTGGTATGCCTTAAAAGGACATCTATTTTTTTTAAACATATGCTCACGGTTTGATATAGCTGAACTCAAAGGCAGGGCATCTATATCAGAGATAAGTGCACAGCCCAGCTATTTACAATAGAAAGTCTAGGAACAGCCAGCCTTTCTTCACTTGGATCCCATGGGAAAACTGTTTGGAGGGAGTCACACAAAAGAATAAGCTCCTTCTGCCTTGTTAAATGTTTGTTTAAATAGTTTAAGTTGAAGACGCAACTTAAGGCACCTCTAGAAAGAAAAGCAGCTGTAAGGTAAGGTTGTACATGTAGTTAGTTTTTTTTTTTTTGATTAAAAATTCCTCAGTCCAGTTTTTCCTGATTGCTGTTTTTCTGGATTTTAGGCTGACATTGCTTGAATAAAGGATGCTCTACTTGCTTCCTTCCATTCCTGTGTCTCTTTAAGAAAGATCACTTCTTACTTGTGATCATCACACCAGTCACATTTCTCACGAAAGGACCTGCATGGAGTTTCCGGTGCAGATCTAGTTCCCTTGAGCTGAGATGCCCAGCTGGAAGGGAGCTGAGACAACTCCCTCCTCTCAGAACCCATCAGGAGAACCTCTTCCACACTACTCTTCTTTTCACAAAGATGTCTCAGATGGTTTCCAGAGTGATCCAGAAGATCTTACTGAAATGCTTAAAAAGACAAAGTCAGAGGATGAATCTAGACATGGACATGTTTTCTGCTATGCAATAGGGGATATGCCGGTGAATTGGTAGCTGCATTCTCTGTTCCCATGGAATCCAGTGGGGGAAACAGACAAGTGAAGGCAATTACCAGTGAGAGTCGTACTGAGACACAGAGAAGGATATGATGAGAGCACAAAAAGGGATGTGCAACCCTGGTGTATCAGGAAGACATCCTAAAAGAGATGGAGGTTGGGGATAAGGATACTAATGTTATTGCAGAACCTCTGTGATGAGGTCTCAGAAACTGACTCCAGTAGAGAACAGAGGTGTGTGTCACTGAGGGACCCTTGCTTGCGGAACACCTCTATAAGATCCACTTGGATGGACTGCATCACTACCCTGGCTGAGCTGATGGATTTCACAGCTGCACTTTGATGGCTCTCGACTTCTCCATCACTAAGTCAGTTGACGAGCCAGAGCTCCTCCTTCTTTATTTCCTGCCTCTCTTAAGCAACAGCTGTGTAAGTCGGTGCTCTTGAAGGGGAAATGTTGAAAAGTAGATAGGAGTCCCAAGAGGAATGCATAGTGAGGGGAGTGGGAGACCAGGCTGATTCTTACCTCGGCTTAGTTATATATGGCACCTGCCTCACCTCATCTGAGCTTTCAGCCCTCAGGTCATGATGAAAAAGAAGATGCTGGGATCATCCTGTCAAACTGTCAAATTTGGGGTGAATGAAATATCCACAAGGGATCTCCAAGAAGACAGAATGCTCATATTTACTTTCAACCAGGGAGAATTTGAATCTATGTCTCCAGATTTGGAAGTCTAGGATATTAATTCATTGTGACATCTGGTCCTTCTCTTTGATATTTTAAAAATAGCCTAGAAACAGAATTGTGAATCCCTGCTCTAAAGTGCTACTCTTAGATTCTGGGAAAGAATGCAGTTCTGAGTTTATCTTGTTTATCCAACAGGTCTCTGGTCATTTGTGTAACTTGATATTCATCCATTGGATGCTCTAAGCCAATTTCTAACACAAGGTTTCCATTTTGTTACAATCATCCATGAAAGAAAGGCATGTGGAAATGTCTATCTTGCCATTTTCAAGGCCTGTGGTGGCACCAGTAGCAGGCTGCTTCTAGTCTTTGCTGCAACCACCACTTGAGAATGCAAGATTCTCTAAGAATCCTAGAATTTTGGAACTAGGATGAAAAATCAGCAGTATGTAACAGTGTGTAACAAGGACCCTAAAGATGCTCACATCCTTTGTTCCAGTCAATAAGGAACTGCAAAGAAATGTCACTCAACAGACCCATAAATGTGCTTTACCAAAGATTTTCATTCTGGTATTTTCTTTTGTTTTTGGTAAAAGTAAAAACATGAGAGACCACCAAGATCAATAAAAAGTAGATATGATCATAGTGGTGAATTGAGTTTGAATTTCATTCTGCATTCTTATCCTAAAGGAATTCACACAAGCCTGGTACAGATGGGTTCTGAATTATATTTATTTCAAATTTAATATTTAATTGAACACACATTTATTATTTATATAAATAATAAATAAATGCTAAATAGTAATAAGTATAAATAAAATATACACATTATAAATAAATGCATACTTATATGACCATACATGCATGCATGTTAAGTCTCTTCAGTCATGTCTGATTCTTTGCGACCCTATGGGCCGGAGCCCACCAGTTCCTCTATTCACGGGATTTTCAAGGCAAGAATACTGGAGTGGGTTTCCATGCCTTTCTCCAGGGGATCCTCCTGATCCAGCGATAGAACTGGGTTCTTAACCACTAGGGCCACAAAATATTTAATATGTCTAATTAAAGTACTGACACAATAACTATATGTGGACATAATATAAATCAGAGAAATAAGTAAATTTTAAAAATAAAGCTATAATAAAAATGTAATAAAATTTAAACAATTTAAATACAAATATCAGTCATTTAAATAAAGGCATTGTATATCATTTTTATACATGTTTATATATTATGTATGTCATGTATGTATATATGTATACGATCGCAACCATGGCTAGCACACAAGTGGTTTTGAATACTATTGAGAACATAGAAGATGGTATAATTAACTTTCTGGGATGGTGGGAGAGAGAATTTTTGAGCTGAGTCTTGAAGGATTAGTCTGAGGTTGAAAAAAAGCATTTTAGGCTGAGGGTTTGGGGTGAAGAAGGCAGACAAGAGACTGTGATGCAGATTGGTGCTAGTTTGTAAAAAGCTCCTAAATCATGATCTTTATCTCTGAGAGGGTGGTTTTGAGCAGACCAAGCCTGAGTTGAGATGTGTGTTTGAGCAAGTAAATTTGTTGGGTGGATAACTTTGTGGAAGAGTTTTGGTCTACTCTCTGCTTCCTTCAAGAGTGTAAGCATTATTCAGCCCTGCAACAGTCTTTCAAAACTGTCCTCACCATTAGAAAAAAATAAAGAGGAAAGGGAAAAGGAATCACTGCAATGGGGGTATTTTCTAGTCAGTGTGTCTCTGGGTACTAAAATTTCACATTAAGTGGTAAGGTTTGAGACATCTTCCCTGAAGAGGAAAAAAGAATTGTTGATGTATTAACAAGAAATGTACAAAAGGAGGAAAGAAATCAAAGATGAGAAAATATAGATGTGAACACAGACAAATGGCTTACTGCTGTTCCTAATTTCTTATTTTTGAAGACCCTTCCCCTAACCTGACCTTGAAAAGAATGAACTCTGACTATCTCAGGAGTGTTTATGACTGAGGTGAAGACTGAACGTAGAATGCGCTGATGATGGAGGGAAATTTTAATTCTCTTCTTTCATCACTGGCTAAATCTTGCAGTTGGAGGAGGAAAGGAAACATTTCCTTAAAAAGAAAACATTCTAAAATTAGAATCTGATAAAACCCCTCATAGCATTTCCAAGGGAATCACTTTATAGAGTATTTGTCAGTAACCAAATGCATAGATATGCATATCTTTATTGGCCTTTGTCACAGGAATAGCATCTTAAAAGTCTTATTCCAAACATATCATGCAAAAATAGATGAGAATTATACTTGACAGCTCCTTTCATTTAAGGATCATAATCTTCCAAACATTAATTAATAAAGACTCATAACACCCTATGAGGTAGGTAAATATTATTGTGCTATTTTATGGATGAGGAAGATGATTAATAAGAGGATTAAGCAATTTGCTTGTAACAAGGTGAGTTAGCAGATATGGGAGTCAAATTTCCACCCTCTGATATAAACATGTTAATTGCTAAACTAAGATAAAGGCCTTTACTCATCTGTAAAATGATTCTACAAAATTGAATCTATGATTTTCACTCACTTATCCAAGAACCTAGAGATTTTCTAAATTTAAAAAAATGACAACACATTTTTCAAAAATGGAGAGTTTAATATTTACCGTGTATGAATTTGTTTCCTCTTTGGTTAATAGAACCTCATGACTGCAGTGGGTGTATTTTTTTAAGGACTATTTATTTATTTTTACTGAAATATAGTTGATGTACAATATAACATATTATGGGTATACAAAGAGTGAATCACAATTCTTAAAGATCATACTCTCAAAAAACTAAAAATAGAACT
Source organism: Ovis canadensis (assembly GCF_042477335.2). Classification (NCBI taxonomy): domain Eukaryota; kingdom Metazoa; phylum Chordata; class Mammalia; order Artiodactyla; family Bovidae; genus Ovis; species Ovis canadensis. The sequence goes on from NC_091251.1 coordinate 76,570,561, forward strand.
AACATTCAGATCAGTTCAGTTTAGTCGCTTAGTCATGTCCGACTCTTGGCAATCCCATGGAGGGCAGCACCCCAGGCTTCACTGTCCATCACCAACTCCTGGAGCATGCTCAAACTCATGTCCATCAAGCTGGTGATGGACCATCCAACCATCTCATCCTCTGTCATCCCCTTCTCATCCTGCCTTCAGTCTTTCCCAGAATCAAGGTATTTTCCAATAAGTCAGTTCTTCACACCAGGTGGCCAAAATATTGGAGCTTCAGCTTCAGCATCAGTCCTTCTAATGAGTATTCAGGACATATTTTCCTTTAGGATTGACTGGTTTGATCTCCTTGCAGTCCAAGGGACTCTCAAGAGTCATCTCCAACACCACAGTTCAAAAGCATCAATTCTTCAGCAGTCAGCTTTCTTCATGGTCCAACTCTCACATCCATATATGGCTACTGGAAAAACCATAGCTTTGAATAGATGGACCTTAGTTGATAAAGTAATGTTTCTGATTTTTTAAAATATAAATTTATTTATTTTAATTGGAGGTTAATTACTTTACAATATTGTATTGGTTTTGCCATACATCAACATGAATCCACCACAGGTATACATGTGTTCCCCATCCTGAACCCCCCTCCCACCTCCCTCCCCGTACCATCACTCTGGGTCGTCTCAGTGCACTAGCCCCAAGCATTCAGTATCCTGCATCGAACCTGGACTGGCGATTCGTTTCATATATGATATTATACATGTTTCAATATCATTCTCCCAAATCATCCCACCCTCTCCCACAGAGTCCAAAAGACTGTTCTATACATCTGTGTCTCTTTCACTGTCTCGCATACAGGGTTATCGTTACCATCTTTCTAAATTTCATATATATGCGTTAATATACTGTATTGGTGTTTTTCTTTCTGGTTTACTTCACTCTGTATAATAGGCTCCAGTTTCATCCACCTCATTAATTTTTTCTGATTTTTAATATGCTGTCTAGGTTTGTCATAGCTTTTCTTCCAAGGAGCAAACGTCTTTTAATTTCATGGCTGCAGTCACCATTTGCAGTGATTTTTGAGCCCAAGAAAATAATGTCTCTCACTGTTTCCATTGTTTCCCCATCTATTTGCCATGAAGTGATGGGACTGGATGCCATGATCTTAGTTTTCTGAATGTTGAGTTTTAAGCCAGCTTTTTCACTCTCTTCTTTCACTTTCATCAAGAGACTCTTCAGTTCATCTTCACTTTCTGCCATTAAGGTGGTGTCATCTGCACATCTGAGGTTACTGATATTTCTCCCTGAAATCTTGCTTCCAGCTTGTGCTTCATCCAGCCTGGCATTTTGCATATAATTAAACAAGCAGGGTGACAATATACAGCCTTGACATACTCCTTTCCCAAATTTGGAACCAGTCCATTGTTCCATGTCCAGTTCTGTTACTTCTTAACCCGCATACAGATTTCTCAGGAGGCAGGTGAGGTGATCTGGTATTCCCATCTCTTGAAGAATCTTACAGTTTGTTGTGATACACACGGTCAAAGGCTTTGGCATAGTCAATGAAACACAAGTAGATATTCTTCTGGAATTCTCTTGCCTTTTTTTTTTTCTATGATCCAATGGATGTTGACAATTCGATCTCTGGTTCCTCTGCCTTTTCTAAATCCACCTTGAACATTTGGAAGTTCTCGGTTCATGTACTGTTGAAGCCTAACTTAGGGAATTTTGAGCATTACTTTGCTAGTGTGTGAGATGAGTGCAATTGTGTGATAGTCTGAACATTCTTTGACACTGACTTTCTATGGGATTGGAATGAAAACTGATCTTTTCCAGTCCTGTGACCACTGCTGAGTTTTCCAAATTTGCTGACAAATTGAGTGCAGCACTTTCACAGCATTATCTATTATGACTTGAAAGAATTCAGCTGGAATTCCATCACCTCCACTAGCTTTGTTTGTAGTGATTGATGCTTCCTAAGGCCCACTTGACTTCACATTCCAGGATGCCTGACTCTAGGTGAGTGATCACACTATCGTGGTTATCTGGGTCATGAATATCTTTTTTTGTATAGTTCTTGTATATTCTTGCCACCTTTTCTTAATATCTTCTGCTTCTCTTAGGTCCATACTGTCTTTGTCCTTTATTGTGCCCATCTTTACTTGAAATGTTCCCTTGGTATCTCTAATTTTCCTGAAGAGGGCTCTAGTCTTTCCAATTCTATTGTTTTCCTCTATTTCTTTGCACTGATCACTGAGAAAGGCTTTCTTATGTTTCCTTGCTCTTCTTTGGAACTCTGCATTCAGATGGGTATATCTTTCCTTTTCTCCTTTGCCTTTCACTTCTCTTATTTTCTCAGCTATTTGTAAGGTGTCCTCAGATAACCATTTTGCCTTTTTGCATTTCTTCTTCTTGGGGATGGTTTTGATTACCACCTCTTGTGCAATGTTATGAACCTCCATCCATAGTTCTTCAGGCTCTCTATCACATCTAATCCCTTGAATCTGTTTTTCACTTCCACTGTATAACTGTAAGGGATTTGATGTAAGTCCTACCTGAATGGTCTAGTGTTTTTCCCTACTTTCTTCAATTTAAGTTTGAATTTGGCATTAAGGAGTTCATGATCTGAGCCACAGTCAGATCCTGGTCTTGTTTTTGCTGATTATGTAGAGCTTCTCCATTTTTGGCTACAAAGAATATAATCAGTCTGATTTTGGTATTGACCATCTGGTACTGTCCATGTATAGAATCTTCTCTTGTGTTGTTGCAAGAGGGTGTTTGCTATGACCAGTGCATTCTCTTGGCAAAACTCTGTTAGCCTTTGCCCTCCTTCATTATATTCCAAGGCCAAACTTGTTTGTTACTCCAGGTATTTCTTGACTTCCTACCTTTGCTTTCCAGTCCCCTATGATGAAAAGAACATCTTGGTGTTATATCTAGAAGGTCTTGTAGGTCTTCTTAGAACAATTCAATTTCAGCTTCTTTGGCATTAGTGTTTGGGGCATAATCTGGGATTACTGTAATACTGAGTGGTTTGCCTTGCAAATGAATAGAGATCATTCTGTCATTTTTGAGACTGTACCCAAGTAGTTCATTTTGGATTCTTTTGTTGACTATGAGGGCTACTCCATTTCTTCTAAGAGACTCTTGCCCACAGTAGTAGATATAATGGTCATCTGAATTAAATTCACCCATTCTGGTCCATTTTAGTTCACTGACTCCTAAAATGTCGATGCTAACTCTTGCCATCTCCTGCTTCAGTCAGTGAGGTCAGTCGCTCAGTCATGTCTGACTCTTTGTGACCCCATGCACTACAGCATGAGAGTCTTCCCTGTGCATCACCAACCCCCAGAGCTTGTCCAAATTCATGTCCATTGAGTCGGTGATGCCATCCAACCACCTTATCCTCTGTCATCCCCTTCTCCTCCTGCCTTCGCTCTTTCCCAGCATCAGGGTCTTTTCCAAGGAGTCAGTTCTTTGCGTCAGGTAGCCTGAGATTTGGAGTTTCAGCTTCAGCTCCAAAGTATTGGAGTTTCTTCTCCTGTTTGACCACTTCCAATTTACCTTGATTCATGGACCTGATATTCCAGGTTTCTATGCAATATGGTTCTTTCCAGTAATGGACTTTACTTCCATCACCAGTCACATCCACAACCAGACATTGTTTTCGCTTTGGTTCCGTCTCTTCATTCTTTCTGCATTTATTTCTCCACTCTTATCCAGTAGCATATGGGGCACCTACGGACCTGGGAGTTCATCTTTCAGTGTCCTATCTTTCTGCCTTTTCCCAGGTGTTCATGAGCTATGCCGTGTAGGGCAAGCCAAGATGGACAGGTCATGGTGGGAGTTCTGACAAAACGTGGTCCCCTGGAGAAGGGAATGGCAAACCACTCCAGCATTCTTGCCTTGAGAACCCCACGAACACCATACCTGGGTATATAATCCCCAAAATAAACCCCACTAATTAAAAAAGACACATGCACCCCAGTGTTCACTGCAGCATAATTTATATCAACATATGAATGGATAAAGATGTGGTATTTATACATAATGGAATACTGCATAGCCATAATAAGAAATGAAACTTTGGCATTTGCAGCAACATAAACTTGGAGGACTGTAGTGTTTTCCTGCTTAACCAATTTGTAGCTGTATCACAGTTTTCAAGGAAGGCATGAAGTTTGTTGTTATTTGGAATACTCTTTTATCTTCTAAATCTGTCCAGTATTTAGATTTTTGTCTTGTCCACTGTGGCTCAGATGGTTAAGAATCTGCCTGCAGTGGGGAGACCTAGGTTTGATCCCTGGGTTGTGAAGATCCTCCGGAGAAGGGAATGGCTACCCACTCCAGTATTCTGACCTGGAGAGTTCCACGGACAGAGGAGCCTGGCCAGTTACAGTCTGTGGGGTCAAAAAGAGTCAGACATGACTGAGCAACTAACACTTTCACTGTTCTTCTTCTTACCTTACACAGTACTTGGGGCTTTAGATGAGAATAATTTCATACCACTTATTAGGATGTAGAGTTCTAGTTTGTTTTCTCTAATAATGCCAGCTATACTTTATTAAGCAGTTATTATATGACACACTTTGATAAAATCCCAGCATAATTCACATTATTCTGTAAACACTGTGAAGAAGATTCTATCCCATTTGACAGATGGGAAGTCTAAAGCTTCAATAGATTATAAAACTTGCTCGGTCAAGATATCATAGCTAAGTAGTGCTAAAGTCTGAAATACCCCAAGACTGTCTGACCCTAACACTCAATTATTCTGAATATCAGATCACAAGACAAAACATCAGATGATTAGCACTCCTTCCTATAGAATAATAGAAGCTTAATATATCTTTTTCCGTGCTTTAGCTTTCATTAAAATAAGATTAAACATTTGACATATTTTTTTACCTGACCAACATGGAAGTGGAAATTTATAGGTGGCTCCTGTTATAGGCCCAGATATAGAATTCATATCTATAGAATTTCCTGTAGAATTCATAGGAAACAATTACAGCAAGACATAATCTTTAGATAAATTTCCCAATCCCCGGAGTCCTCATTTTCCTTCTCAACTGGATAAGTATTCACTGGTACCTTCTGTTTCCCCAACCATACTGGGCATACTTGTCCTGGGCATACCCCAGGACATGTACTTGGTAGGTGTCAGAAATTCATTTTGTTATTTCAAACGCTTTTTCTGTTCCATATTCAATTTTAGTTTCCTTTGCTTTTTTAAATTCTCTACAAAAAGTTGGCAATATCTGAAGCTCCATTCTCTCTTGATCATGATGACATTCCAACTCTATTACTATTTACCTCGTTGGTTCCATGGGGGACTTTTTAAAGGTTGTTTGTTTTGCTGAAGGACTGGTAAATGATGTGTTTCAGAAGTGACATTTTGCTTTGTAGGGGCCAGGCAATCTGGCCATGAAGAGACTTTCCATAAATCCCACGTGTTTTTCTGGATTTCAATGCTGTCATCCTAAATGCAGCATCTGTAGCATAAAACTGCCAAAGAGGGTCATATTTTTATTTTTACCAGTAATTCTCGGCAACCTGCTTTTGCCCAGATCCAACAACTTAGATTATTTACTGACTTTTCTCTTAAACTGGGCCATTCCTTCTGAACACGAAAGACTTGATGTAGTATAAAGCATCTCTTTGGCACTGCCACTTAAAAATGTATATACATGCTACTTCCAGAAAACAGTCTTCTTGAAGAACAAGATGAAAGTTTAATGGCAGCTTTAATTCTAACTTAAGGCACTTACAATATTACACTAGCAAAAAAGAATTCACCAACAGCTGCATGTCTGAGAGACCAAGGGACTGATTAAATCTGTCACATGGACAACATCTAAGTTTTTAAATGGTAGGTGTGCACTACAGCTTGGAGTTAGTCTGTTACCAGATGAGCCAACTTCAAAGACAGTGGTGGGCGGCACAGCCCATAGTAGGAGGTGGGCAAGCAGTAAAGCTTCAAAGAAAGTTTAGTTTTTTTTTTGTTTTTAATTATATTTACTGAATATGAAGATATTGTGAGGTATGTTGATAATGACCTGACATTTATTATCAGTTTTTGTGATATTAGTATGCAAAGAGATTAAATAAATAATGCAAATTAATTGCATTTATATTTTAAACAGAAGAGTACTTCAAATGCAAATAGGAGACATCCTGTCTACAAGGATATTTAGCCAATTGCTTGATGCATGTGGTTGAGAAGAGTATTGAATACTGTCCAAGAGGCACAGATGGGATGATTTAGGCACAAACAACTTTTATTTTGTTACTTCTGTGCAAACTCTTGGACATACCTGCCTTTATAAAAATTATATTCTTGATGTACATATGAAAAGCCTTAAATATACATCAAGAAATTATATAGAGAGCAGTTTCTTGGCTAATATCTAGGGTTATTAAACTTTAATATATTACAGATCCATATTCCTTATAGATTTGTTATAATTTAGGAGCTAAATGTTGACAGTTCCTAGTTACAGAACTTTTCTTTAAGATTTCTATCAAAATAACATCTCCCACCTGATTTGAAGCAGCGATTTCAGGGTTTGCTTCTTTTTTAATGTATACATATTGTGAATGTACTAGATGATACAGTCAGCTTCAAGTACTTTTAATACTAGGAAACCCTTACACCTGAGATGTTATCAAAACTTTTTCCTGGGCACCCCTCAACCCTCAGGTGCCCACCAGAGCATTTTTTTGCTTCTTATATTTGGAGACTAGGAAGCTTAGGGTCACATTTGTGACCCACTCTCAATGATGTATAGGATTTCATGTCAGATATGTTTGTACACTACTTTCACTCATGGTTTGAATTTATTTTCCTACTCTTGTTTTCTTTTAAAATTTTCTTTAAAATTTCAGTATTAAATCTTATCATTTTAAATAGCTTTCTTTTAAGTTTTACTTAATCTTACCACACTATATAAGCCACTTAAAAAAGCTTTCTCAAACTGAGTAGCAAAGCAATGAATGAAATTAAAAAAAAAATACAGATATTTTGGCGCCTGCAGCTAATTCATGATACAAATGCCAAAGCTTTCACTGCCTTTCTGTATGGATGGCACAGGCTTGCCTAGATTTCCAAGGGTAAGGTGGAATTAGAAAGAATATCATTATAAATGATTAACTCATCCAGGTCATAATGAGGATAATTATTTTTGTGTCTCTTTATCCCTCTGGGATATGGAATAATTGCATCAGCACTTTGCCAAGTAATATTTAAATCTTGTTATTGGTTGAAACAAAATGCAAATCTTTGTCTGGCCTGATTCAATATGTCCAAATGCAAAGAAAGATACAGAGAAGGTAACGCCCAGATTCACATTTACTAAGGGATTCCAAATAATGCCCTAAATGACTATTTGGAGCTCAGTTACATGCAGGTGCTAGGAGGATTTATGCTGTGAATGCCTGAAATACTTTCTCCACTGAGGGGAGATTATTAAGTACTAGTGAGCCTGAGTGTTTGGTGCCAATACTAACCATTAACTTTTGGCTCTGAGCCATGACTGTCTACTCTGCAGTGGATTCTGCCACCAAGGGGAAGGTCATTAAGGGCTGTTCTTTATTCTCGTTAGTATGTTCCAACATAATTAACAGAAGTTGTTCACCAGATGGTTTCCTTCCTGTCAGCAAGTACCTCCAGCTTAATGGGCTATGCAGGATTCTTTACTTTAAGTGGGTGAGGCGGGAAGCAAATTTAAAATATATCATCTTTGATCCTCCCACTTCTAATTAGTTCTAAAGGCTTTAGATAATAATGTAAAGGGGGAAGGGAAATGAAATCATTCTAAAAATCAAAGAATCATAGAAGCCCCACAGGAGTTTTATACATACCATGGCGGGTTTCTTCCTCCATGCTAGGTCTCTGCCCGGCACCAAGAAAAGTGCAGAAACCATTGTCAGCTTCCTATCGAAACATGTTCCTAGAGCCTTAGAGGTGAATGGATTTAAAATTCAATAATAAAATCCAATAAATGCTTACGTAGTTCCCACTGGGTCTCAGAATTGTACTGGGTGCTAAGGATACACAGCAAGACCTGGCTCCAGAGATTAGAGAGTCATGGGACGTCAGACACTGTAAACGGGAAATTTACAAGAGTGGCAAATACGGCACCGGAAATTAATGGCTTCCCACCGCACCGGTGCCGTTCCCCTCTTTGTGATAAACCCTGGTCTCATTCAGGCATGCCCTCTCATGCACATGCCACCAGGTGAAAGCGAGGCTGCTCTAAGCAGTCTTCACTGTTCCGTTCCCCTTGTAAGTGTTTGGTTTAAGAATTGGACATGGGAGTCACCTGTGGCCAGTGAAATGGAGGCTTGATTGGGAACTTCTGTGAAAGGCTTTCTTGCTCCTATGAAAGCACTAAAAGGTATGGCCTCCTTTTCTTTCATTGTTGAGGTTGTGAAACTGGAAATCACCTAGGCATATGGCGTAAAGCATAATAAACTACATTTTATTATCTCAAACTAAGTATTTTTTCTCTAAATTTTGTTATATTTAAGAAATGTTTGTATTATAAGGAAAATAATTAAAAATATCCCACTTTTATTCATGTCTCAATATTACAACTTTGTAAATCATGTGAAACAGAAACCACCCTTTTTATAACAGATGGGGAAACTGAAACTCAGTGAGACTATAATGTGATGCTCCTGGACCAAGCTATGAGCTTCTGAAGTTAAGCATACCTTCTACCCAACCATTTGATAGAGCAAAAAACTCAATCCCACAGGCCAGGGAAACAAGGTCATTACAAAACTTTTCTTCTGTCTTTTTTTTGTCATGAAAAATACTTTCTCTGTTTTCTCTTGAAGTAGACTTCTAAACTTACTTGCACTTCCCCCAAATTTTCACATGGAGAAATATTTGCATTGAAGTAAGGTGAAAATGGGCTTCCCTGGTGGCGCAGACAGTAAAGAATCTGCCTGCAATGCAGGAGACCTGGGTTTGATCCCTGAGTCAGGAAGGTCCTCTGGAGAAAGGACTGGCTACCCACTCCAGTATTCTTGCCTGGAGCACTCCATGGACAGAGGAGTCTGGTGTACTACAGTCCATAGGATCCCAGAGTCAGACACTACTAAGAGACTAACACTTTCACTTTCAAGGTGAAAAAGGCTTTCTAATGGGGGTAAAATACTATTAAAAGTCAGTCTAGAGAACCGGTGGAGGCGTAGTCACCACTGCAGCTGCCACCTCCCATCACACTGAAGCACAAGTTCTCCTTGGACATGACCTGTGAAGGCTGCTCTAACACAGTCACTCAAGTCCTCAGCCTTTGGAGTGGGAGAACTGACTCCAAGACCCTAGACTACTAGAGAACTAACCCTAGCGAGTATCAAATAGTGAGAACACACAAAGGAAACCACTTGAATACAAGACCCGCATCACCCAACCACCAGTAGCACCCTGTGCAGGATGTCTCATCTAAACAACAAACAAAACAAAAACACAGACCCAATCATCAGCAGACAGGATTACCATCTCACTCAGCCTTGCTCATCAGAGGGAAAACAAGCAAGCAAACAAAAAACTCAGCACAAATCTCACCCTATGGGAAGCTTACACAAACCACTGGACCAACCTTAGGAGGGCGGAAGCCAAAAGAAAGAAAGACTTCAACCTTCTTCAAGGAAAGAATTTAACTTTCCTTGAAGCCTGAGGAAAGGAAACCGCAAACACAATAACCTTAAAAAAATAATGAAAAGGCATAGAAATGTTTGACAAATGAAGGAATAAACTAGAAACACAGAAGTCAAAATAAATGAAGAGGAAATAGGCAAACTACCTGAAAAAGAATTCAGAATAATGATAGTGCTGCTGCTGCTGCTGCTAAGTCACTTCAGTCATGTCCGACTCTGTGCGACCCCATAGACAGCAGCCCACCAGGCTCTGCTGTCACTGGGACTCTCCAGGCAAGAACACTGGAGTGGGTTGCCATTTCCTTCTCCAATACATGAAAGTGAAAAGTGAAAGTGAAGTCGCTCAGTCATGTCAGACTCTTAGCCACCCCATGGGCTGCAGCCCACCAGGCTTCTCCGCCCATGGGATTTGCCAGGGAAGAGGACTGGAGTGGGGTGCCATTGCCTTAAAGATGATCAAAACCTTGATAACAAAATGGAGAAAATGCAAGAATCAATTAACAAAGACCTAGAAGAATTAAGAATAAACATACAGAGACAAACAACACAATTACTGAAATTAAAAATACTCTAAAGGAATCAATAGCAGAATATCTGAAGCAGAAGAACGAATCAGTGAGCTGGAAGATAAAATGGTGGAAATAACTTTTGAAGAGCAGAATAAAGTAAAAAGAATGAAATGAACTGAGGATAGTCTCAGAGACCTCTGGGACAATATCAAATGCAACAACATTCAAATTATAGGGGTCCCAGAAGAAAAAAGAGAAAAAGAAAGGGTATGACAACATTTTTGAAGAGATTATAGTTGAAAATTTCCCCAACATGGAAAAGGAAAGTCAATCAAGTCCAAGAAGAGTCCCATACAGGATAAACCCAAGGAGAAACATGCCAAGACACATACTAATCAAAGTAACAAAGACTAAACACAAAGGAAAAACATTAAAAGCAGCAAGGGAAAAGCAACAAGTAACATACAAGGGAAACCGCATACACTTAACAGTTGATCTTTCAGCAGAAACTCTGCAGGCCAGAAAGGAATGGCAGGATATATTTAAAGTATTGAAAGGGAAAAAAATCTACAACTAAGATTACTGTACCCAGAAAGGATCTCATTCAAAATTGATGGAGAAATAAAAAGCTTTTCAGATAAGCAAAAGTTAAGAGAATTCAGTGCCACCAAACCAGCTTTACAAACAATGTTAAAGGGACTTATATAGTCAAAAAATATGAGAAGAAAAAAGATCTACAAAATCAACCCCAGTTGAGAAAATGGCAATAGGAACATACATATCAATAATTACTTTAAATGTAAATAGATTAAATGCTCCAACCAAAAGATACAGACTGGCTGAATGGATACAAAAATAAGCCCCATATATATGTTGTCTACAAGAAACCCACTTCAGACCTAAAGACACATATAGATTGAAAGTCAGAGGATGGAAAAATATATTCCATGCAAATGGGAAGCAAAAGAAAGCTGGAGTAACAATCCTCATATCAGACAAAATAGACCTTAAAATAAAGAATATTACAAGAGATAAGGAAGGACACTACATAATGATCAAAGGATCAATCCAAGAGGAAGGCATAGCAATTGTAAATATCTATGCACCCAACATAGGAGCACCTCAATACATAAGACGAACACTAACAGACATAAAAGAGAAATTGACAGTAACACAATAATAGTCGGAGACTTTAACACCCCACACACACAAGTCTTAAATGATACATTAGATGAGATGGATTTCATTGATATCTTCAGGACATTCCATCCAAATACAGAAGAATACACCTTCTTCTAAAGTGCACATGGAACATTCTCCAGGATAGACCACATCTTGGGTCACAAATCAAACCTCAGTAAATTTAAGAAAGGTGAAATTGTATCAAGCATCTTCTCTGACCACAGTGCTATGAGACTAGATATCAATCACAAGAAAAACACTGTAAGAAGCACAAACACATGGAGATTAAACAACATGTTTCTAAATAGCCAACAGGTTAGTGAAGAAATCAAAAGGGAAATTAAAAAATGTCTAGAAACAAAATGACAATGAAAACATGACAACTCAAAACCTATGGGATGCAGCAAAAGCAGTTCTAAGAGGAAAGTTTATAGCAATACAATCCTACCTCAAAAAACAGGAAAAACATCGATCAGACAACCTAACTTTACACCTAAAACAACTGGAAAAAGAAAAACAACAAAAAAAAGTCCAAAATTAGTAGAAGGAAAGAAATCATTAAAGACCCGAGTAGGAATAAATGAAAAAGAAATGAAAGAAACAAGAATAGAGATTAATAAAACTAAAAGCTTGTTCTTTGAGATGATAAACTAAATTGACAAACCTTTAGCCAGACTCATCAAGAAAAAAAGAGAAAAATCAAATCAACAAATTTAGAAATGAAAAAGGAGAGGTTACAACAGACAGTGTAGAAATATGAAGGATTATAAGAGACTATTATGAACAACTATACGGCAATAAAATGGATAACCTGGAAGAAATAGAAATTATGAACAACTCAATTACAAGCACTGAAATTGAAGATGTGATCAAAAATCTCCCAAAAAACAGAAGTGCAGGACCAGATGACTTCACAGGAGAATTCTACCAAATATGCAGAGAAGAGCTAATGCCTATCCTTCTAAAACTCTTTTCAAAAAACTGCAGAGGAGGGAACACTTCCAAACCCACTCTATGAGGCCACCATCACCCCGATACCAAAACCAGACAAAGACAACACAAAAAAAGAAAACTGCAAGCTGATATCACTGATGAACATAGATGCAAAAATCCTCAACAAAATTTAGCAAACAGAATTCAGCAATGCATCAAAAAACTCATACACCATGATCAAGTTGGGTTTATTCCAGAAATGCAAGGATTCTTCAGTATACACAAATCAATCAATGTGATATACCATATTAACAAATTGAAAGATAAAAATCATATGATCATTTCAATAGATGCAGAAAAAGCCTTTGACAAAATCCAGCATCCATTTATGATTAAAACCTTTTAAAAATGGGCATAGAAGGAACCTGCCTCAACATAGTAAAGGCCATATATGATAAGCATACAGCAAACATTATTCTCAATGGTGAGAAACTGAAAGCAATCCCCCTAATATCAGGAACAAGACAAGGGTTCACTTTTGCCACTATTATTCAGCATAGTTTTGGAAGTCCTAGTTACAGCAATCAGAGAAGAAAAAGAAATAAAAGGAATCCAGATCAAAAAAAGAAGAATTAAAGCTCTCACTGTTTGCAGAGGACTTGATACTATATATAGAGAACCCTAAAAATACTATCAGAAAATTATTAGAGCTAATCAGTGAATTTAGCAAAGTTGCAGGATACAAAATCAATACACAGAAATCACTTGCATTACCAAACTCAGTCTACAGATTCAATGTGATTCCTATCAAATTACCAATGGCATTTTTCACAGAACTAGAACAAAAAATTTCACAATTAATATGGAAACACAAAAGAGCCCAAATAGCCAAAGCAATCTTGAAAAAGAAGAATGGAGCTGGAGGAATCAACCTTCCTGACTTCAGATTATAGTACAAAGTTACAGTCATCAAGACAGTATGGTACTGACACAAAAACAGAAATATAGACCAATGAAACAAGATAGAAAGCCCAGAAATAAACCCATGCACCTATGGGTACCTTATTTCGGACAAAGGAGGCAAGAATGTACAATGGGGCAAAGAAAGCCTCTTCAATAAATGGTGCTGGGAAAATGGGACAGCTACCTTTAAAAGAATGAAATTAGAACACTTCCTAACACCATACACAAAGATAAACTCAAAATGGATTAAAGGCCTAAATGTAAAACCAGAAACTATAAAACCCTTAGAGGAAAACAGGCAGAACACTCGATGACATAAATCAAAGAAAGATCCTCTATGACCCACCTCCTAGAGTAATGGAAATTAAAAGAAAAGTAAACCAGTGGGACCTGATTTTTTGCATAGCCAAAAAAGCTATAACCAAGGTGAAAAGACAACCCTCAGAATGGGAGAAAATAATAGCAAATGAAACAACTGACAAAGGATTAATCTCCAAAATATACAAATGGCTCATACAACTCAATGCCAGAAAAACAAACAACCCAATCAAAAAGTGGGGAAAAGACCTAAACAGACATTTCTCCAAAGACATACAGATGGCTAACAAACACATGAAAAGATGCTCAACATTGCTCATTATTAGAGAAATGCAAATCAAATCCACAATGAGGTATCATCTCACATTGTCAGAATGGCCATCATCAAAATGTCTACAAACAATAAATGCTGCAGAGGGTGTGGAGAAAAGGGCATGCTCTTGCACTGTTGGTAGGAATGTAAATTGATACAGTCACTATGGAAGATGGTATGGAGATTCCTTAAAAAACTAGGATTAAAACCACCATATGACTCAGCAATCCTACTCCTAGGCATATTCCCTGAGGAAACCAAAATAGAAAACGACACATATATCCCATTGTTCATTGCAGAACTATTTATGATAGCTAGAACATGGAAGCAACCTAGACATCCATCGACAGATGAATGGATAAAGAAGTTGTGATACATATACACAATGGAGTATTACTCAGCCATAAAAAGGAATGTGTTTGAGTCAGTTCTGATCAGGTGGATGAACACAGAACCTATTATACAAAGTGAAGTGAGTCAGAAAGAGAAAGATTTATCATATTCTAACACATATATATGGAATCTAGAAGAATGATACTAAAGAACTTATTTACATGGCAGCAATCGAGAAACAAATGTAGAGAACAGACTTATGGACATGGGGAGAAGGTGAGATGTATGGAAAGAGTAACATGGAAACTTACGTTAATGTATGTAAAATAGATAGCCAACGGGAATTTGCTGTATGGCTCAGAAAACTCAAACAGGGGCTCTGTATCAACCTAGAGGCGTGGGATGGAGAGGGAGATGGGAGGGAGGTTCGAAAGGGAGAGGATATATGTACACCTATGGCTGATTAATGTTGAGGTTTGACAGAACACAACAAAGTTCTGTAAAGCAATTATCCTTCAATAAAAAATAAATTAAAAAGAAAAGTCAGTCAGTCTAGATTATAATTGATCAGAAATGGTTTCAAAAGATTTTGAGATACAATCATGGCCTTCCAGTTTCATGCCTTGTGTACCATCACTCCACCTAGGAGGGATTCCAACAGTGATGCATGGGCTAAAAGGCTGAGCTATCAAAACTCTGGCCAGCGTAGTCACAGGCTTAATAATCATGTGCTGTCACTCAGTTGTGAAGGTAATTTCATTCATTCACTGCAGCTGTTAGAACTTCTTTCTTTGCAAGTGATAGAAAGCCCAACTCAACTGGCTGAAGCAAAATGGAACTATATTGGCTAAAACAGTTTAAAAATATTTAATACTTGGCTCTGACTTCAGGTGCAACTTGATTTAGGGCTCAATTTCAATCACTAGGCTTCACTTATATGCTCTCCTTTCTCTGGGGTGGCTTCGTTCTTGCTCTGAGTGGTGGTTGCACTCCATAGGCCTATTTCACCATAGTACCATGGGAAATAGGGTTTACTTCTTGGAGAGCTCAGATAAAAGTCCAGGAATTGAATTTCATTGGCCTTGACTCTATCATTATGGTATATTGAGTTATAACTTGGTCATAAATCTTCACTCTCTTGCAGCTGTGTTATATATCCACCTTCCTGCCATGGTCTCATGGTAGGCAAAGTATACTCCTCTTCCCTTGGCCATAGGCTTGGTCATACTTGCTGTTATGTGTTGCTGTGCATCTTTGGCAGGCAACATTCCCTCTCTGCTGCCTCATCTGAAAAATTGGGATTCTTCAATATAAGAAGGGTTGTTGGAGACCTTCAGAAATAATACATGTAAAACCAAGACCTTTGTAGGTACTCAATAAATACTGGCTGTCCCGATATTAGTGATGTCATTATTATTGGAATTACAGTTGATCCTTAAACAACACAGGTTTGAATTGCATGGGTCTACTTATACACTGATTTTTTTCCAAGAAATATATATATATATATATATATATATATATATATACACACACACACTATAAATGTATTTTCTACTCCTTGTGATTTTTCTTAAAGATCTTTTCTTTTCTCTGGCTTATTTTATTGCAAGAATATGATACATATAACATACAAAATATGTGTTAGTCAACTGTTTATGGTACTGCAAAACTCCTGGTCAACAGTTGGCTGTTAGTAGTTAAGTTTTGGGGGAGCCAAAAATTTTATGTGAATTTTCAACTGTGCAGAGGGTCAGCACCCATAAAGTCCATGTTATTTAAAGGTCAACTGTGTGGAGTTTATAGGAAAACTACTCTTAGCTAAGTATAAGGAAGAACACTTAGCACTGTCCAAAAATAGAATGCACTTCATAATGTCATAGTAAGTCCCTGTCTGTGGGGACTGTTCCAATAGAGGCTGGCCTTGGGGAATGGAGTACACAGGATTTTCTGGGAGTGCCAGGAGGCAACTTTATATATGATTTCTATGGTATCTTCTAATTCTTGAGATCTTAAGTTCAACGAACTGTGAAACAGCTTTATTAACACTAATTTATTAATTGAGCAAACACTGAAAGGCATTACCAGCAGGGAGTCAACATACCTGGATGTATTAGGGATAATCTGGGTTTAGACCTCCTGTCCTGGAATTATGAAAGCATCCCCTTTTCTTCTCAACAGTGTCCCAGTTTGGATGACAAAATGATATTGTTACACTGATGGTGCTTGTTTGGTCACCGAGTTGTATCCAACTCTTTGCAACCCCATGGACTGTAGTCTGCAAGGTTCCACTGTCTGTGGGATTTTCCAAGCAAGAATACTGGAGTGTGTTGCCATTTCCTTCTCCAGGGGATCTTTCTGACTAAGAGATCAAACCCACATCTCCTGCATTGCAGGCAGATTGTTGCTTTTTTAAAACCTGAAGGATAATTGCTTTACAGAACTGTGTTGGTTTCTGCCAAACATCAACATGAATCAGTCATAAGTATACATATGCCTCCTCCCTCTAGAACTTTCCTCCCACTTCCTGCCCATTCCACCCCTCTAGGTTGTTACAGAGCCCCAGTTTGAGTTCCCCTGGTTATAAAGCAAATTCTCACTGGCTATCTAGATTCTTTACTGACTGAGCCACCAGGGAAGCCCAACCGTCACACTAATTACAACTAAGTTAGTGAATAGAAGTCAAGCATATTCTTGTTAATTACTAAATAAGTTTCCCCTTTAGTGCCAGAATTACTGCTCTTCCTGGGTTTCCCTTCCTGGTGTAATGGTATTATCATCCTCCTATTAACTCAGCCTCACGCCTTTGGAAGCCACCTGAACATTTCCCTGCTGCACCTTCAATCAGTTGCCAAACCCTTTTGATCCCATCTCCAAAACGCCTCCCATTCTGCCCCTTCTTTTAAGTCTCACTACTTTAATTCAGGTCTTGTTACCTCTTGCCTGAAGCATTGTAAAATCCTCCTAACAGGCCGACCCAGTCTGTTATCCACAAACCCTGCTGCCAGTAGAAGGTGACTTTTAAAGTGTGCCACCAATCTTGCTGATAGTTTTTATTCACCTAGATAAATGAAATTACGTGTGTGTTGTCTGAGTCTTCCTGCACCACATAAAAATGTGAACTATGTGTTCAGGAGGATATGACTTAAAATGGAGAGTTTTGTGGACTACCCAGGATTCCCCTGGAGGCACTCGAGGGCATCTCAATGGTACAGGCCATTAACCTTCAGAGCAGCTGGAACCCACAGCTGAGCCAGTCCGCATGTCTCCTGCTTAGATGAGGCAAAGCTAACAAAATCAGCCCCGGACAAAGAAAACAAAGAATGGTTTCCAGGTTCAGCCCAGACTAAATCTTTAAAGGCAAGTTTTCTGAATTGCAGATGCTGATTTGCAGTAGGTATTGATTTTCCATGGAGTTGCCTCTCTCATGGGCAATGTGAACTAGCATTTTTCTGGGGTTATTTATACAATGTTGGTGAATGATTCCCTTGAGCAGCACCAGGGATATCAACTAGAACAGAAAACACCACCCCCTTCTCAGACAGGCATTCGCAGTCCTCCCACCTGGTCTCTGCATCTCCACTAGCACTGTGTTCCTTCATACACTGTGCAGACCACGTCTGCCGCTCACCTGTGTCCACATTCCCCTTCTCCCTTAACCAGGGCTCAGGGGTGCTCTTCAGGCAAAACACTCTCCCATCACCTCTAATGATGGGAGCACTCTCCATCAGTTAGGGCTCAGCTCAGACTCCACTTCTGTAAGGCTTTGCCAGATTCTCCTGGGGTCATTCATTTCCTCCTTGATGACTTTTCACTCTATGTTATCTATTTTTTTATGTAGCTACTTGCCCATTTATGTGCCTTTAAACTGTAAGCCCAGAGAGAAAAAATATTCTTCTATTCACCTTGGTGTTGTCTTTGGTGCTTGGGACATAGGGTTTTCAATGAATATTTACTTAATTATATGATATTGGAGAAGGGTATTTTAATTGGGTAGGACAACTTTCTTACCATGTGGAACTGAAGCATCTCCTAGTCTTATACCATTATTTGACCAGGACAGCAGAGTACCCCTTCTGCTGGAGAAATGTATTTGCTTTGCAGTTAACAAATGATATGAGGGCTATGTTCAACTTTTTGAATTGAGGGTTTGGAAATTTTTGAAAGCTATGGAATGCCGGAAAATACAAAGTATAAAACTAATCCTAATACTTAATTCCTTGTTATCCTAATACTTAAAATCTTTGTTTATCCTAATTCTTAAATTTGGCCTGTGATGTGTGAAGTATGCTAAAATGCATGACTGGTGGAGCAACTTGTTACGTTACTTACCTATTTGGAGCAATAACCTCTGGAGAGTATCAAATCTTCTGCAAAGTTGTTGGCCTCAATCTAAGCAATTTTGAATTACCTTATGGATTCCAGTCAGTGGGATATCAGATTGCTTCCTGTGTAGAATGCAGGTTTAAACCAACAACCACAAGGGCCTATCTTTGAAGCATAAAACACTTGGACATTAAAACTTCTTTTTGGCACTATGCCTGAGGTCAGAAATCTGCATTTTCAGCACACATCACCTGGGATTTCTCAGCACACATGGCCTGAGTTCCACATTCTCTCTCAACTTCCAAGTATGCAGCTCTGTTGGAGAGAGCCCTGTTTTGGAGTCTATGAGGAAGAGAAAGACCAAAAAAAAAAAAAAGGACCTCAACCTGGGTGACCAGTGAGAAAAATATCTTCTTGAAGTGAAAGAGTGTAGAGACCATGACAGGGTTATTAAAAAGCTATTGGAATTTCTCAAGCTGAAATTACAAAAGGTACTTGTATTAGATGAACACAGAGGGGGCTTTTCCATGAAGATAGTGAAGGTCAGACATTGGAAGAAGGTTACAGGGAGAGAGTAGAGAGGGCTGTTACGAGATTGTTTAAATTCTGACATAGAATCCCAAAGCAAAAAGTCCTAAAACAAGAAGAGATCCCTAATTTAGAATGAATAGCATGAAAGAGAAGAAACAATTAAGTAAACATTCAGCCTTTAAAGAATTATGATCAGACACGATATTTAGTTAATTTAAGAGGGGTGGTCAAGACACTGCCATGTGCCTTCTTGAAGGAGTATGAAATAGGAGCATGGCAGAGGGTGCAGGACATTGTGGGCCCAGTGGCCAAGGACCCAGAACCTGCAGGAAGTACTCAAGGGGGCCAACAGAGGAGCTGAGTATGGATGAAATCACATCCACACATGATTCTTGCCAGTCATGCCCGGAGTTCTCAATTTTCCTCCTAAAAACTTGAGACCCAGATGGGACCTTAGAGATTATTTCCTTCCACACTGTCAATTACAGAGAAGGAGGCTGCCAGCAGACAGGATGAATGGGTTGTTCTTTTACCCAGCTTGAAGAGCTGGTCTTAAATCTAACTGTTAGGTTCCTCACCTTGTTTCTTTTTTTTTTTTCCCTTGGGCACATGCCCTCAAATCAAATAGGATCCTAACCCCACGCCTCGCTTTCACCCTGGGCAAGCACTCGCCGAGGTGCTTTCAGATTTCATGCCAAAGAAAAAAGGGCAAGGATTCACAAAGGAGTCTTAAGAGAAAGCGCGTGCCAGGTGTTTTGTCATTGTCATCTTCAAAGCAACCCCAAGAGGCAGCAATCATTGACTTCATTCTACAGAAAGCCCAGAGAAGTCAAGGATTTTGTCAAAAGCAACAAAGCTAAAAACTTTGGGAGGTGACAAGAGAATTCACTCAATTCGACTTCAAAATCATTGCTACTCACCCTCGTAAGAAATCCACCCAGGGTTCCACAGCCCACCCCAACCAGAGCCAGTTCCCGATGGGCTTCTTGGAATCACCAAAGTCTGCTCTCCTCTGTCCTTCTGCTGACTTGCAGTTCCAGACCCTCAGCTCTGTGGGACTCAGTCTAACATTCACACCAGTGCTCACGCTGGATTCCTTGGTGTAGGGTGAGGAGTCTCCCTTTGGGAGCTCAGCTCTGGACACCAGCTGTCTCTTTTGGATTGGTCTTGGGAAACAATCAGATCAGGCATACCTGGACACAGGGCATCTTAGGGAGGAGGTGTGTGTGCTCTGGGGATGGGAAAATCACGTACAGGATTGGAGAGTGAGCACAGGGAAGACAGCGCCTTCCTCCCTCTTCCCATTAAAGACACAATACCTGGAGGAAGGTTTGATGTGCAGCAAGAGGGGTATAGCCAGGGCTAAAATTTAAAAAGCTTTTAACAGGTGTCTTACCCACAACATAACCCTGACCCTGGAAGTGCCTGGGCCAACCTCTCATTATTGTTGTTTAACCTGAGTTCAGTGACATTACTTTGCCAACAAAGCTCTGTATAGTCAAAGCTATGGTTTTTCCAGCAGTCATGTATAGGTGTGACATGGTGGTGGTAGTTTAGTCTCTAAGTCGTGTCTGACTCTTGCAACCCCATGGACTATAGCCCACCAGGCTTCCCTGTTCATGGGATTCTCCAGGTAAGAATATTGGAGTGAGTTGCCATTTCCTTCTCCAATGGATGTGAGAGCTGGACTATAAAGAAAGCTGAGTGCTGAAAAACTGATGCTTTTGAACTGTGGTGTTGGAGAAGACTCTTGAGAGTCCCTTGGACTGCAAGAAGATGAAACAATCAGCCCTAAAGGAAATCAATTCTGAATATTCATTGGAAGGACTGATGCTGAAGTTGACGTTCCAATACTTTGGCCACCTGATGTGAAGAGCCGACTCATTAGAAAAGACCCTGATGTTGGGAAAGATTGAAGGCAAGAGGAGAAGGGGATAACAGAGGATGAGGTGGTTGGATATGCATGAGTCTGAGCAAGCTCCAAGAGATGGTGAAGGACAGTGAATCCTGGTGTGCTACAGTCCACAGGATCGCAGAGTCACATATGACTGAGCAACTGAAAAGCAACAATCAGAGTGCAAGGCAGCTACTACAGAGAAGCTAGTAGGGAATACCATTTGATGGGTTGTTGTTGTTTAGTTGCTAAGCCATGTCCAGCTCTTTTGTGACCCCATGGACCATAGCCCACTATGTTCCTCTGTCCATGGGATTTCCCAAGCAGGAATATTGGAGTGGGTTGCCATTCCCTTCTCCAGGGGATATGCTGTGTCTCCTGCATTGGCAGGTGGATTCTTTACAGCTAAACTACCAGAGATTGTATAAATGGACATGAATCTCTTCATAAACTTGCATATTTAATGGCTTGAACCATGACTGTCGGATGGTGCAAGGAGAAGGCTACTGAGGAGAGCACGGGGTTGGCATTGAAGAGTCTGCACCCTGCCTGTTGGGGTTGCGAACAGCAGGTCCTGACTGGGTGGAATGAAGACTGGAAAGGAAAGGAGAAGTAGGTTCCTTCTGCATGAAAACTTAGTTCTCTCTGAGTCCTTTTGCATTAGGATGTTTTCAGCTAGGAATGTTAGGAAAGCCAACTGAAAGTAGCTTATACAATAAGATTACTCTTCAGCTGACATATGTGAGGAAAATCAGAAGTAGGGGGTGGGCTTCAGCTTTAGTAGATCCAGAAGTTCAGTGATGTCATCAAGGACTTAGTGTCTTTTCATCTTCCACACTGCTGTCCGCAGTGTCAGTTTAATCCTAAGGCAGTTCCTCTTGGGGCTGCGGGAGGACTGCCAGTAGCAATCAGCAGGGGAGTGTCTGCTTTCCTGTTGCTCTCTCTTAAGAGTGAGAAAGCACTTCCTCAGAAGCCTCCCAGAAAATCTCTCTTTGGTCACATGCCCATTCCTAAACCAGTCACTGTCATGAGGGATAGGATAACTCTTCAGATCGGTCAGATATACCCTTGAAGCTACGGGGAATTCCACAAACTCTGCACACCACCCATGAGCAGAGGGATGGGATGGATGTTGCCTGTCGAGCACAACATCCACTGTCCCCTCCTGACACCTAGATAGTGAAAAGCACATAGCAATGTCAACAAGTCTTTGTTGATGGAATAGAAGTCTGTATTATGAAGTGAACTTCCTACAGACAGAACTAGGTCCAGAAAGTCACTGAAGAAGAGCTGAGAGTGAGAAAGAGCATTGGGCTGGGAGCTAGAAACACTGCATTCTCTTACTTATTTTATCTTATTTATTTTTATGGCTGCACTGCAAAATGTGTGGGATTTTAGTTCCACAACTAGGGATCAAACCTGAGCCCCCTGCACTGGAAGCATGGAGTCTTAACCACTGGATAACCAGGGAAGTCCCTGCATTCTCTTCTTGACCACTTTTGACACTTAAACTTTTTATTTATTTTCATTGGAGGCTAATTACTTTACAATATTGAGGTGGTTTTTGCCATACATTGACATGAGTCAGCCATGGGTATACATGTGTTCCCCATCCTGAACCCCCCTCCCACCTCCCTCCCCATCCCATCCCTCAGGGTCATCCCAGTGCACCAGCCCTGAGAATCCTGTCTCATGCATCGAACCTAGACTGGCGATCTGTTTCACATATGATAATATATGTTTCAGTGCTATTCTCTCAAATCATCCCACCCTCGCCTTCTCTCACAGAGTCCAAAAGACTGTTCTATACATCTGTGTCTCTTTTGCTATCTTGCATATAAGGTCATCATTACCATCTTTCTAAATTCCATATATATGCATTAGTATACTGTATTGGTGTTTTTCGTTCTGACTTTCTTCACTCTTTATAATAGGTTCCAGTTTCATCCACCTCATTAGAACTGATCCAAATGTATTCTTTTTAATGGCTGAATAATATTCCATTGTGTATATGTACCACAGCTTTCTTACCCATTCATCTGCTGATGGACATCTAGGTTGCTTCCCTGTCCTGGCTATTATAAACAGTGCTGCGATGAACATTGGAGTACATGTGTCTCTTTCAATTGTGGTTTCCTCGGTGTGTATGCCCAGCAGTGGGATTGCTGGGTCATAAGGCAGTTCTATTTCCAGTTTTTGAAGGAATCTCCACACTGTTCTCCATAGTGGCTGTACTAGTTTGCATTCCCACCAACAGTGTAAGAGGGTTCCCTTTTCTCCACACCCTCTCCAGCATTTATTGCTTGTAGACTTTTGTATAGCAGCCATTCTGACCAGTGTGAGATGGTACCTCATTGTGGTTTTGATTTGCATTTATCTGATAATGAGTGATATTGAGCATCTTTTCATGTGTTTGTTAGCCATCTGTATGTCTTCTTTGGAGAAATGTCTGTTTAGTTCTTTGGCCCATTTTTTTATTGGGTCATTTATTTTTCTGGAATTGAGCTGCAGGAGTTGCTTGTATATTTTTGAGATTAATTCTTTGTCAGTTGCCTCATTTGCTATTATTTTCTCCCACTCTGAAGGCTGTCTTTTCACCTTGCTTATAGTTTCCTTCGTTGTCGACACTAACTTTTTGTGTGAACTTTGGATATTCCATATGCAAAATATATTCAATCCTGTCTTCCCCATAGTTCCAAAGGGCTGTTTCAAGATGAAAAAAGATGTACATCAAAGTCCTTTAGCTTCCTAGGAAGAAAGAAAATGTGCTAACTATTGTTATTTCATAATATTTTGTCACAAGATGGGAATTTTCCAAGTTCGTGAAAATTATCTTTTGTTAAGATAAAAATCTCCTGCTTATGACAGGTGACTAGAGTACTACTTTTAAAACTGAGCCAAAAAATAATGAAACGCTAAGCAGCATGAGGGAACCACCCATGTCTCTGAGTCGACAGTTGGCCTGTTTTTCCTGGGCTTGGACTTCATGTTTGATTTAATGAGGGCTCGACTAGAACCTCATTCTTTAGTTTCTCTGTCTGTTCTTGGGGGATTTGAGCTTGTTGTAGCAGTGGTATCAGAAAACATATCATTTTTATTAAGTCCATCAAACGGCCGACTCTCTGTCCTGGGGGCCAGATAATGCTGGTCTGTTATCGTGACTCTGTTCCAGTACTTCTCATAGCAGCTGTTTTCAAACACATTCTTGGGCTCATACTTAGAGTATGATGTTAATCCATTTGTTCATTCAGCTATCTGTTGCTGTGTAATCTTGATCACTATCAAACCCCAACATATTTAGTAGGCCTAGATCCAGCCACAGCACTGAGCTGTGCTTTGCTTAGAAGGAATTACTCAGATATGTTGTCTCTGGGTGTGATCCTCAGTGGCCTCAGGGAGCTCTCTCTGTGCTTCATTCTTTCACAACTACATATACCACCTGCAACTCTTATTTTTTAAAAGCACTTCATTACACTCATGATGATCATGTTAGTATAGGTCACCATGTTGGACTTCCAAGCCTCCAGATGCCCCAGGAGTCCTTGGGAGAGGTTAATTTATAAGCCCTGTAGGTTCTTCACAAGACTGGAAAAACCTAAGCTTGACAGTAAGAAGCCAGTGTTGGGGCCAGTGTCCACTTGCTACCCACCTATCCTTCACCATGGCTCTTCAGCTCCTTTATTCAGCCACAAGCCTAAAATTTCTAGATCCTGTCCTCCCTTCTATTCTATTATGATCTTGTCTGTATATCCCATAATCTGTAAATTACCAGGTTAACTACCACCAATAAACTCTAAATAAACTAAAAGGGGGGAAAGAGGAAAAGAAAAATTATTTTTAAAATAGAAATTATATATATGGAAAAAATACAGGTCCACATATCTGAAGTTGGTTAAAAGTATAGTTAGTATTTATGATTTTCCAATTTTGTGTTCTCTTTGCTTTCCGGCAGTTTTTGTCTTAAAGGAGTTTTTTTCATACCTTCATACCTGAAAATTCTGAGACCTTGATGGTTTTGCTTATTTAGAGTTACTGTAATCTTACATTAAGTTTTCTAATCTTTGGAAACTAATGCTATTTCTTCCCTAAATGTTATTAGAATTCACTAGGGATGACATCTGGGCCTGGAGTTTTCTTTCTGGAAAGTTATATCACAGATTCAGTTTATTGAGTACATATAGAGT
Source organism: Ovis canadensis (assembly GCF_042477335.2). Classification (NCBI taxonomy): domain Eukaryota; kingdom Metazoa; phylum Chordata; class Mammalia; order Artiodactyla; family Bovidae; genus Ovis; species Ovis canadensis. The sequence goes on from NC_091251.1 coordinate 76,595,695, forward strand.
CATTTCAGATTTTTAAAATTTTTTCTTGAGTTTATTTTGGTAACTGTTTTCCTTGGATATTGTGTGCTTTTTCAGAATATGAACATTGTTGTATCTTTTTAATGTTGTAGGATCTAGAAGATAAGCTGATGTGAGAATCACAAATTGCATTTAGCTGTTATGATGCAATTTTCATTAGCATTTAGTCTGAAATATTTTCTGCTAAGAATTCTTTCATCCACAGATTGTTTGTAAGTATAGTGCTTAATTCCCAAACATTTAGGTATTTCTAGTTATTCAGAGGTTACTGATTTCTAAGTTAATTCCAGTATGGCCAGAGAATATATTCTGTTGACTTCCATCTTTTGAAATACATTAAAACTTGTTTCATGGTTCAGAAAGGCCAATTTTAGGAAATCTGTGTGCTTTTGAAAAGAATTTGTATTCTGCATTTGTTGAGTGTAGTGTTCAATATATATCAACTGGGTCACATGTTTTCAGACCTTCCACATATTCACTATATTTTTCTCTCTATTCTTTCAGTACTGAGTGAGATAGATTCTGGATGTGTCTAGTTCTCTTATCTTATGAAATTTTGCTTTATATAATTTGAAGGTATGCTCTTAGGTACAAACAAATTTAGAATTGTGACTTCCTTATGGATTGATCCTTTTCTACCGTAAGTTTTCCCTATTAGCCTCTTATAGCTTTAGTCATATTTCTTGGCCAGTTGTACTTTGTAACTATTATAGCAAGAGCAGCTTTTTTTGGTTAATATTAACACTGCATCTATATTATCTCATTCTTTCACTTTCAATGTTTATTTTCCCTTATATTTAAGATACTGTCTTTTTTAAGTAGCATGTACTTGAGTTTTGTGGTTGGTTTTAATTCAGTCTTTTTAAAAAATCTTGATATTTTAATTGAATTATTTTAATATAATTACTCACATATTTGGATTTATGACTATCATTTTACTATTTGTTCTATCCTATAATCTTCTTTTCTGCCTTCTTGCATTCTTTTTTATTAATGAAGCATCTTTTACTGATTTATTTTCCCTTCTATTAGTTTGTTGTTTATGGTTTGAAAGAGTCAATATTCAATTAGATATGACAACATAATTTCTCCATTCTTTGACCTTTTTTTCCTCTTCTATTTTCATGCTTTTTCTGATATTATATTTCTTTTGCTTAAAATTTTATTTTATTATATTTTTGACTGCAAGTCTGCTGGTGATGAATTTTCACAGCTTTTGGGTTCTGGAATTGCCTTAATTTTCACCTTCAAATTTTTAACAAATTTTATTTCAATTAATTAATTAATTTTAAAGATTTTTTTTTTAGAGTGGTTTTAGGTTCTCAGCATAATTGAGGAAAGGGTACAGTGATTTTCCAAATAGGACTGCCCCTAAACATGTATGGCCTCCCCCATTATCAACATTTTCCACCAGAGAGGTACATTTATTTCAAGTGATAAACCTATATTGACACAGCAGAATAACACAAAGTCCACAGTTTACATTTTGAGCCACCCTTGATGTACATTCTAGAGGTACGGACAATGTATAATGGCATGTATCCATCCTATGGTATCATGCAGGGTATTTTCACTGCCCTAAAAATCCTCTGTGTTATGCTTGTTCTTTCTTTCCCCCTCCCTCCAGTCTCTGGCAACCATGATCTTTCAATAAAAAATTTTCCATAAATTTGCGGTTTATAGAATGTCTTATAGTTGGATTACACCCTGTGTAGTCTTTTCAGATTGGCGTCTCTCACTTAGTAATATGCATTTAAATTTCCTCCATATCTTTCCATAGTTTGGTATCTCATTTCTTTTTATTTTTAAATAATGCATGTGTGTGAATGCACCACAACTTATTCATCCATTCACCCAGTGAAAGTCACATTGGTTGCTTCCAAGTTTCGGCAATTATGAATAAAGTTTCTGTATGCCGCAGTGTGCAGTGTTTGTATGTATGTACACAAGTTCTCTACTTTTTTTGGCAAATACAAAGGAGCATGATTGCTGGATTGTACAGTTAAGACTATGGTTGGTTTCATAAGAAACTGCTAAACTATCTTCCAAAATGGCCATACCAGTTTACATTTCCTTCAGCAATGAATGAGAGTTACTGTCACTCCCAATCCTGTTAGCATTTGGTGTTGTCAGTGTTCTCGATTTTGGCTCTTCTAATAGGTATATAGCAGTATCTCTTTGTTATTTTAATTTGCATTTACCCAATGACAGATAATGTGGAACATCTTTTCACATGTTTTTTTGCCATCTATATTTCTCCTTTGGTGGGGTGTCTTTTAAGGTCTTTGGGTCATTCAGTTTGAACTTTGAGGGACATTTTCATTGTGTGTAGGATTTCTGAATGGTGGTTACTATTTCAACACTTAAAAGATGTCATTCTGAGCTTCCCTGAGGGTTTAGTGGTTAAGACTCCATGCTGCCAATGCAGGGGGTGCAGGTTCAATCCCTGGTCAGGGAACTACAATCCCACATGCCGTGCAGTATGGCCAAAAAATAAAAAATGAAAAAAAAATAATAAAAGATACCATTTTTTGGTCTTCTATTTTCTACTCTTTTTGTTACCTTTGGTTCTTTCAAAGTAATTTGGCCTTGTCCCCACTTTGATTGCTTTGAAGATTTTCTTGTATTTGAGTTTTGCTGGTTTCTTTTTCAAAACAATTTTTACCTGGGTCTCTTTAATTATTCACTTGAATTTTGAAGCATTCTAGAATCTATAGCTTTTATCCATTTTAGGCAATTCCCTCCCTTTGTCTAATATTTCTTCTGCTACATTTGCTCTCTTCTCCCATAACTCCATTTGTGCAAGTGTTAGGTCATTTACCCTATCCCATTTTGCCCATTCTTTCTTCTGCTCTGTTTTAATAAGGATAATTTTATTGACTTATCCACCAAATAATTGCTTTTCCTTTTCTTGTACTTGTGCTTTTATATCTATTTCCTGTATTCTTAATTTCACTTGTATATCTGTTAATTTCATTAGATTCTTTTTAAATAGATAGTTTTCTGGTAAAACTTTGTATTTTGCCTTTAATCTTATAGAATATATTAATCACAGTTTTAATGTCTATATCTCCCAAATTTAATACCTGGATCCCTGTGCATCTATTTCTATTTTCTTTCCTTCTCGATTCCATTCTTTGATGATTTTTATTGAATGTTGAATATTGTATAAAATATATTATAGAAGATTTACATGATGCTATCCTTTAAAGAGAGTTTTCTTTAGCTTTTTGGCAGGTAATTACAATAGGATCAAATCACTTAATCTAATCAGGGACTATTCTTTAAGGTTAGGCTTCAGTCATTGTAAGGTTTGATTTATTTCAAGTGTTTCCTTATTTCCAGGGTATAGTGTTTTGGGAGATCCCAAAGCTGCTGATATTTATCAGAGAGCTCTACCTGTTAGAACCTGAACTCCAATTTTGATCTCCTCGGTTCTATGAAACTATTGATAGTTCTGGTTAATATCTCAGCCTCTTAGCCTCCATTTATTGCCTGTAATCTCCATCTCTAGGCTTGTGCTATTTATGAATGCCTCTAGGAAAAAAGCAGTAGAATGCCTGGCTCATTTTAAGGTATTTTCCTTTCATTTAAGATTTTGAACCTCAAAATCTGGCTGTTGTAGTAGTCTTGATTTCCAATATGTGACTTCCCATCCTGTGTGACAACTAAAGTTCTACCTAGTTTTCTGACTTTTCACAGCTACTTTTCATTCAGTTTCTCAGTCTCACCAGCCCATTGCTCATACGTCAGCAAATGCACCAAAAGAAAAAGAGCAAAGAATATCTTGACTCACCACAATGTGTTTTCCTTCCCCCACATCTCATCTGTTTTGATGGTTCTCTGATGTCTTCTTATTCAGTCGCTCAGTCATGTCCGACTCTTTGCAACCCCATGGACTGCAGCATGCCAGGCTTTCCTGTCCTTCATTATCTCCCTGAGTTTGCTCTAACTCATGTTCATTGAGGCCATCCAACCATCTCATCCTCTGTCACCCTCTTCTCCTCTTGCCCTTAATCTTTGAGCGCAAGTATCAGGGTCTTTTCCAATGAGCCAGTTCTCTGCATCAGGTGGCTAAAGTATTGGAGCTTCAGTTTCAGCATCAGTCCTTCCAATGAACATTCAGGACTGATTTCCTTTAGGATTGACTGGTTTGATCTCCTTGCAGTCCAAGAGACTCTCAAGAGTCTTCTCCAACACCACAGTTCAAAATTATCAATTCTTCAATGTTCAGCTTTCTTTATGGTCCAACTCTCAAATCCATACAAGACTACTGGAAAAACCATAGCTTTGACTAGACAGACCTTTGTCAGCAAAGTAATGTCTCTGCTTTTAAATATGCTGTATATGTTTGTCATAGCTTTTCTTCCAAGGAGCAAACATCTTTTAATTTCATGTATACAGTCACCATCTGAGCATGGCCCCTTCCATCAGAACAAGACCCGGATTCCCCCACAGTCAGTCTCTCCCATCAGAAAGCCTCCACAGGTCTCTTATTCTTATCTATCAGAGGGAAGATAGAATGAAAACCACAATCACAGAAAACTAACCAAACTGATAACATGGATCATAGCCTTGTATAACTCAATGAAACTATGAGCCATGCCATGAAGGGCCACCCAAGATGGACAGGTCATGGTGGAGAGTTATGACAAAATGTGGTCCACTGGAGAAGGGAATGGCAAATTACTTTGTCACGGCTTTGTAGACTGGGCCCTGGGGACTGGCGTTGATGAGAAGGATGCAGGGGACCCAAGTCTTGAGTGAAACAAGGGTGCTTTATTTGCAGAAATGCATGTTTATATATCTTCATACAAAGCAGCCTTTTTTTGGGGGGGGTCATAAGTTGTACTATATATATATATATTTTTTTTAATTTTAAAATCTTTAATTCTTACATGCGTTCCCAAACATGACCCCCCCTCCCACCTCCCTCCCCACAACAACTCTCTGGGTCATCCCCATGCACCAGCCCCAAGCATGCTGCACCCTATGTCAGACATGGACTGGCGATTCAATTCTTACATGATAGTTTACATGTTAGAATTCCCATTCTCCCAAATCATCCCACCCTCTCCCTCTCCCTCTGAGTCCAAAAGTCCGTTATACACATCTGTGTCTTTTTTCCTATCTTGCATACAGGGTCGTCATTGCCATCTTCCTAAATTCCATATATATGTGTTAGTATACTGTATTGGTGTTTTTCTTTCTGGCTTACTTCACTCTGTATAATTGGCTCCAGTTTCATCCATCTCATCAGAACTGATTCAAATGAATTCTTTTTAACAGCTGAGTAATACTCCATTGTGTATATGTACCACAGCTTTCTTATCCATTCATCTGCTGATGGACATCTAGGTTGTTTCCATGTCCTGGCTATTATAAACAGTGCTGTGATGAACATTGGGGTACACGTGTCTCTTTCAATTCTGGTTTCCTCGGTGTGTATGCCCAGCAGTGGGATTGCTGGGTCATAAGGTAGTTCTATTTGCAATTTTTTAAGGAATCTCCACACTGTTCTCCATAGTGGCTGTACTAGTTTGCATTCCCACCAACAGTGTAGGAGGGTTCCCTTTTCTCCACACCCTCTCCAGCATTTATTGCTTGCCATACAAAGCAGCTTTAAGCAGTTAAAAGAATTGAGCAAAAACAAAGCCAAGCATATAACAATCTTCAAAGGGCCAGAAAGCATTCCATATCCTGAGTAAGAGGGGCATAACTGAATAAATTACCTTTAAGTAAAAGGTCACTGAAGGGAGTCACTGCAAGGAATCCAAGCAGGCGCCCCTTCTCATGATCTCAGTCCTGAGAACTGCGTGCAGCTCTGCTCACTCCTGTTTTCCAGGAACTGATAAGGAATAGAGAGTCCTTGAGAAACACCACACAAAAGAAGAAAATAACATATTGCATCCCTTAAAGTTGAACGTCCCCTGAAACCACTTCATTGTTTTTGTCTTGAGAACCCCATGAATAGTATGAAAAGGCAAAAAGATATGACAATGAACGATAAACTGCCCAGGTCAGCAGATGCCCAATATGGTACTGAAGAAGAGTGGGGAAATAATTCCAAAAAGCATGAAGAGATGAAGTGAAAGCAGAAACAACACCCAGTTGTGGATGTTACTGGTGATGGAAAGCAAGTCTGATGCTGTAAAGAACAATATGGCATAGGAACCGGGAATGTTAGGTCCATGAATCAAGGTAAATTGGAAGTGGTCAAACAGGAGATGATAAGAGTGAACATCAATATTTTAGGAATCAGTGAACTAAAATGGACCAGAATGGGTAAATTTAACTCAGATGACCATTATATCTAGTACGATGGGCAAGAATCCCTTAGAATAAATGGAGTAATCCTCACAGACAACAAAAGGGTCCAAAATGCAATACTTGGGTACAATCTCAAAAATGACAGAATGATCTCTGTTCATTTTCAAGGCAAACTATTCAAAATCACAGTAATTCAAGTCTATCCCCCAACCAGTAATGCCAAAGAAGCTGAAGTTGAATGGTTCTGTGATGACCTACAAGACCTTCTAGAACTAACAACAACAACAACAACAAAAAGTCCTTTTCAGCATAGGGGAATGGAATGCAGAAGTAGGAAGTCAAGAGATACCAGGAGTAACAGGCAAGTTTGGCTTTGGAATACAAAATGAAGCAGGGCATTATGGGTTAGTTTGATTTCCTCAGCCATTGGGATGTATCATCTGAATGCTGTGGTCCTAAAATACAAGAGACTCATAATCTGTTAAAATAAATTTAGAAGATAGAACTTTTGATTACTTATACATACAATGAAAAGATATTGATTAAACCATCCTTGAATAATATTAAAAAAAAAAACAAAAAAAACAAAATGAAGCAGGGCAAAAGCGAACAGAGCACTGGTCATAGGAAACACCCTCTTCCAACAGTAAAGAGATGACTCTACACATAGACATCAGCAGATGGTCAGTTCAATACCAAAATCTGATTAGTTATATTCTTTGAAGCCAAAAATGGAGAAGCTCTACACAGTCAGCAGAAACAAGACCAGGAGTTGACTGTGGCTCAGATCATGAACTTATTGCCAAATTCAGACTTAAATTGAAGAAAGCAGGGAAAACCACTAGACCATTCAGGTGTAACCTAAATCAAATCCCTTATGATTATACAGTGGAAGTGACAAATAGATTCAAGGGATTGGATCTGATAGAGAGCCTGAAGAACTATGGACAGAGGTTCATGACATTGTACAGGAGGCAGTGATCAAAACCATCCCCCAGAAAAAGAAATGCAAAAGGGCAAAAGGGTTGTCTGAGAAGGCTTTACAAATAGCTGAGAAAAAAAGAGAAGTGAAAGGCAAAGGAGAAAAGGAAAGATATACCCATCTGAATGCAGAGTTCCAAAGGAGAGCAAGGAGAGATAAGAAAGTCTTCCTCAGCGATCACTGCAAAGAAATAGAGGAAAATAATAGAATGGGAAAGACTGGAGATCTCTTCAAGAAAATTAGAGATACCAAGGGGACATTTCATGCCAAGATGGGCACAATAAAGGACAGAAATGGTATGGATCTAAGAGAAGAAGAAGATATTAAGAAAAGGTGGCAAGAATACACAGAAGAACTACACAAAAAAATCTTAATGACCCAGATAACCACAATGGTGTGATTACTCATCTAGAGCCAGACATTCTGGATGGCAAATTCAAGTGGGTGTTAGGAAGCATAACTACAAGCAAAGCTAGTGGAGGTGATGGAATTCCAGTTGAGCTATTTCAAGTCCTAAAAGATGATGCTGTTGAAGTGCTGCATTCAATATGCCAGCAAATCTGGAAAACTCAGCAGTGTCTACAGGACTAGAAAAGGTCAGTTTTCATTCCAATACCAATGAAGGGCAATGCAAAAGAGTGTTCAATCTACCACACAATTGCACTCATCTCACATGGTAGCAAAGTAATGATCAAAATTCTCCAAGCAAGGCTCCAACAGTATGTGAACTGAGAACGTCCAGATTTTCAAAGTGGATTTAGAAAAGGCAGAGGAACCAGAGATCAAATTGCCAACATCCACTGGATCATAAAAAAGCAAGAGAGTTCCAGAAAAATATCTATTTCTGCTTTATTGACTATGCCAAAGCCTTTGACTGTGTGGATCACAAGAAACTGTGGAAAATTCTGAAAAAAAAATAGAAATACCAGACCACCTAACCTGCCTCTTGAGAAATCTATATGCAGGTCAGGAAGCAACAGTTAGAACTGGACATGGAACAACAAACTGGTTCCAAATAGGAAAAGGAGTACGTCAAGGCTATATATTGTCACCCTGCTTATTTAATTTCTATGCAGAGTACATCATGAGAAACACTGGGCTGGAGGAAGCACAAGCTGGAATCAAGATTGCTGAGAGAAATATCAATAACCTCAGATATGCAGATGACAGACGCCCTTATGGCAGAAAGTGAAGAGGAACTAAAGAGCCTCTTGATGAAAGTGAAAGAGGAGAGTGAAAAAGCCGGCTTAAAAATCAACTCTCAAGAAACTAAGATCATGGCATCTGGTCCCATCATTTCATGGCAAATAGATGGAGAAACAATGGAAACAGTGATAGACTTTATTTTCTGATGCCTTAAAACCACTTTAAAACATGCTCAAGCTTTTCTAATGGTCAGTGGCGGTGGGGGTGGGGGAGATTAATCTATATGATAGGCTCCATAAACAGACATGGAATTCTCTCATTAACTTTTCTGGGCATGACAATACTTAACAGAAAATCTAGATGGTTTCCTTCTACAGTCCCTTGCCACTGTTACGTGGCAACGACCCTCTCTAGTCAGGCTCTACTACCTCAGTTAAGTCTCGAGATCTACCATTTCTTTAGGATGTTTTTCCATTAAAAAAAAAAAAAGCATATAACCAAGTGCTGATCTTGGTTTCTGATCCATATGAAACAATTGTTTTGTGTCCATGTTGAATAATTCCTTCCTTTGGTGCCAAAATCACTAACAGAGTAGAGTCCATTGTTTTAGAGATGGTAGAGTAAAACTTTGTAAATGAATTATTACACATAATAATGAGAGCTAATACCCATCTTTCATACTGTGGTTCCAAGACCAATGTATTCTGGCTATAGGAGAATCATCACTTTTATTGGCTATATGATCAGAGAATAAACCACATTCCCAAAATTACCACTCCAGCCCATAAGGTTGTATATTGTGTTCCAGTTGATGTTGTTACCAGCTCTAAAGTAGATCATCCAACTGTCCTGTGAAGTCAACTCTTCTTTATATGAGGTTTATAGAACATTAGCATAAATCATTTGTTGTCAAGTAGGGTGATTTACCCTATAGGGAACATTTTGTAATGTCTGGAGACTTTTCTTATTGTCATGATTTGTGGAGTGGGGAAATACTATTGACTGGCCTCTAGTGAATAGAGGACAGAGATGATACCAATCATTCTTCTATGCACAGCACAGTCTAGGGCAGTCTATGTAAAGTCTATGTAAAGATCTATAAGTTTAACAAAAATGTTTTTATATCTGAATCTGACCTAAGGCAGTCTATGTAGGGGTCTGTAAGTTTAATAAAAATATTCTTATATCTGATCCTTCTAGTTGGAGAGTCTGGATGCTAGTAGGTAATACCTGGAAAAAAGTTGTAATCATAGCTACTGAAAAGCGACACAATTTTGTGGCAATAATAGGAGAGTAACAATCATAGCACATGAGAAAGAAATACCTTCAGCTCTGCCGGGTATGGGGAGGGATGGACGATTCTGTCAGATTCACCTCATCACAGAGAGAAGTCAGTTTATATCAGTCCCTATTTTGCAAGGGACCTCACAATGGACACAAAGCTTTCTTTCTGGAAGCACCAGGCTTGGCTTTGCCTCCTTCTCCAAAGAAAAATGACTTGCATCTGTCTTAGAGGTATTTTGAGAGGCCTTCAAGCATTTAAGGAAATATCATCATATAGACTCTTGATAAGTGCAAAATTCTCTGTAAGATGAGGCTACCCTTGTTCATCAAGTGGAGTTTCCCAGAGAGATAAGTGATTTATCACTCCTCGTGGGCAGGTATCCCCATGAAAGGAGTCATCCAATTAGAAAAGGTGATACAAAATGTATTCCTAGCTTTAGCTGAAGTGACCAATGACACAATTGGCCATGAAAGGCACTCAGGGAAGCCCTGACTCCCTAGTCATGATTGTTTTGGATGACAGAATTGCCCTAGAATTTCTGTCTGTGGGCCATCGAGGCAAATTCTTTAATTTGCAGGCTAATTCATCCTGCTGTGCCTGGATCAGTTCTGCAAGCCTAGCAGAACAGTCAAGAGAGAGACATAAGGAGAAAGCCCACTTGGCTTTCTAAGGTGACCCTGATGGTTGCTGCAATTTGTTCAGAAGGTTGGGTCTGGAATCCTGGAGAGCAAGGTTGAGATATCAATACTGTGTGTTGGCCTCATCCTGCTACTTGGAAGCCTCAAATGAAATGCACTGTGAGGTAAGGTGAATGGATTTGGTCCCAGTGTCTGTCATTCAGATTCATCGGAGTGGCCAAATAGAGTGGCACGTTCATGGGAAAATTTGCCAGAAGCTAAGACAGTGTAAAACGGCAGGTGGATATCATTAGGTGATAACACTCCATGGGTCACTTGTATTACTGCATGTCTTGTGAGCAAGGCACTGTCTGCCTTTGCTCCATATTGTCTAATCTGTTTGTATACCAAACAGCCTTAGAAACTAGAGATAGTGTCTCCCAAACAAAAGGCAGATATGCTTACAGTTCATTATTAAAGATTTGGGTTTTCTCACCTCAGCATTTCTCTTTTACAACGCAACCTACTTCACGAGTATGTATCCATCTGGGTCCAACTGCATGACCTCCGAGGAAACGGAAGGCAGGGTGGCCTGCTGCAAATTTACTCATGCTGCTTGATATACTGTGAATTTAAGCAGTTCCTTGTCTTTAATTCAGAAGTTTCATGTCTTCTGCCATCGTTCATGAAATACTAGCAAGCCAACTTGTACGTCAGATAAAATCTCAGACCATGCAGAGTTCTCGACACCTACAGAAGCCAGGAACACATTTTATTGTAGTATCTCCCACCAGCCTTTTCAGCCTGTACTCCACAGTGACACTCTTCATAGATGCTGGCACTTTCTCTACCAACATACTTCTCAATGTTTTGGTGAAAGCATTATCTCCTCAGCCCTCTCAGAGGACATATTTAAAAGAGGGTGAGTAAATAGTCCACAGTGAGTTCCCTCCCTAAGTCTTCAGACTTTACTTTGTGATTAGTCACAAAGTGAAAACCTGGGTTATTTTATTTTCCAAAAATTTGTCAAAATTTTTGATGCATTGATGATTTCTCCCTATTTTTATCACTGGTATGGAGTCAGCCTCTTGTAGGTCTTCCAGTCATCTCAGTAGATTGACAAGGGAGGCAGGCTGTGTCCTCGGTCTCCCATTTTGAATCGGGAGTCCTTCATTCAGTTCCTACCCCAATACTCCGCTGGAATATTCTAGTAAAAGTTATCTTTGCCCTACAAATTGCCAAATCTAACTGGCCCATTCTTGGCTTATTTAACTTGATCTTTCTGGAACCTGATATTGTTGATGATTTTCCTTCTTGGAAAACCCTCAACCTTTCCCTTCAGATACTTAACACTTTCTTGATCCTTTGACTTCTTTTCCTCAGACTGTCTCATAAGATTCCATGTTTTCTTCTAAACCTCCAAAATGCTAGTGTTACCAAGTTTCAATCTGTGTCCTTTCTTTTCTACATTTAGCAAGAAAAATCAAAGGAAATAAGACTAAAATGGGAATTGGATGCCTCATCAACAATCCTGGATACTAAAATGTGAGTCAATACTTCAAACCCATACAAGAAAATAATTTCCATTTAGAATCCTATGCCCAACAAAATTGCTGGTACAAAATAAGATCACATTCAAGCATGCAGAGACAGACACAGACATTAATGCAAGCTGTATGCTTATAGCTTCCAAATCTACATAATTAGCCCAGATTTTAATGCTTAGTTCCTGACTTGTTTAATTACCCATTAAATAGTTCCATCTGGGTATCTCAAAAATTCCCTAAACTTCATATGTTCAAAAGCGAACTAAATAACCTACCTGATAAAAGGTATTCACTGTATTATATTCTTGATCTCAGCAAATTAAATTATTATGCACCCATCAGACTTTCATTACCAACACCAGTAAGTAATCAAGTCTTCTCAAATCTACAAACTATTTCTCACTGCTATTCTTTCCCTTTTATTTCACTATTGCTCTCTTAATTCACATTTTCATAATTTCCTGTCTAGCCTTCCTACCTCCAAAGTTGACCTACTTAAGTCTACCCCCTACCCTATAGCAAGAATGGTCTTTCTACAAGGTATGTATGGTCATATCTCTCTTTCAATTCAAAGAATCATTTTCCAGTTCTTGATTTGATTATCTGTCTCCAGACCATCTTCTTACCTCTTCCTATTCTCCACTTCACCTTCCTTGTTCCAACTACACTAAATCATAGCGTATTTGTAGCTCTCTAATGCTGTTTCCACCACACTTATGGCAGAAAGTGAAGAACTAAAGAGCCACTTGATGAAAGTGAAAGAGTAGAGTGAAAAAATTGGCTTAAAACTCAACATTCAGAAAATTAAGATCATGGCATCTGGTCCCATCATTTCATCGCAAATAGATGGGGAAACAATGGAAATAGTGACAGACTTTATTTTTGGGGATTCCAAAATCACTGCAGATGATGACTGTAGCCATGAAATTAAAAGATGATTGCTTTTCGGAAGCAAGGACCAACCTAGACAGCATATTAAAAGACAGGGACATTACTTTGCCAACAAAGGTCCATCTAGTCAAAGCTTTGATTTTTCCAGTAGTCATGTATGGATGTGAGAGTTGGACTGTGAAGAAAGCTGAGCACCGAAGAATTGATGCTTTCAAACTCTGGTGTTGGAGAAGACTCTTGAGAGTCCCTTGGACAGCAAGGAGATCCAACCAGTCCATCCTAAAGGAAATCAATCCTAAATATTCATTGGAAGGACTGATGCTGAAGCTGAAACTCCAATACTTTGGCCACCTGATGCAAAGAATTGACTCATTTGAAAAGACCCTGATGCTTCGAATGATTGAAGGCGGGAGGAGAAGGGGATGACAGAGGATGAGATGGTTGGATGGCATCACAGACTCAATGGACATGAGTCTGAGTAAGCTCCAGGAGTTGGTGATGGACAGGGAAGCCTGGTGTACTGCAATCCATGGGGTCTCAAAGAGTCAGACACAACTGAGCAATTGAACTGAACTGAATGCTGTTTCATGCCCCCATCTTTTTCCTTCCATTGTTCCTATTGCCAAAAAAAAAAAAAGGCTCTGTTCTGCTGGTGATAATAGCCTAATCACCCTCCAAGTCTTAATGGAAGCATCAGCTTTTCTAAAGAAATTTTCTGAATCTCCATGCAATCCTGCCATTCTGTACAGATATCTATTTACATTTTGCATGTCTCTAGCAGCCATGAAATTAAAAGACGCTTACTTCTAGGAAGAAAAGTTATGACCAACCTAGATAGCATATTGAAAAGCAGAGACATTACTTTGCCAACAAAGGTCCGTCTAGTCAAGGCTATGGTTTTTCCAGTAGTCATGTATGGATGTGAGAGTTGGACTGTGAAGAAAGCTGAGCGCTGAAGAATTGATGCTTTTGAACTCTGGTGTTGGAAAAGACTCTTGAGAGTCCCTTGGACTGCAAGGAGATCCAACCAGTCCATTCTAAAGGAGATCAGCCCTGGGTATTCTTTGGAAGGAATGATGCTAAAGCTGAGACTCCAGTACTTTGGCCACCTCATGTAAAGAGTTGACTTGTTGGAAAAGACTCTGATGCTGGGAGGGATTGGGGGCAGGAGGAAAAGGGGACAATGGAGGATGGGATGGCTGGATGGCATCACCGACTCGATGGATGTGAGTTTGAGTGAACTCCCAGAATTGGTGATGGACAGGGAGGCCTGGCATGCTGCGATTCATGGGGTCACAAAGAGTCGGACACGACTGACTTACTGAACTGAACTAAACTGAACTGAACTAAACTGAGTATGCCCTGGAAATACTTACTAATATGCTTCCTCTCTACTAGACTGGGAATTCCTTAAAATCATGAACCATGTCTTGCTTATATTTATATAATCAGCATAGTATTTGGCATAGTCAATATCTATAAATGAATGGATAAATAAGTGAGAGAAGCTGATGCTTGGACACCAGATGAGATGAGAAGCCCACAGTAGGCACCACTCAGGCCTAGACATTCCTTATCAGTGCTGGCACAATGAAAAACTCAGCCAGAAAACCAGATTACATACAAGGAGAAAGAAGAAAAGGAAAGGGTAGAAGCCTGGGGTAATTGATCAATTAACCAGATGTGGCAATTAGTTAGTGACTACTTTGGCCACCTCAGGTGAAGAACTGACTCATTGGAAAAGACTCTGATGCTGGGAGGGATTGCGGGCAGGAGGAGAAGGGGACGACGGAGGATGAGATGGCTGGATGGCATCACTGACTCAATGGATGTGAGTCTGAGTGAACTCCGGCAGTTGGTGATGGACAGGGAGGCCTGGTGTGCTGCGATTCATGGGGTCACAAAAAGTCGGACACGACTGAGCAACTGAACTGAACTGAAGATAACTCAGATTTGGCTGCAAATCATTAGCTCAGACTACATACACCTGAATGGAATAGGATAAACTGTCCTAGAAACAGATGAAAAAGTTTTCAGTCATGGAAAATGAAAGTTATTTCTCCACATATGTGTCCTAATGTGTACATTGCATCTTCCCACTTCTACGCTCAGCTATCCGTATATGTATATGGCAACCACATATCCCCAACGTTCCATAAAAGCTGTAAATTGAATTGGGCTTCCCCAGTGGCGCTCATGGTAAAGAACCCACCTGTCAGTGCAGGAGATGTAAAAGATGTGGTCAGGTGTAAAAGATCCCTGCGTCAGTAAGATCCCCTGGAGGAGGGCATGGCAACCCACTCCAGTATTCTTGCCTGGAGAATCCCAGGACAGAGGATCCTGGCGGGCTATTGTCCACAGGGTCGCAGAGTTGGACATGACCTAAGCTGCTTCACTCACTCACTCACTCACTCTCTCCTAACTTGAACAGTCTTGTTTCTTATGATTGCATCAATTCTGCAGTGCCATGAACTCCACGTTTTGGTTCAGAAAATACTACATACTGAGTTCCACTATTGACTTGCCCCCCCACCCACTACCGCACACCAGGGAAAAGAATAGGTGGTAAATTACATTTTGCTTTCAAGACTTGTTAGCTGTGACACTTGCATTGTCAGAAATTTTATAAGGAACATGTTGTACAGATTTATATGCTTCAATGTTGGAGAGCTGAGACACATTTAAATTTGCACATTGGTCCTTTGGGAGTGACAGCCTGCACTGTTTCTCCATTTGTTTCATCATTTCATTAGTAATTGTGCATAACAAATGTGATCCTCAAGTGAAAAATGATGATAGGGGTAGAAACATACTATTAACCCTTCAGGGAAGCTTTTAGAAAAGCCAAGGTTAGTTAAGGTCTTCAGTCAAATTAGCCTCTGAAAGTCTACATATAAATAAAAACAAACAGGGAAGCTCAAGGACCTCTTGGGTGGTTGGAAGAAGGAGGAAAGCTGTAATTAAGTTTCCTTTGTCATCAACTGTTTCTCAGATAAATGATCATAAATTGCTAGAACATGTCTTAACTCTCAGCCCTGAAAAGCTACAAAAAGCTCCATCTCTTGACTCATTTAAGAAATTTGGTGTAAGTAGGTGGGAAACTAGGAAATGCTTAGGTTCAAATCTCTGGCTTTCTTAAACTTATTAATAAAATGTCTAAATTAATCAGAGTAGAGGATGCTTAAACTAAACCACATTCTGGCTTAACTGTCTTCTGTGTCATTTTTGCTGGAGGGAGAAAATAGATTTTCCAACATCATATTTAATTTCATTAGCTACTGTTGCTTTTTGGAAATCTACTTATAACACATGAAGATAAACATTCTCCTTGTGATAAGGCTATGTTTATAAACTGGGTTTAGGATGAAAGAAAACCCTGAACTGATGTGTTTTCATTGTGGGGTTAATGGTGCTTTACTAATCCCCTTTCTGTGAGCCAGCAAGGCGCAGGCATTCAGGAAGTATTTCGGGTGACTCGCACATACTGGCCTTCTTAAACATTGTAGTAGGAGAAAGCCCTTTTCCCTGCTGAGTAATGCCAAAACATCATGCTCCTCTCCTCTTGGAAGGGAATTTCTGTGCAGCAAAAATAAAAATATACAGACTTTTTAAAGCTCACTAGTGAAGGTTGAATGAAGGGTTATTTGTTCCTTTAACAACTGAATCCTTTGTGCAGGGGTCCCCTCTCTTCTATTTTTGTCTCCCTACCTGGAAATGGGGCTCCTCTACACTAAGGACAGGAGGAAAGTGAGTCTACTTCTATGTTGTGAAGTGTGAATTTTCACCTTTCCTCCCGGGAAAGAGCTGAAGGTTTAAAGGAAATGTTAAATATTTCATATCTATAGAAAGGTATAAGGAATTATGTCATGAACACACCTATACACACTA
Organism: Ovis canadensis; assembly: GCF_042477335.2. Classification (NCBI taxonomy): domain Eukaryota; kingdom Metazoa; phylum Chordata; class Mammalia; order Artiodactyla; family Bovidae; genus Ovis; species Ovis canadensis. Next base: position 76,612,339 of record NC_091251.1, read on the forward strand.
TGCAGCTAAACAGATGACTCATTACAAACATGGTTGAAGCCCCTTGGTATATCCCATTATATTCAATATTTTCCTGATGCCTCATCTGTCCTCTCCTTGCCAGGTGCAAGTGTTTAGATTTTCTCATACTGGTGCTGCTGTTGTTTTTAGTCGCCAAGTCATGTCTGATCCTTTTGCCACCCCATGGGCTGGAGCCTTCCAGCCTCCTCTATCCACAGGATTTCCCAGGCAAGAATATTGGAGTGAGTTGCCATTTCCTTCTTCAGGGGGTCTTCCCGACACTCAGATTGAACCTGCGTCTCCGTGGGTTCACTGAGCCGCCACGGAAGCCTTAGTGTGTCCCTGAACTACATAGGGCTCCTTTCACATTTTAGACTCAATAAAATCCTGATATATGTTAGATATATAACATATATATATATTATTTTATAAATTGCCTATTTTATTTTTGAGTTTTATGTATATGGACAAAGTTTTATATATTTCTAATATTTATTAAGATATGGTTGAGCTATAGCATTGTATATATTTAAGATGTACAATGTATGGGATGGTTTGATACATTTATGTGTGTCAAATATATAATTACCACTGTAGCATTAGCTGACACCTGTATCATATCACCTAATTATCATTTTTTTTGTAATGGTTGTTTTATCATGTGCATTGTTCTACAACATCATTTCCACTCTATATCATGGCTTTACCACAATTTATCCCTACTTGGAAGTCCTTCTTTCCTCTTGAATAGATAGAGGGACACTGGGAGCATTAATGAGACCCTCAGATGGCAGAATCCACAGCAAACGAAACATCCTTACCTAAGAGAAATTCTCACAGTAGAGAAAAATGTAAAGAGAATGCATAGTGAATGATGCTCTTGTGGTTCCACTTTCTGTTTAAACCTATTGGACTTTCTTTTGTATGTGAGCTGGGGTGTATTTCTACAGTTGAGTGAGTTAACTCTTTCTACGCATCATATTGACTATTTTAAATGCTGAAATAAGAAACCAAGATCTGTTGTCATCTGCTAATAATGTTTATGGAGCAAAATTTTCCAGCAAGTGAAGACATTCCTGGGTATTTGCTTTAGGGTGTTCTTAGCCTCAGAGGAGACATAACCAGGTAGAAAGGGTTTGGCAAGGTCAGAAGAATCCTACCTCATGAAGTGACAGTTTTAGAAAATTCCAGGAAGGCTGCTGATGACTAGGACTGGGGTATCTTTTCTCTTTGCATCTTAAACCTTAAGGCTGCATGCAAGAGGCTGACAAGTATCTATAACGGTGAGACTGCCTCCTGATTTTAAGGAATGAATCATCAAGTACACTGGGCAAGGTCATGGGTTTGTGACTCCCAGGCCTGGTTTCTATTTCTTAGCCTTTCTATCTTTTGCTCCTTCTACCGTGTTAGTCTGTAGTCTGTTCTTATCTCTTCTGCTGTAGATTCAGTAAGCACAGTGATTTTGATCTTCTGAAAAGTGTTTATTAACTCCTGCTGAGTCTTCCTTTGAAATGCTTCTTATCCATACCCCTTCCTTCCATCACCTCCCCCGCCCCTGGCCATCACTTCACACCTGGACAGCTGGCATGGGCTCAGAGCTGGACTAGGCGAGGCCTCTCTTGTTCCTAACCCAGCTTACACGCCAAGGCTATTCATCTTCCTCAGATACTCTTGTTCTATAGCTCATTGGTCCCAGACCTTCAAAGACTTGCCATTTTCTAGGACATCAAACCTAAATTTTTCCAGAAAAGGCCAATAATTTGTGTATCCTGGTGATCCTCACTTCCTGTCATTTCATGCTACCTAACTTTAGCGCTAGTTTGGCTAATCTCTCTCACTTCCATGCAGACGTCATTCTCATGTCTGCAGTGTTTTCTTCTCCTGGAATATTTTATCTATCTCTTCAGACTGCTCATTCATTCACAGCACGTATATGGAGGGCCTGCTATGTGCTAACTCCTAGAGTTCTAAGATCATGACTTTAAGTGGATTTTTTTTTACTAGCTGATCTCTAATAACCTCTTTCTTTTATTAGTCTTAACTACTTTATATCTATACATAGTCCACTAAATAAAGGTAAAAGCAAGTAAGGGACATGGACCTCTCTCTTCAAGTAGCAACCACTTTATCAATAAGAGGAATGAAGGGAATTTCAAAAACTAGAGAAGTATTTAAGTAAGGGAAGATGTGAGAATTAAATGAAATGAAATGTGATTAATGGAGCAGTGATTTAGCAGTAAATTATGTGTAACTTTATTTTGTTCACTCTTGTTTCAAATGGGTTTTTCTTATCTTCTTGTTGGAAGATAAGCTATTTGAGGGCAAAGGCTAAGCCTTCTTTAAATTGCCCCAGTTCTTAAACAATGTTAGATACACACTGGAGCCTTTGCCAGCTTTCTATTGCTTCTGACTGCCACAAAATGAAATGCTCTTTTGCCTGTATTCCCAGGGACAACAGTGGTGGACACAGCACATCAGGGAGCAATCACCTTCCAGCCTTATCCTCAGTTTATTTCTTTGAGAAATAGAAGGCTTTGGATAAATAAGAGCAGGCAATAATGCAGTGAAAGTAGGTAGAATCTGAGCATCCACCTTCCTAGTGGTTCTGCCCCCACAGATCAGCAAAGAGTACTAAACCGTTTCCACGGAAATGTTTGTCTTTGCATTTATGTCTCTTGATGCAAAGACTCCCTTCCCTAGATGTGTTTTCATTGTTTTAGTCATTTCTTCTGACACATCATGACATTTTAAGCATTCTCTTAAACCACAAATCCTAGTAAGAATAGAAGATTGTAAGTCAGGGAATTGTGGAGGCAGTCCTAAAACCACTGTAGAGGAATCTAAAATGGTTTTGATTGGATTTTAGGTTGAAGCTGAATTTTAGTCCAAGTCAGTCAGCAACTGGTTCAAACCACTTTCGATGGCAGTGGCATGCAGTTTCTATTTTTGCTTTCTCAATAACTTCACTCTTATTTTAAATAAGATCATAAATTGGATTGATTATAGATTTAGTCAGAGTTGTGCTTTTTTGGGAATCAGCATTTCAGTGTCTTTTGTCCTTCCCCCTCCTATAGAACTAATTAAGTATGCTATAACTTAAATATAGAACACTGGGTCTGAACAAACAGGGAAATCATGACCTTTCAGCAAAAATAATCAAGCTATTATTTACTTGAACAGAGGCAAACTTCAAATGCTAAAGAAACTAGTGATTTATGACAATTTTAAAATTGAGGACTAATAATAAGTGGGAAGTTCAGTGATGCTGCAATAGTGTGGCTATAGGCAACCTAAGCAGCCCACCAGTCTCCTCTGTCCATGGATTTTCCAGGCAAGAATATTGGAGTGGGTTGCTATTTGCTTCTCCAGGGGATTTTCCCAACCCAGGGAATGAACCTGGGTCTCCTGCATTGCAGGTAGATTCTTTACCATCTGAACCACCAGTGCCCAAGTGGCTATCATAACTTAATGTAAGAATTAATTTGTACTTCCAAATAAATTTTTTAAGAAAGCAAGGGACTCTTCATGGATGTTTTCAATAACTTAAAGAGAGGCAGTTCTGTATGCTTTTTACTTTGAAAAAAAAAACAACCCAAATCTCAATATCCGTTTAAAAGTTAGAATGTTGTGAGGAATGGGAGATGTTGCTAACTGATAAAGACTTAGATTTTCTATAAAATATCTTGGCTTTAAAAAGATGAAGATTATATCTTCCTTTTCTTTCCCCATGCTACCTTTTCCCCCAGTAAGCTATTTGAATTTATGTGTGGCCTAGGAGAGTATATTATTGTAATTTCCATTTTATAGGTAAAGAAATTGGGACCTAGTGGTATAAAGATGAGCTCAAATTCAAGACATCACCTGGGGAAACAGAAGCAGCAATTATTGTTCCATTGCCATACCTATGCTTATTCTAGAAGATTGGGATATATGTTGGTGGGAGGATGACATCATTACTCTTTTGTGTCCCCACAAAATGTTGAAATCCTAATTCCTAGTGATGATGACACTAGGAGGTGAGGCCTTTAGGAGGTCATTAGGTCATGAGGGTAGAGCTCTTATGAATGGGATTAGTGTCTTGATAAAAGACATCCTACAGAGCTTTCTTGTCCTTCTGCCATGTGAGAACACCATAAGAAGTATGAGATCCAGGATAAGGTCCCCACTCAACCATGCTGGCACCTTGATCTTAGATTTCCAGCCTCCAGAACTCTGAGTAATAAATTTCTGCTGTTTATAAATTGCTCAGTCTGTGGTATTTTATTATAGTAGCCCAAACAGACTAAGACAGATGTATTTCTTTGATCTGGGCCAGCTCCTTCTCAGGACCACCACGCTTGCAGTCTTAGTGCATTAGAATAGAGCAATGACAGTCATGGAGAAACTCTGCTTTAATCTTTTAAGGACAAATCCCTTGTAGCTCAGTTGGTAAAGAAACTGCCTGCAATATAGGAGATCTGAGTTCAATTCCTGGGTTGGGAAGATCCCCTGAAGAAGGAAATGGCAACCCACTCCAGTATTCTTGCCTAGAGAATCCCATAGACAGAGGAACCTGGCAGGCTACAGTCCAAGGGGTCGCAAGAGTCAGACACAACTTAGCGACTAAACCACCAACCACCACCACCACCAAGGACAAATCTGTGAGTGCAGTTAGGTGACTACTACCAGAAGCAGCACCTTCAACATTTATGCAGCATTTGAGCTGAAGCCACCTCTTCTTGGGAAACCCTGGTCAATAACAGAGTACAGGAGAAGTAATAGGACCTGGTCATTTCTATACAATGCAGAATTCTATGAGCAGTCTTGGCACTGGAGCTCCCCACTGAAACTCTCTGAGCTCCAGCACAAATTGAGTTCTCTTCCTACACCACACTCCTTCCCTCTCCATCCTCACTCATAGGGGTCAGAATAATCTGAAGGCTCTCCTCACTTAATCTTGCTGTCAATCCCCTTATAATTCATTGTTTTACTGCTCCACCCACCCCAGTCTCTTGTACTCTTAGCTCCGTCTTGGTGTCTACTTCCTGGAGAATCTGAACTGAAACAGCCTGTCTACAATAACATCATTTGTTGGCAGAGGTCTGGTTATAGTATCTACTCTAATGTCACTTTTATATTGCTAGAGTGGTAGAACTAAGACCCTGTAATGTCCATCTGACCAAATATGTAGTTATCACCACATTCCTTTGTTTAATTCCTTTCATCAGTCCCTGTACAGGTATAAATCTGATGTAAGATAGTGAAGCGAGACATTTTTCAGTTTCATGGCCCAGCAAAATTAATCGGTAAAATATTGAAGAGTTGATATAACATTTCTAGTTTTTAAAATTTTACCAGGTAAAGGAACTAAAAAGTATCTGTACACAACTGTCAAAGTTGTTTCATAAAAGATAATTTTTTTAAAACAGTGAAAAGAGGAAGAACACAATATGAGAATCTAGGATAGTTGAAAAAACTACATTGATCTACAATAAAAAAAAATTGTCATGCGAAAATAACAAAAACAAGCTAGGACATCAGTTTCCCCCCCCCCCCCCTTACAAGATTAACTGTCATAGGAATTGCCCTCACTGTGTAAATAATTAGAAACCAGACACGGTACATGAAAGAATATATTTCAGACAGTGGCTGGCACGTGGCACAGGATGATGGTTCCTAAGAGAAGAGGAATAAAAGAGGTAAGTTATATGATGACCTTGCTCATTTCTTGGGGCAGTTCCCAGGCTTATGAGCAGGTAGAATAAACTGACAGAGTATAGGAATGTCATCAAATTGAGGGGAGTAGCAGAGTAGTTCTGTTGAGTCTATCTGGCTGAGTACTTACCTCCACATTTACAGGTGAAACTACCTCAGGCTTGGGAATCAGTATCAAGCAATAGGCCAACAGTTCTCAGAGCTCATCAAGGGCTGAACATAGTATGTGATTCTACCAGCTAGAGTGGAGGGACCTCCTAAAAAATGTGGGCATGTTGTCATAAGTGTCATGCATTTGTTGCAGGCAAATTTGTTTCTAGAATGAAGGCTAATCTAGACTTGTCATAGAAAAGCATGAAAGCAAGCCTTAAAGGGACTGAACTCACTCATGAGTAACTTAACTGTGCATCAGAACAAATCCAACATTGTTTAAAGAAAAATAAAATTCAGCACTCAACATAAAATTCAGAATGCTCAGTATCCAATCAAAGGCATGGAAAGGAAAAGGGAAATATGATTAAGAAATGTCAGTCAGGGTAAACAAACTCCCAAATAATGGAGACTATGGAATTATTAAAGAAAGACCATAAACCAGCTATAAAAATTTTATAAACATTTCAAGAATATAAAGGAAAACAAATAATGGTAAGGAGAGGTATAAAGAATAATTTTTAAAAATATATTTGTAGCTTCTAAAGGAAATAATTTACATTATCCACAATGAAAAAAATATACTCAGTGTGATGACTATCACAATACACACCAAAGAAAGATGAGTGGACCTGAAGACAAAGGAATAGAAACTATTCAGAATGAAGAGATTTGAAAAATCAATGTCCTGTTCCATATATAGTGCAATATAAAATGGTATATCATACGTAACTGGACTTCTAGAAGGAAAATAAAATGAGAGAATAGGGGATGGAAAAAAATCTGAAGAAATAATGGCCACTGGAAAATTTGATTAAAAACTTGAAACCCACATACAGGCATCTCAGTGAACCTCAAGCAGAAATATATAAAGAAACTCACAAAAAGATACATTGTAATCAAATTTCTAAAAAAAAAATCATAAATAAAAAACCATAAAGTACCCAGAGGAAAAAAGATATATGTGTTATGCCAATGGGGGAAAAAGCAGGTTAACAGACTTCTCATTATACACAATGAAGGCTCAAAGACACATGAAACAATATCTCTAAACTGCTGAAAAACAAATTGTCTACCAAGACTTCTATACCCAGTAAGAGTCTTTCAAAACTCTAGGAGAAATACTTTTTCAACCTAATAAAAATACAATTAACCATTTGCAGACCTGCACTTTAAGAAATGTTAAAAGAAATTCTACAAGCAGAAGTAACAATATGACGATACCAAATGAAAATTTGAATTTGGATGATAGAATAGAGAAGGGAAGAAGTGGAAATATGTCAATAAATTTCAAAAGTTACTTCACCTCAGTTTTTAATCTCTTTGAAAGATAAAGTTTGAAGCAAAATAATAATAGTGTATCTTGAGGAGTGTAACACTAATTTTAAACTATATGAGAAGAATAATATGATGTTTGGGAGATACAAACTGTAACTACAATTTTGTAAAGTTGTTACACTGTAAAGTAGTATAATATTATTTGAACTTAGGCTGTTTTAAGTTAAAGATGAATGCTGGGAAACTTACAAAGGTGACAAACTGACAGCCTGTGGGTCAAATCCCATTTGAGCTGCCACCCGTTTTTATATTTTTGTAATTAAAGTTTTATTGGAATACAGCCATAGCCATTCTTTTACATGATATCCAGCTATACTTTTCAACTACAGTGGCAAAGCTGAGTAGTTGCAAGAGAAATTTAAAATATTTAATAGCTGATGCTTTACAGAAAAAAATGTGCAATCTCCTAGTCTTGAGAAACCAACAGTAATAATGATGATGATAATAATTAATAGTAAATCGAAGCAAAATGTGTAGCTAACAAACCAATAATGGAGACAAAATGATTTTATAATGGAGAAGAAGTGTTCAAAAAAGAGAAATACTAGATAAAATAAATGAGAAGCCTATAGCAAGATAATAGAATTGAACACAATCTTGTTCATAATTACATTAAATTTAAAATTTTCTAAACATTCCAATTAAAAGGTAGAGAGTGTCAGATTGCAGGCATAAGCAAATATGCTCTCTATAAGAATATCATAGTTTCAAAGTGAAAAGTTGCTAAAATATGTAACACAAAACTGAAAGGAAGCTAGGATGACTATATTAATAGCAGACAAAGCAACTTTCAAAACAAAAAATATTACCAAGGATGAAGAAGCTTTCTCTCATTCCCATCTCTCCGTCATGTGATGATAAAGCAAGAAGGTGGCCAACCATCTGCAAACCAGGAAGAAAGTTCGCTCCAGACACTAGATTTGCTGTCAACCTTGATGCTGGACTCTCCAACCTCCAGAACTGTAAGAAATAAATGTTTATTGCTTAAGTCATCCAGTCAACGGTATTTTTGTTATAGCAGCCCCAACTGCCCAAGATATCAATCTAACCTAATTTTTGTTTATACAGCACTCCTCCCAACAGCATAGTATAATCTCATCAAGTGTACATGAAACATTCACAGACAAAATTCTGAGCCATAAAATTTTTAAATGATTTAATTTACAGAGTATTTTCTCTGATGACAGCAACATCAAACTAGAAACCAATTTAAAAATATTTCTGGAAAATCCATAAATAGTTATAAATTAAATGGCACATATCTTAACTCATGGCTCATGGAAGGCATCACAAGGGAAATTAGGAAATAATTTGATATGAATAGAATACACAGCATATCAAATTGTTAGGCTGATATAAAAGAGCATACTCAAAGAAAAATGTATAGCATTAAATGACTGTATTATAACAGAGAAAAAGTTATAAAAATTAATGATCAAAACTTCTACTTGAAGAAATTAGAAAAAGAAGAGCACCAGCAATTAACTTAAGCAGAAGGAAGTAAAAATAGAGCAACTACAAAAGCAATGAAGCAAAAAGAAAGACACTCCCAAAGCCGTAGAGAAAAATCCATAAACCCAAATGCTAGTTACTTGAGAAAATCCATAATATTGGTTAAAATCTTTGAACAGGATGATTAGGGAAAAAAGGAGATGAAGCAGAGAGATGGTATGGGGAGGGACGTGGGAGGGGGGTTCAGGATTGGGAACTCATGTACACCCGTGGCGGATTCATGTTGATGTATGGCAAACCAATACAGTATTATAAAGTAAAATTTAAAAAAAGGAGATGAAAATTATCAATATCAGAAATAAAAAGGGGAATATAACTACAGAGCCTACAAGTGTTAGAAATATAAGGCAATATTATGAATAATTATATGTCAACAAATTAATCTATTTGATGCAATGGCTGACATTTTTTGAAAGATACAAAGTGTCAAAGCTTATTCAAAGTAGCAGAGAAAAGCTAAAGTCTTTCATCTATTTTTAAAAATTGAAATCAGAGTTAAAGTACTCATGCGCCCCTCTCCCCACAAAGAAAACCCCTAGGTCCAGATAACTTCACTGATACACTGTGCCAGGCATTTAAGGAAGAAATAATGACAATCTTACAGAAACTCTTCCAGCAAACAACAGGGAATGTTTCCTAACTCATTTTAGGAGGCTATCATTAACCTGTTTCCACAACAACAGAAAAACATTGTTAGAAAAGAAAATTATAGATCTTTATCCTTCGGGAACATAGATGCAAAAATCTTTAACAAATCTTTAATACTCTGAATCCAGAAACATTTTAAAAGGATAATACATCTTGACCAGTGAAAGGGAGACAGATGGAAAATAATAAGCAAAACTTTCTTGATTAGTATATGACAGTGAATTTCCATATACAAAATCCCAAGCTGTCTTCAAAAAACTACTAGAACATGTAAATGAATTTGGCAAGATTATAGAATCAAAGGTCAGTATACAAAAATCAATTGTATAATACTTACATGCTAACAATTTGTATAACATTTGATCTTGAAATTTAAAAAGCAATACCATTTACAATAGCATGAAAAACAGAAGATGAGCGTAAACGTAATAAAATGGTGTTAAAACACATATATTGAAAATTACAAAGCATTACTGTAAAAAATGAAAGGAGAAAAATAAACAGAGACAGACTGGCAAACAGTGTGCCATGAAGATGTGAATTGTTCCTCAAATTTTCTGTAGAGTGAATGAATTTCCAAACAAAAATCCAAGCAAATTTTTTTGTAGACACTGAGAAGCAAAGGGGCAAAAGTAGGGGAAACTTTTAGTGTGATGAAAATAATCTACATCATGATTGCAGTGGTGGTTACATGACTGCTTTACATTTGCCAAAATTCTAAACTAAGTTAAAATTGGTGAATTTTAGTATATGTATATTATCCTTTGAGAGGGTTGATTTTTTTCAAAGGCCCACATTTAAAAATTCAAATTCAGAAAATTATAGCCTAGAATTTTATGTGACATTTGTATAGCTGAATTTTCTTGGCTGTTTGTCAGTGTGCCTTGACCTAGAACTTTCTTGGTATAGCACTTTGATTTTTATTACAATCTTGTTCTAGCTCCTTTTTGTTTTTATCAAAAGTCAAATTACACATAAAAACTGGATGCTAACTCAGTACAATTCTGTACAATTTAAAATAGTCAGGTTCTGTTCTAAGAAGTAGAACTATGGGCCCGCAAGTCTTTTTCCTGTGGGTCTGAAAATCCTATGACAGGGGTGTAGACCAGGAATGCAGCCAGTGAGTGCTTCAGGGAGAGGGCAGAAGCTAGCTTCTCCCTGAATAACTCTTACACCTGGGATCTGGTATATGGATGCACAACAAGGTGCTATGTGCATGGATCATACCATCATAAAATTCATCATAAAGGGCAGGATTAACATTGGGGAGGGGCTTCCCTGGTGGCTCAGATGGTAAAGAATCTGCCTGCAATGCAGGAGACCTGGGTTCAATCCGTAGCTCAGGAAGATACCTTGGAGAAGGGAATGGCTACCCACTCCAGTATTCTTGCCTGCGAAATCCTATGGACAGAGGAGCCTGGCAGGCTACAGTCCATGCAGGTCACAAAGAGCTGGACATGACTGAGCGACTAACATTTTCACTTTAACATTTGGGAGTCACTGATCTATGGGACTTGTGTTACCATTCTGAGCATAAAAGAGTGTTAAGTATAAAGGATTTGGAAACAGGCCACCCTGAACTTGAATCCTGATTCTGTTAATTCTTACCTGTCTGCCACAAAAATGGGTGAAAGTGTTAGTTGCTCAATTGTGTTGGAGTCTTTGCAACCCCATGGACTGTAGCCCACCAGGTTCCACTGCCCATGGAATTCTCCAAGCAAGAATACTTGAGTGGGTTGCCATTTCCTTCTCCAGGGGATGTTCCTGACCCAGGGATCAAACCCAGGTCTCCTGCACAGAGACAGATTTTTTACTATCCAAGCCACCAGGATAGCCATTGGGAAAGTCATTTAACTTCTCTCAGCCTCAATTTTTGTTTAGTCACTAAGTCATGTCTGACTTATTAGCAACTCCATGGACCACAGCCTACCAGGCTCCTCTGTCCAAATTACTATACAATTACACTCATTTCACATGCTAGCAAAATGATGCTCAAAATCCTTCAAGCTAGGCTTCAGCAGTATGTAAACCAAGAAATTCCAGATATATAAGCTGGATTCAGAAAAGTCAGAGGAGCCAAAGATCAAATTGCCGACATTCGCTGGATCACAGAAAAAGCAAGAAAATTTAAAAAAAAAACAAAAATAAACAAAAAAAAAACACATACTTCTGCTTCATTGACTACACTAAAGCCTTTGACTGTGTGGATCACAACAAACTGTGGAAAATCCTTAAAGAGATGGGAATACCAGAACACCTTACCTGACTGCTGAGAAACCTGTATGCAGGACAAGTAGCAACAGTTAGAACTTGACATGGAACAATGGACTGGTTTAAAATTGGGAAAGGAGTACATCAAGGCTGTATATTTTCACCCTGCTTATTTCACTGCTATGCAGAATATATCATGTGAAATGCCAGGCTGAATGACTCACAAGCTGGAATCAAGATTGCTGGGAGAAATATCAACCACAGCAGATAGGCAGATGACACCACTTAAATGGCAGAAATTGAAGAGAAACCAAAGGGCCTCTTGATGAAGGTAAAAGTGGAGAGTGAAAAAGCTGACTTAAAACTCAACATTCTAAAAATGAAGATCATGATTTCCAGTCCCATAACTTCATAGATGGGAAAATAGGTGGGGAAAAAGTGGGAACAGTGACAGATTTCATTTTATGGGTTCCAAAATCACTGTGGGTGGTGACTGCAGCCATGGGATTAAAAGATGCTTGCTCCTTGTAAGAAATTCTATGACAACCTAGACAGCTTATTACAAAGCAGAGACATCACTTTGCCAACAAAGGTCCATATAGTCAAAGCTATAGTTTTTCCAGTAGTTATGTACAGATGTGGGAGTTGGACAATAAAGAAGGCTGAGTGCCAAAGAATTGTTGCTTTCAAACTGTGGTGCAGGAGAAGACTCTTGAGAATCTCTCAGACAGCAAGGAGATCAAATCAGTCAATCCTAAAGATCAACCCTGAATATTCATTGGAAGGACTGATGCTGAAGCTCTAACACTTTGGCCACCTGATGTGAAGAACTGACTTTATGTTGGAAGTCAGTTATTAGAAAAGACTCTGGTGCTGGGAAAGATTGAGAGCAAGAGGGAAAGAGGGAGATAGAGAATGAGATGGCTGGATGGCATCACTGACTCAATGGACATAAGTCTGAGCAAACTTAGGGAGATGCTGAAGGACAGGGAAGCCTGGCATGCTGCCGTTCATGGGGTTGCAAAGAGTTGGACATGACTTAGCGACTGATCAACAACTCTATGTTTCCCCTTGAGTTTTCTGCATTCATTGATTGTAGCCTGTTCTGTCCTTAGACCCTCAAAGAACTCTGAAAAGAAAAAAAAAGTGTGTGGAGAAAGAGAAAGATGGAAGCCCAGGGACAGAAACCAAGGAGGGAACCGGAGTAGGGCAACTTGAAATTGTCTGCTAGGAGGCAGAACTCAACAGTTTGGGGAAAAAGGAAACAAGTATGGCTGGACCACTCCAGTTCAGAGTTCCTAGCTCATGATAATCATCATTCTCCTTTGGTTTGTTTCTTCTGTTGGTCAATTTTCAATTTATTATTTTTTTTACATTTAAAAGATACTCTACTAAGGCAGCTTTAAAAAATAATTTAAAGGCAAATATAAATAAAGTCCCTAATCAGCTGACTTTTTGTTAATGAAGAAGGAGATTATTGTAGGTGGACTTGACTTGAAATGGAAGGCCTTTAAAGAGGGTTTAGGATGTTAGTAAGCAAAAGAAGGCAATCTGAAAGGGCTACATACCATATTTTGTAGGAAGATCAATTGTTGCCATGGTCTTGGGAGAAGGTGAGAATGAATAAGTGGAGCACAGGGGACTTTTAAGGCAGCAAAATTATTCTGTATGACACAAAGTAGGGACTTTGGTTGATAATGATATGTTCATTCATTCAAATGTAGCACACTGTGTAAGATATTGTTGGTAGGGGAAGCTATATGCCTATGGGGAAGAGGGTATGGGGGAACTCTGTACTTTCTTCTCAGTTTCCCTATGAACCTAAATTACCCTAAAAATAGTCCATTAATTCTTTTTTTTTAATGAAACAAACCACCCGAGATCATACCACTTTTTAAAAATATTCTTATTTTTCTGAGTGGCCCTTACACGTATGCACACACATTACAGGATAGCTTCGATTATTGAGGGAAAATCACTTGAGCTCCTGCATTTTAATTTAACACAGGATGAGCTATTCATTGCTTAGCAGAACCCAGTGGTTTTAATTGCCTAAGCATTTCTGCACCTAAACTATTTATTTGTAAGATATATTAGGTACCAAAACTTAATGGAGAAGCAAAAGGTAGGAAGCTAAAGTTTATGGAGCACTTACAAATTACAGTCTCTATGCCAGGTGCATTACATATTTTCATTTAATTCTCATAACAACCTATGAATCGGGTGTTATTATCTCCATTTTATAAGGAAGCAAACTGTAATTTAAAAATAACTCAATTATCGGATTAACCAAAATCCTTGGACAAGTTTAGATGTTATTGGTGATACACTCAACCCAGATCTTCTTATGATATGAAAAGTAAATCAGAATAATATTTAACAAAGCATGTTTTATGAGACCCTATTTTCATAGGAAATTTAAAAGTAGATAGATGATTGCTAGGTAGAGAGAGAGAGGGGGATATTGATAGTCACATATATACATAGTGGCAAATACATACGTTTCCTTCTCCTGTAAGATCTGAGAAGTTCTAGGTGAATATTTTAAAAGCTTTTATCCTATAGGAAATATTAGGGCTTTTATATACTAATGTACACTGAAGTTTTGTTCTTATTTTTTGGAGCAAGAATACTACAGTACTAGTTCCATCAAACACACTGGGAATCCTGACCTATAAAATTATTCACAATTTATTCAGAGGTCTTGCTGGTTAACTTTCAGGATTTCCAGAATACATTCTATGACAGTGTCCATAAAAATTTCAAGTTTTGCCTTATTATTTACTTAATCAAATGAATAATATACCTTGGGGTTAAGCCATAAAATGATGTAGAAGCATAGAATTGTAGGCCTGGAAAAGATCACAAGAACTCAAGGCAGCCTTCTCCCAGGCTTCAGAGAGGACCACACCTAAGCCTTCACAGACAGATGGGTATCCAGCTTGTTGCAAAAGACCTCCAGGGAAGAAAATTCCATAACCTCCCTGTAACTTATTCCAGATGCCCAACTTTTCTGAGAAAATAATGAGCTCCTTGAAGCTCTTCTAACCTATTATGCAAATACTGAGTGCTTCATCATCATGGTGGCATATTACATGCAGGTGTTTAGATTAAACAAAGGGTAAGGTGAAATAAGTGAAGATATCTATGTCTAGCTATATTAAACCCAGGTCTCCTGCATTGCAGGTAGACTCTGCCATCTGAGCCACCAGGGAAGCCCATCTCTATCTATACCCATGCCTATATCTATTTATGTGATATAAGATATAGACCTATCAATCTACAGAGAAAATGCAGGAATTTAAAATGTCCTCTCAGAATCATCTTTGACTTCTTCTTCTATCTGTTTTCATAGTTTCAATTAGTCATTTCACCCTGTAATTCTCTCCTTTGATGCATCTCTTGGTTCAATCCCTTCCTCTTTTTCCCTTGCCATCCATATTTGAAGCTGTCATTCTTGCTAGCTTGAATTTCTCAACTCTTGCCTAATTTTCTTATCTCTAGACTTGCCTTCTTAATTTGCCCCAGTGCAAGCACATTCTTCCTCACATTGCAGCTCTGTCTTGTTTCTGCTGTGCCCAACATTTTTGATGATTCCCTATTGACTGCAGTGTAAATATGAACTTCTGAGATTGGCCCATTTAGCTCCTTTTGGTTTGACTCCAACGTCCCTTCCCAGTCTCATCTCCAGTTATTCTTCACCACACATTCAACACAAGGCAAAGAGTTGGACATGACTTGGCAACTGAACAACAACAACACGTTCAACACATTGCTCATAGAGGCCATTCTTTTATACTCTGGATTTTCATGCCTTTGACATTTCTTTATTCTGCCAAAATTTCATGTTTTCCTTCCTTTGTTATGTTCTTATTCATCTTCTAGTCCTAGCTTCTCTGTAGAATCTGCCCAGGTCTCCCTAGGGCAAATATTGTTTTCTCTTCTTTTTTGCTTTCCAAAATTTCTGTACATACTTCAGTCACAACGCTTAGGAAGTTATGTCATGAAAAATGGCAGATATTCAACCAATGGGTAGCATGACTTTGGTAAGTGCTGTGGAGAGGGGTGATGGGCAGAGGCCAAGAGGACTGAACAGATGGGAGACAAGGACTGACTGTCTACAGCTAAGGAACAGGAGATCATGAGGATGGTGAAGAAAGATACCTCCCCCAAGAATGAGCGGGCTTTGTCTATAATTCAGGAAAGACGGACAGGTGCAGGACTGAGGGCAGGCTGAAGTTCTTCCATGTCCTCCGGAACCAAGGACATAAGGGAGAGAGCAGCCACAGAAGCTAAGAACCTCCAGTGGAAGAACTTCCAACATGCCTGCCATCTCTAGGACTAGTGATGACCTAGGTCAAGGCCAGGAACATTGGAGGAAGGGAACATGTAGTTGCCATCATCATGTGATAAGCACAGCTTCAGCTGTTTCATGTCATGGTGGGTTGTAGCTCTCTATGGTGTGAATACCTGACTAGCATTTCAGCTGTTCTCAGGAGCTCTAGTTGGGAGAGAAATGAGCAGGCTAATGTGACAACACTCTTCTGAAATTAACTACCTTGCAGACATTTCAAATAAACTGCTGTGATGAGTGTGTTTAAGGGTGTTGTTGAGTCAGTCGATGAATACATGAACTAGAAATGGAGGGCTTTCTTAGGAAATATCCATTTAAGAGGGTCTCAACAGTTCACAATCAATTTAATCACAATGACTTAAGACTTATTCTTTAAAACACCACAACTTATATATATGTAAACAACTATTGTTTTTCTCCAAGTGGTTACCTTAGGTAAGTGCACATTTAGGAAAATCATATTGCCATTTTTGTTTTGTTATAATTTATTGAATGCCTACCATGTGCTGGACTCTGCTATGAAAGCTTTACAACCTTTAAATCTTATAGCATTCATAGGAGGTAAACATTGTTATCTTAATTGTATAAATGAGAAAACAGAGTGACTTGTCCCCAAAGGGCAACAGCTTGGTCAGCTGGTGGCAGAGCCAGTGGTTGGTCAAAATTCAATTTGAGAATAAAGCTCATGTTCTTATTCTGCTACGTTGACTCAAAACATTTATTTAGAAATGTTTTTAAAACCTAAGTCATACTAATTTAATACATTCAAAGTAATGAACCCTTTTACTTTCAGGATGAATTTGAGTTTAGAGGGACAGGATGGGATGATTTGGGAGAATGGCATTGAAACATGTATACTATCATGTAAGAAACGAATCGCCAGTCTATGTTTGATGCAGGATACAGGATGCTTGGGGCTGGTGCACGGGGATGATCCAGAGAGATGATATGGAGTGGGAGGTAGGAGGGGGGTTCATGTTTGGGAACTCATGTACACTTGTGGTGGATTCATGTCAATGTATGGCAAAACCAATGCAGTATTGTAAAGTAAAATAAAGTAAAAATAAAAATTAAAAAAAAAATAGCCAAAAGACTTTTGGACCAAGTATGGTGAAAATGGTGAAAAATTGGGGTACATTAATATGATTTGGGAACAAAAATGAAGCGTGATTCTAGAAGAAATACACTGAATGCTTTGCCTGATTTTTTTTTAAACTGAGTTTAAAGATACTTTAAAATATTATTGGTTTGGGTATTTCTAAACTGCCACAGATCCTGCAAGAGTGGGATTTGATATAGAACATTTTAATTTTATATCAAATCTGTAATCCCAGCCTTGACAGTCCATAGAAGTTTACAAGGGTTGTTACAGGTCACTGAATTTTTTCAAATTCCATATCAGTGAGTTGCAGAGCAAACCTCTGAACCCCAGACAGCCAGACTGGAAGTCATTTTCAGTGTGTCCTGGCCCCCAAACACTTTGGGAAATGCTTTTTAGAAACCAACACCCTAGCTAATGAGCCTTTATTCTGTGCTTAAAACCTCTAGGGATGATGAGGAGACTTCATCTATAACCCTTGATCAGATTGTAACTATCAGGACATTGTTTTGGTATATTGAGCAGAAATTCTCCATTTATTAGGTATTTCAAGATTTTCAGAAATGATTACAATTTCATGAGCTGAAAAGGAAGAAGTTAATTTAGGTATATTCTAAGGAGATATTCCTGAAATGAAAGTAAAGTTTCCAAAGCAGATAAACTTGATTGCCCCTTACCAGGCTGGTGGTTTTTCTTTTTCTTCTTTTTTTTTTTTTTGCATTACTCAACCCAGCTTTCAGAGTAGACTCAAAGGAAAAGCACTGAAATACTTTTCTGACTTTTCCATATTTAGCGCAGCACCACACAAAATTGCTAAATACCATATAACCACATTTACCATCCTGGGGCCTATAAATTCAGAATTCAGACACTTGATTACAAACCACAGAATAACTCTGTTTAAGAAATAGTATGTGGTATTGTAAGGGAATGGCCCCTATTTAGATGTTCTTCTGGTTATTAACTTAGTAACATGGGCTTTTTTCCTCCCTCTTCCTTCTCAATCCTTCTAACATGGCTGTCATCTCCAATTTCTTGTACAATTTTGTGAGTATTGGGGCTGTATGCCTGCAAGAGTTGGGGGAGCATTTTCTGCCTTAATTATAGTCTTATAGGTAAATAAGCACATACATGTTTGGTTTCTCAGTAAAATTCCATAGCAAGACAGTAATCACCAATTTTAGAGAGTGAAGGTATGAGAGAAAATTGACTCTGCTCATCGAGGGTGGCTCAGGCACCTATGTATACTGTGCTCCTTCTAATTCAGCTGTGAGACCCCCCCATTCCCTCTTCAGATTCATATGCCTTTCCCTACTGTTCCACACCTTTATCCCAATGTCTGATCAGACCCATTAGTCCCACTAAAGTATAAATGATGGGAATCATCAACAAATATTTCTACATTTTACAGTGATCAAAATTGTAAGCTAAGCCATGGGAGGGCACCCACTCCCCCAAACAGGGAGATACCTTAGACCATCTAATGTCACTTCACCAAGCTGTTATCCCCCAATCCTTTATTAAGGCCACTATTGTTGATAAACTTGCTTAAATAGATTAGAAAATTATAAAATGCTTAAATGCTCAAATGTTCTTCATGACAGAGTTTTAGTTTTTAAATATAAATTCCCTGTTTCATCCCTCTATGAGAGTAAATGTTTCTTATAACTCAGAAACCATGCCACCACACAAAGAACAAAGAGTTATTATGTGAAAGACAAGTTTGCAGCCTATCCCCTTAACCACCATGCTGGAAAATCCTTCTAGACTACATAAGATGAGAACTTTTATATTAACCTTGATTTTTGGATACAAGCAACAGATACTGATTCAGGGTTACTTTAAGGGGAAAAAAAAGAGGATAAGAAGCTCATAGAAACCCTGGGGGTGCTGAAAATACAAGTTCAGATACACTGCAGTGAAAAAATAATACCAAAGTTGCACTGCGAAATGAGTCCAGGGAGGATGGCCCTGGAACTGCTATTGCTGAGCCCTAAACAGCCACTTAATCTGTGGACACAAATGACCTCAGACACTGAACACAGCTGCTAGACCTGCTGCTCTGTTGCTCCGAGAACTTGATCTCCTAGCAGCGGCCTCTGTTGCCAGAGGAACTTTGTCTCAAAGCTTTATTGCTTGCATCTCTGGTCCCGTAGTCAAAGACCAGAGTAGATGCATTTGACTGCTAAGGCCTAGGTCATGAGTGTGCTCAGTCACTTTACTGTGTCCGGCTCTTTGTGACGCTATGAACTGTAGCCCTCCAGGCTCCTCTGTCCCTGGGATTCTTCAGGCAAGAATACTGGAGTGGGTTGCCACGCCCTCCTCCAGGGGATCTTCCCAACCCAGGGATTGAACCTGCGTCTCTTACATCTCCTGCATTGGCAGGCAGGTTCTTTATCACTAGTGCTACCTAGGGAGCCTAGGTCACATGCCCACATACTAGCTGCAAGGGGGATTGGGAAAGTGAGTTAGTGGCATTTTTTGTTTCAGTAGTGACCGATATCTGTGCCTCCCATCAAAACCCGTAAGACAGATCATTGCCCATTGGGTTTAGATGCTTGGCAGCCAGAAGGAGCAACAGTTGCCTGCTACACCTGAGAACGAGAGTGGCAAGCTTCTCTACACTGCACAATCTACACCTTCATCCTTATCAGCATGAGATGCTCTTTCCCCTACACCATGACTCTAAGATGATCAGCATGTATAGCAGAGCTTTGTGGTTCACCAGAGTGTTTTGTGGACGAATGGTGTCTGCAGAGATCCTGAGTCACACACAACTACTATTTTAAAAGAATGCCAATGTATGGCAAAACCAATACAATATTGAAAAGTGAAAAAAAAAAAGAGAGAGGAAAAAAAAAGAATTTTCCACAGTTTGTTGTGATCCACACAGTCAAAGGCTTTGGCATAATCAATAAAACAGAAGTAGATGTTAAAAAAAAAAAGATAAAAAAGAAGACAAAAGAAAATTCTAAGTACTTTTGAAAGACTGGTTCTAGTGAATCAATGCTCTGTGGATTGAGGCTAAAGAACATTGTGTCCAGAGTAACTGCATTTTTGGACGAAGAAAGGAGTGCTTCTGTAAACTTGTAATTACCCTTCTGGTGTGCTCGTAATAAATGCCAACAGTACAGATGTCAGCTTCCAGCTTGGACCAATTTGTTGACCGGAACCATTTTATTTTCACCAGAACTCAACTCCCAGAGGTCCCCCCACTATAAAAGAGGAAGAAGAGAAATATCTCTATTAGAGGAAGAGTAATAAATCTCGCCTGTCATGGACATCTGTTGTGTTTTCTCCACTCAGTGTTCATTCTTTCTTCTTTCATTAACATGATCACAGTATTCTTTTGGGAAAGACCCTACCCTCCTGGTTCTAGAGATGGATGCTCATGTGACCCATGAACAATATGCAGTGATTGATTTGGAGAAAGGCATATGATGTAGAACATCCCAGTCAGAATATTCCAGGTCTTTCCTGGAACTACTGGGAAACAGAAATTCTCTACTAGAATGTCTGAGTCAGTAGGTGGTACATGAATCTTCTGACAGACATCTTATAGAGGGAGAGCCTATCTGAGAACAGAGCCAACAGAGACTCTCAAGCAGATATCTAAAAGAATAAAATACTTAGAACATTGTGTAACACCTATATCTCACAGGCTCAAAGCCAGCAACTTTGGGCTTTTCAAGTACCTGAACTTGCAAATATCTTCTTTCCCTTAAGCTGGTGTGAGTTGGTCACCTGTCATATGCCACCAAAGACTCCTAACCAATTCACTGACTTTATTTTTTAATTTATGGAGCTTTGGGCTGCCTTGACTCAAGAAGCCCAGTAATAAGTTGTCTTGAATGTTGTAGAAGAGGCTTATAGAGTAGAAAACTTGGTTTAGATATTTTCTTGCAACATGGAGAATCTAGGATTCTATGAATAAAGACAAATGAGAAGCATTTGTTAAAACACATTAGATGCTATCACAAAAAAAGATAATAATGGAATTGCCATTTAGCACACAGAAAACATTACCCAAATTAGGCTAGTAACTATTTTAGGTTCCATTTAACTTCTCGTGGTAATGCATTTCATAAGTACTTTGTAATTTCTAAGTTTGTGAGGCTTAAATAATTATGTAATTACTTTGCAACAACCACAGAGCGCCACTCAAATTTGGTAGCTACTTTAAGCCATGTTAAGTTTTTCATTATAAATTATATTATGTTTAGTACTTAATTTATAGTTTGTTTGAAAAGAATAACCATATCACACAACTATTCTGTAATAGCATAGCAATTACTCCCATACTGTGGTAACTTCTAGTGGAATGGATATTTCTTTTGTAATTACAAAAATGATAACATCACATCTGACAATTTCCTGGTGATAATATTTCTTACTATAAATTCAACTGTAATTTATTTGCTTCTTCTTGGACATTCTAGCTGAGGGAGAAAATAAATGGGGTAAAATATTTTTCTGCCACTTTAATATTCAATGATATTTAGCAAGTATATACTACAGGAACTGAAGCTTGAAAATAGATTATGTGTAAAGAGATCAAAGTATATTATTTTCCTCCATTTATGCTCTGGCAACAAATAGGCCTTGATCAGCTACAACAGTTCAAGATCAAGGAATCATGCAGGAAAGTTATATTTTATTGTAACATAAACCCAGTTGACAAACTACCCTGAAAGATGTGGTGTGAGAGACAGGCTTCCGTATGGCCTGGAAGGAAAGTGAAAGGCACAGGATGTGGAATTAGAAACCTGAGTTGAAGTCTAACTTTGCTACTTCCTAGCTAGGTGAGCTTACCAACTGGAAAACCTCTCTCAGCTTGTTTCTTTTTTCTGTAGATTTGGCTGACTTCTAATAAGGTTTGTTGCAAAACCAAATGATATAGTGCATTTGGAAGGACGTGTCAAGTACTAAACAAATGTGAGGTACTCTTAAAGAAGAAAGTCCTTTGTTCTCATCCAACTTATTTAGGCTGAAGTAAAATCCTCTTCTTTAATATTAACTCTTACAATGAAAGATAAAGAAAAATAGACCATGCCTACTCTGTGTAAGATACTGCACAAATGCAAAGAATTCATTTTGGTGTCTTGTTCCTTTTGTTGGTACAGTCTGGAATTTTTGCAAGAATTTGCATATATTCATTTTTTTCCTAAAAGATGGTTTTGAGTGCTTTGAAATTTTGCTTTATTAGTGACAAGCACAGATTTTCATAGACAATCAGAAGAAAACAATGTAGACAAGAAGATATTTCTTCACCAAAGGGTTTAGCTACAGGATACAATGCATCTCTAGTCAGCTTCTAGAAGACAAGTATTTGAACCTTAGCTGGAGGATATTAGTGTAGTTTCTTAAGAGTTGTTAGAGTTAAATGTTAGAAAATTCTTTTAAAAATGTAGTCAGATATCATATAATCCTAAATAGGTAGTTTCAGGCTGTTGATCCTCTTCATATTGCTAGATAGTAACTCTATTTGTTAAGTTTAATTGGCTTAATATAAGGTATAATGTTCACATAATTTGTCTTGGATTTAAAAGTCTAGCTCATTATCCTAAACTAAAAAGGGGAATTTTAAAAGGATGTAAAAGACTTCTATAGAGCTTTGAATTTTTGTGTTACATCATCAATATCTGTATTGATTCCATGGATATATACAATGGTAGCAGTGCTTACTATCATTATTTTAAAGTAATTAAGTAATAAAGAATCAATTTATTTTAGCATCAATTCCAGGAGATAGCGGAGGACAGGGGAGACTGGCATGCTGCAGTCCATGGGGTCGCAGAGAGTCGAACACAACTTAGTGATTGAACAACAATAACAAAAGAATTAAAGAAACGAGCAGTATCTTTCCAACTTGAGCCTTTGTTAATCAGCACTGGATATTGGAGTTCTTACTTCAGAAGAGGCCAGACGTTCTAGTGGGGGAAAGGCAAAGGGCAAAGAAAAATACTGACAAAACACTAATATTTAAATGTATTATATCTTCGTAATATCTTGTTTTTCTTTTTTTTTTAAAATATGGAACGCTTCACGAATTTGCGTGTCATCCTAGCGCAGGGGCCATGCTAATCTTCTCTGTATCGTTCCAATTTTTAGTATATGTGCTGCCGAAGCGAGCACTTTCTTGTTTTTCTTATTTCCCCCATCATCTGATTTCTTCCCAGCTGTGCAACACACTAATTATGTAATCTTAGGAAAGTTAATCAACCTCTTTGCCTCAGTTTCGACATTTGAAAAAAATGGATAAAATAACAGTGAGTTATTGTGAGAATTAAGTGCAAAAAAATTACATAACATGCTTAGGACACTGTCTGGTACTTAGTACTCACCATGAACTGCTAGTATATGTAATTACTATCATTCATACAACAATTAAGTGACTAAAATGGAAGGAACAAGCTGGATATTTCTGCCTGTGGTAAAACTCATAATTTCAGGTCTGGAAGAGATATTAGGGTCTCTTAGCCTGGCTTCAGCATCATCAACACGTGAAGTAAAAGTGAGAGGTGCCTTCCCTAAAAGAATCCTACAGCAAAAGGGGGTCTAGAATCCAGCCTTCCTGATTCCCTGTGAATGCTGTGTAATTATAAGTGGATTCCTATGACAGAAAGGGCATTTAAATTATGCTCATATGTGTTTTCCACATAACTAAGGGCAGAAACTAATGTTTTGTTCCTAGCAAAAGCAATTACCATTTTGGTATCAAGCTGGCTATTCAGTCAGGGACTGTAGTAAATGGCAGTTTTCCCACCATCTTAGGATGTTAGATAGCCTTCAAGTGCTCTGTCTAGCTGATGGATTTATGTCTGATAATACTCTCCCGTGTGTCCCTGCGCATGGCATTTACTTTCCCTGGTTCCCAACTTCCTCTACTGTGTACCACAGTAGTTGGATTAAGTAGTCTTTTAAGCATTATCCTCCTATACCAAAGCAGATTCCCAGAACTGGCATCTTTGGGATAAGACCTGGGAGTCTACATTGTCATCCAGTTCCCTAAATGATTCTTACACACCTGGAGGTTTGGAAATGGCTGGTCCAGAGGGTTCCTATGGTTTCTCCCAGCTCTAACATGTTTTGATTCCACATTAAATGTCCATACCTCACACCCTACCTGTAGCTTAGTCCAAATAATGTTGCCCTCATATTCAGTTCAGTTCAGTTGCTCAGTCGTGTCCGACTCTTTGCGACCCCATGAATCGCAGCCTGCCAGGCCTCCCTGTCCATCACCAACTCCCGGAGCTCACTCAAACTCATGTCCATTGAGTCAGTGATGCCATCCAGCCATCTAATCCTCTGTCGTCCCCTTCTCCTCCTGCCCACAATCACTCCCAGCATCAGAGTCTTTTCCAATGAGTCAACTCTTTGCATGAGGTGGCCAAAGTATTGGAGTTTCAGCTTCAGCATCAGTCCTTCCAATGAACACCCAGGACTGATCTCCTTTAGAATGGACTGGTTGGATCTCCTTGCTGTCCAAGGGACTCTCAGGAGTCTTCTCCAACACCACAGTTCAAAAGCATTAATTCTTCGGTGCTCAGCTTTCTTCACAGTCCAAATCTCACATCCATACATGACCACTGGGAAAACCATAGCCTTGACTAGACGGACCTCAGTTGGCAAAGTAATGTCTCTGCTTTTGAATATGCTATCTAGGTTGGTCATAACTTTCCTTCCAAGGAGTAAGTGTCTTTTAATTTCATGGCGGCAGTCACCATCTGCAGTGATTTTGGAGCCCCAAAAAATTAAGTCTGACACTGTTTCCACTGTTTCCCCATCTATTTCCCATGAAGTGGTGGGACCAGATGCCATGATCTTCGTTTTCTGAATGTTGAGCTTTAAGCCAACTCTTTCACTCTCCTCTTTCCTTTCATCAAGAGGCATTTTAGTTCCTCTTCACTTTCTGCCATAAAGGTGGTGTCATCTGCATATCTGAGGTTATTGACATTTCTCCCAGCAATCATGATTCCAGCTTGTGTTTCTTCCAGTCCAGTGTTTCTCATGATGTACTCTGCACAGAAGTTAAATAAGCAGGGTGACAATATACAGCCTCAACTTACTCCTTTTCCTATTTGGAACCAGTCTTTTGTTCCATGTCCAGTTCTAACTGTTGCTTCCTGACCTGCATATAGGTTTCTCAAGAGGCAGGTCATCTCTTTTAGAATTTTCCACAGTTCATTGTGATCCACACAGTCAAAGGCTTTGGCATAGTCAATAAAGCAGAAATAGATGTTTTTCTGGAACTCTCTTGCTTTTTCCTTGATCCAGCGGATGTTGGCAATTTGATCTCTGGTTCCTCTGCCTTTTCTAAAACCAGCTGGAACATCTGGAAGCTCACGGTTCACGTATTGCTGAAGCCTGACTTGGAGAATTTTGAGCATTACTTTGCTAGCGTGTGAGATGAGTGCAATTGTGCAGTAGTTTGAGCATTCTTTAGCATTGCCTTTCTCTGGGCTTGGAATGAAAACTGACCTTTTCCAGTCCTGTGGCCACTGCTGAGTTTTCCAAATTTGCTGGCATATTGACTTCAGCACTTTCACAGTATCATCTTTCAGGATTTGAAATAGCTCAACTGGAATTCTATCACTTCCACTAGCTTGGTTCTCAGTGATGCTTTCTAAGGCCCACTTGACTTCATATTCCAGGATGTCTGGCTCTAGGTGAGTTTTTGAAGATCTTTTTTGTACAGTTCTTCTGTGTTTTCTTGCCACCTCTTCTTAATATCTTCTGCTTCTGTTAGGTCCATACCATTTCTGTCCTTTATCCAAAAGGATGGCTAATAAAACATAAAAACATATTTATATCTGTAATGTTATACTCAGAATAAATATCTTTTTACTCTGAATGTCTTTAACTGCCCACGATGGTCATCTAATTCAAATTTTCTATGAGAACATGGAAATATCTCTGGTCAGGATAAATCACTGTATTGTTTTTCCAGGGTTTGAGGTTCAATAGAACAGTTCCATGATATAATCTTTGGGGGACACAGGCATACAGACTGTGTTATAGGTGATATACTTTTCTAATATTTTTGGTGACATGTCCTTTAGGACAGGCCTCTTACACATGAATGGTTTCTCCACATCGCTGTGAATCTCCAGTGGCAGTGAGACTCCAGAGCTTAGGACATTCTAGAATGTAGGACAGCCCCTGACAATTAAAGCTTTAGGTTTAGGCAGTTTCAGCTTGGAAATAAGGCTGATGTTTTTTGACACAAGGTTTCCTCTCATGAGGACAAAGGGCAAGTTAGTTTTTCTCTTTGTGCACATACTGAGCTGGATTCCAGAGACAGGGCCCTGTGCACTGGAGCACACCTGCATGCGAAGAAAATCACCCCGGGACCCTTCATTTCAATGCCAAGTGGCTGGGACCTTGGGTCCAGTCGCCTCTGGAAAGGCAGAGGCATTACGATTATGTAACCATCTTGGAAAGCAGAGTTTTAACTTGAGGTCATTGATTTTGACCTTAACAACAGTCCTTTGAAAAAATAAAGCATTTGTTGAAATGAAGTCCTGCTGCTTGTGGGATAGGAAGTGGCTGGTGCTTTATCGTGCAGATATATGCATTATGAATGCTTTCCCAGATCAGCAGAAACTGATTTGGTTATTGAGTCTGTCTGTACTGAAACTATTTTCTTAGCATTCACCCTTCATCATATTTCCCATTAAAATTGCACAAACACTTGTTAATTTGCTCTTTTATCACTCATGTCTTGACAATGTTTTTCCTGTGATCTGAAACTGGAAATAATTTCTTATTTGTTGATGGTCTCGTAATTTAAGAATCGTTTCTGCTAAAACTTATTCAGCTGGCTACAGAGGAACTCCCCAAGTCAGTAGGTACCCAATATGCTACTGGAGATCAGTGGAGAAATAACTCCAGAAAGAATGAAGGGATGGAGGCAAAGCAAAAACAATACCCAGGTGTGGATGTGACTGGTGATAGAAGCAAGGTCCGATGCTGTAAAGAGCAATATTGCATACGAACCTGGAATGTCAGGTCCATGAATCAAGGCAAATTGGAAGTGGGCAAACAAGAGATGGCAAGAGTGAATGTTGACATTCTAGGAATCAGCAAACTAAAATGGAGTGGAATGGATGAAATTAACTCAGATGACCATTATATCTACTACTGCGGGCAGGAATCCCTTAGAAGAAATGGAGTAACCATCATGGTCAACAAAAGAGTCCAAAATGCAGTACTTGGATGCAATCTCAAAAACGACAGAATGATCTCTGTTCGTTTCCAAGGCAAACCATTCAGTATCACAGTAATCCAAGTCTATGCCCCAACCAGTAATGCTGAAGAAGCTGAAGTTGAACAGTTCTATGAAGATCTATAAGACCTTTTAGAACTAACACCCCCAAAAAGATGTCCTTTTCATTATAGGGGACTGGAATTCAAAAGTAGGAAGTCAAGAAACACCTGGAGTAACAGGCAAATTTGGCCATGGAATACACAATGAAGCAGGACAAAGGCTAATAGTTTTGCCGAGAGAACGCACTGGTCATAGCAAACACCCTCTTCCAACAACACAAGAGAAGACTCTACACATGGACATCACCAGATGGTCAATACTAAAATCAGATTGATTATATTATTTGCAGCCAAAGATGGAGAAGCTCTATACAATCAGCAAAAACAAGAAAGGGAGCTGACTGTGGCTCAGATCATGAACTCCTTATTACCAAATTCAGACTCAAATTGAAGAAAGTAGGGAAAACCACTAGACCATTCAGGTATGACCTAAATCAAATCCCTTATGATTATACAGTGGAAGTGAGAAATAGATTTAAGGGACTAGATCTGAGAGATAGAGTGCCTGATGAATTATGGAGACAAGGATATAGACCATCCCCATGAAAAGAAGTGCAAAAAAGCAAAATGGCTGTCTGGGGAGGCCTTACATATAGCTGTGAAAAGAAAAGAAGTGAAAAGCAAAGGAGAAAAGGAAAGACATAAGTGTCTGAATGCAGAGTTCCAAAGAATAGCAGTAAGAGATAAGGAAGCCTTCCTCAGCAATCAATGCAAAGAAATAGAGGAAAAGAACAGAATGGGAAAGACTAGAGATCTCTTCAAGAACGCTCTTACACTGTTGGTGGGAATGCAAACTAGTATAGCCACTATGGAGAACAGTGTGGAGATTCCTTCAAAAACTGGAAATAGAACTGCCTTATGACCCAGCAATCCCACTGCTGGGCATACACACTGAGGAAACCACAATTGAAAGAGACATGTGTACCCCAATGTTCATTGCAGCACTGTTTATAACAGCAAGGACATGGAAGCAACCTAGATATCCATCAGCAGATGAATGGATAAGAAAGCAGTGGTACATATACACAATGGAATATTACTCAGTCATTAAAAAGAATACATTTGAATCAGTTCTAATGAAGTGGATGAAACTGGAGCCTATTATAGAGTGAAGTAAGTCAGAACGAAAAACACAAATACAGTATACTAACGCATATATATGGAATTTAGAAAGATGGTAACAATGACCCTATATGCAAGATAGCAAAAGAGACACAGATGTATAGAACAGTCTTTTGGACTCTGTGGGAGAAGGCGAGGGTGGGATGATTTGAGAGAATAGCATTGAAACATGTATATTATCATATGTGAAACAGATTGCCAGTCTAGGTTCGATGCATGAGACAGGGTAATCAGGGCTGGTCCACTGGGATGACCCAGAGGGATGGTACAGGGAGGGAGGTGGGATGGGGAACACATGTATACCTGTGGTGGATTCATGTTGATGTATGGCAAAACCAATACAATATTGTAAAGTAATTAACCTCCAATTAAAATAAATAAATCTATTAAAAAATAATAAATAAAATATAAATAAATGATGCACACTACTAAAAAAACAGAAAATTAGAGATACCAAGGGAACATTTCATGCAAAGATGGGCTCGATAAAGGACAGAAATGGTCTGGACCTAACAGAAGCAGAAGATATTAAGAAGAGGTGGCAAGAACACACAGTACTGTACAAAAAAGATCTTCATGACCAAGATAATCACGATGGTGTGATCACTCACCTAGAGCCAGACATTCTGCAATGTGAAGTCAAGTGGGCTTTAGGAAGCATCACTACGAACAAAGCTAGTGGAGGTGATGGAATTCCAGCTGAGCTGTTTCAAATCCTGAAAGACAGTGCTGTGAAAGTGCTGCACTCAATATGCCAGCAAATTTGGAAAACTCAGCAGTGGCCACAGGACTGGAAAAGGGCAGTTTTCATTCCAAGCCCAGAGAAAGGCAATGCCAAAGAATGCTCAAACTACCACACAATTGCACTCATCTCTCACGCTAGCAAAGTAATGCTCAAAATTCTCCAAGTCAGGCTTCAGCAATACATGAACCGTGAGCTTCCAGATGTTCCAGCTGGTTTTAGAAAAGGCAGAGGAACCAGAGATCAAATTGCCAACATCCGCTGGATCAAGGAAAAAGCAAGAGAGTTCCAGAAAAACGTCTATTTCTGCTTTATTGACTATGCCAAAGCCTTTGACTGTGTGGATCACAATGAACTGTGGAAAATTCTGAAAGAGATGGGAATACCAGACCACCTGACCTGCCTCTTGAGAAACCTATATGCAGGTCAGGAAGCAACAGTTAGAACTGGACATGGAACAAAAGACTGGTTCCAAATAGGAAAAGGAGTAAGTTGAGGCTGTATATTGTCACCCTGCTTATTTAACTTATAACACTTACCTACATTCAGTTAAATGTATGTATTGCTTCAGAGCTCGACATCTTCGGCTACTGGAAAATTATCCATCATTGGTAAACTTAAAGAATCATTCTCTTTAATTAGAAAAGAATTTCCCCTCTGGCCCTTCCTTCTCTGTGTGTATTTACAGTGGTATTATCTGGTCAGGATGTGAGGACATATTGAATGCAGAGTAGAAAGATTTCTCAAAACAAGTCCCACTCAGAGCTGTTCCTGACGAATATCAAGTGTTTTCCTCATATGTGCTGATATAAATTAAGCATTGCAATTATTTCTCTTTGGCTTTTAAAGACTTTTTTAAGTCAAAAGTACAGATTAAAAGTGACAAACACAAGTTCCATCGTTTTCACAGTCTCTGTGATTTTTTTGTCAAGGAGCCTAGGTGAGCTTTTCATTTGGTTAATCACCTTAATTGGCTGTTCATCCTCCAAAGCCATTAATTACTCCAAGATACCCAATTTGCCTTTTTCACTCTGAAATTTATGACCATATAATTAATGAGCCTCTTAATTCTATGTTGTGCATTGACTTATTCAGCAATGAAACATTACACTGTTAGAATTAGATTGTTGGGTTGTGTCCAATAACTGAAACACTGGATTTCTAAAAAATTTCTGTAGAATGTCCAAGCCAACTTAAGCTTAGATGACTCAATATGCAAATTACCCATCTGTGTAATGTGTCACTATTTGTAAATCTTCTTTTCTTTTTCAGCAGTAGCAATTCCCCCATTTCTTTTCTATTCATCAACTAGGGGAGTCATCATGGAATTAGACTTTAAAAAAATAGTAATTATGGAACAAACTCATCATAGAAACTGAATTTTAGCACCTTGGTATTCATTTTCCCTTTTAAAAGTGGACTCAGAAATGTCTGCCTTATTTTATGTGCCTGTGTGCAGGCTGAGATGATTATCATTTCAGGTGCGATTAGCTATGTAAGCCTCCAAATCACAGGAACACTTTAAAAATACCATTTGATGAGACAATAGTAAACTATTATGGTGCCAGTTAAATGCTTTGAAATACTTAGACAAGAGTCATAGATAGATAAGCAAATCATATCGTCTAAATCTTTTTTATTAATTAGTTGCTTGCACTATAATTCTGCAACTCAAATCTGTAACTTCTTTGTAATTGCCAGTGCTCTTTAAAACAGCTTGGAAATGTTTACATAGAGAAAGATTCTCTTACTACCCAACTTCTACTATACTGGAAAAGAAAACTACACACCAAAGTATATAAGAATTCATAAAAGGGAAATTGAACCTACTTTATATGTATATTTTATACTCTTATATGTACATCTAATTTAAGATACATTTCTGAAAGATTCATGGACATCCTGAAGCTCTTCAGGAGAATTTAGAATAAGAAAGTAGGCAAAAAGAAAAAGATTTATATCTTTGTCTGCAAAAAAAAAAAAAAATCAAAACTCTTGTATTTCAAAAAGTGTGTGAACCAAAATAAACAGCAAATGAGAAACTTGGAAAAAAATACTTGAATGCTGTGTCAAACAAGTATAATATCCTACACATATAAACAGCTCTTAGATGTCAATTAGAGACAGATTAATACTCCCAAAGAAATAAATAAGGAAATGAGAAAATTGCCAAATGCCAATAGACATGCAGAGTACTTGTTCTATAAACATAGAAAAAAGAAAAACTCTAGAAGCCTGAATTCTCATAAGAAAATCTTTTGTCTTATTGAGTCATATTTAGGGGCGAATAAAAAGTGACTTGGAATATCAGAGGTTTGGAAATCTACAGAGAAAATAAATGAGTCTTGTCCTTTTGGGTTAACTATAAACCTTTTAACTACCATGGCCCCATGGTTTTACTTTTGTTATTATCGTTGTTTTAAAATATAGATATTAAGTTGTTTCAGCACCACTAGTTGAAAATTATCATTATTCATCTAATTTCCCTTGCATCTTTGTCAAAACTCAATTCATCATCCCTATGAATTTATTTCTATACTCTCTATATGTTCATTGATCTCTGTGTATATCCATTTGCCAATATCATACTCTTATCCTTAATACATAAAGAAGACAGAGCACCAAAGAATTGATGGCTTCAAACTGTGGTGATGGAGAAGACTCCTGAGAGTCCCTGGGACAGCAAGGAGATCAAACCAGTCAATTTTAAGAGATACTCATTAAAGGGACTGATGCTGAAGCTTAAGCTCCAGTATTTTGGTCATCTGATGTGCACAGCTGACTCATTGGAAAAGTCCCTAATGCTGTGAAAGATTGAGGGCAGAAGAAAAAGAAGGTGTCAGAGGATGAGATGGCTGGATGGCATCACTGAAGCAATGGACATGAACTTGGGCAAACTTTGGGAGATGGTGAGGGACAGGGAGGCCTGGCATACTGCAGTCCACGGGGTCACAAAGAGTCGGACATGACTGGGTGACTGAACAATAACAATGCTTAATAAAATGTTTAGTAAGCCTTAAAAACAGGTAGTATGAGCCATCCAACTTTGTTCTTTCTCCATATTGTTTTGACTACTCTAGATCCTTGGGATTTTCATATAAATTTTAGAATCAACTTAATTTCTAAAAATTCTATTGAGATTTTGATTGGGATTGTAGTGAATCTATAGAGTAGTTGGAAAGATGGACTGAAATCTTAACAATATTCAATATTTCAATCCAAGAATAGTGTTTATCTCTCCTTTCATTTAAATCTTCTTTGGTTTCTTTCATCAGTGTGTTGTCCTTAGCATACAGATCTTGCAAATTTTGTAAGTTCATACCTAAGTATTCCATGGTTTTTCTATTTTTAATTATATTGCTTTAAAAGTTTTGAAGTTAATCAAGTGGAGAGTGGCTAGCCTTTTCAACAAATGACACTGTAATATTTGGACCTTCGTGCACCAAAAAAAATATACATACATATATATATATATATATATATATATATATGAACATCAACCCATTCACTGTAATCCACATCTTGAATGTCACCCCTGCCTTAGACAATTATCTGTCAATGGATTATAGGTCCAATGTAAAATTTAAAACTTTAAATCTTTTGTAAGAAGATAATGGTGAGAAATTTTGTGCCCTTTCATTTTGCAAAGATTTTTTAGAGATGATACCAGAAACATAATAACTAAAAGAAAAAGTTTGATAAATTAGACTTTACCAAAATTATAAACTTCTGCTCTTTAGAAAATGCTATCAAGAGAATGAAAAGTCAAGTCACAAAATAACATAAAATATTTTCAAAACACACAACTGATAAAGTACTAGTATGCAGAATATATAAATAACTCTCAGAGCTCGGGCAGCCAAACAGCTCAATGAAAAAAATGGGCAAAAGACTTGTACTGACACATCACCAAAGGTAAATGAGTGATAGTCAAGAGCATGAAAAGATGATCAACATCATTAATCACTTGCAAGCATGCTCAATCGATTCAGCCATCCAGTCTCCTTTGTCCATGGGATTCTCCAGGCAAGAATACTGGAGTGGGTTGCCATTTCCTTCTCCAGGGGACCTTCCCGACCCAGGGACTGAACCTGGGTTCTCTTCCGTCTCCTGCATTGGCAGACAGGTTCTTTACCACCAGTGCCACCTGGGAAGCCCTATTAATTACTAGTGAAATTAAAGTTAAAACTGCATGAGATATCACTACATTCCCATGAAAACAGTTAAAATAAAAATCCCTGAGAATACCAAGGATTGGTATAGATATGGAGCAACTGGAACTTTTATACATTGCTGGAGAGAATGCAAAAAGGTATAGCAATGTTGCAAACAATTTGATGGTTAAATGTTAAATCTGTGCTTACAATATAATCCAGCAATTTCATTTCTAAGTATTTACTCAAGTGAAATGAAAACTTATATCCACACAAATGTTTGTAGACTCTTTATTCATAATCATCCGAAACTGTGAATAACACAAACGTTCTTCACCAGAGTAATGGATAAGTAGCTGTGGTACATATGTACAATGGATAACTAACAACTCAATAACAAAAATGAATGAGCTATTCATACATGCAGCAACACTGATGAATCGCAAATGCATTAGGCTAAGTGAGTGTGGGATTCCCTGGTATCTCAGCTGGTAAAGAATCTGCCTGCAATGCAGGAGGCCTGAGTTTGATCCCTAGGTTGGGAAGATAGCCTGGAGAAGGGAACGGCTAACCCACTCCAGTATTCTGGCCTGGAGAATTCCATGGACAGAAGAGCCTGGCAGGCAAGTGAGTAAAGTCAGACTCAAAGGCTACATAGTCTATAATTTTATTTGCATGGCATTCAAAGCTATATGGTTCAAAAATAGGTGAGAATGGGCAGATGGGCGTCTAACTAAACAGTACATGAAGGACTCTTGGAGGAGATGTGATTTTTCAATATCTTCATTGTGATACTCACATTAGAAAGGGTGAGTTTTAACTGTATATAAGTTATACCTTAATTTAAAAAACATTAGTCTGGAGACATCTTCCCAACTGACTTAGAAATTTATGTTTGATTCTATTATTGATTCTAATTCTTTACATTGAAAACAGTCAGTTATAAATTGCAAAATATTGGAGATTTTTTTAATTAATTATTTTTTTAATTTTAAAATCTTTAATTCTTACATGCGTTCCCAAACATGAACCCCCCTCCCACCTCCCTCCCCACAACATCCCTCTGGGTCATCCCCATGCACCAGCCCCAAGCATGCTGTATCCTGCGTCAGACATAGACTGGTGATTCGATTCTTACATGATAGTATACATGTTAGAATGCCATTCTCCCAAATCATCCCACCCTCTCCCTCTCCCTCTGAGTCCAAAAGAAAGAGAAGATGAAGTCCTGTCTGTACCAACCATACAGAGATACAGAACGATGTGTTTATAATTCAAACAAGAAAATAAAGCATGTAAAACCATGGGGTATATTTCATGTTTGTGGATGAATTAACATTTTTAAATGTCCACATCCAAGGTGATCTACAAATTCAATGCAATCCCTATCAAAATTTCAATGGCATCTTTCACAGAAATAGAAAAAACAATCATAAAATTTATATGGAATCACAAAGGACCCACAAATAGCAAAAGCAATCTTAAGAAACTGGGGATATCACAGTTTCTGATTTCAAACTATATTTCAAGGCTATAGGAATCAAAGCGGTAGGGTATTGGTATGGAAACAGACACAAAGGTTGATGGAAGAGAATAGAAATCCTAGGACAAAATCCATGCATATATGGTTAATTGACTTTCCATAAAGGAGCCAAGAATATACAATGGAAAGGTATATTTTCAGTAATTGGTACTGGAAAAGCTATATGTGTGCTTGTGCTTAGTTGCTCAGTCATGTCCTACTCTTTGAGATCCCGTGGACTATAGCCTGCCAAGCTCCTCTGTCTACGGTGATTCTCTAGGCAAGAATACTGGAGTGGGTTGCCGTGCCCAACCCAGGGATTGAACCCAGGCCTCCCGCATTGCAGGCAGATTCTTTACCAGCTGAGCCACAAAGGAAGCCCAAGAATACTGGAGAAGGTAGCCTATCCCTTTTCCAGGGGAACTTTTCGACCCAGGAATCAACCGGAGTCTCCAGCATTGCAGGCGGATTCTTCACCAGCTAAGCTACCAGGGAAGTCATATGAGAAAGAATAAAACTAGACCCCTATCTTACACTGTACACAAATATCAACTCAAAATGGATTAAAAACTTGAATGTAAGACTAGAAACTAAAACTCAGAAGAAAACAGGGTGTAAGCTCCTTCAAATTGGTCTTGATAATTATTTTTTTTAATTTGACACCAAAAGTAAAAGCAAAAATAAACAAATGGGACTATATGGCAAATTAAATGGAGAAGGCACTGACAACTCATTCCAGTATTCTTGCCTGGAAAATCCCATGGGCGGAGGAGCCTGGTAGGCTGCAGTCCATGGGGTCGCTAAGAGTCGGACATGACTGAGCGACTTTACTTTCACTTTTCACTTTCACGCATTGGAGAGGGAAATGGCAACCCACTCCAGTGTTCTTGCCTGGAGAATCCCAGCAACAGGAGCCTGGTGGGCTGCCGTCTATGGGGTTGCACAGAGTTGGACACGACTGATGTGACTTAGCAGCAGTGGCAGCAAATTAAAAGCTTTTGCACAGCAAAGGAAACTTAACAACAAAATGAAAAGGCAATCTATGGAACAGGAGAAAGTATTTTCAAAATACATATTCTATAGGTGGTTAATATCCCAAATACAAGAAACCCATGTAACTCAAAATCAAAATATCAAATAACCCGATTTAAAAATGGGCAAAGCTCTGAGTGACATTTTTCTAAGGAAACATACAAATGGCCAATCGATATACAAGACAGTGTTCAACATCACTAATCATCAGGAAAATAAAATCAAAATCACAATGAAATATCACCATATATAGCTAGGATGTCTATTATCAAAAAGATACGAAATAATAGATGTTGGTAAGGAAGTGAAGAAAAGGGAATGCTGTATACTGTTGGTGGGAAGGCAAACTAGTACAGCCACTATGGAAACAGTATAGAGATTCCTCAAGAAATTTAAAAAGAGCTACCATATGATCTAGCAGTTCCACTTCTGAATATATATCAAAAGGAAATGAAATCACTCACTCAAAACTCAAAAATCTATACTCCCATATTTGCATTACTATTCACAGTAGTCAAGTTATATAAACATTGTCCATTGACAGAGAGATGGATAAAGAAAATGTCCCCCCACAAACACCAGAATATTATTCAGCCATGAAAAATGCAATCTATGGAATGGGAGGAAATTCTCGCATCTGTGACACCATGGACGAAACTGGAGGGAATTTTGCTAGTGAAATAAGCTAGAAAAAGACAAATACTGTTTGCTGTTATTTATATGTGGAACCTAAAAAAAGAGAAAAAGTCAAACTCACAGAAACGGAATAGAATTGTTGACAAGGCCTGAGAGGTGAGGAAAATAGGAAGAAGATGATTCAAGGGTAAAAACTTTCAGTTATAAGATGAATAAGGTCTGAGAATCTAATGTATAACAGTGACTATAGTTGATAACATTGTATTGTAAAATTGAGTTTGCTAAGAGAGTAGAAATTAAGGGTTCTCATCAAAGGAGAAAAAAAGGTAAATATGTGAGATGATAGATATGGCAAGTAAATAGTGGGAATTCTTTTACAATGTATATGTATAGCAAACCACCAAGTTGTACACTTTAGAATATTATAGCTTTGTATCTCAATTATACCTCAATAAAGCTGAAAAATTAAATAAGAAAAAATGAAGATGGAAAGAATTTTAATAAATAGAAATTAAGCTCTATGATATATTTTAAATTTCATGTGCTATATGGCTAGAATTTTGGCTTTCTTTCTTCTTAGATGTTGGTTATTCAACAAGAAAGCCCAGCTCTACTCTTTGAGCTGAATGAATGATTTCAAACTATTCTGAACTTATTAAGTCAATTTTTATAGTAGAGAATTGCTACATGAAAGGCCACATAAAATGTACGATGTCAATAAGTTATATTAATGACTCTTTGTGAAATATGCTACAGCAAATTGCATTCTATAGAACTCTTGCCTCTTGAGATTTAAATCCAGCCCAAAAGGAACATTTCCCTTTAAATCAGGAAAATCTTTTAAATTGAGCCTTTCTGTATTCAGTTTGCAGCACAGTTTATCATATGGTTTATAAACTAAAAAAATAATACATTAAATGAAAGTATTAACAGACTGTTGTCTATTGTCAGAATTTGTAGAGCTTCTGTGATGTAGAAGAGATGCTGAGAATAACTTCTTATTTTTCACTCAACTGATATATGATCAGCTTATGTAGAATGCAAGCTTAACAGGCAGTGAGGGCTGAGGACTTGGCCAACACTAACCAAATTAATTCAATGCTTGCAAGTGTTATCAAGTAACTCTCATCTACTCTCTTCACAGAATTCTGGGAAATTCTAAAACCCAATCTGTTACTTAGGCTCTCCATTGCCCTTAGATAAAGTTCAAAATCCTTAACAGGATTTCCAAGGTCTATCTTATGCTCCTGATTCTCATACTGCAGTCACTCCAGGCTTACTTATTTTTCCAGTTCTCCAAACTCAACTCTCCCACTCCCAATGCTACATATTAGTATATGGACAATAAACCATCCTTGTAAACTGGCATTACTAATACATACAATTTCAAGTACTTGGCTGTACTGGATCTAAGTTGCATATTAAAAAATCAATGTATGGCCTCGTATATATGAGGGTGTCTATAAATTTCCCAGCGATAGTTTGGGAATATTAGAACTATGATTGCTGCTTCCTTCCAAAGTGCCGAATGGCGTGCCTGTTGAGACAGCTGCTTCCCTAAGATAAACACAGAGGAGGGGGCTTTGGCATAGAGCTATCAAGCTTTGCCTCCTTGAGAGCTTCAGTAATGGTTTTGCCCTGAGCAATTTTCCATGGGATTAGTGGGGTTTGAAATCTGTGATGTTTTCTGAGGACACACTGGAGTAAAAACACACAAAAATATGATTCTTAGGGATATATTCATTGAGAGTTTGGCATTTGCCCTGTAAAACTAGAAAGTATATTTGAAACCTGAGACTATACTGTGCTAATAGAGGCATATTGAACACATTTGTGTATTTCTTTAAAAGGAGGATAATGGCACTGTTTATTATTCTTTGTTTGACTCACATTTTAAGGTAACTTCATTTGCTCTCTATTTTTCTTTGAGTCAGTAATTGGACACAGCAATTCTTCTGTAGCTAAGGCTTCCTCTATCAATAGGCAACTATGTCTGAATGTTATTCACTTTCAAACCAAAAAAGGGCATCATGCACTGAGAGCAAAATTTGGCTAAGAAGTTGGCACATCACTATCATCAAAGACATTCTCTATGTGAATCACAAGGGGAAAAGCCAATGAAATAGCAAAGAGCACATAGTCATGAGGAAAATATCTTATTGAGTTAGAATGAGATATCATTTCTTAATGAACTGGATATTTTAAAATTTAAGGTTGCAATAAGTCACTTAATAAGTCATCTAATAAGGTTGCAGTAAGTCACTTAGGATCCACTTACTTCATTAGCTGGATCCTAAAATATTTTTAGGAAGGAAAAAAATCACTGTTAAAAGAGAGAAATGACTTTTAAAAGCTTTTATAGCCTTTAAAATGCCTTTATTACACATAGATTTTGCATATCTGAGCTATGGTGCACAATCAAAAAATGATGAGTAATATTTGCAACCATGATCTTTGGCAGGTTCATCACCTTGTTCTAAGGAACTAGAGAATTGATTGAAAAATAAATCAGATGGCCAAATTATCCTACCATTTTTATTATTCCAGTGGAAGATGCACTTTTATGATTCAACCCTTTCAATGACCACATTGGGTTATTTGCATGAGTTATGATTAATGATTACACTGTATTGGTCATAAATTGGTAAAGATGTTATTTATGTACTAAACATGACAAATACAAGGTTAATCTTTTCCTCAAATTATCATCACCCACAAAGGAAGGAATCATATTATGTTCACATCCCTTCAGCACTTCTAGAATGAAGGTAATGAGGACTGTATTATTTTTTAAAGAGTACTGTTTAAGAAAGATACATTAGCTTAAAATGATCTCAGTAAAATTTAATATTGAATGCATAGAGAGGGTATTTGATGGAATTTCCTAAAAGACAAGGTGAACTTAGCAAAAGTTCACAGTGCTTACATAAGCATGTTTTTAAAAATTCATTACTTTTTAGGAGGATAGAATTACATGGTACAGATTCAAACTGTTGTCCTCCAAACACCCAGTTCTCTTCCCGGGAGACAACTGATGTCACCATAAACATACCCTTTCAGAGATCTCTTTAAAAAGCAATATAGTGCAGGGTCATGTCATATTCATGGGAAGAATGGAAAAATCAGATTTTTTAATATTCTGAAAATGGGTTGTTTGGGGGCTTAGCGTCTCTGCAGTATCCAATAAAGATTCAGAAAGTGCCTCATCACAAGTATCTCAGATGGAAGTGAAAAAAGCATGCCAAGGACAGCTGTGCTGAAGGACATGAACTCCTCCCACTGCACGGGAAGGTAGTCCCAGGTTTTGAAATTTATGAATTGTGCATACTGAAATCATTCATTCATTTCCTTATTAATGTATATTGAAAGCTTCCTTTGTAGATACTGCAACAAGTATTAAAGATAAAATGAACAAAAAAGATGTAGTGCCTGTCCTCATGAAGCTTACATTTTATAGGACTTGGCTAAAATAAGAAATTTAAAGTATGGCGAGAAGCCATGAAAATGGATAAAATTATTAAAATTCATAAAGACTGCAAAACAACTCCTTAATACAACAGTGTCACTATTTTTACACCTAGTAAGTATTCTTTGGAATACTTTCTTTTTTTAATGTAACTGCTTTTCAGCTCTGTTAAGGCTTTTATTTATTTATTTTAATTGGAGGATAATTACTTTACAATATTGTGATGGTTTTTGCCTACATCGACATGAATCAGCCTCATTTTGATGAAAGAGGCCTTCAAGCATGCTTCCAACCAAGCTGGGGGTTTTCACCAAGTCATTTAGAGCTATTCAAATATAAAGCATTATTATTAGCTCAGTTTAAATCCCCTCTCCTCTGTATTTCCATAGCTATCTATAAATTCTCCACTATAGCCTTTATGACATTATGTGATTATTTAGGTTCACCTGTCTTTCTTCTCCTATATGATGGGCTCTTTGAGGACAAAATGATGTTTTATTCCTCTCAGCATGTCTAGTTCTTATCATAGAAACATACCTGTCATATAATAGACACTGAATGAATATGGACTGAAAAAAGGAATAAATGAATAATGGTCCTAAAAGTTGCAATGTGGGTTTTGTCAGCTTGCCTGTTCACAAAGGATGCCTTTTTGCTATGTAATCAAATTGCTTCTGGCCTCATCCTTCTTGGAACAGGCGATCCAAAGGGAATGCCTCTTTATCTCATGACTAATGAGCCATCCAGTCTCCGTTGTCATTGCTATGACTTTTTAAGTATACATTTGCAGGGATTTCAAAAACCATTTGGAAATGTAATTATCATGTTTTCCACCTACATAAATACATAAGGGATGGATTTATTTATGTGCTAAGGTATATAATACGTGTCCTGTTTTATTCTTTCCCCAAGAATTTTCCCTTTTTCAGCAGACATTTCTAGGGCAAAGAAGGTTATGCTATATTTTCAGTCAGCGTCCATCAAAGGGAACCTGGAGAAAATGTGCATATACCCAAGAGCACCTTTCTTACAAGCCTTGGGTAATGACTCACTGTTGTTTACAAGAGGATTTTGCCTCATGTGAAGCAGGTGTTGAAACATTTGGACAGCTCTGTAAAAATTTTAGTCAAATGTGGTGAGTGTTAATCATCAACCTGCATATTTTTGTAAAAGTGCTGTTGGTCCTCCGAGCCACCTTCAACTTGCAGAGCAAACTTTTCTTCTGTTTCCTTCAACCTGTTGTCCCCCATGTCTTGTAGCCTTCACTCATACTTCACTCCACCAAGGGCTCTCACCACCCCTACTCCAGTTTACCACCATCCCTCCTTTTTAGCATTCATCCAGCTCCTAAAATTTCCCGACAGATTCCATCACTAAGTGAAATTGAAGTGGCAGTTTCCCATGGTCTTTCTTTGTCTGAACACACTGCCTCCAGTGCTTTTCTCTATACCAACCACACTGGATTACTGCAGTGCATAAGCAGGGATGGAGAAGATCCTCCAAAACAGAAAGTTTATTACTGCGAAATTCCTCTGGGCCTACCCCAGCCTAAATCCCTGAAGTATGTAACTAGAGGAATTTTATTAAAGGAAGGAAAATACTGATATTGGTTCACAGTGTTGCCCAGAAGCTTAAAACTTTTCCTACTTTCTACCTTAATTGCTTTACTCTTTTAAAAAATTTATATGATACTACTCTAGCTCAACACAAGTTACTTTTTGTGGATTAAAGGATGATGTTGATTAAAAGGGGACATGGGGAAATTACCAAATCCTTTTACTTCAGAAGTGATAAAAATCCCTAAATCCTTTACATTGTGCTCTGTCAAGTCTTCCAAAAGTAGCTGAAAAATCAAGAACTGATGGCTCAACAGGAGATACTTCTGTCAATTCTGATGCTGTTAAATCACCTCAAGAAAAGAACACAGTGGCAATCTCCCTGGTCCATCCACATTCCAGACCCAGCATGATATAAACCTCATGACCTCAGTAAATGTGTCAGACACTCATTCTAATCTAGCTCCATCTTCACGAGCAGAGACTACACTTTCATAGTAAATAAAAGGAAAGCAAAGGACCAGAAAGAGCATCAACTAGAATTCACTGTTTTTCTGGTTATTCAACTTAACTGTAAAAACACACTGAAGGCAAATCATGAAATATTTACTCCAGGCCTCAGTACCCCTTGGACTTCGTTGTTTCATGTTGGGATAACAAAGTTTCATAGGCTGATCTCCTCCCCAAATCTATTTTTTGTTAGTCTTCTGCCTGGCTAATTCCTTGAGGATTATGTGGTTGACTTTTTAACTTTGACTACTAAGGCTCAGTCCCCTCACTGGCCCTTCCTATGAGAGATCTCGTCTTGTATAAATAGCCTCCTCCCCTGAATTAAAATTGCTGAAGTGATCCAAGTCTCAGTCCTAGGACTCCTTCTCTGCCTAGGTAGTCACATCTGGTCTTACAGATTTGAATAACATCCGTAAGTTCAAAACTCCCAGATTTACACTTCTTGTCTCAAACTCTCCCCTGTGCTCCAGACTCAGAGAGCCAAATGTCTACTCAGCATCTCTTCCTAGATGTCTAGGAGGCATTCTACACTTAACCTATCCAAGGCCAAATTCTTGATATCCTCCCTAAAATCTCCCCTCTCAGTTTCCCCATCTTGATTAATGGCATCTCTACATTTCCACTTGCCCAAGTCATAGATCTAGCAATCCTCTTTGACTTTTTCTATCTATCACATGGTTTCTATTCCAACCATCAGCAAATCCTATTAGCTCAAGCTTCACAGTATGTCTGGACCAGATTCCCTCATCCCCACTGCTTACCCTCTGAGAACCATCCTCACTATTGAGAGAGTTGCTAACAACTCTGCAATATACAGTTCTGTCCTTGCCAGATAGTTGTTTGAGTTTGTGAAATTTAAGTCTTTGAAAATGAAAGTGACATTCTGCTAGGTCATTTAAATCAACTCTGCTGTTGAGAACTTCAAAAGTTAGATAGAATATGTATTTATAAGTTTTTAAAAAATCAAGGAGCTACAAAGAAAGTAATGAATTATAAAGGCAAAACTTGCAGAAAGTGAGAACCCAGAGAGACCGACCCAGTATTCAAAGCTGATTCAGCCAGTGGGGAATTTGTTACTTTAAAGAAAAAACTGTGGAGTTGAGCTGCAGTTTTGATAGCCTCATGGGACCAGATTGACTGAAAAGTAAAATTATAAAATGATATAACTGTGTAAAGAGAAAATCCCACCCAAATCTGTAAACACATATTTGGAATTAATAAAAACCCAATTTATTCGTATATATAAGCAAGAAACAATGAATGAAACAAAAATACTTTTGCAATAACATCAGAAATATTCAGGAGCTGTGAACGAATACCAACAAAAAGGTATTAAGACATCCATGGAGATAGTTACAAACCTTTTTTTTGAAAGTCATGGAAGTAGACTTAAATAAATAGATATGCCATGAATCAGAACTCAGTATTATATAGATGTCAATTTCCTTCAAATTTATTTAGAAAGAAAAATGAAAATGATAGTTTTCTTAAGCTTGTAAGCTGACTTCAACTTTAAAGATGATTTTTTAATTTTCAAGATAATTCATACAAACCAAGAATAACAAAAACAATAAAAGAAAAATAATAAAAGAAAAAAATGTGAAGATGTGTTCTAACAGAGATTAAGAATTCTCACAAATATAATTAACACAGTACAATTTTTGTCCCAGGGGTATATAAACTGACATATGAATGCAAAGTGAAGAACCTCCAAATAGACAAATGCATATGTAGGCACTTGATATCAGACATGAGTGTCTTGGCAAATCACTGAAAAAAGGATGATGTCTTGGGTCATGTTTCCTGGAAGCAGATACTGAGACAAGGATTTGTGTGTAAAAAGAATGTGCATGATGCCAAAGGGGAACACTGGAGTGTAAGTTAGGGCTCAGTATCATCTCCCAAAAGGCAAGGAGCTGGGCTTACATACTCTGACATCCTCAGTCACAGGTCAAGAGCCACCTTGTGTGTATATGTCTTAGTCGATCAGTTATGTCTGACTCTTTGTGACCCCAAAGACTGTAGCCCAGCCTGCCAGGCTCCTCTGTCCATGGGATTTCCCAGGCAAGAATACTGGAGTTGGTTGCCATTTCCCTCTCCAGGGGATCTTCCTAACCCTGGTATCAAACCTGGGTCTCCTGCGTTGCAGGTAGATTCTTTACTGTCTGAGCTACTAGGGAAGCCCAAGAGCCACCTTAGGGCCTTGTAAATCCTAGGTATTTCTAAGGCTTTACAAATGTGTGATCTCCATTAATCCAAGGACAGTTTTCTATAAAAGAGCTGCAGAATTACCTTTTGGAAGTAAAAGCATACCTGTCCAAAAAAAAGTTTTTAATCAATACAAAGTGATTTGAATGAAATAGTAACATTGTTTGATACAGAGAAACTTCAATAAATGATCTAAGGCAGCTGAATGTTGATAATATAAAGCTAAAATAAGACATAAAATACACAGAAAAAAATGATCCTTATCCTTATTCCTTTGGATAAGACAAAGTCAAAACTGGAAAGCTCTTATAATATACTACAGTATAAGAGAATATCTTCATTATTTTAGAGCAGGGAACGGATTCCTAAAGTAAGATAT
This sequence comes from Ovis canadensis, assembly GCF_042477335.2. Taxonomy (NCBI): domain Eukaryota; kingdom Metazoa; phylum Chordata; class Mammalia; order Artiodactyla; family Bovidae; genus Ovis; species Ovis canadensis. The sequence continues at coordinate 76,657,001 of NC_091251.1, forward strand.
TAAAAACATCAACCATAAAGATAAAAATTAATAAATTTGACTACATCAGAATGAAAAAATTTCTGTACACCAAAAGGCATTACTGAAAGGGTGAAAAAACGGGACTTCCCTGGTGGAACAGTGGATAAGAATCTGCCTGCCAAAGCAGGGTTCGATCCCTGGGTTGGGAAGATCCCCTGGAGAAGGAAATGGCAACCCACTCCAGTATGCTTGCCTGGGAAATCCCATGGACAGAGAAGCCTAGTGAATGGGCAACAGTCTGTGAGGTCCTAAGAGAGTCAGACATGATTTAGCAACTAAATAACAACAATAGTTGATTTACAATGTTCTTTTTGTTTCTGCTATACAACAAAGTGAATCACTTATACATAGAAATACATTATTTATATGTCATTACAGAATATTGAGTAGAGTTCCCCGTGCTATACAGTAGGTTCTTATTAGTTATTTATTTTATGTATGATTAGTGTGTGTAGGTAATATTACTCAGTTATAAAAAAATGAATGAAATAATGCCATTTGCAGCAAATATGGGAGGATCTAGAGACTGTTATGCTAAGTGAAGTCAGATAAAGACAAATATTATATAATTTATATGTGGAATCTAAGAAAAAGTGGCACAAATGAACTTATTTACAAAACAGAAATAGATTCACAGATGTAAAACAAATGCATGGTTACCAGGGGACAGAGGCAGGGGAGGGATAAATTGGGAGACTGGAGAGCTCTACTCAGTTTTGAGATAACAGTCAAGTTTGTGTTTTGAAGTTTGTTTATCCCCATCATCATCACCACCATCATTATCTCTCACCAGAAAATATGCTCTGGTGAATAACAGTAATAACAAATCAGAAGTAAAACTTGACTGCCACCTAACACCTTTGAGCTATCCCTCCCATAGGGAAACTTCATTAATAAAAATTATCCACATGTTACTTCTTGACAATAGATCAATTTTACAACTTTTCAGTAAGTTGATACAGATGTTATTTATTTTCTATTTCTTAACTCCTAAATCTGAAGGAAATTTGCTCAATTGCTGCATTACTTAGCAGAGTACAGGTGAGCATATTAAAAAAGAACTTTCGGTGTAAATTAGTTATTACTCCCAAATAATGCATTTGCTCAGAGGACAAGCAATAAAATCTACAGTAGGAGATAGCTAGCGGTCATTGGCAACAAGTTCTTTGACTGCTTGTTTGGCTTTATAGGAGGTATTCACATGGTCATGGTCAGCATATAAACTGTGTTATGGAAAATCCCATGGACGGAGGAGCCTGGTGGGCTGCAGTCCATGGGGTTGCAAAAAGTCAGACATGACTGAGTGACTTCACTTTGACTTTTCACTTTCATGCATTGGAGAAGGAAATGGCAACCCACTCCAGTGTTCTTGCCTGGAGAATGCCAGGGATAAGGGAGCCTGGTGGGCTGCTGTCTATGGGAAGCGACTTAGCAGCAGCAGCAGCAGCAGCAGCAGCAGCAGCAGCAGCAGCAGCAGCAGCAGCAGTCACAAGTGGCCAGAGGCAAGTAATTGAATCTGTTTGTTTGTATGGCTACAAGTGGCCATTCATCAAGCTAATAATTTGATGCCTAATTTTATAGTTAGCCTAGAAAAAGAACTCATACACACTCATACCCACCACTGATGAACACTGTTTACTTGTCATCCTGTGGGAAATATGTAAAACTCATGGGTGGCTCCTAATTTTGAAAAAAAATAAAATACCCCCCCCCCCCCAAAAATCACAAAGAACTACTTACAAGAATATATCATGGAAAATTCTCCCTTTTGTTGCTCTCATGCTAGAACAACATTGAGCCAGAACTCTTACACATTTGAAGTACTAGCCAATAGTTTACTGGTCATCCAAGTAACTGCCTTAGGCATCTCAGTCTCCAAGGATTCTTCACACATTTTCTCCATCTTAATTGTTTCTCACCCTTCCCTGACGATAGTTCCAAATCCTAGCAATCCCTCCATGCTAAAGTCAAATGATTGCTAATCTGTGAAGACCTCTCTTGTCCTACCATTTGAAAGTAAACTCATTCTCTTCATTTCCATAGTGCTTTGCCTAATTCTCATAGAACATCCATCACTTTTTACCCTATATCCATCCCAGGTGGCACTAGTGGTAAAGAATCTGCCTGCCAATGCAGGAGATGTTAAGAGATGTGGGTTTGATTCTTGGGTCAGGAAGATCCCGTGGAAGCAGAAATGGCAACCTGCTCCAGTATTCTTGTCTGGAAAAGTCTATGGACAGAGGAGCATGGTGGGCTACTGTGCATAGGCTCGCAAAGAGTTGCACATGACTGAGTGAGCACACGCACTTTTATCTTATAAGGCAACCACTATGTCTTTTTCATTCATGATTCTCAAAGTGCCTTGTATGCAGTAAGTGTTCAAGAGTATTTGTTGAGTGAATGACTAAATCATAGCCAATGGGGTTTTTTATGGGGCTTCCCAGGTGGGCTAGTGGTAAAACACCTGCCTGCCAAGGCAGAAGACATAAGAGAAGGGGTTCATACTCCGGGTCAGGAAGATTCCCTGGAGGAGGGCATGACAACCCACTCCAGTATTCTTGCCTGGTGAACCCTCCATGGACACAGGAGCCTGACATTATTATAGAAACACTTAAAATATAGGATATTAGAGATATAATCTTTAGAGTTTTATGCTTAACTTAAAAAAAGACTTTCTTCAGAGAACTTTTAGTTATAGAAAAATTGAGGGGAAAGTACAGGGATTTCTCATATACTCCCTTCTTTTCATGGCTTGATAGCTCATTTCTTTTTAGCACTGAATAATACTTCATTATCTGGACGTACCACAATTTATCTGTCCATTTACTTACTAACGGGCATCTTCGTTTTTTCCAAGTTTTGGCAAATATGAATAAAGCTGCTATAAACGTTAGTGTGCAGGTTTCCGTGTGAACATAAATTTTCACCTCTTTTGGGTAAACACCAAGGAGCACAGTTGCTTTGGGTAAATAGCAAGAAGCACAAAATAAAATGCTTAGTTTCGTAAGAAACTCAAGTTGTCTTCTAAAGTGTCTGAACTATTTTGTATTTCCCCTAGCAAAGTTCCTGTTGCTTCACATTCTAGTCAACATTTGATGTTGTTAGTGTTATAGATATTGATCATTCTATAAGGTGCATTGCACTGTGGCGTCTTATTGTTGTTTTAATTTTTACTTTCCTGATAACACCTGATATGGAGCTTGTCCTTATCTTTTTCTCTTCTCACTTAGAGAAGACAGGAAGAAGCTAATATTCATTGAGGGTTTGGCTTGTGTCAATTACACTGATGAGTGCCTTACATATATTATATCAATAATTCTCAAATTAACATGCCTTTAGAGTCGGTGCTAAAAGAGATTACATATTTGCTCAAACTCACAAGTAAAAAAGTAGGAAATCACTATTAAATCTAGTTTTCTTAAATTCCAAATACTGATGATCTTTTTTTTTTTTGATGATCTTTTTTTAGTCAAGTACATGTGGTTGCTATTAACAGAGACCCCCTCATATTTATTGGAGTAAGAAGGGTCTACTGTAAAAATGACTTTGAAATGATTAGAAAGATCCACTTTATGAAAGTCTAACATCTAAAGCATGGGCCGCTAGAGAGATGGGCAAACAGTCACTGAGATTAGACTATGATTCCAGAGCCATGTTCATAGAAACTATGCTGTTGAGTTCATTACTTCACATTAATCCTCTGTTGACACAGCCTAGTCAAATTTACCCGTTTCTGCCTTGCCATCCAATGGTTTTCTCTACTTAATCAGCTTCTTCTCCCTGTAACTTTGGCTCCCACGTTGCTTTGGCTTACCATCCATGGCGCTGTAAATTCTTATCTCATGACATCTCCATTTGAACTTTCTCTTCCAATGGGCAAGCACAGTTCGGATTTCTTATTATCAGATTCAAATTCCATAGAGAGAATTTGATAAAAATGGTTCTTTTGAACAAGGCTATGAAAATTAGGTAACAGATATGATCATAAATTGGCCACCCTAGGATATATCTTCCTTCAGAGTATCATCAACAGGGTCAGGAGCTGTGGGTGGTGGTGGTGTAGGTGAGAACAGGCTGTACATAGTAATTATCCCCAGTCTAAAGAAACCAAATAAAGATATCCAGTTCAGACTTGTTTCTGAGCACCAGACCTCATTTTACTATGACTTATTAGAACTTTACTCCTGCATGTTTCAGAGACACTTCCATAGCAGTATGTTAAGGCTGAATTCACTATGGTGTCACCAAAAAAACCTGCTCTACCCTTTGTTCTCTAGAACACCACCAGGCTCTATGACAGTATTTATTTTTCAGACCCTATTACTTTGTAATGAAAACGTCACTGTTGGTGTTCAAAACATTCCAGCACAAATACTCAGAGAGAAATTATTGCTAGATATTTTTAAATTATACAATCAACACAGCAGATAAAATAAGTGGTACTACTACAATTATATATTTTGATTAAATAGAAATGCCACATTCATTGCTTACATAATTCTAAGTGAAAAAGAATATAAAACCATCTTGAAATAAATTCTGTTCAAGGACTTTTTATTGTTGTTGGAAGCTGCATATCAGCTTGTTAGCTTTCTTGAAAATTAAATTTAAATGAAGGGACAATTGTAATGAAAGAGGTAAATGTTCACCACTCAAACTTTTGTATAAAATTATAGCTGTGAAAACTATTTACATTGAGAATTAGTTATTGACACTTGCAGTTTTTCAGCTAAATGCAATCTTGAAGATTTGGAAGTTAGCCTATAAGAACAAGAACTTGCAAAAAAACTTTGAATATTTAATTTTTGAAAACAACCATCCTGCAACTGAGGGTAAAAGTTGCGTCCATGTTCCTATTAGGGAAGCGGATTTATTTTTATCTAGTACACTCTGGAATGGATGTGTACCTTGAATAATGCCCAATATGCTCAATGGAGAAAATCCAGCATGCTTATTTTATCTAAGGTCAGTATTTGCTATGTAGAGTTTATATTTTCATCACTAATTTTTGAAGTTTTTGATAGTGATTATGGCTTGCATGGGACTTTGAGAAAGTTAAAAATGTAATAGTTTTCTTAAGCATTAGTCCATGTCGACCTGGATCACATAAAATCACAATCTAAAAATATTGAAACAAAGAAAAGTTATCACTAAGAATTGAGACTGATTTTGAAACCAGACAAAAATGGCAACATCATTCAGAGTGAGCATTCAGTAGAGATAGTGTGAGGATAAAGTAAGTGAAAGTTGCTCAGTCATGTCTGACTCTTTGCGACTCCATGGACCATAGCCTGCCAGGCTCCTTTGTCCATGGAATCCTCCAGGCCAGAATACTGGAGTGAGTAGCCATTCCCTTCTCCAGGGAATCTTTCCAATCCAGGGATCAAACCTAGGTCTCCCACATTATAGGCAGATTCTTTACTGTCTGAGCCACCAAGTGTGAGGCTAGGTAGTCATCAAATCCTGGGTATGTTTCTTTTCCTTCTTTCTTTTTCTTTGCCACATCAAGTGGCTTGTGGGATCTTAGTTCCCTGACTGGGGATTGAACCCAGGTCCTTATCTGAGGCTACATGGTTTGATGATGTGATCACTCTGACAGCAATGGAATGTATGCTTTTATATACTTGTGTCTTCCAGAGGTTTCTAAATTAATTACTTCAAAGTATAAATAAGTATATTTTCAGAGCTTACAACTCAGTTTTTCCTTCTTATTTCTACTATGTTCTTATGATGCTTCTTTGGTTTAACTTGCTATAAACTTTGTAACCCCTGGCTCAGATGGTAAAGCATCTGCCTAAAATGTGGGAGACCCAGGTTTGATCCCTGGGTTGGGAAGATCCTCTGGAGAAGGAAATGGCAACCCACTCCAGTACTCTTGCCTAGAAAATCCCATGGACGGAGGAGCGTGGTAGGCTACAGTCCATGGGGTCGCAAAGAGTCAGACACAACTGAGTGACTTCACTTTATCATCCAAGAGATCACTGTTTTGAAATCCTCAAGTATTCCTCATAGGTAGAAATATATCAAGAATAAGTAAATTTTGTTATCTTGGTTGGTAATAATACTTCTGAATTGATGGTAAAGCTTTTTTGAATTTAGGTATCTTATAAATGTTATTTTACAATTTCATAGTATTAAATTAAGGATATCATTTGATAAATATATATTTAGTAAAACAAAATTTTATATTTTCATATAAAATATAATATGGTTGTACCATCTATTCACAAGATATTGAAAAAGATAAAACTGACATATCATAAAGTTCTCGACTCATAGATGGGAGGAATCTTTGAATGAAATTGTAAATAATAAATAAAATATGATGAAAGCCGTCTTCATAGACATTAATAACTTATTTTGTGTCATGCAACAGAACACTTTTGGGATTGTATTATGCTGCCAGTTAAGTTACAGCATCATTTTAAGTTCAAAAAATGGGCAAGGGAGATTTGATAGTTCAAAAATAAACATGATAACCTCATTAAAAGCCAAAAAATAAATATATAACTGTTACAGCTTTTCCAAATAGGAATGAAAAAATCACTGAGACATTATAAAGGCTAAGGTACTATGTTGCATTGGCCAAAGGAGAGCACACAAAAGCTGAGAAACTAACAAATCTTGTAGAGTTCACCTTGCTGGCTGCCTGGTGCACAAAAAATTAGTGAGAGGAAACACTGCTATTTTCCAACAGGACAACAGCATGTGAGATTAAAGATTTAGCTGCAAACCTGAAGACTAGGTTAATCCATTGTCTGCAGAGTTATACTTTGCTTTAAAAATGGGTGAATCTACTGACAGGATTAAACTTGTGGTTTTGTTCATATTTGATCAATGTTGGCTTCAACTTGTTGAAGATATATATATGGTTGGCAACAGTCACAAATGATGCTGAAATTTTCAGTGTTGAATAATTATTATGGATTCTATAATTTATTAGGAAACAATGTCCTTGATGAAGCTGTAAAATGAGAATTAATTCTTATTTGAGTATTATTAGTAAAATTATTAATTGTATTCACTGTGACCCTGAGTACACATCTCTCACTGGTCTAGGCTGTTCTCACATGTACTCTTTGATCTGCTAATTATTATGGATTCTATAATTTATTAGGAAACAATGTCCTTGATGAAGCTGTGAAATGAGAATTAATTCTTATTTGAGTATCATTAGTAAAATTATTAATTGTATTCACTGTGACCCTGAGTACACGTCTCTTACTGGTCTAGGCTGTTCTCACATGTACCCTTCGATCTGCTGTTTCTCAGAAACCCTCCTCTAACAAGCTTTGTGATCAGTGGCTACTTCATCTCCCTGATTTGAAATTTCCTTACCTTTGAAATGGAAAAGCTAATTTCTATCTCATGGAATTACGGTGGGGATAGAGTAAGATAGTTATGTGACTTCTATTATAATGCATAAGCCATTTAAAATATTATTATTACTTGTTCTTTGTAGATTAGGCAATAGAATCATAATCATTACTTTACTCTTCCCATTCAAATTAGCGTGTGTATATGCTCAGTCGTAACTGACTCTTTGTGGCCCCATGGACTGCAGCCCGTCAAAGCTCCTCTGTCTCTGGAATTTTCCAGGCAATCACATTGGACCCACCTATAATTTCATAGTTAAAAACTCTAACATAACCTGAAATTTCATGCCAATTCCATTCATTCTATACTTTAAATTCTAAAAATAAAATTGCTTACAAGATGGATCAAGAATGTATTTGCTATACCTGTAGATAAACCGGATGGTGAGCAGATGTCTGGCCCACTGAAACCCTCATCTCTGCTTTATTCTAACTCTGTGACAGTTTTGAGGTTAGTGTAAAAATATATTCAATACTGTCCATCTGTTTGGGTAGTTTTGTGTATTGTCACAATAATATCATTTGGGTGACTTTTTCTTTTTGTTCAAATCTAAGTAAATATTCTGCATAGAGATTCTAACATCAAAGCTATAGATTTCTATGCAAGCATACATCTTCTTTCTGCACCTCTCTTATAAATCCATTGATCCCTTTCCAAGTAACCCCTTGGCTACTCACATTTTTTTACACTATTGCCTACAATATACTTCCTGACACTTTCTCTTCCAATGCTTGCATCTTTTCTTCTTTCTCTTGTTCTTCATCTGATGACACTATGGTCTTCTTCACAGGTTCCTCTTCCTTTGCCCACTTTTCAATATGCTGTCAGTACCCTCAGACCTTGCCAAGTGCCTGTGAAGTAGTCACTATTTTCATCCTCAAGAATAAGCAGAGATTTGTTCCTTTATTCATTCAATTAATCAACATTTATTGTCTATGTACCTAGGCAACATGCCAAATGATGAAGATATGGTATGAGCAACAACAAACATGGCTTCTGCTCTCTAATAGAAGTTAAAATCTCTTATGGGAAACATTGGTCAAATAATCACCTCAAAAAGCCAGAGTCTAATTGCATACAGAAACAAATGCCATGAAGGCAGGGCTTTTGGTCCAGTCACCTATCACCCAGAAACCTGACCTAGACTTGGGGAGGGGGAGCAAGTAACATGGAAGAATTCTGCTGATATTTGAAATAAGAGTGAAATTTACCAGGTGATATGAGGGGCTTGGGGCGGGGGGTGCTGCAGGTTGGGGGAAATAGCACGTGTAAACGATAGTATATCTAGAGCTGAGAGACCAGTGATAAGAGTGGTGCAAATTGAGACCACAGAGACAGGCAAAGGTTGAACCACACAAGGATTTATAGAGCTGCCAAGGCTTTGAGTCTTTATTCTAAGCATGGTGAAAAACTCTGGAAGGGTTTCTAGCTGGAGCTCCAGATTCAGAGGAACCATGTTCTATGGATCAACAAGGCAAGACTAAAGATTTTAAAATTTAAAAAATAAAAAACAAAAAAAAATAAAAAATAAAAAAATAAAAGCAAGAAAAAAAAATAAAAAAAATAAAAGAGATAGCAAGATACGTAAACTAAGAAAATAGTGTCAACCCATCTAGCAGCTAGGAAAGATACACAGGACAGAAGCCAACAAGGATGGTAGAGGGGGGAGCCCCCAACTGCAGTATCCGTCTGTCCCCATGCCACTGAATAGCCCGCTATGGGACTAGCTAACCTTGGTTAAGGCAATTAAGTATTTTGTTACTTATAGCCCAAACCGAGATAACAGAGAAGCTAAATTAAACAAAACCTGAGATAATCTTGGTAAGATAACTAAAACGACAGCAGGTATTTTGGGTTAGCTTATGAATCTTTTTTTGAAAAAGAGTATGCCTTTCATTATATTCACAATTTTTTAACTTCAAATTTCAAAACCCAAAATTGTTTTAAGAGAACCAGAAGCAATGGGAAAACATAATAAATTCCTTTGTAATTTAAAAAAAAATAAAATAAAATAAAAGAACACATGCTATTGGGTTGGCCAAAAAGTTTGTTTATTCCATAATGAAAAAACCTGAATGAATTTTTTAGCCAACCCAATATTTTGGTATATAAGCTGTCTTCTCCTGGGTTTGTTGAATATCTGACTCTAGATATAGGTGACAGCAGTGAGGTAGGAGTGAGCCATGGGGAAATTGGCCTGTCTCCCTTTGCAAAGTAACTACCCTAGAAGAGTTTGTTACAGGCTTTTAAGCAAATCAGTTTCTTCAGACACAATATTTGGGGCTGATGACACAGTCAAGATTGTTGTTGCTGCCTATGGCTCATCACAGTCCCCTAGGAAAATTCCAGGAACTTCTGGCAACAGATCTGCTTGGTGTCCAAACTCCTGGTCATGGGGCTTTTGCCTCATGCTCCTCCCTTCTACTGCAACTTTTGTGTTGCTTTTAATTGATGAACTCTAGGTTCCACGTCTGCTCTCCATCTGAAAAGGAGTCTTGGAAATACAGGAGCTCTACCTTGGGTACGCAGGAGTTAGAAAGTAGGAAATAGCAAACTGTCAAAATATTGTTCCAAGGTGCTGGACAGTAAAAATAACAGATTCCCACAACAGTTATTATATTAATTATAGTAGCTCATGTATAAGCCTTTCCTTTAGAGTAAACAACAGTTATAGTTCAACCAGTAGTTTTTCTGGAGAAATATACGTATCATCTATTAAATGGTAGACATTTCCTTTCAAATCATCATGAAAAAAATAAGTTATTCAATAAACATACTATTTTGAAATATTCTCAGAAAATATTCTCAGAAAAATATGCTACTCATCACTCTAAATATACTCATATTGTTTTATAACAGCAAAAATACTGGGAAGGACTTAATCTCCATCAATAAAGCACTAATTAAATAATACACACATTTAGGAAGATGTCCAGGAAAACTTAACATATGAAAAAGCAAACTGCAGAACAATAAATACAATGAATTATAGTATGATGATCGATAAAATCTATCATCTTTCTTTTTTATATATGGCAATATGTTTACATGTGGGCTTTCCAGGTGGTGCTAGTGGTAAAGAACCCACCTGTCAATGTAGGAGATGTAAGAGATCTGGGTTTGATCCCTCAGTCAGGAAGATCCCCTGGAGCAGGGCATGGCAACCCATGCCAGTATTCTTGTCTGGAGAATCTCATGGACAGAGAAGCCTGGTGGGCTACCATCCATAGGGTTGCAAAGAGTTGGACACGACTGAAGTGAATCAGCATGCCTGCATGCATGCTTATATGCGCAAAAAATTTCACAAGAGATATTTAATGCACAGCATGTTCTGAAACTGGGTGATATCAGGGTGCAGATGGGGAAGATCTTATTTTCAAGTTCCTTTCCAATGAGCATATATGATTTTGGTATTTGGAAAAAAAAGATTAACACAGTTGGAAAGAAAGAGGAATGTTTAGGACCTAGAAGTTAGATATCAGTTGAATTCAAGTCAAGGGTACAGATAGGAGTGTCCGAAATGGCTTTCCCACTTCTGATGATGATATATTTGGAAAGGCCTGGAAAGAGCATTGAAGTCCAAAACTGTCATCTCCATCAAAATAAGGGAGTGGGTCTGTGCGTTATGGGAAGATAAAAAGGGGAAGTGAACTGAATATTATATTAAGAACAAAAGTAAATATCTTTGTTTAAAACAACAATAATCCTGAGCTATTGAATCTCAGCAGTCAGAACCAGACGAGAACAGGACTAACTGCCCAGATAAGACCTTGCCAAGAGTGAAAGTATCAGCAAGAGGAAATGTATGCAGTCTAAAACTCAATTAATTTCATCAAGGGTATCACTGAAAACAAATTATCATGTCTGATAACACAGAACCCCAGCAAGCCAAAGGACAAAGATAATGCTCCAGTTCAAAGGATTGCAGTTTACTTTGTTTTTAGTAAGCTACATTTCCTCTAAACCTAAGAGGAATAATTAAAGGATGTTTCCTGTGCTGTTTCTGGTATTAATTAAAGCTGTCCGATGGAACCAGTGGAACAATAGTAATAGAGCCAGCCAGCTTCAAGTACACTGCTTGTTGCAAATCAGCAAATAATCTGCTTTTGGGAAGTAGCTGAATTTTCACTTGTTCATATTTGGAGTTAAAGCAATGCAAATTGTATCATTTTTCTCAATAACTGTCCTTTATCTTTCCTTTGGTGAAATGAAGACATGAGCAGAATGAAAGTTTGGTGTCTGTAGAAGCACAGACAGACATTGCTCTGGAGGTGGCTGAAGCCTTCCTGCAGTAGCCATTGGCTCGTGCACAGTCTGATTACCATTGTTTGGTCACTCAAATGTGGTTGCTTTTGTTTTTTGATGTGTTAAAAAAAAAAAATGGAGAGTTGAGGAAACAGCTCAGGAATGAAGGCTGTGGCTCTGTTCTCACTCCCAGCTGTGACTCATGTCTCTAATGAGGCTTGCAGCAGCCACTTAACTCTCGTGTCTCAGCGTCTTCATCCATAAAATAGAAGTGGCAGCACCACACTCTAAAAGGCTTTTTGAAATTAGCTAATTAGTAGGAAGAAATCGGGGGGGGGGGGGGGGGGGCAGGGGGGGCGGGGAACTCTCTCTCTCTCCCAATCTCCTACCTCCCTCCCTATCTATCTCCCTATCAATACCTACCTACTTCTCTATCTCCCTAGCCTACTTAGCTAGCAACCTCTGGCAATAAGGGTTACTAAATGTAAAACAAATTGTTGTCAAGGAGGAGTTTCTCCAGGGGAGAGTTTTATCAATAGAATACTTCTATTTTTACTTCTCTGAGGGTGGTCCTAAGGGATCTGAAGGCAAGCACTGGGTCTAGGTAGTCTCTCCAGGTCTTTTCCAGTTCTTTGACTTCCTAGTGCCAAATCCTGAAAGACTGTCTGGGTTATATTTACTAAACTATATGTACCATTCTAGTCATTAAAAGACAATGTTCAATTACAGTGTTTGTGTGTTTTACAAATTGGGCAAAGCTGATCTATGAAAAAGTTTTAAATTTCAACGATTATCACTCTTGCAAACCTCAGGAAATGTTTTAAAATCATAATTTATGATCATGGATTTCAGCAGTTGGTTTACTTTCTCTCAATTAAAATTCTAAAGGAGCCCAAACATCTTGAGAAGAAAAGATACAGTAATTGTTTTCAAATATAGACATACACACAAATAAAGCAATTTAATGAACATATGGATTTTTTCAAATGCTGGAGCTTGCTGCCAATTTTGCAGTTAATATTTCTGAAAGTCAGCATATGCTGATCACCATGTGTTTATAAAACATTCTCAATAGTGAAGACAAAAGATTGGGCTTTGGCACATTTACTGACCACATGAGCAATTATATCAGACTCTTACTTCACCCAAAACCGGGAGATTAAAGTAAGGAAGCCTCTGCTGCAGCTCTATATGATCTGTGTTAATACCTTAGGACTCCTGACGTAATTGCTTTCTGCGTGAACAGCTCACCAACATGAAAACAAACGAAAATAGTCCTTTAAGTATTCAGTAATTGTAAAAATATTTGGGAAGATAAAAACGTAGGATTTTGTGTGATACTTTCCAATGACAGATGGAAATATGATTTTTCTTTACTTCAGGAAACTAAAACCTCTGGGATTTTTCAAATGTTTATTTTGGACACAGACTATGAAAACATTCAGTATTTACCCTGGTGCCATTTGAAGCTCATGTTTTGTAGGTTTGGGTCATTTGGGCCTGAGATGGGCTCAAGTACAATTTCATTTGAGTAGATGTAGCTTTGACTTGGAGCAAAACATTGTCTGTCAGACTTGCTGCTATGGGGAAAAACCCAAACCATGAATTTGTAGCTTTAAAAATGTCTTCTTTCAAGCTTGTGTTCCTTTGGGGAAGTCTGAAAGTCAGGAATTTAAGACTTTCCCTAAATAAAGCGATTCCGGTACCTGTAGAAGATGCATTTTTTTTCTCTTTCTCTCTTCCTTACAGAGGCACTGGATTTCAGGCTAATCTATCCACTGAGATACCAGGAGAGCCTGGCCTCTCTCATTCTCTGTCTTCTCTCACCAGGATTCGTGTTAAAAAGAAACAGTCTCTGATGGTTATGGAGTAAGACAGCATTTATATAACAGGCACTCTTTCAGCTCGGCTCTCAAGAGCTGCACCTGTGTCTTCTTTTCATGCTGGGGAGGATGGAGATGGGTGCTTTTCCTTCATTCACTTTATCTGCAAAGTCTCGCAGAAGCATTCTTGTGTCAGTGTGTTCTCCTACTTTATTTTCCCCCATGTTTTTCACCTGGTTAAGGTGATGGGTTTGCAGTCATTACAGCATCTTAAAGTGATTTCACATTCTTGATGCAGGTAAGTGAGGAAATGAGTTTGAGAAGGACAAAGATAAAAACAAGGAAGCCAGTAAAGCAGGCAAAGCAGAGTAAGGTTGGGGAGGAGTCTGAGAAAATCTGCATGGGAGCAGGAGTGAAGAGCTTTATCTGAAGCTTTATACTTTATCTCCAGTAGATAAAATGCTCTAGCTTTTGTCCCAGTTGTGGTTCCCTCCACTAAAGGACCAGGACAGCAGACAGTCCAGTAAAACATTGAACTCCCTAGCTTAGAAGTATACAGGAAACAGCCAGATACCTAGATGATCAGCTGAGGCAGGGATAGGAACTGTGATTTTTCACAGTAATTTTAAGATAAATCTTAACCTCTTGATTCAACATCAAGACTTGGTAACATGATTTGTTAACCAAAGAGCCATAGATTCAAAAGATAATTTGTGCTAAAGCTCAGTATACAAAACAGAAAAAGTAGAGCTATTTTTGGTCCACTGTGGGATGAGAGCCTGAGACCCAGCTCACTCAACCTTCCCCAGTCCCTGAGAATCTATCCTCAGTGCATTATATGAAAATCATTACTGTAGGATATGAAATTAACATACAGAAATGGGTTGCATTTCTTTACACTAAGAATGATGTATCAGAAAGAGAAAGTTAAAAGACCATTCCTTTTAAAATCATATCCAAAAAATTAAAACATTTACGAGTAAACCTGGAGGTAAAAGACTTATATCCTGAGAACAATAAAACTGGTAAAAAAAAAATTCAAGATGATTCAAAGAAAGGGAAAGATACCTTGGACTAGAAGGATTAATATTTTTTGTGGTACATATACACAATGGAGTATTACTCAGCCGTTAAAAAGAATACATTTGAATCACTTCTGATGAGATGGATGAAACTGGAGCCGATTATACAGAGTGAAGTAAGCCAGAAAGAAAAACACCAATACAGTACACTAACACATATATATGGAATTTAGAAAGATGGCAATGATGATCCTGTACGTAAGACAGCAAAAAAGACACAGATGTGTATAGCGGACTTTTGGACTCAGAGGGAGAGGGAGAGGGAGAGGGTGGGATGATTTGGGAGAATGGCATTGAAACATGTATATTATCATGTAAGAATCGAATCGCCAGTCTATGTCCAATGCAGGATACAGCATGCTTGGGGCTGGTGCACGGGGATGACCCAGAGGGATGTTGTGGGGAGGGAGGTGGGAGGGGGGTTCATGTTTGGGAACGCATGTACACCCGTGGTGGATTCATGTCAATGTATGGCAAAACCAATACAGTATTGTAAAGTAAAATAAAGTAAAAATAAAAATTAAAAAATAAAATAAAATAAAGCAGCCATACTTCCCTGGTGGCTCAGATGGTAAAGCGTCTGTCTACAATGCGGGAGACCCTGGTTCAAGCCCTGGGTTGGGAAGATCCCCTGGAGAAGGAAATGGCAATCCACTCCAGTACTATTGCCTGGAAAATCCCATGGACAGAGGAGCCTGGTAGGCTAGTCTATGGGGTCACAAAGAGTCGGACACAACTGAGCCACTTCACTTTCACTTTCTATACTTCCCAAAGCAATCTATAGATTTAATGTAATCCCTATCAAATTACCCATGACATTTTTTCACAGAAATAGAACTAAGAATTCTAAAATTCATATGGAGCCAAAAAGACCCAAAATTGCCAAAGCAATCCTGAAGAAAAAAGAACAAAGCTGGAGGCATAACACTCCCAGACAACACTACAAAGCTACAGTAATCAAAACAGTGTGGTACTGGTGAGGAAAAAAAAAATCAGACATATGGATCGGTGGAGCAGAATAAAGAACCTAGAAATAAACCACACACCTACAGTCAATTAACCTTTGACAAAGGAGGCAATAATACACATGGAGAAAAGACAATCTCTTCAGCAAGGGATGTTGGGAAAACTGGACAGCCATATGTAAATCAATGACGTTAGAACACACCTCCATTCCATACACAAAAATAAACTCAGAAAAATAAATAACTCACAAAAATAAATAAGACAGGACACCACAAAACTCCTAGAACAGAAAATAAGCAGAACATTCTCTGACATATATTGTACCAATGTTTTCTTAGATCTGTCTCTCAATGAAATAGAAATAAAGCAAAAATGAACAAATGGGACTCAATCAAACTTGTAAGTTGTTGCATGGCAAAGGAAACCACAAACAAAATGAAAAGGTAACCTACAGACTAGCAGAAAATATTGGTAAACAATGCAACTGACAAGGGCTTATTTTCCAACATATACAAACAGCTCATACAACTTAATAATCAAAAAATAAACAATCAAAATATGGGCAAAAGACCTAAATAGTCATTTCTCCAAAGATGGCCAGTAGGTACATGAGAAGATACTCAACATCACTAATTATTTGAGAAATGCAACTCAAAACTACAATGAGGTATCATCTCATCACTCAGAATGCCCATCATTAAATAGTCTACAAATAACAACTGCTGGAGAGGGTGTCGAGGAAAGGGAACCCTCCTACATTATTGGTGAGAATGTAAATTGGTGCAGCCACTATGGAGAACAGTATGAAGGTTCCTTAACAAACTAAAAATAGAGTTGCCATATGATCCAGCAATCCAATTCCTGGGCGTATATCCAAAGAAGACTATTGTTTGAAAAAATAAATGTTCTCCAATGTTCATAGCAGCACTATTTACAATAACCAAGATATGAAAGCATCCTAAATGTAAATAGACAGACGACTGAATAAAGAAGTTGTAAGTATACACACACACACACACACACACACACACACACACACACAATAGAATATTACTCAGCCATTAAAAAGAATGAAATAATGCCATTTGCAGCAATATGGATGGACCAAGAGAAAGACAGGGAAGCCTGATTTGCAGCAGTCTATGGGGTCACAAAGAGTTGGACGTGACTGAGCTCTTGATGAAAGTGAAAGTGGAGAGTGAAAAAGTTGGCTTAAAGCTCAACATTCAGAAAACGAAGATCATGGCATCCAGTCCCATTACTTCATGGGAAATAGATGGGGAAACAGTGGAAACAGTGTCAGACTTTAATTTTGGGGGCTCCAAAATCACTGCAGATGGTGATAGCAGCCATGAAATTAAAAGACGCTTACTCCTTGGAAGTAAAGTTATGACCAAACTAGATGGTATATTCAAAAGCAAAGCCATTACTTTGCCAACTAAGGTCCATCTAGTCAAGGCTATGGTTTTTCCAGTGGTCATGTATGCATGTGAGAGTTGGACTGTGAAGAAGTCTGAGCGCCGAAGAATTGATGCTTTTGAACTGTGGTGCTGGAGAAGACTCTTGAGAGTCCCTTGGACGGCAGGGAGATCCAACCAGTCCATTCTGAAGGAGATCAGCCCTGGGATTTCTTTGGAAGGAATGATGCTAAAGCTGAAACTCCAGTACTTTGGCCACCTCATGCGAAGAGTTGACTCATTGGAAAAGACTCTGATGCTGGGAGGGACTGGGGGCAGGAGGAGAAGGGGACGACAGAGGATGAGATGGCTGGATGGCATCACTGACTCGATGGATGTGAGTCTGAGTGAACTCTGGGAGTTGGTGATGGACAGGGAGGCCTGGCATGTTGCGATTCATGGGGTCGCAAAGAATCGGACATGACTGAGCGACTGAACTGAACTGAACTGAACTGAGCTACTGAACTGAACTGAAGTGAGTCAGACAGAGAAAGAGAAAGAAAAATATCATGATGTCACTTATATGCACAATTTAAAAAAATGATACAAATTTATTTATAAAACAGAAATAGACTCACAGACATAGAAAACAAGCATATGGTTACCAAAGGAGAAAGTGATGAGGGATAAATTAGACATTTGGAATTAGTGGATACACACCACCATATATACAATAGATAAACAATAAGATCCTACTGTATAGCACAGGGAACTATATTCAATACCCTATAAAAAACCATAGAGGAAAAAAATGTTTATATATATATATAACTTAATCACTTTACTATATACCAGAAACTAACAGAACACTGTAAAATAAGTCACCAGGAAAGCTGTATAAATCAACTACATTTCAATTTTTTAAAAAAACGAAAAGAAAGTCATTGCTGTAGCCAAACACCTCTGCTTTAGAATTCACACACACCTAGCACACCACATCTTATAAATGGATTCTCTTTTCCCCTACTGTGAGTAATACATTGCCAGGCTACAGTATTCCTGTGATCTATACATGAAACAGTCCATGATTTCATCCACTCACACACAAATGCTTACCAAGTGCCCATTATATGCTGGGCACAGTCCCAGGAGCAGGGATACAGTGGGAGTCACTCGGGAATCATTCTCACTCACAGAGAAATGCACTGAAGAATGACACTTTAGAAAATGGATTAAGTGGTTGCAAAAACATCAGCAAACTTCTCCATACCTGTCTTTTCCCAGGAACTGTTTTTTTGTTTTGTTTTGTTTTTGAACAACCTCTAACTCAGGAGGTGGGCTCAATAAAGGACAGAAATGGTATGGACCTAACAGAAGCAGAAGATATTAAGAAGAGGTGGCAAGAACACACAGAAGAACTGTACAAAAAAGATCTTCACAACCCAGATAATCACGATGGTGTGATCACTCACCTAGAGCCAGACATCCTGGAATGTAAGTCAAGTGGGCCTTAGGAAGCATCACTACAAACAAAGTGATGGAATTCCAGTGAGTTATTTCAACTCCTAAAAGATGATGCTGTGAAAGTGCTGCACTCAATATGCCAGCAAGTTTGGAAAACTCAGCAGTGGCCACAGGACTGGAAAAGGTCAGTTTTCATTCCAGTCCCTAGGAAAGGCAATGCCAAAGAATGCTCAAACTATGGCACAATTGTACTCATCTCACATGCTAGTAAAGTAATGCTCAAAATTCTCCAAGCCAGGCAATACATGAACTGTGAACTTCCAGATGTTTAAGCTCATTTTAGAAAAGGCACAGGAACCAGAGATCAAATTGCCAACATCTACTGGATCATCAAAAAAGCAAGAAAGTTCCAGAAAAATGTCTATTTTTGCTTTATTGACTATGCCAAAGCCTTTGACTTTGTGGATCACAATAAACTGTGGAAAATTCTGAAAGAGATGGGAATACCAGACCACCTGACCTGCCTTTCGAGAAACCTATATGCAGGTGAGGAAGAAACAGTTAGAACTGGACATGGAACAACAGACTGGTTCCAAATAGGAAAAGGAGTAAGTCGAGGCTGTATATTGTCACCCTGCTTATTTAACTTCTATGCAGAGTACATCATGAGAAATGCATGCTGGAGGAAGCACAAACTTGAATCAAGTTTGCTGGGAGAAATGTCAATAACCTCAGATATGCAGAGGACACCACCTTTATGGCAGAAAGTGAAGAAAAACTAAAGAGCCTCTTGATAAAAGTGAAAGAGGAGAGTGAAAAAGTTGGCTTAAAGCTCAACATTCAGAAAACCAAGATCATGGCATCCGGTCCCATGACTTCATGACAAATAGATGGGGAAACAGTGTCAAACTTTATTTTGGGGGTCTCCAAAATCACTGCAGATAGTGACTGCAGCCATGAAATTAAAAGATGCTTACTCCTTGGAAGGAAAGTTATGACCAACCTAGACAGCATATGAGAAAGCAGAGATATTACTTTGCCAACAAAGGTCCGTCTAGTCAAGGCTATGGTTTTTCCAGTGTTCATGTATGGATGCGAGAGTTGGACTATAAAAAAAGCTGAGCATCGAAGAATTGATGCTTTTGAATTGTAGTGTTGGAGAAGACTCTTGAGAGTCCCTTGAACTGCAAGGAAATCCAGCCAGTCCATCCTAAAGGAGATCAGTCCTGAGTGTTCATTGGAAGGACCAATGCTGAAGCTGAAGCTCCAATACTTTGGCCACCTGATGCGAAGAGCTGACTCATTTCAAAAGACCCTGATGCTGGGAAAGATTGAGGGCAGAAGGAGATGGGGATGAGAGAGGATGAGATGTTGGATGGCATCACCTACTCAAAGGATATGAGTTTGAGTAAACTCCAGGAGTTGGTGATGGACAGGGAGGTCTGGCATGCTGCAGTCCATGGGGTCACAAAGTCAGACACTGAACTCAGGAGGGGCTTCTTAGGTGGTGCCAGTGGCAAAGAATGTGCCTGGCAATACAGGAGAGATCTTCCTGGGTCCAGAAGATCCCCTGGAGGAGGGCATAGCAATCCACTCCCGTATTCTTGCCTCGAGAATCCCATGGACAGAGAAGCCTGGTGAGCTACAGTCCATGGGGTCACAGTCAGATATGACTGAGCACAGCACACACACTCTAACTCAGGAATCCAGAGTTGTAATTATATCTTCACCTTTCTCACTTGACCATATAAACACTCCAGGTGGCACTGGATGGGGAGATGGATCATGCCACAGGTCATCTGCAAAAGCCTGAAAGTTTTAGTTCACTGCAAAGATGTGACAGGGTTCATCTGCATGGACAGGAACAAAGCCCTGACTGAGTGAATGTCTAGTCGTCCTGCTCTCTTCCCTCTCTTCAGATCACTTCCAGGGACACAAGGAGTTCTGAGAGGTATTTCAATCAGGAAATTGACCTACCAGAAAGCATCCTGCTGAAGTAAAGCAGGACCATAGCAGATGTGTGGGAAATTGATTGAAGAATCCCTTAAGAAAGTGAGGATATTTGGCCTGAAGAAGACAAAATGCCTTTACCCTGTGTGTGCCCAGAGAAGTCTATTTGAAAGTGATTGGCAACATTTAATAGACCTATCATATTGAAGAGCAGCAGCTTGATCTATGTTCTACAAGGAAGAGCCAGAATTAATGAGAGAACATTAAAGAGAATATTTGGGCTCAATATGAGGAAAACTTTCTTAATTATTGCAATGTTCCAAGCATGAAGGGGCTGTCTCACAAAGGAATGAGGGCCCCATAACAGAAAACTTTCAGGTTAGGACTAAATATCCATCAATTAGGGTTATGTAATAAAAATTTCCTTGACTGTTTCATCAAACATCTTTTGTGCAAACGTCCTGTAGATGCTGAGAGACATAGAGAGAAGGGAAAAAACTTCCTCCTCCAAAAAGCTCACAGTTTAAAGAGTCCACCAAGTAAACAAACCAATAGTGACAATGTGGTATGGTATGGTGGTGGTGGTTTAGTTGCTAAGTCGTGTCCGACTCTTGCGACCCCATGGACTGTAGCCCGCCAGGCTCCTCTGTCCATGGGGTTTTCCAGGTAAAAATACTGGAGTGGCTGGCCATTTCCTTCTCCAGGAGATCTTCCCAACCCAGGAATTGAACCTGGGTCTCCCACACTGCAGGTGGATTCTTTAACGACTGAGCTATGGGGGAAGCCCCAATGTGGTATAATAACATGCAATCAAAGGAACATGTGCCAAGCTTTAAAAGGGAAAAATCGATGCAATGGTAGAGGTGGTTAGTTGTTAGTGTTAGTTGCTCAGTCATGTCCAGTTCTTTGAGGCCCCAGGGACTACAGACCACCAATCTCCTCTGTCCATGGAATTCTCCAGGCAAAAATACTGAAGTGGGTTGACATTTCCTTCTCCAGGGGATCTTCCCCAACCCAGGGATCGAACCTGGGTCTCCCGCATTACAGTCAGATTCTTTACTGTCTGAGCCACCAGAGAAGCCCTAAAAAAGGAACCAGAGATTTTATGAAGAAAATGATGCTTGAGCGAATCTGAGGGGTAAGTGGGAGTTTTGGTCTGTTTTGTTTTGTTTTTGTGGATCATGCTGTTCAATAAGCAACGGTCCATAAGGAGGACATTCGGGGTAAAGAGGAGGTGGTTGTTTATGCAAAGGGCATGGGGGAGGAACCCATAGCTTACCAGGGAACCAAATGGTTTAAATGTCTAGAGCATGAGGTTGTGGGGGAAGTAAGGAGATGGCAAGTGGCAGGAGACCAGGAGGAGGTGGGAGGCCAAGAAAGAGAATGGCCTTTGATCTTGAACAGAAGGGGTTCTCTCAGAGATAAGAGGAAAGGCACAGGCATATGGAGTGAGTAAGGACTGGTTGTAAGAGCAAAATGCCCAGTGACAACATATCCTTCTGTGATATAAGAGATGAATGGCTCAGAGTGGGGGGATGAAGGCTGTGTGAGTATTTTATGGAGACTGTCACAAAGGGTTAGCATAATTGTGGTAATGTGAAAGAAAGGTAAAATAATGATAGTCAATTTAAGGGCCCAAAATAAGGATGAAACTTATAGCATCAGTTCATTCAAGCCTATGATTTTCTTTAGCAGCATTCAGATGTGTGTAAGTCAAAGCAGATGACCTCCAGGGTCTTCCCTAAATTCAGGAGTCCCAAATTCCATGATTTGCCATCATTCTTTCTTGGGCATGTGGGATATTTCTTTGTTTTTTGCTATAGTTTTTCTGGCATATACTATAGAATTTACCAAGTAAAATTATACAATGCAATGATTTTTAGTATATTCACAGAGTTGTACAACCATTACCTCATTTGGTTTTGAAACATCTTCATCATCCCCAAAAGAAGCCTTGTCCTCATCAGCAGTCTCCCCCATCCTACCCTGCTGCTGCTGCTGCTGCTGCTAAGGTGCTTCATCGTGTCCAACTCTGTGTGACCCCATAGACAGCAGCCCACCAGGCTCCCCTGTCCCTGGGATTCTCCAGGCAAGAACGCTGGAGTGGGTTGCCATGCCCTTCTCCACTGAATGAAAGTGAAAAGTGAAAGTGAAGTCACTCAGTCGTGTCCGACTCTTAGTGACCCCATGAACTGCAGCCCACCAGGCTCCTCCATCCACGGCAACTACTAACCTATTTTCTGAACCTGTAGGCATGTCTATTCTGGATATTTCATTTAAATGGAATAATACAGTAGATGGCCTTTTGTGGCTAGCTTATTTCACTTAGCATAACATTTTCAAAGTTCATCCATGGTGTACAGCATGAATCACCAGTCCATTCCTTTTTATGGCTGAATGGGGCTTCCCAGTCTATTTCTTTTTATGGCTTCGTGGTAAAAATAAAAACAAAAACAAAAAACCCGCCTGCCAATGCAGGAGACCTGAATTTGATCCCTGGGTCAGGAAGATCCCTTGGAGAAGGAAATGGCAACCCACTCCAGTATTCTTGCCTGGGAAATCCCATGGATAGAGGAGCCTGGCAGGCTGCAGTCCATACCATCACAAAGAGTCAGACATGACTGAGCAACAAAACAACAACAATACTCCATTATATGGATATATCACATCTGTTTATGCATTCATCAGCTGATGGGCATTAGGTTACTTCCACTCTTTGGCTATTTTGAGTAATGTTGCTATGAACATTCACGTACAAGTTTTGTGTGGACATCTATATTTATTTCTTTTGGCATAATAAACATTTTTTGACCCCTAATTCCTGAGAATTTTGAGCATTACTTTACAAGCCTGTGAGATGAGTGTAATTGTGTGGTAGTTTGAGCATTCTTTGGCATTGCCTTTCTTTGGGATTGGAATGAAAACTGACCTTTTCCAGTCCTGTGGCTACGGCTGAGTTTTCCAAATTTGCTGGCATATTGAGTGCAGCACTTCACAGCATCATCTTTCAGGATTTGAAACAGCTCAACTGGAATTCCATCACCTCCACTAGCTCTATTCATCATGATGCTTTCTAAGGCCCACATGACTTCACATTCCAGGATGTCTGGCTCTAGATAAGTGATCACACCATAGTGATTATCTTGGTCATGAAGATCTTTTTTGTACAGTACTGTGTGTTCTTGCCACCTCGTCTTAATATCTTCTGCTTCTGTTAGGTCCATACCATTTCTGTCCTTTATCGAGCCCATCTTTGCATGAAATGTTCCCTTGGTATCTCTAATTTTCTTGAAGAGATCTCTAGTCTTTCCCATTCTGTTGTTTTCCTCTATTTCTTTGCACTGATCGCTAAGGAAGGCTTTCTTATCTCTCTTTGCTATGTCCAGTTCTAAATGTTGCTTCCTGACCTGCATATAGGTTTCTCAAGAGGCAGGTCAGGTGGTCTGGTATTCCCATCTCTTTCAGAATTTTCCACAGTTTATTGTGATCCACACAGTCAAAGGCTTTGGCATAGTCAATAAAGCAGAAGTAGATGTATTGTTGGAACTCTCTTGCTTTTTCCATGATCCAGCGGATGTTAGCAATTTGATCTCTGGTTCCTCTGCCTTCTCTAAAACCACTGCTGGGAGAAATAACAATAACCTCAGATATGCAGATGATACCACCCTTATGGCAGAAAGTGAAGAGGAACTAAAAAGCCTCTTGATGAAACTGAAAGAGGAGAGTGAAAAAGTTGGCCTAAAGCTCAACATTCAGAAAACAAAGATCATGGCATCTGGTCCCATCACTTCATGGGAAATAGATGGAGAAACAATGGAAACAGTGTCAGACTTAATTTTGGGGGCTCCAAAATCACTGCAGATGATGACTGCAGCCATGAAATTAAGATGCTTACTCCTTGGAAGGAAAGTTATGACCAACCTAGATAGCTTATTCAAAAGCAGAGACATACTTTGCCAACAAAGGTCCGTCTAGTCAAGGCTATGGTTTTCCCAGTGGTCATGTATGGATGTGAGAGTTGGACTGTGAAGAAAGCTGAGCACCAAAGAATTGATGGTTTTGAACTGTGGTGTTGGAGAAGACTCCTGAGAGTCCCTTGGGTTGCAAGGAGATCCAACCAGTCCATTCTAAAGGAGATCAGTCCTGGGTGTTCATCGGAAGGACTGATGCTGAAGCCAAAACTCCAATACTTTGGCCACCTCACGTGAAGAGTTGACTCACTGGAAAAGACTCTGATGCTAGGAGGGATTGCAGGCAGGAGGAGAAGGGGACGACAGAGGATGAGATGGCTGGATGGCATCACCGACTCAATGGACATGAGTTTGAATAAACTCCGGGAGTTGGTGATGGACAGGGAGGCCTGACGTGCTGCAATTCATGGGGTCACAGAGAGTTGGACACAACTAAGTGATTGCACTGAACTGAACTGAATTCCTGAGATATCATATGATGGGTTCAATGTGTTTTCAGAACTCCTGCAACATTTTTAAGTGAAACTGTAGAATCTTCATCCTACCAACTCACTCAAAGTACATGAACACCTTTTGGGATCTATCTATAGACTTTTATTTTTTTCTTGTGGGATGGTCTGCCTGCAAGTTCCAGAGAATGAGGCATATCTCAGAGGCCCTGTGTGCTACTCCCTTAGCAAATCATGTATATATAAATATACACATATACACACATACATTTAAACAATAAGTCCTTTATATATGAACCTTCAAGTTGCAAACTTTCAAAGATGAGGACGTGTATTTGCATGTCCATTCATTTAGGTTAATTCCCATGTCTGGCATACATTGTCACAGGCATGCATCCTCTACAAGTGGTTGTGCTTTTGTGTATTTTACTGCACAGTACTATATAGAATCTAATAGTGCAATATCTTTATTTCAAGGCCAGAATGTCTGGAAGCAAGCATAAAAGCAGCAGTGATATAATTGGTACTATTGTACTTTTCAAGGTACTGTACTGCAAGATTTAAAATGCTTTCTTTTTTTCTGTATAATTTGTGTGGAAAGTATTATAAACTATTACAGTACTATATAGTCAATTGTGTTGGTTGGGTACCTAGGCTAACTTTGTTGGACTTACAAACACACTCACGGAATGAACTCATTTGTATGTAGGGGACGTACTGTATATATATTTATTTACAGTGTTTGTAAACAGATTAAATATATTATGATAGAATGTTACTGTTTTTTCATCTGATTAAGGGAAAACCGTTTTCCCTCTAGCTGTGGGCTCGTAGCCATTTCATCATCTTGAAATGATTCTCTTCTCCTGTCTGCTCTGCCTTATAAGGACACTTGAAAGGGAAATTTGGGAAAAGTTCCAGCAGGGCAATAGATGCCTTTTCCAAGGTAGAAGAGAGATACCTGGCCAAAGCATTCATAGGTCACTTTGTCTACATAAAGTGATAAAGTGAGGGAAGGAAAAATGGTTAACTCTTTACTTGCATGAGTTCCTACTCAGCAAACCTGAAGAGGAAAAAGGAAAAACAGGGCCTACTGGACACTCCAACTCTTCATACTTTCAGATACATACCGCATAAAGGGGATTTATCAATAGGAAACTGGCTCAGAAAGCATTAGGACTTAGCCGTTATGTGTTGATTAAATTTAGTAGGCCTTCAACTCTGAGAGGACTTTCTCCCAAGACCACTCACAATGTCACCAGGGACGGAATAAAAACTCTCCTTGTCTTTGGGCCTGCAAGGTTCCTGGCAGCGGCTCTGTAACTGACTCTTCACTGGGATCCCCTCTGCCTGGGGACTCTCTTTCAGCTCTGTTTTCAAGGGCTACTTCTATGCCTTCTCCCAGTGAGAAGTTCTCTCATTTACTTAATGGCAATTCTTACAATAGAGTCTTTGCTTTCTCTAAGCTTCACGCCCATTTCCATGAATCTCTGAAAACCCATACAGACTCAGTGGTGTGGGAAGGAGGTGGAGTGGAGTGCATGTTCAGCCACTCTGTTGTGTCCAGCTTTTTGCGACCCCACTGGCAGTAGCCCACCAGCCTCCTCTGTCCATGGAATGTTCCAGGCAAGAATACTGGAATGGGTGCTTTCCATTCCTACTGCAGGGGTTCTGACTCAGGAGTGGAGATGTAGAGTAATTAAGAAAGCTTTGAACAGGCTCTTCTCCATTCCTTGATTCTTGCCTGCCTCAAGTCCTTCCATACTCCTCCATCCTCCCAGATTGTTCTTTCTTCTATATGTTCCCTATCTGCCCAGGAGTTTGTTCTCTGCTCTTTTCTCTGAAAACCAGATGTGAGGACATTTGCTCTGCTCCCACACGGGAGGGGTGCTCCCATTCTGAAATGACTCAAAATCTATTTTAGAGAGCAGCATTTTAAAAGAAACCCACAATAGCCCCATGGAATGTTCTTACAAACTACAGAAAGGTTCATACTGATATTATCCAAGAGTTATATACCAAGAGTTATCACCAGCTTTCCTAAAAGTAGACCAATGAAAAGACAAAACTTTACTGAGCCAGCATGGAACTGGATAGGTGAGGTGATGTTCATAATCAGAAGAAATAAATCAAGGTTTCAAAAATTCTTATCCAGATGTCGCCAAATCTAAATCTCACAGTTAACTCTGAAGAGCTTTAGCAACCAACGTTTTTAGCAGAAAATAATACTAGTATGAAATTTTTAAAAAGCTAAAACAGGGATTTTGGGCTTTTGTTTCTAAGTAGGATGGAACAGAAAGCAACAGAACACCCCTCCCACTGTAACAGCTAAAAAAGGCAGATAATTTGAAAAAAAACTATATATATATACATACACATGCAACTTATTCTAAAACATATGTAACATATAAAAATATGCATTTATATATAAGTATAATTTTAAAGATTATACTTATTATTAAATATATAGATTACTTTTATATAAATATAACTTGTTCCTTATTATTTGTGAATTTCCTAGAGATTTCTCCTAGCCACTAAACTTATTTTTAATGCTAAAATCAAAGCTCACAGTACTTCTGTGGTCATTTGTGACAAACTCATGCACACAGTGGCAAAACATTTGAGTCATGCAAAATGCATGTTCCCACCTGAGGTTAAATAAGGCAACACTCTGCTTCTTGTTTCAGCTCATGCTATAAACAAGCATCCTTTTCATAGTCTGTTTAGTGTTCTAGTCTATTTTTTGTATTTTTGTGGGTTTCGTTGGTGATTTTGCTATTTTAAAATGGGCTCCAAGTGTAGTATTGACGTGCTATCCAGTGTTCCTCAGTGCACAAAGGCTGTGTGTGCATTATGGAGAAAATACATGTATGAGATAAATTTCATTCAGGTTTAAGTTGGCCGTAAGTTCAATGCTAATGAACCAATAAATTGTATTAAATAACCAAATCATCTATTTCCCCTAGGGACAGCAATTCAGTATTTGCTAATTCAATATTAGCGGTGATTTTATAGAACACAACTACCTCAAACAATGAAAATCAATTCTGTGTATATGTCTTACATATATAATTTTATATATCTTTTAATGTAACTTTTATTATATATAATTTTTACCTATATATGTATATACATTTTTAGAATGGATGAACTAAACCAGAGAGTAGCAAGCCCTTCCAAAGCAAAAAAAAATATTGCTAGTCAATTTCTTAGCTACGGATATTTGCAAATTTGGGGTAAGAACTGATGATTGGGCAGGGGAGAAGAGAAACCAACAAGGTTTTGGTGATCTTATAGGACAATTGTAGCAAAGCAGAAATTTCAGGCTCTAAAATATGGTGACCACTTTCTCCCGGAGTTCATTTGCTGAATCCAAATCTGCATAGAAAGCTAAAACGCTTCTAAAAGTCACACTAAAGTCCCTCTTTATCCAGCAATATTTGGAAGACAAAGTAGTACAAGAAGAAGGAAGATTTCATCAATACAAGGCTGGTCTTCTCCTCAAGGAACTTAAAATATTGCCAGATCATGGACCAGAAGGTTGGAGAACACAGCTCAAAACTGCCAGAGAGTACACTGACTCAGTCTTTAGGGATGGGAAAACGATACGGAGCCTTGCTAAGCTTTCAGTCAAAAGTTGGGAAGGTTTCTCCCTTGAGATATTTGAAACCAGAGGTAGATAGAGTTTAATTAAAGCTAAAAATCTCACTTTCTGGTTGGCTCTAGAAAGGGAAAACCCTTTCTGAGGAGAAAAAATATAAATTTCAATCTCTACAATTAGTTATATACAAAGTCTGGCATAAAATAAAATAAAAAAAAATAGGACATGTGAAGAACCACGAGAACAAAGATCAACACCAAAAACAGTCAACAGGAACAGATTTACAGATAATTTAAATGTTGGAATCAGAAGACAAAACAAAAAAAGAATTATAATAAATATGTTAAGTAAAATATAGGAGAAGATTGACACAATGGTTGAAAGGATTAATATTAATAATTTTAGTAGGAAATTGAAACCTATACAATCAGATAATTGGAAGGTTTGTGGCAACCCTGTACTGTGTACTGGCACAATTTTTTTATAGCATTGTTTTTTACTGAAGGCATCTACAAAATTTTAGACATAATGCTGTTGCACACTTAACAGACTACTGTACGGTATAAATATACTTTTCATGTACTCGGGAACTAAAAAATTTATGTCACTTGTTTTACTGTGATACTCACTTTATTGTGGTGGTCTGGAACCAAGCCTGTAATATCACTGAAGTAGGCCCGTATCTGAAATTAAAAATTTAGTGGATGAACTTAAGACCACTCAAGACGCAGCAGGAAAGTGTCAACAAGACAACACTCAAACTGAAAATCAAAGAGAAAAAGAAAAGAAAATGATGAAACTGAGTGTAAGAGATATATAGAATACAGTAAAACAACCTGATGTATATGTAGTTTGAATATCAGAAGTAGAGAAGAAAAAGAACAAGGCAGAAGCATTATTTGAAGATATAATAGTCATAATCAACCTATGCATTTATCCAGGCAGATAAATGCAAAGAAAATTGCACTTAGGCACATGAAAAACTGCTGAAAACAAAATCTCAAAAGTACCTCTCTAACAGAGATACCTTACTCATTAAAGTAAGAATTAAAAATGACTCCTCAGCCAAACTTACGCATGTAGAGAACAATGGAATGATGTATTTAAAGAGCTGAAGGTCAAAAGCTACTAATATATAATTCAATCTCCAGAGAAAATTTTATCTTTCAAAAATGAAAGCAAATTGGAAGCCAAAGCTAGAATTTATTTATTTCCAATATATCTGCACTACAATATATGAAGTTTTTCAGCTTGAAGGATATATGTATAAATGTATTATCACTTGAGATATGTTAACTTTAGTGTATTTAATTTTTTTAATATACAGTGGATGGTTGGATGGCATCACCGACTCAATGGACATGGGTTTGGGTAGACTCCGGGAGTTGGTGATGGACAGGGAGGTCTAGCATGCTGTGGTTCATGGGGTCGCAAAGAGTCAGACATGACTGAGAGACTGAACTGAACTGAACTGAATATACAGTGAATGAAGTTAACCCTCAAAGTTAGAAAATTCCCAGCCTCTCTTCCCATTTAGGATTTCAAACCATCTACACTGTTGCTTATTTCCTATGTAACTGGATAAGCAAGTGTCTTCAGTAAATAGTTCAGGAATTCTGAACTTCAATTAAAACAGTGAAAGAACAAACGAGGAAATAATGACAAATATATGAAGTGAACTATTGCCTCACTGATGTACTGACTTTTAACCTTGCTTTGCTCAGAATCCTGAAATTGATTCATTCTGGTTATTTTCAGAGGTTGCTGTCCTTCCTGCCTTCAAATATAATCTTTGAAAAAGTACTTGCTTTTTTGGGTCCTCATCTTCTATACCATAAAATAATATCCAAAGGATCTGAAGCATGTATTGAATTATGTGTGATCCCCTACAATATAGTTATGAATTATATCCTACCTGAGATATTTCCCTTTTTATTTCCTTTTTTGCCTTCTCAAGTTTCTTGAGGGAACAGATTGACAAAGATATTTTCTAACTGTAGGCTTTTTCTGCTTCCTTGATATATAATTATCTCTGAGATATACTCCCCTCCCCCAAGCTCTTTCGTGAATTTCCTTACATTTCTATAGATGGGTCTGTATTGCCAGTTATACACACTGTCATACAAACTATCAAGCTAAGACTGACTCAAGATTCAAAATTCCTCTTTCTTCCATGCCACGGCTATGCTAAAATTCTCTTCACATTTATCATTACTTCACACATGTATCTTATGAACCCAATAATTTTTATCCCCTGGTTCATTGTTGTAACTTTAGATATATATGGTTGTAGATTCACTTGTTACATATTTAGTTACCAAAAAGATATTTCTGAAGATAGTTTTCTCTGAGTTTAGTCAAGTCTAAAAAAATTGTGCAAGCTTTAATTCTCTGCACAAGATTATACACAGCACAGACTCAGATGTGGAAACAGAGAGGATCTTGAAAAAAATAAATTCCCAATTATTTATAGATAATTGAGAATTCAAGGCCAGTATTCAAGGTCGTGTTGCTCTGGATTCTCATAAGCCTTGAAATCAGTATTTTACGCCTACATTGAAGGCAGATTCTTTACCGGCTGAGCCACCAGGGAAGCCCATTTTTAAGCCAAGTTTACCAAAATCTCCAAGAAGCATTCAGCCTCAGGTGACATCTCAGATGTAAATCTAATTAGTAATAAACTAGTAATTAGAAAATATGCAATACTGTATAGTCAATTCATATTTAGTAAACATTTATCAACGATGTGTACTAAATTAGTAATCAGTAGTAAATACTTCTGAGTAATGTGTAATGAGTATGGCTCACGGGAGACTGCTAGGTGGCTTGTCCTTCTGACTCTTTCCTAGGGTTCCTGGGACTGAGGCAAGCATCCTTTCCATAAAGTCACACTAAAAGTTCAATTAACCCCAAATGCTGTATTAATTCTTTCCTGTATGCTGTAGCATTTAAACAGGATAATTAAAAAAAAAAAATTCCCACACCCCTGAAGAAAAAATATAGTATGAATCAACAAAAGTAAAGTTGCTTAGTCACGTCCAACTCTTTGCAACCCCGTGGACTGTAGCCTATCAGGCTCTTCCGTCCATGGGATTCTCCAGGCAAGAATACTGGAGTGGGTTGCCATTTGCTTCTCCAGGGGATCTTCCTGAACCAGGGATCGAACCCAGGTCTCCTGCATTGCAGGCAGACACTTTACCCTCTGAGCCACACTTCACAGTGTGAAGTGAATCAACAAAAGCATCTATCTATTGTTAGAACTTGAGAGTTTCTCTTCAGCTTTTCCTCAGTTTAACCACATCCTTATGTCAGTCCTAGTCTCACCTTTGGCCCATTAGGTTGCCATCTTTTCAAATTTTGACTTTGGAGAGCTATAAGATGGAGAAGCAGTTATTCTCCTGGTTAACTCTCCTCTGGCACATTTATGTTACCAAGAGGAAGGAATTCACTGTCTACCAGTTATATCATCTCATTTCCCTTCTAATATCCTTTCAGATTTCCTTTCTTGAGTAGAGTCATTTCCCATATCCATGAGGTCTTTTGAGGGAAACCCTCAGCCTGTGTGCCCTACTCATTTGATGTTACTTCTCTGAAATACAGCCTTGTAAGAAAAAGAGAGTCCCTCGGACTGCAAGGAGATCCAACCAGTCCATTCTAAAGGAGATCAGCCCTGGGTGTTCTTTGGAAGGAATGATGCTGAAGGTGAAACTCCAGTACTTTGGCCACCTCATGCAAAGAGTTGACTCACTGGAAAAGACTCTGATGCTGGGAGGGATTGGGGGCAGGAGGAGAAGGGGACGACAGAGAATGAGATGGCTGCATGGCATCACTGACTCGATGGACGTGAGTCTGAGTGAACTCCGGGAGTTGGTGATGGACAGGGAGGCCTGGTGTGCTGCGATTTATGGGGTCGCAAAGAGTCGGACATGACTGAGCGACTGAACTGAACTGAAAGAAAAAGAGGCACTTCTTAAAAGTAGAACTGAATCTAAATGAGGCAATATACTCATTTTTAAAAACTGGAAATAAGATTTTGGAATCAAACCAGCCTGGGTTCAAATTCTGACTCTGTCACTAAATACTGGAGAGACTTGAAGGAAGCTTGGCATTACTTTTTGAATTTATTTCTGTAAAGAGGAAGAATAAAACAAATATCATATGTTAATACATATATATGGGATCTAGAAAAGTAGTACAAATGAACCTATTTGCAGAACAAGAATACAAGCAGACATAGAGAATGGAAATGCAGACGCAGTGGGGAGAAGGGGAGGGTAGGACGAATTGGGAGAATACCATTGACATAGAACCATTGCCATGTATAAAACAGAGAGCTAGTGGGAAGCTGCTGTATAGCACAAGGAGCTCAGCTCGGTGATGACCTAGAGGGGTGGAAGAGGTGGGGAAGGGAGGTTCAAGAGAAGAGAATGTATGTGTACTTATATAGCTGATTCACTTTGTTGTACAGCAGAAACTAACACAACATTGTAAAGCAATTATACTCCAATAAAAATTTAATAATAATAAATAAAATAAAACCTACTTTGCAATTCTATTGTAAGAATCAGAGGTAATTTCATAAGATGCTAGAATAATGCCTGGACCACACAGGTGCTCAGTCAATGGTAACTTGTTATTCTTGGAGCAGTTTCTCTAACAGAAGGAGAATACCCTGGTATAAGACAGACAACTATATTGGCTTCTGTGGAAACAAAGGGTCACTTAACAAAGAGGATACCTAGCTTTGTATCATAAGCATTCAATAAAATCTATTGAACGAATTATAAATGACATTGTTTCCTGTTTATACGAGAAGACGTTTAGCCTTCTTTTCCTCTAAACAGCTCATGAAAGTCATTGTTTTCAAGTTTTCATTGTCCTCTGATATTCTCAGCTATAAAGTGCTGTGTGCAACAAGCAATACACTTTTAGCTGCAGACTACCAAATTGAAAACTATTAACTAGAATGTCAAGGCTTTGATTATACCATGATAAATGCTGCTCACAACATGACTTTAGTGACTGAAAGATCTGGAAGTATCTTCTGAATCAACTAAGACTAAATTGATTCAATATGATTTTTCCATTGAGTATATGTGTGGCATTCAAAATCTTTGATAATCCAGGGAAGCCCCCTAAGGAAAGGCCAGGGTGGTGTTGTCTAAACACCTTTTTACACAACGCCTACAGAAAATGAGCTCAATGAATATTTGTTGAACTTAAAAAGGATGGGGAAGTAGAAATTAGTGAAGTGTATAGCACATATAGCAACTTCATCTTCTAATTAGGGATTTAATTAAAGAATATCATATTGCTAAACTATAATAGAAATCATAGGCATCATTAAAGGTTAGATGCCTTAACATTACTGTTTATATAGCAGACTTTCTTTACAAAATGGATTTTTTCTAGCTATGCAGCCTTTGTTGTTTTTGTTGTTCAGCTGCTCAGTTATGTCCAGCTCTTTGTGACCCAGTGGATACAGCATCCAGGCTTCTCCGTCCTTCACCATCTCCTGGAGCCTGCTCAAACTCATGTCCATTGAGTCGGTGATGCCATCCAACCATCTTATCCTCTGTCATCCCCTTCTCCTCCTGCCTTCAATCTTTCTCAGCATGAGGGTCTTTTCTAATGAGATGGCCCTTCACATCAGGTGGCCAAAGTATTGGAGCTTCAACTTCAGCATCAGTCTTTCCCATGAATATTCAGGACTGATTGCCTTTAGGATTGACTGGTTTGATCTCCTTGCAGTCCAAGGAACTCTCCAGACTCTTCTCCAAAACCAAGGTTCAAAAGCATCAATTCTTTGGTGCTCAGCTTTTTTATGGTCCAACTCTCACATCTATACATGAGTACTGGAAAAACCATAGCTTTGACTAGACAGACCTTTGTTGGTAAAGTAATGTCTCTGCTTTTTAATATGCTGTCTAGGTTCATCATAGCTTTTCTTCCAAGGAGCTCAAGCGTCTTAATTTCAAGGCTGCAGTCACCATCTGCAGTATTTTGGAGCCTACAAAAATAAAAGTCTCTCACTGTTTCCACTGTTTCCCCATTTATTTGCCATGAAGTGATGGTACAAGATGTCATGATCTTAGTTTTTGAATATTGAGTTTTAAGCCAGTTTTTTCACTCTCCTCTTTCACTTTTATAGAGACTCTTTAGTTGCTCTTCACTATCTGCCATAAGGGTGGTGTCATCTGCATATCTGTGGTCACTGATATTTCTCTCAGCAATCTTGATTCCAGCTATTGCTTCATCCAGCCTGGCATTTTGCATGATGTACTCTGCATATGCATATCATCTGCCTGCAATGCAGGAGACCTGGGTTTGATTCCTGGGTCAGGAAGACCCCCTGGAGAAGCAAATGGCAACCCACTCCAGTATTCTTGCCTGGAGAATCCCATGGATAAAGGATCCTGACAGGCTACAGTCTACAGGATCTCAAAAGTCGTACAGGACTTAGCAACTAAACCACCACCACCACTCTGCATATAAGTTAAATAAGCAGAGTGACAATATACAGTCTTGTCGTAATCCTTTCCCAATTTGAAAGCAGACCGTTGTTCCATGTCTGGTTTTAACTGTTGCTTCTTGACCTGCAAACAGGTTTCTCAGGAGGCAGGTAAGGTGGTCTGGTATTCCCATCACTTTGAGAAATTTCCACAGTTTGTTGTAATCCACACAGTCAAATACTTTGGTATAGTCAATGAAGCAGAAGTAGATGCCTTTCTGGAACTCTCTTGCTTTGTCTATGATCCAATGGATGTTGGCAATTTGATCTCTGGTTCCTCTGCCTTTTATAAGTCTAGCTCAAACATCTGGAAGTTTCTAGTTCACGTACTGTTGAAGCCTCACCTGGAGAACTTTGAGTATTACTTTACTAGCGTGTGAGATGAGTACAATTGTGCCATAGTTTGAGCATTCTTTGGCATTGCCTTTCTTTGGGACTGGAATGAAAATTGTCCTTTTCCAGTCCTGTGGCTACTGCTGAGTTTTCCAAATTTGCTGGCATATTGAGTGCAGCACTTTCACACCATCATCTTTTAGGATTTGAAATAGCTCAACTAGAATTCTATCACCTTCATCAGCTTTGTTTGTAGTGATGCTTTCTAAGCCCACTTGACTTCACATTCCAAGGTGTCTGGCCCTAAGTGAGTGATCACACTATCGTGGTTAACTGGGTCATTAAGATCTTTATTGAAATAATTCTTCTGTGTGTTCTTGTCACCTCTTATTAATATCTTCTGCTTCCGTTATGTCCATACCATTTCTGTCCTTTATTGTGCCCATTTTGTGCAAAATGTTCCCTTGGTACCTCTAATTTTCTTAAAGTGATCTTTAGTCTTTCCCATTCTATCATTTTCCTCTATTTCTTTGCATTAATCAGTTAAGAAGGCTTTCTTATGTCTTCTTGCTATACTTTGGAATTCTGCACTAAGATGGGTATATCTTTCCTTTTCTCCTTTGCCTTTCACTTCTCTTCTCTTCTTAGCTATTTACAAGGCCTCCTCAGACAACCATTTTGCCTTTTTGAATTTCTTTTTGTAGCCTAGTGAGTCACATTGTTTCTCACGTAAGAACAGTGATTTCTAAAGTTAAAAGTACAAGAAGTGGGTTTCCTAAACTTGCAGCCATTCCCCAAATATGGCAATGTTAATTTCAAAATATGAGCACTTTAAAAAATTATATGTTGACTCCACAAGTGGCTTTTACACACCAGATTTAGACTTTAGTGCATCAGCTAATGACTCAGTATTTCAAGTCATTATTTTTATAGCTGCCTGCCAGACAACAATTTAATTTTGGCATCATCACTTTATTTATCCCCAAAACAGTCTGTATTATTAAATATTGGATATATATATTTTATAATGTTTCCATTACAGTTCTATAAAAATGTTGCTACTAGTAATAAGAAACATAGTTCTGATACACTTGTTAATATTAAAACAAAGGAAATAAATATTAAGTAATCCAAACCAGAAACTATTCATCTCCAATTAGAAGTTATTTAATTCAAGTTGGTCAAAGATCAGAGATATGAAATGTTGCAGGTACACCGTTGAAGATAAGTGGCCAAGTATAATTGTGAATTTGTAATATTTTATAGATTCTTCCTTATACATATATACTATATATAAATGTATACAAATATATATATGTTTTAGGTACATATATATATATATCTTCCCTGGTGGCTTAGAGGTTAAAGCGTCTGCCTCCAATGTGGGAGACCCGGGTTCGATCCCTGGGTCGGGAAGATCCCCTGGAAAAGGAAATGGTAACCCACTCCAGTATTCTTGCCTAAAGAATCCCATGGATGGAGAAGCCTGGTAGGCTACAGTCCACAGGGTCGCAAAGAGTCGGACATGACTGAGCGGCTTCACTTACTTACTTACTTAGATACGTATAGTATATTGTGTATATCTAAAACATATATAACTTTTCAGAAATATATTTTGTAAATTAGGATGATGTAATCATCCTACAGATGTAAAATCATCTGTAATTAAACAAGGAGGTTGCAGTTGTCATAGCAAAGAAAAAAAAAAACTGACTTTAGAAACTTAGTTATTTGTCTACTTTTCTGTAAGCATTGTGTTTGGTAGTCCTTACTTAAAATATCGCCATATTCCATTTGGAACATACCTCTATTCTCTTTCTTCCACTCAGGTGGAAACAAGTCTCAAAGAGATTATGATGATTTTTTTTTAATGCAAATGTCAAGTCTCAGCCCCTGAAGATCACCTTGCTGAAACTAATGGCAAAGTGAAGACAATTTAAGAGACGAGAAGGCTGCAAACTGACAGATGTTGAAAAGAAATGACTTGCATTCATACCCAACCCATTACTTCATCCCTATGTCAAAAGCCTTGCTGACAATCTCCCTTAGCAGGAGTTGTTTTTCTGCCAACCCTGGGTTCCTGCCCATCTCTGTGATGCTGAGGTATGCCCAGTCACCTCACTGGATAAGTTGCTGGTTCTCACACTGCCCCATAAGGTGTAGCCCAAGCCTTCTTGTGTTTTCTCAACATCTGCTTAGATTGGGAGATTCTTCCCCCAATATGATGTTTTATTTTCCCATTTCTCTTTTGGATTTAAATCTTTCATATTTTCTAAATGTACTCTGACACACTTTGTGTGAATTTCTGTTTGGAACCAGACCCATCAAATGTAACCTTGTGTTCTTGGGAAAATCATGAGATGGCTGTTTTAGTGGATTTTTTTTTATTGAATTAGGACATATATTACCACATCTGTTTCATAGTTACTATAATAAATAATGTTTCACTTCTCAAGACTGAGTTATAAAAATAATTGATTTTGACATTAGCCCATCTATTTAATATGGTCTATAAAATGTTCAAAAAATTCTGAATAATGTGATGGCCTAACAAAGGAGCCAGTCTGCTAGCTGGATGAGGATGTTGGAGCTCTGTCTAGGGGACTCTCCAGAAACACAGTTACAAAGACTGGGGGACGATGTCAGCTGTTTAGTCCCAGTGTGTGTTTATCCATCCAGCATAGCTTAGGGTAAAAGTCCTGTATTTGTTTCTATGGTTATAAATGGTCCCACCCTTCTGAACATTTACGTTGAATCAGTCAGCCAGCCAGCCAGCCAGCTGTACAAAAAAAGGATCTGGGAGTAATTAAAATGAGAGTTTTAAATTTTTTTTTTTTTTTTGCCATTGTACCATTTCTTTGTCAGATTTTAACAAAACCAACATGTCTGAGATAAGACTAAGGTATCTGAAAATGCTAAGACTGTATCAGCCAACATAAGAACAATATAGTAACTAATTCTGGCTATTAAACGTGCATGGATCCGTATCTCTCCCAGGAATGCAAACAAATACACACAAGCCGGGTCCCCTGAGGGCTGGTCCAGTAGGGCCTAAATTGTGTGTATTAGGAGTCCTGGAGGCTCCTGGGAAAGAACTCTTTCTAAGAGGAGGATGGGTCAACCTCATGAGTTTGTTCCAGTAGCAATACTTAAGCAGCCAGAGGAGCTGAGAACAATAAAGACAGCAAAGCATTTGTCACTCAGATTTGTCTTCAGGTATCCTCTTCAAGAACTGGTTGTGAGGAAGCTGCCAGTGAAGGTGGAAGCAAGCATCTGCGGCATCAGGGAAGTGGGAGATTCTTGACTGGCACACGGTGACACTAAAGCTTTGGTGGCAGTAGCAGCATGACCTGGCGGAGGGGGCACCACCAGCATCAGAAGGCCCAGGGACCCCTTTGGTGGGAAGAGAAGGGCAGAGGGCCCTTACCTGGTACCTCAGTATGTTCTCCCCACCATTGTTGTGGCAGAATAATTTACTGA
Organism: Ovis canadensis; assembly: GCF_042477335.2. Classification (NCBI taxonomy): domain Eukaryota; kingdom Metazoa; phylum Chordata; class Mammalia; order Artiodactyla; family Bovidae; genus Ovis; species Ovis canadensis. The sequence continues at coordinate 76,695,674 of NC_091251.1, forward strand.
ATTTCATTTCTATTGGGTGCTGGGAAACTGAAGGGATGGTTGTAGTTCTGAGAAAATTAGGAGCTTGAGCCCCACTCAGTCTCCATAGGATGGCTGAACCTGGAGCCCAGGGCTCCAAGGCTTGCCTGAGGATCCAGCAGATCCTGTTTTATGGAACCATGCAGGTGTGGGCAATGAGCATATCAACAGGCCCTTCCCAAATACACATCCTGGCTTTGCCTGGACCCACAAGTCCCCCCAACAATGACAGTTTATGCATTGCAGTCTGACAGGATGGGAGCTATGAACATCTTTAATTTGATGTGGAAAAAATTTATCAAATGTACCATTTCTAGTGTTACAGTATTGTGGTAGAATCACATTCATACCTGTATTGGGAGGAGAAAAGAAATTTTATCTATGATTGCTAAGACTCTGTTTTCATTCCCAGGTTAAAGGGAAGGATTACAAAACCAAATGCTAAGAAAAGCTGGATTTACTAGGGTAATTATCTTCAGCCAATATCAAACACCTACAACTTGCATGTGTGTGGAGTGTTAGAAAATAAGTGTTTCAAGGAAAAGAATAAAAAATGTGGTGTTGCTCTGACTCACTTATAGGCTCCAATTTCTAAATAAAAACCTCTTTTATTTATCTGGAAAATCATTGATAAAATGACAGCAGTAAGCCTAGACTTCAGTTTCGTTTCATCCATTGAGGAGGTTAGCCCTCTGTTTAGCTCGTGCTGACAATATGCCCATCTTCATTTGTGTCAACTGTATCTGCTTTATGAAATTCCATCAAGGGACATCATGCACCTCATCATGTTAAGAAGGCCCGTACACAGTTGCCTTGCAGTCACCACTATTCTGGTCTGATGTGATGAGAGTGAGTATGGAAGTCAGATATTTCCTAAAGCTGGGCTAGTCTTGGAATGTCTGTCCTAAAAGATGTGAGGTTCAAGGGTAAAGGCAAGGAATCAATGTGATATTTTATGCAGATCACACTTAGTTGCCACGAGCATCAAGCAGTTTTGGTGAACAGTCTTGAGGGCCAAGCCTAGAACCATAGTGGGATGATCCATGGGGCATAAAAAGAACATATTAGAGTTTCTGTTTGTATGTTCATCTTATTTATATAATTCTCAATCATTTTAAATGTATGGATTCACACTGGTGCCCACACTCTGTATCAGACAGTTATGTGCCATAAGAAGTTCAGTTCAGTTCAGTTGCTCAGTCATGTCCGACTCTTTGTGACTCCATGAACCGCAGCACATCAGGCCTCCCTGTCCATCACCAACTCCCAGAGTCCACCAAAACCCATGTCCATTGAGTTGCTGATGCCATCCAATCATCTCCTCCTCTGTCTTCCCCTTCTCCTCCTGCCCTCAATCTTTCCCAGGATCAGGGTCTTTTCAAATGAGTCAGCTCTTTGCATCCGGTGGCCAAAGTATTGGAGTTTCAGCTTCAACATCAGTCCTTCCAATGAACACCCAGGACTGATCTCCTTTAGGATGGACTGGCTGGATCTCCTTGCAGTCCAAGGGCCTCTCAAGAGTCTTCTCCAACACCACAGTTCAAAACTATCAATTCTTCGGCACTCAGCTTTCCTTATAGTCCAACTCTCTTACATCCATACATGAACACTGGAAAAACCATAGCCTTGACTAGACGGACCTTTGTTGGCAAAGTAATGTCTCTGCTTTTGAATATGCTGTCTATGTTAGTCATAAGTTTCCTTCTAAAGAACAAGTGTCTTTTAATTTCATGGCTGCAGTCACCATCTGCAGTGATTTTGGGGCCCAGAAAAATAACGTCTGACACTGTTTCCACTGTTTCCCCATCTATTTCCCATGAAGTGATGGGACCAGATGCCATGATCTTCGTTTTCTGAATGTTGAGCTTTAAGCCAACTTTTTCACTCTCCTCTTTCACTTTCATCAAGAGGCTCTTTAGTTCTTCTTCACTTTCTGCCATAAGGGTGGTGTCATCTGCACATTTGAGGTTATTGATATTTCTCCTGGCAATCTTGATTCCACCTTGTGCTTCTTCCAGCCCAGCGTTTCTCATGATGTACTCTGCATAGAAGTTAAATAAGCAGGGTGACAATATACAGCCTTGACATACTTCTTTTCCTATTTGGAACCAGTCTGTTGTTCCATGTCCAGTTCTAACTGTTGCTTCCTGACCTGCATATAGGTTTCTCAAGAGGCAGGTCAGGTGATCTGGGATTCCCATCTCTTTCAGAATTTTCCACAGTTTATTGTGATCCACACAGTCAAAGGCTTTGGCATAGTCGATAAAGCAGAAATAGATGTTTTTCTGGAACTCTCTTGCTTTTCCTATGACCCAGCAGATGTTGGCCACAAGAAGATAAGGCAGCTCTTCTAAAACACAGCGAGATTCCTGGCATAGTTCTTTCTTATAAATTTGCTTTTAGCATATTGAAGTTTATTACTGTGCCCAGTTCAGTTAATCTATAGATTATCTTGTCTAATTCACATAATAGACACAAAGATTAAAAATATTCTTAAATTCTCATGTTAAAACAATCTCAATAATGCAACTATGTATACACAATAAAAGACCGGCAGAACTGATGTGTCATTACCCCTCGGTTATAAGATGAAAACAAGAAACTTAAATTTTTTTATATATGTATATTATATATATATGGATATATATATAAAGAAGTTCTTTGGAATTAGTAAAGGCAGTATTTGAAATTACAACTTAATAGTCACTCTTGTTAAAACTGAGCTTTTACTGAAAATTTAAAATGACTTAGAGCATTAATAAATAATGTTCAGAAGCATCACTGTCAGCAATTTAAAATCTAGAATATTATTAATAACAGAAATTATAGTGAGAGAAAATATTTTGTCCTATTACTTTTAGAAGTAATTACAATTCCTTTCTTCTTTCTAGTATAATATACGTATCAGGGCATGAGTGAGAAAGTTTTACTAATATGGGTGGTTCAATAAAGTTCGGAGACTACTGGTGTCATTCCAGGTCAGGAATACATGCAAAAATATTTCACAGGGGGCCCTGCAGTCTTCCCTTGCAACCATATTTAAATCTTTTCCCAAAATTAGGCATGAAGTATTTAATCAAAGAAAGGATTCTGAGACTAAGAATAAAATTTTACAACCACTGTGCTAGACAATCTTACACTTTAGTCTATCATGGATAGGGAAAAAAAAATCCACTGATTTTAGAAATATTCCCTTATTGTTCATTTGCTGGAAACATATAGATCTTCTATAGCTTTACATCAACATAATTGTCAAGATTTTACCAATTCATCCATAGAAGCTCAAGAAAGACAGGATCAGGAAGATCCACAGGGAGCATTGGTTAATTGTCCACCAGTGAGCACTGGTCTTGATAACAAGTTCACATACTGAGATAAAACATATATTTTACTGAACCATTTTGAAAGCAACTTGCTAAGTTAGCTCTCAGCTAGATATACTTGGAAAGCCAAGATAAAAATTAGTTGTACCCTTAGTATTTCAGTCTTATTCTTTAAGACGATGAAACGACCAGTCATTTAGCAACAAAATCTGAATTATTTTCACTCTTCTGTATGATTTAAAATTTTCATAAGACGATGTTGAAAAATGGGCCTTTTCTCTGGCTTAAATGTGGAAACATAATTTAACGTTTAATGGGTATAAATTCATACCAGAGAAGAGTATACATTAGAAAGTGTGATAGCCATTCTCTATGTTAATTAAAATAAATTGTGAAATTATGATGAGACACGTTATTACATTTTAACCAAACTTAGGTAGAAATACAGAATTTGAGAAATGGTACTCATCCTACCGCTCATTTTATAAAGGAGTGGGCAGAATCCCAGAGGGATTGAGTGACTCCTGGGCAGGCTTGTGCCCAGGGCCCAGTGCAGCAGTCTTTCCACCACATTGTGCTGCTTTGGTACCAATTTGGGGCTGAAGATATCTATCTATCAGTTGACAAACTGATCGATCAATATGGCATTAAAAATCAGATTAAATCAAACAGTAATTTTTTTTATCTGACATGGCCTTTATTTCCTCCTATTTCTTCCTGATAATGGACAGTAATTTCATGAGCCAGTAATCAAGATGGCATTTTACCTCTTTTGAAATTGTGATATTTCATAAAGACTGATGTCTTGACTGTGGGAAGCCCAGATTCTCCCATTTGCTGTGCATGCCCATTTGCTACACCTTCTCTTTTATTTGGCTTCTCAGGTAGCACTGTTGGTAAAGAACCTGTCTGCCAGTGCAGGAGATATAAAAGGCACAGGTTCAATCTCTGGGTAGAGAAGATCCCCTGAAGAAGGGCATGGCAACCCACTCCGCACTCTTATTTGACTGGTTTTATGCCTTCTCTCTGAGTCAAGGTTGTACTCACTTGATTCCCATTTATTAAATATTAATACCTTAATGGTGCCAAAAGCTGGGGGTTCACAGGAGGGATGGAGCCCAGCTCCACCTTCGAGGATCTCCATCGGATATACGGGGAAGGGATGTTTACCTCCTTCTCTCACATTCTTGCTCCCGCAATGCGGAGGGTCTCCAAATACAGAACAAGGAATCCTCTCAGGGTGCTCAGGTCAGGCCAACAGTTTGGCATCTTTCAAAGCGATATTCTTCAAATATTTTCTCTACATTACCTAGAGGAGCAGCTAAGTACAAGAAAAGTGAAGAAAAGGAAGGTGCGCCTTCCCATCCAGTGTAGTTTCTGTTATCTCAGGGACATCAGCACACTTTCTACATTAAGAAGGACAGAGCAGGATGGGCGAGGAGCCACAGCTAACATCTACATTTTATCAGGCCTTTAATTCAATGAACATATTTCTCTCTGAGGGGGTGTCATGTCTGAATCTGTGACAGAAAATACCATAACTGGCTTCTATTCTATCTTCTCTACCACATTAAAGGTACTGTGTCCTTAGAGGGCTCATGACTTCCTTAACCCCCCATTCCCTATGCTCCCCTCCCAATTCCTAGATGAGGTGTTCTTCTTTCTGCTGCCCCCAGCCCCTTCAATGACACAAGGCAGATGTCTCACAAAGAGCAAACTAATAAAGAACAAAAGGTTATTCAGAAAAGGAAACTCCATAAACATCTATAGGGCAATAGGGCTATGAGCAATAGGCTTCATGAGCATATAATAACATGACTTTCTGTCTTTCATGAAGCTCACTGAGGGCTTTATGTACTAATCAGTGTTATTAGCCTACTTTACAGGTGGAGACCTTGACCCACAGAAAGACACACACGTCCAAGGTCATACACTGAGTCATCACAAGCAGAACAGCACACAGAGCAGTGAGCAAGCAGCCTATAAAGCTACACTGATACCAAGTGTGTTTTGAGAAGAGAAGAGTAAAGCTTGTCAATGAAAACAAAGCTATTATAACTAGCAGCACCACCTATTTTTCTCATTCTAGGCAAAGGTCTGAGAGAAAAGAGAGAAGAGAGAGAAAAGAAAGCAATGCTGTGATTTACAATATACGATGGGAGAGAAAGACATTTAGTTCAGCATTTAAGGGGCTTCCCTGGTGGGTCAAATGGTAAAGAATATGCCTGCAATGTGGTTTGATCCATGGGTTGGGAAGGTCCCCTGGAGAAGGGCACGGCAACCCACTCCAGTATTCTTGCCTGGAGAAACCCCATGGGCAGAAGAGGCTGGTGGGCTATTGTCCATAGGGTCACAAACAGTCAGACACAACTGACTGACTAACACTTTCACTTTAGCTTTGAAACATTTTTAGTCTATAACTTTGCAAATAAGTCCATGAAACAAAGTAAAAATTACATAGTTTAACATCAAGTTCCCTTTTCTCCCCTCATTTTAAAACCTATTCAACCTCACTGCCTCCACCAAACCCATCACACACCAGTACAGCACTGTGCTTTGCCGGTGTTGATAGCTCACATCTGTTTATGGTGCCTGGCGTGTTACAGTCACTCAAAGACCTACTGTATAGATAGAAGGAGAGATATTAATACCTATTAATCAAGATTAATTAATTAATATTAATACCATTTTAGCCATGAATGATGTCAGCAAAGAACAATTAATTTGGACAGAGTCACAAATAAGTTCATGGCAGAGCTGGAATTTTTAATGTTCCCTTCATTTCAAGCTAAAGGGCTGGCTTATCAAGGTATTTCAACCACATTAGTAATCTTAGAATAGATCCAGCAAATATAATGTTCTCTACTTTGTCACAGTTCCAGCAGTGTTCAATCATCTTAGTGTCTTTCTACTCTCCCATACCGTCTAGGTCCACCTTCAGTCCCTCAACTCATAAAACAATGGTGTCTGTCACTAGTTTAGCAATGATATAGCATTTTGTTGTGATATCACTAATGCTATTATTTCATTTAGTGTTTCTTCTAACCTCAGTTTTAAATTCTCTGAGGGCAGAGGTCTTGTGCTATTTACATTTTTGTATTATCCTCAACATCTTATGCTCTGTAGTTAACATACTAGCAGATATCATTTTTAGCAAACTGATTACAATGAAAGAACATTTTTGGTGCCACTCTGTGACCGAATATCAGGAGACACTGGGGAGGTTTCCTTAATGCTCTCAGCCATCATCTTATCACTATAAGGACCTATGAAAAAAATCAATGACCCAGACCTGGCCCGTGAGACAGGTCCAAAAAATAGAGAAATCTGATTTATCAAGATACAGTAGCTTTTATCTTTTGTTCCTTCTTCTTCCTCAATAAATAATGATAAGCATTTGGGTTAAAATGAGATAATTCAAATATTGAATACTTTTTTGCCCTGCTAGGAATGAGAGATGTTGAGACCTTTAGGACCACATTATATCCAAGTGGGGACTTTTTTTTAAATAGTTCATATACATTCCTTTGGTATAATCAGAAACCACATGGGACTATTTTCCACATCTATAACATGATTGGCAGTTTCCACTTTCCTCAAAAGGAAAGGAAAGCATTGTTTATACCCAAGGATGGGCTGCATAGCACCAGAGTTCCAACGGCTTAAGCACAAACTGTGATTTACAAAAGTATCTAGTGACTGTTCTAATCCAGGGAAGTTGGTAGGCCATGTTTGTTAAGTGTGTGGGACTTTTGTGCACAGGTACTGACAGCTGGTAATAAAATACAGAAATTTTCACCACATCAGTAGCCCCAGTCCTTCCTGGCTTGGAGCCATCCCAAGATTTGTGCCCTCTGCTACTGTGTTTATGATACACAACACAGCACAGGCTGCTGAACGTGCCCATCCTGCAGTGCCAGGGGTGCTCAACCATTCCTTCCACATCTTTATTCAGGAGAAGTGATTTTCCAAATTCTTGGATGCTGGAAATGACCCAAACATAGCTCACTAAACTAATTTCACTCAGAATTTTTAAATGCATGTGCATTTGAGCATAAACACTGTCCATATGTTTCTGATTCATTTACACTGAACTCATCAAAGGGCTGTGTTGTAAGAGTTGTTTGATGTCCAAGAATACTTGAGGGTTGTTTTTTTTTTTTTAATGGAATTTTATACTTTCTTTCACCATTTTCCTTAGGAAGCCAAACGATGTTGAGAGTAAACAAACTTGAACCCCCAAAGATCTGGGGTTTACCCTTACAGTTAAAACTCAGGAGGATGGAGCTTGGCAGTCTGGCAAGGAGAGCATCTTTTGGATGCATCATGGCACTATTTCCCAAAGGATAGGAAGACCTAAGGCTAGCCAGGGAAATCCTTTCAGGAGACCTTCTTTCATTCAGTGGTTTATTCATTCAATTCCAAAAATGCCCTCCCAAATACAACTCTTAGAAACTACTCACAGTCTCTCTCTTGCCAGTTTGAGGAAAAGGCTTCAGAATGTTGGTGCTGCAACTGCCCTTCACTTTTTGGAAGGGAACCAAAGGAGGTTTTTTAGGAAACCAGTATTTGTTCACCTGAATGCATCATGTCCTACATTTATATGCTAAAGAGACAAGACAAGCATCTCTGGCTACAGCTGAGAACTAATTAAAGTTGCTCTTTTACAGCATTATGTGGTTCATTCCATTCTTCTTTGATTAAGAACAAAAGAGAAGGAGAGTCATTTATTGCCATGAGTCACTTGAGGTACAATGGAAGGAATTCCAAGACACTGCTGAGACAAAACAAAACTGACATTATGAAAGCCATGTCTAAACACTAATTTAAACTGTCAACTTACTACCAAGGAAGATTCCTGACAGACAGAGAATTAAAGCCTTAAAGACCTTATAAATCACTGAAGAGATTAGCACCAGTGTGAATGAGTTAAAATACATGTCTGCCTTCAGAGTGTTAGAGTGGTTCAAAGCAATGCACTAGGATGTGACGGGAAAATTAGTTGTAATAATTAGGAAGAGAAAAATGCTCAAATATAGCTTCTTGGGGATCTCAGAGTGCAAGCTTCACCCACACAGTTATTTCAGGTTCTTGAGTTAGTGAAATATAATATAGATGCTTTCATGACCCAATATATAATACAATCAAAATGACTTGAAAAATGTTAGAATTTAAAAACATGAGTTACAAATACCAAATAGTTTCCCAACCCCCAAACCCACTATCTCCTTTTTCTCATCTGTGCTTGTCTCCCTGAATCCTGCTGCAGATGTATTATTCTCCAGCAAGACCCATCACCATGACCCCCATTACATGAAGCATTCCATCTCAGTAGCCAATATCAAGAAGTCTTCAGAGAAAATTTTGTTAGGATTTCCATCAATTTTTATACTAAGTATTGCCTCTTCAGATGGTGACTGCAGCCATGAAATTAAAAGATGCTTGCTCCTTGGAAGAAAAGCTATGACCAACCTAGGCAGCATATTAAAAAGCAGAGACTCTACATTGCCAACAAAGGTCTGTCTAGTCAAAGTTGTGGTTTTTCCAGTAGTCATGTATGGATGTGAGAGTTGGACTATAAAGAAAGCTGAGCACCGAAGAATTGATGTTTTTGAACTGTGGTGTTGCAGAAGACTCTTGAGAGTCCCTTGGACTGCAAGGAGATCAAACCAGTTCATCCTAAAAGAAATCAGTCCTAAGTATTCATTGGAAGGATTGATGCTGAAGCTGAAGCTCCAATACTTTGGCCACCTGATTCGAAGAACTGACTTGTTGGAAAAGACCCTGATGCTGGGAAAGATTGAAGGCAGGAGGAGAAGGGGACAACAGAGGATGAGATGGTTGGATGGCATCCCTAACTCGATGAACATGAGTTTGAGCAAGCTCTGGGAGTCAGCAATGGACAAGGAAGCCTGGTGTGCTATAGTCCATGGGGTTGCAAAGAGTCGGACACAACTGAGCAAATTAACTGAACTGAACTGAATTGCCTCTTCAGGGCTTTTGAGTTAAGAATTAAAAAAAACCCTTTACTCATGTGTGAGCATCCTCAATCCCTCCTACTGCTGAAAAGGAAGAGGGCATAAAGACCTTCAGTGGTCTGCACCCTGAGAGACTGAAACATCTCCATGAGAGAGAAGCCACTGGGATCCAGCTGTGCCACTTTCAAGAGAAGAGGCAGAGAAACATGAACGCTCAAATCTGCACTAACTCTTCTCCACACTCCCAAGCTTTCACTAATCGTTCTTCTATGGGCTCTGTCCCAAAGAACCCATCAAATAAAACTGTTTCCTAAGTCACTGGTGTATTCTAGATGATCTCTTTGATTTGGATCTTATCACATCTCTGTCTGTCCAAAATTACTTTTTGAAGCACATGTTGATCTGGTCTCTTCCTTCCCCAAATCAGAAACTTTTGCATGCAGTAATTTTATTCCATTCTTTGATTGTTTTCTTTTGGCTTAAATCAAAGTGATACAGAAATCCATATGGAGAAGACTAATTGCTTCAGTCTTCAGACTGAGTCCATCCTTAGCCAGAATACAGCTGCTGGGTTCTTTCCTCTCAGGCTCTTTACTTCTCTCCATCTGCTCCCCTATTAGTGCCACTTGTCAGGAACAGTCGGAAATTGGATTAAGTGGCTAATATAAAACAATAACAAAGCATTTAGGGGAGCATCTCGAAGTGGAACCAGTAGATTCAACCATACACAGTTAACTGTGGGACACTTGCTCCCAAGTTCTAAGACGTAAAACCTAGACCTCAACTCGGACACAGGTCTCAAGACCCCTTTAAGGATGTGAACATGAATTGCTCCAGAAACTTTTTGTCCAGGGTCATATCTTTGTCAGTCTTTTGCCCAGTGGGAATCTAAGCTTAACTTTTTACTGGTGCTATAGAGTTTGAATTGCAGTTTTGTTACTCTAAATTCAGTTCTTTAATGCCAAAACTATTGCACTTTATTCATTTTTGGAAGAGAGGCAGGAAGCCTGCAATGTAATAGAGATCCCTCCTCGGGCTCCCCTTCCAGATTCCAAAATAGAACTCAGATCAGAAACTATAGAATAAAATAGAATAGAATAAAACTGTTGTCAAGGGCATCCTGCTTCTTTGAGGGTACACTTGATAGCATGCCCATAAGTTCCACAGAGCCACGAACTCATCCTCAAACTACTCTTCAGACTATTGTAAAGTGAAAGATACTTAACTCCTTTCCTCACTCCGAGCAAGAAAACCACTTGCTCAGTCTCACGTCGCTTGTCTGAAGACAGGAAGAGAAACTCAACCGTGAAAACTAGCCAAGTATGACACCCTCAGAAAGGAACTGATGGTCAAGATCTACTATCTGCTTCTGAACACTACTGTCTACTTTTACCGATGACTAGCTTTTAAGCCAGAGCTGCTTGGAGACCCCACTAGCCCAGTTCAAATGGCTTGCAGTCATTCCCAGGCTCTTAATTCATCATGAATTCAGAGATGTGTGCAGGCTCCTGTGGTTCCTTTTATGCATTAGTCCATAGAAAAGTATACCAGGTATTAGGCAGAAACCCTGGCATCAGGAAGGGGCCGGCTTGCCAGCACTTGAAGTGCAGATGAATGATTTGATTTGGTTACACTATTGAAAGCTCTGAGTGCAGGGAACACCTTGCACAGCCAGAAACCATGCTTTTTGTTTATAGGTCAAATGACTAGCCACTTAGAGGATCGTCAAGATCATATTTGGATTTGGCCATCTCTCGCTGACATTCCTCCTGTGTTTGTAAACATTGCTGACTTTGACCCCGATCTCTCACAAATCCCTGCCCAACACCAAACAGCCACAGAGGAGCTGTAGAACATAATGTGATTCTGTAATGCAAAACAGGATGGCTTGCTAAATGTGCAGATCTGGAGAGAATTCTTGACATAATCCTTCTTACGTCTTTTATAATAATCATTTCCATCTTCAGAACACACGCAAACAATGCTCCCTTGGACGTTGCGTCAGGAGGCTGGACTGTGATCCCTTCTGCCGGGTGAACTGCATATGATGGGGCACTGAGGCAAGGAGTATGTGAGTAGGACACATTATTTCCTGCAGATAGAAACAAGCAGGAAAACCTACAGACTGTAGTTGGGGAGATGCTTCTGCTGAAGGGAAATATGTAAAACAGCAGCTACTCTCCCAAAACTTGGAAATCAGCTCCAGTCATAACTCTGTGTATGCACGTAAAGGACACTTACTGAGTGCCTACTCTGTGCCTTACGCGTGCTGTGTGGGAAAGGACCATTTCCAAGTAAAGTGAAAGTGAAGTCACTTAGTCGTGTCCGACTCTTTGCGACCCCATGGACTGTAGCCTACCAAACTCCACTGTCCATGGGATTTTCCAGGCAATAGTACTGGAGTGGATTGCCATTTCCTTCTCCAGATGATCTTCCCGAACCAGGGATAGAACCCGGGTCTCCCGCATTGTAGACAGATGCTTTACCGTCTGAGCCACCAGGGAAGTCCAAAAGGATCATGAGTTAAAATTCACTGGTAATCTCCCATTTCTAATAGTCATGCCGAACAAAGAGAGCCTCACCGCACTGAACATAAAAATAGAGTCTTCACAGTGGACAGGGAGTGTTTGTTTAAAATAAGAGTTGCTGCTGCTAAGTCATTTCAGTCATGCCCGACTCTGTGCAACCCCATAGACAGTAGCCCACCAGGCTCCCCTGTCCCTGGGATTCTCCAGGTAAGAATGCTGGAGCGGGGTGCCATTTCCTTCTCCAATGCATGAAAGGGAAAAGTGAAGTCGCTCAGTCGTGTCTGACTCCTAGCCACCCCATGGACTGCAGCCCACCAGGGCCCTCCGTCCATGGAATTTTCCAGGCAAGAGTACTGGAGTGGGTTGCCATTGCCTTCTCCTAAAATAGAGTTACCATTTTTTCAAAATACAAATTTATTTATTTTAATTGGAGGTTAATTACTTTACAATATTGTATTGGTTTTGCCATACATCAACATGAATCCGCCACAGGTATACATGTGTTCTCCATCCTGAAACTCCCTCCCCCTTCCCTCCCTGTACCATCCCTCTGGGTCGTCTCAGTGCACCAGCCCCAAGCATCCAGTACCATGCATCGAACCTGGACTGGTGATTCATTTCATATATGATATTATACATGTTTCAATAACATTCTCCCAGATCATCCCACTCTCTCCCTCTCCCACAGAGTCCAAAAGACTGTTCTATACAGCTGTGTCTCTTTTGCTGTCTCTCATACAGGGTTATCATTACTATCTTTCCAAATTCCATATATATGCATTAGTATATGTATTGGTGTTTTTCTTTCTGGCTTACTTCACTCTGTATAATAGGCTCCAGTTTCATCCACCTCTTTAGAACTGATTCAAATATACTTTTTTAATGGCTGAGTAATACTCCATTGTGTCACAGCTTTCTTATCCATCCATCTGCTGGTGGACATCTAGGTTGCTTCCATGTTCTGGCTACTATAAACAGTGCTATGATGAACATTGGGGTACATGTGTCTCTTTCAATTCTGGTTTCCTCGGTGTGTATGCCCAGAAGTGGGATTTCTGGGTCATAAGGCAGTTCTATTTCCAGTTTGTTAAGGAATCTCCACACTGTTCTCCATAGTGGCTGTACTAGTTTGCATTCCCACCAATAGTGTAAGAGGGTTCCCTTTTCTCCACACCCTCTCCAGCATTTATTGCTTGTAGACTTTTGCATCACAGCCATTCTGACTGGTGTGAAGTGGTACCTCATTGTGGTTTTGATTTGCATTTCTCTGATGAGTGATGTTGAGCATCTTTTCATGTGTTTGTTAGCCATCTGCATGTCTTCTTTGGAGAAATGTCTATTTAGTTCTTTGGACCATTTTTTTGATTGGGTCGTTTATTTTTCTGGAATTAAGCTGCAGGAGTTGCTTGTATATTTTTGAGATTAGTTGTCAGTTGCTTCATTTGCTATTATTTTCTCCCATTCAGAAGGCTGTCTTTTCACCTTGCTTATAGTTTCCTTTGTTGTGCAGAAGCTTTTAAGTTTAGTTAGGTCCCATTTGTTTATTTTTGCTTGTATTTCCAATATTCTGGAAGGTGGATCATAGAGGATTCTGCTGTGATGTATGTCGGAGAGTGTTTTGCCTATGTTCTCCTCTAGGAGTTTTATAGTTTCTGGTCTTACGTTTGGATCTTTAATCCATTTTGAGTTTATTTTTGTGTATAGTGTTAAAGTGTTCTAATTTCATTCTTTTACAAGTGGTTGACCAGTTTTCCCAGCACCACTTGTTAAAGAGATTGTCTTTAATCCATTGTATATTCTTGCCTCTTTTGTCAAAGATAAGGTGTCCATAGGTGCATAGATTTATCTCTGGGCTTTCTATTTTGTCCACTGATCTATATTTTTGTCTTTGTGCCAGTACCATACTGTCTTGATGACTGTGGCTTTGTAGTAGAGCCTGAAGTCAGGCAGTTTGATTCCTCCAGTTCCATTCTTCTTTCTCAAGACTGCTTTGGCTATTTGAGTTTTTTTGTATTTCCATACAAATTGTGAAATTATTTGTTCTAGCTCTGTGAAAAATACCGTTGGTAGCTTGATAGGGATTGCATTGAATCTATAAATTGCTTTGCGTAGTATACTCATTTTCACTATATTGATTCTTCCAATCCATGAACATGGTATATTTCTCCATCTATTAGTGTCCTCTTTGATTTCTTTCATCAGTGTTTTATAGTTTTCTATATATAGGTCTTTAGTTTCTTTAGGTAGATATATTCTTAAGTATTTTATTCTTTTCGTTGCAATGGTGAATGGAATTGTTTCCTTAACTTGTCTTTCTATTTTCTCATTATTAGTGTATAGGAATGCAAGGGATTTCTGTGTGTTGATTTTATATCCTGCAACTTTACTATATTCATTGATTAGCTCTAGTAATTTTCTGGTGGAGTCTTTAGGGTTTTCTGTGTAGAGGATCATGTCATCTGCACAGTGAGAGTTTTACTTCTTCTTTTCCAATTTGGATTCCTTTTATTTCTTTTTCTTCTCTGATTGCTGTGGCCAAAATTTCCAAAACTATGTTGAACAGTAATGGTGAAAGTGGGCACCCTTGTCTTGTTCCTGACTTTAGGGGAAATACTTTCAATTTTTCACCATTGAGGATAATGTTTGCTGTGGGTTTGTCATATATAGCTTTTATTATGTTGAGGTATGTTCCTTCTATTCTTGCTTTCTGGAGAGTTTTTATCATAAATGGATGTTGAATTTTGTCAACGGCTTTCTCTGCATCTATTGAGATAATCATATGGCTTTTATTTTTTCAATTTGTTAATGTGGTGAATTACACTGATTGATTTGTGGATATTGAAGAATCCTTGCATCCCTGGGATAAAGCCCACTTGGTCATGGTGTATGATCTTTTTAATGTGTTGTTGGATTCTGATTGCTAGAATTTTGTTAAGGATTTTTGCATCTATGTTCATTAGTGATATTGGCCTGAAGTTTTCCCTTTTTTGTGGCATCTTTGTCAGGTTTTGGTATTAGGGTGATGGTGGCCTCATAGAATGAGTTTGGAAGTTTACCTTCCTCTGCAATTTTCTGGAAGAGTTTGAGTAGGATAGGTGTTAGTGCTTCTCTAAATTTTTGGTAGAATTCAACTGTGAAGCCGTCTGGACCTGGGCTTTTGTTTGCTGGAAGATTTCTGATTACAGTTTCAACTTCCGTGCTTGTGATGGTTCTGTTAAGATTTTCTATTTATTCCTGGTTCAGTTTTGGAAAGATGTACTTTTCTAAGAATTTGTCCATTTCTTCCACGTTGTCCATTTTATTGGCATATAATTGCTGGTAGTAGTCTCTTATGATCCTCTGTATTTCTGTGTTGTCTGTTGTGATCTCTCCATTTTCGTTTCTAATTTTATTGATTTGATTTTTCTCCCTTTGTTTCTTGATGAGTCTGGCTAATGGTTTGTCAATTTTATTTATCCTTTCAAAGAACCAGCTTTTGGCTTTGTTGATTTTTGCTATGGTCTCTTTTGTTTCTTTTGCATTTATTTCTGCCTTAATTTTTAAGATCTCTTTCCTTCTACTAACCCTGGGGTTCTTCACTTCTTCCTTTTCTAGTTGCTTTAGGTGTACAATTAGGTTATTTATTTGACTTTTTTCTTATTTCTTGAGGTATGCCTGTATTGCTATGAAATTTCCCCTTAGCACTGCTTTTACAGTGTCCCACAGGTTGTTGTGTTTTCATTTTCATTCATTTCTATGCATATTTTGATTTCTTTTTTGATTTCTTCTGTGATTTGTTGGTTATTCAGCAGCGTGTTTTTCAGCCTCCATATGTTGGAATTTTTAATAGTTTTTCTCCTGTAATTGAGATCTAATCTTACTGCATTGTGGTCAGAAAAGATGCTTGGAATGATTTCAATTTTTTTGAATTTACCAAGGCTAGATTTATGGCCCAGGATGTGATCTATCCTGAAGAAGGTTCCGTGTGCACTTGAGAAAAAGGTGAAATTCATTGTTTTGGGATGAAATGTCCTATAGATATCAATTAGCTCTAACTGGTCTATTTTATCATTTAAAGTTTGTGTTTCCTTGTTAATTTTCTGTTTAGTTGATCTGTCCATAGGTGTGAGTGGGTATTAAAGTCTCCCACTACTATTGTGTTATTGTTAATTTCCCCTTTCATACTTGCTAGCATTTGTCTTACATATTGTGGTGCTCCTATGTTGGGTGCATATATATTTATAATTGTTATATCTTTTTCTTGGATTGATCCTTTGATCATTACATAGTGGCCTTCTTTGTCTCTTTTCACAGCCTTTGTTTTAAAGTTTATTTTATCTGATATGAGTATTGCTACTCCTGCTTTCTTTTGGTCTCTATTTGCATGGAAAATCTTTTTCTGGCCCTTCATTTTCAGTCTGTATGTGAGGAAACTCCACAATATACAGAACTCCACAAACTGCCAGAATACAGAAAGGACACCCCAAACTCAGCAATATAAACAAGATGAAGAGACAGAGGAATACCCAGCAGGTAAAGGAACAGGATAAATGCCCACCAAACCAAACAAAAGAAGAAGAGATAGGGAATCTACCTGATAAAGAATTCTGAATAATGATAGTGAAAATGATCCAAAATCTTGAAATCAAAATGGAATCACAGATAAATAGCCTGGAGACAAGAATTGAGAAGAAAGGTTTAACAAGGACCTAGAAGAAATAAAAAAGAGTCAATATATAATGAATAATGCAATAAATGAGATTTTAAAAAAACACTCTGGAGGCAATAAATAGTAGAATAACAGAGGCAGGAGATAAGATTAGTGAATTAGAAGATAGAATGGTAGAAATAAATGAATCAGAGAGGAAAAAAGAAAAACAAATTAAAAGAAATGAGGACAATTTCAGAGACCTCCAGGACAGTGTTAAATGCCCCAACATTCGAATCATAGGAGTCCCAGAAGAAGAAGACAAAAAGAAAGACCTTGAGAAAATCCTTGAGGAGATAATAGTTGAAAACTTCCCTAAAATGGGGAAGGAAATAATCACCCAAGTCCAAGAAACCCAGAGAGTCCCAAATAGGATAAACCCAAGGCAAAACACCCCAAGACACATATTAATCAAATTAACAAAGATCAAACACAAAGAACAAATACTAAAAGCAGCAAGGGAAAAATAACAAATAACACACAAGGGGATTCCCATAAGGATAACAGGTGATCTTTCCATAGAAACTCTTCAAGCCAGGAGGAATGGCAAGACATACTTAAAGTGATGAAAGAAAATAATCTACAGCCCAGATTACTACCCAGCAAGGATCTCATTCAAATATGAATCAAAAGCGTTACAGACAAGCAAAAGCTGAGAGAATTCAGCATCACCAAACCAGCTCTCCAACAAACGCTAAAAGATATTCTCTAGACAGGAAATACAAAAAGGGTGTATAAACTCGAACCCAAAACAATAAAGTAAATGGCAACAAGGATCATACTTATCAATAATTACCTTAAACATAAATGGGTTGAATGCCCCAACCAAAAGACAAAGACTGGCTGAATGGATATAAAAACAAGACCCCTATATATGTTGTCTACAAGAGACCCACCTCAAAACAGGGGACACATACAGACTGAAAATGAAGGGCTGGAAAAAGATTTACCATTTTTAAATAAGAAAAAAATCTATGGAACACTGAGAAGGCTGAAAGAGGGTGGAGCCTAGGCCAATTAGGAAAATGAAGGGGAAAGAGTTGGATCCTGATTTCCACCTAGTCAGTATGGTGTAGAAATGCAGTTTAGAACCTGCATTCTGAAGTTCTTCTCAGCTTCAATTGTCAGGACACCTGGATGGCTTTTCCCTAGGGAGTCAACTCCGTAAAGCAAATGTATAAAGATTCTTGTACTTTATATTAAAAATCACAGTTTCATACAGTTGTGAGGAAACAGAGTAAGTGAGCACAAGATCAAGGTCCTGAGTTATATACCTTGAATCCTAGAAAGTCAGATGGACTTTAAGGAGAATTTTGCCCTCAGGTTATTTATATAATCTTGCAAAATACCTTGAGGAAAGCAAAGGAGTATAGGTCTGATCTAGGACTAGTATAGAATCACAGGAACATTTGTTAATACAATTGTCACCAGTTGTACCTCAAGGATGAGAATATTTCAAATCTTGAAGAACTTATAACCAGTCAAAGAAATAACCATTTCTTGAATTTGTTGGTGAGTCATCATCACAATAATAGGCTTTTCCAGTGGTGCTAGTGGTAAAGAATCTGCCTGCCAATGCAGGAAACACAAGAGACTCAGGTCTGATCCCTGGGTCAGGAAGATCAGTCTGGAGTATGAAATAGCAACCCACTCCAGTATTCTTGCCTGGAAAATTCCAAGGACAGAGGAACCTGGCGGGCTACAGTCCATGGGGTTGCAAAGACTCCGACACAACTGAGCATATACACACCAAATAGCAGCCAGTATAGTCCAGAACAACAGAGAGGGGGAAAAAGTGGAGGCTTCAAACCTAACAAAGAATATGATAAAATATGATAATAAATGCCCATTTCTGTAGAACACCCTACTGTATGTAATGGATTTCTTATCATACATTATTTTACTTTATTCCTTACAGCAATCTTGTGAGTTAGACTTTATTAGTTGTTTTGGTAGATGGGAAAGAGATGGATAGATATCAAACCTTGCCTAAAATCCCATAGATCCCACTCTTAAAGTCCAGCTTCTGATTCTAAGATCTGTATTCCTTCCCTCATAATGCATTGTTGAAGGTGGATTTGCAGATTTCACACAATAAAATATTGATATTGATTTGGGGAATATGCAATGCAGAAATAATATTTTTACCTTTTGTTGTTGTTGCTCAGTTGCTAAGTCAAGTCTGACTCTTTGTGACCCCATGGACAGCAGCACACCAGGCTTCCCTGTCCTTTACTATCACCCAAAGTTTGCCCAAATTCATGTCCATTGAGTCAGTGTTGCTGTCCAACCGTCTCATCCTCTATTGCCCCCTTCACCTTCTACCCTCAATTTTTACCTTTACATAGCAATAATTATATGGCTGATTTGCACACAGATTTTAAAACACAGTGAAAACTGCCCAAGAGCAGCAGTACATCTGAAAACTTGTACTTTGCCACTTTATTTTGAGATATTTTCTCAAGAGGGAAATTTTACATGAATATATCTGAATGACTGTGCAACCTGTAGAAAGTTCAGAAAAAAAATCGCTCCGCAGGAAATGGGAAACCTAATCTAATCCAAGATTTAGACTATTGATGCTTTGCTCAGATTTCTTATCTGTAGCTTTGCGCATGTGTATGGAAGTGTTAAATATAAAAACTTCACACACTTTACCTTTTTTTTCATGGTAATTACTACATCCTGTATGTTAGAAAGAAAACACTTCTGTTGTTGCCTTAGCACAGAAATGCAATCCTAAGACATTTATGATACAAAACCTATCAAACAATGAATAATTAGGCTTGCTTTATAGATGCTCTTTCCACTTCATTGGCAATTTACTGAACCCATTTTACACAAGAAGAAAGCAAAGGTCCAAGCAGGATAATGGTTTTAGGTGAGAAATTTGTGGCAGAAGTGTTGGCTGAACAAAACTCAGCAGATAACATTTTATTACCATTTTATCTTTTCAGAATACTAGATTCAGAAAGTTACATGGCTAAAAAGAAAGGCATGCACTTGAGAGAAAGTTGCTAATTTGACTTTTTGTTTTCATCAGAGGAAGTCCTAAGATTAAATGTAATGATATTGTGAAAAAGACAAAGCTAAGTATGAGCTGAACGTGAAGTAAGAAAACTCTTAGGATGAGAAGCTTCTTCAATCCTCTTACAAATACTATTTTCCAAGGCTGCTAAAACAGATAATAAAAATTTAGTTCAATTTGGCAGTTCACGTGAAGTGAAGTGAAGTCACTCAGTCATGTCCAACTCTGCAACCCCACGGACTATAGCCTACCAGGCTCCTCCCTCCATGGGATTCTCCAGGCAAGAGTACTGGAGTGGATTGCCATTTCCTTCTCTAGGAGATCTTCCCGACCCAGGGATAGAACCTGGGTCTCCCTCATTCCAGGCAGACGCTTTAACCTCTGAGCCATGACAGTTCATGGCCCATAGTAAAGAGGGGCCATGTACAGGAAATTGTGCTAGGTATCAAGTAAGTAGAAGAAATAATACAAAGAAGCTTAAGGTTCATGTACTGCCTTTGAGGAACTTATAATCTACACAAAAGTGACTATCTTCTTTTTGCTATTCTCCTCTCTAGTAAAAGAGTCAGACATGACTTCACTTTCACTTTCTCTAGTAAAAAGATGAAACAACACACAATCATACCAATTTTGATGAGTTCATCTGGCACAAAATGGAGGTGCAATTTAATGGGCAAAGTCTGAATAAATGATGTGCTGAACTGAAAGTACTGAATTTCTCTCCAGTTATCAGATAAAAATCAATTACAAAGGTTAAGGCTTATATTTAACTAGAATAAACCTTTTTTTTTTTTTTACTTTATTTTACTTTACAATACTGTATTGGTTTCGACATACATTGACCTGAATCCACCACGGGTGTACATGCGATCCCAACATGAACCCCCCTCCCACCTCCCTCCCCACAACATCCCTCTGGGTCATCCCCAGGCACCAGCCCCAAGCATGCTGTAGAATAAACCTTTTAAAATTCTGCTTCCTACTTTTTGTCTTTAAGGCATTATAAATAACATGCCACATCTTTCCTCACATAAGGAAATAGATAAAATTTTTTAAGCTTGTTGTTCAAGTGGAAATTTTAGTCAATAAAATGCAATTTAATAATCAATCAAATAATAATTGCACAATTAAAGACAGAAGGCAAAGAAGAGCGATGTAAGCATCCATCTAGTTGATGCAGTGCTAAGGATGTCTAGATGATCTAATAGTGCCTAAATGGCTCTTTTCAGTTTGTAATTCAGCTATTCAAGATTGATTCCTATTTATATAAAATTCTATCATCACACATACTCCATTCAGATTTAGAGTTTATCTTAAAATACTTAGAATTTCACTCTGGTTAAAGAAAGGCAAAATATGTAACTGCTCAATTGCTTAATCTGCTACTGGAGATGAAGTATGGGATTAAAATTTGAATAAAATCCAACTATAATAGTAACACTGGATCAGAAGCTAAGTTGTAATGACAACAAAGACACGGAAGATTAAAAAGTTCTGAAAAAATCTATATTCACCCATAGAATCATAGGTACATTCAGGTAAAAACAGCATGAGATGGGTGATGTGGGTTAAGCACCAACTGGAAGCTGTAGGGAATGTCAAAGACTTAGGAGACACGATTCATCCTCTCAAAGAGTTTACCATCTATTTAAGGACAAAATATATACCTTTGAAACTACCAAAGGACATTACTGCAGAGTGAAGGGGAGGGAGCAAGGGGAAAAGAAATGGGAAAATACAATCAGTGGCCCCTGTCTTCTCTCTCCTTCAAGAATATCAATGAACTCCCAAAATTGTGGACCAGTGGTGGAGATGTTGAGAAGGAAAAGAGTTCAAAATCTGTAAGTGTATATGCATTTTCCTGTGGGAACCCTGGGCAGATTATCATAATAGTAAGCACTAAATGAATATTCAGAGTTGATTTCCCTTAGGACTGACTGGTTTGATCTCCTTGCAAGCCAAGGGAGTCTCAAGAGTCTTCAACTCTGAATATTCATTGAAAGGACTCATGCTGAAGCTGAAGCTTCAATACTTTGACCACCTGATATGAAGAGCTAACTCACTGGAAAAGACTCTGATGCCGGGAACGGCTGAAGGAAGGAGGAGAAGGGGGTGACAGAGGACGAGATAGTTGAATGGCATCACCTACTCAATAGACATGAATTTGAGCAAACTCTGGGGGATAGTGGAGGACAGGGGAGTCTGGCATGGAGTCCAGCTCATGGGTTCGCAAAGATTCATGACTTAGTGACTGGACAATGAGGCACTAGATAAATGGATATATTTAACTCATAATATAAAAAACACTATTATTATTGTTATTAGAAATTGCTTTTTAGGTTGATATATGTTAGTTATAGAAAGTAATATCATAGAGCTCCACCAATGCTCCCTAATTTGAAAAAGTAGTTGTGAAGCTAGTGGGTAAGTCATAGGTAGGGCAACCCACATACCCTACTGGCTGAGGCAGTCTAGGTTTACACACATTGTCCCAGCTGAGTTGCAGTTGAGCCCTCTTTAATTCTCATAAGTATCCTGATTTGAATGATAAATAACATGATAATTTAGTTATAGGACAGATTAAGAAGTCTCCAGTTGGAACCCACTTTATCTCTACTAATGAATAGCCCTTCCAAGGCAGCATAATGAGGAGATTCAAGGGCAAGGGCAGACTTTACAGAACAGAAACTTACAGACAAACTCTCCCTGAGCCAGGAGTCATGAGTGTCCAAAAGAAGGCAAATTAGGTCATCTTATATCAATAAAGGGCATGTTTTTTCAATAAATATGTTATTAGTTTTAATATGCTAAACAATACACAAGAAAAACATAAAGATAACACATAAATCTGCCTAATTAACAGACTTTTTGATGGATAAAATAGGCGAAAATAAATAAAAATGCAAACAATCTGAATTATATAATTTAAAAGTTTTCTTTAGGAATTATTTACCAAACTTATTTATTTTTTACCAAAAAAGAATCCCATGGATGGAGGAGCCTGGTGGGCTACAGTCCACGGAGTCGCAAAGAGTCAGACAAGACTGAGCAACTTCACTTTCACTTTCACTTTTACCAAACTTCAGTTCAGCTCAGTTCAGTCACTCACTCGTGTCTGACTCTTTGCGACCCCATGAATCACAGCACGACAGGCCTCCCTGTCCATCACCAACTCCCGGAGTTTACTCAAACTCATGTCCATCGAGTCGGTAATGCCATTCAGCCATCTCATCCTCTGTCATCCCCTTCTCCTCCTGCCCACAATCCCTCCCAGCACCAGGGTCTTTTCTAATGAGTCAACTCTTTGCATGAGGTGGCCAAAGTACTGGAGTTTCAGCTTTAGCATCAGTCCTTCCAATGAACACCCAGGACTGATCTCCTTTAGGATGGACTGGTTGGATCTCCTTGCAGTCCAAGGGACTCTCAAGAGTTCTCCAACACCATAGTTCAAAAGCATCAACTCTTCAGCACTCAGCCTTCTTCACAGTCCAACTCTCATATCCATACATGATCACTGGAAAAATCATAGCCTTGACTAGACGGACCTTTGTTGGCAAAGTAATGTCTCTGCTTTTCGATATGCTGTCTAGGTTGGGTCATAACTTTCCTTCCAAGGAGTAAGCATCTTTTAATTTCATGGCTGCAATCACAATCTGCAGTGATTTTGGAGCCCAGAAAAATAACGTCTGACACTGTTTCCACTGTTTCCCCATCTATTTCCCATGAAGTGATGGGACCAGATGCCATGATCTTAGTTTCCTGAATGTTGAGCTTTAAGCCAACTTTTCCACTCTCCTCTTTCACTTTCATCAAGAGGCTTTTTAGTTCCTCTTCACTTTCTGCCATAAGGGTGGTGTCATCTGTATATCTGAGGTTATTGATATTTCCATGTACTTCCTTTTCAAGTGCCCAGATAACATTTACAACATTCTGATCTTGTAGTATGTGGAAAAGAAAACCTTAATTCTTGAAAGAATAAATTACGTATTGCATTCTCTGACCACAGTGAAATAAACCCAAAATTATTAAGTCACTTCAGTCGTGTCCGACTCTGTGCAACCCCATAGACCACAGCCCACCAGGCTCCCCCATCTCTGGGATTCTCCAGGCAAGAACACTGGAGTGGGTTGCCATTTCCTTCTCCAATGCATGAAAGTGGAAAGTGAAAGTGAAGTCGCTCAGTCGTATCTGACTCTTAGCGACCCCATAGACTGCAGCCTACCAGGCTCCTTCGTTCATAGGATTTTCCAGGCAAGAGTACTGGAGTGGGGTGCCATTGCCTCTCAAAATTATTAATGCACAAACAAATAAAAATGCCAAATTCCTTCTTTTTAACCCCAAATTCTCTAAGTCAAACCATAAATTACAAATAAGAGCAAAATATAGATATTTTCAGACATATATGAAAAGGAAGAAAGGTCCTAAGGAGTTATATAGGAACACTGTTCAGAAAGCTGAGAGTTAACATAAGAAGACAGCTTAAAATTCAAGGAAACCAATAAAGAGAGAAATCCAGAATGACTGTTGGACAACAGACCTTGAAAGCAATTATTTTAAATTAGAACAGTTGGCTCCCAATAAACAGGAAATTATAAACCCCAAATATTTTGATTCAGTTTTGTTTAAAATTACCGGTGAAACCGTATGTCATGAAGCAAAATGGTATTTAAACTAGAACCATGAAAGCAGAAAAGATTGTTGACACAACGCTTTCTTTTTTTTATTTTATTTTATTTTTTTTTTAGTTTATTTTTTAAATTTAAAAAATAAAAAACTAAAAAAAAAAAACAACGCTTTCTTTTACAGATGAAGAAAAAGGTTGACAATTTTACACAGAGGAACAAAAAGCCATAACCTAGTAGGTGAAGTTTCTGTGTAATTTAATTTATACTTATTTGCATCTTGTCATAAAGGAATTTAGTTTTTATCTAGTCTGTTTACCAAGAGGGAAAAAGAGTTTCCAATCATTTTCAAATAATCATCTCTCATGTACTGTAACCTGTGACCTTGGGACTAGGTATTATTATTGGAAACTGCACTTGTTGGAATGTTTTGTCCTTAAAATTTGAACTTGCTCAGCAATCTTATGATAATCAGTCTACCAACTACGTCTTTATGAATCTTGTTATAATTAATCTAACTAGTATAAAAATTGTAGACACTCTTGCAAATTAAGATTTTCCTACATTTTGCCAACAAAGTAGATTTTAGAGCAGATCCATTTTTAAAATACAAAGCAAAATCTTTTATAGCCTCCCCTCAAATTTACTGTCAAGAAGAAAAGAGTGGATTCCAAGCAAAAGACAGAATAACTAAGGACCTGAATAAAATTAGTGCATAGCAATAAAAGCATATGTTTTTTCTCCCCAAAAGAAAGGAGAAAAAAAAAAAAAGGCAGGTAGAAATTCAAGGAAAAGCACAATTGTACAAGAAGCTCTGGTTCAATTATGAAGTAAATTAAAATATGACCTAGCTGTGAACATTCACTACAATGCAAAAAAAGGTCACAGTTTGGACATGGATATTTGTAATCTGATGAGATGGATATAACTTTGGTCATACAGAGAGGGAAATAAAATATTAGCATACTCCTTGGCTCTATGGTGAACAATATTTCCATGGTAATAGTATTATATATAAACATATAAACCTTAGGTTCAAATTATAGAAAAAAATTGGTAAGGAAGTCACTCCAAAGTGTAGTTTAGAATTAGAATTTAGAATTTAATTTTATTGCAAAATTTAAGATATAACTGATAAAGTAAGGGAAACGAAAAGAAAGAAGAGCAGGGACTATTACTGTGCTTATTTCCTTTAGGAGCCACGAGGTATAAATTTAAGTATAATGTGTATACAAACTGATAAACTAATCAAAAAAGAGTATCAAAAATTTAAATACATACGGAAGGAGAGAAGGAGGAGATGAATTGGGAGAGTAAGACTGACATGTATACATTACCGTGTGTAAAACAGATAGCTAGCGGGAAGATGCCATATAGCACAGAGAGCGCCACTTGGTGCTCTGTGATGACCTAGAGGGGTAGGATGGATGAGAGGGAGGTGGTAATGGAAGGGAGGTCCAAGAGGGAGCGGATATATTTATACATATATCTGATTCACTTCATTGCACAGCAGAAACTAACACAACATTGTAAAACAATTAATATTCCAATAAAAGTTTTTTAAAAATAAAAATTGAAATAAAGTCCTCAGTCCAATATTTTGGTCCTCTATCATAATGACACTGACTTTTCCTATATCAAAGTAGAGTCTATTTGGGCTAAACACCATCCATAGCCACAGAGGTCCCAGACATCCTTTCTAAGCTCATTCTTAGGTATACATGGACAATCAAGGCTCACTAGAAGTCTGAGGAAAATCTGCATAATCAAAGAGAAAGGCCAAGAAGAAGTAGAAATGAACTCTGGACAAATGGAAAAATCTAAATAAATTAGGGAACTCTAATTTCAATCAGATCCTTAGTGTCAAAATAAGATTTTTTAACTTTACTTTTTAATTGGAGGAAAATTGCTTTAAAAGATGGTGTTGGTTTCTGCTGTACAACACAAATCAGCCATAGTTATACATATATCCCCTCATTCCTGAGCCTCCCTCCCTTCCCCCCATCCCACCTTTTTGGGTCATCACAGAGTTCAAAATAATAATTCATCCTTAAAAATTTTAAATATGTAAATAATAACAACCAGAGAAAAAGAGACCTCTTAAAGTTAATAAGGTGATTGCAAAGATAAAATAAAGTTAAAATATAAAGTTGAATAAATCTCCCAAAAGCAGAACAAAAAAATACAAATGCAGAATATATGGATGAGGGGGTAGAAGGAAGCTAAGGTACATAAAGATTCAATCCAGACACACAGAAAATCAACCCAGAAAAGCAGATGAAGAAACTGAAAGAAGAGGAACTTATAAAGAATTAATATTACTAAACTTATGAGAGTTAAAGAGTAACATTATCAAAGTAGGGGGATTCACCAAGTTCTGAATAAGATGGAACAAAATAAACAAGAGAGACCTACATGACGTATGTCATTAAGCATTTTCAAAATTCCAAGGTTAAAAGCAATATCCAGAAAACTTCCAGAGAGAAATACTAAAGAGTGTCTACAGAAGGAGACGGAAAAAAAAAAAAAAAAAAAAAAAACTTGACGCTAGCAATATTCTCCTTTGCAAAGCTTATCGTCCTGTCAGGACACTGGAAAACCACCAAGAAAAAAATTCAGTCATCCCATAATACCGGTTGTCTGGTGAAACAAATAGCTTATCTGAAAGTTGGTTTTCAATAAAGCATAGAGGACAATCATGCTTACAGAGTAGAATGTAGTTATCTGCCTTGAAAATGTCTAAGTATAGTGGATACAAGTTGGAAGGTTGAATGTGAAAGGGATATGCAGGGCAAGATAGGGAATAACATCCCCTTCATACAAAAGAGGAGTCAACAGATACTGTCAATAATAGATGGAACAAGAAACAAATATTGAAGTGAAAAATTCAAAATAAAGGAAATAAATTTGTGACATAGCTATTATCAGGAAAGAGAAGAGGAAGATGAGGTTAAGTATAAAAGAACCAAATTCATATCTATTAGAGCAGGGAGTCAAGGATCTTGGTCATTTAGTCAAGAGATCTAAATCAACTTTAGATTATGGTCTAAAGTTGACCAAGTCAAGCAACAGAGATATAAATATATTCCACAGAAGCATAGAGGTAACCACTGAAAAAATTTAAATAGTGGCTTCTGCAGAGCAGGACAGAAATCGAGGAAGTGTGGCTTAGTTAGTTAGTTAAGTCGCTCAGTCGTGTCTGACTCTCTGCGACCCCATGAACCGCAGCACGCCAGGCCTCCCTGTTCATTAACTACCGGAGTCCACCCAAACCCATGTCCATTGAGTCGGTGATGTCATCCAACCATCTCATCCTCTGTCATCCCCTTCTTCTCCTGTCCTCAATCTTTTGCATCATCAGGGTCTTTGCAAATGAGTCAGCTCTTCGCAACAGGTGGCCAAAGTATTGGAGTTTCAGCTTCAACATCAGTTCTTCCAATGAACACGCAGGACTGATCTCCTTTAGGATGAACTGGTTGATCTCCTTGCAGTCCAAGGGCCTCTCAGGAGTCTTCTCAAACACCACAGTTCAAAAGAATCAATTCTTCTGCATCAGCTTTCTTTATACTCCAAATCTCACATCCATACATGACCACTGAAAAAACCATAGCCTTGACTAGATGGACCTTTGTTGGCAAAGTAATGTCTCTGCTTTTTAACATGTTGTCTAGGTTGGTCATAATTTTCCTTCCAAGGAGTAAGCGTCTTTTAATTTCATGGCTGCACTCACCATCTGCAGTGATTTTGGAGCCCAGAAAAATAAAGTCAGCCATTGTTTCCACTCTTTCCTCATCTATTTGCCATAAAGTGATGGGACCAGATGCCATGATCTTCGTTTTCTGAATGTTGAGCTTTAAGCCAACTTTTTCACTCTCCTCTTTCACTTTCATTAAGAGGCTCTTTAGTTCTTCTTCACTTTCTGCCATAAGGGTGGTATCATCTGCACATCTGAGGTTATTGGTATTTCTCTCAGCAATCTTGATTCCAGCTTGTGCATCCTTCAGCCCAGCGTTTCTCATGATGTACTCGGCATAGAAGTAAAATAAGCAGGGTGACAATATACAGCCTCGACTTACTCCTTTTCCTATTTGGAACCAGTCTGTTGTTCCATGTCCAGTTCTAACTGTTGCTTCCTGACCTGCATATAGGTTTCTCAAGAGGCAGGTCAGGTGGTCTGGTATTCCCATCTCTTTCAGAATTTTCCAGTTTATTGTGATCCACACAGTCAAAGGCTTTGGCATAGTCAGTAAAACAGAAATAGATGTTTTTCTGGAACTCTCTTGCTTTTTCCATGATCCAGTGGATGTTGGCAATTTGATCTCTGGTTCCTCTACCTTTTCTAAAACCAGCTTGAACATCTGGAAGTTCACAGTCATATATTGCTGAAGCCTGGCTTGGAGAATTTTAAGCATTACTTTACTAGCATGTGAGATGAGTGCAATTGTGCGGTAGTTTGACCATTCTTTGGCATTGCCTTTCTTTGGGACTGGAATGAAAACTGACCTTTTCCAGTCCTGTGGCCACTACTGAGTTTTCCAAATTTGCTGGCATATTGAGTGCAGCACTTTCACAGCATCATCTTTCAGGATTTGAAATAGCTCTACTGGAATTCCATCACCTCCACTAGCTTTGTTCATAGTGATGCTTCCTAAGGCCCACTTGACTTCACATTCCAGGATGTCTGGCTCTAGGTTGACTTTTTTTTGATCAACAGATAATGTTCTGTCTTCATACATTAAGAGACAGTAGTATAAAGATTATTTAGGTTTGTGGAAATCCTTAAAAGAATAGGCTGAATAACAGAAGTATTTGCCAGGTATAAGATAGGAAAAGAGCTACTGGAAGGAAATAGACAGTACGATTCCTGGGGTTCACAAATAGATGAGAATAACTAGTGAGAAAATACTATGTCATATCTGAGCATCAGGTGAAATTCTCAGATGGTTTAATGGGGCTTTATTAGCCCTCCACTTGAGGTGTTTCTGCATCCAATCTAACAGTTCCTCAGTTAAGAGGAAAGTTCAGTTCAGTCACTCAGTTGTGTCCAGCTCTTTGTGACCCCATGGACTGCAGCATGCCAGGCCTCCCTGTCCATCACTGACTCCTGGAGTTTACTCAAACTCATGTCCATTGAGTCAGTGATGCCATCCAACCGTCTCATCCTCTGTCGTCCCCTTCTCCTCCTGCCTTCAATCTTTCCCAGCATCAGGGTCTTTTCCAATGAGTCAGTTCTTTGAATCAAGTGGTCAAAGTATTGGAGTTTCAGCTTCAGCATTAGTCCTTCCAATGAATATTCAGAACTGATTTCCTTTTGGATGGATGGTGGTATCTCCTTGCTGTCCAAGGGACACTCAAGAGTCTTCTCCAACACTACAGTTCAAAAGCATCAATTCTGCACTCAGCTTTATAGTACAACTCTCACATCCATACATGACTACTGGAAAAAACATAGCTTTGACTAGAAGGACCTTTGTTGGAAAAGTAATGTCTCTGCCTTTTAATATGCTGCCTGCTGCTGCTAAGTCGCTTCAGTCGTGTCCGACTCTGTGCGACCCCATAGATGGCAGCCCACCAGGCTCCCCTGTCCCTGGGATTCTCCAGGCGAGAACACTGGAGTAGGTTGCTATTTCCTTCTCCAATGCATGAAAGTGAAAAGTGAAAGTGAAGTTGCTCAGTCGTGTTCGACTCTTAGCAACACCACGGACTGCAGACCATCAGGCTCCTCCATCCATGGGATTTTCCAGGCAAGAGTACTGGAGTGGGGTGCCATTGCCTTCTCTGATATGCTTCCTAGGTTAGTCATAACTTTAATTAAGGGGGAAAGAGAGTATAAATTGGGATATAAAATATGTAACTAATTCAGTTCAGTTCAGTCGCTTAGTCGTGTCCTACTCTTTGCAATCCCATGAATCGCAGCACGCCAGGCCTCCCTGTCCATCACCAACTCCCAGAGTTCACTCAGACTCACATCCATCGAGTCAGTGATGCCATCCAGCCATCTCATCCTCTGTCGTCCCCTTCTCCTCCTGCCCCCAATCCCTCCCAGCATTAGAGTCTTTTCCAATGAGTCAACTCTTCACATGAGGTGGCCAAAGTACTGGAGTTTCAGCTTCAGCATCATTCCCTCCAAAGAAATCCCAGGGCTGATCTCCTTCAGAATGGACTGGTTGGATCTCCTTGCCGTCCAAGGAACTCTCAAGAGTCTTCTCCAACACCACAGTTCAAAAGCATCAATTCTTTAGCGCTCAGCTTTCTTCACAGTCCAACTCTCACGTCCATACATGACCACTGGAAAAACCATAGCCTTGACTAGACGGACCTTTGTTGGCAAAATAATGTCTCTGCTTTTAAATATGACCTACTATATGGCCCAGGAAACTCTACTCAATACTCTGTAATGACTTATATGGGAAAAGAATGTAAAATATAGTAGATATGTGTATAAATGATTCACTTTGCTGTACAACTGAAACTAACACAACATTATAAGTCAACTATACCCCAATAAAAATTAATTTAAAAAAAAATGTTCACAACAATTCAAGTGATTTCAAGGAGTTCATTGAACTTCATGGGCATGTCTCACATGGGTTTTAAAATTTTTTCAAGGGGAAGTAAAATTAATTTTTCAGATTAACTTGGATCACACCTTAATGAGGTCAATATGATTTGTGTTTTATTTCAGGAATAATACTGACAAATTTAACATGTTACAAAATGAAAGTGAAAGTGAAGTCACTCAGTCGTGTCCAACTCTTTGCGACCCCATGGACTGCAACCTACCAGGCTCCTCCATCCATGGGATTTTCCAGGCAAGAGTACTGGAGTGGGGTGTCACCGCCTTCTTCAAACATGTTACAAAAGAAACCCACAAAAAGTCCTCTCCACATAGGCAAAACAACCTACATGAAAAGCTCTTCCTGAGGTCAGTGAGAGAAGACTGCAGAAATGTTGAGATGTACGGTTATAAAAAAGTTACAAATAGTTTTTGAAAACATTTATAATATAATCTTATGGTTTGTCTGGAAAGGTAAATATGCCAAGAATGCCTAGGCAAATGATTTCTGCCTCACAGGGAAAGGATGCTATATATTTCAAAAATTATTCAAAACTCCCTTTGATTTAATATCATGCCTTGGTTTGGTGGATTTGTATAAGTTTATAGGAATCCCCAGCTAAGTGATCTTGGTTTATAATAGATTCTTGGGAGGCAATACTGACTTACACTGAGCAAGATTCTTCCAAATTCATACTCTCATTACAACATGAGATGTAGATAAACTGCACTTACCTAATGGGCTCACATTTTAAATATTTAGTTTGTGAACTAGATTCCTGACAGAAGGTCAGCTTATATATTTTGGAGGATAGAGAAAGCCTGTTTGGACAAACCTAGAACGTGTAAATTTGTTTGTCAATATACCCCAAATCTCCTCCAAATAATGGGAGTTTAAGAGCTTATGAATCAACTTGAACAGCTTGCTGATGATCATTTGACAGACTGTGTGGGAAATTGAGTTTACCTCAAATTTATGAACTGATGGAGCTATTCCTTATAATGATTAACAATGAGTCATAGAAGAAACCAAGGGTCATTCTCAGGCACATGTGCCTAATGTCAGGTGTGGAGAGAGTGAGAACAGTTGGAGAAGAGGGAAAGGTCTCATGACAGTCTGTTAACTAATTTTCATTTCTAAAGTGAAGACACAGATTGGAAAAATTTGAAGGCAAACTTAGTACCTAAAACATCTCCAAAATGGGTGCTTTGTGAAAAGCCTAGGTCACAATCCCCCAAAGATTATTATTAATATAAGAAAGCAATAACTCAGAGGAAGCTGTAATAATATCACAATATGTTTATTTAATCTGGGGAACCTGGGATACAATATAAGTACAGGGAGCATAGGGTGGCTGTGCACATTGCTCTGATAATTGATGTTTTTACCTGAAAAACACATCGTATACACATTTCAAGGCCCAGATGTGAAACACTTACAAAAATATGCAAAAAGTAACTGAAGTAAATTTAACAGTAGATGGTTAAATAGAAAAAAGACACAAAACCACTCTTTCAAAAATGATTTTGTAATTCAGTCAATGTTAATCATGTTTAAAAGGAAAACTTCATAAAATGAATGATATTCACTCAGAGTTCTTTCAACAATTATTTGTCCAGCAAATGCTGATTGAACATTGGCCATGTGCAGAGACTGTTAAGCACCTTACAAGCATCTCATTCCAACATCACAAGAATCCTATGAAAGAGGTAAGCATTGTTGTTTTTCATATCCTATAGATAAAGAAAACAAACAGAGAGAGTGTAAAAATCTGTCCAAGTTTGCACAGCCCAGCTGGTAGAAGTGGAAATCGAATCCATGTATTTGGACTAAGAACAGAAGGGTTGACTGCTAAGTTGAAAAAAAAAAATTCAGGTAAAATTCAGTCTATCCAATGATTCAGAGTTTTAGAAACTGGAATAAATATAATATTAAATTTTCTATTTCAAAAACTCTATATTTTTAAATAAAAAAAACAATTTTTATTTTTAAATGTTCTGTTAATAAACATTCTGGCTTAAGTCTACCTATAGTAGAAAATGAGCCAATGTTTCTTCTTCCTCTTATTACAAGGAGGTATACCTAAGAAATATCAATCTGTTCATAGCTGTTGTTACTATTTCTGCATTTCTGTACCTATCAAGTATACAGTGTTTAGCCTTAAAATCAGACCTTACAGAGAACAAATATACACATAAAAGAAGTCTATAGTCTAAAATAAAAGAAGACTAATATTGTCACCCTGCTTATTTAACTTATATGCAGAGTACATCATGAGAAACGCTGAGCTGGAGGAAGCACAAGCTGGAATCAAGATTGCCGGGAGAAATACCAATAACCTCAGATATGCAGATGACACCACCCTTATGGCAGAAAGTGAAGAAGAACTAAAGAGCCTCTTGATGAAAGTGAAAGAGGAGAGTGAAAAAGCTGGCTTAAAGCTCAACATTCAGAAAACAAAGATCATGGCATCTGGTCCCATCACTTTATGGCAAATAGATGGGGAAACAGTGGCTGACTTTATTTTGGGGGGCTCCAAAATCACTACAGATCGTGAGTGCAGCCATGAAATTAAAAGATGCTTACTCTCTAGAAGGAAACTTATGATCAATCTAGACAGCATATTAAAAAGCAGAGACATTACTTTGCCAACAAAGGTCGGTCTAGTCAAGGCTATGGTTTTTCCAGTAGTCATGTACGGATGTGAGAGTTGGACTATAAAGAAATCTGAGCGCAGAAGAATTGATGCTTTTGAACTGTGGTGTTGGAGAAGATTCCTGAGAGGCCCTTGGACTGCAAGGAGATCCAACCATTCCATCCTAAACGAGATCAGTCCTGTGTGTTCATTGGAAGGACTGATGTTGAAGCTGAAACTCCAATACTTTGGCCACCTGATGCAAAGAGCTGACTCATTTGAAAAGACCCTGATGCTGGGGAAAGATTGAGGGCAGGATGAGAAGGGGACAACAGAGGAGATGACTGGATGGCATCACCGACTCGATGCACATGGGTTTGGGTGGACTCCGGGAGTTGGTGATGGACAGGGAAGACTGGCGTGCTGCAGTTCGCAGGATCATAAAGAGTCAGACAGGACTGAGCAACTGAACTGACTGAATATATATAAAATGAGTAGAAATTACACCAGGAATAATTGTCTAAATGATTCTGTCTAAACAAAGGGTGAATGCTCTGGACGTGAACTGCTCTTGTTATGCTCAGTCACTAAGTCATGTCCAAATCTTTGCAACCCCATGGACTGTAGCCCTGTAGGCTCTTTTGTCATGGAATTCTCCAGGCAAGAATACTGGAGTGGGCTGCCATTTCCTTCTCCAGGGGATCTTCCCAACCTAGAGATTGAACCCAAGTCTCCTGGACTGTTGGGTGGATTCTTTACCTCTGAACCACCTAGAAATTGCACTGGGAATAACTGTCTAAATGATTCTATCCAAACAATTGGTGAATGTTCTGGATGTGAAATGCTCTTGTTATAAAACAGCAATTCCAAAAGTGTGGTTCAAGAAAACCTAGAGATCCCCAGGACCCTTTCAACAAGTCCTTAAGATCAAAACCATTTTTATAATAGTGTTTTATCTCATTCTGTCATGAGTGTACATAGGCATTTTCCACCATCATGTACTTGGAATGTAAACTCCTTTTTTCACCACAGCTAGATGGCCTGGAACCACTGCTCAGAATTTCAAAGTTCATGAAAATGTCCCTGTTCAGCTCTGCACATAGACTTTGCAAATCTGAGATGGTACGAGCTCCTACCTTCTACAACAGTGGTGCTCCAATTTGAGCATCCATCAGAATCCCAGGAGAGCTGGTTGAAGCACTCATTGCTGGGTCCACTCCCAGATATCCTAGCTCCATAGGTGTGGGGTGAGTGCTGAGAATCACCCTTCTCAGCTGTAGATTCTGACCCCTGTCCAGTTGACTGGGTTTCTTAGGACAAAATTCAGTGTGTAACATATGCTGCCCTTTTCAATTGCTTGTCTGTCTGTCTTCAACCTTGCTCTTCAAAGACTTTCTACCTGGGTTAACTGCTCTCAGGTAACTACTCATGAAAAATCTTTCTAACGTTTGGCTTTAAAGGTTCTTCTTAGATATTCACATTCTGAAAATATCTGTTGAAGGCAGGAATTTTAGTCTCAAAATGATTCATCAGAACCACACAGTTATGCAAGTGGAGCCCATGGAGCACAAGAAAGTATCTGGGAGGCTCATTCAATACTGTTTCAGTCAGTAAGAGAAGTTAAGTGTTTAAATAAAAATATTATCTGTAATTGCTAAGAATAGGCCTTTCAAGACAATCTAAGGCATCCGCTACACCCACAAGAATTCCATGACACTGGGGGAGCCTTTGAGGGCCTGTTGTCCCAACAGAATGCTTTCCAGTATCCTGACAGAATTAGGAAGGCTCCTTGAGCTGCCTTCCAGACAGGAATGCACACAAAGAAAGTCTTCATCTGAAATCCTAAGGAAATAAATTCAAGTGAGGAAAGTGGAACACTAAATTTTAGAATTGGCAAGTAGCAACATTTTGCAATCTTGAAGATATTACTTAAGAAGTGAAATCTACAAAACTGCAAATTTGACAACTCCCCAAAGGTGAAGACTTTACCTGGAAAAAGATCTAAAATGCAATTATTTAACTCAGGTTAATAGAGCCTACTCACAGGAAAAGACTCTGATGCTGGGAAAGATTGAAGGAAGGAAGAGAAGGGGATGACAGAGGACGAGATGGTTAGATGGCATCACCAACTCAGTGGACATGAGTTTGAGCAAGCTCTGGGAGATGGTGATGGACAAGGAAGCCTGGCATGCTGCAGTCCGTGGGGTCGCCAAGAGTCAGACACAACTGAGCGACTGAACAAAAGTCATATGTGGCCAAATCCTATGAGGGGTGGGGGGTGAAAATAATCTGTAGAAAAGAGAGATTTATCTTGTTCAAGGGACACTTTAACACTCCTTCAAATGGGCTGTAGTTAAGAGCCATTTCCCTTGTGTCTTTCCTTAGGTATTTAGCAATTCTATCCATAGAGCTTCTTTCCCTAAAGAATATCAGGTTCTATGAAGCTGTTAGCATTGACGCAAAGACACTTTATCTGCTTGCTTTATATTTATCTTTTCTCAGACCTGGGATTCTCAACTGTTTCTAAACCAAGAACTGCACAAGGTCTTCAAGGTCACTTGTGCCTTGACAATTTAATTCGTACAAACTTTTTTCAGCAGGAGATAGTAGGGTGCCTATTTCATATAATGTACTGCACTAGATGTTTTGATGAAAGAGGAAAATGAGTCTGTATGGATTCTGCCCCCAAAGAGTCTTATATATGGCGTGGTTGAAGAAATAAAATTATTAATTACCATGTATAGAGATGACAGTGATAGCTGCAAAGAAGGGCGGTGCAAGGAGAGTTGAGCAGTGGAGTGGAGGTCAGGAAAGGCTTTGAGGAAGAGGGGCTATTTGAGCTTTGAGGAATAGGCAGAATTTAGACACAAAGAGATGGAGAAGAGCAGCTTTGTTAAATCTGTCTGCACAACAGCATGTTTGTGCGTCACAAACTAGTTCACTACCCAGAATCAACACTCTGTGAGTCAGGTCATCTCACTCACATAGCCATCTCCCCAAAAACATCTTTTGGGAGTTTCAGCAACATCCTTGTCTAGACATACCTTTAGAGTTGTTTTCTCTTCCCTGGATATTCAGTTTCCTAGTGTGCAACCCAATGCTCCAGAGCACACATACATGTTTGTGCTTTGTC
The DNA here is from genome assembly GCF_042477335.2 of Ovis canadensis. NCBI lineage: Eukaryota > Metazoa > Chordata > Mammalia > Artiodactyla > Bovidae > Ovis > Ovis canadensis. Next base: position 76,732,183 of record NC_091251.1, read on the forward strand.
TGGAATGAATTCTTGAAAAGAGCCTTGCTGAGATTTATATTATTTGTGTACCAGTGGTTCCTCTGAGATTGGAAAGACCCTACAGATGTGGCTGTCTCTAGACTTGTTTTGGAGAATAACAGAGAAAGCATCCCAGTGTTAATTTCATATCCTCAGGTTTGTCTCAGCAATGTATTTCCAGTCATATGGTTTGAATGTTTCCGTCATAGAGGAAAGACATCTGAATTAAAAAAAAAAAGACAGGGACAGATTTCTTTGTTAAAGAGGAAGAAGAAAGGAGAAAGAAATCCCAAATGCAACAAAGTGAAGGAGGAAGTTATTTGGAAATGGAGGAAACACAAAAGGGGGCAAGGGAGACAAGGAGAAGGGGAGATAGGGTTGGGTGACAAGGAGTCTTCTTAAAACAGCGCAGCCCCTTCTGCCTGTCCCTGCTGCGGAAAGTGCCATAGAGTTTGCTCCCCCGTGGGCACACCCATTATCAGGATTCCAAAGCATCTGTATAGCCCAGCCTTTGGTATTCCTCTCCTCGTGGGACAGAGGAAAGACAGACAGAATGCCTGGACTGGCGGAGGTGATGCATGCCAGAGAGGCCTGTGAGGACTGGAGGAAACAGACCACACTGCCCCCAGAGTCAGACACCTGTGTAAACTGCAGGAAGCTTAGAGGAGCCCAGCTGAGCTGATGGCGTCTCCACATGCACAGGGCTGCAGGAGGCAAAGCCACATGGACACAAAGGCAGGCAGGAGTGTGTGTGTGTGTGTGTGTGCATGCGCAGACACACACATACACACACACACAGAGTCAGGGAAATGAACAGAGGCAGACTGATCTGGAAAGCAGCAGGGAAAGACTGAGAGGGAAAAGGAAATATTAAAACAAGGAAAATTATCCTCCAAAAAAGTGGCTAAAGGACTATGACTGGCTAGTTCTAAATGCCCTTATATTGCATTTTCATAGAAATTTATTTGCCAAAAAAGTACAAATAACAGCTTTCAGTGAGCTGAGTACCCAGTTAATTTAACTTCAAAAGTTGTCAAATATGTAGCTACAGAGGAGATCACATAACAAAGAACACGTAGGTGCTTTGTAAAATCCATGTGCCCAGGCCTCATCCCAGCCCTACTGAATCAGAATTTCCAGGCCTGAGGGCTAAACCATGGGGTTACTGATGCTCACTCCTGTCTAAGAGAGCTTGAGAGGTGAAGAGTTTAGCTCGCATTTCACTGAGAGGAACACAGAGCCTATCTCTGGGAAATGAAACTGTTTACTCGCTCTGTGTTTTCAACAGCATACCTCCAATGCACACCTGAACATAGAGAGGGAAATAGCAATAAAGATCTTGAAATCTGAATTCTTAGAAAAACAATATACAATAAAAGTTAACACCAAGGACATCCACAAATGTTCTAATCTAATATGAGGGTGTAGTACTTCTTACTTAAGCATAATTATTCTCATATTTTTGGTATCCATGAGTATAGTGAAAGCTAGTGCTTCCCAAACTATGTTCCCAGAATGCTAATCCCCCAGAAGACTTTTTGGAGAAAAAAGTTCAAGGAGATTGAGAATTGATACATATTTGTCCCCAGCATCCACACATACACCAACCACTACAATCCAATAAATATCAGAGTTATTTAAAACCTATTCTAATTTATTTTAAAAAGTGTTTCCCAAACTGTGACCACAAAGCCAGTTTCCAATATAATGCCTATGAGTATCATGAGAAGCTAGTAGTATTGGGTGGACTAAAAGGATCATTTGGATTTTTCCATGAGATGTAACAGAAAAACCTGAATGAACTTTTTGGCCAACCCAATACAAGAACCTACTTTTAAAAAGCACTAGAATCTTACATAAATTACCTGGTTACCAATCACAACTTTATTAAAAAAAAAAAAAAGAGGCAAAGCCAGTGATTTTCGAAATCATATAGAACAGGAGCAACAAAAACTAATGTCAAAAGCACACATACTGACTGGCATTCAGTATTTCCTAAGTTCCTAAAATACTTTAGGTGAAGACTAAACTATGTTTTGATACACAAAAAAAATCACAAACAAAAACCTTTTTGAGGAATTTGGGCTAACCACAGCTCATGGGCCCATCAGATTGGAGAACACTTCTGGCTAATCCATAATCTAGGGAAGTAATAAGCTAGATGGGCCTCTTCTTAGCTGGCCAGGATGCCCTGACATTCGGTTGCAATATAGGATGGGATCTCATCCCATATTCTCCCAACCCCTTCACTCTGCAGCTCAACTTGGTCCCTTGCTCAGAGCCAGCACATGAGAAGGATAACCAGAAGTAGGTGAAATTAACTATTGGTGAAAACACTAGGTTGATTCATAACTGCATAATTCACCAGCTCACACACGTATGTTACATAAGCAAAGCTAGTTTGATCGAAAGGCCTTCAGAGAGCCCTGGAAGGCGAGGCAAATCTGGTTTCACAAAGGAACACAGGATGTGAGACAAAAATCTCATGAGGGGAATTGGGAAGATGGAAAGCCAGCAATAAAGGTAAGAATATACAAACTTTAATTTCTAAACCTAATGAACCCAGAGGAAAAAAACTTCATATGACATTTCAGAGTGGCATACATAATTGGTACTATAAAATGAACCAATAAAATAATTTTTAAAAGGCGGGCTTTTTTATCATAGAGGATGGCTTTTAGACATGGTTTTGGAGCAAGTGGTTGCTAGGAAATAAGACAGAATGAGGAAACAGACTGTAAGTGATATTTGGGGTGTGTGCGCGATAGGGTGGGGTGGGCAAGATGATCTAATGTAACTAAATGTAACTACATTCTTGTCTGTGGTTGGTTTGGCATCCATTTTAAGTCTTTATGTTGAAATTTCCAAAGCACACCTAACTTGGTTTTAGAATGTGAAACCCGATAGGCATTCTTTTAAACACAGCGTCCACACGGCAGATGACAGTGGCTAGAAAGAACAACTCAGCAAGAAAATAATGAAAAATTCCATTTGATGGTTTATCAGGTCAAGATTTTGTTCATTTAGTCTCAATTTCCTTTTTAATAGAAACAGGTGTGGTTTTATTCTAAAGTAAAAACATCAAATCATCTCCTGAGTGTCAACGCTATATACTATTGCTTGTTGATTCCCACTGCCTTCTTTCTCCTAAACCTCTCCCCTGTCTTACCCCTGAATATTTCAACATAGCATGAATCCAATAGCTAGAGGGATCAGAGCAGGCAGCTGGCTCCCCTGGGTGCTAAGAAAAATAGCAATTCCACTACTGCCATCATCTCAGTGACAGAAATGAAATTCTGTTTCTTGAGGCATTCTTCATCCTTTATCAGGGCTTCATTGAGTCTCAGAAGAATTTTTGTTAAAGATAAAAAAGTTATTATTACTTTTGAATTGATTAGGTTACTCTCTCAGAAGAATGAGAGTACATATTGGATAAAGGTATTTATTGATTTGGATATTTATTTGGGAAACGTTATTAATTGTAAAAAGCAGATCATAAAGTATAGGATGACCTTGTTTTGTTAAAACAAATATTCTCTTTTATCATGAAAAATGTATTTCAGGTAAAAAAAAAAAAGTTGCTTCAGTTGTGTCCGACTCTGTGCGATGCTATAGACAGCAGCGCACCAAGCTTCCCAGTCCCTGGGATTTTCCAGGCAAGAACACTGGAGTGGGTTGCCATTTCCTTCTCCAATGCATGAAAGTGAAAAGTGAAAGTGAAGTCGCTCTGTCATGTCCAACTCTTAGCAACCCCATGGACTGCAGACCACCAGGCTCCTCCGTCCACGGGATTTTCCAGGCAAGAGTACTAGAGTGGGTTGCCATTTGTATTGCAGGTAACAGGCTGCTAAAATGATGGTCTCAATATATCAGTTTGATTGAGTCATTAATAGGATAGATTCAGAATGAGTATGAGACTGGTGGTTTAGTCGCTAAGTCATGTCTGACTCTTGCAACCCCATGGACTGTAGCTTGCCAGGCTCCTCTCTCCATGGGATTTCCTAGGCAAGAATACTGGAGTGGGTTGCTATTTCCTTCTCCAGGGTGAGTATGAGACTGCTGTGTGCTATGCTTAGTCGCTTCAGTCATGTCCAATTCTTTGCAACCCCATGGACTACAGCCTGCCAGGCTCCTCTGTCCATGGGGATTCTCCAGGCAAGAGTACTGGAGTAGGTTGCTATGCCCTCCTCCAGGGGATCTTCCAAACCCAAGGATCGAATCCAGGTCTCCCACATTGCAGGTGGATTCTTTACCATCTGAGACACCAGGGAGTATGAGACAGGCCTCTATAATTTCTTTTTTAATTTATTTTTAGTTGAATGATAACTGCTTTACAATGTTGTGTTGGTTTCTGCCGTACAACAGCATGAATCAGCCATAAGTATACATAAGGCTCCCTCTTGAGTCTCCTTCCCACCTCACCCTCATCCTACCACTCCAGGTCATCACAGAGCTGGGTTGAGTTCCCTGTGTTATACAGCTTATAATTTCTTACTTTAGTTCCAATTTTACAATTCTAGGTCATTTGCTAAAGGACTTTTCATTCACTTTGAGAACATGATGAGGTCAGGATAGTGAAGAGGGTGTGCAGGAAGAACACCACTGTAAAGAGGAGCTGCTGTGCTCTCCCAGCCCCAAAGCAAGAGAGTTAGAAGTGCCAGCTTTTTCTCCTCCAGTCTTATGAGGATGGGCTTCCATGGGATCACTCAGAACGCTCTGAATATATTATTTATCTTTCGGGAACACAGATGACTAGTAACTAGCACACACTAAGAGTACTAAAACATCCTGCAGCAATGGGATGGAGACAGCTCCTTGGAATTAGTCTGCCATCCTAGAGTTTGTTAAAGGAAAAGATGCATGAGTATTCCTCACAGACCAGAGAGCAAGCTAATAAAGGGTTGCCTTGGGTCCCTTAAAATGAAGTATCTAGAAGGGCAGAGGAACTCTACCAGGAAACTGAAGACAGATAACAGTTGGATTCTGAGAAGCTGTGGAAGTAGTTGCAAATAACCATCCCCAATAGAATTATGTGTGGTCCTCAGTGGTGAGAATCTCTAGCAAAACAGCCAAAAAGGAGTCAGATTTACCCAGGATGATCAAACTAGAAAATTTTGGAGAGTGAAAATGGAAGCTACTAATATTTATTCTTGGACAATAAATATAAGCCAACACTAACCCGAGCAAATAGTAAACGACTGTTATCTTAATTTTTATTATCTGCCACTCAGCCTCATGCCAATGATAACAGCACTTGCTATTTAAAATTGCGCTCTTTCTTCCTTGACTAGACTATGCAGGGATGAGAAATCTTATGAGAAAAAGATACACTAGAAGCAAGAAAAGAGAAAAGGACTATATTCCCCTTTCCAAGAAATTAGTGTTCTGTTATTTACTTTTGAAATTTAAGTGAGTTTTAAGCTAGTCTTTTATTGCTAATTTTTCATTTTACTGCAGTGTATCTCAAGAATACAGTCTGTATGATACTGATTATTGAGGCTTTTCAGTGGTTTAATACAATGTTTACTTCTGTAAATGCTGCATGTATGCTTAAAAACAAGTAGTATTCTCCATTTTCTGGGATAGAATTCCATATATATGATATAGTACAGTACAATATAATATTAGCTCACACTTATTAATTGTATTTTGGGGGGCCTTCAAAAAGTTGTGCTTATTTTTTATCTGCCTTGACCTATTGTTTCCTAAAAAGTATATATTAAAACTTTCAGCTAAAAATACTCATTGCTTTCTCTGCAGTTCTTTCATTTGCTGCTTGGTATACTCTGAGACTATATTCTTGGAACATATGCGTTAGTGATAGCTCTAGCATACAGAAAATCTTAAAAAGCAGCCAGGAAAAAAACACCATGTTCTTTCAAAGGAATAATTAATAGACTGACAAATAACTTTTCAACAGCAAGAACGGAAGTCACAAGTTGAATAATAAAAATGATAAAAAGTAAAGAACTTAGAATTTTATTTCCAATAAAATTATCTTTCAAGATGAGGAAACAGATAAATGAATAGTAAAAGATGAAAACAGAGTTTGATGCCAACATTTCGTAAACAGAGGAAATTCTAAAGATGTATCCTTTGGGAACGCATGTAAGAATTAAAGATTTTAAAATTATAAAATAAAAAAAATAAAAATAAAGATGTATCTTAAGCAGAATGACAATGCTTCTAGATAGGAGGCTTTAGATGAAAGAAAAAATAAATAGCAAAGAAAGTCTTAAATATATGAGTGAACTGAAACAACTATTGGGAATATAAAATAGTAGAAATAGTATCATGTAGGTTATGAAAAAGATGACATGAACTTTTTATTACAATAGTATTCAACATTTATAATTAGAAGATAAACCATCATCAGGAATAAAATATTACAAGATTCTTGTATTCTTCAGAAGGACACTAAAGTTATTGACCAAATTAAGTCTTTTATAAGTTAAAAGTGAAGGTTATAAGTTTTTAGGATAACCGATTAAAGGATAGAAATATAAAATATCTTCTCTAAATTAGTAAAGAGAAAAGGATTGAGAAAAAAACAGTCATCCAAAAGAAGGCAAAAGAGGTAAGAGGTGAAAAAATTAGACGAGAAAAGGAGATAAAGAGACAAAAATAAGATAACAAATTTGAAATGCATCAAAGTTTAAGAAGGAAGAAATTAGAAGGCTAACAAGAAATCAGTAAAATTGAAAGAAGAAAAACAGTGAAAAAAATGAAATCAAAGAGCTGTTTCTTTGAAAAGGTAAAGTTGATAGACTACTGGTAAGACTGACAAAGGAAAAAAAAAAAACAGGGAGAAAGAAGACATATTTATAAAGCTCAGAAATGAAACAAGTCATCACTAGAGATGCTGATAAGGAAATACTATGAACAACTCTATAAAAAAAATTTAAATAACATGTGCCAATTGCTATAAAAGTACCAACTATCATAACTTGCGAATAAGAAATAAACCTATAACTTTTAAAGAAATTGAGTTCATAATTTTAAAACTCCCAAAAAAGAAATCTCCAGGTCCCGAGGGTTTCACGGGAGAATTCTACTCAATGTATAAATAATAATTAACATCAATTCTACACAGTTTCTTCCAGAAAATAAAAGAGAAGGAGTCCTTCTAAATTCATCCAATGAATTCTGTATTATAATACATTGATTTCAAAATCAGATGAAGATGGTACAAAAACAAAACTACAGACCAGTATCCCTCCTGAGTATAGATGCCAAAGTTCTTAAAATGTTAGTAAAGAGAACTGAGCAGTGTATGAAAAGAATCATACACCAATAATACCAAATGGGCTTCCCAGGTGGTACTAGTGGTAAAAAACCTGCCTGCCAATGCAGAAGACACAGGAGACAGAGTTTTGATCCGTGGGTGGGAAAGATCCCCTGGAGAAGGAAACAGCAACCCACTCTAGAATTCTTGCCTGGAGAATCCCAGGACAGAGGAGCCTGGCAGGCTATGGTCCATAGGGTCACAAAGAGTCAGACATGACTGAAGCGACTTCGCATGCATGCAGGCAATACCAAATGGGATTTATCCAGGAATGCAAGGCTGGTTCAATATTTGAATATCAATCAGTATGAACCAGCTAAAGAAGGAAACTCCCATGATAATGTCAATGAAGAAAAAGCATTTGACAAATTAAAATTCACCTATTCACACTAAAACTTTTCTGAAAAAAAAAAAAAAAGAATAGACGGAACATCCTCAATTTGAGAAAGAGCATCTACCCAAAACTTACAACTATGTTATACTTAATGGTGCAAGACTGAATGCTTTTCTTTGGAGAAGCTTGATTTCTTGGCTCATAACTGCAGCTCTTCCATGGGCAGCAGAAGCCCTGAGGTGGCCAAAGTGGACTAAGATTTGAGCTTTGGAAGCTAACCAAGTAGACTAATTGCAGATCCTTGGGTGGGAAAGTGCCCGTGAAGAGCTGACCACTAAGGCTGCTGGAAAATAGCCCCCTCTATGGCAGGGCGAGAAAATCTCACTGTGGCAGGTAACTACCAGAAATCAGCTGAGTTTCTGATCTGGAAGCTGCTTTCCCAGACAGAGGTGGTTGAGGGAGATCACCTAGGATTTCAAAACTGACTGGAGGTTTCTGAGTGCTGCCACAGGTGCGCTTCAGGAGGCTGGTGACATGTACATGGTGGGCTTACTTGAAGGTCCTAATCTGTGCCATCCATGCTGAAAGAGTCATCATTAGGCACAAACACATCCAGCTGGGATGGAGAGAGAGCTTAAGTGAAGGCATTTTTTTTTCACAGTGTTTATATTCTGTAAAATACTTTGGCTGTGTTATCTGTAAAATAATTTGTGACTTTTTTGTAAGAAATTTTTTTTATAACGTGCTGCGTTTGTTCTGAAGTTATTCCACCTTTCACTTGGGATGAATGTGAAAAACGTTCACAGACCTCAGTGACGTGAGCTCTACTCAGGAGCGACAAGTTGGTAACTAACACCAGAAGGTTTGGTGCTATTTTTTGCTTCTCATGATGCAGATTTCTCTTTATGTTGACAACTTATTGGGTGGCTATTAAGGTACTTGAATTGATTCATGTGTACAGGGGCCATTTGCAGTAAAACTGATTATGACTTGAAAAAAATACTGAAAATTATTAGTAAATTATTTCAAAAAGACTTTTACTTTAAAAGGGTAGCATCCAGAATCAAAAATAAGGAATTATCTTCCTAAAGCTTTCTTTTAAAAAATTTTACCAGTGGGGAAAAATATACGATTGGACTAACTCATTTTTTCACTGATGTTTTCTTTACTTCATATTTCCCATACTTTTCTTAGATCTGTGATCAAAGTTCATTTGCAGTCTATAAGCTTGTTATTTTAGAGTTTGTCTTCCTCATGACTTTAACAAAACTTTTTATTTTCAAATAATTACAGAGTCACAAGAAATTGTAAAGATAGCACAGAGAAGTCCCCTGTATTGCATAGCACAATATGAAAAACAGGAACTTGGCACTGTTACATCTAAGTATATAGTTCTAGGCATTTTATCATGTGTGCAGATTTGTGTAACCACTGCCACAATCAAGATACAGGACTAATTAATATTACACCATGATAAAGATCTTATCACATCTCTTTCTTCCTCTCCTTCTACCATGCCTAACCCAGTCCCCCACTAATAGCTTTTCCATCTCTATAATTTTGTTATTTTGAGAATGTTATATAAATAGAATCAAATAATATGTAATCTTTTGAGATTGTCTTTTTTCATTCAGCATAGTGACTTTGAGATCCATCCATGTTGTTGCAAGTATTAGTAGTTTGCTCCTTTTTTATTGCTGAAGAATACTAATATTTACCCAAGTTATATATTCTAGAAAATAGTTATTTTTAGGGGACAAGTAATTGGAGAAAAAGCTTGTGTAGTATACTTCTGTGCACAAAATGTTAGTAATATTAATAAATGTGATACTTCTGTATATTTATGTATATCAGTTTTAGGACATGCAGACTGCCACAAGTCTTCTTTTAAGTATGACAGACTCAGAGACTAATGATGAATTCAACTCTTCATCTGCTTTACTTGGCTGCCAAGAGATTTCTGGGTGTCACACAGCAAACTTAGTGAATCTGATTGAAGAAATATTTATAGAGTGAATCAGTCAGCTGAGAAAAAGATTATGTAATTATCTCTGACACTAAAACAAACATGGTGAAAGCTATGAGTGATTTAAGAAGGAACCCCAAGCATAGGATGCTATGTTCTCACCCTTTATTGGTGTCCATTTTTTGGCTGCTTAAGGGAGGACAGTAAAACCAGTTCCTGATATTTCATCTTGACTGAAAAGGAATGGCCCCAGATATGACTTTAAACATACTGATTCATGTAATAGAAACTTCAGTAGAATTTCAGGAATTGTGATAAGAAATTCAGAAATGTGATAGGAAAATTGGTCCTTAAGGTAGAAGATAGTTTCTGTTAGTGTTTAAGTCTTTCATCATATTAAATTTCTATATCTTTGTTTGTTCTCCACTTTTCAGCCTAAGAGCACTATAAACATTTGTCACTTATAATGAATTGCATGGGGAGGGAGGGGGGAGCATAGGCAGAAGCAGTCCTGAGCGAGTGTGTAAACTCTAAATTACTAACAGCCCTTAATCTATTACAGAAAATTGATGTTCTCTAAGGCAGTGTTTTAAAGTGGGACACATTTACTCAGTCAGAATGGCCTAATGGACAGAAGACTGGCAAAAGATTCTATTTGTCTACAGCTCTTCCAGGGCCCACCTCTAAACCAGCTACGGGACCATGCATACCATATAACTCCTTTAGACCTCAATTTTTTCACCTGTGAAATGATGTTGCTACATAACATCAATGATCCTCATAAACTGCCAAGGGTCATTTATTCAATAATTAAATCATCAAGGGGGTATTATTCAAACTTCTTAAAAAGCAATATGGTAGTGGGGATGGGAATAGAAATTTTGAGGGGAATAATGAAAGTCTGGGTTAGCCCCTGTAGAGAAAGAAAGAGTAAGCTAGCCAGTGATGTGTGCAAGGATAGACCTGGGTTGCTTGGGTGCCAGCTGAGTGTGGGATTCTTTGGTCTTCGTCTTCATGAAGGGGTGGGTTTCCTGCAACAGCTCTTGGCAAATAATTTTCTTATATGACATGTCTACTATGTTTTAGTGGCCAAAGAGCCAATATTAGATGAACAAATGAAAATATTATTAGATGATGGGGTTGAGAGCTTAGGCTCATTATCTCTCAATTATGTTTCAACCTAGGATCCTATAATCCTGTGATGCACAAGAATGCAGGTGTAAAGGGTTAAGGGAACAGATAAAAGAGAAACTAATTTTACATCAGAAGAATCAAGGGGGCTTGATGAAGGCAGGATCTGAGCCTAGATGTGTGCATGCCATCTGATGGACTGGTCTGATTGTGTGTATCACAATCCAGAGTCCAAGAAATAATTTCAGAAGCATGACAACAAACTCTTGGAGAATAGCATGTTATCTTTACTGTAGGTTTTCTTAGGTGGAGGGGCTGAAAGTTTCACAAAGTTCTTCACTGATAAGCTTTTGAAATTTGTTTCAGAAGTTTGACACAGAATTTTCTCTATATATCTTCCACTCACAACAGATGCAAGAACTCCTGTCCATCTCTCATCTGTACAGTACTCTCTCCACTCCACCATTCTCCTGCCCTGCCATCCAGGTGGAGAGGACCTCCACCCCTTCCCTGAAGCTGTACAGGTCCCTCCATGAGCACCCAGGGATCCAACAAGGCCTTCCCTGGGTCCTCAATTTTCCCCACAGGGAACATGCACAGAGCTCTTGGGACACAGTCTTCATTTCTCACCCTGACCACTTTCCTCCTGAAATATTCTTGAGAAGAATGCCTGGTGAAAAACACTCTCTATCTCAATACAGTTAAAATCTTTGAAGAGTTGTGAAAGTGTTAGTTATCAGTCGTGTCTGACTCTTTGCAACCCCATGAACTGTAGCCCACTAGGCTCCTCAGTCCATAGGATTTTCCAGGCAAGAATACTGGAGTGGGTTGCCATTTCCTTTTCCAGGAAATCAGGGAAGCAAGAGTCATATAAATGCAGTTGCTTGAAACTAAAATTAAAATGTAAGTTGCATACAGAAATATACATAATCTGTTGGTAATCTGGTAGAGGGGATAGTTGGATAGACTCCTGTAGTTTCCCTTCTCTGCTGGCTCTGAGTCCAGTTTCTCCTAATGTAGTTCAGCAGATGGACAGTCTTGTTCTGAATCTGTTACACACATGCTGTACCACATCATTCTAAACATAAAAATACCACCCTTCGTCTTATCCCTAAACATCTGTGTGCATAACAAACCTCTTGGAACATTTAAGAATAACAAGGGCCCACACCACAGATAATTTAATACTTAATACTCAATTCCACTGTTCTCAGAAGTTCCATGACTATTTCCTACAAGTTAGCACAGATTCCCTGAGAAGGCAAAAGAGAGCCAAAAGAGAAAATTTTTAAAGGACCAGGAATACAGAATCATTTAGCCTAAAAGATCCTAAGAGCAAGAAACCAGATGAGGACTGATCTTGAAGATCTTCAATTAAATCAACTACTTCTCCTTTCCTTATCCTGTACATTTCAAACTGTTCAGAGAAAAATATAGTGGGAACTTATAGATACTTAGATATTTATTTGAACTATATATTATGTACATATAAATGCACTGTTTTCAATAACAGAAAATTATGGACTTTAGCCCGCCAGGCTCCTCTGGCCATGGGATTCTCCAGGCAAGAATTCTAGAGTGGGTTGCTATGCCCTCCTCCAGGGGATCTTCCCAACCCAGGGATCAAGTCCACATTTCCTGCATTGGCAGGTGGGTTCTTTAGCACTATGCCACCAGGGAAGCCCACTTAGTACAAATCCATTGTTTTCAATAGCATAACTATACTGTGAAATTTAAGGTCATTGGCTTTAACACTGCTTTAAGAAATATGATGCAAAAAAATAGAGAACTAAAAACTATTTCAAAATATGCATAAAATCTAAAATTACCTTTATTTTAGATTTTAATATATACCCATCTAATTTTGTTTTCTTTTTCAATCTAAGTAAATATATGTACACATACACACACACACACACACACATATATGCTATTGTTATTGTACAGTAAGTACACAGATCAATTACCATTTCAAATAGGCTTCACTCTACCTATGGAGCTTAAGAAGAATCAAGAGTGGTGGTTCCTATTTGAGATTATGAAAACTAAAGCACAAAGGGGTTAAATGCCTTTCTCACCACAAGGTCACAGAGAGAATCTATGCCAGGGAAAGAGAGAAGGGGCCTCTCCTTCATTGCATACTGTTTTATATGTTAACCATCAGGCACATGCTAAGTCAATGGATGCTGGCACTTTACATAAATATATGAAGATGCAGTGCTATATGTAATAAAAATCTGAAGCATGAAATGTGGAAGCAATTCAAGAAAACAGATCTCACTTTTTTGCCTTTGTCAGAGTCAGAATCTGACATGCTCTGATTAAAATTCAACATCTGCAGGCATTTAAAATTAAAATATACAGGTATTCATGTTTTCCTCCTTCCACAGTGTTTTATTGCTGCTTTTTTCATCTTAAATATTAAAAACATTACATTATTTTATTTCATATGTCGAACTTCATGTCTCAGTATATTACACATTGCCCTTTCACCCCTGAGCTCTGGTTCAAATCCAGATCTTAGCTGGGGAAATAAAAAACATCTGAAATTATTTAGCAGACGCATCTCAAGGCCTAATGGACTACAGTTTACGTTAACTTGACAAACACAACAAACAAACAGATTTGCCACAAATTAAAATGTTTATGTGAAAACATTCAGGAATGAATAGTATAAAAAGGCCTCTCAGACAGACCTGAAAGCCATGCCTTTATTTCACAGAGAATTTGAAACAAAGAGAAAAATCTGGGCTGCACCTGTCCCACCCAAAACAGGTGAATGAAAGATTCAGGTCATAGGAATCCTCCTCCACCATTTTGCAGACGGCAGGGTCGGGGTAGGGGGGGCAGTAGGGAGGGTGGGAGAGGTGGGGGTGGGGGGTGGGAATTACAGCTTGGAAGGACTCAAGGGATGGGAGGATAAGAGAAAACAGCCCTAAACTCAATCGTCAGCTGTATCACATTACTCTTTTGTTCTTGCAAAAATTATTTATCGAGGCATGCACTGTACAAAAACACTTTGCTGGGTACTTCTTCATTGGTGCCTTCCAGCAAGTCAGGAAAATCAAGGTAACTTTGGCCAAAGGGAAATCAAAGAAATAAGTCAATTATTCTCTTGAGGGCCAACTTTTATGAACAAGTTTATATTTCATGATTTAAAGACAAAGAGACCACAGGCCATTAATGTTAAATCTGCACCACCATCTGCCACCACCCCCTGACCCACCCCAGCAGTTGATGATAACTACCTTCAGAGGCAAGGGATAAGCAGGCTGGGATGGGTCTGCTGGGGGCTGGGGAGGGCATGCCCCACATAAAGCACTCCTACTTTTTAAAATATGAAGTACCATGTAGTCCAAATAAAATACACATGCAGGCCACCAACAAGGAATCTCTTCCCTAAGCCCCTCTCGAAGCCCCACAGTTGATGACCAGAGTCACCATCCTGATGGGTCAGGTCTGATCTCCTCCATCCCCTCTTCCCTCCCCAACTGCCTCATCTTCAGAAAAACGAGAAAACAACTGCACCTACAAGGGGCACAGGTAATTCAAGTCCCTAAGTCAGAAGTTCGGAGTGTACCACAGTCCCTCAGGGATTCTGTTAAAATACATGTTCCCTGGCCCACTCTCAGAGATCCTGATTCTGAAGGTTTGGCATGGGGCCTGGAAGTATGCATTTTTAAGGATTTTCAGATGATGTGGATCACCTGAAAGTTGTTCAAGGGCCATGCTTTGGAGAAGACGGTCTATGTTGTAGCAGGTCTATCCTGTTCTGTGGATTTATCAAAGACCAGTACAGTGGATACACCCACCCCTGTCATTTTCATTGCTTCCCTTCCAGTGTCTTTAAGGGCACTGGGGGCTAGAATTATCCTAGACAGAGGATCTGATACAGCTGAGGTTAAGACAGGGCATTTCAGATGATATGATGGGGGCCACCCCATGTCTCCCCTAGTGGGTGACTCACAAGCTCACTCAGTTGTCTTCTTGGTAGCACACACCACTGTTTTGTGTTCTCTGCTGGCAGAAGGGCCTTCCTCCCAACCCACCTACAGAGTGTAAACCTGAAATTTGGTTTCAATATTTGCTTAAATTTGGCTTATTTTTGCTTTTAATCCTCCACACAACAGCAACAGAAAGCCTCAGGCACCATTTTTGGATGGTAGAGAACTTTTACAAGGTGTTAAGTGACACACTGAGAAAGGCCAGAGTAAGGGAAATGTTGAATTCAAGTTAGCTCTGAATCAAGACCTTGTAGTAATACTTCATTGATTTGAATTCCAATTTATGATCAGTTTGAAAGGTCTTCCCCGGGTCCTTTCAGCTTCTCAGTAGCACACTCAAAAATACTTTATTCTCTCATACCTTGTAAGTGAAGTTTCTGCCAAGACAGAGCTGCATTTAGCATTCAAATTTGGTAGCATTAACTCCAGTAACATAACTGACATTCCACTTAAGGGAAGGGGAAAAAAATCATAAAAACCTACTTCACTTAAAATTTGACAAGTTCCTAACAGAGTAACTGGGATGCTCTCTCCAAGCATTTTCAGTCCTGCTTTTGCCATATCTGTCCCTGGACTGTGTTCATGAACATCTTCAGTTCAGTCAGTTCAGTTAGGGCATCATAAATCCTTCTTTCTTGACACCCAGCCCCCAAACTAGGAATGTGTTGGATGGAAGGCATTAATCACTGGGTGCTGATCTGGCTCCTGAGCAGATAAAATACCTTGGTGAGGGGAGAATGGAATGGTCCACTTTGCATCGTCTTCTGCACTGCCTTCAGCATACCTTATAGGCAAGGCTGTCAGATGAGAAAAAATATTCCCCTCTATTTAGGAATTTCATGGGAACAACCCAAATTCAGTTAATGAATTCACCTCAGTCACATGCGTTTATAGCTAGGCAAGAGCGACAGAGGATGGACTCTGTAGTAGGGACTGAAATGGGGATAACTATGGGGTTCTGCCCTAGTATGCATTATGGTAGGTGCTTTAAAATTGGAAAATTGGTATTTTTCTTATGTTGGACATTACTATATGGGTTAGTTACAATAGGCAGAGGCATTTCACACTTCCTGTGAAGGGTTTTGTTATTAGAAACACCATAGTGGGGTCAAAGGTACACTCTCTTGAAAAGAAGTTTTCAAAAATAAGATAAAAGCAATTTTCTTTGATATAAGTTAACTCAGATTTACTTACTTAACTGACAAGCCAACCAACAATCACTTATCAAGACTCTGCTATATTTACAGGACTATATGCTAAATTAATAACAGTATAAGACAAAATAAGACCTTTCCATACTTTCCAAAAGCATAAAATCTGTGTAAACAGTCAAGACTGACTTAAGATGAGGAAACAATTATAACTCCAACATCCAGCACTGAGTGTGTCTGGCCCATAATAGATATTTAATCTTTTCTTACATGCACAATAAATAAACATTAAAAATTGAGATACAGATTATAAATTCTATAGATCCAATAAGAGACGGTGTTTATAAGAGGCATATTTCAAGCTCCTTTGACCATGGTGCCCAACTCTCAAGAGCAACTTGGGGAATCATGTCCCACAGAACTTGCTTTGGGAACTCTAGCTCAGACACACTTCATGGGAGATGTAGAATTCCTACTGGGAGATGCAAAGAGCAAAGGATTAAATGGGTAGGAATAAGGGGAAAATGCAGGCAGACAGAATAAGAGGAAAAAAAGGCAGATGTAAGAGCTAACCTAGAGCACTGGTGGGGGTTGAGGGGGGGGGGGTGGTCAGGGAAGTTTACCCAAGTGGTTATAACTTAAATCTCTAGAGCATGAATGAACTGGGTTTTTATAATATCTTGGTTGGCCAAATAGCACTTGTTTTAACTGAAATAGTTGGTGAAAGCCTGAGGTAAACTTGTAATGGGACTATAAGCACTTGGATTTATAATCTCTTAGAAAACTAGCAATCCGTTGTTAGACCATATTTGGGGTCCTGAGTACAGACCACCAAGCCTAATAGCTTCCCAGTTCTATCAAAAGCATCTGCAGAGACAGTGTTTAGGAGGGGAGGTGACAGAGGAATATGAGGGAAAGGGGGCAAGTCTTCTTTATATACTTTTCTTCAAAGTAAGAGATAACACTACAAAGTTTGTGGATCTTTATTTCTTCGCTGATATGTCAACATCTTGTAATATACAATCATTTCTTACATCTCCTTCACTTTTCTTTTTTTTTCTAAATGAACCTGCAGGAAAAATTCTGACAGTTACTCTTTTTGTCCTGTTTTGAGCAGGCAATAAGCTGTGTCTGTGAAGTGAATCACCTCAACTCTTTATTTCCTTTTTTGCAATAAAGGGAGTGAACTCAGCTGGTCTTTCAAACTCTACTTACCCTTGGTACTAAGACAGCTACTTTGTTTTGTAACTTATTTTGAAATTGGAGTATAATTGCTTTACAATGTTGTATTCCTTTCTGCTGTACAACAGCGTGGATTGGTCATAAGTATCCAAATCCCTCTTGTGCCTCCCTCCACCCCACCTCCCCCATCCCGCCCCTCTAGCTACTTTTGACGTTGAAACAAGTCCTGTCAGGTGAAGGAAATCCATATCCACCTAAGCCCTCTGCTGAGGACACTGCAACCTGGAGGCAACCCTTTTTCAGGACTTGCCTATCTACCCAGCACCATGACTATAGCCATCACTCTATATTCTTCTGATATTTTTACAGATAGGTCTTTTCTACCAGAATGTGAAATGCTTGATTTAGGGGCCAGATGGTTTTCATGTTTGCCTACCTAATCCTATTTCTGAAGGCAATACCCAGAGACAGTACAGCCTGGTGTTGAGAACATAGGCTCAGGCCCTGAGCAAGTTGGAATCCTGGCTCGGCCAAGTTACAGGTTGCATGGCCCTTGGAAATTTGCTTATGTTCTCTCTATGCCTCTGTCTCATTACTGATAAAAACAGGATTAAAATGATGGCTATTACACTTCATGATAGGATGTTGCTGTTCAGATGCAAATCATGTCCAACTCTTTGCAACCCTATGGACAGCAGCCCATCAGGCTCCTCTGTCCTCCACAATCTCCCAGAGTTTCTCAAATTCACATCCACTGAGTCGGTGATGCTGCTTAACTATCTCATCCTCTGCCACACCCTTATGATAGGATAAATAAGCATAAAGTATTTAGAACCATGATTAGGTTATTTTTAGGAACCAATACGTACTAGGTGTTCAGCAACTGCTTGAATAAAAGAATGTCTATCAAAATAGGGGGTTATATGGGAATAGATTGATTATTATTAATAAAATACATATGTAGAATTTGTGGGGAAAACAAAGTTAAATAAGAGAGTCCATGCCAGGATGAAAATTAAAAGTCCAGAAGGAAAATTAAGCCATGAACACGTGCAGTTACAACACCAGACAGAATATGATAAACACTCTGTAAGAAGAAACAAAGTGTAGCAGGAGTTCAGAGGAGAGGAGAGATGATTTCCAACAGAGGGGATCAGTAGAGGCTTCGTGGCTGAGTTGATATATCTTTCAACAGACCAGAGCTGTGTTTACACAGCATCTGTTCCATCATCTCCCCTAGTCTTCTTCCCCCTGGAGATTAGTAGATTAAAAGGGGAAAAATCCTTCTTTACAATACACAGAAATTGAGATTTAGAGAGTCAAATTTGCATCTTGTTTTGGGCTAATCACTTAAATTCCAAGTTCTGTTTTTGAACAACAAAGACAGGGGACAGGTTTTCCCAAAGGGTTGTCTGCTGTTTTGTGCAACCAGAAAACTTTCTCTGCCAAGCACCAGAGGCATATGCATGAGCGTGACACCAGGAGAGCAGCCAAGGCCCCACTTGAGCTGCTTTTATTGTTTGTCTAAAGTGAATGTTTTTCCAAGCAAACTGCATTGTGCTCCAAAAGGAGATCCATCATACTTGACTTTTTGGTTGCAGAGCAGGAATCAAAATGATGGGCTGATAGGTGCCTGAGCCAAAGGAAAAGATGCTCCAGATCAGAGGTTCCTCCCTTTGCCTGGTCCTTTTTAAGAACAAGAAAATCTGTGGAATGAAAATGTAGCGACTGACCTTGAAGGAACCGATCCCTAGGGTTTGACATTCAGGGAGTTTTAGACACTTGGGAAACCCAACCCAGCCACTGGGAGCTTTCACTCAAACCACATGGAGGGCAGAACCAGTATACATTTGTCCAGTGAGGTATACTTCTTAAATCCTGGAATGTTAAATCACATTTTGAAAGTTCGGATGCTTCTAGGATATATAGCCCAGATTCCTGACCCCAGCAAATATATGCACTCCCAACTGCATCAAGACTATTGTTAAGTATTTTCTGAACATTAAAACCATAAATTCCTTAATATTTGACACAAAATATATATCTATCCTTAAAAATTCATGTTTTTGTGGCTTTTCAAAGAAGCCTATATTTGAAATTATGATCCTTGCTTTTCAATGTCTCAACACACTAGACTGGTTTCAAATTACTAAACCTGAGTCAAGTGCAGAATTTTAAGACACTAGCCTAGCACAACTCCCTAAAGAATATGTCCAGGATCTTCGTGAGCCTATTTTTTTCATATTTTATATCTAGTCTGCCTATAAGTTTTGTCAAACCTTCTACAGTCTTATTTTCCTTTGTCTCTGTGTTTTTAATCCCCAAACCAAAACCCCAGTAAGTTATTCAAATAACTGCCTAACCTGTCTTCCAGCAAAAACTTTTCCAGCAAAAGAGCCATTTTAAATCATATATCCAGTAAAAACAAAAATTTGTAGCAACAAATGGGGAACTATTGTTCCCTCCCCCATTTGCTGTGCCTTAGGAATCAGGGCGCTTCCCTGATAGCTTAGTTGGTAAAGAATCCACCTGCAATGCAGGAGACCCTGGTTGAATTCCTGGGTTGGGAAGATCCGCTGTAGAAGGGATAGGCTGCCCATTTCAGTACTCTTGGGCTTCCCTGGTGGCTCAGCTGGTAAAGCAAACACCTGCAATGCGGGAACCTGGATTTAATCCCTGTGTTGGGAAGATCCCCTAGAGAAGAGAAAGGCTACCCACTCCAGTATTCAGGCCTAGAGAATTCTATGAACTCTATAGACTCGGACACAAATGAATGACTTTCACTTTCACTTTAGGAATCAGAATGCCTTCTACAGAAAGGCTTAATAGCTAGGGAGGTCAGTTTGCAGAGGCTATCTCAGACTTCCAACAGTATCTCAGGACAAGTCACAATGCCATTCTTTCCCCCAGGCACACACTCCATGAGTTGGCCAAGCCCTGCCTCCTGCATACCCATAGTGCATACTTATCTCCTGGGTGTCCTTTCACTGTCACGTCCTCCTTCACCATTAGTCCAACACAGCTTAGCCTGATACCTCCTCTGGCCAATTCCTCCATACCCAGCCCTCTACCAGACTTCCTCATCGCATCCTGTGGGCTTCTCTTAATCCACAATCCACTGGTTGTTCACTTTTCTCAAGTTGTTTCCTTTGTCTCATGCTGATCTCCTTAGCTGACATGATTTCTCCCACAGTTCACAGATGAGGCCACTGCTACTTGTTCGGTTCAGGTCAGTTCAGTCACTCAGTCATGTCCAGCTCTTTGAGACCCCATGGACTGCAGTACGCCAAGCTTTCCTGTCCATCATCAACTCCCAGAGCTTACTCAAACTCATGTCCATTGAGTTGGTGATGCCATCCAACCATCTCATCCTCTGTTGTCCCCTTCTCCTCCCACCTTCAGTCTTTCCCAGCATCAGGGTCTTTTCCAGTGAGTCAGTTCTTCACATCACGTGGCCAAAGTACTGGAGTTTCAGCTTCAGCATCAGTCCTTCCAGTGAATATTCAGGACTGATCTCCTTTAAGATAGACTGGTTGGATCTCCTTGCTACCGAAGGGACTCTCAAGAGTCTTCTCCAATACCAAAGTTCAAAAGCATCATTTTTTTGGTGCTCAGCTTTCTTTATAGTCCAACTCTCACATCCATACATAACTACTGGAAAAACCATAACTTTGACTAGACGGACCTTTGTTGGCAAAATAATGTCTGCTTCTACTTGTAGTCTATTCCAGTGCTCTCTACCCCCATGTCTACAGCTTTAGACCATGATTTGATTCCACAATCATACAGCAAACTCTTACTGAAGTCTATGCTGTCCATTTATACCACCCCCCCCTCACTAATTTAAGATTTCTCCCAAAAACTCCAAATAGGCACCCGACTAAGTTTTCTTCTTCATTGTATTCGAGGCCATTGACCTCAATGATTTTAACACCTACACCCTGGACTTTACTCATTCTTCTTACCCTTCTGTTACTCAGCACAGCTGACTCAAACCTCCTTAAATTCAAGTCCTCCTTGGCTCTCATGGCACCCAAAATATGGCCATTTCTACTCTGGCTTCTTCTCTAGGTCCTCTTTAGTCACTCATTCATGTCCGACTCTGCAATCCATGGATGGTAGCCCGCCAGGGTCTTCTGTCCATGGGATTTCCCAGGCAAAAATACTGGATCAGGTTGCCATTTCTTTCTCCAGGGAATCTTCCCAACCCAGGGATCAAACCCAGGTCTCTTGCATTACAGGCAGATACTTTACTGTTTGAGCCACCCGGGAGGCCCCCTCTTTCTTCTCTGTTCCATAAACTGATGTGTCCTCCAAGATTCTGTTCTTTACTTTTTTTATTTTTGCACTCTAGAAATCTCATCTGCTGCTTAATTCTACATGAATAAATCTATAATTCTTACACATTTACAAGGCTTAATGGTCATATTCAACTGCTTAATGGCCCACTCCCATTCAGATGTATTTTTGGCATCTCAGTATGTCATCAAGTCCTTTCTTCCTCCTGATTTCTCCATTTTCATTACTTTTTCAAAAATTTTCCCAGTCATACAAGTTTAAAACCTAAGAATCATTACATTTACCCCCCTGGCCAAATCTATTAACTCCTGTTAGCTGTTTTCTTGTTTTACCTTTCAACTAGTCTTTTTTCTTTAATTCATGTCCTTATAAAGTAAATATCATTATCTCCATTTTATGAATACAACTTTAGAGGTTAAGTATTTCCCAGTGTTACAAATCTCATAAGTTTTTGAGACAGGGCTAAAATTCAGGTCAATCTAAGGCCAAAACCTGGATTTTTTCCACTCATGAAACACCCTCTCCCCAAATAGATAACACTGTTAAACAAAATAAGAATAATATAAAATATGTGCAATTAGCAATAAAGAGTTCTATACCTCAACATAATAAAAGCCATATATGATAAACCCACAGCAAACATTATCCTAAATGGTGAAAAATTGAAAGCATTTTCCCTAAAGTGAGGAACAACACAAGGGTGCCCACTCTCACCACTACTATTCAACATAGTTTCAGAAGTTTTAGCCAGAACAATCAGAGAAGAAAAAGAAATAACAAGAATCAAGATTGGAAAAGAAGAAGTAGAACTTTCACTGTTTGCAGATGACATGATCCTCTACATAGAAAACCCTAAAGACATCACCAGAAAATTACTAGAGCTAATCAATGAATATAGAAAAGTTGCAGGATATAAAATTAATACACATAAATCTCTTGCATTCTTATAGGTTAACAATGAGAAAACAGAAATTAAGGAAATAATCCCATTCACCATTGCAATTAAAAGAATAAAATACTTAGGAATAAGTTTACCTAAAGAAACAAAAGACCTATATATAGAAAACTATAAAACACTAATGAAAGAAATCAAAGATGAAACAAATTGATGGAGAAATACACCATGTTCATGGATCAGAAGAATCAATATAGTGAAAATGAGTTTACTACACAAAGCAGTCTGTAGATTCAAGGCAATCCTTATCAAGTTATAAATGGTATTTTTCCAGAACTAGAACAAATAATTTCACAGTTTGTATGGAAACACAAAAAAATCTCGAATAGCCAAAGCAATCTTCAGAAAGAAAAATGGAACAGGAAGAATCAACCTGCCTGACTTCAGACTATACTACAAAGCTATAGTCATCAAGACAATATGCTACTGGCAAAAAGACAGAAATATAGATCAATGGAACAAAATAGAAAGCCCAGAGATAAATTCATGCACCTATGGACACCTTATTGTTGACAAAGGAGGCAAAAATATACAATGGAGAAAAGACAATCTCTTTAACAAGTGGTGCTGGGAAAACTGGCCAACCACCTGTAAAAGAATGAAACTAGAACACCTTCTCACACCACACACACAAATAAACTCAAAATGGATTAAAGATCTAAATATAAGACCAGAAACTATAACATTCTTAGAGGAAAACATAGAATACTCTCTGACATAAATCACAGCAAGATCCTCTATGACCCACCTCCCAGACTAATGGAAATAAAAACAAAAATAAATAAAGGGACCCTAAATAACCTGAAAACCTTTTGCACAATGAAGGAAACTATAAGTGAGGTGAAAAGACAACCTTCAGAATGGGAGAAAATAATAGCAAGCAAAGCAACTGACAAAAATTAATCTCAAAAATATACAAGCAGCTCATGCAGCTCAATACCAGAAAAATAAATGACTCAATCAAAAAATGGGCCAAAGAACTGAACAGACATTTCTCCAAAGACATACAGATGGCTAACAAACACATGAAAAGATGCTCAGAGAAATGTAAATCAAACCGCAATGAGGTACCATCTCACACTGGTCAGAATGGCTACTATCAAAAAGTCTATGAACAATAAATGCTGGAGAGGGTGTGGAGAAAAGGGAACCCTCTTACACTGCTGGTGGGAATGCAAACTAGTACAGCCACTATGGAGAACAGTGCAGTGATTCCTTAAAAACTGGAAATAGAACTGCCATACAACCCAGCAGTCCCACTGCTGGGCATACACACCAAGGAAACCAGAATTGAAAGAGACACATGCACCCCAATGCTCATTGCAGCACTGTTTAAAATAGCTAGGACATGGAAGCAACCTAGATGTCCATCAGCAGATGAATGGATAAGAAAGTTGTGGTACATATACACAATAGAATATTACTCAACTATTAAAAAGAACGCATTTGAATCAGTTCTAATGAGGTGAATGAATCTGGAGCCTATTACACAGAGTGAAGTAAGTCAGAAAGGAAAACATCAATATAGTCTATTAAAACATGTATATGGAATTTAGAAAGATGGTAATGATGACCCTATATGTGAGACAGCAAAAGAGACACAAAGAACAGGCTTTTGGACTCTGTGGGAGAAAGCAAGGGTGGGATGATTTGAGAGAATAGCATTGAAACATGTATATTACCCTATGTGAAATAGATGACTAGTCCAAGTTCAGTGTATGAAACAAGGCACTCAAAGTCAGTGAACTGAGACAACCCAGAGGGATGGG
Organism: Ovis canadensis; assembly: GCF_042477335.2. Taxonomy (NCBI): domain Eukaryota; kingdom Metazoa; phylum Chordata; class Mammalia; order Artiodactyla; family Bovidae; genus Ovis; species Ovis canadensis. Next base: position 76,756,259 of record NC_091251.1, read on the forward strand.
ATGGGGAAGGAGGTGGGAGGAGGGTTCAGGATGGGGGAACACATGGCTGATTCATGTCAATGTATGGCAAAAAAAAAACCCACAATATTGTAGAGTAACTCAGTTCAGTTCAGTTCTGTCGCTCAGTCATGTCCATCTCTTTGCAACCCCATGAACCACAGCACACCAGGCCTCCCTGTCCATCACCAACTCCTGGAGTCCACCCAAACCCATGTCCATTAGTCGGTGATGCCATCCAGCCATCTCATCCTCTGTCGTCCCCTTCTCCTCCTGCCCTCAATCTTTCCCAGCATCAGAGTCTTGAAATGAGTCAGCTCTCTGCATCAAGTGGCCAAAGTATTGCAGTTTCAGCTTCAACATCAGTCCTTCCAATGAACACCCAGGACTGATCTCCTTTAGAATGGACTGGTTGGATCTCCTTGCAGTCCAAGGGACTCTCAAGAGTCTTCTCCAACACCACAGTTCAAAAGCATCAATTCTTCTGCACTCAGCTTTCTTTATAGCCCAACTCTCACATCCATACATGACCACTGGAAAAATCGTAGCCTTGACTAGATGGACCTTTGTTGGCAAAGTAATGTCTCTGCTTTTTAATATACTATCTATGTTGGTCATAACTTTCCTTCCAAGGAGTAAGCATCTTTTAATTTTATGGCTACAATCACCATCTGCAGTGATTTTCGAGCCCAGAAAAATTAAGCCAGCCACTGTTTCCCCATCTATTTCCCATGAAGTGATGGGACCAGATGCCATGATCTTCGTTTTCTGAATGTTGAGCTTTAAGCCAACTTTTTCACTCTCCTCTTTCACTTTTATCAAGAGGCTCTCTAGTTCTTCACTTTCTGCCATAAGCGTGGTATCATCTGCATATCTGAGGTTATTAATATTTCTCCCAGCAATCCTGATTCCAGCTTGTGCTTCCTCCAGCACGTGTTTCTCATGATGTACTCTGCATAGAAGTTAAATAAGCAGGGTGACAATATTCAGCCTTGACGTACTTCTTTTCCTATTTGGAACCAGTCTGTTGTTCCATGTTCAGTTCTAATTGTTGCTTTCTGACCTGCATACAGATTTCTCAAGAGGAAGATCAGGTGGTCTGGTATTCCCATCTCTTTCAGAATTTTCCACAGTTTATTATGATCCACACAGTCAAAGGCTTTGGCATAGTCAAGCAGAAATAGATATTTTTGTGGAATTCTCTTGCTTTTCTGATGATCCAGTAGATGTTGGAAATTTGATCTCTGGTGCCTCTGCCTTTTCTAAAACCAGCTGGAACATCTAGAAGTTCATGGTTCACATATTGCTAAAGCCTGGCTTGGAGAATGTTGAGCATTACTTTACTAGCATGTGAGATGAGTGCAATTGTGTAGTAGTTTGACCATTTTTGGCACTGCCTTTCTTTGGGGCTGGAATGAAAACTGACCTTTTCCAGTGAACTGCTGTGAGTGGCCACTGCTGAGTTTTCCAAATTTGTTGCCATATGGAGGGTAGCACTTTCACAGCATCATCTTTTAGGATTTGAAATAGCTCAACTGGAATTCCATCACCTCCACTAGCTTTGTTCTCTGTGACGCTTCCTAAGGCCCACTTGACTTCACATTCCAGGATGTCTGGCTCTAGGTGAGTGATCGCACAATCATGATTATCTGGGTCGTGAAGATCTTTTTTGTACTGTTCTTCTATGTATTCTTGCCACGTCTTCCTAATGTCTTCTGCTTCTGTTAGGTCCCGACCATTTCTGTCCTTTATTGAGCCCATCTTTGCATGAAAATTTCCCTTGGTATCTCTAATTTTCTTGAAGAGATCTCTAGTCTTTCCCATTCTATTTTTTTCCTCTATTTCTTTGCACTGATCGCTGAGGAAGGCTTTCTTATCTCTCCTTGCTATTCTTTGGAACTCTGCATTCAAATGGGTATATCTTTCCTTCTCTCCTTTGTTTTTCTCTTCTCTTCTCTTCACAGCTATTTGTAAGGCCTCCTCAGACAGCCATTTTGCTTTTTTGCATTTCTTTTTCTTGGAGATGGTCTTGATACCTGTCTCCTGTACAATATCACCAACCTCCGTCCATAGTTCATCAGGTTCTCTGTCTACCAGATCTAGTCCCTTAAATCTATTTCTCACTTCCACTGTATAATCGTAAGGGCTACAGGTCATTAGGTCGCAAAGAGTCAAACATGACTGAAGTGACTTACCACATTCATTGTATAGACCCAAGCACACAGTTAGGTTTAACAAGCATTCATTGAATATACCCTAAGTACCTTTTGACTAATAAAATGACTGACAGGTGATATCTGACTACATTCTATGACTTGAGCATCTAATCTCCAAAGTATTTACAAATAAATAGACCTGACACAAATAAACTTAGTTACACATGTGTGTGAAAAGTATAACCTAATTTAATAACATAAATATCATTAATATATATATCTTCTATACTCTTCCCAAACCTCAGGGAAAAACCTTAGCACCCTATCTCATCATGTCTTTCCAAGTTAGATGACTGTTCTCTATTCTGCGATGACCTTTAGGTCTTTTTTCAGCCCTCACCTTCCATCAACATCACATTCTAATAGCCATCCTCCTTAATTATCGTTATAAATCTACTTCCCCTTCTTTTCTAAGCTAATAAACTTCCCATTTTCTTCTCTGTTCAGTTGAAGTGCCTATCAACTACCAACCCCAATTTATCAGCTTCTTTCTTCTCCCCTCAGCTTCTGCTTCGTGTTAGTCAACCTCCTTCGTAGTCCAACTGAACTTTCCTATAACCATTTATACATACTGTTTCCTTTGGACCTATTCTACAATACTTTACCCAGTCTCACTTCTCAAATCAAAGGCCAAAAATTCCTCTTCCTCCACAAAGTCCTCCAGGATTAAATACAAAAGGAGATAATGCTTTTCCCTCACTCTGATAATCTACTCAAACATCCGTTCACCCAATACCAGGAGCAATTCATCTAAATATTGGTTTTTTTAGGCTTACCGTTTCATTCTTACACCATTACTTATTTGTCGTACTCTACATCTGTCCTGTTTTGAAATTATCTGAGGAGACTATAATCTTAGACAGCTGGCATCTGAAGCATCATTTCTTCACCAGTACCTCCTAATTCTATAAGACACAAAGTCATCCTCAGAGATTAATATTTCTTTCTGCCAACTTCTTAGTAGGAACTTGGGGTGTAGATATGATAGTAGACTTTATAGAAAGAAGAGATGGCATGTGGTAATGTTTGAATATACTGAATATGCTGAATGATTATAAGGCAAAATTTCCCCTCAAATCTCTTATAAAAGAGTCACCTTATATGGAATATTTGCCAAGTATATAATGGGGATGCTTTCTCAATTACTTTATTCTAAACAACAAATGCCACTGGATGGAGACTCATTAGACTGAAACAGGCTCAATCAGTGCTAGCTTTAGAAGTCTGCAGAAGTTATCTGATATGAACAGTATTTTAAAAAGAAAAAATTACCACAGATTTAGTCATTATTGCTGGATGTTTGAAAATTCCGCATGTTGGCTCTCAAGTTAATGAGACTTTCAAGGTTCACTTAAGTGGTTCTATTGTAGGGACCACAGGGTGATTTTTTTAAAAATCCCAATACTATGCAAATGGGTACATGTGGCTGGAATAAAATTTGCAGTACTGTATTTCACATTCAGATTCAAAACATGAAATCAAAATGATGGCAACAGACTCTAGGAAACTATATACTAGGTGATTTGAAAAAATAGCTCTACTGACAAAGGCTCTGTTACATCTTGACTGTCACCAAGGTTGATGTAAAGAGTTCAAATAAAAACTATGTCACATGCGAACTCAAGAAGTTGGTTCTCAAATAATGTATCTTTACATATAAGATGTGATTGTAAGTATATATGTGAGATTAACTTATTAAGTCAAATATCATAAGTAAACATCTAATAAGTAATAAATTAACAAGTAAATATCATAAGTAAGAAGAATACCCATTACATGAGTCAAAAGGCTTATTTATTTGGAGATTACATCATGAAAAGATGAGTGTCTCATCATATATCGAGGCTGGCCTTAATCAGTTGTCATGGGGTGCATGAGTGTGTATAATGTAGGTGGAGGTAGAAGATAAGGACGGACAGACAACTGGCTGAGGGACTGGCTCAGGGAAAAAGAAGAATGATCGATTTTCTCATTTCACAGCAAGGTCATTAGTGTGTCTGGTACAAAGAAAGATTGGGACACTCTGGTCCAGAGGACAAGAATGAATTCACTTTAGCTCATTTTATTCTATTCCCAGAACTACCAGTGCTCATGGACTATCACTCATTGACAGTTAGGATGTGCCATGAGGCTATTCACTGCAGCATCTTTCTCATTTGTTACATAACACAAAAGAATGGAATCTGAAAAAGACAAAGAGGTAGAGACATGTTCAACCTAAGGTAATGGTGTATGCTCCACCTTTAACCTTCTCTGTAAATTATCCTAGGTATTTGTTTAAATCCACTGTTGGACTTTTTCTAGCTAAAAAGGCCTCCTTTTGTTGAGCGATTTCAATGTATAGTCACATTTTGAATGGTTGCCAGCTGAAATTCTTGCATTAGGTTCCATGGCTGTCTGTTCCACCAAGACAAATAAGAACTGGCCCATCCCCTCATTGGAGCGCATTGTTCATGGTGCTGAGCAGCGATTTTCCATATCAGACTGTCTTTGCGTTCACCCCAGGAGGAAGGGTGAGCCTGGTTTATAGAGTTCTCATTTCTCACAAAGCAGCAACATCTGGAGGGCTGAGCAGTTTGTTGGCAGGTCCAGCCCGAAGGAATTCAGCTACGGTTCCGATTGGCTCTTATCAGTAGGTGTCACTAAAGACAGCTTCGGAGACAGAAAAATAAATAGGCCAATTAAACAATGCCAAGAACAGACTATTTTATGGCCATCTCTCCTCTTTTTATTGTTATTCCAACTGCAGAAGTTTCAAGATTTCAAATTATCCTCTGGCTTTTTTTTTCCCTGCTGCTAATGAATATTTTTCCATTTTCCAAGTGTCTTCCTTCAGAGAGTGGGACATTTAATTAACAAATTTAGTTTTTTGTGCCTGCTGTAGTAGATTAGCAAAATGAAAACAGATGAAGGAGATTAACACTTTATTGCAATGAAGCCACAGCCACTGTCTTACTGAACACAGACTGATGAATGCTTCATCAGCTCCTTTTTCTCTGTGATATGAGACACTCAGCACACGGAGAGAGCAAGATAGCTCAGCCCACCCCAACCACGTCTGTGTTTCCCCAAAGGACACAAGCACGGAACTCTGGTGTGAGACCACACATTTCTGAGCGGGTCAGGAGGGGAACTCCCAGGCCTCTTTCCTGGAGAGGGGCCAGACTTGCTCACAGTGGCCACCAAGTTCACTGGCTTCACTGGTGACTGAGGCTTTCCCACCTGCAAAGAGATAAGCCCAGTGGGAATCTCAAAATTTGATCTCTAAATCCAAGCAACATCATATATATGGAGAGAGAACAGTTTTCTGATATTTGAGTTAGCAGATACCTCATATATATTCATCCATAGTTAGCTGAGAAAAAGAAGTTGGGTAACATTGAAATGGATGAATTTGATTTGCAAAATGGACTGTGAACAATACCAGAGTCAGAAAAATGTCTAGCACGTTGTGCTGAGTAGGTACACAGACAATGATGGTTAAATGAATTAGCTATCTTCTAACACAAAACATCAGTAAACTGTTCTAATGGGTCTCATATATGACTTCTGCCACCCCTATGTACACTAAATTTGGATACACTTTGGTGGCCGTGTTCATTCTTTCTGGGTTCAGGAAACTTCCAACTACTTAAGGCTGGTAGACTCAAGTTTGAAGACAAAACCAGCTGACTTTTAATTCCAAGTTACTTACAATAATACTGGAGTGGGTTGTCATGCTCTTCTCCAAAAAATAAATAATAGCTAATAATAACAGCTGTCACTTACAGAGTACTTTGCGCCACACTAAGTTCTATATGTTATTTCATGTAATCCCATCATAGTCTTACAAGATAAATATGATTATTATTCCTGTTTCATATGAGAAAACTGAGACCTAATCTCTTTAGGTTACTTGCTTAAGGGGACACAGAAAATTGTAGAATCAAGTTTAAAACAGGTTTGTCTGACACAAACCTGTTCTCTTAATCAAATACTTCACAGCCCTCTCTTCTAACATGGAATTACTATTAGTAAATTTTAATAAAGGGAATGGAGGGTATACTTGGGAGAGGGAAAAATGGAGTATAAAAGAAAATGCTGCTGCTGCTACTGCTACTGCTGCTAAGTTGCTTCAGTCGTGTCCGACTCTATGCGACCCCATAGATGGCAGCCCACCAGGCTCCCCCGTCCCTGGGATTCTCCAGGCAAGAACACTGGAGTGGGTTGCCATTTCCTTCTCCAATGCATGAAAGTGAAACGTGAAAGTGAAGTCGCTCAGTCATGTCTGACTCTTCGTGACCCCATGGACTGTAGCCTACTAGGCTCCTCCGCCCATGGTATTTTCCAGGCAAGAGTACTGGAGTGGGCTGCCATTACCTTCTCCGAAAAGAAAATGAGTGAAGGTTAAATCTACACCGTGGGATTTATTACTAGGATGTTGGTGTTTAATATACGCTGGGCAAAAAAAAAAAAAAGGTATTGCATGTTTCCATGGAGGAGGCAATGGCACCCCACTCCAGTACTCTTGCCTGGGAAATTCCATGGATGGAGGAGCCTGGTAGGCTGCAGTCCATGGGGTCACTAAGAGTTGGATACGACTGAGCGACTTCACTTTCACGTTTCACCTTCATGCATTGGAGAAGGAAATGGCAACCCACTCCAGTGTTCTTGCCTGGAGAGTCCCAGGGACGGGGGAGCCTGGTGGGCTGCCGTCTATGGGGTCGCACAGATTCGGACATGACTGAGGCGACTTAGCAGCAGCAGCAGCAGCATGTTTCCATGGATGGGAATTATTTATATGCACAGCACTGTCATCTAATCTCCAAGCTCAACAATGAATGACTAGTGGTCCTAATTTTTACCATGAACATTCTTCCTTGGCATCTTTCTGCAATTTTAGACTCCCAGCCCAACATACATGATGTCATTTTCATTCACTGGATATAATTACTAATTATACAGGCCATAAATTCACATTCTTGTAGAATGATCTCCAAGAAAAATGGTTCTGTGAATCAAAAGTTACACCCTAGAATTAGAACCCACTGGCCCAGGTTGCTCCCACATCCACAGTTCCTCTGTATAGAACCCACTGTGACCTCTACAACAAGAATGTCAAATCCAACCTTGCACTCCTATTTCAGATTAAAAATTTCAAATCTAAAGGTACATATACTCATTTTTTAAAAACTTACAAAGGTATTACTTACATATTTTAACAGATTTCATTACATTTCATTATGTTAACAGATTTCATTATGTTCAATTCAGGATCCTTCACTCCAGCAGTAGCCATAGATGCCATGGGAACAGGATAACCTAGCATAGGCAAATGGCAAAGCGCTACAAGATGGTGCCAGGGTGTAGAAGAAAAACAGGTAGGTGCTTTACGGTCACACAGATCTGGATTCAAAACCCATCTCTCAATAGCTGCGTGAACTTCAAGTCTTTTTGAGAATTAAATGAGACACGTATATGAAGCAACTAGCACCATGCCTGCTACAAAGTAAGTATCAAAAATATGAGTTAACTCGTAAAAGCATTTCTAGTACCTATTTCTTTTGATTACTTTCTATTATATTTGAAAGTTTGTATTTCCAGAAACTCACTTTCCAAAATGATAGGTATGCATACTTTAACATCAAAAGGAAAGAAATACTTGTTTTTCAAAGAAATTGATAAAAATCAATGACTTTTCAGAAAGGCATTTACTTGTGATCAACTATTAAACTAACCATCCAAAAAGGCAGAGCCTCAAATAACTCATGAGAAATGGTGGAGCTCAAGCCTCCACTTCCTAGACTACCTTCTGCCATAATTCTCTATATGTGGTAACTAACATAAAATACATCTATTTAAATACCTGCATTTAAAATGCATTTTTGAGCAGTAACACAAAAATTATGAACCTACATGAAGCTGCAAAGTTGTACCAATCTTCTGTCTTCCCAGTGCATGGTCTGAACAACATAGATTATTATTGCTTACCTACCACCAGCTGTAAGTGGTCCTAAACATTAGGCAAGTAGCTTCTTTAGTTGATGAGACTTGAAACTCACCTATAAGAGTAATTTGTCCCTATAGTAAAAACCAATAATTTGTAAAAAGAATTATTACTATGTTAGAAATCAAGATGTTCTCAGATGAAAGACAACCAAAAGAATCTGTTGCCAGGATACCTAACATAAGTTAATGACTGAAGAAAGTTTTTTGAACTGAAAGGAAATGATAAAAATAAGAACCTACAACAGGAAGAAGGAAGAAAGAATAGAGTAAGCAAAAATATGGGTAAATATAATAAACTTTTCATCTTGAGTTTTCTAAGTCATGTTCAATAATGATAGTAAAAATTACAACACTGACTGATGTGGTTCTAAATATATTAGTAGTAAATACTTACTTAAGACAATTATATTATTGATATAAATAGAGTAAAGGGAGGTACTGTTTCTGTACCTTATTCAAACTTGTAAGATGTCAACAGCAGTAGGCTTTGATGATAAGTTATGCATATAGCTTATAAACTATATAGCTATAACTTCACAAACCTTAAAACTTTTAGGAAAAAAAATAGGAAAAATCTTCAGAACATAGCCCCAGGCAAAGCATTCCTACACTTGACATTAAAAGCATAAACTGTGGAAGGAAAAATAGATAAATTGGACTTCATCAAAGATAAAAAATTTTTGCTCTGCTTGAGACCCTGTTAAGAGAAGGAAAAAACAAGCTATAAACTGGGATGAAATATTTGTAAATCACTTATCCAACAAAGGATTAGTGTCTAGAAAATATAAAGAACTCTCAAAACTCAACAGTAAAAAAAGTCCAGTTACAAAATGGGCAAATGATATTAACAAAGAGAATATACAGATGGCAACTGAGAAAATAAAAAGATATTCAACTTCATTAGCCATTATAGAAATACGCACTAAAACCACAATGAGATATCACTACACATATATCAGAATAGCTAATATAAGAAATAATGACAACACCCAACACAGACAGGCTGTATAACTCAATGTTACTGTTGACAGGAAAGGACAATGGTACAGCCACTTTGGAAAACAGTCTTGCAGTTTCTTATAAAGCTAAACATGCAACTACCATATGAGCTGCAAGTTATACTCCTGAGTATTTATCCCTGAAAAGCAAAAACTATACTCACACACACACCTGTACACAAATGTTCATAGCAGCTTAGTCACAAAAAACTGGAAACCACCCAGATGTCTTTCACCTGGTGAATGACTAAACAAACTATGGTATATCTATACCATGGAATATTGTTGTTTAGTCGCTAAGTCGCTAAGTGTTCGACTCTTTTGCGAGCCCATGGACTGTAGCCTGCCAGGCTCCTCTGTCCAGGAAACTTTCCGGGCAAGATACTGGAGTGGGTTGCCATTCCCTTCTCCAGGGGATCTTCCCAAACCAGGGATTGAACCCACATCCCCAGCATTGGCAGGCAGATTCTTGATCACTGAGCCACCAAGGAAACCCACCAAAGAATACTACTCACCAATAAAAAAGAACATCAAAATAACTTGACTCAATGTCCAGAAAATTATGCTCAGTGGGAAAAAAAAAAAAACCTAATCCCCCAAAATTATGTACTGTGTGTTTATTTACATAACAGTTTCAAAAGGACAAAATTAGTAGCCTAGGGCAGCACAGCAATGGGCAAGGAGCATCCCGATCAGTCCATCACCTTCCACTGTCTCCAGGGCCAGATCTTCACTGCAGCCCATCTCTGGATGCAAAGCAAAACACAGGCACCTCTGCCTGACACACGTTCCTCATATTTCCTGGTGTATAAGGTCCCCTGAAGATCCAGGTGGGGCCTCTGGGCTGCTTAGCTGAAGCAATGACTGAAAGTTCCTATTGCTCCTCATCCTCACCAGCATTTGGTATTATCAGTGTTCTGGACGTTGGCCATTCCTACAGAAGCTTATGGATCAGGCCCTCCTGCCAGGAAGCCTGCACAAACCTCTAGACCAGCCTCACCCACCAGAGGGCAGACACCAGAAGCAAGGAAACTACAGTTTTGCAGGCTGCAGAAGTGAGTCTCCAAACACAGGTCAGAAACTATCCTGGGACCAGCTTGTCCCTGGCCATTACGTGATGAGAGGGGAGTGCACTGCTGGGACACACAGGACATCCCCCACAGAGGGTCACTTCTCCAAGGTCAAGAAACAGAACTAACTGACTACATGTATAAAAATACAAATAGAAATTTAAACAATTTGAGACAGCAAAGGAATATGTCCCGATGAAGGCACAAAATAAAATCTCAGAAGTGAAATGGAGATAGTCAATCAACCTGAGAAATAGTTGAGTAATGATCATAAAAAGGATTCAAGGGCTTGGGAAAAGAATGAATGCACACAGCAAGAAGTTATAAGAAGTTTTAGCCAAGAGTTAGAAAACATAAAGAACAACCAAATAGAGTTGAATAATACAATAGTTGAAATGAAAAATACACTAGAAGGATCAATAGCAGAATAAATGAGGCAAAAGAATACACTGGTGGGCTGGAAGACAGAGTGGTGGAAATCATTGCCACAGGCCAGAATAAAGAATGAAAAGAATGAAGACCATTTAAGAGACCTCTGGGACAACATCAAACACACCAACATTCACATTACAAGGGTCATGAAAGAAGAGGGAGAGAAAAGGCCTGAGAAATTATCTAAATAGATAATACCTGAAAACTTCTCTACCATGGAAAAGAAAGGAATCACTCATCCAGGAAGCACAGAGAGTCCCATACAGAATAAACTCAAGGAGGAACACACCAAAACACATAGTAATCAAACTGACAAAACTTAAAAACAGAGAAAAAATACTAAAAGCAACAAGGGAGAAACAACAAATAGCGTATAAGGGAATCCCCAAAGACTATCAGCTAATTTTTTTGGCAGAAACTCTGATATTCGGCACAAGATCTTTAACGTGATGAAAGGGGAAAACCTATAACCAAGAATATTCTACCCAGCAAGACTACTGTTCAGATTTGACAGAGAAATCAAAAGCTTTACAGACAAGCAAAAGCTAAGAGAATTCTGCACCACCGAACAAGCTTCCCTGGTGACTCAGTTGGTAAAGAATCTACCTGCAATGCAGGAGAATCCCTGGGTTGGGAAGATCCCCTGGAGAAGGAAATGGCAACACACTCCAGTATTCTTGCCTGGGAAATCTCATGGACAGAGGAGACTGGCGGGCTACAGTCCATGGGGTCTCAAGAGTCAGACACAATATAGTGATTAAACCATCAAACAAGTTAAACGAACTTTTCTAAGTAGAAAAGGCCACAATTAGAAACAAGAAAAATCACAAATGGAAAAACTCACCAGTAAAGGCAAACATACAGTTAAGGTAGAAAATCATCCACACACAAATATCGTATCAAAACTAGTAATCATAAGAGGACAAGAGTACAAGTGCAGGATATTTGAAATGCATTTGAAATTAAGAGATCAGCAACTGGAAAGGAAAAAAAAAACAAAACTGTAGAAATCAATTCATGGTTGCCAGTAGTTAAGGAGGAAGCTGAGGTGGAAGGATAGTGGATTACAGGTATAAAAGGCAAAACGAGGGATTTTCATAATGATAGAAATATTCTGTATCTTGACTGTATTAATGTCTAATCCTGGTTATGATAGTGTACTACAATTGTTTTGCAAGATGTCTCTATCTGAGAAGTGTACAGGGGCTTTCTCTGCATTATTATTTATAACTACTTGTGACTAAAATTATTTCAAAATAAGAACTTTAATTAAAAAACTAGCCTCAGTTAGTCTTCCATATTTAGATGGGATTCAATAGGGAATCACTATATATTAAAGGTTATTGGGAAGAGAGCAGGAGAGAGAAGGGAGGAAGGAACGAAGGGAGGAAGGAAGAAAAGGAGGGATGTAGGGAGGGAAGTCAGGAAGAAGGGAAGGAGTGGGGAGGGGAGGAGAGAGAGAGACAGGAGAGAGAAAAGATAAAGAATAGAAATAGACCTTGCAAAAGATCGCCTAGCCGTTCTTCAGAATAGTCTGGGGAAAACAGGCAGGAAGAACTGCTAAGAGGGTTCTAGAAGATGAAATATGGTATCTTTGATAACAGAGGAAACAGCTCTCTTCTCAATAAAAGGCATGGTCTTACTCACTGTAAGAATTCCTCTTGGCATGGAGTCCCTCAAGAATTCCTCTTGCCATGAAGTCCCTGAGTGTCCAAGAAAAATTGATGGCCCACAGGCATAATTGTGCAAATTTAGAAGTTAAAATGAAATCTCCTATCTGTTCCAGCACATGTGTGTCCTTGCAACATGATATTTATGATGTGAATTGGGCTGATTAAATCCATTTTAGGGTTCAGGGATTTGCACAATCTAAATATCCTGGTTCTCAGGGAATGAAGAGCTTCATGTTTCCTTTGCATATTTAGTCTCACTGACATCAATAGGAAGCTGTTAGTGATAAGGAGAACTTGGCACTGGGGGCGTGGAGGTGGGGGGTTTAGCTGTACACAGTTCAGTGTCATCTTGAATATGGGACTCCTCAGCCATGATTTCATGAAGCCTCTTTATAAGCCCCCACCTGGGACTTTCACTCACAGATGGTGTATATGAGAAAGTTTGACATGAGATGTTTCCCAAATTTAGTAAACATGAAAATGAGGTATGCTAAAGATAGGATAAACCTCATCATGGGATCTGGGGCAAGGCAACATTCCTAAAAAAGAAAAAGCAAATGAACCAGTGAATTAGACTTGATGTTGAAACCTAAGATTAACTCATAACCAAACTTTGCAAAGTAAAACACAATAGAAAAAAATATCACCCTTCTATAAATTCAGTTCTGATAGACCCTGTATCACATAATGGCAAGAACCTAGTACTCAAAAAACAAACTGATCTTTTAAAAAGAAAAGGCCATGCAGTACATTATCTTCACTCTGAGCAACTCCCACTGGATTGGTTTTGAATACTCTACAGACCTAGCAAATCTTTGGGTAAGAACTCTCCAACAAAGTTGGACTTGTCAGACTGCTTACTCTTTATTAGTATCAGACTGGAATTACAGTATCAGGCCAAATAATGATGTAAAACCTGAAAGGAGGAACGCTGCTAATTGCCAAATTTGTTCTGGAATTATCACATTTTCTGTTTCAGTGCTAAGCTCTGGGAGATTCACTGAATGAAAGCTCTAATGAAACTGTAGATCAGTGTCAGACACAAAGGTTGAGGTAGAAAATATTCAGAAAGCAAACCTGTAAACTTGGGTGTTAGATCCTTCAAAATAGACATCTTGGAGGGTGACAATCAATACAAACATGTTGGGCATAATAATAAACCAACTTCTGTATGTAAACTCAAAGGTGTAACAGATATAAGGATGGCAAAAAATCTGGTTCTTCTCTGAAGATTTAGGCAAGTCATTTATTAAGATTCATTTCCATCTTGACCTTCAACCTGTCACTGCTTCCTTTCTGCCTTTCATGTTCTCTCACCTTGATGCAAGTCAAAATATTCTCTTGCTACATTGCTGGCATTTTATTTTAGGGAATTGTATAGTTTAACCTTGCTCACCACCATGCTTAACATATGGAAGCAATTAATTCATTTTCTTTGCCATCATTAGGAGAAGAATCCTAGATATTTTAAATGTAACTTCATCATAGATTTCCCTTAACTAATTACATAATATCTAACCCATTCTCTTGAAAATAAAACTTGCTAGTTAAGAAATAAAGAACAGCATTGCTCAGAATAAACTCTGCATGCCACACTGTAATTTAAACTGTACTGTTATGTATGGTGAAGGACTGAAAGTTTAGAGTTACTCCCCTTGGCAAACATTTTTTTTAAGGATTGCTTAAATAAGCAGTACAGAAACCAGATGTCATTTGGTAAGAGTATCTGAATGACCAAAAATTTGCTGTCTGGGTATTTTTTTCCTTTATAAAAACAAGAAAAATTCTTTGGATTTATATCATATTTAGCAGCTGTGAAACAGTGCAAACATCTGTTTGTACCTATGGGGAGCTGACCCGTGGGGTCTTCATCTCTTAATCACCAAGCATCAGGCCAGTCTCACATGAACAGTTTACTGTTTTCTTTGCCATTGCCTCCCGCACTTCAAAGTTTTCTTATGCTCATGTTCTATTGGCAGAATGGAGGAACTAATCCATTCATTATAAGGCCAGATGATTAGAATTTTTTGAGACATGATCACAGCATTCCCTCCACCCGGCCTGTGCCCAGAAACACATGCACATTTGCCTCGAAATTCATTTTGGAGTGTCTACACTTACTCCAAATAATGCAAGATTTATGAGCCTCAAGCAAGATTATAGTAGCACATATACTAGCCTGCACCAGGCCTGCAGTCACCATTTGGGGTCACAGTCTTTAACAAGTCATTTAAAAATCATTTTTTCCCTTTTTTATAAGCATCAAAACATTATATTAGCTTTTATTTGGAGATTTTTCTCTTACATTTTTTAAAAGAGTGATAATAATAACAACAACAGAAAAAAAAAAAAAGCCTTACCACACTTGCTCACCCAGGGAATATCAGTTTCTAAAGGCCAACATTTTTACTGCACTTTATAAATAGGGAAAGTACGCTGAATTGGAATCGACGTTTGCCAGGTCAAATCAGCTGCTTTATTTATATATTCTTTTTTTATATGTAAAGTCTGCCAAATAAAGCATTCCTATTGAAAAAGAAGTAGGAATCAGCCTCATTTTTATATATTAAAAAATATTAATTAAAGCAGTCTCATTACAACAACTTTCAGTACACAAAAGATGTATTCCATACAACAGTGTTATTTCCGAGGATGACCCATCAAAAAAATGCTCTATTATTAGTAGGGTGATAATAAATTCTCTGTAACTGACTCTTGATCAATGAATGCCTCTGGAGGCTGTGATTCCTGTAACTAACATTCTCTATACTGTGTGCTCTTTGCACTGCACTTTGGAAACAAAAGACGAGGCCATGTTATAGCTTTACTCTCACCATGTGGAAATTATACTTTGTTGATTTCTCTTTTGCAAACATTCCAACTGTCCCCACAGGGTGTGGTGGGAGGAGGATGTACCCAACAACTTAAAGCTGTAGGAATATCCATGAACTTCAAGACAGACACTAAGGTAAAAACCACATGCACAACCCCTCCCTTTATATCCTGCTGGGTTCAAAGCACTTCTGGTAACTCAATGACACACTAAAGAAAGACTAGACCTTGAATTTGTCTCATCTTTATAAGCAGTATGGTCTAATGTACATATTCTGAATCTGGGATCCATAAAACAGACTAATTCCCAAGGTACCAATAGGTATTCCTGGGAAAAGAGGTTCCATGGTCAATTTAATTTGGGAAATACTTGTAGAATGCCCCCCTTTTTGGATAAAGGCAAGGCCTATTAGCAAATTAAAGACTCTGAGAACTACTGCAGTAAAGGCATCTTATATTGTTATTTGTAAAAACATAAGGGAAAAATGAAGACATAAAAAGGTGAAAGAATAAGAACCATTCTCTCTTAACCAGGATCTGCACAGCTATTCCTCTTCAAGAAAGAGATTACAAATGCTTATGCAGAGAATTATTTTTATATAAAACATAAAAAAATGAATCTTTCTTTGCATATTAAATTATTTTTAAAATGGAAAGCTATATGCTGTGATACCAAAGTAGAAAATGAAATATGAAGAAACTGCTTATAGTTCAGATATTGGAGACCAATTAAAGAATTACAGTAAGAAAAAAGCTTATTATAAGTAGTTGGCTTATGTTAAGCTCTATAAATTAACTTTGAAACTTTAATTTCCAACAATATCACATACTAGAAATCTGAGGTTTTTTTTTTTGTTTTAGAAAATGGTGAATAAAATATAGTATACATTTTACCAGGGAAAAAAGTAAAGAAGCTGCAAAGGTTAAAATAAAATAGGAATTTTCTGAGGTTAGCTAGCACTAATAGCTTTTATTCTAAGGATAGCTGCTAAAATCTGACCTTCCATTCTGAAGACGTTGGGGGAGATAATTCCCCACAGGTCTCTCTTGTTTCTACACGTGTTGTGAGGAAGGCACTAGCTATTCTTTTTTCTAAACTATCTTTTCAAGAATGTTTGTTTACCGAGCATCCTTGAAAGATAGAGATAGGGTCTCCCTGCAGAGCAAAAGAACAAGCATGATTAAATGCCTGTTATAAAAGAACTGGACTCCCTAACCTCCGGGTTCCCGCCTAATAATACAATCCACTGCAGTTTAGATGTCATCTGATACCTCTTCAAGCCATCCTGTGAAAATGGAGGCTTAGGGAACCTATGCAAAATGCTGATATTCTGGTTACTCCTATTGCTATTACATTTTTTCTGTCTTTAATCTGAGAGTCTCAAGTCTTATACCAGAATCTTGGTACAAGATTGAAACTTGATTGCTTGAAAGTTGGCTAAAAGCAGGATAAACATCTCAGGCCCTTCATAGTTCTTAAGAAAGGAAGAAAACACATACATAAAGCCCAGGGGGCATTGGTATGGAAAGTGCGAGACTCCAAAGGATTACAGTCTATAGAAAGAAACCCATAGTGTAGAAGAGATATCAAGGAAACTAGATACTAGATGAAGACAGAAAAATCACCCATAAGAAATCATAACCATAAGGACTCCCTCACCTGGGTTTCCAGACCAATTCTACTACTTATGTGGTATGAAAAATGAGTTTCCCAGTGGCTCATGGTAAAAAATCCACCTGCAATGCAGGAGACATAGGAGACATTTATATTCTTTAAATATAAAGAAATATGAAAATGAGAGCCTAGAGAAGGAAAATGTAAAAGAAAATTCAGAAGAAAATGGAGGATAACATGAAAAAAAATCTAATATGCATTTAACTTCCAGAAAGATAACATAGAATGGGGAAGAAACAACTTTTAAAGAAACAATAGCTGAGAATTTCCAAAAACTGTTGAATGTTACCAATTCTAGGGCTCAAAAGGCCCAACAAATCACAAACAAGAAAAATAAAAAGAAATATGCTCCTATACACATAATAGCAATAATCAGTAGAAAAGACCAAAAAATTTCTTCAAATAAGCCAGAGTGAAAAAAAATATTATTTAAAAGTAAATAACAATTAAACCAATAGCTCTTTTTTCTCAATAGCTGCAAAATCACCAAACAGTGAAATGATTTATCCAGTGTGCTAAAATTACTCTCATCTAGAATTCTATACCCAATAAATTATCTTTTTATAACAACAACAAAAAAAGGCTTTTCTCAGATTTACCAAAAACAAAACCAGATTTGTTACCTTTTGCCATTTGAATTTCACTAAAGAAAATTCTAAATTATCATTACAAGCAGAAAGAAAATGGTGAAAGGTGTGAGACATGACAGAATGTTGAGAAAAGATATTGTTAAATAGGCAGCTGTTTCTAAATCGATGGTTCTTAACCAAGAGCAATCATGCCCACTGCTAGGGCATATTTTTTTATTTGCTTCATTAATTTTAATAAAAGAACAATTATAAGTACATTTTAAATTTCCATTGCCAAAAAACAGAAAAAATTTTCATTGTCCACCATTCCCACTCCACTCTTCATTATTATGGATTTGATATTTGTTCTATCAGTTCTTATTTTATATTTCCACATATATATGTGCATCAATGAATGAAATACAATTTGTAGTGCTTTCAAAAATTTTATATAAGAGGAACAGTATTCAATCACTTTGCTACTGGCTTTTGTGTATGATTTTTTGCTTTCATTTTTTTATTTTAAATTTATTTATTTTTTAATAGATGGAAAATTGTTGTACAGAATTGTGTTGGTTTCTGCCAAATATCAACATGAATCAGCCAAAAAATATGGAACGCTTCACAAATTTGCATGTCATCCACGTGCGGAGGCCATGCTAATTTTCTCTGTATTGTTCCAATTTTAGTATATGTGCTGCCGAAACGAGCACCAGCAGGGAATATTTGACAATATTTGAAGACCTTTTTGTCTGAGACAACTAGGGAAGGTAATGATGCTACCGGCATCCAGTGTATAGAGACCAGCATGACACTGAGCGCATGTGTGTGTGCTCAATCATGTCTGACTCTTTGCAACCCTGTGGACTGTAAGCCTGCCAGGTTCCTCTGTTCATGGGATTTCCAGGCAACAATACTGGAACGAGTTGCCATTCCCTTCTCCAGGTGATCTTCCCAACACAGGGATAGAACCTGCATCTCTTGAGACTCCTGCATTAGCAGGCAGATTCTTTACCACTGAGCCACTAGGGATGCTGCTAAACATCCTACAATGTACAGGACAGCTCCTTACAACAAGATTTATCTGGCCCAAAATGTCAAAGGTGCTGAGGTTAAGAATGCTGATCTGAATTACCACTATGTACAGCAGTGCTAATAATTTCATTTGAGTGTTAGAACTAAAATATACTGCAAAAACAGAATATAAATAGGGAGGGTAGTGATTAAAGTATTCTAAGGTCTTTGTATAATTTGTGTGGCAGAAAAGGAAACTGAGTAACTATAGGCTTTGACAAGTTAGGTGACCATACTGAAACATAAAGGGTGACTAGTAAATGTGTACACCTCAGAAGTTAAATTCGCTAACCTAGTAGAAGGAAGATATGGAATGGAAATAAAAACGATACAGAGGAAGCATGAAAAGAGACAGAAAACTAAAAGGCAGGAAAAAAAGTAGGGAATATAACAGGAACAAATACATCAGAAATCATATAACTGTAATTAGACTAAAACTCTCCAGTTCAGAGAAGAAGCTTGTCAGTCTAGATAAAATAAGAATTTCAGCTAAATACTGTTTACAAGACACATGTACAAACATTAGGAGCCAGGAGTGTTTAGAGTTAAAGGATGGAAGAAGATATACAAGATGAACACTTGCATAAAAAGAGATCTCTTTTTTTTTTTTTAATTATCACACAGGTTATTCTGTATATTAACATTCTCGTAACGGTTGTGCAAGATATAGATAAGCACAAGTACCGGATTATATAGTAAAACTACATTTAGCTTTTTCTTTTTCATTCTTTTTTTTTTTTTTGCTCTTTATTTTATTTTATTTTTACTTTACAATACTGTATTGGTTTTGCCATACATTGACATGATTTCTTAAGCTATTGATATTAGACAAAGTAGACTTAAGGCAAAAAGCACTAGTGATGATTAAAAGGTAATTGACTCAAAATGGATTAAAGATCTAAATGTAAGATCAGAAACTATAAAACTCCTAGAGGAGAACATAGGCAAAACACTCTCAGACATAAATCACAGCAGGATCCTCTATGATCCACCTCCCAGAATTCTGGAAATAAAAGCAAAAATAAACAAATGGGATCTAATTAAAATTAAAAGCTTCTGCACAACAAAGGAAAATATAAGCAAGGTGAAAAGACAGCCTTCTGAATGGGAGAAAATAATAGCAAATGAAGCAACTGACAAACAACTAATCTCAAAAATATACAAGCAACTTATGCAGCTCAATTCCAGAAAAATAAACGACCCAATCAAAAAATGGGCCAAAGAACTAAATAGACATTTCTCCAAAGAAGACATACGGATGGCTAACAAACACATGAAAAGATGCTCAACATCACTCATTATTAGAGAAATGCAAATCAAAACCACAATGAGGTACCACTTCACACCAGTCAGAATGGCTGCGATCCAAAAATCTGCAAGCAATAAATGCTGGAGAGGGTGTGGAGAAAAGGGAACCCTCCTACACTGTTGGTGGGAATGCAAACTAGTACAGCCACTATGGAGAACAGTGTGGAGATTCCTTAAAAAATTGCAAATAGAACTACCTTATGACCCAGCAATCCCACTGCTGGGCATACACACCGAGGAAACCAGAATTGAAAGAGACACATGTACCCCAATGTTCATCGCAGCACTGTTTATAATAGCCAGGACATGGAAACAACCTAGATGTCCATCAGCAGATGAATGGATAAGAAAGCTGTGGTACATATACACAATGGAGTATCACTCAGCCGTTAAAAAGAATTCATTTGAATCAGTTCTGATGAGATGGATGAAACTGGAGCCGATTATACAGAGTGAAGTAAGCCAGAAAGAAAAACACCAATACAGTATACTAACACATATATATGGAATTTAGGAAGATGGCAATGACGACCCTGTATGCAAGACAGGGAAAGAGACACAGATGTGTATAACGGACTTTTGGACTCAGAGGGAGAGGGAGAGGGTGGGATGATTTGGGAGAATGACATTCTAACATGTATACTATCATGTGAATTGAATCGCCAGTCTATGTCTGACGCAGGATGCAGCATGCTTGGGGCTGGTGCATGGGGATGACCCAGAAAGATGTTCTGGGGAGGGAGGTGGGAGGGGGGTTCATGTTTGGGAATGCATGTAAGAATTAAAGATTTTAAAATTTAAAAAATAAAAAACTAAAATTAAAAAAAAAAAGAAAAAAAAAAGAAAAAAAAAGGTAATTGAATAACACTTAAATGTTCAACACAATATCAAATTACCAATGGCATTTTTCACAGAACTAGAAAAAAATCTAAAATTTTGTACTGAGACACAAAAGGCCCTGAATAGTCAACTGGAGGAGTCAGGCTCTCTGACTCCAGACTACACTACAAAGCTACAGTAATCAAAACACTATAGTACTGGCCCAGAAGCAGAAATCAGATCATTGGAACAGGATAGAAACCCCAGAAATAAACCTACACACTTATGGTTAATTAAATTACAACAAAGGAGGTAATACTATACAGTGGAGGAAAGATGGTCTCTTCAATAAATGCTGCTGGGAAAACTGGATAGCTATATATAAAAATATGAAATTAGAAAATTCTTTAAAACCATACACAAAAATAAACTCAAAATGGATTAAAGACCTAAGTGTAAGGCAAGATACTATAAAACTCATGGAGGAAACACAGGTGAAACACTGACAAAATCTCAGCAATATCTTTACCGAGCTGTCTCCTCTAGTAGAGTGAGTTCACTTTCATTTTTCACTTTCATGTATTGGAGAAGGAAATGGCAACCCACTCCAGTGTTCTTGCCTGGAGAATCCCAGGGACAGAGGAGCCTGTTGGGCTGCCGTCCATAGGGTCGCACAGAGTCAGACACGACTGACCTGACTTTGCAGCAGCAGCAGCTCCTATAGTAATGGAAATAAGAATAAAAATAATCAAATATGACCTAATTAAACTCAAAAGCTTTAGCACAACAGAAGAAACCATAGACAAAACAAAAAGACAACCCACAAAATGGAAGAAAATATTTTCAAACAATGCAACCTACAAGGGATTAGTCTCCAAAATGTATAGTTTGTGTGACTCAAAATCAAAAAAAGCAACTTCATCAAAAAATGAACAGAAGAACCAAATAGTCGTTTCTCCAGAGAAGACATACAAATGGCCAAGAGACACATGAAAAGATGCTCAACTTTTTGCTAATTATTAGACTAATGCAAATCAAAACTACAATGAGCTATCACCTCACACCAATCAGAATGACCATCATCAAAAAATCTATAAACAATAAATGCTATGGAGGGTTTGGAGAAGAGGGAACCCTCCTACACTGTTGGTAGGAATGTAAATTGCTCCAGTATGGAGGTTCCTTAAGAATCTAGACTATCACGTGATCCAGCATTCACACTCTCGTGCATATGTCTGGAGAAGAACATGGTTTAAAAGTAAGCACACACCCAAATTTTCACTGCAGCACTAATTACAATAACCAAGACATGGAAGCAACCTAAATGTTCATTGACAGAGGCATGGATAAAGAAGATGTGGTATATACATACAATGGAATATTACTCAGTCATTAAAAAGAAAGAAATAATGCCATTTGCAGCAATACGTATGGACCTGGAGATTATCATAGTAAGTGACGTACGTCTGATAGAGAAAGACAAATATCATTTGACATCCCTTATATGTGGAATCTTTACCAGAAGGAGATATAAATGAACTTATTTATAAAACAGAAACAGACTTAAAGAATGAACTTATGATTCCCAGGGAGGCAGGGTAGAGAGAAGGATAGATTGGGAATTTGGAATTGACGTATACTCACTGCTACATTTATAAAGATAACCAACAAGGACCTACGGTGCAGCACAGGGAGCATTGCTCAATATGCTGAATAAACTAAATGGGAAAAGAATTTGAAAAAGAATAGATATATGTATATGTATAACTGAATCATTTTGCTGTAGACCTAAAACTAAAATAGTACTATTAATCACTTATGCTCCAATATAATATAAAAATAAAAAATTAATTCTATTAATAAACTGAATTGTACCTACTAACATAGACTTAAAAATATTTTTAAAACATACCTAAAACTACAAGGAAATTTAATAACTAATTTCTCTCTTATAATTGATAGATGATGGGAAAACTAAATCAGTAAAGATTTGAAGCCAGTTTCATAGATTAATGAACCCATTTTTTTCTTTTTAAGGATAATATTGGCTTTCACTTTTTTGGCATACAATTCTTCAGCAAAATGATAACAGAAATGAAGAACTTTATGCCAAAAAATTGAAAACCAGTAAAACTGATAAATTACTAAGAAAACACAAACTACAAAAATCAACCTATGAGGAAATAGAAAAAGAGAATTACAAAAATTGAAGAAATTGAATTACTAAATCAGTATCCCCCAAAATGAAAACAACAGGCTTTCTACAGGAAAGCTTTTTCCAACATTCAAAGAATAGATCATTATAAACATAGACACATTCTTTTAAGAGTGACAAACAGGAAAATCTCACCAACTCATTGTATGAGCAATACCTCATTATATTAACTACATTTGCGATGTGAAAATAAATAAGGAAAGTATAAAAACAGAGTCTCCCAGGCTAATCTAAGTAACATGCAAAAATATAAAAATTCTAGGCAAAACATTAGCATCAAATATAGCAATGTATAAAAAACAAAAAATGTAAAAAATAAATGCAAAAAAAGAGTAAAAAAAATCTTAATGACCCAGATAATCACAATGGTGTGATCACTCACCTGGAGTCAGACATCCTGGAGTGCAAAGTGAAGTAGGCCTTAGG
Source organism: Ovis canadensis (assembly GCF_042477335.2). Lineage (NCBI taxonomy): Eukaryota > Metazoa > Chordata > Mammalia > Artiodactyla > Bovidae > Ovis > Ovis canadensis. Next base: position 76,779,551 of record NC_091251.1, read on the forward strand.
AAGCATCACTACGGACAAAGCTAGCGGAGGTGATAGAATCCCAGCTGAGCTATTTCAAAATTCTAAAAGACGATGCTGTGAAAGTGCTGCAACCATTATGCCAGCAAATTTGGAAAACTCAGTAGTGGCCACAGGACTGGAAAAGGTCAGTTTTCATTCCAATCCCAAAGAAAGGCAATGCCAAAGAATGCTCAAACTACCCTACAATTGCACTCATCTCATATGCTAGTAAAGAAATGCTCAAAATTCTCCAAGCTAGGCTTTAGCTGTATGTGAGCCAAGAAATTCCAGATGTTCAAGCTGAATTCAGAAAAGGCAGAGGAACCAGAGATCAAATTGCCAACATCTGTTGGGTCACAGAAAAAGCAAGAGAATTCCAGAAAAACATCTACTTCTGCTTCACTGACTACGCTAAAGCCTGTTATTGTGCGGATCACAACAAACTGTGGAAAATTCTTCAAGAGATGGGAATGCCAGACCACCTGACCTGCCTCCTGAGAAATCTGTATGCAGGTCAAGAAGCAACAGTTAGAACTGGACATGGAACAATGGACTGGTTCCAAATTGGAAAAGGAGTACATCAAGGCTGTATATTGTCACCCTGCTTATTTAACTTATTGCTGGACTGGATGAAGCACAAGCTGAAATCAAGATTGCCGGGAGAAATATCAATAACCTCAGATATGCAGATGACACCACCCTTATGGCAGAAAGTGAAGAGGAACTAAAGAGCCTCTTGATGAAAGTGAAAGAGGAGAGTGAAAAAGCTGGCTAAAACTCAGCATTCGAAAAACTAAGATCATGGGATCTGGTCTCATCACTTCATGAAAAATAGATGGGGAAATAATGGAAACAGTGAGAGACTTTATCTTTTGGGGCTCCAAAATCACTGCAGATGGTGACTGCAGCCATGAAATTAAAAGATGATTGCTCCTTGGAAGAAAAGTTATGACCAACCTAGATAGCATATTAAAAAGCAGAGACATTACTTTGCTGACAAAAGTCCATCTAGTCAAAGCTATGGTTTTTCCAGTAGTCATGTATGGATGTGAGAGTTTGACCATAAAGATGGCTGAATGCTGAAGAATTGATGCTTTTGAGCTGTGGTTTTGGAGAAGACTCCTGAGAGTCGCTTGAACTGCAAGGAGATCAAACCAGTCAATCCTAAAGGAAATCAATCCTAATATTCATTGGAAGGACTGATGCTGAAGCTGAAACTCCAATACTCTGGCCACCTGATCCAAAGAACTGACTCATTGGAGAAGACCCTGATGCTGGGAAAGATTGAAGGCAAGACGAGAAGTGGACGACAGAGAATGAGATGATTGGATGGCATCACCGACTTGATGGACATGAGTTTGAACAAGCTCCAGGAGTTTGTGACAGACAAGGAAACTTGGTGTGCTGCAGTCCATGGGTTGCAGGACACGGCTGAACAACTGAACTAAACTGATAAAAAGCAAAATATTTCATAAGTAGGGTTTATTCCAGACATGAAAAGTATGTTCAATATTCAAAAATGTATTAATAGAATTTACCATATAGGTAGCTTAGAAGAGGAAAAACATATGATCCAATCAATAGATGCAAAACTTTATTTGATATAATTTAGCATAGATTGGAGAAGGAAATGGTAACCCACTCCAGTACTCTTGGCTGGAAAATCTCATGGATGGAGGAACCTGGTAGGCTGCAGTCCATGGGGTTGCAAAGAGTCAGACTTGACTGAGCGACTTCACTTTCACTTTTCACTCTCCTGCATTGGAGCAGGAACTGGCAGCACTCCAGTATTCTTGCCTGGAGGATCCCAGGGACAGAGGAGCCTGGTGGGCTGCTGTCTATGGGGCTGTACTGGGTCGGACATGACTGAAGCAACTTAGCACAGCAGCATAGATTTTCATAATTCAAAAAAAAGGAATAGAATAAAATACCCTTTAACTGATAAAGAACATCTGCAACAAATTACATACTTAATTGTGAATATTAAATCTTTCAAAACCAATGCAAGTATACTCACTCTCACTTCATAAACTCAGTGATTCAGTGGAAAACCTAGACAGTATAACATGACAAGAAAAAGGAATAAAGGAATGGAATTGGAAAGAAATAAAAAGAAAAAAGACCAGTATTATCTGTAGATGACATGATAGTCTACTTGGAAAATCCAAAAATAATCCATGTAACTTATGAAAATTAATTATAAAGTTTAGTAGATTTTCTAGATACGAAATCAACATCAACTGTATTTCCAGACACCAGCAACAAATGGAGAAGAAATGTTATTTTCTAAAATGTGATTTACTATAGCAACAAAAATGATAAATCCTGCATAGGAATAAATCAACCAAATTATATTCAAGAACTTTACGGAGAAAACCATAAAATGTTTTGAAATACATTAAATGAATTCTATGTGAATTAAAAGACATTTTATTTTCATGACATGAAATACCTTCTATCAACAGATCTGCTCTCTCTTCTCCTCCCATGGAAGCACATATCAGCAGATTTCAGTCATGGGCTAGAAGGAGAGAAAGCCATAGATAAAATGGCTTCCTTTACTTTTTGGGGACAGCAGAAGTTTTGATAGACGTTCTCATTTCATGGGCCAAGGAACTTAGTGAGGGAAAACATTTTCCCTCTGCTGATAATATTCTGACTGACCCACCTGGAACTTAATTACTTGTTTTTCTTTCTCTCCCTCACAGTTAATCTATTTAACCTGGGGCTACTCAAAGTGTGAGTCACAGACCAGAAGCATCAAGAACACCTTAAATCTTGTTAGAAATACAAAATCCTGGACCTACCCCCAGAATCCTAGACTTAGTGGATCAGAATATGCATTTTAATCAGATCCCTGGCATATTAAAGTTTGAGAAGCATTCTCTAGGAAACAGTCAGATCAGGCCAGTCTACTTGGCATGATGCTCCCAATCCTTTCATCAATGAGGCTCCTATACTGTCCAATACAGAAGCCACTAACCAACTGTAGCTATTAAAACATCTGAAACGTGCAGTCAGCATAAAACACACAATAGGGGAGTGCCCTGGCAGTCCAGCGGTCAAGACTCTGTGCTACCACTGCCATGACTCTGGGCTGAATGCCTGGTTAGGGAACTGAGATTCCACAAGCCGCCATATGGCATGGCCAAAAATAAAAAAGGAAATAACACAGACGCAAAACAGATTTCAAAAACAACACACAAAAGCAAAATTTAAAGTATATCATCGTTCATGTCAACTATATATTGAAATGATAATATTCTAGAGATACTGGGTTAAATAATGTTATTGAAATTGTTTCTCCTTACTTTTTTTATTATGGCTACCAGAAATTTTTAACTGCCCATGTGACTTGTATCATGGCTTAACATCATACTTTTACTGGCCAGCACTGCTCTAGAGCCTGTCTTCTGCCACCCCAGTCGAAATTTCATGACTCATACACTCATCCCCATGCTAATTAGCATCCCGGCTACAATTTCATGATATTCACTTTGATATAACTAACCATTCTCTAGTCTAAGAATGTGATGCTGGAGAAGACCCTTGAGAGTCCCTTGCACAGTGAGGACAACAAACCAGCTAATCCTAAAGGAAATAAACCCTGAATAGCCATTGGAAGGACTGATGCTGAAGCTGAAGCTCCAATACTTTGGGCACCTGATGCAAAAAGTCGACTCATTTGAAAAGACCCTGATGCTTGGAAAGACTGAGGGCAGGAGGAGAAGGGGATGACAAAGGATAAGATGGTTGGGTGGCATCACTAACTCAAGGGATATGAGTTTGAGCAGACTCCAGGAGATGAAGAAGGATGGGGAAGCCTGGCATGCTGCAGTCCATGAAGTCACAAAGAGCTGGATGCAACTTAGTGACTCAACAACAACAACAACTAGTCTAAAAGCCTGCACTGTACCTTATTCTTAGTTATTTTCAGCTTTATTAGGGTATAATCAACAAATAAAATTGTAAGATATTTAAAGCATACAATGATGATTTGATACACATGTATGTTGCAAAAGGGATCCCCCAAATTAACACATTCATCACCTCACATATTCACTTTTTTAGTGAGAACATTTAAGGTCTACTCTCTTAGCAAATTTTATTAATTTCAGTTATGTAATACAGTGTTTTCAACTACAGTCACCATGCTATAAATCAGGCATTTTATTTTAGAGTTTTATTTCTAACTCCTAGGGCTATGTCTGAATTTTGAGGATCTCAACAGTTGTGTCCAATAAGGACTTTGATGCCAAAGGACAGATCAAGCTTTATAAAAAAAAAAAAAAAAAAAAAACAAAGAAACACCTGGGCTCCTGTAAAGAAATAGTAGAGACATAATCCATAAGCATCTGCATTTTGAGGTAAATGCTGCCTGCATATTTGTATGCACACATTTGTTTTTAAATGTTTGGCCATCTGATTGTAACCTGAGGAATCTTGGTTAAACATTTCTTTATGCAAAACAAAGAATGTTGAGTAGTTAAATATTTTACCTCTGAGACTAAAATGGGGTTATTCTTTCCTCCCCCTTGAATGTTTAAGGTGGAAAACCAAGTGTAAATATTCAAAAGATTTTGTCATGAAAATCTCATCATCTATGAAAGAATAGTGGTAACTAACACCTTTGAATGCTAAATTAACTCAATAAACATGTACTATGAATCTTCTATTATGTACAAATGAGTCACCATTCTTTGCTGAGTGGGTATGAAGAGATTTCAGGTAATACAGAGGCAATGGAAGGGCAGTCCATCTCTTTTCTTAAGCATCTTACAGCTTAGCTGAGGGAAATGGAGCATACAAAGGGAAGCAGACTAAATGGAAATTTACACAACAGAAAAGTAACCTATAAACACTGAGCTCCTGTTATAGGTAGAGCACACACCAGATAACTCATATGAACATGCTGAACACACGTGCTCTCAACATCAATTCAAGTGCTAGTGGCTCAAAGAGGATCAGATTAGCTTGGCTACTCAAAGGGTTAAGGAATTGTTTACAAAAGCAGGAAGCCAGGAGAGGGCAACCATGTGCCTGGCAGCAAGGCAGATGCCAGAACCTTCAGGTAGCACTGTAGTCCTCTCCTTCCACTAGAGAAGGTAGGGGAGGGGAGAAAGCATGGGAAGGGAATCAGTCATCTCAAGTCGACCTGTAGACTTCTGGTTTGTGGACCACCTGTGGGACAATCACCTGGAGAATGTGTGATAAATACCTATTTCTCTGACATACTCGAGTCATTACTTCAGAACCTTTGAGGGTGAACTTCAGAAATGTGTACTTTGTGCAGTGCAGGGGAGTTTCATGCATACGGAAGTTTCTGGGCCACTCACTGGATGAAAACAAGGGTGTCAGGCTGATTCTGACCTGAGTTCCAGGACTGTCTCCACAGCTTTGTGATGTTGCCCTCTCCTTGTGCACAACTTAAGCCTCAGTTTCCCCATCTGTCAAATGAAAACACTAAATGTCTGCCTATAGTCTTGTTGTGAGGTTCAAATGATTAACAATCGAAGCTCAGGCATATAGTGAGCACTCAATAAATGCAACAGAAATTATTAAAAACTCATGAAGAATTCACTGATAGTCAATGATAACATAGTATTTAACTAAAATTTTGTTAAGAGGGTAAATCTCACAATAAGTGTTCTTTCCATAAGAAAAGAAATTCACCAAATGTGAACAGGTGAAGGGGAAGCAAAGAAGAGATGAAATAGAGAAAACTTCCAAAAGAGCAGAGTCAGCAGTCCAAGCAGGAGGCAGGTCCTAAGGACGTGTTTTTATCACTTACTGACAACTGTCTGTGTGTCTGGCCACTCCACTTTCACATTAACTTAAAAGACCCTTATGATCACCCTTTGAAGTTGGTAACCAGCAGCACTTTAACTGAATGTCCATGAGGTTACAGATCCCAGGTCCCAGGCAAAGCCACACAAGCTGGTAAGTCACACAACACAAATTAGGCAACAAATCTGTGATAGTCATACTGGCAGAATCCAACCTGTCAGGCACCCAGCATGCCTTCCATGGACAGAGATGAGTCAGAACAGTGTAAGACATGCCCTGGAGTGAAGCCAAGTTCTGAGACCAGAGTGCACATGGATATCTGGGCTCATGAATGTGGGGTCACCAATGAAGTTCTATCATCTGTTTTCCTAAGGATCTTTCCTATTATCCCAAGCTATTATTAACAACCATAGAGGCAAAGATAGTAGATATTTCCTGCCCAATCTATAAATATGGAAAAATCTAAATCACTGTTCTGTTACTCTGCAGTTACGATTTGCTATTAGTGGTAAATGAAAACACCATCTTCTACAGTATTCTTGATACAGGTGAGTTGGGTTAAAAATCCAAGTATAGCAAACATAGCTCTGAAAGGATCATAGTCTGCCTGGGAAGGAGATCAGAATAGATATGTGTATCCATTTCTTCTTCCATATGAGCACCCTGATTTTCATTTGGGTACCACTTTTCCCCCACTTAAACCCTTGTGTTTCTGATAGGACTGACCCCTATTGCCAGGTTCCAAGAATAGACGCATGACCTATGCTTGCCCAATTAGCATATTCAATGGCTCTGGTGACAATTATTGGCTCAAGGGTGGCAAGTTATCTGAATTAGTGCAATCAAGAGCTGGTCTGAGAGTCTGCACTGGAATATCAGAAAGGCCTCCTATTGGGATTGGCTAAAATTTCCAGGGCACGCTTCACGGAGGAAGTTAGCTGCATTATTTTCACCTCTGGATCCTGCCTAGTAGTAGAGAACCCGCCTGCCAATGCAGGAGACATAAGAGACATGAGTTCAATCCTTGGGTCAAAAAGATCCTCAGGAGTAGGGCACAGCAACCCACTACAGTATTCTTGCCGAGAACCCCCATAGACAGGGGAACCCGGTGGGCTGTAGTCCATGAGGTCATAAAGAGTCGGACACGACTAAAGTGACTGAGCACTGGATCTTGCCAGGCCAAAATCTCCAGCCTACCTACTCTTTTCAGGTATGTGAGTCAATGATTTTTTTTTTTTTTGGCCTGAGCTTGTTTAAATTAGGATTTTCATCACTTCAGAAGAGCCACATTTAACTCAAAGGCCATCAATCTTGTGACCAGCTTACACGTCAACATGAACTAATTGTGTGAGCGCATGTGGACTGTGTGAGCTGGGGTGAGAAGAAGAAGACTGGTCCTCAGCCCGCAGGCAGGACTAATGATATGAAGGAGGTAGAGCCTGAAAAACAGCAGCTAAGTGAAACTGAACACCATACAGGTGAGGTTCCTTAGAAGAAAAGCTGGAACGCGCATCCCCACTCTCTGAAAAATCGAAAAAAATTTAAATATGAGATCAGAAGCTTATTTCCTAAGTCATGGGGGAAGGCGATGTGGGAGGGGTCACATTCTTAAAAGAGACAAGGAGACTAAAACAGGAACAGAAAAGGACAAAGCATTTCAATGTACGGCATATTGGGGACAATTTTAAACAGGAAGAGGCATTAAAACCTAGGATTTTGCCTCAATAGTTGAGTTAGGAACTTAATTCAGTTATTTGTCAGACAAGCTTAGGAAATCTATCTGTACTTATTATTATCAGCAAACGTTTTACTTGTGTTAGGAGAGCTGGGAAAATAGCACAAAATTCATAGTGCTTGAATTCATAATCAAGACTCCATGCTGATAGACAAAAGTGTAAACGATTTAAGCATATAATTCCATTTTAATACAAAAAATTAAAAATTAACCTGCAAAGAAATTGTCTCTGTCCCCATAAGTGGATTTTATAATTTTACCTGATGCAGTACTACCTTCTTTTAATTTTCTTCATGAGAAGCAATTAACAGATTATATAATTCCATGCACTTCTGTAGATACCACACAATTAAATAAAAATAGAGAAAATACGGGAAGAGTGAGAGGCACGAGCCATTTAAGTTAATCCTTCCCAACCAGGAGTCAGATTCAAGGCCTAATTGTAGCTGGATGACTTGAAATGACTTATTTAGATCTGAAGGACAAGGACTTAACTACAACAGAATATACACAGGAAAATATGTTGAAATAACCGAGATAATATAAAGAACTCAGATAATTAGGATGGAAAATGGAAAATTAGCACAGTGATGAAATTTCATCATATCTCATTCAAATCCTTAAACTCCAGCTATATTTACCTTGTAAATTTAGGAATGACTTTACACGACATAATGACTTTACACACACTTCCCTGGTGGCTCAGAGGTTAAAGCGTCTGCCTCCAATGCGGGAGACCCGGGTTCAATCCCTGGGTTGGGAAGATCCCCTGGAGAAGGAAATGGCAACCCACTCCAGTACTCTTGCCTGGAGAATCCCATGGAGGGAGAAGCCTGGTGGGCTACAGTGGGGTGGGGTCGCAAAGAGTCGGACACAACTGAACGACTTCACTTTCACTTTACACAACATAAGTTCCATGTATAATCATTCTAAGTGACTGTATTAGCTACTGTGGTGTTATTTACACAAATTAAGAATTGGGTATCAGTATGGTGTTTCCCACTGGCTAATGTAGGATAGACCACATGTGTTTTCCTCTCTGGTCATTTCCCCTGGTCATTGATTCCAGCACCTTTTATCTGTGCCCCTTGAAGCCTTGTACATACTGTCTTAAGATCAGTTGTTTACACTCTCCATGCTTCCTTGGACTGTAAACCCACCCAGAGCTGAAACCACCTCTTGTTCATTACTGCTCATGCTGCTTTGCTGCTGCTGCTGCCAAGTCGTTTCAGTCGTGTCTGACTCTGTGGGACCCCATAGGCGGCAGCCCACCAGGCTCCCCCATCCCTGGGATTCTCCAGGCAAGAACACTGGAGTGGGCTGCCATTTCCTTCTCCAATGCATGAAAGTGAAAAGTGAAAGTGAAGTCGTTCAGTCGTGTCTGACTCCTAGCGACCCCATGGACTGCAGCCCACCAGGCTCCTCTGTCCCTGGGATTTTCCAGGCAAGAGTACTGGAGTGGGGTGCCATTGCCTTCTCTGTCATGCTGCTCTAGTTCAATGCTAAACTAAAGGTGCTTTGGCAGTATTAGACTAATGCCTCCCTTTTAATTCGTGATAAAGTTTGGTATTTTTTGCCGAGTTAAAGCAAGAATTTTAAAACTAGGCTAGCAATGAAGGTTTGGTACACTAACATTAGGAATATACCTGTAAATCATTTTTATATACAATTACTAAAACTCAAGACAAGATGAACAGATTCTCTTCAGAAATGAATAAAACCAGGATTAGATAAAGAAATGTTGATATTATACAAGGGTTTGTTAGGAATCCATATGCATTTTGCTTTATTTTACATATGCTTTTTAAATGATAATTAATAATTACAGTATTTTGATACTATTTTACTGCTATTAGTACTACAGTAGTTAGTACTATCTCAACAATAGTAGTAATTTAATTTTAAAAAAATTTTTATAAAATAAATGAAATGGTATTTTGATTTCAATACATCTGGTCACAAGGAAATCTATGGAAGACCAGGAGACTTTAAAACCATGTACTACAACACAGAGAGACGTTTATCTGAATCGAAAGCACAAACAGAAACAACATCCTCCTCAAATCTTCTGGTGTAAAACAGCCCAAAAAAGTGATGAAAAATCATTAATTTCAGCCTACATGACACGGGTACACCTGTATATTCAATCCCAACCTTAAGTCTATATTTCAGGCTTTAAACCCAACCGATCCAAGACATCCCACATGGATGCTCCATAATAAACTGACTCCATCACATAGGGTAGCAGACTCGGGTGCGAGAATGCCTGAGTTCAACCAGCAAGCTGCTTAAGCTCCATGTGCCTCAACTGTGCCATCTACCAACTGTGATTAATAAAATGTTTTACTTCACAGAACTGATGTGAAGGTTAAAATAGCGTCAGGCACATATGCAATGCTATGTAAGTGTTTACAGTCTTTGGGGAAGCCATCGGTAATTCCTACCTACCTATCTACCTTCCCGTGGCTCACCACCCTCCTGCTTTCATTTCCTTCCAAATGCCAAGGTCTTTCTTGCTTTTCTTAGTTGTTCTGTCTTTTCCTTCTATTTTTATGCCCAGAGGCCACCGCAGACTTTCTGGAGTGATAAAATTTTGTACAACATCCAAGTTTTTCCTACAGTGGCTTCCATCTTAGAGTTTAAGGAGAGAGCAGGAGGCTATCAACATAGCAAGTGCTATCCTTGAATAGCATTAATCTAAATGCCATAAGAAATGCAAGAGTCACAGAAACCATACAGTCGTAGATCTCCACTCATTGCCCGGTATATGCTGGGACAGGCTCTTAACCTCCTACACAGCACTGTTCTCTCTAAGACATGGGTAAAAGGCCGTACCCATTGTCTAAAGTTCTTAAAAGAATTTCACAAGGTTATGAATGTAGATCAAATTCCCAACATCTGCTGGATCATGGAAAAAGCAAGAGAGTTCCAGAAAAACATCTATTTCTGCTTTATTGACTATGCCAAAGCCTTTGACTGTGTGGATCACAATAAACTGGAAAATTCTGAGAGAGATGGGAATACCAGACCACCTGACCTGCCTCTTGAGAAATCTGTATGCAGATCAGGAAGCAACAGTTAGAACTGGACATGGAACAACAGACTGGTTCCGATTAGGAAAAGGAGTATGTCAAGGCTGTATATAGTCACCCTGCTTATTTAACTTCTATGCAGAGTACATCATGAGAAACGCTGGACTGGAAGAAACACAAGCTGGAATCAAGATTGCTGGGAGAAATATCAATAACCTCAGATATGCAGATGATATCACCCTTATGGCAGAAAGTGAAGAGGAACTAAAAAGCCTCTTGATGAAAGTGAAAGAGGAGAGTGAAACACTTGGCTTAAAGCTCAACATTCAGAAAACGAAGATCATGGCATGCAGTCCCATCACTACATGGGAAATAGATGGGGAAACAGTGGAAACAGCATCAGACTTTATTTTGGGGGGCTTCAAAATCACTGCAGATGGTGATTGCAGCCATGAAATTAAAAAACGCTTACTCCTTGGAAGGAAAGTTATGACCAACCTAGATAGCATATTCAAAAGCAGAGACATTGTGTGTTATTATCAATACTATTATTATTAATTGCTATTATTTTGCCCACAGGATGAGGACTAGAGTTCAAGTACATCATCTTTCAGTTAAATGTAGGTCTTCATCTAGATAAGCATGATTCATTCTGATTGTCATAGTTAATTAGTTTGCTTCCAGTCCTGTGTGAAACAATGAAAAATTACACCAGCTGTAAAGACAGTTTCTAGGTGCTATGCTGTCATAGAGCTGGACTCTGTCACCCTAGACAGCTTAATAAAGGCAGTCATTTGGTAATACAATTGGAATGTGTCAGATATGTTTTCTTTTCTTAAAAATTTCCTCATACCTGACAGACCGAAAAAAAAGTACCTCAAGAAAAACAATAATGAAAGAAGGGAAGCAAAAAATATCTGAAGGCTTACTATGTGCCAGACACCAAGGGAAAAAAAAAGTCCAGCACAGCTTTCATAGCCCAAGAGTCAAGATCAGAGGTATGTGGCAGAACCTTCCCAAGGTCAAGGCAAAGTTGCAGAAACTGTGGCCCATTTTAAATGTTTTAGATTTAACAAATCAATGTCTATATGAGGAAGAAAAATCCAATGCATTATAATTATACTAGGCACAAGATAATTCTTTTTTAGTATCAATTCAAAGTGCATCCCGGGGCATGTGGTCTGATTGTGGATAAAGGTGTGTGATGAAAATCTGCTTTTCGTCCAGCATGTCCCAGTGATTATAGGTACAACCTCACTTGGAGAGGACATCAAAGGCCTAATTTGCATGTGTGAGACCTGAGCCAGCAGCGCTCAGCCCCACCCTGGGATGCTGCTGCTGCTGCTGCTGCTGCTGCTGCTGCTGCTGCTGCTGCTGCTAAGTCGCTCCAGTCATGTCCGACTCTGTGCGACCCCATAGACAGGAGCCCACCAGGCTCTGTCATCCCTGGGATGGGCTTGATTCAAAGCTGGGCATTTGGACCCAACACTTTGATGCAGCCATTTGATGTCAGACCACCTTGTTAACATGTAAAATCACCATCTTTTCAAAATCATAAAAGCAGTATTCCTACTAACATTGGATTCGGGTATTATTGGGCCTACATCTTACATATGAAGGAAAAAGAATAAATGTGTTATGAAAATTAGTGTTGTTTAGAATGAGTTAAAAACATATAGCAAATTACAAGTTTGGGAAAGCTGCAAAGGCAAAATTAAAATAAAAGCAGAAAAATAACCATTTTTTCTTAACTACTTAACAGACTTCTACGGAACTCCTTCCTCTTTTTTGAATATATACTTCTTGATCATCCCTTCATATGCCAATGACTTTGCAATATCAGTCCTTAGAGACAACAGGCTTCCCAGGTGGCACCAGTGGTAAAGAACCTGCCTGCCAATGCAGAAGACACAGAAGATATGAGCTCGATCCTTGGGTTGGGAAGATCCCCTGGAGAAGGAAATGGCAACCCACACCAGTATTCTTGCCTGGAAAATGCTATAGACAGGTGGGATACAGTCCATGAGGTCGCAAAGAGTCAGACACAACTGAGTTGCACACACAAAGAGAACAGAAAAATAATTCTTCCAGCATCACTGATCTAAATTTGTTTTTAATTTCTGACTCTTTAGAAAAGTTGCTGATAGTTACTGATAGTTTAGCATCACAGTTTGCTACTAGAAAATACATATATTCTTAGGTTTGTTGTCAAATATAGGAAAACTTCCACCAAGTTTCTTTCATATATGAGTGTAAAATTTCAGGGCATCTTAAGGTTTTTTTGTGCCATGAACAATCTTAAAAGCTCTTTGAATGAACAGAACTTAATAACTCTTCAACAAAACTTGTTGTAATGATACATTACAACAATGTAATTGTTGCTGATGTCAGTGTTTCATTTTAAGTAAGTTAGAAATGTAAATATTTCCCCAATATATCCACATAATTCAGTGATATATTGAGATATACAAAACATGTAACTTCACAAAGATATACAGTACTGTAAATTTTGTGTACCACTGCATATGTATGTCCCACAAATACAGTAATTCTGATAAAAATTCCCTTTTGAGAGATTTTTAAAATATTTCTAAATGTCTCAAATACATTACTGGCAACAAAGAACTTCTGTTTTGATGAAGCTTTGATGAAAACTAAATGATTCACTTTCAATTGTGCATGCTAGATGACTAGAAGAATTTTCCACAGACTGGCTTCTGGTTCCATGTATTCAAACCATGTTTTCCTCTTCACCACCCACATCCTTTCACTGCTAGGAGCTATAGCTCATTCTCCTGTTTCCATGCCAACTCTGGGCTTACACTTTTGTGTCACAATGTTGGTGACTCAAAGCAATAGATGAATGGATGACAGGAGTGAACCTAGAAATAATTTACACCAAATCAGTTAGCTGAACAGCTCTACGTGGATATAACTGCTAATAATGTAAAAATAACTCTCTGACCTAAACAAAAGGATCTCTAACTCAACTTTTCTTTAGCCTGTTCTCCAAAAGGCCTGTGATAACTCCAACATGAGAAAAAGTAGGAGGTAGGACAAAAAAGCGGAGAAGGTAATGGCAAGCCACTCCAGTACTCTTGCCTAGAAAATCTCATGGACGGAGGAGCTTGGTAGGCCTCAGTCCATGGGGTCGCTACTAGTCGGACATGACTGAGCGACTTCACTTTCACTTTTCACTTTCACGCATTGGAGAAGGAAACGGCAACCCACTCCAGTGTTCTTGCCTGAAGAATCCCAGGGACAGGGGAGCCTGGTGGGCTGCCTCCCATGGGGTCACACAGATTCAGACACGACTGAGGCGACTTAGCAGCAGCAGCAGCAGGACAAAAAACAATGCAGCCTTCATTAGTTCAAGTCAATTCAGTTCAGTCACTCAGTTGTGTCTGACTCTTTGGGACCCCACAGACTGTAGCATGCCAAGCCTCCCTGTCCATCACCAACTCCCAGAGTTTACTTAAACTCATATCCATTGAGTCGGTGACGCCATCCAACCATCTCATCCTCTGTCGTCCCCTTCTCTTCCCACCTTCAATCTTTCCCAGCATCAGGGTACTGCATCAACTGAAGTTAAAATAAAATGACTATATCTACATATTACAAGTACCCTCCCAGAGCTTGAAGTTTATAATTCAACATTTTGCAATGAATCTGCCTTAACCCTGACTTATACTCCACCCCTAACCTTAAACTTGATCATGGAGAATTTTCCTCTTTCTGTATTATTTAAATATAGAATATATTATTTTGCATAAATAAACTTTAATTTTGAAGTCAGAAGATCAGCATGAATCTACTACCTCAGGTAGTATAGGTTGGAGACGAAGTCTAGTTCAAAGAGGAGATAAATCTGATTTATGGGGTCATTCATCTGGGTCAGTAAAGGAAAGTAGGAAGGGGTGCTGGTGAGTTAGAGGGGAGGCAGGCAAATGGGACACTGTCAAAGTCAACGCGAGGGAATGTTTCAAGAAGAGAGCACGTAAGTGAGTTGAAAGCTGTATTTAATTTCGGCAAGGCCTGGGACTCCCTCTTTGGGCCTTTCCCATGGTAAGTCTCTACTTTGGCAAGATAGCTTTGAGCAAGAAATTATTATTTAAAATCAAATTATAGGAGACTCAAAAGTCTAGTTTTTTAGGATTTAGAAAATAATTACCATCTCAATTCAGATCCTGAACATAAATGATAACATTCCCTGTACACATGCACTCATGACTTCTAGCTCTTAGACATCTATTACATTCACCAATTTGTGGGTTTACACTTGGCAAGGATCACCACTCTTTTCGGGTTAGTAGCATTCTTCCTGTTGCCAAGCCTACTCAGGGCAAAACAAACAGAGTCATCGTTCAAGACACGTGTCCTACTGTAATGCATAAAGACTTTTGTCACGAGCACAGTGTCTATACCATTTTGTTCTGTTTCTTTACATGTGTGTCTCCTCCTGATTACCTTGAGGGCAGGTAATAGTCTCCTATGAGCTTGTCCCCCCAGTACCCACCACAGTGCTCACCACTCGATATGTACTGAATAAATGTTTGCTGAATGAATAGAAAGTTGCATAATTTTTCTGTAAGTTCATGAATAGCCAATCTGGAAATTCCATCTCTAAGTATTCTTTCATCATAGACTATAAAATATTGTTTAAATAAAGGATGTGGTTTATCCATGTTTAAGTTTTAGGTCAATTTTCTACGGAGTTAGTAAAATCTCATTCCAATACAAATTATTTAATCCCTTGGTGCCTTGGGTTTTCTGCCTATAAAATAAGAACAGCCATGCTGATTTCCTTGGGAGCTATAGTGAAGGTTGTCAAAATCAGAGCTCTATTTCCCCATAAGGGGTACTCCTTAAATCTGAAGACCAATTGATAATCATGTCTGTCTTGTTCTCTAAGTGGTTACGTCAGAGCCTCTGAGAGAGCAACACATAAGTTCTCCAGGTCTGTTGACATTGGCTCCTGGAGCAGCTGCTAAAGGCTCAATCTTGTGACCAGTAAAAGACCCCTGGTGCTAGGAGCTGGGTTAATCATGGCACTCTTTGCCATGGGGGTGATATTTTGTAGGGATCCAATCCTCCCTGGTCTGGACTCTGAGCAAATGTAGTATTAGTGGCCTCAAGGCAGACCTAGAGTAGCTGCAGCAAAGGTAGTCAATCCTGTCTTTAAGGTCATATTAGACTTGGATTCATTTGTTCAGAATTAATCTTCACTACAGTTCAAGTCTGCTGTTTGGTTGATTTAAGGGTCTCTTGGTGAAAAATCTATCAGTTGAGAGATTATCTTAACCAAGGGCAATCATTCAGACTGCAATTTAAATAAGAAAATGTAGTTTCATTTATTATAAGTCCACTTGGTCTTCCCTGGTGGCTCTGAGGTAAAGAATCTGCCTGCTGACACAGGAGACAGGGGTTTGATCCCTGGGTCAGGAAGATTCCCTGGAGAAGGAAATGGCAACCTACTCCATTCTTGCCTGGGAAATCCCATGGACAGAGGAGCCTGGCAGGCTACTGTCCATGGGGTCTCAAAAGAATCAGACAGGACTTAATGACTAAACAACAACACAATAGATTCATTTGTTACAGAATACCCCCATTAATTGAGTTCTGCTCATATGCCAAGTTTCTGAAGTGACTTGCAGTGTTATACATTCATGTGGGTCTTATACTATCCCATTTTACACATGCAGAGGGTGAGGCTCAGAGACATTAAACAATCTGTCCAGCATCACACAACTGGCAATAGGCAGGAACCAGATGAAATTCTCCTCTCCCTCACTCTCAGCTCAGCCTCTCTCCTACTGTTCAGTACTGTATCCTAGACACTCATCTCTCTGCAGCCTTCTCATATGCTTTTGTTTTCAAGTTAAAAATGTATCCTCAATAGGCTGAATACTTGCATTCCCACTTCAAAGGACATAGATATAGGTTTTCTTGTCATTTAAGATTATTTTGAGGCAAAAACAGACCATGTTCCTATGACATTTCTGCAAGTGCAGGGGCAAAGGGACTATGCCCAGCTAGTAAGGATGGACAATAGATCTGGCAAAACCTACTCTGCTGCAAACTTAAGGAGCAGCATAGTTGACGCCATGAATGGGAACTTTAAATGAGTACATTCCAGTAGAGAAGTATAGAGGGATCATGCTGAGAGGGCCAACATTTGGTACATGTGCTGATCACAACAGGAAAATTGGTGCCCAGGTCATGGATCCCTATATGTACAAGCCTCTCTTCTGATGACCCTAAGCAGGACTTATGGTGGGCCTTAGGGTACTGTATGATACTTGTTATTGGTGCTCCTTTTGCTGTGGACAGCTTCTGCTATTACACTGTCTATCTGATAGTTTGCATTACTCTGTCTTGAAATATTCACCATGTCATGGGAGAAAACAGGTGGGTATTAAATTGCAACTCAAAGTGGTGATGACTGTATCACAAAGACACACATGAGGTACAGTCAGAGGCAGTGAACCTACCTCTGTCTGGGAGGGCCAGGAAAGACTCCCAGAGGAGACATTAGAGCCAATTTCCTGAACAGAAAACCATGAGGAGCCTGGTCATAGAGAAAAGGATGGAGGCAAAGAAGCAACAGCCCAATCAGCCAACTGCAACTAGTTCAAGGTCTCTGAAGCACAGACTGAGAGAGAGTGAGTGGAGGGTCAAAAAGTCACTGAGGGTTTTTAAGCAGAGATGCAGCATGAACATCTTTGTTGTTTAGTGTTGTTGGCAGCTGTAAAGGCGGATTGGAAGAGAGAGGTGCTGGTTAGGAAATTACTGTAGTTGTCCAAGTTAAAAATGATGACTGTAGGCATAGTCAAGAAATACTAAGAATTAAAACTATCAAGACAAAGACTGATGGGTGAGGGGGAAAGTCAAAGAGAAGAAAGGAGGTCAAGGTGATTCCCAGGTTCTGGCTGGAGAAGATACCAGGACCATTAATGGCTTGGAGAGACAGGAAGAGTGGTGGATGTTGGTTTACACCAGGAGCTAAATTAAGTTGATCATGCCCAGGTGAGAGCATGAGCTTTGAGCAGAGACTATGATTCAAGTCCACTGCCTTCCGGAGCTCCCATCCAGTAGCCACATGATGCTGAACAACTTGGTTAGCCTCTCTCAGCCTCAATTCCCTAAGAGTAAAACTGAGATGATAATACTATGCAGCTTGTAAGGCTGACAATGAGATTAAAGGACAGGATACATATATAGGGTTTATATATACTTAGTACAGCTCTTGGTACATGGTAAGAACTCAATAATGCTAGCCATTTTTGAATCACTAACTTTTTACACAATATGCAATAGGATAAAAATGAATTTTATTCTCCTGGTCACATAAGTTTTTCTGTTAGTTTTATTTTACCAGCTTAATCTGAATTTCTGCTAAGGCATTTATGACATAACACATAAAAATTGCTCTTAAATTAACCTACAATCTGAGGACTAATCACTGGCTTCTTGATCACAAAGCCTACATAGCTTCCTGGAAAACTGACCCCTCAGCAGTTCAATTCAGTTCAGTTCAGTCACTCAGTTGTGTCTGACTCTTTGTGACCCCATGAATCGCAGCACGCCAGGCCTCCCTGTCCATCACCAACTCCCAGAGTTCACTCAGACTCAAGTCCATCGAGTCGGTGATGCCATCCAGCCATCTCATCCTCTGTCGTCCCCTTCTCCTCCTACCCCAAATCCCTCCCAGCATCAGAGTCTTTTCCAATGAGTCAACTTTTCGCATGAGGTGGCCAAAGTACTGGAGTTTCAGCTTTAGCATCATGCCTTCCAAAGAAATCCCAGGGCTGATCTCCTTCAGAATGGACTGGTTGGATCTCCTTGCAGTCCAAGGGACTCTCAAGAGTCTTCTCCAACATCACAGTTCAAAAGCATCAATTCTTCGGCACTCAGCTTTCTTTATAGTCCAACTCTCACATCCATACATGACCACTGGCAAAACCATAGCCTTGATTAGACGGAACTTTGTTGGCAAAGTAATGTCTCTGCTTTTTAATATGCTATCTAGGTTGGTCATAACTTTTCTTTCAAGGAGTAAGAGTCTTTTAATTTCATGGCTGCAGTCACCATCTGCAGTGATTTTGGAGCCCAAAAAAATAAAAGTCTGACACTGTTTCCACTGTTTCCTCATCTATTTCCCATGAAGTGATGGGACCGCATGCCATGATCTTCGTTTTCTGAATATTGAGCTTTAAGCCAACTTTTTCACTCTCCTCTTTCACTTTCATCAAGAGGCTCTTTAGTTCCTCTTCACTTTCTGCCATAAGGGTGGTGTCACCTGCATATCTGAGGTTATTGATATTTCTCCCAGCAGTCTTGATTCCAGCTTGTGCTTCTTCCAGCCCAGCATTTCTCATGATGTACCCTGCACAGACGTTAAGTAAGCAGGGTGACAATATACAGCCTTGACGTACTCCTAGGAGCCCACAAATAAGAGAAGGTTAGGCTGACCCGGCTTGAATGGTCCTAGGATCAGTCCCAATTCAATCAATACCATAATCTGACTTCATTATTTCCCTTTACGTGCGTCTCAAGTCACTTTGGGTGTGTCCAACTCTTTGAGACTCCATGGACTGTAGCCTGTCAGGCTTCTCTGTTCATATTTCTCTTTACACAGCGCTTATAAGCTCTCCCTAACAAGTGTGAGCAATGGACAAAATCGTTAGGCCATGAGGTAGATAGTGGTATCTGTAGCAACGAAAACAAGTCTTGGTACATAGCAGGGACTCAGTAAGTTATGGCTGAATAATGGGTGGATTCCTTATACCTCTCCTGCAATACAGTCTCAGGAAGCTACACCTTACCACCTGATCTCTAAACACTTCTTCCTTCCACCCAAGCCATGCCCCAGGCAGCAATACTTTGAGCATTAATTGTTCTTTATAGACCTTTTAAAGCATGCAAATGAAGTGTTTAATCTGTCAACCATAAAGTGAAGACCACAAAATAAATATGGATTGAGACCAATATTGATAAGTTTAAATTCCTCCAGGTATATACACTGATAAACTAAAATGTTTTTGCTTGTAATGATTCAGTAGTTTGACCAAGTCTGTCTGTCTGAACATGAATGTGTTCCCCCAGACAACTCAAGACAGTATGAATTAGTCGAACTTATGGGTGCCTGTGTTTTTCAAACCCATTGGAAAGAACCTAATTTAGGGATCAGTGATTTAATGAGCCTTTCAAAGCTGAAAATATATCCCACTGAGATTTAAAACAGAAAATAGGTTTAGATAGAAAAAATAAGACAAAGCTAGTTTTGTGTTTCACGGACAGAGGAATGTGCTAGAATTATTTACTGCTTTCTGGACTTTGCATTATGACTAAATTGATATTTTCCAGGTTTTTCATTAACTTAAAATGTTCTGAGGTAAACACATCATTTGCCATGATTAAATCCAAGGTGTTTCTTCAGCTTCCTTCTGAGCAGCTAAACATGAGGCTGGAAGGTAAGGGTTCTGATCAACCACTTTGTGAAAGTAGCACTAGAGAAAGTATATAGATTTCAACCAGAGGTTGGATTGACATTTTAACAGCTATGCCAAGAAGAGGTTCTACAACAGAATCACATGGTAAAACCTTCTAGGCCAAAACTTCCCTTCTCCTAAAACCAGAATTCATTCCACCTTGTCTTAAAAATTATCATAGCTTCCCCAAATTGTAAAATAACATAGAATTGGCCTGCCCACCCTCACACCTTCTGCATCAGTCCTTCATAAAATCTCTCCAAGGACAGAAACTTCTACTACCTCTCTTGATGGTTCTAAGCAAGTCCAAGTTAATAGACATACAACTTTCCAAAGTCTCTGGCATTTCAAATTTCCTTCCCAAACTGAATGAGACTGCCTGTCAGTTTTCATTAATAGCCAGTCTTTTACAACAGGTAGAAGATTAAAGATGAACAGAAAAGTCAGTTCAGTAAGCCTTTCCTTTCCCCTCCCTCCATTCTACCCCCTCAGTCTTAGAGACAGGGATACTTCTAGGGTGAGACTCCACTGGGTCCCTAAAATCCATCTGATGGCAAATAGAGAATGTCCTAAAATTGGCCCACACTTGCCACCTAGGCTAGATGCCCAGGTGGTCACCCAGCAGGGCCCTGAGTAAATTATCTGGGGTTGCTCATAAAAAACACTCAGCAGAAGAGCCCAGACAATTTTTTTAGGAAACTTTTTCTTGGATCCTGGCTAACTGATCTGACAAGCAGTTAAATTTTGAATGCTCACTTCTTGATTCACAAGCAGAGGTAGCACATGATCCACTTATTTTATATCCACATCCTTCACATCTTACATTCACCTAAGACAAAGCCAGGCCTTTGCAATTCTTGTCCAGAATGGAACATGGTCCTGAAATTCCAAGACGTTAGTAAACAGCTCTTTAAATTGCGTTGCAATTACCTTCTCTATGATTTTCAACTTCTGTCCATTCTCTGGAACAAACCATGGAACCCTTCCATACACAGTGACATTTTTCTAAGGAAGTTTTAATTCTTTGCTTGGCAATGGTGGTTGCTCCCTTTAAAGGAAAGATTGAAATTTTAAAGTATTTAGCAAACAACCAATTAATCAGAAACCTTATCTACCAGTGTCAAGTGTCACAATCAATGTTATAAAAGCGGCTTGGCTTTGGCTTTCAGTCACTTAGTCCTACTCTTCCCACCAGGCTCCTCTGTCCATGGAATTTTCCAGGCAAGAATACTGGAGTAGATCACCATTTGCTACTTCAGACGATGTTCCTGAGCCAGGGATCAAAACTGTGACTCTTGCATCTCCTGAATTGCCAGATGGATTCTTTACCACTAGCGCTACCTGGGAAGCCCCAACATTATGAGTTATGAATTCATAATGAATAATCAGCAGTAATTAATCAACTTATTCTTAAGGGATTGTTTTCGTCTGGTTCTGTTGTCCTTGTTTTGTCATGCCTCCTCTAAAGAAAATATCAATTAAGAACTAAATAATGGGGGGAAGGCATCAAAACAATGTAGTATGTGCTAGTTGCAAATGTAACCTCAGGACAGGTGGGAGTGGGCGTAAGGCACCAAGCAGTCTGCTCACTTGGCTTAGAGCGACTCCGGCCCTTTAGTATTTTATTTCATTCTCATAACAACTTTGTAAGGTGGGTTTTTACTCTCAATTTACCAAAAAAGAAACTGAGGTTTTAAGAGGTTATTTAAGTTGCCCAACATGACGCACTTGCTGTGGTAGAGCCAGGATCCACACCCAAATCTAATTCCAAGTGTGTACTCCTTGAAGTGTGTAATACTCATTCCCCCACAAAGAAATTTTCCTATTGGCTCAGATGGTACAGAGTCCACCTGCAATGCAGGAGACTCAGGTTCAATCCCTGGGACAGGAAGATCCCCTGGAGAAGGAAATAGCTACCCACTCCAGGATAGAGAATTCCATGGACAGGGCAGCCTCACAGGCTACAGTCCATTGGGTCACAAAGAGATGGAGATGTCTGAGCAACTAACATAGTACAAAGAAATCAACACGAGAGCATTACAACTTACCTTGGGATTCAATACTGTATGTGGACCACTAACATTGTGCCCTTCTGCTCTTTGTTTTATGTGCAGATCAACCAAAGAATATAATTTTTTAGGTTTAGAACATTCTTAAGTCATTGAATTGCAATTTAATTGTGTATAATTTGCAATGCCATAAATCTTTTTGTTGGGTGTTTCCAAATTGGCATGTCACCAAACTCTTATAGAATGAAAATTAATAACAAAAATGTAAAAGAGAACATGCCCTAGCAGAGAACTCTGGGGAGAGAAAAATCCTTTGGTCATTTATTTTCCAGAATATTTTAAAGCTATTAAAATCAGTGAGTCTGGGGGAGGGGTGAGAGTAAACTTGGAGAGGACAAGTTTCCTCTGCAAACCCCATTAGGAATGGCAGGATGCTCACACAGTAAACTGGCAGCTAAGGGAATCCTGGTGGTTCTCATCTGGGTCACTCAATTCAACTCTGACCAGGATTCTGCTTGGCCACCCTGTTGGTTTGCTAGCTGGCCACCTCTCAGCAGGAGATGGCTTAAATCGTGTTACTCTACCACCCATTTTTCAGGCATATCCATTTCTGCCACATTCTAGAAACAACCACAGTGGGACTTCCTTGGTGGTCCAGTAGTTAAGACTTCATCTTTCAATGCAAGGAGTGCGGGTTCAATCGCTGGTAGGGTAGCTAAGATCCCACATGCCTCTAGGCCAAAAAAACAAACAATAAAGCAGAAGCAATACTGTAACAAACTCAATGAAGACTTTCAAAATGCTTCACACACACAAAAAAAAATCTTAAAAAGAAAAACAACACAGTATTCAAGGAGGTATGTTCAAGACCCTCCTCCCATTTCCCAGTGATGGGAGACAGATCTAGTCAGCTGTCAACAAGACACTTGAGTTTTCACCTAAAAGAATAGGTGACAGAGAAATAGCATCTTCCTTGGCATGTCATGCCAGCTGTGACATTTGCCACACAGAGCTACACCTTCCTCATGAAGGACAAGGTTGTTCACCATTTTCTGATTCCAAAATTATTTCCAATATGGGTGCCTGCAATTAACCTCATTTACTGACTTCATGTGGGAAGTGTAGAGAAAGGTTCTGGTGCTCTCAACTGTAGCTAGCAAACAGCCAGGATACTGGTATACACGTATTTTCAACTTTCCTACAAGGGTAGAAAACTTGAATGCATCCTTTGTGTTTGAATCTCTTTTAAAGTTTTTAAAAGTTGAATATGAAATTAAAGGAAAAGAGCTCAACTTACAAATCTTTGCATCCAACCCTGCAGCACATCTATCTCATTTTATCTTGGCTTGAGGTCACGTTAAAAAGTATCATGAGCAAAACCAAAAGGGACCTCATACCAGTGTTACATGTGAGGCACAGTCCTGGATCCCTGCACGTTCTGGCCTCGAATGATTCTGAAAGCAATGCTATGAAATAGTATCACATGGCTTCACTGGTCTCTAGACCACTAGTGTGCCAGCACCCTCACGGGAAAAAAAAAATTATTTCTCTAGGAAACTTTGTGTTGAAGCAGTCATTTCAGGGTCTATGCCTTCTTACTTCCCTGATTCAATCTAAGCTTGCTACCACAAAAGGCTTAGTTCCTTTCTTGCCCAGAAAACAGCTGTATCAGCTTGATATAGTACACTGGATATATGGTCACTGCTGGTAACAAAGGACGCCTCTGTGCATACTGGGGGTAGAAGAGGAGGTAATGGTGTTGATTCACCTCAGAAGCTTAACATATTTCTGCTGCCATTAGGGCTCAAGTGTAAGAGGAGACTATGGAACACCATCAAAAAGAAGAAGCTACTCAGGGACTTCATCAGCAGTCCAGTGGTTAGGACTCTGTACTTCCACTGCAGGGGCATGGGTTTGATCCCTGATCAGGGAACTAAGATCCCTCATGCCATGAGGCACAGCCAAAATATTTTTTTAGAAAAAAAAAGTTACTTGGTAATTATCTATTATAAAGTAAAAGTCACTCAGTCGTGTCTGACTCTTTGCAACCCCATGTACTACAAAGTCCATGGAATTCCCCAAGCCAGAATACTGGAGTGGGTAGCCTTTCCATTCTCCAGGGAATCTTCCAACCCAGGGATCAAACCCAGGTCTCATGCATTGCAGGTGGATTCTTTACCAGCTGAGCCACAAGGGAAGAGCAATCTATTATATGTGATTTGCAAATCATTTTCAAATATCATACATTAATCAGCATTGCTTCTGGTTGTAACAGAAACCAACTCAAGCTAAATAAAGCAGATAATAATAATTGATTATGTGGATACCAAAGTATCTTACTGAGCTCAGGGCAGGAATGTAACTGGGCCCCAAGAATGAGGAAGTGGGAAGCTCTAGTCCAGGAAACCCCCCAAATCCTCTCTTTTGTCTGTATTCTAACTGCAACAGTGCTTTCTCTATGATTCAACTGCGTGGTTGAAAAAAATGTCACCAACTAAAACTTTCTGAGTTTGTCTCTTCTTTGTTTAAAAGAATGGCCAGATGAAACTGGAATTTTGTGGTCTTTACTGCAAGTATTTAGAGGGCCTCCTTGGTCAGGGGCCCAGGCATCCTTTGTCAATCACCTCGGGTAGGGAGACTGTGTCATGTTACTCACATGTGGCTTATAAGAGCCCAGCCATTACAGCCTCGCAGATAGAAGTGGGCTTGCCCGATAACTTAGCTGGTAAAGAATCCACCTGTAATGCAGGAGACCCCAGTTTGATTCCTGGGTTGGGAAGACCCCCTGGAGGAGAAAGCATGGCAACCCACTCCAGTATTCTTGCTTGGTGAATCCCCATGGACAGAGGAGCCTGGAGAACTACAGGCCATGTGGTCACAAAGAGCTGGACACAACAGAGCGACTAAGCACAGATAGAAGTGGGCAGGCAGTGGACACTCACTCATGCCCAAAAGTGAGTGTCCAGGAAAGGCAACCCAATAGATTGCTGTTGTTGTTGTTATTTAGTCCCTAAGTCATGCCTGACTGTTTGTGACCCCATGGACTGTAGTCTGCCAGGCTCCTCTGTCCATGGGACTTCCTAGGCAAGAATACTGGAGTGGGTTGCCATTTCTTTCCCCAGGGGAATCTTCCCAACCTAGGGATCGAACCCTTGTCTCTTGCATTGGCAGGTGGATTCTTTACCATCTGAGCCACCAGGGAAACCCCAATAAAACTGACATTTATTATTATTATTACTATTATTTCCATTTTACAAAGGAGAAAACTGAATTTTATATCTCTTATATAATATAAGAGATTATATAGGTAGTCAAGTCTAAACTGAAAGTGGAATCATGGTCTCCTCATTCCCTTCATCAGCAGTTATGAGATAAATAACTTTAAGAGAAACTTAAAAAAAAAAAAAAGCACACAAGCACCCATCCTCTACCTGCAGAAGACTTTAAATTTAACTGGAGATACAAGACAAGCCTTTCACAAAAACAGTTAAATAACATTTTGAAAACAGCATATACCATACAAAGCAATATGTAAATATTTCAAACTATGGGAAAAAATTAAACCTTGGAT
The DNA here is from genome assembly GCF_042477335.2 of Ovis canadensis. Lineage (NCBI taxonomy): Eukaryota > Metazoa > Chordata > Mammalia > Artiodactyla > Bovidae > Ovis > Ovis canadensis. The sequence goes on from NC_091251.1 coordinate 76,805,176, forward strand.
TCTTATTTGGAAGGACCTTAGGAAAGAATGTGGGGAGGACATTTCAGGCCTAAGAAATGGAAGAAGTCACACATTACCAGCAGCAATTCTCATATTAATACTGAAAATTTGACTCACTCATCACCCTACTATTTTCAAGAAGGCAAGATTTATATTTTCAAAGAAACAGGAGGTGGAAGTATAACTACAGAGAGCCCAAGATTTCCAAGCAGGCACAGAACCCAGCCCCCAGGCTCACATTCTCCTCCCCAAACAGAGCCAATTTCTTAGAACTACGTTTTCAGAGGCAGTCAACACAAAAAGTGCTATCTTAATCTCTCATTCAATAGGATTGAGGCAGAAACCCTTCTCAGATCATCCTCTGAATAGGATTTCATTTGTTTTCGCATCACTGCTCTCAAATCTAAGACTTACTTCTACTAAGAATTAGTTCTTCCTGAATTTCTCTAATCCACATCCAACGTCATTTTTTGTATCCAGATGTCAGAAATGACATCCAGATCCAAACAAGACAAAATGGCCAGTGAGAGCGGAGCTCAGCTGAACAATACTTTGGTCAGCTACCTCACTGCACATTATGGCTCTACAATCCCACCCAAACCCCTTGAGTTGGGAAGTCAGAGATGCTGGCTCTAGATTCAGACTTTCTACAAGTTTGTCTAGTGACTGAACCTTTTGAAACTTTTGGCTCCTTCTCTCAGTTATCAACAAATACCTTCTGAGTTTCAATTATGTGCCAGGTGCTGTTCAAGGCTCAGGAGGTACAGCAGAAACTAAGTAAAAAATAAAATAAAATGATTCCCTGTCCACATGGAGCTTACAATCTATTGACCAGAAACAGAAAATAAATATAATAAGTAAATTATATAAAATATTAGAGGAATATTTTGAAAATAATAAAGCAAAAGGGAATGGGGAGTAGAAGGGGGTGGTTATAATTTAAAATAACATGGTAAGCGTAAGTCTACATGACCAAGTGACAACAATCGAAGGAGATGAGAGATATGCAAATACCTAGAGGAACAGCATTTCAGACTGAGGAACAGCCCATACAAAGGTTCTGAAGTGGGTGCAAGCTTGACATGATTGAAAAACAGCAAAGAGATTGCTGGAGGGAGAGACGGGAAGAGAGCTACAGGAAGTATGGTTGGACGGCTATGGAAGAGCAGATAGAATAGAACGTTGGAAGGAGGTTGGCTTTCATTTTGAGGGAAATGAAGCCCAGTGGAGGAGTTCAAATATGATCTGGTCTAAAGCTGGATTTGAACAGGGACACCCTGGCTGATATATGAGTATTAGACTTCAAGGTAGCAAGGGTAGAGGCAAGAGTTAAGGAAGAAAACTGTACCTCCTATTTGCCCACAGCAGTCTTGGGCTATGTGTTGCAATACTATTTTATTCATGGCCCTCCCCTCTGGGTCTTCAAAGTGTCCTAGTTTGGATGATAAATTATATTGTGCCCCCCACCTCAATTCAGAGTCCACATTATTTCAAAATCCAAATGAGAAATAATGATGGTATGAGACAAGTTAATAGCAATGAAGGAGTGATCTGATTCAAATATATTTTAAAAGTGGAGATCTCAGGATTTCCTGATGGATTAGATGTGGACAGTTAGGGAAAGAACAGATCACTCTTAAGATCTGGGGGATGGAGCAACTGAAAGGACAGAGATACGATTAAATAAGAGCCAGGGGAGCTGGGAGTTGTTTGGCACATGTTAATTTTGAGCTGTTGGATATTCAAGAAAGGTGTCAAGTAGGCAGCTGGAAATATGTCTGGAGCTTAAGAGAAAGGCCTGGGCTGGAGATATAAATTTGGGAGTCAATGGCATATAGATGGAGTTGAAAGCCATGAGGTTGAAAAGAATCATCAAAAATGCAACTGTAGAAAGAAGAAAGGTCCAAGAACAGGGTCTGGAAGAGTCCCAGAGGTAGAAAAAGAGAAAGAGCCAGTGAAGAAGACAGAGAAGAAGTAGCCAGTGAAGTACGAAGAAACCAGACATTTCTTCATCTTAATGAATTTGTTATATTACACCAGTGAGTTTAAGGAAAAAAACAAAACAAAACACTAACTATAACCAAGAGAGAACCTCAGGGACAGCTATATTCAAAGGTGAACTACAAAGAGCAGATAGGGAGTCCTCTAGTCTCCTTGTCCACTGCAACTGTGGCCAGTCTGTGTTCTCTTGCTCCAAATCATGGGCTGCTGTGTATGATTTCATTTATAAAAAGGGCAGCATGGGGTAGAAGGAGGTAGATTCCCACTACTTATAAAAAAAAAAATTACCCTTGATAATCTTTAAGGTCTATGATTCCTTCTGGCTCTAAAATGTATTTGATTCTACCCAGTTCTAACAGAGAAAGAATTTTCTAATGTCCAAAGCTACTCGCCACAGTCAAAGAGAAGATGGGGCATCTGAATAATTTCTCTTGCTGAAGAAGTTTCCATTTGTTATAAGAATTAAGTCACATGAAAAAAAGAGAGAAAAATAACAATCGGCCTGGAGGAGTAGGAAGTCAGTGAAGTTTTAAATATGAAACCAGGAAATGTTTTATTAAACAGCTAAGGCATTACTGGCTTAGACTAGAGAACAAGCCTGCTGTAAATCCCACTAACCTCACGAGTATTCCATTTATCTAAGAAAGCCACGGAAGCACATTCCAAGAGAGTTTCTTGCTGTACTCCGCTGACAGAGCAAAAGAAACACAGGCTCTTCCCCACAAGTATTAATAATAAAAAAATAATACTCACTGTTTATCAAGCATTAAATGTGTGCCAGGAACTCTGTGATGCTCTTTGTGAGTATTCATCCACTTAACTCTCAGGGCAACCTCAAGGTAGGTATTCTCAGACACTTTACTCAGTGTTTCTGGAAAGAAAATCATGACTGAGAAACGGATACTGGTTAACTTGCCCAAGATGACCTATCTGGGTTAGCAGTGGATCTGGGATGCATCCCAGGGCTCTCTTACTCCAAGGCAGGAATTCTGAATCATGAGAGGTACTTGGACAAACTCCCTGGGTCTTCATAGTGAATGAAGTGGACGCCAGAGTGTGCCCCACCCAGCTCCCGCCTCACTCCCCTGGCTGCCAGGAGCATAGCTACTGATGGCTCACAGCAGAGTCTCCCCTTGGACGTCCCCTCTGCCAAAGCGATCTGCCCCACCAATGGTGACTTCTTCGCCTCAGGGATGCCTTAACCAGTAACCAATGCATGCCAGGACAAGAAAGCCCAGTCCTCAGTTTACGATACCTGTGAAAGACCAGCCTCCTCCAAAGTTCCCAGATGCCCCTCTCACTCTGTCCAATCCTGTCTTCCTCATCTCCCCATGAGACCAGTTCCCATTAAACCTCCCCTACACAAACCCCCATCTCAGGGCCTGAGTCCCAGGAATCCACTGAAGACACTGACATTTGCAGAAATCTGCTTCAGTCACTCATTCCACTCGTTCAATATCCCGCAAACATTTATAGAGATCCAGGAATCTCAGTAAATGTGTGAGATTCTTGCTGTTGAGTATTGCCAGCTCATAACGTTTGTGCATTTTTCATTGAATTGTCTTGTTTTAAAGTTTACAGGAGCCCTTTGGCGTTCTGGATGCTGAGTTCACAGCAGTCATGTGCACTGCATGTCCAGTCTTCCTGCGTAGGTCTTGTCTTTTAACTCTATGGTCTCTCTTGTTAGACGGAGGTCTTTATTTTTTAGACTGCATGGATATATGGGTCTTTCATGGTTCTATCATGCTTATACTGTGTCTTATCTATTAATAACAAAGTCTTCTTGACTGAAAATCAGAGAAATGTCATTTAAAGCAATGAGATCCAATCCACAAACTTTATTCATGAAATTTAAAGTCTAATGATCACAACTGCAAGCAGGACTATGGAGAAGCAAGAACCCCCGAACCCCCACACACACACACACCAGTGGGAAAGTATTAATAAATGGGTGCAATTGACAGGGAACTTTAGTAAGTAACGATAGAAACATTGATAACCCTGGAAGTCCACTTTTAGGTATAAACCCTAGAGAAACTCTCACACTTAGGTGTGAGGAGCACATACAACAAGGCGTGTACTGTTTATAAGAGCAAAGGATTGGAAACAGTATAAGTAAATGCCCATCAAAGGGAAACAGATCAATAATTGTGGAATATTCATAAAGTAGAATAACTTATAGTCATTAAATGAAATAAATATTACTAAGGCTGTAAAACAATAGGTAGAGAAAAATAATAGCTAAATTATAACTTTTATATTAAGTTTACAAACCATAAAAGTAATATAATATAGTTTTGAGTATATAAGTATGTAGTACAAACATATGTATGGTAGTAATAAAGACTAACTTCACAATAGAGATTGTCTCTGATAGAGAAAGAGGAAAAGAAGACGAGTTTGGGCTACCTGGGAACCTTTACAGTATCAGCGAAGTTTTATTTCTTAAATTAAAAAAACGTCTGAAACAAATATAGCATAATGTTGAGATCTGATAATGCTAAATAGCAGGTGCATGCTGTTCATCATATTATTCTCAGTTCTTGTCTGTTGTGAAATATTATACAATAAAAAATGCATTGAGAAAAGAAAAAATACCTAGCAGAATTGCGAATTTAAAATAGATTTCTTGATATTATTTTAGGAAGATGTTAACAGACTATAATGATTTGATAGGAGTGTGAGTGATAGTCACCCAGTCGTGTCTAACTCTTTGCAACCCCATGGACTGTAGCCTGCTGGGCTCCTTTGTCCATGGAATTCTCCAGGAAGAATAGTGGGTTGCCATTTCCTTCTCCAACTGATTGGAGATAACAGGAATATATATTCAATAACTGGCTAGGGAGTTTTTACTAAATTTTATCAACAAACACAAGTTTTTAAGGCTCTTAGGCAGAGAAGTGATATGAGTGCAGCTGGGCCAGGAGGTGTAGGATGGGTGGAACAGAGAACAGGAGGAGGTGAGGAGCTGGAAAGCGCCTTCTGATAAGCAGCTATGAAACTCTAGGAATGTGCAGCAATGAGAGAGGAAGCGAACTAAAGGCTTTGCACAGTGGTGTTTCGCCTCATGTTGAGAATTAATTAGCTAATTAATTTTGAATCAATTAAAGGAGGACAGTGGTCTTCCCAGGTGGCACTAATGGTAAAGAACCCACCTGCCAATGCAGGAGACATAAGAGACATAGGTTCAATTCCTGGGTCAGGAAGGTCCCTTGGAGGAGAACAGGGCAACCTACTCTAGTATTCTTGCCTGGAGAATCTCATGAACAGAGGAACCTGGTGGGTTACTGCTCATAGGGTCACACACAGTCAGACACGACTGAGTGACTTAGCATACACACAAAGTAGGACAGTAGAGGAGAGCAGGAAGTCAAAACTGGTTCTGAATACAACTGCCTGGATAATCATAGAATCTGGTGTGATTAGACAAAGCGGAGATCTCAAAAGCTGCAGCTGATTATGGGAGATTGTGATTTTGATTCTGGTTTTAAACATGCTGCAAGAATTAAAGATTTTAAAATTTAAAAAATAAAAAACTAAAAAAAAATAAAAAATAAAAAAAAAATAAACATGCTGCATTCAAGGTGCTGATGGGACCTCTAGGCAGAGAAATCAAGATGGCAACTGAAGGTGGGATCCTGGAGGTTAGAAGGATAGTTTGGGAAGTCAACTGCAGCAAGGGGAGATGTCATGTGAAAATGTTAAGAGACTTAAAAGAAGGTAAAGGAAGGAAGGAAAAAACCTTGCGAAGCACCATGAAGGTTTTGAAGCTCCATCTTCCCTTTTGCCCTGCACAGCAGGCCTGCTCCTAACATCTCCCAGCCATGACAAAAAAAATAATAAATGGAGGCTTCACTTATTTGCCTGCCCCTTTGTTGCCGTCAGCAGCTCCATCCTGCACTGGGAGGGCCTGGGGTGCCTGTGTGGACACCACATCTCTCAGGTCCAAACTCTCTTCCAGCACATATATAAACTTAGCACCCCTCAGGAAGATGGTTGAGGAACAAGGCCTTCCGAGGCCTGGGGAGAAGTCCTCGGGTCATCTGGACAAGATCTCTTTGGTCCTGGGTACCCAGATTATAGAGGAGTAAGGCATGAGCTCTGGGTGGATACTCTTCCCAGGTTACCATCCCCCATTGGTGAGGGGCAAAGCAGAGAAGGGTCTGAGCAGCATCCTCTAAAGCAGGGATTCTGGAACAGGCATCATGTTGCCCAGGTCTCAGGGTATCACCCCATGGCTGATGCAGTGCCAAATTCAGAGGCTATTCTGGAGTAACATTTCCTATCATTTTCAACATTTCCATTCCTACCTGCGTGTGTTAGTCACTCAGTCTTGTCCAACTCTTTGCGACCCCATGGACTGTATAGCGCACCAGGCTCCTCTGTCCATGCAATTCTCCAGGCAAGAATATTGGAGTAGGTTACCATTCCCTTCTCTAGGAAATCTTCCCAACCAGGGATTGAAATCAGATCTGCATTGCAGGTGGATTCTTTACCGTCTGAGCCACTACATGGGGTGGAGCCCTGGTGGGAGAGTAGAAAAAGAGTAGAGGTTCCAGGGCACCAGTAACTCATTAACTCTCTCTGCTTTTCTATCAGCAAAGGAGAATGAATATCTGTTGATCATTCACTCAACTATCTAGACTTGCAAAGCAAAGACAGTTACCTTCTCCTGGGGCCAGTGCTAGACCCAGGGTCAGTTGTCCCCAAGCATCCAGTCTTTCACAGGAAGTTTTAATCTATCCCAAATCAGCAACTTCTTGGACTTTGACACAAATCTGCAGCTTTCACAGCACAAGCTTAGCGACAGTCAGGTGAATATTAGCAACAAAAGCAACCACAGTACTTTGCTAACTAAAAACCTGAGATGAATCCTATTAAACAATAGTACTTATTATTGGTTGAATACTATGTTTAGCCTGTAGCAAGAAAAATTACACCTTAAACATAGAAAAATGCTTTCTACCCCATCACATCTTCCTAAAAGAATCAAACTACTAAACTCAAAAATATATGTAAAGAAATAAAAATACACTAACTTCTTTCCAAGAGTTATCTGGGGCTCAAGATACTAAAATTCCAATTTTTCTGTGCTGATGAAATGGAATACTTTCTCCTATCATCATTCAAGTTTATACTGCAATAGTAAGATACAGTATCTTACATTTTGAAGCTATGAGAAATGTGTTGTCAAAGACTCTTTGATGCAGATTATTCCACAACATAAATCAGGGCTAGTTAAACACACAAGAAACAGAGATGGCAATTCAAGTAATTTTACAATTTGCTATACACAGTAGTAAGAAAAACAGGAAGTAGGTGTTTATTAGCAGTTCCAAATATACCAGCCAAAATACAACTCCCCGTGGAGTCTGAGTTATTCAAAATATAGCAAAGAACAGAATTCCTAAGATTATAAAAGGGTAATTAATCACAAGCAGTGTTCACAGACCAGTGATTTGGAAACTACCTTCTTATTGAAGATCTGGATCAAGAACAAACTTCAAAGCAAAATTAATTGATCTCAGATTCCCTGCATCTGGTCAATAAACCCTCCCAAAAAATGTCACTTTAAGCCCACTCAAAAGTCTATCATTTTACTTAACAATTTTATATACAGTGCATTAAATAGTCATTTTTCACTTAACTTGGTTAGCTTATCATTGCCTTCCCACATAAGCTATTTGCACTAAGAACACCACATCTTGCTGATACTCTGTAAATATTGCATTCAATGGTCAGCCATGTTGTTTAGGCTTGTTTCATAGGAACATGGGCTCATTATGAAGCTAGATTCACAAACCAAGAGGACCTACTTGTTCAGACATCTGACGTGACCTTGTGGCTTTCAAAATCTTGTCTTTGAGTGAACTTTTAAAATACACATACCAACCACTTCTGAATTTTGACAAAAGACCTGTAATTTTAGTGGCAGTGATTCAAAAGCATATTTAAAATACACAAAACACAAATATGCATTAATTTTTGCAGAAGTTATACAGGCATTTCAGTGCAAATTCTGACCTAATATGGGGAATGAGGTGATTCTTAGGCCTTAGGTATATCTGGCAATAATGATTTTACTTCTGGAAGTGACCATGGACAAATCTAAACTCTTCTATGACTCCATTTCTCCCCTACAAACGAAGGAAGTTTGATGTTTGGCTCAGCTATCTCAAAAACTCATTTGGATGAATAGGAAAGGCTTAAATATTTGTGAACCACCATTAGGTCTTTTGATGGAAGCCACTTTGAAAAGTGCAGAGTCGACAAGTTGAACAATTTATCTTAGTCTTGGAAATGGAAGAGATTAATGAGGGAACCTATGTGTATACATATTTATATGGAATGGTCTACACACACCTTCTATCAGTCTATGTGTTCTGGTGAGTTTAGAGTTAATAAGGAGAAGGAAGAAGTTCTTTGAAAAAGCTCTTAACAAGTGAGAAACTGGCAATAGGCTGCTGCTGCTAAGTCACTTCAGTCGTATCCGACTCTGTGTGACCCCATAAACGGCAGCCCACCAGGCTCCCCCGTCCCTGGGATTCTCCAGGCAAGAACACTGGAGTGGGCTAATCAGAGACAAATTAGTTCTTGTGCTCCAGTCTGAATGAGACCACCATGCTCATTCCTTGATTTTGAAAGTCTAGCCTCATGGAAAGCCAGGCTACCATCCTGTTATCAGTTGGGTTTCACTGGTTTGGGCTTGGCCAGTTACAATCAGCATGAGAGAGGGAGAGAAGGGGAAGGGAAAAGGAACATGTTTGTATAACTTCCTCCTCTGCTCAGTCAACATGCTGTTCGTCAGGATGACTCTATGTTCACACATAGTGTCTCCTCCTCCAGGGAAAACAGGATGGTAAACAGTTTCCCCTGTGACTAAGTTCTAGACAACAAAATATGATGGAAGAAAAGATTGCCATTCTTTGGCCTGGCTCTAAAACAGACCAATCAATTCTCTCTCTTTGTTTATCCCAAAAGAGGACTTCAAGGCAAGCCTAGGGCACCAGAGACCCTAAAGGGATGGAAATGGATCCCAGAATCTGTGCTTGGAAGACAATCCCACAGAAGCTACCCTTTGAGCATCAGTGGACTTTGGCTAAGCAAAAACAAATGTTTATTGTGTTAAGCCATGAGGTTTTTGGGTTTAGTTGTTATAGCATCAGGTAGCCTACCACATCTAATACAGACTAGTAAAGATAAACTCATTAAAATCACTTCCCTTTGGCCAATCAGCTCTGGACTCAGAGGCAGCTGGATAAGTTGGAAACGTGCCTCTCTTGTTCCCTCCCTTGTTTTTCTGGCAGGCCAAGCTTCCTGCTGACCAGCTCAACCAGTGGTGGCAGCCAGAGCCACAGCTTGAGCCTCCTCTTGGAAGTTCTGAAATAAAGAAGGTCGCAGATGTTCTCTGCAGGTCACACCCTGGAAATTCTCTTTGTCCTGACTGGGGTAAAAAGTCCATTTTCTCTTATTCCCGGAGTGATATCAGGCCTGTGTTCTCCACCCTTCCCCACAATGTATAATTAAATATATCTGGGTCAGGTACTGTTGCTTACTGTGATCACTCTCAGAGCATGGCCTAGTTGGTACCTCTAGTGATAGCCACCTAGAAAGACTCGCACAAAACTATTTTAAGCTCTTTCCATTAATTTGGACGAATTAAGCACAAGCAGTGACCCTGAGAAGATATCTGAGCTAATGAGAGAAATCCAGATACCTACTCTGAGAAGGCAGCAGCAGGCCAGAGAAGATCCCTAACAGTGACAGAGTTAGAGGGTACCCAGCAGCTTTGCCTAGACCTTCACAGCCTCTACCATATGCTCTGTGATATAAACCAAAATAGTTAATGACTATGGACCGAAAACAACTCTTTCAAAGTTGTTTTTCCTCATTGACTTGTCTCCCCTAATAGGGTTCTCTTTGTTTTCATCCATGCTAGAGCTATAAACGAGCAGATTTGGGCTGCATCTGGCCTGCAGATATGTTTGTTTGATCCTCTCAGTGTTTTAAAAATAGTGATAGCCACATTTTTTAAATGAGATTTTTTTTAATGAGATTTCACACAGAAGTCTAGATTTCTGGCTCCTCTTGAAGGAGGATTGAGCAATACTGGACCCATGTTCTCCTCACGGCAAGACTCCATGGGAACTAGGCTGCTGCTGCCAGAGAAGGGGGGCCATGCTACCCACTTGGCCCTCATGTGAACACCTCTCACCACTCTGGCCACTCTGCTCTTTGTGTACTTGTCCTGGAAGGCACTGGGCTAACTCCTTGTACCATATTTTTACTAATCTGTGCGACATACTTTTTTTCAGGACTGGCTATGCCTGGAGCGCTGCCTGCAGATGCATCTGGAAGAATGGGGGCATGGGCAGGAAAGGACTTCTGTCACCATGGGTGGCCTCTTCCCTTCTTTCTGCTGCACACAGACCAAGGAAAGGGAGGCCAGCAGGAGGTCCCTCACCACTGACCCTGAGTGCCCAAGATGGCTAGGCTTAGTTTCACCAGTGGAAAGATGTCAACTCAGGAAGGTGTACTGAATATTAGGCCTGAACGTGCCCTTACAAAAAACGGGAGTGCCCTTCTATGCTTTCTCTGTGGCTGCCATAATCCCCAATTACCTCAGCAGGTGTTTGTGTTGGGAGGGAACTCCCCAAATGGGCAAACACCTGCAGCCTGACCCAAGACTTGGCTCTGCTACTCTTTCCCCCTCTGTGCGTACATGCTTGCATGCTAAGTCACTCTAGTCGTGTGTGATTCTTTGTGACTCTATGGACTGTAGCCCACCAGACTCCTCTGTCTGTGGGACTCTCCAGGCAAGTACACTAGAGTAGGTTGCCACGCCCTCCTCCATGGGATCTTCCCAACCCAGGGATCAAAACTGCACCTCTTGCATCTCCTACACTGACAGGCAGGTTCTTTACTCACTGAGCCACCTGGGAAGCCCCAACAAATAGTATGTAATGGGGTGTCTAAAGGTGGCTGGGGGGATTCCTGGATCAGGGCTGACTTTCTGTTACTGATTAACACAGTCCCTGGACTTATTTTTGGTTTGTTCTTGGTTTTTGCTTTATATTGTTTGATTTTCTTCTCCTCCTCCTTCTCTTCCTTTTCTCTTCTTCCTCCTTATTATTATTATTCATTCATATTTATTACTAATTCAGCTTCTGAATATAGTATTTCAGAATGTGAGAGCTCTTATGTGGATTGATAATTATTTCAACGCTAAACATAGAAACCCCAGAAAGGCAGGAATCATGACCACCTGAGCCTGGCCCAGTCCATAATACATGCCAAATAAGTATCTTTTATATAGATGAATGAACATGAAGACCTAGTGGCATATTGTCATGAGAAGGTATACTCCTCATCAATATTTGAGGATACATGAAGGCACTTTCTTTTTTCACTGTAAATTCTGAAATATAAGCACTCAAGATTTTACCAGTCCTAGGATACTTTCATGAAGCTGGAAATTTATGGTCTCTGTTTGCCCCTACCTTTACCAAAATGTCAGTATAAACTCACCTAGAATCTACTGCTATATCTGAGCGTCAGCATTTACCATGAGACAGACAGAAAATACCTTGTGCAAGTGAGGACAGGCCCTCCCTCCCCACAACAATCTGGAAGGCCAAAATCCTTTTTCTGTTAATGTTATCCAAGAAAAGAAGAAATCTGCAGAAGACTGGTCTGTGTCTAAGCATAATTTACTCATTTGGAGGAAATCGAACAATGCCCTCTCTTCCCCCTTCTCACCTCAAACTATGTTTTTTATTAAGTATGAACCTCTAAAGAAATATTAGACTTCCTTGCCTTTATTTCAGTGGTTTACATAATGCCAGGCCAGAGGCAGGGAGGTGAACTAACTTGACCCTAGGCATCACATGACAGATGTTGCTTTGGTTCAATTGTTGTCTGGGAGGGATTGGGGGTTGGGTGTGACATAATAATATTAGCAAAAACAATGGCCATTTAGTTTATATAGAGTTTTTCTTCCTGTAATTTCAAAGCAAATTTCAGGCCTAATACTACTGACATCAAAAAGAAACAAGCCTAAGAGTTGGCAACAGCAGCCTACAGGATAATTCACTCATCCATCCATTGAACAGACATCTACCAGTCCAAGGAGGTGGTGGTGGACAAGATGGTCACAACCCTCCGCTTCTCAGAGCTTCTCATTCTGTGTTCTTTCTGGAGATATTAACTTCCCCTACACTGGGTTCAAATATTAAAAGTTGGGTACACATGAAATAGCCACCTATGTTCTTCAGGTTAGCATGTACAGTTTCCTCTTCAACAGGATTCATCAGAAGTCTGGGTCTCAACTCAAAGATAAAATGGCTTTTTGGTCTTTAAAAAAATAGTTAAAAAAAAAAATCTTCCAGAAGCAAATAGTCATTTATTCAATAATACTTACAGGGGATGAGAGGGCCCCACAAGAAGTGGTTAAATATTTATGATGCCTTTTCTATCATAAGGTACCAAGCCAGGAACTGGAAGATTCACTTTCCTTAACCCTAAAGCCCACTGTGAGCAGGGCCTTCCGGACCCACCCTCTGTCCAGTGTGATTACCTCACTTCCCTAGAATGTCTGCTCATTTTCTTTTCCCAGCATCCTTTCTATATGAGCACTTTCCAGCCAAGTCAATTAAAAAAAAAAAAAAAAAAAAACTCACTTCCCATCTTTGAATGAATCCTGAGAAACATCCAACGCTAATGTTAAACACAGTAGAGCAGCAACCGTTTCAAGGGGGAAGATTGGGAAACAAGGAAGTAAGGGTTATCCATTAAGAGTAGATTCAGAAGTGGGAGGGACATGGTTACTGTGAGATGAAGCTCATTTACACAAACCAACATAAAAATCTGCTAAACACATCTGGGAAGAAAATAAGATGTGAAAGGCAGAGGACATGGAAAACAATAAAGGAGGTCTTGGGGGGGTAGGGTGTGGGGGGCGGTGGCATTTGGTCTTTTCTGTTAGTTGTAAAGAGTATAAGAACGTATAAATGTATGACCCAAAGACCCCAAGAGTTTGATATCTTTAAGTTCAAGGGATCCTTCTACAAATTTTGCAGATTGTCTAAGGATTTATGCCTGTGCTCCACAGGGAACAAAAGTTTTAATCCTGCTCTATGAACAAATGAAATATTTGTTCAGTTTTTTTCCTCCTTGTGTGAACACCTTCCCTACTCCGATCCCCACCCTTGCCCCAACACTCCATGTAGAAACATGGAATTTCTTTGGAATTCTGCAAACAACATAAAGAGGCTCACCACAGATCCGAAAAAAGCCTCCTCTCTGGTCTGTAAGTGGTCAGATAGAGTAAACTTGAAGGAGACAATAATCACACTTCAGAGTTTCTCCAAGTTTTAAACCTAGTATATTTGAAAAATAGGCGAAAGAAAAACCAATTCCAATCGCTCCAGAGATCCAAGTATTTTTCCTTCACACCTAAAGATTTTTTTTAACCTGTTTTACTCAAAGATGAGTACTAACAATCACAAAAACCCATCACTTCCGTAAATACCAAAAATTCTTTTTCAATCCCCAATCTTCATTGTGACATAACCTATATAAAAGGCAGGCAACTCAAAGACATTCCAGAGAAAATGTTAGCCCTGCACTTTTAATTATCTTCCGGTATTTCCTTTTTTCCTTAAAAGGCTTAAATAAACTCAATGATGTTTAATTTTTCTAGTCGTTCCCAAAATTATTGCTACAGTTTTTTAAACTGGGTAACGTTTCTGTTCCCAGTTAACTAATATTCTTCTCTGTGTCATCCAAATTCAACAAGGAAAAAATAGTGTTGCTCAGAACAAAATCTTTTACAATGGATTAAATTTCATCTAAAAGCAAGTAATTCTGCACAGCCAAAAGCAGTTTCTAATCTTTATATATAGAAACTTACAAGGCAAAGAATTCAAAGCCATCAAATTAAGTGAAAAATGTGAATGAAGAACTACAAACCCCTGCTCAGCTGACCCAAGAAAAGCTCTAAAATGTTTCCTAAGTTAACCATTGCTGTGGGTGGGAAAGTTTGTGGAATATGCCTAATAAGTCTTGCAGGTCATTATTTACTGAAATGCTACCCTGAATGGCTATTTCTTTTTAAATACTAATAACCTAGAAAGCTTGGCCTCATTCAGCAAGAGGGTCAGTACAGAGGCATCTGATTAGTGTCAAAAATGACTGCCTCTCTTTAGTAAAGGAATTTCCTAAAGGAAACATAACTCACAATGACAAATGTCGGCATTTTTAGAATTACAAACACTACCTACAACTTGAATTCAGGTTATGAACCCACTGGACAAAGTTCAGTGTTTGTTTAGTAGCTAGTGGGTGAGTCCCAGTTTAAAAAAATAGAAGACATATATATATAGAGAGAGAGAGTTCTGAGAAATGCAACCAAAGTCTCATCCTCTGAAAGACTGACATAATAGTCACGATAAGACTGCTTTTCTAGCACAAACTGAAGTTGCCTACCAGTATATTTGTAACCAGGCTCTTTCAGTTAGTTCTCAAACTTGAAGAAAGCTGTTAGAAATGTCTGCTAGGAAAATGTCTGATACAGGCAAATAAAAATTTCTAGCCCAATTCCTCATTTATTAAGCATGTGAAATCAATTGCATGGCTGATTTTGAGGGACATAAAAGTATCAGTGTCCATTCAAAAATTATAAACTTTCCATTAATATTGTCATATGACTGGGTTGGGCTTGCTACTTAACATTTTCTGCTTAAACAAAGACAAAAAATTTAAAAATTGCCCAGAAACTACTAGGTCTATGTTCATAATTATCTTATTAGTAGATTTTCATGACAGAGGAAACTCTGAAATTCTGCTCAAACATCTTTAGCATTATCTGAGTTCTGAAGCACTCTGACATCCCTAATTTGAGAGGTCTACAATGTACATATGTATCTAACACATATAGAGTGTTTGTAGTCTAAATATATTCTCTGATACATGATTATTGAGTACTTTCTCTGAAACCGTGGATACACTGAGCTATCTGGTTCAAAAAGTTGCATGCTTTTTTCCTGGAAAGAAAATTTTTAAATGATCAGGAAATATGAAATATTATTTGAGAGCAAAATACTTAATAATGTCTCTTTTTATTAGGATTTGGCATTTCTGACTATTATTTAGGCCAAAAACACCTATGTATGATATACTCTGTGCTCAGTATACTAGTTTTACTTTTTTTTTTTTACACTTTTGTTCTTACTGTACAGCTTCAAAACTATTTTAACGTAATTTTCTAACTAGAAAGAAATTTGGAATCTGAAAGATGGCTCTAAATTTTTATGCCTACAGTAATACAAAGGGGAAATTTTTAATTCTTAAAACTCAAGAAACTACTGTAAATGAAACGAGAAACAGATATATACTGTACATCAAACTTATTCTCACAGGTGTGCTTTCTTAATGTTAAAATACCCGTGTGAATTTTTAGTTTCCCATCATGTAATGGGAGACAATAAATTCTGAAGTTACCCCATTTGCCTTCAGCCCTAACCACAGAAGAAGTAACCTCTTGTCTATTTAGATTTTCTGAGTATACCCATGTCCTTCTGTGTATCATACCAAAGCAAAGGTTTGTGTTGCGAGCCAGAGCTTACTGCAAGATCAAAGCTCTGGGCCACTCACAATAAAATAAGAGGGTAAAGCCCAAAGAATCAAAGAAACAAAGGAAACGTTTAGGAGATAAGGATCAGTCTCAGATATGACATTTCATCCAGATCAGATCCTGTGCAGAAGTTCAATTCAAAGTTCATAAGACAAAAATACAAAGCAATAGGCCTTAAGACTAGGTTGATTCTATTTATCTGCATGCCGCTGATTTTCTTTCCATTTTTAAGAATCAGAGAATGTACTTTGCTGGGTAATGAACTCATCTTTGAAAATCCTATGTGCATATAATGCTGTGTGGGGATAGGCGAGGTAATCTTTTCATTAAAGCGCCTCCAGACTACGACTTACAAATAGGTATGACATAGCACTCCTAAAAAGGTAAAAAGAGTTTAAAATACCATGCTCTGGAATTAATCTATTGAATTAAGACTAAATTAATCTGTTGGATTAATGCTAAATGGAAGTCTTTACGAAATGTTAAATATAATTTTTCAAGATGAACACAAAAATGACATAAGTACTTAAAGAAAATTCAAACTTTGATGGGCAATAAAATTCAGGTAAATATGCTTTGGAAAGTCGTTGCAAATATTGTATATTTTATAATTATATAAATTGACTAAATGACTTACTGCATGTGTATAATTCCAAAGCATATGTCAGTTCTGTTACAGAAGTTCAAAGTATATTTCTAGAATACATAATTTTGATTATTTCAAATATTGGAATATATAATAATGATTATATGAGTATGCATAAGGGGACAACAGAGGATGAGATGGTTGAATGGCATCACCAACTCAATGGACATGAGTTTGAGCAAACTCTGGGAGATGGTGAAGAACAGGGAAGCCTGGCGTGCTGCAGTCCACGAGGTCACAGAGACTGACATAACTGAGTGACTGAACAACAACACATTAAAATATTCTGAAGCTCATGTGAGCAACAAAAATTAGTCATTTCACAAGATTTGGAAAGATTTTTCTAAATCATTTCATTTTTTTTCAAGATTAAATATAGGTTTAATAAACAGACTATTTCAGCTACCATCTTATACAATTAAACCAACTTGCAAAAAAAAAAAAAACCAACTTGCAAAGTTCAAATTTTACCTTTACCTTATTTTGAATATATTTGAATAAGGTTACGTTTCAAAATTAATTATTTAAAAATCTTGGACTTTAACAATAACATGAATAATCAAATACAATTTTCTAGTATAATATACAACCTCTCACAATCACAGGTATGTAAATTGCTATGTCTAGTATCAGTGCAGGGTTTCCATATACAATGAAGCTTTAAAAATTAATCAAAGATTCACATCTAAAATTAATATATATTGGTCCCCAAATGATAGGCATAAAATTATACATATTTCAGCTTAAAATCTGTACATTTTGCACAGGCACTTAGAAATTCTTACATACATTTTACAAATTTCTCTTCATAGCTCTAACATTTTATCAAAGTAAAAACTTTTATATAAAGAGCTGATTTATCCCTGAATCACCAACATGACCATGGTACTATTAATATCATATCTATTGTTTCCTCAGCATCCAGGTCCTGCTATACACACTGTCATGCGGGTTTTGCAATGGTAACTTCTAGTCCTTACCACAAACCTAAAAGAAGATCCCCTGGAGGGGGCATGGCAACCCACTCCAGTATTCTTGCCTGGAGAATCCCATGGACCGAAGAAACTGGCAGGCTACAGACCATGGGGTCACAAAGAGTTGGACATGACTGAAGTGACTTAGCTCATACACACACCAAGGAAGGTAACATTGTACCCAGTCTACAGATGAAGTAAACTAAGACCCAGAGATGTTAGGGGATTTCTGAAAGTTACTTGTTGGTCACCGGCAGAGCTTTAGCCTCTCCCTACCAAAAGCAGGCTCTCTTTTTCCATACTACTCTTGGGTAAAAAGGTGTCACTCTATAAAAAATATAGGAATCTCTCGCAAGACATTCTTGTTTCCTCTTCAACTGTTGATAATTTTTTAAATAAAATAAAAAACAGCAGAGACTGGCTGTAAAGATAAGGACCAATGTCAAATTTATGTCTAAAATACTTAGAGTAACTATTTGCAAGGCTATTTTATATGTAATTAGGAGGTTAACCAAACTCTCAGGAAGCCCATAACTGTATTCAGATAACCTCTTACAAACTCTCACCAAGTAAAACATGCACATACAGAAAGTTGCCAGACTAGGAAAAAAAAAAAAATTGAAAACCAAATAGAGTTCAAACACTTCATCTGATTAAAAGTTTTCTTAACTAACTGGGATGTTTCCTTCGATTTTCTCTCTGGATTCTACAGCTATATTATGAAATTACTTTTCAATTCCCCATACAGCGATTATTTAATCACGCCTTTACCAGCTGTGAACATAGCTTCTCTCCTGATAACAGTTTATTTTTAAAGGAAATTGTCTTCGAAGAAAATATTTTTATATTATGCAGCAAAATAAGGGTTCATTGGAAGAAACCAAAAAAAAAGCCCTCCAAAAATGAAAACAAGAGATCACAGAAAGAATGAGGTCTGTTTGGTCTGTAGAGGAAAAAAGGATAATGGTCACATAAAGATAAAACAGCACAAGCAACTCACGTGCAAGGAAACAATTGTCTTGTTCCACTAAGTGTTTTGATGTCCTTTAGACATAAATATTCAGATTCTCCTCTTGCCTTCCGCTAGTTTAAGACACCAAATGCTGACTTGAGTGTGTTGGGTAATGAGGTCAACTTCAGATCTTACACACTGTTCAAAAATCTTCACTTTTAAGCATATTTTTAAAAAAAAAAAAAAGGAGGGACTTTAACTTAGGAGGGATGTAGGGCACAGAGGAGGTTAGGAATAGCAGCACCACCTCAGGCAGCAGAAGAAAGGTAGTGAGAGAAATAAGAGCTTCCTCCTTTTTCTGTTGCTCTTCCGGTGAATTTCTTCAGACTCACTAGAACCATGGAATGAGTGGAAAGTCAGGAGAAGAAGGCATTAACCAAGAAAAGGATCAAACCCCAATGTCACGAAGTAGACGTATGTGTTCAGTGGCTCAGTTGTGTCTGATTCTTTTGTGACCCCATGGACTGCAGCCTGCCAGGCTCCTCCGTCCATGCGATTTCCTAGGCAAGAATACTGGAGTGGGTTGCCATTTCCTACTCCAGGAGACCTTCCTGATCCAGGGATCAAACCCAAGTCTCCTGCATGTCCTGCACTGGCCGGCAGATTCTTTACCACTGAGCCACCTGGGACGTCTAGAAAATAAATAAGAAAGGAAATTTTTGCCATGGCTAAAAAAGGCTCTACCTCAGCACTGTCAGCATTTTGGACTGGACAGGTCCTTGTTGCAGAGGCTGCCCTGTGCATTGTTGGCTGCTACAGCACCCCTTGTCTTTCCCCACCAGATGTCATTAGCACCCCTACCCTCCACCACCCACCGCCACAGCCCTAACAACTGAAACTGTATCCAGGCACTATCAAACATCCCCTGGGGGAGGGAGTGGGCACAAATCACCCCAAATAAGAACTGCTGCTATAAGAGAAACCAGTGTGGACAGGTTCAGAACCAATCAGAAATCAGTTAACATCACTTCTGCAATATCCCAGCCCACAGGCTCAGTCTCATTCAGTGTTCAATTAGACACCTACTTGGTTTCAGTCTGACTTGGATGCTAGGGATTCTGAGTTGGGAAAGACTGTATCCTCACCTTCAGAGATGTTACAATTTAGGAGAGCTATCAAATGAAACAGAAAATGTCGGGGGTGGGGGGTGTACAGGCACTCATACATGGGGAATGATGTAATCAAGGAGGAAACTGAATGTTGAATCCAATAGATAGTGCCAAATACTGGTACACAGTCAGGGAGGCCCTCTGAAGCAGTAACCCTTTAATTGCTACATTACCAGGTGGTCCTGGTGGTAGTAGTTAATTCTTTAACAACCTGCCTGTACTAGAGCACACATCCTGGAGATCCAGGTTATGACAGGCAGAAACAAAAGGAAAGTAGAAAAAATGGCTTGATGAGTAGAGATAAATACTTAGGTTGATCTCAAAGGGTTAGAGTTTACCTGTTGAATAAAAAGATGAAGGAAAAGAGATGGTACCGGCAGAACCATGGAGATAACGAGTACCAGGGAATGCAGAGAGAACTTCAAGATATCTGCTGTGCCAGAGGCATGGATTGTAGAATGGAGAGGGCAGAGATGGGAATGGGAAGTAGATAAAGCATGAATGCCTTGAATGGGCTTCATCCTACAGGCACTGGAAAACTGAACAGTTATAAGTAAAGGAGTAGCAAGATTATTATGGTAGAAGTTTGGCAAATAGATTAAAGAAGCAAGGATGGATTGAATAAGAACAGAGGAAGGAGATAAATATGAAACTCTGAACTAAGCACAAGAAAAGATATTAGAAGGTGAAATCAAGAGGAACAAGTATTCAGTCTGATGTTTGAAGGAGAAGTCATTACAGAGAGAGAACAAGCCTTGTTAATACATAATTCCTTACATGTCCTCACTGTGCTACTTCAGAAAGCTATGAATTTATAACTGCAAAATTTGGGACACGTAGGAAAAATCATCATCACATCTATATAAATAGCAAACCCAACACTTGAAAAGAAGACTGTCATTATAAAATGTTTTATAAGTGAAAATCTTTTGGAACACATTCTAAATTATATTAAGGAACCTAAGCACTTGGGAGACATTGGGACAGTTCCCATTTGAGCCTGGCCAGATTTTGCTTTATCCTTTAGATTTAAATTCTCCTCTCCAGGGCTTCCCAGGTGGCACAGTGGTAAACAATCCACCTGCCAATAAAGGAGACACTGGAGACTAGGGTTCGATCCCTGGGTCAGGAAGATCCCCTGGAGTAGGAAACAGCAACCCACTCCAGTATTCTTGCTGGAAAATTCCATGGACAGAGGACCCTGGCATGCTATAGTCTACAAAGAGTAGGACATGACTAAGCACATACACACTCCAGAAGTAACAATCTTCAAAGCAAGAGAGATATTCTAGAGCCTATGTTACAACCAAATTTATCTAAAAAGAACTTTTCATCAAAGGAACTGAAGACGAGCAAGGCACTTCCATACACTTGAGTTAAACTCCCCTCCCCTTCTCTTTGCAAATATAAATAGCTTAAGACAGAAATAGCATATGGGAAACCTAGAAAACCATTTACACTCAGCAGATATGTCCAGCTGAATTACTGAAGTCCACCTCAGCAGAGGTTAAACATTAACAGGTGCAAGGAGAAATTTTTGTTAAAACAGTTTCATATGATTTCATCTCACAAAGATATTCTATTTATATATTCTATTTTCCCTACCATGAAACAGTTTTTTTCCTCCCTATTCATTTCAGCAGCCCTGTCTACTCCACTCTTTCTTCCCCATTCCATTCTCCACCCTCACCCCAACAGAACACTCATCTCTTCCTCTTGCAGTATGCCACACTCTGGAGCAGACTTAAGTTACTTTGCTTCCTGCTTGTGACAGTGATGTCATCATTTAACATCTTACTCTAGATCCGGCAAATACATATACATATACACCCATCACTCTTACCTTGCCCATGACAGACATTGGTAAGAAATTACAGCACTCTTTTTCCCTGATTCTAAATGCTGCCTCTGAATCGTTCTCAAGGCAACATTTCCAGGCAAGCACTGCAAATCTGTAGGGATGGGCATGTGAACTGAAAGCTAATCACCATCACTGTCTGCGGGATCCTTGTCACGTGCTCCCCATGTCTGCTGTAGACATAGTTCGACCATCACAGCTTCCCAGGCAGCAGAGGCTCAGAAGAGATTGGGCAGGACTTAAAAACAGGGACTTCCCTGGTGGTCAAGACTCTGTGCTGCCAATGCAGGGGGCATGGGTTTGACCCCTGAACTAAGAAACTGAGATCCCACATGCCATGCAGTCAAAAGATGTTTCTTTTAATAATAATAAATAAAAAGAATCCTTTCCTAAAACTCAACTACAGATTCTTACCAAAGCAACTTCAAAATTTGCCAAGCACCTATATATACGAACTTTTTGTTTTGCTTCCCCTTCTCCCTCCTTCCCTCAGTAAGACAGGTTGTCACACGTTCACAAGGGAGACCGCTCTAAGAACCTACCGGATCTATGAAGTCACGGATGTTTTCCAAAACTTTGTGAACCTAGGCGAGGTTCTGCTTCATCCCAGAATGACTTTTTAAGAGACTAAAGGTGCTTGTATCCATTTTTAAAGGAAATGCAAAAATAATAAAATTTAAATATAAAAGGAAATGCAAACACCTGGTCTAGGCATCTCCAGCCACTGGGATCTTCTCCTGTTACCTCCTCATACTGGGGGCACAGTGCCTCTGGGCTGGCTTTCTGGGTCATGATGGGAGGTAGAGATGAAATTGTGGGTAACTATTAGTTAAATCCATTTCACCTGCCTTCACTAATCATAGTCCGCCAAGCAGCATGTCAGTTCAGTTCAGTTCAGTCGCTCAGTCGTGTCCGACTCTTTGCGACCCCATGAATCGCAGCACGCCAGGCCTCCCTGTCCATCACCATCTCCCGGAATTCACTCAGACTCACGTCCATCTTCTTTAATATAAGATGCACCCCGTCAGCTGTTTTCCAGAAACTTGGTTTCCACTCTGTCTAGTTGGAGCTGAGCGGGTTAAGACGGAATTGGCGCACTGACCTTCCAACTGGGCATGCGCTGGAGCAATGACCTTCCAACTGGGCATGCGCAAGTGTCCCACGAACTTTTGAGGTCCGAAGGCGGAAAGTTTCGCCTAGTAGTCGTTGTTCGCCGAGTCGTGTCCGACTCTTTGCAACCCCACGGACTACAGCATGCCAGGCCTCCCTGTCCCTCACCATCTCCTAAGTTCGCCCAAGTTCATGTTCATTGCATCACTGATGCCTTCCAGCTGTTACACCTGTGCAGACTGGCAATTACCGCACCTTTCCCGAAGCTCCCTATGGTTCAGACTACACTTTATTCCTTACCCTATAGCTACAACCCCCTTCCAGTCACTCTCCTTCCGGAAGGCAGATCTGAATTTTGTTCTACCGTCTTCTTGATCGTCTGGAACTTAAAACTCTCCTTGCTGCAAACCTCACCTGGATGTCTTAGCATTTTGGCTGTGCATCGGGAAAAGTGAACCTTGTTTAGAAGAAGCAGGAGTAGGGACTCGAATATTTCCACCCAGGATCTGGGTGCTGGTCCTTCATAAATTCTGCTTCACCCAAGCTGCACAGGAGAGTGAGAAGAAAAAGAGGAAGAAATGAGGAAAGCAGGGAGAAAAAGAGATGGTAGGCAGAGGGGGAGGGAAGGCGAGAAAGAAGGGGAGAGAAAAATGGGTGGGTAGGAGGAGAAGAAAGGGAAAGAACAGGAGCACAGTATACAGGTGTCCTCGCCTAATTCTAATTTAACAAACATGGGAAACAGGCATAAATAAGGATTATTGTTCCTTTTTTTTTCCCTCCAGTGAAGAAACAGGCTTAGAAAGTTTAAGGAACTTGCTTAAGATCTCATAGCTAGGAAGCCACGAAGAAAGGATTTGAAGCCAGGTAGTATGAGTTGGTAAATGGAAAGGGAGCCTGGCGTGCTGTGATTCATGGGGTCACAAAGAGTCGGACACGACCGAGCGACTGAACCGAACTGAACTGAGTCTGACTCAAGAACCTGCTATTCCAACAAGGAGGAAAAGACAATGTAGAGAAGACATTAGGTTGGTGCAAATGTATTCATAATCGTGGTTTTTGCAATTTTGAAATTTGCTATTTGACACTGGAATACATTCTTAAATAAGTATGGCTATGTTATACATCATTTTAATGTGCACTTCCCACTTTGTTTTTTTTTTGCTAATGATTTATTACTTGCTATTTTTTTTGTATGTATTTTAGGCTATGGAAATGGTATTAAACAAAAAGAAAATCCGGGCAGTTTTCTTATTCGAATTCAAAATGGGTCGTAAAACAGCAGAGACAACTGTCAATATCAACAATGCATTTGGTCCAGGAACTGACAACGAACGTCCAGTGCAGTGGTGGTTCAAGAAGTTTGGCAAAGGAGACAAGAGCTTTGAAGACGAGGAGTGCAGTAGCTCGCCTTGGGAAGTTGACAATGACCAGCTAAAAGTCATCATCAAAGTTGATTCTGTTAACAGTCACACAAGAATTTGCTGAAGAATACAACATTGACCA
Organism: Ovis canadensis; assembly: GCF_042477335.2. NCBI lineage: Eukaryota > Metazoa > Chordata > Mammalia > Artiodactyla > Bovidae > Ovis > Ovis canadensis. The sequence goes on from NC_091251.1 coordinate 76,829,022, forward strand.
TTCTATAGTCGTTCAGCATTTGAAGCAAATTGGAAAGGTGAAAACGCTCGATAGGTGGGTGCCTCATGAGCTGACTGGAAGAAAAAAAAAATCTTCATTTTGAAGTGTCATGTTCTCTTATTCTACGAAACAACAACAAACCATTTTTCAATCGGATTGTGACACGTAACAAAATGTGGATTTTATGACAACCAACTCAGTGGTTGGACCTAGAAGAAGCCTCAAAGCACTTCCCAAAGCGAAACTTACACCAAAAAAGGGATCCTGGTCACTGTGTGGTGGTCTGCTGCTGGTCTGATTCACGACAGCTTTTTGAATTCCAGCAAAACCATTACATCTGAGAGGTATGCTCAGCAAATTGATAACATGCACCAAAAACTGCAATGCCTGCAGCTGGCAATGATCCACAGAAAGGGCCCAATTTTTCTCCACAACAACGCCTGACTGCATGTCCCACAACCAACACTTTAAAACTTGGATGAATTGGGCTACCAAGTTTTGCCTCATCTGCCAGTTTCACCTGACTTAATGCCAATGAACTACCACTTCGTCAAGCATCTTGATGACTTTTTGCAGGGAAAACACTTCCACAACCAGCAGGAGGCAGAAAATGCTTTCCAAGAGTTCATGGAATCCCAAAGAACAGATTTTTACACTACAGAAATAAACTTATTTCTTGTTGGCAAAAATGTGTTGATTGTAATGGTTCCTATTTCAATTAATAAAGATGCATTTGAGCCTAGTTATAATGATTTAAAATTCATGGTGTGAAACCTCAATTACTTTTGCACAAACAATGAGCAGTTTAGAGAAGCCAGAGCATCTTTGGAAGTAGGGAAATGGAGTTAACACTGTTAAAAAAGAAAAATACAAGAACTCTGGAGATCGACTTTCAGAGGATGAAATTGAGGCTATTGGAACCGAAGCTTTCTCTCTAGTAAAAATAAGCAAGGAGCCTTTTTCCTCCTAACCTTAAGTACTATCTTCATAAAAAAGAGCTCTAAATATTTGGGATGGGGGTGGAAGGGAATGGGCAGCAAGGGAAAAGGGAAAAGGTCTGGGATTAGTTATTATAGCTGTTTCCTTCAAAGAGTTGAGGTGAAGTGTAATAATGGTGCCAGGAGTTTTCTCCTCTGTCTCCTGGGTAGAGGTCAGGGAAACCCTGGGGTGAATATTGGGGGTCTGTTTAGTGACAGTGGTCAGAAGATTTTCCCTGACTGGCCGGCATAGGCTACTTGTGTTAGAACAAGAGGACCAGGGCAGGCATTCCACACCAGCAGTCCTAGCATTCTGCATTCTTGGAAGGGACCATCACTGAACAGGAACGTGGCTGGCTTTGTTAGGTCTTATCTCCTCATCTGCAGTTGGAGGCTTTCCTTCCTTTTGCAGGTGCTCTCATTTCCTTCATTATTTGTTTATTAGAAAATCTTGTGGGCTTCCAAAGTCATTCTTATGCTAAGGAAGGTCGAATGTGATAACATATTTGTGTTGGCCAAGAGTGAGGACATAGCAAATACCGAAAGTCACATAATCATGAGTGTAACTGAAAGTGGCGCTTCATGTGTAAACAAAGCTCCCTGTCTCCCACAAGCAGGGGGTCACCAAGGTCTCAAAAGCACAGAGAAGGCTGGTCCTATAAATCTGGTTGCTTAAGCACTGTGGCAACTATGGCTGGAACTATTTCTAAGATTTAACTCAGGGATGCTACAGGTCAGACAGCCTTTCTCAAGCCAAAAAGAGAGCCTGAAAATGTTGAGGTTGAACCAAGCTTTCAGTGTGAAAAGTTCTCCATTCGTTGACATCCCTGAAGCCTGTTGATATCCCTACAGCCTAGAGGAAAAGCAAAGCAAAAGTTCGGTGGGCCTGAAAAGAACGTACCTGACTCATGTCCCCAAAACTAAAGCAATGAGGAAGCAGACTAAGAGAGAAACCAATCTTTCTGGCCCAAGCACTATTCAAATGGCTTTCTTAGTTCTCACACACCCTCTACACAGAAGTCCACATTTCTTTGTAGGATCTTACATTGCTAGAACTCAAAAATCTCAGTATGAACATTGTTTTTTTGTTTTTGTCATTATCTCACCAGCAAATTAAAAACTAGATTTGAGCTAGTCATACGAAAATATTCCATTCTTGAAATTCTAACTTTATCTCTTGGCCCCAGTACATTAAAGGTCATTCCTATGGGTACGATCTTGTATAACCTGCCTTGCTGTCAAATATATTTAATATAATAGTAAAGGTCACATAAAATATGTGTTATAATAAACAAAAGGAGAGCAAAGAAAAATAACATGGGAAAATAAGGAACAGGGCATAAATTTTAAGCAGAAAGGTGACCAGTGCACAAAGCACATAGCATAAAAGTTCTTCATGTCTGATAAGGGGCAACCACAACTGATTTCAGAGCTTTCTTGCCACAAACAAGAGCAGGAGAAGGTGAATGGGTACACAGCTGAGAGTGTCCATGGGCTACGAACAAACTGTTTCAGAGATGCAATGTAGTAAGACCACAAGGAAATTTCTCCCAGGAAGCTTCAAATAACTAGATCATTTGTAGTATTACAGGCACTGTCCTGGACTCATTTTTTTCATCAGCCTTTTACTGAGCCCCTACTAAGTACCAGATTGCATGGGGATACAGAGGTAGTAAGCAAACAAACTGCTCTTGCCCTCGTGCAACTTAACATCTCCTAGGAGACAAATAACTTTCCCTGGTGATCACAGAAATTAATTATAAATACAACCTCAGCAAAAGCCACAAGGGAAGGGCAGCAGTGCTAAAAGAACATCTAACAAAGAGGAACCGATTTCACAACATCCTTACGATTAACTTAGCATTGGGTTTCATGGGACTGTTAAGAGTAACCGTGTCGCACCTCACGTTACCAAGAGAGAAAACGCAAAGTTTGTATTATGCAAGTCTCAAATTAAGTAGTATCCATGAAAGGCTTTGAAAACTACAAAGCGCTATGTAAATATAAGGTATTTGAATGGGGGAAGGAATACTCCTAGTGAAGGAATAATCTGAATAAGCAGAATAGCTAAATAAGTGTTCTGCTATAATTGTAGTAATCTAATAAGTTTGATTCTAGATAAGTAGAATGATTGTATAAATGTTACCTAAGTGATACAAATCAACCATAAATCAGCTTTTTTAAAATCACCTTGACTATGGATTAAAAAGTATGCCAATACTTTGGCTACAATGTGGTTACAAAATAAATCAGCTTCTAATTTTTTTATTGTAAACTGATACATCAGTTCAACATATTTCTATTTTGTCACATAAATCAATCAAACATAATCAAGACTCATGCGTACAATAGAAAGAACTTCAGTTTATATTTTACCATAAATATTCTTTGAACATTTTTTTCTCCATTTCACCTATCCTTCAATAACATAAAGTTGCAAGTGCCTTATAATTTTTAGTGTCTTTTCAGAAACACTGCTGAATTTATGCTTACAGCCATTCTGTAAGGCAGGTAAAGCTGAAAACTGAGGCTCAGAAAGGTGAAGTGGCAAGTTCAAATTAAATAGTAGTAAACTGTGAAATCATCATACCTGATAGCTCAGACAGTAAAGAAACTGCCTGCAATGCAGGAGACCTGAGTTCAGTCCTGGGTCAGGAAGATCCCCTAGAGAAGGGAATGGCAACCCACTCCAGTATTATAGCCTGATAATCCCATGAACAGAGGAGCCTGGCAAGCTACATACAGCCCATGGCATTGCAGAGAGTCAGACACAACTGAGCAACTAACACTTTCACTTTCAAATAGTGAAATCATAAAGTCTGAGACTGGTTGATCTTTAGGATGAGGGTCTTTCCACTGCACTACTTTGTAAATTGTCTACGAAACTACTTGAAAAGGATGCTATAGACAAGAAAGTGGGCTTCCCAACCACTGGAGTAAAAGATGAAAGCTGAAACAGTCGCTTCTGTGAAGACTTGACTGATGTCTAGTGTTAAGTACTTGGATCAGAATCCTTTCACAAAGAAGAAAGATTCATTATTTCATTCTGCAGATTATGAGCTTTCTGAAGCAAGTTGTGCATCATCTCTTTTGCCCTAGGAGCTTCAACAGCTTACCCAGACCTTTCTCGCACACAATTGAATATGCATCAGTAATTCAATCCCAGGCTCCTGTTCCTGGTAACAATGCATGATTTTTACCTCTGCACCAGATGAAACAGCCTCTTGCCTCCTGGCATCATTGTTTTTTCCTCTCCAGTAAAACTCCTTGGGGATACCTTTCACAATGATTCAAATGTGTGTGGAGTTGATCAAAGAATGAAAAAGAAAAAGAAAAAGAGAGAGACTCGGCACAAAGAAACTCTTAGGCATGTATAAATCAGGGTCTGTTAGATAAGTGTTCTCCATCCATTTTGTTAAGGCTTTCATGTTTCATTATTTGTAAGCACAACCTGAAAAGAACAAGACAAAACCATGGAGAACCAAAAGACAAAAGAAATGAAAAGCAATAGCTCCACTTCCCTTCTGGTCGCATCTGCTCCCTCCTCCAGATTGGCAATGAACTCAATGGACATTTCAAATCAGAAGGAAGTGGGACTGAAGGGTCCATGCTAGCAGAGGTGGAGGCCAAGCGGGCCTTGCCTGCCCAGCAAAGTTGATCCGGAGCTTAGCTACAGAAGTTCTGAGTCACAAAATTCAGGGCTGGTTTTTTTGTTTTTGTTTTTCTAGATGTGATGAAAGGACAGGGTCTAGAGAGAATTGAGGTGATTTCATTTCTATTAATTCTACTGGTCACCAAGTATTTTTTTTAATGATGTAAGAGGCACTGAGCTGGATGCCAAAGGGTAATCCTTAGAAACCAAAGGCATCATGTCTGTCCTCTTGGAAGGCTGAGTCTTGTACTTTAGCAACTGTCCTGAAATCTCAGGAGGGAGAGTCCAGAGGCCTTCTTGAGGACCAAATGTTCTCAGAGGTGTCGAAGGTTCTAGCTAATCACAAGCAATAATTGCAGCCACATGACATAATCTCCTCCTCCCTTCCTAAGTGTGTTTTACTATGGGATCCCAAGGAATTCTGGGGTTACTCCTGATAGAGTTTATAGAGGAAAAGAGAGTTTCTCTACCAGCCTTGCTATATTTCTTTCCCTTTAACAGTGGGTTAAGGGTGTGGGTTGGAAAATGAGTCAGACCTGACTTTGAATTCCTATTCTGCTACTTTCTAACTGTGTAAATTAGGACAAATTTCTTAACCTCTCCAAGAATTCTCTCTGTAAAATGCAGATAACAATCAAAAGAGCCATGGTTATGGAGAAGAAATGAGGTGATACAAGTCAGCACCAAGCAGGGTCCACGTTCAACTGATAAGATTGTTAGCAGTGTCCGCCTCACCTGCCAAGTACAGCCTCTGTTCTCTCACCTTCTGCTAAGACATGCTGAGGTTGCTTCCACTGAGTACAAATATAACATATGGCCCCTGCTAACCACCGGACTGATTCCTATTAGGTGATCATTTCAAAAGAACCCGTCGTGCCTTTTAGAACAGTACTGGAAAACTGATATTTTCCTTCAAAGAATCCTTGATACTTTACATCTTCTGCCCTCTCCACTATTGTGTTCTATCCAAAAACATGTTTTTCTACTGCCAGTGTGAGGCATGACTTTAGAATGCATTGTTATAATCGTTTACCTGTAATAAGCCACTTTTACATCTACTGTTTCATGTGATCCTTACAACTATCCTCTGAAAGAGAGGCTTCTCAGGATACAGAGAGATTTCATGACTTGCCCCAAGTCACCAGCTGGCAAAGAGCAGAGTGGGAATTGAACCCAGGTGACACCAAATAGAGCTTTTTCACAGCTTGAGGAGTCAGTGATGGGCTTCTCAGGTTCTTCATCTGCAGGAAGGGCTTCTGCAAACCAATGCTCAAGTAAACCCTTGGGTCCCTAATAAACCCGTTACAGAGTCCAGGTGTTGTCAGAACTGCTGCTCGCCAGGAAGGCATCTCAGCAGAACATCACACTGTCCCCACCAACCCAGGTCCCATCCACATGGAATGCCCTGAAGAGCCAAATAAACAGATTTAACTGACTTACATGTTTTCCTTGCCAAACATTATAAAATGAAGTAATGGGTAACCTGCATTAATTCTGCTGGATTCTCAGACTTTCCTTTCTCCCCCTGAGGAATGGAAAATTATTTGAATGAGATGGGAAACCAGCTTTTCCTCTCTCTCTCTTTCAAAATTTCTCAAAACACATTACTATGCTACTGGAAGACATTCAATTCAACGAAGTCATTAAGTTAAATCATCTGCACACATTTTCTCAGTAAGATGAGTTTGCATGGTGGACTGATTTCATAGAACAGTTGCATGTAAACATCTCCAGGGAAAACCAGATGTCACTGACACATCAGTACCTAGTTAGTCCTACAAAGAGCATGGCACTGGTTCTGGACAGCATCTTTCCAGGAATCCTGTAACCCAGGGTGGAACTTCTCTCCGCATCCCAGCTGGTGGGCAGTTTTTTCCGCTCCTCCAGCAATGCGCTTTGCTCTCAGCTCTACAGCACTTAAAGCAGAGATGGCCGGTTAGGCCACCCAGGATTCCTCAGCTAAAACTTCTGGAAATCCAAGGCCTGAAACTCAGAGACCACAGGCCCCCTCAGGGAATGGGAGAATAAAACGCCTGGACCCAATGATGTTCTAATACTTCACTGAGGGAGGTGGGCCAGGAGACCAGAGGGCCTGCTGGGAACAAAGTCCTATTAATTACAGGTCCCCTGAAGGCACAGGCCTGGGGAGCCTTTGAAACAAAAGGAAGAAGGGATGAGAGGAAGATGTGGCTAAAATGACCCTGTCCAGGAAGAATGTTACTTAATTACTTGTTACTTTTTTTTTTTAACTATAGGAAAGATTCTATATACTTTTGTGTGTTATGGAGATCACAATAAGCATAAAACACAAAGGAGGGGCTAACTGTATGGGGTTAGTCTAATTAGTGAGAAAAAACATTACACAGCTGACCCTGTAAATATTCGCTTTAAAAATCTAAAACTTAAAAAACATGTTATAAATGTCTTCCAGGGTCTGCCAGGCTAGAACAATAGGCCACCAATAGAGCATTCCTGTACCACTGTTTGCAATTGAGTGGGGGGTAGCACAGCATTTCCTATAAAGACAGGATGGCTTCAGTCTCTGGAAGCAATAAGCAATGTGTTAAGGTTTAAAGGTACGTTAAGAACTCAGATGCCCTGGGAACCAAAACGGGGTCCCAGAAAATTTGAGTCATGTCAAGACTTTTTCAGTGGTGGCAATTTCCACCACTTACATTAAAGACATGGTAACTCCATGTTTCAAAGGATGAACATCCATTATTAAGCATAAAAAAGAAACCAATAAAGTTAACAAATCTACTATAGGCCTTAGCTCTGTGGGCAAAAGAAGTAGAAACCATCTGCTTTGCCCTGGAGGACCTTCCACTAATACTAAAGCAAACTTGGGAAAATTATGTGTTACCACCAGTGACGTTACCTCTTCACCCCTAGCCAATTTTCAGTTACAAACTTGTGTGTAAAGACCACCAAAAGCAGATTGGTATTGTTTCTGCCTTCCTCTCTGATTGTAAATAATAATAACTTCCACCTGGTGAGGCAATAATTTTTCCTCTTTCCTTTCACTTCTAGTAGACCCCAATAAATGGGGGAAGTCCACCTATGCTAAACCAAGTTGTAACAAGATGAACAAAGTACCTAAAAAACAAAATAACAAATCCTGATCAAAGAAGCAAAGAGGATCCCAAGAGGCAAAGGAGATTTGTCCTTGTGAGACATTTAAATTCAGATGTCTTTCTGTGAAAGACTCAGCTCAGTACAGAAAGTTTGCTTAACTGAAGACAGCATGATTTCAGATCCTTGTAACTTGCCTGGATGCTGAAATTCAAATGAATTCAGCTGCACAGAAAAAGAAGGAAATTATATCTGTAGAATTTAATGGGGGAGGTGTGTGCTCAAAAAAAGTTACAATTTTAACTCAAGGTCAATGTCTCTGACAACTAAATAATATAACAATAATTGCTTACCCTTTAAGTGCAAAGTCCAGAGTCTGTAACAAGACTTAAGAGTAACGAAAAAGGAGAAAGAAGAAGAAATAGTTTGTGAGCTCTGACTTTGTGCCAAGCCCTATTTTATGTATTTAGCTACTATGGAGGCAAATAAACTTCATAACTATTCTATACCCACTTTGCAGGTGGAGACACAGACTTAGAAAATGAGATAATTGCCTATAGTGGCCACATAGGGAGGCAGTTTCCTTTCTTTTTTCTAAACTGGGTTATTGTTGCTTTACAATGTTGTGTTCAGTTCAGTTCAGTTCACTTCAGTCACTCAGTTGTGTCCGACTCTTTGCGATCCCACGAATCACAGCACACCAGGCCTCCCTGTCCATCACCAACTCCCGGAGTCCACCCAAACCCATGTCCATTGAGTCGATGATGCCATCCAACCATCTCATCCTCTGTCGTCCCCTTCTCCTCCTGCCCTCAATCTTTCCCAGCATCAGGGTCTTTTCAAATGAATCAGCTCTTCACATCAGGTGGCCAAAGTATTGGAGTTTCAGCTTCAACATCAGTCCTTCCAATGAACACCCAGGACTGATCTCCTTTAGGATGGACTGATTGGATCTCCTTGCAGTCCATGGACTCTCAAGAGTCTTCTCCAACACCACAGTTCAAAAGCATCAATTCTTTGGTGCTCAGCTTTCTTTACAGTCCAACTCTCACATCCATACGTGACCACTGGAAAAACCATAGCCTTGACTAGACGGATCTTTGTTGGGAAAGTAATGTCTCTGCTTTTGAATATGCTATCTATGTTGGTCATAACTTTCCTTCCAAGGAGTAAGCGTCTTTTAATTTCATGGTTGCAATCACCATCCGCAGTGATTTTGGAGCCCAGAAAAATAAAGTCAGCCACTGTTTCCCCATCTATTTGCCATGAAGTGATGGGACCAGATGCCATGATCTTCATTTTCTGAATGTTGAGCTTTAAGCCAACTTTTTCGCTCTCCTCTTTCACTTTTATCAAAAGGCTTTTTAGTTCTTCTTCACTTTCTGCCATAAGGTTGGTGTCATCTGCATATCTGAGGTTATTGATGTTTCTCCCGGCAATCTTGATTCCAGCTTGTGCTTCTTCCAGTCCAGCGTTTCTCATGATGTACTCTGCATAGAAGTTAAATAAGCAGGGTGACAATATACAGCCTTGACGTACTCCTTTTCCTATTTGGAACCAGTCTGTTGTTCCATGTCCAGTTCTAACTGTTGCTTCCTGACCTGCATACAGATTTCTCAAGAGGCAGGTCAGGTGGTCTGGTATTCCCATCTCATTCAGAATTTTCCAGAGTTTATTATGATCCACACACTCAAAGGCTTTGGCATAGTCAATAAAGCAGAAATAGATGTTCTTCTGGAACTCTCTTGCTTTTTCCATGATCCAGCGGATGTTGGCAATTTGATCTCTGGTTCCTCTGCCTTTTCTAAAACCAGCTTGAACATCTGGAAGTTCACGGTTCGTGTATTGCTGAAGCCTGGCTTGGAGAATTTTAAGCATCACTTTACTAGCATGTGAGATGAGTGCAATTGTGCGATAACTTGAGCATTCTTTACATATACATATATCCTATCCCTCTCAGATCTCCCTCCCGCCACCACCCCCTCCCTCCCATTCTACCCCGCTAGGGCACCACAGAGCCCTGAGCTGAGTTCCCTGTGCCATACAGCAGGTTCCCACTGGTTATCTATTTTACACTTGGTAGTGTATATATGCCAGTTCTAATCTCCCAATTCACCGCATCCTCCTTACCCCACCGCCCTGTGTCCACAAGCCCATTCTCAATGTCTATGTCTCTATTCCCACCCTGCAAATACGTTCACCGGTACCAACTGAGGCTTCCTCATACATTCCTTTATCTGTAATATTTGGCTGCTCCTTGCACCATCCACCCTGCAATAAATGTACCCTTTCTCTCTGACGTTTCCATAGATAGCAGGTGTGCATGTCAGCAGTGATGCCTCCCTCCCTCTCTGAATGACTCTCCTCACTTCTGAGATGCTAATCCTTTGACTTTTACCACCCTGCTGGCTCCTCTTCTCTCATGTGCCAGGCATGGTGATCCCAGCTGAGGCTTTCTCCCAAGTATGGCCTTCAGCCCTCCTCTCTGTATTGTGTTATGGTTTCAAGACCTTAGCTGACAAATAAAGGCAAAAATCCGAGGATGGGGTAGTTGCTAGGGATGCCTGGGCACGACATCAAAGTCTGGCCTGTGAGGCCAAAGAGGGGTCAAGGATACGGCCTGAGAGCTCACAAACACCCTGCTGCCCAACTCTTCCCAAGTGCAGGCAGAAAGAAACCTCAGAAGCTTATTATTTTAAAGGAGAAAGAGGAGAATCAGAGAAAAGGAAGAAAAGAAGGAAGGGAAAGTGGAAGGAGGGAGAAGGAAGAGAAAGTTTTCTGGGTCCCACCCAGGACATTCATCACCAAGTTCGAGGTAAGGCCTGGCAATCTGAACTGTTACCAGCTAAGGGTTTCACCCAGTCCAAGTAGAAGCCTCGTGTTCAAGGTCCTCAGACAAATCTGAGATCAAAGCTGGAGGAAATTAACAAGGAGACAAAGTATTAGAACCATAACAGTCCTGCGGTCTTCCAGGTCACCAAGTTCTGAGTCTATTCCTTTTGAATGTCCAGGGCCCCAGGGTCCTGCCTTACTTGACTCATGATCCCATCCACTCCCACAGTTGTGTGCTCGGGTGGTGCGGAAGTTGCCAGAGGGAGCTGGGATAGAAGGCTGCCTCTCGTGAGGACAGGAATGTCACAACAGTTTTCCAAGCTTCAGGCCAGCGCCCCTCCCAAGCTGCCAGATGTTCAGCATGGGCTGAACCGGGTTTTCAGACTCCCCATTCAGCTTGTGAGGAGAGGAGGACAAAACATGGCATCCTGCTAGGATAGGGGGTGGGAGGGCTTGCGTAGCAGACAATGACAACCTTGGCATGTGGCTTTCAAGTGGTTCATGGTAAACAAGATAAGTAAGCAAACATGAGCACTCCACTCTCTTTAGCACGATTTCTTTGAGGCATGTTTTCAACTTGGTCCGCCCCTGCTTCTTCACTTAACTGGAACAGGATCTGTCTGAACTCCATCTTTGACAGTAACCTTGTATTGATTGTGGTCCTCTCTGGGAACAACCTGTGTGGGGCGTGTGAATCCCACATTTGAACGTCTTAAATGTCTCTCCTTGCCTGGGTCACCAAAGACCTGCTGGAGTCCTTGAATGTCTCATCATCCTCCTAGTAGCTTATAAGTTAATAATCGAATCAATCAATGCATTAGATCAGCCAGGCACGAGACACCTGGGAAATGGCTAATCGTCCATGCAACAATAGTCTGACACTTTCCATAACTCTTCTGTTCACCTTATCCCTCTTCCTCTCTTTTGCCACCTCAGGTGGAGCCCAGTATCAGACATTGGGAACAAGCCTGAAATCCGCCGATGCAGAGATACACAATAATAATACTTTATTTCTCACTAACTTAGCATGACTTGGGTCACAAGCCCAACTTTTTGGAACCCTTGAACTGGCCAATTCAAGTTCTCCAAGGGGGCTCAGCTCTGTGAGGCTGTCGTCAGACTTACAAATCCATTCCTCAGGTGCTGCCCTGGGAAATGGAGCGAGGTTCCTCACTGCTCTGGGGATTCCTCGGGGTCTGACCCTTGAAGCATGCAGTTTGCAAGGACCCTTTCTTAGGCACCCACTAGACCCTTACCTGTCGCTGTGTCTCTCATCCTTCCTTCTTCACCATTGGGTGAACTCAAATTTTTCTGAGCCATAACCAGCCATCATTTCCAACTGTGTGTCTCCTGGTAAACTTTTGCTCTCAGTCCACCAGGCTTTTAATATTAAAAGCAAAGTGTTTGGAATTCTAAATCCTTGTTTTTCTCCTCTAAGGGCCTGGTTCTGAACCAAAAGCTATACAGCTTTGGTGTGAAAGATACAACTTTTCTTTTCCAGCAGGCAGTTATTGAGGGCCTGCCCTATTCCATTCACAGAATTAGACTTGCAGAGAGGAATTACACAAGTCCCCGCCTCTCTGATCCATGGACCACACACTGAGTAGAGCGTGGGCATCATCTGGAAACTAGCTAGACATAGAGCATCTCAGACCCCACCCCAGACCTCCTGAATCAGAACCTTCATTTTAACAAGATGCCCAGCAGATTCACGTGCATACTGATATTTGCAGAGCTCTGGACTTTTATTCTATTCACTAACCCCCAATATATATCTATATTTGATAGATATGAAAAGGAAGCCCCAGATAGGTGAGAACTTCCCCGAGAATCACCAGATCCTGACTAGAAACCAAGGCTTCTCCACCAGAACACTTTTCCTGCCCTCATCCCTTGGTGTGTTCTTCTCTGGAGGGTCTGTACATTGCAGTGTCAGGCCTTGGGCAGACTCAGAACCCTGTTCTTGTTCCATCTTCTCCAGTTCTGTTGAACACAGGGCTGTGTGCAGAGCAGAGAGCTCTAGGAGGCCTCATTGGCACCAGCTGAGACCCAGCGCAGCATCTGTAAAGGAAGTGCTTTCCAAAGCCCATTTTAAATGTTTATTTCTTTCAAATTCATAAACATTTCTGAGTGCTCACCACATGCAAAGCCCTGGGCTAGATGAATCAGGGAAAACAAAGTGGAATAAAACAATCTCGGGACCCATCCCAGGTTCACAATCTGGTTGGGGAAACAGATACTACCCATATAAAATTCGGGGTGGTGCTAACAGAGATCATAGTGAGATTTGTTTACTTTGCTATGGAATAGTCACTCACAGCATTTATCCCTCCTGGTACCATTAGGTCAGTCAGTCACTTTGGCCTATTAGTATACAGATGCTGAGAATCAATTTGGAGGTTAAATCAGGCCAAATATAAATCTGGGGTGGGGCTATTCAACTACATGATCTAAATGTTATTAATGTTTAAATACATTGGTACATTCTGAATGGAAGGAAAATATGTTCCTGAAGCTAAGAGATTTTATTGTTTCTGTTGTTCTTGTTTGGGCTGGAAATGGAGTATTTTGGCTAATTTAATATTCTGGCAAATGGACTTACCAGAGAAAGTGTGAAAACAAGGTCAATGAGATGGAGTCCACACAAGACATGAAATCCAGGCTCAGAATATTTTGTTCAGCTTATATACCACCTTAAAAAGCAATAATCCATCATCCTGAGCCTCTTGACTACTATTCTCTTGTAATACATTTATCAAAGATTCTGAAACACTACAATTTGGAGATCATTTTTTAAAATATTACTAAAAGAATCTTTTAAGAATGACTTACTAGGTATCTGGAGTTTAGAAACAGAGCTTACTATATACAAATGTAACTTGCCAATAAGAAACTAATATTTTGGTTAGCAATAAGTATTCAAAATCCAGAAATTATATTCCAATTGAAAAGTTATTCATCACACTTAATCATATTCATCACCCTTAATCACAAAGAAAGAGGCCTCCTAAAAAGCAAACAGGAATAAAATCAGTGACCAACTTCTGCAGCTTAACTATGTTAAGAAAATGGGAGAAATTATTTTCCAGACTGTAGTTATAGAAACAAGCAGTAAGTTCCAGAATTAGGAATCTATATGGAGAGGAAAATCTTCAATCCTAAATTATTAGCAAAAATTTCAAAGAAACAAAAATAATTATCTAGAAATTACTGAATACAAACCATGAGTGATGGTAATTCATAGCTTCAGAAAGGATAGAAAAAATTATTAACTATTAAAGGAAATGGATTCTTAAGGAAGAACCCAGAGCAATAAAAATTATACAGTTCTTATTTCCTTAAAGTTAGAAGAAAAAATATTTACCGTAGAAGGTGAAAATGCCTAAGATCAAAATGAGAATTCAAGATTAAAGGTCATGTACTTGAAGATTGCCAACAGTAAATTTCAAATATTCTCACCACAAAAAATATATGGTAACTATGTGACATGATGGAGATGGTTACTAACAGCATTTTCGTAAAGGCAGTAATCATTTTGCAATATATAAATATATCAAACCAACACATTGTGAGCCTTAAACTTCAATACTGTTATATGTCAATTAAATCTCAAAGCTAAGGGAAAAGATAAATGATAGTGGCAGGCCTAAAAGTGAGCCCCCAAGAAATGAGTTTGTCATCTTATAAACAATTTAAAAAATAACATTGATTTTACACACACACACACACACACACACACAAATCAACAACAACACTGGCTCCCATAAATGAGTTCAACTTCATGCTGTAATGGCCTATAATCAGGTACTGGGTTTATAAATCCAAAATGTGATTGGTTTCCTTATAACACAAAAGTACTCAAAGTCCTGTTATCTATGATTGTAAAGTTCTTCTCTTAACTTTTAAAAGTACATGCACACCTTGGAGATATCAGAGGTTTGCTCAGATCACCACAATTAAAGTGAACATCACAATAAAGTCAACAAATATTTTGGCTTCACAGTGCATATAAATGTTTATATCATATTATAGTCTATTAACTGCAACAGCATTACGCCCAAAAATGTATATACCTTCATTTAAAAATACTTCATTGTTTAAAAAATGCTAACCATCATCTGACAATGCAGGATTGCCATAATCCTACAATTTGTTATTAAAAAAAAAAAAGCTCATCTTCAAAACACAATGGCAGTACAATAAAACAAAGAGATATGCCCATTTAAAAAAAAAGAGATATGCCTGTATAAAACATATTTTTAATAAGAAACATGGATTCACATTACACTTAGGAAGGTTAAAGCATACCTTTGAAACTCCTGAAACCACTAAAATAATAAAGCAATTTCCTAACAATCTGAAATCAGCAGACTGTGACAGTCATGTTTCTTTCCTACAGTGATCCACAGAAAGGGGGAAAAGTTAAACTTCTGAAAAGTTGGAACTAACCTAAGCGTGATGAGATGCTCAGAGCCTCTGCCTGTAGCTGTACACGGAGGTGTCTAGCCAAACAGAAACCAAGCCCCTACTGTCTCACCAAGCCTGGGTTCACCTGAAGAGAAGGGGTCATTTTCTGATTGGTCATCCCCGAAGGATGCCTTTTTCTGACTGGTCTGCAGAGACCAATGAATCTTTACAGCCTTGGACAAGTCAGTCTTTCTAGAGCGAGAGGGTTTTTTGTAGCCGCTTCGCTCCCACCCCTCACCCCCGCCTTTTTAAAATGAAAGCTTTGGAATATGTTATCACCAAGATTTGAATTTGCTCTAAATTCCAAGATGCCATGGTTTGTCTCTTGTAACTTTTTCTTTGGGCTTCCCAGGTGGCTAAGTGGTAAAGAATCTGCTTGCCAACGCAGGAGACCTGGTTTAAATCCACGGGTTGGGAAGAGCCCCTGGAAGAGGAAATGGCAACCCACTCCAGTATTCTTGCTGGGATAATGCCCTGGACAGAGGAGCCTGGCGGGCTACAGTTCATGGGGTCATGAAGAGTGGAACACGACTGAGCACGCAAGCATGCGACTTTTCGCTGACTCATTGTGGAGGATTGTTCTGTGAAAGTACTGTAGGTATGACACTCACCCTCCACTTCCAATCTCCGATGAAGAAGTGACTAGACACTAATGCATCTTAGTGTTCTTCCCACTGAAATTGGATGCTCTTTTACATTTAGCAACGTGTTGGTCACGTGGTGGTTTTGAATAAATATTTAATTGTTTAGAGAAATATTTTGAATCAGTATCTTGCCTGTTGATCACCTTTCTTTTTACATGGTTCTTACATTAAAAATCTAGAACAGTGCTGTCTATGGAAATATAGTGTGAACCACATGTGTGATTTTAAAATTCTAGTAGCCACATTTAAAAAAAGATAGTCTTAACATTGATTTAACCCAATGTATCCAAAATATTTAACATATAATGGTATAAAAATTATTCAGAAGAGTTTACTTTTTTAAGCTAATCTTTATAAAGTCAAGTGTGCATTTTATAATTACAGCACAATTCAGTATGGACTAGCCATATTTTGAGAGCTCAGTGGCCACAAGTAGCTACTGACTACTGAGCAGCACGCATCTGGAGGGCATAAAATCAGTATGATGTATAAGGCAAGATGCATGTTGTCTCTTAAAATTTCATTCTTAAAAAAACAAACCTCATTTTAATAGTCCCCTTTCGTATTAAAGAAAAAATGGCAAATGCCTGGGGCTGTTTGGTTGTGACCTAAGTAAAGGACTCTGCAGGAGTTTTAATAAGTGCCTTGCTGTTGTTTACTGTTTGTATGCAACGTGCCCTGGTGGATGCGGTGGAGGGCTGTAAAGCTAGGGCTGTGTCCTAATTGGGCTAGACTTTTTCAGGCTGCCACCCCGGCGAGCGTAGTCATCAATGCTGCTGTGCTGTGCTCAGTCATATCCGACTCTTTGCGACCCAATGGACTGTAGCCTCCAGGCTCCTCTGTCCACGGGATTTTTCAGGCTGCCATTGCCTTCTTCAGGGGATCTTCATGACCCAAGGGGATCAAACTCACATCTCCTGCGTTGGCAAGCAGATTGTTTACTACTGCACCACCAGGGAAGCCCTCTAATCATCAATATGAGCTATTTTTGAAAATAAAATGCCCAAGGGCACACATACTGGTGATGGCATTTACAGAGCCCTGATAATTTTCTGGGAGGTAATTGTGACATCTGGTTACTGAAAAGTTCTGCAGGCTCATAATACATAATTAGTTTATAAAACTCAACTGCCGCCAAACACAACTCCCAAATACACTGAGTGTAAGTTGTCTTGCTCTTATTCTTTCCCTTTAAACTTGCCTTTACTGTTCTTTAAATGTGATTTTACCCACATAAAACCTGCACTGGAGAGACAGCCATGGTCTTCCAGAACCATATACCTCCGAGATGAATGTTGTGTGTTTTCTGCCTCCAAATAAACAATGGGTCAGCTTCAGCTTTGCAATGGGTCTGCCCTGCCTTCTCCTCTGGTCTCATTTCTTTCCCATCATTCTTTCTGGAATTCAATCTCCTGAGGACTGTTCATAAAATATGGACATAGTTCTAGAAATTGACAAGCAGTTGGGAGTGGGGGACTATGATGGAAACAATCTGAAAGAGGGGCAAAGTGGGAACAAGTCCCAGCGCTTTGCACTATAGAGAGGTCAAAGTGTGGCTACAAATCAAATTTGTCCTTGGCTGGATGCACAATTATAAGATACCTGAGCCCAAGGGCTTTAGAGCATCTGTCTGCCATTTGAGCCCAGAACAAGCTGCTTGGATATTGAGACTGGTCCTCCAATTAGCAACAATTGAGCTCAGGATGAGAGCTGTGCTATCCTTTTTCCTCTCCTCAATTTTGTTATTCTAGCAGCTGTCATCACCATTCACATCCACTCACAGACTGTACAGACTAAAGGAGCTCCATTCAAGTTTTGTATCCAGATTAACTTTGCAGCCCAGCTAATGTGAATTTATGGAAACCAATGGTAAATATAAACGCTAGCTGCGTCCCACTCACCATGGGTTGTTAGTAGATATTTACATTTAGAAGTTTAACACATCCTGGCCTTAATCCAATATCCTCTAATGTTCTCCAAACAGCCCCGGTTTTCTAAACCCTATGGTTAGCTTGTCTAAAGAGAGAACCAAAGGAGGGAAGACGCTAGGAAGCAGTTATAAATATAAACCACGTTCTAAGATTTACACTGGGATTTTGTTAGTAAATTTAGAGAGTTGTGTATGCTGAATTTTTGCCTATAGGCTTAGAAACTAACAGAAACATGCAGGAAAACCATGTCTTGTTGGCTTCTACTTCCTCTGTGACCCTATGTAGCCTTTGAATTTAAAAAAGTCACTCAACCAAGACCCAAATGGAGTTCTAACTGCATTATTTTTCAGTATTAACCACCAGTAAAATATATATAGAAGGTGGAAACAGAAACTACCTGCCTACTCTCCAAAGAAGCCTAAATCATTAAGCTAAACAATTGCACTTAAGTCATCAACACCTAATATGGGCTTCTCTGATGGCTTAGTGGTAAAAGAATCTGCCTGCCAATGCAGGAGACACAGGAGACAAATGTTCGATCCCTGGGCTGGGAAGATTCCTGGAAGGAAAAATGGCAACCTACTCCAGTATTCTCCCCTGAAGCATCCCATGGACAGAGGAGCCTGGCAGGCTACAGTCCACAGGGTCACAAGGAACCAGACACCACAGAGCATGCACGGAAAGCTTTACCATCTAATATATATATATAATACTTCCTCTTCAAGATCATTTTGGCTATTCAGCAACCTTTGCTTTTTTTATATAAATGTTAGACTTACCTTGTCGATTTTTAACCCCCCAAAATCCAGTTGGAATTTTTATTGTTCATTGAGTTTCATTGACTTTGTAGACTAGTTTGGGGAGAATTGACAGCTGAACATTGGACTTCTGACCCATGAACATATGTATTCTCTCCATTTGTTTAGGTCTTCTTTAATTTCTTTCAGCAGTGGTTTGTAGTTTACAGGTAGGGGACTTCCATGTCTTCTGAGAAATTCATCCTTGTTTTATGTTTTTAAGGTTATTATCAATTGAATTTTTTTAACATCACTTTTCAAACTTTTGCCTAAAGAAAATCAACACCCTGAAGCCTCTTGCAACCAAGGAGCTAGGATCCCTTTCCACAGTGACCTCCATGCCCTAGGTAGGTTCAGGGCCACTCTCTGTCTAGCCCCTCTGGTCTTATTTCTCTTTTATCTGTAGCTAAATCCCCCCTGGGCACAATATTTTGCTGATTCAACCTCATTCCTCTAGTTTGCTGCCAGCTGCTTGAGTTTTTGTTTTGTTTTTTGTTTGGAGGGCATGCACAGGAATCCTCAGGTCAGAGGGAAAATATTCAGAAAGCACTGCTGTAGGAAAATGGTGCTCATGTAAACATACTCCACTGTCTTTAATGGGTTCATGCTGGAAATGTATAATCAAATTAGAAAATGTTCTCTACCACATAGTCGTGCGTTTACGGAAAGAGCTCATTCCCTGTAATGTGTGTACACTTGAATTTCCCTTTGTTGCCCCTGTTCTCTGCGAAAATGATGTGATAATGCATTTATGTGTGAGTCACTGGCCAGGTAGAACTGAGCAAAACTGGAAAGGTAAACAGGATTCTCAGAGTCTAGAGTTTACATTGCAAAAGACTAAAATGAGGTTTGTTAACTTTTTCCCAGCAGATGAGTTTTCCCCAGGTCAAGGTAAGAATCAAACAGGAACTAAGGCAGGCCCCCTAGTTGGCAGAAGCATCATTTTAAATGACAGTGATTGGTAGAACCTCTGCTTAGCTCATGGAGCATTGGCGAAGGAAGATCCTCTGTCCCCATCCTGCTCTGTGCACACCACAAAGGTGTAACACATACTCATACTCACACACACGAAACCGTACAGGACAAGCAGTTTCCTGGCCTCTGATCCTTCCCGTGCTCACAGAGATAAAAGCTGTCCAAGAAACAGCTCTGTCTGGGGCAACTGCCTGAAGCATCTCATCCTTCGAGAAAAATCTCAGTAGCTTCTCAAGACATTGGGTCCTCTGCTCTGACTGCTAGTCTCTATTCAGATCACAGAGAATGCTCTTTTTCTGACAGCTATCATTCCCCAACTATCTGCCCAGATGTTTGACATTTATAGTTAATGCTTATTTCTGTCATCATTTTCATGGCCTCCAGAAGTGAAATTACCCCACAATGATAAGAGCACTTAGCATTTATGTAGCACTTACGGTGTGCCAGGCAGGCCTCTAAATAATGATTTTTTAATTGGAGTATAAAATTGCTTTACAGTGTAGTGTTAGTTCCTGCTGTACAACAAAGTGAATCAGCTGTACAGATGATTTTATACAACCAATTTAAGCCTCATGGCAACACCATGAGAAAGATACCATTAAAATCCCTGCTTTGTAGACATGAGCACCAAGACATAGAGAAGTTAAGTAACTCATACAAGGTCCTGTAGCTGGAAAGTGACCCAACAGGGATTCGAATCCAAGTTATCTGGCCCCAGAGTGTTCGCTTCCAACCACCGTACTACATGGCCTCTTCCTATGTATAAAAATGATACGGCAAAGTCAATCCAAACAGCATTCTCTTTTATAATCCTCACACTTGACTGTTTATATTCATAAGCAATGTCTGCACAGATATTTGGTTCCAGGTATAGAATCACTATAAATAGTTTGGCCTCAAGGGGTTTGAGAGGAATTGACCCCCAGACCTCTCTGTGTGACACCTAGAGTCCAAATTGGAGAGCAAAAATCTCAGTGAGGAGAGAAGGGGGCCAGGGGAGACTGAAAGACTCGCAGAGGGAGAAGCAGAAATCTCCAGTAACAGCTAGAGACACAGAATTGTGAGAATTAAATTAGCCTGAGGCCAGAAAGATCAGGAGCAAGAACAATTAAGGAGATGCTGAGGATGTAAACCTGGGAAAGAGTCTAGCATACATGCAAGCATAGTCAAGCAGGGAGAAGTGAATGAGCGCACTGCTTGGGCTCAGGGTAAAAGAAAGAACCACAAAGAAACCTGAAACATGAGAGGGAGCCAAGAAGGGAACTAAATTGGAGGACAAATATAAACAGCCTAGTTATTCAGTTCAGTTCAGTCACTCAGTCGTGTCCGACTCTTTGCAACCCCATGAATCGCAGCACGCCAGGCCTCCCTGTCCATCACCATCTCCCGGAGTTTATTCAAACTCACGTCCATCGAGTCGGTGATGCCACCCAGCCATCTCATCCTCTGTCATCCCCTTCTCCTTCCACCCCCAATCCGTCCCAGCATCAGAGTCTTCCAATGAGTCAACTTGTCGCATGAGGTGGCCAAAGTATTGGACTTTCAGCTTTAGCATCAGTCCTTCCAAAGAACACCCAGGGCTGATCTCCTTTGGAATGGACTGGTTGGATCTCCTTGCAGTCCAAGGGACTCTCAAGAGTCTTCTCCAACACCACAGTTCAAAAGCATCAATTCTTCGGTGCTCAGCTTTCTTCACAGTCCAACTCTCACATCCATACATGACCACTGGAAAAACCATAGCCTTGACTAGACGGACCTTTGTTGGCAAAGTAATGTCTCTGCTTTTGAATATGCTATCTAGGTTGGTCATAACTTTCCTTCCAAGGAGCAAGCGTCTTTTAATTTCATGACTGCAGTCACCATCTGCAGTGATTTTGGAGCGGGCTGCATATGTAACATTCCTCCTGTTTGGAAATAAAGCTTCTGAAGATGCATCTGCCCATGTGCATCCATTTACCTGAATGTCCTAGAACATGCCCCATGTGACAGCAAGCTCTGTCCCTGAAGCATCAGCCAGGTGGCAGCTCACATGCTTCCTAAAGAAGAGAAACTCCCCAGGACCGACCAAGGTCTGAAGGCCTTGGGTGTGGCAAAAACAATGCGTGTGTCCTAAGTCGATTCAGTCCAGTCATGTCTGACTCTTTGCCACCATATGGACTAGCTCACCAAGCTTCTCTGTCCATAGCATTCTCCATGGAACAAACCAATCATTTTTATTAGCAACAGCAATATATTTCTTAGGATAACTATGTTTACATCAAATCTATAGATCAACTTGGAAACAGCTGACATCTTCAGAGTACTGTTTTTCAAGTCACGAACATGGTAGATCTCTCTCCATTTATTTAGGTCATCTTTCTTTCATGGTGTTTTTGGAGCGTCCAACATACATTCAGATCCTGCATATATTTTGTTGGATTTATACTTAAGTATTTCATGTTTCTAGTGCTATTTTAAATGGCACTCATTTTTTTAAAATTTTATTTCCAATTGCATTTCTATATAGTAGCAATGAGCAATTAACTTTTGTATATTAACCTTTGTCTATTTTGCCATACTCACTTGAAGAATTCTAGATTTTGTTTTTGTGGATTCTTTTGGATTGTCAGCAGACACAATCAGGTCATCTGCCAAACAGAGAGTTGTTTCCAATTTTGCCTATTATGAAAATTGAATAATAATTGAATCCAATGAATGCACTTATACATTTTTTTTTTGCTTACTTAACTGAGTATATGCTCAAGAGACATGTGCATTTTAAATCTTGATGCAATTACCTCCAATGCCAGCGTAGCCCCCGAAGTTCTATCTGTTCTCAGGGCCAGAACCTGGGCAGGTAGCTCTTTATTTTATGAGGAGCTCCTCTCCTCAATTGCAAGGTGGAATTTGGATATCTGCCTATTTGAAGATATAACTTTTAAAATCTAGACAGAATCAACTTGAATCTTTCATCCTGGTTTTTTAGAATATTCCTTGTTCCTCCTTCCCACCCTTATCCAAAGATTCTCACAACTCCCAGACTGTTGCATAAAATGGAGTGATGAGAGACGACTGGTCAAAGAGGCTTAGCAGTCCCATTTTCGAGGTAGTCTCTGACTTCTAGCTCCTGCTGGTAAAGAATCTGCCTGCAATGTGGGAGACCTGGATTCGATCCCTGGGTTGGGAACATCCCCTGGAGAAGGGACCGGCTACGCATTCCAGTATTCTGGCCCGAAGAATTCCATGGACTGTATAGTCCATAGAGTGGCAAAGAATTGGACAGGATTGATCGACTTTCACTTTCAATTATTAATTCAGTCTTTGAATCATTTATATACATATGTATGCTCTCTCCTCTATAACCCATCAACACAGTCAAATCAGACCCTTTCTTGACTTTCCAACGAAAGAATAACTTAAATATTCACACAGCACTGTGTATTGTAGGCAGATTTAAGCTTTGATCAAACGAAGAAGATTTGAATTGCAAATACATGATAATTAAAAATTAGCTATCCTTTCTCCTGAAAATCTTCTTGGCCAGCACCATTTTTGTGGCTGAATCACTCCCACATAGCCTTCCAGAGTTTGCCCATCTTGCTGGTTGTCTGTCCTTTTCCATTGTCCTACATCTATCTTTATCATCCGGAGTCTTTTCCTTTTTTTTTTAAGTACTAAATATTCTCATTCTGATTAGGAAGGTGAACTTTAACTCTCTCTTTCTTCAAAACAGAATTTGAAACACTAGAGTACTGTAAACCCTGAGTTAAAAGAAATACATTACCTGTGATTCCTTGGCAACAATGTCTTTTCCTTCCAAAACACATAAACTCAATCTGTGTTGGTATTTCCCTGGTGAGTCAGATGGTAGAGAATCCATCAGCAATGTAGGAGACCCAGGTTTGATCCCTCAGTCAGGAAGATCCCTTGGAGAATGGAATGGCAACACGCTCCAAGATTCTTTCCTGAAAATCCCATGAACAGAGGAGCCTGGTGGGCTACAGTCCATGGGGTCACACATAGTTAGGCATGAAGACTGACAACACTATCACAGAGTTTTCCAAACAGTAGTTTGTGTTTGAGAAACTGCATGACGATCCTAAGGCTGTGGCTGTGCTCAGTTCACTCAGTTGTGTCCGATTCTTCTCAACCCCATGAACTATAACCCTCCAGGCTTCTCTGTCCATGGGATTCTCCAGGCAAGAATACTGGAGTGGGGTACCATTTCCTCCTCCAGGTGATCTTCCAGACCCAAGGATTGAAACTGCATCTCCTGTATCCCCAGCACTGGCAGGTAGATTCTTTACCAATGAGCCACTTGGGAAGCCCTCAGTCCTAAGGAGCTAACAGCAAAAAAAAAAAAAAAAAAAATTTAATTTTAAAACATTACAAATGTTTTTATCTTCCTGTAGTTTAAAAAGTGGTTGTTATTTTTGTTCTGGTCTTTTTTCTCTCTCTTCTCATTTTTAATTAGGATAAGATAATGTAAGACCTGAAAAATGCTTCTTACAAAGATAAGGAAAAAGCAAAATCCTAATGCGGAGAGAGAAGGGGAAGAGGGGATGGGAGAGGAAAGAGGAGAGAGAAGGAGAGAGAATTACAGTGAAAGCCTTAAAGATAGGCTTACTATCAGGCTTAATATTGGCACAGGGATGATTCTTTTTTTAATAGTAGCACATTTAAAGGGTGATCTTTTTCAAAATGTTGCTGTTGCTGTTGTTCTTCACTCACTAGGTCATCCTGTACTCTTTGTGACCCCCATGGACTGCAGCACCAGATTCATCTGTCCTCCACTGTCTCCCGGAGTTTGCTCAGATTCATGTCCACTGAGTTGGTGATGCTATCTAACCATCTCATCCTCTGCCACTCCCTTCTCCTTTTGCCTTCAATCTTTCCCAGCATCAGGGTCTTTTCCAATAAGTTGGCTCTTCGCATCAGGCGGCCAAAGTATTGGAGCTTCAGCTTCAGCATCAGTCCTTCATGAATTACAGTGAATAAGCTTATAACTACTACCAACTATAACAATCAAATTGTTGTGGCAGTGATTCCCCAGCTGAAAGTCAGCACTCAGGGCTATATTTTCCCTTAAATGCTAATCATTCTTCCCCTAAAATCTTAGTCTCATTTTCCTTGGAATTAAGTTTTCCTAAGCTTTGTTTAAAAGCATTTCCACCAATTCCAGTTCCCAGAACCAAAAATGCATGATTAATATCAAGAGTCTTAATAAAGTTGGAGATAATACAGGAATGGCTTACACTTGTTCACTTTTTTCTCCAATATGTTGGATACGTCAGATTACCCTGCAAGTTAGTGTCTCCATTACAATAAAGAATATCAAGGACGTTCTTAGTCCCAGAGTTGGATCAAGTTGCATGTCTTTTTATGAATAAATTCCTTTCCAATCATCCAGAAACAAAATTGTTGGCCTAAAATGTAAAATCTGCTTATTCAGCTCACTCACAATTAAAAAAACAAAACAAAACACTGAGATACTTTTTTCATCCAACAGACTAGATAAATAAGACTATATGGCAACATCCAGTAGAGGCGATGGTGTCAAGGTATGAACACTTGGACACAGCATTCACTCAAATACAAAGTGCTGCAGCTTTCTAGAGAACAATTTCAGTATCCACAAGATTTAAAATACACACTCCTAGTCATCCCCCTTTCAGAATCTGACCTACATACATAAGTTGGTTGTTCAGTTGCTCAGTCACATCCAGCTCTTTGCGACCCCATGTATTGCAGCATGCCAGGCTTCTCTGTCCTTGACAATCTCCCGGATTTTACTCAAATCCATGCCCATTGATTCAGTGAGGCCATCCAACCATCTTGTCCTCTGTCGTCTCCTCCTCCTGCCTTCAATCTTTCCCAGCATCAGGGTCTTTTCTAATGAGTTGGCTCTTCGCATCAGGTGGTCAAAGTGATAAAAATACATAAACACATATTGTGAAGATTTTTTCTGATACTTTCGTAATGTATCCAATACAAAAGAAAGATTATATAAACTATGTTAAACCTCTACAGTGGAATATCATACAAATATTAAAAGAATGAAAGCGATGTATATAATAAACTGCCTCGGAACTGCCTTGATGTTGTCCCCGCTTCTCGGTTAAATTAAAATTCTCAGTATAAAGTGATTCTATTCTATGGAAAACTAACCTTGCCTGTGGCCACTCAGTATTAATTGACAGTATTTATATCTCAATTCAGAGACATCTGCCTCGAAAGGTCATATCCTTCCAGGGGCCCTGCTACCTTCCACTTGTAGCAGTATCACTGCTGCATTTTGTGACAAGTTCACAAAAAGGCTCTGCTTTTAAAAATTCACTCATTTGAAAAGCCAAATCTGCACAATAGATTAATTCAGAAGCAATCGTCTCTAGCACAATAGTTTAGTTCAGTTTCAAATGGACTCAAAACAAGGATCCTTTAAAAGGCAAGATTTCCTGGCGCTATAAAAATAGGACTCCATTTACAGAAACTTCAGGGGAATATATCTGTTATGTAAATTGAGGAATGCAGGCAACCTAAGACCTCTGACAGTCCCTTTTCAAAGAGCACTTGGAACAACCTGTCTAGCCTGTCACGCTCAGTTTGCTGGTACAAAGGAGTGATACCATCATCTACTGTCCTCTAGAAGTTGGCGATTCACCACCTTCCACTAGGTAGGGCAAGTGCACTCACAATTAACATTTAACACGGATTGCTTAGACGTCTTCACTGGAAGCCACACCGGCCAGCAGTTACAGCTCACTCACCCACTGGAGCAGAAGCACTTCCTGGTATATCATGTTTTTACTTATTCTGTCAGGCCTCCTTTGTTCTCTCTAAAAATCATCTTTCAAAAAATAAGCTTCCAGAAACTGAGTTTTTTTTTGGGGGGGGGACCCATGACGTCTACATGAATCACAAAACACATTAGTTTCAACTTTAAAGCCATCGAAGGTCAAATGTCAAAGATCCGTTCAATCAACCCTCAAGGCCATGGTAGAGACAAGCAAGGGAACCACTCAGAGGCCAGTGTGGTGCAGCTGAATTTGCAGAAGTGATTGCCCAGGTTCCAGCCTGGGCACAAAACATCCCCCTCCTCTGTGGCCTTGGGGAAGGCTTTTAACAACTAACTTCAGCTTCTCCCCACCTGGAAAACAGGTAAGCGTCACTGTCACCTTCCTTTAAGATGTACTTAAATCAGTTGAGGTTTGGAAGGAGCTGTGAAAGCAAGATGATATTCATAGATGCTAACGCTTAGCCGATTTTCTGAATTTCATGGTCTTATTTTGGCATCGCATGTCACATGACATACACTGAGAAGCAGGAAATATCACCACCTTGTATCTGATTATTCTTGCTTAAGTTACAGAAAGACTTACCTCAGGGATTAAAAACAACTCCAAAAGACTCATAAGTCTTCATGCATTATTAAGGAAGAAGATTATTATTTGCCAGGCATCTTAATATCCTATAACATAGCCTGTCGTTTTTATTAGTTATGCTTTACAAACACCCACGAACGTGATGCGGTAGTTTTGTCACCATCTTACAGCTTCAGAAATAGGCAAAGATCGCATACATGCCTTGCACAGGCAACTTCCTAAAATTAGAACTCATGGTTTTTAAATTACCAATCTCTCCTATGAATCCAACCTTCTGTACAAAAGAAATTGTCCAAAACCTGCATCATAAGCATCTGAAAGAAAAAAGTATATGGTTTTCAGAAATTCTGTGAATGTCAGAAACAGTCTTCCTTATAGGGGTTGCCTATAAAGAAAACACTGAATTCTGTAAGCGCCAATCTTTGAAAGCAAGGCCATGTGTATACTGGAAATTGTCTATTTAAAAAACGTTTTAACATAGGAGACTTCATGTCATTATTGAACTTGCTGAGGAATGATTTATCTCCTTTCAGAGCTAAGTGAAAAACAGGGCCCTGAATGCCGTGCTGAAGAGTACAGACCTTTCACTAATGACAAAAGGGGCTATGTAAGATGCTCAGGCTTACATTTAGAAAAGCTCACTCAGGCTTCGCAGAAGGATGGTCTGGAAAAGGCGATACTGTGTGCAGAGAAATGAGTCAGGGAAGCTGAGAGATTATACAATTGTAGTAGCTGAAACTGAAGCTCCAATACTTTGTCCACCTGATGCGAAGAGCTGACTCATTGGAAAAGAGCCTGATGCTGGGAAAGACTGAAGGCAAAAAGAGAAGGGGGCAGCAGAGGATGAGATGGTTAAATGGCACCACCGACTCAATGCACATGAGTTTGAGCAAACTCCAGGAGAAGGACAGGGAAGCCGGGCGTGCTACAGTCCATGGGGTCACAAAGAGTCAGACTTGACTGAGTGGCTGAACAACAAGTGGCTTAAATTTGAAGCTAGAGATACACACACACACACACACACACACACACACACACACAATCCAAGAGGTGTTAAGTAGATAAAATCAGAGGGTGGAAAGAGGCCAGAGGTAGGGAATTGTGAGCTCACCATGAGTAGAGACTGACCTTGGGTGGAAAGGGGAACATCTTCATCATAACAGGGGAGAAGAACAAACGTGTGTTGGAAAAATGAAGAAGGAACATGCCCCAAACCATCAGGGAATGTCAGTGGAAGGTGAGGGGAAAGTGGTCAGGAGATGGAAGGTGAGGGGAAAGTGGTCAGGAGATGGAAGTTGGTAGGAGACAGATTTTGATCCAGATGGCTACAGAGGACCAGGCTTTCCATGAGAGTGGAAGAAGTAGGGCTTGAGGTGGGACCTGGACAAGCAACCCCCAGCAGGAGAAGTCCTGGGGACCAGGTGGGGCTGGGTTAAGGCAAGAGATAGGAGGATACCCTGTGAACCAGGGAAGGTATTTGTCATAGAACAAAGCTCTTCTCTGCTAATTCCTCAGTTCCTATCAAACTTATTCTGAAGTCTAATTCCGATCTCAAATGTGCACTTTCAGTTGTTCCTTCCAAGAAAGTGTCATCTATAAATTAGAAGGGTGATGTTTTCTAGACCTACTCACCAAAGGAAATATTAAAATACCTGGCCACAGGGAGTGCTCAAGCTGCTCTTATACCAAGGCTGGCAACCTCCACTTCAAGACCCGTGTACTCTGGGACACACAGTCCCTGTGCACTGATCATGAGGCGTGACAAATAGCCTCCAAAGTCTGCTAAAGTCAAACAAAAGAAGACAAATTTCAGAGGTCAAAGCACATGCATGTGTGTGTACATACACACACACACACACACACACACACACACAAAGAATGGTTTTATTTAGGGCAAAAATGAATCAAAAACACATTTTAAAAAACTAAATAAATGTCCCTGCAACTACATTAACTGCTTTGTATTTCAAATATAACTTAAGATAAATATATATATATATATATATATATATATCAGTTTCCTAGGAAAATTTTGTAATATGGCATATAGAAAATTTAAAGTCCTGAAGTTGTTCCTAAAAATCATGCCTGTCTAAGGATTTCCCCAAGTTCACTAATAAAGGCTGTGAGACAACAGAATTCCAAGGACTCTTTAGAGGAATGTATAGCACTCCATTCAGAAGACCAAAAAAAAAAAAAAATTAATTACATGTTTTTTTTCCATGCCACAAAAGCCACAAAAGGTCATCAATTTAACCAAAATATTCAAGTAGAGATTCTGCCAGGCCGCTGGGTCCATAACGCCAAGCTGGGCAGGTGTCTTCTGCAAAAGCCCTTCCATCTGAAGACTCTCCCTTCATGTTTATCTCCTTTTGCTTAATTTCACTAATCCTGTTTTCTCTGAGCCCAAACCTGCCCAGCCAAAAGATGCTGTATATGGAAAATTTTTTAAAGCTCAGTTTTAAAGTGTAATATCCAAGCTGAAATAGTAATAGTATAAATGTTTTTACAACTAAAAAAAACAAAAAACCTCTCTTCCCTACTTTTCATGTCCACGTTTTTCTATTTCTGGAAGACTTTCTATCCCAGTATGCATAGTTTATACATCTAGGCCAGATACAGAAGCTCAGCCATTGTGCAGGAGAAACCATGTAGTGCCTTGCTGCCTTGTTTGTTTTTTCTGGCAGGCTTCCCCTGGAGTACCGGTCTAGAGGGAAAATGCATACCTCTACATACAAAGCGAAATAACAATCCCTAGAATTTCACTTTCTCCTTCGATCATTTTTTAATCTTGAAAAAGAAACTCAAGATAAAGATGACAATGGTGTCCCTCCTCAAAATCAGCTTATTGGTATGATTAAGCTTTTTCTGAGATCTGAAAGAAAAATCTAGAGCTTCTTCACTTAAAAATGAAGAATTCCATGTGGCCATGTAACTGTAAAAAGGAGGTTTTGCTCATGTCTTTCTCTATGTAGATTTATGAGGGTTTCTGGTGACATGAAGTATGTTCTTTACTGAATTCCTCAAGTGAAGCAAAACCACACATATCTGGTTCTAAAGCAACATTACAGAGTCACTAGTTTACATAGTAGATGTGAAATAGTTATCTGCAAGCTTCCCGCATACCTGTGAAGTGGGACTGAACCATAACAACTGTCTGGGAAGAGAAAAAAAAAATTTAATGCAAAAAAATACACATTTTTAAATTTCCAGTTTAAAAATTGGCTTACAAACCACCTCAACAACTACTCACAAGAAACATTCTGGCATAGTGGTCTCTGGATAGAAAGCAGGGAATCTTGGTGACTGAATTTATCTAAAGAATGAGCTCATAGCTTTTGCAGAATAGACACTTCCTGCAGTCATGAGTTCCCCCTTAAATTCAAACTAATGGCTACTCTGAAATTGCTGACCAATTTTTAACTTTACTAACCATTCTTCTAGGATTCTGATCGGAGGCTTATCTTGGTCTGGTCTCTTTCTGTTGCCATTGGGTGGAAGCAGTAATCAAACTCCTAACAAGGTTGCTTCTGTCATCTTAGCCTCAAGTCAATCTTTCCTTTCCTTCCTACTGTGAAACCTGAATTTTGGCTCTCATTATGGCTCTCAAGTTCACTGCAATTTTCTGAACTGGCATTGGGTGACCAAAGTTCCCACTGGGTATAAAACCAGATCTGTTTCTCAGAACACTGCTGGGACCAAGGCTAAAAGTTAAAAGTGTAAACTCCTTGGTCCTTCCACTTGCCCCCCTCACCTATCAACTTCTCAACTTTTGCACCTACTACTTGCTGGCACATAACTTACCCTCAAGTTATTTGCATCATTTGTTATTCTTCAAGTTTGCTCTCTCTTTCCCCACACTTATGCCTTTGTTTCTGTTTTCCCCTCTGACCATAATGCCATTCCTTCTTCCTGTAAAACCTTACCACCTATATGATATTTTCCATAAAAAGTCCAAGATAATCTCTCTGTCTCCCCCCAACCCCAATACCCACTGTGCTTTGTTCATGCCTCTACTGTTACACTTCTAAACTACTTTCTGGTATCTATTTTTTACATGTGTATCCTAACTCCCATTTTATTCATGCATTTAATGCATATACATTGTTATTGTTGTTGTTGTTTTTGTTCAGTCACTCAGTCGTGTCCAGCTCTTTGCCACCCCATGGACTGCAGCGTGTCAGGCTTCCCTGTCCATCACTATCTCCTGGACTTGCTCAAACTCATGTCCATTGAGTTGGTGATGCTATCTAACCATCTCATCCTCTGTTGCCCTCCCCTTCTCCTCTTGCCCTCAATCTTTCGCAGCATCAGGGTCTTTTCCAGCTTCAGCATCAGTCTTTCAAGTAAATATTCAGGGTTGATTTCCATTAGAACTGACTGCTTTGATCTCCTTGCAGTCCAAGGGACTCTCAAGAGCCTTCTCCAACACCACAGTTCAAAAGCATAAATTCTTTGGCACTCAGCCTTCTTTATGGTCCAGCTCTCACATCTGTATATGACTACTGGAAAAACCATAGCTTTGATTATATGGACCTTTGTTGGCAAAGTGATGTCTCTGCTTTTGAATACACTTTCTAGGTTTGTAATAGCTTTTCTTCCAAGGAGCAAGTGTCTTAATTTCATGACTGCAGTCACTATCTGTGGTGATTTTAGAGCCCAAGAGAGTAAAATCTGCCACTGTACATTCAGATGTAACCAAATTTCAGGTACCATATTCAAAGTTGAGAATAACTGCAGAAACAGAGATAAATATAGTCCCTGCTTTCTCAGAGCTTTAGTATAGCAGATAGACAGTTTTCGATAAATAATGGCACAGCAAGTTCCCAAATGAATACCAATGATGATTAGTACTGTAATTAGAGTTTCAGGCTACATAACACGGCTCTTAACCTGCTGGGGAACACCAGGCACAGCTTCTCAGCAAAAGCGATGTTTAGGTTGGATAGGTGGAGTTTGCAGGAGTTACCCAAGCACATAACAGGCCAAGGAAATTACTTACTCAAAGTCCCTAAACCAGAAGGTACCTGATGAAGTCCAGTGAGATTTGACCAGAGGGAAAAAAGTAGAAGGAAAAAGTTGCTTAGAATGAGGTGTGGAAGAAAAAAATGGAACCTAAGCCATTTCACAGTTTTAGCCGTTTACTCCAAGTGCACTAAGAGCTTACTGAGGACTACAAGTGAAGGTATGATGTAATTAGGCCTGCCTTTTTCTTTTTCTTTTTTTTTCAAAAAACACTTTGAAGACAGTGTGTGAATCATAGAAAAGAGGGCATGTGAGCAGATACAGAGAGAACAGTAAGAAAGGTATTTGAGCCACTGAAACACCAGCATATGGACCAATATGCTGTCACTGAGAGAAAAGTGAACATTAAGTATTGGGTTAAATCATTTGAAATTGCTTCTTTCTTTCATCATAAATGTTTTCTCATTAGCAATTGCGTGAGAGGCAGGCTTGACAAGCCCTGGTGCTTCCTTGGGTTTTGGGGCCAAGGAGAATGTCCAGTTTTCTGGATTGAACAGATGACAATGCCACTTGCTGAAATGGAATAGACAGGAGGAAGAGCAGATTTGGAGAAGCAAATCATGATTTCCACTAAGGACAAGTTTTATGAGAAGTCTCTGAGCCACATAAGAAAGTATGGACTTGTCCATACAGCGATCTGGACTCTAAGGCAAGCTCTAGGATGGAGATTGTGATTTGAAAGCCATCAGCATATGGAAGCCACAGGAGAAGATGAAACCACCTAGAGAGAAGGAGAAAGAGAAATACACAGAGAAACAGAGCTGCGGTTCTTAACAAGGAGTGCTATTAGGAATCCCTGTGGAATTTTCTTTTCTCAAAATACACATACCAGAGACCTAATAAATTGGAATATCTGAGGTTTTGGATATGTGAAGAAAAAAAAAAACCCTCCCCAAATGTTTCTGCAATGTACATCCAGGATTAAAATAGCCAGAAAAGTGATATAAGAAAAGAGATTCAAAGATACAGAGGTCTAAGAAAAGCCGAACATTTAGATCTGAGAGGAGATGGGAGAACCAGCAAAGAGATTGAAAAAAGAACTGTCAGAAAGTAAAGGAGGGATTTCCCTGGTGGTCCAGTGGTTAAGACTTTACCTTTCAAAGCAAGGGGTGAAGGTTTGATCCCTGGTCAAGGAGCTAAGATCTCTCATGCCTCAGGGCCTAAAAATCCAAACGTAAAGCAGAAGCAGTATTGTAACAAATTTAATTAAGACTTTAAAACTGGCCCACATAAAAAGAAAATTTTATGTGGACAAAAAAAGTCTTGTGTGTTTTTTCTGATAAAAAAAAAAGGTGGGGGCAGGGAGAAAAAGTGGAAATGAGAAAGTGGTCACATGGGTGGAAAGGCTTTCAGAGGTGAGATTAAGGCTGGGAGGACTGAAAAGTGACTACTGAGTTCAAGACACAATAACCTCAACATAAGGGGTGCTGGGATCTCACAGAGTGATTCATGATGGAGTCGGAGGTGAGGAAAGGGCGCTCAGAAGCTGGAGAAAGAGGAGAAACCTAGAGCAAGGGTTGGAGGCGTATATGGAGTCATCTGAGCCACGTGGTTTCCTCTTGATCACAGGCTCTTTGTTGGGAACAGAAATTCTCTCTGAGATGCCTCTGCTCCCCATGGTGCCCCACAAACTGCTCTCATGCAGCAAGAAGCATCTGAATTAGAAGGTCTCCTCAGGAACATATATACCCTACATCACCCTGACTCAGTTACTTCCTCTTATTCCAGAGGCTGAGTGTGCCTGGTACCCTGCTCATCACCGAGAGCCCAGAGAAGATGGGATCCGTGTTAACACAGGTGTTTTAAGTGGACCTCTGCCAGTAGGGATGTATGGCCATAGTGGAAGGGGATTCCTCAGGATCTCCGCTATAGACACAGGTGGGGGGGGGGGGGTCATTTGATTTTACTCAGGCAAATACCCGAGTCTCATGAGTATAACTGTACGGACTATATTTTTTTGCTACCTAAATGTTCCTATGAGAACATCTAGGGGAAATCTGGACTCCATTGCACCCTTCTGAAGTTATGCAGGCAGGATAAGACATCTAAAGCCAGGAAGCTACCTTGGGGAACCCCAGCTCACAGCTCTCAGCTATTTAATGAGTTTTTCAGTCTGCACTGACAGTAGCAATATCCCTTACCACTTTAAAGAGCTGGTTAAAGGCCTTCTTCGCAGCTGGAGAACTTGCTGGCCTCTCCTTTCTTTGAGAAGCCTGCAAGGGTAAAGGCCAGGGCTCCCTAAGAAGTTCTGAATTGGGGGACTGGGCTGTGATGGGGACCCGGTTGTCTTTTCTCAAAGTTCAGAGAGATCTGGAAAGAGGAGGAGCTAGGATCACAGGATCCCTAGAAGAGGGGGCACACAGCACCTGGTTGGGGTTACCTGGCCACTAGGGGGCTTTAGTTACACACTGGAAGACAGACAGAGGCAGGTGAACAACACTTCACCTGTTCTTGAGAGTACATTTCCGTTTTCTCCACCTAATCAGATCCCCGCCCCCCCCTCCAATTCTTAAAGGTCTCATCATGTCACTAAAACTGCCAGTCAAACCCCAGTGTCAAAATGAACACAGAGCTTTAAAACAGTACTGCGATTGATGATTTATGATTAGCAAATTCTCCAAGGAACTATGAAAGTAAACTCACAGACGATCCATGAATAAAGTTGGAAGATGTGAAGGAACAGCCAGGAGCTGCATCCACTCACTGCATTTCAAGAAAGAAAACACAAGGGTACAACAGACTTAGGAAGCCTGAACGATGCTAAAGAGCAATTGAATGGAAGATGCTTTGGTCATCTCTGGGGAATTCACTACTCCAGGGCATAGTTTGATTTTAGAGACGTTTGGAGCTAAGATCCTTACTTTATAAATGAGATCCAGGCAAAACTAAGTGCTTACTTTAAAAACATCCTTTCCTAGTTGTTCAAAAGAGAACAAACTTAGGCCCTGTCATAAAATGTGCCTGGAAACTATTAATGTATCAATGGCCTTAAATGGAAACATTTCCTGTAAATAACACAAGATCCAACACGTGTTAACTAAAAGTAACTTTTTTTTCCAAGGGATTTTCATACTTTTTGAGCAAGTAGCTACCATACCTTTGGTAAAATTAAACTCTTCCTTAAAAATATTCCTTTTTATTCCAAACATGGAAAATTTTTATCTAGAATCTTTAGATACTGCTAAATAAAAACTACTCTATGGACTTCATTTGTCACTGCAAGTCTTAGAAACCCACTATTTTAACAATATTTCAAGTGAAATTGCTCACCGACTTCCAATTTTTAAAAAAACTCCCTGGATTGCAAGTTTTTCTTCCCCCTGTGAAGTCTATGAAAAGTCCTATACACAAAAACAATTAATGGGACAAAAGAGCAGAATCTTCAATTTGATAAGATTATAGCCCTGATTAAAATCGTATTTCTAGTCCAAATACTTTTTATCTAATTGAAATCGCAGAACAACTCCACACCTGCGTATATAAATGTCTTTGCCAGATCCAGCCCTATCTGGGCTGGTATAATTCCATTTCCTTGGTGTTATGTTTAGGTTTCTACTTTTAGATGATTTTTTTCAGGGGTAAGATTTTTGAAGTTGGTCTCTACTTTGTATGTTTTCTGTACTAATTTTGGATAGCCTAATGAAATATATTTAAGACTGTTTATGTATAATGTTTAAATGACTTCAAAATACTACAGAACAAAGATATGACTTTAAAGAGGGATTACACATGAGGTAGATTCATTTATTGTATGGTAGCTTGAACATTCTTTGACATTGCCTTTCTTTGGGATTGGAATGAAAATTGACCTTTTCCAGTCATATGGCCACTGTTGAGTTTTCCAAATTTTCTGGCAAATTGAGTGCAGCACTTTCACAGCATCATCTTTTAGGATTTGAAATAGCTCAGCTGGAATTCTATCGCCTCTACTATCTTTGTTCATAGTAATGCTTCTTAATGCCCACTTAACTTCACACTCCAGGATGTCTGGTTCTAGGTAAATGATCACAACTTCACGGTTATCCAGGTCATTAAGACATTTTTTGTATATTTCTGTGTATTCTGCCCACCTCTTCTTAATCTCTTCTGCTTCCCAGAGGTTTCCTTATACCCGAATATCCGAACGTTGTCACAGCATCTCTTCACGTACACACACACACAACGATACACACAATTTTTTTTTTGGTTTATTTCTTAATTTTTATTTTTTATTTTTTAAATTTTTATTTTTACTTTACTTTACAATACTGTACTGGTTTTGCCATACATTGACATGAATCCACCACGGGTGTACATGCGTTCCCAAACATGAACCCCCTCCAAGCTCCCTCCCCACAACATCTCTCTGGGTCATCACTGTGCACCAGCCCCAAGCATGCTGTATCCTGCGTTGGACATAGACTGGTGATTCGATTCTTACATGATAGTATACATGTTACAATGCCATTCTCCCAAATTTAATATTAATGGAATTGTCTTACATAGTTTTCAAAACTGTTTTTTTAAAACTATAAGACAGTATTGTCCATAACATCTTTCCAGACAGTGACTATAGCAATGACTCATTCTTTTTAGTAACAATATAGAGTTCCATTATATGTATGCCCAGTAATGATTTTGATCCATCCGTTACTGATAGATATTTAGGTCTCCCATTATTCTCCAATTATTTCCAATGCTATGATTTATATAACTATATCTGTACCTGAGAAATTTCTAAAAGCGAAATTTTAAATTTTGGTAATCTAGGATCAAGCTGTGTCTAGAAATTGTACCAATATGCACCTCATTTATAATGTATAGTTAAATGCCCATCTTTCCACATTCTTGCAAATACAAGAAATCACAATCTGTACATCATTACCAAACGGAAAAGTCCCTTTGTTGTAACTCATTTACTTTATTTGCATTTCTTTGATTACTACTGAAACTCTTCACCTCTTTTTTTTCATTATACATAGAATGTTTTTATTTTCATTGCTTTGACTTGAAAAAACGTTACTTCTGAATCATCTTAGAAATATTAATAGGCAAAATCAAGATGATAGAGGTATATGACATTATTTTCTCCTACTTACCCTTCCTTTATACAGAAACTCACCAACTTCTTCCATACCATAAACCTACCAATTGATAGTAGAAATGAATTCAGTTCAGTTCAGTCTCTGAGTCGTGTCCGACTCTTTGAGACCCCATGAATCACAGCACGCCAGGTCTCCCTGTCCATCACCAATTCCCGGAGTTTACCCAAACTCATTTATAAAGTAAGGATCTTAGCTCCAAACGTCTCTAAAATCAAACTATGCCCTGGAGTAGTGAATTCCCCAGAGATGACCAAAGCATCTTCCATTCAATTGCTCTTTAGCATCGTTCAGGCTTCCTAAGTCTGTTGTACCCTTGTGTTTTCTTTCTTGAAATGCAGGGAGGAGGTGGCCCCTGCAAACGAAGCAGAGAGGCCTCAGAGACCAGATCCACCAATACCTGGATCTTGGGCTTCCACATTCCAGAACTAGGAGAAACTAAATTTGTGTCAATTAAATGACTGCGATAGTTTGTTATGGCAGCTCTAGGAAACTAATACAGTAATTACATATATGCATGTCATCAAAGAGGCTGGACATTCCTCCACAGCAAAGGCTGAAACTTACCCTGTAGGCCCAGCACCTAGCACAGGATGACACTCGGTGGGAGTTACTTAACAACTAGGTGTTGAGTGAATGAGGGAGTGAATTTTCTACAAATTGTATAGACTTTCCAACCTGGAAGCCATGTAAGTTTTTGGTGTATTCCCCTTTGTCATTAAGAGAGACAGATGGAAGCAACTTATTAGTGAATAGAAGCCAAAATCCCAGGGCATCTCAGGAAGATTTCCACTCAAGTTGCAGCCAAATGAATGATGCAAGGGGGCAAGTGGGGTCCTGTTTTTTTCTTCTCTGAGAGATCGGCTGCTAGAAGAAATGCAATAATAAACTCAGGCTCCTCATGTCAGCTCTGACCTCCACCCAACACACTCGGAGTAATGTTTCCTCCCTAGTGGGGCAGGGGCCACATCCCCTCCCTCCCACCATTGTAGGGAACACAAGGTCAAAATCCTCCTGATGCCCTGGGGAGGGACTGGTCTGGTGTTTAAGCACCCACCAGTCCATACCAGTGATAAAAGTGTTTGAAGACACAGGCTTAAAACTGATGCTGCAGGTCCTGGCCATTGATTTGCAATTGGGCACTTACCTAGACTCGAGGCCATATTTTCCCAATTTGTTGAGAACTATATCATGTGGGAAAGAATTAAAAGGTTTACTAAGGTCAATACAAACATAATTTATTGCTTCCCCTCAGTCAACCAAGCTCATCTACTTAGGTCTGTGACTGGTTAGCCAAGTTGGTTACAGCATTGTCCGCTCTGGGGCAAGGTCAAAGTATCAGGTTACAAAATCAGTGATTTTTCCCTCTGTGGCACAGGCACAGATGACTGCCCTAATAATTCAGTAGTATTTTAGTCCCATAGGGAACCTGGAGACAAAATTTGTACAGAAAAGCAACGTAAGTCGAGAACTCTGAGGGAAAACTGCCTCAAAGTCCACGTGGATACAGCAGGTCAGGAACTACTGAAAGGATCCAACTATCAACCTTCAAGGTCTACTTTAAATTTCTATGAAAGCTTATATTTAAGGAAATATATGATAACCTTGAGGGTTTCCTCATATTAAATTGGCAGGGTATTAATTCTCTTTTTTAAAAGTGGATTAATTCTTTTATTTAGGCATCTTATCAAGGGCTTTCCTGATAGCTTAGATGGTAAAGAATCAGCCCATAATGTAGAAGACCTTCATCTTCTTCTGGATTGGGAAGATCCTCTGGAGAAGGGAATGGCTATACACTCCAGTATTCTTGCCTGGAGAATTTCATGGACAGAGGAGCCTGGTGGGGCACAGCACGTGGGGTCACAAAGAGTTGGACACGACTGAGCATCTAACACTTTTCACTTTTAGGCATCTTGTCAGTCACCTCTGAATTCCTCAGGATGCTTGTTCCATACTTTGTCATTATTTCACCGAGTTCTTCACCCATGGGTGTTGATTGTCAGAATCTGTAGATTTGCTCACTGCTGGATCAGTGACCCAGTCCTTTCTTCTTCATGCCAGTTGGGTTTTCTTCCTCTCATCATATAAATTATCGGTCCTGCTTCCAGTTCACACTTGATTAATATAAAAATCTAAAATGAAAGTTAAGTAACTTTGATTTCTAACTACAAATTAGCTTTCCTCATCAAATCAAATCCCATTTTAGCTTTTCCTCTTGGTTGATCTTTTCCTTCCTCAAACTGTTCTGATTTCAACATTAACACACCCACACTGTCTTCATAGCACTTCTTGGTAACCTGGCCTAACTGCGTTTAGAGGCATTCTAATGATACTGCTCAAAATGATAGCTTCCATTTTCAAAACTATAAATATTGCAGATTAATGTTCTATTCCATATGAAACAATGTAATACAGTAAATTTGTAAGTATTCTTTGCCTCTTTCCAGATCAATCACTTTACAAAGAATCTGTGATCCATTTATAATGACTTCGTATTTCCTGAGGTTAACAAACTAGGTAGATTTTTCTATCGAAAATGCAACTAAAAGACGAGACAGGCTGACAACCTGAGAAAGAAGAATAATGAGCCATCAAGTAATTCAAATCAAATATAATCAAAATTAAAATTCAGCACTAAAATGTTTATTTGTAGTCTCTGGTACATGAGTAAGTTTCCTTTGTAGGTCTGCTACTATATGTGTTTAACCTAGTGAAACACTTATGAATGAACTGCCGAGTTAAGCATTTGTTAAAAGATAATTATAGTGTCATATTAAGGATATTCTAAGAGAATATTGGAAACTATTGCAGAGAGTTGGACATGACTGCAATACTTTTAATTACACAGAAGGATTATTCTCAAATATTAAAGAAAACAATTATTCTATTTAGGTTGGTGCAAAAGTGGTTGTGGTTTTGATTGTTGAACTTTGCCATTTGATATTGAAATACATTATTAAGTAAATATGTTATACATCACACATGTATAACATCATATTTAATGCATTTCTTGTTTATGTTTTTTTTGCTAATGACTTATTACTTGCTATTTGTCTTATAGGTATTTTGGATTATGGAAATGATGTTAGACAAAAAGCAAATTCGAGTGATTCTCTTATTTGAGTTCCAAACAGGTCGTAAAGCAGCAGAGACAACTCTCAAGATCAACAGCGCATTTGGCTCAGAATGAACTAAATGAACATACTAATGAATATACTATGTAATGATGTTTCAAGAAGTTTTGCATAGGAGACAAGAGCCTTGAATGAGGAGTGCAGTAGTCGGCGATCAGAAGTTGATGATAACAAATTGAGAGCCATCATTGAAACTGATCCTCTTACAACTACCCTAGAAGTTGCCAAGAACTCAATGATGACCATTCTACTGTCATTTAGCATTTGAAGAAAACTGCAAAGATGAAAAAGCTCTATAAGAGGGTGCCTCATGAGCTGACTGAAAATCAAGTCATTTTGAAGTGTCATCTTCTCTTCTCTGCAACAACAAAGAACCATTTGTCCATCAGGTTGTAACATATGACAAAAAATGGATTATATACAACAACTGTAAATAACTAGCTCAGTGACTGAACCTAGAAGAAGCTCCAAAGCACTTCCTAAAGCCAAACTTGCACCAAAGAAAGGTCATGATCACTCTTTGGTGGTCTGCTGCTGGTCTGATCCACTACAGCTTTCTAAATCCCGGCAAAGCCATTACATCTGAGAAGTATGCTCAGAAGATCGAAATGCACCAGAAACTGCAATGCCTGCAGCTGGCATTGGTTAACAGAAAGGGCCCAATTCTCAATGACAATGCCTGAACCTCATGTGTTACACAACCAGTGCTTTAAAAGTTGAAGGAGTTGGGCTATAAAGTTTCGCCTCATCTGCCATATTCACCTGACCTTTTGCCACTTCTTGCGAGCTACCACTCCTTCAAGAATCTCGACAACTTTTTGCAGGGAAAGTGCTTCCACAACCAGCAGAAGGCAGAAAATACTTTCCAAGAATTCATCAAACCCCAAGCATGGATTTTTACACTACAGGAATAAATTAACTTATTTCTCATTGACAAAAATGTGTTGATTGTAATGGTTTCTATTTTGATTAATGAAGCTATGTTTGAGCCTAGTTATAATGATTTAAAACTCACAGTCTGAAACCACAGTTATGTTTGCACCAACCTAATAAATTAAATAGCATGATGCCACCTCAATGCCTAATGCTGCTGCTGCCTGATGCTCAGTTGTGTTCAACTCTCTGCAACCTCATGGACTGCAATCCACCAGGCAACTCTGTCCACGGGATTCTCCAGGCAAGAACACTGGAGTGGTTGCCATTTCCTGCTCTAGGGGATCTGCCTGGCCCAGGGATCAAACCCACATCTCCTGTGTCTCCTGCATTGGCAGGCAGATTCTTTACCACTAACACACCTGGGAAGCCCAATAAAAGTACATATCAGTTAGTAATTGATTCTCATGTTATATTTACAATTATAGGTAATATACTAAATGGAAAATGTTTTCATACACTATGCCTTGTGGATGAGGCAGTGACATTACAAATATTGTATGTGATTTTATTTTAACTTTGTAACTTTAGCCATAGTTTCTGTCTTTTATATTCAAATAACCTTCTTAAAAGAAAGCACAAAGGATTAGCTAGCTACATTAAAATGATAAATAATTTTCAATTGATAACATTTAAAATATATTTTTATATCATGCTTTAATTTTTTAAGCCTCTCATTTGAATAATTCAAGTATGCCAAGCCATTATGTTTCTCTATACTTTGGTAAAGAAAAATATTCCTGGATCATAAATCAATATATTTTACAGAGACTATATTTGAATATTCTGCATACCAAAAAGAAGTTATAAAATGACATATAGGAATTGGACAATTTTATTTATTGATGAGAAGGATGGCAATGTTTTACATAAGCCCTGTCAAATCCTAATTCTTCAAATTTGTATGCTGACAAAATATTCACTATATCCCAGACATGACATAAAATAAGAAAAGGATTTGCCCAAAACTTATAAAAGAATTAAAATGAATGTTACTTTGAATCATATTTCTGCCCAATCAGCTCTCACCCTACTTCAAAAAAAAAAAAATTTTCTAGAACACATTAATGTACCACCTTTTATACAGTGCTTTTCTCCCATGGATCTGGACAAGTCTTCATAAACATTAATTAATTCACACTATCCTCATGACTCCCACTTCCAAGTGCAAACTATTAGGCTAGGCTAGGTCATGTGTCTGACTCTCTGGATGCTATAATTACATAACAGTTCTCCTCCAACCAATGCTTATCCATGGAGCTCGTGTACACACCAGTGGATCTTCTTACTGGGGATCAGACAGTCTAGGCTATAAAACACTCAATTGGGTGCTTTGGTATTCATTCCAGACTGCACTGGGGCCAGAGAGCACCCTCCAAATAGGGGGCAGGGCTTTTGGCCTCTTGGCCCTTAGCTAATCCTGGCATGGCCACACCTGGGAAAGTTTTCGTTTTTGAAAGTTTTCAATAGCAAGTGTTTGTTAACCATTTAAAACAACAGAACAAAGCTGATAAATTCAAGATCTTAGAACTAGTGTCTTCCATGTAATTTACACCAAAGCATTCTATCTAACGCAAATATTTCATAGTACATAGTAACCTGCTTCTCAAAGGACTCAGAGGATAGCCAAGTGAGTTAGGTGAGAATTGCCTTTGGGACCACAGGCTCAGATTCACCTGGCAAGTCTAAACAGGACAAATTTTACCACCTTTAATTCAGGATATTTAAGTTTTTTATCTTTCAGTTCAGTTCAGTCGCTCAGTCATGTCCGACTCTTTTCGACCCCATGAATCGCAGCACGCCAGGCCTCCCTGTCCATCACCATCTTCCGGAGTTCACCCAGACTCACGTCCATCGAGTCCGTGATGCCATCCAGCCATCTAATCCTCTGTCGTCCCCTTCTCCTCCTGCCCCCAATCCCTCCCAGCATCAGAGTCTTTTCCAATGAGTCAACTCTTCGCATGAGGTGGCCAAAGTACTGGAGTTGCAGCTTTAGCATCATTCCCTCCAAAGAAATCCCAGGGCTCATCTCCTTCAGAATGGACTGGTTGGTTCTCCTTGCAGCCCAAGGGACTCTCAAGAGTCTTCTCCAACACCACAGTTCAAAAGCATCAATTCTTCGGCACTCAGCCTTCTTCACAGTCCAACTCTCTCACATCCATACATGACCACAGGAAAAACCATAGCCTTGACTAGACGGACCTTAGTCGGCAAAGTAATGTCTCTGCTTTTGAATACAAAACTGGCTTTCTCTCCTTGGTGCAGACAAACTCCAGTCTCTTCTTTTTTGCCAATGTTTTAACCTTACAGAGAAGAGAATGCAACAAACATGAAATCTAACTTGCTTTATTGCAATTTCTTGTCTAACTACATTCAGTGGGTATGTACATGTTTTATGTTTGTGTAATTGAAGGACATATATTTTCTGTTCTGCTATTTTCATTTGATATTGCTCAGTAAGGAAGTCCAAGTATTGATGTAATTTATATTATTGTCATTTTTAACAACCATAGAAACACTATTTCCAATCTCTTACTATTATAACCAACATTGATATCAATTTATTTTAAAAAAAGTTTTCCTCTTTACATTATTTCTATGAGGTGTGTTCCCCAAAATATCAGAATAAAAACAATTTTATAGTTTTTATTGAAATTTACCTGTATGCCCAGGAAAGTTAAATGGACCCCTTTACAGAAACATAAGCAGTTGATGGGTGTAATTACATGCATTATTTAGAATAAACTTTGAGCTGCAATGTAACTTTAAGTTGTATTAATTTGCACAACAATTTGCAAGTGAGACTGTGGATCTTTTCAAGTGATAATTTATCATTTGCATTTTCTTCTGCACAAAACAGTATTTCCCAAAATGTGAAATGTGATCCGTGAAATACTTTATCCCACTCTCTCTCCCTATCTTTCTCCATCTATCTGAATGAAATTATACTGCATGCATTTTATGTGCAGATAGGTAATATTTCTTGGGACAGGATGATGTAGCAAAGATAGGAGGGGCAAGGTTCCTGCTCTCACAGAGCTCTCCTTCCTGCGAGGAGATGGTACACAAAGACAGAGGACTTCATATAACACCCAGTGAAGAACACAGACTGAATCCCATGATCAAGGATGCTGGAAGCATCCTTTTCAGAATTTCATCAGAGGAGGCTTTACTGTAAAAGAGACATAGAGCTGAGAACTGAACAAGAAGGACAGCCTTCGAGGGCTCCATCTGGCAACAGAACTTCTTGGGCAGAGGGACAGCAGAACAACCAAGGCAGGAATGAACCCTTGTGGTGGTTAAACATTACAAGGAGGTCTGTGTGGCTGGAATGTCTAGTTCACAAGGAAAACAGAGGCCAGAAATGCCCTCTGAGAGACAGCAAGGGCCAAATCATGCAAAAGGCCACATAAGGTTGAAGATCTGGAACAAAAGGGTGTACCATGGTCAAATGAGTTGAGGCATCCCTGAGTTGGCTGAAGTTGAGCAGGTTTCTCCCTGTGGGACTTGTCAAAGCCTTTGAAACATGAATGTTCATTGTACATTTCCCAGAAGGTAATACAGTTCCCAGGGCTTCCTAAATACATTTGGAGGAATGCTTCGTAAAAAGCATTATTTTCTCACAGAGGAGCTCTTGAGGCTATTGTTTCAAGAAAATGCTTTGGGCAGTTTAGGGGCTGATAATCTACTTTTAGGACAAATCCAGGAGGCAGCAGGCTGCTGGGTTCTTCACAGTCCGTAAACTAAAAATTTTTGTTGTTGTTCAGTCGTTCAGTCCTATCCAACTCTTCGCAACCCCATGGACTGAAGCACGCCAGGCTTCTCTGTACCTCACCATCTCCCGAAGCTTGCTCAAATTCATATCCCATTGAGTCAGTCAATCATATCATCCTCTGTCATCCCCTTTTCCTCCTGCCCTCAATCTTTCCCAGGATCAGGGTCTTTTCTAATGAGTCAGCTCTGCACATCAGGTGGCCAAAGTATT
Organism: Ovis canadensis; assembly: GCF_042477335.2. Classification (NCBI taxonomy): domain Eukaryota; kingdom Metazoa; phylum Chordata; class Mammalia; order Artiodactyla; family Bovidae; genus Ovis; species Ovis canadensis. The sequence continues at coordinate 76,873,888 of NC_091251.1, forward strand.
GGAGCTTGAGCTTCAGCATCAGTCCTTCCAGTGAATATTCAGGACTGATTTCCTTTAGGATGGACTAGTTGAATCTCCTTGCAGTCCAAGGGACTTTCAAGAGTCTTCTCCAACACCACCATTCAAAAAGCATCAGTTGTTCAGTGCTCAACCTTCTTTATGGTCCAACACTCACATCCATACATGACTACTGGAAAAACCATAGCTTTGACTACACGGACCTTTGTTGGTAAAGTAATGTCTCTGCTTTTTAGTATGCTGTTTAGGTTTGTCATTGTGTTTCTTCCAAGGAGCCAGCATCTTTTAATTTAGTGGCTGTAGTGACCAACTGCAGTGATTCTGCAGCCCAAGAAAATAGTCTTTCACTGTTTCCATTGTTTCCCCATCTATTTGCCACGAAGTGATGGAACCAGATGCCATGATCTTTGATTTTTGAATGTTGAGTTTTAACCAGCTTTTTCATTCTCCTCTTTCACTTTCATCAAGAGGCTTTTTAGTTCCTCTTCGCTTTCTGCCATAAGGGGTATTGTCATCTGCATACCTGAGGTTATTGATATTTCTCCCTGCAATCTTGATTCCAGCTTGTGCTTCATCCAATCTGGCTTTTTACATGATGTACTCTTCATATAAGTTAAATAAGCAGGGTGACAGTATACAGCCTTGACATACTCCTTTCCCAATTTGGAACCAGTCCATTGTTCCATGTCCATTTCTAACTGTTGCTTCTTGACCTGCATACAGGTTTCTTAGCAGACAGGCAAGGTGGTCTGGTATTCCCATTTCTTGAAGAATTTTTTCGTAGTTTGTTGTGATCCACACAAAGGCTTTGGTGTAGCCAATGAAGCAGAAGTAGATGTGTTTCTGGACTTCTCTTGCTTTTCCTATGATCCAGCAGATGGCAATTTGATCTCTGGTTCCTCTGCCTTTTCTAAATTCAGGTCGAACATCTGGAAATTCTCAGTTCACATACTGTGGAAGCCTTGCTTGGAGAACTTTGAGCATTACTTTGCTACATGTGAAATGAGTGCAATTGTGTGGTAGTTTGAAAATTCTTTGGCATCGCTCTTCTTTGGGAATGGAATGAAAACTGACCAGTCCTGTGGCCACTGCTGAGTTTTCCAAATTTTGCTGGAATATTGAGTGCAGCACTTTAACAGCATCATATTTTAGGATTTGAAATAGCTCAGCTGGAATTCCATCACCTCCACTAGTTTTGTTTATGGTGATGCTTCCTAAGGCCCACTTGACTTCACATTCCAGGATGTCTGGCTCTAGATGAGTGATCACCATCATGATTATCCGGGTCGTGAAGATCTTTTTTGTACAGTTCTTCTGTGTATTCTTGCCACCTCTTCTTAATATCTTCTGCTTCTGTCAGGTCCATACCATTTCTGTCTTTATTGTGCCCATCTTCGCTTGAAATATTCCCTTGGTATCCCTAATTTTCTTGAAGAGATCTCTAGTCTTTCCCATTCTATTGTTTTCCTCCATTTCTTTGCATCATTCACTTAGGAAGGCTTTGGAACTCTGCATTCAGATGGGTATATCTTTCCTTTTATCCTTTGCCTCTATAGCTTCTCTTTTTTTTTTTCTCAGCTATTTGTAAGGCCTCCTCTGACGATCATTTTGCCTTTTTGCATCTCTTTTTCTAAGGAGAACTAAGAATAGTTGATGCCTTTTAAAATAGTCTTTAAAAATCCAAAGAGTAATATTTCACAATATGTGAAAATCATGAAATTCAAATTGTCATTCTCATAAATAAAGTTTTATTGGGACGCCACTTGTTTTGTTCATTGTCCTCTATGGCTGCTTTGTGTAACCCTGGCACAGTCTAGCAGTTGTGCCAGTGACTCTGGTTCCACAGAGACTAAAATACTCTCTGGCTGTTTATGGGAAAAGCTTGCCATTTCATGTTTAAAGCATCTGCTCAGTTACTTTGACTATAAATCTTTATGTGGACCTTGGATTATAGCCATAATTTACATATTTTATAGTAAATACTTATCAAACATTTGTTCTATTCCATAGTCTACATTTTGCCTTTTATATTTATTTTATTACATCTTGTTCTAAATTGCTACATAACAAACTAGTTTCTTTACCTTCAATGTCCTCGATTTCTCCAAGTGTTTTTTCAATAGGTTGGATAATAAGCACTTCAAGTTTCCTATACTTTTATTAAAGAGTTCTTGTTTGTGTTTTAGTGGTTCAGTCATGTCTGACTCTTTGCGACCCCATGGACTGTAGCCCACCAGGCTCCTTTGTCCATGGGGTTCTCCAGGCAACAACACTGGAGTGAGTTGCCATTTCCTTCCCCAGGGGATCTTCCTGACCCAGGGATTGAACATGGGTCTCCTGCACTGCAGGCTGATTCTTTACCATCTGAGCCACCAGAGCCTAACTAGAGTTAAGCATAATTCATTTTTGTTTAGACATTTCTGAAGTTGGGTGTGAATTTTAGTGTCTGTACCTACATGAAATCACTTTCACATTATACATTTAACCGTGTAGCATTTCTTACTAATTCCTCTACCTACTCCTAAATTGCTTCTAGTTTCTCAGATGTTAAGCTCTAACAATATTTTAAATATTTCTGTGCTATCTGCTTATACCACCGATCTCTTTTTTCCTACTAATAACCTAATAACAAAGGCTTCTTATAACTGTCATAATATTTTTATATCTTCTCAGGCCAGTGGACTATATTATCCTAAAATCAGGGGAACTATTTTTCCCCATTTATCAACCCATCTGAATATCTTTGAAAGTGTTACTTAATACTTTTAAGGAGACTTTAGTTAGTGCTGCATTAAAACATAAGGATGCAATCATTTCTTTATAAATTCATCCTTATCTTAACACTTTTCTGTTTAAAATTTTGGGTGTTTATTTTTAATTATATGCACACAACCTAAATACACTTTCACTGTGAACTATTTTGGGGAAAATAGAAGTGTCTTCCGGGTTCTCCCCTACTCTGTCATGTTCCTCTCCCCAGAGCTGTGCTTCTCTTGCAGAAGCCGAGAAACGTTGTCCATGATGGCATACTGCAAAAGAGACCACAGATCATTTTGTCCTGTTTTGTCGTTTTCTTCCTCCAACATTTCCCTAATTTTTCTTTTCTTGGTCACCATGACTTATCATACAACACCACTGATCTTAGGGAGATATGGCTAGATTTAGTTTCTCTCACAAATGCTGAAAATTTAAGTTTCAACTCAACATCACAATCTGGTTTCTAGCAGCAAAACTTTTTGATTTCTGTAACTGCTCCTTTTATTGACTGAGTTTATTAAAGGTCTGGTTTTCCATCTCAGATCTCTCTGATTAATCTCCCAGTTTGGAAGCAATAGACACATAAAAGAATTACAATAGATCTCATGCTTATTAGAACCTCAGAGTTTTCAGTCTTCCAGAATGCTAAAAAGTCCTTAATGGTGATGAGTCTTTAAGGGGGGGGGGGGGGGGACATATTTAGTGAAAACAAATTTTGAGCTAGTTCTGTAGAATTGCTAAGTGACAATTAAGTAAACCATAACCTATGCACAGTGTAGGCCCTCAGAGATGATTTAAATGCGTAGTTTAGTTTGCGTAGAACAAGCAGGATTGCCTAGTGATGAACATATCAAGATAAATTTGTATAATTTCCATGGAGAGTACTTTCAATATATTAAAATTTTCCTCCCTGATTATGTTAAAAATAAAATGCAATGTCTGTAAAGAAGAGGAGGAGGGATGTTTGGGTTTTGTCTTCCTGGAGTTTTCACAAAACTCTAATCAACACTAAACTGGTCCAAACGATGCTGGCAAATCTGTTAATCTGTTTTCTCAGCAGCTATATGCTAAATCCTGTATGTCTTCCATCTGGAAAAGCTGGTCAATCTCTAGATAAGGAGCAAAAAAGTCTGAAGTTTGGAGTTTAGGGGAGGGAAAAGGTTGATCAAACCCACTTATCACACTCCTGAGTTTTGAAGGACAGTGGGAAAAGTGACTTTCCTTGTTAGGGGTGCCCACCTCCTTCTTTCCAGCTAAAGGGAATGCTTTGCTATGCAAATAATGAGCCTGATTTCAGAGGAAATGAAGGACTCAAGATAGTAAAGAAACTCACCTTTTGGAGGTAAATTAACTCTTTTAAGGTACCATTGAACAAATTACTTCTCCATGCTCTGAAAGTTCTTAGTGCCCTAAAACCCCCAAATCACCTGAGATTAGTTTGCTCTGTGGAGGGTCAGGCCTCGTAAAGAGTGAGTTCTACTAGGAAAACATCCTTTGTCTGTCCTGGTTAATGTACATAAAAGAAGCATGTAGAAATCACTCAGCAACTGGACATTTGTGTTTGACCCCTACCAACTGGAATCTGAAGGTTGCACGTGTCAAGGTTGGTTCCAAGCCTAGTAACCTGAATAAGTTTCAACTTCAGACTTACTCTGTTTAAATAATTCTGCCTCCCTTTTTCATTACCCTCAATCCCCAAGAAACCTGGTGTGAGAAGTTAGGGCAAGAAAATGGGGGACACACATTGAATCCAGTAGGAAATTGCTCAGCCTAAAGGTTTCAGAGACCTTTAACATGTCTCACCTTCTCTAGATCTTGAAAGAACATATGCTCACAATGAGTAAATCAGGTGGATATGAGTCCTGCAGTATAAAAGTTAGTGATAGTCAGATAACCCACTTTTTAGGATACTTAGAACAAACAAAGAGCATTCTGTTTAATACTGGGACCACAACATTTATGCTGAGCCTTAAGAAGTCGGTAAGAATCTTAATGAAATTTCAAAGTGATGCCCACAGCTCTGCTATAATTAGGCTGTGTAAAATTACCGGAGGATGACTGTTTTACAGCCAGCATACTTTCACAAAGGTGATCCACATTAACATAGATATAAACCATTCATTTGAAACATAAAATACATTAAGGTTATAATATTTATCTGAAATTAAGAAAAATGGAACACAAAATAAAAGCTTTATGAAAACTTGTATATATATTAGCAAAAAATGTAAAGAACATAGAAAGACTGGAATAGTTTCAAGATGAGGAAGTTATAAGTAAATTTGCTCTCTCATAAAAATGTTTCCAACTTCATTTTAATAAAAACTAGAAACAATAGAGGAGGAAAGGGATACTTGCATCTAAGCAACTGGAATGCAATATTACAATTGCACATTAACTCCTTGAGTCCAAACTTTCTGGATGTGAAGTTAAGTCTGCTTTATATAGCACTCACAGACTAATTAAAGAAGGTTTATAAGTTCTTAAAAGATACACCTTTTTCTACTTTGGAATCCTAGGTGAATTCAAAGGAAAATGGGTATAGCTTTAACCATACATGTTGTTACCATAGAAAAAGAGCACTTTATTGTTTTTCATAATCATCTTTTGAAGGCTAAAATAAATTGAATTCAATTAGAAATTCTTTCTCTCCCTCCCTCTCCTATAATGTGCGTGTCTTTGGCTCTTCCCCTGGGTCCTGCCTCAATAACAAATTGCTTTGAAAACCAAATGACAAGGATTAAAAAATTAGCATGAGCCTTGAGATGAACATAGTTATGCCTTTTCTCAAAGGAATCAAGGGCAGCTATGTACATGATAGTTGCTGATACCAGAGGGACAGAGAAACAATTTTGGGGGTAAATGATAGAGCCCAGTGTTTTAAACTCTCAATCAGTGTGCTTTGGATCTTTTAGAAAATTATCTGCTGGCCAGGCCTCAGTTAATAAAACTAAAGATATTGCTAAAGTAATGACAATAAAACTATGCAAAACTAGAATCTACTTGCACCTTGGCTAGAGGGCTCAAGGATTTGTGATAGGGGCCTTGTTTTTAAATATTTTGTTAGAAATCAAGTTATAAAAAGTTAAGAGAGATCAATGAGATCTTTTCTTTGAGAATGTGATGAAACCTGCTTACCAAAAGCAGGCCTTAAGAAAGTCTTAAGAAATGTAACTCAGCAAATTATTGTTCCATCCTGTCTTTTTCTGAAATTTCACATTTTTGAAACAAGCATTTCGATAGTAGTGAGCACTACAGTATTATATTTTCTGAGTTGTTTGTTTTGAACTATATAACAGCATTTACATTCCGGGTTTTTAGAGAATATTTTGAAAAGAGAAAAAGCAGAGACAACTGGAACTTGCTTCACTCAGTTAATTCCTCAAGTAAGGTGACTTATGGTGATTTCAAATGGCTTCCTCAGTGACAAATATTATTTTCTTTTAAGACTAAGTGTTGTATACCTTTAATTTTTAATTCATCTTTCAAAATTTCCTGTGATTTTTAAAAAATATTAAAGCAATCAATTTTTTTTCCTAAAAGAAGCCACTTTTCTTCATGAGTGACCACTGCAGTTTTGATGTCTTCGTTTATTCCACCACTAAGTGCTAAAAGAATGGAAAAATGGGACCCTTGCAATACCACCCACGCCCCATTGCTAACACTTAACCTACTCCCAGTTAAGTTTTCAAAATTGTGCTAGTCTGTCTCAAATGGTTCACCTGAGTAATTCTGTATCATTTCTTACTTGACAGGCCACCAATTATCTTAAACTCTTCAGTGTTAGTCACTCAGTTGTGTCTGACTCTTTGGGAACAGATGGAATGTAGCCCTCCAGGCCCCTCTGTCCAAGGAATTCTCCAGGCAGGAATTCTGGAGAGGGAAGCCATTCCCTTCTCCAGGGGGTCTTCTCCATCCAGGGATGGAACCCAGGTCTCCTGCATTGCAGGCAGATTCTTTACCTTCTGAACCACCAGGGAAGCCCTAAACTGCTCTAGGGAATACTAACAACCTTCTGATCTCAGGTAATGTAAGGTCACCAGCGTTGTTTTTGCACTCTTCACTTTAAAGGTCTTCCCAGGTGGCGCTAGTGGTAAAGAACCCACAGGCCAATGCAGGACACAAAAGAGTCGCAGGTTCGATCCATGCGTCAGGAGATCCCCTGGAGAAGGGAATGGCAACCCATTGCACTATTCTTGCCTGGAGAATCCCATGGACAAAGGAGCCTGGTGGGCTAGCGTCCATGGACTCGCAGAGAGTTGGATACGACTGAAGCAACTTAGCATGCATTTCACTTTAAAAGGAGTGTGTATATCTTACACAATTCGCTCTTTGCTGAAACAAAAGCATCATTAAGGAAAGTTTGGAGACTTGGGTCAGAAGCTGTATTCTCCTAGGTTCCCCTTATGTAATATTAACACCATCCTGAGCTCCGGCCTTTGAGTGGCGAGCGACGCCCGGCACTGTGACTCCCTGGTCCAGAGGAGGTCAGCTGAGGTGCTGTCAAGTATTACCGGCTTGGCATCTCATTTCTGAAAGAAATCAGCCAACTCCACTGGTGCACACCCCAGCCTCCTCTATTCCCCTCCCTTCCCCAACAGATGGGAAAGGCTTGGGGGCGGTTCAGCCGAACCCCCTCCCCCGCCCCCACCCCCACCCTGGGCTCTGTGTCCCGAGGCAGCTGAGAGGGCAAAGAGCCAGCCCTGTCTGACAGTCTGCCCTCGGTTCCGCTCCCCACCCGCGCGTGCCCCGTTCAGTCTCTCCAAGTTGTGAGCCCGTTCAGTCTCTCCAAGTTGTGAGCCCACGGTGAGCTCCCTAACTCTTGCTCTCCACCCCTACTGAAAACCCAAGATCTCGACCCCTCTTACAGGGGTCTACCCAGGCGAGCTTTCTCCCCAGACTCCACACCCTGCATGGCTGCTTGACCTTATTTGGCGAGAAACCTGCGGACCTGCCTTTACAATTCACCCGCGTGAGATAATCAGATCCGGCTTCACCTGCACACGGGGTCCCCCTGCCATCTGGCTGCACCCGGGGAGCCCTCGATGCTGCTACACGCAGCCCCCAGGTGCGCCATTTGATCCCCAGCGGGGAGGACGCCCCCGGCATCCCCACTGCAGTGGGGCTGGAGCTACGGAAAGGGGCGTTGTTGGAGGGGGGTGGGGGGTGGAGGAGGCGGAGCCCATCACCAACCTTGACAACCCGCCAAGGCCGGGTGATCCTTGGGGGCTGCCAGCTCCTCGGCTGCCCTGAGCCCTCTCAGTGTGGCGCTGCCCGGTGGCAAGGGGGTGGTGGAATGAAGCACAGTCAAGACAGAAAACAAAGTCAGCAGGTCACCTGGCAGGTTCAGGGCGAATTATGCAACGAAAGTCGGGGAATGCGGGCCACCCCCCTCCCCCCAGCTTTTTTTCTTAAGCTCCTAGGAAGCCGATTCCAGTTTAAGGGTTGGACAGGGATCTACCGAGCAGCTCCTTGATGTGGTTACAGCTTTGTTGAACTCCCGCCCCATCTTTAAGTAATGGGAATTACTGGGGGGGGCGGGGGCAGGGAGGGGGGAAAGGTGGCTGGGGGAGGGGACACTCGGTGGGGTGGGTAGATGGGGTTTGATGCAAAAGCAATGACAAGAATCACCCTAGAGCCTCCGTAAGGTACTCGGTTGAGCATTATTAGTCAAAAGTGTAAAAAAAAAAAAAAACCAACCAAACAAAAAAAAAAACAAAACCTGAAACCTAAGTTAAATCATCATACACATTCAATTCCTTATCTTCCCGGACTATGCCTTCAAACAGAATTCAAAGTGTTAAAACTGGCCATAGCTCATTGTTTTCCATGCTAACATTTTGTGACATTAGGACTATTTTGTTAACTAGGTATATGCAATTCACAGAATTTCACGGTAAATTCCCCAGACCAAATATTTGGCTGAACAAATAAACAACATTATCCATTCCTGAAAATAAGCCAGTAGAGGAGGGTGGATGTTTGGGGGAAGGTGGTTGCTAGAAAGTGACCGGAGCCTGGCAGCCACTGGGCTCAGGATTTGCCCTCGGATAATTTGCCCAAGTACTAGAGATCTGCGGGTTCCTCTTCAATGACAGGGACGTTTCAGAAAGTTGCTGGAAAACGGGGAAAACAAGACGGGCTGCCTGAGGGGAACCCGTAATGGGCTTCCCCTAAATGATTTATTCGACCTCCTTACCATTAATCAAAGGGGCAGCGACCTGGGGGGCTGGGGGAGGGGGGAAGTAACCCTCTTCGCAGGGAGTTTTGGAGGAACTGTGGAGTCTTGCTGCCTTTGCCTGGGGCTCTGATCTCCTCTCTCCACCTGCGCTCTCCAGGGAGCTGGGGCTTTGGCAACCGCTCCACTTCTATTTTTATTGGTTTCCACTAAGCTGCTCCTTTCGGAGGATTGTAGGACTTCAGTAATTAAAAACAAAACTGAGTCCTGCTTCACCCACCCCACCCCCAAGAGCACATGGAAGAGTGTGTGTACAGGAATGGGGGGGCACACAGCACCACCACTGCCACTCACACCTACATCCTAGGACAAAGAATGCACTCCTAACAGCCCACCCCACACACTACACCCAGACATACTGCTTTTGCCCCAAACCCATCCAAGCCCATGCACACACACACACATGAGCCCAAACAAATTAAAATCCCAAGGCATAATGTAGTTGCTGGTGGAGAGTAAGAAAATGCAAATGTCCTCTGGTTCTGAGCCCCTATATCCCTGTCCTTCAAGAAAGCCACTTCTGTGCTTCACTGGCAGCCTTGAACTCAGGGACAGACTGCTCAAGCACATCAGCATTTTCTTTCTTTAGTCTGGCCCCAAACTGAGCTTTCTGCTTGAAGAAACCCTGGCTCAGAACATCACATCCACCAGGTGTATCACTTACTGCCCAGCTTCAGGGAAGTGGGGAGGAGAGCAGAGATCAAGGGAGTTGGTATTTGACTCTACTCAGCGGGACAGTTTCATAATGCCCACTTGGAAATTCTGACCTTTCGGTATCTGACCCCATTGCCAGTCCTCACCTGGCTCAATCTCTTGGAATTTTGAACTCAATGGAAGCCTTCATCTGGGGAATAGGAGACAAGGCGGGAAAGTTCAGAGACACTGGAGAATTTTCCACCATGTGGTATATTAAAATAGCGGATCACCAAATCTTTTGAAAGTAAGGCAGATTATTTGCCTTTTTGGATAAAATCCACTTCTCAAAAGACACACACACAAAAGCAACCAAAAAATTCCTGTTGAACACATACATCGACACATGAAAATGTGAGTGTGCAAATTCATTTTGGTGTGAAAATATCAGTGCCTGTAGCAACTGGAGACACCCTGAGGTAAAATAAAAGCAGAAGTGGGAACCATTTCCCTAGAGCTGAGACTCTTACCCATCACACTCTGCTGGGACACACCTCTAACAGGTGAACAAAAGCAGAGGATATACAAGGAGCCCAAAACTGAGTCTTTCATCTGGCCTACTCCTTTCATCCATCCCACTGTTTCTCCAAGGCATGTGCCATCCAGATGGGAGAGGATGCTGCCTCCTTGTCCTTGTTAACATTAAACAGAAGTGGAGAACAATTCACCCTGGCGATTCCCATCCTCCACCATCACTCTACTTCCTGCCTCCCAACTTAACCACCCACAGGTACCATCCTCCGACTCCTGCTGAACCCCAACCCCACCTTAACAGAAAAAAATCTCCTCCAAAAGAGACAGAGTATAGGAAAAGAGAAAGAATTGAAGATAAGAAGAACTTAGTTTACCTTTAAAATAATGACTCATTTTATTTTTTTCTTTTAATATGTAGTTATAAATATATTTTGTCAAAATATATGATCAATATGGTCAAAACATTTGCACGTAAAGTCATAAATAAGGTCAAGGTGAATGTTTAGATTTTTTTTCCTTTTTTTTTTTTAAGATAAAAGTCCAGCTATAAGGAAGCAGTCTGTGTAGTGTGTGGGTGAGTAGTGGATGGGATGTGTGTGTGTGTGTGTGTGTGTGTGTGTGTGTGTGTGTCCCCAAGGAAGGCCTGATCTCAGCGGCACCCACATCCCTCCACTACCATCTCCTGATAATTTTTCAGAACCACCTTGTCATACTCATCCAGGTACAGCATGGAGATGGCGCTGAGTTCGGTGGGAACACAACAGGCTTTGGGGATACTAGAATTGACAGAGTTGACCAGGGTCTGCACAATGGCGTGGTTGGTTGAGTTGAGGTGGTCGGCCAGTGGAAAGGGGCAGTCCCCGTGGCAGTAGAACGCCTGGTAGCCTGGTGGGGCCACAATCCAGTCATTCCAGCCCACATCACTGAAGTCCACGTAGAGCGAGTGGCGCCGACAGTTCTTATTCTTCTTCCGGGCCCTCTGTGGGTGATGCTTGGGGCTACGCTTGGCCCTCCGGCGTCGGGTCAAGGCATGTCCCCGGCCATCATGGCCAAAGGTGACCAGGAGGGGCCGGAGCTGGGCCCAATCCCCACTCCCTTGAGGTAACGATCGGCTAATCCTGACATGCTGGCCCTGGTGGGTCCGTGTCTGATGGAGGTGGGTCACCTCAATGGCCAGCCCATAGTTGGGCTGCTTCTCCCGGGTCCAGCGAAGGACTGCAGGGCTCACATCAAAAGTTTCCCACCGTGTCACATTGTGGTGGACCAGTCTTGTGTCCAGTAGTCGTGTGATGAGGTGCCCAGGCACCACTTCTGCCGGGGGCTTCATAACCTCATAAATGTTTATACGATGAAAGCCCTGCTCCCAGTCAGGGCCCTGGTCCACCTGCTCCCGGAAGAGTCGAAGCTCGGCAGACGAGATCACCTCATTCTCTGGGATGCTGCTGAGGTTAAAGAGGAAACGAAAAGCAGAGTTTTCGCTGGTCCCTGGGATGTTCTCCAGATGTTCTAGGCACCATTGGGGAGGAAAAAAAAAAACAAGAGAACAGAGAAAAAAAAGCACATGAGCTTTTTCAGAGACTGAAAAGTCAAGAAGTAGCTAAGAGTTGGGTGATGAGTAGTGAACTCTGTTTATAGAGTGGAAGCCTATCTGGGAGAAATAAGCATACCTTTAATTTGACAGAGCAGATAAATGAGGCAGTGAGCAGACGAGCCAAGCCTAGCTAGCATTCAGCAAGCACCAAAGACAGAGTCTCCCAACCTCCTTTACATGTCTAATAATTTCCATGTGTCAACTCCTTACTCCACCACCATCAGACTCCCCTTTTAAAGCCCTCTTGGCTTTGTGTACACAGTTTTCTTTACAAGTGGTTGTAAAGAAGAAGAGGGGTCAACAGAGCAGAGGCAGGAGGGAACATGCACACAGCCACCCTCTCCCTCTTCTTCCACTTTCGAGTATGTTACCAAACATTTCCCCAGCGATCTTGGAAACACAGAGCATGCCTTGTTGATCATGTTACAGAGAGGAAAATAAATTCCAACACAGTAATGATGCTGGTGGATTAATAACTCAGATTTACTTTGGAAAAGAAACATCCGCTAGGAAACATTCAGATCGGATTACAAGGCCCCTATTGAATAAACCTGACAAACACACAGCTGTAATATTAAATTCAGTAGGTGCTTTGGAAAAAAAAAATAGGCAGAAAACCTGGCATAAAAGGCTTTGATATAGCAAAAGCACACCGCAGGGGCTAACCCACGTCTGAGTGGTGTCATTCCCTTCTCGCCGACCCCTCCCTTCCCTTCTGTCTCCAAAAAATAAATTCAGCCACAGCTCTGGAGACTCTTGAAGGTAAGCAGCTCTCTTTTCCCAGTCTCCTGGATTTGGGGTTCTGATGTAACCTGAACTCCTCGTCGTCTTCCCACAGCTTCCACTGCCCCACCCCAGTCCAGATTCCAGGTAGGGACTGACCTTCGTGGTGGAAGCTCCTCACGGTGTTGGCCCGACTGGCGGGGCGCTCAGGATACTCCAGACCGATGCCCTGGATCTGCTCTTCCTCTTCCTCCTCCCCAGACTGAAGTCTGTAAAGATCCCGCATGTAATCCGGGATGACTGCGCTCTTGCTAGGCTGCGGGCGGCGGCGCAGCCCGAACATCTGCAGAAGTGTGGCCTCGAAGTCCCGAAGGAGCTCATGGCTCTGCCCTGAGCGGCGTCCTCCCGCGTGGCCCTGAATCTCGGCGACTTTTTTCTTCCCCGTCTCAGGTATCAAACTAGCATGGCTCGCGCCTCCTAGCAGGACTTGGCATAATAAAACGACCATCAGCATTCGGTTACCAGGAATCATGGTGTCTCTGGGGAGGGGAGGAGGTGGAAGGGTAAAGAATAAATAAACACCAATAACTAGAGAGAAATGGAGATGTCTCTGCATAGGCGTGGAGAGCTACAGCTAGAGGGTCTAGAAGTAACACAGGTCAGAAAGATCAAGTTTGTGTCTTCCCCCGACACACACCCCCCACCACCACCACCAGCTGCAGCCATGCACGGCCTGAAAGTAGGAATTGCCCTGTAATTACTTGGTCTAACTTGTTTACAGTCAAATAACCCCAAATCAGATAGCCTCCATCCTGTTAATCTTTTTTTGTCCCAACTGCTATCTGAGCCATGATCTCAGCCTGGCTTCTTTAGGGATAAACAGTTAACAGTGAGAAGGTAAAGAAGGGTGGGGGAGGGAGAGTTCAAATGCCAGCGCTCTCCTCTCCACTTCAGACCTTCAGGCTCTCTCTCCCTTCTCCTCCACCCCCCTTCTTCCTCCGCCCTTCCTAGCCCGACTTCCACAACTTCCAGCTGGTTCGGAGGAGGGAAAGCAGAGAAGCAGGAGCAGGGTGAAGACACGGGGCGGCAGGATCTAGGAGCGTACCGAGTGGCCACAAGGTTTATTTTACTGTGGCTGAGGAGTTTGAAATGCCCAGCAAAAAGCATCTGATCGCGCCCTCTCGCTCACTCCCAGGGAAGGGGGTGTGGGAGGGGATGATTCCAAGGGCGACCTCTGTGAGTTTTGACAAGCAGCTAGGAGCGAGCCACAGGGGCACTGGGTGCTCCCAGTCATGTGGGGAGGGGAGCAGTCAGCTCCCCTGACTGAGGACTTTTCATTTGTTCAGCCCCTTCTCGCTCCCCTTTCTTGCAACGCAGTGATCAGAGAGAGAGCCAGCGGGAACAAGCGGCACTTTAACCAGAACCGGTAGGCTCCGAGCGCAGTGGTTGCCCGGCCTAGAAGAAAGCGACAGCGCTGCCAGAAAGAAGAGTGTGGACTCTGGAAGGAAGGTCCGACGGGAGGGACACAAGGCGAGCGCGGGCGGGGAGGGCAGAGTGAATTCCCGGGAGGAGGGAAGGAAGAGGTGTCTACTCACTGACAGAAAACAAGGCATATAATAACAGTCCATGATTCTTGACAGCCAATCTTGACAAACTTGCTGGAAAGGCTCAGAGGAGCTGCTGCAGTGCGTTGCTCTGGATGGCACTACGGAATGGCTCCTAAAATGAATATTTGAATATAATGAGACTGGCGCAGACAGACTCTGTTTTTCTTCCAGCCCCTATGAGTCACGTGAGCGCAGAGGCCCCGCCCCACGCACGGAGGAGCCCGCCCTCCCCGAGGCGGGCGGTGAAAGGGCCCGCGCGCCCGCCCCCGCCCCCACCCCTCCCGCCCGCGGCCCCACCCCCTCCCGGAGAGGCCGGCCTCCCCGCCCGCAGCCCCAAACCTCCAGCGGACCGGGAGGAGCTCGCCGTGGCAATCTGCTGAGCCCTCGGCGGGTGTCCGGGTGCGGCGCGTGGAGGACGTGGTCCTCGCCCCTACCTGTAGCCTTCGGGGCGTCGGGCTGGGCCCTCGTGCCAGCGGCCTGAAGCCAAGGGTCTGGGGAGCACGGTAGGGGCTGCGCCTTTCAGCGCGAGCCCGCCTCCGGTGGGGCTGAGATAGGGGGCCGCGGAGTTTCAGCCGCCGAAAGCCTCACCACCGAGGGTCATTTAAAAAGGAAAGCGCTGAGGGACACACAAACACACACGCCGCGCGCACCCTACTTCCTCCCCAGGGTCTCGGAGAGGCCAAATGCTGCTCCCAGTGACAGCTAGTTACCCCCTGGCGAACTCCTGAGAATGTCGAGAAAAACTGGACAGCCGCTTTAGCTTCCAGCCCAAAGCTGCGGACCCTGTCGCGCGGGACGGGAGGGGGAGATATTTAGGCGGTTATCGGTGTGGGAAGATGGTGAGAAAGCCGCCGCTAGGCTCCTTCTCCGGTTCCTTTACGGAGAAAAACTCCGCACTACGGCGATCCCCCGCCAAGCAAAGCAAATCCCCAAAGAAAGTGGTCGGCGGGCCATTCAAGGCACGGCGGCGGTCGCAGGGACGCAAGGCTCGCGACAGACTAGAAAAGAGGCGTCTCCTGAGAAAAGGCTCATCACATGTTTCAGGTCTCAAGGTCGCAGAGGTTTTACAACTCCCGACCCGCCGCAGAAAGGAAATCCCACCGCATTCCCAGGAGTCGTGAAAACCGTGAACAGCTTTCGGCCTGCGCTCGACCTCTGCGTCTGCGTCTCTCTTTCTCGCTCTCTCCCCAGCTCGTCTTTTTTAAACCACTACTCCTCCCCCGCCACTTCCTCCCCCACCCCCTTCCTCCTTTGCACCAGCTGCAGAGTCGCAGCAAATATTTCTTCAAGAATTTTACCAACCCACAGCTCAAGGAATTACTAGGGCTCTGATTCTAACCAAAGATGCTGCATGCGTGGGTCGCTCAGCACAGGGGCCTTAAAAGAAGAAGAAGAAGGAAAAAAAAAAAAACCTGACCTACCAACTGCGGCAGCCGGGGCCTTTTCAAAATCCTGACCCACGCAATTCTGTGGCAGCCCTGCCCGCCCCGGGATCCCAAGTCCCACGATTCCCGCTGCAAAGCGGAGGGCACCGGCTGCCCTTTCCTGGGGCTGTTCCCAGAAGCTGCTTCGGGTCGCTTCAGAGCTCAAGGACTCAAGTTGCCCACCTCACTCTCCCTCGCAAACTTGGGGGCACTTGGAGGAAGAGGAGGAAAGGATCAAGCGCTTAGCCCTCTCTCCGGCCGCGGCTGCCTAGAGCCGCCAGACACCGCACTGGCCGAGTTGCGGAGGCCGCGGGCGCCCCTGCGCGACGGTCCACACCCGGCGAGAGTCGCGCTGCTTTTTGACCGGCTTTAGTTTTTCCCGCTCCCGAGACACGGCTGGGGCTGACTGCGAAAGGGTTTGGAAGAGCAAAGAGTTTTGAGACGCCTAGACCCCTCAAAATGCCGTGGGAGGAGCTCCAGAAGTGGGAAAAGCAGACGAAGAAGGGCCGGTCCCCGCGGGCGAAGGGACAGTGGAAAGGGCGGAAGCCCCGCAGTCCCCAGACCATCCTCCGACCCTAAGAATCTTCCAGGGCGCCGCGCGAGAGCGCGCGGTGCTAAAACCCAGAAACCTGGGGAAGAGGGAGTTGTGTTTCAATTTCAGATTCAGAAGGATTCTTCTCTAATCACATTTTTCTCCCCCAATTTTCTTAATTAAGAGATAAAAGCCGAAAATCACTTTCGTCTCCAGAACTTTTTCTTGGGGGTCAGGGATGGATCTTGTGGCAATTGTCTTTTGCTTTCTTGCTCGAGTTTTCTGCTAACTCCAAAGTGTGTTCAGAGCTGGCCTCAGTTTACCAACTCAATGTCTTTCGGGGTTTTAATGTCTCACAAAGACTTCAGCTCATAAAACGCAATGCTAACCATCCACCAATTGGTGCCCGGGAAGCGTCTAAGGCCGCTGGCCCAGCTCCTGTGGGCAGGGGTCTGCAGGGACCTGAAAACCCCAGGACCCTCTTCCGTCGGCTCTGGGCCGGGAGGGCCAGTAATAGCAGTGCGTCCGATGTGCATCTCGCCAGCGACTCTCCAAAGGACAGGACAATCCAGGAACCTGCGTCCCCAGAGCGGCTAGCATCCCTGCCATCGTCCCGACAGACCCTACACCACGAAATGATGGAAGAGCGACTCCCTGGATGCTCCAAGTCCACGAGAATAGCTCGTGGAGTAGGCGTGTTGGGCAACTACGGTTCGCCTGCGTTCAGGGGCTTTCGCCGACTGGGGGCTGGCTGGGTTGGGTGACACTCCCCTAGACGCAGCCCTCCGGCGGTGCGCACGCTCCAGAAACCGCAGAATTGCGCTTCCCACCACCGAACCAGCCCAGGTTAGGTGTTCTCTCTCGACGCCCCTCAATCCCCTCACTTTCTCCGGACCTCAGAGCCACCACTCCCTTTTCTCTCCGACTCTTCCCGCCGGACAGTCGCAAATGCTAGTCCACGAGCGTCATGTTCCGCTTAAGACCCCACAGTCTTTCCCAACGACCTCCAACGAAAGGCTTCTCCTCTCCCCTTTTCTCCTGCCCTGAACCTACTAAACGCTGAAGTCGCCCGGGGCTACCGAACGGAGAAAGTGGTCTGGGCAGAGGCAATAGTGTATATGGAAGTGTCTTTCAGCACCAGCATCCCTACATCTAGTAACCTCTAGTACCACCGTTGGAGGGGGAGGACATATTTTGCCTCGACCACAACCAGAATCCCCTACTTCTCCCCTCAAGGATGCGCCTCAGCACCCCCCTCCGCCCTTCGCCAGGTTTAGCCTTGCTCACCATAGGTCCCTGCAGTAGCGGGTTCGCCAGCAGCAGCTCCTGGGGACCTCTGAACAGCTGCAGTGAACCTGGGCGAGGGCCGAGGACTGGGGCGCAGCAGGCTCGAGACGGCGCGGACGGGAATCCCATCAGGGAGAGAGGCGAGATACTCAGCACTGATCAGCAGCGATGTCGCAGGCTCGGGTCCCTCGGCTCAGATGCCAAACTCACCTAGCTTCCGGGCCGAGCTCCGCTCCCGTTCCCTCCCTCCTTCCTCCTCTGCCTTCTTGCATCTCCTTCCTCCTCTTTCCCTCTCTCTTTCTTTCTTTCCTTCCTCCTCCTCTTCCCCGGCAGCCCCTCCCTTCTTCCCTCCTCCCTCACTCGCCTCCCTTTCTGGGATGGGAGCCCCGCCCACATCCTCCCATCCAGCCGCCGGGCCTCGCCTCGCAGGCCCTGGTCCCGGAAACCCAGGCAGCGCCCGAGTCCGCCGCTGCCGCCGCCAGAGCTGGGACGCCACTGTGTCCAACTCTGGGAAGCGATCGGGGCTCACCTGGGGACCACGTGCAGAGGTACTAGAAAGCATGCACCGACTAGTCGCAGTACCTTCCAAAAATACCCATGGGAGTCTAGGCTTCCTTGACTTTAGGAGTAACTGCTGCCCAAACTGATGATTAAAACACTGAGTAATCACCATTTACCCCGAATAATTAGAGATAATGAAACACCTCTAAAATCAGGTTATGGAGAAAGGAGCTGTTGGATTGGCTTAAAGGGAGGCCTTCCATAAACTGTTAAAGGATTTCCAAATGTTGAGAAACAGGCTGTGCTCAGAGCTGTGTGCCTAAAAGAGGTACTTCTTTGGCTATTAAAAGATGACTTTCCTCCCAAAACATTTTTTTTTAATGCTTGTGGAAAGCCTTTGTGATGACCCTCAGAAAGTTACCCCTAGTAGATACTCTGCCCCTCCAGACCTAACCCTTCGAGCACAGAGGTGGCTTGGAGACAGGATGGGGCCACGGTTTTACACAAACAGAAAAGTCTGTTTGTAACTCAGAAGTTCAAAGAACCGACAAGGCAGTTAGTTATTTTTGTTGTTGTTATTGTTGATTTTTGATGTTGTGGTTTACTTGTGGTGCACCTAAGAATCCTTAACCTCAGCAATCTGATGTTCTAAAGAGGTAACAACCATAGAAGCAACAACCTTTACTGCCACAGGGACACAAGAAAAGATACCCTTTGGTCTGTTTTTAAAGGAAGAAGGAAGATGAGGAGTTGGCCCTTTCCATTAAGAAAGTGCTATTAATCATATTAGCAGGGAGGTGGAATGTATAGCTTTAAAACCTTCCCAAACAGGAGCTAAATTCACACAGTGCCTCTGATGGAGCAGTGAGGAAGATATCAGCATCATCTCTCTGTTTTACAAACACTGAAGGGGAAGTACAGCCAGGTTAATGAGACTCGCCCAGAGCCCTGAATTAAATCACAGCCTCTGCTCTGGAGCTACTCTGGCTGCAGGGCAGGGCTGAGGGTCACGGCCCAGAGCTCCAGGTAGGCAGGGACATGCTAAAGGATGGAGCATGGGTATACTAAAGTGCTGGGTTTCTTTCCCTGGGATAGTCATTACCCTTCACTGTCTCAAGCAGGGCATTTAGGTCTTAAAAAGATACTGGTCCAAGGTAGCTCTTCTCTAAAAACTGCCTTCACACACCTCCAATATTTAGAAAACAGGAACTACTTCCTGTGTGGAACACATGTTACAAAAGGGTGGGAAGTGCATGAGATCAGAGAGACAACTGTGAAAGCAGAGCCAAGGTCTCCTGCCATCTTTCCCAAGTCAGGCCTGTGAAGTCTTTTAACCCAACAGAACATCAAACAAGGAAGACAAGCTGAATGGCTTTGGGCAAGCCCTTTAATTCTCACGGGTCTCAGTTTTCTCATCTGCATAATGAAAGAATTAGGCCAGATAATTTCCATGACCCTTTTTAATTTGAAAATGATTTAAATTTTTAATTGAAGTTTTATTAAATATCAACCTTCTTTCATTTAAATCACTGCTGAGCCCACTTCCTCTAAGAATCTCTGATTAAACAGGTCAGGGCAATACCACTACCCTGAAAGGATGCTGACAATATACCTCCAGCTTCCAACATAATCAAAATTACATTAATTATTAATAACAACACAAAATTAAAACTCCATTAAATAGTTACCTAATGCCCATCCTGCGGCACTAGGCAGTGTGCTCCTTCAGTAAGGAATAAGGACAGATTAAATGTTTACCAAGTCCCCTAAATCAATCACTACTGTTTTAATCATTAACAAAATATGTTCCTTAATATTTAAACTTGAATTCAAAAGTGATATTCTGTTCTTAAAAGAACGTCCTTATTTCTTCTTATTTTAAAGCACCAGATAATAGAATTTTTTTTAACTGAAATGTTTTTTGATGATAGCTGTTATCTCATTTTGCTGAAGCCCAGATACTAAAGTGGCCACTGGCCACCCACGAGTTTGTGAAACTCATAGTCCAGGAGTTTCTAATTAAGCCACCTGTCATACCCGGTTGAGACCCTGATATGAATCTTTCAATGTATGTGGAGAGAACTCAGCTTCAGCTCTCTTGAGACAGCTTTATTTCTAGCCCACATTTTAGATGGGTGCAAACCATCTATTGAAAAATGCTGGGCTGGAAGAAGCACAAGCTGGAATCAAGATTGCCAGGAGACATATCAATAACCTCAGATATGCAGATGACACCACCCTTATGGCAGAAAGAGGAACTAAAAAGCCTCTTCATGAAAGTGAAAGAGGAGAGTGAAAATGTTGGCTTAAAAAATGAAGATCATGGCATCTGGTCCCACCACTTCATGGGAAATAGATGGGGAAACAGTGGAAACAGTGTCAGACTTTATCTTTTTGGGCTCCAAAATCACTGCAGATGGTGACTGCAGCCATGAAATTAAAAGATGCTTATTCCTTGGAAGAAAAGTTATGACCAACCTAGATAGCATATTGAAAAGCAGAGACATTACTTTGACAACAAAGGTCCATCTAGTCAAGGCTATGGTTTTTCCAGTGGTCATGTATGGATGTGAGAGTTGGACTGTGAAGAAAGCTGAGCACTGAAGAATTGATGCTTTTGAACTGTGGTGTTGGAGAAGACTCTTGAGAGTCCATGGACTGCAAGGAGATCCAACCAGTCCATTCTAAAGGAGATCAGTCCTGGGTGTTGATTGGAAGGACTGATGCTAAAGCTGAAAGTCCAACACTTTGGCCACCTCATGCGAAGAGCGGACTCGTTGGAAAAGATTCTGATGCTGGGAGGGATTGGGGGCAGGAGGAGAAGGGGACGACAGAGGATGAGATGGCTGGATGGCATCACGGACTCGATGGATGTGAGTCTGAGTGACCTCCAGGAGTTGGTGATGGACAGGGAGGCCTGGCGTGCTGCGATTCATGGGGTCTCAAAGAGTCGGACACGACTGAGTGACTGAACTGAACTGAAACCATCTATTATTAACTCCTTCCACTCACTCTTTTTCTCTCTCATGCCAAAGGAAAAATCACTTGTTGGTTAGAGAGCTAAATTGATCAGAATTGGTGAGGGCAATCAGTCCAGTCTTTTCCCCAATCTCAAGTTTACTTGGGAATCTTGGTGTTTTTATAGAACATAATATGGATGGAACAAATGAAACTGTATCCTCAAAGCATATAGATTAGGAAGAGAAATCCATCATCGTTCAAGAGCTCCTCTGCTGCTACTGCTAAATGGAGGGCATTTGTTCATTGAGCTGGACAGTGAGCCCTTAGAACAGCCTTTCTCAATGTATTTTCTGAGGGCCATAAGCTTCAGAACAAGGCTGGAGGTGCAGATAAAAATCCATATTTCCTGGCCTGGATGTCTAAGATCTGGATCCAGAAATCTACATATTTCACAAGGTTCTCTGATTCCCAGTATACTAAAGCTTAAAAACTACTGTTTTGAAAGTCATTTCACTTATAATTTCAGTGCCGATACCCCGGAAAGGCTGACACCTAGACATTATTAATCAGGTAAGGAATATGCCTAGCTTGTGCTTTATAAACTGTTAAATATGGTAATCAGAGTATTACTACATCTAGCACACACAAAATAGGTTTTTGCAAATGAAAAGATTTCTAATCCTATAGGTATAATAGTCCTTGCTTCTAAGTCCTTGATTAAAAACCACATCAAGTCTTCAAATCTTTGCCTATAGAGTGGCTGCTGGAGTTGGAATTATAAGCACTCTCAGGAGGCATGTGGCATTTGTTTTTCTCTTATTGATATTTGCCATTTGTCTCATATTTGCTGTCTAGCCCTCACAGTGACCCTCATAAAATTTCAGCTCTACGGATGAGAATCTGAAATTTAGAGAGCTTGTATAAGTTGCTCAAAGTCACAAAGCTAGTAGGTGGTGATTCAGATTCAGACTAGCTGAATCTGACTTCACCTCTACAAGCTGAGAGGTGGGCCTGCAAAAGGGTGGATCCCCATGGCCACAGTTTCTGACCAACATGGCTTGTCCTGGAGGATTTCTCAAGGCTAGGACACCAGCAGCTCCATCCTTGCAGCTTACTGTTACAGAGAATTTCAGGATATCTTCTTGGTCCTTAGAAGACTGAACAAAATAATGACCTAGAAATTTATCTTCTCCTGCTCTTATTACATAACCCACCTTAGGGCAAGACTTATGTGACCTTCCTGGGGAAAATGCTGTAATCTTGAGTAAGAGGCTACTTACCTCTGCTGGGTCTGTTTCCTCATTGTAAATTATGAGGATGGACCAGAGTCCACATAGGTCTTTCTTGGGCCCAAGATCAAGAAACATATATCATTAGTTAAAATCATGGTCAAATGACTTAACCTCCAGAGTCTTGGTTTCCTCCTTTGTAATCTGAGAATAACAATTTCTATTTCACAATGTTCTTATAAGCATTAAATGAGTTAATGTAATAAAATGGCAGGTACATAGTGTTCAATATATATTGGCTATTATTATTTTGCAAAGGTAATGATTACATGAGTAAAGTAGATGAGAAGCCACCCTGGTATTGAGTTGTATTTAGTTAGTGAAACTGTTTAAAGGAAAGAGGTATATTTCTTGTTGATTTTGTAATCATTGGTACTTCACACATCTCAGGCATTGACTGAATAAGGGCTGTTTACCTGAATCTGTATTCACTGCATTAACATTCATTATGATTTATTGGTATAGATCTGATCCAGGAACATAATCTCTGCCAAGATAACTAATACCTGTCAAAGTAGACAGTCATAACTAGTGAAAGCAATAATAATAGGAAATAATAGATTAGATGACATATCCAAAGCATTTTCCATCTCTGATTTTTCTGATCCCTAACACCTCTCACTTTTAACAATTTTTCTCTATACTTCTTGCTAAAATGTGAGCCCATTTCCTCTTCTCTGGTCTGCAGAAGAAATAGAAACCTGATTGTAAAGTTTTCCTTCTCCAGACATTTGACTGTTGTCAACCCTTGATACACCTCACTCAAAGATGAAAATATTGGATTCTAATATTTTCTCATGAATAAAATAAAATGTAAGATTACTTCAGTTCCTTACACTTTACACTGTTCTCTTGCTACTTTCTGGAATATATTTTTAATCCATCAAAACAGATCAAAAATGGACAGAGAACTCTAATGAAGACTGCAGAGAGATCATACAGATGAAAAGACTGCTTTTATGTCTTAACTTGTTTAACATATGGATGGCAGACAGGGCATGGATGTTGAAATTCCTCCCTTTCCAAGGAAGGGTTATGACAAAGAACATGGGATTGGTACACAGTGCAGGATATTTGGCTTCTCCCTGTTTTAGCTTTCCTTTCTTTAAAAAAAAAAAAAAAAAGTCAGTTGCACCTGCTTGATTCTACAGGAGGGATGTTGTCTGGAAATAAATTATTATGGAATGTAGCAAGAAAGTTAAAACCTTGGAATGTCTTCATTCTCAGCATATACACTCTTCTCTTTCTCTCCCTGTTGTGCATGAACAGTGTGACCTGGATAAAATGCAGTGTCACTGTGGGATCCGTTTTGGAGGCAGAGGCATAGTCCTACATGGACATCAGACTGTATCAAATGAGTTGTTGTGGTTTCCCAACCAGATGTCAACTGGGCAATACTATCTGTCTCCCCTTACTTCATGTCAAGAGTCTTTTGCAAGGAAAGCTTTGTCCAAAGGAGTTTGTGACCCAAGAAATTGTTATTGAATAAACAAAACTTGGATATTTTCACAAATAGCCTAAATATATCAAGGTCATTGGGAAAGGGAGATCCTCTTCACTAATGTCCTCTTCAAGAATAATTTATTATCTGTAATCCTCTCAAGGATTACATATAGATGTAACAAATGCTTGTTGGTGTTCACTTTGTGAAAACTCATCAGGCTGTATACATTAAATTTGTGCACTTTTGTACTTGTGCTGTATTTCAATAAGAGTTTATAAAAAATATTCTTTCAAAATGATTTTTTTTAGTTATTTGACTATCAGCCTGCCAGCCAGAGACAATATTTCCAGTCACCTCAGGTAGCCAAGGGGCTGCATAGCACAAAGCTAGAAGCATAATCTGTAGTCCCCATGTCTACAGCAGGGATGGAAGGGACCTATAGCTTCAGGAAATCCACGCTGGGGTCCCTAAAGTAAAGCAGTGGCAACCACCAAGGCCTGGTCTCTGGGGACCAGTGCAATCCAAGGTAGGGGGCAAGGTGCTGCCCCCCATTTTTCTCAAACTGAGGAGGGCAGGAACAAGTGGGCTGGAAGAGAAGCTCCGGGAGGCGTCTGCACTGTGTACAGCCCTTCCCTTCCTTGCCTCTTTCAGAGGCTCATACTGGGCATTATAAAGCATCAGTCTGGGGGTGGGGGGAGTCAGGGACACCATATGCTTATTTCATAGGATAGAAATGCATTAAGCCCAAAGGAGCGGTAACAGCACCAGAGAAAGGAATAGGGTTCATCTCCAGATTCCAGAGGCCCCTGGCTTGGGGGATTGCACTGGGGACGGGCTGGGGACAGGAAAGTAATACAGAAAATAGGGCTCTGAAGGAGCGCCTCTCTCGCCAATGCAAAGTCCCAGCTCAGACACGAAGAGATTGGTCTGAAGTGCATGTGGCCCGCGTTACCTCTTTTCTGGCCCTTGGCATCCCCAGGGCCAGGCCCAGGGATGACACAAACTCAAATTCAAGGAGTTGGAGAAATCGGAGAGAGGCGTTGAGAGACTGAACTGTAGGGACGGGCCGATCCGCCGGTGCGAGCAAAAGGACGCCCGGCTCCCCCGACCTGGATACCCGCGCCCAGAGCCAGCCCAGGCGCCTCCCGCTCCTCTCAGGCGGCTGCGGACACATCGCTCCTGCTCCTCTTCCTGCACCCACTCGAGTCAGAGGCGGGGCTGGGCTGCCACCCCGAGGACCTCGGCGCGCGTCCTTGGCTCAGTGCGCGGCCTTCGGGAACGCCTGGCAGGCACCCGGGGTGTCAGCGCAGCGTGGGTGGAGGCCACCCGGCTCCCCGAACCGCCAGCCCCGCGTTATTTTGAGCGCGGCGGCTACACTTTCCTACCTGCAAGAACTCGTCACGCTCTAAGACTCTTCACAGGATTTGTGCCCCAGGTGGCTAATCTGACCCACACTTGAATAAACAAGCCGGAGTCCTGGCAGCGGGCTGAGCCGACTGCGCAGAACCTCCGTCCTGCCGCGCGTGAGACCTGGAGAGGCTGCCGACTGTTCTGGGTCTTCCAGATTGGAGCCTCTGGGCCATTCCTGCAGGGGGTGGGGGTGGTGAAAGAAAGCCAGGAGGGTGGGAGGGAGGAAGGTAGGTAACTAGGTAGGTAGATAGGTCCTAACATAGGTTCCTGAGACAATTTTGCTCCCTGCAATTCCCTGAGCGCTGTCCCGGCCCTTAGATTTGTTGGGGCACAGGGTACCTGAGCCCCGACTATAGTCGCAAAAATTAAATCTGTATAGCATATGTAATAGGTTTCCCTGGTGGCTCAGACTGTAAAGAATCTGCCTGCAGTGCAGGAGACCTCAGTTCCATCCCTGGGTTGGGAAGGTCCCCTGGAGAAGGGAATGGTTACCCACTCCAGTATTCTTGTCAGGAGACTCCCCATGGACAGAGGAGCCTGGCAGGCTACAGTCCAAGGGGTCGCAAAGAGTCAGACACGGCTGAGAGACTAAGCACAGCGCACCGCACAGTATGTGTTATATAGCCCCTCTCCCCACTACCAGTTCCATCTTACAACAGGTTGTCCATGCAGCGAGTCTGGATTTCCCCATCAGGTAAGGAAAAGAGTGTGTTTCCCCAGGTGCCTGGGCTCAAGGGATCTGCTATTTCTACTTGCCATGTCCAACAGCAGTACCTGCAAGTTTATGCAACACTGGCCAGGTGAGATTTATAAGGTTAGGAAGAGAAGGAGCAAGGAGTTGGCATGGAGAAGGCCAGCAAAAGGTGCAACGTTGCTGGAAGGGGCTTCAGATAGTCTTTGGTGGAGCAGTGAGTCATGGCCAAACAACCTAGGGGACCCCAGCCTTTTCTAAAGGAGTTAAAAGAGAAACTGGGTAACTCTATTACCCAGTATAAAGAGGTGGCATGCTGGATTTTGAACCTTTTGCTTTAGAAGTCTTTCATTCTGAATATCTTTTTGTTCCTTCTTTGTTGCTTAACATGTTAAGGTGTCAACTACAGGTAATGGGTAAATATGTCTTCAGTTCAGTTCAGTTCAGTTGCTCAGTCATGTCTGATTCTTTGCGACCCCATGGACTGCAGCATGCCAGACTTCCCTATCCATCACCAACTCCCAGAATATGTCTTCAGTTTGTACCAAAATGATGCCACTCCTGCATCTGATTATATCTTTAGCTAGAACCAGAAGAGTTTGTTCAGTCTCATCTTATTTCCCCTACTTGAGAATCCAGGGGAAAAATGGGGATAGAAAGTGGAGGACTGAAAAACTAAAGACCTTAAGGAGAATATAAAAATGAGTGCTGGCTTTTTTTGTATTTAAATTAAATGCTAATCTTCTTAAAGATTCTTAAACCTGCTATGTGGCTTCATTAAGGATCCTAGAAGGATTTAGGAGATCTGTGAAAGCCACAAATTTATGCATACAATTTTGGGGGTAAGTGCAAAAGTGCATGTAAGGAAGGATAACTTTATCAAATTTTTAAAGGGATTTGGGACCCAGGAAATGTTGAAAAACCTCTAGACTATAGTGTCTGTGGTAAACCTTTCTTATTGGGATAATGTCTCCAAGTTGCATACGCACAAACCTTGACTCAGTGATACAGTTTTCACACCCAACAGCAAAATGTTCTTAACTCTTAACTGAGACAATAGAAATGTCTCTCCATTTAGGGCCAACACACACAGGGGAAAGGACCTGGCAGAAGAGCAGAAGTGAGACCTGGAACTCAGCTCTACCCCAAGTTAGCTGGCCCCCACTTGCCCACCTAAGACTCCGGAGACTTTTAATGTGTAGATCAAATGCTGGAGCGTATGTGAAACTATTTCACAGATCACAAAACATATGGCTAGTGGCATTTATGAAAATAAATGCTGATGGGTTTCCACATGCTAGTTATAATTAGATGAACAATTATGTAAATAATTATAATTATATGAATATTTGCATATTTCCTTCAACCGTATACTTATAAGAAAAATCAACATACTTTGGATTCTTGAACATTGTCAGAGACAGATGTTCAAGTTTCATTATCTGGCTTAATTCTTGAAACAATTTACAGTTTATATACTATAGTTATTTCCTTCCCATCAACTCCCTTTTTTTCTTTTTTTTTCAAACATTTGAAGAGAGGCATAGAGACGTTAAGTAAATCACTGAAGGCTGCCCAGCTAACAAACACCAGATTTCAGCTCTAGATGAGGTTCCTGCTTTAGAGAGGGGATTCTGGAAAATGAGCAGAATTTGTTCAGATTTAGGTAAATGTAATTCCTATGGTACTTGTGCATTCTGAACTTGGGAAGTTCAGTCCTCCCATATACTCTTTGCCGGAAAACCATCTTTAGCCCATTTACTTGCTTTTCATTTCCTCCACAGTTTAGGCTCACTAGAACCTTAACAGAAATTGATACACAGTGCTCTCTATTAGTGGTATCTATGCTTCAGCATGCTTCAACTATACTTCAACAGGTGGCTCAGTGGGCAAAGAACCTGTCTGCAATGCAAGAGACACCAGAGATATGGGAGATATGGGTTTGATTTGTGGGTTGGGAATATCCCCTGGAGGCATGGAAACCCACTCTAGTATTCTTGCGTGGGGAATCCCATGGACAGAGGAGCCTGGGTGGCTACAGTCCATAGGTCGCAAAGAGTTGGACAAGACTGAAGTGACTGAGCGCAGCACAGCACATGCTTCGACTAATTAAGCAGCCATAGAAGGGAAGAAAACACCTCTGCCCTCCACTCCTATACCCCTTCCAGTAACCCTTTGCAGTGAGAACTATTATTTTTGGCAGCTAAAATATGGCAAAACTGAGACCCCTCAGATGTTTAAACACCTCACCCAAGGTGAATTAACAAGTATATGAGGTGCTTTTTTTTTTGGTCTATACCATCAAGTCACAGAACTGATGAAGACAAAATAGATTTATCCTGCAATTTCCTGAGTCAGCAGTACGTTAAAAGAATTACCATGAGCGTTGTCTTTAGCACTAGTATGTGGGTTTGTTTCAACAGTTAATTCTTCTACTTTGTTTCTCATTAGCATAAAATGCATAATACCAAACTCTATACTATACAGCTTTGTAGAAGATCTGGAGAAAAGGCAGACACTGTTCCTGATCTTTATGTTTGAATTATAGCTTTAGAACCGGTGTCACAGAAAATTAGTCGCTAGAGTACAAGGCCCAAAAGCAAAAATGAAAAAATATGGATCATAGTAGTGCTTTGCTCCAAAAGATTATGGGTTACAATATGTTTCTGTAAACAACTTAGGTTTCTAGGCTGGAATAATAGATGGAAACATCGTCTTAGTAACATTTTGTACTTAAACAAGGGGAAACTGATGAAATTATTTTTTAAAGTCTGGTAGTCATGGTAGTGTAATTTTTAAAAAAAAACAGACTTAAAATCAGATAGCCTGGTTTTAGGTATAGATAAAATGGGTTCATACTACATGTATGAACTTTGGATACATGATTTTATTTTTAAAGTCCACCATTTCTTCATGAGTTATATGGGCTATATGATCTCTAAACTTTAGGTGTCAACAAGCTTTTTGTGTAAAGGACCAAACAGCAAGTATTTTAGGCTTTGTGGGCCACATACTGCCTCCCATTTTTCTTCCTCTCCTTCCCCTCTCCTGGACCACCTCCTTCTCCTTCTACAACTGTTTACAGATGTACAAACCATGTGTATTAGTTTACTAGGGCTGCTGTACCAAAGTGTCACAAACTGTGTGGCTTAAACAGAAGAAATTTATTCTTTCACTATTCTAGAGGTGAGAAGTCAGAGATAACGGTGTCAACAGGATTGGGCCCTCCAGAGAGCTATGACGGAGAGACTATTCCACACCTCTCTCGTGGCTGCTGCTGGTCCGCTGGAAATATTGCAGAGGCTTTACCCTGATCTCTGCCTTTATGTTCATACAGTGTTCTTCCTGTTTGTCTGTGTCTCAATTTCTCCTTTCTTTTGGGACACCGGTCACATTGGGTTAGGAGTCTACCCTATCCCAGTATGATCTCAACTAATTATATCTGCAATGACCCTATTTCCAAATAATGTCACATTCTGAGGCATCGAGGGTTAGGACCTCAATATATGAAAGCAGGGGCACAATTCCAGTTTGTAAGACCACTCTGAGCTCATAGACCATATAAAAACAACTCTTCTGGTCCCTTTAGTAAACCACTGTTTATTCTTGGGCTTCCCAGGTGGCGCTAGTGGTAAAGAATCTGCCTGCCAATGCAGGAGATGCAAGAGATACAGGTTTGATCCCTGGATGAAGAAGATACCCTGGAGAAGGAAATGGCAACCCACTCCAATATTCTTGCCTGGAAAATTCCACGGACAGAAGAGCCTGGTGGGCTACAGTCCACAGGGTCACAAAGAGTTGGACACGACTGAGCATGCTTGTACCCTGTTTATTCTAAAATCCTGTAATAAGAATATAAGAATAAAAATAATGTGGGAAAGAGAGGTGGTGATGAGGTTGAATTTTAATAGGGCAATCACGGAATAGTTTATGGAAAAGGTGACACTTGAGCAGAGACCTGAAGGAGATGAGGGAGGCAGCCAAACGGATATCTGAGGAAACCACATTTTGTCAAAAGGAAGGGCAGCATAAACGCTGAGATGGAAGTGGGCCTGGTGTGTGTCAGGGAAACACCAGGAGGCAAGTGAGCCAGCTGGGGGAGATGAAGATCAGAGAGGTGGAGGGGTGAGAGGTTAGATGGTGATGGTCTTGCACCCAGAGTCAGAGTCAGTGTCTAGGGGGATGGGGGAGGGCCGAGGGTCCGCAAATTAAGGAGGCGCTCTCTCTCAGGGACCTGGGAGGGCAGGTGGGCCCTGAGAGTGAGCACCTCCTTAAACTGCCCTCAGTGCTTCAGTCACCTCACCCTAGTTCCAGCCCTGGAAAGGGCTTTGGCTTTAATTACAAGTGAGTCAGGAAGCTTCTGGAGGGTTCGCAACAGAAGTGGCATGATGAAACTTAGAGTTTATCAGGAGCACTCTGGCTACAGTGTTGAGGGCAAGGATAGAATAAAGGAGACCAACTGTTAGACTACTGAATTAATTTCCAGAGTAAAATGGTCAAAGTGTTCTTGCCTGGTAACCTGCTGAAAGTTGAGCCATCCCATAGCTATCAGGCAAAGCCATGGACCCTGAGTCTTTTTCTTTTGGTTCTCACTCAACATTTTTGGAGGTCACCTACATGCTAGACTAGAGGTATGTGAAGTGCTGGGATTCCTATGATGAACAACAGGAAATGGTCACTACTTCAATCAATTTTTTTTCTCCTTCCTTTCTTCCTTCCCTCTTTCCTAAAAATATTTTGAAATTTAAAACAAAAAGCCTGCCTCAAAGCTTATCTTCTGGGGAATTTACCTCACCTACTTTATTGAGGTTTTCTGGCTCAGGCTCTCCATTTCCATTCCATTCAGAGTAGTATGTGAATAGTCCTGAGCATCAAGGAAGGACTTAGGAAATCAGTCACGATTTAGATGACTTTCTCATGGGAACGCTACATCTCCCTCTCAATCACAGGACCAGGAACTTCTAGGTCCAGGAGCTTTGAGATTTTCACACTCAGTCCCCTCCTTTTACAGATGAGAAGACTGAGACCCAGTGAGATCAACCTACAGTTATACACCTACTTTGTGACAGAGTGGGGCAGGTAGAATTTTTCAAAGCTGGCTGAAACAATGTCTTCCAGTCCACATGCTCTTGTATGTGGCTCTGGCACTCTTCCCATTGAGAGATGTGGTCTTTGGTTCCTCTCCTCAAATCCGGGCATATTAGTTTTCTATTGCTGCTGTAACAACGTAGCACAAACTTAACGGCCTGAAACAATACAAATATATTATCTTACAGTTCTGGAGATCCGAATTCCAAAATGGGTCTTCCTAGGCTAAAGTGAAGGTGTTAAGGGGCTGCGTTCCTTCTGGAGGCTCCAGGGGGAGTTTGTTTTAGTGCCTTTTCCAGCTTCTAGAGGCTTCCGGCATTCCTTGGCTCCTGGCCAGCATCACTCTGTCCTCTGCTTCTGCATCACATTTCCTTCTCTGGCTCTGACCCTTCTGCCTCCTTGTTTATAAGGACACTTGTGATTACACTGGGCCCACCCAGATAATCCAGGATAATCTCCTCATCTCAAGGTCCTTAACTTAATCACATCTGCAAAATCCCTTTTGCCAGGTAAGGTAACATAGTCACAGGTTTGGGGATGAGGACATGGACATCTTTAGGGGGTTATTATTCTGCCTGTCATACTGGGTAAGCGCATGACTACAGCAGAACTGAGCTATGTGCCTTTCAAGACTAGGCCATGAAAGTAATATTGCTTATAACTGGTTGTCCTGGATCACTTGCTTTGAGAAGCCAGTTGCCACTGCCATGCTATGCGGTGACCCAAGCAAAGAGGCAACATAGAGAGGCCATGTCGTGCAGATGTTCTGGCTGGTAACAAGCAGGGGCCTCAGCTGCCCACCACCCATGTAAATAAAGAGACATCCAGATGATTCCAGTCCCCAGCTGTTCATTACCCCCAACTTTCAAGTCTCCCCAACTAAGGCTGCAGATATTAGGAAAAATAAGTACCCACCTATGCCCTATTCAAATTCCTTATCCACAGGAAATGTGAGAAATAATCAAAGACTGCTGTTACCTTAAGTCATTAGGATCTGTGAGGCAGTCATAGGTAATTCATATACAGGGCCATAACCCAGGTCTTCAGTTTCTTAGTCCCACCGATTTTCCATGCCAAGCAAGTAAACCAGTGAGCAAGAATCATTTATTAAGCACCTATGAGGAGCAATGATCTTTGGGAAATTTAAAGGCCTATAGAACTTGTTCTCAATCTTTAAAGAACACTCCCTAATCTGGTGGGAAAGATGTACAGAAAAATATCTGTTAGGAGTGGAATTAGGAATCTGGTGCATTAGTCTTGGTAAGAGATGATGAGATCCTGAACCCTGGTTCAAACCATGGAAAATTCTTAAAGAAACAGGCATACCAGACCACCTGACCTGCCTCTTGAGAAATCTGTATACAGGTCAGGAAGAAACAGTTAGAACTGGACATGGAACAACAGACTGGTTCCAAATAGGAAAAGGAGTATGTCAAGGCTGTATATTGTCACCCTGCTTATTTAACTTATATGCAGACTACATCACGAGAAACTCTGGGCTGGATGAAACACAAGCTGGAATCAAGATATGTAGATGACATCACCCTTATGACAGAAAGCAAAAAAGAACTAAACAGCCTCTTGATGAAAGTGAAAAAGGAGAGTGAAAAAGTTGGGTTAAAGCTCAACATTCAGAAAACTAAGATCATGGCATCTGGTCCCATCACTTCATGGCAAATAGATGGGGAAACAATGGAAACAGTGAAAGACTACTTTGGAGGGCTCCAAAATCAGTGCAGATGGTGACTGTAGCCATGAAATTAAAAGACATTTGCTCCTCGGAAGAAAAGTTATGACCAACCTAGATAGCATATTAAAACGCAGAGACATTACTTGCCAACAAGTCAAAGCTATGGTTTTTCCAGTAGTTGTGTATGGATGTGAGAGATGGACTACAAAGAAAGCTGAGCACCAAAGAATTGATGCTTTTGAACTGTGGTGTTGGAGAAGACTCTTGAGAGTCCCTTGGACTGCAAGGAAATCCAACCAGTCCATCCTAAAGAAATCAGTCCTAATATTCATTGGAATAACTGATGCTGAAGCTGAAACTCCAATACTTTGGTCACCTGATACAAAGAACTGACTCATCTGAAAAGACCCTGATGCTGGGAAAGATTGAAGGCAGGAGGAGAAGGGGACAACAGAGAATGAGATGGTTGTATGGTATCACCGACTCAATGGGCATGAGTTTGAGTAAGCTCTGGGAGTTGGTGATGGACAGAGAGGCCTGGCATGCTGCAGTCCATGGGGTCGCAAAGTCAGACAAGACTAAACTGAACTGAACCCTAGTCATAACACTGAAACAAGGGAGAAACTAGAGACTGAGGACTTGTCTGAGGGGTAGCTCAGACAAGAACTTCTAGGTGAGGGAGACACAGAATGAGGAGGCAAGGAAGATTCTATTGCTTGTAGCCATCAATGCAAATAGAAAATCTAGGAGGAAAGTCAGGTCTGAGGAGCCTTTATGATATATAGATTCAGTGTCTGGTCATCAATGAGGCTAATCACCACATTTTCACCATTAAACAATGCTTACTGTCCAAAGATGGTGCATTTAAAGAACCAGCCATGCCATGCTAAGTCACTTCAGTCATGTTGGACTCTTTGAGACTCTATGGTCTGTAGCCCACCAGGCTCCTCTGTCCATGAGACTCTCCAGGCAAGAGCAGTGAAGTGGGTTGCTGTGCCCTCCTCCAGGGAATCTTCCCGACCCAGAGATTGAACCTGCATCTCTTACGTCTCTATCTCCTGCATTGGCAAGTGGATTCTTTATCACTAGTGCCAAAGAACCAGCAGGAGTCACCTTAAGACATACTACTGGGAAGGAGCTGCAGTTCCTACCATTCATTGCCATGAGCATATCTGGTCTCTAGTACCATTTGTCATGCAGGAAAAGACAGTTTTGCATAAACTGCATGTGTTCTTCATGGTAAATCATAGAAGGGAAGGTGCAGCTACTGAGGAAACATTCAGAATGCGGACGTGGCCAGGGCGCTGCTCCTTCCCCATGTGTATCACGTCTGCAACGGAGTTTCTCTGTCTTAGAGGCAAGCATTTTCCCCTTCATTCTCTAATGAGTTTCGAAGTATATAAGCAAACAGGAATTTGCTGCCATTTGCTACTTTCACAAGGGGTTAGAAAGTTTGCTTCTACATAATTATAAATGTAGTATTTGCTGCTCTCTTTGGGAAACTCGGATTATAGCCAAGGAATGCTCCATCTTATCAGTGTTCGTGATTCTGCAAGCAATCCCTCAGTGATCTGAACAGCAGAAACTCTTCTAGGAATTCACTTCAGCTATAAACAGATTACTTCTACTTTTGTTGTTGCTGTTATTCATGTGGGCAGAAGTGCTGTATTATGACTCCACTGGCGTTTGGATGGAACAAATATACATGAAACATATATAACTGTTTGAGAAGGAATTGAAAGACTTTGATTTTATGGCCTCAGACAGGAAATACAGAAAAATACAAGAAAAAGAGGTATATCAATGCTCCAATTTAGCTGTATTAAATAACATTTTTCCTAATTAAAAAAATATACAATTTTATTTTAAACATCTTAGAATGCATGTGAAAGGCACTAAGAAAAAAACAAAATTCCCTTCTGAACTTTTTACCCACAGATAATATTGTCATTAGTTTGACAAAAATGCTTTTGGACTCTTTCTCCAAATATACAGAAAGAGTTGCAAAAAAAACCATTTTTTAAAAATGGAATTATGCTTGTTCTTATTGCTTTGAAAACTGATTTTAAAAACCTAGCCTTTTTACTTAACATGTCATAAATATCTTCATATGTCATATTTTATTCTTGAAGCCAATGTGAGATGTTTTCTGTAGGCTGAGTATATTTATTACATGAACATTTTATAACATATTAGCTTCATCTGTGATACATTCATCTTCTCTCTCCTCAAGTGTTTATTAATTCAACAAATACTTACTGTAGACCTAGTATAAATCAAGTACTGTCACCAGGAATGAGGATACAAAGGATAATAAAACATATGAAATCATTGCCATCTTGGAGCATATATTGAAAAGGGGAAGGCAAGTGACAGTCAAATAGACAAACATGTAATAGATGGTGTTAAAATAGTATTTCTCCTATTAAGGAAAAATGGAAAGAATTACAAAAGTTTTGCATGTAGACTTTGGCCCAGATTTGTATATTTACCACAAAATCTAATTTAATATAAAGAAGCAGCTTACAATCCTCATCTGTGGATTGGATTTGAGTGTGTCTTAACTGTACCAGCAGCTTTAGGGAATCATGACTGTTTCAGTTATCTAGTGCTTCCTAGTGATCCCAAAACAGCGTGGCTTAGAATAACATTATATTGTCATCTCTTGTAGTTCTGTAGATTGACTGGGCTCTTGCTTGGGTTTTGTGCAGCTGCAGTCAGATGGTGGATGGGGCTACTGATATCTGGGGGCTCAGCTGGGCAGGATGTCCAAGATGGCTTCTTTCCTACATATCTGACACCTCACCTAGAAGGTTGGAATTGCCGGGGGGCTCTGTCTCCATGCAGCCTCCCAACGTGGATAGCATGGCTTTATTACAGCAGACTGGCCTTATAGTAGCTGAACTTCTTACATAGCAGCTGGCTTCTTCCAGAGCATGCTTTCAAAGAACCCAAGGCAGAGGCTACTAGACTTATTATGACCTAGTCTCAGAAATTATAAATGTCACTACTACCATATTCTATCATATCATGTTCTACCATATTATATCGTATCTATCTACCATATATAAAGACTGCCTAGATTGATTGAGGGAGGGGCCTACACAAAAGTGTGAACACTAAGAGGCATGGCTCATTGCAGGACCATCTTTGGAGGCTAGTTATAAATGGCAATCCACTCCAGGACTATTGCCTGGAAAATCCCATGGACAGAGGAGCCTGGTAGGCTACAGTCCATGGGGTCGCAAAGAGTTGGACACGACTGAGTGACTTCACTGTCAATACCAAGATAAGGAAAGCAGCTTAAACAAAACAAAATTGCATTTACTAAGGAAATATCAAAGGTAACTCCACAGAGCTCAGCACATACCAAATGAAGGTCCTTCCCCCAAACAATTTCAGAGCCAGAAGCCTACTAATTCTCTGGGTCAATTAAAGCTGGCAGTGGACAGAAATGCAGACAGGGCCATTATTCTGTTCAAAAGGTGTGACTTTCTGAAGCATGGGGTCAGTAAACCTAGGAGTCCTTTTTGGAGGAGAAACAGGACTCCTACCATTGAGAGCCAGAAAGTAGTATTCATTTCTTTTCTCCAGAAGGACCAAAATATATCTAAATGTCCAACTTTCCTCCACTTATACACCAGGCAAGCTGTTCTCAGGCCACTCTATCACACAGGCTAGTGGCAGCCCTGCCCTAGCTAAGCTACCAAATACTTAGTTTGGATCAGGTGATAGGCCAGTCTCAATAAGTATACTTACTCATTTTGTTTTCATAAGAACCTATGAAGCAACTGGAACCCCTGTTTTACAGATGAGGAAACTGAGGCATAGAAACTTTCAACAATTTGCCCCAGGTCACATGAGGATTCCCACCCAGGAAGTCTAACTCTAGAGCCCATCCTCTTAACCACTGCACTGCACAGCCTTGGGCAGGTCATTTGACCTCTCTGAGTTGCAGCTTTTCCCTTCACAGGCTTGTACTAAGAAATGACTGTCTCTCCAGCTTTGCCATCTAGAAGCTTTGTAACCCTGGGCAAATTAATCTTTCTGCAACTTGGTGTCCTTATTTAATAAATGAGTATGTTCTTATGAGGAATCCAAGGGACAATGCATACAAAATTCTGTGCTTGGCATAAGGAATTTAATAAATGGTATTAGTTGGTATTAATATTATTATTACTTACATTATAGTACAAAGTTCTTCATTTATGCTTAATACACTCACAAGACTCCTATTAAAAGTGCTGTTATTTTGTCTGATTTTTACTGTTCCCTTACTTTCCCACCCAGGAAACAGCTGCACATTTGGGCAAAGGGACATGAGAAGCATGGGTAGATAGTCACGTTGCCACCACAGATGTCCTTGCTTTGGCTGAGGACAGAGGACGGCAGCCAGTGCTCACAGAGGACTGCAGTTGTTCTCCTTTAACTTGGGTGAGAGGGGCCATTACAGACGCAGTGTGGGTACCACACACTTGTCTGCTCAAATGGAATATGGCAGAAGATGCGTGCATTCGTCCAATACTTATTGAATACCTACTCTGTGCTGAGTTGCCTTAGAAGTACAGAGATGAATGGGGCATGTTCCCTGTTCTCTTGGACTTCAAACTATAGACAGGGAGATGAAACACATATAACTAACCAGGGTACAGTGTGAGTATTCCAGGTACAACAGAAATACAAACAGCGGTTGATCTCAGAAGGAGAAACTTTTATCAGAGAGGTTTGAGGGCGAACAGGAAGACATCTTGGGGAAAGCAGTGTTTTATCTGGACTTGAAAGAAAAAAACGAAAGGGCTTCAACAAACAGGGGGCAGGGCAAATATTGAAGGCAGAGGAAATGATGTGAAGGCAGATGTGGAGTAAGGTGAGTGAGCCACCTAATTAGAGTAGGTGTGTATGTGGCAGGTACTACCGACTGGCTGGCCCACCTCCATCTACAATTCTGCCTCCCCCAGTCACCTTCCACCATGTGACACTCTTCTGATCACTGAGTCATAAGCAGAAGATTGCTAGGTTAGTATTCTAGAAAAGGATTCACTTTATCCATAAAAACAGGACAGGTTAAATTAGCATGCACCTTCCTTCAACTTTTGCCCTTTGCTGTTTCTTCTTTCTCCTACTTGGAATGTAGGTGGGATGCCTGGAAGCACATCTTGAGGTTATGAAAGTGAAAGTCACTCAGTCGTGTCCAACTCTTTGGGACCCCATGGGCCACAGGCCCCCAGGCTCCTCTGTCCATGGGATTTTCCAGGCAAGAATACTGGAGTGAGTTGCCATTTCCTTCTCCAGGGGATCTTCCAGACCTAGGGATCAAACGTGGGTCTCCCGCATTGCAGGCAGACTCTTTATCATCTGAGCCACCAGGGAAGCTCAAGGTCAAAGCCGTATGCTTATATGATGGAACAGAGAAACAGAAGGAGCTTGAATCAATTGTTGAATACTTGCACTAGCCCTGGACTGCAGACCTATTAATTGCTTAAATGAGAAAAATAGTTCTCTATTTGTTTAAGCCAGCATACACTGGATATACTTGATATTTGCATCCAAATGCATTTCTAGTTTGCACAAGAAGCAATGGTGATTTATAGGATACATAGTCAAAAAAAAATGAGTGGAATCCATATTTTGAAGGGCCACAGAGTCCATTTACAGACTGTGGCTTATTTAATAGGCAGTGGGGAGCCAGTGAAGGTTTTTGAGTAGTAATAGTATTGAAGCTGTGCTTTAGGAAGATTTATCCAGTAACAAAAGAGAAAGAGCTTGGAGTGAAAGAAACTGTTTAAGAAACAATTCAAATAGTTGCTATAGAAAATAGGGTCTCCCCATCATAATCTCCAACACAAAACTAGTATATTCAATGAACACTTCCTCAATTATTGTATAGAGCATACCTTGTATAAAACTTTGCAGTATTATTGTGCAACATACAACCTCAAGAAAATCTCATTTTGTCCCGTGAAGGCAGCTTCAAAACTAGTCTTCCAAATCTCCTTTGCCACCAGACAGTGATCCGCCTCACCCAACTCTTCCCATTTGAAAAACTGAGTAGTCGTCATTCTACAGCAGGAGAGCAGCAACAGTGAAGGAAGATGAGGCATGCGGGAGGCATTGTTCAAGAACTGAAAGGTCTTGGCAACTTTTAATGTTTGTACCAAGGACCAGGATGAATGAAGGATGACTCCAAAATAAGGCCTGTGTGGCTGGAAATTTGAGAAGTACACAGAAGGAACAGGTTTGAGGGCAGAGTGGTGAGAAATAATAGGTTCCTCAGGCTGTTGACTGTTGGGAAGGGACACGTTAAGAACTATGCACATAAAAGAGGGACTCTGATGGAAACCCCGTGCCCACAAGGCCTTCCTGGGTGAACTCTACTTCAACCTATTCACCACCTGGTTGATTTTATGTGTCAACCTGACAGGGCCACCAGGTGCCCAGACATTTTGTCGGACAGTATCCTTAGTTTGTCTGTGAGGGTGTTTCTGCAGGACATTTGAATTGGTAGAATGAATAGAGCAGATTGCCCTCCTTGAGGCAGGCGGGCCCCATCCAATCAGTTCAAGGCCTGAGTAGAACAAAAAGGCTGACTTTCCTGAGACTGAGAGGAAATTCCTCCTGCCTGAGTGTCTTTGAGTCCAAAGGCAAGGAAAAAACCCAGGATCCCTCCTCAAATGAAAACGTTGGCTCTTCCTGTGTCTTAAGCATGCTGCCGCTCAGACTGAATTACATCATGGGCTCTCCTAGGTCTCCAGCATTCTGAATAGATCTTGGGACTTATACCTTCCATAACAGTGTGAGCCATAATTCCTTTTAATAAATTTCTTTTTATATTTGGTTCTGTTTCTCAAGAGAACCCTAATACACTTTGCCATCTCTGCTTGCTCCATAGCCATCCCCCTCTTTGTCCAGCTGGCCCCTCGCTGGGTTTCTCGATCTCCAGTTTTGGAATCTCTGTCTACTCTCTGCCCACGGCTTATGACACTCCACTTCTGTAGCCCACCAGACTGCCTCTCAGTCAATCTGTCCCATCTAGGTTGACCTCCTGGTTTTGCAGCTTGATTTGAGGGGATATAAAGATCAGTAGGACATTCTTGAGAATCTCAGCATTTATTTTACAAACACTTACCGAGTTTCTACTACTTCCCAGGCTATGTGTAAATGAATACAAACACAGTATGATTAACTCCCAGCCCTCATGACATTTGATGAAAGAGAGACAGATAAACTAAGGATGGCAAAGCAGCATGCTGGGAGGTGTGGCTCTGGGACTAAGTTGGGAGGTGGAGGGATATCTGGTAAGGCTTCGCAGTGCTGAGACCCCATTTGAGTGCCCAGTGGGTGAGGGCATCCCAGACAGTGAAGACAGCATGTGACTAAGGTGTCACCACACTGACTGCATTCTGCTGTCATGTTGCCACGGCTGTAGTCAGGGAGGAGTGTATGTAATTAAGTGGATGAATGAAATCCAAGATGTAATCTACAATTTACTTGCACAATTTACTTAACCTCTCTGAGCCTCCCTTTGCTTTTTTACAAAATGGAGATTATCGCATGGGATTGTTTCAAGGATTAAATGAGATAATGAATGTAAAGTGCTGAACACAATGCTAGGCACAGTAAGTGCTCGAGACCTCTCGTTATCTAGTAGGTCACAGGCTCAGAGTAGACTGACACTTTACAAAGACTGCAGTGGTATGCAAGAGCAGACTGCGAGAGACAGGAAAGCCAGACGAGAGCCAGCTGCAATGGTCCAGGCAGGCAGAGTAGACAGTGGTGGTGGGCTTGAGGGAGATGAGTGCATACATCTAAATATGCTATTGTCTAAACAGCATTTCTTTAAAAAAAGAAAAAGAGAAAAGAAAAACTCATTAAGCTGGTATAGTAAGTTTTAATTTAAAAGCTGTTAAAAAAAATAGCAGCAAACAGGCTAGGGAAATGCTTAAGTAGTTTATGAAATTAGTTCTGAAGCTGTTGGCATCTCCCTTAATTCTAGAGCATGGGGGAAACTTCACAAAATGCACTTTTCCATTAGATTCTGTAGTGTGGCCATTGTGCAAGGAGGTTGGGTGGGCATCTAATAATACATAAGTATTTATTTGGTTTGTGCAAAGCATTATTAAAAGTGTCACAACCTTTAACACAATTTTCAAGTTTGTTCAAAAAAGATTCCTCTTGTTCTATAGAACTCTGGGAAAAAACCAAAATGATTGTAACTTTTAAATTTGAAGATGTAAGAGCAACTAAATTTACTAAAATTACAAATGACTCTGTAAATTCAACCAGAGATTCTTTAGAAATGGCACAGTACCCCACACAAGAGAAAAACTAAAATTTTGTCACAGAATTTGTACAGGTCCCCAAACCACCCGATATGGTTTTGTAGTGCTCTGCTGAGACATTTTGGCAGGAGAAACAAAGACAAACTTTAGAGCTATCTATTTACATCAAGATGGTTTGTTCTCATGAACACACGTGAATTCAAATGTTTAGCAGGGCTTGCCAAAATGAATCTGATGTTGAGTAGTACATTAAACAAAATCACTGTCCCACCATGCTTACATTTATTCAGAACTTACCATGTGTCACATAACTTGTCATTAATCTTTACAATTACTCCAAAACATTGGTATGCTCATCCCCGTTTGACAGAAGAAGAGACTGAGTGCCCAAAATTAAGGTTAGGCGGAAAAACAGGAATTAAACCTCAGATTTCTTGACTCCTGAGCTAAAGCTCTATCCATTTTCACTGATAGCTTCTTAATCTATCTATTAGTTGATTTGACTCTTTTTTTTTTTAATAGGATGATAGAAGTATGTCTTTAATATTTCAATATTTAGGAACATATACAAAACATTAAAGAAGTCAATTTTGATTAGTGTATCAAAACTATAATATAGCATGCAACAAAATATATTATTGTAATTAAAATAATTCTATTTGTTTCTCAAAATTATTACTAGATTAACTTTTTAAAGGGGGAAGCAAAGTAACATCACAAAGCAGTATTTCATTATATAGCAATAGTTTGGTTATATTTTGAAAAAGGAATGATACATTTTCTCTTATTCTTTGAAGATTTAAATGATCTCCAGGAAAGTGTTTCCATTGCTTCAGCTGTGACATGGAGAGAGGTTTCAGGGAGTTAGTTAGACTTCTGTTGATGTGAACCAAGCTGACAATTTCTAGACTCAGGGAGTTTTTCCAATGAATCACCTGTATGATTTTCTCCTGTATATTCACAGCCAAGCTGTGAATTCACATTCACATGAGTTCACATATGAACTTTCATGCAATGTGAACAAATTTTTAAGTTCTTCCACTGAAAACTGAACATTATCAGATGTCTTGGATAGATCTACAACTACCCCAGAAAGACCTTGTTTACTAATCTGTCTTTGATAGATCTTTTCCTCTATTGTACCTGTGGTTAGGAGGAGTGGTTAGGAAATATGTACAGGGTGCTTCTGACCATCTCTCCACACTCTAGACATTGCCTGGATATCAGTAGCTGGATTCCAATCAATGTCATAGAGAATTAAGTGAGATCCTCCCTGGTGGCTCAGATGGTAAACTGTCTGCCTAGAATGCGGGAGAGCCAGGTTTGATCCCTGAGTCAGAAAGCTCCCCTGGAGAAGGAAATGGCAACCCACTCCAGTACTCTTGCTTGAAAAATCCCATGGACATAGGTTCATGGTGGGCTACAGTCCATGGGGTTGCAAAGAGTTGGACATAATTGAGTGACTTCACTTTCCAATACAGTTAAGTCCCACACCATCAGCTTTTGAACTTAACAAAAAAATAAAATGAGAAGAGTATTTACTATTAAAGCTATCAACAATTTGCTGCCTTTGAGAAACTGGGGTCTGTCCATCAAGTCCTATATAAGCATATCCATGACACCTGCATACTTGTAAAATCTCCAAGGTTTGTGTATGGTTGGATACCAACACAACTTTTTCAGCAGGATAAAGTTCGCAGATAACGGCTAAGAGTTTGGACAGCACTTGCAGTTTTCTGGACTCCTCCTCAGTAAATATGATCGGGTTGTAATCAGCAAGGAACACATTCATCAAGCCTTCATAGAGATTTCTTTCTTCACTCTCATCCCAAGTTGAGCTGCTTTCTCCCCCCGACCCCCCACCAAAGCCCACTCTAATTGTTATGTAAATCTTTAACCATCACAATTTGACCATGTTTGATTACAGAGCAGTTCTAATAATGTCTCCAAATGCCTGCTCCCTGAACCCCAGAAGTACAGTATCATTGCTGATGTGTGATTGAGGGGGAGGCAGGGAGCAGAGAAATAAACAGGAGGAAAATAGAGGGCAGACAGTGCTAGGAAATCTATGCTCTCCAAAACCCTGAGAATCCTCATCATTGCTGCCTTGTTTTCTCTCTTCTGATTTGACTCTTAAAATAGACATATAGTTTAATTCGCCCTTTGGCAAAAAATTTTTTTCCTAAACGGTCCCCTTCCGGATTATTAAAAAAAATATAAGTAGTCACTGCAGAAAACTTGGAGAAAATAGTAACATGTAAGGAAGCACTACATCTATAAATTTGATGATCATTCCTAGGTTGCCAAACTGAAACTTCACTGCCCTCATTAAAAAAAAAAAAAAACAAAACCAAACTTTTCTTTTTCAAAAAATATTATTTTCTTATCTGGCTGCATTGGGTCTTAGCTGTGGCAATTTGGATCTAGTTCCCTGACCAGGGATTGAACCTGGCCCCCTGCATTGGGAACTTGCAGTATTAGCCACTGCACCACCAGGGAAGTCTCACCTTTTCTTATAAGTTGACTTAAAAAGGAATGCAGTGGTGAGGGTCTTTGCCAATTTTCAGGTATACAAAATGAACACATAAATGCTATGATGAGAGGGCTTCCTTTTTTCTAAATGAGGATGAGAGGTGGAGGAGACAGCCGGATTCTTGTACATGGCAAGATGGATGCCCTTCTAAAGTCGTTGGAGCACAGGATCACACATTTTAGGGACTTCTGTGTTACTCTCTAGTTTCCACAAGTAAATCCCAAGTCCCTGCCACAGCTTTCTACCAGTGATTAGGGAGAGTTTGTAAATTAGCTTTAAGCCAAGGATCTAGCCATTTACATCTTGTTTCAATGTAAAAGAGGGGAGAGAAAGCCATGCAGGATATGAAAAGCACAGAAAGAGCAGTTGCCAAGAATGCCCAGTGCCCCAGTACATCCCGTACTGATTGTATGTATTGGTGCTATTTAACTCTGAGATCAACTATCAGGAGGGGTAGAGAGTCACCCTTCCCTCTTCATTCAAGGATCTCATAACATTTACCTTCACTCTAAGATTATGAGGCAACTCTGCCCTGTTCTCACATTCTACATCAAGGGTTGCAAACTTCTGACACATTTCGTCTGGTTTAAATAGTATTTGGAAACATCTGCATCAACATTTTTAGACTGAGAAATTTCACATGAAATGTTCACGTTTTTCACTTCTCTCAGTTCAGATCTGGCAATAC
This sequence comes from Ovis canadensis, assembly GCF_042477335.2. Taxonomy (NCBI): domain Eukaryota; kingdom Metazoa; phylum Chordata; class Mammalia; order Artiodactyla; family Bovidae; genus Ovis; species Ovis canadensis. The sequence goes on from NC_091251.1 coordinate 76,917,806, forward strand.
CAGGGCTGAACTCCTCCATGGCAATAACCAGCTGAAACTGTGGCCCCCTTGGAGGCCCTATGGCCACAGCGCCTCTGCCCGCTGCGTCTCTGAGACTGCAGGTCAGCCTCTGTTTCTCCTTGCTGAATCAGTGCTGTTTTCCCTACAGTAGAGAAATACTTTTCTGTGCTTATATCTCTGAGATGAGAGAATTGTTAAAAAGCCAGGAATACGTTCCTAGAAAAATCCAGCCTGCTTCATGCAGTAGATGTCTTCATGCTTCCTTATATACCTCTGTGTTTGCTGCTTTCAGCAGCCTCCATCCGGCTTATAGGTTTAAACTGCAAGACTAGTCCTAGGCTTTAACTTTCACTCTGCCCAAACTGGTGCTGTGACCTTGAACAAGTCACTCCACACTCCACCTTAATTCCCTTCTCTGTTTAGTGAGGCTGTAGGTCTCGACCTTTCAGTGCTGACATTCTCTGATCTCTAAGGAGCTTCTCTGGTCCAGGTAGAACCTGTCTCGTCCCGCTGGGCTCTTTTTCATACAAGCTCCCAGGGTTAGGCAGACAGCTCAGTTCAAGCAGATGACCCTAACTCAAGGAGGAGAAAGGGCAGCAGAAGGCTGGGAAATGAGAAGAGGGGGAAAAAGCAACCCACGGAGAAACTCAACCCAGAGATGAGCAAGGGACAGAAAAGAGGTTCAAAATTTTCTCATTAAAAAATATAAACATCATAAAACATCATAAAATTTGCTAAGTTCTTTAGCAAAAATTGTATATTAGTAATGTTATAACCATTAGAAAACCATTAAAATGTGACCATACTAATAATCATTTATTCTTTCAGTAACCCTTTGCATATTATTATTAATTTTTCTTTTTAGAGTAGAAAAAAGTGATATTTATAAGGACTAAGTTACTTTCCGAAAGTCACAGAGCTCATCAATTGAGGAGATGACTGAAAAGTTTATACTCTTCAAACAGAATCAAATGAATGTTAAAGAATGGATGAGATGAGTAGCTTTTTGGATTTCCAAATTCTAAAAGGTGCTACAATAAGTCCAGCCTTAATTCACAAAGTGTATACTGGTCCTGTGCCCACCAATCTAGAAAGCCGGGGGAGGAAAGGGAAAAACTCATGTTATTAAGCACAAACCTCCTTTTGTTGAGCACTTTCATGTGTGTGTGTGTGTGTGTGTGTGTGTGTGTAGTTTCAGTCGCAGACAGTCATGATCTTCAAGTTTCTTTGTTTACTGGACATAGAAGTATATATTTTTTTATTATGTGGAATCTAAAAGGAAATTATATAAACGAACTTATTTACAAAACAGAAACAGACTCACAAACTTGGAGGATGAATTTATAGTTGCCAAGAAGGAAGAATGGGGGGAAGGAATAGTTAGGGAGTTTGGAATTGACATGTACATAGTGCTATGAGTAACCAATAAGGACCTACCGTATGGCACAGGAAACTCTGCTCAATGTTATATGGCAGCCTAGATAGGAGGGGAGCTTGGGGGGAGAATGGATACATGTATTTGCATGGCTGAGTCCCTTTGCTGTCCACCTGAAACTATCTCAATGTTGGTAATTGGCTATACTCCAATATAAAATAAAAAGTTTAAAAAAAATTCTCTTTTAAAACACCCAAGAATAAAATGACTGGAATATTTTTGTACTTCAAACAAAATTACATTGTTTTAAAAGTAATAAGTATTAATTATAGAAATCTGGAAAATTCTGAAAACTAAAAAGAAAAAAGATCAACTATAATTGTACCATTTAAGGCCATGTGCTGTTTAACTCTGGGTATATGAACTTCCTAACTTTTAAGAAAATTCTTTTTGTAGTTGATATTATATAAAAAGCTCATTAATTTGAAAGCAAAAAAATCATAAAACATTCAGCATTATCTTATTAAAGTTAAAACTAGATACACTGATACATTGATTTATTTATTTAATAGGCAGCATTTTGAGCAAAATACAAAACAAAAACAAAAAAGCTGAATGAAACCTTTCATTTTCCATTACCTTTTCAAATTACCAGTGTATTTGAAGGGTTTTGACATCATGACTCTAACATATGGGCTTTATTATAAAGGGTTTTAAACCAAGACCAATTTGCAGAGTCTTAATAAAGGAATAACTTTCTGCATTCTGACTTTTAGGTCTTAAGAGCATTTTCCTACAATCTTCCTCCCCACCCCGCACCTTGTTTTTTGTTTTTTGTTTTTTGTTTTTTTTTTTTTAAAAGAGGGCTTTCCTTTGGCAGGGGTTTGGGTGTCATTTCAGAGGTCAAGCATTCCTTGTGTCTATTATTTCATTTCAATCAAGAGCTATAAACTGTTGGTGATAAAACCCTCTTAAAATTGATTCTACCAGTTTTTGGGACACAGCCTAGAGACGGCCACAATTTACTTTTAGATGACCTTTTCTGGATGCACAAAGGAAAGGTAAGAAGATGTGATTTAAAATGTTTGTAAAAGTAAAAGAATAACCTCATATTCAGAGAAGTTGGGAAAGAGCCTATCTCTAACTTTCTGTGCCATTAAGTATACTTGGAGAATGAATGCCCCTGATACAAATCCCAGAGGAGGAGAGGCCGCCCCTGCCTAAGCAAGGATACTTGTTTGCAGGTCAGCTTACCTGATTTGCAGAAGATCTCCAATCTTATCAGAACTGAACTACCTGGCTTATTCTATTTCTGCTTTGTTGATACCCAAGCTGGCCTTTTTCCCCACTTTCTTTCTTTTTTTTTTTTTAAACTGAGAATGTCTAAAGCCTGGGGCAAGCTTCTGGGTGTTCTCAAGACTTAAATGCCACTGCTTAAAGAGTTAAAGATCTCCGTGGCTGCCAGTAAAAGGATGATAAGGTAATCACTCATCCATTGGAGATGCTCTTCTTGTCCTTAACCAAAACAAAGCCTGAGAAACATGGAATGCATTCAACGGTTTAGGGAAATTCTACTATGCAAAGCCAAAGATTACTATTAGATTTTTAAAGTCAGAGAAAGTTCTCATTGTAATAATTTATCTAGGAGAACAAGAGCTTATTTTTCATTTATCAAGAGCTTAACATTTCCTTCTCGGGGGGAAAAAATGCTTTGAGGGATACACTATACCCAGGAAAACACTCACTAACAACATGTTTTATCAGTTCAAGCTAAAAATTCCTCTTAGAAATAAATAAATACTGTTTCCAGGGTGAGGGGAATCCTATTGGAACTGCTGTCCCCAGAGAGAGGGTCGAGTCTCCGTTGTATCCCCAGTAATTGTTCTAGCCTTAGGCCAGGGGAAAGTTGCCCAGAAAGGTGTTTTGAAATAACAGTAAAAAGGATCTCCACTATATCTACTCTGTTGCCAAGAGGAATTCCAATCTATGCCTCAGTTGAAGCCACTTGAGGCTTAGTATTTGGGAACTTAAGAGTAGAGAGCACTGGAGAAAAAGTGATAATCAGTTGAGTTTACTGAGGGTCATTTAAAATTTTTATTTTAGTCACACTTATTAGAAAAAGAAAAAGGAAGAAGAGGAAGAGGGGAAGTGGAGGAAGAAGTATCCTTTTTAGCAAATGTGTTCATAAAGTAAGATACACTTAAAGTATTTGCATCCTAATGAAATAAAAATTAGCTTTTAAGAAGTCCCAAATTTCATTCCTCTACCAAAGTCTCAAATTATGATGAGAAGGTTGACTCGAGGTTTGAAGGACAGAATTTTGGTAAAATACATTCTCTAAGTAGAAGATGGTTACTCTACCCAGAATCTCTCAGAATTAGGCACACTGAATCCTTTTTGTGGTGTTTACTCAAATTTTAAATGAAAATTTTTTTCTAATGAAGCTTACTATAGGTGATTGAAATGTTGGTGGGAGGCAAAAAGACCTGTGCAAAAACATTTGAAAATGAAACACTCCAGCACATAATCCCTTCCTCCGCAGTTCAAGATTTTCAAATAAGTGAAAAAAAGAAAAATGCACATGAGACCATGCCTAGGAGAAGAAGGTATGTGCCTAAGAATCCTTCGCTGCAAAGTGCTGACATTTGACACCACTTTGAGCCCTGCACGCAGCTAGTGTTGGGCTCTGAATTCTCTCCCACCTTGTTCTTGGCCTTTCACTCATCCCTCTGGCCAAATGCCCCTGTGCCTTAGGGGCCACTCCCAATGCAGAGGTTACTAGCAGGGCAGAGAATGAAGCTGGCATCTCTGCCAGGGTTTGAGCCACATCCAATAGCACCCATCAGAAGCCAGTCCATCAGTGACTTTCAGAGGGCCACTTGCTAAGCAGGTGGAGATTTTCTGTTGGTGTGTAACCAGCTTCTGCGAGTTAGTGTGCATGTTTAGTAGCTCAGTCATGTCCAACTCTTTGCGATCCCATGAACTGTAGCCCACTAGATCCTCTATCCATGGGATTCTCCAGGAAAGATACTGGAGTGGATTGCCATTCCCTTCTCCAGGGGATTTTCCCAACCCAGGGATCGAACCCAGGTCTCCTGCACTGCTGGCAGATTCTTTACCAACTGAGCCACCAGGGAAGCCCCCTGAGTTTGTAAATAGCTGTAATTAATTAAATCCCAGCCACAGTGGTGGGGAGAGTTCCTTGCATGAGGGAACAGCATTAAAGATGTTGTGGCCTCTGTGGTGCGGTAGCTATGGAAGCATTAGGTGTGATGAGAGATTAGGCTGCAGCCAAGCCATTGTACATTGCCAGATAGAATTATCCTTTGATGTACACTGGGGTCTAAATTGTTTTCTTTCTTTCCATTTAAAATTAAGATTTCATGTTAATCTCCAATTAATTCCAAGATCAAGCTTCTATTTTAGCTCCTTGAGTGAGTGATGTTGGAATGCTTTTAGGGAAGTGAAGCCAGAATAAAATATTTTCCAATTACCTTAAATACCTTGCAGGCATGGTTATTAGGCATTGCTGTATTAAGTGTGGGATTTTAAATTCAAATGTCATGATTTTAAATCAGAAATCATTTAAAGTCAGAAATGGTTCACTGAGGACAATAGTGTTCCACATTTAAATAGCTGTTTAAAAAAAATGAGAGAGAGATTGAAACTATCAAAGATGAAAGTTCAACTTCTCAAGAAAACAGAGGATCATGAGCTGTGAAATTTAAAATGATTGAATATTAAGTATGAAAAGTGAGTATAGAATAAGCAAGATGTCCACCACCTGGGAAATGTGAACATGGAAGAACAATAAGAAGGAAACCTGTAGTTGACCAGATCTTTTTCTAAACTGCAATTTGCAAAGAAAATCCACCTCCAATCACATAAAGGGCTTCTTACAGACCCTGACAGAGGGTCAAAAGACAGCTGACCTGGACTGGATCCAGGCATAACTGTGAGGGTGGTTGGGATTAATGAGTCACCTTGTGAGACCTCCCAACAATCTCATCCCAGGTGTTTGCATCTAAGGCCAGAAGGAGGGCAATCCTTTTTAGTAAGGAAATAAAACTCTCCTTGACTAGTTTTTGGGTGAAGTGCAGTAGTGAACACCAAATGACGCCTGAGATCTGGCAAGTCCGTCACAAATTTGTAGGCCAGTCATAATTTAAAATATTCTCTTTATCTTCATAAATACAGGAATACTTGTCAGACCATGAGTCTGAGGCATTGGGGAAGAGGGGAGAGGTGTCATCATTGCAGTCTTCTAATTTAGTCCTTCTCCTCTATCTCAAAAAGAGTGAACTTGCATTTTTTAGTCATTTTCTTTTTTTTTTTTAATGATTTTCCATTTACTGTCATTTGTCCTGGAAGGTGGGTGAAAGCAGGTGATTTTCTATTCTCTCTCCCACTCCTAATTAGGGGGTCTGTCCATCTGATAACATCTTGGGGGGGGTACTTTGACATTATCAGTGGGTAGCCAGTGGAGTGCTCTGGGAGCACTTGTCTGCATCAGTTGTGAGGGGACCTGCACCTGGTTGTTAAATAGTTTTACTGGTTGCTTAATATTTTTAATATCACCTGATACAGAGACTGCATTTTATGAGACTCCTGGTCACCCAGTGAGGGCAGCTGTGATTCAGTGAAACACTTTGTGTTTTGCACCATCAAAAGATTCTAGTTTGAGTGCTGGCTCTGCTAAGATATAGTGAGATACTAGGTGTGAACACCTAGAACAAGAAAGTGAGCTTCTGTTCATTTCAGGTATAACTGTATATAATGACACATTCTTAAATATACCCCTTCTTATGATGTAAACATGGGAAGGGATGTACACTGGAGCATCCCAGCTAAGGGCAAGCAGGTTGCAACTGGACTTTTTGAGTTTTCAAAGCCACTGAGGTCTCATTGGCCTCATTGATTCAATGCTACAATGTAGGGTAGACTTTTCAGGCCTTGAAAAGTATCCACAAGTCTTCAGAAAATCATTATTCAATGTGTGATTCATTATGGGAAGCCTCTTATTGATTTGTCTCGAAAATGTAGATTCTTAGATTCTGCCCCATACCTGCAGAGCCAGGATTTCTGAAGGTGCAAGGCCCAGGAATTTTCATTTGAAACATTTCACAGGAGATTTTGACAGGTGAATGTAAAAGTAAAAACCACTAGTTTAGGGGCCAAATACTGAGAACCACTCAGCACTGGTGATACAAGACAGAAGCCAGTTTCTGGATACCCACATCGATGGTCACTGCTCAAGCACTCTATCAATGCAGTTTCTGGACCAATTACTACAAAAGCGTATGAATGTATTTGAGAGAACTGTGTGTGGCTGAGGGAGTATATGTGCAAGCCCAAGTGTGTGTTTACACTGCATCACAGTTAGGCCAGTCCCTCTGGATTCATGGCAATCCCACTGATTGCATCTGGTTTTCATGACTTTGTTCAAGCTTCTACAGAACAAAGCTAGACATAATTCTTGTCAAATTTGACCCCTAAGAATTTAATGAACCAGGCACTCACAGTAGAGTTTGTTGAAAAGTTTCTTAAGCTCACTTGAACTTGCACAAGTAAAGCTGTGTATCAGTTGCAGGTTTATGAAGATATTCTCAGAGATCTCTGATCTTGAAACTAAAACTGGACACCAGGTCCATATTTTGAAAAGTATTATTTGTACCCACCCGACCTCAGCAGGCTCACATGTGTTTTGTTACCTTTCACCCAAAGCTATTTGCTTTGGGTGTGGAATGCCTTTCATTCAAATACTTCTGAGTGACATAGTCCAGTTTCTTCATGACAAATGGTAGCAAACTGTTTTCTTCCAGCTTGCTCTTTTCTCCCGTATAGGCCCAGACATTGCATTTCAACTCAGTTCAGTTCAGTTTGCTGCTGCTAAGTCGCTTCAGTCGTGTCCGACTCTGTGTGACCCCATAGACAGCAGCCCACCAGGCTCCTCTGTCCCTGGGATTCTCCAGGAAAGAACACTGGAGTAGGTTGCCATTTCCTTCTCCAATGCATGTATGCATGAGAAGTCACTTCAGTCGTGTCTGACTCTGCGTGACCCCATGTACAGCAGCCCACCAGGCTCCCCTGTCCATGGAATTCTCCAGGCAAGAGTACTGGAGTGAGCTGCCATTTCTTTCTCCACAGTTCAGTTTAACAAACATTTATTTAGTACCAGCTAAGTTCCAGGCACTATCCTAGGTACTATTTGTATTTGTAGGCTAGGGTAGGGTAGGGTAGGGTCAAAGGAGACAAATGAGCCAGAACCCACTGCTGCCCTCCAAGTTTCAACCAAGCACAGCTCCTGAGAAAACTACACAATTAACTATACTCAAAATGTAATGAAGGGATAAGCCAGTAGTTTACCCAGAGTTTAGAAAGAGGAAAGGTTACTCTCAGGAAGTTCAGGGAAGTGCCCTTGATTGGAGTCTCAGAAGAAGGTAAACACTGAGACCCTCAAATACTTGGGTCTTGAATATCCCACACATGTTTTAAGTCTCTGGTAGTGCTGGACATAGAATCATAATATTAATAATGAAAAATATATTGATCACTGATTACTACACATTATATATATTCATTTAGTCCTCCGCAGAGCCCTCTATAATAATAAATACTGTTTTTTTAATCATTTCTGAGATGAGTAAATTGAGACAGAGACAAAATTGTGGACTCTCAAAGTCACGTAGCCAGTAAGCAGCGTTTTGCTTGCTGGCAGTCCAATTCTAGAATTGGAGAGCTTAAACATCATGCTGGAATACGCATACATTTTACGCTCTTTGCTACAAACTACCTGTTTATCTTTTACCTTTTCTGCCTACATAAATATTTTTCTATCCTGTTTAGCATCTCTCTTATTTTCCTTCAATATTTCTACTGCTTGGGGAGATGAATGATTATAGATTTTTTAAGGTGTTATTTGCTTTTAATCTTAATATTTTATGGGTAATCACAGAAGGGCCCAACTTGTAGAACACACATCCAAAGTGAGTTTTTCCTTCATGCTCTTGGCGTGCTGTCCCTGGGGCCCACTGCAGAAGAACCAATGAGAAGGCCCACCAAAGACGGCATGGCTATGAATCTTTAAACAAACCTAGACCTACATTGATGTTTTTGAACTGTGGTGTTGGAGAAGACTCTTGAGAGTCCCTTGGACGGCAAGGAGATCCAACCAGTCCATTCTGAAGGGGATCAGCCCTGGGATTTTTTTGGAAGGAATGATGCTAAAGTTGAAACTCCAGTACTTTGGCCACCTCATGCGAAGAGCTGACTCATTGGAAAAGACTCTGATGCTGGGAAGGACTGGGGGCAGGAGGAGAAGGGGACGACCGAGGATGAGATGGCTGGATGGCAGCACTGACTTGATGGATGTGAGTCTGAGTGAACTCCGGGAGTTGGTGATGGACAGGGAGGCCTGGCATGCTGCGATTCATGGGGTCTCAAAAAGTCGGACACGACTGAGTGACTGAACTGAACTGAACTGAGACCTACATTTAATGAAGATATAAATGTATGTCAAAATGGTTCTGCTTAGGTATCATTCTTGCTCCAACTCCTGCTATCCCCTCCTTGTGAACTGAGTGAAAGTCACTCAGTCATGTCTGACTCTTTGTGACCCCATGGACTACACAGTCCATGGAATTCTCTAGGCCAGAATACTGGAGTGGGTAGCCATTCCCTTCTCCAGGGGATCCTCCCAATCCAGGGATCAAATCCAGGTCTTCCACATTGCAGGTGGATTCTTTACCAGCTGAGCCACGAGGGAAGCCCAAGAATCCTGGAGTGCATAGCCCATCCCTTCTCCAGTGAATCTTCCTGATCCAGAAATCGAGCTGGCGTCTCCTGCCTCGCAGGCAAATTCTTTACCAACTGAGCTATCAGGGAAGCCCAGGTGAAAGTGAAAGTCATCCAGTCATATCTGACTCTTTGTGACCCCCATGGAATATACAGTCCCTGGAATTCTCCAACCCACATCTCTTATGTCTCCTTCATGGCCAGGTGAGTTCTTACCACTGAGCCACCTGGGAATCCTGTCCCCTCCTTGGGCATTCTTAATTTTTGCCTTAGGAAGGCAGAAACTTCTCAATCAGATGCTCTCAGACCTTTGCACTTTTAGACACTCAGAAGTGCCAAGGTGACAGCCAGCTAGGGAGAACCCACAGTAGGAAGCAGCACATTCATGGGCATTGGGAGTCTTAAGAATCAGAAAAATAAGAGTCAACAGACCAAAAAGGACACAGCTTTGCCTCTTGCCAGCTTTAATCTCTATTAAAGAGATTTAATGTGTGCCCATTTAATCTCTCTGCACCTCAGTTAATACCTCTGTGAAGTAGAGATAAGATCTCCCTGATATGCTTTTTTTGTGAGGGTTAAATAAAGTAATGTTTATAAAATGCTTAGCCTAGTCCATCCTAAAGGAAATCAGTCCTGAATATTCATTGGAGGGACTGATGCTGAAGCTGAAACTTCAATACTTTGGCCACCTGATGTAAAGAACTGGCTCATTTGGAAAGACCCTGATGGTGGGAAAGATTGAAGGTGAGAGGAGGGGATTACAGAGGATGAGATGGTTGGATGGCATCACCAACTCAATGGACATGAGTTTGAGTAAACTCTGGGAGTTGGTGGTGGACAGGGAGGCCTGGCGTGCTGCAGTCCATGGGGTTGCAAAGAGTTGGATACGACTGAGAGACTGAACTGAACTAGCATAGTACATGCCACATGGTAAAGAGACCATAGTTATAATTTTTTGATTTGATTATAATGGGGATATCACAGTAGGGGATACTTTGAGGGTCAAAGGGGAGGAATCAAAGCAAACAGCTGAGAATTGAGTACTCCACTGCAAACTGTGCCATCTCCTTTGACTTTGTTTCCCCATTTGGTCCAAAGAGGTACTGTATTTATTAAAGCAGCACATTTAGGGGGAAGAAAAGCTAGGCAGTGGTGCTGAGCACAGTAACACTGAGACCCCAGATGTTTTCCAGGCATTGTTCCTTCCACCCCAGGGCCCAACCTCAGCCACAAATCCACTCTTGCTTGAACTTCATCCCTACATCTCATGGTCTGTCCTTCTCTGAGGGGCCTGAAGGGCTGGCTTCTGTTTCCATTTCACTGATGGGCCATTCCTTTAGCCATACCCAGTCCTGGCTTCACACACATGTGCTTTCCATTCTTTGAGACTTTCTCTCTGGGCTTCCCTGATAGTTCAGTTGGTAAAGAATCCACCTGCAATGCAGGAGATCCCGGTTAGATTCCTGGGTTGGGAAGTTCCGCTGGAGAAGGGATAGGGTACCTACCCCAGGATTCTTGGGCTTCTCTTGTGGCTTAGCTGGTAAAGAATTCACCTGTAATGTGGGAGACCTGGGTTTGATCCCTGGGTTGGGAAGATACCCTGGAGTGGGGAAAGGCGACCCATCCCAGTATTCTGGCCTGGAGAATTCCATGGACTGTATCAGACCATGGGGTAGCAAAGAGTCGGACATGACTAAGTGACTTTCACTTCACTTTACTTCAATTTGACTTTTAAATTATATAGAACCCTGTGATTTAACTTCTAAACATTTGTGAATTTTCCAGGCATCTCTCTATTGTTGATTTTTGTTTAAGTCTATTATGGTCTGAGAAAATATTTTGTATGATTTCTATGCTTTCAGCTTTGTTAAGGCTGGCTTTATGACTCAGGATACGGTCTATGTTGGTGAATGTTCCATGTGCACTTGAGAAGAATATGTATTCCACTGCTGTTGGATGCAGTGTCTGCGAGAGTCAGTAAGGTCAAGTTGCTCGATAGTGCCATTTAGATCATCTAAATCCTTATTGGGGCTTCCCTGGTGGCTCAGAATCTGCCTGCAATGTGGGAGACCTGAGTTCAATCACTGGGTTCGGAAGATCCCCTGGAGGAGGGCATGGCAACCTACTCAAGTATTCTTGCCTGGAGAATCGCCATGGACAGAGGAGCTTGGCAGGCTACAGTCCAAGAGGTTGCAAAGAGTCGGACACGACCGAGCAACTAAGCATAGCACATAAATCTTTATTTATTTTCTGCTATATGTTTTATCAATTACTGATAGAGGGGTGCTGAAGTCTCCAATTATAATTATATACTTGTCTGTTTATTTTTAAATATTCATTTTTATTTGGCTGCATCCAATCTTAGTCAAGGCATGTGGGTTGAGCATGTGGGATCTTAGTTTTCCAACTAGTGATTGAACCTGTGTTTCCTGCACTAGAAGGCATATATTTAACCACTGGACCACCAGAGAAATCCCTCTATTGGTTTGTTAGCTGTTGCCTCGTGCATTTTGAAGTTCTGCTATTAGATGCATACACATTTAAGACTGTTGTGTTTTCTTGGAAAATTGACTCCTTTATCATTATGTAATATCCCTCTTTTTCCCTTATAATCTTTGTTATTCTGAAGACTACTTTGTCTGAAATTAGGGTAGTTAATCCAGTTTGGATTTAGTTAACATTTTCATGTTATCTTTTCCCATCCTTTTTCTTTTAATCTAAGTCTTTACATTTAAAGTGGGTTTATATAGCAACAGTCTCACAGGCTTCCAGAACAGGCTTGTGGTTGCCAGGGGTAAGGATGCGGGGGAAAGATAGTTAGGGAGTTTGGGATAGACATGTACACACTGATTTATTTATAATGGATAAGCAACATGGACATACTGTATAGCACATGGAACTCTGCACAATGTTATTTGGCAGCCCGGATGGGAGAGCAGTTTAGGGGATAATGGATACATGTACATGTACAGCTGAGTTCTTTCACTGTTCACCTGAAACTATCAGAACATTGTTAACTGGCTATACTCCCAATACAAAATAAAAACTTAAAAAAAATTAAGTGGATTTTAATAGACAGCGTGTAGTTGGGTCTGGGTATTTTAGCCAACCTAACAATCTCTCTTTACCTGGAATGTCCAGATCATTCACTTTTGAAATGATTGTCAAGGGAATTCCCTGGCAGTCCAATGATTAGAACTCTCCAGGGGCCCAGTTTGATCCCTGGTGGAAAACTAAGACCCATAGTCTTAGTTGCAGTGCAGCCAAAAAACTGAAGTGATTGTTGCTATCACTGGATTGAATTCTGCCTTCTTATTGCTACTGTTTTCTCATCAGCGGACTAATTCTTGCTTATTATATCCTCCTTTTCTTCCTTCTCTGGCTTTAATTGAGTACTTTTATGATTTCATTTTCTCTCTTATAATTGACATTATTTATACTTCTCTTTTCTTTTAGATTGTTTTAAGATATTGACTAGAGTTCTAATGTATGAGTGATTTAAAAGTCTGATCATTTTTTATTTCCTAAGGGTGGATTGGGAAAGGGCTGTGGTTTTGTTTCCTTCTGAGATGAACTTCAATATTTTTGGTTAAAATAGCTAGAATTTAAATAAAATGTTGAAGTATGGAATAGCATCTCCATTTGAATAGAATTTTTAAATAGGCATTTCATTTGTAACCAGTCAACTAACTCACACACTTTATTTTAAACAGAGGCAGATTAAATCCGGATGAACAAAAACAGCATTCTATATTTTTATGCAATGAAAATTGTATGAAAAGGAAATTGCAACATAGATTTAACTGTTCAACTTAATTCTTTAAAAAAATAGCCAGAAATTATTGAATTTTGCTCATTGGGAAAATCCTAGAGAAATTTTCCCTTCTTAAGAAGCAGTCATTATTTTTGTTTTGGGACCGAAACCTCTTTGAGAATCTGATGAACCACACTAGACAAATACATATGCTTGTCTACACATCAAGTTTTGCCTATAATTTCAGGAAATTTGCTGACTCCTTTCAGTCTCTAGGTTTCTGTTCAGGAATACCTGCCCTAGAATAGTAATGAACATTGTCAACAAGTATTTTGGTGTAACCATATATCTTGGTATGTACGCCAAACAGCACAATTATCAGGTTTGACTCGAGCTAAACTCTTGTCCTTTATTATTATTTAAGCAGAGTCCCAGTTCCAGGTCATGCCTGGGTCTAGCTCTTAGATTTGTCATCTGCCCAGTCCCATACCTTAGTGTGACACCACTACCTTCTCTACAGTGGCAAAGGACTCAGATGGTAAAAGCCACCTGGCTAGTCTAGACAGCCAGCATACCCAGAAGGTGTTTGTCTCCTTTTATGCTAAAGGGAGAATTCTTTCAGGTACAAGAAGTGCTTAATTGAGGTCTACAGTAACCTAGACAAATTTGTTCATGAGCATATTTTCACACTAATATCAAAACTATATACAGTAAAGAGGGATAAGTTTCAAGCAACACTTGCCAGTACTTTTAAAAGAACAATCTCCCATTTATTCTTTTAAGTCAGGGTCACAAACCATTTTATGGCAACAAATCCCAAAGGATCCATCAACTACTCTTCCCTTATTCTTCTGCCATATTCTGAAATCTCTCTCTAACTATGATACCCTCAACTGGTATCAATTTGATTGGGTCAATCAAAACAGAATTATTTGACTCTTCTCTATAAGCAAATAACACCCTTGCTGTATTCATTCTTCCACTAATGCAATTGTCATTGTCTAGTATTTCATTTTTTTCTTTTTATGTATTTGTCTCTTTCAATCATTTAGTAAAATCCATATCTTCAAGATATTTATGTCATCTGCAAAGGAATCCCAATTTCAACGGACATAATGCCATATAGAAGTATTTTTAAATACTTTAAAACAGAGAAGATGGGTCATATTTTCAATTTTATTAACATATTCACTTTCCAATTAGTAAAAAAATAGAGTGTTTACATTAGCCAGATTGCATGGAATCCTTTGGAAACAACTATGAAGGGGCTGGTTGACCTGTAGCCTGGAGGCTCACTCTGGCAGCTGGGAAACTGCCTTAGATACATCATGGTTATCTGGGTCATGAGGATCTTTTTTGTATAGTTCTTCTGTGTATTTTTGCCACCTCTTAGTATCTTCTGCTTCTGTTAGGGCCATACTGTTTCTGTCCTTTATTTTGCCCATCTTTGCATGAAACATTCCCTTGGTATCTCTAATTTTCTTGAAGAGATCTCTAGTCTTTCCCATTCTATTGCTTTCCTCTATTTCTTTGTGTCAATCACTTAGGAAGGCTTTCTTATCTCTTCTTGCTGTTCTTTGGAACTCTGCATTCAGATGGGTATGTCTTCCCTTTTCTCCTTTGCCTTTAGCTTCTCTTATTTTCTCAGCCATTTGTAAGGGCTCCTCAGACAACCATTTTGCCTTATTACATTTCTCTTTCTTGGGGATGGGTCTTGATTACCGCCTCTTGTACAATGTCACGAACCTCCGTCCATAGTTCCTCAGCAACTCTATCAGATCTAATCCCTTGAATCTATTTGTCACTTTCACAGTATAATCGTAAGGGATTTGACTTAGATCATACCTGAACAGCCTAGTGGTTTCTCTACTTTCTCCAGTTTAAGTCTAAGTTTGGCAATAAGGAGTTCATGATCTGAGCCACAGTTAGCTCCTGGTCTTGTTTCCGCTGACTGTAGAAGCCAAAGCTTCTACATCTTTGGCTGCAAAGAACATAATCAATCTGATTTCGGTACTGACCATCTGGTGATGTCCATGTGTAGAGTCATCTCTTTTGTTATTGGAAGAGGGTGTTTGCTATGACCAGTGAGTTCTCCTGGCAAAACTGTTAGCCTTTGCCCTGCTTCAACATCTTTGGATAAAATGTATCATATAAATATTACCTTTCATCTTGTAAATACAGATGCTTGGAAGCAAACATTTATTATTTATGATAAAAATCTCTTTTCCAAATTTTCTTCATGAAATGTTTTCTGAAAACTTCCTTTCCTGAAATATGTTAAGAGAACCCCAAAGGAACAAAAAGTCTTCCCATTCTGTATGTCTGTGTTTTTTCAGTGCTCTTTGAAATAATTAGAACATCAAGAATTTGGCATTTTCTAAGGGAATGTTCTCAGGTACTCTAAGATAGTTTTCATTCCTCTTTATTCTTTGTAATGACTGGTTCCAAACAGAAAAAGGAGTACGTCAAGGCTGTATGTTGTCACCCTGCTTATTTAACTTATATGCAGAGTACATCATGAGAAACCCTGGGCTGGAAGAAGCACAAGCTGGAATCAAGATTGCTGGGAGAAATATCAATAACCTCAGATATGCAGAGGATACCACCCTTATGGCAGAAAGTGAAGAGGAACTAAAGAGCCTCTTGATAAAAGTGAAAGAGGGGAGTGAAAAAGTTGGCTTAAAGCTCAACATTCAGAAAACTAAGATCATGGCATCTGGTCCCATCACTTCATGGGAAATAGATGGGGAAACAGTGTCAGACTTTATTTTTTGGGGCTCCAAAATCACTGCAGATGGTGACTGCAGCCATGAAATTAAAAGACGCTTACTCCTTGGAAGAAAAGTTGTGACCAACCTAGACAGCATATTAAAAAGCAGAGATATTACTTTGCCAACAAAGGTCCATCTAGTCAAGGCTATGGTTTTTCCAGTGGTCTTGTATGGATATGAGAGTTGGACTGTGAAGAAAGCTGAGCACCGAAGAATTGATGCTTTTGAACTGTGGTGTTGGAGAAGACTCTTGAGAGTCCCTTGGACTGCAAGGAGATCCAACCAGTCCATCCTAAAGGAGATCAGTCCTGGGTGCTCATTGGAAGGACTGATGCTGAAGCTGAAACTCCAATACTTTGGCCACCTCATGCGAAGAGTTGACTCTTTGGAAAAGACCCTGATGCTGGGAGGGATTGGGGGCAGGAGGAGAAGCGGATGACAGAGGATGAGATGGCTGGATGGCATCACTGACTTGATGGACATGAGTTTGGGTAAACTCCAGGAGTTGATGATGGACAGGGAGGCCTGGCGTGTTGTGATTCATGGGGTTGCAAAGAGTCAGACACGACTGAGTGACTGAACTGAACTGATACCCTATAAAAGATAAACTTTATCACTATCAACTTTTTTTTTCCATTTGATAAACAATACTTTTCAATGTGTCCCCAAAGAAGCCAAAATGAACTGAGATTAATTTTGATGGCTTTCTTATTTATATGTCATCCTCATTAATGATATCCTCAAATACTATTCAACAGAGTTCACCTATTCATTTCTGTCTCTTATCTTGAACATCTTTTCTCTAAACAGTTGCTCTTTTTCAATTGTTTGTCAACATTAATAAGACTTGAGTTTTCTCTTAGTGATAGGAAAAGAAATATATTCTTGGTTTGATTCTGTTGTTCCGAATAAAAGCAGAATTAGAGAGAAAACAAACATTTAAAAGTTAATGCATGATTTTCTCCCTCCTGTAAATGTTTTAGTTCTCACCCTAAAATGAGATCTTGTGTGAAATTTCTGATGTTCCAAGTTTTCCAAGTTTTTACACTATGGTATTATAGTAAAAGTCTCTCTCAATGGGGCATCTAATACACTGACTTTACGGTAAAGCAGGCCATGAAGAAAAAGTTACCTACCCTTGTTTTAGCCAATGATTTTAACCACTGATGGCCATGCAATGTTCTCTACTCTGATATATCCAAGTCATAAGTGGCTTGGTGTGCCCATTGAGGGTTACTAGTTTGATAGTTCTGCCAACTGCAGAAAGCTATTCTTTCCCTGAAAGCCACCACTAAGCCCCTCACTTCTTGCATACTCAAGAATCAGAGTGTAAAGGAAAAGAGAGAGAAAGAAAGGAGAAAGACACAGTAAAACAAAATTCAAAGACAGAGCAGTCAAAGATCCTCATTTGAGGTGAAAGAATCCCTTGTAGATGAGAAAAGTACAAAGGTCAGGAGAGGAAATTTTGGTGCTCCCCACCCTCTTACAATCTGGGGGATGAGAGGGCTGTTCATCAACCATCGACTCCTTCTTGACTTGCACATGTTCCTCATAAATTAAAATCTGTCACAGAGAAGTTTAAGAAATGGCAATCCACTCCAGTATTCTTGCCTGGAAAATCCCATGGACAGAAGAGCCTGGTGGTCTACAGTCCATGGGGTCACAAGAGTCGGACATGACTTAGCAACTAAACCAACCAACCAATGTTATGAAATATCTTTTCTTCTATTTATGGCTTCTGGGTTTGTGTCTTGTTTAGAAAGGCTGGGCTCATTTCATTTATTCCATGATGATGAATAAATTCAACCATGATTTACTGTAGAGGTTAAATTTTTAATATTTGACCCATTTTTAATTTACTTTGTAAAAACCAGAAAACATATTTTTAATGTAATTTTGTTTCAATCCAAATTCCATGTAGCTCACACTTGGGTCAGTTAATCATTGACTATTTACTAGTAACCCTCTATGAGCCAAGCCAGTGAGGAAGCCAAAAGAAATATAAGAGATGGTGGTTGAGTTCAAAGACGCTACACTATATTTGAGGGAAACAACTAACACCCTGAGCTGGTTCTAGAATTAGACAGCATATAATTAAGTACTAAATACTGAGATGCTGCCTAGGATTGTTGTGGGAGCTCAAAGGAAGGAGCCATCTATCTGGGCTATAGTTACTAGGAAAGATGTTGTAGACAGGTTGAGGCTTGAGTTGGATATGTATTTCTCTAAATGCCAAAACAAAAAGCTATGACTTTCTCTAAGTGTATATATGTATGTATGAGTGATTTAGGTGGACACCCAGTTTTCAAAAAAAAAAAACCTGTTGGCAAAATATACCTGACACAGACTCAATAGGATTTAGGTGCATACTTGTAGTTTGAGATAAGTTTTAAAGCCAGAAGTAAGTGGCAGAGTGGTGAGGGTAGTGGTGAGAAATTCGTGCCTAAGGGAGGGGTGATTACCTGGCAGTCTTACCTTCTGTTCACTCCCCAAGCATCGGCCCACCCTACAGAGTATCCTTGGGGTTTTGCCTACTCTGAAACTCCTGGAGTTCTGCCAAGTGTGGGTGGGCATCCCTTGAAGGCCTCTTTCTGTGAGAAACTAGCTGCTGCTTCCCTTCTCTCTCTACTTGAAAGAGCTACCACACCACTAACTCTTAACCAGTCTAATATAGCCTCTGTAAGTGAAGTGAACAACACCTTACTACATCACTTCTACGAGTCTGTTACTGCTGGTTGGACTAAAAGTTGGTTCAGACTTTGCTGGATTTGTGGGCAATTGGAATGGGTGGTTATTTACCAGCATGTTTCAAAAGTCTTATGTTTTAATATACCCTTTGATCCAACCATTCGACATCCAGGAATTTCCTTTTTATTTAATAAAAACATACTGCAGGTACTGTTTTAAGTGCTTAAAAAGCTCAATACATTTAATCTTCATAATAATATCATGTGATAGGCATTATTTCTCTACAGTGGAAGAGAAAGAGACACAGAGAGGCTAGTAACTTGTCCATTGCCACCAGCTAGTGTCAGAACCAGCATTTTTTAAAAATGTATTTATTTAAATTGGAGGCTAATTACTTTACAGCATTGTAGTAGTTTTTGCCATACACTGACATGAATCAGCCATTGATGTACATGTGTTCCTCATTCTGAACCCCCCTCTCACTTCCTTCCCCATCCCATCCCTCAGGGTCATCCCTGTGCACCAGCCCCGAGCACCCCGTCTCATGCATCAAACCTGGACTGGCGATCTGTTTCACATATGATAATATATATGTTTCAATGCTCTTCTCTCAAATCATCCCACCTTTGCCTTCTCCCAGAGTCCAAAAGACTGTTCTTTACATCTCTGTCTCTTTTGTTGTCTTGCATATATGGTCATCACTACCATCTTTCTAAATTCCATATATATGCGTTAGTATACTGTATTGGTGTTTTTCTTTCTGACTTACTTCACTCTATATAATAGGCTCGTTTCATTCACCTCAGAACTGATTCAAATGCATTCTTTTTAACAGCTGAGTAATATTCCATTGTGTATATGTACCACCGCTTTCTTATCCATTTGTCTGCTGATGGACATCTAGATTGCTTCCATGCCCTGGCTATTATAAACAGTGCTGCAATGAACACTGGAGTATACCTGTCTTTTTCAATCCTGGTTTCCTCAGTGAGTATGCCCAGCGGTGGGATTGCTGGGTCATATGGCAGTTCTATTTCCAGTTTTTTAAGGAATCTCCACACTGTTCTCCATAGTGGCTGTACTAGTTTGCATTCCCACCAACAGTGTAAGAGGGCAGAACCAGCATTTAAACTCATGCTGTCTGACTCTAGAGTCCTTGATGCTAAAGGATATCAACACTTAATATTCACTGGAAATACTGATACTGAAGCTGAGGCTCCAATACTTGGGCCACCTGATTGGAAGACCCGACTCATTGGAAAAGATCCTGATCCTGGGAAGGATTAAAGGCAGAGGGAGAAGGAGACAACAGAGGACAAGATGGTTGGATGGCATCACTGACTCAAAGGACATGAGTTTGAGCAAACCTGGGAGATGGTGAAGGACAAGGAAGCCTGGCGTGCTGCAGTCCACGGTGTTGTAAAGCGTTGGACATGACTAAGTAACTGAACAACAATAATAACACTATACTGCCTGTGACGGTCAATTTTATATGTCAATTTGATGACAAAACCCAGATTAAACATTGTTTCTGGGTGTGTGTGTGTGTATGTGTGTAGTTATTTCTGGGTAAGATTAGCTCATGAATTGGTAGACTCAGTAGATGTCCCTCTGCGATGAGGGTGGGCATCATCCAGTCTGCTTAGGGCCTGAACAGAACAAAAGGCAGAAGAAGGAAGAGGCTCCTGTCTTTCTTCCTGCCTCACTGATTGAGCTGGGACATCTCTTCTCATCTTCTCCTGCCCTTGGACTGAGACTTATGCCATCAGCTCCTCTGGTTCTCAGGCCTTCAGACTCTAATCAAATTATACCGCTGGCTTTCCTGGGTCTCCACCATAAAGACAGTAGATTGTGGGACATAGCCTCCATTATTGTGTGAGCCAATTCTTCATAATAAAAGAGAGAGAGTATATATATATATATGCTTATATATTTTTATATATGTAAATACATTAATAATAAATACATTATTTATTAATAAATACATAATACATTATATACATACAATATATATGTATATTGTATGTATATACAAGTATATGTATACAAATAATAAATATATTATATATACATATATATAAAAGAGAGAGTATATATATGATAAATACATATCCAATAGAAGATAAACATGCATATCTGTTTCCCTAGAGAACCCTGATTTATATACCACCTAAACAGTCAGCATGGATGCTTACTGTGTGCCAAGCACAGCTCCTGCTCCCATGGAACTACTGACTTAGTGTTTTTCTAACTGAGGGTTAAAACTCATCTATGAGACATAAAATAAATTTAGTGGATTGTGACCAAAATTTCTTTAAAACTGATGTAGAAAAAAGAAGAAATTACCAGAAAATGAGCTTTGCTTCATGCCATTTTTTCCACTTCTGTGTGTGTGCACAAGCAAACATGAGCAGATGAGTACTGAGTTACAGAATAAAATGTACTTCTTAGGAACTGCAGTCAGAAAGGTTTAACAGTCAGCAGTCGAGCAAGAAAGACAAATATTATTGATAGGTAAGTAATTATATTTACGCAAGTTTTTAAAATTGTAAAAAGTTGCCTGAAAATGGGAAATTATTAAACAAATTATGATAGAGATATAATGGAATTCTATCCAGAAACTCAAATTACATTGTGGGTATTTAGTGACATAGAAACATTTGCAAGATGTATAGATAAGTAGGAGAGTCAGACTGTAAAACAACATGTGAATATAAATGCATGTATTTGCAAGCTAGAAACAGACTCACAGATACAGAAAACAAACATAGTTACTGAAGAGAGGGAAAAATCAGGGATATGGAATTAACAGATACAAACTGCTATGTATAAAATAGATAAGCAACAAGAATGTACTATATAGTTATAGCCATTATCATGTAACAACTTATAATGAAATATAATCTGTAAAGATATTGAATCATTATGCTGCATACCTGAAACTAATATATACTGTTAATCAACTTCAAAAAATTTTTAATAAAACATGTATAATATATATTTTATAAATATATATGCATATATATATATTTGCATAGAAGAAGGACTAAAAAGGATAGTCATTCATGAAGATGCCCCTAGCTGTGGGAGTTATGCAAAAAATATTCTTTTGTTTCTCTGCATTTTCTTCAATGAACGTAATTAGTTTTATAGGATATACCTTCATCTAAAATAAGATATATAATAAGGATTAGTATCAAATGCAAAGAAAACTCTTGTAAATAATAAAATAAAGAATTCTTACAGACAATAATAAAAGGACAAATTATCCCATAAGAGAGTATGAAAAAGATGCAAACAGACCATTCACGGAAGAGAAATCTTTCTTCCCAAATAAACACATCAAGGAACACATAAGTGATAGAGATGCAAGTTAAAAAAACAAATAAAATAAAAATATCTCTTTTGGGAATTCCCCTGCAGTCCACTGGTTAGGACTTGGGGATTTCACCGTCTGGGAGCAGATTCAATCCCTGTTCAAGGAACTAAGATCCTGCAAGCTATGTGGCATACCAGGGGAAAAAAAAATCTCTTTTATTAGTTTTGCAGCCAGCCAGACAGCC
This sequence comes from Ovis canadensis, assembly GCF_042477335.2. Lineage (NCBI taxonomy): Eukaryota > Metazoa > Chordata > Mammalia > Artiodactyla > Bovidae > Ovis > Ovis canadensis. Next base: position 76,939,751 of record NC_091251.1, read on the forward strand.
CTGCCCTATAAAAACCACTTTAAGAAAATTCAATATTCAACAACCTGGAGTTCCAGAATAGAAATAAGTGAGTTTTCATCTTATAAAAGAGTAGGAGTTCCAGAATAGAACTGGAGTTCCAGAATAGAAATAAGTGAGTTTTCATCTTATAAAAGAGTAGGTTTACTCTAACTTTCAAACTTTCCCAGGGCACTCATTATGTGTTTCTATCTCTGCCTCATTCCAAGGACCAGGGGTCAAAGAGACTGAAACAACTCTCATTGATTAGGAGTCCCTAAGATATCATGAAATAAATCATTAAATGAGATACAAAGACTTCTCCAAAGAAATGCAAAAAATTTTAATACAGATAGAAAAATAGCATTTATAGACATAAGACAGATAATTTGCTAGTGTTATAGTGTTCTATACGCACACACACACCCTGTGCTAATCTCTTAACATATATTATCTCATTTAATTCCTATGACAACTTTACAAGTTTTCAGCTCCATTTTTACTATAGAACAAGTGAGGCTACAAGAGGTTAAGTAACCTGCTTCATAGGTAAGTGGTGGAGATGGAATTTGAGCCCAAATCTCCACACTTCCATGGTTTGCAATCTCAGCCACTTAGGTAACTTCACACATTGTACCTGATGATTGGTTGTGCATGATGCTAATGAGTAGTTTTTGAAGTCAGAGGGTTTCAAAGAAAGGTCTGGGGATTACTGGTGCTGCATACAGTGTCTCTAAGTTTTCAAGTGAATATTTCTTAGAGCACACATTTATAAAGTGGTTATAACTGGTTTCCCTTATTAGGGAAACAATTTCCAGTCATGACCGCTTTATAAATGTGTACTCTAAGAAATGTTCACTTGAAAACTTAGAGACATGTATCAGTTCAGTCGCTCAGTCATGTCCAACTATTTGCGACCCCATGAATCACAGCACGCCAGGCCTCCCTGTCCATCAACAACTTCCCGGAGTTCACTCAGATTCACGTCCATCAAGTCAGTGATGCCATCCAGCCATCTCATCTTCTGTCGTCCCCTTCTCCTCCTCCCCCTAACCCCTCCCAGCATCAGAGTCCTTTCCAATGAGTCAACTCTTCGCATGAGGTGACCAAAGTACTGGAGTTTCAGCTTCAGCATCATTCCCTCCAAAGAAATCCCAGGGCTGATCCCCTTCAGAATGGACTGGTTGGATCTCCTTGCCATCCAAGGGACTCTCAAGAGTCTTCTCCAACACCACAGTTCAAAAGCATCTATTCTTCGGCGCTCAGCCTTCTTCACAGTCCAACTCTCACATCCATACATGACCACAGGAAAAACCATAGCCTTGACTAGATGGACCTTAGTCGGCAAACTAATGTCTCTGCTTTTGAATATACTGTCTAGGTTGGTCATAACTTTTCTTCCAAGGAGTAAGCGTCTTTTAATTTCATGGCTGCAGTCACCATCTGCACTGATTTTGGAGCCCCCAAAAATAAAATCTGACACTGTTTCCACTGTTTCCCCATCTATTTCCCATGAAGCGATGGGACCGGATGCCATGATCTTCGTTTTCTGAATGTTGAGCTTTAAGCCAACTTCTTCACTCTCCTCTTTCATTTTTGTCAAGAGGCTTTTTAGCTCCTCTTCACTTTCTGCCATAAGGGTGGTGTCATCTGCATATCTGAGGTGATTGATATTTCTCCCGGCAATCTTGATTCCAGCTTGTGTTTCTTCCAGTCCAGCGTTTCTCATGGTGTACTCTGCACAGAAGTTAAATAAACAGGGTGACAATATTCAGCCTTGATGTACTCCTTTTCCTATTTGGAACCAGTCTGTTGTTCCATGTCCAGTTCTAACTGTTGCTTCCTGACCGCCAAACAGACTTCTCAAGAGGCAGGTTAGGTGGTCTGGTATTCCCATCTCTTTTAGAATTTTCCACAGTTTATTGTGATCCACACAGTCAAAGGCTTTGGCATAGTCAATAAAGCAGAAATAGATGTTTTTCTGGAACTCTCTTGCTTTTTCCATGATCCAGCAGATGTTGGCAATTTGATCTCTGGTTCCTCTGCCTTTTCTAAAACCAGCTTGAACATCAGGGAGTTCACGGTTCACGTATTGCTGAAGCCTGGCTTGGAGAATTTTGAGCATTACTTTACTAGCATGTGAGATGAGTGCAATTGTGCGGTAGTTTGAGCATACTTTTGCATTGCCTTTCTTTGGGATTGGAATGAAAACTGACCTTTTCCAGTCCTGTGGCCACTGCTGAGTTTTCCAAATTTGCTGGCATATTGAGTACAGCACTTTCACAGCATCATCTTTCAGGATTTGAAACAGCTCAACTGGAATTCCATCACCTCCACTAGCTTTGTTCATAGTGATGCTTTCTAAGGCCCACTTGACTCCACTTTCCAAGATGTCTGGCTCCAGATTAGTGATCACATCATCATGATTATCTGGGTCATGAAGATCTTTTTTGTATAGTTCTTTTGTGTATTTTTGCCACCTCTTCTTAATATCTTCTGCTTCTGTTAGGTCCATACCATTTCTGTCCTTTATCGAGCCCATCCTTGCATGAAATGTTCCCTTGGTATCTCTAATTTTCTTGAAGAGATCTCTGGTCTTTCCCATTCTGTTGTTTTCCTCTATTTCTTTGCATTGATCACTGAAGAAGGCTTTCTTATCTCTTCTTGCTATTCTTCGGAACTCTGCATTTAGACGCTTATATTTTTCATTTTCTCCTTTGCTTTTCACCTCTCTTCTTTTCACAGCTATTTGTAAGGCCTCCCCAGACAGCCATTTGGCTTTTTTGCATTTCTTTTCCATGGGGATGGTCTTGATCCCTGTCTCCTGTACAATGTCACAAAACCTCATTCCATAGTTCATTAGGCACTCTATCTATCAGATCTAGGCCCTTAAATCTATTTCTCACTTCCACTGTATAATCATAAGGGATTTGATTTAGGTCATACCTGAATGGTCTAGCGGTTTTCCCTACTTTCTTCAATTTAAGTCTGAATTTGGTAATAAGGAGTCCATGATCTAAGCCACAGTCAGCTCCTGGTCTTTTTTTTGTTGACTGTATAGAGCTTCTCCATCTTTGGCAGCAAAGAATATAATCAATCTGATTTCGGTGTTGACCATCTGGTGATGTCCATGTGTAGAGTCTTCTCTTGTGTTGTTCGAAGAGGGTGTTTGCTATGACCAGTGCATTTTCTTGGCAAAACTCTATTAGTCTTTGCCCTGCTTCATTCCGCATTCCAAGGCCAAATTTGCCTGTTACTCCAGGTGTTTCTTGACTTCCTACTTTTGCATTCCAGTCCCCTATGATGAAAAGGACATCTTTTTTGGGTGTTAGTTCTAAAAGGTCTTGTAGGTCTTCATAAAACCGTTCAACTTCAGCTTCTTCAGCATTACTGGTTGGGGCATAGACTTGGATAACTGTGATATTGAATGGTTTGCCTTGGAGACGAACAGAGATCATTCTGTCATTTTTGAGATTGCATCCAAGTACTGCATTTCAGACTCTTTTGTTGACCATGATGGCTACTCCATTCCTTCTGAGGGATTCCTGTCCACAGTAGTAGATATAATGGTCATCTGAGTTCAATTCACCCATTCCAGTCCATTTTAGTTCACTGATTCCTAGAATGTCGACGTTCACCCTTGCCATCTCTTGTTTGACCACTTCCAATTTGCCTTGATTCATGGACCTGACATTCCAGGTTCCTATGCAATATTGCTCTTTACAGCATCAGATCTTGCTTCTATCACCAGTCACATCCACAACTGCGTACTGTTTTTGCTTTGGCTCCATCCCTTCATTCTTTCTGGAGTTATTTCTCCACTGATCTCCAGTAGCATATTAGGCACTTAATGACCTGGGGTGTTCCTCTTTTGGTATCCTATCATTTTGCCTTTTCATACTGTTCATGGGGTTCTCAAGGCAAGAATACTGAAGTGGCTTGCCATTCCCTTCTCCAGTGGACCACGCTCTGTCAGACTTCTCCACCATGACCTGCCCATCTTGGGTTGCCCTGCAGGCATGGCTTGGTTTCACTGAGTTAGACAAGGCTGTGGTCCTAGTGTGATTAGACTGACTCGTTTTCTGTGAGTATGGTTTCAGTGTGTCTGCCCTCTGATGCCCTCTTGCAACACCTGCCATCTTACTTGGGTTTCTCTTACTTTGGACGTGGGGTATCTCTTCACGGCTGCTCCAGAAAGCACAGCCACTGCTCCTTACCTTGGACGAGGCGTATCTGTATGCAGCACCAATAATCACAATGGAGTATTAATCAGCCATTAAAAAGAATACATTTGAATCAGTTCTAATGAGGTGGATGAAACTGGAGCTTATTATACAGAGTGAAGTAAGCCAGAAAGAAAAACACCAATACAGCATACTAACACAGATATATGGAATTTAGAAAGATGGTAACAATAACCCTGTATGCGACAGAGCAAAAGAGACTCAGATGTATAGAACAGTCTTTTGGACTCTGTGGGAGAGGGCGAGGGTGGGATGATTTGGGAGAATGGCATTGAAACATGTATATTATCATATATGAAACAAATCACCAGTCCAGATTAGATGCATGATACAGGATGCTTGGGGCTGGTGCACTGGGATGACCCAGAGGGATGGTATGGGGAGGAAGGTGGGAGGGGCGTTCAGGATGGGGAATATGTGTACACCCGTGGCGGATTCATGTTGATGTATGGCAAAACCAATACAATATTGTAAAGTAATTAGCCTCCAATTAAAATAAATAAATTTATATTAAAAAAAGAAAACTTGAATATCATCAAACACAATGTGTCTTGTTCTGGTGAGGTTTTTTTGTCAATATGTATGATAATGAGGCGGAGAAGGCAATGGCACCCCACTCCAGTACTCTTGCCTGGAGAATCCCATAGATGGAGAAGCCTAGAAGGCTGCAGTCCATGGGGTCACGAAGAGTCGAAATGGGATCGCAAAGAGTCGGACACGACTGAGTGACTTCACTTTCACTTTTTACTTTCATGCATTGGAGAAGGAAATGGCAACCCACTCCAGTGTTCTTGCCTGGAGAATCCCAGGGATGATGGAGCCTGGTGGGCTGCCATCTATGGGGTCGCATGACTGAAGCAACTTAGCAGCAGCAGCAGCAGCAACAGCATGATAATGAGGAAGATGCTTCATAGTCTTCTTCCATGCTGATGTGATTCAGATAAAAGAACACTGAAATCATCGTTCTAGGCTCTTTTATAGCTTCATAAAGTAGGTTTATCATAATATATTTGGCCCACAAACAACACAGTCATCAAAATAATGACCATAAGAATAATAATGAAAATAATAATTGTATTAATAATAGCAATGGACTAAGGGGAACAATCAGCAATAACCAAATATAAAGGCTATCTACTTAGAGATATGTATTTCTGAATGGAATACAAACCTTAGGTTTTTTTCTTTTATCATTTCTGTGAGATAAGACCCATTTCTGCCCTACCAGATAACTAGAAAATATGAATCAGTTTGCATGAAATATAAGACACAACTGTCCACTCTCTATGATTTCTGACAGCAATACTCTTTAGCATTTGTGTTCTTTAAGTAACCCATTGGTGCAGCAGCTATTAGTTGCAGTAGTGGTAGTGATGGACAGTTGTGCCTTGCTCCACACTTGACCAGTGTCCACAGAGAACAACACTCATCTTTCTGACACTGTTTCTCCTACCTTCATTTTCCCTTTGCCCTGATTTCTTAACTATTTTATCTATTTTATGAACCATCTCAAATAACTTGGGGAATAAGACTGAGATAGATATATGCATAAAGAGCCGAACAAACCTTATCTTGTAAAGCAGCCTGAATTCTTCTCCTCATAGACACAGAGTTTCAGGTTAAATGGTTTAGCTAATGGTTTATATGGCCTGATAGTGGGAGCTGGGATTAAGGTCTCAGGTACTGACATAATGACAGGAGGCTACATCTTCATATCTCAGAGAACTGAGCCTAACTGTCCTTATGGTCCTTATTTCCTACTTCATTCTCTTCCTGGTACAAACTGTGATCACTCCCAGTCAAGCCCAGTAGAATGTGATCACTAGTGAAAAACTGGGAGGGTGGGAAGAGCAGGGCAAAGCAGAGGATGAATTTAGTTAGTCCTCTGCATGGAAAACAGTTTTAAAAATAAAATCTATTTTGTCCCATATTTTTAATATGGGCTTCTGAAAGTAAATTAATGGTGCTTTAGTTACCTATCAGGTTAAAATACAAGATATATTTACTCCTGTATTTTAAAGTGAAAGTGAAAGTTGCTCAGTCGTATCCAACTCTTTGTGACCCCATGAACTATACAGTCCATGGAGTTCTCCAGGCCAGAATACTGGAGTGGGTAGCCTTTCCCTTCTCCAGAGGATCTTCCCAACCCAGGGATCAAACCCAGGTCTCCCGCATTGCAGGCGGACTCTTTACCAGCTGAGCCACCAGGGAAGCCCAAACATAAAAATGAAATGCACAGAGACATGGAAGAAATATGTAGTCACATCAAGCTTTACTTGAAGGTTCTCCCAATAATTAGTTTATAAGAGGTGATTAACCAGTTGCTAAATATACTTGAAGTGAACTTAAAAGGGCAAATGAAATACTTTAACCAACAATAACATCATAGCAGCTAAGTATGTACATAAAACAAAGTAAAGTGAAATAAAGTGAAAGTGAAGTCGCTCAGTCGTGTCCGACTCTTTGAGACCCCATGGACTGTAGCCTACCAGGCTCCTCTGTACATGGCATTTTTCAGGCAACAGTACTGGAGTGGATTGCCATTTCCTTCTCCAGGGGATCTTCGCGACCCAGGGATCGAACCCGGGTCTCCTGCATTGTAGACAGATGCTTTACCATCTGAGCCACCAGGGAAATAAGATAATTACTAAGATTTCTTTTCAACAGTTTCATCAAGCCCTGCTACTCACTGGGTACTGCACGACTGAGGTAGATCCATGGTTTATAGCAACTGTTGGTGCTCCTAGGACTATAGCAGTGGGTGGGTGGCAACATGAAACAGAACTCCAGCTAGTCCAGAATGTGGTTCTGATTCATTGTCCTCACTATTGCGCTGGGACAGATGCGGACCGTATGAATCACCATAAGAAAAAGGATGTTTTTATCTTCTGGGCTACATGGGGAAAAGTGGCAAGAGCTAAGAAGCTTCCTTCAGCAGTTCTGCAGTTTCAACTCGTTTTTTAAAATCTTTTTATCCCTCCCCCAGAGTCCTAAGAGCTGGAGCTCAAATTCGGTTTTGAGCTAATAGAGGGAAGGCAAGAGGTTAAACCAAACTGTTAACTGTGTCTCTTCAAAACTGACATTTAATACAGGGTGTAAATCACTAGGGGAGCCTGTTATTCCTTCAGGAATGCAATTACATAGGGTCAAATAAAACATGAAAGAAACCAACAAGTTTTAAAATGTAGTATGTTCTCAAAAGTAGGCAAGAAGGAATGTGAAGCAGTCCAAATATGCTAACACTCCCTGCTGTCCTATAGGAGAGGATTACAAGAAGAGGTTTCTGCTCTTTAATGATTATGTGGTTAAGCATGGGTATGGAAGCACATCGCCCAATCTGGCTGCTCCCCACTGGACTCTGGGCTTCCCCAAGCTCCCTGCATTCATTCAAAGCAGGTGTAGGCTCTGCTGTTCAGTCTATTACCATTACAGTCTCATTACCAGCCCTGCCCTCCACTTAACACTTTTCAGAAGTGTTTATATGGGTGTACAGAATACACCATAGGCATTTTTTCTCTTTCTCTCATTCATACTAAAAACCAAACCACAAGCAGAATTCTTATTCTGTGACTTCAAAAACAGACAAAAATTCATAAGATTTCAGCTATAAGCTTTCTGATATTTAAGGTAACTTGCAAATTGTGTAGGTGCTAATTTACTCCATGGGGTGGGAGGAGGGTGGGCTTATGTTTGTATTTGGGAAATATCTGTTAACAGTTTGATGTACTTCAAAAAATTTAATGTGTTAAAAACTTGGGTTGGATCTCCTTCAGATTAACATTCCCCAAAACTAGGGTGACAACGTGTTCCATTTTACCCGGCATTCTCTGGATTTCAGCACTGAAAGTCCTGCATCTCAGAAAATCTCTCATTCCCCAGACAACTGGCCATCCTATGGCAAACAAAAGAACACTCCATCCACAGACTACACATCCTCTCTTTGGCCCTGTGCTTTTAGCCCTATGTGTACCCAGTGGATGTGTATCAGGTGTGTATATAAACAGGTACACATATGACAAGCACATGAATTCTGAACCAAACCAAGAGACCCAAATTGTAATTAATAGTTTCTTTAAACTTGTTTCTAAGTATATGCAACAGCATGATAGAAAGCATGGTAGATAGACTGAGGTGAGGGAATGCCTGGGAAGGGACACTGGGATCAGGACTAAACTAATAAAAGAATTCAAACAAAACAGATAGGTCGGCTGGGTTCAGATTCCTGTATAATCACTGACTTTTTATAAGCTATTTCTCACTTCTCCAAAAAAATGGTTTCAAAAGAGTTGTGACCCAAACTTGAATTTTCCTTATCTTGCTTACAAAACGTATCATACTCTAAACTGACTTCCCAGAGTCTATAATTCCAAAGGGTGCAAGTTCTATCTGGTTGGCTGAATCTTGGGCACCTCCTCTCCCTAACCATCCCAAGACCAGCCTGGCAATGGTGGCCTCAGGCTGGTCCTTGTGAATCACGAATCCTGTCCAGGGGCAGCTGCAGAGGTCAAGTTGGTCTACCTTCTGCTCACTGATGAGGCAGACACCAAGGCGTGTGTCTCTGAAGTGCACTGTTTCCCAACTTCCTTACCACACTGGCAGTTCTGTATGCTTCCAGATTTTTCCAGCAACCCCTTGGCAACTTCATCGATTACATGGCTGCCTCAGCCCATAAAATACACCATTTCAACTGCAGGCTGAGTTATGAAAGTCTTGGGCTCAGGAAAGCTCTTGAGAATAGCTTAAAGCTGAGCAGACCCAAGACTAGAGGAAAATGCAGTTCGTTTTACACTTCCAAGAAATTTGGCTCTTTTCTTGACTCTTCTCCTGACAGTGCAGCAAGAAATCTATCTGTCCAAGGAGAATTCATATCCATTCTTTCTCTCTCTCTGGCTATTTCCTTGTTCTGTTTAAAAGATGCCAAACAGATACACTCACTAGAAATAACACAAAGTAAAGCAATAATAATAATAATAATTACAGCTTTCCCTCCTGACTTACCATACATGCCCCTCACTATTGAGGCTCCCCTTTCCTGTGCTTGAAATTTGTCTGTCTAGATCAGACATTCTATTAATATAATCATCAGTCTCTAAGCTTAGTGAAATGTAAAGAAGTTGGTGGTAGACAGGACAAATAAAGGATCAAAGATTGAAGGAAGAGACTTGGGAGGATAGAAAGGTGACTCCTTGAAGTTTTCAGATGAGCATGAGGTATTTGCTGGGGAAAGAACACGGGTTGAGAGGCAAACAGGTCTGGGTTTGAATTCCATCCCAGGCACTTATTAGCTAGTGATCTTAGACAAGATACTTCACCATTGTAAATTCCAGTTCCTCATCTGTGCCATGGGGATAATTCTAGTTTCAATATGAGGATAGGAAATAACATATTGTAAAGCACCCAACACATAGTAGATGTTTAACAACCCATAGCTTTTACTACCATGGAGATGCATGTCTCGGGAAAAAGTGACCCTTCCAACAACCCAGTGAGTTGTGTGCCGCAGCACCCTCCATGTTTTGATTGCTGGGTTTCTGCCCTAATGGACATCTCCAGGAACTCTCTGCTCTTAATCCCAGTCCTCCACCCACACTCCCTAACTGGCCTGAGGCAAATCACTTAACTGCCTCAATTGCTTCATCTGTAAAGAAGAGGATAATAATATTTACCTCCCTCAGAGGAGTGCTGGGAGAATTAATGAATGCTTGCAAAGTACCCCGAGATCTACAGATGAAAGGCATATAGAATTGCTAAGTATTATTATAAATATTAGTGTTATTTTGACACATTTGCATACATACATGTGTGAGCAAATTTGCATCTAGAGTACTAGATGAAAGTATGTGACTTTCAAGTATCACTGTGCAAACACCTCCAGTACCCATGGATGTTTACATCTGTGTAATTTTTATGCGATAAAACAATTGGTCCCAGAAATAAGAATTTGCCTGTAAGGGAAGCACTGCTTTGGGATGCTGGTATAAAATCATTCATAGCTTATGACTAGATGCTTTCTAGAAGTCCTTTTGCTAGTGCCATGATCCTTCCAGCTGCCTTTAGCGGCTAAGACCTGACTATGTGATCAGTTCCCTAAAAAGCAGTAAAGTATAACTCTCAGATTCCTATATCTGCCAATTGAAAAAAAAAAAAAAAAAAGCTTGAGCCTAGAAGACTTTGTTCCCAAGCTAACCATATCCACTTGCAAAACACACAGTCATAAAATCAAGTTGCAAAGAAACACCTCTTTTAACCCATCTCACAGCCATTTCTCCACCTTCCATATCAGTAGTGCCAAATCCCAGCTCTGGCTGCTCCTCTCTTCTTCCCAATAAAGCTCCTGCTTCCTCCATGTGTTCCTGCTCCCCACCAACTCAGTCCCCTCCCTGCAAGTCCAAGGTAACATTATAACACCGTCCACCGCAATATCACAGCACATTAACTCCCAGGAGACCACTTCTGTAGCTTGTGCTTTTAGGAATAAAAGAGTGAGAGCAAGTGGAAGCTACATGAGGAAGTTAAAATTCCCTAGTGCTTTGGCTGAGCCCTCAGCAGTCATTCCTGCCTGTATGAGGATGTGGCCTCCTCCTCTGATTCCGGAAACAGAGTAGCGTATGGGCGTGAGCAAGACATATGTCTGGTCTCCACCATAAACCTTTGCAGCCTGGCAAGAAATAGCAAGGCTTATTCCAGACCCAAATTCTCATTCCTGCTACAGCCATCATAAACGCCTGCTGACACCAAAGAAGAACAAGCCTGTAATCCTCATAAAAGAACATTCTTGAACTCTGGAAACCAAAGAGCGATGATTCAATTGCCAGCTTTTAACTGACATCCCGTCTGCTTCTAGGCTAGTTAGGACATAAAGGAAGCAGGTGACGGCCTCTGAGGTATGGGGTAAAGGCTGTTCCTTATATCTCCCTGTACTGGCTGGGCAGATGGCCTGAAATTCCCACAACTTGTGGTTAAAACATTGTCTCAGAAGGTTGTGTGTAGCATGGAAATATGCAACATGAAAATCAACATTTTAAATCATTCCAGTGGTGTGCTGGAACCAGCTAACAGTGGATCGAGAGAGAGCCAACTCTGTGGTTCTCTCAACCCAATTCAGTGTTCACATCACACTGAGCTTGAAGTCAGCCATTAGCTCCTGGAAATCACCAAAAGCTGCACACCACCAATTAGCACCCAGTTGTTACCATTATCATTTGGCCACAGGTAGGTTGATGCCATCCCCAAGAAACAAAGTCCAGGTGGGCCTTGAGTATGGCAGGCAGACGAGACAGTTGAGAGACATGGTGAGTTAACCCAAAGGGAGGTGGTCATGGAAGGAAGGCAGCATCACTGCAAGTTGTGCAGGGAGCAGTCAGAGGGTATGGGTGCCTCAGTGTGGAATGAGCAGAATACCTCAAGGTTTTGCCAAAGTTGGCCTGCCCTTGTAGATTTTAGAAACAAGTAGAGGACATGACTGAGCAACTTCACTTTCACTTTTCACTTTCATGCATTGGAGAAGGAAATGGCAACCCACTCCAGTGTTCTCGCCTGGAGAATCCCAGGGATGGTGGAGCCTGGTGGGCTGCCATCTATGGGGTCACACAGAGTTGAACATGACTGAAGTGACTTAGCAGCAGCAGCAGAGGATGTTGCCAGAGAAGGCAATGGCAACTCACTCCAGTACTCTTGCCTGGAAAATCCCAAGGAGGGAGGAGCCTGGTAAGCTGCAGTCCATGAGGTCACGAAGAGTCAGACACTTACTGAACAACTTCACTTTCACTTTTCACTTTCATGCATTGGATAAGGAAATGGCAACCCACTCCAGTGTTCTTGCCTTGAGAATCCCAGGGACGGGGAAGCCTGGTGGGCTGCCTTCTATGGGGTCACACAGAGTCGGACATGACTGAAGCAACTTAGCAGCACCAGCAGCAGCAGAGGATGCTGCAAGCTTTGCATTCCCTGAGGTATTAGCAGAAAGAAATCTGTGTTTTAGGTCCTTTGTTGCCCTAACAAACTGTATAATCTCTGAGCCTCTTTAACTATGAAGTAGAGCTAACTACTTCTCTGATGAGACTTGTGAAGGATTTAGTGAGATAATGTACTTGCTCTTAATAGTGGTTCTAATGTAGATAAATTGATGAGTACTTTTCTGCCCTCTTCTCATTTTATTTCTCAACAGTATTTGTTATGTTCAGTCAATCGAGACATGAAACTCTCAACTCCTCTGGCTACTGAAACTCCATGCTCTCTTCATTTTCTTTCCACTTCTCTGATCCTGACTTTTGGAGTCTGTCTTCTCCACCCCTCCTCAAACCTTAATCTCCTCCTGTTTCTCTGCACAGCCTCACTCATCTAGGCAATCTCATCTAGTCCCATGGATTTAAACATTATCTTCTTGCTGATGACTTCCAGACTCCTAGATTTATCCTTTGTTTGGACCAGTGGTTCTTAAAGTGAGAACCGTGGACCAGAAGCATCAGCATCACCTGAGAACCTGTTAGAAATGCAAATTTACAGGCCCCACTCCTTAATCAGAAATTCTGGGGGTGAGTCCAGCAATCTGCTTTCCCAAGCCCTGTGGGTACTTCTGATGCTTAATGAAGTCTGGGAACCACTGGTCCAGACTAACATAGTTAATGGCCTTATTTACATTTCTATTAACATGTCTCATAAAAATATCAAAATTAACACATTCAACACAAACCTCTTCATTGCCCAGTTCCTCTTCAATTCTGCCCTACTTACTGTGTTCTCAGAATTGCTCACTTAATAAAATGGCACCATCTTTCATTCATTTACTAAACCTGGAAATCAAGAAGTTGTCTTTCTATCCTCCCTTTCTCCCACCTTCCTCAGCCCACACTGTAATCCATTAACAAATACTACTGTCTCTTCAATTTATACCACAAATGCACTATTTTCTCCACATTTCCATCACTAGCACCATAACGGGGACCACCACCAAGTCTTGCTCATTCAAGTTAGACCAATGTAACATTTTCTACCTGCTTCTCTCTTGTCCCCATCTGACCCATACTTCATGTTGCAGCAAGAATGCAAGTTCTTCTCAAAATGGAATTTGGCTCATGTTCTTCTCCATCCTAAAACATGTTCAGGGGTTTCCCCTTAGACCTATGATAAATCCAAACTCTGTACTATGGTTTCCAAGATCCTGCTTGACTTAACTCATACCTATTACCTCACCTCCTGACACTCTCTCCCTTCCTACTGTGTCCCACACTCAATGGTTTTCTCTCAGTTCCCTGAGAGTTCCCCTAGGTCAACTCCTTTCTACCTCAGGGACTATGATCTACTGTCTGGAATCTTTCTCCTCACCCTGTGAGTGGCTGACTCCTTCTCACACTGCCATCTCAGGTTAAACATCACTGCCTTTTGTGTCCTTTCCCTGCTGTTCATGTAAAGTACCCTCCACAGCCCATTATCCTCTCTCATAACCTTTTTATATTCTTCCTAGCAGATCTGAAGTTTGTTAGCTTTCTATTCAGTTACCTATTCACTTGATGTTGCTTCTATTTTGTTTTTCTCTGTTCCACTCATCCCACAACCCTGAATGTAAACTGACAAAGGAGGGGGTTCATCTACATTCATCACTGTCAGTGTCTGGCAGTGACTGGCACAGGGCAGGTAGCTGCTGTTATTGCCATTATTACTAACATATGGACAGGAACCAGGGACTTAGGAGGTGGGAGAGCCACTACACCAGGCCTTTCAGAGCTTCCAGATGCTGGATCCTAAGTCACAAGGAACAGTAAATCTCATGCAGACCTTGTGTTCTTGGGTGCTGGCCCTGAACTAGCAGGAGGCAGCCACTGCTCTCAAGGAGCATCCCCTCTAGAGGTGCAAGGTGAGCCACATATGTATGTACACACTGCTGAACACATGAAGATGTGCAATCAAGGATGAGACTGGTTCAAAATCTACCTACCATGGAGATTTGGGGACAAGAAAGATGACAGCGCAATAGAAATGGTGAGAAAAGCTGTGAACTGAAGAATAGGTTTTGAAGGAAGTGTAGGCTTTTGGTTTATGGTGATTTCTTCATTGTGAGCCTCTCCTGTGCATAAGACACAAGCGTTTTCCTGTTATTCTCTTAAGTATCTGTTTTGTTTTGGTTGAGGGCATAACTGCACTCCTCCTTAAAGTAAGAAATCAGGGCCACTAGTCTAGCTAGGAAGCCTGTTTCCTTCAGGGAATACTCTCTAAGCATATAGTTGACTGTAGGGGAGAAATATTATACTCTGTGTAGTGGGGAGTGTAGTCTTGGACATAGGTTCTTTTTCTGGTTCCACAATTTGCCAAATATGTGATGCTGGATGAATTAACTTCTCCAAATCTCAGTTTTCTTGACCAGGAAAGAAATGTTCTGATTAAGATTAAATGAGATAGAGGATGTAAAGCACTTAGTTTAATACATTGTGGATAATCAATAAATAACAATTCTGTGATTTCCATCTGGCTATCTAGGTCATAATTGCTAAAATATGAAGGGGAGATAATATTACATCATCTTTTTTATGCTGCCTTCTGAGCTGGGCATGGTAAACTTTGTTTTCATTTAATTATCATGACAAAATTATGAGGTAAAAAATATTTTATTCCCATTTGTATTCTCTGGAGTCAGGGGTCTCCAGAGAAAGAGAATCAACAGCATACATATATTTTTAAAATCAGCAGCATATATATACATATGTGAAGTGAAGTGGCTCAGTCATGTCCACCTCTTTGTGACCCCCTGGACTGTAGCCTGCCAGGCTCCTCCCCTCATGGGATTTTCCAGGCAAGAATACTGGAGTGGGTTGCCATTTCCTTCTCCATATATACATATATTAATATATAAAATAATAATGGCTCATGTGATTTTGAGGTTGAGAAGTCCAAGATCTACAGCCAGTAAGTAACCCAGGAGATCTGATGGTACAGTTCTAGTCCAAAGGCTGGTGGGCTTGAGACTTGGGAACAGGCAATGATTCAAGCATGAAGTCAGGAAAAAATTAATGACCCAATTCAAAGGCTCTCAGGCAGGAGGAATTCTCTTTTTCTCTTGAGGTTTAGCCTTTTTGTTCTATTCAGGCCTTCAACTGACTGGATGAGACCCACCCACAACAGGGAGAGCAATCTGCTTTACTGTCTACTAATTCCAATGTTAATCTCATCCAGAAACACCCTCACAGTCAAGCCCAGAGTAATGTTTGGCCAAATGTCTGGGTACTCCTAGTCCAGTCAAGTTGACACATAAAATTTAGCATCATACCACTTTACTGATAAAACTCAGATTAAGAAAGTTGTCTGTTAGTGAAACTAGGGTTCAGATGAATGCTTTTCTTACTCCAAAATTCACACTATAGGTGCTAGTGTTAAATTAGTAAAATTTTTACTCATGATTCTCAAGTTTAGCGTGTGTAACAAAGCAGATGTCACTTCATTTCTTTCTTTGTCTAGGAGTGAATGTTTTTATCAAGGTCAATCCAAATTCATTTTGTGGTACAAAAGCGTCTGCTCCAAGAAAATGAGAGAAACCAGCAGTAAGGGAAAAGGAGAACAAATGACATTTCTGATCTTGGTTCCTTAAGCAGACTGAAAATAAACTATCCTTTGCATTTGTTTGCTCCCTTGCTTGCAGAAGTTAAAGCCTGCAAATGATTCATTGCTGTAGCTTTATCTGGCATACAAAGGTGCTCATTAATTGTTTGCAAGTCAATAGACAAACAAATGGAAACAGGATATTAATTTGAAAATTTCTACTGGCACCAAGATACAACTGAAAGGAAATTTCAACAGAAGATGCAGACCAAGAATTAAACAGTTAAAGAAAAGTCTTTCTCATCACTTCTCAACTCAGAATATGGTCACCCTTAATTTGCACTAAAAGGGCAGAGACAAGGTCTCCATACAGGTCTGACTCACTGGGATTTGGGATACATCATTTAAAGTACCCTAAATGGGAGCTTTTCGGAAGAGAATTTCATCGGGTCCACTTTGGTCTGTGGCTCCCACTGCTTAGCCCTCTTCCAAACAGGGGAGGGGTAGAAGAGTGTCTAATTCTTATCCTAATCCTGGTGACAGGCTCTCCAAAAGAGCCTCTGGAGAGCCTGGCATATGCCTCTCCAAGTTGTGAGACAGAGAAGGCAAGAGGTTGGCTAACAGCCACTGGAGCAGAGAAATGCCTGCAAGTCTCTGTGAGAACAAGCCAGTGGTATGAGACACCCCCAAATTGTGTGAAACTCACAGAAGAATGTTGTCTGGAAGTACTGAAGAGGGGACTCTGATCTGTCTAAATAAGTTTCTACTAGAAGTCAGAAGAAGGTGGGAGGATGCAGAAGCCGAGTGAGCAGCCAAAGAAGGAACACTGTCCACATGAAGACAGCTGCATGCGAAGAGGCTCTGCAGGGGAGCCTCTAAGGTGCCCAGAGAAGAACTTACAAGTTCCAGGGAGGACAAAATCAGTTTACAACCGCAGCAGTCAAGCAAGACCTTCCTAACTCCCTCTCCTACTCTCGCTGCTGAGGCCCTGCTCAGTAAGTGGTGGGAGGATAAGGAATGCTAGGCAGCAAAGAAAAGGATAGTAAAACCTCTTTCACTCTGAAGGGTCAGCAGGAAGCAGGACTCAACCATAGGAGGAGCAATGATTTAATACTAGACAGAGTTTGATTATTATGTATCAGTAGGATGGAAAAATTAATTACTAAATTTTAGAGGCCATGTTTAAGACACACATGATTGTAGGATTTCTTTTTTTTTCCTAAGTGATCAGTGAAATAACAGGATCAGCCTGGATTTTCATCCAGAGTATGGGACTGAGGCTAGGTCTGATAAATAAATGTTAAGACTCCACAAGTCCAGCTTAACTAACATACTATTTACAAAATGATAGAATGACAAATACATGAATAAATAAACCAAAACATGAGAATCCCCAGAGCTAACCTGTCCAAGATGAGGAGACAATTCCAAAAGTAGCATGTCCTTTCAGGGCCTTGTCTGTAGCATCCACTGAAGGAACTCAGAGGTAAATCCAGGAGAAAATCCAGGAGAAACAAGGAGGTGGTTTTACTGATTACTTAACCAAAAGCTATGACAGATTTTTAATTAAAGGAGCCAGGTAACAATAAAAACAACTGTCTTCTCGAAAATTCTAACCAAACTCCTCTTCCAAAGGACAACCCAAAGTTAGCAATTTGGTCTGTAACTCTCTAGTCCTTTCTCTATACAGTGGCATAGATTTAAGTACACGACATGTAGCCATATCTATTTTGGACTTCGTTGGCTTTTTTAATGAGTTTACAATATATCTGTTATTCAGCAGCATTTCTTTCTCTTTCTAATAAAGTGGACATGATAGTTATATCTCATAATTTACCACATTTCTACCGATGGACGTTTAAATGTATTTAATTTTTTATCAAAGTGATACAAAGGAATTTTTTTAACATCTGTATTTGCATGTGCAAACATTTCTTCAACACAGAATCCTAGAAGTGGAATTACTGAATCAAAGATTCATTTTAAATGTAGACAGATACTGCTAAAAAGACATTATCAATTTACATTTCTACCAAAACTGTCTGATGGTACTTAGTTTCCCACATAATTGATAATGCTGGATATTATCAAGCTGTAAATATTTTCCAATCTACTGAGTAAAAAAATAACACTTGAATGTTTTTCTTTGCATTTCCCTCAGGAGAAGCAAGACTGACCATCTTTTTATGTTTGTGGGGACCATTTATATTTTTTGCTGTTAATGGCTTATTCATATTCTTTCCCCATTTTTCAATTAGGTTGTCCTCTTTTTTTGTACTTGTGGGTAGGACATTTTTATATTGTGGATACTATTTGTTAATTACATGTTTGACAAACATCTTCATCTCAGTCTATCATTTGTGTTTTATTTTTAACTTCTTAAATAATGTCTTTGATTGAGGAAAACTTTATATTTTTATGGGAAAAAGTGATATTTTTTTTCCTTTACAGATTCTATCTTTTGTGTGTTGCTTAAGAAGACTATCTTTCCTTCTAATAATCATGCAATTTTGTTTTTCGAGTTGAAGTTGTTTGATCACTTGGAATTATTATAGCATGAAGTAGATAGCTATATTTTTCCAAACTGCTCTAGCACCATTGATGATTCACTCTTCCTTCTTTGGTTAGAAATATAATTTATATTATAAGCTAAATTCCAATTTATTTATTAGTCTGGAGATTTTCTATTCAATCATTCTCTTTGTATTATAGGAGCTAACAGTATATTTACTTTAATTACTACAGCTTTATAGAATACTTTGATATTGGAGAAGTCAAGCTCCATCTCATTTCTCTTCATTTTTATCTTGTGTGTTTGAGAATCACTTTTCAAATTTCATAAAAATTTGAAGGTCATTGAATTTATTAATTTGGGACTAATGTGACAGCTTTATAATGTTAAACCTTCCTAACCAGAAATACAATTCCCATCTCCACTTACTGAGATCTTCTTCTATGCCCTCAAGTAAAGTTTTTTTTCTTTTTGGCCAAGTCAAGCAGCATGCAGGGTCTTAGTTCCCCAACCAGGGATTAAACTGGTGCTCCCTGCAGTGGAATTATGGAATCCTAACTACTGGATCACCAGGGAATTCCCTAAAGTGTTTTTGTATAGTTTTTACACACTTCTTGATAGATTTATTCCTGATACTTTATATTTTTGTTGCTTTTGCTATTATATTTCCTAGTTGCTGGCATGGAAATTCTACAAATACCTTATATCCAGCCATTTTATTAAACATTCATTTAGCTGATTCTCTTTGTTCATCTCTGGAGATTCTCATCACTATTACTTGGATGTTTTGATCTCAGGTTTAAGATATATTCAAATATCCTTAAATATCTGTAAGATTTGGCATCCAAGAGGGAACAAATATGTAAAGAATAGAGAATTCAATCAGACAATAAAGAGACTAGATGAACAGAATTATCAGCAACTTTAGTGGGAAGCTGTAGACTTAAATTAGAAGAATTGGGTCATCTGTAGTATTGAGCTCTTCTTTGGTATCTTTCGTCAGAGTTTCGTATTTTCTTCATACAGACCTTACTGAAATTTTGTGAGATTTATATTTAAAAATTTGGGGGTTGAAGTACTAATGTAAGTTGTAAAGTGTTTATAATTTCAAATTCCATTTGTTCATTGTTGGTATACCAGAAAGTGAGTAACTTTTGCCTATTAGCCTTGTATACTGCAATCCTCCTATAATTGCTTATTAGTTCCAGGAATTTTTTGGTATATTGTTTTGTATGTTCTACATAAAAGATCATGTCATCATCTCATTTTGGCTTCCATCCCAATCTGTTAACCTTTCATTTCCTTTTCTTGTTTCACTGCATTAGCTGGGGCTTCTAGTATGATCCTGAGTAACACGGTGGGAGAGGACATCTTTGACTTGATCCAACCTTAGAAGAAGAGCTTTGGGTTTCTTATTGTTAAGTATAATTTTGTTGTTGTTGCTGCTTAGTCATTAAGTCATGTCCAACTCTTTGTGACCCCATGGACTGTAGCCCACCAGGCTCGTCTGTCCATAGCATTTCCCAGGCAAGAACAGTGCAATGGGTTTCCATTTCCTTCTCCAGAGGACCTTCCTGACCCAAGAATTGAAACTGCATCTCCTGCTTGGCAAGTGGATTCTTTACCACTGAGCCACCTGGGAAACTCAAGTATGATGTTACCTTAGCTTTTTTCTGTAGATGTTCCTCATCAAGCTGAAGAAGTTCCCCTCTATTTCACTTTGCTGAGCTTTTTGTTTTAAAATCATGAATGGCGTTGGATTCTGTCAGCTTCTGTTGACAGAATATGCTTCTTCTGCATATACTGATATGATCATATAATTTTTCTTTTTTAGTCTGTTGATGGGTTGAAGCAATTTATTTTTGATTGTTGAACAAGCCATGCATACCACAGTACGTCCTACTTGATCTTGGTGTATAATTTGTTTTATACATTTTTGTTCTCGATATGCTAACAGTTTGAGGATTTCTGTATCTCTTTTCACGAGAGACACTGGTGTAGTTTTCTTTTCTGGTAATGCCTCTGTCTGGTTTGGGTATTAAGATAATGCTGGACTCACAGAATGGGTTAGAAAGTATTACTTCTTCTATCTTCTGGAAGAAACCGTAGAGAATCACTGGGTTTTCCTGGTGGCTCAGATGGTAAAAAATCTGCCTGCAATGCAGGAGATGCTGGTTCGATTCCTGGCTTGGAAAGATTCCTTGGAGAATGGAACGGCTATGCACTCCAGTATCCCTGCTTGGAAAATCCCATGAACAGAGGAGACTGGCAGGCAACAGTCTATTTAGGTAAGGTCTGCCTCATAGAATCAGTTAGAAAGTATTACTTCTACCTTTTGAAAGAAATTGTAGAGAATCATTATAATTTCTCCCTTAAATATTTGGTAGAATTCACAGGTGTACTTGTTGGGCTCTGATGCTTTCTCTTTTGAAAGGTTATTAGTTGTTTATCCCATTTCTTTAAATAGATATAGGCCTATTCAGATTGTCTATTTCTTCCTAAGTGAGTTTGGAAGGCTGTGTCTTTCAAGGAATTGATCCAATTCATCTTGGTTTTTAAGTTTATAGGCATAGTTATTCATAATATCCCTTTCTTATCCTTTTTAATTTCCATGGAATCTATAGTGATGTCCCCTCTTTCATCTCTGATATTAGTAATTTGTGTTTTCTTCCTTTTTTTGTTATCTTGGCTAGAGGCTTATTGATTACTCTGACTTTTTCAAAGAACCAGCTTTTGGTTTTATTGATTTTCTCTATTGATTTGTTCTTAATTTCACTGATTTCTGATCAAATTTTTGTTATTTCTTTTCTTCTACTTATATTTGATTTAATTTGCTTTTCTTTTTCTAGTTGTCTGAGGTAGAAGCTCATATTGTTACTTATATAAGATCTTCCTTCTTTCTAATATATGCATTAGCTGCTACAAATTTCCTTGTAAGCACTTTTTTCACTACAACCCACAAATTTTGATGAGCTATATTTTCATTTAAATTTATTTAGATTTAAAAATTTACCTTGATATTTATTCTCTGATTTATATGTTATTTAGAAGTGTGTTAATTTGAGTATTTTTTCATTTTCCAGCTATCTTTCTATCTGATTTCTAGTTCAATTCCATGTGATCTGAAAGCAGACATTGTATGATTTCTATTCTTTATACTTTTTAAAATGTACTTTCTGGCCCCAAATGAAGTATATCTTGGTGAAAGTACCATATGAGCTTGAGAAGAATGGATGATCTGCTACTGTTGGATTATGTAACCTGTAGATGTTAATTATATCCAGTTGACTGATGGTGCTGTTGAGTTCAACTATGTGTGCTATGCTTAGTCGCTCAGTCATGTCTGACTCAGTTACCCCATGAACTGTATCCTGCCAGGCTCCTATCTCCATGGGGATTCTCCAGGTGAGAATACTGGAGTGGATTGCCATGCCCTCCTCCAGGAGATCTTCCCAACCCAGAGACTGAACCCAAGTCTCCTGCACTGCAGGAGGATTCTTTACCATCTGAGCCACCAGGGAAGCCCAAGAATACTGGAGTAGGTAGCCTATCCCTTCTCCAGGGAATCTTCCTGACCCAGGAATTAAACTGGGGTCTCCTACATTGTAGGTGGATTCTTTACAAGCTGAACTACCTTACTGATTATCTACCTGCTGAGTCTATCCATTTCTGACAGAAGAGTGTTAAAATATCCAACTGGCTTCCTCTCTTCTCCTTGCATTCCTATCAGTTTTTGCTTCATGTACTTTGATTGTTATGTCTTTTTGGAGTTGTTGTTCAGTCCCTAAGTCGTGTCTCTTTATGACCCCAAGGATTGCAGCATGCCAGGATTCCTTGTCCTTCACTATCTCCTGGAGTTTGCTCAGACTCATGTCCATTGAGTAGGTGATTCCATCCAACCATCTCATTCTCTGTCACCCCCTTCTCCTCCTATCCACCAGAGCAAGACCCAGTTTTCCTCATGGCTGCTCCCTCCCATCAGGAAGCTTGCACAAGTTTCTTACCCTTATCCATCAGAAGACAGAAAGACGAAGCAAGAACTACAATCCCATGGCCTCCAGAATGAAAACCACAGTCACAGAAAACTAACCTTGAAAAATAGGAGTTCAGTATCATTATTCTGTCACCAGTTGGCTAACTAGTGATATGTGACCATATTTCAGTAATGGTTAAGTGTTCATATCTGCTATTGGCACATGGGTACTCTGCCCATGTGCAGAGAGGCAGGGGGTCAGATCCCATATAGAACTTCCATCCCTACAGCCACACTTTCCTTGAGCTCACTGAGAAATCACTGGAGTGACCAAGGAAAGTGACTGCTGCCTGACATCCATAGAATGGATCATTTGGGCCATCTTTTGCCCTTATGATTACTGAGAAAGTCCTAGTTTGTGAGGGTCTTTGGTGAGTATTCATGAATACAAACATTGTGGGTCAAAGGCAGGATAATGGGAGTGGCTCTTCAGGTGCAGGTGATAAGAAGGTGCATTGTTTGTAGAGAATTTTAAAATAATAATAAAGCTAACTATAAATTAGCCTTCTTTTTATTAGTATCATGTGATGGGCATTCTAAACAATATCAGTGATGCAATACTCCTCTTCAAAAAATCTTTTGTTGATTTACATTCTAAAAATCGCTTTGCCTGTGGTGGACTGTTCCTAAAACCCACCCTTGGTATGTCAAAAGTTTCCATCCACTTACCCTGTCTCTAGACGTCTTATTGTCAGTCCTCCGGTGTTATTCTTTTCTAATCTGTCCATCCAAACTACCATTAGCTACTGACTATGAATCAATCTAGATTCATAACATAGGACATCTCTCTTTCCAGGAAATGTGAACAAAAACGTACCACTTATAATTCTGCCCACAGTGAGAATTTCTCTTCATCATTGTCTTATTAATAAGGACACAATTGAGATTAAAGAGTACAGCAGTCTGTATATGGTGCATAATCATTCATAAATCAGGTTACATGTTTTCTTTCCTTATTTACCTGGTCAAGGGTGCTTCTCTCACAATATAGGTAGAATTTGGTAGGTTGAAGGATACGTGACTATGCATCAAGGTTGGGAACACTGAGAGTGTGCACCACTTCCTCACATAGCTAACTGGTCCCAGCAGGCCTGCTTGAGCTCAGTCTGATATGTTCCACTTACCTTTAATGAAGAAGTATTAATGGACACACTCAACTTTATGGCTTTCTAGATAACATAACACCAGGTATTTTTCAAGTTTGCGATTTGAATTAATCCCCAGGATAATGTATTGCTTTTGATTTGCTATTCTACATTCTTGAAATTGTTTGCAACATTTGTTCATATTGTTCTTTACTATTCTTTTAATGCCTCTACAATCTATAGCGATGACCTCTCCTTCACTCCTGATGACCATGATTTGTATTTCCTCTTTATTCTCATTGTCTTACTGTATTTTTTAATCAATTGTATTAATCATTTCAAAGAACCAATTCTTTTACTTCTTTCTGTTGTCTATCCATTTTCTATATCATTGATTTTCATTCTTATGTTAGTTTAATTTTTCTAAATTTTGTTTCAGTCTCCCCTTCTTTTTCTGTCATCTTAAGGTGAAAGTATGGATGACTGATTTCAAGGCTTCCTCCTTTTCTAATATAAACATTTAAAAGCATAAACTTCCCTCTATGCACTGCTTTAGCAGTATCCTTTTAAGAAATATCTTCATTATTCAGCTTAAAATATTCTCTAATTTACATTGTAAATTTTTTCTTTAATCCATAACTTACTCAGAAGGGCCTTGTTTAATTTCCAAGTATTTGAGGACATTTTTGGATTATTGATTTTAACCATTTTTAGAAAAAGTATTCTGAATCATTTTGAAGCCTCTGAAACTTACGAGGCTTGTTTAATCCAAAGGGCACAGACCAAATCTAGTCTTTTTACACTAGGATGTGGTATAGAGTAGGCACTCCATAAACATTTGAATAAATAAATGAATGAAGAGTTGCTACAGCCACATAGATAAAGTGAGACACAAATTACAGAGGTCAAAAGAGAGTAGTGAAATCGTGATGGTGACAGCATCATATAACTTTTCTACAGTTGAGAGTGCAAAGTCCTTGTTCTGTAACAGCTGGATCTTGAGAAAGTACAGAAAAGATTTAAGAAGTCATGTAGTCAAAGGATGAAAACTAAAGATAAAGCCTAAGAAACAGCAAATGTTGGAGATAGAAATAAACCAAAAAAAGGGGGCCAGTATCCAAAGTGAAACTTTGCCTCTCTAGGTAGCCAAGATTTGACTAGTTTATTAGCTGTCATTTGTGAACTACTGGTGATTTAATTAGGCCTTATCTGCATTATATATGTTGTAGTAATTGACATATGAGCAAAGATAACTTTGTGCGTGCTTAGTTGCTCAGTCATGTCTGACTCTTTGTGACCTCATGGACAGTAGCAAACCAGGTTCCTTTGTCCATGGGGTTCTACAGGCATAAATGCTGGAGTGGGCAGCCATCGCCTTCTCCAGGGGATCTTCCCAACCCTGGGATCAAACTCAGTTCTCTTGGACTGCAGGCAGATTCTTTACCATCTGAGTCACCAGGGAAGCCCAAAGATAACTTTTAGTAAGCCTATAAGTAGGTTATTTTATATATAAACTAATGCCTATTATTTTCAATGCCCTGCATCAAGTATCCCATATTATACAGCCATCAGCAAGCTGCCCTGGAAGATGCTAAAGATAATTTAGTCTACCAGGCTCCTATTCAAGCAGAATAATTATGCCTCAACTGTGGCATCCCCTGATTTAATGACTTAGGGTGGTCAGTCTTACAAATGTTAAAGAAACAGTCTCTCATATGGGAATGCCAGCTGGCCTTGCTGCTGCATAGAATTTCTTTACCCAGAAGGCTTTAAACAAGAAAGAAAAAAAAGCATTTCATTATTAATGCCTTTCCCCAAAAAATTGCTTTCTAAAAGCACAAATTTCCATAGGACACTATTTAAAGTGGTTATGTAACTTTTTTCCTATATGGTTACAACATAATTCAGCAAGTCCCATATTGACAGTTGTTCAAGTTAATATCAACATTTTGCTATTGTAATAAATATTACAGTGAACACCTCTCTATATCCATTATTACACTGTTACAAATAAATTTAAGTGAAATTTTATTTTTGTAGCCCCAGTATCTGGTAGAAACCAGAGTAGAGTAAATATCATGAACTGACACTGTTAAAAGAAAAAACTTTTTAGCTTCATAGACTTTCTAAGTTCTTATTTAAATTTCCTTAAGAATAAATATGGGCTTTCCTGGTGGCTCAGATGGTAAAGAATCTGCCTGCAGTGTGGGAGACCCAGGTTCAATCCCTGGGTTAGGAAGATCCCCTGGAGAAGGGAATACCCACTCCACTATTCTTCCCTGGAGAATTCCTTAGACAGAGGAAGCCTGGAAGTCTACAGTCCATGGAGTTTCAAAGAGTTGGACACAATTGAGAGACTTTGACAAGAATAAAAATGCAACTTAACTTTTTAAAAAATAAACAAACAAAACAGGTCTAGACCTAGGGTTGGAGCAGCTAGAAGCTTCTGGGGTAACTACTTACTTGTATCTGAGACTCCCCTCCCCATGGTTTGGGAGACAATAACCTGAGACACATAAGACTTGCAAGTACCTACAAGTCTAACTTTCTTTTTCACCTGAAAGAATGGATAATACAGAATTAGGTAATAAACACCTGTTTCCTCTATTTGGCTTTCCTTGGATTAAGATACTTACCGTATTTTCTAATTGTTCTTCTCCCATTCAAGAGATGCCTCCCCTTGTGAGGCAGAGCAGGAAAGAGTCCTTTTTTATCTTTACTACTGAGGCTTGGTGATCCAGTGTGCTTGCTGCAACTGGAGATTACTTTTGCTATGAGCTCTTCATGTTGGTTAATTTCACCAACATGAAGATTCATCAGAGAACAAAGATTCTGAGGAGGTATTCAGATTGTTCTGGCATTCCTCATGTGTCACTATGGGGGACTCTCAGACCAAATGTTTTATTACACATACACAACATTTTAAGGTTTGTTGTTCAGTTGCTCAGTGGTGTCCAACTTTTTGTGACCCCATGGACTGCAGAAAGCCAGGCTTCCCTGTCTTTCACCATCTCCTATAGCTTGTTCAAACTGATGTCCATTGCGTCAGTGATACCATCCAACCATCTCATCCTCTGTCGAACACTTCTCCTCCTGCCCTCAATCTTTCTCAGCATAAGGGTCTTCTCCAATGAGTCAGATCTTCACATCAGGTTCAACTTCAGCATCAGTCCTTCCAATGAATATTCAGGGTTGATTTCCTTTAGGATTGACTGGTTTGATCACCTTGCATTCCAAGGGATTCTCAAGAGTCTCCTGCAACACCACAGTTCAAAAGCATCAATTCTTCAGTGCTCAGCCTTCTTTATGGTCCAACTCTCACATCCATACATGGCTACTGGAAAAACCATAGTTTTGACTACACAAACCTTTGTCAGCAAAGTAATGTCTCTGCTTTTTAAGGTTAAGTGCATATTAAAACAGTTTATGAGAATATGCATGTGTGTGGGCATGCATGCTAAGTTGTTTCACTTAGTGCCAACTTGTGTCTGACATTTTGTGACCCAGTGAGCTGTAGTCCACCAGATTCATCTGTCCATGGGGTTCTTCAGGCAAAAATACTGCAACTGGTTGCCATGCCCTCCTCCAGGGGATCTTCCTAACCTAGGGGTCAAACTCCCATCTTTTATGTCTCCTGCATTGGCAGGCAGGTTCTTTACCACTAGTGCCAACTGGGGACTCTGTTGTTTGTATTCCCCTAATATCAGATTGTAAAATATTAAATACAGAGGGGTTATGCTGTTAGAATGATTACTGTGGCTTTTTGTAGTGTGGTTGTTCAGGGAAGTGGAAAGATAAGAAAATATATTTTAGCTTAACTAAGCATTCAAATGAACAATATTTTCATCTAATTTACATATTCAAACTAATGTTAATGTATAAAATATTTTTATATACTTTATTATCTGCTATCAAATTTCAATTTTCCCTGAAAATTCAGATTTTTCAAGAAAAAGTTAATTTCAGATGACATAATGGAAGGATTCATAACAGTTTCTTGCCCAAGGTTATATACAGTCAATTAATATCCCTAGGTCTTGGATTCCTCATCAATAAATATTGGACCAGGCAGTTTCTAAATAACCTTCTCACCCCAAATTCCATGATTCTACATATTTGGAATGAAATCATTCATTCTCTACAGGTCATATATCTCTCTGAGGAATGCAAGGAGTTAACAACAACAAGAATAAAAAAACTCAAGGTATAAATATGAATTGCTTTGTGAATTGCCAATAATCCATTTACTTGCAAATATTCCACAAATTAGTTTTTTTTTTTTTCACAAATTAGTTTTTTGGTGTAGTTATTTCTATAAGAGCTTCAATGTAAGAGGGAATCTCTGTCTGTATGTATGTATCTGTATGTATTTAGCGTGGCAGAGTTGGGAGGAAGCTTCCATAAATTTTCCTCAACAATGAAAAAAGTAAGGATAACAAGTTTGAAAGGTTGGAGAAACTTGGACTTTGAATTACAGATAGAGAAACTGCAATTTAGTCAAGTATGAGGTTACGTCTAGTGTTGTCTGCTTATTTTCTTTTGCTGCTTTAATGTAATACAGTTGTATTTAGTGCTGAATTAATGAAACTGCTCATTCATTGATTGCCTTCCTCTCCATGATGCAAATGAATTGTGAACATTACATCTAGTTTTGACCCAGCCTGACAATTTTAGACTCAGAAAAAAGGTAACACGATCCAGTAAAAGAACAACAGATGAAACCAGGGAGTTCTGAATGACAGGCTTGTTTCTGTGACTTTGAACAAGTGGATTAACCTTCTAGGTTTCAACTTTTTCTTTCATAAAATGAAAATATTGAATTGCACTCCAGGGTTCTTGCCTGGAGAATCCCAAGGACGGCGGAGCCTGGTGGGCTGCCGTCTATGGGGTCGCACAGAGTTGGACATGACTGAAGCGACTTAGCAGCAGCAGCAGCTTCCTCTTTAAATATTCTATAGTTCTATGGTTCTATGAAAGATCTGGCCAACAGTTCTCCTCACTGCCTATTAAGATTCGAATTCACCCCTGATTCTAACAGGATTGATTTACAATTGAAATTTCTTGCTTTCACCTTAATATGACAATAATAACAAAAGCATCATTCCCTATCTTTTCTTTTCTGGTTTTCAAATGTCCCATTCTCTAAGCACGAGTGAAATCCCAAATTGTGAAGTCTCATAAATAGAAAGGATGGAAAATTAGAAAAAGAAAAGCTCAAAAGAGATTTTTTTTTTAAACCACTCCAGAGATTACTCTAGAGCCTGCATCTTATGCCCATGCTTTGAACTTTTGTTGTGTTCTTACCATGAAGCCAGTGAGTTGCCACACACTGAACCAGATTTATTCAGTTTTGTATTCTGTCATATTGCTGTCCTGGGGATACATCATCTATGCATCAACTGTAGCTGTGTGATGACAGCTAAGGAAGGAATACCCAAGCAAAATCTTCAGGATGAGTGAAGATTTCTAATTCTTCTGAATTTGATTCCATGCAAATACAATCGTTTACCTCATGCTAATCTGACATGAGTGTCAATTTAAAGTCCTTAATACAAAGTTTATGAATTAAAGAAAGATTTTCACACCCATGGATAAGGAAGGGGAATAAGCATATTAATAAAGATTCTTTACTACAGGTGGCATTAATCTAACTCAAAAAAATGTAAGCAAATTAAGGGAATTTCTTAACTCTCATAAATAGATTAGGAGATTTATCTGACCTCAGGTACACCCAGTTCAAGGATCATAAATGACAATATCAGGCCCTTACACTCTAATTCTTCAACAGTCCTCTCCCCCAACAGAATGACAGCTGGAAGCTGAAGACTCCAGTTCTATATAAGCTTAATAACCCCAAAAGAGAGGAAATATATTTTGTTTTGTTTTCCCAAATAACTCCAGGAAAAAGTCCCAAGAAAGAATGATTTACTGATCTGAGTTGATCATGTACAGTTCCTGTACCAATTAAGGCAGTTTATGGGATGGGTTATCTGATTTACTGGGATAACCTAGGTGATGCTGCCTCTTCTGGGAAGCCTATAGTCGGGCCTATGACACTCATATGGAATGGGTTGCTCTTAGGAAAGAAGGGTTTTGTATTCTGAAAAAGTGGGGCCTCCTTTATTAGGATTCTGAAATGGTTTTTAGAAAGAGAAAGATGATTGTGAGCTGTGCAGATGTCCTACAAGATGCCTATGGCTCAAATCTTTCCCACAGAGCATGAGAAAATTACATGCAGAAAAAAAGATATGCACAAAAAAAGCTAATTTAAGTTTTATAACTCAATTCAATAATGCCACAAAGGGAGGAAGTATAGATCTTGGAGTCCAAAATACCTGTGTTCTAATTCTAACTCCAACAAGTTTACTAGCTGCATGGCTTGGACAGACTCTTTCACCATTCTGCTCAACTTCCTTTTCCTTCTGTGAAATTGTGATAATAATGCAGACTGCATAGCACAATGTACACAGAGTGATGAAGTACTACTACTTCTGAGGCACTTAAACATTAATGAGTATTTACGAGTGCTTCCTCTGTAATAGGCAAATGTCCAAAAGGATGCACAGCCGCAGAAAGGAAAAGGTGAAGAAGCAAAGAATCTACTTGGCCTGGTGGACATTACCATTATATAATAGCACTATACAATGACAAAAGCTAACAGGTACCAGTTGTTGTGTATAATGTGATGGGAAATTTTCTTAATGCTTCACATATATATTCATATACATTAGCTGAGTACTATTATTGTCCACTTTAGAGGCACAGAGAGTTTATGTAACATGTCCGAGGTCACACAACTAGTAAGTTGTAGAAGCAGGACTTGAGCCTAGACAGACTGGCTCCAGAGCTTAAACACTACTCTGTACTGCCCTTAGGCCAACTGTATCAGAGAATATCCTGCCACATGTGTTCCTAAAGCAGAGAGGTGTCTGTGGACATACCACCACAGGGAGAATACAGTATGGTTTCAAACCTTCACACTTGCTAGAATCCCCCTGGTTTACTCCACATGCCCCCTTTCCTGAGGTTACCTCACCAGAATTAATGGATTGTTATTCTTCTTGATCGGTTGTAAACTGTGAGATAGTTTGCCTACCACGCTTAGTTTAAGATTTGGAAGGTTTACTTGCAAAAGCTCTTAGAAGCACCCATGGATAAACAAGAGTGAAAAATTAAACCAAGGATAGACATTTTTGTTTGCACTTTTTTCAAAATGATCCAAACAACTGGATTCAAAAAATTTCCCTGGCACCACAGGCAAATGCTTCTTCTTCAGGCATGAAATGGGCTGTTGAAGATGCAGGCACATTGCTGTAGTAACTGAGGAAACTTATAAACAATGTATAACTTCATATTTCTGCCACCTTTACTTTAAAAGAGTCCTAAAGACCAAGACTCTGATAAATGGTAGTGAAGCCTGATGACTTCTAAGAGAATTAAACAGGATACATGTGGCAGAAGCCAGTGGTTGGTTAGCCCATCTCCTGTTCTCAAATCTACCTTACTTGGCATGTTGCATTATAGAGACTAGAAAAGCCATATATTTGCTTTCCTGCTCTCCTGAAGCTAGGGTCCGCCACTGAGGCAGTTTCAGCCCCAGTGAGGTGTAAGTAAGAGTCTCCAGGAGTTCTGGCAAATCCTTGCTTTCCTGATATAAAGGAGAAATGACACTGTCACACTCTTTCTGTTTTGGATATAGACTCATATCTAGAGCTATGGCAACCACCTTGCAAAGCACAAGAGAATGGCCAACAAAATTGGAGAAATGCTGGCTTTGTATTTTTCACACTGTTACCAGTCACCAACAGCTGTTTACCTCCAGAATGCTTGTTATATGAGTAAAATGGTTTGTCACTTTGGTTAGGTTTTCTCTTGATGCTGAAAGCATTCCTACTGATATAATGGGATTGCAGATATATTAGCCCATCTATTTGTCACCTTTTAATTCTACACCAATTTGTCTATCTCTCAAAAATCCCCAGAAGTTGGGTTAAAGAAGCATTACTTAATCAAGTCACTGATACAACTTATAGGGCACAAAATAATCAAAACAAATCCTCTTTCTGGTTTATCCCCTAATCATACTATTTTAATGTAACTCCAATATTACATCATTAATAGTATAAGGAAGGGTGCATTAATAGTATAATAGTACAACTAATAGTATAAGGTCTAGCACACTATTAACCAAACTTACTGTTAGTCCAATAAAAACCATCCTTTATTTAGGCTCAAGTTCAACTTTATAGAGTTCATAGTTGAGAGAAATGATGGTAGTTATTTGTTCGACATCACCCTTCTGCAGTTCTCAGATAAGGCCTACCAAACATGCCCTAAAGGTCATCCATCTGGCCCTCCCTGTAACGTGCACCAGGAAATCTAACTCACTCTCTTTGGACACTCTCCTCTCTTCCCTGATACCTAGAGAAGAGGAGAGCAACTCATAGAGGAAAATGATCCTCATTAGTTAATACCACTGAGTACATAATAGGCATTCAACTTTATATTAATTAAGTGAATAAATTTAAAAACATTATCTACTAGACTGTAGGGACTTTCAGAGAGGCTTTCTGGGGCATATGGTCTGTCTTAGTTTGGGCAGATATAACAAAATACCATAAACTGGGGAGCTTAGAAACAATAGAAATTTATTTTTTCCAATTCTGGAAATGAGGAAGTCCAAGACGATGGCACTGGCAGATCTGGTGTCTGGTGCAAGTCCGCCTCCTCACTGATGGCTGTCTTCTCATGGCAGATAGGACAAGTGATCTTTCTGGGGCCTCTTTTTAAGGGCACTGATCCTGTTCATGCAGGCTCTGCCTATGACCTGATCACCTCCCAAAGGTACCTGCTGATACCATGACATTGAGGGTTGAGATTTCAATATATGAATTTTGCCATGCATGCTCAGTTGTATCTGACTCTGTGACCTCATGGACTGTAGCCTACCAGGCTTCTCTGTCCATGGAATTCTCCAGGCAAGAATACTGAAGTGGGTTGCCATTTCCTACTCCAGGAGATCTTCCTGACCCAGGGACTGAACCTGAGTCTCCTGCATTGCAGGCAGATACTTTACCACTGAGCCAGCGGGGAAGCCCATAATGTGAATTTTGAGGGGACACAAACATTCAGTCCAAGTATAGTCTAAACAGTCTTAAACACCGCTGTAAGATTTAGCCAAGTGGAGAGGCGATAGGGAGAGCAAGCCAGAAAAAATCAACAATACAAAATGAAGTGTTTTACATGAATACAAGAGTGGTGTATGGGAGAGAATTGGAAATAATTTCATACTGTGGAAGTGAAGTGTGAAGCAGAGAAGTTGGCAGGAATCTAATCAGGATGGCTCTTGGAAAATTGAAAAAATTTTAAGAAGGAAATTGGCATTGCTCTACATTTCAGAAAAATCATTTTGGGGACAGTTAGCGGAGTGAATTCAAGACAAGAAACTGGATTCAAGAAAAAGAGGATCATGGGTTCCTGGAGAAACAAGAGGCCATGAGGTTTAAACTAGTTCATCCATTCTGAAATGTATTAAGTATAAATTTCAACATTTTAAAGTACTCTACCATGCTGAATTCAACTCAACTATGTGCTGACTTATATACTGCTGTTGCTAAGTCGCTTCAGTCATGTCTAACTCTGTGCGACCCCATAGATGGCGGCCCACCAGGCTCCCCCATCCCTGGGATTCTCCAGGCAAGAACACTGGAGTGGGTTGCCATTTCCTTCTCCAATGCATGAAAGTAAAAAGTGAAAGTGAAGTTGTTCAGTAAGTGTCTGACTCTTAGTGACCCCATGGACTGCAGCCTACCAAGCTCCTCTGTCCATGGCAAGAGTACTGGGGTGGGGTGCCATTGTCTTGTCCTGAGTTACATACTAGCCAGGAAGTATCACCATTCTCTCACTGAAAGGGAGGTGGCAACACAGGACCAGGGAGCAGACTGACTACAAGAAAGGGAAGAATCTACCCCTGTAAGTAGGCCACTTGGCAGGTGCTCTGAAGGAAGGCCACCTGGCACTTTCCCAACTGCTCATCCCTTACCACTCTTACCATTCTGAGGCCGAGAAGATAAGAACTTTAACCAAGGTCACACAGTGACCAGTCAGGAATAGTCCTAGTGGCTCCTAAATTTCAGATGACAAAACCTGCTGCATAAAATAATTCAACTAAAATCTAAAATAAAACGGTCACTTGCTCGCAAAAAGAAAACAAGCACAGTATTTCAGCAAAACGCCATGAACCTGGATGAAACCGTAATTCAGGAAGTTGTAAAAATATGGCTGCACAACCCTGTTGGGTTGTCACGCCTATCACATGACTGTGAAACTTGCGCTCCGCCCTGGGGCTCTGCCTTGCTTGGTTTGTGTGAGGCTGTGTGTGAGTGAAACTAGAGTGGGAGGTCAGCTACACAAGATGGTCTATTTAACAGCTGATCTGCTGGGACCAGTGCCTAAGAAGTTAATTTCTAGCTTTGAGATGGTTTCTGGTAATTGTAGGTAATTTAAAATATAATTGCAATTTAGTTGGGGAAAAAAAAAATTCTGTTTGCAGTGTTTATGCTCATCACTCTAATTTAAGGTCTAGAATGTTGGATGAACTACACTTCAATACACGCCCATTTTGCATCTTCCTGATTTTTACCACCAGTGATTATAAAAACAGCCTCAGCAAACCTCAGTCTGTGTTTCAAGACAGATGCTGCAAAGCTCAGCTATAAAGTTTCACATTGCTGGAAGGTTAACTGCTGCGCATGTTAATGATTATCAAATAGATGAAGAAAACCACAAGGCTCCAAAATGCAAAAGCCCCTCAAAAAAATCCAGCTTGCCCATGTTTATAATAAGGCCACTTTATTTTATTTTTTTTCAAGAAGGATGACTATGGTTGAGTTCAGTGTGGTCTGCATGCAGGCTTAATGGAGGAGTAATTATACAAGTCTGCTTGTGAGGGGGCCAATGGAGCTTTCCTCTGGGTTGTGTGTTACAAAGTTCTCTGCACTGAGCCAGAGCATCCAGAGCTTTGCAAGGTTCAGAGATTTCTTACCACAGTGAGCTCGAGTGTCTTGAATGTACTGGTTTATTTTAAGTGAGGAAGAAACTTTAGGATATATTGTGTGTAGATTTATAGAAAAAAAAATGGTCTCAATTATCTAAAATGTGGAAAGGTCAGTTACTCAATAGCAGATACTCTGACCTCTCTGAAGGAGATCAGCCCTGGGATTTCTTTGGAAGGAATGATGCTAAAGCTGAAACTCCAGTACTTTGGCCACCTCATGTGAAGAGTTGACTCATTGGAAAAGACTCTGATGCTGGGAGGGGTTGGGGGCAGGAGGAGAAGGGGATGACAGAGGCTGAGATGGCTGGATGGCACCCCTGACTCGATGGACTTGAGTCTGAGTGAACTCCAGGAGTTGGTGATGGACAGGGAGGCCTGGTGTGCTGCGATCCACAGGGTTGCAAAGAGTCGGACACAACCAAGCAACTGAACTGAACTGAACTGGGAATTACTAAGATTCCAAAGCACTGCCATGAACAAATCCAGCCATCATTACTTACCGAGGACACATGCAGCCAAATGATTGAGAAATTAGCTTGAAATGAGCACTTGATCTAACAACTTCGCATACAGTCTCCCCTCCACCAGCTTGTAAGACTCTCTAGAAAGAAGGTCAGGGTGGAAGCAGCGCTCCACTGCCGTGGCAACTCCACTGCATCAACACTGGCAGGAGAGGCACACTCTGAGTCTGAGAACCGAGGGCCAGGGGTCAAACTCTGCAGTGCTGGTACTCAGAGCTTGCTTTCAAAGACAGACCCCCGCTAAGGGTAATCACCAAACAATTCTACAACAGGCAGTGAAGACTGTGTGCCTGAAAAGCTTTCACATAAAGCTGAGAAGCTTAGTAACAGGGAAAACAAAATGTGTTCTCCAGTGGCAGAACCAAATTGATCTGGTTTTGCTGATAACGACTCCACAAGAAAACAAACATTTTAAAAGAACTGATAATTTTAAAATTCAAATATTACAAAAGTTAAAATTTCTCTCCAGCCTCAAACCCTGGTCCCCCTTCCCCGGTCTCCTCTCAAAGTAGGCCCTGCTATCAGTTTTTTGTGTGCTATTGTCTATTCATATCTAAGCACATACAAGTATGCCACATACACACAGCGGTGGCTCCCAAATTCCCATACTTTAGACGGGGCTAAGTGGCTATAACCCA
The DNA here is from genome assembly GCF_042477335.2 of Ovis canadensis. Lineage (NCBI taxonomy): Eukaryota > Metazoa > Chordata > Mammalia > Artiodactyla > Bovidae > Ovis > Ovis canadensis. The sequence continues at coordinate 76,975,366 of NC_091251.1, forward strand.
ACTGGATGTTGGTAAACTGCCTAAAGCTACATTTGCCTGGTAATTTACATAAGCAAAAATATATGAATTTGAGTATCAAAAGAAGTACACCAATCAATTATAAACCACTAAAAAATGGGAATGCACAAGTCCATATCAATAATAAATGGACAGTAAATAAAAATTAAATGAGGGGAAAAGGGAATCCTCAGCTATAATGAAATTCAATGGCTTACTGGTGGGTGGGGAAGTAGTATTAGACCTGGAGGACCATTCTTTTGCAACCATGATAATGAAGATTAGATCAGACAAGATTCATCAATGGATGCTACACCTACAGAAAGTTTTGATGAGGATCAGAATGTTTGCATCATCTTAAAGTGTCTCCTCATGGACTGTTCTTACTAGATGCAAGCATGAGGAGAGAAACACTAATTATATAATGAAGAATTTGGAAAACACCTTGAGCAAGTCATTGAAATTAACATTACCAATGTGAAGAGACATGGTACTCTGAGAAGGACACAGTATCACCTATGTGGTACTCTGGCCTAGAATGTATCACTTCAATCTAATCACAAGGAAATGTCAGACAGACCTAAAATGAGGATTATTCTATTTTTAAAAAGGCCAGGGTTCAGGAATTCCCTGGCAGTCCAGTGGTTAGGATTCCGAGTTTCTATTGCAGGATCCCACAAACTGCAGAGCACAGCCAGAGGGGGAAAAAAAAAGGACAGGGGAGGAGGTGTAGTGAGGGCTATATTCTTCAAAAGTGCAAATGTAAAAGACAGAAAGACTGTTGAAATGTTACAGATTCAGTTCAGTTCAGTCACTCAGTTGTGTCCGACTCTTTGCAACCCCATGAACCGCAGCACGCCAGGCCTCCCTGTTCATCACCAACTCCCGGAGTTTACCCAAACTCATGTCCATCGAGTCGGTGATGCCATCCAGCCATCTCATCCTCTGTCGTCCCCTTCTCCTCCTGCCCCCAATCCCTCCCAGCATCAGGGTCTTTTCCAATGAGTCAACTCTTTGCATGAGGTGGCCAAAGTATTGGAGTTTCAGCCTCAGCATCAGTCCTTCCAATGAACACCCAGGACTGATCTCCTTTAGAATGGACTGGTTGAATCTCCTTGTAGTCCAAGGGACTCTCAAGAGTCTTCTCCAACACCACAGTTCAAAAGCATCAATTCTTCAGTCCTCAGCTTTCTTTATAGTCCAACTCTCACATCCATACATGACCACTGGAAAAACCATAGCCTTGACTAGATGGACCTTTGTTGGCAAAGTAATATCTCTGCTTTTTAATATGTTGTCTAGGTTGGTCATAGCTTTCCTTCCAAGGAGTAAGCGTCTTTTAATTTCATGGCTGCAGTCACCATCTGCAGTGATTTTGGAGCCCGGAAAAATAAAGTCAGCCACTGTTTCCACTCTTTTCCCATCTATCTGCCATGAAGTGATGGGACCAGATGCCATGATCTTCGTTTTCTGAATGTTGAGCTTCAAGCCAACTTTTTCACTCTCCTCTTTCATTTTCATCAAGAGGCTCTTTAGTTCTTCTTCACTTTCTGCCATAAGGGTGGTGTCATCTGCATATCTGAGGTTATTGATATTTCTCCTGGCAATCTTGATTCCAGCTTGTGCTTCCTCCAGCCCAACGCTTCTCATGATGTACCCTGCATATAAGTTAAATAAGCAGGGTGACAATATACAGCCTTGACATACTCCTTTTCCTATTTGGAACCAGTCTGTTGTTCCATACCCAGTTCTAACTGTTGCTTCCTGACCTGCATATAGGTTTCTCAAGAGGCAGGTCAGGTGGTCTGGTATTCCCATCTCTTTCAGAATTTTCCACAGTGTATTGTGATCCACACAGTCAAAGGCTTTGGCATAGTCAATAAAGCAGAAATAGATGTTTTTCTGGAACTCTCTTGCTTTTTCCATGATCCAGCATATGTTGACAATTTGATCTCTGGTTCCTCTGCCTTTTCTAAAACTAGCTTGAACATCAGGAAGTTCATGGTTCACGTATTGCTGAAGCCTGGCTTGGAGAATTTTAAGCATTACTTTACTAGCGTGTGAGATGAGTGCAATTGTGCGGTAGTTTGAGCATTCTTTGTTACAGATTAAGTAAAACTAAAGAGACATGACAGCCAAATGCACTATCAGACCCTAGACTTGAAGAAGAAAAGGTATCATAGGTTATTAGATCACCTGACATAATGGGAATACAAGCGATAGAGCAGAGAAAAAGTCAGTTGTAGGACTGCTATTTATGCTTCTATAAGACAACAACCCTACCAGCTCCACCCTTACCTGGGAGCCCTGAGTCCCATGCCCTTCAGGAGCACTTAAGTATTTATCCTCTAAGCTCCTTCTTTGCCCAGGTAAGTAGAGGATGGGAAAACTCTGATGCCAGGTAGGTTGCTTCTGCAGCAGGAACAATAAGCTTCAGGATCTGGAAATTTAGACTACGTCAGTGATACAGACTCAAAAGTGAGAAACTACATCACAAATTTCTTTCTGGTCCTCTCTGACCAGCTTGTGCTAATCTCACTGAAACCTTCCTCTTACCCTCCTTTTTCCTAAGTCCATTTAAAAGCCAAACAAACTCTGAAAGTGAAAGTCACTCAGTTGTGTCCAACTCTTTGCAACCCCATGGACTGTACAGTCCATGGAATTCCCCAGGCCAGAATACTGGAGTGGGTAGCCTTTCCCTTTTCCAGGGGATCTTCCCAACCCAGGGATCAAACCCAGGTCTCCCACAGTGCAGGCAGATTCTTTACCAGCTGATTCCCAAGGGAAGCCCAAGAATACTGGAGTGGGTAGTCTATCCCTTCTTCAGTGAATCTTCCTGATCCAGGAATCTAACCAGGGTCTCCTGCATTGCAGGTGGATTCTTTACCAACTGAGCTATCAGGGAAGCCCTAGGGAAAAAAATAAGGCATGACAAATGTAGGTAGCTAAGAACTGTTTGGTGAATAAATAAAAATGAATGAGTGAATGAATGAACAAATAAACAGTGAAGGTATTTCAATAATGCTCTGATAATGAGGACTAGTAGTATGATTCGTGGAGGAATAACAAAAAGAAAACGTGTTTTTCTAACTTTAGGTCTTGTTAGCTGAGCTTAGGTAGTGTAGTCATTTCCTTATATCTGCTTTTAAATGTAAGTACACCTGTATTTGAACCAATATTAAGCCTAGGAATATATTCCAGGGTAAAAAGGAGAAAAATATCCTTTAAAGGAGACATGGAAACACAAAGGACTCTGCTGGCCCTTCTATCAGGAGGATGATAATGGAAAATTAAACTTATAAGAAAACTAGAAGAATTTTACACTCAAATGAAATATTGAGATAAATGAGATTTGGGCTTTAAGTAAAATGTCATAGATTAAAAAAGGCAAGAAGTGGATTCAACGCAGCAGACACGTTCTGAAGATAGACCATCCATTTTTGTTACCTGGATCCTCGGATTCTATCATAATGATTCCTGTCCTTTCCAAGCCAGGTGCCTAAGTTTTCTCTTCTATTCTAAGAACTATTATATATCCTTCCAGTAAACTCTCCCTCTGCTTAAGCTATTCCAAGTTCATATCTGCTGCTTATGAAAGAAGAACCATGACAAGACACATTTCCCAGCTCACTGGATGAAGTAAACAATTATTATTCCCAAATATGGGCTTAGTAGGGCATCCCTGGTAGTTCAGCTGGTAAAGAATCCACCTGCAATGCAGGAGACCTGGGTTCAATCCCTGGAGGAGGGCATGGCAACCCACTCCAGTAATTCTTGCCTGGAGAATCCCCATGGACAGAGGAGTCTGGCAGGATATAGTCCATCGGGTCTCAAAGAGTCGGACATGATTAAGTGACTAAGCACAACACAGCACAACATGGGCTTAGTAATATGGTTTCCAGGTGGCGCAATAGTAAAGAAGCTGCCTGCCAAGGCAGGAGATGCAAGAGACATAGCTTTGATCCTTGGGTCAGGAAGATCCCCTGGAGTAGGAAATGGCAACCTACTCCAGTATTCTTGCCTAGAAAATTCCATGGACAGAGGTGACTGGCAGGCTACAATCCATGGGGTCACGAAGAGTTGGACAGAACTGAGCACAGCACACCACATACATACGCTAAGAAGGTTAGAGGAAGTTTGTGGATTTTTTTCTCCTTTTGTTTCCATACGTCTGGCTGAGCTCACCAAATATATGTAAGGGCAAGAACTTGAGTCGAAATGAAAACATTTAGTTCTTTGCCTACTCCATAAGAACCCTTTATTACTGTATCTAAAAGTACTTATTGTTCAATAGACATTAGACAGAGTTACATGTTTTTATGTTAAAAAAAACCCACTGCTTTCTAGATTAATTTCAAAGGGTGCATTTTAAATTTACCAATTTCCAAAGCCCTATCTCAGCACCACGAAATTTCCCCTGATTTTCATGTGCAATCACTTGAAGCAGAAACAGGGTACCACTTTTGCTGCTAATGTTTCAACTTTCCAAGTTTAACTAGTCATGTAAAGAACTAATTTAAACAAGTTGTAGCATCCTTTTTCAAAAATACAGTTTAAACACCACGTTACCTTTATCAGCCTAGGTACTTGATTGAAAGTCCTGGAAGAAATGGTTATTGCTGTCCTGTTTCAACAAGCTATTCTTTAAGTAATTAAAAAATCTTCATTGATAATTCTTATTGTTTTGGCCATTATTTTTGTGCCTAGTACATTTCTATGCATCTAACAGATGTTTAAGAAATAGAAGTTAAATTCATGAACAAATAATGTTTTGTTTTCCATTGTGAAGTAATTTTGGCTTGATTCATCACTAACAGTTGGTTAAGAGGCTCTACTGCATAGCCATTTTAAAGTTAGTGGACACAGATGTCATAGCAAATAGCTATTCTTGATGGTTCCACAAGCTTTCCATAAAAGTTTTAGAGTCCTAAAGTGGTCCCACTACATAATGAAAGCCTGAACTGCTGCCTGGGATGATTCTGTGGTAGCATTTATATTCCAGCGGTTCCCCCTCATGCTCCAACATCAAGCTACAAGGCTTGATTTTATCTTAAGCCATATCTTTAACTGGGCCCTTCCCTTTCCTATCCTGTCTCCCTCATTACCTTACAGATTCTTACCAAAGAGCAGTTGAAGCCCTATCTCAGGCTCTGCTTTTAGTGAGGCCAACTAAAGACAACAGTATACTATTATCTTATTAATAAAGAAGTATTATATAACAATACCTATGCACTTCTTTGCCAATGAAATTCCATATTCTACCTAAAGTGTAGATGTCTGCAAAGGACATATTATCATGGTACAGAATCAACACAGGCAACTATAATTTATTGAGAGCTTTCCATGTAGATGCTAGCTCCTCAAATTCTAGGTAGGCACAACCACTCACACTGACAAAATTTTAAAAAATTGAGTCAACAATGTCGAAAAATCTGTGAAAAATCAGATAACTAGTACATGACAATTTATTTTGAGTATTTCCTGTAAAGGTCTCACAGGTTGATCATAAATGTTCTAAAATACTCTGAGAGAAAATAGTGATGTCCCTCTAACTTCCTGTTCTTCAACAGTTGTGGGATAAAGCCCAAGTGATCACTTCAGAAATGATTGATGTGTTCTAAGGCTTACCCATGAGATTTAAAGCATACTTTTCTAAAAACAAAACCAAAAAACCCCACCCTGCTCTCATCACATTAATATCTTTGTTCACACAAGCCAAATCAACCAATGTCTCCACAGCCAAAAAGAGGGAGCGATAATTGTTAAAACAGCATTTTAGTTTGGGAAGAAGTTGAAAACAGGAGTAGGTAAAGAGCATGCGATCCACTCTCAACCAGAAATACCAAAAAGCCTTTGTTAGCAAACTGGATGAAGCAATTATAAGCAGTATCACAGACTGTCAATCTTAGATATCGGTCTTCCTTAAAAGCCTGCATGCTCTGTCATCAACAAGGTTATCTCAACCTTTCCTGAAACTATTTTTACTTTTAGCTTGGCTTACCTCTTAGTATAATCATCTAAGTTCAAGCCCTATCAAAAAAAGCAGCACCACACTAATGCAGCACTAAAAAACCTAAGTCACACATGCTTCAGTTCCCAAATAAGTCATAATTTATACAGCATAGTCTAAGAGGTTAAAAAAATTATAAAAGAAATTCACACGCTATGTGAAATAAACCAGACACAAAAGGACAAATATTGCATGATTCCACTTGTATGAGGTACCAAGAATAATCATTCATGGAGACAGAAAGTATAGTAGCAGTTACCAGGGGCTGGTGGGGGAGGAGTGGAAATGAAGAGTTCTTATTTAATGGGTCAAGTTTCTGTTTGGATGATGAAAGAATTCTGGAAATGGACAGTGGTGATGGTTGCACTACAAGTGAATATTCTTAATGCCACTGAACAGTCTACTTAAAAAATTAAAATGGTAAATTGTGTTATGTATATTTCCATACAAGAACTTTTTATAAAAGATATTCAGTGTTTTCCTTACATCTCTTAAAAATGCTAATGAGACTCTAATCAGTTAAATTTCCACACTTATCATATATTTTTAATCCTCTCCCCAGTTTTCTCAAAACCCACACTTACCAACATCACTCCTTCAAACCCACCACCAAACTTCTTAAAACTCTGTTCTGGCCACTACGTTCTGTCTTCCACCTCTCCTCCTTTTCCTTATGAGCCCATATCATTTATAGAACCCTCACTTGAGAGCAGGAAGAGGAAAACACAAGAGCAAGTAAGGTCTTCCGTAACATGCAGAAGAAGGAGAAAAGTTGGAAGTAGTCATCCACAGTAATTTTAATTTCATCACACTCATTTTATGGTTAATCCTTCTATAGCTTCAAGCATTTCTCTTCACCTCTGATTAGGTGAACAAATCTGTATTGACTTTAACTGATATTCATGATTTCACAGTCATCATTCAAATTATGCCTCAGCCCCTTGCATATCAGGTATTTACACCATGATTAGAGGTTTTAGAGTCAGGAGTTCTCAATTTCTGCTGTACACTAGAATCACGTGGGGAGCCAAAAGGCACCATGTCCAGGCCACAGCTCACACCAACTAAATCAGTAGGACCAGGGCTAGAAACCCAAGCAACTGTATCTTTTTCACCTCCCAATGTGCAGCTACGTGTGACAACCAATGTTTTAGAGAAGTGCTTCTCCATCTTTAATGGGCATACCAAATATGTAGAGATTGTGTTGATTATTAAAAGGAAGGCTGATTTAGGAGGGCTGGAGGAAGCACCCGGATACTGCATTTCTAATAAGTCAAAGTAATGCCAAATCTGCTGTTCCTGAACCCTACCTTGAGTAGTGAGCCTTTAGCAAACAAAAGTCTTTCAAGTTTCCTTCTCCCCTTCCTCAGTGGAGATTTATTATACACACAGTCAGTGAAAGTGAATTCATAGTTGGGCTTCCCAGTGAAGCAGGCCTGGCCAAGGACTTGGGACACAACTGGCCTCAGTGGCAGGCGTTCATTACTCTGCCCGGTGTGGCGTCATCTGCTCTGCTTCTGCTTATAGGCTGGACCTAGGTATCAATCCAACTTAGCTTCTCTAATTTTACAACTGTTAACAAGACACTCAATTCCCTAGGCCTCAGTGACCTCACGTGTTAAATGGAGAATAAGCATGGCAACTGTTTCATTGGGTTACCATAAATTTTAAATGAGATAATCATGTACAGCACTGGTATGCCTGCCATTATGCATGCCTGTCTTTATTTCTCCTGCCAGCAAAAGGCAATTCACTAATTCTCTCTCTTTCCCTCAAGCGTCTGTTTCTGGATTCAGCTAACTCGCGGTTTTGCTTGTTTTGCTTTGTGTACTTCTTGAACTCTGCTTCCACTACCAACTTCTGGCTCTCTCTACAAGTTCCAATTAGTACGTTCCAAAAGTGGCTTTGATTGGGTCAGTTAGTCACGATCCACTAGACCTCTTCGAGGAAGACTCTGTTTGCACAAAGTCTCCTCTAAGATAGATCAGAGAAACTTGTGGATTGACTTCCACAATCCAGGATTTGACTCAGACTAGGGCCTCCCAGGTGGCGCTAGTGGTAAAGAACCTGCCTCCCAGCGCAGGAGCTGCAAGAGATCTCTGGGTTGGGAAGATCTCCTGGAAGTGGGCATGGCAACCCACTCCAGTATTCTTGCCTGAGAAGTCCCATGGACAGTTCTTATTATATACCAGCACTGTATGAGCTTGGTGGGCTACAGTCCAGAGGGTCACAAAGAGTTGAACATGACTGAAGCAACTTAGCATGCATGACAGCTACAGTGTGAGACAAGCTAAATGTACAAAACCTTCAGAAAGAGATGGGGATATGGAAGGCAATGAGGTTTTCTAGGATGGGCAGTGAAACTGCCAAGCACCTTGCTTGCCTTGCCCAGTACACTTAACAAATATTTACTGAACAACTAGTAACTGCAAAGCATACATTGTAGTCCCTGTCCCTGGAGGCCTGCGACCATCTACTGATCTTGGTTCTGGACTGGAGAGGTAAAGCACCCGGATACATAGTTTCATGCAGCTGGTATAAGCAAAATACTAATATTTTTGCTATCTGAATACTATTTTTGGTTTTTGTTTAATTTTGTGCTGAGAAATGCTATCCCCAAAAGGATAAAGAGAACCTCTCCAAAGCTCAGAACTTGGTAAGGAGATAGTAGCTAACCTTTAGTTCTTATTATATACCAGCACTGTTTGTGGCTTAACTCATTTAATCCTTACAATGGTATTATCATCCCAATTTGGCAAACAGGGAAGCCAGAGCTTTAAGAGGTTAAAATTAAAACACTGTCAAATCACACAGCTAGTAAGTGGGAGAGCCAGGGCTCAAGTCCCAGAGGCCTGCTTCAGAGCCTATCCTCCTCCACAGTGTACAGCACCTCTGGCCTTCTTCACAATCTGCTCAAATTTGTGGTGACACAACATCTACTTCAACATACACCTGTCTTGTTTTTTGCAGAAATGCCCAGCAAATGGCATTTTCAGATGTGACATTCTCAAGTATATGCCATGAAGATATATACGATATATCCAAACTTCTAGGAGGAACCTAAAAGGAAATTAAAAGATAAACTTGCAGTCCCTCCAGTTTATGTCAAAATGCAAATTATTCACAAATTTCAGTGTTATTATTATTATTTGCAACTTACTACGTTTTAAAATGTACACATTTTAAAGGACAGAATATGTACACAATAAAGGACAGAAATGGTATACACTTAGTAGACACTGAAGAGATCAAGAAAAGATGGAAAGAATACACAGAACTGTACAAAAAAGATCTTAATGAACTGGATTACTACGATGGTGTGGCCAGTCACCCAGAGTGAGACATTCTGGAGTGCAAAGTCAGATGAACCTTAGGAAGCACTGCTGTTAATAAAGCCAGTGGATGGGATGGAATTCCAGTAGAGCTATTCAAAAAAACCGTAAAGGATGATGCCATCAAGATGTTGCATTCAATATGTCAGCAAATCTGGAAGACCCAGCAGTGGCCACAGGACTGGAAAAGGTCAATCCTCATCCCAGTTCCCAAGAAGGGTAGTAACAAGAATGTGCTAACCATCAGACAGTTGCATTCATCTCCCATGCTAGCAAGGTCATGCTTAAAATCTTGCATGCTAGGCTTCAGCATTATGTGAACCAAGAACTTCCAGATATCCAAGCTGGGTTTAAGAAAAAGAAAAGGAACCAGAGATCAAATTGCCAACATTTGCTGGATCATAGAGAAAGCAAGGGAATTCCAGAAAAAACATCTACTTCTGTTTTGTCAACTACGATAAAGCCTTTGACTATGTGGATCAAAACAAACTGTGGAAAGCTCTTATCAGTTCAGTTCAGTTCAGTTCAGTCACTCAGTCATGTCCAACTTTTTGCAACCCCATGAACTGCAACATGCCAGGCCTCCCTGTCCATCACCAACTCCCAGAGTTCACTCAGACTCACGTCCATCAAGTTGGTGATGCCATCTAGCCATCTCATCCTCTATCATCCCCTTCTCCTCCCGCCCCCCAATCCCTCCCAGCATCAGGGTCTTTTCCAGTGAGTCAACCCTTTGCATGAGGTGGCCAAAGTATTGGAGTTTCAGCCTCAGTATCAGTCCTTCCAATGAACACCCAGGACTGATCTCCTTTAGAATGGACTGGTTGGATCTCCTTGCAGTTCAAGGGACTCTCAAGAGTCTTCTCTAACACCACAGTTCAAAACCATCAATTCTTCGGTGCTCAGCTTTCTTCACAGTCCAACTCTCATATCCATACATGACCACTTGACTAGACGGACCTTAGTTGGCAAAGCAATGTCTCTGCTTTTCAATATGCTATCTAGGTTGGTCATAACTTTCCTTCCAAGGAGTAAGCGTCTTTTAATTTCATGGCTGCAATCACCATCAGCAGTGATTTTGGAGCCCCCAAAAATAAAATCTGACACTGTTTCCACTGTTTCTCCATCTATTTCCCATGAAGTGATGGGACCAGATGCCATGATCTTAGTTTTCTGAATGCTGAGCTTTAGGCCAACTTTTTCACTCTCCTCTTTCACTTTCATCAAGAGGCTTTTTAGTTCCTCTTCACTTTCTACCATAGGGTGGTGTCATCTGCATATCTGAGGTTATTGATATTTAGACATGGGAATACCAGACCATCTTACTTGTCTCCTGAGAAACCTGTATACGGGTCAATAAGCAACAGTTAGAACTCTGTATGAAACAACTGATTGGTTCAAGATTGAGAAAGGGAGTATGACAGGGCTGTCTGCTGTCACCCTGTTTATTTAAGCTATATGCTAAGTACATCATGAGAAACGCCGGACTGGATGAATTTTGAGCTAGAATCAAGATAGGCGAGAGAAACATCAACAACTTCAGATATGCAGATGATACCACTCTATAATGGCAGAAAGTGAAGAGGAACTAAGGAGCCTCTTGATGAGAGTGAAGGAGGAGAGTGAAAGAGCTGGCTTAAAACTAAATATCAATAAACCTAACATCATGGCATCCGGCCCCATTACTTCCTGGCAAATAGAAGGAGTAAAGGTGGAAGTAGTGACAGACTTCCTCTTCTTGGGCTCCAAAGTCACTGTGGATGGTGACTGCAGCCATGAAATCAGAAGGTGATTACTTCTTGGCAGGAAAGCTATGACAAACCTAGACAGTGTGTTGAAAAGCAGAGACATTTCTTTGTCAACAAAGGTCTGTGTAGTCAAGGCTATGGTCTTCCCAGTGGTCATGCACAGTTGTGAGAGCTGGACCATAAAGGCAGAGTGCCAAAGAATTGATGCCTTCGAACTGTGGTGCTGCAGAAGACTCCTGAGAGTCCCTTGGACAGAAAGGAGATCAAACTAGTCAATCTTAAGGGAAATCAATCCTGAATATTCATTGGAAGGATCGATGCTGAAGCTGAAACTCCAGTATTTTGGTTATTTGATGCAAACAGCCAACTCATTGGAAAAGTCCCTGAGGCTGGGAAAGATTGAGGGCAGAAGGAGAAGTGTGTCCGAGGATGAGATGGCTGGATGGCATCACTGATGCAATGGACATGAACTTGGGCAAATTTCAGGAGATGGTGAGGGACAGGGAGGTGGGCTATAGTCCCCAGGGTCACAAAGAGTTGGATACAACTGGGTGACTGAACAACATTTTAAAATAGCTGCCTTCTTTCATATACATGTTACAGTGACTTTTTTTGGTTACCTAGCATCTGAAGTTCTGTCTTATCTCTGAGAAAGACCCACTGTGTAACTTTCTGAATTTCCAGAGTCTTGTTTTCTCTCCTCTGGTCACCTTGGGTAGGCACATGTGCCCAGACTTTATTCAGTCAGACAATCCTACCTAGAACTTGAATACAAGCAAACAAGGAGAATGGAGCATTCATCCTGGACCAGAGAAGAGGGCACTACTGCCAGGGGCACCAGCATAAGTAACCAGCAGCAGCTCTCGTATCACATCTGCAGACTCAGCATGATTCTGGCTGAGGCTCCCACTACAATGCTTCCTGACTGTGTTAGTTTCCTTGGGCTGCCAAAACAAAGTACAACAAACTGGGTAGCTTCAAACTACCCAAGGACTGCTGACAATCTTTGGTGTCCCTTGGTTCTGGTTGCGTCACTCCAGTCTGCACATCTAGCTTCCAATGGCCTTCTTACCTGGTCTCTTCCTTTCTCTTAAAAAGATGCCAGTCACTGGTCAGAGACCACCATAACCCAATATGACCACATTTTAAACTTGATTACATCTACAATGACCTTATTTCCGATAAAGGTCACCTTCACAGGTATTGGGGATTAGGACTTCAACATGTCTTTTAGAGGAACACAATTCAATGCACAAAATCTATGTTCCTGTTGATTTCCTGGACCTGATCTCCAGCCATTCTAGTCGTCTTGTGGGCCACCTCACAATATTTTCTTATAAACTCTTTTCTTATTTAAATCAGCAGAACTAGTGTTGTAGCTCCCCCATTTTGAATCTTGACCTGTCTAATCTCTCCCTCTATTTCCCTCACCTCCCTTCTGAAATTCTCCACCCAGAGCTCTCTAAGGATGAGTTGAACTGTGACTTTATAATGGCAAAGGCCTTCTATCTTGGGAATAAGGTAAGATGCCCATTCCACTCCCTGGATCAAGCAGACTGAGCAAATGATAGCCCAGGTTCATGTTAAAAGGACTCAGCCTGACCAGTCCCAAATCTCTTGACTGAAATGCCTGTAGAACCTATTGATTTCCTAAGCTAAAAGTTTGTTCTCAAGCTGCATCTACTTTGGAGCAGAATTTGACTAATCTTTTCCTCTGGATAAGGGTGGTATGAGGCCTATTTTGGTGGCAAGGACCACACCACTTGCATCAGATCCCATAGACATTGCCCCATTGTCTATATAATTTTCATCAGGTCATGACAACAGCACCAAAGGGGCTAACTAGCATTTGAATTGTGTTTGGTCTAAAGTTTCCAAAGACTCATCAATGCTATTAGGAACAATAACATTACGCCAGAAAGAGTTGCAAAGGAAACAAACATGGGGCTCTAACAAACATAATAATCAAAGACAGCTGAATCTAAAATGACAACTCTATGTCAATGACTTCAAGGAAATGAAAATATATTTTAAAATTTTGAATAAATCAACTTTACAAATGGCCATGAGGAGCAGAGCAGCAATGTCATTTTTTTGTTTACTCTGATTTGCTTCCTTCTATGGCCTGCGCCTGCCAACTTCAAAGAATTGTGGTAGGGCTGGGGACCACATAAGCTTGGAACCAACTGCCTAAGGCTCTCTTTGCCATCATCTGTACAGAGCCTGATTGAGAATGAAGCCAATCCAGGAAAGAAGAATCCAAGAGATATATATAAAGTTATTATTTCATTGGAGTCTCACAATCCAGCTATACCTAAAAATACCCATTATACTTCCAAATTACTGGAACCAATATATTCCTTTCTTGGTTTATTTGTTCAAGCTAGTTTGAATTGCAGATCTAGCCTCACAATGACAATGTGCTATCAAGTGTACATATCTGCTTTGACCTAATTCCGTTGCATTGTTGTTGGCTAGAGAATACTGTGTCAAAAGGACCATGGATTTCAACTGGGATGGTGCTTTCTGAATTTCTGTCTTCCGGCATGCTATTGGGAACATGCACATATGCATAAGCTAACGGAGAAGCACCTGCATAAGGCAATCTTTTGGCAAGTGTATGGGAATGACCTGAACCTCCCCATTCATTCACATATTTACTCAACAAATCAGTAGTGGGCACTTACTATGTGCCACGCCCAGGCACAGGCCCCGGGAACTCGGCAATGAAAAAAGAACAAAGCCCTGCCCTTGTGAAGCTTCCACTCTAGAGAAGGAAGACAGAAACATTTTAAAGTCGATATATGTCAGATAGCCATAAAATGATATGATGAAAGATTAAACAGGGTAAAAAGGATAGAAATGCAGAAAAAGGATAGAAATGTGGGCATCTATTTCATATGTGATGAAATAGTGAGCCTTGTGGTTGTCTGCAAAAAGACACTGCCAAGCCAAGAAAACTATACATGCAAGGCACTGAAGCAGGAATAGGTAGGGGGCCAATGTGGCTGAAGTGGGGGGAATGAGAGTGTGGCAGCAGGCAAGGTGAGAGGAGTGTTAGTGAGGAAAGGTGTGATGCAGAAAATTTAGAGACCTCATAGACCATTATAAGAATCTGAGGTTTTAGGGGACTTCCCTGGTGGGCCGGGAGCCCATGATCCCAATGCAAGGGGCACAGGTCCGACCCCTGGTCCGTGAACTAAGATCCTGCAAGGGCCACAACATAGCCAAAAAAAAAAGAATTTTAAGCTTTATGTTATGAACCAGATAAGAACTCCCAGGGTAGCTGTGAGCAAAGGAGTCACATAACCTGACTCAAAGGAGTCACATAACCTGACTCAAAGTTTTAATGACTGTTCTATCTGCCATGTTGAGAACAGAAGCAAGGAACTAGCAAGCCAATTAGGGAGACCATGAAAACGGGAGTGGAGGTGATAAGATCTAGTTGAACTCTGAATATATTTTGAAGGTAGAACCACCAACAGGATAGAATTTAAGCAGAAGTTTTCATAAGTATATCGTCATTGGCTAAGCAATTAGAGAGATGCTTAGATTTCATAACTATCTCCTAGTCTAAGCAACTAGAGAGACGGAGATGCCAGGTACTTTGAGACAATGGCTGTTTGCGAAGCACAGATTCAGAATGGTGGAAGAATGTGGTTTAGATGTATTAACTTTGAGATGCCTATCGGATACCTATCTAGAATAGATAGTGAGCTAAATGAGTCTGAAGGTAAAAGGAAATTTCTGGGCTGGAGACAAAGTATTTGGGAGCCATCAGAGTACATATGAACTTAAAAGTCATGAGGCTGGTTGAGATCAGCTAGGTATTGGGTCCATACAGAAGAGAATAGTTCTAAGGACTATAACCTTGAGCAGCATCTCAATGCTGAAAGAAAGATGAATAGCGAATAAGGTAGGATGATAACCAAAAGGTAAAGCTAAGTGCAAAAATATTTTTTCAAAAAAGAGTGGCTAATTAGATCAAATGCTGAGATAAGTAAGATGAGGACTAATAATTAACAGAAGTCACTGGAGTGGGTATAAAAAAGGAGGGAATAAGTCGTACACAGTGAGTAGAGACAACTTTTTCAAGGATTTTATAGTATGAAGAAATAGAGAATTGGAGCAATATTTAAAAGACATGTGGAAACAAAAGAGAAATTTAAGCTGGATGGTATTTCAGCACGTTTGTATGCTATCGAAATGATCCATTACAAAGAGAAAACTGATGTGAAAGGGGGAGGGGACAATTGCTGGAGTAATGTTTTTGAATCCTGAATATTCATTAGAAGGACTGATGCTGAAGCTGAAGCTCCAATATTTTGGCCACCTGATGTGAAGAGCTGACTCTCAGAAAAGACAAGACCCTGATGCTGGGAAAGACTGAAGTCAAGAGAAGGGTATGACAGAGGATAAGATGGTTGGGTGGTATCACTGACTCAATGGACTTGAGTTTGAGCAAGCTCCAGGAGATGGGGAAGGACAGGGAAGCCTGGTGCACTCAGTCCATGGGGTCACAAAGAGTCAAACGCAACTGAGTGACTGAACAATAGTGCTCTTGAGTAGGCAAGAGGAGATGGGGTCTAGTCACAAGCACAGGAGTCGGCTTTAGATTAATATATCGATCACTCATATACTCTAACTGAAGAAGAGGCAGAATATCAAGGCAAAGGTACAGATAAGTGGGTAGATGAGGCAATAGGCTCTTGTACAAATCCTCTTCTCCTTCGTTTTTCTCAGTAAAATAGGACACAGATTTATTATTTGAGAGTCAAGAGAAGGGGAAAAGTTTGAATGGTTTGAAGGAAGATGGAAAAATGTGAAATAGTTACCTAAGAAAGTAGGGGAAAGATCAGAGTAGGGAACTGCAATAAGATCCCTGGGCAGGACTGAGCCCACATGAGGTCAAGGGTCATCTTCCTGCTGTGCATTTGAACACTATGGTGAAAAGGGTGATGTCCATAAGGGTTCAGAGTAAAGGGGAGAGAAGTGAGCAATAATTTCAAAGTCAGCTAACTCACTAAGCTTTAAGACAGAGAAGCAAACAGGTCCACAGTTCAAAAATGAAAAGTGCATGGAATCTTAAAGGCAATTAGATATAATTGGAACATATTCTTAGAAATAAAATCAGAGAATTCTAGAGATTAAAATTAATGATCCAAGTGATCTTCTTGACTGAATCCTTCATTTTATAACATTTGAAACCAAGGGCCTAGAAAATTAAATGACTTTCCCAAGGCTACACCACTAGTTCAGTTCAGTTCAGTCGCTCAGTCATGTCTGACTCTTTGCAACCCCATGAATCGCAGCACGCCAGGCCTCCCTGTCCATCACCAACTCCCAGAGTTCACTCAGATTTGTGTCCATCAAGTGATGCCACCCAGCCATCTCATCCTCTGTCGTCCCCTTCTCCTCCTGCCTCCAATCCCTCCCAGCATCAAAGTCTTTTCCAATGAGTCAACTCTTCACATGAGGTGGCTAGAGTACTGGAGTTTCAGCTTTAGCATCATTCCTTCCAAAGAAATCCCAGGGTTGATCTTCAGAATGGACTGGCTGGATCTCCTTGCAGCCCAAGGGACTCTCAAGAGTCTTCTCCAACACCACAGTTCAAAAGCATCAATTCTTTGATGCTCAGCCTTCTTCACAGGCCAACTCTCACATCCATACATGACTACTGGAAAAACCATAGCCTTGACTAGACGGACTTTAGTCGGCAAAGTAATGTCTCTGCTTTTCAATATGATATCTAGGTTGGTCATAACTTTTCTTCCAAGGAGTAAGCGTCTTTTAATTTCATGGCTGCAGTTACCATCTGCATTGATTTTGGAGCCCCCCAAAATAAAGTTCGACACTGTTTCCACTGTTTCCCCATCTATTTCCCATGAAGTGATGGGACCGGATGCCATGATCTTCGTTTTCTGAATGTTCAGCTTTATGCCAACTTTTTCACTCTCCTCTTTCACTTTCATCAAGAGGCTTTTTAGTTCCTCTTCATTTTCTGCCATAAGGGTAGTGTCATCTGCATATCTGAGGTTTTTGATATTTCTTCTGGCAATCTTGATTCCAGCTTGTGTTTCTTCCAGTCCAGCATTTCTCATGATGTACTCTGCATATAAGTTAAATAAGCAGGGTGACAATATACAGCCTTGACGTACTCCTTTTCCTATTTGGAACCAGTCTGTTGTTCCACGTCCAGTTCACACAGCTAGAGGCAGAGACAAATCTAGATGTCAGTTCTCTGTCTTCATCCACACTAGTCTTCCCATCATCTTTTACTGGCCGGGTACAATGAAGTTTCAGGCTGGTCTATTTGTTTCATTGTAGGTTTAAGCCTGCCTCTCTCTGAGCATTTCTGAGCCCTGTTCCATGACTCCCATCTTCTATAGTGAATCCCCCTTGCTATCTCTCAGTACAGTATCTCACACAGCTTCTCCCAGTTCTTCAGCCAAGTGTGTATTTTACTGAAGCTTTCAGTGCACTAGGCTGGGTCCAGAGCCCAGAATTAGGAAATTACCAAGGGAGCTTCACCCAGAAGGAAGGAAGGGGAATTACAGGATAAGCCTCTCTCAAATCCTGCAGCTGACTTCCTCAGACTCACCAGACAACACCATGGTTTTCAGGGGCCAATGACAAAGGTATGGCATTCTTTTAATCCTGCTTTCCTTCTGTCCAGGGAAGGGCTGGAGACTTTTCAATTTACAAACTGTATGTGCTCACTGGGCCAACAAATGCCAAACTTTTGCATTAAGAAGAAAACAGATCTGGACCAACAAGCTTGCAGATAGCCTGCAGCCTGTGTTCCATCTGAATACCATTTGAACATAACTGGTTAAAGTTCTTCCAATGATGGCTTTTGTTATCTATAAAATTAAGACTAAACCAGAGATCAAGGAATTTCAACTGGAAGTTATATCCTGTCTCCAGTCTCCCATCTTGGTGTAATTTAAGTGAGTTAAAGACCCCTTTAAATTCACTTATTTAAAGCAGATACTCATCCAAAGAAGCACTCTATAAACATTTGGCACATCTTTATGAGCCCTTCAATTGTCCTTTAAAGGCAGTGGAAACAACCTCAAACCAATTACTTATGCTCTCCTCCAAGAAGTTCATTAATTGGAAAGAGAGCTCTGCCTCTGGCTGAGAGTACCCTCTCCACTCTTTAATGTTGCATAATTGTTCCTTCTGAGGAACAGTAGTGTAGTTCCAGGCAATTCTTTTCATATTTAGAAATTATTTCGATAAAGAGGTAAAGGGTATTGAAGGGGACTAGCAGTTAACATATGATACAAAAGGATAGGGTCTTATCTGCCCTCCCTTCTCCTGTTTAAAACAAACAATTGAAAAATGGAGAGAAATCTATGCACCTTCATATCCTCCCACATACTGGACAAGACATCAGGAATAAAATCTCGGAAGTAAACCTACATATATAAAACATGGCCCGGGCTGTGCCATGCTCAGTCACTTCAGTCGTGCCCAACTCTTTGTGACCCCATGGACTGTAGCCCACCAGACTCCTCTGTCCATGGGATTTTCCAAGCAAAAATACTGGAGTGGGTTGCCATGCCCTCCTCCAGGGATCTTTTCAACCCAGAAATCGAACCTGTCCCTCTTATGTCTCCTACATTGGCAGGTGGGTTCTCTACTACTAGTACCACCTGGGAAGCCTAAAACAAGGCCTACATACTCTTATAAAGATTAAAAAGGATAAATCTCTGGCAAAATCATCTTTGTCAACACCCACCATGCCAATACTAAAGGATTGAGAATCAAGACATATTTTAAAGAATCAATCATATAATCTACTTGGAGGATAGTTTTGATTTTATATAGTTGTCCATAACTTTTGGCCAACAATTCTACATTCATAAATAAAGGAAATAACCATAGTTTTGACTAGACGGACCTTTGTTGTCAAAGTAATATCTCTGCTTTTTAATATGCTGTCTAGGTTGGTCATAACTTTTCTTCCAAGGAACAAGCGTCTTTTAATTTCATGCTTGCAGTCACCATCTGCAGTGATTTTGCAGCCCCCCAAAATAAAGTCTGTCATTTTTTTCACTGTTTCCCCATCTATTTGCCATTAAGTGATGGGACCAGATGCCATGATCTTAGTTTCCTGAATGTTGAGTTTTAAGCCAAACTTTTCATTCTCCACTTTCACTTTCCTCAAGGGGCTCTTTAGTTCTTTGTTTTCTGCCATAAGGGTGGTGTCATCTGCATATCTGAGGTTATTGATATTTATTCCAGCAATCTTGATTCCAGCTTGTGCTTCATCCAGTCCAGCATTTCTCATGATGTACTCTGCATATAAGTTAAATAAGCCAGGTGACAACATATAGCCTTGACATACTCCTTTCCTAATTTGGAACCAGTCTGTTGTTCCATGTCCAGTTCTAACTCTTGCTTCTTGACCTGCATACGGAAGGAGGTATGGTTCTTGACCTGCATTTCTCAGGAGGCAGGTCAGGTGGTCTGGTATTCCTATCTCTTGAAGAATTTTTCACAGTTTATTGTGATCCACACAGTCAAAGGCTTTGGCATAGTCAATAAAGCAAAAGTTCTCTGGATCTCTTGCCTTTTTGATGATCCAGCGGATGTTGGCAATTTGATCTCTGGTTCCTCTGCCTTTTCTAAGTCCAGCTTGAACATTTGGAAGTTCATGGTTCACGTACCGTTGAAGCCTGGCTTAGAGAATTTTGAGCATTACTTTGCTAGCATGTGAGATAGTGCAATTGTGTGGCAGTGCAAGCATTCTTTGGCATTGCCTTTTTTTGGGATTGGAATGAAAACTGACCTTTTCCAATCCTATGGCCACTGTGGAGTTTTTCAAATTTGCTGCCATACTGAGTGCAGCACTTTCACAGCATCATCTTTTAGGATTTGAAAGAGGTCAACTGGAATTCCATCACCTCCACTAGCTTTGCTCATGGTGATGCTTCCTAAGGCCCACTTGACTTCACATTCCAGGATGTCTGGCTCTAGGTGAGCGATCACACCATCATGGTTATCTGGGTCATGAGGATCCTTTTGTATAGTTCTTCTGTGTATTTTTGCCACCTCTTCTTAATATCTTCTGCTTCTGTTAGGTCCGTATCATTTCTGTCCTTTATTATGCCCATCTTTGCCTAAAAAGTTCCCTTGGTATCTCTAGTTTTCTTGAAGAGATCTCTTTCCCATTCTATTGTTTTCCTCTGTTTCTTTGCATCGATCACTGAGGAAGGCTTTCTTATCTCTCCTTGCTATTCTTTGGAACTCTGCATTCAAGTGGGTATATCTTTCTTTTTCTCCTTTGCCTTTTGCTTCTCTTCTTTTCATAGCGGTTTGTAAGGCCTCCTCAGACAACCATTTTGCCTTTTTTCATTTCTTTTTCTTGGGGACGGTCTTGATCCTGCCATTAGAGTATTAACATGTAATACAAAGATCTTCACATTTAGTGCTCAGTGGCATAGTTCCATCCACATTACTCTTATCCATATCTGCTCATCCTTAATCCAACTGTTCTCCTCCAGACCCCTGACCATTCAGTCAAGCTATTGAAAAGGCCTACAAGTTGATATATGTTCTTCCTTTGGCCACTTCTCCTACAGCATAGGGTGGATGATGTTCTATACTGCTCAAAGGTGTGTTCACTGGAAGAAGTTCTCCTCATAAAGCCACATACCAACACATCCACAACTTAGTTTGGCCTCTAGCCTCCTTTGTCAGCTGGCCCTAAAAGACTATATATGTGGCCAAGGGTATAAAATGAGGGAGAGGAAGCTGCCATAATAGTCATAGTGACATGGGAGTCTGGGCCATTTGCTTATGCAGTCTATTTGTGCCCTCTGGTCATGGCAGTGCCCAATCCTGGATGTACCACTTCTATGTTATGATGGATTGCTATTCAATTCAGTTCAGTCACTCAGTCGTGTCCGACTCTTTGCGACCCCATGAATTGCAGCACACAAGGCCTCCCTCTCTGTCACCAACACCCAGAGTTCACTCAAACTCATGTCCATCGAGTTGGTGATGCCATCCAGCCATCTCATTCTCTGTTGTCCCCTTCTCCTCCTGCCTGCAATCCCTCCCAGCATCAGGGTCTTTTCCAGTGAGTCAACTCTTCACATGAGGTGCCCAAAGTATTGGAGTTTCAGCCTCAGCATCAGTCCTTCCAGTGAACACCCAGGTCCGATCTCCTTTAGAATGGACTGGTTGGATCTCTTTGCAGTCCAGGGGACACTCAAGAGCCTTCTCCAATACCACAGTTCAAAAGCATCAATTCTTCAGTGCTCAGTTTTCTTCACAGTCCAACTTTCACATCCATACATGACCATTGGAAAAACCATAGCCTTGACTAGATGGACCTTAGTCGGCAAACTAATGTCTCTGCTTTTGAATATACTATCTAGGTTGGTCATAACTTTTCTTCCAAGGAGTAAGCGTCTTTTAATTTCATGGCTGCAGTCACCATCTGCAGTGATTTTGGAGCCCAAAAAAATTAAGTCTGACACTGTTTCCACTGTTTCCCCATCTATCTGCCATGAAGTGATGGGACCAGATGCCATGATCTTAGTTTTCTGAATGTTGAGCGTCAAGCCAACTTTTTCACTCTCCTCTTTCACTCTCATCAAGAGGCTCTTTAGTTCCTCTTCATTTTCTGCCATAAGGGTGGTATCATCTGCATATCTGAGGCTGTTGATATTTCTCCTG
Source organism: Ovis canadensis (assembly GCF_042477335.2). Lineage (NCBI taxonomy): Eukaryota > Metazoa > Chordata > Mammalia > Artiodactyla > Bovidae > Ovis > Ovis canadensis. The sequence goes on from NC_091251.1 coordinate 76,997,148, forward strand.
GCAATCTTGATTCCAGCTGTGCTTCACCCAGTCCAGCATTTCTCATGATGTACTCTGCATATAAGTTAAATAGGCAGGGTGACAATATACAGCCTGACGTACTCCTTTTCCTATTTGGACCCAGTCTGTTGTTCCACGTCCAATTCTAACTGTTGCTTCCTGACCTGCATATAGGTTTCTCAAGAGGCAGGTCAGGTGGTCTGGTATTCCCATCTCTTTCAGAATTTTCCACAGTTTATTGTGATTCACACAGTCAAAGGCTTTGGCATAGTCAATAAAGCAGAAATAGATGTCTCTCTGGAACTCTCTTGCTTTTTCCATGATCCAGCGGATGTTGGCAATTTGATCTCTGGTTCCTCTGCCTTTTCTAAAACCAGCTTGAACATCTGGGAGTTCACTGTTCACGTATTGCTGTAGCCTTGCTTGGAGAATATTGAACATTACTTTAATAGTGTGTGAGATGAGTGCGATTGTGCGGTAGTTTGAGCATTCTTTGGCATTGCCTTTCTTTGGGATTGGAATGAAAACTGATCTTTTCCAGTCCTGCGGCCTCTGTTGAGTTTTCCAAATTTGCTGGCATATTGAGTGCAACACTTTCACAGCATCATCTTTCAGGATTTGAAATAGCTCAACTGGAATTTCATCACCTCCACTAGCTTTGTTTGTAGTGATGTAGTGATGTAGGATTGCTATTAGGATATCCCAATTTATGACTTGGTGGGTCGTACAGAATTTAGGGAATGATGAACAGTTTGGACACATGGCCACTCAAGTTCCATGATTAGGTGCTCTGTCTACTAGAGCCCAGAAATATAGCAGGACCTAATTTTCAATTAACATAGAATTCTCCACTGTAGATGGAATAGCATTGCTACAGGTGTTCACATTGTGATTCTCCTACTGGGGCTTGCCATAAACTCCATACAATATCACTCTTCACTGAAGACAACACCATAGGGCCTTTCAGATCATGTGGCCAAGGAAGCAGGGCTGTTCACACAATGGCTTGCTGTGCTACATATATCCCTTTCCTGCACTGAGCCCTACTCAAAGCTGGATAGTCAAAGCTATGGTTTTTCTAGTAGTTATGTATGGATGTGAGAGGTGGACCATAAAGAAGGCTGAGGGCTGAAGAATTGATGCTTTTGAATTGTGGTGTTGGAGAAGACTCTTGAGAGTCCCTTGAACTACAAGATCAAACCAGCCAATCTTAAAGGAAATCAACCCTGAATATTCATTGGAAGGACTTATGCTGAAGCTGAAGCTCCAATACTTTGGCCACCCGATGTGAAGAACCAATTCATTAGAAAAGACCCTGATGCTGGGAAAGACTGAAGGCAGGAAAAGAAGGGGACGTCAGAGGATGAGGTGGTTAGATGGCATCACCAACTCAATGGACATGAATCTGAGCAAGCTCCGAGAGACAGTGTAGGACAAGACAGACAGGCGTGCTGCATTTCATGGGGTTGCAAAGAGTTGGACACAACTGAGCAACTGAACAACAGTAAAGTTGAAAACCTTTTACATCACCTGGTTCCCAGTCATGTCATATACTCTTCTCCAGAATCTGAAGAGCCTACCAGGCATTCTGCTTCCTTATTAGTGGTAGAAAGAGAAAAAGGAGACAATTTGTCTAGATCACTAGATTCCTGAAGATGTTACTGATATGCCAGGCCCCTGAACATTCATGAGGCTTATCTCTTACCTTTCATAGTATGTGTACCATACCAAGTCCTTCAACATATTCTCTGCTTCATAATCATCCAGTCTGATTAACACAATGTAAACAATGTAAACAATATCATGGATCAATATAACGTTCAATGGACTATCTATAGAGAGTCCAGTGCTCTTCAGACTATGACAGACAACTGATGGCAGAGTTAAACACAGCCATGGGACAAGACTGTAAGTATATACCAATGTTAATCCCAGGTGAATGCAAAGTGCTTCTGGTCTTCCTTCCTGATGAAGATGAAAAAATACATCTGCCAGATACTTGAGATCATGTTAATCTGTTCTAGCAAAAACACCACATCTGGCACGGCAGCTATAATTGGGACTACCATTTGGTTGAGCTTGTGATAGTTTACCCTTAACTTCCAGGATCAGTCTGGCTTTTCATGGACTGGACTGGTAAACTAAGCAGAGATATGTGGAAATCATGACCTGTGTATCCTTCAGATCTTTTAAGACTGGCACTAATCTCTACTATTTCCTCTGGTATGCAACTGCTTTTACTTACTGTCTTGACTGGAAGCAGGGATTTGAGAGACTTTTGCTTGGTGTTCCCAAACTACAATAGCTCTTACTCAGAGGTCAAGGCATTAACATGGGGTTCAGCCAACTACCATGTATGTACACTCCCAATTATGCATTCAGAGGTTGGGGAAACAGCTAGGGAGTGACTCCACAGTCCCAGTGAACTCACTGTGAGCTAAATATGGGCCAGAGATTCACTGGTCTTCACACATCACCTCTCTTACAGAGGGACTCTGATGACCCTTCAAGACTCAGTTATCAACTTCAATCTAAATCCTTTGTTCAGCCATCTTCCAATGTATCACTGTATGGTTACTCAATGAAATAGCCATAGATCTCTTTGGAGAAGGACTATAGGAATTAAACTGTTTACCCTTGCTTGGATACAGGCTATGGGATTCTTCTTCCTGAGAACCACACCTTTCCCTCTGGCTGTAAATTCCAGGTCTACATACTTGCTCAAATCTGGAAGCAGGAGAGGGAGCACAGTCAGCTTTAACTGAGATAAATTTTATTAAATAAAGTTCACCCATTTTTCCATGTAAAATTCAATGAGTTGTTACATGAGTATATTTTCATTATATCACTGTAATGAAAATACAGAAAATTTCTATCATCTCCCAAAGTTTCCCTGTGCCCTTTGTAGCCAATTCCAACCTCCTCTCCTCCATCCCCTGTCAACCACTTGTCTGCTTTCTGTCTAGAATGTCATTTATATGGAATTACACAGTATATAATCTTTTGTGTCCTCTTAATATAATAATTTCATGTTGTTGTATGTATCAGTACTTCATTTTATTGCAGAGTAGTAGTATATTATATGGGCTTCCCTGGTGGCTCAGACAGTAAAGAATCTGCCTGCAATGCAGGAGACATGGGTTCAATCCCTGGGTCAGGAAGATTCCCTGGAGAAGGGAATGGCTACCCACTCCAGTATCCTTGCCTAGAGAATTCCATGAACAGAGGAACCCAGCAGGCTACATGGGGTCATTAGAATCAGACACAGACTGAGCAAATAACATTTTCACTTTTTCACTGTACCATACAGACATACCACAATATGTTTACAGTTCATCAGTTGGTAGGCATTTGGGGTTGTTCCCAGTTTCAGTTCAGTTCAGTCGCTCAGTTGTGTCCGACTCTTTGCGACCCCATGAATTGCAGCACGCCAGGCCTCCCTGTTCATCACCAACTCCTGGAGTTTACCCAAACCCATGTCCATTGAGTCAGTGATGCCATCCAACCATCTCCTCCTCTGTCATCCCCTTCTCCTCCTGCCCTCAATCTTTCCCAGCATCAGGGTCTTTTCAAATGAGTCAGCTCTTCATGTCAGGTGGCCAAAGTATTGGAGTTTCAGCTTCAACACCAGTCCTTCCAGTGAACACCCAAGACTGATCTCCTTTAGGATGGACTGGTTGGATCGCCTTGCAGTCCAAGGGACTCTCTCAAGAGTCTTCTCCAACACCACAGTTCAAAAGCATCAATTACTCTCACATCCATACCTGACCACTGGAAGCCTTGACTATATGGACCTTTGTTGACAAAGTAATGTCTCTGCTTTTTAATATGCTGTCTAGGTCGGTCATAACTTTCCTTCCAAGGAATAAACAAACATCTTTTAATTTCATGGGTGCAATCACCATCTGCAGTTATTTGGGGGCCCCAAAAAATAAAGTCAGTTTGGAGTTATTATAAATATTCTTTCCATGATCATTTGCTGAATGCAAATGGTCTGCGGATCGGCAGATGTCCACATCATTTCAAAATGATCACCATGAAAGGTGTAGTTATGATTTGCCACCATACAAAGTTGTTACATAATTTTTACTATTTTCCCCACACTTTACAATTCATACCCATGACTCATTTATTTTGCAACTGTAAGTCTATGCCTTTAAATCTCCCTCACCTATTTCTCTTTTCCTTCCTCCCCCTGGCAAACAGTTGTTTGCTCTTTGTATCTATTACCCTGCTTCTGTTTTATGTTAATTTGTTTTGTTTTTTAGATTCCATATGTAAGTAAAATCATACAGTGTTTGTCTTTCCCTGCCTGATTTATTTCACTAAGCATGATCTACCCTCTAGGTCCACCCTTATTGTCACAAACGGCAAGATTTCGATGGCTCAGCAACATTCCACTATATATATATATATGTATATAAAAACACTATATAAAAACAATGTATAAATAAAACACTATAAATATATAAAACACTCCATTATATTATTATACATATACACATATATATAGCAAATATATCACATCTTCTTTATTCATTCATTGATGGACATCTGGGTTGCTTCCATTTCTTGGCTATTATAAAACAAAGCTGCAGTTAATACAAGGATACTTATTTCTTTTCAAATTAGTATTTTCACTTTCTTTTGACAAATACCCAGGAGAACTGCTGGATAATATGGTAGCTTTATTTTTTACTTTTTTGAAAAAATCCCCATGCTATTTTTCATAATGTGTGTGTGTGCTCTGTTGTGTTTGACTCTTTGACCTCTGATAACAAGGTAGGAGAAGGTATTATACGAATCTTCTTGAGAGGGGTACCTGATGTACCAGCTTTGAGAGGATGGGAAAGGAGGGCTTCTCTCCCATACCTGCCTGGTTTGATGTTTGAAGGGGAGGAAGTATGTGCTGCCTGAGCTCCTCTCCCTCCATTCCCTGGAGCTGTCGCATGGGTTGTCTGCCAAGATTAAAATGAAGTGTTCTAGGGAGACCTGCGACCCTTTGAACTATAGCCCACCAGGCTCCTCTGTCCAGGGGATTTTCCAGGCAAGAATACTAGAGCGGGTAGTCATTCCCTACCCCAGGGGATCTTCACAACCCAGGGATAGAACCTGCATCTTTTGCATTGGCAGGCGGGTTCTTGACCACTGCACCAATAACAGCTACACCAATTTATATTCCCAGCAACAGTGCATGAGGGTACCCTTTTCTCCATATCCTCACAAACACGTCTTTGTTATTTACTATCTTTTTGATGAGAACCATTCTGATAGGTGTGGGTGACATCTCACTGTGGTTTTGATTTGCATTTCCCTGATGATAAGCTATGTTGAGCATCTTTTAATATGCTTGTTGGCCATCTCCATGTCTTCTTTGGAGAAATGTCCTGCAAATTTTTTAGTTGGATTGTTTGTTTTTCTAATATTGAATTGTATGAGTTTGTTTGTATATCTTGGATATTAACTACTTATTTGATAAATCATTTGCAAATATCTTCTCCCAGTCAGTAGCCAGCCTTTTTGCTTTGTCGATAGTTTCCTTTGCTATGCAAAAGATTTTTAGTTTGATATAGTCCTATTTGTTCATTTTTGCCTTTGTTTTCCTTGTCTGAGGTGACATATCCCAAAAAATTACTAAGAGAAATGTCAAAGTGTACTGTTTGTCAAAAAGTATCTTCTCTGTTTGTCAAAGAGTGTCAAATGTTTTTTTCTTCTAGAAGGTCTATGGTTTCAGTGCTACATCTTTAATTCATTTTTTTGTTGTTGTTTTTTGTTTTTTGTTTTCTCTTTTATTTTTACTTTATTTTACTTTATAATACTGTATTGGTTTTGCCATACATTGACATGAATCCACCACAGGTGTACATGCGATCCCAAACATGAACTCCTCCCACCTCCCTCCCCACAACAACCCTCCGGGTCATCTCCGCGCACCAGCCCCGAGCATGCTGTATCTGCATCAGACATAGACTGGTGATTCAATTCTTACGTGATAGTATACATGTTTCAATGCCATTCTCCCATCATCTCACCCTCTCCCTCTCCCTCTGAGTCCAAAAGTCTGCTATACACATCTGTGTCTTTTTTGCTGTCTTGCATACAGGGTCATCATTGCCATCTTTCTAAATTCCATATATATGTGTTAGTATACTGTATTGGTGTTTTTCTTTCTGGCTTACTTCACTCTGTATAATAGGCTCCAGTTTCATCCATCTCATCAGAACTGATTCAAATGTATTCTTTTTAACGGCTGAGTAATACTCCATTGTGTATATGTACCACAGCTTTCTTATCCATTCATCTGCTGATGGACATCTAGGTTGTTTCCATGTCCTGGCTATTATAAACAGTGCTGAGATGAACATTGGGGTACATGTGTCTCTTTCAATTCTGGTTTCCTCGGTGTGTATGCCCAGCAGTGGGATTGCTGGGTCATAAGGTAGTTCTATTTGCAATTTTTTAAGGAATCTCCACACTGTTCTCCATAGTGGCTGGACTAGTTTGCATTCCCACCAACAGTGTAGGAGGGTTCCCTTTTCTCCACAGCCTCTCCAGCATTTATTGCTTGCAGATTTTTGGATCGCAGCCATTCTGACTGGTGTGAAGTGGTACCTCATTGTGGTTTTGATTTGCATTTCTCTAATAATGAGTGATGTTGAGCATCTTTTCATGTGTTTGTTAGCCGTCCGTATGTCTTCTTTGGAGAAATGTCTATTTAGTTCTTTGGCCCACTTTTTGATTGGGTCATTTATTTTTCTGGAATAGAGTTGCATAAGTTGCTTGTATATTTTTGAGATTAGTTGTTTGTCAGTTGTTTCATTTGCTATTATTTTCTCCCATTCAGAAGGCTGTCTTTTCACCTTGCTTATATTTTCCTTTGTTGTGCAGAAGCTTTTAATTTTAATTAGATTCCATTTGTTTACTTTTGCTTTTATTTCCAGAATTCTGGGAGGTGGATCATAGAGGATCCTGCTGTGATTTATGTCGGAGAGTGTTTTGCCTATGTTCTCCTCTAGGAGTTTTATAGTTTCTGGTCTTACATTTAGATCTTTAATCCATTTTGAGTTTATTTTCATGTGTGGTGTTAGAAAGTGATCTAGTTTCATTCTTTTACAAGTGGTTGACCAGTTTTCCCAGCACCACTTGTTAAAGAGATTGTCTTTACTCCATTGTATATTCTTGCCTCCTTTGTCAAAGATAAGGGTTAATTTTTAATTTATTTTTTTGCACGGGGTGAGAAAGTAGTCCAAGCTTGATTCTTTTACATGGAACTGTATAATTTTCCCAATACCATTTATTGAAGAGGCTGTCTTTTCCTCACTGTATATTCTTGCCTATACTGTCATAGATTTTTTAATTGCCCGTTTAAGTGTGAGTTGATTTGAATCTGTCTTCTTTTTGAGTTGCGAGAGTACTTTCTGTATTCTGAATACAAGTCCTTTATCACATATATGTTTTCCAAATATTTTCTCCCAGTCTGGCCTTTTTTATAATTTCTCAATAGTATTCTTTTTTCTTTTCTTTTTTTTTGAAAAGCAAGGGCTTTTAATTTGAAAACGCCATTACCAATTTTTTTTCTATGACTCATGCTTTGTGTGTTCTACCTGAAAAATCTTTGCTTGATTCAAAGTCACAGAGATTTCCTTTTTTTAATCTAGAAATCTGACAGGTTTTGCTTTAATGTTTAGGTCTATGATGCATTTCAAGTTAATTTTGTATATGGCATGAGATAAGGGTCTAGTTTCATTTTCTTTTCCATATGACTATTCAATTGCTCCAGCACAATTTCTTTAAAACAATTATGACTTTTTATTGAGGTCAGGTACTCTCAAATTTCTGATTCTCCATCTTTTATTTGTTTTAATTTTATAAATTGAGCAATCAATCAGTCACTTACGTCACTCAGTTGTATCCAACTCTTTGCAACCCCATGGACTGCAGCACGTCAGACTTCCCTGTCCATCAGCAACCCCTGGAGGCTGCTCAAACTCATGTCCATTGAGTCAGTGATGACATCCAACCATTTCATCCTCTGTCATCCCCTTCTCTTCCTGTTTTCAATCCTTCCCAGCACCAGGGTCTTTTTCAATGAGTCAGTTCTTCATAGCTGGTGGCCAAAGTATTGGAGTCTCAGCTTCAGCATCAGTCCTTCCAATGAATATTCAGGACTGATTTCCTTTAGGATTGACAGGTTTGATCTCCTTGCAGTCCAGGGGATTCTCAAGAGTCTTCTCCAACACCACAGCTCAAAAGTATCAATTCTTCAGCACTCAGCTTTCATTATGGTCCAACTCTCACATCCATACATGACCGCTGGAAAAACCATAGCCTTGACTAGTTGGACCACTGTTGGCAAAGTAATGTCTCTGCTTTTTAATATGCTCTCTAGGCTGGTCATAGCTTTTCTTCCAAGGAGCAAGCATCTTCTAATTTCATAGCTGCAGTGATTTTGGAGCCCAAGAAAATAAACTCTCTCATTGTTTCCATTGTTTGCCCATCTATTTGATATGAAGTGATGGGACAGGATGCCATGATCTTAGTTTTTTGAATTAGTTGAGTTTTAAGCCAACTTTTTCACTCTCTTTCACGGTAAAGACTAGAGATCTCTTCAAGAAGATCAGAGGGAACCAAGGGAACAATTCATGCAAAGATGGGCACAATAAAGGACAAAAATGGTATGGACCTAAGAGAAGCAAAAGATATTAAGAAGAGGTAGCAAGAATACACAGAACTATACAAAAAATATCTTAATGACCCAGATAACCACGATGGTATTATCACTCACCTACAGCCAGACATCCTGGAATATGAAGTCAAGTGGGCCTTGGAAACTGAGCAATACCCCCTTTTAACTGCCCAACTACCTATATGTAATGCTGTGTCCTTTCACCATGTCCATAGTTCTTTGTTGGTCAGATTATTTTGGCAGACACTCATTACGGTAACTCTACTCAATTCCTGTCAGAAGTAAGTATCACTTCTGACAGGTAAGTACCACCACCTGATCTCTATTTATCTAAGTGAGTAAGTGAAGTTGCTCAGTCATGTCCGACTCTTTGCAACCCCGTGGACTGTAGCCTACCAGGCTCCTCCATCTATAGGATCCTCCAGGCAAGAATACTGGAGTGGGTTGCCATTTCCTTCTCCAGTCTATTTATCGAAGGGCCCTATTATCCCCATTGCTATCTGTGAGCTTAGTTTTGGAAAAATAGCTACTGTCAGACTCAACTCACAAGAGACAACCAACTGAACTCAACAGCTAGTATCCTTCTCACCAGCACATTCCATCTCATGTTGGTATATGGAGGGTTTTACGCACCCTCCTGTGTAACATAGTTTGTTGGTTCATTTTCCAGCATTATGCAATATATCTTTTCCAGAATAACCCCTTCTCTAAGCTTTTGACCCTTTCTTTTTTCCAACTCACTTAGGGCCATCACTGTCTGCAAAGATTCCATTTCCTAGAATACTTGCCAGAGTGTTAAATCTTGTATCACAGGGAGGTGCTCCCATATTGATAAGCTCTCCTATGTTCGACTTTTTCTTCCACTCCTCATTTGACTCACCACCCCCAGCAACCAGACCCAGGAAATTCCCCTGGCTCTTGAAATAATCAATGCATGGTGATTAGTTCCTACGGCTGTCTCATTCCTTTACAAGCCCAGCATTTTTCTGGTGAGACTGGACTGTGGCCTAATCATAGTTATAATCTAGTAGCCAGGAGTAGAGGTATATATAGATACTAGGTGGGATACAAATCTTTCAAAGCAGAGACCTCTGGCTCAGCTTTAGGCAATGGAATAGCTCTAGGCTTAATAGAGCAGAGTGAGCCATGTTTGCAGGCTCAGAGGGTTCAAAAGGACCTCAGTTTTCAAGATTGAGTGCATCAACCTAGAATGATACTCCTTCCCAGCCAGAGCCCTGATCTTAGTATAGAAGACTTGCCAAGGTTTAGAATCCAACCTTCTTTGAAGCTCTGTTGTTCTGATAAGTAAATCCTGAGCTTAATCCTCAGGTTTTTCTATCCTCTGGCTGCATAAGATAGTCTCTTTATATTCTATGAAGAAGCCCTCTGACTTTTACACTTAAACACATGGCTAATTCCCCTCAGCCTTTCACTCTTTCTCGATGCATTGATAGCCCTCAGCAAGAGACATTCAATTCCATTGCTCTTATTAATTCCTATTTCTTCTAAACTTCTTAAATGTTTAAGATATCACACCACCATTGCTTTACTTTTTATCATTTCATCCCAGTTTACCACTAGTGAAAGTTATAATAATTGTACTGCAACAGCTTGCCAGCATACTCCCTACCAGCAATGAATGGGTTCTAATTGATCACCAGCCAGGAATGATCTCACTCCCAAATCCCATTTTAGAGTTTGCTTCCTAAAATCATTCCTGATGCTAATTGTCATAGGTTATATTCCCTAGGAAACAGACTCTGACATTTTTGTGCAGGAAGTTCTCTGCAAAACTCTCTCAATGACAACACATCTAAAGTAACGAAGATTGAGCAGAGAAAGAAGCTGAACATCAGGGGCCTCAGCAAGTACTGCAGGGGTGCTCAGAGATGGGATGGCCTTTAGAACTATCCCAAACTGAGGCTAGGATTCTGGGAATTATATTCCCACAGTGATCAGATGCAGGCTGCCCCTCTTTAGGGGTAACTTTCAGGAAGCAACTCTGCATTAATTTGCTAGGACTGTCACAACAAACAGACTGGGTGACTTAACATATATTTATATTCTTACATTCTGGAAGCTGGAAGTTCAAGATCAAGGTGCCAGCAGGGCTGGCTTCTCCTGAGCTTTCTCTCCTTGAGTCACAGATGGCTGCCCTCTTACTGCCTCTTCACAGCACCCACAGGATCCAGTCTTAGGCAACTCTCCTGTCCCTCTGCGCATGCATGCATGCATGCCTGCAGTGTCTCTCTCTATGTCTTAATCACTTTTTATAAAGGCAACAGTCACATTGGATTAGGGCCCACATTAATGGCCTCATTTTAACCTCACTACCTCTTTAACATGCCTATCTCCAAATACAGTCACATTCTGAGGTTATGGAAGTTAAGGTTTCAACATCTGAATTTTGGAGGACACAAGTCCATAACAAGCTCCTTTCAGCCAAAGGCAATTTTTAGAGACAGATTCATCTTTGAGCTATCATCAATCAAAACTTCTGGACCTGGGAGAGTTAGTGTCCTCATCCTTAAGGGAAGATCTGGGTGGAGGACCATCATATCCACAGCGGCAATGATATTAATATCTCTAATTAGAACACAAGCACAACACTTGTTGAACATTCATTATATTGTGCAAGGCCCCAGTCTATTTGTTCAAATGACTAATTGTAATCTAGAAAAATGCTCCCTCTTCCCTGAAACCTCTGTAGTTATAAACAACCTCAAAATTCCTCAAACACAGAACTCTATATACAGCAATTCTCCATTTAGTGCATATCACTTATCCCTTCCTGAATAAAAGTTAATCAAGAAATAGCTGTTGAATTTAACTCAATCTTTTACTAGAGAAGAAATACCTTTGCTAGGTTTTGTATTCCTCTACAAGATATAGACAAAACTGTTGACTCCATTTGAGTAATTCTGATGACCAGAAAATAATTATTTGCTTAAGTAAGTTCTAAAGGTACATAGTTTAAAATGACAGACAATGCTGAGGGAAAGGTGCATTGCATAGTTCTGAGGGTATCAAGACATGCTAGGAGAAATATCTTTTAGTTGATTAACCTAGCAAGGTCATATCTAGCCCATGGGGACTCTAACATGCATGACAAATCTCTTAAGAACACCCTCTAGCAGTCTTTAGTCCACCTCCATATTCTCTAGTGGTATCTATTCATTTTTCATACTTTCATTGAGTACCTACTACATGCCAGGCACTGTGGTTGGCATTGGTGCTACAGCAGTGGATAAAACATGCAGTCTCTATCCTCATCAGTTTGCAGTCATTTTACCACCAAGTTAAGATTCATGAAGGTCTATACTGGTCCCAGAGTTTCAACTAAAGTCAAAATAGAAAAGTTGAAGGCAAACCTAAAACATTACCCAATGAGAAACTCAGCCTGATTCTTATGGTTCTATCTGTTCTAATATGCCAAGTTCTGAGAACCCTGGAAGGTCTTGTTGATCACTCTCTTCTACCATCTGCTTTAGAACATGGCTAGATATCTGCATACAGGCTGACCATTTTTCCTGAAGGTGAAAAGGACCAGGGGTGGTTAATTTAATGAGATGCTTTCAAATGGTTTAAACTCAGTCACACACAAGTGGAAGTGATGATGTCTGAAACATAAAGCCAAAGCACAAGTTGGTGGTAGAGACAGTTTTCTGGAGTATTTTCAGAAATTATAGATTATAATCAATAACAATAATAGCAATAATAGCAATAAAATAGCCATAGTCTTAACTGAGCCATGTTCTAAACAAAAAAAATTATTTTTATCTAATGCTCACAATAACCCCATGTGTGAAATAGGTGTAATCATTCTTATAAATAAGGAATAAGACATAGAAATATTAAACAATTTTCCCAATTCATAAAGTAAAAGTGGCATATTTAAACATGAATTCATCTGACTCTAAAAGCTGGGTTCTTTCCCACTGTATTATAACCACTCCCAAAATTATGATGTTCTCCCCATGAAATAATCCTTCAATATTGCTATTGATTCTTGGTTATCCCCCAAGGAAAACAAGTACTTTGGAAAGTTAGGTTCAGTTATATGGAATTTTTAACATTTTTAATAGCACTTTCTGATCAGAATAAATTTTACACAGCCAAATCTTTCTTCTAGCCAAAGTTATTTTGTGACTGATTCTTAGCATGTTAAGATACTGTGGTGGCTATTTTAGATAATGTGGTGGATGTTTAATGAAGCAGTGTTACAATTTCACTATAAAGTGGACTTTATTGTGCATATATTGTATAGAATCAGTTGTAGTATTAGGATAAGCTAACTGCTATAACAAATAATCCCCAAATCTCAGTGGCTTAGCAAAGCAAAAGTTTATCGTTCATGCAAAATTTTTATGACAGTATTTTTTTTAATGAGGTCATTTCTAATGGGGCATCTCTCCTGAGCAGCTATTCTTGAAAGTGATGACTCAAGTAGTTAGTTCACTTTAATCTTGTGAAGATGCCATCTTCATGCAGCCTTTCTAACATTGACATGAAAGGCAAAGAAAATGTGGGCAAGGCACACAGAATACTTCACCACCCTGGTCTTAGGAAGTGTTATGCATCATTTCTATTCACAGTCCATTGATCTGAACTTGTCATGGACACACTAAAATTCAAAGGAGCTGGAAAGCGGAGGTCCCAGTTAGATAGCTGCAACTTAGGCACAACAATACGTTGTAGAAAGAGATCTCATACCTCTGGTCAGGCACCTCTTTCTGCCACAGCTGGTGTCAACTGGTTTGAGCTTGTGATAAGCTTTTATTTATTCTTTTAAACTAATTTTTATTAGAGTATAGATGCTTTTCAATGCTGTGCTAGCTTCTGTTGTTGTTGTTTTTCAGTCTCTAAGTCCTGTCCAACTCTTTGTGACCCCATGAACTGCAGCATGCCAGCCTTCTCTGTCCTTCACTGTCTCCCTGAGTTTGCTCAAATTTATGTTCACTGAGAAAATGATGCCATCCAATCCTCTCATATTCTGGCACTCTCTTTGCCCTTTTGCCTTTAATCTTTCCCAGCATCAGGGTCTCTTCCAATGAAATGGCTCTTCACATCAGGTGGTCAAAGTATTCGAGCTTCAGCTTCAGCATCAGTTCTTCCAGTGAATATTCAGGGTTGATTCCTTTAGCATTGACTGGTTTGACCTTCTTGCTGTCCAAGGAACTCTCAAGAGTCTTCTCCAGCACCACAATTCAAAAGTATCAGTTCTTCAGCACTCAGCCTTCTTTATGGTCCAACTCTTAATCTGTACATGACTACTGGGAAAACCACAGCTTTGACTATATGGATCTTTGCTGGCAAACTGATGTCTTTGCTCTTTAACATGGTATCTAATTTGTCATGGCTTTTCTTCCAAGGAGCAAGTGCCTTTTAATTTCATGGCTGCAGACACCATCTGCAGTGATTTTGGAGCCCAAGAAAATAAAATCTGTCACTGCATCTATTTTTCCCCTTTTATTTGCTGTGAAGTGCTGGGACCAGATGCCGTGATCTTAGTTTTTTTAATGTTTAAGTCAGCTTTTCCACTGTCCTCTTTCACCTTCATCAGAGGTCCTTAGTTCCTCTTAATTTTCTGGCATTAAAGTGGTATCATCTCCTTATCTGAGACTGTTGAGATTTCACCCAGAAATCTCAATTCCAGCTTGTGATTCATCCAGCCCAGCATTTCACATGATGTACTCTGCACATAAGTTAAATAAACAGGGTGACAATATAAGCCTTGACATTCTCCTTTCCCAATTTTGAACCAGTCAGTTGTTCCATGTAAAGTTCTAACTGTTGCTTCTTGACCTGTATATAGGTTTCTCAGGAAACAGGTAAGGTGGTCAGGCATTCCCATCTCTTTAAGAATTTTCCACAGTTTGTTGTGATCCACACGGTCAATGGGTTTAGTGTACTCAATGAAGCAGAAGTAGATATTTTTTTCTGGAATCCCCTTGCTTTTCCTATGATCCCAAGAATGTTGGTAATTTGATATCTGATTTCTCTGCCTTTTCTAAACCCAGCTTGTACATCTGGAAGTTCTCATTCCATATACTGCTGAAGCCTAGCTTGAAGGATTTTGAGCAAAACCTTACTAGTATGTGAAACAAGTGCAGCTGTACAGTAGTTTGAACATTCTTTGGCATTGCGTGCCCTTCTTTTAGATTGGAATGAAAACTGACCTTTTCCAGTCCTGTGGCCACTGCTGAGTTTTCCAGGTTTGCTGGCATATTGAGTGCAGCACTTTAACAGCATCATCTTTTAGGATGAGAAATAGCTCAGCTGGAATCTCATTACTTCCACTAGCTTTGTTCATAGTAATGCTTCCTAAGGCCCACTTAACTTCACTCTCCAGGATATCTGGCTCTAGGTGAGTGACCACACGACCATGGTGATCTTGGTCATTAAGACCTGTTTTGTATAGTTCTTCTATGTATTCTTGGTCACCTCCTCCTAATCTCTTCTGCCTGTGTTAGGTCCTTACCATTTCTCTCCTTTATCATGCCCATCCATGCATGAAATATTCCCTTGATATCTCCAAGTTCCTTGAAGAGATCTCTGTTCTTTCCCATTCTATTGTTTCCCCTAGCATTGTTTATTGAAGAAGCCCTTCTTATCTCTCCTTGCTATTCTCTGGAACTCAGCATTCAGTTAGCTATATCTTTCCCTTTCTCCCTTGCTTTATGCTTCTCTTCTTTTCTCAACTTTTTGTTAAGAGTCCTCAGATAACCACTTTGTCTTCTTGCATTTCTTTTTCTTTGGGATGGTTTTGGTCACTGCTTCCTGTACAATGTTATGAACCTCTGTCCATAGTTTTCAGCACTCTGTCTACCAGATCTAATCGCTGGAATATATCTGTCACCTCCACTGTATAATCATAAGGGATTTAATTTAGGTCATACCTGAATGGATTAGTGATTTTCCTTATTTTCTTCAATTTACATCTAAATTTTGCAATAAGGAGCTCATGATCTGAACCTCAGTCAGATTCAGGTCTTGTTTTTGCTGACTATATAGAGCTTCTCCATTTTCAGCTGAAAAGAATATAATCAATCTGATTTCGTGTTGACCATTGGTGATGTACATGTGTATAGTCATCTCTTGTGTTGTTGGAAAAGAGTGTTTCCTATGACCAACGTTGATGAACAGAACCAGTCTTCATGGTTTTGATGAACAGAACCAGTTTTGTTCTCTTGACAAAACTATTAGCCTTTTCCTTGCTTCATTTTCAAACTTGCCTAATACTCCAGGTATCTCTTGATTTCCTACTTTTGCATTCCAATCCCCTATGATGAAAAAGGACACCTTTTTATGATGTTAAGGTCTATAAAGTTTTAAATGTCTTCATAGAGTCAAATTCAGCTTTTTCAGCATCAGTGGTTGGGGCATAAACTTGTATTACTGCGATGTTGAATGGTTTGCCTTGGAAATGAACTGAGATCATTCTGTGGTTTTTGAGAGTGTGTCCAAGTATGGCATTTCAGGCTCTTCTGTTGATTATGAGGGCTTCTCCATTTCTTCTAAGGTATTCTTGCCCACTCTAGGAGATATAATGGTCATCTGAATTAAATTTGCCCATTCTCATCCATTTTAGTTCACTGATTCCTAAGATATTGATGTCATCTCCTGCTTGACCATGTCCAATTTACCTTGATTCATGGACCTAACATTCCAGGTTTCTATGCAATATTGCTCTTTATAGCATCAGACTTCATTTTCACCACCAGAAATATCCACAACCGAGTGTCATTTCTGCTTTGGCCCACTTGCTTCATTCTTTCTGGAGCTATTAGTAATTGCCCTCCACTCTTCCCAAGTAACATATTGGACCTGGCAGGGTGGGGGGAAGCTCATCTTCTTCTGTGATATCTTTTTGCCTTTCATACTGTTCATGGGGTTCTTGGGGCAAGAATACTAGAGTGGGTTGCCATTCCCTCCTCCAGTGGACCACATTTTGTCAGAACTCTCCACTATGACCCATCCATCTTGGGTGGCTCTGCATGGCATGGCTCATAGTTTCACTGAGTTATGCAAGCCCCTTCACCAAGACAAGGCTGTGATCCATGAAGGGGGTGTTAGCTTCTGCTATACAGCAAACTGAATCAGTTATACATATACATATATCCCACCTTTTTAGATTTACCTCCCACTTAGGTTACCACAGAGCATACAGTAGAGTGAAAAGATTTTTTAAAAATAAGGTTTTTCAAATAGTTTCTTTACTTGACACTATAATATATCTAGCTATGATATAAATCAATATTTTGTACCATGCATTTGATTAGATGAATTAATCTGCTTACAGTAGATTGAATGCCCCACTACCACCACCACCATCAAAAAAGGTATGTCCACCTGGAATCTGCAAATGTGACCTCATTTGAAAATGGGTCTTTATAGGTGTGACTGAGCTAAGGATCTTGAGATGGGAACCTGGATTAACTGAGGTAGTGGAGGCAGTTTAGTTGCTAAGTCGTGTCCGACTTCTAGTGACCTCATTGACTGTAGCCCACCAGGCTCCTCTGTTCATGGCATTTCCTAGGCAAGAATGCTAGAGTGGGTAGCCACTTCCTTCTGCAGGGGATCTTCCCAACCCAGGGATCAAACCTGGGTCTCCCACATTGCAGGCAATCCCTTGCCATTGCAGGCAGATTCTTTACCAACTGAGCCACCATGGAAGCCCTGGATTGGCTGGGTGGACCCTAAATCCAATGACACCTGTCATTTCGAGACAGATGAAAAAGACAGAAAAGAAGATGACCATGTGAAGATGAAGGCAGAAACTGGAGTTAGGCCACATAAAGCCAAGAAATGCCTGGAGCAATTACTACAAGTTAGAGGAGGGGAAAAAGGATTCCCCCCAAGACCCCTCTGAGAGAATGTGGTCCTGCTGACATCTCAGTTTTGACTTCCGGTCTCCAGATCTGTTAGAGACTAAATTGCTGTTGTTTTAAGCACTAACTGGTCATTTGTTATAGCAACTCTAGGAAACTAATACACAGCCTAAAGAGGTATGTTATGGACTGAACTATGTCCCTCATGCCACCACAACTGTATGCTGAATCTCTAACTAAATAGGACTATAAAAAGAAGGACCCCACTGATCAGACGAAATGCCAGGTGAGGACATAGCAAGATGGCCATCTGCAAGCCAAAGAGAGAAGCCTCAGGAGAAACCAACCCTATTCACACCTTAATCTTGGTCTTTCAGCCTCCAGAACTGTGAGAACTTTCTGTTCATTAAGCTACCCAGTCTGTGATATTTTATCGTGATAGCACTCGTAGGTTAATACAAGGTGTGACACAGAGACTTTCTACAGGTAAGAAATTCTAATGAAAGAACTAGAAGGCCCAGAGTATTAGCATTTGATAGAGTATTTCTAATTTAATAAATGAACAAATTTAGTCATAAATCAAGAACACGGTTCTTGAGGGTTTCTTACCCATGATAAATGCTTCACATAGTGTGCACAGTGTAAACACTATTTTCTCAATTCTATCACAAGCTTTTTTGTTTTCATTTCTGATCTCAATGGACATGAGTTTGAGCAAACTTTGGGAGATAATAAAGGACAGGGAAGCCTGGTGCACTGTAGTCAATAGGGTCACAAAGAGTTGGACATAATTTAGCAACTGAACAAAAACACAGGAGATATATATATATATACTACTAATAAACATATTTTCCATTAAAATCTATTTTCAAATTGTGGTTTTTCTTAAAATTGATGGCATCCTAAAGTCAAGGAAATAAATGTATATAAGAACAAAAGTAAGTAGTTCACATGTTGTATCTCATTTAATGTTCCCAACAACCATAAGGTTTAGGTACTTTGTGCTGTGCTGTGCTTAGTTGCTCAGTCATGTCCAACTCTTTGCAACCCCATGGACTGTAACCTGCCAGGCTCCTCTGTTCATGGGATTCTCCAGGCAAGAATACTGGAGTGGACTGCCATGCCCGCCTCCAGGGAATCTTTCCAACACGGGAATCAAATCCAGGTCTCTCACATTGAGGGTGGATTCTCTACTGTCTAAGCCACCTAGTGGAGTGCTAACGATGGCTTGCACCAGCTCATGAGAACTGATTGTGCTGGTCTCTCCCAACTCCAGTTGACAACTTGAAATCAACCAAATGGAAATATTCATACTGTGCAAATGAACTATTACCAACATACCACTGGACTGGGCACTATTATTATTACTATCATATCAGTGAGGAATCAGAGAGGCTCATTAGCTTGCCCTAGTTAGTGCTAAGCGCAGAGCTCAGATTTCAACTTTGGGTTTATCTAGTTCCACAGCACAAATTCTGAATGCCTGTCTTAGGCTGCCACCCTCTTAAATGATATTTAACATAAAGTTGTTGTTGTAGTGGTAATTTTGGAACTTCTTAAGTCCCATAAAAGCAGCTAGGTCTCCTTTGCCCAATTACTTCACTGTCACAGGTTACACTGATCTTCTACCATATGGCATACATAACAAAAAGTAAATCTATTACCACATAAAATGGAAATGAATTTGCCAAACTGTATAGGTGCCTGATTGCCACATCATTAAAATCAATACATGTTATAGATGTTACACTGAGGTACTTCATAATAGGGTTACTACTATCAAAACTTGATAACCCAAGCATGTAAATCCCTTAAATCTTTAAATAAGAACCTTGTTTAAGGTTGTACAATACATAATCAACAGTAATGCATCCTTTAAATGAGATATTTCTCATCATGTTCCTACAAAGTTTAGATTATGGTTGTTATTCAGGAATGTGTAAACTAAGGATTGGGAGGGAAGTATCTATTCTATTTCTGGTGGTGGGGGAAACAGGATGTAATCTAACCTTATTTCTACTTCCAAAGATCAGCAAGTTTACAACTGTAAGCAAGGAAGGAATTTGGCCCCACTTAAGATGCCTGCAACTACTGATTTTGTCTAAAAGCTGGGGGGGGGGGGCGGGTGGATGGGGGGCGGGTGGGAAGCTACTTTGAGACGATAAAAAACAATCCATAAGACCAGAAAATACTGCATTTATTTTTCTTGCAGCTCACAAATATTCATAGTTTCAAGAATATTTGACAAAGAAAGGGGAGGGGAAGAATAGAATGCAAGACTTCTTTTTTTCTATTCCCTAAAGTCAGTGGGATAAACAGTTCTCAGTCACTCACTCATTTTCATGAATGTAAGAAACAGCAGTCAGCTCTTTTAAAATGAAAGAAAGAAAAGGCAAAGTCCAAGATCCCATGAGTTTCCCTTCATAAAATCCTTGCAGATTCCAGCTTGTTTTCAAATCTCTTGAAGTGGGGCAGCAGCAAAACACTATATTCTTTAAAAAAAAAAATAATAATTTAGGGAGCTTGGTACATGGGATAAATGGGGAAAGAACAATGCTTGTCACCAGACAATGGACCAAAAGTAATGCTAGAAAAAGGACAGAGAGCTTAGGGTCATCAGCACTCCTTGTTAATCACCCATCTTTTCCCTACTCTGCATTCTTAAGGGTTTCTTGAAACAAAAACAAAGGAATCCAACCAAAACCAACATTTTGATGAGTAAAGTGTAAATGAATGAGAAGCAGATGGGCCTGGTTTTCCCAGGGGTCTATAACTGAAGGGCAAGGTGCTTGGGGGCAAAATGCATGTGGGGCTTCACTGGCAAGTGCTCTGCACTGCTAACAAATCCAAAACGCAGCCAAAGTTCTCCTGGTCAATCTCCACAAGCTGGAAAGACTCAACATGAAAGGAGGTTCTAGAGACCCCAAGACATTGTTGGGGACCTCAAAAATCGTATTTCATAGGTGCCAAAGGCAGCTGCAGACCTGACATATGTAGAAGTTTTCATTCAAGAACCCAGAATTTTGGGCTTTGATCAGAAACCACAGGTTGGTGTAAACATTTCTCTGACCATGTTTTATGATATTTACACTTTGCATGGATCCTCCTGGTCTGATGATGCAAAGTGCTCTGCAGGCATCTGCTGTGGAGTCATCCCCACCTCAGCCTTCAGGTGGAGAAACAGCTTCAGGGCAGAGAGAGTGACCAGCAAAAGTCAGTCCTAAATCAGAGGGGGTGAACTCCTCATGCATCCAGGCCAAGTCTCTCTCTGGGATTAAAGTGTCTCTCTGCTGTCTTCAAATAATGTATATATCAAGTTACAGCTCAGAAAGAATGCATTTTCAGTTTTTCATGAGATCCTGGGGGTGGGGTGGAGTGGGGGCAGTTGGCACAGAGGGAGTGTAGGCCCCAAATCACAGATTATTTAAAAACCATCCAAGCTGACTTTGAATTTTTGAAAATAATTTATTTGGCAATTCCAAGAGCTAGATTGGACATTTGGCCAAAGTAACATGCCCTTCAGTGCAAAGACTACAATTAATGGGCCACATCATTCTCTGCTCTCAAGCAACAGAAGCGGCCAGCTGCTGGAGAACGCTGTGCGGTCTTCCAGTGTAAACGCCACTGATATCATCACCATCAGAAGGTCATAAAACTGATTGATTATAAACACAGCTCTCATTTGTTTACAGCTTACATTTTTGGGTTTGGGGTAATTAGCACATTAGCCGTCTCTCTAGGGTGAGGGCTCACAGGTGCTGGGAGAGCGCCTTCCAAGCCAGGAGGGGATCACAAAATCTTTCGCAAAGCCATCACTGGCCTTTCCGAGAAACAGACTAGGGAATTCTGGTTCTTCTGTGAGAGGGGTACTTGATAACACCTATGTGGGGTCACATGTGTAGGAGGACATTTGACCTCTGAGGTAATTTCTTCTAACACAAGGTAAGGTTGGAAAAATCTAAGACATGTCAGCAATGTGAGGGAGATGTCCTTGGTGAGGAGCCTGCAGCTGCTGGAACCTTTTAAGATTCCTTCCCTTTCTCTCAAGCCAACAAAGACAGATAAAGATCACTCTTGCTAGTGGTGACTGATACTTAGTTTCTTTTAGTTATAGTGAAAACAAACCCTTTTAGTCTTATAAAAATGTTGCTTCTCAGACACTGGCTTAGGGAAGCAGCCAGCTCAGCTATCTTCCCTGGATGTGATTCTTGTCCCAGATCCTGTCCCTTCCAGCCTTGCTTGGAGTCTTCCACTATCAAGGCGGATTTTATTTGAACAGTTAGAACCATCAAATTAATGCAGACTGTCTAATTAGTCACTCCAGCAAGTTTTCCATATCAGCTTCAGTGAGAACTCCAGGGAATCTGAAAAGCTTCCCAAATGATTAAAAGGATATTCTTTAAAAGTACATGTGCAGATGCTCACTACTTGGCTTGTGAGATTGATCAGAGAATATTTTTGCTTTTTTAACTGTTTTATACAATTCCTAAATCTTTCACCCAGCATAATATTTTTTTCCATACTTTAAGTGATGAACTGCTAACAGGTGAAGGACTCTGGAGCTAAATATGGAACATTAAAGATTCTCCCTCATGGGCCACATTCATGTTTAGCAATTTTAATTCCATTTTCTATTCATAATATTGTTTTAATAGTTAACACATATTGCTTTTTATAGTTTTCAAAGTTCCTTCACTTGCACGATCTCCTTTGATCTTCATAGCAATGCCATGAAGTTAGGTAACATCCTATCTACATTTCATAGATTAGGAACCAAGCTCAGAGAGATTAACTGACATATCCCAGATCACAAAACTACTAAGTGGTAAATCTTCTCATTTGAAATTTATTTTCTTTGCCCCATATCACATTATTTGCATGAGTTTTAATGAAGATATTCCTTTGAAGCTGTTTGTTTTATCTGTTTTCCAAATGTTAGCAACTAAATAGAGTTGGCAGCTAATTTCTTTGTGGTGCACAGAAGTAATTGCAAATAATAATCAAGTAATTCTTGGGTATTTCAACTATCTGTAAATATCCAGACACATTCTGAAAGAGCTTAAACTGAAGCATGTACTTGCTTTATCGAGTTGTTAAGATTCAAATTATGTTGTACTGCAATGTTTCCACTGGCATTACATATTGATTTTTCCCCTTATTTTTTTCAAGCTATATCTGATACCTTCATGATATCACACTGAATTTCTTATTTGGAAATTCATCCTAAAATTTTTATATTCATGAAAGTTTAAGAGCAAATAAGTGTCAGATTAATTAATCAGTGTTTCCAGAAATGTTTTTTCCTCTTCTTATAAGAAAACTCTCAGAATCAAAGAAGAGGATTTGGGATAGTATCTTCCATTGAGACAATTTCCACACCAAGCAAATGAAGTAAAGAGAAGTCTTGATTAACTCAATCATTCAACCTATTTTTATTGAGTTTCTCTCACATACTGAGCATTGTGCTAGGTTCTAGGGATGTTAAAGTGAACAAGAGCAATGAGGTCCTGTTCTAGAGATTCTAGTCTAACAGGGAACCTTGCTTGTGCAGCCTCATTGTTAGCTGCCAATCCTGGGTTAGATGCCTCTCTTCTTTGCTCCCATGACACCCTGTGCGTATTGCATCTCCTCATACTTATTACACAGAATAAAAACTGACTGTTACCTTGACATCAGCCACCTCTCTGCCCATCTTGCTCACGGTCATGTCCCTAGTTCCTGGCACCCTGACCTGTAAACAGTAAGTTCAATAAACATTTGAATGAATAAATTAGTCTCCTTTCATCTAGGTTAGAAACCCAACTTAATGAGAAAAAGTGCTTTAGCTCTACTGCCCAGAAGTGCCCCCTTATCAAAACTGACTTTCAGTATTTGTTAAGGCTCAGAGAACCCATTTGTAGCTGGAGGGAACTGGGGAAAGGAGCATCAGTTTGGTCTTTTCTTGTAATTTCTCTTCACCTCCATTTATGCTCCTCTTCCTTTTAGGATATCTCTACTGTTTTGGCCATTATTGTCTTTAGCTATCTTTAAACCACTACCTAATATCTAAGACAGTAAATACATTCTGACCTTCACATGTTTAATTTCCATCCTTTGTTATTCTTTTCACATTTCTTTCTAACTTTAGGAGGGTACATTCTCAACAACTGCTAGAGAAGTCCCAGTCCCCTTACATCTGAAAATGTCTGTCGAAGAGATTGTAGAATTATATCAGTTCAGTTCAGTTCAGTCGCTCAGTTCAGTTCAGTTGCTCAGTCATGTCCGACTCTTTGCAACCCCATGAATCACAGCACGCCAGGCCTCCCTGTCCATCAACAACTCCCAGAGTTCACTCAGACTCACGGCCATCAAGTCAGTGATGCCATTCAGCCATCTCATCCTCTGTCGTCCCCTTCTCCTCCTGCCCCCAGTCCTTCCCAGCATCAGAGTATTTTCCAATGAGTCAACTCTTCGCATAAGGTGGCCAAAGTATTGGAGTTTCATCTTTAGCATCATTCCTTCCAAAGAAATCCCAGGGTTAATCTCCTTCAGAATGGACTGGTTGGATCTCCTTGCAGTCCAAGGGATTCTCAAGAGTCTTCTCCAACACCACAGTTCAAAAGCATCAATTCTTCGGCGCTCAGCCTTCTTCACAGTCCAACTCTCACATCCATACAGCAGAAATGTTTTTCTGGAACTCTCTTGCCTTTTCCATGATCCAGCAGATGTTGGCAATTTGATCTCTGGTTCCTCTGCCTTTTCTAAAACCAGCTTGAACATCAGGAAGTTCACAGTTCATGTATTGCTGAAGCCTGGCTTGGAGAATTTTGAGCATTACTTTACTAGCATGTGAGATGAGTGCAACTGTGCGGTAGTTTGAGCATTCTTTGGCATTGCCTTTCTTTGAGATTGGAATGAAAACTGACCCCATTATATAATAGCAGGTAAAATTCAAATAAGCCTAAGGCTTCCCTGATAAATTCTTTGATGAAAACACATTGTAAATGCTTTAGTTAGCAAGGTCCAGGAAGAATACAAGGCATGGTTTGGGTTTCGGAAAGGTAGGCTACAGGACCAGGTGGCAAGCAGAAACTCTGCTCCAGGTCTGAGCTTAGCTCTGAAAACCAGATCAGTTTTGTCAGGATGTCTAGAGGTGATAAGACCTAGGGGGGTCAGCTCATTCTAACCAAACCCACAAAGGTCAAGTGTCACTAGAAGTAACAGACATCTATCCCTTTTCTTGAAAATTCTAGAGTACAATGCTGAATAGAATTAGTGAAAGAAAAAAATCTGTTTACTCTCTAGCTAAGGTTTCCTTCCCTTTCTTTAAAAGTGAGCTTCTCAAAGAATAGCTACACATTCTTTGCCGGTTTGCTTACTTCAGATTCACTCTTTAGCTTGCTGACATGAGCTCCATTCTGGTATTGTATTAAAACCACTTTCTCAAAGGTGACCTATTTACAGCAAAATTCAACAGGCCTTTCCCAGTTCCGTGCTTTCTTTTAGATTATTTAATATGATTTATTCATTAAATCATTAATTCAGATGTAATGCGCCTTTGTCAAAGTTTCTAATCCTCTTTTGTTTTGTCTTTGTCTGGCCTCCTATACAGCTGGAGAAGGCAATGGCACCCCACTCCAGTACTCTTGCCTGGAAAATCCCATGGACGGAGGAGCCTGGTAGGCTGCAGTCCATGGGGTCGCTAAGAGTCAGACACGACTGAGCGACTTCACTTTCACTTTTCACTTTCACGCACTGGAGAAGGAAATGGCACCCCACTCCAGCGTTCTTGCCTTGGAGAATCCCAGGGACGGGGGAGCCTGGTGGGCTGCCATCTATGGGGTCGCACAGAGTCGGACATGACTGAAGCAACTTAGCAGCAGCCTCCTATATAGCAGGTGCCACGTTTGTTTCATTCACCTTATATATCTAGCTCCTACCACAGCAACAGACATATAATAAGATACACCCAATAAAACTGGGTGTATGAGTGAGAGGATGAAAGAATTAATGTATAAGATTCCACTTCTGGCATGACAGTGCAAGAAGCTCCACAGACCCATTCCCCAATAAAACTGGTAAAATATTATAACTAGGGAAAAAACACTAAAAACTCTAGAAATGGTCTGAAGGGCATAGAGCAATGAAGAAATACTTACTCAAGAAAATTTCCTAAAACTCAATAAAAAATTCAAGAGTTTATGGGATTTGAATGAAGAATCATATCTTCTTCATTCAAAGAACAGTGAGACAGCAGTGAGACAGAAATTTTGCTCCAGATTGATACAATGAAGAACACATGGCTCCCTTTCCCCTAAACTCCCAGAGGGCTATCCTCTCAAGAGGGGAAAAAAACCAGCAGATGTCATCCTGCCCCAAGCTGTCTATTGTGAGGGCAAAGTTCCAAGAGAACATATCCAAGAATAGGGGCCCCCTCCTTCTTCTGCCAGTCTTCGCTTATGGGATGGAGATTTTACCTTGGGGATGACACCACTGAGAATATGGGGGCCCTGAATATCCTTGCTGTTGTTTGTGGGGGCAAGGATCCCATGTCAAGGGAGGAAAACAGAATATCTGGGACCGCTGCCACCATTCACTGAGCACTCAGTTCCAAAAGAGAGCTGGGAGGTGTTACTCAGGTGTGTGCAAGTATTCCTGCCCCAAGCACACTGCTAAGGATCAGAGATTTGCCCTGGGAGGAGAAGTAGTCCACATCCCTCCCTAAGAAGTTGACTTCATTTGCAAGCTAAGTGAGAGGTTCCTATAGAAATTATCAAAAACAGTGGAAGTTGTGGTGAAAGGATATTGGGAGGAGATTGATAGAGTCATTGGAAATAAATGCTAAGCTGCAGGATGTTTAATTTACAAAAGAGAACTGGGGAAAACAGTTAGGGTCAGAACAGATCTCAAATACTGACTGCTGCAACTATATCTTCAAAGGAGCCTGAATTTGATTGGATTAATTTATAAGCAATTTATGCCCCTAGTATATTGTTGAAAACAATATAGTAATCAGAAGGCAATTAGTGACACTTAGTGGATGAGAGTGGTCAGGGAAGGAGACATCTAAGAGAGCCCTGTCAAAACTATGTTCATCCCAAGGTGAATGGGCATACCCAATGCTGTGCTGCCGAAGTAGTAAAGTCAGAGATTTCACACTGCCAGGAGAAAACAGACTTCCTAAAGTAATCCAGAAAGTTAACAAAACAAATTAACAAAAATAAGTTCTAGATTTGGGAACCAATATCCAGAGATGCTCTAACAATATTATCTAAAATGTCCAGTTTCCATTTTAAAATTATGAGACAAAGAAACAAGAAAGTATTTTCTTTACACCAGGGGAAAAAAAGAGCAGGAAACAAGCTGTCTGTAAGAGTGACCTGATGTTGGTTTTAACAGAAGATGACTTCAAAGTAGCCATTATAAATATGTTCAAAGAACTAAAGGCAATCATAATTAAAGAAGTAAAGGAAGCCATGATGACATCATTGCATCAAACAGAGAATATCAATAAAGATAAAAATTACAGGAAACATGAAAATTCTAGAGATGAAAAGTACAACTGAAATTAAAAATAGGGGAGCTCAACAGTAGATTCAAACTGGCAGAAGAAATAATTAGCAAACTTGAAATAATTAATAGAGATTATATAACCCTAGCAACAGAGAGAAGAAAGAATAAAGACAAGTGAAAAGTTCCTCAGAGAAATGTGAGATGGCATGAAAAATACCAATATATGCATATGTGAATACTGGAAAGAAAGGAGAATATAAAGGGCAGAAAAAATTCAAAGAAATAATGGCTGAAAAGTTACCAAATTTATTGAAAAGCATTAATCTTCACATCCAGGTAGCTCAACAAATTCCAAGTAAGATAAACACAGTGAGATTCACAAATAGACATATTACAGTAAAAATGCTGAAAGACAGAAAATCCTAAAAGTAGAAAATGGAAAATAATTAATTACTTACAAGGAAACCTCAATATGATTAACAACTGACTTACAGTCAAAACAATGGATTCTAGGAAATAATATTTAAAATGTGCAAAAAAAAAAAATCTGTCAGCTAAGAGACCTGTATCCTGCAAAGCTGTCTTTAAAAACTAGAGATGGGAAAAATTTCCAGATATACAAAAACTAAGAAAATGTGTTGCTAGCAGACATGCCATATAAGAAATGCTAAAAATAAAAATTCTCCAGGCTAAAAGCCCCAGACAGAAATTCAGAGCCATGCCAGGAAAAAAACAACAACATCATTAAAGGTAATCATGTAATTACAAAAGAAAGTAAAATGCATATTTTCTCTCTCTTAATTGATTTAAAAATCAATTGTATTAAATAATATGTATATAATATTATATCAATGCATAAAGAAATAAAATGTATTTGCAATAATACTGGAGAAGGAAATGGCACCCCACTCCAGTACTCTGGCCTGGGAAATCCCATGGACAGAGGAGCCTGGTAGCCTACAGTCCATGCGGTCACAAAGAGTCGGACATGACTGAGTGACTTCACTTCACTCACTTCATACTTCATCACTGGAGAAGGAAATGGCAACCCACTCCAGTATTCTTGCCTGGAGAATCCCATGGACAGAGAAGCCTGGCGGGCCATGGTCCATGAAGTCACAGAGAGTCGGATACAACTGAAGTGACTGAGCACGCATGCATGCTAATAAAAGCACAGAGGAGGTGAGTAAAAGCAAAACTCTATTGGTCTAAGAAATGACTCCAGATATAAACCTAGATCCATGAAAAGAATAAAAAATTATAAATAAGGTTAATATAACAAAAGTTATATATATGTATCTGTTCTCATTTCTCCTCTCAGCTTCTTTAAAAGTTATAAAATTATATATAATGAGAGTTATAAAAGTATACTGTTGGATTTGTAATATTTACAGAACATATGTCCAAAACAATATATATAACATGTATGTTATACATGCACATGATAATATATAATATATATGTATTATCCTGTACATGTAAAATAATATGTACAATAAAAAAGGGAAAACAGAACCGGCTCTATAGAAATAACGTTTCTATATCTTACTAAAATTAAGTTTGTGGAAACATGAAATTAATTCTGATAAGCTCAGATGTATTTGATAAGTACTAGAGCAACCTCCAAGGAAATAACTCAAAAACAGTGAAAAAAAACCATGAAGTTTAAATGCTACATTAAAAAAATATTCATTTAATGCAATAGAAAGCAGTAAAGGAAGAACAATGGAACAAAAAAGATGCAAGACATATAAAGAACAAAGTAAAATGGCAGACACAAATCCAACTACATCAATAATAACATTAAATGTGAATGGTATAACAACCCAAGAAAAAGGCAGAAACTGGCATACTAAATTAAAAAATAGGATCCAACTATATGCTTTCTTTAGGGGAGACACATTATATATTCAAGGCAAGGCAAGTCGCTCAGTTGTGTCCAACTCTTTGCGACCCCATGGACTATCAGTTCAGTTCAGTCGCTCAGTCGTGTCCGACTCTTTGCAACCCCATGAATCGCAGCACACCAGGCCTCCTTGTCCATCACCAACTCCCGAAGTTCACTCAGACTCACGTCCGTCGAGTCGGTGATGCCATCCAGCTATCTCATCCTCTGTCATCCCCTTCTCCTCCTGTCCCCAACTCCTCCCAGCATCACAGTCTTTTCCAATGAGTCAACTCTTCGCATGAGGTGGCCAAATACTGGAGTTTCAGCTTTAGCATCATTTCTTGCAAAGAACACCCAGGACTGGTCTCCTTTAGAATGGACTTGTTGGATCTCCTTGCAGTCCAAGGGACTCTCAAGAGTCTTTTCCAACACCATAGTTCAAAAGTATCAATTCTTTGGTGCTCAGCTTTCTTCACAGTTCAACTCTCACATCCATACATGACCACTGGAAAAACCATAGCCTTGACTAGACAGACCTTTGTTGGCAAAGTCATGTCTCTGCTTTTTAATATAGAGTCCCTGGAATTCTCCAGGCCAAAATATTGGAGCGGGTAGCCTTTCCCTTCTCCAGGGATCTTTCCAACCCAGGGATCAAACCCAGGTCTCCTTCACTGCAGGTGGATTCTTTACCATCTGAGCCACAGTGGAAGCCCAAGAATACTGGAGTGGGTAGCCTATCCCTTCTCCAGATTTTCCCAACCCAAGAATCAAAGCAGTGTCTCCTGCACTGCAGGCAGATTCTTTACCAACTGACCTATCAAGGAAGTCCAATTATATATTCAAAGATACAAATAAACTGAAAGGATGTAAAATAATATATCATGCAAATAGAAACAATAGGAAAACTGGGAAATTATACTAATAGACAAAAGATACTTTAAAACAAACAAACAAAAAAAACATTACCATCAACAAAGAAGGATATTGTATAACAAGAAAAATCTATGATGAAGATATTACAAACATATATATGAGCTTCCCTGGTGGCTCAGATGGTAAACTGTCTGCTTGTAATACGGGATACCCGGGTTCGATCCCTGGGTCGGGAAGATCCCTTGGAGAAGGAAACGGCAACCCACTCCAGTATACTTGCTTGGAGAATCCCATGGACAGAGGAGCCTGGTAGGCTACAGTCCATGGGGTTGCAAACAGTCGGACATGACTGAGCAATTTCACTTTCTTTCTTTCATATAACCCCAAAAAAGAAAAAAAGAGTACCAAAATCATAAATCAAATAAAGAAAGAGAGACAATTCAAAAAGAGTAGCCAGAGACATCAATACTCCACTTAAATAATGATAGAACAAAATCAGAAGATCAAGGAAACAGAAGATTTGAACAATACTATAAATCAATAATATCCAACATACATCTGTAGAACACTCCACCAAACAACAGCAGAATATACATTTTTCTTGGGTGGACATGGAACATTTTCCCAGATAGGCTATATGTTAGGCCATAAAACAAACCTTGAAAATTTAAGAGTGAAAATAGTATTAATATGATCTCTGACCATAATGGAATGGAATTATAAATCAAAATAGAAAAAACCTGGAAACTCACAAATATGTGAAAACTAAAACTCCAAACCATTGATGGTTCAAGGATGGATTCAAACAGCAAACAGAAAATACTTTGGGATGAAGGAAAATGGAGATACAACATACTAAAACTTGTGGGATACAGATAAACCAGTGCTTAAAGAGAAATTTACAGCTGCAAATACCTAAATTAAAAAACAAGAAAGATCTCAAATCAATAACTTCAACTTCCACCTCCTGATACTGAAAAAGATGAGCAAACTATACCCAAAGCAAGCAGAAAGAAGGAAATAATAAAGATTAGTGTGAGACTAATGAAATAGGGAGTAGAAAAATAACAGAGAAAATCAATAACATGACAAAATGGTTCTTTGAAAAGACAAACACAATTGGCAAATTTTTAACTAGATTAATTGAGAAAAAAGACTCAATTACTAGATTCAGAAATGAAAGAAAGAGCATTACTATTGAACACACAGTAATAGAAAAGAGTATAAAGGAATGAACAACTGTATGCCAATAAATTAGACAATTTATATGAAATGGAAAAACTCCTAGAAAGACAGAAAACTACTGCAATTGATTCAAGAAGAAATATAAAATCTGAACATGCCTACGGCAAGAAAAGAGATTAATAATCAAAACCTATGCACAAAGAAAAGCCAAGCCCCAGGGAACTTCACTGGTGAATTCTTCAAAACACTTATAGAAGAATTAACATCAATTCTTCAAAAAGTACAAGATAAGGGAACATTTTCCAACTTACTCTATGAAGCAAATATTACTATGAAACAAAAACTAGACAGAAATATCACAGAAAAGACAACTACACACCAGTATCTCTTATGAATCAGTTCAGTTCAGTTCAGTTGACACATAAAAATTCTCAAAAAACTACTGGCAAACAAAATCCAGCACCATATGAAAAGAATTATAAGCCATGATCAATTGGGACCTATCCCAGGATGCAAAGTTGGTTTAACATCTGAAAATCAATTTATATTACACATCATATCAGTAGGATAAAAAACAAAAACCACTTAATCATCTCAATAGATGATATAAAAGCATTTGACAAAATCGAGAACCCACTTGCGATTAAAAAAATTTAATAAACTAGGAATTGAAGGAAACTCTTGGCTTGAACAAAGTGAACTACAAAAACCCATTTTGTTCTTGTTGTTGTTTAGTCGCCCAGTCATGGTCAACTCTTTGCGATCCCATGCACTGTAGCCCACAAGGCTCCTCTGTTCATGGGATTTCCCAGGCAAGAATACTAGAGTGAGTTGCCATTTCCTTCTCCAGGAGACCTTCCTGATCCAGGGCTCAAACCTGCCCATAGCAAACATCATATTTAATGGTAAAAGACTGGATGCTTTCTCCTGAAGTTCAGGAACAAGACAAGGATGTCCACTTTTGCCACTTCTGTTCAACATTATATTGGCGGTCCAAACCAGGGTAATTAGGCAAGTAAAAGATATAAAAGGCATCTAAACTAGAAAAGAAAATGTAAAATTATCTTTATTTGCAGATGACATGAACCTGTATAAAGAAAATCCTAAAGAATCCACTAAAAATTATTTGAATAATAAATAAATTCATTAAGGTTATAAAATATAAGATCAATATACAAAAATCAATTGTGCTTCTAAAAACCTGTAATGAACAATCCAAATATGAAATTTGAAAGAATTTCATTTACTAAGCATCAAAAAGAATGTTTGGGAATAAATTTAACAAAATTATAAAATTTATATTCTGAAAATTATGAATCATTGTTAAAGAAAATGTAAATAAATTGAAATATCCCAGGTTCAGGGATCAGAAGACTTAACACTGTTATGAAGCCAATTTGTTGTTGTTCAGTGGCTAAGTCATGTCTGACTCTTCATGACCCCATGAACTGCAGAGCACCAGGCTTCCCTGTCCTTCACTATTTCCCCAAGTTTGCTCCAACTCATGTCCATTGAGACAGTGATGCCATCCAACCATCTCATCCTCTGTTTCCCCCTTCTCCTCCTGCCCTCAATCTTTCTCAGCATCGGGGTCTTTTTCAATGAGTCAGCCTCATCAGGTGGCCAAAGTATTAGAGCTTCAGCTTTACCATTAGTCCTTCCAATGAATATTCAGGGTTGATTCCCTTTAGGATTGACTGGTTTGATCTCCTTGCTGTCCAAGGGCCTCTCAAGAATCTTCTCCAACACCACAGTTCAAAAGCATCAATTCTTTGATACTCGGCCTTCTTTATGATCCAACTCTCAATCCGTATATGATTGCTGGAAAAACCATACCTTTGACTATATGGACCTCTGTCAACAAAGTGATGTCTTTGGTTTATAATACACTGTCTAGATTTGCCATAGCTTTTCTTCCAAGAATCAAGCATCTTTTACTTTCATGGCTGCAGTAACTATCCACAGTGATTTTGGAACCCAAGAAAATAAAATCTGTTGATGCCTCTACTTTCCCCCCTCTATTTGCCATGAAGTGATGGGACAGGATGACATGATCTTAGTTTTCTGGATGTTGAGTTTTAAATCAGCCTTTTTACTCTCCTCTTTCACCCTCACCAAGAGGCTCTTTAGTTTCTCTCTGCTTTATGCCATTAGAGTGGTATCATCTTCATACCTGAGGTTATTGATATTTCTCCCAGCAATCTTGATTCCAGCTTGTGATTCATCCAGCCCAACATTTCACATGATGTTTGCCTATAAGTTAAATAAATAGAATAACAATATACTGCCTTGATGTACTCCTATCCCAATTTGGAAACAGTTCATTGTTTCATGTCCAGTTCTAACTGCTGCTTCTTATCTTGCATACAAATTTCTCAGGAGGCAGGTAAGGTGGTCTGGTATTTCCATCTCTTGAATAATTATCCATAATTTGTTGTGATCCACACAGTTAAAGGCTTTAGTGTAGGTAATTAGCAGATTTTTTTTTTGGAATTCCCTTCCTTTTTCTATGATCTAGCAGATGTTGGCAATTTGTTCTCTGGTTCCTCTGCCCTTTCTAAATCCAGCTTGTACATCTGCAAATTCTTGGTTCATGTACTGTTGAAGCCTAGCTTGAAGGATTTTGAGCATTATCTTGCTAGCATGTGAAATGAGTATAACTGTACAGTAATTTAAACTTTCTTTGGCATTGCTTTTCTTTGGAATTGGGATGAAAGCTGATCTTTCATCCTGTGAAAGAGTCCTGTGGCCACTCTTGAGTTTTCCAAGTTTGCTGGCATGTTGAGTGCAGCACTTTAACAGCATCATCTTTTAGGATTTGAAATAGCTCAACTGGGATTCCATCACCTCCACTAGCTTTGCTTGTAGTGATGATTCTAAGGCCCACTCGACTTTGCGTTCCAGGATGTCTGGCTCTAGGTGAGTGATCACACTATCATGATTATCTGGGTCATTAAGATTTCCTTTGTATAATTCTTCTGTGTATTCTTGCCACCTCTTCTTAATCTCTTGTGCTATTCATTTCCGTCCTTTACCATTCCCATCTTTGCATGAAATGTTCCCTTGGAATCTCTAATTTTCTTGCAGAAATCTCTATAGTCTTTCCCATTCTATTGTTTTCCTGTATTTCTTTGCATTGATCATTTAGGAAGCCTTTCTCATCTCTCCTTTGTGCTCTTTGGAACTCTGCATTCAGATAGGTATATCTTTCCTTTACTCCTTTGCCTTTAGCTTCTCTTCTTTTCTCAGCTATTCATAAGGCCTCCTCAGACAACCATTTTGTCTTTTTGCATTTCTTTTTCTTGGGGATGGGTCTTGATCACTGCCTCTTGTACAATGTCACAAACCTCCATCCATAATTCATCAGGGACTTTGTCTATCAGATCTAATCCCTTGAATCTATTTGTCACTTCCACTGTATAATCCTAAGGGATTTGATTTAGGTCGCACCTGAATGGCCTAGTAGTTTTCCCTACTTTTCTTCTATTTAAGTCTGAATTTTGCAATAAGGAGTTCATGATCTGAGCCACAGTCAGCTCCCGGTCTTGTTTTCGCTGACTGTATAGAATCATAATGCTTATCATTACCTAAAATTTTACTTATTAATTGGTTTATTACATTTCCTTACACACAAAAAAATATTTCCCATTGATTCTAACTTCAGAGTCTAAAATTCTGCATCTTAACTGTGGTAAGGATAGTGCCAATCAGTGTGTGGTGTTACCAGTCATCTATGAGCCAAGTAGAGAAGCTGTATGCTAATTTTATGTTTGCTGAATCTAATAATTTAAAAACTAGACTTATACATTTTGTATATCTTTGGCTTATTTTACTTTTCCAGTAATTCATTTTTACGGGGTTTTTTCCCCCCAAGTATCAGGCTGTGATAGATTTAACATTTTTAAAAACAGAGCTGTCCTTCACCTCAGATAGTTTGAGAAACACTGGCTTGGGTGACCATTGAAATTTTTTGCTCCTCTTTCCTAATGAAATATTAATGCTTGGAAGTATCCACAAAGCCAGGGATATATTTTCCAGTCCCTCTGCCTGGGAGTAAGGGAGGGCGTCTGTCACAAGAAAATGTGAGTAGAAGCGATACATGTCACTCTTGAAATGACAAATAAAGGGCTATGCCTTCCCCACCATCTCTTTTTCCATAGCTAGCTAAATGAAGAGGACTTTGCAGAATATAAAAAAGTGAGCCACAAAATGGAAAGAGCCATTTTCCCAAAAAGCTATAGAAGAGCACCAGACCAAGAACAACTGCACAGACTATGAAATAGAAAAATGAGTTTCTATTACATTAACTTCAGGACTTACTGGTTATAACTTCTACCATTATGTTAACTAATATGTTGCTCAATAAACGTCTGCTGAATGAATAAATGAAGAGTAAACCTATCATGAGAACTGTGCTACTACAGTTGATGATAATATTACTGTACTATTGCTGTACTATACTGTACTATTAGCCAACTTGCCAGTTCATGAGAACTTAAAGAACTTGTGCCAGAATAGAAACTAAGAAACTTTTAGGAAGAAAAAAAGTAATGAACTAGTCTATAGGCTTATTATCATTGCTACTGGGAAAAAAATAGTTATGTACCAGCAAGGGTCTGTGGGCTTTTAGAAAGCATTGCATTAGAGAACATTTTTTAAAGTATTGAAAGAATCTAAAATTATGTTTGAAACCACAAAAACAGTATTTATAAAATCCATTCAACCTAATCTCCTCCTTTGGATTTACTTCTAAATTGCTTATTATCTGGTTAAGTATAATTGTTAATTATGTATATTTAAAACAGAATATATATACATACATTCATCATGCATCCATCTGGCTGCATATCTAATCTATCCATTCAAACTTAAAATGATCTGAAGAGGAGTATGGCTCAATGGATTAAATATAGGCCAGAGAGTAATCAACTGCTTTATCTGAATAACACATACATACCTAAAACACACAAACATGTGGATAGTGCTTCAGAAGGTACTAAGTACTTTCTAAATATACTCTTCATGTTTGTAGTTTAATCCTCATTATAATCGCATGGGATATTTAAAATTACTATTACTTTCATGTTACAAGTCAAAAAAACTGAGAATATCTCTAAGCTCTGATGGCTCAGCATTATAGAATCTGCCTGCAATGCAGGAGACACAGAAGACACGGGTTTGATCCCTGGGTTGCATAAATCCCCTGGAGGAGGAAATGGCAACCCACTTGAGTATTCTTGCCTGAAAAATCCCATGCACAGACCAACCCAGAGAGCTACAGTCCAAAGGGTCACAAAAACCTGGATACAACAGAGTACAGTACAGTACAGTACAGTACCAAAGCAAGGTGAAACGAAGAGATAATACACGTAAATTATCAGCAAGTTCAGATCTCAACACCTGCTATTAAAGAAAGGGAAAAATTGGGAGGGGGGAGTGTGGTATTATTCAGTAAATTCACCTTCACTTCTGCTCTTTAAATGATTTCTTCACTTTATTAATGTTAACAGTCATAATACTGTGGCAAATAAGAGAAACAGAGAATCAGATTTACACCATTATTATATATAAACAATTATACATAACAATATGTACAAAATGTGATGGCTCACACCCAGAATCTTTGTTTGCAAAAATAACTCGAATAAAGAGGAGTTTATTTTTTAAGGGTCTACTATTCTTGGGTATTAAGCCATGCTGTGATGTAAACAGGCTGACCAGGACTGGGTATTTGTTGCACCATTTTAATCCTTTGAAGTGTTTTTTAAGTTCTTTCACCTTTCAGCCTGTAAACTTATGATCTGCAGAAGTCTTGTAGCCAGGTTTCCAGAGAAAGCATGCCAAAGGTGAACCCACTCAGCAGTTTCTAAGCCATCTGCACCACATACTTGCCAGCTTTGAGCCTCAAAATTTCAAAAAGTTATGCAATCTCTGGTTAAACTTTTTAAAATACATATTTTATGACTTAAAAGGCTCACACCTCTGCCTCCTTGCATCCCTGACATTCCAAAGATCTGGGAGGATCTGTTCAGTCAGATAAGCCTCTGAATACACAGATGATCCCTGGAAACTAGTCTACATTCAGATGTGCCAAGGTCTCCTCACCATGAATCTACTTCCTTAGGCGCAATGACTATCTTCAAACTAGACATACTAGAGATTTCTCCAGGGCCTGTCCTCTAGACTACACTTTTTCAGTATAAGGATAAGTAAAGGAAGGAGATAGCATTTAACTGATTCTTTTCAGTTACTCATTCATCATCTAATATGTACAAGGCATGTTTATGCCTTCCATAAATTGAAACCCATTGAGAGAGCTAAACTAGGTACCCAAATAACTACAGTACGACACAACACAATGCCTGTTAGGGGCCCTGAGAGTAGCCCTAATCAAATGCTTGAAGACAGGAAAACAAAGAAAAATTCTGAATAAAGTGGCCATAAAAGGTTTTATGAAAGAAAGAGGGAGCCTCTGAGTTAGATTTGAAGGAAAAACAAGATTTCATCAAGGACAGATGAGAGGAAGTGACAGTCCAGATGACATGAGTCAGAAGTAAGCAAGAGAAAGATGAGTTTAAAAAATGAAGGGCTATGGAGGTGTCGTTTGGCTAGAACATAGGAGCATAATTTGAAAGCAAATTTTAAAAGATCCTGAACACCAGGATAAATTGCCATGATTTTATTCAGTAGTCAATGGGAGAATCATTACAAAAGTTTAAACAGAAAAGTGATTTGAGCCAACAATAATCCAAGAAGCTTGCTCTGGTGGTGATGTATAGAATGGCCTTTAATTTTGAAAGGTTAAAAGTTTGTGGATGAGTTTGGGAGTCTTTTATAATAGACAAAGATGAAGCAATAAGACTTACAGTGAGGTAGTGGCCAAGAAAATGGAAAAGAAGAGAAGAAATAACAAACATAACTTGGTAGGGAAAGGGGGAAAAATGAAAAGATAACTCCCAGGTCTTGAGTCAGTGCCCGGAAAAATTTATGTTGTGGATAAAAATGTTTGGACTCAAATTTACACAAAGATTCAGAGATTTTAAAAATTTATTTCAAGACTGTGATGTTATCCATTTAGAAAAGGAAAGAAAGACCATAATTTCGCAGGATCACCCTGGACAGCTGGTTGCTCTTGGCACATTCCTTCATAAGGCTTCTTTCTCCATGGTAATAGCCTGTTTTGGAAGATGGACTTGAGTGTTATACAGGGGATGAAGAGTTCTCAGTATGATCAATCTAATGCCGGCATACTCAGACAGTGTTTAAAGATACATATGGACCATCTCAATCCACTATCCGGAGTAGACAAGTAGACATGCCCTTTGATGGGGACAGCGGAGAGAAACATTCCTTCAAGAATGCTAGAGAACCATGACCTCTTCTGATGGCATCCATTATGACAGCACTGGCAGCAGGGGTGGGGGGTGGGGGGTGTTGCGGGGACTCTCTTCAACCTATTTCTAACCGTGTAACCAAGAGACCTTCAGCTAAGGCAGCAGATGGAAAATATTCCATTTCTTCAATGTCAGGGCATTGATGGCTACATTCTGCATGAAGGAGCAGGTCTATGGGAAAGTCACTGGGACAGGATTCTTTACCTGTGGTGGGCAGGGGCCAAGAGAAACAAAACCCGTATCATTTTCAGGGCTGAGAAACCTAACCTGGCCATACAAATAATTAACCTGAAAGGCCACTTCATGCTCCTTCAATGGACCCAGATGTTGCACTTCACTTTAGGTAAACGTTATTTTTAGAGACATAAGAATTCAGCATCCAAAATTTATCACCCATCTGAGTGGGAGACAAAGAACACAGAACAGATTTATATGTTTAGGGGGTAGGAATGGGGTTTAAGCTCAATAAAATCTTAACTGTGCTTTACTTTTTAATTTAACTTTCAAACATTTCTTTCCTGTTTTGTGACTGAGAATCTCGTACATGTCACCCTTTCAGTGAAGTATCACAGGAAAGACATTTTTGTGGTGTTTAATGGAAATAATTTTTCTTGTGGTATTGCTCTGATACCCTGGGAAACTGGCTTTCAAAGATAAATTAGGCTAAGAGACGTCCAGTGCTAATTTATTAAGCAGTCAATGGTTTAAAACAACTTTCCCTGTTTCAGCTCACTGGAGATCTGTTACTGGCTCTTGAGAAGACAGCAAAGAGCCAAAAACTGATAAATCTCACAGATTATCTTGAAACAAACAAGTGAAGGCTGGTGTGGGTATCCCATGGGTGCACTAGGCAGGGCACACTCGGGGGTGGGGGGGACTGTGCACATGCACTGGACCTTTTGCAATGGTGGCTGAACACTCTGAAGAAATGTTTAAATTCTATTACAGGAAGAGATTTCTGTAAGAAATATCTCCTAACTTTTCTCTTCCCTTTAGGATGTGCCGCAAATAGAAAAGGTTTCATCTGTAAAGAAAAATGTTGATGATCAGCCTCAGGTGCTCTAAAGGCCTCAATGCACTTTATACAGATCTCCCCAGAATCGTGGTTCTTGGTCTAATTTGTACCCTGACATGGGGCTTCCCTGGTGGCTCAGCTGGTAAAGAATCCGCCTGCAATGCAGGAGACCTGAGTTCAATCCCTGGGTTGGGAAGATCCCTTGGAGAAGGGAACGGCTACCCACTCCAGTACTCTGGCCTGCAGAATTCCGTGGACTGTGCAGTCCGTGGGTCGCAAAAAGTCGGACACGACTGAGTGACTTTCACATCACCAAGGGAGCTTATTAAAGTACTGATGCCTGGGTCCTACTTCAGAGGTTCTAATGACATTGGCCAAGGGTATGACCTAGGCATTAGGAGTTTTAAACTTTCCCAGATAGTTCCAACATATACACAAGTTTAAGACCACTCCCAATAGAAGCTGTTGTCAGAGACTGGGATCTACTTCATACGTAGTAACTGTCAGGAGAGTCAGCTGCTAGTATGTGTTCCTTTTCTTGCCTAAAAATGCAGATCATGGTCACCTATCAGCAATGCAGTGATATTAGGAACAAACAAGAACCAAAAATAAGAAAAACAAGGTTTGGGGAGCTGCTCAACTCCAAATACTATTCTTATTCTCCATGAGGAAGGCTGGTCAACTGAGCCCATGAAGCAAAACAGAGTTAAGAGCAAACATTGAGAAGAGGGAAAAAGCTTTGCTCTTTGGCTCAGACTGGAATTTTTCCAAAGGCAATGTACCACTGACCCTTTCTTCAAAGCTAGAAAAGTACCAGCGCAGAAGGCACTACTGGGTTTTATGACATAACCACTAATACCACTTTGAAGAGATCACCTACATTTGAAGATGCAAAAGAATCACCTACAAAGCTCACTAAATATGCAGCTTCTGGGTCCCCACCCAGACTCAGTAGGGATGGATTGGAGCCTAGGAATGTGAAGTTTCTAAAGCTCTCCAGGGCATTCTGATAGAGGTGAGCTGTGCCCCACCATTGAGAAACACTTAAGTCATCCCACCTCCAAGCAACCTCTTGAACAGTTCTTTGCCATAAACTGCACTGCTCTTCTTCTGTTCAACAGATTATTAGGTTATAAAAGGGGCGGGGGTATGCCTCTTTAGTAGAACAGTCTGCAAAGTATTTTTTGAAAGACATTTGACCAAACTTTATATTGAAAAATCTTCAGTCCTTTTTGGACATCCAAGTAAGTGTCTCCTCATTTGCTCAGTTTATCTACAAAGAAGAACAAAGACAAACTACTGCAAACAAATACAACTAAATCCACAAACTATGGGCTAACATAGTTCTTGAGAACGATGGAGGTTTATCAAATTATAATTTTTTTATGTCTTGAAATGCAATCAAAACTACAGTGAGGTACCACCTCACACCAGTTGGAACGGCCAACACTAAAAAGTCTACAAATAACAAATGCTGGAGAGGGTATGGAGAAAAGGGAACCCTCCTATACTGTGTGTGGGAATGTAAGTTGGTGCAGCCACTGTGGAAAACACTATGGAGGTTTCTTAGAAAACTAAACATAGAATTACCATATGATCCAGCAATCCCACTACTGGGCATCAGTACTGTTGAGTTCAGTTCAGTTGCTCAATCGTGTCCGACTCTTTGCGACCCCATGAATTGTAGCACACCAGGCCTCCCTGTCCATCACCAACTCCCAGAGTTCACCCAAACTCACGTCCATTGAGCCAGTGATGCCATCCAGCCATCTCATCCTCTGTCATCCCGTTCTCCTCCTGCCCCTAATCCCTCCCAGCATCAGGGTCTTTTCCCTCAGATCATGAACTCCTTATTGCCAAATTCAGACTACTGGCATACATCCAGACAAACCTAAAATTCAAAAAGATACATGCACCCCTATGTTCATAGTAGCACTATTCACAATAGCC
This sequence comes from Ovis canadensis, assembly GCF_042477335.2. Lineage (NCBI taxonomy): Eukaryota > Metazoa > Chordata > Mammalia > Artiodactyla > Bovidae > Ovis > Ovis canadensis. Next base: position 77,038,462 of record NC_091251.1, read on the forward strand.
AAGACATGGAAACAACCTAAGATGTAGTACATATATACAATGGAATACTACTCAGCCATTAAAAAGAAATAATGCTATTTGCAGCAAAATGGATACAACTAGAGATTACCATACTAAGTGAAGCAAGTCAGAAAGAAAAAAACAAATACTATATGATATCACCTATACACGGAATCTAAACTATGACACAAATGAACCTATTATCTACAAAACAGAATCATGTACATAAACAACTGACTTGGGGTTGACAAGGGGAAGGGGTTGGGGGAGGGATGCAATGGGAGCTTGGGGTTAGCAGATGTAAGCTTTTACATACAGAATGGGTAAACAGCAAGGTCCCACTGTAGAGCACAGAGAACTATATTCAATTTCCTATGATGCAACAATTAAAATAACGTGGAACAACAGACTGACCCCAAATCGGGAAAGGAGTACGTCAAGCCTGTATATTGTCACCCTGATTATTTAACTTATATGCAGAGTACATCATGAGAAACACTGGGCTGGATGAATCACAAGCTGGAATCAAGATTGCTGAGAGAAATATCAATAACATCAGATATAAAAATGACACCACCCTTATGGCAGAAATCAAAGAACTAAAGAGCCTCTTGATGAAAATGAAAGAGGAGAATGAAAAAGTTGGCTTAAAACTCTACATTCAGAAAACTAAGATCATGGCATCAGTCCGATCACTTCATGGCAAATAGATGGGGAAACAGAGACAGATTTTATTTTGGGGGCTCCAAAATTACTGCAGATGGAGACTGCAGCCATGAAATTAAAAGACACTTGCTCCTTGGAAGAAAAGTTATGACCAACCTAGACAGCATATTAAAAAGCAGAGACAGTACTTTGCCAACAAAGGTTTGTCTAGTCAAAACTATGGTTTTCCAGTAGTCATGCATGGATGTGAGAGTTGGACTATAAAGCAAGCTGAGCACCGAATAATTGATGCTTTTGAATTGTGGTGTTGGATAAGACTCTTGAGAGTCCCTTGGACTGTAAGGAGATCCAACCAGTCCATCCTAAAGGCTATCAGTCCTGAATATTCATTGGAAGGACTGATGCTGAAGCTGAAACTCCAATACTTTGGCCACCTGATGTGAAGAACTGACTCACTGGAAAAGACCCTGATGCTGGGAAAGACTGAAGGCAGGAGGAGAAGGGGATGACAGAGGATGAGCTGGTTGGATGGTGTCACCGACTCAATGGACATGAGTTTAAGTAAGCTCCAGGAGTTGGTGATAGACAGGGAGGCCTGGCATGCTGCAGTCCATGGGGCTGCAAAAAGTCAGACACAACTGAGTGGCTGAACTGAACTGAATGATAAACCATAATGGAAAAGAATGTAAAGAAAGAAATGTGTATATATCTATATATATAGATATAGATCTGAATCACTTTGCTATACAGCAGTAATTAACATAATCCTATAAATCAACTGTACTTCAATTTTAAAAAAAAAGAATAAAATACCCCCCAAAACAAAATCTTCTCATGTCTTGAAGGATCACAAACACTGATGAAAAAAATCTACACTCATTACAGCAAAAAAATAAATTTTATACAAGGAATGTGAGAACAGGAAAGGATATGTTCCTCCATGTCTAGAAATTACTTCCTTTCCATGATTAATATGGAAAAGCAGTCCATATAAATGCTTATGTTTTAAATTGATAAATTTCCATTATGGTAGCTTTACTCACTTTAAGTCAAAGATAATGGAAAGAAAGAAAATGTTATTTCCAGTTTTGGGATTTAAATATAACAACTGGAACTTACTCAACAATCTCTCCTTCCAATTCAATTTGTATGTGTGTGTATGTGAGAGAAACAGAGAAAGACTAGAGTGAACTGTACATTTGCAAAATGTATCTATAATTATTTGGCACCAAATTTTGGAATCCATAGTTCACAGACATAAAATTCACTCAGAATTCACAATTCAGTCTGTAAACAGGGAAACTTGGTGGGGAGCAGACAGTGATGTTCTTCACTGCTTTGTGTTTTTCACTTAGAATTTCCCTGATCCTCTAAAGCTCTCCAGCCTTGGACATTGTTCCTGTGCTGTGCCCACATTCCATTGGCATAGTCATGGAATGGTATGCTTGGAATGTCTCCACCCTCCAAAATATTTTTGGATCAAGCTTATCCCTTTTCCCTGAAAAACCTCTGTTGTACAGCATTTGCTTCACTGGCTTTTATATTTTTATATATCATGAAAACTCTAGGGGCCCAGTCTAAAGCTCTATTAACCCTCCAACATTAACAGAACACCCACCGAAGGAGAGCAAACCCAGAATCCTCTGCTTGGGTGCATACAACCTCTTTGTTTTCTTGTATTTACCTGCATGCTTCTTCTCTAAATGCTCTTGAGTTTAGAAATCAGCTAAGAGAGGTCTAACCTAATTACCACCAGATTTAACTAAAAATAACAATGACTTTTCTTTTGAAGTTGCCTCTTTATGGGATCTTTTTCCTATTATGACTTGACAATCTCAATAGAAGACTGAAACTTAAGGAAAAGATAACCTTTCTTTTAAAAAAAATTTAGCAGCAGGGCAGTCATTGGGGGTTTTTGCTTATATCAATAATGAGCACTGTTTGTAATAATAATAACACTATTCAATGTGTCATTATGTGCCAGGTCCTGGGCTAAGAGTGTCACATAAATTACTTCACTTAATTTTCCACAATAATCATAAAAGGTAGGTACCAGCATCCCTATTTCAGTCATAAGAAAATTTGAGTCACAAAGGTAGCATGTGACATAGCATAATTATCTTTATTGTCATAGTAAAATTATAAAAGAAAAAAAATGACAGTGAAAAGACTTTAAGTATCCTCGATAGAACTGTGATGAAAAAGAAAATTAAATGGATTTTCTAGTACAACTGTGATAGCAACATCTTTTGGGATCAGTCAAGTGGGTAAAGAGACTTTGGGGAAAAATTCCTTTTAAAATCTTGTTGGCATTTAAGTGACATTTTGGCTAAACACCACGGAAACATCTGGTCACATCCTCTCAACCCTAATTTCTTCCCTAAATGTTGTTCTTAATATGTCACAGTTGTTAAATTTGTAACAAGTAATGCCCTTGAGACTAAACAACAGTGCCTGGTATGTGAAAAATGAACAATACATTTACAACAGTAAAAACCAAAAGGAAATTTTAAATAAACATTTAATTGAGTACAAATAGTCTGAAAGTTATTTTGGTGGAACTTGCCCAATCTGTGTGCTGACATTAGCAGCAGGATGTTCTACATAAACTCCATTAAAACAAATGTAGTCTTCTTCAGTTGTGACATAACTGATCAGATTCAGTTCTTCTAAAGGATTATGGCTGGGGAAGGAACACTTTTTAGTTGGAAGAGAACTCTCCATTCACAGTCTCAGAACAAATGGGTGACCACCAAAATGCCAGGAAGAAGAGAGTTGGGAATTTGGATGTTGTACAATGGCTTCAAAGTAGACAACCAAAAGTAGAAAAACAACCACCAACCACTAATGTTTGTGTATTGGTCAGTTAGCCAAGGTCCATGGGCCTGATTCACTTCCTTTCTAACTCTAAAAGGATTTTTCCTTCTAGATAAAACCCTGCATATTTGAATCTAATCCAACATACGTACTTGTCTCAGGCTATATTTTGCTCTTGCTGTGTTTTAATTGTGTACAATGGAAAGTCTTGCAAAGAACTACAGCAAGGGAAAAAAAGTCAGATCATGGATCATATTCAGGCAATTAGTAATGCAGCTGAGAAAGAAGGGCTGTATATGTCATTAGTCAATTATTTGAAAATAATTATTTTTCAGTTTTGTGTACTGACTCTTTCTACATATGGATAGGCAGATGCTATTCAGCAGAAATGTTTTTCCACTGATATGGAATCCCCAAAGAAACCATATTGGCTTTGATGTGATTCAGAGATTGTGTCATTCATCAACATGGTTTTAAAGAATGTTAGCAACCTTAGGGTTGGTTCAACCTGAAAATAAACACAGATGGCTCTTTGGAGAACAAACTGTTTTCCATAGCAGATTTAACCATACATGTAATGGAATATATATCCTTTGTATTTAGTGCCACATTTGATTAAATAAAGGCAGTTGGAATGAATGAATCAGACTTTTTTCCTAATATGATAAATACATAGCTTAGCCCCTCCCATTTTTACAACTTGTGAGATTTTTAAAAGCATACAGAAAAGCTGCATATATATTATAAAGAACTTTTTATTCTTGAACTATATAAGAATAAATTTAGTATGTAGTCCCTACAGTGACATGAAAGCAGAAAAATAATACTGATATCTTTCTACAGTTAATAAGTGCCCCAACAATCTGCTTTTATCCAATGCATCTCAAACCTAGTATGCATCAGAATTAATGGAAAGTCTCATTATAAACATAGCTTACTGGCTCCCAAACCTAGGGTTTTTGATTCAGTGGATTAGGCATAGAATCCAAAGTTTTGCATTTCTAACCAAGTTCCCAGGTGGTGCTGAAGCTCTGGTCCTGGGATCACACTTTGAAAACCACTGCTTTATAGCAAAAGTATAAATCTAAGATTATATGTGGTATTTAATTATCATGTCTGTTTAGTCTTCTTTAATATAGAGACTATTTTTCTATTGTTCCCTGACTTACGTGATCTTGCAATTTTAGAACAAAGGCCAGTTTTTCTATAGGCCATCAATTAGCATGAATTTTCCCCATGTTTCTTCATGATTAGAATCAGGTTATGATTTTTGGCAGGAATATATCAGAAAAATGTTCATCTTGTTGTATCCTGTTGGTTGGTACATGATTTAAATTGTCTCATTACTAGTGATATTAACTTTGTTATTAAGGTGGTCCTTCCCAGGATTCTCCACTTGAAGTTATTTTTTTTTCCTTTTGTAATTTAAAATTATTTTATGGGAAGATACTCTGACACTAATATCCTCTCTCTCATCAAAATTTTATCTACTACTTCAAGCATCCACTGGTGCTTCTTGCCTGAGTCGACTATCATGATAGCTGCCAGATGGTATGATTCTAATTCTGTTATTCCTTCTACACTAGTTGCCATTCTACTGTAAGATCTTTTTCCCTATCTATATATTCATTATTCATTAGTGTAACATGTAGGTTCACGTTCTACTTAATGAGTTATAATCGATTATTATCTGTATTTTGATGCTCCCATTATCCCAGAGTTGGCCAGTGAGAGCCACTTCAAACCGGTTTCCATATCGTTTCTGTATGTCCCAGTATTTCTTGAACATTCTTTACTTTCTGATGTCAAAAAACAGCTACTCTTTTATTTCCTCTGCCTGAGGAGTGATCAACCATTCACTCAAAGAGACTTGGTTGCTTCTAACAGAGCATGGTATTTAAAAAGCCAAGACAGGTCCAAGGTATCCCTTAGCTACTGCAGTGTTGCTGCTCCCAGGCCCTTTCATTAAACAGAGCTAGCAAATACATGTATATATACACACATGCAGGCTTCCCTGGTGACTCAGATGGTAAAGAATCCACCTGCAATGTGGGAGACCGGGTTCGATCCCTGGGTTGAGACGATCCTCTGGAGGAGGGCATGGCAACCCACTCTACTATTCTTGCCTGGAGAATGCCCATGGACAGAGAAGCTTGGCAGGCTACAGTCCATGGAGTTGCAAAGAGTTGGACACGACTAAGTTAGCTGCTGAGCAACTAAGCACAGCACACAGCATACACACATACCAGAGAATTACACTGAAATTTAGTTCTCCACATTACTGCAGTGTGCATATCGATTTGCACCTACATATTTAGCTCTGTATATCAATCATGATGATCTCATGCCTGTATTGCCAATTCCAATCCAACATCGTAAGATTCAATCTACCTTTCCTGCTCTATATATCCCTAATTCTCAATATTTTTCACTTATTTAATTAATCTCTTGTCTGCCTGCTAAGTCACTTCAGTCATAGCCTACTCTATGTGACCCTATGGACTGCAGCCCACCAGGTTCCTCTGTCCAAGGGATTCTCCAGGCAAGAATATTAGAATGCATTTCCATGCCCTCCTCCAGGGGATCTTTTCAACCCAGCGATCAAACCCGAGTCTCTTATGTCTCCTGAATTGGCAGGCCAGTTCTTTACCACTAGCACCACCTGGGAAGCCCTGATTAATCCCACATATGTAACCAATTTGCCAACTCAACTAGATCAGTAAGATACTAATTATTAAAGGACAACTGAATTTTCAGGAGATTTTTATACACCCAAAAAAAGCCAATTTTTTTAGGGTAGCTTCTTGATCATTTTACTATAATATATTCCATGTAATCTCACCTTAAGCAACTCAAAAAACTAACTCAGTGACAATACAAAAGGTTAAGTGCTTTGAAATCTAAGCTGTCTGGAGCTAATTCTACTCATACTCTGCAGATTCTAGAGGTTCTCCATTCTCTTCAGGGTCAAATCACAGAGTTAGGTATGATCTCCAAAGCCTGCAAAGATTCATAGAGTTTAAAACCTTACCCCTCTCTACAACTCCCCATCCCCACCAAAAGGAATAACTGTTGCCAAGCAAACCCCCCAGAGCTCCTCAGAGGGGCCTTACAGTTAAACATGAAAGAATGAACACATGCATTTACTTCCCATTCCACTTTAAACCTGATATAAAATGGGGGTGAGGGGAGAGAGAAGGCATAAACACAGACAGAGACTAGAAGGGGATTTAACTGTAACAAAATTTTAAAAGAAATGGGTGATAGCAATGTCTCCGAAATCGAAAGTAGACAACGAATTTCACTGAAGTTTCCTTAAGGCGAAATTAGACAAACAGGTCCTCTTTTTCCATTCTTTACTACAAGCAGCAATCTCTTCCCTATCTGAGCAGAAAACTAAAACAGAGAACTTTCTCTACACTTCTGCTATTATAGGAAATGAACCAGAGAAACACAGATTCAGGAACACCAGACAAAGCTGAGAGAAGGTGTGCCATATAGAAAACAGAGAATTAAGTGAAAGTCTAACTACTGAAATGGGAAAACTTCCCCCCCATCTCCACATACCCAAACACACCCCCTCTTCCCACATGACTCTCAGAATATGCCCCAGATCTGAGAGATTCATCTTTATTGAAAATAGACCATCTGCTATAGACTGAAAGTTTGTCTCCCCCCATAATTCATATGTTGAAATTCTAAACCCAGTGAGATGGTGTTTGTAGGTGGGGCATTTGAAAGTTGATTAGATCATGATGGCATGAATGAAACTAGCGCCCTTACCAAAAAGACAAAGAGTGCCCTTGCCTCTTTACCCATGTGAGAATAGTGAGAAGTCAGTCATCAGTGAACCAGGAAGCAGGAAGGGGGCCTGCACTACATACAGAATCTGCCAGCACCTCCATCTCGGAATTCCCAGGCCCTAGAACGGCAAGAAATAAATTTCTGTTGTTTATAAGCCACCCAGTCTACACTACTTTTGTTGTAGTAGATCCAGCTAAGAAGGGTGCTGCTATAACAATTACCTAAAACGTGAGATACTGGCTAAAGGGTAGAGGCTTAAAGAACATGCATACTAGAAAAAGCCTGCAATGCCACGAGCAGACTAAAACCCCAACCTGAAAGAAAACTTCTGTCAGTTGGTGTTCCCTAATGAAATTAAGTCAGATCATCCTGCAGTAAAAATCCACAATTTGATAGCACACAAACTTTCCTTCAATCTCCATCTTAACTATAAGTGGGAGAAAAATAGAAGAAAACTTCCAGTCTCATGGGACAAGGTGTGGCAAAGCTGTTTAGGGCTCCCTTTGCAGAGCTTTGTATTTGGCCTAAACATCCCAAGGACTTTTTTCCCCTGCAACAGAAGAAATTACTAGAAAGGGGCCTTTCATTCATTTGAGACTAGAGGAACTTATTAAGTCAAGGATATGGAGACCTAATTTTTAAAACTGTCCTGTTCTCTCAACATCTTTGTTACGTTAGGCACCTTTGGAAGTTCCATTAATTCTTTTATATATAATGTAATTATTTAGTTTACAAATGTAATTAGTCCCATAATTGTTTGACTAGGCATGAATTCTAAAACTCTACAGTATAGATTAGAGTCATTCTGACCTCTACAAATGAGAGTCACTTTTTTCTTGTTGTTCAGTTGCTAAGTCATGTCTGACTCTTTGTGACCCCCTATACTATAGCATGCCAGGCTCCTCTGTCCTCCACTATCTCCCAGAGTTTGCTCAGATTCATGTTCATCGAGTTGGTGATGCTATCTAACCACCTCATCCTCTCCTGCCCCCTTCTCCTTTTGCCGTCAATCTTTCCCAGCATCAGGGTCTTTTCCAATGAGTCAGCTTTTCGCATCAGGTGGCCAAAGTCCTGGAGCTTCAGCTTCAACAACAGTCCCTCCAATGAATATTCAGGATTGATTTTCTTTAGGATTGAGATTGACTCGATACAGGTACTGCATGAGAGTCACTTAGCCTGTACTAATGACAGTTCAAGTTCAGGGACTAGTATGAATTTGAGAAACTATCTCTATTGCTGTTTGAATAAAATGTCTTTCCCTGAGAGTCTCAGTTCTACTTGCTATAATTGGGAACCATGAATTTCCCCTTATCCTCAGTCGGTTCAGATCCTCTAAGAAGCAGACATCAAGACAGAATTAGACATGAAAGAGATTTATTGAGAAATGACTCTGGAAAGTAGAAGGGAGAGTGAGAAGAGGCAAGCAGAGGACACCTTCAGACCATGGAGTAGGTGAGACACTATGAAAGCAAAGAAGGAATGAAGGAGGATTGAGTAGGAAAATCCTAAAATTGAATGTAACACATCTCTGAGATATTTTGGCCAGGTGAGTGAGAACCCCCAGAGCAAAGACAGAAGAGTCAGTACCGGACAGCCTGACTCAAAGCCCAGCTTGAATACACCTAGCATTTTTGGCCCTTGGCTGGGAGTAGCTTGGCGACATCATGGATTTGGCATGAGCAAGTGTTAGAGTAGGTCATAAAGGTGTGGTAGCAGAGGCTATTGGCTCACGATGATCCTCCGAGCAGCTTCTCCGTTGGAGGGAGATCTGGGTGAGGCTCCGCCACACATCCTTCACCTTTGCCATGTTCCTTGCAATGACTCATGGGGCTTCCCTGGTGGCTCAGATCATAAAGAATCTGCCTGTAATGTGGGAGACCTGGGTTCGATCCCTGGGTTGAGAAGATCCTCTGGAGAAGGGAATGGCTATCCACTCCACTATTCTTGCCTGGAGAATCCCATGAATAGAGGGCTACAGTCCATGGTGTCGCAAAGAGTTGGCCACAACTGAGCCATTAACTTTTGCAGTGACTGATTCTGCACAGCTATAGTAAAAGTAAAGGCCAGCTCCAGAACTTAGTCTCCTCATTCATAAGCTAGTGGCCTTTGTTTGGTTAGAGGGCAAGATGAATGAAGAAAGAGTTTATCATGTTTTATCATTAACTGCCATAAGGTGTCATTCCTTTGGCAGCAGATGTTAGCACAGTTTTTATATATGTAATATTTCACAGGCATCAGTCACCTATGACTCAGCTGACAAAAGAATCAAATAACCTGTGCTTACCAACAGGGAAAAGAGCAGAAGCATTTCATCTTGGCAAGGAAATGGGGACAGATGTTCATGGAAGAACAAAAGAAGAAAGAAGGTTGCAGGTGAATGTTGGTTACTCCTGCTTGTCCTAAAAATGCTGATCACTGTCTTCTTAAATCATTCACTTCTAAAACAATCTTGTACCATTTTCAGTCATAATGAGAAGCCACATTCATATCTGATTATTTTATATTCTCTTCTAGCTGGGTCAGTTGATTATCATTCAGTTCAATTCAGTTTAGTTGCTCAGTCATGTCCAACTCTTTGCAACCCCATGGACTGCAGCACGCCAGGCCTCCCTGTCCATCACCAACTCAAACTCATGTCCATTGAGTTGGTGATACCATCCAACCAGCTCATCCTCTGTCACCCCCTTCTTCTCCTGCCTTCAATCTGTTCTTCACATCAGGTGGCCAAAGTATTGGAGTTTCGCTTCAGCATCAGTCCTTCCAATGAATATTCAGGACTGATCTCCTTTAGGATGGACTGGTTGGATCTCCTTGCAGTCCAAGGGACTCTCAAGAGTCTTCTCCAACACCACAGTACAAAAGCATTAATTCTTCAGTGCTCAGCTTTCTTTATGGTCCCACTCTCACATCCATACATGACCACTGGAAAAACCACAGTTTTGACTAGACAGACCTTTGTTGACAAAGTAATGTCTCTGCTTTTTAATATGCTGTCCAGGTTGTTCATAACTTTTCTTCCAAGGAGTAAGCGTCTTTTAATTTCATGGCTGCAGTCACCATCTGCAGTGATTTTGGAGCCCCCAAAAATAAAGTCTGCCACTGTTTCCTCTGTTTCCCCATCTATTTGCCATGAAGTGATGGGACCAGATGCCATGATCTTTGTTTTCTGAATGTAGTTTTAAGCCAACTTTTTCACTCTCCACTTTCACTTTCATCAAGAGGCTTATTTAGTTCTTTTTCACTTTCTGCCATAAGAGTGGTGTCATCTGCACATCTGAGGTTATTGATATTTCTCCCGGCAATCTTGATTCCAGCTTGTGCTTCATCCAGTCCAGCATTTCTCACTATGTACTCTGTACAGAAGTTAAATAAGCAGGGTGACAATATACAGCCTTGACGTACTCCTTTCCTGATTTGGAACCAGTCTGTTGTTCCATGTCCAGTTCTAACTCTTGCTTCTTGACCTGCATACAGATTTCTCAAGACGCAGGTCAGATAGTCTGGTATTCCCATCTCTTTCAGAATTGTCCACAGTCTGTTGTGATCCACACAGTCAAAGGCTTTGGCACAGTCAATAAAGCAGAAGTTTTCTGGAACTCTCGCTTTTTCGATGATCCAGCAGATATTGGCAATTTGATCTCTGGTTCCTCTGCCTTTCTAAGTCCAGCTTGAACATCTGGAAGTTCATGATTCATGTAGTGTTGAAGCCTGGTTTGAAGAATTTTGAGCATTACTTTGCTAGCATGTGAGATGAATGCAGTTGTGCAGTAGTTTGAGCATTCCTTGGCATTGCCTTTCTTTGGGATTGGAATCAAAATTGACCTTTTCCAGTCCCGTGACCACTGCAGAGTTTTCTAGATTTGTTGCCATACTGAGTGGAGCACTTTCACAGCATCATCCTTTAGGATTTGAAATAGCTCAACTGGAATTCCATCACTTCCACTAGCTTTGTTCATGGTGATGCTTCCTAAGGCCCACTTGACTTCACATTACCGGATATCTGGCTCTAGGTGAGTGATCACACCATCATGATTATCTGGGTCATAAAGACCTTTTTTGTATAGCTCTTCTGTGTATTCTTGCCACCTCTTCTTAATATCTTCTGCTTCTGTTAGGGCCATACTGTTTCTGTCCCTTATTGTGCCCGTCTTTGCATGAAAAGTTCCCTTGGTATCTCTAATTTTCTTGAAGAGATTTCTAGTCTTCCCCATTCTATTGTTTTCCTCTATTTCTTTGCACTGATCACTGAGGAAGGCTTTCTTATCTCTCCTTGCTGTTCTTTGGAACGCTACATTCAAATGGGTGTATCTTTCCTTTGCTCCTTTGTGTTTCGCTTCTCTTCTTTTCACAGCTATTTGCAAGGCCTCCTCAGACAACCATTTTGCCTTTTTACATTTCTTTTTCTTGGGGATTGTCTTGATCACTGCCTCCTGTACAATGTCACAAACCTCCATCCACAGTTCTTCAGGCACTCTATCAGATCTAATCCCTTGAATATATTTGTCACTTCCATTACGTAATCATAAGGGATTTGATTATCATTAGGAATTAAAACACTGAGTCAGGGAGCTGTGGACAGGTATGGATAAAGTCCTGTAGAGTCATATTGGGGGCATGGGAGATGTTATCATAAATTCATGTCATGTTACAATCAAACTTTTAACAAAGGAGGTGCCACAACCCTTTCTCCATTACCAATTTATATAATCCAGATTAGCTTTGGATCCAAAAGATCTGAGTACAAATCCTAGCCTACAGCTTCGCCTGTCTGAATTTAGTTTACCATCACACAGTCTAAGACTTACTTCTCAAGACTATTGCAAGAAGCAATAGTGATAATGTATGTAAAGCACTTAGCAAAACAGGTATTCAACAAACATGTGCTTTCCTTTCTTTAGGCCCTAAGTCATCTCATTCTCTATCAGTGGCTGTCTCCTGAGTTCCTCCTGGTCTTGTCTGAGGCACTGCAGTTCTTACCAGTCACTAAGTCATCTGCATTAGATATCTACTCTTTTCTAACTCATAGCCTACTAGGATAAGAGGTACCTGGCTGAATGGCATTTGTATTGAACCATACATCCTGACTTTATATGTTCATTCACTAAAACCACAAATTTTGTGTAGCACCTACTATGTGCCACACACTGGGTCAGGTGCTAAGAATTATGGGGTGAACTGGACAGACAAGACTTTCCCCTCATAGATCCTGTCTTCCAGGGTGGTTCTCTGTGACCATTTCAATTTTACATACTCTCCATCGTGGTCATCTTATCACACTCTTACTTTCCATTGTAGGCAAATCTACAAGGCCCAACTGGAGAGCCAGACCACAGTTTTAGGGCACTAGGTACATCTTAGAGAGACAGGAGTACACCAAAAGGGAAACTGGGCAAATGCTAACAGAAAAGTTTTTCCTGCTTTCTGAATTTACCGGAGTCCAACTTTGGAGCTACCTCCATATGTGTCCTCTGGTTGCCTTTGATTGTCCACTCATCTAGATTTCCCATAGGCAAAGAGAAACTTCTACTTCTTAATGTGGGCCTCCAAATGGCCCTAAGACCTGTGTTTTCCAGCAGCAAAATAATGCAGAAGAGAGCACCGGATCCTTACTCAGCCAGATGAATACGCAGACACCCTAAGGATGAGGTAGTATATGACTAAGGCCTGGAATTGTTAAGTTCATTAGACATAGCTAGATATGTAGAAAAGACAAGTAGGGTCAGTGCTGGCTGTGTCCAAAGCCTTCATTCTGAGTATTTTATTTGTTTGGGGAAATCTCAGTGATACTGAGCTTTGCACCATTTCTACAATCAAAAAGGGTCCTGTGATCACAGGACTCTTAAATACAAGTGTCAGAAATTGGACTCAAAAAGTATCAGAATAACAATGATCACTGCAAAGACGTCTCTTGCCCACAACAAAGGTAGCTTTCCATGTGATTAAACTGAACATCTGACACTCCATCAGAAGTACTTGCTTTGGCGGTCTGTTTTAGGAGATGTAATATACGACTCTAAAAGCTGCCTTTTGCCACCAACATTAGACTGAAATTTTCATGTTGGGCTGTGAGTTTCAAAGAGTGTTCACCAGAGTTTTTATTTTGCAGATGAGCAGTCATCTTTAAAGAATTATCAATTTGAGAAGTTTGGGGTCAATTGCTTGTAATCTCATTGACACTGTAACTAAGATAAACACAAGATACAGAAAAACAGGAAGGCCTACAAAAACAAAGATTGGAAATGCAGACAAAATAGATTAGGAGTTAACCAAAAGTTGGTTTAAGTTAACACTAAGATTATTTTGATCCCTTGTCATTGTGCAGTTTTGTGAGATAAGACACTTAGCAATTGCTACAACATCACTCCTAGAGATTCTGAGGCTCTTCCAGGGCCCTCCTAGTTAGAGCCTGGCCTGAAGGAAAATAGGAGGCACTGCTTTGGTTCATCCAGTTATGATGTAACAACACATCATAAACTCATCATCAGACTGCCTGTGACCTTTCTCACTGACATTATATGAAAAGAATGTCTCTTGCAACTTGCTTATCTAGAAAATCCCATGCCCATTCACATTCTACATTTCCTAACACAGTTTTTTCCAGACCTTGTACAAACAGGAAATCAGACTAAAGTCATTACTAGAGCAAATAGTACCTTGCTTCCCTATGCAAAACAAGAAAGGGGAGTAAAGCAAATCACAGAAACATTCCCCTTCTAGTCCCCTAGGGAAAAACTCCTATACTTAAAATATTTCAGTGAAAATATTTTAATGGAGTCTTCTAAGCCTGGATTATCCAAGTAAATGCCTTCACTATTGTATTTTGCAGGGGCAGACACCTACATGAAAATAAATCCACAACTATCACAAGATTACCTTTAACTCATGTGCTTCTATTTCCTGGATCTCAAAGCTAATAATTTATGCTAGAACAATGATTCTCAAACAATGGTATCACATAAGCAGCATCATATCACCTGGGTATTTGTCAGAATTGCCAACTGTGCAACTCTCCCCACCACTTTAAACTCACAGAATGAGAAATTCTGGGGTATAAGCAGGAACGTGGTTTATGGAGCCTGCAGACAAGCCAGTGACAGACTGAGCCAACGTCACCTATAATAATACTTTTTCTTTCAAAGCTGACTAAACATTTGGGCTGGGCCTACCGAACAGCTTTGTTCCTTAGCTTTATTTTGTTTCTCCTAGCAAAGGAAGGATCTGAGTAAGGGAAGTCAATATTGTGGAGGACATGTGACCTTTGGAGGGTTGCTAGGCCCCTCCAGTTTTCCCCTTTGTTTCACCTTTTTCATTCCAATGGGTGGGCTTCCCAGGTGGCTCAGTGGTAAATAATCTGCCTGCCGATGCAGGAGATACTGAAGACATGGGTTTAACCCCTGGGTCAGAAAGATCCCCTGGAGGAGGAAATGGCAACCCACTCCAGTATTCTCGCCTGGAAAATCCCATGGACAGAGGAGCCTGGCAAGATACAAGTCCATGGGGTGACAAAGAGTTGGACATGCCTGAGCAACTGAGCACACACATACACATCCCTATGGGTAACGGGCCATTTCTCTTCTTATCTGAGAAACTGACTTGCTTTTTTAATTTTTTCATTCTAATTCTTTTTTTTTTATTATTCTAATTCATTTGCAGTGGATTTCCTGAAACATTATACCATCTTTTTATTGGTCATAACGAGTCTACTCGTCTGTTCACACTTGAGTGAAGCTATCTTTGTTGGAAATCTGGATTATTTATCCCTTTTCACCTATTCTGAGGCTCTAAGGTCACTGGAAAAGTTCTGACTCAGGCCCAGCTGCAGCATACACACTGGGAAATAATGTTTCTTGCCGCCAGTTTCTTGTAAAGTATGTATTGATAACACCCGCCAGTACTTCAAGTCGGTTTGTGTCCCCCAGGGTACACCACCAGTGACTGTTGTAAGGAATACTCCTTGGAAAGATCACTTTGAAGGCTCCATTTACAAGAAAGAATTTAAAATAATATTTTTAAGCTGCTTTATTTTGAAAGGTTTGGGTTTTCAAAAATTAAACTTTATCGAGTTCTTCAAGAACTCTGTTGTAGATAATATTTTCTCTCATTAAAAATGCAAAACCTTCTGGAGGAAATGATACTCTGAGCTTTGCAGCACAAATCAATGCCAAATGAAGGCCATAAACTGTGTTTTGTCATGCATTTAGCAATGTCTCCAAATATCTTGAACAAACAATGTCACTGTGCTTCAGACCCATGGACCCTTACTCTTCTGGAAATTAATGATTGTCCATTACGGGAAAGTAGAAGTGCTAGGGATTAGCAAGTCTGCAATAGGGTGGTAGGAAAAACAAATAAATTTTGAAAAACAGAAACAATTTAAATACAATAAGCATTTATTTTCCTAAGCTATTGCTCAGGAGAGCCATTTTTACCATGCCTATGTGCTCAAAGGATATTGGCTTTGAGTTTTAATTATCAGTCTCAGACTAATGAAAGTGTTCAGAGCTGGTCTAGGCAGAGGCAGTGCTGTGTGGGCAAAAGAGGGTAGGGTAAGTGCTTCGTACAAATCCCATTAACGGGAAAAATAATGAATTCTAGGTACCAAATCCCATGCCCTTGTCAAATGTGTGTCATTTTACATTTTGACTGCTATTTCTAAATAAACACTGGCTCCCCCTATTTGGAAGAGGATTGTTTTGTAGGAAAAAGTCATGGCTATGGGTTCTAGCCCTGCAGAGTACACTTTCGTGGCTATTTCTGTGGTCAGGGAATCACAGGAAATCAGGGGCCCTATATATGATCCACTTTCAATAAAAGTCCAACTTGGAATCACAGGTAGAAAAAGATGCTTAAAAATGTAAAGGATCAAGAAAGCAATACTCCACATCACCAAACTACCTCATAAAAAATAACCTAGTGTTACTGATTTCTGACCTTTGCTGAAAAGAAACCTATTTCAAAGGGGAATGTGCGTGCGTGCATGTATACTCAGTTACTTCAGTTGTGTCCAACTCTTTGCGACCCTTTGGACTGGAGCCCACCAAGCTTCTCTGTCCATGCGATTCTCTATGCAAGAATGCTGGGGTGGGTTGCCATGCCCTCCTCCAGGAAACCTTCCCAACCCAGGAACTGAACCTGCGTCTCCTGCATCTCCTGCATTGCAAGCAGATTCTTTACCTCTTTACTGCTGAGCCACTGGTGAAGCCCTCAAAGGGAAATATTTCTAAGTAAATAATCTCAGTAATTGCCAGTAATGGAAATGAATTATAAAAATCTGACTTGAGAGCTTAACAGTGCTACATTCATTTTCTTTTGCCTCCAGTGCATGTAGCTACATTTTTTCCAGAAGTATACAAACAGAATGATGGTTCATGTCTATTTTGTCTGATCCCTTATCATTGTGAATTCTACTTCTTCCACCTGAACCTGAATTCAAACCTGAACTGGGATGCTAGGCAATCCTGAATACTGGTAAGAATGGCATGGCCCCATCAGCATGCAGTATTCTTCTCTTCTCCTATGTGCCTAGGTATGGTTTTGAGCTGGTTTATCTTTATCTTGAAAGAAAAATCTGTCCCTTATATAATAGTTTTGCATTACAGCTCTACATGCAGAGAACTGTGAGATGTGCTCTTGTTAGCGTGTTGCACTCCTAAAGGTCAGCCCTTATTGCAAACCCCTGTATCTAGCAAGCAGCCCCACACTTATAACTGCAATGACATTAATAATAAGAGTTATGAGTAAAAGTGAGCTAAAGTACTGGTCAAGGCTTTATGGGTTTCATTTGAGGCTAAGTTACGGCACTTTAATTTTTCATTCAACTTTCCTTTTAGGAATTACATTGCTAAACATATCCAGGTTGTCTTTGGCACATAATATTACTAATTCTTGATATTTACTGCTACTGAATTAACAGAAGTGACTAGCCTCAATTTTAGAAGTTAATGAGACTTGAGCAAGGTTTTTTTCTCTGCCACTTATATTAAGCATATAAATTTGATTTAAAAAGCTCCCTGTCTTCTGACAACATTAGATGCCAATCAGTGCATTCTCTGATTTTAAGTGTTTTATATTCATTATTCATCAGTCATTCAGTAAATAGATAAGATACATTTACTATCCAGAAATATTTTCAAAGAATTATTCAAAATCAGTATCTACTTACAAAACCTTGCTAGAAAGACAATGTTTACACTTCACACAATGGAGCACTAATCTATCAGAAATAAAAAAGCTTTTTTCTCAAACTTGGTGTCAAAATAAACTCCATGAAGGTTATTATAAAACTGGAGGTAAAATCTAGTGGTTTCCATATTACTTACTTTTTGATCAATATCCAAACTCTCTTCATTTCATGTAACCAGATATTACAGATTGACCCTTAGAATTATCATAGGTAGAAGTGGACTAACTTCTCAGTTCAAAGAAATAGTACCACACATTTTTCAATAAAGAAAATCTTTTGAAATGACAAAAACAGCTGTTGGTTAGGTTTTCCTGGTATTTCTGCAATGAATTCTCAGGACTATATAGTAAAACCAATGTGGATATCACATATATTCACTAAATAGAAATGAATCTACCAAATACCTAACAGAAACCAGCCATAAAAAATTTGCAGTGGTTTTTAATCCATAACTGTTTACAGCTTTATGAAACGTATTGATTTAGACATTATTTTTAATAAATATATATAGAAGATATGCTATGGACTAGGCATCGTACTAGGCCCTGATGGTATAATTCCAAACAAAATAGACATTTTTCCTGCCTTCATAAGACTAGGAATTCTGCAGGTTGTAAGGAAAAAATTTATTTTCAATTTTGCCTCAAAGAAAATAACCACAAAATAACATTCTTTTTAAAGAAAAAGAAAGCCACGAATCAGGTGACTCTGAAAGTCTCTCATGCTTAAATAGTCTCCATTTTGGTTCTTCAAAATGGGGACATTACTTATAGATAGGCAAAGGAGTTAGAAACTAAAGGCAAAGGAGAAAAGGAAAGATATACCCATCTTAATGCAGAGTTCCAAAGAATAGCAAGGAGAGATAAGAAAGCCTTCCTCAATGATCAATGCAAAGAAATAGAGGAAAACAAAAGAATGGGAAAAATCTCTTCAAGAAAATTAGATATACCAAGGGAACATTTCATGCAAAGATGGGCACAGAAAAGGAGAGAAACAGTATGAACCTAACAGAAGGTATTATTAAGAAGAGGTGGCAAGAATACACAGAAAAACTATACAAAAAAGATCTTAATGACCCAGATAATCACAAAGGTGTGATCACTCATCTAGAGCCAGACATCCTGGAGTGAAAAGTCAAGTGGGCCTTAGGAAGCACCACTATGAACAAAGTTAGTGGAGGTGATAGAATTCCAGTTGAGCTATTTCAGATCCTGAAAGATGATGCTGTGAAAGTGCTGCCCTCAATATGACAGCAAATTGGGAAAACTCCACAGTGGTCACAGGACTGGAAAAGGTCAGTTTTCATTCCAATCCCAAAGAAAGTGAAGTCGCTCAGTCGTGTCTGACTCTTTATGGACTGTAGCCTACCAGGCTTCTCCGTCCATGGAATTTTCCAGGCAAGAGTACTAGAGTGGGTTGCCATTTCCTTCTCCAGAATCCCAAAGAAAGGCAATGCCAAAGAATGTTCAAACTACTGTACAACTGCACTCATCTCACACATGAGCAAAGTAATGCTCAAAATTCTCCAAGCGAGGCTTCAACAGTAAATGAATCTGAAGAGGAAAATTTAAAACTTGCACCCAGCTAGAAATAACCTCATGCTTGTTCTGCTTCTGCAACTCAAATAGCTCCACGCAAAGTAATATAAGTTACATAGGTTGGGGGGATGGAATAGGAGCTTATAATCATCCTAGGAGCTGAAACTTACCTCCTGCTCAGTAACTAAGTCATATCTGTCTCTTTGCCACCCCACAGACTATAGCCTGACAGGCTCCTCAGTTCATGGAACTTCCCAGGCAAGAACACTGGAGTAGGTCGCCATTTCCTTCTTCAGAAACTTGCCTTACCCTTGTCAATTACCCAGCCCTTATAATTCTGTTTAACCATATTTGTTTGTGTAAAGGTCAGGCCTCCCCTCTGCTGTGTCCTAACCACTGTTCCGGAGCTGTTCCCCCCACCCTCCTTGAAGAAAACCCTAGTTGGAACTAGCCTGTAACAGTCAGCACTGCCCACTAAAATCTGGTGTCATGCACTGTCTATAAAAACTCTGCAACTCCTTTCTTCAAGGCTCAGAGCTAGAAGTGTTAACTCCTCTGGGCCCGCCGGTGTAATAAACCTGAATTCTCCAACTGTCCAAGTGTGATGCTTGGTTTCTCAACAGACTGACTTCAACAAACCAAGAACTTGCAGATATTCAAGCTGGATTCAGAAAACGCAGAGGAATCCAAGATCAAATTGCCAACATCCATTGGATCATAGAAAAAAAGCAAGAGAGTTCCAGAAAAACATTTATTTCTGCTTTATTGATTATACCATAGCCTTTGTGTGGATCACAACAAACTGTGGAAAATTCTGAAAGAGATGGGAATACCAGACCACCTGACCTGCCTCCTGAGAAACCTGTATGTAGGTCAAGAAGCAACAGTTAGAATCAGACATGGAACAATGAACTAGTTCCAAACTGGGAAAGGAATACATCAAGGCTGTTTATTGTCACCCTGCTTATTTAACTTATATGAAGAGTACATCATGAGAAATGCCGGGCTGGATGAAGCACAAGCTGGAATCAAGATTGCCGGGAGAAATATCAATAACCTCAGGTATGCAGATGACACCACCCTTATGGCAGAAAGCGAAGAAGAACTAAACAGCTTCTTGATGAAAGAGAAAGAGGAGAGTGAAAAAGCTGACTAAAAACTCAACATTCAAAAAACTAAGATCATGGCATCCAATCTTATCACTTCATGGCAAATGGATGGGGAAACAGTGGAAACAGTGACAGACTTTATTTTCTTTGGCTCCAAAATCACTATAAATGGTGACTGCAGCCATAAAATTAAGACACTTCTCCTTTGAAGGAAAGCTATGACAAACCTAGACAACATATTAAAAAGCAGAAACTACTTTGCCAACAAAGGTCCACCTAGTCAAAGCTATGGTTTTTCCAGTAGTCATGTATACCTGTGAGAGTTGGACCATAAAGAAAGCTGAGCATCAAAGAACTGATGCTTTTGAACTGTAGTGTTCGAGAAGACTCTGGAGAGCCCTTGGACTGCAAGGAGATCAAACCAGTCAATGCTTAAGGAAATCAGTCCTGAATTTCATTGGAAGGACTGAGGCTGAAGCTGAAGCTCCAATACTTTAGCCACCTGATGTGAAGAACTGATTTACTGAAAAAGATCCTGATGCTGGGAAAGATTGAAAGCAGGAAGGAGGAGAAGGGGATGACAGAGGATGAGACAGTTGGATGTCATCACCGACTCAATGCACATGAGTTTGAGCAAGCTCCAGGAGTTGGTGATGGACAGGGAAGCCTGGCGTACCGCAGTCCATGGGGGTCACAAAGAGTCAGACATTACTGAGTGACTGAACTGAACTTATAGCCTTAAACATGAGGTTTTCATGACACTGGAGAGATGATCCATAGGAAGAAGTCCTCACTCTTCAAACAAAAAAGTAGAACAAAACAGAACAAAAAAAACCCAAATTTATCATTTACATTTTTTGTGTGGATAACTGACATTATCTTTGACATTCAATCCTCCCTTAGTCCTCACCTCTTTACACTCCCAACATGTTCCCTTGATAAATCATCTTGGAATGGGGTTTTTTTTTTCTTTCTCAATTGTCCAGGAGTGTTCCTGCTGTGTCTGGGCATCAACCTCCTCTTTGGTATCTGATTAATTTCATGCACTTGACCTAACTAAGAGCCAGTTGTACTTTGAATGTATTTCAGTTGACAAAATTAAATACAACTCTAACCAGAGAAGCATAAGAATCATTGTTTTATACCATTAAAGCTAAAGTTTCTCATTAGGATTAATGGAAATTCAGATTTTTTTCAAACAGGAAGGAGAACAAAAAGTCCTAGGATGACAACAGTAAAGACCACAATGCAAACTGAAGAGAGGTTGAAAACTGAATTCATACAGAAAAAGGCTGGGAAGGCCTATGGAATCTGAGCCGGGTCTGCAAAGAATTCAAAAGGGAAAGCTTTAACCATCCTGACTCCCTATCACCACTTTGGAAGTTGGAATCATTGCTCAGACCAGAGTACCTTTGAGTGAAAGGAGTAAAAGGAATAAAGTTCATTTTGTAAGTGAAGATTAGAAATAGCTTTGTAATCATCTCCTTTCCCAAGTCACATATAAATTATTCAACTGTGTATCTCAATTGCTTTGCCAGGATTTAACATAGTTCAAACAACTAAGTGTAAACATCAATTGAGATGGAAAAAAAATCCTCTCTCTCATAAAAATCAACTTAGTCTGTGGGCCCAACTGTCTGAATCTGTTGCTTATCTTATATAGGGTATTCAACTATTGAGAATTTAATTGAAACATGGCTCTTAATCTGTACCCATAAGAATGGAAGTGGGGTGGTTAGACATCCACACTCTTTGGCATCCTGCTCCCACCAGATGATCTGATCACACTATCCAGTAATGCTGGTCCTCTCCTGCCCACAGGTGGGGGTTTGGGATCTGAGAACCTTAGGCTGGGGTTCTTGGCTAGCATTTTCCCCTCAACTCTGGGGTACATACCCCTTAATACTCCAAAGGAGGCTTTGTTGTTGTTGCCATTTTCCTCTCACTTTCTGTAGATAAAGTATCTCTAAACTGATGAGCGGAAGTGAACTTCCATTTCCTTCTGTTAGACTCTCTTTAAGAGAGCTGGTGACAGAGCTGGATTCTTGCTAATCCTCAGATGTGCCTGCTCTATGCTCTGTGTTGGTGGCCCCAAATAAGCTAGAAACATAAATAGGTAGTCACTTCATTCCCCCTTTAAAATATGATACCACAGTGGAGAGCAGAGACTCTGACTCCCTGGCCAATGGCGGAGATGTGTTCTGGGGATTTTGGAATGCTGGCTCCCCAGCCAAGGAGCACAACAATTCAGGAATGTGGTGGCTGTTTTTAGTGGCTCATGCATTTAAGTATCAGACCTGCTTGTCCCTATATCAACTCTAAAACTACTTTAGTTGCCTAACTCTGGAAATTAAAGAACTGTGTGCATTTCTATACATGTCAGATTATATTTGGCTTCTTTTCTAACCACTAGATAAGGCATTTCTTCAAAACGAATTGCAGCCTTTTTCTTGTCTAGCAGTTGAACTGCACAGATGAAAGTGTATTCATTCATTCCCTTCCTTATTCAACAAATGTTTATTAAACATCTTCTATGCACCAAGTGCTAATGAAGAGACTCCAAAAGCTACAAAGAGCCCTAAGAAGTCACTTATTTAGAAGGGTCCAACAAAATGTTTGCTATTTTAAACCTCTACAAGAAAACCCACAATCTTTTGAAAAACTGCTCTAGAAATGAATCCCAAAAAGACTGAGAAATTATTTCTAAGATCCAAGACTGTTGTTCCTGATGCAAGTCCTGCCTCACTGACTTGACTGTGCTGAAGCCATCATTCTCCATTTTCAGTTCATAGAACAATCCTCTATTTACTCTTTGCCATTGAGTAAATTACCAATTCTTCTTATCTAGCTAAAAAAATGTCTATAATATTTTCATCTTTACTTTTGGAACCATTACTTACTTTTTTAATCAGATTAGCTCTTCTTATTCAACACATATTAACAGAGTGGTCAGGGAACCTCAGAAAAGAGGAATAATTATATCCTTAAAGGAGAAGTAGAATTAAGATAGATGAAAGGGTAAAGGATGGCACAGGAGAAGAGAAAACAGCATAAGCGGAGGCAGGAAAGTAGAACAAATTAGTAAATTGAGTGAAGGTGGGATAAGGTGCTGAATGGAAGGAGACAGGTTAGTACTCTGCAATAATCTAATTCGTCCTTGCATGCCATTCATTTCTTCCAACATCTTAAGAGTTTTTTTTGTCAAGGATCTTTTAATTATAAACAGTAGAAACCCACATTTTTGCACAAGCAAAAAGGGAGAATTTATTGAAAAGAATCAAGTGTTTGGTGAACCTAAAAGTAGGAGATCCTTATAAGAAACAGAGGATGGGAAACGGCTATTCTTCACACCCACCCTTGCCATCCTCACCACACACATGCACACTTCTGCTTCTCCCTGCCCATCTGACTCATTCTCTCTTACAGTTGTTTCTCAGCTTCTCCATACATTTGGTTGCCCCAATAGTTCCTGATCACACAAACCTCTGGTACCAGGACAGAATAGGTCCAACTTCAATCATCAGGGCAGATCATTCAGTTGGCCCAGATGAAGTCAGAGCTCCATCCCCAGTCCATCAACCATGGCTGGCAGGGTTAAGTAATTCAAAAGCAGTTCTACAACCCAGTTGTGGGTGGCTGGGCTCATTTTCAGAGAACATGTGGCTGTGGCAACAGATACCAGATGGAAATATGTATGTGTAAATTTTCTTGAAAGGGGGATGGAAGAGGAGACACCCTTTCAATGAAATGTTCCAATCACCTTGGCAAGGCAGTCTGGGTGGGCAGAATGCCTTGTGTGAAGCTCAGGAAAGGAGAAACCAAACATCAGTGCCAAGGACATGAGGGGCCCCAAGCCATGAGGAACAGTGGAAGGAACTGTGACTACTCTTCCAGAGAAGCAGACTTGAAGAAGATCAGTTGCTGCTGCCTCTCTTCAAATGCCAGATGAACTATCATTTTGAAGACAGATACATTTACAGGAGAAAGAACCAGATCAGAGATGCAACAGCCTAGAAATGATGTGATAGCCGAAGGGATTGCAAAATCATGGAAACACCATTTTATGTAATGTTCATGGAGATAGTTTAAGTATCCAATAAAGGATTAATTAGATGACCTGTATTTACACAGAGACCTCCAATTATGTGGCTTCCCAACCCTCAAATTGTATGACTGTTCTAATCAGTTAAGTCTCATCTTAGAATACACAAGAAAGAATTTTTTAACAACAGGCCCTGAAGTAGAGCTCTTAATATTGAGTGGCAGGGAATCTGGGAAACACATGTTGGATCAACAGTTCTCAAACTTCATTGCATGGAACTCTAGTGCTCATGGGATGTTTACATGTATTTTACAAAAACAGTTTTCATGTCAAATAAAAATACTAGTTTAAATAAAGCAAAACAAGCTTATTTACTGAAGGATATATTAGAGCCTTTAATAAGTTAACGTTTTATGAATCTCTAACAGGTGAGATACATTAAACAATGTTTCCCAAACTTATCTAACCACATGTGGACTTAATGACATCATATAGTCCATTAAGTCCCAACAGTTTGGGAATGCTGGCCTAGCTCTGTTGCCATAAGTCTTCACTTTTTTTGAGTCACACACCCTTCTGAGAACCAAACAAAAGCTACTGACCATTCCCCTTATCAACAACGAAAAATGAGAGCATAAAGCTACATGCACATCAAATTCTGCACATAACTTCAGGGAGTCATAGAATAAGCTGACTTATCCATGGGTTTTCATATTTTCCTGGAAATTTTCAGCTGGTAAATCCCTATCCTTGAAAACCTAATTTTCTAAATAATTTTCTCTTATCCATACATCCCCAAAGGCTCATAAGCTGCTGCTGCTGCTGCTGCTGCTGCTGCTGCTGCTGCTGCTGCTGCTGCTGCTGCTAAGTCGCTTCAGTCGTGTCCGACTGTGCGACCCCATAAACGGCAGCCCACTAGGCTCCACTGTCCCTGGGATTCTCCAGGCAAGAACACTGGAGTGGGTTGCCATTTCCTTCTCCAATGCATGAAACTGAAAAGTGAAAAGTGAAAGTGAAGTCGCTCAGTTGTGTCCGACTCTTAGCGACCCCATGGACTGCAGCCGGTTACCAGGCTCCTCCATCCGTGGGATTTTCCAGGCAAGAGTACTGGAGTGGGTTGCCCTTGCCTTCTCCGAAGTCTCATAAGATAGAGGCACAAAAATCCCTCATTACATTGCAGGATGGGTTTTACAGTTCTTCTCCACATGCCTCAGTGCTGTCCTGCAGTGTGTCCTATCTAAAAGAAGGCATGACTCCTGCTGCCTTTGATTGTCTTTCCTTTTGGTTGGACTCTCACTCAGTTTTAAGGTTCTTTCCCAAAAAAGTCTCATTTAACTGAATGAAGATAAATAAAGTTAAAGATATTTCACATTATTTTCAAAGTAATTTAAAGTTTTTTATAACAAAAAAGCCTAAAACATTAAATATAAGTATCGCTCTTTTTCACTTCGCACATCTTCAGGAAATTTCATTGCTCATGAAGACATGATCTTCGGGAAGGAGAAGCTCCTCCTTGATTCTTCACAAAAGGGTGGTTCATAATCTTAACCCTGGCACTATTAAGGAAATTAAATACTTTGGAATAGGTATAAGATGAACAAGTGAAAATGCAGAAGTTAAACAGTTCAGATTAAATGAATTATCTACATTATTATTAAATAGCACAGGTAAAAACAATAAGCTCATAATTTCTAAATTACTTCAGCCCTTAAAAAAAAAAGGAGAGCTTTTAAATGGGCATTTAAAAGCTAACTCCAGAGCGTGCATGTGGAAGCCAGATATATAACTTCTTGTGCATCTGTCATTAATTTTATAATTGAAGTTTATGAATATCCCAGTTGAAAAACAAATGGTTTATATCAATGGAAATGATTTAGTTTTTATTTTTATCAAAGTTAATACATGTTAATAATTCTTTTTCAGAGTAATAGCTGTTTGCACATTATAAGCACATGTCTCACGTTTTCCTTATAAGGATATCCGATGGAAAATTTTTTTGTTCTTGGCCCTCTTATAGTCAGCATATTTCCGTTCATAGAAGAAGAAAGTAGTCATTTGAAGTCTATGGAGAAATGTCTGTTTGACTAACAGATGTCTAAGATGGAGTAAGCAGGAAGTCTTACAGTTCTTCCCAACACAAAGGCCCACTCATGATAAAAGAAAAGACCAAACATCTTGGGAATATACAACGCAGTTTCAATTCTAACAAACATCTGTCCTAAGTCAGCCAGGAAGGTAGGAATAAGAAAATCCATGGTGCCTCATACTTAAATACAATTTCTTTTATCTCTCTCCTACCCTTTCAAGAACCATCCTCAACATTACTGAAAATCAGCCAGAACTGTTTCATTTGTTCCACCACCAGTATTTTAATCTGGAATGCTTAAAAGGAACTCTCTAGCTATAAGAAAGCAAGTTTCCTCAGAAGAGATGAACTCTGGAACCTATGCATGTGTGTGCTAAGTCACTTCATTCATGTCCAGCTCTTTGCAACCCTATATACTATAGCCCGCCAGGCTTCTCTGTCTACGGAATTCTCCAGGCAAGAATACTGAAGTGGGTTGCTGTGTCCTCCTCCAGCTGGAACCTACTGATGAATCTAAAATTCAGTTTAGTCTTATACAACGTAAGTCTTACACAATTACATAAATGTTAATTATTACTCAATGAAGCTGGATGGAAAAGTAAATTAAAGTTCAGTCTAATCATTGATATTTACTGAAAAACGCTGTATGCCATTCACTATTCCAGGCATTGAAGAAACAGATGTGTGCAGGATGGGCACCCTGTACCAGACAAGAGACAGCCAGCAAACATGTAATCAAAGAGACAAGTAAGTTAATTATAGAAAGTGATTTTTAAAATAGGATAATATGATAGAGAATGACTGGTAGAACGTGGGGAGGAGGCAAATTCAGACCAGGTGATATGAGGAGGTGCTATGTGAGCAAAGGCAAGAATGCCAAAAAACAGTCACCTTTTGTGGATCTAGGACAGAGTGTTTCAGAAAGAGAAAATAGCAAATCCCAAGGACCTAATGTAGAAACAAACTTGGTTGTTCAAGCAACAGAAAGAATGCCCAAGTGGCTGGAGCACAGTGAACAAGGGAAAAGTAAAAGGAGATGAGTCAAGAAGGTCCAGGCTTTTCATCATTAAGGAAAAAGACAACCCAAATACAGTCAAATGATATGCCAAACCATTAGCTGAGGTATAAATTTCATTTTCATCTCTGAGAAGTAATGCAAAACAACAATAGTGAAAGCATGAAAGTTTTAGCTGCTCAGTCACGTCCAACTCTTCGCGATCCCATGGACTGTAGCCCGCCAGGCTCCTCTGTCCATGGGATTCTCCAGGCAAGAATACTGGAGTGGGTTACCATGCCCTCCTCCAGGGGATCTTCCCAACCCAGGGACTTAACCCAGGTCTCCTACATTGCAGGCATATTACCATCTGAAGCTCACCAATAGTGAGCTTCTAACTAAGTAAATGTTCCAGAAAGGGACTTCTTCATAATAAAGTGCAGACTAGAACATTGTCTATCGCCACACACTGTCTTCCTTTTGAGGAGTAAGAATTGTCTGAGAAAGTGGTTTCCTACGTTTCTTTTCTCGGGTAGCAAATATCCATTCATCCATTACCTTCTTTGAACCCTAGAATCTGGGTGTTCCATATCACCAGAGTGATAAGGAGAACCAAGCTCTGTCCTTGAAGGATTGTTCTGGAAGTCTGCCAGACCAGCAGATCATTTCCAAGTGTTCTACAGAATGGTCACTTTGTTTCCAGGTACAGCCAACATGGATTATTATCAAAGAGCCAGCTCACCCTAGATGAATTAATGAATTCTGACGCCATACTTCAGGTTACTGTCTTTTGCTAACCTTTTGTAGCCTCTGAAAAAATTGGAATGAGATAAAATCTGGTATACCCCTCCTCTGTGTTAGATCAGAGTCTATTCTACCCCAAGTGGCAATTGTCAGAGTGAAAAAAAAGTATCAAGTGAGTAAAGAATGAAGGAGATTTTCACCAAGGAAATGTCTATAGTTTCAGCAGAACACACATATTTACATATAAACATAAGTAAAGGCAGGGAATCTCTGCAACACAGTTTATAGTCTAGTTTGAATATATATTTCCATATGTATGTTTATACAGAAATTATATATTGACATATAATTGTGTGGGGAGGTATATACACTCACCCCTCTTCCCATAAAAAACTGAAAGTTATACAATAAGAGGACCTTGAAAATATTTTTCCAGAGTAAGTATATAAAAGTCCAGCCTTCTTAATCCAACTAGAGAGGGGGTGGTTTTCTCAACTCCTTATTTTTACATTTTCATTACATGTCTATAAATCAGACTCATTTTCATTTTTAAAATACAAAACTCTGTTCAGCTTCAGTTCAGTTCAGTTGCTCAGTCATGTCCGACTCTTTGCAACCCCATGAATCGCAGCACGCGAAGCCTCCCTGTCCATCACCAACTCCTAGAGTTCACTCAAACGCATGTCCATCGAGTCGGTGATGCCATCCAACCATCTCATCCTCGTCGTGCACTTCTCCTCCTGCCCCCAATCCCTCCCAGCACCACAGTCTTTTCCAATGAGTCAACTCTTCGCATGAGGTGGCTGAAGTACTGGAGTTTCAGCTTCAGCATCATTCCCTCCAAAGAAATCCCAGGGCTGATCTCCCCTAGAATGGACTGGTTGGATCTCCTTGCAGTCCAAGGGACTCGCAAGAGTCTTCTCCAACACCACAGTTCAAAAGCATCAATTCTTTGGCACTTAGCTTTCTTCACAGTCCAACTCACACATCCATACATGACCACAGGAAAAACCATAGCCTTGACTAGACGGACGCTATTTCTGTTCCATTGCTTATTTGCATCTGTTTCATTCATTTTAGGTAAACATTTAGACAGCAGTAACTGTACCTGTTTAACACAACATATTAACAAATACTTTCAGACATTAGCTTAATTGCTTTCATGTTGAAGACCTTTTCTGTATTCTGAGGTAGCCCAAAATACTATTCTAAAATTTGGTTTACTCAAGATAAAGAAACCAAGTTGATTATCTTTGGGACAGAGTTTAATAATTATATATTACCCTAGTTGTTTATTCTTTCTTACACTGATTGTTATTTTCAATGGAATAATTAAAGCCCAGAAAATAAATTTGCCCTTGATTGGCTATTAGCAGACAGGAAACTGTAAGAATTTGTTTCATGATCTTCCAGTTTGCTCTTTGTCATTAGATTTGCTCTTTTTTTCCAAAAGAGGTAATAAAATAGCAAGCTCTAACACAATTCCTATGACTTGACTACTGCTTTAGGTCTTGCATTACTTCACAAGCCTCATATTTTTTTTAAAAAAAAAAAGCACATTTAAAGATATTTTTGATATTCTGTGACTGATTTATCAGTCAGCTAGAGAATTGTTCGATGAGTTACATAATGGGAATTAGTACTTCCTAAATATTAGAAAGACTAAACCACCAGATTAAAATTTGGTTGATTAACCAACTACCTAGATATTGATTCTGGAATAGCTAACTTGCTATTGGAGGCCTGCAACTAATGCCTAGTAATGTTCTTGAGATAATTAAATTCACAGCTAACTGGTGCCTCATTATCTTTTAAGCAAATAGATGAGTTTCTCAGATATCAGATTTTTCTTGAATTAGAATTACTCTTAATGCCCTAAAACAAAGTTCCCTTAAAAATTTTAATAAATTGTACATCAAAGTCATTTTACAAAATAACTTAAGGCCTTTTTTTCTGAATAAATAATATACAAGCAACAGTAATTAATGTGAATTAAGAAAAGTTAAAAAAATAAATAAATAAATAAACACAGCACTGGCCATGAGCAGAACTACCATGCCACATTTGTATATTACTATTTCAGCTAACCTATATCAGTAAATCCAAAGAGCTAGTTACCATGTGCCTTTCCAAATGAAAAAGGCAAAAGACAACTGGCTGCCATATGCTTTCTATTTTTTACAAAGAAATTGTAAACAGGTTACTCAGTATGGGCCACATATATAGGATCTACACATGAATGCCCCAGGAATGGATTTGGCCCAAAGTCTCTTTCAGCTAAAAAGCTTCAGGCATCACAGTATTCCCACATGTCCACTGTATAATGAAACAGATGACAGCTTTTACCCTGAAGGTTGTTTTGGACTAAGAATAAGATTGGGCAATGGGCAGCTCAGGCAACCATCCAAAGGAGTTCCTGTGGCTTATACATGTGTATAATGTATATAAAAGATGTATACTAATGTTCTTTGAAAACCATAAATAATGTACTAAAGAACTTTAAAACTATATTGTATCACTCTCCATGTCAAAACACATGCAAACACACACACACACACACACACAAATATAATCATGTGCCCAAAGTCAAGAATTATCTCACCAAGGTTGGAACCTTTGTTGTAAACAACAAAGTGATAGTTTCTTTATCAAGATGAGTTCTCTTTCCCCTTTCTGGCTGAGGCTCACTAAAATAGAGATTAAAGACTCCTCCTTCTTTAGGGAGAGAGCTCTGAGTGAGGGGCCAGAAGAAGAAAGAGCACGTGGTGAGGCACTACACTCAGCCTGTTCCGTCTTTGGCACTAGGGGAGAATGGGAGAGAGAATCCTTGATGGCTCTGCTTTGTCTGTCTTACCTCAATAGAGTAGAAAACCTAAGAATTTAGGCAAAATTTCCAGCTAGAAATAAACAGCACCCATTTGCCTGGCTGTCTGTCTTGTCTTCCTGAGAACTTCAGATAGGGTAGCATTAAAGAACTGAGAAGGATCTGGGGACACAGTCAACAGTGTGTCAACTCATGCATCCATCCACTTATTCAGTCATCCAGTGTCAATTAACATCCTACTAGATGTAGGATATTGTATTAAGAAAAGAGAAAACTACATGTAAAAGAATGAAATTAGGACACTTTCTAACACCATACACACAAAAAAAAACTCAAAATGGATTAAAGGCTAAATGTAAGACCAGAAACTATAAAGCTCTTAGAGGAAAACATAGGCAGAACACTCTCTGACATAAATCACAGCAAGATCCTCTGTGACCCACCTCCTAGAGTAATGGAAATAAAAATAAAAAATAGGGCCTAATTAAACTTAAAATCTTTTGGACAACGAAGGAATCTATAAGCAAGGTGAAAAGATAGCCCTCAGAATGGGAGAAAATAATAGTTAAGAAAACAATTGACAAAGAACCAATCTCCAAAATATACAAGTAGTTCATGCAGCTCCATACCAGAAAAAACGAACAACCCAATCAAAGAGTAGGCAAAAGACCTAAACAGAAATTTCTCCAAAGAAGACATACAGATGGCTAATAAACACATGAAAAGATGGTCAACATCACTCATTATAAGAGAAATGCAAATCAAAACCATAATAAGGTATCATCTCAGAATGGCCATCATCAAAAAGTCTACAAACAATAAATGCGGAGAGGGTGTGAAGAAAAGGAACCCTCTTACACTGCTGGTGGGAATGTAAACTGATACAACCACTATGGAGAAGAGTATGGAGATTCCTTAAAAAAGTATGAATAAAACTACCACATGACAAAGCAATCCCACTGGGCATATACCCTGAGGAAACCAGAACTGGAAAAAGCACATGTACCTGAGTGTTCACTGCAGCACTGTTTACAATAGCTAGGACATGGAAACAACCTAGATGTCTATCAGCAAATGAATGGATAAGGAAGTTGTGGTACATACACACAATGGAATATCATCCAGCTATAAAAAGGAATGCATTTGAGTCAATTCTAATGAGGTGGATGAACCTAGAGCCTATTAAACAGAGTGAAGTAAGTCAGAAAGAGAAGAACAAATACCATATATTAATGCATATATGTGAAATCTAGAAAGATGGTACCAATAATCCTACGTGCAGGGCAGCAAAGGAGACACAGATGTTAAGAGCAGACTTTCGGACTCAGTGGGAGAAGGGAGAGGGTGAGATGATTTGAGAGAATGTCACTGAAACATAAACGTTACCAAATGTATAATAGATAACCAGTGTGAGTCTGATGTACGATGCAAGGCACCCAAAGCTGGTGCTCTGTGACAACCAGGAGGGATGAGATGGGAAGGGAAGTGCAAGGAAGATTCAAGATAGAGGGGACACAGGTATACCTACCGCTGATTCATACTGATGTATTGCAAAAACCATCACAACATTGTAAAGTAATTATCCTCCAATTAAAATCAATAATTTTTTTAAAAAAACTAAAAAAGATAGAAAGATGGCTCAGATAAGAATTTTGTCATCAGAAACAGAAATATGGAGAATTATGAATTAAAATATAAAAATAATCATATAAATGCCAAAGACAAAAGTACAATTAAAATACCATGGGAATACTTAAGAAAATTTCAAGCCAGCTTTTCAAGCCTCATCAAAAGGCTCTTTAATTCCTCTTCACCTGCCATTAGCACAATATCAGCTGCATATCTGAGGTTGTTGCTATTTCTCCCAGCAATCTTGATTCCAGCCTCTTGATGAGAGTGAAAGAGGAGGGTGAAAAAGCTGACTTGAAACTCAACATTCAAAAAACTAAGATCATGGCATCCAGTCCATTGCTGCTGCCATTACTTCATGGCAAACAGAAGGGGGAAAAGTGGAAGCAGTGACAGATTTTATTTTCTCGGGTTCCAAAATCACTATGGATGGTGACTGCAGCCATGAAATTAAGAC
This sequence comes from Ovis canadensis, assembly GCF_042477335.2. Classification (NCBI taxonomy): domain Eukaryota; kingdom Metazoa; phylum Chordata; class Mammalia; order Artiodactyla; family Bovidae; genus Ovis; species Ovis canadensis. The sequence goes on from NC_091251.1 coordinate 77,071,355, forward strand.
ACTTGCTCTTTGGAAGGAAAACTATGACAAACCTAGACAGTGTATTAAAAAGCAAAGACATCAATTTGCAGACAAAGGTCCATATAGTCAAAGCTATGATATTTCCACTAGTCATATACAGAGAGTTGGACCATAAAGAAGGCTGAGCACCCAAGAATTGATGCTTTCGATTTGCGGTGCTGGAAAAAACTCTTAAGAGTCCCTTAGACAGCAAGGAGATCAAACTAGGCAATTCTTTTTTTTTTTTTTTAACAATTTTTTTTTTTTTTTAGTTTTTTATTCTTTAAATTTTAAAATCTTTAATTCTTACATGTGTTCCCAGACATGAACCCCCCTCCCACCTCCCTCCCCATAACATCTCTCTGGGTCATCCCCATGCACCAGCCCCAAGCATGCTGTATCCTGCGTCAGACATAGACTGGCGAATCAATTCTTACATGATAGTATACATGTTAGAATGCCATTCTCCCAAATCATCCCACCCTCTCCCTCTCCCTCTGAGTCCAAAAATCCGTTATACACGTGTCTTTTTTCCTGTCTTGCATACAGGGTCGTCATTGCCATCTTCCTAAATTCCATATATATGTGTTAGTATACTGTATTGGTGTTTTTCTTTCTGGCTTCCTTCACTCTGTATAATCGGCTCCAGTTTCATCCATCTCATCAGAACTGATTCAAATGAATTCTTTTTAACGGCTGAGTAATACTCCATTGTGTATATGTACCACAGCTTTCTTATCCATTCATCTGCTGATGGACATCTAGGTTGTTTCCATGTCCTAAACCAGGCAATTCTAAAGGAAATCAGCCCTGAATATTCATTGGAAGGACTGATGCTGAAGCTAAATCTCCAATACTTTGGCCATCTGATGCAAAGAGTCAGCTCCCTGGAAAAGACCCTGATGCTGGGAAAGACTGAAGGCAAAAGGAGAAGGGGGCAACAGAGGATGAGATAGTTATATAGCATCACCTACTCAGTCAACATGCTGCTGCTGCTGCTGCTAAGTCGCGTCAGTTGTGTCCAACTCTGTGTGACCCCATAGATAGCAGCCCACCAGGCTCCTCTGTCCCTGGGATTCTGCAGGCAAGAACACTGGAGTGGGTTGCCATTTCCTTCTCCAGTGCATGAAAGTGAAACGTGAAAGTGAAGTCGCTCAGTCGTGTCCGACTCTTCGCGACCCCATGGACTGCAGCCCACCAGGCTCCTCCGTCCGTGGTCTGAGCAAATTCTGGGAGACAGCAGAGGACAGAAGATGATGTTGTGCTACAGTGCATGGGGTCTCAAAGAGTCGGCATGACTTAGCTGCTTAACAGCAACTAAGCAACTTTCTTAAGAAAGGGAGATGGTTTCCAGCTAAGGAACAGGAAATAACTGAAGATGAGAGACTGCATTTGGATTAACCTTGAAGCTAGCAGAGAAGATGGTTTTAAACACACAAATACACACACATACAATGAATCCCCAAGATGGCAGAGTAGAAACACCCGGAGCTAACTTCCTCTCACAGGCATACCAAAATTACAACTATTCACAGCATATTTATCAATAAAAAACAACCAGAACCCACCAAAAAAAGTCTACTACAACTAATGTTTAAGAAGGAACTACAATGAGACAGATAGAAGGAGCACAGCTGTGGTTTAGTGAAAACCTATACCTCCAGGTGCGTGATCCACAAATGGGAGAATAATTACAACTGCAGAGGTTTTTCCCAAGAAGCAAGGGCCCTATATCAGGCTCTTTGGTCCTAGGGGCCCTGCACCAGGAAGACAAATCCTGGAAAGTTTGACCAGTGGAGACCCAAAAGACTATGGGTAATAGAAACTTCACTCTTACAAGACTCACATGAAATCTCACATACTTGAGGACCTAGGGCAGAAGCAGTAATTTGAAGGAAGCCTGAGGTAGACTACGCTTATCTTACAGTCTCCTGGAGAGACAAGAAGCCACTGATACAAACACTAACAGCAGCCATTTTGGGGCGCTCAGTCTGCCACTTGGAGTCTGGTGCTGGCAAGAGCCATTCTGAAATCCTCCCCCTGGTTTATTCACCTCAGGAACCAGTTCCCCTTCCCTAGCTGTAGGTAACAGTACTGGGATGCCTCAGGCCAAGCAACTGACTGAGCAGGAACACAGCCCCACTTACCAGCAGACAGGCTGCCTTAAGTCTCCTGAGCTCACGGCCTCCCCTGGACATGGCCCCACCCACCAGTGCATAGGCACTAGCCCCAGAATCCCTTTTGCTCCAGCCCCATCCACCAGTGAGCCAGCACTCTTTGACCTAAATCACAGCAAGATCATTTTTGACCTACTTCCTAGAATAATGAAAATAAAAGAAAATGGGACCTCACTAAACTTAAAAGTTTTTGCACAGCAAAGGAAACCATTAACAAAACAAAAAGACAACCTACTGAATGGAAGAAAATAACTGCAAACGATGTGACCAATAAGTGGGTAATAATCCCACATATATAAACAGCCCATACATTTCAATATCAAAAAAAGACCCAATTTTAAAATGGGCAGAAAACCTGAATAGATACTTTTTGAAATAAGACACAGATGGCTAACAAGCACATGAAAAGATGCTCAACAGTACTAGTTACTAGAGAAATTCAAGTCAAAACCACAATGAAATATCACCTCATACCTGTCAGAATGACTATCATCAAAAAGACCACAAATAATAAATGTTGGTGAAGATGTGGAGAAAATACATAATACACTGTTGGTGGGAATGCAAGTTGGTGTAGTCACTGTAGAAAATGCTATGGAGGTTCCTCAAGAAACTAAAAATAGGACTAACATAACCCAACAATTCCACTCCTGGGTATATATCTGAAGAAAACAAAAACACTAATTCAAAAAGATACATGCACCCTAATGTTCATAGCAGTGTTATTTATAAAAGTTAAGATATAGAAGCAAGCTAAGTAACAATCAACAGATAAATGAATAAGAATTAAGAAGATGTAATATCTTATTATGTATTTATATTAATATATTACACAATATATTGTGTAATACACACACACACATATAGGCTTCCCAGGTGGCTCAGTGGGTAAAAAATTCACCTGCTAATGCAGTAGACGTGGGTTCAATCCCTGGGTCAGGAAGATCCTCTGGACAAGGAAATGGAAAACCACTCCAGTATTCTTGCCTGGAAAACCCTATGGACAGAGGAGCCTGGTGGGCTACAGTCCATGGGGTCAGACATGACCAAGCAGGAGCACAAATGGTTGCATGAAAAGTATATATATATATGTATACACACATACACACACACACATAATACATACATACATATACATATATATATATATATAAACACGCACAAATGATATACTCATTAGCCTTCAAAAAGAATGAAATTTTGCCATTTGCAATAACATGAATGGACCTAGAGGGTATTATGCTTAGTGAAAAATGTCAGACAAATACTGTATCATATCACTTATCAGCTGAGTTTGGTTCAGTCGCTCATCATGTCCGACTCTTTGCGACCCCATGAACTGCAGCACGCCAGGCCTCCCTGTCCATTGCCAACTTTCAGAGTCCACCCAAACCCATGTCTATTGAGTCGGTAATGCCACTCAACAATCTTATCCTCTGTCATCCCTTTCTCCTCCTGCCCTCAATCTTTCCCAGCACCAGGGTCTTTTCAAATGAGTCGGCTCTTCGCATCAGGTAGTCAAAGTACTGGAGTTTCAGCTTCAACATCAGTCCTTCCAATGAACACCCAGGACTGATCTCTTTTAAGATGGACTTGTTGGATCTCCTTGCAGTCCAAGGGACTCTCAAGAGCCTTCTCCACACCACAGTTCAAAAGCATCAAATCTTCAGTGTTCAGCTTTCTTTATAGTCCAACTCTCACATCCATACATGACCACTGGAAAAACCATAGCCTTAACTAGATGGACCTCTGCTGACAAACTAATGTCTCTGCTTTTTAATATGCTGTCTAGGTTAGTCATAACTTTCATTCCAAGGAGTTCAGTTCAGTTGCTCAGTCATGTCCAACTCCTTGCGACCCCATGAACTGCAGCATGCCAGGCTTCCCTGTCCATTACCAACTCCCAGAGTTCACCCAAACACATGTCCATCAAGTCGGCGATGCCATCCAGCCATCTCATCTTCTGTCGTCTACTTCTCCTCCTGCCCCCAATCCCTCCCAGCATCAGAGTCTTTTCCAATGACTCAACTCTTCATATGAGGTGGCCAAAGGATTGGAGTTTCAGCTTCAGCATCAGTCCCTCCAAAGAACACCCAGGACTGATTTCCTTTAGAATGGACTTGTTGGATCTCCTTGCAGTCCAAGGGACTCGCAAGAGTCTTCTCCAACATCACAGTTCAAAAGCATCAATTCTTCGGCACTCAGCCTTCTTCACAGTCCAACTCTCACATCCATACATGACCACTGGAAAAACCATAGCCTTGACTAGATGGACCTTTGTTGGCAAAGTAATGTCTCTGCTTTTCAATATGCTGTCTAGGTTGGTCATAACTTCCCTTCCAAGGAGTAAGCGTCTTTTAATTTCATGGCTGCAATCACCATCTGCAGTGAGTTTGGAGCCCAAATAAATAAATTCTGACACTGTTTCCATTGCTTCCCCATCTATTTCCTATGAAGTGATGGGACCAGATGCCATGATCTTCGTTTTCTGAATGTTGAGCTTTAAGCCAACTTTTTCTCTCTCCTCTTTCACTTTCATCAGGAGGCTTTTTAGTTCCTCTTCACTTTCTGCCATAAGGGTGGTGTCATCTGCATATCTGAGGTGATTGATATTTCTCCCAGCAATCTTGATTCTAGCTTGTGTTTCTTCCAGTCCAGCATTTCTCATGATGTACTCTGCATATAAGTTAAATAAGCAGGGTGACAATATACAGCCTTGATGTACTCCTTTTCCTATTTGGAACCAGTCTGTTGTTCCATGTCCAGTTCTAACTGTTGCTTCCTGACCTCCATACAGATTTCTCAAGAGGCAGGTCAGAAGGTCTGGTATTCCCATCTCTTTTAGAATTTTCCACAGTTTATTGTGATTCACACAGTCAAAGGCTTTGGCATAGTCAATAAAGCAGAAATAGATGTTTTTCTGGAACTCTCTTGCTTTTTCCATGATCCAGCAGATGTTGGCAATTTGATCTCTGGTTCCTCTGCCTTTTCTAAAACCAGCTTGAACATCAGGAAGTTCACAGTTCACGTATTGCTGAAGCCTGGCTTGGAGAATTTTGCACACTTTACTAGTGTGTGAGATGATTGCAATTGTGCGGTAGTTTGAGCATTCTGTGGCATTGCCTTTCTTTGGGATTGGAATGAAAACTGACCTTTTCCAGTCCTGTGGCCACTACTGAGCTTTCCAAATTTGCTGGGATATTGAGTGCAGCAGTTTCACAGCATCATCTTTCAGAATTTGAAATAACTCAACTGGAATTCCATCACCTCCACTAGCTTTGTTCGTGGTAATGCCTCCTAAGGCCTGCTTGACTTCACATTCCAGGATATATGGCTCTAAGTGAGTGATCACAACATCATGGTTATCTGGGTCATGAAGATATTTTTTGTACAGTTCTTCTGTGTATTCTTGCCACCTCTTCTTAATATCTTCTGTTTCTGTTAGGTCCCTATGATTTCTGTCCTTTATTGAGCCCATCTTTGCATGAAATGTTCCCTTGGTATCTCTAATTTTCTTGAAGAGATTTCTAGTCGTTGCCATTCTATTGTCTTCCTCTATTTCTTTGCATTGATCGCTGAAGGCTTTCTTATCTCTTCTTGCTATTCTTTGGAACTCTACATTCAAATGGGTATATCTTTCCTTTTCTCCTTTGCTTTTAGCTTCCCTTGTTTTCACAGCTATTTGTAAGGCCTCCTCAGACAGCCATTTTACTTTTTTGCATTTCTTTTCCTTGGGGATGGTCTTGATTCCTGTCTCCTGTACAATGTCACGAACCTCTGTCCATAGTTCATCAGGCACTCTATCTATCAGATCTAGTCCCTTAAATCTGATTCTCACTTCCACTGTATAGTCATAAGGTATTTTATTTAGGTCATACATGAATGGTCTAGTGGTTTTCTTCACTTTCTTAAATTTCAGTCTGAATTTGGCAATAAGGAGTTCATGATCTAAGCCACAGTCAGCTCCCAATTTTGTTATTGCTGACTGTATAGAGCTTCTCCATCTTTGGTTGCAAAGAATATAATCAATCTGATTTCAGTGTTGACCATCTGGTGATGTCCATGTGTAGAGTCTTCTCTTGTGTTGTTGGAAGAGGGTGTTTGCTATGACCAGTGCATTCTCTTGGCAGAATCTATTAGCCTTTGCCCTGCTTCATTCTGTACTCCAAGGCCAAATTTGCCTGTTATCCCAGGTGTTTCTTGACTTTCTACTTTTGCATTCCAGTCCCCTATAATGTGAATCTAAAAAATACAAACAATTAGTGAATACAAAAGAAGCAGACTCACAGATACAGAGAACAAACTAGTGGTTACCAGGGATAGAAGGAGGAGAGGAGGGGCAGGATAGGGGTAGGAGATTAAGAGGTACAAAGTGCTATGTATAAAATAAGTAAGTTGCAAGGATATATTGTACAGTACAGAGAATATAGTCAATATTTTATAAGTATAAACGAAGTATAATCTATAAAAATTTTGAATAACTGTATTGCACATAGGAAACTAATATTATAAATCAATTATACCTCAATAAAAATGTATATAAGTAAATACACACATTTGTTGTTACTCAGTCACTCAGTCATGTCCAACTCTTCACAACCCCATGGACTGCAGCACACCAGGCTTCTCTGTACCTCATCATCTCCTGGAGTTTGCTCAAGTTCAGGTCCAATGAATCAGTGATACCAGCCAACCATCTCGCCCTCTGTCACCCTCTTCTCCTTCTGCCTTCAATCTTTCCTAGCATTAGGATCTTTTCCAATGAATCAGCTGTTCACATAAAGTGGCCAAAGTACTGGAGCTTCAGCTTTAGCATCAGTCCTTCCAAAGAGTATTCAGGGTTGATTTCTTTAAAGATTGACTGGTTTGATCGCCTTGCTTTCCAAGGGACTCTCAAGAGAAGCACAGTTCAAAAGTATCAATTCCTCAAATACACACATATATATCATATATGCATTCACATACACATTTTGATTGGATCATAGAGCTATAAACAAAGGGAAAGGACAATACAGCTGGAAAAGTGTGTTAATTCACTCAGCACCTTTGAGAATTACCATATGCAACACATTCTAATAGGTTCTATCAGAATTCTTATCAAGAAGACATGGAAAGTGGTGTGGCAGGCTGAAATCTGGTGGTCCTAATGACCAAACTTCCAGAATTCATGGTACAGTGTCATTCCATCTAACACTGACTCTAGGTTTTGCACGTGATGAGTTTTGGCAAAGCTTGATAAGTCCCTGCACATTCATCCTTATTCTCCTGGACTGTATCTTCTTGGACCCAGCCACCACATGGAGTGGCCAAAATGGAAGAGACTCAAGAATTCTTGTTCACAGCCCCCATTATTGACTCCCAGACTGAGGCCAGTAGAAATTGCCAGCCATGGCCATAACGCCCTTTGGGACCTTCCACCTGTTGCAGTGTCCCTAGAGATTCCCTATGCAGAGCTGCCAGATGATCTGTACACTCATGAAAAATTATAAATCACTGTTGTTTAAAGAGACTGTGGGTGTTTATCATGAATCAATGGACAACCAAAACAAGTAGAGAGTCAAAGTAAGACACTACATTTTATTTAATGAGCTCAAAACCAGCTTTAAATAATTTTGACCCTGAATCCCCCAAGGCCTGAAGTTGTGGCCCAGTGATTTTTCAACCTGGCTGTGCCTCAGAACTAACTTCAAAGCCTTTTCAGAGGTCATATAACTTGGCCTACCACAAAATTCTGGTTCTAGAATAATCTGCAGAACCAGCCAAGTTCGGTGCAAAAAGTTCCACTGGTATATTAGAACATGAATGTTAGAACTGTCAAAAGAATCTGTACTGACATGGCCAATTATTTCAAAGTGGACATTATCACATATAAGCTTACATGTACCTTAGACACAAAGAATGGAATCTCATCAAGAATCTACTGTAATCAGTCTATTTCATGGAGCAACACTGTGCTCAGGAACTCTGTAAGAAAAATGAAGCAGTTGTGGAATGTTTCCAAACCTTTCCTGGGAAAAAAAATGTCATTTCTATACCCTTTAATCACTAAGAAGTTTCCAAGGTCAAACTGAGAGCATAAATCTCAAATAAGAAGTTGAAGAGACAGGTTTCCTAACAGGAGCAGAAAAGAAAAGGAAGCAAGGCAGCATGGAGCATGTCGCTGCAGCAATTGCTTCTTCTGTCCACCCTGGCTTCATTATGATCAGAGGAAAGGGAGAGGTTGTGCAATTGTATATATAAATCCTGGGTGAGGATGAGTCAGGTCAGGGGAAACAAGAGGCGGGGGTGGCCCACTTTCCTCATCTGCTCAGCATAAGCCTGTGAGGAAACATGCTGACTCTTTTAATAATATCAATGAAAGACAAACATCAGGGAAACAGGCATTGAGACTATGAGGTCCAGCTGGTCCCTCCAACAGGGAAATTCTCCCCCCACTGCCAAACTTGCAGAACCTGGACATATGTTTATTAAGAGAAAAGAAAGGTTTTTCATGTGGATTGCAACAGCAGGATGAGCAAGAAATCTCTAAGAGAAAGGTGAATTTGTGGGGATCAAGGTTCCCTCCCAGTGTGAAGGCCTTTCCCTAATGATAATTTTAGACAATTTGGATTTGGCTTTATTAAAGGAGGTAAAGGATTTCCTTAGACATAAAACAGATTAACATATCTGAAAACATTGAAAAGTAAAAGGATATTTCATTTCTCCTCCTTGCTTGGATAAGTGTTACTCAGGCTCTCTTTGCTACAAGTAAATGAAAACAACTCAAACTACCTTAAACACTGATGGGGAGTTATTGGCTTATTAAAACAAAAATCTAAGGATATCCTGGCCTCAGCTATGGGTAGGTCCAGGTGCTCAAACAATTTTTCATGAAGCTGCCTCTTTGTGCCTTGACTCAGCCTTCTTCTTTGTTGGCTCCATTCTCTGGCAGGATCCCCCAATACAGTGGCAAGACGGAAGCCAAGAGCTCCAGGCCATTTTTCTATCCTCTCAACAATCCTCTACAGAAAGAGTTTCTCTTTTTCCAGCTGCTTCCAAGAACTGAGTCTCCTTCATAATAATTGCATCACATGCCCATCCTGAGTCAGTCACAGTGGCTAGAAGAATGTAATCTCCTGAGATGGCCAATCCTGGAGCATGAAATGGAATCTAGTTCATCCAAGTAACATGGTTTGACAGTAGAGGAGGGGCAGGTTCCCATGAAAATTCAGAGTATTTTTTCCAGAAGTGGGTAAATGGATGCTGTCCAGGTAAATTCTCTGGCAGAAAGCGGAGAACTGGGCCTCCAGGAGAACTCACTGATTTAAAGAGGCAGTTCTGTTTTGAAGTAATGACCATGCAGGCTTCATAGGCCCGATGGCCCACAGATGTCAACTAAGCACCCTCCATGGTAGACGGTTTTTGCTCTTTCTCCAGCACCCACTAGTCATGCCTGAAACTGACTGGAATCACTGATACTCAATCAACCTCATTTTTAATGGCCCAAAACAGAGCAACCCAACTCTTAAATTTTTCTTCTGATGCAATCAGTCAAAAATTAAGGAGTCTTGGTCTCAGCCCTTTGAGCTCTTTTGCTGGCTTATAGCTGTGTGCCTAGAAAGTTAAACTGTTAAATTCTTCAGCTTTCTCTCAAGTAAAAAAGAAGAAGAAAAAAAAAAAGACTGAAAGTCCAAGATTCTTCAAAAAGACATTCTATTGAAATAAAAACATTTCAAATATAATGTCATCATTCTTGCAAGTCTTCTCACCTGGGCCAAGAAGCAATGTGTGCCAGATGAGTAAAAAAGAAGAATGCCAACTTTATTGATTTTACCACCTCATATTCTTCTCAGGCCTGTGAAAAATATTTAACAGGTAATTTTTTTTTTTATAATTCTCTACAAATCTGCTCTACATCAAAGACAGTTTTAGGGAGGATGTTGCACAGATACAGAACAGTATACTTGAACTGTTTGATTGATCTTTACTATTCTGAGTATAATAAAGTATTAGGGGATGTTATGAATAAAAGTCTCCAAATTCCCACTGTGATGGTCAAGGTATTTCATAGTCAAGCTAGAATCTTGTTGGTTTTTCATAGTGTCTTAGTGTATTTAGTTTAAGAAACAGGAAGTCAGCCCTTTCTTCATTTTCCTCTTTCTATCCCAGTCTGCAAGATTATGGCATCCGGTCCCATCATTTCATGGCAAATAGATGGGCAAACAGTGGAAACAGTGGCTGACTTTATTTTTCTGGGCTCCAAAATCACTGCAGATGATGATTTCAGCCATGAAATTAAAAGACATTTACTTCTTGGAAGGAAAAGTTACGATCAACCTAGACAGCATATTAAAAAGCAGAGACATTACTTTGTCAACAAAGGTCCATCTAGTCAAGGCTATGGTTTTTCCAGTGGTCATGTATGGATGTGAGAGTTGGACTATAAAGAAAGCTGAGCGCCAAAGAATTGATGCTTTTGAACTGTGGTGTTGGAGAAGACTCTTGAGAGTCCCTTGGACTGTAAGGAGATCCAACCAGTCCATTCTAAAGGAGATCAGTCCTGAGTGTTCATTGGAAGGACTGATGTTGAAGCTGAAACTCCAATACTTTGGCTACCTGATGCGAAGAGCTGACTCATTTGAAAAGACCCTGATGCTGGGAAAGATTGAGGGCAGGAGGAGAAGGGACGACAGAGGATGAGATGGTTGGATGGCATCACCGACTCAATGGACATGGGTTTGGGTGGACTCCAGGAGTTGGTGATGGACAGGGAGTCCTGGCATGCTGCAGTTTATGGGGTGGCAAAGAGTCAGACACTACTGAGTGACTGAACTGAACTGATCCCAGTCTGCATTTTGACTCAACTCCCACTCTCTATCTGAATCCAACAAGATAACTATTACATGGTGTTATGATTTGTAAACATGTCTTGAATGCATAAGCATAAAAGAATGCATGACTGAAGCAGAATAAAAAGAAGTGAGAAACATACTCTGTCTACCTGCTCATAATCCCTTGGCCTCTAAACTGGATAGAATTAAGAATATGGACTATAGCAGTAAACAAAAGGGCAAAAGAAGGCTCATCCTTTCCGTCTCAGAAAGGCTATTTGAGTATCTTCCTCAACACAAAGAAAAGGAATGACCTCACTTAACCCTATGCCATGGGTGAGACACCCTATAGATCCCCTTCCCTATTCCACATAAAAAAGAAATTATATTCATCTATCTTCATGCTAAATTTATGCCCACCCTATTCCCTGTCCCTCCTCTTAGCCAATGTCATACCAGATAGGACTCAGAATCCAAGCCTCAGAAAACAATGCAGAACACTTCTACAATCCTGGGATGTCTGATGAGCTATGAGCTAGAACATGTAAAGAGACATGGCCACATGAATCTAGTTTTTGTACCCTCACTTTGAGCCTCATTGCCAGTCTGGCTCTTTGTTTAGGTGACCTCTGGCCCCTGGAGTCAATGTTTGTCTTCTGAACGGTATTTCAACACTAACATCTGGTGATGTCCCCCAGCCTGACATTTGTGAAGCAGATGCTTCCAGTGGCCTGGAGTGTGCCTTCTAGGTCAATGTTTTCAATAATGCCCTCTGGCATTGATCTCTGTGGTACCTCTCCCCAGGTAAGAAAAGAAATGCCACTAAGAAATGGCTGTGAGAGAACACTTCAAACCATCTGGAGGCAATCTTGGAATATAAAACCCCAGAAGTTCTTGTATAAAGAAATACCTTGAGGTAGAGAGTAGAAGAAAAAAAATCAAGTCCTTGGTATTTTTCTGAAGTTTTACTTTAAATAATCTAGCAGTTCAAGCCTGATAAATCTATAAGTCATTTCTTTACATGTTTCTTTCCATTCAGGGTGCTCTCTCTTGAAATGCTGAAGTAACAGAGAATAGAATATGTTGTTGAGAAAAACAAGTCCTCTCCTCTTATCCCTACTCTCCCTCCACATATACACACAAGTACACACTTCACGGGTTTTGGTAAGATGCTCCTTTCAAAGTGGGCATAGAAAAAACTTCAAGGAATCTTGTGAACTAGAGCAGAAATTCAGAGAGTCTACATTTGAACAATGGTGTCTTTTAAAATTAGGGGTTTTCCCCAAGATTCCTGAAAAGCTTTCAAAAGTAGTAAGTAGCTCAATGAGAATTCATTATTTCAACTAGATAAAGATTTTTTTTTTAAGATTCACTTATTTTTTGGCTGTGATGGGTCTTTGTTACTGCACGCAGGCTTTGCAGCAAGTGGGTGCTACTCTTCACTGCAGTGCACAGGCTTCTCATTCCTCTGGTTTCTCTCTCACTGCAGGGCACAGGGTCTAGGCGCATGGGCTTCAGTAGTTGCAACACACAGGCTTAGCTGCTCCACAGCACGTGGGATCTTCCTGGACCAGGGATCGAACTAATGTCTCTTGTACTGCAAGGTGCATCCTTCCCTGGACCACCAGAAGCCCTAGACAAAGATTTTTTATCTCCAATACTGTGTCGCACTATCTCCTCTTACAAGTAGGCAACGACATCTACATAACTGCCTTTAGAGAGGTGGAAATCTTCTCAATCTCCTCTTTATCTTTGGATGTTCAATTTCAGTCTTTTGTATCTTACATGATTCTAACATGCTCAGTCTTCTCTCTAGCTTCTTGAACAAACAGAATGCAATCATAATAATTATTTTAAATATTCTTGTCTACTAGTTATATCACCTGTGTCATTTTACTCACTTTTCTCTTCCTTATGGGTCATATTTTCCTACTTCTTTGCATGCCTGGTGATTCTAAATGGATTCCAGATTTTGTTAATATTGTGCTGTTAAGTGTTGTATATTTTTATATTCCTACAATATTCTTAAGTTTTGTTCTGTACCATGGTGAGGTTTCATGCATGCTTGGTGGCTCAACATATCCAACTCTTTGTGACCCCCATGGACTGTAGCTCACCAGGCCCCTCTGTCCATGGGATTTCCCAGGCAAGAATACTGGAGTGGGCTGCTATTTCCTTCTCCAGGGGATCTTCCTGACCCAGGAATAGAATTGGCATCTCCCGAGTCTCCTGCACTGGCAGGCAGATTCTTTACTACTGTGCCACCTGGGAAGCCTTTAAGTTTCATGCTTGAAATCAATAATCCTTTCAGGTCTTGCTTTGAAGCTTTGTTAGGAGCAATATTTGGTCAATAGCTAGTTGTTTCTCCACTACTGAAGTAAAACCCTTCTGAACTGTCTGCCTAAACTTTGTGAATTATGAGGTTCCCCACGTCGGCTTGTAGAAACAGGAACTGTTCCTGGCCCTGCATGAGCTCTGGACAGTGCTCCCTCTAATCTATTCCAATGGTTCTATCCCTAAACTTGATTAGTTTTCTCACATGCAAATTCTTATCAGTACCTAGATGAAAAGGGGACCTTCTGCAGATCTCTGGAGCTCTCTTTCTGTGCTACTTTCTTCTCTCTAGTATCCTACCCTGAGGATTCTGGATAACCTACTCTCCCTCCCCAGCAACATTTTCTCAACTTAGGGAGTCTGTCAGGCTCCACCTGGGTTCCCCCTCCCCACACAATCCTCTCAAGGCAGTAAGGTAGGGCAGCCATAGGTAGGACTCACCTCATTTAGTTCCTGTTTTTCACAAATCAGTATCCTTCTCTGCCCGATACCCAATGTTTTGAAACATTTTTTCACGTACTGTGTCCAGCTTTTTGTTTTAGCAGGAGGGTAAAGTTGATCCCTGTTATTACACCATGGCTACAAATGAATGTTCAACTCCATATTTCTAAATAAATTAGCATTTCTAAATGCTAATATTTCTTGAGTGTATGTATGTATATATATATATATATATATTTCTTAAGTGTATATGTATATATATTTTTTTTTTTTTCCTTGACCTGTATTATCAGTCAAGAAGCAACAGTCAGAACCCTGTATGGAACAACTGATTGGTTCAAGATTGAGAAAGGAGTATGACAGGGCTGTCTTCTGTCACCCTGTTTATTTAATCTCTATACTGAGCACATCATAAGAAATGCCAGGCTGGATGAGTTACAAGCTGGAATCAAGATAGGTGGGAGAAACATCAACAACCTCAGATATGCAGATAACACTACTCTAATGGCAGAAAACAAAGAAGAACTAAAGAGCCTCTTGATTAGGGTGAAGGAGGAGAGTGAAAGAGCTGACTTAAAACTAAGTATTAAAAAAACTAAGACCATGGCATCCAGCCCCATTACTTCATGGCAAATAGAAGGGGAAAGGTGGAAGTAGTGACAGATGGGCTCTTCCTGAGCTCTAAAATCACTGCAGATGGTGACTGCAGCCCTGAAATCAGAAGGTGATTGCTTCTTGGCAGGGAAAGCCATGACATAGACAGTGTGTTGAAAAGCAGAGATGTTACTCTGCTGACAAAGGTCCATATAGTCAAGGTTATGGTCTTCTCGGTAGTCATGTATGGTTGTGAGAGCTGGACAGAGCACCAAAGAATTGATGCCTTCAAACTGTGATGCTGGAGAAGAATCCTGAGTCCCTTGGACAGCAAGGAGATCAAACCAGTCAATCTTAAGGGAGATCAACCCTGAATACTTATTGGAAGGACTGATGCTGAAGCTGAAGCTCCAGTATTTGGGTCATCTGATGTGAACAGCTGACTCATTGGAAAACACCCAGATGCTAGGAAAGACTGAGGGCAGAAGGAGAGGAGGGCATCAGAGGATGAGATGGATGGGTGGCATCACCAATGCAATGGACATGAGCTTGGGCAAACTTCAGGAGATGGTGAGGGACAGGAAGGCCTGACATGCTGCAGTCCATGGGGTCACAAAGAGTTGAACACAACTGGGTGACTGAACAACAATATTTCTTGATTTATATATTTTAGGCATTACTGACTGTTGTCTTAATTGATCATAAAGATCTTCCCTCCCAAGCCCAGACCTGACCTCATAGTCTTCCTCAAACAGCACTTTCCGACAGACAGTCCTGACCAACAGATTGGAGTTAACAAGCTGAAATGTTTGACATCCTAGGACTAAATGCCCAATTCTAAAATTTTATGTGATTCTGGTTAGGTATGAGAAGATGAAGTGAAAACTTAGATCAGTTATTATAGCTAATTGGAAACAATTATAATAAAAGTTTGCTAAGTGTCAAAGTTATAACTGGTGATCAAATAAAGCTTTAGAAAAAAATCTGTTAACTCATTAACTTTTTTCAACTACTATTAAGAGAGAAAGAGTTGCACAAGGAGTTGAGAAGAGTTAGAGGGACATGTAGAAAGAAGGACATGTATTTTACAGAGTTTCTCGCTTTCCACTCAACAATAGCACAGAGGAAGAATTAAAAATGAGGACTCGCTAGGGATTTTACCTCATCTACAGAAAATACACAGATCTTTCACCTGAGGGAGTGCATGGGTTAGGGGTTGACAGAACCCATAATAAAACCTATGGTGATTTCAAATCTAAGGGATTAAAAATGATTATATCCCTGGTTTTGCAAATTGTGTAAATGTTCAGATTCAATGTTCAGTTAATTATTTGGGAAAAAACACAACATCAAATATAACTGCTCAGAGGCAAGTGTCACTTTTCGAAAACTTTTAATTCTATTTACAATAATAAATTCTTTGCCTAAATATGAAGAGAAAAACCCTAGAGAATGTAAACTTGATAGAAATTTTCTGCTTAGATAAAGTTAGAAAAACTGAGTCTAACAAAAACAAGCACAATGGATCATATAGTAAAGAAGAAAAGGACAACTCTGGCACTATTTATTGAGAGAAGAATGCCGGATCCACACACTCCATTCCTCTCCGGCCCAGCCTCCTCAAGGAAGGATCTGTTAGCATCATGAGCACTATGGCGTCTCAGTCTGAGGGCAGACAAGGTGACAGATATTCACTCTCCCCACTAATTGCTCCCTCCACAGATGGGTCTGACACAACTGGAAGGCGCTGGTGGTGCTGGAAGGGAAGGACTATGGAGAAGAGACTCCTGAATACCTTTGTTATTCTCGCTCCCTTTGGAAGAAAGAGGTTAAAGTGTCTTCTACTTGTAGCTGGTTTGTTTTTGTTTTTGTTTTTGTTTGGTAGGGAGTGTCTTTGGTTTGGGGGGTTTTGGGTTTTTTCTGTCTTTGTAAAACCAAACGGGATCAGGAATCTAGTAGTCACTTCTTTGAGGCTGCTGCTGCTGCTAAGTCGCTTCAGTCGTGTCTGACTCTGTGCGACCCCATAGATGGTAGCCCAACAGGCTCCCCTGTCCCTGGGATTCTCCAGGCAAGAATACTGGAGTGGGTTGCCATTTCCTTCTCCAATGCATGAAAGTGAAAAGTGAAAGTGAAGTCGCTCAGTCGTGTCTGACTCTTAGAGACCCCATGAACTACAGCCCACCAGGCTCCTCCGTCCATGGGATTTTCCAGGCAAGAGTACTGGAGTGGGGTGCCATTGCCTTCTCCGTCTTTGAGGCTAACTTACATCAAAGATTTTAAAAGAAAGAGCTGCAAGAATCTGAGCCGTGTTTCCCAGCTAAGATCTCAGGGGATCCGCATGTGCCAGGAGTTGGGACTGAAGCCCTCTCCTGGAAAAGGAGTGTACGTTTGGCCAGAATATCCCTAAGGCTGAACCCTCACCTCTGCAGCAGGTAGCTCTATCAAAAGAAAACTGCCCCTCTGCCAACACCCTACAGTTAGAACGGAGGAGGAGAAAGGAGAAAGAAAAACTCCTTGTACACTTTTCTTGAGTTCTCAATTCATTTGTATGCCTTGTTAAGGATTAAGATGATTGCTGCTCATGCTTGCTGACGTACATCCAAGATTATCCTACTAAATCTCCAGAAACGCCAACTGGGAAACAAATAACAATTGTTCTCTTAAAAGATCTTTGTTTGCCTGTGCAACTGCAATGGCCTGTAGGGCTCCTTCAAGTGCCAGCCTGAAGGCAACCGTACAGACAGGAAGAAAGCAAATCTATGTAAAGCAGTAGACCAGGGCCACTTCAAATCCAGCTCCACAAATCTGGTGGCTAGCCTTTTAGCTAAGTGCTGAAGCAGGATGCCAGAACCAAGGGCAGGATAGATAGGCACCCAAAGGCAGAGCCAGAATAGCACACGGCCTCAGCACACAACTGGGCAGCTGGTTCAGCAACTGAACCAGTTGTGCCTAGAGCTGGATTTGGGGCTGCTGAGGAAATCAGAATTCTTGGCAGGCACCAGTGACCTGGAGGCAGCACTGCCAGAAGGTCTTAAAGAAGACCTGTAGTGTGTGTGCGCACATCCAGCACAGCATAAGGCCAAGGTCTGGCTGTCTAGCAATAACTGGCCATCTAAGCTCCCTCTTACTTCCGTTCATCCTTTCTCTTTCAAGGCTATCCTCAGAGTTTACTTCATCCTATTTCCCCTGAGCAAAATTTCTCAAGACTTCCTAGAGAGATGAGAAGGATAAAAGAAGACTGACCACAACTTCCCCACTGTCCAGCACCTCATCCCTACTTGGCTCCCACCTTAGGCATGGTCCCTCCTCAGCTCTGGAGCGGTGCCTGGACTCCCCTTCTGAGCAGCCACGTGAGAGCCAATCTTCCCTCCCAGCAACGTCCACCATTTATAAGTGGACATATATGAGCGAAGCTTAGAGATTCACCCTTGCTTTTTTCCCATCTCTCATTGCCTTGATCAGTGCAGGAGCACTAGTCTCATGGCCAGCACTTTCCCAGGAACCAGGAAGAGCATCTTCAATTTGAAGAAACTCTTACAAGCCTATCCATTGGCCTCTCTAATGTAAAGACTCAGCCATTAAAGAACAAAGTAAAGCATGTATTCAAAGAAATGCTGTATTTTCAGACATTTAGGCTCTCAACTTTTGTTCTTTTTTTTAACCTCCTGATTTTATAATGGCATAGCTAAGGTCACAAGGCAAGAGGAAAATATACTCTTTAACTACTGTATTTCAACTAGTCTTTATCTTAACTACCATTAAATCTGCTAAAAGCATTTGTTTTCATTATTGTACAAAGCTGATTGACAGAAATGTGAAGTTGGGAGCAAGAGCCAAAAGAAGCTTAAGGATTTATTTTAAACATATAGCCTTTCTCTCACACCAGGCTCAAAGATCTGGAGAGGGACAACTGCGACAGGTCCATGCAGTCCTAGGGTGGCATAGAGAAAAGGCCTTGAGATAGCAATCCTGCTGCTGCTGCTAAGTTGCTTCAGTCATGTCCGATTCTGTGCGACCCCATAGATGGCAGCCCACCAGGCTCCTCTGCCCCTGGGATTCTCCAGGCAAGAATACTGGAGTGGGCTGCCATTTCCTTCTCCAATGCACGCATGTATGCTAAGTTGCTTCAGTCGTGTCCAACTCTGTGTGACCCCATGGACAGCCGCCCACCAAGGCTCCTCTGTCCCTTGGATTCTTTTAGGCAAGAATACTGGAGTGGGTTGCCATTTCCTTCTCCCCTGAGATAGAAATAGAGTGGGAGAAAGTATTTTTAATTCATCTTCCTAGAGAACCAGGCTTTAAAGGAACTTCTTTTCCGAAGGCCCTCAAGGATCCAGCTAGCATTAACTTGACAAAGTTCAGCAACAAGGACCAGTATTGTTGATGAAGGCCAGAAGAGGAATACAGAGGGTCAGCATGCAGAGTCAGGCTGCTGAGTTCAACTCCCTTCAGTTATAGACTTCAGGGAAGTTACTTAATTCCTCTAAGCTTCCATTTCCCTGTGCATAACTAGAGATAACAAGTTACCATTTACTGAGCATATACTACAAGCCAGGCTCTGTTCTAACACTACCTGAATCATAACCCATTAATCTTTGTTAACAGCCTAAGGCTGTCACCCACATTAACCCATTTGATCCTTACAACAAACACAGGAAGTAGGTTCTGTGGTTATCCCCACTTTACAGTTGGAGAAACTGAGACACAAAGAGGTTAAGAACCTCATTATAAGATTACCTGGAATGTAGTTGGT
Organism: Ovis canadensis; assembly: GCF_042477335.2. Lineage (NCBI taxonomy): Eukaryota > Metazoa > Chordata > Mammalia > Artiodactyla > Bovidae > Ovis > Ovis canadensis. The sequence goes on from NC_091251.1 coordinate 77,090,464, forward strand.
ACTCAATAAATGTTAGCCATAGTTATTAGCATTAAGGAATTCCTAAAACCTTAAGCAGGCCAGAAGGAGATGCTGAGTGGATAAAGTAAGATGATATGCTGTTTTTTTTTTTCTTTGTTAGCTTAATTCCTTAGTTCCCAGTTCGCACATAAATTTGCTGTAAACCAGTCACCATCTTTATTCTCTCTCTTGTTTTCAGGAACACACAAGCACGTAAGAAACACACAGTTTCTCATTCACATGCCCTTGTGGGCCTTCAGAAAACAAGTTCCTTTAAAACCTGGTCCTGTAACACCACATACCCCCAATATCCTGCGCTAAGCCACAAGAGACATCCTGGCAACTCTGATGTAGCTTGAGATTTAGGGATGCTTCAATTCACCAAAAACGTTAGGTGGCCAGTTTAGCTTGATTTTTTTGTGGTCCAGTTGGCCTCAATGAACAAATTCAACAACTATTTTGACTCTAGAGGTCCTAGAAACACTTTCTGGGATTTTTCTTAACTAGCTGATCTGCAGCAACATTAAGACTTACAAGAATCACTCAAGTGTTAGCACTCTGTTGCAGCAAATGGTAATATTTCAGCCCCATTCATAGCCCTGCCCATGATGCTCTTCATGGGACACTGAGAGGATAGGCACTTGGGAAGACCACAGCATTTTCAGACAAGGTAACTGAGACTGGTTCACAGCAGAACAGCCCACACAGATGTGTTTTAATGAGAGAAGGATACCTTAGCAGATATCTGGCTAAGACGTATAACCATAAAAGTGACACCTTTAGGCTCAGAGAGCTTGTCACCACTTCCCAGAGGTGACACAACCAAAAAGGGACTTAGAGCTGAGGTCTCCTTATCCACAGGTTGGCTTCCTTTTCACTATACCTCACACTGGCCTAACCTACTTCCTACTTCATCTAGAAAACAAAAAATGTACCCTTCTCCCTTTGCCTACTTAGCATTTTCCCACATGGAACAGAGAAAATTGAGGATGTGAGGGGAAGGAAGAGGGATAGAAAACAGGTCTTGAAGTACTGCTGAAAAATGCCTGGCCATGGATCATAAGGAAAAGGCGTTCTGATTTCCAAACTAAAAAGAAAAATGTCAAATCCCTGAAACCCTGTCAGACTCCCACAACTATCTTTAATGACAAAGTATAGAAATCACTCAGGTAGTGAATGAACTTTTTCCAGAACTTTCTTCATGAGCAGGCACAAAACTTCGATCTTTAAAAATTAGATCTCTATTCTATGCCTGTGGCTCCTTTAACTGAACTCTTCACAGATGGGCTACAGAGCCATACATGCGTCTGGATCTTCAGGGATGGGGAGCAGTGCTCTGCTTCCTGCACCATCTGGTTCACTGTTCCCAGCCCCAGCCTACACTCCCACTACAGCCAAGTAATCAGAAGAAATCAGAAGAACACCTCAGGGAAAAGAATCTAGGGCTCAGACTTAACTTCCTCTAAGAGGGATCAAAAACTGAAGACTGTTCCTTTTCAAGTTTTATTAATCCTGGTTCATAATTTCCACCACATCATTAGTCATTTCCTATTTCTGAAGGGCTGGCAGCACTCGCCAAGGCATCAGGGAGTAAATGGCCAGATAACCATGCCACCTGTGTGCCGTATTGATAGTTACCCACAACCGCATCTGGGTGAGAGGCTAATGTGCTTTTTCTAAAAGGGAAGCCATTTAGAAGTGCAGCCCAGTTTTTGATCTCTTGCTAAATACTTTTATCCACATCATCTCCCCATCTGGGCCTGGAAGTCATCATGTGACCTGCGGTGCTTTGAAAAGAAAGCAGCAACGGCAACAACAGCAAATCTGCCTTAACCCTGGAGTTGGGTGAGCTCTTGAACCCCTCCCAAGAAAGGGAGGGAGTCCCTGTCTCTAGCTGGGAAAACTCTAGGAGCTGAAGTTTAAAGACAGAATGGAAAGTGACAAGAATGATGTCCAGCAAGAGCCCATTTTAAAGACAGACAGATGAAATACAACTTACAGAGAACTTGAGAACTGACTAGTAAGACTAACTCCATGGAGGTTATACCCAGTTCATAGCAGCATGTAGGTAGCCACGCAGCCAAGGGTCTTCTCAAATTTCTAATTCCCTATAATCACAGGGTCTCCCCAATACAAAAACTCTCAGGAAACTTGGCACGTGACAAGAAGCTAGGGTTCTGGGGGAGTCCTAACTCCAACACAAACCTAGGAATACAGACGTCAGTTATGGACACCACGGAGAGAGCTAACAATGAAAAAAGGTATATAGTGGCTTTTTTGGTCAACCCCTTGGCTGGAAGCTCTGCTCCCCAACTGTCCAAGAAGCTATGGGGCATACCTAGAAACCTCTGGCCTATATTTTCACGACTAGCAGTTTCTACATGAAAGACTGTAACAGGAGCACAACTAAAGCTCATTTGCAGATATTTTCCTTTTTAAAGGCTAACTCCCCTGGGCTTCCCAGGTGCCTCAGTGGTAAAGTGCCTGTCAATCCAGGAGACGCAGGAAACATAAGTTCAATCCCTGGGTCAGGGAGATCCCCTGGAAGAGGAAATGACAACTCACTCCAGTATTCTTGCCTGGGAAATCCCATGGACAGAAGAGCCTGGAGGGTAGCAGTCCATGGGGTTGCAAAGAATCGGACATGACTGAGCATACACACAACGCCCTGGTATAAATTGTATCAATGGTTTAAAAAAAAAAAATGCGCTATCTCATTTTAAAAAAAAAAAGCTAACCCCTCTAAAACCTGGCCCTTAATAGCATTTCCATCTGGATAATCCTCAAGCACTTTGCCAAAAGTGAGATAATCACATCCCTACTTATCGAAGAGAGAAGTTTCCAAATTTAATTGCATCTCTCAGAAAGGACAGAAAACTGAAGATACCAAGTTAAGGGGGATGCACAGCTTTTCCCCACTACCATTCAAAACAGGGTTTTCTTCTCTTGGAAAAACTAACACCTTGAGTGTCATCCTGAGTAGTAAGGCTGAGCGAGAAAAAGTGTTCATATAGGCAAAATCCCCCCACTTTTCCACCTTGTCTACCAATGATAGTACCAGGAGATCATAAAAATAGTTCCACAGGGTATAGTATCAGCCACCACAGGAATAGACGTGGATTTGCTGGAGAAACTAAATCCCTTGTTCTTTTTTCTTAGACTGTACAAATATACTGTGTAAATATATGTGCTTCTACTTAAACTTTTTTCTTATACTTACAAAATGCATCAAAATACCCATCCCATTCCATTTGAGGAGCCTGTTCTATACATCTGGATGCTTCTTGGAAATTACCAAATATTCAAATTGGGGTTTTTCTTTTTGACTGCACGCACACATACATACATGCTTACATGTGTACATACAAACATTATCCCAGCCTTTGGACTTAATTTAAATCTTCAGGTTTTACTCTGATTTTCCCCCTCTGAATACTATATTGTAGTCAACACTCCATCCATTAGCTACTTGCCAAAGCAAAAAGGAGTAACTACCATTTCTTACTTTTTGATTTTTACACTGTCCCTCAGCTTAAAGAGTTTTATCTTCTAGTCTAGTTTTCCCACCAAAGGCTAATGAATGATGAAAACAATACTTGTGATTACATAGCATCCATGTGTCAGGATTGTACCCATAATTCCCTTGCTGCAACTTAATTTATTAAAATCTCATCAGTCATATAACTTCCGTGTTAATAACCCATCCACCACATCAGGTATTGAGAGCTAACACTTCTGCTTGACTATTTAAAAGTAAATCTGCCTCATTAATACACCTTTCTGAGAAGTTTGGCATTTCAGCTCACTCAATGAATTTAATCTGAATCATGTTATTAATAGTACAATGAAAGGAACCATCTAATAGATCCTGATCTGCACGATGTTTGCTCCCAAGGCCTCTAACTCCCTCTTCCAGAGTCGCTAAGGCCTTCCTGCTCCCATTTCCAAACCTCCTAAGCTCCCCCAACCCTCTGCCCCTCACTGCAACTGCTGTGGTAGCTGAAACCAGTGTTGATTTTTATCTGCATGGCAAACTCACACTTCCACAGCTTCCAAACTGATCAAGTGGCCTTCAAAAATGCCTCCACTTTTTAAAAAGGCTGAGCCAAGCTCTGCACGATCGAGACAGAAAACAATCCCTTATCATGTCGGAAGTAATACTTGTGGTTATCTAAAGCAACGGTAATCATATCATACACTTTATCTGTGAGTGGCTTTTTCCTTCCAGGGGTAGGAATAGAAACTTCTTCTCCTTCATAATGAGCACTATTGAAACTCCAGCAGGCAGACTCTACTTTTGGCGACATGCCATTCCCTAACATAAGCATGTAATCATCTCAAAAAATGCAGCATGGCAGAGAACAGGTACAAGTATTTTCTGAAAATATGTTTGTAAAGGGGCGTCTTTACAACAGGGATTGTTTGTGTTAGGGTATGTATGGTGAAAAAGAACTTTCAGTTCTGGTGCCAGGCTACTTAATCCCATAGGACCTTGTGCAGGGATTCAGGGGATAGGGCCCAGGAAACAGTACAAGCTTTTTTCCCTTGTATGTGCTGCCACATCATCAGGGAAAAGCATTCTGCTATTTAGTCCCTCAAAGTTCCTTCTGATAGATATGGTGGCTGTCAGCACACCACATCAAAACATATGCTCTATCAGGGTCTCAGCACTAGAGAAGCCTCTAAAATAAAATTATCAAATGGCATCATTTATTGTTGATGACAATCTAACCACAGTCACTTTGTGACTCATCACGCACACAAACATCACAGTACTAAGTGTACACATCAGCCACGGGCCCTGCAGGTTAAGCTCTCTGATGTCTACAAGACACATCTTCAGGAGAGAAGCAAAATGAAGTTTCCTTTTGCAACAGAGAGGAACTTTCATCTTTGCTTGTCAGACTGGAAACCTGGAGCATACTGCCAGGTGCCCTATGAGTTCAGAAACACTGAACCAGAACAATCAAGCACTATGGAGTCTGGTTCTCCTCCTTCTTGTTCCCTGGGAATGGTCCCACTGTCCCTTGCCCTGTCCTGCAGACTTGCCTCTCACTGCAATTTGTGTCCCTGATCCCAAACTGACTATACAATACTCCAAGAGATAAAATGAGCCTTCTCTCATGTTACCTCTTGGAGTTAGATGAAGGTTTCATCTAACTTTCCAATGTATTTTAAAATTTTTGACAAATCAGCCGTTGTCAACCTCTAGTCAATAAATAAGAAGCAAAAAATTTAAAAAACATTGGAAGGTTAGATGAAAGGAAGCATTCCTGACAATGCAGAATGGTAAATATTAAACTGTACAACAAATGTTTTAAATATATATTCCCAGGAAGTTCTAAGTTTGAGGTGTCTTGGATGGCTTAAAACTTTTGTCAGGGTCGTAAGGAATGATTTTAGATGGCTTCTTATAGTCCCATCCAACAATACGGGTCTTCAGTCAACACATACACTGCAGATGGCTGGCTGTTAAGGAGTTCACAGTCAGAAGCTAACCCTGGATAATGGGCCTGATAGCTTCATTTCACATTCATAAACAGAACATGTGTACTTTTCTCTAAACGACAAGATGGCTTCAATAACCACTCTAAAAAGTGGTATAACAGATGGTTAGAAAAAAATTAATACTAATAATATTTACGATCTATAGAGGAAAAAGGCAAAAGGGCTCCTGAAAATAAAAGTTATTTATTCCTAAACCCTGTTTCTTTGCGTGGAGTTATTTCTTAAGAAAGAAGCTGCTTCCTTCCCTAACCATATAAAACGATCCCTGAAGTTATTTATAGTGTTCATGGCCCGGAGGCATCACTCGGTTCCCCCACCACAAGCCCAACCATGTGTTACTATATTAAAAAATGTGAAAAAGTAATTATGGGGTATGGGAGCCAGTGTCTGCAGACACAACCTGCCAAAGAGGAAGTGACAGGAAACTTATGCTCCTCATTGCCGCTCAACCACTGCCCAGGCTCCAGGCTCAGAAGAGAGCAATCTGTTCCAAGAAATAAGAAAGAAGCTTGCCCTGGTGAATCAGAAATACCCCTGTTTCTGAATATACAGTAAACCGGTTTCCAGTCCCAGGTCCCCTCAATGGGTCAGACTTTCCAGTCACATGGAAAGACCACTCACGACATCTTCCCTCAGCAACCAAGCCAGCGGCCTGCCTCAGCTCCTGCTGAACTGGGGAACCTGGGGAGACGGAAGATCCTGGACCTCTACAAGAGTTCAGAACCACTGAAACTGGCCCCTAAGAGCTTGTGCTACCACTTTTGGATACTGATTTCTGCCATCCTGTCCTAAACCCAGCTTAACTGTTCCTCTTGCCACCTCTCCCCCTGGTTCCTCGTCTTCACATAGGATGTGATGATCCACCCAACAGGGATTTCTGGACCAGCATCCACATATTCACAACCCCCTCAGTTTTCCCCTTAGCAGATGGGCTCTACCACCATTGGGATACCCATGCTTTCTAGCCCTGGGGTCAGAGAGAAAGAGTATTTCAAATATCTGCCCCAGAGAGCAGAAACTTATCAGGGAGCGAAGTATACATTTCTGATAAAAAGGCTAGAGTTCCTAAGAGGCCTCAGCTTAGCAAATATTCATTGAGAGAAATTCCATTTCCTCCCAGGCCCTCCATCTGCCTCTGGTCTAAGCTACAAAAGGAGTTCCCTTTTGATTCAGGAAAAAAGAGACCAAGCGCCTACCCTCACAAGAGAGCCCAGAAGTATGGAGAATCCCCCCTATCTCAGGAAGGCTTTATTTGGAAGTAAAGAATTGTTGCTATTTCTTTATTCAACTTCATCACCTAAACACAGCACTACATAAGCTTCCAAAGAAGCAAAAATTGACCCACGTACAACAAAGTATCCTCTAAAAACTAATTTACAGAAGTCTTTTCCAAATTATCTTTTAAAGAAAAGTGAGTTACAGACAACTGAGAATACAGAGGTTAATGAAAGTCAGGAAAATGTCCTCCTCAGTCTCCTTAATATAACTAAATAAATTAACCTGTTTCCCTAGTGAATAATATTCTATGAACATGAAATATAGTTCTATATTATAAGCACACTAGGTTTGAGTTCCATTTTACACGCTGCAATTCTAGGATATGAGTAAATGTTGATTTCTAAAATTTCTGAAAAGTTTTCAGGTTTGTTTTTGTTTTTCCAACTCTGGGCAATAACACATATGTGTGTATATATATGTGTGCTGTGCTGTACTTAGTTGCTTCAATCATGTCCAGTTCTTTGCAACGCTATGGACTGTAGCCCACCAGACTCCTCTGTCCATGGGATTCTCCAGGCAAGAATCCTGGCGTGGGTTGCCATTTCCTCCTCCAGGGGATCTTTCCAACCCAGGGATCAAACCCACGTCTCCTGCGTCTCCTGCACTGGTAGACAGATTCTTTACCACTGAGCCATCTGGGAATATTTCATGTATACAAATATATATGCTTGTATTTCATGTATACAAACACATATATTTCATGTATATAAACATATATGTAACTTAAACAGATATCAACTGATACAGCTGGAAAGAAGACTTTCAAAATAAGAGAAAATAATCTTATAAGGCCGATCCATGGCAACCTTCTTACATTTAGAAACCGGTTTGTAGCTTTCGGAGATGCCCTGTTAACCTCCCAAAGATCTTTAGACAAGCTTAAGTTATCTCATTATCCCAGTTTTCCCCCTTTCATCTTTGCCTCCTAAATCCTTTGCTACTGTAGTATCCACAGTGCCACCTGCTGGTTATGGAAGTATCTCCATGATTCCCAGGTCTTCTTTCTGGATTCACTTAGTTAAAGTCAAAGACTGCTAGAAAAGTCATAGGAACATACACTTAAGTAACAATAAAAGAATCAATGAGATGAGCAAGATACCTATTAATGGAGAGTTAATATGACCCAATACATTTGCCTGAGACAAAAGTATGGCTATTTAAAAGACAATTATTTTAAAAGTTAAATGGAATATTTGCAATTTGCCTCATGCAGGCTGGAAAGAGGGCTCTACATGAGAACATGTTTTTATTTGTTTTTATTTTTTTTTTTTGAGAACATGTTTTTAAAAACAAAATAAGGAAGGGAAGAAGGAGAATGGAATGGAAAAGGAAAGGAAGGAAGAAAGAAGAAAAAATGATTAACAAGGCCAAATAATTAAAATTTTTCCCAAAATTCTTTATTTTCTTTTACCCACCAATCCAGGGTTTCTACTTTTTCCCTTCCTTAAACAAGTATCTTCTACTTTTAAAAGATATGAAATTTGCAATCATAACTGGTTAGATAAGAATAAAACTTTAACTCAATCCCTTGACTTTGATTCATAGCAGTTCCTTCTCCAACAGAGTTATGGCCCCACCCACCTTAACCTGGAATCTAGGAGCCAGTATGCAAATGACAGTCACAAAAGCATCTACAAGCCTGTGGGAATGCAATGCCCCTCCTCCCATACTCAACCTTTCAGATGGTTCAACTATTTTCCACCTATCAACAATATGCCATTTGCATCTCAGGCCTCAACCAGGCAAAAGATAAGAGAGGATAACCTTTAGAACCCACAACTAATGAATATGAATGAAGTCATTCTTGCAAATTTTATTGTAGGACAAAGTAGCACACAGGGAAAACGTTTTTGCTTTCAGGCTCCTGACAAGCATTAGCTAATCAAGCTTCCTAACAAGCCCCTGGAGTCTAGACTAGCAAAAGGTCACTATCCCTCTAGCTGGAAGGCAGACTAAGACACCCAGTTACCATTTCAACATCAGTTTCATGTAATTGATATTCTGAAGTGACACTGAATAAAAGATGCTTGCACGAAGTTTCTCACTGACTATAAGTGCAAAACAGAAAATACACCAAAGTCAGGAGGCACTAAAACCTTGGGCAAGTACTGAACCAACCATTATTTGGCAATGATTTTTATCAGAGCGTATCATTTTAGAAATACAGATTCTCTACCTAAAAAAAAAAAAAAAAAAAAAAAACCCACTTGTAAGATTTAGATTGCAACTAAGCAATAATTAGAAAAAAAAAGAAATTTCTGCATTTATCAGTTTAGGACTTTATTTGTGGAGTTGGTTAGGTTTCTTTCTTTTTCCCCACTCCTTCCCAATTAAAAGGCTAAACATGGAAATTACAGAAAGGATAATGATCACAAATGTGATCTTCAGCCTTGAGCTCTACCTAGCATATCCTCCCATTTTAATTTTGTTTGTATTTGCTTTCCTCTTTCTAAAAGTATAAACTGATCCCTGATATATATATAGCCTTCTACCAAATTCAGGAACTGTCACATTTTCTTTTTTTTCTTTTTAAGTCTATAAACTTCAAAATACTTTCTGTTAAGTTGGCAAAGCTCCAATCAGCCCTTCACCACTGCAATTAGAGTGATTTTTCTATCTGAATATAACTGACATGGAGAGGAATTATAAAAACTCTATATAAAGCTATTTTGATAGATTGGTTACCTCATTGAGAATATTTTTATACTCATCACAAACATTTATACATCTTCATAATATTCAGATTACTCTAGGAATTGTGAGTCAAAATAAGAGTGGGTGTCACTATCTGAAGGGAAAGTGAACTTAGGATGTCCCTTTAAAATCAAGCAATAACCTAGAAAGCACAAAAGGAGGAACACCAGCAGGAGCAGCCGCTGCCACCATTTATTTTTCTTAATGTTGATACAACACAAAACAAGTTAAATCCACAGTAGAGCTAGACAAAGTCAAACAATATATTCAACTTCGAGGAGATGGTGCAACAGGGAATGCTGTGTTACAAAGCATTATTCGTATGTCATCACTATTTCCAGAAAATGCTCAAAGCTCCAACATTTGTTCACTTAATACAGGATTCACTTCTCAGCCGAGGAGGACCTTGGGAACAGCACACTCAGCGCTCAGCAGTTATTTGACCTATTTTACTAATGTGTTTGGGAAGGAGGTTAATTAACAGTGGATGGCTATATCCTTAAGCTTAATTTTTCCAACAGCCCTGCTCATAAAAGGAAAAATTGAGTATGTATTGAAGGAAGCAAGCAATTAAGTTGCACAAATAGTGAGCTCATTGAACTGCAGCTGACTTCTATCATGTCAAAGAACAACTAAACACAGAAGCAATAAAAAGATTGTTGCCACGACCACCACTGAGAACCGACTGGCAATAAAGATGAATAACTTCCTACTTGAAGATTACTTGATTAAAGCTCTTTAGAAACCAAATGTTACACATAGGCATAAATGGAGCAAAATATTTTAATGTGTGTTTGGCAGGTTCAGAAACATTTTATAGTCGATTTTAAATGAAGGTTTATACAACAACAGTAAACTCCACTTAAAACAGCCTTTCCAATTGCTGTTCTTGCAAGCAAGTTGCAGTGTTCCTGGGGAAGGCTTGAATCATACTGAGGGATAAAAAGTCCCATGCCTAACAGAGTAAGGGGAGGGCCAACCGGGAGCAAAATTCTACAGGACCGGGTCCTCTGAAACCAAACCCAAGAGCAGAGCCCATTCAAATGGCTGTGACCCTTGAAGGCAAGTAAACAGACTCCCTGTAGCAATAACCGGGAAATCTCTCTTCCCTCAGCAACCCTCTGCTCCCCTGCCCACCTTCCAAAGCTACGAAAGGTCAAGTTTTAGCCCAAACTGCCCTTTAAGAAAGTTTGTTCACATCCAGGGGTTCAATACAGGCTAGCATCACAACTGGCTCCCAGGACTATCAGTATCAGTTAGGTGCGACAGGCATGATTTGAGGAAAATGTGTCTGACAGAGGATTCGGCTCTCCACTTACTTGTGTCTATGGAAATGTCTGGAGAATATCAGCCTCTTAGAGAGCTGGACCCCAGCACTTACCTGCTGCCTGTACAGGGGATACCATGGAGAGTTAAAAAGAAAACAGGGGGATTTTACTGTCAAAGTTGCTTATAAGCTAACATCAAAAAATAAAATGAGCCACCCTTTGCATTGCTGCCCTCAAACTCACTACTGTAGAGAATTAAAGCCAGGCTACTGCAAATAAAACAGTCTGCCACCCCATTTCTATCCCTCCCCATCCCTGCTATCTCCATCTCTAAAATGGGAGGGTGGTTGACAATGTTCTTTTCTTCTGAGCTTTTCCCTTCCGCTTGGGCTTCAGGGGATCAAAGCCCAGCAAAGAGATTATGGTAAGTGGTTCTCGCTTTTCCTCAGCCCTCTCCTCCCTCATTCAGAAATGGTTGCAGTAATCTCCTATAGGCCCTGTTTCTTCTTTTTGTCCCATATAGCATTCATCAATGTACAAGGTGTACAGCAGTGTTAGTCACTCAGTCGTGTCCAACTCTTTGTGACCCCATGGATTGTACCCCACCAGACTCCTCTGACTATGGGATTCTCCAGACAAGAATACTGGAGGGGGTTGCCATTTCCTTCTCCAGGGGCTCTCCCTGACCCAGGGGTTGAACCCAGGTCTCCCCCATTGCAGGCACTGCAGGCAGAAGCCTTTTCAGCTACAATCACAGGAACAGATCATATTTATGTCCTTTTTGAAGAGTTATTTTATCTTATCCATTCCTTATGAAATAATCAAAGGAATCAAAACCTGGAGAAGCTGTTTTGTGCCACAACTTGGTGGCAGGGGTGGGGGGGAGGGGAAGGAAGCATAAGATTCTCCATTTTCTTGAGTGGGAAATGGGGCCCAAAATGCCCTGAGTAAATTGTTAATGCTTATATAAAGCACATGGTGCTTTAAGTTCACAATCTAGTTTTTTTTTTTATGTTAATGTTCATAGCAGCTTTATTTATTGTTTTTTTATTGTTTTTTTTTTAGTTTTTTATTTTTTTACTTTTAAAATCTTTAATTCTTACATGCGTTCCCAAACATGAACCCCCCTCTCACCTCCCTCCCCATAACATCTCTCTGGGTCATCCCCATGTACCAGCCCCAAGCATGCTGTATCCTGCGTCAGACATAGACGGGCGATTCAATTCTCACATGATAGTATACATGTTTCAATGCCATTCTCCCAAATCATCCCACCCTCTCCCTCTCCCTCTCCCTCTGAGTCCAAAAGTCCGTTATACACATCTGTGTCTTTTTTCCTGTCTTGCATACAGGGTCGTCATTGCCATCTTTCTAAATTCTATATATATGTGTTAGTATACTGTATTGGTGTTTTTCTTTCTGGCTTACTTCACTCTGTATAATCGGCTCCAGTTTCATCCATCTCATCAGAACTGATTCAAATGAATTCTTTTTAACGGCTGAGTAATACTCCATTGTGTATATGTACCACAGCTTTCTTATCCATTCATCTGCTGATGGACATCTAGGTTGTTTCCATGTCCTGGCTATTATAAACAGTGCTGCGATGAACATTGGGGTACATGTGTCTCTTTCAATTCTGGTTTCCTTGGTGTGTATGCCCAGCAGTGGGATTGCTGGGTCATACGGTAGTTCTATTTGCAATTTTTTAAGGAATCTCCACACTGTTCTCCATAGTGGCTGGACTAGTTTGCATTCCCACCAACAGTGTAAGAGGGTTCCCTTTTCTCCACACCCTCTCCAGCATTTATTGCTTGCAGATTTTTGGATCGCAGCCATTCTGACTGGTGTGAAGTGGTACCTCATTGTGGTTTTGATTTGCATTACTCTAATAATGAGTGATGTTGAGCATCTTTTCATGTGTTTGTTAGCCATCCGTATGTCTTCTTTGGAGAAATGTCTATTTAGTTCTTTGGCCCATTTTTTGATTGGGTCATTTATTTTTCTGGAATTGAGCTGCATAAGTTGCTTGTATATTTTTGAGATTAGTTGTTTGTCAGTTGCTTCATTTGCTATTATTTTCTCCCATTCAGAAGGCTGTCTTTTCACCTTGCTTATATTTTCCTTTGTTGTGCAGAAGCTTTTAATTTTAATTAGATCGATCCCATTTGTTTATTTTTGCTTTTATTTCCAGAATTCTGGGAGGTGGATCATAGAGGATCCTGCTGTGATTTATGTCTGAGAGTGTTTTGCCTATGTTCTCCTCTAGGAGTTTTATAGTTTCTGGTCTTACATTTAGGTCTTTAATCCATTTTGAGTTTATTTTTGTGTGGGGTGTTAGAAAGTGATCTAGTTTCATTCTTTTACAAGTGGTTGACCAGTTTTCCCAGCACCACTTGTTAAAGAGATTGTCTTTACTCCATTGTATATTCTTGCCTCCTTTGTCAAAGATAAGGTGTCCATATGTGTGTGGATTTATTTCTGGGCTTTCTATTTTGTTCCATTGATCTATATGTCTGTCTTTGTGCCAGTACCATACTGTTTTGATGACTGTGGCTTTGTAGTAGAGCCTGAAGTCAGGCAAGTTGATTCCTCCAGTTCCAGTCTTATTTCTCAAGACTGCTTTGGCAATTCGAGGTTTTTTGTATTTCCATACAAATCTTGAAATTATTTGTTCTAGTTCTGTGAAAAATATCACAATCTAGTTAGATCCACCCATTTTATACTGTCTTCCAGAGAATCAGAGCTGAATTTGCTGTCTGAGATTTTTAAATATTTGATTCGGGGGATTCCTCCTGCAAAACCTGTATGCAGGTCAAGAAGCAACAGTTAGAACAGGACATGGAACAACAGACTGGTTCAAAATTGGGAAAGGAGTACGTCAAGGCTGTATATTGTCACCCTGCTTATTTAACTTATATGCAAAGTACATCATGTGAAATACCAGGCTGGATGAAGCACAAGCTGGAATCAAGAATGCCAGTAGAAATATCAATAACCTCAGATATGAAGATGGCAGAAAGCACAGAAGAACTAAAGAGCCTCTTGATGAAGCTAAAAGAGGAGAGTGAAAAAACTGACTTATAACTTAACATTCAAAAAATGAAGATCATGGCATCACGGCACCTACTCATGGCAAATAGGGAAACAATGCAAACAGTGACAGGCTTTACTTTCATAGGCTCTAAAATCACCGCAGATGGTGACTGAAGCCATGACATTAAAAGATGCTTGCTCCTTGGAAGAACAGCTATGATAAACTTATAAAGTGCATTAAAAAGCAGAGACATTGCTTTGCCAGTAAAGGTCCTTATAGTCAAAGCTATGGTTTTTCCAGTAGTCATGTACAGATGTGAGAGCTGGACAATTAAAAAGGCTTGAGTGTTGAAGAATTGATGCTTTTGAACTGTGGTGCTGGAGAAGACTCTTGAGAGTCCCTTGAAGAGCAAGGAGATCAAACCAGTCAATCATAAAGAAAATCAACCCTGAATATTCATTGGAAGGACTGAGGCTGAAGCTCCAATACTTTGGCCACCTGATGGCAAGAACTGAGTCATTGGAAAAGACCCTGATGCTGGGAAAGATTGAAGGCACTAGGAGAAGGCGACAACGGAGGATAAGATGGTTGGATGGTACCACCAACACAATGAACATGCATTTGAGCAAACTCTGGGAAATAGTGAAGGACAGGGAAGCCTTGCATGCTGCAGTCCATGGGATCAGACAGGACTAAGGGACCAAACAACAACAAACTGCAAACCTTACTGCAAACTGCAGAACAGCTTTATCAGATGAAACATAAATAATTGGAATTTTGGTAACACTTTTCACTACCTTTAAAGAAGACCAGTCATCACTGGATATGCAGTATGAAAATATAATAAAGAAAAAAATCAGGAAAGAGTTTGAATATTTATATAAGTTACATTTCATTTGCAGGAAGAAAGCACAATGGTGTAGTCTTTTCTTCCATTTCGATGTCGCTACCTTGTAGCCTTGCATTGTCTTTAAACCCCAGGCTCTCTGCTAAGACTTTCTAACACTGTGCACTAGAGTTCTGGAGATGGGATGCATTGTACAGCACAGGAAAGGGGGTGTAGAAAGAAAGTAATGACAGTTTGAAGATGGGAACCATCTGCTCTCTGGAAAGCCCTCCAGCCTTAGGTTTTCTATCCATCCTCTGAAGGCCAAGACTCCTCAGTTCCCCCATGTTAAAAGAACAAGAAAAATGCCTAGAAAAGCCCACGGTTTCCTTCCTCCTTGAGGAGAGAAAGCAAGAGAGGTGGTAGAGGCCCATGTGTGGCCATCACTTCCTTGGTGGCTGGTGTCCATTTCCACCCACTGGATTGGAATCTGGCAGCTTCGTAACCAGCAGGAGATATGTGATCCAAGCATCCATTTTGGTTCCAATTTTAGCCTAATAAAGGTCAGTTCTGTCTAAACTGAGAATCCTGTAAGTATTAGTAAGGATTTCATATTGCCTCATCCTCAAGAGTATGGCCTGAAGAAAGGGATTTTAGGTCAAAGGGTTTATCTTGAGGAAGTCTCAAGACACTCTTCAGAAATACCTTGAGATTACAGTAAAACAGAAATGTGTTCAGAAGTGATAAAAAGAAAATCTAGCTTTTCTTTCTCCTCCTCCTCTGAGGAGTTAGGAAGTGTCAAGATCCTAAATCAAAAGCAAAATAGGGTATAATTCTAATAATGGCATCTAGAACAAATAGCTGTTACAAACTTTTCTTCAAAAGAAGACATGGTATATATAATCAAAGTTTATTAAAAATAATTGAAGCATTCATTGTTTTCTCCTTCAAACCTTCTCCTAAATTTCCTTATCTCAGCTCATGATTTCTCCGCTTACCAATCATCCGAAGTAGAAACTTCAGTTACTTGTGTTTCCTACCACATGCGATTTTAGATTTAGAATGGCTCAACTGTGCTTTTGATTCTCTGTCACTGCCCCTGTCACGCCATCTAACTTGGCTTGTTATAACAGCCCCCGGTGAGTCTGCTGGCACCACTTGCTTTCTCTCTGCCTCAAGTCAGCTTTCACATCCCTAACAGTTACCTTTCTGCAGTGTAGTTATCATCATGGCATATCCTGTTTGTCCAAAAGCTTTTACTAGCTTTCTGGGGTATTTCTGAAACAAAGGTCAAATTTCTTAGCATAGTATTCAAGGCCACTAATAAACTGAACCGGTCCCATACTTCAAAACTTATCTGCCATTTTCTATTCACACACAGCTAATGCTCTACCCAAAGAAGACTCATCTCCTTTCCTGGATCATGTCATGGACTTTCACACTTCTAGAACTTTGTATTTTTCTTCTAGCTTCATCTATTCAAATCTGGCTTCTCTTCTAAAGACTAATTCAAATGTCCTATCTCTAGAAGGCCTCATCTGATTGCAAGGAAAAATAAACTGCTTCCTCCTCAAAGTACATATAACACTGTGTTTTTACCCCTTTGTTACAATTCAACTTTTTCTGAGATGAATCACATTAAGAAGTCTGACTTGCATACACTAATTTTCCATCTCTTCCTAAGAGACAGCAGTTAATCCCTCTGAAGGTGGTCCTGAACACCTAGCATGTTGCCTTAAATAAGATAAGCATTTTATAAATGGCTCTTATACTAGAGTTGACCAGTATAGAAATTATCAATTTTCACTAAAAGCTAAACCATGAATAAAAGACTAAGTCGAGAATCACAATCAATAAGGCTTAGAGGGAAGGACAGAACCTCAGTAAACGTCACCCAAACTGAGGCCCACAAACCCATCTTTCATAAAAGAAGAGAAATGACCTAATCCATTCTTCTCAACATTTCTATATTCACACATACTCGAGAAGGGTTTAACATTGATTGAGAACTGCCACCCTAACCAAATGGAGAGACCACCTCCTTTTGTACAGACTTAAGTGCTACATTTAAAAGAGGTTCAATCAAGGCTCACGGCTTCCCTCATAGCTCAGTTGGTAAAGAATCTGCCTGCAATGCAGAGACCCTGGTTCAATTCCTGGGTCAGGAAGATCTGCTGGAGAAGGGATAGGCTACCCACGCCAGTATTCTTGGACTTCCGTTGTGGCTCAGCTGGTAAAGAATTCACCTGCAGTGTGGGAGACCTGGGTTCGATCCCTGGGTTGGGAAGATCCCCTGGAGAAGGGAAAGGCTACCCACTCCAGTATTCTGGCCAGAATTCCATGAACTGTATAGTCCATGGGGTTAGCCAGAGTCAGAAACGACTGAGTGACTTTCACTTCACTTCACAATCAAGGTTCAACAGATAACCATCACAATAAAAAATGATCTATATATACATAATACAAATATAATAAATATACAAGTATAATATATGTTACATATATACAAACACATCTGAGTTGAGTTTCATTTAAACATCTCTACATAGAGATCTAACAATGTCTTAATAAAACAAATATTTAGTTCACATTTTTGCCTTCATTCCAAAAAGGGAAAAAAGCCAAGAACTGAAACCATCTCCTTAGCCTTACTGGCATTAAGTAATCAAATTCCCTGCTACTAAGAAACCTGAGACAGACTAATTGCAGTTCTTAGTCTCACCTGGAATGAAAAAACAAACTAAAACTTCCAAAAGAAAATCATAATTTTCCAACATCTTTCTGCCTCTACTCTAAAACTTTTGAGTCAACTCTTCCTGAGATGAATCACGTTAAGAAATGAATCTCTTAATTGCACCATATAAGCTAAACAGTAAGCCATGACCTCATCACCCTGGATGTAATAAAAGGGCAGAGACACTCAGGCATTTCAACAACATCTTAATTCATGCACTGTTCTGGTTTATTATAAAGCAGGCCCGTATGCAGGAAGACATTTTTTTTAAATGCTTTTATCTTTGTTTTGCATGTTAGCAGATCTCAAGTTCTCATACCTCTGCAGATAGAGGCCTCGACAGTGATAAAGCTAAGCAGGCAGGCCGACAAATTTACCTGAGAAAGAAACTCTGTCTTGAAAATGACACAAGGACTCAAGATGAGATAGAAGTTGAAGGACCTCAAGCTACATAATTACTCCCCAAGCTCAAGCTAAAAGCATACAAACAAACAAAACCTGGGTCTGAACAAATACCTGAAAGCCACAGCCAGACCAAAGAAGCAGCAAAAGGAAGCTGGAATAGTTGAGCTTGAGAAAAGTGAAAGCCGAAGTCACTCAGTTGTGTCCAACTCTTTGCAACCCCGTGGACTGTATAACCCATGGAATTCTCTAGGCCAGAATACTAGAGTGGGTAGCCTTTCCCTTCTCCAGGGGATCTTCCCAACCCAGGGATTGAACCCAGGTCTCCTGCATTGTAAGTGGAGTCTTTACTACCTAAGCCGCAAGGGAAGCCCTGAGCTTGAGAAGAAAGGCTAAAAATGCAATACTACATCCCTTATGTGGCATATCAATTTTTGAGCCTTGATTTACCATGAGGTCTCCCTGAGAATTATTAGTAGCTTTATTATTTTGCTAGAAGTAGCACTGGTATCCCATCTACACATGGAGACCTCTGCAGAGGGCATCCTACGTAAGCACAAATCTCTCTGTACCTGTGGATCACAGGGTAAAGCATCTGCCTGCAATGTGGGAGACCTGGGTTCGATCCCCGGATTGGGAAGATGCCCTGGAGAAGGAAATGGCAACCCACTCCTTTACTCTTGCCTGGAAAATTCCACAGACAGAGGAGCCTGGTAGGCTACAGTCCATGGGATTGCAAAGAGTCACACACAACTGAGCAACTTCACTTCACTCTGTACCTGGTACCAAGGAAAAAGTATTTCTAAAATGATGGTCTGATGAGACAATAAATTATTTGGATAACTTTTTAAGAAAGTTAAGCCCAGTGTATGGAAAAGACAGTATTTGTACAATTCCAAATACAGATATTTCAGTAACAGTTAACACTTTAGCCTGTGAAATCACAAAAATGCACTTAACTTGTTTAGGATGGAAATCACCCCAGCATATCAAGGTGGTACAGGTCACCATCAGAATCAACAGTATTCAACAATTCTATAGGCTCAAACACTGAGCTGGAGTGAACAGTCTTCTTTTGTATCATTTCCTAGCCACATTGCTTTATTGTTCTCGGCATTTTCAGACGGTGCTATTGATGGCAAATAGCCATAAGCTTGCAGTTTTGCATTCCACTGCTTATCACTGTCAGAGCCTCTACCAATGGGCCTACTGTTCTGAGTGTCCCAGTTAGACCTGTGCCTCCATTTTCAAACTGGGCTCACAGGAGAAAAAAGCACAGCTGAAACATCTGAAAGCACATAACCCTGGGTTCATGATGTCACTCATACTGTATCACATAGAGCAAGATGGTTCCAAGAACTGTAATTTCACCATCCGTTTAAAAAAAAAAAAAAGTTAAAAAAGTGAAAGTGTCAGTCGTTCAGCCATGCTAACTCTTTGTGACCCCCATGGACTAAAGCCCACCAGTCTCCTATGTCCATAGGATTATCCAGGCAAGAATAGTGGAGTGGATAGCCTTTCTATTCTCCAGGGGATCTTCCCTACCCAGGGATTGAACCTAGGTCTCCTGCATTGCAGGAAGATTCTTTACCATCTGAGCCACCAGGGAAGCCCCATCTATAAAAAGGAAATAGCCATTTTCACTTGCATCCTGAGACTCAATAGCTATGAAGCAGTGATTTATAAGCAATGATGCTTTGGTTAAAAAAAAAAAAAAAACTAGGCAATCACCTTATGAGAACTTTTCAGAAATAACCGAGCAGATTGTTAGCCACGACCAGGAAGATTCTGCCTCATAATCAAGATTAAATCCCTTTCTGTTGCAACACTAAGTCACAACGTGTGTGATCGATGTGGCCTTTAAACTACTAAAATTAAGAAAGGTGCTTTGCTCTATTGACTGTGGCATACATTATTTTCAATAATGGCATTTCTATAACAAAGAAGAAACAAAGGGGTGGGAGTACAATTTGTAAAAATCTTTTGTCCAAGCACCTTGGAAGAGATCACTTCTGGGAACAGTCTAGCACCTTTAGAAGATAACAGCATTGTCCCAGTCAGTTACAAAGAAGTTAAGGAAAACAATACTCCTAAATCCCATGGAGTTGGTGGAATTAGGATATATACCACTTACGAAAGCATTGACGCAAGGGCAACATAAGCACATGAAACTTTCCTTTCCTCCTCCATTTGTTCAATGCTGAATGGCAGCAAAAGGAAAGGAAGAAAGGAATTTCAACTTCCTGGGGTCATCCCCCTCCTGATAAGAAAGTTCTTCACAAAGTAGGAATGAAGAAAAGTACATGCATTTGTACAATTTCTAACACATTTTAGGATTCCCTACACAGAAGAGTATGTTCCAAGTACTTAAAAACAAAACAGTGAGAAATACAAGTTGAACTTAATTTAACTATAACATTGTCTGATATTTCTAGAGGGATGGAGGGATGCTGAAACGAGAAAAAGAGATTAAATATTCAAGACCACGATAATAATCCATGAACTTACTTTACTGCTATTTCAGGATTTTTTCACCAAACTTTAAGTACATAAGAAAACTGTATGCATTAAGAAATCAGGGACTGAGATTTTTCTTGTTTCTCTTTCTGTTTACACTGTTTTACAAAGCAACCTTCAGCAGCCCTAGTTTATCTTTGCCACTGTGTCTGCTGCCTTGTCAGTGTTTAGATCAAGTTTTGAAACTTGTGTCTTTAGCTGGCCACGAAAAGGCAGCTGGCCCAGAGAGACCAGAATCAGGGAGAGAGAAGTTGCAAGGCTTATCAAGTTATCCGAGAGGCCCTGTTGCGCTCATCCTTTGTAAACAGTAAGACCTGTCATGTCCCTGGTTGCTGTCATTGCTGACAGTTCTCTAAAGACTAGTAAGTGTTGAATTCTTTAAAGCTGGATTGTGCCCAGTGAGAGAAATGATAGTGTGAGATCAGGGGGCCTTCATGGATATCTGAGTACCTTGGGAAAAGACAGGAATTAAGGCTTTTCACTCAGCAACCTAATGAAAACTAGACAAATAGTCTTGCATTTAATGTATAGTTTCCACCAATTCATGCTTCTTTTGTTAGGAACAATTCCAGCCTGTATAGGAAAAGAGGCAGTTAGATATAAAGAAATCATTTCTCATTGACAAGGAAGCTTCAGGTAAAGCAATGCTTATGAAAGGACAAGAGCCTGAGTTTATATTGGTAAATTTCCATTACACAACCATTTCACAGCTTTAACTTCATAGACCTCAAAACTTTATGTCCCTGAACAAGTAATCAAATACAAAAGGACAGAAGTAAATAATCCATCCAAGGTGGCCAGGACTATATGCAAAACACAAAGAATAAAATACAAATCTTTAAGGAATATGAATGAGAAACTGTAGCAAAGAAGGAAGGGATTTGAAAGTAAGTTACAAATGCAGTACCTAGTGCT
The DNA here is from genome assembly GCF_042477335.2 of Ovis canadensis. Taxonomy (NCBI): domain Eukaryota; kingdom Metazoa; phylum Chordata; class Mammalia; order Artiodactyla; family Bovidae; genus Ovis; species Ovis canadensis. The sequence continues at coordinate 77,111,643 of NC_091251.1, forward strand.
TAAAGAACAACAAAGTTTACATCCTCTGCTTAAAATCCATAAAGGTATCTTTTGAATAAAGATTTATTTGTATAATAAGTTAATCAAATCATTGAAAAACTCTGATTGACACCATTACTCACCATTTCTAACCTCAGGCTTAGGTTAATGTATAAAATGTATAATGTATAAAATGTATAAAATGAAGATCAAATTATTTTCATGGAAACTGGTAACATGTTAAAGTAGAATCAACCCCACATTAGATATCAAAATCTCATTACAATAGCAAATGGTAATAATGTTATACTCAAGATCACCTTTGCCGTGATATTTAAGCTATAGATTTCAAAGTTAATCATGTTTCAGAGGAAAGGAAATTTCCAGTGTTCCTATTTTATTCTTCCTAAGATGATTTCCTGAAAACATTTGCTCCATTAAATGATCTAGAATGTTTGAGAGGACAAAATGTCTTAGATCCACTTGTAAAATATTAGGTTCTAAAACTTTTAAGAAAGATTGTCCTTTCCATATCAAATTCATCCCTGAAATAAGGATCATCTCTACAAACAAAGCCAGAACCTAATAGTACATTATTTAACTTGGATTTTTACTTATTTCTATATAAGAAACACTATTTGATTATACAGAATTATAGATTATTCTTCCCAAGTTTGTTCTTTTTATCTCTTCAGTTTTCTTGATTCAAACATCCAGACCATATCTTATATAGCTAAAGTTCAAGCATTGAATCTGAGAGTCTGTCTGAACCATAGAATGCAGAGAGCAATTTAAGGGGGAAAAAATGTTATATATATATATATATATATACACACACACATTTCCATGAACTAAATAAAGATCACCAATTTTCCTATAAGCAGAAAAACTAAAGGCACATTGTCATGGCCTAAACAGTCACTGCTGAGCAGCTTTCCAAAGAGCAAACGGTAAAAATAAAATAAAATGAAAAAGATTTGCCTGTCATGGGAGTTGGTCAATAAAATGCAACAGTGTTTATTACAACATTTAAAGTCTGTGATTAAGAACACCAAAAGGCCTAAACTAGAAAGGTTTTCAGCCTGTAATTTCCCTGCAGTCCTGGCCTGTACTTCCTTATGAGTTAGCTCAGCAGGGCTTTTTTTCCATGTCCATCATCAGCTTGTAATTATTGCCATTCTCAAAGCTATGCCAGATGGGTCTTTAGAAGCAGGCATGCAGCTTGTTTATGAGAGAAAGAGCTGTAATATTACTCTACACAGAGACCTATCTGGTCCTACTCAAAAGAGCCCTGCTCCTCCTTCCCCCTCTCCACCCCACCAACTTCCCAACTCACCCCCACCACTATTTTCTCTTTCTTCCCTAGAAAACCCTTTCAGTTTTGGCTCTCTGTCCCAGCTGAATGACCTGCTGAAGGGCTGGGATGATGGGAGCCAAAAGATATCTGCATCTTAAAGCATATGGTCTAATCGTCACCTTTCACCATTCACACATGGAGATGAGACCAACACCTACGGGAAAACAAACTGGGCTCTTTCCCCAACATAACCTTGTGCAGAGGCTCTACTTAAAACATCAGAATTGCAAGTCGACCTTTCAGAATACAGATCTGCAGAGATACCACATCTTTGCCATCCACTTCTCTTTTCCCACAAGTCCTCATTGGCTAGAAGTGACATTCCCAGCAAGATTCTCAAGGACAACCCTTTCCTCCCTTTGCCTGGTAGAAAGGATCTGTATGAAGGTTGAGGTCAAGGAGCTGTGCAAAGCAACACAGGGAAAGGCAAAAGCGGCTAACCAGGGTTCCTCTGGTGATAGGCCTAGGGTGTTAGGTATCCCAGAGGGCCAAGCAGAGCTTCAATCAGCAGTTAATGAGGCAAGACCTGCAACAGATAGCCACTTTTAACTCACAAAAGCTTTTAGATGTCTCTGTTTACTTTGATCCATTTCAGTTAATTTGAGCCTGGTTAGGTTGCATTTTCCTTTTTTTTTTTTTTGTTAGATAAACCCTCAGCTCCCACTCCATCTCCACCCCCACCTCCCAAACAATAGGATCATTTACCAACTTTATACTTAAGTTTTGAGATCTTCTGTCAGGATGGGCAACAGTTATACAAAATACAACGCAGGGAAGGCCAGTACCCACAGTATGCCTATAGAATGGAAATTTCAAAATCCCACGAAAAGGACGGGACGGGAAAGGCTTCATTTTCCAGGGAGATTTAGTTATTTGTTTCTGATTAGGTGAAGTACGCGTTCTTTTATCCTTTGTTATTTTTACCCATGTGATGACTGGAGAGCTTTCTTTGTTACAATGTTTCAGAGCAAATAAAACTAATTTACTAGAATATGAAATAAGCCAGAAAGGAACTGTACCTGATGGTCACAGACGTGGAGATCCCTTAACTGGCCAGAGTTTCCAGGCCCCGTGCGTGTCTGGGAAACAGAAAGAGCTCCTGCTCTGAAGGATTTGCGCGTGAGTCTGCCTGTTAATGGGGATGTGCTGGTGTAATGAGCTTTCAATTAGGTCAGCTCGATGCTGACCACACAGAACTGTTGAGCCCGCGTCTGAGGAGACTGCTCACGGGTAGTACGGGTAACAGCCCCGGAATCCTTCCCAGCATGCCTTGCACGGCCTCGCTATCCCAGCATGCCCTAGAGGGCCCCGCTATCCTAGCATGCCCTAGAGGGCCCCACTAGCCCAGCAAGCCCTGGCGACCTCACCATCCCGGCTACACTGGGGCCCTTACTCAATTATTACTTGGTTTATATCCTCTTACCTACAGCCTTCTCTTATTCCTTCTCTCTCCTGTACTACTTCCCAAAATACCGTGGTCAAAATATTACATTTGAGGCAGGTGTGCATTTAAAGAAAAAGAAACTTCTGGTCATCCAGACAGTAAAATTAATTTAACAAACACACATGGGCAGGTTTGATTTGATATCGCTCAAAAATATTTTTTTTCTCAAGTGATCCATATTCCTATTCTTCACTCTCCGCCCCTGTTCTGACTTCTACTTATCCAGGAAGTATTATGAAGACATATAAGTTAATGGAAGGAAGAAGATGAAATCTTTCTGCCCTTTTGCCATTAAATAAATTGGAACTGCTTTAAAGTGTTCTCTTCGAAATCCTGTTCACTGGAGACCCCGAGGAATCATTGGAAGTTAGGAAACCCAGTTTCTATTTTGAGTCCTTCTTGTTGAGAAAGGGAAGGACTTAGAATCCAGCTTTGAGCTAATGTTACATGCCAGGAAGGGTCTTAGGCAATGAAGGTGCTTTATCTGTTGCTCCCACATTAGGGCCTCAGCTGTTAACAGTCTTCATTTAGTTTGCTCTTTACCGAGTCTTTAAAATGAAAGTAAGACTGATTTCTCACAGAAGAACATTGAACTCTGGTTGAAAGGCATTAAGTTCAGAAAACACAAGTCCAGAGGTTTTAAACTATATTGATGGAGAACAGTCATAGTAACAGCTAATATTTACTTAGTGCTTATAAGAGACAACTGTGCTATATGCTTTAGGATTCTGTGTAATTTGTAGTATGTTTCACGTACAAGCTCACTAAATTCTTTCAGTTAATGACGGTGGCAGTTGCTAAGCTATAGGCCAACTTATTCCTTTCATTCACAGTCTAGGGAGAGATGACACGGGCATGTTGAGTCACTCAAAACAGGCTCAAACCACCCCAAGGAGTTTGCTTGATGAAAGGTTTTCCTTTCCTTCAAAGCCACTTCCTGTGTCACATGACCTGTATCACTCCAAAGATAATAACACTTCATGCTTCCAGAACACTTTTATCCAAAGATTTCAAAGCATTTTCAAATGTTAATTAAGCCTTCACCATTCTGGAAGATAGCAATACCAATCTTGCTGTTTAAATACTGTATTCCAGAACACAGGTTGTTCTAATCACTGAGAGGGAAATGGAGGCCTCTCTGAGCAAATCCAGTGGGTAAGCCACCACGCAAACACTGATGACACCCAGAATTGTCCTACGTCTCCTGGGAAACCACCACAGCATCTCTGTTCTAAATTGTCCACTGATCCCACTGGTTGTTTACCTTGGAAGAACCACATCAAAGAAAAAAAGGGGTAAGCAGAAAAGAAAGACTTTCTAATAGTTCCATTTTGTCTAGGGGTAAAAATGTATTTTTTTATAAGCACTCTCAACAAACAACTACGTGTCTTTGTTATATGCCTCTTCATTTATCACGATAACTAGAGGGGGAAAAAATAATCAACTTTCCCAAGGCTTAGATGTGACTATTGAGACTGCAGTTTACCTATCTTCCTGTTTTACAGACATCATGAACCATACTGATCCATTCAGGAACAAATTTCAGGCAGTTTGTGTATCCTATTTAGTCTGGATAAAAGAAGACCACATAGCAACCAAGACCCTTCTAGATTTGCCTTGCCTTTTTCCTGGCTTCATCTCCCTTCACTTTACTACAATGGCTTTCCTTCCATCCTTCCAGTAAGCCAAGCTTTTTTTCTACCACAGGGTCTTTGCACAGGATTTTCCCATTTTCTAGGGTGCTTTATTCCCTGTTCTTTTTTTTTTTTTTTTTTTTTAGTGTTTTGAATGTTGAGTTTGTTTTTTTTCTTTTTTTTTTAATTTTTATTTTTTCTTTATTTTACTTTACAATACTGTAGTTCCCAGTTTAAAGGTTACGTCTTCAGAGAAGATTTACCTTTCTATTACTAAATTAGCTTCTATTAATATTTTCTTTAGTGACAGATTGTTTTGGTAATAACTGATGAGATTTTCTTTGTTAAATGTTCTCCTTCTAAATTATAAGCTCCACAAGAACAGGGAGTCTGTTCGGCTCATCACTGCATAACCCATGCCTGGCATTTTGGATGACCTCAAAAAAAGATCTGTTGACTATATCAGTGAGTGACTAAATCTTTTAACTTTGTTTGCAAATCACATTTTTCTTTTGAAGTGATATTACAGGACAAAGAGAACAAGAAAGAAATAGATATCAGTTTGGTTGTAATCATTTAAGGCCTTGATTTATTTCTATCAATACAGAGAATAGCAAACAGTATTTGAACTATTTGAGTAAATACAATTTTTACTATTTTAAGCTTCTGGAGTAGGTGTTTTACCTATCCACTCTCACAACAATGTTGGGAAGTGAGAAACTGTTATCCCCATTTTGTGCTCATGAGGACTAAGTAATTCTCACATGTTTCTGAGACTCCTCCTTCCATTTTTTGTTTGTTTGCTTGTTTATGGAGCACTCACTATTTGCAGGCACTTCAGTGGCAGAGTGATGGATGAGACAGCAATGGCCCTCTTCTTGAGAGCTTCTGTCTTTGATCTTCCACAGCAATAGCACAGTGCATTCTGGCATGCCATTGGTGCTCCATAAATATTAAAACAGTATTAATCAGGTTAAAAAACAACAACAAAGAACTATAATTGAATCCCTTCAGAGTTTTAAAGGTCCAATAATACTGCTACAGTACTGGTGATCATTACATGATTCTGCTGGGGGACATATGGTTTACCACTCATTCTGTAAAGGTGTAGAGTGCACAAGGAGGTCACCAGTCACTCCAATATTCTAATAAAAAAAATATGATGATTGTCAGTAATGAGTTTTAATTAATGGTGCCATACAGTAGCCAAAATGACCTTTCTAAAACACAAATTAGAAAACCAGACCATGTCTCACCCATGATTTATAACCTTCTAGGCCTTCCCATTGGCCTTGGGATAGAGTCCAGTCTCTCCATCTTCTTGACACAGATGACAAGAGCTTGACTCCCTCTTTGGAACTGTGTCTCTTCTACTGACTACACTCACTACTTTGCAGACTTTGTAAAAAAAAAACAAAAAAAAAAACCACACACATTTAATTCCTCCAACACCTCTAGGCCTTATATAGGATGTTCCATCTTTTAGTAACACTCTCTCTGCACTCTTTGTCTTCATAGGGGATGGTTTATTTGTGCAGAATTTTTACTGGGCAGTGCACCTAGGACCAATACCTGTGAATAGGGAGGGAAGTGGGATTGGGCAGAAGGAAAAGCTTATCTCCAATGCAGGGGCAATTGAAGCCTCAACTGATCTTCTGAGGAGCTCTGGAGCTGAGATGGCCCTTCAGAGATGTCTGAATGAAGGTAAAAAGGTAGTCCTTTTACCTCAGCTGCCCCCAGAGATTGAGATAACCTTGAGTAAGGTAGCTTCCTTCAGCAGAGAGTAATTCCTAGGGAAACACCTCAGCTGAGAATCATCAAAAATGTAGCTCTACTGCCAGCAGGGGAAGGACTATTTGCATCCTTAAGGAGGAGCTGGGTGACTCACCCCAACATCCATGACAGTCTGGTTAACTCTAGAGTTAAAAACTCTAGTCATTTTTCTGGCCTCAACCTAAATATCTCTTCCTCCAGGAAGCCTCTCCTGATTACCTAAGCCTGCTGCAAAACACCTGTTGCTTCCCCATGGTGACGTGCTTCACATGATATTATAATTATCTGTTCTGTGTCTGCATTCCCCCAGGAAAACATAAACCACATGAAAAAGGACCTGGTGTCTAGCTTATTAACATTCTGTCTACCAATATTCAAATAATCATTAACAAATTAAAGAATGAAAGACAAAGACTCCATTTTGATTTTTTAAAAATTTTATACAGATGTCAAAAAGTCTGAAAGACTATTTACCAAAATATTTGGTTATCTCTTGGTAGCAGAATTATGTGTGGTTTTTATTTCCTTTATTATACCTTTTCATATATCTAAGTTTTTATAAGCACATGTGAGTTTTTAAAAATAAAAATGTTTAAGTAATTATCGTTTTGAAGAAAAAAATTAACCTGACTCTTACTATAATATAGGGTTAGCCCAAAAGTTCATTCAGGTTTACATACCAGCACATGGAAAAACCTAAACGAAATTTTTGGCCAACCCAATAATGACTATCATCAACAGACTCATCCTGTGAAGTTCTTGTTTTTTCTTTTATTGGAATTTATAGTCCATAAAGCAGTTTTACATAAATGATTTTGTTTAATCTTGACAAAAAGTCAACAGGAGAAGAAAGGCAAGTATGATATTTTGATTCCTACTGAACTATAGAATAAAGCCAACCCCTTCAATCAGGAATGAGTTAATGTATCCTCATAACCTTGGAGCCCAGCTGTCTTCTTTTTCTCCAATAAGTCCATATTAGATGCAGTCTTAACAGGCCCTGGGGACAACAGTGATATAAAAAAATGAATGGAAGCCATCTCACCCTATGGTCTGTGGGTCTTGCTGGCTACGGTCCCTATCCTCACTTTTCTCTCTCCCTGCTCCTATTCATAAAAGAGAGTACAATGTCTCTCCTGCGGCCTTATTTTCATCATTTGTTTGCACAAGCCTAATCTGCAAGGCCAGTTAGAGTTGAAAGCCCTGTTTTCCCCTCACATCTCATGTCCCCCTTCTCTCCTAGGAATGATAACACTTCACATATGGATAGCACTTTCCAGAAGGCTTCCGCATACATCACCTCTCTGGGTCCTCCTAATAAACCTTTGAGGTCTGCACATCAGATAGCATTACCCCGCATTAGAGATAAGGAAACCAAAACACAGGTTGCGTGACTTGCCAAAAATCACAGTTAGTTACTGATAAACAAAGAACTAGAATCTGGGGCCTTACAGGAAAAGCCCAGAACCCTCTGCGTTTTTGCTTTGATCTTGTAGTCTAGCATATGACCCACTGATAGGGCCCTGCAGAATCTAAAACTTGTTACAAACTAAACTGATGAAAGCAAGATTGTGGGTTCAATTTCCAAGTGGCCAGTTGTGATGTTTGCACTGCAGTGTGCAAAGGCAGGCAACAGACCAGCAAGAAGCACCCGGCTTAAAAAAAGGACTTGTTAAGAATATGTAGATGATTCAGGTCAATTCCACCACCATCATGAACTGAATACCTTAGTTACCTGTTCTTTTAAGCCTACAGAAATATATTCACGGAAATATATAATAACCTTCCTTAGAAAGAGACTATACACATCTATGTTTCTATAATTGACATATTCTGTCATCATAGTTTTCTTGGGATAGTCTCAACTTATACTAATTGTCCTGGTGCAATTAACGGCTCTCCCTTTCACTCAGAAAAAATGTCCCAGTGTGGAGGATAATTTATATGGTCATCCTATATACATCTCACAGAGAACAAATGTGCAGTTTCAGTAGACACTGAACATATTGATTTTCAATAGGGCAAGTCCCAAATGTTGTAAGGACTGCTGTTATTGAACTACACTGCTGGAAAAATTCCCAGTGTTAAATGGCCTTCAGTAAAGACACAGTAAGACACACATCCCTTTGTGTTCTGTGGGGCTCAAGTTTTAAAACATAGTGAAATTCTGGCTAGCTGCAATCCATTTGCTAAATGATTTTGGTTTTTCTCCACCTAATTCTCTCACCTGATATTGTATCTTTTCTCATTGCTTATCATGTGTTCCTTTCCACTTTCATTTTTTAAAATGAGAAGAAACAAATTAGAATTCATGTTTTTTGGCTTAAAATTACAATGCCTCTTACATTTCTCAAAGGAATCCTGCCAAAGCAATGGCCTAGAACAATAGCAATTTGCCAAAAGGTGAGAGATAAGATCTTCATGGCAATTCCAACTGAAGACTTTGAGCTTATGAAAATCGTTTTCCCATCTGTAATATGGATGCAATACTCATGCAATTAGTAAACAATTTATTTTGATCTCCTTAGAAGTTCCAATACTGCTTCAGCAAAAGACTTGGTCCTCATTCTCAGGAAACAAAATCTTATTCTAAAGGACAGACTCAAGACAGTATATAATTAAACACCAAGAGTATACTTCAAAAAGCAGTATGGGTTAGCCTTAGGAGAAAGTGGTATGGGTTGGAGTAGTAAGCAAGCAAGTCAGTGGTAATACTTTTTCCCAAAAGCACCCCAAAGTGCTCAAGAAAATTATCTAAAGGGTGTGTGGGTGCATGCTCAGTTGCTTCGACTGTGTCCAACTCTTTGTGACCCTGTGGTTGTAGCCCACCAGGATCCTCTGTCCACAGGATTCTCCAGGCAAGAATACTGGAATAGATGGCCATGCCCTCCTCGAGGGGATCTTCCCCACCCAAGGATCAAACCTGAGTCTCCTGCATTGGAGGCAGATTATTAACAGTTGAGGCAATGGGAAAGCCCATCTGAAGGGTATACAGCCACTTTTCCAAAGTCCCCATGGATTCCACAGAACTTTTTCACTTTTTCAATAAAGGCCTTAAGTGATTCAGACACTTCATGAAATAAATTAATAGTATATTTGAGGAACCCAGTTCAATCATCTGAGCAAGCAAAGACGGCAAAATCTGCATTCTGTTGAGATTTTTGTATCCTTTTTTTATTTTTTATTTTTTCACACAGCTCTGTCTTCCACTATCATTGTAACAAGCCTAACCAGACTGCAATTCTTGCTGAGGTATACACATGTAAAGATAGTGTCTAAAAGACATGAGTAAACACATCTGCCCATATCCCAGTAGCAAATAGACAGGAAGAGACAGTAGCCTCAGGTTCTTTGAAGCAAGAATTTAGCTATTCTGTGATAATACACCTCTCTTACAATCATGAATCTTTCCGTATTACTGAGCACCTACAGGTTCTCCGACCAGGCCCTGTGGTGAAGATCTTTGTCCTGCAGGAATTCCTGAATTGGCAGAGCACTGCAATAGGGCCCTTAGCCAGATAGTAGATTAGACTCTTTATATAAACTCAGCCTTAAATTAACTTTCCAGTTAGCCCCATTTTACAGATGAGGAAACAAATGCTCAGAGAAAATATTATGCCCAAGGTTACAAAGTGATAAACTAGAATTAAATCAGGGTTTTCATGGTTTCAAAGCCTCTGCTCTTTTTACCATCCAGGCTTGCTTTGTTCTCATTTTCATTGCAAGCTCTGTTATTTGGCACTGCTGAAGAGAACGATTTGATATCTGGATGTTTTTCCCACCAGGATCCTCCCAGAAGAAGATGTCCTAACTTCAGTGCAACAAAAACCTGAGCGATAACATCAGATTTTGCCAGAATGGAGTTACATCCTGGCTCTCATACAGAAACCCAGGCCTCCGACAGTGAGCACACTATTATGCCACATTCTTTCAACAACTCCAGAATGGAGGAAAACAATGACATGGGTAATTTAAAATAACAGAGGATTTCAAAAAAAAAAAATCTTTTGTGTCTGAAGCTTTGAATTAATTATATGATTATTATTTTATTTACTTGAGTTCTTAACCACATTTTTCAAATGTTAAATTGCAATTGTTCCACAGTTTCTGAAACAATGTTAGCTAAGTACTAGAGCAAGTCAGCCAAGAAAATACCAGACAGCAGAGAAACTAAATTCAGGGCCCAGCTTCTGTGAGGCCAAAATGCTGGTGGCATCAGACATGTTACTAACTTATCTGGCCTTCAGTTTCCTCAAGCAGAAAATAAAGTGGACTAACCAGGTGACCCAGTGGCTAAGATGCAGCATTCCCAGTACAGAGAGCTGAGGTTCAATCTCTAATCAGAGAGCTAGAGTCTACATGCTGAGAAAGGGTTTCCATGCCACAAGTAAGACCCAGGGCAACCAAACCAATTTTTTTAAAAGAGAAGAAGAAAATGAAAGGATTGATCTAGAATATTTACCTGTCTATTCAATAAATACTTATTATTAGTTATCAATATATCTTAGCCCTCATGATGTTTACAGTCTAGTGAGATTTCCTGATGGATCAGTGGTTAAAGAATCTGCCTGCAATGTAGACAGGAGACACTGGTTCCATCCCTGGGTTGGGAAGATGCCCTGGAGGAGAAAATGGCAACCCATTACAGTATTCTTGTCCAGAGAATTTCATGGACAGAGGAGGCTGGAGGGCTACAACTGGAGAGTCAGACAAAACTGAGCATGCACGCACAGATGGAAGAAAGAAACAAGATGACAATTTCAATAGTGTGATAATTGCTGTAAAAAGATAAATAGAGGATGCCATGGGAGTGTATGGAGGAGCTTCCAATTCATTCTAGGGGTGCTGAAGGGGTGCACAGTTGTGGGAGTGACATCTAAAGCAGAGGCATAAAAGATCAATAGGAGTTAGCAAGCAAAGCAGGCACACACAGAGGATAGAGCCACATCCCAGGCAGATAGAACTGCCAGGGAAAAACCTGAGGGGCCCTTCCCTGGCCCCTTGTGAAACTGGCTTAGTCTGGCTAGTTTGTGAAAAGGCAGTTGGAGAGTGGGCAGAGGGGAGATGGAAAGGTAGGAAGCAGCTAGACCCACCATTAGGGGCTTTGCCTATGATCAAAAGGAGTTTGGACTTGATTCTTTCCTTTGGAAATGTTACTGGATCTTGCTAAGGACCACACATCCTTCTAGGTTTTGGGATTACCAGAAGAGCAAACCAGAGATAGGTTCCTCTTTCTACAGAGTGACATAAGAATCCATTCAAAGGTTAAAGCAGGGAAATGACATGATCAGAGTTTTAGAAAGACCACACTGACTACAGGGTAGGCATTCAGCTTGGAAAGGATAACACTCTTTCAGCTAAAAAAATTATAACTTTTGATTTAAAACTTAAGATAGAAAAGTTATGACCAACCTAGATAGTATATTCAAAAGCAGAGACATTACTTTGCCGACTAAGGTCCGTCTAGTCAAGGCTATGGTTTTTCCTGTGGTCATGTATGGATGTGAGAGTTGGACTGTGAAGAAGGCTGAGCGCCGAAGAATTGATGCCTTTGAACTGTGGTGTTGGAGAAGACTCTTGAGAGTCCTTGGACTGCAAGGAGATCCAACCAGTCCATTCTGAAGGAGATCAACCCTGGGATTTCTTTGGAAGGAATGATGCTAAAGCTGAAGTTCCAGTACTTTGGCCACCTCATGTGAAGAGTTGACTCATTGGAAAAGACTCTGATGCTGGGAGGGATTGGGGGCAGGAGGAGAAGGGGACGACAGAGGATGAGATGGCTGGATGGCATCATGGACTCGATGGACGTGAGTCTAAGTGAACTCCGGGAGATGGTGATAGACAGGGAGGCCTGGCGTGCTGCAACTCATGGGGTCGCAAAGAATCGGACATGACTGAGCGACTGAACTGAACTGAACTGAACTGAAGATATAATAAATTATAAAAATCTTGTGTTAACATTTATACTATATATGAATATATAATTGTATCCCTTTCATATGTATGATATCTTTGATTTACAGATTCTTTTGCAAGTGTTCAATAAATTGAGTGGGTTCTTTCCCTTGTTGTATGTTCAGACACAGAAACATTTGGGAAAGAAAGAGAGCCAACATGTATTGAGCATACTGAGTGGATCTATATTAATAATATTCACTTTACAGATGATGAATCCTGAACCTCAAACTCAGTTAATTCTAAATGTCACTCAGTGAGAATAAAGCCAAGATCCACAACTCATTTTCTGATTTGTCTGCTGTACATCAAAACCCATAGTTTTGTATGTCTCAAGGAATATCTATAATACAGTCACCACTGACCTTGAGCTCTCAAGACTGATAAAGAACTGACTCATGGGTATCAGCTCACTGACTCAGTATAGTTATTGATTGTGTAATCGTGTCCTGAAAGTGAAGTGAAAGTGAAAGGTGCTCAGTCATGTCTAACTCTTTGCGACCCCATGGACTATACAGTCCATGCAATTCTCTAGGCCAGAATACTGGAGTGGGTACCCTTTGCCTTCTCCAGGGGATCTTCCCAATCCAGGAATCGATCCAGAGTCTCCTGCATAGCAGGCAGACTCTTTACCAACTGAGCTATCATCCTATTTTCCATAAATTGCAAATTCTTGGTGTTCAAAACCATCTGTACCTCAAAATTCTGCTGTTTCTAGAAAATAGAACTCAAGTCCAGTCAAATATTGAAAGTGAGAGTTTCAGGTAGGGAGAAGGTAGCCATTTCCTTGGAGTAGAATGAACAGACAGTGAAAAGAGAGTCAAAACTTGAAAAAACATTTAGTGCTTCCTAGAAAGTTGTTTTCCAGTACAAGAAATACTGCTTTCAAGTATAAGAATTCCCTGAACTTCCCGAGAATAAATGAAAAATAAATAATAAAAACCACTTCAGGCTTCAGAGCCCATTCCCGCTCTGTTCACTTAGCACTTTCTTTCCTCTTGGCATATTGGCTTCCATCCCCTCCCCAGGAATCCCAGCCCTCACCCAGCAGGGGTTTACAAGGCCTCTGGGAGCTTGGTAGCCTCCCCAAACTTCCTGGTCCCCATCCACCACCCCCAGAGCTTCCAGAGTTCCCTGCTTCCTGTCTTGGAGCTAAGCTCCTTACAGGACTCACAGAAGATAAGACACTTTCTTTTGAAGCCCCTGAAAATCTGTTTCTTCTAAGGCACCTAACTGAGTGAGGGAGACTGAGTATCTTCTGCATTTTGTTTGCTTTTGTTTGAAGCATTGTATTCAGTCACATCTGCTCGCACCCAAGTTTAGCAGACTGTTGGCTACTTAGAATTCCTAACGTCAGATTTTCTTTGGACCCACATACTATACACAGGCTTCCCAAGTGGTGCTAGTGGTAAAGAATCTGCCTGCCAATGCAGGAAACACAAGAGACATGGTCTTGATCCCTATAGGTCAGGAAGATCCACAGGAGTAGTAAATGGCACTTTATTCCAGTATACTTGCATGAAAAACTCCGTGGGCAGAGGAGCCTGGCAGGCTAGAGTCTGTGGGGCTGCAAAGAGTCGGACATGACTGAGCGACGGAGCATACACATATACACAGACAGTCTTGTGCTTTATTAAACTAGTCATGCTATTTTCATTCCCATTGCTAGAAACTGATCTTTTCAGTGAGCATTTGCTGCAATTCTGGCTAATGAGATGAGAGATGTCTGCTGGTAGGGAAGTCTGAGAAAGTTTTCTTTGCTTTAAAAAAAAGAAAAAAAAAAAAAAGAGGCACTTCACCTAAGAGGAAGCAGCTCCCTCTCCTTCTAGGTTTGGTAACTAAAAGCATCTTCATGATCCTGCAGTGATAAAGAGAATCCTGAGATTCTAAGAACAGACTCTGACCTACTCAAGGTGGTGGAGCAAGAAGACGGAAAAACCTGGGTCTTCTTACTAACCCAGGAGATGCGTGACTATGGAGCTCCTTCTTAGGAAAGTAAGAAGTTTTCCTCATTGTTTAAGTCATTCTGAATCAGGCTTTCCACATACTTGAAAATGGCATGGCCCACTCTGGAACTGATGAATGAGACAATAAACTTAGTAGTGTGTAATAACGAAAAGCCAGGCATGGAAAGATATAAGAAGAAAGAAAGATTTCTTTGTCAAGAAAGGAGCAATGCAATGTCTGGATGCAATATAATGTGTGCCATTTGACTTTGTCTTTTGGCCCAGCCACCCACCAGATTTGGAGATCATGAGTAAATATTGAAAGAAGTATTTCTGTTTTAAAATTCCATAAGCAGCATCCTCCCTCCACCCTGGGGCCCAGAGGAAGATGTTTCTCTCGTTTCAAACTAAAACCCCTACAGCTTGGAAGCTCTTGAGCTTTACTTCCTCACTGCAGTGAGAGAAATAGGTGCTAAGCAAATGTCCACCAGAAATAGGAATCAGGACAAAAAGTGGTATCCATGGAGCCTTCAGGGCCTGGGGAAGCAGTGAAAGGCCCCCATGCCACCCCATGCCAGATGCGGTGTCCCTAAGCACAGCACTGGAACCTGCCAGGAGACTGTGAAGCCCAGTGGTTCCCAGCACTGGCCAGATGGATGGGATCTGGTTGTGAGCACATGTGAGACTGTCTCTGGAGACTGCCAGAGATATTTAGGAGAGCATAGCTGGAAGCTGGTAATGAAGGACCCTGCACCAGCAGATGGAAGCAAAGGTAGGAGAACTCTGAATGACTGCTGTTGCTGTCACTTCATCCATACCCACAAGTAGCTAAAAAGATGAAAGCAACTGAGATAAAAAGGAAGCCTTCGTGCCCCATTAGGAAGGGAGCTAGCATAATATTTTGATGGAATTTCCAGCAAAGCAATAGATTAGAAGTTTAAATAGATTATGGCACTGACCTTATTGAGTCATTTTTCTTTATACCTATCCAAACAGAATCATAACCAAGGAGAGAAATGTGGGTCCCATAATAAGAAGACAAGAGTCCACTAACCAGATCAGCCTTCAGATAATTCTGGTAACAGGAATCACTACTTGAAACTGTAACATGTTTAATCAGATAAAATTACAAGGGAAGCATTACTCACCTAGAGCCAGACATCCTGGAATGTGAAGTCAAGAGGGCCTTAGGAAGCATCACTATGAACAAAGCTAGTGGAGGTGATGGAATTCCAGTTGAGCTATTTCAAATCCTAAAAGATGATGCTATGAAAGTGCTACACTCAATATGCCAGCAAATTTGGAAAACTCAGCAGTGGCCACAGGACTGGAAAAGGTCAGTTTTCATTCCAATCCCAAAGAAAGGCAATGCCAAAGAATGCTCAAACTACCACACAATTGCACTCATCTGCACGCTAATAAAGTAATGCTCAAAATTCTCCAAGCCAGGCTTCAACAATATGTGAACTGTGAACTTCCAGATGTTCAAGCTGGTTTTAGAAAAGGCAGAGGAACCAGAGATCAAATTGCCGACATCCACTGGATCATCGAAAAAGCAGGAGAGTTCCAGAAAAACATCTATTTCTGCTTTATTGACTATGCCAAAGCCTTTGACTGTGTGAATCACAATAAACTGTGGAAAATTCTGAAAGAGATTGGAATACCAAACCACCTGACCTGCCTCTTGAGAAATCTATATGCAAATCAGGAAGCAACAGTTAGAACTGAACATGGTTCCAAATAGGAAAAGAAGTACATCAAGGCTGTATATTGTCACCCTGCTTATTTAACGTATATGCAGAGTACATCATGAGAAATGCTGGACTGCATGAAGCACAAGCTGGAATCAAGATTGCTGGGAGAAATATCAATAACCTCAGATATGCAGATGACACCACCCTTATGGCAGAAAGAGAAGAAGAACTAAAAAGCCTCTTGATGAAAGTGAAAGAGGAGAGTGAAAAAGTTGGCTTAAAGCTCAACATTCAGAAAACTAAGATCATGGCATCTGGTCCCATCACTTCATGGCAAATAGATGGATAAACAATGGAAACAGTGGCAGACTTTATTTTGAGGGGCTCCAAAATCACTGCAGATGGTGACTGCAGGTATGAAATTAAAAGATGCTTACTCCTTGGAAGAAAGTTATGACCCAACCTAGATGGCATATTAAAAAGCAGAGACATTACTTTGCTAACAAAGGTCTGTCTAATCAAAGCTATGGTTTTTCCAGTAGTCATGTATGGATGTGAGAGTTGGACTATAAAAAAAGCTGAGCACCAAAGAATTGATGCTTTGAAACTGTGGTGTTGGAGAAGACTTTTGAGAGTCCCTTGGACTGTAAGGAGATCCTACCAGTCCACCCTAAAGGAGATCAGTCCTAGGTGTTCCTTGGAAGGACTGATGTTGAAGCTGAAACTCCAATACTTTGGCCACCTCGTGCGAAGAGCTGACTCATTTGAAAAGACCCTGATGCTGGGAAAGATTGAAAACGGGAGGGGAAGGGGATGACAGAGGATGAGAAGGTTGGATGGCATCACTAACTCAATGGACATGAGTTTGAGTAAACTCTGGGAGTTGGCAATGGACAGAGAGGCCTGGCATGTTGCAGTCACAAAGAGTCGGACACAACTGAGCAACTGAACTGAACTGAACTGAGATTCAATCACAGAGGATTTTAAACTGTAGAACTTTGGGACAATTGAGCAGTGACTAGAAAACTAGACGAATCAGGCCTCCCAATATTCACTTAAAATCTGTGCTGAAACTGTAGTTGTGTTCCCATATCTGCTTTCATTGTTGATTCTAACCCCAGGTCATGGGGTGTGTGTGTTGGGGTGGGGGCGCGTGTGGGTGTGTGGGGTGTGAGTATATGTGGTGTCTTCAGAGACCCAAGTTTGTGAGACGTAGCATACCATCTCTCCTACTTGGCCTTGGTGGACCTTACCAAAGAAAACCTGGGAGGTCAAAACTCGTATTTGCCTAAACCTGGAACAGAATTCAATTGATTCTTGTTTCCAACAATCAAGAATCCACTGAGTAGAGCAAGGAGGAAACAACATAAAGCCCCCAAGATGAGATTTCGAAATACTCCAAGATGACAAAAAATCAGTGACAAAATTAGCAAAGCCCCCTAACTTAATCTTTTCATTTTCCTAATTCACATAAAATAAAATCACATTTCATCAACACCCAGTGAAAGACTGAGGGAAATGGGGAATGGTTACTACTGGCGTTTCGAAAATGTTCATTCTGAAAAATGGAGCAGGGAGGCACTGACTATGGCATGGTCTAGAGCATGGTTCTATGATATTCGTAAATTAGCTTTAAATAATTGTAGGTACTTTAAAGGGGGAAATCCCTTAAGTACCTAAAATTATCCCCAAAGGAATGTTCTAGACCCTGGGATTCCCTTGGGAGTGAGGCTTACAGCACAGTTAGGTTCCAGAGTCTTAACTAGGATCAAGCAGGAACATCAGAGTCCAAGGGAGTAGGAGGCTGAGTGAGTGAAAACACAAAATCATGTTCAAGAAATCATAGGGAGAGCAAACCAGAAAAGCTGAGTATAACATAAGATCAAGGGGCTGGCTTCAGGCCAGGAACAGGAAAAGAAGCCAGAAGAATGAGAGAACAAAAGTGGAGAAGGTAGGATTCAAGGGAGTAGAGTTCAGAGAGTTTATTGAATGCAAGATCAGGTGTCCAAAATGTTCTCCTATTGGGTCCGGCGTAGTTCTAAAAGGAATGGTCACCCTGCCTTAAAGGAACAGATAAGAGTAAAACAGAATAACTCAAGGGAAAAAACATGCCAGGAAAATTTTGTTCTTTCTATCTCCACCATCAACTATCTCAACTATTGATCTCACTTCTCATCCACAAAATATACAGGGGCAAGTGATTGCCAACTGTAGACAGGCATCTTCTTT
This sequence comes from Ovis canadensis, assembly GCF_042477335.2. Lineage (NCBI taxonomy): Eukaryota > Metazoa > Chordata > Mammalia > Artiodactyla > Bovidae > Ovis > Ovis canadensis. The sequence continues at coordinate 77,129,654 of NC_091251.1, forward strand.
CTACACAAATAACTTTTAAAATGTAATTTCAAACAGTTTCAAATAAGTTTCAAGGGACATTCCAAAGAAGAAAATCACTTTTCAGTTAGGAAGAGAAAATTAAAAAATATACTATTTTTGAGCACCTGGTAAGAGCCAGGCATGGCTTCTCACCACAATCCTGAAATATTATTAATCCCAATATTTATATGAGGAAATAAAGATTCAAGAAGTTCATCCCCAAATGCCAGGCCAGATATGACTCCAAAGATTTCTCTTGAGAGAACCAGGGAAGGTTCATGTCAGGGAAATGGCCTGCCATCTGAAGCTTGCAAGATGGCTAAGAGAAGCTAAAAGGGAGTTGCCTGAAGTGAGCATTCTAGGAGATGAAACAAAGTGAGCAAATGCAGAAAGATAGGAAATGCAAATACTGTCCGAAAAAGGCAGATGACTGAGTTAGTTGGAAATGGATGGAGCCACAAAGAGAGCCACACAAAAAGAGGAAGTGTAAGAAGTCATGATCAGAGCCTGAAAATGCTTCCGCACAAATCCATGTGTCATCCTTGTGATACCTGCGTGTTCTACAGCCACTCTAAAGGGTCCCATCAAGTAAATCACTGAAGGACAAATTAAAGCTCGTGCCTAATTTTCAGGACAGGAATCAAGCCTCCTTAATTTGCCCTAAATTGTACACAGGGACTCTCTTGGAGTCACTGGAAACAAAGGCTCAACCTGGCAAACATCCAGGGGAGACCTCATTCTTGGGCTTTTATGGCATGTTTTGTTTTCAAAGAATATTTCAGCTTCTGGAATATCACACTTATTCAAAACTCTATGATCTATAGTGATGAAACCCCTCAGTTCACCCCTGGGGCTCCCAGGCTGTCACATAAACTAGTGTTTTACTTCTAGCTTATACCTTAGAGAGTCTGAAGACTACTGGAGCTTTTACATGTGTCCCTGAGAGGGTCACAGTGTTGCGGTCCCTCTGCAGGCTTCCTCTGCAGTCTGCGCCTCTGACCTCTGTGTTCATCTGTTTCCCATGATTCCTACTGGGCCCCAGGGCGGAGCAGTATAACACAGTACGGCATAATTCACTTTTATAGAGCATCCTTCATGCAAGCTATCACAGGGAGCTAATCAAACGCTGGGGAGAAAGGGTCTGCTGCAGGATAAGATTTAAAGGGAGGAACTGATTTAGTGGCTCAGGGGGTAGAAAAGAAATTTCAGATAGATGGGTTGGGAGAAGTGAAAGAACCACCCCCGCTGTGGTAAACCATGGGTGGAAAGAAGTGGCTAAGTCTGGGGGTAAGAGCAAGTAAGGGTAGGAAAGCAGCTGGTATTCTGAGAAACTACGGATCCTTTCACAGCCAAAGGTGATTGGGATTTCATTCAGGAAAGTAAGTGAATTGTTGGAAAGCCTTTGGGACCAAAGCAAACCCAACCCCAAATTATTTGAACGAGAAGGAAACGTTATATCTCTCATCACAAGATGTCCTAAGAGTGGCCTGGTTAATTCAGTGGCCCAGCAATGTCATCAAAGCCCCAGACTCTCACCCTCCTTCTACTCTGAATTCCTCCATGTGTCAGATTTGTCCCCAGAACTGCAATATCCCAAGTCACAGGATGGCTAATGCACTTCTAAGCATCACACCTAGATACAGCAATATCTAAACACAACAATACAGGAAGCAACTGAAGAAACAGAGGCCGTTTGCCCAGCAGGTCCTTTTTGTAGAGTGAGGAAGTCCTTCCCAGAGTGCCTCCACCAGACTTAACCCCAGCCTTGGAGTCTAGTCCCTTTCTAAACCAAAGATGGATTAACATAATTGGTTCAGACCAATCAAGATTCACTTTTAAGTCACATAAGATAAAGGTGGGCCCCCAAATTCAAAGCTTTGCCCACAAAGAAAAGGAAACAATGGTGACTGATCTCCACCCACATGTCTCATAAAATGGGCTTGGCATCTGTTGTTGCCTGGAGGAATAGATTACATCCAATAATGCTCAAAATTCTCCAAGCCAGGCTTCAGCAATACGTGAACCGTGAACTTCCTGATGTTCAAGCTGGTTTTAGAAAAGGCAGAGGAACCAGAGATCAAATTGCCAACATCTGCTGGATCATGGAAAAGGCAAGAGCGTTCCAGAAAAACATCTATTTCTGCTTTATTGACTATGCCAAAGCCTTTGACTCTGTGGATCACAATAAACTGTGGAAAATTCTGAAAGAGATGGACATATCAGACCACCTGACCTGCCTCTTGAGAAATCTGTATGCAGGTCAGGAAGCAACAATCAGAACTGGACATGGAACAACAGACTGGTTTCAAATAGGAAAAGGACTACATCAAGGCTGTATATTGTCACCCTGCTTATTTAACTTCTGTGCAGAGTACATCATGAGAAACGCTGGACTGGAAGAAGCACAAGCTGGAATCAAGATTGCTGGGAGAAATATCAATAACCTCAGATATGCAGATGACACCACCCTTATGGCAGAAAGTGAAGAGGAACTAAAAAGCCTCTTGAGGAAAGTGAAAGAGGAGAGTGAAAAAGTTGGCTTAAAGCTCAACATTCAGAAAACGAAGATCATGGCATCCAGTCCCATCACTTCATGGCAAATAGATGGGGAAACAGTGGAAACAGTGTCAGACTTTATTTTTTGGGCTCCAAAATCACTGCAGATGGTGATTGCAGCCATGAAATTAAAAGACGCTTACTCCTTGGAAGAAAAGTTATGACCAACCTAGATAGCATATTCAAAAACAGAGACATTACTTTGCCAACTAAGGTCCGTCTAGTCAAGGCTATGGTTTTTCCAGTGGTCATGTATGGATGTGAGAGTTGGACTGTGAAGAAGGCTGAGTGCTGAAGAATTGATGGTTTTGAACTGTGGTGTTGGAGAACACTCTTGCGAGTCCCTTGGACTGCAAGGAGATCCAACCAGTCCATTCTGAAGATTAGCCCTGGGATTTCTTTGGAAGGAATGATGCTAAAGCTGAGACTCTAGTACTTTGGCCACCTCATGCGAAGAGTTGAGTCATTGGAAAAGACTCTGATGCTGGGAGGGATTGGGGGCAGGAGGAAAAGGGGACGACAGAGGATGAGATGGCTGGATGGCATCACTGACTCGATGGACATGAGTCTGAGTGAACTTTGGGAGTTGGTGATGGACAGGGAGGCCTGGCGTGCTGCGATTCATGGGATCGCAAAGAGTCAGACATGACTGAGCGACTAAACTGAACTGAATACATATTTACCTGCACAATTTAGCTTACTTGTTTAGAATTTAGGCAGACCATACTGGGGAAAAAATCTCCTATACTGAGAAAGAAAATAAGAATTTCTAAGTATAACATCATATTTGGAAGAAATGGCACAGGGAGCTGAATTTAGGCCTCATTTTAGAGTGAAAGTAAACATATTTACAAATAGATGGAAAGCATGTTTGGGATCAAGGACTTCTGCTCTTGGCAGATGAAGCCTGGAAAAGGAAAATTTTAATTGTGAATTAAAAATGTAATGGTAGAGTCAGACGCTTTTGAGAGGAAGGATCTCCTGTTTTTGGAGGGGGTGGAGTAGCTGTGAAAGGGAAATATGCAAGAATGCATAGCCAAATATCAATCCAGGGACTTGTACATGAGAACTTCTGCAAAGTCCAAAGCAAAGACTATGAAACCCACAGGAATAGGAGGAAGACACATTTTCGGTAAGTGTGGAACAAATATGAACTTTACAGATTCTGAGCTTGCCGATCTTGAACCTTTGGGGTTTGAGTTCATTTAGTTTGGGCAAAATTCATTTCCAAATACCAAGGAAAAGAATCGGCCCCAAAGATTACTGAACATCAACTAGCTCTTAAGAAACCACACAGGGATGAGTTAAGTGTAAATGAATCACAAACACACAGATTAAATTCTTCTAAACTACACCAGAGTTTAAAGGCCAAGGGGAAAAGCTCTTGAGGCAAAAGACATTTTGACTTTGCAGAACCTAAAACATTTTTAATGAGTTTGAATTCATTCAGTTAAGATTCAGCTGAGTTCTTTCTTCCAAACCTAGTGTTCCACCTAGTGATGTTTTTACAGCTGCCAGTGTAGATCCGCTTCACCTTAGGAAATTGCTTTGGTTTTTTTTTTTTTTTTAATGTTAAATTCTTGATCCAGTGTGATCTAACATAGCTCAGAATATTATCACGGCAATGACAAAATTATTATACTAATGGCCCCTAGTATAAATGGTAGAAAGTTCTCCACTCAATACTAGGGACAAGATTTAGTTCAGTTCAGTTGCTCAGTCGTATCCGACTCTTTGCAACCCCATGAATTGTCAGGCCTCCCTGTCCATCACCAACTTCTGGAGTTTACCCAAACTCATGTCCATCGAGTCGGATGCCATCCAACCATCTCATCCTCTGTCATCCCCTTCTCATGGCCCTAATCCTCCCCAGCATCAGAGTCTTTTCCAATGAGTCAACTCTTCACATGAGGTGGCCAAAGTATTGGAGTCTCAGCTTCAGCATCAGTCCTTCCAATGAACACCCAGCACTGATCTCCTTTAGGATGGACTGATTGGATCTCCTTGCAGTCCAGGGGATTCTCAAGAGTCTTCTCCAACACCACAGTTCAAAACCATCAATTCTTCAGCACTCAGCCTTCTTCACAGTCCAACTCTCACATCCATACATGACCACAGGAAAAACCATAGCCTTGACTAGATGGACCTTAGTCAGCAAAGTAATGTCTCTGCTTTTGAATATGCTATCTAGGTTGGTCATAACTTTTCTTCCAAGGAGTAAGCGTCTTTTAATTTCATGGCTGCAATCACCATCTGCAGTGATTTTGGAGCCCAAAATAAAAGTCTGACACTGTTTCCACTGTTTCCCCATCTATTTGCCATGAAGTGATGGGACTGGATGCCATGATCTTCGTTTTCTGAATGTTGAGCTTTAAGCCAACTTTTTCACTCTCCTCTTTCACTTTCCTCAAGAGGCTTTTTAGTTCCTCTTCACTTTCTGCCATAAGGGTGGTGTCATCTGCATATCTGAGGTGATTGATATTTCTCCTGGCAATCTTAATTCCAGCTTATGCTTCTTCCTGCCCAGCATTTGTCATGATGTACTCCTTATTGCCAAATTCAGACTTAAATTGAAGAAAGTAGGGAAACCCACTAGACCATTCAGGTCTGACCTAAATCAAATCCCTTATGATTATACAGTGGAAGTGAGAAATAGATTTAAGGGACTAGATCTGATAGAGTGCCTGATGAACTATGGACCGAGGTTCATGGCATTGTACAGGAAACAGGGATCAAGACCATCCCCATGGAAAAGACATGCAAAAAAGCAAAATGGCTGTCTGAGGAGGCCTTACAAATAGCTGTGAAAAGAAGAGAAGTGAAAAGGAAAGATATGAGCATCTGAATGCAGAGTTCCAAAGAATAGCAGGCACAATAAGAAAGCCTTCTTCAGCGATCAATGCAAAGAAATAGAGGAAAACAGAATGGGAAAGACTAGAGATCTCTTCAAGAAAATTAGAGATACCAAGGGAACATTTCATGCAAAGATAAAGGACAGAAATGGTATGGACCTAACAGAAGCAGAAGATATTAAGAAGAGGAGGCAAGAATACACAGAACTGTACAAAAAGATCTTCATGACCCAGATAATCACGATGGTGTGATCACTCACCTAGAGCCAAACATCCTGGAATGTGAAGTCAAGTGGGCCTTAGAAAGCATCACTATGAACAAAGCTAGTAGAGGTGATGAAATTCCAGTTGAGCTATTTCAAATCCTTAAAGATGATGCTGTGAAAGTACTGACCTCAATATACCAGCAAATTTGGAAAACTCAGTAGTGGCCACAGGACTGGAAAAGGTCAGTTTTCATTCCAGTCCCTAAGAAAGGAAATGCCAAAGAATGCTCAAACTACCACACAATTGCACTCATCTCACACGCTAGTAACTGCTGCTGCTAGTAAAGTAATGCTAAAAATTCTCCAAGCCAGGCTTCAGCAATACGTGAACCGTGAACTTCCAGATGGTCAATCTGGTTTTAGAAAAGGCATAGGAACAGAGATCAGATTGCCAACATCTGCTGGATCATCAAAAAAGCAAGGGAGTTCCAGAAAAACATCTATTTCTGCTTTATTGACTATGCCAAAGCCTTTGACTGTGTGAATCACAATAAACTGTGGAAAATTCTGAGAGATATGGGAATACCAGACCACCTGACTTGCCTCTTGAGAAACCTATATGCAGGTCAGGAAGCAACAGTTAGAACTGGACATGGAACAACAGATTGGTTCCAAATAGGAAAAGGACTACTTCAAGGGACAAGATTAACAAATCTCAAAGACACGAAGCACTCTTCTCAAAACTCTACATTTAAATGCTAGTGATCCTATAACAGGAATTCATGTGTCTTACAACCACTTGTGGAAAGTTATTATTGATATATACTAGGTATCAGGTAACATTGGAGATAAATGGTAAAGATGTAAAATTGTTTTTTTGTCAGTTTACTCCTTGTTCTGGATGAACACCACTTGATAATTGGCTCAAAGTATTATGCCATGAATGTCTCTTTCATACCCTCTCTTTCTTCCTTTTTGGAGTGGGTGACTGTCCCCTATAAGTTTGTTTTCTATTCTCTCCTACCTCTTACTTCTCAGTCACTCCCAATCAGACTCTCTCAGATAAATATCTCTTCCTTATAATGGATGCTCAAACACTGAGAAATTGAAATATCATTAATTCCCTTATTTCTCCACTAGACTCCTTTACCTTTTACCTGCTTACCTCAGACAAAGCTCCTTCTACTCTTTTTTCCATCTGCTCAAGATAGAATATAATTATTAATACCTCAATGTTCATATCAGCATTATTCACAATAGCTAAGATATGGAAGTAACATAAGTGTCCATCAACACATAAATGAATAAAGAAAATGTGATAGACATTTTCTCCCCAGGTGGCACTAGTGATAAAGAACCCACCTGCCAATGCAGGAAACATAAGAGATGTGGGTTCGATCCCTGAGTTGGAAGATCCCCTGGAGGAGGGCATGGCAATCCTCTCCAGTATTCTTGCTTGGAGAACCTCATAAACAAAGGAGTCTGACAGGCTACCGTCTATAGGGTTGCAAAGAGTCAGACACGACTGAAGCAACTTAGAACACACAATACATACGTACATGTACACACACATACACAAATGGCGTATTATTCAGCCTTAAAAAGAATGAAATGCTGCCAATTGTGACAATTGGATGGACTTAAACAGTAGTGAAATAAGTCAGACAGAGAAAGACATATACTGCATGTTTTCACTTTTATGTATAATCTACAAAATAAAACAAATGAACAAATGTAACAAAAAGAAATAGACTCACAGATACAGAAAATAAACTAGTGGTAACTAGTGGTTACCAGAGAGATAAAATAGGTGAAAAAGATGAAGAGGTATAAGTGATTATGTATAAAATAAATAGGTTACAAGGGTGTAATGCACACCATGGGGAATATAGTCAATATTTTACAATAATTTTGTATGGAATATAATCTATAAAAATATCAAATTACTATGCTGTATACCTAAAACTGGAGAAGGCAATGGCAGCCCACTGCAGTACTCATGCCTGGAAAATCCCATGGACGGAGGAGCCTGATAGGCTGCATCCATGGGGTTGCTAACAGTCAGGCACAACTGAGCGACTTCACTTTCACTTTTCACTTTAATGCATTGGAGAAGGAAATGGCAACCCACTCCCGTGTTCTTGCCTGGAGAATCCCAGGGACGGGGGAGCCTGGTGGGCTGCCGTCTATGGGGTGGAACAGAGTCGGACACTACTGAAGCAACTTAGCATACCTAAAACTAATACAATGTTTTAAGTGAATTATAATTCAATTAAAAGTAAAATAGTACATAACTAACTTTGGTTACCTACTCCTCAATGGTCTGGCTTGAGCTAAGTGTAGAATTTAGAATAGTTGAATAAAAGTACAGATTCTACATCTTTTAGAGAGCAGACCTTGAATATACTTTCTTGAAACTGAAATTGAACTAACTTTTGTATTTAAAGTTCTACTCCCTTGAGACATAGAGTACAGCCAATCTGTGCCAAAATATAGTTTTGTGGCAACCCTCCCAATGAAATCCAAACAATAGTTAGAGCATAGAGGTATCTTACTTCCGTGCAACATGTTTTATATCATAGACATTATATGCTTGCATCTCAGAAGGACCTGGTGAAATGAATGAGTACTACCTCCATTTTACAAATTAGGAGCCTGAATTTCAGAGAACTTGCTCTTCTAGGAAGTGGCAAAGGCAGAATTTAAAGAGGTCCACAGGAACTCATGTGTGCATGCTAAGTCACTTCAGTCGTGCCCAACTCTTCGTGATCTTATGGACAGTAGCCTACCACGCTCCTCTGTCTATGGGATTTTCCAGGCAAGAATACTGGAGTGGGTTGCCATGCCCTCCTCCAGGGGATTGAACCTGGGTCTCTTACATCTCCTGTACTGGAAGGCAGGTTCTTTACCATTAGCACCACCTAGGAAGCCCAGGCCTCATCTGTTAACTTCCTTCTCACTGCAGTGGTCCAGTAAAGCTGAGGGAATGTTGGAGTTCTTTGGCTGGGGTAACATTGCAAGAGCTAGAATTTTGTTTTGTTAGCCTTAATTCAGTTAAGGGGGAGGAATGACACTTCAGGGGAAAGAACCCAAGTTGTTTTTTTCTTTTTCTCAATTAAATTATATTTTACAAGAATCCCTGATGAAACTAGAGGGAAACAAATCTTGCTTCTCCACTCTCGTTCAAACAAGTACCTAAAATATCCCTCCTAATTCCTGACCTGGGGAGATGGCTTATGTAAGTATTATTACAGCAGCCTCTCCTGTTAAAGAAAAACCCAATAACAAGCGCATTGGGCTCTCCCTGCCTTGGAACAGAAGACTTCCCTACAGCAGGAGAGACTCACCATATCCAGTGAAAAAAAGATCACAGATCTTGGATTTTCATTTCGACATGTGTTTGGAGAAAGAAACAGGAAAAGCGTGTATGACCAACAACGGAGACACAACTGGTGAACCTATTTTCATTGCACAAATCCTGGGAAATTTTCTCTGGGAGCCAAAATAAAGCATTCATCTCCTCCATTCCTTTTGTAGAAGACTCAAAATAGTCAATGGATTTCCACTCCTTTTCTTAAGGCCATTTCCTTTCCCCTCCCTCTACCCACCTCTCACCCCAAAATAAAACTTTTTTCTCCAAGCCAACATGTTTTTTGGTCACCACAACAACAAGCAAATTCACAAAGCAAATGAGTAATTTGGAATGTGACAAGTCTCTCATCTGACTCACAGAAAGAAAAAAGTAAAGGTGGCTACTGCCAAAATGGAAATGCTTTCTGGAAAATTCTTGAAAATATTCCTAAAATCTCAAATCAGGCAAGTAAATATACCCTGAGGAAAAACATGGAATTTCTTAAAATATAAATAAGGTAAACTTTTTAGTGTTAAAATGACAGAAATGAATCTGCTGATGCATCTGTATAAATGAACCTTTTTTCCCTTTTTCTAATGTCATTTTTTTTTTTTAACACTTGAGCTACTGCTTAAGAAGTCCCCTGCCAGGCAGGTGGTGGTGATGGTCACAGAATTCCTATATAGCAGGGGCTTATAGGAGATTATCTGGATAAAGAGGATGCTGGGAACTTGACGACAATCTAGCACCTAGTGGATTTTACTTAGACCCTACAGTTATTGGCAGGGGCTCTGTGGTAAAGAAACTGCCTGTCAATGCAGAAGACACAGATTCGATCCCTGGATCAAGAAGATCCCCTGGAGCAGGAAATGGCAACCCACTCCAGTATTCTCGCCTGGGAAATTCCATGGACAGAGGAGTCTGGTGGGCTACAGTCCACGGGGTCTCAAAGGTCAGACGCGACTGAGTGACTGAACACACACACATGCAGTTATTGGCAGCAGTACTTGGAGAGCGAGCTACTGAAGATTATGATGAAACTAATAACCACTCCAGGCCACAGCAGTAAACACTGCTCTTGTCTACCCAACAACTATTCCACCTTTCTTCCTCCCAGACAGAACCCTGATTTTGACCAGTCAGCCACTAATGCTCTAAACAGCTATGTTCCTTAGGGGAACATGGTCCAGGACCAAAGCCAACTGGCCTAAGATAACCCCAAGGGTCTTCTCAGGAATGTTTTAGGAATAAGCATACAACCTAACTCTGACCAATTAGAGGTGAGGAAAAGTCTGCTGGAGGAGCCTGGCAAAGATTTCCTCGCTCCTAAGTAAGACAATCTCCTCTACCACAAACACTGACCCGCGTGGACGTGACTCCTGGCACTGCCGCAGTCATCCTGCTACAAGCCTGGAGATGCAGTCAAAGCAGGGGCTGACTGAGGATGGAGACAAAAAGAATCTGGGTTATTGACAATATCACTGAGCCTCTGAAGCAACACATCCGAGAGACAACACTATCTCCGGACTTCCTACAATGTGAAGCAATAAATCTCCATATTGTTTAAACCAATTGACTTAGGGTTTTCAGGGGCTGTGGGCAAAAGCAACCTTAGAGATATATGGCCACTCTTAGTCTGCCATGCCCCACCGCCATCCCATGGCACAGACACTGGCTTTGAGGCTATAGGGGCTTCAAGATGCTGACCCAGAACTCAGACACTGGAGCCATAGCCTCCTATCTTACGTAAGACCCAAGACCTTGTGTAAAACCCAACAGTTTCTGAGCAAATAAAAAAGATGATATAAAATTTTAAAAAACTCAAGATCTGCTTATTTAGAAAAGGTTCCACTGGTTGCAGAATGTTACACTGTATTTACAAGGGGCATTTATTTGTGTTTAATTTATCAGAGTTACTCTCCTGCTAATACTGTACTAAAACTTAAAGAATAAAGAATGCAGTCTTATTGTCACAGAAATGGCGACTTAGTCTCTCCATCAGTTTCAAGCTGAAATGTTTATCTTTCTGAGATGTTTGCATTCACATGCTTGCTTACAGCAAGAAAAGTACAAAAGGCAACAGAGAGACTCAAAGTCAGAATCAGTGAGAGCAGCTGGCTCCTGCATTAAAAGAAAACTGATGTAATAGTGTAACACTTATTATACTTCCCAAGTGGTGTTAGAGGTAAAGAACCACTGGCCAGTGCAAGAGACAAAAGAGATGGAGGTTTGATCCCTGGGTTGGGAAGATCCTCTGGAGGAGAGCATGGCAACCCACACCAGTATTCTTGCCTGGAGAATCCCATTGGCAGAGGAGCCTGGCGAGCTACAGTCCACAGGGGTCGCCAAGAGTCAGAGATGACAGAAGCGACTTAGCATGCATTCACAATGTAACAAGAGTAACTGGAATAATATTTTGAAAAATACGAAGTGTTTATTTTATTTTGTATTTCTATGTATTTGACTTCTCCTTAGTAAACCCAAAACATCCACCTGCTCCTGTGGTGAAATAGGATTGTTCTGGCAGCAAAATAAAGAGAAATAAACAGCTAATCCTCAACTGTTAATTTCAGAATAGAACAAAATAAAGCAATAGGTTTGTAAGTCAGGTTTCATTAAGAGGGGATTTGTTTAATGAATGTTTTATTGTGAAATAATTTAAGCATACTGACAAGATAATGACATTATAAACACCTTTTTAAAAAAATTTTAATTGGAGGCTAATTACTTTACAATATTGTATTGGTTTTCCCATACATTGACATGAATCTGCCACAAGTGTACATGTGTTCCCCATTCTTAACGCCCCTCCCACCTCCCTCCCCATATCAACCCTCTGGGTCATCCCGTGGACCAGCCCCAAGCATCCTGTATGCTGCATTGAACCTGGACTGGCGATTCGTTTCACATATGATAATGTATATGTTTCAATGCCATTCTCCCAAACCATCCCGCCCTTGCCCTCTCCCACAGAGTCCAAAAGACTGTTGTATACATCTGTGTCTCTTTTGCTGTCTCACATACAGGGTTATTGTTACCATCTTTCTAAATTCCATATACATGCATTAGTATACGGTATTGGTATTTTTCTTTCTGGCTTACTTCACTCTGTATAATAGGCTCCAGTTTCATCCACCTCATTAGAACTGATTCAAATGTATTCTTTCTAATGGCTGAGTAATGTTCCATTGTGTATATGTACCAGAGCTTTCTTATCCATTCATCTGCTGATGGACATCTAGGTTGCTTCCATGTCCTGGCTATTATAAACTGCAATGAACATTGGGATACACGTGTCTCTTTCAATTCTGGTAAAAACACCTTTTAAATCTATACCCAAAATTTTAAAAGTCTTAACCTTTTCCTTCATTTGCTTTGGATCTTTTTTAACAAACCATAATTGATACCTCCAAGCCCATTTCTCTCTGCTCTGGTCAGTGGATCATTCCCCTGAATGTTTGTATACTTTTACCATATTTGTCTGTTCCCACACCAATATATGTGATTACTTTGTGTGCCTCCAAACATTATAAAAATTGTAACACCATGTACAATTTCAACTGAAATCTTTAAGTTTTCTTTCATTCACTAATCATTATCCCTGTGCAATTAATGATAGATTGATAGATATAGCTATTTTCATTCAATTTTTTGGCTTTATAACATATTCTAATTTACTGATGGACAGATTTTTTTCAGTTTCTCAGTATCCAAAAAAATGCTCCCATAAACTCTTTTGCCTTAAAGTGTGAAAGTGTCCCTCCAAATGTTTAGACTGAATAATATAAAAGTGTCAATATTCAACCATTTTGACCTATGAGTTGACAAATTTATATGACCTGCCTTATTATATATCTTGAGATTAAAATGCCAGTTGATAGGGTATAAACGTCTTCAATTTGACATGCTATAGCCAAATTTTGAGAGATATTTTTCTAAAATCCTTTTGTAACCAGTGCCAAATTCTTGAATACTCAGGTCAAAGAGTTTATTCCATAGAAAAAATAGGTCTTCTACCTATAAGAGGGAAGGGTTGGACAAAGAGGAAGAACCTGGAAATTTCCATGTAGTTCTGTCATATACCACACCTCAGAGATAATGCTGTGCTTCATTTCAAACCCCCAATTTTCACTATGCCCCAAGGCTAAAACATCATGGATGACTGAAAAAACTTGGTACACTATTTCTAGGAGTTCGGGTCAATGAAGTTTGAGCTTGTCTTTAAGAAGCAGCCCAAGGGGATATTTGGAACCACAAATTATCCACAGTTAAAATAGCAATAACTTCCCATGTAACCCTCTTTCCTTAACTAGAACCAGAAAAGATAGGCAGGGGTTGGAGAGAAGCAAAGGAATATGTAGCAATTCTTGTATCATTTCAATTTCTGAACCCAAGGAATAAAAGTTTCTTTCTTAACACAAGATCAGATGGGTTGATGTCTACTTGCTCAAGTGTACATGTTATTCCTATAGGTGATTTGATAATTACACTCTGGAAAGCTGCATTAGAAATTACTATATAACTTGTACTCCTATAATAAATACACACCACCTGCTTTGTAGGGCTTCCTTGGTGGTTCAGAGGATGAAGAATCTGCCTGCAGGGCAGGAGACCTGGGTTCAATCACTGGGTCAGGAAGATCCCCTGGAGAAGGAAATGGCAACCCACTCCAGTATTCTTGCCTGCAGAATTCCATGGACAGAGGAGCCTGGTGGGCTACAGTCTGTAGGGTTGCAGAGTTGGACACGACTGAGCAACTGATCCTTTCACTACTTTTCACTTTTACCTGCCTTGTAAACACTATTGACAGTGTTTGCAACTTACTGTATCATTAAAATGGCAAAAATCCAGTTATCAGTTATAGTATCTGGATGCTTGTAGTACACTTTTAATGACTGGAAATGCCCTGACCACCCTCCACCAAACAATATTGCCCAAAAAAACACAATGTCCAAACCTGGATCTTTGTAAAATTCTTTAAACATTTTATTGTTCTGGAGTCCTTAGATATTTCTTTTCCTATATGACCGGTATTTGGGGATTTTCTTTACAAGTTCATGAACTTAAGTTTTATCTGCCTTATATAGATAAATTATGATATTATAGCTAATATATCTATATTTTGCTACTGTAACAAACAACCTCAATGCCTGATGGCTTATAATGATTTTATCTATTTTGTTCACATTTCATGAAATTGGCTACAGATTTTCTGATTTCTGCTCAGCTCCACACACACTCATCTCCATTAGCCACAGCATGTCACACAGTCAAGCTGAAAGGCAGGAATCAGGCCAGTACACTGTGTGATTTACATAGGACATGAAGAGGAATGCAGAACCCTATCACAGGGAGGGAGTGAAGCATGGTAATCAATAATCCAATATATCGCAAATGGCAAACCACTTCAGTATTCTTGCCTTGAGAACCCCATGAACTATATGAAAAGGCAAAAAGATATGGCACTGAAAGATGAACTCCCCAGGTTGGTAGGTGCCTAATATGCTACTGAAGAAGAATGGAGAAATAACTCCAGAAAGAATGAAGAGATGGAGCCAAAGCAGAAACAACGCCCAGTTGTGGATGTGACTGGTGATGGAAGTAAAGTCTGATGCTGTAAAGAACAATATTGCATAGGAACCTGAAATATTAGGTCCATGAATCAAGGTAGATTGGAAGTGATCAAACAGGAGATGGCAAGAATGAACATCAATATTTTAGTAATCAGTGAACTAAAATGGACTGGAATGCCCGAACTGAATTCAGATGGCCAATATATCTACTACTGTGGGCAAGAATCCCTTAGAAGAAATGGAGTACCCCTCATAGTCAACAAAAGATTCTGAAATGTAGTACTTGGGTACAATCTCAAAAATGACAAAAATGATCTCTGTTCATTTCAAAGGCAAACTATTCAATATCACAGTAATCCAAGTCTATGCCCCAACCACTAATGCCAAAGAAGCTGAAGTTGAATGGTTCTATGATGACCTACAAGACCTTCTAGGAATAACACCAAAAAAAGATGTCCTTTTCATCGTAGGGGACTGGAATATAAAAGTAGGAAGTTAAGAGATACCTGGAGTAACAGGCAAGTTTGGCCTTAGAGTACAAAATGAAGCAGGTCAAAGGCTAACAGAGTTTCGCCAAGAGAACACACTGGTCATAGCAAACACCCTCTTCCAACAACACAAGAAACGCCTCTACAAATGGACATCACCAGATGGTCAATACCAAAATCAGATTGATTATATTTTTTGCAGCCAAAAAAGGAGAAGCTCTATACAGTCAGCAAAAACAAGACCAGAAGCTGATTGTGACTCAGATCATGAACTCCTTATTGCAAATTCAGACTTAAATTGAAGAAAATAGGGAAAACCAATAGGCCATGCAGGTATGACCTAAGTCAAATCCCTTAGGATTATACAGTGGAAGTGACAAATAGATTCAAGGGATTAGATCTGGTAGACAGAGTGCCTGAAGAACTATGGATGGAGGTTCATGACATTGTACAGGAGGTGGTGATCAACACCCATCCCCAAGAAAAAGAAATGTAATAGGGCAAAATAGTTGTCTGAGGAGCCCTTACAAATGACTGAGAAAAGGCAAAGGAGAAAAGGAAAGACATACCCATCTGAATGCAGAGTTCCGAAGAACAGCAAGAAGAAGAAAGCCTTCCTAAGTGATTGACGCAAAGAAATAGAGGAAAGCAATAGAATGGGAAAGACTAGAGATCTCTTCAAGAAAATTAGAGATACCAGGGAATGTTTCATCCAAAGATGGGAAAAATAAAGGATAGAAACAGTATGGCCCTAAGAGAAGCAGAAGATATTAAGAAGAGGTGGCAAGAATATACAGAAGAACTATACAAAAAAGATCCTCATGACCCAGATAACCATGATGGTGCGATCATTCATCTAGAGCCAGACATCCTGGAATGAGAAGTCAAGTGGGCTTTAGGAAGCATAAATACAGACAAAGCTAGTGGAGGTGATGGAATTCCAGCTGAACTATTTCAAATTCTAAAAGATGATGCTGTTAAACTGCTGTACTCATTATGCCAGCAAATTTGGAAAACTCAGCAGTGGCCACAGGACTGGAAAAAGGTCAGCTTTCATTCCAATCCCAAAGAAAGGCAATGTCAAGGAATGCTCAAACTACCACACAACTGTACTCATCTCACATGCTAGCAAAATTCTCTATTCAAAATTCACACACTATGCTCAAAATTCTCCAAGCTAGGCTGCAACAGCATGTGAACCAAGCACTTCCAGATGTTTAACCTAGATTTAGAAAATGCAGAGGAACCAGAGATCAAATTGCCAACATCCACTGGATCGTAGAAAAAACAAGAGAGTTCCAGAAAAACATCTACTTCTGCCTCATTGACTACCTTAAAGCCTTTGACTGTGTGGATCACAATAAACTGTGTAAAATTCTTAAAAATTCTTAAAGAGACCACATAACCTGCCCCCTGAGAAACATGTATGCAGGTCAAGAAGCAAAAGTTAGAACTGGACATAGAACAGACTGGTTCCAAATTGGGAAAGGAGTACGTCAAGACTGTATATTGTCACCTTGTTTATTTAGCTTATATGCAGAGTACATTGTCCAAAATGCTGGGCTGGATGAAGCACAAGATGGAATCAAGATTGCCAGGAGAAATATCAATAACCTCAGATATGCAGATGACACCACCCTTATTTGTACAAAAAAGATCTTCACGACCCAGATAATGATGATGATGTGATCACTAATCTAGAGCCAGACATCTTGGAATGTGAAGTCAAGTGGGCCTTAGAAAGCATCACTACGAACAAAGCTAGTGGAGGTGACGGAATTCCTGCTGAGCTGTTTCAGATCCTGAAAGATGATGCTGTGAAAGTGCTGACCTCAATATGCTAGCAATTTTGGAAAACTCAGCAGTGGCCACAGGACTGGAAAAGGTCAGTCTTCATTCCAATTCCAAAGAAAGGCAATGCCAAAGAATGCTCAAACTACCATACAATTGCACTCATCTCACATGCTAGTAAAGTAATGCTCAAAATTCTCCAAGCCAGGCTTCAGCAATACGTGAACTGTGAACTTCCTGATGTTCAACCTGGTTTTAGAAAAGGCAGAGGAACCAGAGATCAAATTGCCAACATCCGCTGGATCATCGAAAAAGCAAGAGAGTTCCAGAAAAACATCTATTTCTGCTTTATTGACTATGCCAAAGCCTTTGACTGTGTGAATCACAATAAACTGTGGAAAATTCTGAAAGAGATGGGAATACCAGACCACCTAACCTGCCTCTTGAGAAATCTGTATGCAGGTCAGGAAGCAACAGTTAGAACTGAACATGGAACAACAGACTGGTTCCAAATAGGAAAAGGAGTACATCAAGGCTGTATATTGTCACCCTGCTTATTTAACTTATTTGCAGAGTACATCATGAGAAATGCTGGACTGGAAGAAACACAAGCTAGAATCAAGATTGCCGGGAGAAATATCAATCACCTCAGATATGCAGATGACACCACCCTTATGGCAGAAAATGAAGAGGAGCTAAAGAGCCTCTTGATGAAAGTGAAAGAGGGGAGTGAAAAAGTTGGCTTAAAGCTCAACATTCAGAAAACGAAGATCATGGCATCCAGTCCCATCACTTCATGGGAAATAGATGGGAAACAGTAGAAACAGTGTCAGACTTTATTTTTGGGGGCTCCAAAATCACTGCAGATGGTGACTGCAGCCATGAAATTAAAAGACACTTACTCCTTGGAAGAAAAGTTATGACCAATCTAGTTAATATATTCAAAAGCAGAGACATCTTTGCCGACTAAGGTCCATCTAGTCAAGGCTATGGTTTTTCCTGTGGTCAGGTATGGATGTGAGAGTTGGACTGTGAAGAAGGCTGAGCGCTGAAGAATTGATGGTTTTGAACTGTGGTGTTGGAGAAGACTCTTGAGAGTCCCTTGGACTGCAAGGAGATCCAACCAGTCCATTCTGAAGGATGGCAAATGAAACCTTCCCTAATAATAACAGATCAAAGGTACTTGATACAGTGTGGGCCTCTGACAAAAACACTGCTCAAAGAAACCCTGGGATTTCTTTGGAAGGAATGATGCTAAAGCTGAAGCTCCAGTACTTTGGCGACCTCATGAGAAGAGTTGACTCATTGGAAAAAACTCTGATGCTGGGAGGGATTGGGGGCAGGAGGAGAAGGGGACCACCGAGGATGAGATGACTGGATGGTATCACGGACTCGATGGATGTGAGTCTGAGTGAACTCCGGGAGATGGTGATAGACAGGGAGGCTGCGATTCATGGGGTCGCAAAGAGTCAGACACAAGTGAGCGACTGAACTGAACTGAACCACCCTTATGGTAGAAATCAAAGAGGAACTAAAGAGCCTGTTGATGAAAGAGAAAGAAGAGAGTGAAAAAGCTGGCTTACAACTCAACATTCAAAAAATAAGATCATGGCATCTGGTCCCATCACTTCATGGCAAATAGATGAAAAAACAATAGAAACAGTGACAGACTTTATTTTCCTCGGCTCCAAAATCACTACAGATGGTGAACTGCAGCCATGAAATTAAAAGATGCTTGCTCCTTGGAAGAAAAGCTATGACCAACCTAGACAACATGTTAAAAAGCAGAGACATTACTTTGCCAACATAGGTCAGTCTAGTCAAAACTATATTTTTTCCAGTAGTCATGTATGGATGTGAGAGTTGGACCATAAACAAGGTTGAGTGCTGAACAATTGATGCTTTTGAACTGTGGTGTTGGAGAAAACTCTTGATAGTCCCTTGGACTGCAAGGAGATCAAATCAGTGAATCCTAAAGGAAATCAACCCTGAATACTCATTGGTAGGGCTGATGCTGAAGCTGAAGCTCTAATACTTTGTCCACATGATGCAAAGAACTGACTCACTGGAAAAGACCCTGATGCTGGCAAGGATTGAGGACAGGAGGTAAATGGGATGACACAGGATGAGATGGTTGGATAGCATCACAGACTTGATAAACAGGAGCTTGAGCAAGCCTGGGAGTTGGTGCTGGACAGGGAAGCCTGGCGTGCTACAGTCCATGGGGTCGCAAAGAGACGGACATGAATGCGCGACTTAACTGAAATGAAAAGCTAAGCACCAGCATAAAGAAATTAGTAGATTTCTTTAATAGCTTGCATACAGGTTCTGAAGATAATTTCAAACGAGCATTTTCAAGAATGTTTGCAGCAATGATAGCATCATCAATATAAATGCATAATCTCTTAAGGTGATACTTCAAAAAGTAAACCTCATTGGATAATTTAAGATCTGATTTTTGTTGTTATCTTATGTTGTTTTTTTTACAAATTCTCTTTTTCTACTTCCCTGCATGTATTTCCTAGTGATGCTTTACAGTAAGTATGTTTTGTGTTTGTTTCTATCTTCCACAGCAGGCCAACATGTATTATTCGAACTTCCAACAAGGATTTTGAGAGCCTGCAATAATTGCTGCATTATGCTTGTTTCTATGGGGCTACAAAGCCAGTTCTAATCTTTAACCAATATTCAAAAATGTGCATGTTAGATATTCAAGATAACAACAAAAGTCAGATCTCGAATCATCCAATAAATTTTACTTTTCAAAGTATCACCTTAAGAAATTATGCATTTATACTGATTATGCTACCATCGCTACAAACATTCTTGAAAATGCTAGAAGTCCACCCTGGTCCTTGAAGCTGATAGCCTCTTTAAAAATAAGAAAAACTGATTATTTCCATGGATGTTTCAGTGGAAATTCCAAATAAAATTAAGATAAGAGATGGCAAATGAAACTTTCCCTAATGATAACAGATCAAAGGTACATGATGCAGTGTGGGACTCTGACAAAAACACTGCTCAATTACAACTTCTATGACTATTTCTTTCTCTCCAAAGTCATACCCAAGTCCTGGAAATGTTATACAGGAAAAAACTTTGGAGAGGGAATACCTAAAGCACACAGCAGTGCATTGCAACCCATTGATTTCCAGGCTGAAAATCAACTCTCCTGAAATTCAGGGAGAGATTTTCCAGCTCTCACTGTGTGAAAGGATCTTCAGGAACCTGACAACAGTGGCAGCCCCTGGATTACGGTGCTGGGGACTTAACAGGATGGGCCATTGTGAAATCTCAGTCCAACTAGGGCACAGCTGGACCTAACCTCCTCCCTGCCCGGCCTGAACTTCACATCTGCCAGCTTATCGCCCTGCAGCTTTATTTCCCTTTTCTTTCTCTCTGCCTCTCACACTTAAGCTGGGAGTAGGGGGTGGGGGTGATAAGAACGGGAGAGAGGGAGCTCACGATGGGGCAAGATTATTAACACCGGTGAAAACTTCAGGCCAATCTGGGTAAGAGAATTACCTCAAAGTCCCTCTTTGTACATTTGCATTCTTCTTCCTATACAGACTTTAAAAGTAGTATCTCTCGCCCCATCTAGCCCCTCTTAGGCAGCTCTGCTGGTGAAATTTATGAACTGTAGGAATGTTATCCATTTCAGTATGTTCACATGAAAATAAGTGCAGAAAGGAAAAATCTTCACCGGCTGCTTTGACGGAACTCAGAAATCAACTGCACCGCACAGTTCCTTTCTCCTGAGCGTTGAAATGCGTGGTAAAGGCCCCGCCCGCACGTTCCCAAAGAGATTCGCTTACAAAGATCGGTATGGGGAGGCTGATTGGGTCTCCTGAGATAGATCTCATCCTCTGACAATTCACCGAGACCCTGCTGAACCTCGCGCGTCTAATTACCTGCGTGATACCTGAGCCTTTCTCCATGCGCCCAAGTCCAGCGCGCAAACTCGCCCCGAGGCGCGGCAGACACACAGCTGGGGGGCCGGCCTGGGCGGAGAGAGGCCCCCCAGCTGCCTCTGGAAATCCACATTTTAGGGCCTTGTAGTCATTTCCTTGCTTGTGAGAGGAAAGTTTTTGTACATTTTTATAAAAGGAGGCCCGAAGAGAACACCCTCCTCTTACTTCCTAATATATTATGTCCTCCCCTGCCGAGTCCGGGGACTTAGTCTGGATTTGGTAACTGAAGTAATATAAATGTTAGCTAAGAAGCATTCCCGCAATATGGTTCCAATTTAGGCCTGTTTTGAAGTAGAAAGGCCCAATATGTCTCGTAGATTCTTCGCTGGACATTAGCGCTAATGTAATTTGCGGAGGATCGCGGGCTGCGATGGCGAAGGCGGCAGGGCCTCAGCCGATCAGGACGCTTTCCCAGTGCCAGGGGGACCCGTGCGCTCGCCCACCCCACGCCCACCGCTTTTGATGTCGGGGGCTTTGCTCAGGAAATTGCCTTATACTTGCCAGGGTTTGCAGATAAATGGAGCAAGGTAAGTGCTGTACCCTGTCACCACCCTTTCTCCCCTCCAGGCTCTGGAAGGAGGCAGCCCCGGCTGAATGCAGCCTTTCTCTGCAAGCTGTTTGCACTTTAGTTCAATCACGTATCTCTCCGAACACCGGCTTGATTTGCGAAGACACGAGTGCATTTTCGGAGTTGCGCTGACGCGCCCCCTCCCCGAACAGTCCCCTTACCCGCAGCCCAGCACTGCGCTCACACCCCTCCCCAACTCCACGGCTGCATCGCGGTAATGAGCATATCCCCCTGGAACTGTCTGCCCTTTATCTTGCTGGGGGGACCCGCACCTTTTGAACTGCCATCTGTAGATTGTGTTGGTGCACTGACTTGTTAACTGTGCCATGCTGTGAAGGAAATGGCATGATTTAGAGCAAGTGCTCAAGACGGCTGTTCATAAGAAACACTTGAGCCAAGCTGTTGCTGCTCAGAAAGTGCCCTGGGGAGAGGGGTTCCGTTTCGGGTCACGGTCCTGCCTTGTATGGGGGCAGGCGCAAAGCGCGGCAATCCCCCGGCTTCGCGAGGCTGGAGGGAGGGGGTGGGGAGAAACATTATGAAACCATAGAAGCGAGGCTGCCAAATTAACTTCTCACCCTTTCAATCACACTCCAGAGGATAAAAGCCTAACATTTCTGCCTCAGAAACAGGCTCGGTTTACACCAAACAAGTTATTTCTCTAATTTATCAGCTTGGCCAGCTATCCTTCTAATTACGGAAAACGTGTGCTCTTTTTGAAGCCACTTTTGTAGGTGTACAATGAACAGCCAGCTAGGAAATGAGTTTTGGAAAATGTTTGTGGACAGGACTTCCCCAAGACTGCTTATCAAAATAACTGAAAAACAGAAAGTTTCTGGTTTCAGTTGTTTTGTTTCCATGAAGATGGTTTTGCTTATTCCAAGGGGCCAAAACAAAATTGAGGAACCGCAAGTTCAGGTAAGCTGGAAAATGGTTCAATCTTCACTTCTAAATTGCAGATTTCTCTAAGTAAAGTTTAATTAGGAAAAGGAAAACTGAGAAAGGGTCAGGGAACAGGGGATCCCTTCAGCTTACTTCATCAGCTCCGAGGCTAATACCAAGGGCACTGATTTGTCCATTATATGGAAATAGATGATTAGGGTCATTCTCTAAGACAAATTTACTTTTCTGCACACTCTAAATCTGTTTAGTCACTTTAAAGGTGTCAATTATTGGAACAGGCTAAGACTATGAATTTCTTAGTAATAGCTTTAATAACATTTTGAAATGAAAAGCAGATACCTTGAAGTCAGACTGCTTTGAAAAGACATATGAGCAGCTCTGGTTTTAATTTGTGCAGCATTCTACATCTGGAATCCCTTATAATTAAAACTAAAAACTGAACTACTACTTCCACCTGTCAAATGATGAAAAGATGAATGCACTAATAAGTTACTAAATAGCCCAACATGATAGAGTTTACATTCTCATTCTATACAGTAAAACAGAATTTTGGACAGGAGGCTAAAGGTCTTTGGTCATTACTAATAACACGCTTTCAGTATTAACCTGTATGTCCTGCTGCAACTACTGACAGGGTCTTTTTTACATTAAGAGCTCATTTTTGTTAAGTCTTTGTTTTAAAAGTAAATATAGATTTCAGAAAGAATTCTCAAAACACATAAATTAAGATGTACTTTTCATCTCACATTTTATGGTTTTCATCATTCTTGAAATCCTTCTAATAGCTTTCTCTACTAATTGCATACAGTTGTCGAAAAGTTCAGTATTTACAAATATTTTTCGAGCAACCAAAGTATGCATGGCTCTGTGCTCTGCACTGGCAATGCAGTGCTGAACAAGATATATCTATGTAGGTAACTTAGAGTTAGGAATATTTGAAGTAATTTCTTCAGAATGACAAAAAAAACACACTTTTGCCTAGATTCTGATAAGAAAAAGTCATTTTCTAAAGCTTTTGCTGTCACTGCAATTAAAACAACAATGGTCATTAAAATGGTCTTAGACTGTCACTGGTGATCAAAAGGTTAATTATTTAAAAATGTAAATCCTGAGTTGTAATCCCTACTGAAGCTGTTTGGAACAACTCCCCCGGCAGAGGTCGAGCTGTGTGGGCGGCCCCTAAAGGCTCATTTTTCTTATTACACAGTCTTTGCTTTTCTGTCACAAAATAAAAATGGAAATATCACATTTGAAAAGGGCAAGGATCCTCTGAGGAAAAAAAAACAGTGAAGAGTTTTGCCAGCCATCGAGGGGGTCCTCCATAGCGTACACACTGCTTTCCCGGAGGATGTCCTGATTGTTCTGTTTAGCACAGTAACTACTATTGGCACTGGACAAGAGAGGAGAAGGCAAGGCCTGGAGGCAGCAGTAACCACAGTAAACCGAGTTCTCTGTCTCTGGGAAAGCGTGCCCAGCAAGAGAATTCCATCCTCTTTAACTCTTTTGGCCTCTTTGCATGTGAGCTCAGTCTCCAAGCCATGTCTGACTCTGCGACCCCGTGGACTATAGCCCGCCAGGCTCCTCTGTCCATGGGATCCCCCAGGCAAGAATACTGGAGTGGGTTGCCATTTCCTTCTCCAGGGACTCTTCCTGATCCAGGGATCAAATTCATGTCTCCTAAGTCTCCTGCATTGGCAGATGGGTTCTTTACCACTAGCACCACCTGGAAAGCCCCATTGTACACACACAATGGCATATTATTCAGCCTTCAAAAGAAAGGAAAATCTGACATGCTATGCCATGGATGATCCTTGAAGACATTACTAGGGAAACAAACCAGTCACAAAAGGACAATGTTGTGTGGTTCCTCTTACATGAAGTACCTCGAGTATTCAAAATCATAAAGGCAGAAAGTAGAATGGAGATTGCCAAAGACTACTAGGGAGAGGGTGCAATGGGAGTTACTGTGTAATAGGTACAGAGTCTCAATTTGGGAAGATGAAAAAAGGTCTGTAGATGGTTTCAGAACAATGTGGATGTACCTAATGCCACTGAACTGTATGCTTCCAAATAGTTGAAATCATGAATTTTATGTAATGTATATTTTGCCGTGATAAAAATCAAGCTTTTTACATTAAAATAGAGATTTCCAATTTACCTAGAAACAAAGAAATCTAAGTAATGATTAACATTAGCCAGCATACCTGAATGATACCTAAGATTAAAAGTGAGTAGCTTGTACTCTTAATGGACCCATCAGATTGCCACAGCCCACCCTCTCCTTCTGGTCTTCTTCCCGCTCCACATCACCCACATAGGCTTCCTGCCAGGCCCTCGCAGCCTTCTGCTCTAAAGGGCTCTATGAATAATTCTCACACGGACATACAGCTTTCCAAGATTTGCCTAGAACAGGATTTTTTACCGATAACACCACAATTAACTCAGTCCATCCCAGGCCCAGAGGAGCTGAGACAGGACAGGATGCATGAGCCAGCATCTATGATGGAAACGTGACTAAGAAGCCCTCTTTCTGCAAAATGAACCCTTGGCACTCTCCTCTACCTACCCACCTGTGGGAGAGAACAGTGGATGTCACGCCCTAGAGACCTACTGAGCCATGCTTCTTACTCAACAGTTACAAACAGGGCCACAGGTAGATGCTTACAAAAGAACTCGAGGTACTTTTCAGGATCAAGAGAAGTTGCCTATTACCCATTTTTCTGATATTGACTTTTATGTAAATATATTACAGATTTTGTAGCTCAGAGTCAAGGAGCAATGAATTTAAGAATCTCTATTAAAGTCTGGATTATCCCCAACTGTGAACTTTCCTTCTAAGCCATTGACTGTCTAAGGGTTTCTTCCTCTTAAATGCTACTGTCAAACGAGCATTTTAAAGCATTTATCAAAACCAATGGCTGCAAACTTCAGTCTGTACATTCCATACAAAGCAAACCCCAGTCTAGTGCTGATGCATAAATGATGTGTTGGTTTAATCTATTTTTCACAGGCGGTGTCTGAGAACAGGAAAATTAAAAACAGGTAGAATGGACTATTATTACTGTCCCATAGTGTGCTTTTTTACATGAGGTCTGGATTAAGATAACATCTGGTCTATATTTCTTGAACTATTTCCCTTTTATCACAAGAAAAATCGGCAACCCATCTCACAACTGCTCTTAATTTAGATCTAAATATCACTGATGAAACATTGTACAACATGCTGTTATCTATTAAAATGATTTCCCTGAAGGAACAGTTGATACTTTTATATATTCCAGCAAAGCTAATCATGCCAGGCCCCCTTAGTAGGGCTTACCTTATAATCATATGTTCAAATGTTCCACCTAAATCACTGCTTTGGTACCAAATGAGTCTTATTCTGAGATTGATTTCACTGCATTGGCAAATGTGGTCCCCAGGTCTGAGAGCCACAGAACAAGCAAAAATCTTTTAGGAATACAAAATTTTACTTTGGAGCAAAGGAGCCATTGTTCCCCCTCCCAGGCTGTGCTATGGGCTTTCCAGAACCCCATGCAAGGGGAAGGCAGTAAGCTGTTTTCAGCACTTTTCAGAGTTCAAGTCCTATACAATATAGTATATTGATTTCACAGAATAAAAGCTTCTGGTTTTTTTTCAGAGTTGTATAACTTATTTCCACAGATAATAAATCAGGAAAGTATTTTCTCTAAAATAATTTTGCATACCTATGGTGCACACTCGTTTTGTTCATTGTAAACTACATCAAGGCTCAGAATCACAAACGGTAAGTCCATGCATTAACCAGTTACATGAGAAATTACTTTCTACCACCCCCACCTTTAAATTGGTAGTATCATGTGTTCCTGATTTTTGTTCTTAAAATACAGAAACCAACACACACAAAAATTATAAGGGTTAAAAAACTCAAGTAGAAGTAATTCTTGGATAACTGAAAGTATAAGGGTGTTCGATACAGTAGAAAAAGAAATCAGAAATATATTACACATAAAATATAGAAAAATTAGAAAAAATAAAAATGCTTATAAAGAGGGGATTGATGAAATGAATTATGTTATATACATAGCATGGAATGTCTTACAGCCAGTAAATAAGGATAAAGGATATGTGTATGCATGAAGGAATGATCTTCATGATGTATTGGGAGCAATACAACATGAATAGTTTGGTATTGTTTTTTGTTGTCATTAATGAGAAAAAATACAAAGAAACATGTATGTTGATGTGTTTGTAGAAGAGCTCTGGAAGAATTTATATCACACTATTTTCAGTGACTAACTGTTCGGAATAAGAAAGAAAGAGAACATTTCTGTAAACTACTGAGGGTTTTCTAGCTTTTCTGAACATACATATGTCACTTTCTATATTTAAAAAAGAAAAGTAAAAATGCACATAGAACAGAGATCAATTAGCCATTTCCTTACCAGAATAAATCAGAAGGGGAGGTGGCTGGTGGGGGAGGGTGGGTGCCTGCAGAACAGAGCAAGAGGAATGCGATTGACAGGCATCCTGTCATCTTGTATTTTTTGGAGGGAATTCTGAAAATAAAAAGCCTTTGGAAGTTATCAGCGGTCAGGCTGGAGCCATTCATTTTTCACCTGCCTGTGTTTGTTGTCTGGCAGCCAGTCAAGGGTGCTATTAGCAGAATTAAGATCCAGAAGAAAAGATTATCCCATAGAAGGCAAGATAAGGGGCTGGAAAGTGTGGCTGGTTATCAATATCACAATACCAAACAGGTCAGAAAGGATTCCATATAGGTTTCACTTGAAGCAGGTAATCTCTGCAAAAAGAATGGAGTGACTGTTCCCCTGAAACACTTCAGTCCTGCAACATACTGCAGTTCATTTAAGATAAAGTGGCAGTTTTACCAAAGAGTTCCACAACTGCTTTAGGCTGGGGAGTGGAAAATAAAATACTGCACCAACATTCTTTTATTCCTCCTTATTCGGTAACCCTCAGTAATGAAACAACCTTCCATCTCTCACTCAGATCATTTTTAATATTTTGAATGGTACACTTTCATTTGCTTTTCTTTCCTTCCCAATGAGGAAAGATCTAAATGGAATTCCATGGTACAATTTGATATAAGAAACAGGAGGAGTGATCGTAACAGTAAGTATTTAATTGTTGGCAGATTTTTTAAAATCACCAGTCATAGTGAGGATACAGAGCAGCAACTCTTGTCTAGGGAGCTTATGCCACTCCGGTTCTGAAACATGTGTTTTCAAACAACGAATTGGAATGGTGAAAGTTTTGAGTTTATGTCAGCACAGCAATTTACAAGAGTTCACGTACAGCATGAACTTACACAGCATTTCACCATGTTGTCTATGAATCATTCAATTTTAAGCTCTGCAGCATATGGACAATTGCAAAATGCAGAGGTAAGAAAACACATTTGGTTTTTCCATTTTCTACACCTCATATTGGAAATAAATGGCTTTGTTCTCCCAACTGTTTTTCGTCTGAATGATAAGGGCTCTTTCATTTTCTTCTTCTCCTTTTCTTTTTTTTGGCAATTTCAAGTAAGTAGTTATTAACTTGTTCAGCTAAATAATTTTTCAATGTACAGAAGACCTTTGTATTATTTGTACACATATGGAGTCATCAACAACTAGTCGGTCATTGACTTTGTGTCATCATTCCAGTAAAAGTGATGAATTGACAATGGTTAATCCAGATAATACTTGATCAATAAAACACATTCCCAAGAGAGTTACAGTTTAGGGAAGTGTCTAACCATCGACAAAACTGCCAAAATAAATATTGTGGCACTATATCACCAATCAAGGTAGCCAACCTTGTACACACTCAATGACCTAGGAGTTGTCGATTTCTCAATGAAAAGAAAACCAATATACATTTACAACAAAAATGGGCTTTGATATATTTTAGAGTCTTCCAGGCTGGGAGAAATATCAACCAACTCAGCTATGCAGATAATACCACTTTAATGGCAGAAAGTGAAGAGGAACTAAAGGGCCTCTTAATGAGGGTGAAAGAGGAAGTGAAAAAGCTGGCTTGAAACTCAACATTCAGAAAACTAAGATTATGGCATCCAGTCCCATCACTTCATGGCAAATAGAAGAGGGAAAAGTGGAAACAGTGACCGATTTTATCTCTTTGGGCTCCAAAGTCCCTGCAGAAAGACAGTGACTGCAGCCATGAAATTAAAAGATGCTTGCTCTTTGGAAGGAAAGCTGTGACAAACCTGGAGAGCATATTAAAAGGCAGAGACATCACTTTGTAAACAAAGGTCCATAGAGTCAAAGCTATGGTTTTTCCAGTAGTCATTTATGGATGTGACAGTCGGACTATAAAGATGACTTGAGTGCCAAAGAAGTGACACTTAAATTGTGGTGCCAGAGAAGACTCTTGAGAGTCCCTTGGACTACAAGGAGATCAAACCAGTCAATCCTAAAGAAATCAATCCTGAATATTCATTGGAAGGACTGGTGCTGAAGCTGAAGCTCCACTACTTTGGCCACCTGATGCAAAGAGTCAACTCATTGGAAAAGACCCTGATGCTGGGAAAGATTGAGGACAAGAGGAGAAGGGGGGGTGGCAGAGCGTGAAACGGTCAGACAGCATCACTGACTCAATGGACATGAATTTGAGCAAACCCCAGGGGATAGTGGAGGATAGAGGAGCCTGGCATGTTGCAGTCCATGTGGTGGCAGAGTCAGACACAACTTAGCAACTGAGAAACAACAGAGTCATAAAATTGAATCTGCTACAGCAGACATGAAAATACTTTCATTTCTGTAACAGCTTTCAACAGCCTGTCAGTGTTGTGCTGTTAGCATGAATGAGACTATGCTCTGTCTATATGAGATAAATACCTTCCAAAATATTCTTATCCTTTCTATTTTTTCATCTCCATTCTAAAAAAAGGACACTATAGGAAAAGTAGAAAACTTTGGTAATTGAACATTAAGATCTAGTTTTAATGAGTTTTTAATTATAAAAGCAATACGTAAAAACATTTTATTTTTTAAATGTCAACAAAGACAACATGTGTACAGAATGACAACAAAAGCTTCCCTCAGATATCCCAATCCCTTCCCCAAATATATACAGCATGCCTCCCTCCTTGCTGATAACAGCAATTAGCAAATGTGGAGAGTATTTTACAGACTTTTATCTATGCATCTACAAACACGTACACATACACAACTGTAATGGAAGAGAGTGTTTTTTAAATAAGATTATACTATATGTATTGATCTGTGGGTGATTTTTCTTCCTTTAACAGTTTGTCTCAGACATCATTCCAGGTCATTATGTAGAGGCTAGAAGTTGCCAACTGGAGCCCACAGTTCATAAATCTTTTTTTTTTTTAATTGATTTGTTTCATCAAAAAAGCCAGTATTTTCTTTCTTTTTTTTAATGAAAATATCCAGCAACATTGTGCCCATTTCTCACCAGGAATTGATCATAAGCAGGAGTCCCTCTGATGGGATCCACACTCTCAGTACACCCCTAACTCCTTCTTGCAACCCTCAACTCCACGTGCAGCCTGGCCCTTTAAATTTCCAAGTTTGCTACCCCTGCTTAGATATATCTATACTATTCTTTCAAAAGGCTGCATTATATACAAGGATGTAGTATACAATACAGGGAATATATCCAGTATTTTATAGTAACTGGGTATTACCATAAATGGAATACTACCTTTAAAAACTTTGAATCAAAAAAAAAACCCAAAACTTTGAATCACTGCATCATACACCTGTAACTTTAGTAATATTGTACAAAAACTATACTTCAATTTTTTAAATATCAAAAAATAAAAGTCTGCATTATATTCCAGAAGACAGATGCACCGTAATTTATTTAGCCATTTCCCCATTTATATAACGCTTTGAAAATTTGAGTTTCATGGTGTAGAACAGAATTAAATCCCATAGTCAGAACTGAACTCCCCCTTTTTGTTTTCATTTTTTCCTACAGTTTGTAATGATCCTGAATCCATAACTGATAATACCTTATAAAACTTCACAAAAATACAAAAGGCTGTTGTAAAATGCCTGAATCTGTAACAGATAATGCTTTATAAAACACAAAGGATTGTTCAATATTTTTCCCTTTGAAAAATGATATTGTAACTGAGAGACCAGAGATCCGGTGATGGAGAGAGAACGGGGACATTCTAAAAGATAAAGAAAACTCAAGCAGAAGCTCATTGGGATGGATTCTATGTACTATTAGGTTAAATTAGAATTCTTCTCTTCTTAAAAAAAAATGTCTCTGGCTTAAAAGTGACAAATATCTGCTGAATAACTAAGTCTTCTTTGGTCTCTTTCAGCAGCTGTCTCTGTTCTCATTCTCCTTTTCCTTTTGTTTTATATCCCTGGTTCAAAAAAGTCTCTAGGAGCGTATAAAGTTCCCATCACAGGGGTTTGCAACTGTGAAAATGGGACAGAAATCCTAAAGTTCAAAACTTCTTCCTCCAAAGTGATGCTGTTCATGTGGATAAAGTTGACAGACTTCTAATAACAGGCCAACTCACAGTTACAATTTAGTAACTACAGTGTACACTTGAGCCAAAAATCAAAGCACATGCAAAAGTGGAATGGAACTAGGATTTTTTTCTATAATAGTCTCTCATCCAACATAAAATACACACATGGAGAATAACAATTGCTATTCTCAGAGGAATAGAACTTTTGCCTATGTAAGTTGAGGTGAGGCAAGAATTCTGCTCAAATAAAAAATAGACACTGAGATACTTTGCCTACTTCTCATGGTTTTTTCCTTCCAATCAAATTATTTTAAAATCCCTAAACTTTCAATTTTTTCTACTGGGCTACAGAAAATTTCTCTACAAAAGTAGGGAAATGTTTGCATATAATTTTCAAGAGGATCATATTTATCTGGTACCTATACAATGCTCAAGAAATAAGCCAAAGCCTAATAATGGCCTATTGTTTTATCTGTCTTTCTAACCAAAATTAAACTTTAATGTTTCTTTACCTGTAGGTTTGAGACTTTGAAATCAATATGTGTATCTACTGAATCTCTTCTGTGTGTACATGTATTAAGAATAGTCACCTTTGTTTATTTTCAATAGAAAATAATTTTCAGCAGAGAATAATCAGCATCTAAAAGCCTTTATCAGTTCAGTTCAGTTCAGTCGCTCAGTTGTGTCTGACTCTTTGCGACCCCGTGAATCACAGCACACCAGGCCTCCCTGTCCATCATCAACTCCTGGAGTTTACTCAGACTCACGTCCATCGAGTTAGGGATGCCATCCAGCCATCTCATCCTCTATCATCCCCTTCTCCTCCTGCCCCCAATCCCTCCCAGCATCAGAGTCTTTTCCAATGAGTCAGCTCTTTGCATGAGGTGGCCAAAGTACTGGACTTTCAGCTTTAGCATCATTCCTTCCAAAGAAATCCCAGGGCTGATCTCTTTCAGGATGGACTAGTTGGATCTCCTTGCAGTCCAAGGGACTCTCAAGAGTCTTCTCCAACACCCCACAGTTCAAAAGCATCAATTCTTCAGCACTCAGCTTTCTTCACAGGCCAAATCTCACATCCATACATGACCACTGGAAAATCCATAGCCTTGACTAGATGGACCTTTGTTGACAAAGTAGTGTCTCTGCTTTTCAATATGCTATCTAAGTTGGTCATAACTTTTCTTCCAAGGAGTAAGCATCTTTTAATTTCATGGCTGCAGTCACCATCTGCAGTAGACTGTAACAAATAAAGTATTGTTGAAACAAACTATTTTAAACTAAAACTGAGAGTCTGTTTTGAAGTAACAAATCCATGCTTTTTTAATCCCTTTGCTGCTTATGTGAGCTATTATAGCTTATGTGACCTAATGGTATGTCCCAGGTCAGCTAAAGTCAAAAATTTAAGCTTTACATAAAAGGCATCTTGCAGGGAATGGCAACCTATTCCAGTATTCTTGCCTAGAGAATTCCATGGACAGAGGAGCCTGGTGGGCTACAGTCCATGGGGTCACAAAGAGTCGGATAAGACTTTGCCTGTGTGTACTGAACTGTAACTTCCTCCAATTTTAAAGGAAAACTGGAGAAGGAAATGGCAGCCCACCCCAGTGTTCTTGCCTGGAGAATCCCAGGGACAGGGGAGCCTGGTGGGCTACTGTCTATGGGGTCGCACAGAATCAGACACGACTGAAGCGACTTAGTAGTTAGTAGTAGTAGCACTCCTGACAGTAACTGAGAACACCACACTGATTAGATTACTTGGCTTCCACAGTTGATTTAGAACACAGCAGACTCCTTAAAAGAATCACAGAAAGGCTCACAATTCTTTGCAATAGTCCCTTCCCCATCCTTTGCAGTTACAGATAACCTAAAATTCATCATGTCCTGCTAGATTTAAAGAAATCCTCAAAATATCTGCTCCTTTCCTATGGTTAATATCAAACAGGTAAGGCTTGCAAACAAGGCTTGCAAAGCAAGCCCTGTGCAAGGGCTTGTTTTAAGACAACAGCCTCTATGATTTCAATAGTCAGAGGATGATGCCGGGCCAGAGTCTAAGGTGAAATACAGCAGATTCCCAGAGCTACTCGGGCCTTGCAGAGCCCACATCTCCTTGGTGCTCTACATCACCCTTCTGGTCCATGTGCAGAGGAGCTCAAGACTGATAACCTTATCACTGAAAGATCATGCAAACACTGGTGCCTATATGCACCAATTACTGTGCTAGGGGCCTGAGGCAGAAAACTGGGTAAGATGTATATATGGTTTGGGGGCAAACTGATGAAAATAGAATTCCACAGTGTACCTTGTAGCCAGTGCCAAAGTAAAGCCGTGCACAAGGGAGCACAGAGACGAGACTAACTCTGCTTTTGACTGAGAAGTTGGGGCTGGTCAAGGAAAGTAGTCAGAGGTGGTATGTTATGACAAGGGCAAGAACTGCTCCCCTGTTACCCAAATGTGATGATCGCGTATTCGCTAGCCCTCTGTTTGATTTCTAGCAGAGGTGGGCAGGTCGACCTCTTGGAACTCAAACAAGGGCATATGTACCCTGGGTTTTAGAGAGTCTGTTTGCATTCTCTAGCTACCTTTCCGTGATTTCATTATTTGCCAAAACTGGACAATGATTTATCTCCCTGCCCTTCAGGCCCTAGTGGAAACAGTAGGAGATGAAGAGCTGACCCCCAACTTCCTCTGCTTACATATTGTCCAGAAACACCACAGTTTCACTTCAACAAATCCCTGTGCACATATGTAAAGTTCCAAAGGCTTCTGATGAAAGAAGGAACACAGAAATGTGTTCCTGATGGGTGTTATGTTCCTTTTGAACACTGGTACCTGGATTTAGCCAAGTTTAAAATGTCCTTGAATTCACAGATCATCTCCTCAAGTGGTAACCCAGTAAATCTCAGCACAATTTTCCATGGAGCTTATCTGATTATACAGCACATTTCTAAGATATCTGTTAAGAAACAGTATTAGATAAAGTGACCTATTTTATATTGCCAAAGAAGCAACCTGTATTTACTACAACAGCTGGATACTCACAGAACTGTAAATTCTCCACTCAGTCATAGATTCAAAGTTCTATACACAACTTTTACTATACTTCAAACACTACAGCATCTGTCTCATTTAAAACAAATTAAGTAGAAGATAAGAGTTTCTAGAATCATAACATATGAGATATGACTATCATACCTCAAAATACAAGTCTAAAAACGAGATACTTTCTTTTTTGCATATTAAATGGATAAGGATTTAAAAATAATAAAAACCAGCATATGCATGCAGGAAGAAACCAATATGTATATAAATATGAGTAAGAATATAATTTGGTTCAACCTTTTAGAGGCAATTAAGCAATATGTATCAAAAGGTATATACAATTTGACTTATAATTACATTTCTAAGAATTTATCCCAATAACCTAACCAGAGATGAATCTAAGGATTTACACACAAGGAGCATGCACTTTTAATGTACCTAAAAAAACTAAATGTCCAACACTTAGGGTCTGGTTTCCCCAGTGGCTCAGCAGTAAAGAATCTGCCTACAGTGCAGGAGCTGTGGGTCTGATCCCTGGATCAGGAAGATCTCCTGAAGAAGGAAATGGCAACCTACTCCAGTATTCTTGCCTGAAAAATCCCATGGACAGAGGAGCCTGGTGGGCTATAGTCCATAGGTTTGCCAAGAGTCAGGCATAACTTAGCAACTAAACAATAACAAATAAAGTGTGGTACAAGTATTATATTTTTAAGAAGATATTTAACAAAGCATAAAGTGTTTAATATGTGATGGAAAAACAAAAATCAGAAAACAGCTAGTATATTATGATTTTTCAATAAACACAAGTATACTCATGTAAATTGCTAAGTCACTTCAGTCGTGTCCTACTCTGTGTGACCCCATAGACGGCAGCCCACAAGGCTCCCCCGTCCCTGGGATCCTCCAGACAAGAACACTGGAGTTGCCATTTCCTTCTCCAACGCATGAAAGTGAAAAGTGAAAGTGAACTCGCTCAGTCATGTCCGACTTAGTGACCCCACAGACTGCAGCCTTCCAGGCTCCTCTGCTCATGAGATTTTCCAGGCAAGAGTACTGGTGTGGGGTGCCATTGCGTTCTCTGACTTATGTAAATATACCTAAGAAAAAAATAGATTGAACATATATATACACTAAAATTATATTGTGTTATAATTATAAAATTATAAAATTATATTGTGTTATTGTATTATATTGTGTATCATATGAAATAATGCATATCATATCACCTGTGACAATATACACATATACACATAAAAATCTGACCTCTGGCTTTAAGAGAAAGCCCAAAGCAGAATCCTGATGAAAAACAGCAAGGCTGAATATTTAAATACTTATATACTTCATATTAAACACCATGGGGTATAAATGCTTTGATTCCTTAAATCAAGTTTGTCCTACAATAAACAGTATAAGTGTCAATGTGTAATGTCTCAAAATTTAAAAAAGATAGTTCCACTTTTTTCTTTCCCACAGGGCAAATACTCATCCTTGCTAAGAGAACACACTTATGTAAAACAAAGATTAATATTGCGTGGGTGTGAGGCAATTGTCTTTATGCTTCTACAGCCCTGGTGGATGAAGTTAACACCTTTTGTTCATGCCAGCCCTATATATCATCCGTCTAGTTTTAACCTCAGTATGATTTCCGTGGCATTCTCTAGCCAGTAGAGGCATCTTCCCGAGGTGAAATCCAAAGAAGTGACTAATTAGCAAGAGTCTAATTCAGATATGCCAAGAAAGAAATATTATGCATTAGTATTTATTTCCATTGCACTTTATAAGCACAGTGATACACTATTTCCCATGACACTTCCCTTGCAGAATTACAGAATTGTGGTTATACTGCCAAATTTAAGCATGAGAGGAAAAACAGCATAGTCCGTATACAAACAGATGTTCAAAGGTTATTGTGTGATCAAAGCACCAAAATCTGGGGAGAGCTTCTGGAAGTATCCACTCAGCCACTATCTGCCCAAAACCTGGTAACAGAAGGTGGTTGATAGTGGTTGCTTAGCAGTTGTTGTTTCAAAAACAAAAACCTATTTCTTGCATATTCTGCCCTGATTCTTGACAAAGAAAAGTGCCGCAAAAATGTGACTCTGCTGGGGGTGGGATTAAAATGGAGTGTCAACTTTATCTTGTAAATGTCCTCTCTGCAGATAAGCCAGACCCTTAAGATTATCCTAATGTGTAAGTATGAAGCCATTCGTTCTTTTTTTTATTTTAGGCAAAATATAACCTTCACAAAACAACTTCTTTTTGGTGAAATTTGCCATAGTTAACATCTATTTGAACCAAAAAATATATATATAAGAAGGTATAAATCTTAAAATTCCAGGAAATAGATACTTCTCTTGGAGAAGGTCATAGGTGTCATGCTTAGTAAAGAAGCCAGAATGGGAGTGGGTGAGTTCTGCCAGGGAAGTCTGGCTTTCTTTAAGCCTG
Source organism: Ovis canadensis (assembly GCF_042477335.2). NCBI lineage: Eukaryota > Metazoa > Chordata > Mammalia > Artiodactyla > Bovidae > Ovis > Ovis canadensis. Next base: position 77,165,859 of record NC_091251.1, read on the forward strand.
AGAGAGAAGGGAGGTAGGGATGTGATCTTCCAATCTCCTTCCCAGTTACTCAGTGGCCTCCTTCTACCTCTTGCCAAGTTGAATTCCAAATCTAAATCTTAGTAGCCTCAAATAACAAAGTTTATGCCCAAATAACATATAAGATTCATACACACATCACCAGTTTCATAATTACCCTCCACTGATGCATTCATCAAGCATTTATTGAGCATCTACTGTATGTCTAGTAGAGCATCAGCAGGTATTCTCAGGTGTCAGGTATTTTCTAGTCAGGTTCTCTTCTTCACGGATGTCCCCAAGAAACCAATGGATGCTCAGAAAGAAGTATAAAAGTGTTAAGGAAACTAAAGGAAAGTTTGTTTCAACATATAAATGTCCCACATTATATAGCTTCTAGGATAAATCTTATATGTTATTTGGGCATGCTGCTGCTGCAAACCTTCATTATTTGGGGGTTCCTAGGGTCTAAATTATAGGTGGCAAGCAAGGATCTGCTATCCCTGAACTACCACAAAACAATACTAAGTTGGACCAATTTCTGAATAAGCCCTTATAAATAGTAACATATATTTGAAAATATGAAACAAAAATAACAGATTAAAAAACTATTCTGGAACTCTTGGAGGTTCATAGTTAAACATCTCTCAAAGGATGAAGCGATTTGCAGGAAGAGTATTCACTAGAAAACTGTCAGCTTTAACTCAAGTTAACTCCAGACCTCATACATCCCAAGTTTCCTTCTTAAAAGTAGAAATGAGGAAAACTTGTTCACATAATTATAATGGAGGGAAACGTGGTATAAACGTATATCTACAAACCTTCAGTAACAACCCCTCAGAATCAAGTAAAGTAGTGACTTAATATTTATAATGCTCCTACAAGGTTACTGCCAGAAACAAAAATGTCGCATACCAAGTCCCTAGGCAGTTTTCAAGGGATCAAGTTGAAAGGTAAAAAAGAAATACATATACTAGAGCAAGATTTATACATACATCACCAGCATCATAATTACCTCCATTTATGCATTCATCAAGCATTCATTGAGTGTCTACTGTATGCCTGGTAGAGTGTCAGGTATTACAATTAAACAGGGTATCAGTGATGATTTGTGGTATCAAACAGCAGAATCCACTTTGGAAAGTTTAAATGGAAAAAGAAATGGATTAGGTTTTGGGTAGCTCAGAAATGGAGAAGGCACTGGCAACCCACTCCAGTACTCTTGCCTGGAGAATCCCAGGGACAGGGGAGCCTGGTGGGCTACCGCCTGTGGGGTCGCACAGAGTCGGACACAACTGAAGCAACTTAGCAGCAGCAGCAGCTCAGAAAGGTCAGAGATCCAAATCCTGAAGCTACACAGCCAACAACAAGGCACAGAATAGGGACTTCAGAAAGAGAAGCATCTCTGCCCCTGTCAATAACTGCCATCCTTGGGACTGAAGACCAGAACTCTGCCACCATCACCTCCCCGATATCTCCATCGTCAGCCTCAGCAGAAGACTGGCTCCCTTCCATGCAGCTGTCTCCTTCTGTGACTCACTTCCAAATCCACCTTGCGTGGAGCACATCACAAAGTCCAGATCACAGGTCTGCCCCCTGGTCACAAAGGAATCTGACAGATCTGTTTTCTGGCTTCTGTCTTGGAAAGTTAGGTGTCATGTTGTGGGAAATCACCAAAAGCTTAGGTGACCACAAAGGTCACTGTAAAATATGACAGCCTGCCATGGAGCATTCAGTCCAATATAATAATACATAGACAAAAACAAAGATCTCTGTATGCAGGGACTTCCAAGTACCAATCAGACCTTCCTAAATATAATCTAATAAAAATTTTACATTACCAATATATCAGGTTTACCTGACAAGGTTTTTCTTCCCTAGAGGATCATTTTCTCTGCCTTTTTCTACAATCTCATACTTAACATGAATCAGTCCAGCCATTTGGCTGTGGACTAATTATGTTAAATAAAAAGAAAACCAATTATATTTTAAAACATGGATTAAACGCTTGTGTGTTAGACTCTAGGCTTCTCCATGTAGCACTATAGCAAAGAAAATGGACTTGTGGGTTAAAATGCCACTCAACCATTACCAGCTGTGTGTCCTTGAGCAGGGTTTTTACTACCTTAGTTTCTGCTTCTGCTGTACTTACCACACAGAATTATTTAGGATGATTGAAAAGAAACAAGCATGTACAAGACTTAGCACAGTGCTTAGCACTGTTGGGCATTATCCAACCATTATTTAATCCTTACAATGACGTTATGAACCAATATTGTTATCTCCATTTAAACAGACAAAGATGAATCTAAAGTCACTTTCCAAGTAACACCTGAATAGCATTGGGATTTGCACCCAGGTTTTCTCATGCTGAGCCTGGCCTTTTAACACTACTCCACCTGCTAAGGCTTAAAAGCCATTACAAATAAGAATGACTCATGTAAGTTCTCAGAAAATCTTCTCTGTCCTACAAAGCAAAGTTGTTTTTTTTTTTTCCCATTTGATAGAGAAAACAAAGTATAGAATTCCAATAAAGGGAATGTTCTTTCCCCAGAATCTTTACAGCCCCTAAATATTTAGGACTAGAGGGAAATTTAGAAGCTAGCCATTCTAGCCTCCTGAACTTAATGTCACCCTAGGACCACTTTACCTTTCTTTAGGTTTACCCTGCTTCCTTTTGTCTCTTTTGTCTTCTCTTATTACAGGCAGAATCTAGGGACAACAGTAAGGCGGCCACAAAACTCTGAGTGTTATCCAGGCAAAATGCAAGAGAGAAAGAGCTCGACTATCGACCAACCGGCGGCACTCGTGGCTATATGTGTATTTCCCTAAGAGTATGCTGTGGAACAGGCTTCCCAAATAGTTCAGTGGCAAAGCATCTGCCTGCTAGTGCAGGAGATGCAGGAGATGGGGGTTTGATTTCTGGGTTGGGAAGATCCCCTGGAGGAGGAAATGGCAGCCCACTCTGGTATTTGCCTGGAGAAGCCCATGAACAGAGCCTGGCGGGCTACAAGTCCATAAGTTCACACAGAGTGGAACATGAGTGAACAACTGAGCACATCCACTCCCTGGAACACCTAGTTCCTTAGGGTGCTAGTAGATATTTTTCAAAGAATGAGTTCTGGGTCAAGTAAGTTTGGAAAACGTGGGGGTAAACAAAGTTAAACAGGTTTGCTCAGAACCTTCAATGTGTTAATGAGCATAATGAACCCATAAATGAGGATATGATAGGCAGTGTTGAATTTGTCAGAGTCCTTTTTTTCTCAAAGAATCTGGTAGGACCAGTGAATCACAGACACATTTGAGAAACACTGGGTGAGGAAAGGTGTTTGTCATCAGAATACAGAAAAAAATGAGTTAATTCAAATGTGGCAGGAAACTTCTAGCACCACTCTGGGAAGAAAAGGTTCTGATCCTCTGGGCCACACATCCAGTTTGCCTGGCATATCTGATACCTGTAGGTGGTACACATCAGGTTATATGGCTTCATGCACTCTATATGAACATTGACAAGGTCACTCCCCATGTTCAACATACAATCTTCTGACTATATTTTAATTTCCTGTATAGCCATCCTAGAGAAAAGTGCTAGGCAAGCTGGTATAAATGCCTGGTACAATTGGTAGCTATATTTCTTATAGATTAATATAAATATTCCAGCCAATAAGAGTATCCAGTCAATCTGACAGGCAATTTCTCAGTGTAAGTCAAACCATCATTACTTTGGTTTGTGCAATCTCTTCCAAGTTTTGTGAGAATGAGATAGTCTCTAAGAGTTCCTGCTGCTGCTACTGCTGCTAAGTCGCTTCAGTCGTGTCCGACTCTGTGCGACCCCATAGACGGCAGCCCACCAGGCTCCTCTGTCCCTGGGATTCTGCAGGCAAGAACACTGGAGTGGGTTGCCATTTCCTTAACCAATGCATGAAAGTGAAAAGTGAAAGTGAAGTCGCTCAGTTGTGTCCGACTCTTAGTGACCCCATGGACTGTAGCCCACCAGGTTCCTCCATCCATGGGATTTTCCAGGCAAGAGTACTGGAGCGGGGTGCCATTGCCTTCTTCGAACAGTTCCTAGATGCTGAAAAAATTCAGTTTCCATCCTGCAAATGTTAAAACTAAACAGAACCCAGGCCCTATTGTACTTACCAAGGTCATGTGACCTTCCGCTATCTCCTGGGCATCCCTGTGAGGGTGTGTTATGCTCCTTGATTATTAAACATTTAGATCTTTTATGCTTTTGCTCTGATTTGCTATCCTTTATGGGCTTCCCAGGTGGCTCAGTGGTAAAGAATTGCCTGCCAATGCAGGAAACCGAAGAGATACAGTTTCGATCCCTGGGTGGGGAAGATCCCCTGGAGAAGGAAATGGCAACCCACTCCAGTATTCTTGCCTGGGAAATCCCATGGACAGAGGAGCCTGGCAGGCTACTATCCATGGGGTCACAAAGAGTCGGACACGACTGAGCATGCGTGCGCGCACACACACACACACACACACACACACACACACACACGCCATCCTCTATAGCCCTAGGATCTTAAATAGCTTCTAAATGAAATGAAAACACAGTTTTCCCAATCTGCCTTACTTACCAATGAGAAGTTCTAGGATTCAAGTTTTGAAAGCATGTACCCAGGCAAGCCGTTATTTTACTCTGGAAAAATCTCAATGAGCTAAAACTAAAGGAACTCTGCAGGACCACAGAGAACAAGCAGGCAGGGGTCAATCTTCCATCCTGAACTTACCAAGCTACAAGTTGGAAAATCCATGCAAGGAGCCAGCTCTGCCCACGGGGACACCTGGATTGTGAATCTCTCCTGGAGCGGGGCTGGGGTGCTGGGGAGATCATTTTCATAAATACACTTATTTTCCTCCTTTGAACAGGCACACCTGTTTTCTCTACTAACTCTGTTGCTTCGGTCACTTATGCCCTAGGGAAAGCAGTTGTAAGAAATAGCAGATGCAGAATTTACACAGCAGAGAGCATTCCACCCCTTCAGTTTACAAAGTCTGCAGAAAATAACCCAAGTGGTACAGGACTATTTTATGAACTGTGACCTCAAGCCGCTCATTGAAAATGCAGTTCCTATCAAATTGTTCTTTGCAGATTTTCATTTTAAAACGATGAACACATTTGGGGTTAGTTACACTTGAACCGGCCACACTTGCATTAACAAAAATCTTCGCAAAAAGTTTACATTGTGTACACTATTGCCTCTGTTTATGGAGAAACTGAGGCACGAGCACCTTACCCCAAACTTCTGCAAAATGACACAGAACAAATATAACCTGCCTATAGCAAGTGACAACATCTAAAAAGAAACTAGGTGTGTTCCTGCTTATCGAGAATTTGCCTGGTAAAGACGGGCATGAAATTGACCTCTGAGGATAGAGCTCAGCTCTCTGGTGTCATGAATGTTATCATTCAAAACAGAAAAATGCCCCCTGGCGAATTTCTAGCTCAATGACTCAGAAGTGAGGAGTAAGATTATATGTTAAGTATCAAAGGATAGATAATCCAAGCATGAGTAAAAAATAAAAATCACAAATTGGAAATTGTTTTATTTCTGAGGATATGGCAGAAAGGATTCAAACATGCAGAGATTCTGCACACATCAGTGCAGGATCCCGGTTTGGGTGGTCTCATGCGGGGAAAAGTCCTCAAACAAGGACAACTGAGGAAAGGGATGGGAGTGGAAGAAAACAAGGGAGATCAGGTCTGCAGACAAATGAATAAAAAAAAGAAAAGAGACTTTCAGCCACTCACTGTGCATGCGTGTGAAGTCGCTTCAGTCCTGTCCGACTCTTTGTGACCCTATGGACTGTAGCCCACCAGGCTCCCCTGTCCTGGGATTCTCCAGGCAAGAATACCGGAGTGGGTTGCTGCACCCTCCTCCAGGGGATCTTCCCAACCCAAGGATCGAAACTCTGTCTCCTGTGTCTCCTGCATTGGCAGACGGGTTCTTTACCACCAGTGCTACCTGGGAAGCCCAAACCACTCACTAGCCAGTGCAATTGTATAATTGTTTTTAAGATGACTTCTGCATTCAATAAGCAGTGTTATGAGTTTAGGAGAGTGTATTCTCATTTCTCGAAGTTTGTTTCACAACACAGTATTAAATTCAAGAAATATTTTCAGGGGCTTCCCTGGTGGTCCAGCGGTTAAGAATCCGCTTGCCAAGGCAGGGGACGTGGGTTTGATACCTAGTACAGGAAGATTCCACATGCCAAGGAGCAACGAGGCTCATGCACCACAACTACTGAGCCCAAGCTCCAGAGCCAGGTGCTGCAACAACTGAAGCCCACGCACCCCAGAGCCTGTGCTCTGCAGCAAGAGAAGCCACCGCAGGGAGAAAATGAGAAGACCATGCGCAACAGTGAGTGGCCCCTGCTCCCTGCAACTAGAGAAAGGCCAAACACAACAGCGAAGACCCAACACAGCCAAAAATAATTTTTTTTCTTAAAAGAAATACTTTCAAAATAAAACCTGTGCTTCCCCACATTAGTGGTCCCTCAATCCAGATGCCTGTTAAAATCACTTGGGGAGCTTGTTAAAAATCGATTCAGGACATCTCTACGGATTCTGACTCTCCACAGGGTGCTGTTCAGTAACTGGCACTTCTTTCAAAGTTTAGCAAGGTTTCTTGGCCATAGATTTGGAGACTTCTGCCATAGATACGCCTGTTTCAGGGTTACCTGAAGAAACATATATAGCACTGGTATAAGGATCTTCTTGATGTCTCAGCAGGACTCCTTGTCTACTACTTTAGACTTGGCTGTCTCCTGGAATCCAGCCTCCTTTTTGTCACCCTGTGCTCTCCACAGGGCTGCCTGGGGATATTAATCCTTCCAGGCTGAAGGTGTGCACCTACTACTCCCTGCCTGATGAAGTCAACCCAAGGTGGTGGAGCTCCAGTCCTTCTTCTGCCGTGGCTGGTGGCTGTGCCATGCTAGGGAGAGGGCTCACCTCCCACAAGGTTTAAAATTGTTCTTCAAGTCACACACAAAAAAAGTGCTGCTATGCACTTCAATAATGTTTCCAAAATTCCCTTTCTCCAGGAATTTGGTACCAATTTTCTTGAGACTAGGACTGGGGAGTGGGGAGTGGTTCAAGAAGTAATAGATAATTTGAGCACCATCACCCCACAGAACACTGGGGGCTCTCCCTCACTTATCACCTTTGCCCCTGCCTTCTCATAAGTAATGGGGCCTTGTCAGGATGGAGTCCAGGTGTCTCTTGGGTGGCTCCATAGACCTCATGGACATATTACCCTTGGCATCTCAAATGCCCCAGAGGAGCGTACAGATCTGAAAAGTCTATGTACTATACGATTCCAACTATGTGACATTCTAGAAAAAGGCAAAATTAAGAAGACAATAAAACAATCAGTGGTTGCCAGGAATTGATAGGGAGAAATGAACTGGTAGAGCATAGAGGATTTTTAGAGCAGCGAAAAAATATTTTATGATACCATAATGATAGACGTTATTATACATTTGTCAAACTCATAGAATGTGCAACACCAAGAATGAGCCATATCGTAAAACTACAGAGTCTGGGTGATTATGACATGTTGATAGAGACTCATCAATTGTAACAAATGCACCACACTGGTAGGGATGTTGCTAATGGGGGAGGCCATGCGTGTGTAGGAGGAGGGGATATTTACATTATAGAGCATGCTCTAAATCACTGTATTTAATCAAAAAATTAAACAGATTAATGGAATACAATCAGAACTAATCTGGGATATTTATGGAGGTCAACCAATAAACCTGTTTTTTTTAAAAGAAGACAAAGAGGGACTTGCCTGGTGGCCAGCAGTTAAGACTCTGGCACTTCCAGTGCAAGGGACATGGGTTCAATCCCAGGTCAGTGAACTAAGATCCCACATGCCACAAGGCCTGGGCAAAAATTTTTTTAATAAATATAAATAAAAATTAAAAAGACAAAGAAATTTAGCCCAGATTAATTGCAAATATATGTCATTGAAAAGGAATTTTGAAAAAAGATACTTTTAAAAGTCTCAGAGTAAAGGTTACCTTGTGGTGATCACAGATATACCAGTAAAAACGAATGAAAAACAAAACACCTCCATGCTGCTGCTGCTACTGCTGCTGCTAAGTCGCTTCAGTCGTGTCCGACTCTGTGCAACCCCATAGATGGCAGCCCACCAGGCTCCCCCATCCCTGGGATTCTCCAGGCAACAGCACTGGAGAGGGTTGCCATTTCCTTCTCCAGTGCATGAAAGTGAAAAGTGAAAGTGAAGTCGCTCAGTCGTGTCTGACTCTTTGCGACCCCATGGACTGCAGCCGACCAGGCTCCCCCGTCCCTGGGATTTTCCAGGCAAGAGTACTGGAGTGGGGTGCCATCGCCTTCTCCGAAAACCTTTTATATGATATGTTATTTTGAATACATACATAAAACTACATTAATAATCTATACACAGAAGTAGACAAGTGACTAATTTATCTAAATCCATGTAAGTTCATATAACTATTTAATTTTTTTGAACTTTTCATTAGAAAAGGAAAATTTCCCTCCTTATGTAATTTCTCTAAGCACCAGGAATAGTATAGACACTTAGCTGTATTGTGGGCTGCCTACTGTGAAACAGTCTTTTCTAATACACTGGCTTGCTAGAGTCTCTAAGGGACCTTGTAGCTTTGTTTTGGTATTTATCAAAGCCCACTTTCCAAATGGAGAGCCCACCTTCCTTGATTCAATGAGTTCTCTTTGCAGAAAGAAGGCAGTAAGACAAATGTACAAATACAAATAATTAAAGGTTAAGTGTAGAGACATACTTATTCTTTTTTCCAGTGTTCCTAGACTATGACAGAATCCCTATCCCTCAGTTTGTGGGTTGGTATTTTGAATATTATTTTTCTTGGGTTTTGGATGCAATATTATGAGGTAGGAGCCATATATCATATCATATTCTCATTACACTACAATACTCTTCCCCACCCACCCAATCCTCGCCCCCAGATCTCTCCTCTTGGCCCCATCCTTGGAGAGAAAACCAAATTATCAGCACCACATAACTATCAAATGCTCAGCGTAACAAGAAGGACAGGAAAGAAATCTCTAATTAAACAAAGCATCAGCTTTGCTCTTCTGCATAGGACCCTTAATCTAAATGCAGTTTCAAGCTATTGTGCCAGATACAGAACCCACGAAATGGACATAAATATTAGCCTCTGTGTTGGCAGTTCCCTCAATATGACTGGTGCTATCTCTGAAGTGAAGTGAAGTGAAGTCGCTCAGTCGTGTCCGACTCTGCAACCCCATGGACTATAGCCTACCAGGCTCCTCTGTCCATGGGATTTTCCAGGCAAGAGTACTGGAGTGGATTGCCATTTCCTTCTCCAAGGGATCTTCCCAACCCAGGGGTTGAACCCAGGTCTCCCGCATTGTAGACAGATGCTTTAATACAATTATTTCTTCATCAAACAAACTTCTTGGCTATGACTTTGTCAAGAATGAGATAAAAACAAAGGGGGAGCTGTGCGGCCTCTCTGCCATACCCTAGCTCATTTTGGTTACAATCTTCCAACTTCCAAAGGGGAATTTGGATCTCCAATTATATGGAGCACTGTTTCGTATTTCTCATTATAGACATAGGCCACTGAGAATCACATAAATGGTGCCGGCTGGCAGAAAGACGGGCAGCATTCCTCACCCCTTTCTTCTCTCTGCCAGGCTTACACACCCTGTCAGAGGGGAAAGCACAACTTTGCTGACCCTTTCAGGGACAAGTTGCCCTGGAACAAGTAAGCAAGCCAACTCCTGAAAATATTCTGTAAAAGCAAACAGTGAAATATCCTGGGTGTGTCAACCCTGCATACACGTTTTCCCACTTAGCACCAATGTTCCTTTCTGCTTTGAAATTGCCAGACAGGCAATTCTGTCCACCAACAGGTACCCCATGTCCAGCTCCAACTGCATCCATTGTCTCCTCCTACTCCTACTGCTCCAAACACCTTCATCCAGAAGACACATGAGCATCCTGTCTATAGAATCCAATATTCTAAAATCTATGCACAACTTTGATTTTCAAGAATTTTATAGCTAGGGAGCTGAGGTGGGGTTTAAAGACTTTCTAGTCCCAAGATTGTAAATTCAAATTCCTAATGAGGTCGGGGAGGTACTATAAATGAGAACAGCAAGTCACATATGAGGCAATAGGGAGTGGTGAGAACTGGAACAAACTGCCTAAGAACAGTTCCTCTGATTCTAATCCAACATTCCCATTTCACAGATGAATAAACTCATCTCCAAAAAGTGACATAATTTGTCATGATAAAAATTCAGTTTCACTCACTTTCCACCGATCTGGTTGCCTTTAGGTCAAAAATGAAGATTATAATTTTTCCCATATCTTCAGGGCTCTTGTTTGGGGGTACATAAAACTTTTGTTTTAGGGAATTGAAAACACCATCTTCCCAGAAATATGCCCTCCAAGACTCACTTCACACCATGGGCTGTGGCCAAGGCCACATTCATTCTTAGGAATGTTCTGTCTAGGGAGGATTCCTGGGATGTGATCTGTGGTCAGTGAGAAAGCCCTTTTGATCCCAGCCACAAAAATGCTGCTGAACTCAGAACCCTTCTCTCCATAAATCAGAGTCCTCCCGGGAATGGCCAGGCGTGGCTTCCCACGCAGGTGCCCGGCTGCTCCAGCACTCCTAAGGGGGCACTCCCTCACTTTGAAGGTCTTCTAGGAGCTGCTGGAGTCAAAATGGTAAATCCATGCGATTCTACATTCACATACGAATTCTTCCTGACTTTCCAGGCATCTGTTTTGTTCATTCCCAGCAGCCAGGTGTGACTGCCTGTCTGCCTTCCTTCTGTTTGCTATTTCGTGTCTAACCTTCAATTCTGAATTTGGCTCAGCTTGGGAACATAGGCCAAAGAGTTCCTTGTATACACTGCTTTTAATTTGTCCAAGGATTCAGAAGGTAGCAGTGATCCAAATAGTTTAAGAAGTCAAAATACTGCTGCAGCCTGGGTCTAGCAAGCTGGCTGAAGGCTGGCTGGTGAATTTGGAATCTCCCTTCAGGGATACCGATGTGCCTCTAGGAGACAAGCTCTTCCCTTTGCCAGCAACTAAACTTCCCGCTCAGACCAGCATGAGGTCAGTGTAACAGACCTGCCAGGAGGACTTGAAGCCAGGTCCTGTTTTAAAGGCTCAGTCACCCACAGCAGCTATGAGAATTTTCAATAACTCACACCCCAGGCTGCTTAAAAGTACATATTCTTAGCTCCCATTTCCATAGAAGACATAACAATAGTAGTATTTACTGAACACTCAATGGGCTTTAGGTACCACGACAAGTATTAATACTTTACAAAAACTTGTTTCATTTAATCCTCACAATAGCCCTATGAAAGGAAGGTAGTACTATCAACAAGTGAAGCAAGTCATAGTTACCAAATTACAATCTCCATTACGCAGTTGGGGAAACTGAACTTTAGAAAGGATCAGTTAATTTGCCCAAGTTCACCAAACTAGTCAGTAGTGAAACGAAACTCAGAATGCACCCATTCTTATTCCAGGGGACCACAAAGCTATAAACGCACATTTCTATTAAGAAATCTCACCAGCTAGGTGATAACTTTAAAACATGCCAGAGCAGTTGTCAAGTAAAGGTTAAGGCATGTGGGGGCTTGCGGTTCACCAACCAAGAGTGAAGAGGGATGGGGCACAGGTTCCACTTGGATTCCAGCAGTCCCAAATCCATGTATACCTCACGGACAAGCCGAGGATGCAGGCAGCCCCCTTGTGCTGATGACAGGGGACACGGGTGCTCAGGTAAAGTCCCTTCCACCTGAGACCAGCTTCAAAGACCAAGGCTCAGGCCTGGTGGCCTTGGAAAAGCTACAGGGCCACATGCCCTTCTCACACCTAACAAGATTGCACTGGTGGGAAGTCTGTCTACGGTCTCCTGGTAAAAAGTGAGTGTCTTCCAGGGTTTCCTGGAGGCCAGAGGAGAAGACCTAAACCCACATCCCCAGGTCGAGGCAGACAGAGCAGCATGAGGCAGGTCATGGCAGCTGCAGTCTGCCCAGGCCTTTCCACCACCCACTTCTCTGTCCTTCTCCTTCTCATGCTTAGTCTCAGAAGTGACTCAGAGGAGCAACTAAGGTGACTCAGAGAGAAGTTCTTTCAAGTTCCTAAGAAAACATGCCCACGGCCAACCACGAGGTGCATTTCCTCCCAGCCATGTTATTTTAAAGGCAAATGGGTCTCCAAAACAGAGCCACCATCCCAGCCCTGGGCCAGATCACATTGCAGGCCATGTTTAGTGGAGAGAGGCTGCTTACAGTAAATCCAAGCAGGCTTGAAAATGTTGATTTATTCTTCTTAGAAGATGAATCACACCATGTGGATTGGCTGAATCAAATAAGGGATTCTGAGACTCATTATTCTAAGTGGAACAAACACGGCTTCAGGAGATGGTGGGGCAAGGCCTGGGCGGCTGTTCTTCGGGGCCAATGCTCATGGATTCAAAGGTGGAGACCACTCACACCCTTTTCTTTTCCCCTCCTTACTCTAGGTCCCTGCCTATGGCCTATCAACTCTGGATGGCGAGTTAAAAGATGAAGTTAAAATTATCATCTTTGCTCTTTTAAGTGGCTGAATAGAGGTGACATATAATAACATTGCTCAAAATGTCTGCACAGGTGTTTCCTTTATAGTGAAATGAAGTGTTAGTCACTCAGTCGTGTCTGACTCTTTGCAACACTATGGACTGTAGCCCACCAGGCTCCTCTGTCCATGGGATTTCCCAGGCAAGAATACTGGAGTGGGTAGCCATTCCCTTCTCCAGGGGATCTTCCTGACCCAGGGATCAAACCCAGGTCTCTCACATTGCAGGCAGATTCTTTACTGTCTGAGCCACCAGGGAATCACCCTAATATTCTCTTCCTCCTCTCAAAATACTCCAGAAACCTGAGAAAGTGGAACAGTTCTAATATCTCTATTAACAGGAGGCAGAAAGGCTTCCATGGGCCTTAGCTTAGTCTGTTTGGGCTGCTGTAACCAAATACCATAAACTGGGGAACTTATAAACACATATATTCATTTTCGCAGTTCTGGAGGTTAGAAAGTTCAAGCTCAAGGCACCCGCAGATTTGGTGGTTACTAAGTCTGTTCAAAAACATGGAAACAAAGCACACCACAGCAAACAACCCTCATCAACGAGCTGGTGTGATTCCCAGGGTGCAGCTTTCTCACTCTTTGCCCAGTCAAGCAAATATTCGGGGTCTCCAGCACAAGGTGGAACCTGCCTGGTCACTAATGGTAGTGAGGAATGGAGGGATTCTCACACCTCTTTCTGTTTCAGTAAGTGGAGCTGGGAATCCCTGTCTCCACGGCTTTTTTGAAACTCAAGCCTATTCCCGGGGACACAAGGCCCAGGTTCTTCCAGCATCTATGAGGTGAAATCCACTGGCTTCTTCTTGGCTTTTTCCTCCACCTCTGGAAGACTGCCATCCAGCTAATGTGATAGGGCAATCCCAGATCTGGCTCCAAGATCCGGCTACACTCACTACCATCTTCCACACTCCAACCTCACCTTCTGTTCTGAAGACAAATATGATTTTGCAAAGTTGAATTTTCCAACTGCTACTCTGCTTCATTATTTGAGAGATTAAGGAGAGTTAAGTCTTTCAGTGTTCAAGGTTATTTCCTTAATTTGTCAGAACTCCTAATCACAGAAACACTTTCATACACATCTCAGAATCAGTCCTCAAGTTCCAGAGTCTGAGAATGACCCATTTTTTTCCCTCCTCAACGAATAATATTTTTACAATGCTTTGTGCTCACATGTCTCAAAGTGCTAAGCAGAAGCATGCCAAACCTTCTATTACAAACGAAATGCATGCAGACATGCATACAGGGGAATTTTTAATTCTGTTCTTCAAATTTCTGTCACATTTACCCCTAAGAATCTCAAATAACCACTGATCTCTGAGAAGAAGTTTTTATGGGAACTAAAAAAGTCTCAAGACAAAGTTTCCTAAATTCAGTTGTCTTAACTAGCCTGTCCCTCGGATGTTTTAGTTGTCTAACATTAGTATTTCCAAAAGCTATCATTTCTTTCTTTGGATCCTTCCAGGCTAAATTGAACTCAAGAAGAAAGATGTTGAAACCCTTAAATGCTTCAGACTATGTCCCCCAATCTTATTATGGAAAACAAGGGCTACAAAAACAGATTTGTGTAACTCTTACAAGCACTGGCTGAAGGAATAAAATGAAAACAAGCTATTGTGTTAATCTTCAGATTAGCCCTCTAGTCTGTCAATGTAATACTGGCCAGTAAACAATGTCCATAATTAAACTGTTGTCAGAGACACAAAAGCCCCACGAGCCTGAGCTAATGAGGCAGTATTCAACTCCTTCACAAAGGCTGGCCAAATACAATTCCAGGAATGTTAATGCTGCCAAGTAGCCGGGATGCTCTCAACAGCGGGAAGACCACTGAGTGGAGGTAATTAAGTCTCCAGTGCTAGAGAATTCTGCCCCAGTGCTATTTGTTTGTTGAGGACATGTGCTTAGGTGCAAGGGATTGGAAATCTCTGAAACCAAATTGAGCACATTGGGCATCAAAGCACCCCAAGTCCTCCTCTGAGGTCTGTGACATGAATGTGCATGACAAGGGGGCAAGGGGGCCACAATCTCCTAATTGTTCCAGAGACCTTTCAGTCTTGGGGGGGAGACTACATGTCTTGGTATTTATGTAATTAAGTGCACTGAAATCCTCAGCGCAGGATTCTCATGAAGTCTGGCTGCACGTTAACTGGGGCTCAGTAGATTTATTAGAGGACACTTTTCCATTCTTTTTGCTCTGGGAGACAGATGCTCTTCCATAAAATACCCTCATACCAAAAAATTTTGTCTAGAAACCAGAGAATCACATCTATTCTTCTCTTCAAGAGAGAATCCCCACTAGGAACACTTTATTTCCCCTTCTGTTTTTCTTGGATTCTCTTGAAAATTCCAATATGTGACCCAAGGCACATTGCAGTAAGAAATATCACACCATGGGAGCCTTTCAACAGGAGGAGTCCTGCACACGACTGATTCCATCACAGGTCCACATTCACTGTCCACTCCTGCAGCCAGGAGGCCCTCCAGAGCTGGCCCACGGCTGCTACATCTCCAAGAGAGCTTCCTGATCCTTCTTTTTGAAGCATCCACCTAGAGAGGTGTTTTTGGTTTTTTTTGTGTGTGTGTGCACTGTGATAACAATGGGAGGAGATAAAAAGGGGGAGAAAAGGGCATGACACACTTGATGTTCCAGCGACATTTCACTGCAGCCTTGAAAATGTCATCAAGAGGTCAAGCTCCCTGGGGCAACGAGATTATGACACTTCTCTACTCTCAGTGATCAAAGGAGAACTGATTCCTGTCACAAAACTTAGAAGAAGGCAGGGAAATGCTGGACTTGCCACAACCTAGCTCTGATCACTTATTTATTCATTTGAAACCATAAGTCTACTATGAGCTAGCCCCTGAGGATGCAGAGATGAACAAATAGAAACTATCCCTTCACTCCTAGCATTTATTGCCCATTGGAGGAGGTACATATTGTTACACACCTAACTATACAAAGTGCTCTGTGGAACATCAACAAAACCAGAGGGCAAAGCAAGTCACAAGCAAGCAGGCCATCCTTTTCCATATCTGTTCAATGCCAAGGGCTAACAGGAGTTACTCCTAGGTGATAGGATTGTATACTGGCTTATTGTACTACTGTCTCTTTGTGCATTTTTCTTGGGAGTTAGATAGTTTAATAATTCAGGCCACAGGTGTGGAGGTAAACCAGCTATCTGACCTTGAGCAACTTATTTAAACTCTCAGAACCTTTGTTTCCATGCTGTAAAACAGAAGTAATGCCAGTCCCTTCTTCATTGGCTGGCTGAAAGGATTAAACAGAATGAACATCCAGAGTGGGTGCATATTACAGAGCAGATACCTCAAGAATACATTATATCTACAAAAAGAAAGAAACTATGCCAAGTTACTCAAGGTTGTTTTTGATGAGGGCATTGTTCCACACTGTCTCTACCATCCTAGCCCCTGTCACTACAAGGATCCCATCTTTACAACTATAGCTCTTCTTTCTGTATGACTGGCATGTTCCGGGTCCCTTGTTGAGGACAACGTTGGATTCTACGTCGGAGACTAGTGGAATCATCCCCTAAATCAGGCGTCCCCAACCTCCAGAATCTAATGCCTGATGATCTGAGGTGGAGCTTACGTGATCATAATAGAAATAAAGTACAGAATAAATGTGATGTACTTGAATCACCCAGAAGCCATCCTTCCCACCCTGGTCCACAGAGAAAAATTATCTTCCACAAAACTGGTCCTTGGTGCCAAAAATTTTAGAGGACATTTTTAAATGTCCTCTGATTTTTCTCTTCACAACTCTTCTGTGATGGTTTTGTCTCCAAGCAATGTTGCTACTCTGAAGTGTATATGGGCGTGGGGCTGTAGTTTGGGATTCAGAGATTGGGACTGAGGTGAGAAGGGTGGTAACCACTTCTTCCACACCCCATCTCCCCCATCCAAGTCCTGCCCAAGACTGAGTTTAATCATAAATACAAATATCATCACTGGTCATGAAATAATCTGGCTCTTTAAAAAATACAGCCACAGAACTTGACTTGCTGACCTCTCATGACAATGCATTCCACAGATTTCATGATGGCTTTCCAGCCTTTAAAATATGGCTAAGTAAATAAATAACTTACCAGCCCCAAATTCCTACACACCCCATTTCTTCCAACTTTTTGTGACGGTGACCTCTGGCATAACTCAATGAGAAGACAGAGTGACCCAGTCATCCTCCTTTTCACATAAATATCAGGAACTCATCCCCAAAATGCATCCAGACAGTGGGCTAGAAAACACATCTGCCACAGTTCTGGGGGGTCATTGCTGGTCCCCTCTCTTCAGGAAGCAAGAATGTCCTAGAAGAAAATGGGGAAGGCTACCAGACCTACAATTTTGAGCCAGTTGTGGGCTAGAAATGCTATGTAAAATTTAAATAAATAACTCTACTTTCATGATACTCCACTTCAGACATTTTCAGTCACCCAAAAGGATGGGTCTCATTTCCTAATTCAACCAAAAAAGAAAACCGTTCCATTACTATGACATATTATCATCAAAAGTATTGTCAATAGCCCAACTCCTGACAGGGGTCTGTTTTAAGACTGGAAAAGTTTCAAGCAAAGTCTCCATCCAAAAGTGAAGATTTTGGGACTTCCTTGGCTGTCCAGTGGCTGAGACTCAGTGGTTAAGTGCTTCCAGGGGGCAAGGGTTCTACCCCTGGTCAGGGAATTAAGATACCACATCGTATGTGGCAGAGTGCCACCCCCCAGCCCCCGCCAAAAAAAGTGAAGGTTTTGCTGCAACACCTCACTCCACCACATCTGAGCTGTGTGACTTTAGCTAAGTCTCCCACTCTCTTTGAACCTCAATTTCTCCCTCTTTGAAAGAAGGATAAAACTTTTGACTAGTTTCATGGGAAAGTAAGCCAGGGTGAGGAGGTGGTTAAGCACACACTAGAGTCAGACAGCCCAGGTCTAAACCCTAGCTCTACCACTAATGCCTGAGGGTTTTGGGGAAGTTGTACAGCCTCTCTGCCTCAGTTTCCCAGCCATAAGGTAAGGTAGTCATATCTCCTTCCTTGTAAGCTTGTAGTGATAACACATGAGTTCATCTATGTAAAGCACTTAGAATACTGTCTGGCAGATGGTAAGCCAAATAAGCTGTAGCTATCACTGTTACTATTATACATTCATAGGATTAAGCTCAGTTCAGTCACCCAGTTGTGTCTGACTCTTTGAGACCCCATGGACTGCAGCACTCCAGGCTCCCCTACCCATCGCCAACTCCTGGAGCCTACTCAAACTCACATCCATTGAGTCGATGATGCCATCCAACCATCTCATCCTCTGTCATCCCCTTCTCCTCCCATTTTCAATCTTTCCCAGCATCAGGGTCTTTTCCAGTGAGTCAGTTCTTCACATCAGGTGGCCAAAGTATTGGAGTTTCAGCTTCAGCATCAGTCCTTCCAATGAATATTCAGGATTGCTTTCCTTTAGGATGGATTAGTTGGATCTCCTTGCTGTCCAAGGGACTCTCAAGAGTCTTCTCTAACACCACAGTTCAAAAGCATCAATTCTTCAGTGCTCAGCTTTCTTTATAGTCCAACTCTCACATGCATACATGACTATGGGAAAAACTATAGCTTTGACTAGACAGACCTTTGTTAACAAAGTAATGTCTCTGCTCTTTAACATGCTGTCTAGGTTGGTCATAATTTTTTTTCTAAGGAGCAAGCATCTTTTAATTTCATGGCTGCAGTCACCATCTGCAGTGATATTGGAGCACCCCAAAATAAAGTCTGTCACTGTGTCCATTGTTTCCTCATCTATTTGCCATGAAGTGATGGGACCAGATGCCATGATCTTAGTTTTCTGAATGTTGAATTTTAAGCCAACTTTTTCACTTTCCTCTCTCATTTTCATCTAGAGGCTCTTTAGTTCTTCGCTTACTGCTATAAGGGTGGTGTCATCTGCATATCTGATGTTATTGATATATCTCCCAGCTTAAGAATCATTATTACTACTATTATTAATATGTCAGCACTGTGCCCTCAAGAGATATTTTAACAGAAAACAAGGGAAAAGGGAACTAACACTTAGAATCCTGTATTCTGTGCTATAATCAGTTGTACCTTATTATCCACGTTCACATCTGAAACATTTAAGGCTCAATTAAATTAAGAAAATTATCCAAATCATAATGCTGTTAGTAAAAGATAAGAATGATTTCTAGTGGGAGGTGGGAGGGGGGTTCGGGATTGGGAACTCATGTACACCCGTGGCGGATTCATGTCAATGTATGGCAAAACCAATACAGTATTGTAAAGTAAAATAAAGTAAAAACAAAAATTAAAAAAAATTATCCATCAACATTTTAAAAAAAAAGAATGATTTCCACATTGAACAAAGAAATTTAATGAGCACCTGCTAAATGGTGAGAGAAATGTTAAGGACAGGAAATACAAAGATAAGTGTGATCCAGTCCTAGATCCCCTAAGGGGCTTACGGAGACAGACAAGCATTGAGTTTGCTGTGCAGGTGGGAGAGATCAGAAAAGAGGACCTTGAAATGAGCCAGACAAGGATGGATGGGCAAGCAGGACAATCCACAGGCTGTTCTGAGACACAGAGTGGGGAGGCTGGTGGAGGGGTGGGAGGGATGTTGGAGAAGAGTTGCTGAAGGGACAAAGACAGGTGCTGAATCCCACAGGTGGGTGGGACTTCGTCCCACAAAGAGGGTCAATCGGCGTAATTCAGGCAAAGGGGACCCCGCAGGTAAGGCACCAAAGAGAAAGACAGCCTGGTTCAAAATGGGGGCACTAAGCAGTCAGTGCTGCTGAACTCCATCTCTGATGTCCGATGTGTGGAGGAAATGGGGCTGGGAGCAATCTTGTAAAACTGGGAGCAAAGAGGAGGCCAGGCTCCATCCACCCAAGGATTTTACGCAGGGCCTTGGTCAGACTTGCACTTTAAATCATGATGACTGTGTGGAGGGTAGGTTTGTAGTACCTGAGAAGAAATAAGAAACCAGCTCAGAAGACTGCTGCAGCAGTCCAGAGAAGGCACAAAGAGGGCCTGGACCCACTGGGGAGCAGGGGTCAAGGGGTCAATCAGCACCCCACAGAAGCTCAGCGTGAGGAGGAAGACAGACTTTCTGGGTTAGGGTTAGGGTTAGGATTAGGGTTAGGGAGACCAGGTGGGTGAAAGGCTAACCAACTGAACAAAAAGATACAGGAGGCAGAACAAGTCTGGAGAGAGATGCTTATAACGATGAGATTGAAAAAGGTTTTGGCACCCACGATTGAGCAGCAAAGACAGACATTTAAGCAAGTGCAGTGGATAGTGAAACACAAATACGACACAGGCATCTCCAGAGGGAGATTGCTGTTGCTGGAAAGGCTGGAAAGCCAGGCCGCCTGAATGGTGAGGAGAGAAGCCTCCATCAGAGGCTGAGGGAGCAACTGGCTTTATTTTCATGTTGTGAGAGTCCAAGAAAGGGCTAGGAGAAGATACTGCCGGTCTGCTTCCGCATAGCAGCCCACCTGGCCATCACAGTCAGAGTTCACTGGTTGTGAGAAGAAGCCACGGGGAGTTAAGTGAGATAATGAGCTCTAATTAAGATAACAGAGAAGCACAGCCACAGTTTCAGGCATATGAGGGTGCCGTGTCTTCCATGATTCAGGAACTCAGTAGAGTCCTAAAAGGTTCTTTGGGTTTAGGCAGGCATACTGCAGAGAATCAAGGACTTCTATTTTGAAAACATGCTAGGCTAAAGATTTTGAAATCCACCAGTTATAAAAAAAATTTTTAAAGAATAAACATATACACACATACCAAACACATACATGTATATGTAATATTATAAGGTATATTATCTATTACACTACACATATAGATAATAATCATGTATCATGTTAATTATAATATATAGAAGTTATATAATCATGTAGACATACATTGAAAGTGAAAATCGCTCAGTCCTGTTCAATTTTTTGCGACCCCATGGACCATACAGTCCATGGAATTCTCCAGGCCAGAATACTGGAGTGGGTAGCCTTTCTCTTCTCCAGAGGATCTTCCCAGCCCAGGGATCAAACCCAGGTCTCCCGCATTGCAGGCAGATTCTTTACCAGCTGAGCCACAAGGGAAGCCCAAGAATACCAGAGTGGGTAGCCTATCTCTTCTCCAGTGGATCTTCCCGACCCAGGAATCGAACCAGGGTCTCCTTCATTGCAGCGGATTCTTTACCAACTGAGCTATCAGGGAAGCCCCACTTTAAAAAATAAAATTGAAATAATGGCAGACCTGCTAAGAAGCTAAGACTGAGATGAGAGAGTTGAGTGAGTTCAAACGCAGCCATTGTGAATGACAGGAAGCCAGGTTGCAGACCTATTTGGACTGCAACCTATAGGACTGAGCGACTCCCCTTTCACTTTTCACTTTCATGCATTGGAGAAGGAAATGGCAACCCACTCCAGTGTTCTTGCCTGGAGAATCCCAGGGATGGGGGAGCCTGGTGGGCTGCCATCTATGGGGTCACACAGAGTCGGACACGACTGAAGTGACTTAGCAGCAGCAGCAGGATTCATAGTGGGTATTCCTTCAGGAAAATGGTGAAGCAAAGAGAGCCTTTCCAGCAATAGCAAGCACAAAAGAAAACTTGGCTCTGTATTGAGGTTAAAAAAAATAAATAATTGTCCTCTGAGATTTCAAAACAGCCAAATAGGCCACACACCAGGTTCAGGGTGAGAAATCACACTACAACACTTAGAAGAGAATGTCACTTAAATTGGAAATCTACCCAGAGAAACAAACCTTCAACCCAGATCCTGCAGCATCCTCTCAGAGATAATGCCAACAAATATGAATTCACACAAACTGACAATCAAAAATCACAAAATCCACCAGGAGACAAGCACCCATGAACAAGAAATAATAAACAATAGAACCAGACGTATAAGGGATTCAGAAAACCGCAATATCAGATTCTAAACGAAAGGTAAGTATGCTTAATATTTTTAAACAAATGGAGCTATGAATAAGGAGGAAGAGACTAAAACAAACCAAAAAAAAATTACTTGGACAAATCTGAAAAAGAACTGAAAGTAACTTGTAGTCGTGGAAATAAAATAATTGTTATTTAAAACACAGTGAAACCACAAGGATACCATCAGCCAAATCCTGAATGTGGGAAATTCCATAGGGCAATGACCTGGTTCTTCAACAACTATTCTAGATGGCAAGGAGGAGGACAAAGGGAATGGAGCTGTTATAGACTGAAGGAGGCATAAAAGATCTCAGCCAAATGCAGCATGAGGATACTGATTCAAGTAAACCAAATCTAAAATATTGTTAAGAAATTATATTTATAGAGAACTGTTTGAGGGACTACAAATACTTATGTTGATTGTGCTAAAATGAGCTTTTGTCTTAGACTGAGGGACAGTATAAGAAACAGCCATATACGTGCTCTCCACAGTTTTCACCGTATAACACCATCTGGGATAATATAGGGTAATGATATCATTACCCTACGATGTGCTCTTAATGAAGACCTATGGGAGGATTCGCTTTCAAGTCTCCATAGAAAAACTGCTTTTCCTAAACTGATTCATTTTTATCTCAATGATGCTACAGCTCTTGAAACCATGAATATTTTTTCTTTTTACTTTGGTCTTTAGGAAACTCAGAATCAAATATGCAGCCCACCTCAAGCAGCTGCACAGAACAATTTGGGATACATTCATTCCTGTGTGCTGTTTTATCCCAAATTAGCTCTGTTTGCCTTTCCTGGATTCCTTTAATCGTAAAGTTTATCCTTTGCATATTTTTTATAATCTACCTCAAGGTTTAAATAAAATTGTAAACCACCTCAAATTCTTGGTGTCTACTTTAGGAGGAACCCAAACTTTATATAAGCTTTGGGGGGTGTTTAGAGATGCTACATGTAATGTGCATAACACCTAGACACTCAACGAAAGTGTTTTTGTCTCAATAAGCTACAGTTCTTTAAAGGCACAAAACTATATCTTCTTCAACTTTATATCAACTTTATTTCAACTATATACAACTCTACATGTGACTTGTAGAGTTAACTGATATGTTTCAGAGTGAAAGAACAAGACCATCATTAAGATCTCACACAATAGTGTAATTCTCTAAGCTTTACTGACAAGAATGAATCAAGCTACATTTTTTGGAGCCAGTGTTTGAATCTGTGCAGTGGATTTTCATAACCTGCTAAGATACAGGCTTCTAGAGACAGAAATAGATACTGATGGGTACTTCATAGGTTAATAATACATTCCATTGTATTGCATTGCAATCCTAAATAAATTTAATATAGCTCAGATTAATATGGAAGATGCAAGTCATGGCAAATTCATAAGACTTCCTCCTCTTTTAAATCTTTTTCTGTTTCTGAAATTTTTATCAGACTCATACACTGTCCATCCTAGACTATCATGTATGGTAACTTAGTATCTGACTCCATATGAAATTCCATAGATCCCATTTTTTGTTTGTGCTCAGTTCGGTTCAGTTCAGTGACTCAGTCATGTCCAACTTTTTGTGACCCCGTGGACTGCAGCATGCCAGACTTCCCTGTCCAGCACCAACTCCCGGAGCTTGCTCAAGCTCATGTTTATCGAGTCTGTGATGCCATCCAACCAGCTCTGTTGTCCCCTTCTCCTTCTGCCCTCAGTCTTTCCCAGCATCAAGGTCTTTTCCAATGAGTCGGTTCTTCCCATCAGGTGGCCAAAGTATTAGAGCTTCAACTTCAGCATCAGTCCTTCCAATGAATATTCAGGACTAATTTCCTTTAGGATTGACTGGTTTGAACTCCCTGCAGTCCAAGGGATTCTCAAGAGTCTTCTCCAACATCACAGTTCAAAAGCATCATTCTTCGGTGCTCAACTTTCTTTATGGTCCAACTCTCACATCCGTACACGACTACTGGAAAAACCGTAGCTTTGACTAGATGGACCTTTGTTGGCAAAGTAACGTCTCTGCTTTTTAACATGCTAAGTTGGTCATAGCTCTTTTTCCAAAGAACAAACATCTTTTAATTTCATGGTTGCAATCACCATCTGCAATGATTTTGGTGCCCCAAAAAATAAAGTCTATCACTGTTTCCAATGTTTCCTCATCTATTTGCCATGAAGTGATGGGACCAGATGCCATGATCTTAGTTTTCTGAATGTTGAGCTTTAAGCCAACTCTTTCACTCTCCTCTTTCACTTTCATCAAGAGGCTCTTTAGTTTCTCTTCACTTTCTGCCATAAGGGTGGTATCATCTTCATATCTGAGGTTATTGAGATTTCTCCCAGCAGTCTTGATTCCAGCTTGTGCTTCCTCCAGCCCAGTGTTTCTCATGATGTACTGTGCATATAAGTTAAATAAGCAGTGTGACAATATACAGCCTTGACATACTCCTTTTCCTATTTGGAACCAGTCTGTTGTTCCATGTCCAGTTCTAACTGTTTCTTCCTGACCTGCATACAAGTTTCTCAAGAGGCAGGTCAGGTGGTCTGGTATTCCCATCTCTTTCAGAATTTTCCACAGTTTGTTGTGATCCACCTAGTCAAAGGCTTTAACGTAGTCAACGAAGCAGGTGTTTTTCTGGAACTCTTTGCGTTTTTTATGATTCAATGGATGTTGGCAATTTGATCACTGGTTCCTCTGCATTCTCTAAATCCAGCTTGAACATCTAGAAGTGCTTGGTTCACACACTGTTGCCACCTCGCTTGGAGAATTTTGAGCATTACTTTGCTAGCGTGTGAAATGAGTGCAATTGTGTGGTAGTTTGAATATTCTTTGGCATTCCCTTTCTTTGGGATTGGAATGATAACTGATCTTTTCCAGTCCTGTGGCCACTGCTGAGTTTTCCAAATTTGCTGGCATAATGAGTATAGCAGTATAACAGCATCATCTTTTAGAATTTTAAATAGCTCAGCTGGTATGGGGAGGGAGGTAGGAGGGGGGTTCAGGATTGGGAACACGTGTACACCCATGGTGGATTCATGTTGATGTATGGCAAAACCAATACAATATTGTAAAGTAATTAGTCTCCAATTAAAATAAATAAATTTAAATTTAAAACAATAATAAATAAATAGCTCAGCTGGAATTCCATCCCCTCCACTGGCTTTGTTCATAGTGATGCTTCCTAAGGCCCACTTGACTTCACACTCCACGATGTCTGGCTCTAGGTGAGTGATCACACCATCATGATTATCTGGGTCATGAAGGTCTTTGTATAGTTCTTCTGTGTATCCTTGCAACCTCTTCTTAATATCTTCTGCTTCTATTGGGCCCATACTGTTTCTGTCCTTTATTGTGCCCATCTTTGCATGAAACATTCCTTTGGTATCTCTAATTTTCTTGAAGAGATCTCTAGTCTTTCCCAGTCTATTGTTTTCCTCTATTTTTTTTTGCATTGATCACTGAGGAAGGCTTTCTAATCTGTCCTTGCTATTCTTTGAAACTCTGCATTCAGATGGATATATCTTTCCTTTTCTCCTTTACCTTTCACTTCATAGCCCAAATAAGACTAGAATCTAAACAGCAGAGATGCACATGATAAGGTAAGTACTGACAATATGAGTGTCAGTTCCTGGAGAACCAGAGCTACAGCAGAAACGAGAGATGGGCTGAGCAGGCATGATGCAGGGTACCAAAAGCAACTGCAATGTCTGCGCGTATTATATTTTTTAAAGAAGAAAGGTTCCCATGTTAGAGGTGAGAAAATCAAGACTCTGAGAAGTTAATTTACCTGAGGTCCACAAACAGAAAGTGACTGAACCAGAATTTGAATTCAGAGGTAGATATCTCATTCTAAAGCTTAGTCCATACCACCCTGCAATGAAGAGAAGTATAACCAAAAAAATAGAAACAATGTTTTTGAGAGTTTGGGGGAATGAGAACTACATAGGGAAGAAAGAAAGAAAAAAAACTGATAGGAAAGGAAAGTGATATTTATTGATCAGCTACTATGAGTCAAGCACTTTTACATGCTTTATCTTATTTAAGTCATACAACTGCTTTGGTAGCACATTTTTTATCCACAGACAAGAGGAGTCTCAGAAAAGTAACATCAAGTCACACAGCAAGTAAATAGATAGCTGGGAATCAAATCCATATCTTGTGACCCGAAGTCAGGGTCTTCAAGGCCATTCCTCAAACACAAAGTACCTTCATTCTCCTAGTTATATTGGATTCTGTTCATATCTATTTCACCAAATCTCAAAAACTAGTCCAGGAAGGGGTCAAGATTACACTACAGGCAATCCGAGTTGGCTTGTGCAGAAAAGCTAGGGTGACCAATCATCCTGGCTTCCCCAGGTCTGAAGCATTTCTCAGGATACAGGACTTTCAGTTACTGAGACAATTACAGGCAGATAGTGATGGGCGAACTCAACGACTCAACCAAAGAGGGATTCATCCACCATGTGGTGGTTTAGTCACTAAGTCGTGTCCGACTCTTATAACCCCATGGACTGTAGCCTGCCAGGCTCCTCTGTCCATTGGATTCTCCAAGCAAGAATACTAGAGTGGCTTGCCATGCCCTCCTCCTCCAGGAGATCTTCCCGACCCAGGGATCAAACCTGTGTCTCAGGTCTCCTGCATTGGCAGCCAGGTTCTTTACCACTAGCGCCACCTGGGAAGCTCATCTATGTGTACAGAAGTACACAAACCACAAATACACAGTTCATATTTTTTTAAAAAAACTGAACACTCGTGTAACCAGCACCTAGATCAAGAAACAAAATACATAATACAAATCCTTCACTACCTCTCCAGAGATAAACCATTATCTTGACTTTACAACTGCCTGTTTTTGAAATGCATACAAATGAAATCATGTACTACGTATTCTTTTCTAACTGGCTTCTTTCCCTTAAAATGTTATCTTTGTGAAATGCCGCTGCATGGAGCATTGGTCTGTTCTTTCTCATTGCTGTGAAACCTGACTTTGAATGAATATACTACAAGTCATTTTCCATTCTAGTGTTAATGATCATTTGGGTAGTTTCTGCCTTGCGGTGCCTCTATGAACTTTCTTATACATGCCCTTTGGTGAAAATATGCATGCATTTCATTGGTGATACACGCTTGGGGATAAAATCACAGGGTCATGTGATAGGCTTGCGAATGTTCAGTTTCAGTAGATACTGCCAACTGGTCTTCAAACCTTAGCCATTTCTGAAGAGAGGACAACTGATAATGGAAGTGCAGATTCAGAGGAAATTCTAAAATCCAGTGTGCACATTCCCTGGTTTCTGGCTAACTTGCACTCCCATTGATTCCAATGGGCACAAAGCTCTTAATAAAGAAGGCACATCCCCTTTTTTCTGTACCCTCTTCACTAACCTTACTTGCTGAATGCAGCCATGGAATGACCATGGGGTAGGGACTCTGCCTTTCAACTTACAATCTCCCTAAATCTCCTGGCTCCAAGTTGGCCAAGAATGGCAGCAGTTTGGAACATGCTTCCCAAAGGCAAAAACCTGAGTTGGGCTACAGGTCACCTACTAGCAAGACATTTAGCTTCTATGAACCAGTTTCCTTATCTGTAAACTGGCAATGGTCATATAAAGGCCGGAGAAGGCAATGGCAACCCACTCCAGTACTCTTGCCTGGAAAATCCCATGGACGGAGGAGCCTGGCAGGCTGCAGTCCATGGGCTCACTAAGAGTCAGACACGATGAGCGTCTTCACTTTCACTTTTCATTTTCATGCATTGGAGAAGGAGATGTCAACCCACTTCAATGTTCTTGCCTGGAGAATCCCAGGGACGGGGGAGCCTGGTGGGCTGCCGTCTGTGGGGTCTCACAGAGTCGGACACGACTGAAGCAACTTAGCAGTAGCAGCAGGATCTCTGAGGGAGAAACTGTCCCATGCCTCTCTCCTGGCTGATGGCAACTCTCGGCATTGCACAGCTTGCAGCTAGTTAAACCCAGTCTCTACCACATTGTCCAGGCTGTCCACACAGCCTTTTTCCCTGCATATTCCTGTGTCCACCCTAACCCTCATCTTACATGAATCACATCTGAAAAGACCCTATTCCCAAATAAGTTCATATTCTGAGGTTCTGGTGGACATGGATGTTAGGAGACACTATTCAACCCAAAGGGACATTCAACAAATAGTAACTATCAGTATCTACTATTTTATCATTTTACTGACTGATGGATGGATGGATGGACCACTCATTCAACAGCTCAGCAAATAGTATTGAATGTCTACTATGCGCCAGGCACAGTGATATATGCTGGCGATACAGTCCCTGCTCTCATGGAGATTACATGTTAAGGGACCAGGAGGGAGGGCAACAAATCTATAAATAATCATATAACCTGTCAGACAGTGACAACAAGAAGAAAAACAACAGTGTATCTAAAACTTCCGACTTTGTCCCCTCCAATCCTGTTTGTGACCTTCTGCTCTGGGACTTTGCTGTTGTTATCACATCCGCCCTTCACTGTGTTTTTTGCAAAGGAGGACGTGAATTTTCCCAGCTATAAATGAGAAAACCTTTTCTGGATAGCACTTTCCGTTACAGTGGACAAATTAATCATGATTATTCCATAAACTGGAGACTTGTATAACTGAGGAAATTGTTCCAAATGAAAGAATAGTATGTGGGGTAGGAAGTAAATCAGATTCCACAAGTGATAATAAGACAGAGCAAAATGAGGGCAGTCAGGTACTGGGCTGCATGAATCATTTACTATAAATCCAGATGTTTACAAAATGAAAAACAGGCCAAGTCCATGACCTCGTGAACTGATGGAAGGACTGGTTAAAATATGATGGGAGAATAAATATCATGGAATTTGTTTTTTTAAGTCATGAAAAGACCATTTACCTATCTATCACCTAAAACCATGTAGGAGATTTTAGAAAATTGATATTTTTATTTTGATCTGCCATCAAACCACTTAAATTTTTTAGTAACCAAAGTTTCAATTATTATAAATCAGTAGCACAGCATGAGTGGCTTGTTATATCATTGTGGACAGAAAAACACTTTGTTAAGCTTGTTTCCAAGGAAATGAAACGCTTTTCAGACATGTCATTAACACTCATAAAATTCCCCGGAGCCAAGTAGAGGGCAGATGTTATTTTTCAGAATGGTCACAGACCATCAATAGAAGGAAATCTTAGTTAATTGTTTGAGTATTTATTTGCTTATTTATATTTCAAGAAATTGATTTAAGAAAGGAGACAGAGTGATCTGTATTATTAAAATACATATCAAACCGGATAAAAGGAACCTACAGTTTTAAAAAATATGACACACACATGGAAAATTAACCTATTGCAAACATGGAGAATTCACCTATTACAAACAGAAGCAAAGCACCAGTGGAGTGGCAACTGTCTGCTCTTGTACATTCATGAAGCAAAGTATTTTGAACCCCCAAGGCCCCTCCTGAGTTTGTACTACCCAAATTCATTTACACACTGACCCAGAACGTTACTGATGCCCCAAGATTCCAGTTCTTTAACTGCCTCTTCTATACACCACACTCCCATTCATTTATAAATCCCATATTTCTCTGTATTCTCCCTGAATTGTCCTGCTACGTGATTGGATGTTTGGACCACTATTCTTAGCCTCTTCTCATCACCATCTCATTTTCTGGGAAACAACATCCCCACCTACCGTGCATCACCACCGAGCACTTCTGTTCTCACTCTTCGCAGTGTATCCACCTGCCTCGAATGTGCTTACCCTGCTTCTAGGCTTGCAAGAGTTTCCCTGACCTACTCAAGAAAGGTAGCGATCATCTCGAATGCGTACAAGGCAGCAACAGTCAGGTTTTCATGGCTTTTTTGCTATAGTAGATAGGTCTGTAAAAGAGCCTGTGGGGCCCTGAAAGACAATTCTTAATTCTGCAGTGTGTTCATTCGCAGAATCACTCATTAAGTAAATATTTACTGAGCCATGCTTGGTGAGAAATTACCTCGACACACTGGTAGCCTCCAAGTATATGAACACGCAAGCTCTCCCAGGGGTCATGGAACAGAAAAGCTCTCAAACTATGTTTGAATCACAGGGTTCATTAAATGAATTTAAAGCACATAGTGAGAAGCAAGGGTGAAAAGATATGGTGTAAATTATCACACTTAGGCTAGAGTACAAGCAGGTGGAAGAAACCACACAACTGGAATTCTGGGTTTAGCTTTCCCCAGGGATGCTATTGTTGCAAAGACTAGAGTTAGGGATGGGCAGGGGGACACAACAGAAGAAGGTGCCTGGGATTAAGGGTACATACTGGCTCTATCACACCAATTCTGTCTGTTTATGGCTGTAGCTTGGCAATTAGCCTATTGAGCTGCCAGATTATATTATACTTCTTGATAGAGGACATGTAGATCAAAGGGGGTGTGTCTGTGGATATCTAAATTAAGATTTCATAAATATTCAGTACTTTATGTGTATTTAGTGTATGAGTATCTAGTAGCTACTGGGTCCTTTCACCCTTTTCTATGTTTCACACATATGCTCTGATTAACTTTATTTGTCAAACAGGTTAAGTGTGAAAAGAACTCCATGCCTAACACATATTAATAAGTTTGATCCACTTCATTTGTTTTCTTCTACAGCAAAACTGAACATACTCAAACAATGTGGCAAAATGTACATTAGGAGCAGCTACCACATCCCAAGGTCTGGCGGCGGAAGAAGATCACTGAGCAGAAAGTAAAGGCAAGAGTGAGCTCGTGGGGATGTGGGCAGCAAAGGCACAAAGGCAGCCTGTAGGGGTTGCTGTGTGAAGTAAGACTTTAAAGTGACTGGGACCTGTCTGGGAAGCAGAGGGTTTGGGCCTTCCAGGCAGAAAAATGACTGAGCAAAGAAAGCACTGCTGAGTGACCCCTCTGGCTGCCTGCAGAAAACGAGAGTATCACATGCTAAGCACAGAACTAATACATGAAAGACGGGGCTGGAGAGATGGGCAGGCCGGGAGGTGTTTGCTCTGCATCAAGGCGGAGCTGGCTGGCCTCACAGAGGAGGTAAGCAGCCTCCAGACGAGGGACCCCAGCCTGGGCTGCGTGGTGGAGGCTCCAGGCGTCACAGCTCAGGTGGGGTGGGTAGTGAAAAATCTAACACCTCACAGGTCAGGTGAGCAGGAGGCCAGTGACGTTCAGGGAGGTGGAGGGGCCCTGCTCAGCGGAGGCCCACTTCACCTCCACCTCTCTGCCACGACCGAGCGCTGTGAGCTTTGTTAGAACTGTCTCAAAGTAAATGAAGCGGGTTTCACCTCTTTGCCTTCCAGCAGCTGAGAGGTGATCTCACCCAGCGGTGGACAGCGTTCAACACTATGTCATCCCACATTACGATTCCTGTTTGGTTTCTTGGGGAACAGGGGGCAGACTCAGAGCTCAGTTTTGACTTCACAAAGGGGCCCCTTTGCTCTACTCATTATGAATAAATGAGCACTCTTTCTGGGCCCCTTTTCAACCAGAGTTGATGAGGTTGTATTTATATTTGTAATAAAAGGGTAAACATACTCCAATTTCTTTAAATATCCATTGATAGATTAATAAGGAACTAGTCTAACTCCTAATTACCAACCTATAACTGAAAGCAGAGGGAAAGCTGTAGAAAAGAAAGAGAATAAATATCTGTGAATTATAAACTGTATGCTTC
Source organism: Ovis canadensis (assembly GCF_042477335.2). Lineage (NCBI taxonomy): Eukaryota > Metazoa > Chordata > Mammalia > Artiodactyla > Bovidae > Ovis > Ovis canadensis. Next base: position 77,197,138 of record NC_091251.1, read on the forward strand.
CTAGTTCTTCAAGCCAGCTTAAAGTACAACGGGCTGCTCCATTCTCTTGTTCATTCACTCAACAAACTTTCTGTGAGCCCTTAATGTGTAAGCAGCACATATATTTCATACAGGGATTCACCATCAGGCCAGGAAATGTTTATATGACATGGTTTAAGTTAATTAAATCAGAGGCAGGGTTTTATCCCCCCTAAATTAATAAAGCTTAAGGCTATGGTTTTTCCAGTGGTCATGTATGGATGTGAGAGTTGGACTGTGAAGAAGGCTGAGAGCCGAAGAATTAATGCTTTTGAACTGTGGTGTTGGAGAAGACTCTTGACAGTCCCTTGGACTGCAAGGAGATCCAACCAGTCCATTCTGAAGATCAGCCCTGGGATTTCTTTGGAGGAAATGATGCTGAAGCTGAAACTCCAGTACTTTGGCCACCTCATGCGAAGAGTTGACTCATTGGAAAAGACTCTGATGCTGGGAGGGATTGGGGGCAGGAGGAGAAGGGGATGACAGAGGATGAGATGGCTGGATGGCATCACCAACTCGATGGACGTGAGTCTGAGTGAACTCCAGGAGTTGGTGATGGACAGGGAGGCCTGGCGTGCTGCGATTAATGGGGTCGCGAAGAGTCGGACATGACTGAGCGACTGAACTGAACTGAACTGAACTGAAGCTTCTAAACCCTTCCCTTGAATAGATACTTTCCAAGATCGTGGGAGGGAACTTAGCAAAGAGTTTACATGGTTGTGTGTTTTATGAAATGTGCAAATGTGTGATATTTTAACTGCCAATGGCTTAAGCCCCATTATATATTTCCATTTTGGTTTTCCTTCAGCCACAGTTCCCCTCGAGTTGGGTGGCTTTGGATTGGCTACAGGTATTTTGGGGTTCTGGCTAAGAAGTTAATTTCAGGGTACATTTGTGTTTAGCAGGATGTATGTAAGTGGATCATAGTCATTCACCATGCATAGTTAAGTCACCACTAACCATCCCTGTATAGGACCTAATCAGAGGAATGCCCTTCCACCCACGGAGCTGATTTGCCCTGCATCAGGACAACAGTGTAGGGTCAAAGGTCATATCACCATCTGATGTGTCCTCCTGAACCCCATACCCAAGTATGTGGGTAACAGGAGAAACAAGGTTTGATGTGGAAGGACCATAAATTAGCCTGGCTTGTCCATTCATCAGATGCATAAAACTGAGTCCTTTGATTGGGGATCCCACTGTTTTGGTTGAGGAGGAGATACAGAAAGGCCCACAGAATGAATCCCTAGCCAGGTATGCCAGGCCTTGCCCTGGGAGTGCTAGAAAGCCAGGGGCAATGTGGACCTACGTGAAAGGAAGGAAGGAAGCATTGAATGCAGACAGACAGGAAATGAATGGCTTTGTCACCTGGGAGAATTGTATGCTTTTGCTAAACTAGGTGACACTATGTAGCCCTATGACACTATGTAGGTATGTAGGGTTCTCTTTGGTCCTAAGACAGATTCATGACACAGTAGTTGAAGCCACATGTATACAGAATAATACTCCAGACTCAGAACTTACCTTGGTCATCATTTGTATCTGTAGCTTTGACTTATTTATACAAGTCTTTGAGCTTCCCTTGTGGCTCAGCTGGTAAAGAATCTGCCTGCAATGTGAGAGACCTGGGTTTGATCCCTGGGTTGAGAAGATCCCCTGGAGATGGGAAAGACTACCCACTCCAGTATTCTAGCCTAGAGAATTTCATGGACTGTATAGTCCATGGGGTCACAAAGAGTCAGACCCGACTGAGTGACTTTCACTTTCATACAAGTCTTTGGGGTCTTACTTGCTTGGCTCTAAAACCAGAAAAAAAAAGTCTCTGGCCTCAATTCAGCTGTCTGAATGCCACAGCTTACTTTCACGCGTGAGTCTCTGAAAGTGTGTCTACAGTATTACTGACAAGGACCCACCTCTGCCTGCCCCGAAGGCACCTACCTTCCTATTCAGGACACAGGAACATGTGGTCTTCTGCTCAGCCTTAGCTGGGAGCTCTCTCTACCAGAAGATAAATTGGGGGTACCAAATGGCAATACCAAGTTTCTAGGCTGCTCTGGAAAATTTAGTCCTTCTGTGCTCCGAGTACCTTGGGTTTCCAGGGCCTCACTGGCTGACAGTGCCCCTACTTACTGTGGGAAAATATTACTCGTGTAGTTATGATGTATACGCTTCAGAGGTCTAAGGGAAACAGATAATTTAGAAGTCTTCATAGTAGTAAGTGTGAAGTAGAGTCTAGGAGACTCAAGACATAAAAAAGCATAAAGTCATCACAGTGTCTATAGATTATTGTCCTAGATGGATCACAGTGCTTCACGAAGTCTCTGCCACGTCCCAACATCACAGTATCTCTAGATTATTTTCCTAGATGGATCACAATGCTTCACGAAGCTTCTACCACATCTCAAGCTGATGGACAGCTCCACTGCACACAGCGATTTACATTAGATCAGTGTCATCTAGGGATGGGATACTTTGCGCAGAAAGCCCAATTTGAGTAGCTTAAACTATAAGGAACCAATTATTTCACAAAACAAGAAATCAAAGATGGGGTGACTCTGCTGCAGCTGCTGCTGCTAAGTCGCTTCAGTCGTGTCCGACCCTGTGTGACCCCATAGACGGCAGCCCACCAGGCTCCCCCATCCCTGGGATTCTCTGCTGCTAAGTCACTGCAGTCGTGTCTGACTCTGTGCGACCCCATAGACAGCAGCCCACCAGGCTCCCCCGTCCCTGGGTTTCTCCAGGCAAGAACACTGGAGTGGGTTGCCATTTCCTTCTCCAGGATGGTTAATTCAGCTCAGTAATTTTTTCCACTCTACCATCCTCCACGTGCGGTGTGACCGTCCAACTCGGCTCCCCCTCATGGTGCCAAGATGCTACTGCAGCTTCAGATAATGTCAAAGGCCTTGTCTGGCAGGCAGAAAGGGCCTGCCTGCTTCCTCTCCATATGTGTGGCTTTTTTTAAGTCAGGTTTCTGAATCTGTAAGTTACATACAGTAAAATTCATCATCTTTAACTGATGAGTGTGACAAATGCGTACAGGCACGTAGCAATCAGGGTGCAGAACATTTTTGTCACGCCAAAAAGTTCCCTCCTGTCTGACTGTAGTCAGTCGCCTCCTTCCACCTCAGCACCTGGCAACCACTAATCTGAATATAGTCCCTATAATTTGTCTTTGCAAGGACGTCAGATCAATGGAAACAAACATTAAGGTCGCCATTTGTACTCAGCTTCTTTCACTAAGCACTAGGCATTTCTGGCTTGTTGCCTATCTCAGTAGTTTGTTCTATTTTATTGCTGAGTGGTGCTCCATTGTATAGATATACCATAATTTGTTTATGCATTCAGCAGTGAATGGACATTTGAGCAGTTACTAGCTTTATCTACAATGAATAAAGCTGCTATAAACATTCACAGACAGGTCTTTGTGTGCATGTGTGTTTTCATTTCCCTTGAGTACATTCTTAGGAGTGGGATTGCTAAGTTGGAAAGTTAACACACATTGCTTTTTAAGAGCAAGGAAACTTTTCACAGAAGTTCGTCTGTGTTTATGGTGATAACTGGGTCCCATGCCCCTGCCTAAACCAATCTTGGGCAGAAGGAGCAGACAGAAAGGAATCAAAATCCATTTTCACGGCTATAGCTTGTGGGTGTACTTAATCATTCAGTCATGTCTGACTCTTTGTGACCCCATGGACTGCAGCACGTCAGGCTCCTCTATCCATGATCCAGATTCTCCAGGTAAAAATACTGGAGTAGGTTGCTATTTCCTCTTCCAGAAGATCATCCCAATCTAGAGGCCAAACCTGCATCTCCTGCGGCTCCTGCTTTGTAGGCAGATTCTTTACCACTGAGCCAGTAGGGAAGCCCCTCATAGCTACAGAGGAAGGACAATCTCCCCTGATCATACAGCTTCTTATGGAAACAAAATCCAGGCTCTTCCAGCAGGAAAGAAGAGAAAAATAGGTTTAGGCCAGTGCCCAATGAAGACTTACCCAGCAACCACCCTAACTCTGGACTTCTTATATTAGACAATTAATTCCTCACCTTGAAAGCCCCTTAAATCAGATTTTCTGCTGAAAGCATCCTAAATAACCCATGTGTGGCCGCCTGTAGCAGTTTTACCCAGGAGAGGGGACTGTCTCACGGCTTTTACCTCATAACAAGGGGGTCCTGACTATAGCTGATTGGACCACAGGCTGGCCAGTGGTCCATGAGGGGCTCACTGAAGTGTTCCCCTCTAGATCTGGCAGATCCAATCACAGAGTTTCTGGGAGAGTTTGAGCTCCCAGAAGACAGTGGGAGAGAGACAGTAAGCAGAAGAAGCATGGCTGCAGAATCAGGAGACAGATACAGAGGACTCAAGCAGAAGGGATGAGGGCAGGAGCGCAGAGGGAAGCCTTGTCACAGTGAAACAGTGGTCAGAGGGATGACAGAAGCAGCGGCAGAGGTCAACAGAATCGTCTGTAGGACTCAAGCATCAGATGAGGGAGCGCTGGCCATCACGTCCAGGAGAGGGTGAGGGGCCCACGGCTACATTCGCAGGGGATCTCCAACGGTCCTTTGTTTTTGCTGAGACTGCTGAGATGACGGCCAGTCTTTTTTATTTCCCTGAGCATCACACAGAACCTGCCACCCGAGATTACCTGAGGTGATCAGAACTTGGCCTCCAGAGCTCAGTCGCCTCACAGTCCTCCAACCACAGTGCACCTGATTGTGTCCCTGAAGGCCGAAGTGTACCATGAACACTTGGTCACAAATAGAGCAGCAACTTCACCCTCCTGAACACTGTCAGCTCCCTAAAAAGGGCAGAGACCAGCGCACGTGACAGAAAACACTAGGGTTCTCTGAGGGCTGGTTCTGAGTCCGGCACCATATGAAGTCCCTCACAAGGGTTAAGTCGTTAAATCCTAAAAACACTGTGATGTAGGCAGTATTTTCTTTTCCATTTTACAGATGAAGAAGCAGGCCTGGAGCTAAGGTGAGCTGATCAGCTTTCACAGCCAAGATGGCAAAGCCTTCTCCGGGGCTGAGCTGCTCCCACTTTCAGCTTAGGATCAGGGACCCTGGAGGGGACGGAGCATGGAGAGACAGACTGGCCGAGCAGGCGGAAGAGCCTCTCAGTCCCAGTGGAAGCTGAGGAGGACACCCAGCTGATAAGGAGCCCAAGCTACACACCCTCACACACGTTTCCAACCTCCAGCCCAAGAAAAATGTTTCCCACTTCAGAGTTCTGACCCAAGGATTGAATGAGACCTTGGGCCAAGAGGAAGCAAGCAATTTAGACTCAAGAACTTGTTCTCTGTGGCCTCCCAATGCAAAGTGCAGACTGTGGCCCAGCAGCACAGGCATCAGCTGATGCTTACTTGAGGTGCAAGGCTGCAGCCCCTCCTGAGATACAGCAAACCCACATGTGTATTTTACAAGGTCCACTGGTGATACACAGGTACTTACAATTCCAAGATGCTCTGCTTTAAGGAAACAGGGAGTCTTTGGTATAAGAGACAGGGGTAGGGAAGAGAAGTGGGGCCAGGTCTTCTCTTATTTTACCCTAGTCCAAACAAGACTGGCCAGTGTATTTTTCAGCCCTTTTATTTAATGATGTCAGGACATATCCACCTCTGCAGTGTGGGACTGGTATTCTGAATGCCCATTTAACAAGAAAAACAGGAATTTTTTTTTTTCCTTACAAATTGCTTTCCTGAATCTCCTATATGTGTTTCATCTATTCTCCCTGGCTATGTGTGTTTTTGTGTGTGGAAAAAGCAAAGCTTAAATGTCAGAAGGAAGGGATCAGATTCCCTGTCCTCTTGCCAACCGAGAGCACATTTACTAGTCTCTTCCCTCCATTAAACGTTAAATGATGTTTATGAAGCACCCACATGGGCCTGGAGCTTTTCTCAGTGCTTAAGGTTGCCAGGTGGCCAACATAATGGTATTACCCTTTATTTGAACTTTCTACTCCGGTGTTCTTGCAGGCTCTGCAGGAACACAAGCAGACTCAAATTTAAAGTGAGAACCAAGAACGGGGATAGACACGACACATGAGAAGTAGTTCCTGAGTCTTAATCAGGTAAACCAGTGGGCTGTGCCTGGTCAGTTTCACCTTATCAGCGCTGTCCAAGAGTGTCCTCAACTTCTCTGGGCATCCCCCACCCTGCCTGAGCCCTGCCCGCTCCCTGCTATCTAGAGGAAAATTAGACAACCCCACAAATGCTGAAAAGGGTATCAAAATAGACCAGCTTTTCCTATGACTATCTCACAGATGACATGACCAGGTTCACCATGTACTGGGCTTCCTGACTTAACAGAACATGCATTTTAAACCAGACCCAGCCCGAAAATCCAGATGATATGATCACTACAACTGCTAACCAGGTCAATATAGAAATGGGCATTTTATCTTAACACACGTGGGGAAAAGATCCGCTTCTTCGAAGATGAACTGTATCCTTTCTTTTGTGTCCAAATCTGCAATCTTTCAACATAACATATTGTTCAGCATAACAAATGCTATGTAAACTTAGAGTGGGTAATTATCTTCCTATCATCACCAGGAACTGAGATGTATAACATATAAAAGTAGACTGTAACATCCTCCTACTCTAAAAGCACTGTTAGTAAACTAAGCATTCACTCCAGGAAAGCAGACAGAGGTTCCTTCACGGAAATCCATCTGCAGAGCAGGCAGGAAGGAGGAGGAGGGAGGGGGAGCTTGTGCACCACCAAACCCATGCCCTCCTCTGTCTTGGCGTCTTCTGCTCCATTTAGGAGAATGTTTCTGGCGAGTAATGATGAACCCGACGCCACGTGAATGAGATTTGCAGGTGTGAGTGGGAGGCTGCCGGGGCAAACCCGGATGAATGAGAATGTGGAGAGAGGAGGGTTTCTGGGACAGAAGAAGAAGCAAAGGTCGCGCTTGAATGAGCAAAAAAAAAGACAGACGCCTCTTCTGAGGGAGTGTAGATGGGTCATCCCAAGAAGCAACTGAGAGCTCTGAGCTTCTGTCAGGGAAGGATGCAACAAAGTGAGCAACCTCAACAGCAGATAAAAAGAGTCAGATTGTCTGAAGGCTTGCAAAGTTGGCCAAACCCATGGGAGCCACCTCCCTAGCAGCTCAGGGAACACAGCAGTCTTGACAGGTTAAGTCTCATGAAAGCAAATGAATGGATAAATCAAGGACACAAATGCCTGTGTGTGTGTAGTGTGTCTAGCACACATGAACAGTGCGTGCGTGCCTACATGCTAAGTTGCTTCAGTTGTGTCCAACTCTGCGACCCTCTGGACTGTAGCTTGCCAGGCTCCCTCTGTCCATGGGGATTCTCTAGGCAAGAATACTGGAGTGGGTTGCCATGCCCTCCTCCAGGGCATATTCCTGACCAAGGGATTGAACCCTGGTCTCCTGCATTGCAGACGTATTTGTTGGCCTCTGAGCCTCCAGGGAAGCCCCCATATAGTAGGCACTAATTTAATAGTTACTGAATGAATGAGTAGGTGGATAAGTCAGTTCAAGCTTCAGAGCCAACCATTTGGTCCAGGAACTATGTCAATTCATGCATTAGGTCATGCAGCACATTTATTTTGAGAGTCCACTTTGTATCTTTTTTTTTTAATTGAAGGATAATTGCTTTACAATATCCACTTTATGTCTTGAACTATGCAGCAGCTCAAGACAGAAAAGGTTTGCCCTCCAAATTTTTAGTGGGGAGACAGACAAATAAATACACAAGAAAATAGATAATAAGATAATTTATAAGCAACAGCGAGTGCTATAAAGAAACTAAAATGTATTGTTACACTAGAGCAGAGGTCAACAAACTTTTTCTAAGGGTCAGAGAGAAAATACTTTGGGTTTTGTGGGCCAAATAATCTCTATTGCAATGACTCAACTCTGCCATTGTAGCCTGGAGGTACCTTGGACAATATGTAAATAATTAACATGGCTTGTATTCAAATAAATCTTCATTTATGGACACTGAAATTTTAACTTCACATAAATTTTATGTTGCAAAATATTCTCTTTTTTTAACCATTTAAAATGTAAAAACCATTCTTGACTCTCAGGCCATATAAAAATAGGTTGATGGGCAGATATGGCCCCTAGGCTGTAGTTTGTACACCCCTGAAACTGCATGACAGAGCAAGAGGTCGAGGGGGCCATTTAAGCCTAGATTAGCATGAGGAGAAAGAACTAGACATGCAAAGCGGAGGGAAGAACCTTCTAGGCATAAGAAAGCAGGGTGCAAAAGTATGTGCATATGTATGTGTAAACACATCCATGGTACTATCCATCACAGACAGGTGTTGAATAGTGGTGAGGGAAAGCAGATCTAGAAACATCTGTGTCCCCTACCTGACCATGATTTGGAGCCATGAGGTTGAAGGCGATCCTGTCACTGGGCTCATCAGCCAGGTGTGCAGCTCCACACTTTGATGAACCAGCATGTCTCTGAACAAAACAGATTCTGACTTTACTCACCCTTGTTTCTCTTCTGGAGATTTCCTCATTGTTCAAGATTGCCATTAGATTTTTAAGCAACAGCATCTTTCTAGAAAATTTGTGGGAAAAGCAGTTCACAAAATGGGGTTGTGCTTGTTTGTTTTGTTCAGGGTTTACAACTTTTTGAGTGTTATGGTTTGATTCCTGGATTCTAACCAACGTTGATAAGCCTGGTGCATTTCATGGGAGTGTTTGAACATAATCTCACTAAATACAAATTATCAAAAGTCTTCTGGAATTGCATATGCAAGGGGAGGGCTTCCCTGGTGGCTTATCAGTAAAGAATCCATCTGCAGTGCAGGAGACGCAGGAGATGCAGATTTGATCCCTGTGTCAGGAAGATCCTCTGGAGGAAGGAATGGCAACCCACTACAGTATTCCTGCCTGGAAAATCCCGTGGATAGAGGATTGCAGAGCTACAGTTCATGGGGTCGCGAAGAGCTGTACATGACTGAAGAGACGCACTCATGTATGCAAACGGAAAATGGACAGTTCCACCCATCGACCACACACCATGAGAGCTACGGCCACCATCAAAACCTAGGTGAAACAGGTACTTGGAAGCCCCTGCTGTACCTTCTTCAACCCCCACCACTTAGGGATAGAGCAAAAGGGGTTGATAGAAACAGCCAGCCCCAGGTAAAAGGAGCTCAACTTGGAAGCATATTGTTCTGATTCATTGGTTTCTGGCCCCTATAGCCTTTGGACTTGAGTCAATTCCTGTTCTTGTGGAAGCTACCCAGGTCCATATTTTCCCCTTTCATATGTGGATTTTTACTTTGTTGATTAACATTTCTTGCACAGAATTAAGGCACAGAATAGCATCTCAATCCTTTGTATCCCCAATTGGGGGGCAAAGCAACTCAGCAGTTTTCAAGTCCTGGCAGCATCAAAAGAGCATCTGTAATCAATTACCACCTTCCCCTCACCCCATTTCTCACCATCCATTGCTTAAAAATGGCTAACTTATTTTTTTCCCTCATATCCTTGTAAAAACACATGCACACACCAACACACACATGTGCTCCCAGGCTGAAATCACAAGTGCCAAAGCTCAGCCTAGAGAGAACGTTTATGACTGGGTTATACATCCCTGAAAATAGGGGTTTATAATGGAAACACTGACAGATCATTAACTCTAATAGCATAAACCGAGGCACAGAATTTTCACGTTGTCTCCATTTTGTTTGTGTCAGCAGGATTTCCAGGCCCAGAATCTGGTGGGAGCTTACGAGCTGTGCCCGAATGTGTGAGGCAAATTTGAGGGCAAGAGGACAGCCTGGAGAAAATAGCTCAAGTCTAGAATATTCTGTGATGTCTGGATTCAAAAATGATCACAGGAATCTCAGCATAGAGAAAGCACCACCTAGGCTGGAAGCCTAATCTCTCTCAGCCACTCATCTCCAATGACCTGCTGCTCCTCGCCCTGAGCATGACTTTTACTGGTATGTGCTTAGTCGTATCCAACTCTTTGCAACCCCATGGACTGTAGCCTGCCAGGCTCCTCTGTCCATGGGGATTCTCCAGGCAAGAATACTGGAGTGGGTTGCCATTTCCTCCTCCAGTTTACTGATATACAGAAGCAAATTAGAGCAACTGGTTCATTATCTGATACTTGGAAACTATACCCAGTCAGGTCTTCATTCTGGATCTTAGGCTCTCCTAGGAGGAGATGCATCCACCAACTGATCACCAGTGTTTAGAACATTGCCTGACACATAGTAAACACTCAATATGTATTTGGTGCTGCATGCACAGCTGGATGGATCTATGAGCTAATGAAGGAATTGTTGTTGTTCAGTCACTAATTCATGTCCAATTTTTGCGACCCCAAGGACTACAGCACACCAGGGTTCCTATTCTTCACTATCTCCCAGAGGTTGCTCAAACTCATGTCCATTGAGTCAGTGATGCCATTCAACCATCTCATCCTCTGTTTCCCCCTTCTCTTCCTGCCATCAATCTTTCCCAGCATCAGGGTCTTTTCCAAGAGCCACCTGAAAAGGGGTGGCTCTTTGCATCATGGAGCCAAAGTATTGGAGCTTCAGCATCAGTCCTTCCAGTGAATATTCAAGGTTAATTTCCTTTAGGATTGACTAGTTTGATCTCCTTGCTATCCAATGGACTCTCACGAGAACTGATCCCTTTTGGCTTCACTCAGGTTTCTCATCTGTGAAATGAGGGGGTTCAACACCATCAGTGGTTCTCAACTCTGCTTGCACACTGAAATGATGCTGAATCTCATTATAAACAGACTAACCCCTGGATCCTACCCCCTGACCAAATAAATCAGAATCTCTAGACATGTGGCTTGAGCAGCAGTAGTTTGAAAAATTCCCCAGGTGGTTCTAATGTAGAATAGACAGTTCTAAAATTCCCTTCTGTGTTTCTAATTCTATGGAGTTTAATTCAGGTCATGAAATTCAAGGCCTAGAATTTGTCTCTCCTCAGTTCAGAGAGGGCTTCCCAGGTATTTAGAATCCATCTGCCAATGCAAGAGATGCCAGTTGGATCCCTGGGTTGGGAAGATCTCCTGGAGAAGGAAATAGCAACCCATTCCAGTACTCTTGCCTGGGAAATCCCATGGACAGAGGAACCTGGCAGCCTACAGTCCACAGGATCGCAAAGAGTTAGACATGACTGAGCAACTGAGTACACACACATACAGTTCAGAGAGATAAAAGGAACAAGAGTGAAATGACATGGAGAAATTATGTTTAGGAAACAATAACCATTTATTGAACTCCTCCTGAATGCCATGCTGTGCATTGCATATATTATCTCCAATCCCTCTGACAGGTGGCATTATCCCATCATCCCTATTTCTCAGATGAGGAACCTGCAGATGAGAAACAAAGTGAATTATCCAAGAGATAAGGAGTCATCCAGGAGAGGCTGCCCTCCCCAGCTGCCGTGGGGCATTGTCAGTCAATCCTTTTAGAATTAAAGAGTGTTTGGCATCAGCAATGATTTTATGATCAGGCTGAGTGTTGGAAGAAAGAGAAGTGAGAACTTCAAGACACACCACACAAAACTGTGAGGCTTGGGGAGGAAGACTTCCCTCTCACCCCTGCTCCCCTCCAACGTGAAAAAGGACAAGACTGCTGCTCCCCCAGGCCTGGGCCAGCTGTCAGAGATGAGCCCTGATAAAGGCCCTGGGCCTCCTCCTTGAATTCCTTTGTTCCAGAACCCATCCCATTAGAAAAAGGTCACACATCTTTGGCCCCTTTTAATTTCAGGGGTGGAGAGGTAAAAGCCCAGTCGGGGAAACATGTGCAATTATGAGCAATTACTTAAACGGCTTTCAGACAAGCCTTGGCCCTCCACCAGCAGGCCGAGGGGCCAGCGTCTGCGTTTTGTAGGCAAGAAGGAGAGAGGGTGGGAAGGTGGGGACGGGGGAGGGGAGACAGCAAAGCCTTTTGTCACTGGGCTACAAAAATAAAGAAAAAACCATTGGTATTTCCTGCCACCAGACTAGCTGACACTAACCAGCCCTGCGCAGGGGAACTATTCACTTAAAAGTCATCGTTTCCTTTACTTATCTGCCTCTAAAGAAACAAATCTATTAGCAGCAAGAAATCACTCCAGCGGCTTTAACTAAGTGCTTCCCCCGTTGAAAATGCCAAAGCCCTAGCCTTCAGCTCTGCCTGCCATGCCCTGGCCTCCTCTCCTCCCCAGCAGCAGCTCTGAGCTGGCCCGTGTCAGGGCGTCTCTGGCCACTACAGATAACAAGGGCCATTACATTCCAAATCCTTCCCCAACCTCCTCCCCTCCCTTCCGCCAAAATCCCAAACCCAATTTCTCCCTGGCAGATCAAAGGCTGCCCGAGCTACAGGAGAGCTCACTCGATCAATAAACTCCTGACATGGGAATAAACAGAACGATACAATATTTTCCTTCAGGATTTATTTGGTCCCTGGAATAGCCGTGGCTTGCTATGCCTTTCCTTTTGGACCAATGGAGATTTGGTGTAGAGCTGAAAATAGTTTGCTCTCTGAATTAAAAATCAAACCCCTCAATAGCCCCCCAAACACTTTTCTAGTCTTTGTTGGCCTTAAACACACAAACTGTAAGGGGAAGCCTAGTGTTACAGTTGGGCTTTTTAGATCTTCCGAAAGCAACTTGCCTTCCACGCCAACTCAGTGTGCAAGAGTTACTGGAGAGCTACCTGAGCAAGGCAGCCTCATTTTAATAATTAACTTGATAATTTAGAAACTATAATAAAAATGAATATGCTTCTCCCATTGTTCATCCCAAAGAATTCTAAAGTACTCCACAATGATCTGAAACTATGGATAACAAAGTACAACGATTCAAAAAAAGTTAAATGCAAGGATGCTGTGCATTTGGGATACACCAATTGTTTTTAAACCCTTAGGGATATTCATTTTTGAAATCAATTCCATTGACACCTCTATCACTCTCCTATGACTGTTTCTTTGATACTGAAATCCTAAATCCATGAAATTGGAGAAGAGAGAATATGTAGAGCTGAGTTGCTGAAATAGTCCATGGAACTCATTTAGTATCTGGCATCTAGGTTGCCCCATTAATTATGGTGTTACATTTACTCACACATGTCTTCATGTGCATCACGTATATATTACAATTTTAGAAATAAAGTTTTGTATCTTCCTTCTTTGTAAGATACATGAATGTATATTTAGATCAATTTGAGCTTGTCATTAGTTTGGAAAACGTTCCACAAAGATTACTGAGGTGTGTTGTTGTTGTTGTTTAGTTGCTAAGTCACGTCTGACTCTTTGCAATCCCATGAACTGCAGCCCACCAGGCTCCTCTGTCCATGGGATTTCCCAGGCAAGAATACTGGAGTGGGTTGCTGCTTCCTTCTCCAGGGTATCTTCTTGATCCAGGGATTGAACCCATGTCTCCTGCATTGAGGGCAGATTTTTTACCACTGAGTTACCTGGGAAGCCCCAGAGGGACTTTAGTATTAATACTATTATTAATATTAATTTAATGTTAATCCATCCTAATTTAGACTCCAGATAAGAGAAAGCAAAGTAGATCAGCAGCATAGGCCAGAAGATGAGAAAAACAAGGGGGGAAACAGTGTCTTGTGACACAATGACAGTTACAGCTTAGAATATAGACAATAGTGTGTGTCAACTTTACATTTATAGCCTACAAGAAGAATGGAGACTCCTTGCCAAGCTGTCTGTATATTTTCTCCTACAGCATGACTTCAGATTGACAATTACCATTTATTGAGAGCTCACATTTACCCAGCAAAGAGTGAAGCACTTGACAAGCTTTACATTATTTCCTTTAGTCCTCACATAAGAGTCCAGTGAAATGGGTACCATTTAACTGATGAGGTATGTGGTCCTAAAGAGGTTAACTGTTTTCCCCAAGCTCTCATGGAAGTGACTGGAAATGCTGGGATTTGAATGGAGGCATCTGACTTCAGAGCTGGCATGTGAACTGCCAGCCTGAGATAAAAGAGCCTGCAAGTTCCCTCCCAGCCCAGCACTTTTAACTTCCACCAAGAGGCAGTAGCCTTTCTCTTCCATAACATCTTCCCCAGTCTTCTCCATCCAAACTTTTATATGACCTGAGCAATGGATATGTTTACACTGACTATCTCCAAGTATATTCATAATTTTTCAAACACTTTTTCCTTATCCTTGTATTTCTATCAATTAAACCAGGAGAAAATCAACATTTCACGGAGGAGAGCATGGATGATTAAGTACGTTGGTGGGGACCTAGAAACAGGTCTAGTGATACCATGTACCTTTAGGTTTATGACCTTCAGGAAACACATCTTTTACATGAATTTCCTTAGTTTTCAAGTGCACCATTTTAAAGAAGCCTGGCATGATTTATTGATGTCTGTCTCCCAGCAGGAGTATTTTCGTTTTCCTCCTCTTAGCACAATGATTTGCACTAATCCTTTTGAGGAGCAGTGGAGAAGTCTTTTGTTCTATTAAGGTAATATGCAGCTGTCTTTAGACCTAGTGTTCAGTGACTACTTTGCCAGTGTTTTCAAGTAGTTCACCATGAAAGTTCAGAGTCAAACAGTCTTTGGATGCATGTATACCATGTCGTTGCTGTTTAGTCACTACAGTCATGTCCAGCTCTTTTGCAACCCCATGGATTGTAGCCCACCAGGCTCCTCTATCCAGGGATTTCCCAGGCAAGAATACTGAAGTGGGTTGCCATTTCCTTTCTCCAGGGGATCTTCCTGACCCAAGGATCAAACCCAGGTCTCCTGCTTGGCAGGCGGATTCTTTACCACTGACCCACCAGGGAATCTCACACATCTACCATACCTCTCAGCAAACTCACCCAGAATGGCCTGCCTGCTTAAAGACAGAACTTGGCATCCTTGGCCTAAAAGTGATCAACACCACTGGTCTACCTTGTGGGGAAAAATCTCTGAGCAAAACCCTACAAAACCACAGTGTTGGGGGTTGTGGGGAAGACCAAACCAGCCAAAAGAGAAACGCTTTCCTCCACCAAGGAAATCAGCCAGGTAAGGCTAAAGTGGGACAATGGGGCAGGGGCTAGAAGCTCTGGTGTCACCTCTGGCAGATAATGGCACCACGGGAGCCCTCACCTTGATGAATATATCTAGGGTTTTTTGGCTTCTCAGTGCCCTGGTTCATCCCTAAAGGGTACTCATCACCGTGTTGGTGACTTATTCAGTTTACTGCTTTCTCTCTTGACTGACTGCAATTCTAGCCCAAGTCAAGCCTCTCTTTGGACCAGAGTTGAAAAATAAAAGCACCTGGCATCTCAACCATCTTTGGCCTTGAAGGAGAAGACTCCCTCTTCAGTGCTCAGTCATTGAGGTCATGGAAAGAATTCCTCTAGATGCAAAAGTACCTCCAAACCCAAACCACCTCCTTGGACTCACCCCTTTGGCCTTCACTGCCTTAAACATTCACACCATATTTGAATATTTAATAATACAATGCAGTATTTTTTCCCATCATCTTTTTTAACACTTTGACAAATTATGTACTTACTCTAAACTGTGCAGCTCCATAAAATGTTTATGTACTCTTCTGAGGCAGAAGGGCTTCCCAAGTGGCTCAGTGGGTAAAGAATCCATCTGCAATGCAGGAGATGCAGGAGACACCGATTCGATACCCAGGTCGGGAAGATCCCCTGAAGGAGGGCATGGCAACCCACTCCAGTATTCTTGCCTGAAAAATCCCATGGACAGAGGAACCTTGTGGCCTACAGTCCCTAGGGTCTCAAAGAGTCGGACACAACTGAAGTGACTGAGCATGCATGCACGTTGAATACAGTAGATAGACAAGATCATCCTAGCAAACACAGCAAAACCTGACTTGCCCAATGAGTGAGCCTCCATGAAGAGTAACATTTTTTCAGAATATACCTCTCCATTGCATTTCTCAACTATCACAGGATTCTGCGGACCAAACAGGAGCCTCAGAGTGTCTCTGTGGGAGCTACTGTGAGGCAACCCTCTGCTGTCCCACATGCCTGTGACCACAACATATCTGTCCTGTCCACTGATACATGTCCCCTGGGTTCCTCACAGCCAAAGGCACATGTGCCTAAACAGGCTAAATGAATTCCTGGCCTTGTAACCAAACAAGGATAACCAACCACTGGTGTTTGACCCCATGACCTTGGCCTCTTTAGCACCATGCCTTCCCCAACAGAGTTAAAGAACTGTATTGCTGTGGTCACATCACCTGGCAGGAAACTACCAAGGTCATGAGTCCTGTGTGGGCTGGAAAGTCAGGAAATTAAGGCTGAACTACTGCCAATGTGTCTATTTCTAGGAAGCAGTGTACTTCATATATCATGTTCCTATTTTCAAAAATATCAAAATTGCTACAGATTGAAAGTGGTTGATTTTAAGCCTTTAATAGAAATATAAGACTGTGTATATAACAGGTATGTAAATATATACATGTAACACATTACAGATATTTATATATTAAACCACACATACATTATTTAAATGTATATATATTATATTTTTATATAATTATATATAATATATATATAATTTTAGAAACTTCTGGAGGAGAAATTGAAATAGATTTTTCAAAAGATTTCTAGTGGCTCCATTTTACTTTCGTCCACCAGGAAGATGAATAAAATGAGGATTTTTTGTGTGTTTTCCAAAGTAAGTTGAGTTCAGTTCAGTTGCTCAGTCATATCCAACTCTTTGCGACCCCATGAATCGCAGCACGCCAGGCCTCCCTGTCCATCACCATCTCCCGGAGTTCACTCAGAGAGTACTTACAATCATCAAGTCGGTGACGCCATCCAGCCATCTCATCCTCTGTCGTCCCCTTCTCCTCCTGCCCCCAATCCCTCCCAGCATCAGGGTCTTTTCCAATGAGTAAAGTTACCACCAAAATTCTAGTGTTCCTTTTCCTGGCAAGTTCCCTTTGTATTAGTCTCCTGAACTTTCTCTCAGGTGCCTGAGGGGCAAGGCATCAACCTACATTAATCGGAAGCCTCCGTTCTAGGAGACTTCAGTAAAGTTTGATCATAGAACTATTTCCTCCCGTGCCCCCTTTTCCCCTTCCTAATCCTTTGCTCCTTGTCTCCATCTTCTCACCAAGACCTCACCCTGCACCACTCTCCTTTCCCCACATCATGTTCCTGGCATGATGCCCTTCTCCCCTTGAGCACACCAAGCTCCTGCCTGCCAATAGGTGCTTGCATTTGCTGTTTACTCTACCTGAAAGACCCATCTCTGTCTTCTCATCTTTCATTTCTTACTTTCATAGTGACTTGCCCAGAAACACTTCCCGGATCTCCCCACCAGAGGCAGTGCTCTACCTCCACCGTTACTCTCCACTACATCACCCTGAGACTTTTCTTGAGAGTACTTACAATCATCAAGCAATATTCTGGGTATATTTATTCACTTATAGCCCTCTCCTCCTTCAAGAATGTAAGTTCCACAAAGGGGGAACTTTACCAACTTTTTGCAGTCTCAAATTTCCAGCGGCTAGCACACTGTAGGAGCAATGACTGGCACACAGTAGGAGCTAAATAAACAATAGATGAATGAATGAATAAATAAATTGTCCAATGTTCCTCAGAGGAAGAGCACAGCTTCTCCAGAGGGACTGTGAAACATCTGACTTGTTATTTAGGACACTGATCCCCAAACTTTTTGGCACCAGGGACCGGTTTCATAGAAGACAATTTTTCCATGGACCACAGGGTAGGTGGGGGATGGTTTGGAGATGATTCAAGCACATTACACTTATCATGCACTTTATTTCTACTATTATACATTGTGATATGCAATGAGATAATCATACAACTCACCATAAGGCAAAATCAGATCATGAGGCGTTAGAGTCTCATAAGAGGCTCGCAACCTGGATTCCTCACATGTGCAGTTCACAGTAGGGTTCGCACTCCTATAAGAATCTAGAGGCACTGCTGATCTGACAGGAGGCAGAGCTCAGGCAGTAACGTAAGCGATGGGGAGCAGTTCTAAATACAAATAAAGCTTCGCTTGCTCACAGCTCATCTCTTGCTGCACAGCCCAGTTCCTAAAAGGCCATGGAACAGTATCGAGACCTGGTAGTTGGGGACCCCTGATTTAGGGAGTTTGAAGAGCATTAACCACTTTGATAGCTCAGTTGGTAAAGAATCTGCCTGCAATGGAGGAGAACCCAGTTGGATTCCTGGGTTGGGAAGATCCACTGGAGAAGGGATAGGCTACCCACTCCACTATTCTTGGGCCTCCCTGGTGGCTCAGCTGGTAAAAAATCTGCCTGCAATGTGAGAGACCTGGGCTGGGAAAATCCCCTGGAGAAGGGAAAGGCTATCTACTCCAGTATTCTGGCCTGGAGAATTCCATAGACTGTATATGCCATGGGGTTGCAAAGAGTCGGACACGACTGAGAAACTTTCACTTTCACAACCACTGCAAACACCCTAACACTACACTTAGCCTCCCAGTGTTGTGAGATCTGCCTGACTTCAGTAGGGCTTCTCTAGTTTCCAAACACAAAACTGCCTACATATCAAAATGCTTAGAGATATTCAGCCTCTGATAATAATAATAATAGTTACCATTTAGTGAGTACCTTCCCTGCCAGGAATGTTCATAACACATTCTCACATCAGTCCACTTGGCCAACTTATGAGGTAGTATTATCCACACTTCACAGATGAGGAAGTTGTCTCCAGTGACTGGCAAAAACACATGGAACATGTAAATATCAGAGTTGGTATCTGAAGCTTGACTATCTCATCTGCCTTGCAGGCTCGTGCTTTTAACTGTGTCTTTGTTTTGAAAAGCCAAAACATCAGTATGGTCAAGAGAATCAGCTCATGGTACACAAGCATGTGATACCCTTGAAAAGTGTGCAAGCGTTTGCGTCATGTGATACGCAGTCACAGTTTCCAACCCCTTCATACCCATTCTAGACCAGTGCTTATTTGCATGATAACAGTTCAACTACTTCAGGCTGTTCATGAGCATTTCTGGGTTTTCAGATATTACTCCCATCAACTCCAAGGAAAGAAAGCACAATTATTTGAAATTTAACACTTGTAGAAACTGCTACTCTCTCTTCCAAGTGACAAACAGCTCATGTTTATGGAAGACATAAGATGAGTTCTGCCTTCTTTGTGGCAAATTTCTACCAAAAGTAATGTGCAGAGCTAAAAAAAAAAAAACTAGTATTCCAAGAGTAAAATCTATATAGAAGTTTATAAGTCCTAATTTGTCTATAATAATAACTATTATTATTAACATCAACACCATTCAAACAAAGCTATAAAAACACTAGGCTAATATTTCAGAGGAAAACAGAGAAGGAAATAACTTACTCTTTTCCAACCCTGAGACCATTATGATTCTTTTATCTGCATAGCTGACTTTTGTTTTTTAATCTGTCCATCATGTAGATCATTCTGTGTCTCTCGCTCTTTTTTTCCTTTCTTCTTTTCTGGAAAACATCACAAGAATATCTATCAAACTCTTGCCCCTTCCACCTGCCTTTTAACCCCTGCCACTCCAATTTCTACATGAACTTTACCAGCTTCTCCCTTAATATTTTCTTCTGTAAGATGAGCTTCCAATTCCTTTCTGCTTGAATTTGTATGAAAATGCAAGTGTTTAAGATTTACAACTCTGCTTAGCAGGCTCTCTTTCCATCTCTTCTGGAGCTTGACTACTGAGCTAAAAATGGCCCAGCTGAAATAGCAACAGACACAAGGTTTTGAAGACATATCCAAATCTCCCAGTTCAACCAAAAGAGCAACACCTTCCAAACTTGTTATATTATGGTGGGGAAGGACTTTCCACAGCTGACCCAGCTTTCTAAAAGGGAACTTTCACCAGCCTTCATGGTGTACTAACCCAGTGACTGAATTCAATAGGAACCTTTTCACAATAGGGAGAGGCTGTGTGCTTGTGGACCTTCTCTCTCAAGCCAGTTTACCAAAACAACTATCCAGGTTACCGGACAACTCTCCACTCCTGGGTAACTGGGGATAATGGGTTTAAAAAAAAAAAAAAAGCAAAGAAAGTACAGTGTTGGAGAGCATTGGGAAGCAGTATAGCCTGAAGCACTGAAGAGTAAAGGCTTTGGGATCCCAGTTTTGGTGTAGGAACAGTTTTTGCGATCTCGGGTAAACTAAGTTCTCCAAACCTCAGTTACCTCCTTTGTAAAATGGGGCTATTCTCAGTACTTAATTTGTGTTTTTGCTGTGACAAGATAGTTTAACAAGACTGTTTAAAAAAAAAAAAGCGCTTAACACTTTTATGATACCATGCCCTCTAAGTAGTTCCTATTGCAATCATAGTTTTTATTTCCTATTATGTCATGGACCAGGCAGCTTCTCATGAAAGCAAAGGAGTTTAGGCCAACAGGTATAATGTCAGGTTTCCCTCCTAGATAACCCAAATCTATACCAGATGAATTAAGTGGAAAAAAGAAAACATAACAAACAAAGGACCTTTCAAATGTGTTTCCAATATAAATGGCCTAGAAGCAGAAAAGAGAAAATAAAAGGAAAAGGACAGACAAAACAGATAAAGCTTACATCTCTCCCAGATTTCAACATATACTTTCATAGCTTTGGAAAAGACCCATCTTCAAAGCTCTTTTCTCAAGGGAGAAGAATGTCCCCCAGAGAAGAGGGACTGGCCTCAAAATATCAAGAGAAAGTTCAAAACTCGAGCCTTCACACTGAGGGAATAGTCTCCAGGTCAGGCGTGCTGACCCATCTACAGTTTGTTCTGGTGAAGCTACTGAAAAAGGGACCCAGAGGTACACACACGTGTGCTGTCAATCCCTACTGCTCACACATCCCGGGGAGTACACAGGAGAGAGGGGGACCCTTCATCAACCCCATCAAGCTGGTACTTCTAGAGGCTGATCTCCTGACCCTCTAGCTACCAGCTGTCATAAGAGTGATATCGCCTTTTCTGAGACTCAGAGTAACCTTACCAAGAGGTTGTTCAAAAGGTATGCAGTTCAGAGTAGACAAAACAAACTCAGGTGTGCGGGAGAATGGGGCCAGTTCTGATGCAGAGACCAGAGGTAGGCTGCCTGCCACGTTGTTTACTTTAAACTTACTTTATTGGGGCCAGAAAACTAAGCAGCATCCACATTCTGAAACTCAAGATGCCAGCAAGAGTGGCATGTTCCTTAAAATAAGCTTTTGCATTGATTATTTTTAGATGGTGCTGAAAGGAGACAGTTGCACAATTTCCAAAAGAAAGTCACTCAAGAGTCGGACATGACTGAGCAACTAACCCTTTCTTTCTTTCAGAAAGTGTCCACAGCTTAAGTAGTTGATAAATTATTTTCCTTAGTGTGTGCTTTAAAATTTCGCCCGGATGGAAAAGGACACCAACTCGGTGCCTCATTGACCTAAAAATCAAGCACTCTCCTCCATACAGAAATTTAATTATGCTGTAAAATAAGGCCTTATTCGTGTGGAGTATCTTTTTTGCCCACGATTTTCAAAAGCTTCACATATCTGAAATCACTGTGAAAAGCAAAACTCTGATTTCACTGCTCCTTCCCCCTCTTTGGGAAATATCTCCTTTAAATACTAATAGAGCCCAAGCCTATTTACATTTCAAGCAACACGAAACAATTCCCCTGGTCTTTCACCCACCTCATCTAGCAACCAACTTGGTAAGAGTAACAGCAACTAAAACCCATGATTCCGACCCGGTGCCTGGCGAACGTTTCTCCTTTTATAACTACTTGAGCGTGGCAGGCTCTTCCTATTAACTACATTACATCACCATTATCAAAGACGAAAGGAAATTAATTTTGTTTTTCAAGGTCTTGGCAATAAGTTGGTTCTTTACTTCATCAGACATCTGCTGTTTTTCTACGTGTGTCATTTGCGAAGCTGAGTTTTCCTTATGACTTTATTCTCATAACAATTTATCACGCAACAGTGTTTACCAGAGGATTTTGGCTGACGGGTTTTTCTCTCCCAGCAGAAAGTGTAACCGTAACTTAAGGCCAATATCATCATCTATATTTCATTCTCAAATAGTTTTCTAGGGCTTAAAAAAAAAAAAAACAGCCAACAAGACCGTCAAGAAAAAATAACCACTTATGGTCTCTGGCTGAAATGTATTGCCAGTGCAACACTACTTTTGTTTTAACAGATGGGCCTTTATCAGCAAATTATGTGGGCAGTTCACCGACTTCTCTTTGGAATAGAGGAGTCCTTCCATTTACTTGCGCTCTTATCTGTTCACTTAAAGCCACATTTGATCACAAAATTCTAGGAATTTTTTTTTCATGTATTGATACAAACGATAAACTACAGAGAATCTTCTGTTCTGTAATCATTAGTCATTCCTGGGCTGATTAATAGGGCCTAAGCCTTATTTCACACCAGAGGAAAAAAAATAATCAGGTTGTCCACATAGATACATTGGATTCTCTAATATGCTCTATGTTTATTCACTTGTCTGATGGCATCAGGGCCTCTGAAAAAGCTCTTCACAGGATTTATTTTGATGAATAATCTGCTGGGGTTTGACTCATTTTTCTCTTCCTTCTCCCATCTCTCACTATTCCCCTCACTTTCTCCAGCTGCTGACTAACTCCTAGAAGTCTCAGTTCTGCTGGTAAACACAAGAGCCAGGGTCACAGGAGACGGTCATTTCAGGCAAGAGTCAGTAGCTTTAGTATGGGGTGTGCAGAGAATCAGAAAACCAGCTTCAAGGAATATTAGAGAAAACCTCAATTTGCCACATGCTTCCTATAAGGACTTGTGTTTTTATTTTTTATTAAGGAGATTCTCATTAAAAAAAAAACAATAGATGAATGATGATAATTTTTCTTTTGCCCTGAAACTTACTTTCACCTTTCTGTGTTGCAATTTATCATTAGCATTTCCACAAGGATCCAATCCCTAGGCCTCAGTTTTTCTAAACTTATAAAATAAGAAGGTTGCTCTGGACCCAAAGTTGAGTGTTCATGCAGAGCACCTGAGGAGCTGGTTCAGTAAGCAGATCTGAGCTCCATCCTGATTCAGCAGCATTGAAGTGGCACCCAGGAATGTTCCATTTTCAACCCTCCAGCGGTAAATCTAACGCAATCAAGGTGCTTGCTTTTCCAAATATCTGTGACTCTATAAAAACC
This sequence comes from Ovis canadensis, assembly GCF_042477335.2. NCBI lineage: Eukaryota > Metazoa > Chordata > Mammalia > Artiodactyla > Bovidae > Ovis > Ovis canadensis. The sequence goes on from NC_091251.1 coordinate 77,220,262, forward strand.
TCAATGAGCTATTAGGTATTAGATCAGCTGAGCAAATCTTACATTTATTGACAAATCTATCTCTGTTAGGTACTGGCTTCTCCAATATCTCCACTCCATGACTCCACTTTGTGAGCAGGACAAGCCTGGTTCCAGGGGGCCTTGGAAGCTGAGCCAGATGCAGGTGGAAGCCCTTTGCTCCAGAAACCAGGCACATCACCGCCGCCCGGCCCAGCCAACGGGCCCAGCCTCAGAGAAATGGCCCTTCAAAGTGGTGCATCACCTTTGTGATCAAGGTGAGTTTCCAAAACAGGAGATACTTGCATTTTCAAGGAAAAGTGCAGAAACCTTTCATTTTGCAAGCAGTGACTTCGGGATCATCCATGATTTGTTACTTATTATCAGACAAATCTTCTCCATTAGCATGAAAGAATGTGGTACAGACGAAATTAGAAAACAAATTATGACACACGTGATAAATGAACCACAACGAAGCATGGAACTTTTCAAAATCATTCATCCTAACCTCAGGGCTCATAAATGAAAACCAGAGAGCACATGGCTAGTATGACCCAAAGGCCAGCACTCATGTGTGCTGATGGAATTTACAGGATGCTGTGGGGACAAGAGTTCCATTTGTGAGCACATCGAAGTCAGAGAGCAAGGCTTGACCACAACTTCCTTACTAGCTACTTGTATGGCCTTGGCCAAGTTACTTCACTTCTCAGAATGTGTGAGAAGTGAATGGGGCTCACAGTTACTCACTAAATATTTACTGAGTGTCTGGGGTAGGCCAGTAACGGCACAGTAATTTCAAGCAGTGGACAAAATGGGCAGAAATCCCTACCCTCAGGAGGGACACAGACAAGACACAAAGAAATAGAAACTACAATGTCAGACAGTGATACAGTGAAAACTAAATCAGGGTAGTTAGAGCGTATTGGGTCACTATTTCAGATAAGATGGCCAATGAAAGTTTTTCTAGGAGGGACTATTTGATCACAGGCCATAATAAAGTGAGGAAGGAGCCTCAATACCTGGGTAAAAGCCACCTAGGCAGAAGCAAAGTACAGGTGCAAAGGCCCGAGGCAGGAACCTTTGAAGAAAGGTCAAGTGACTGCAAAGAGACAAGAGTGGCTTAAGGAAAACAAGTAAGAGGGAGGGCAGCAGAAAAGAAGTAGCCAGATTCTTGGGCTTCCCTTGCGGTTCAGCTGGTAGAGAATCCTCCTGCAGTGCGGGAGACCTGGGCTCAGTCTCTGGGTTGGGAAGATCCCATGGAGAAGGGAAAGGCTACCCACTCCAGTATTCTGGCCTGGAGAAATCCATGGACTGTATAGTCCATGGGGAAGCAGAGCTGGGCACAGCTGAGTGACTTTCACTTTCAAAGTCAGATTATAAAGGGCCTGAAAGTGAACTCTTTGGGTCTCCTTCTATTTTGATGAGTCTTTAGAAGTTCTGAGTAGCATTAACTGATGGATGTTTGAAGGGATGGATGGTTCTGGCTGCTGTTTGCAGACAGGAATATAAGGGAAGTGCATCCAACGAGACAGGCGAGGTCGTCTTTTGTCACTGCAATCTGACATGATTTTTGGCATAATATCAAATCCCTAGACTTCAGTTTCCCTAAACCTGTAAAACAAGAAGGTAATCGACAACCACAAAAATGTTGTGTCTTATAGGAACAAAGACAACTTCTCACTCATACTTCACATTCATTGTAAGTCAGCCAGGGTTCTGCTCCACCCTTCCTCCTTCCGGGACCCAAGGATGGAGCACTCTCTATCTGGATCACTGCAGGTCACTGAGTCACAGGGAAAAGGGAGCATGGTGACTCATGCCCAGGCTCTGCCACGTCAGTCTGGGAGTGACACACATCACTTCCACTCATATCTCATTAGCTAAAGCAAATCATTTGAACATATCTAACTTCAAAGGCAGTGGAAAAGTACAATCCTCCCATGTGTCCACAAGCTGGCAACTTGGATGAATAGCATTAATGAATACGAGACCAGAGGGAAGCAGAAAGACTGATCAGGAGGCTTTCACAGTAATCCAGGCAAGAGAGAACAGCTTATAGCAGACACTGGCAAGAGAGGTGTTAGGAAATAGATGCAGAAGACATTTTGAAAGCAGAGACAACAAAATTTGCTGATGGATTGGATGTGGAGTAATCATAACCACCTCACCATGGATTTCTTTTGGTGCAGATTAAATAAGATGATTTATGTGAAATTCTTGCACAATGCCAGATGCATAAACCTCCACGATGGTGATTATTATTGTTGTATTTATAGATTGAAGAGGTACTTATGATAACAGAACAGAGCAGCTTAATTTTGGACCATCCTACTTTCCAAGGTACATGGTTGCTTTACTGGTATACCTCTATTCACACAAACATGCATACAAAGATATTTTCTAAAAATAATCATAGTAGTTATTACCAACTTCACTTTAAATCATCTTCACCTCTCAGGAAACTCTATAATAATGAACTAATTTTCCTATGAACTACAGAGAGGCTTTCCTTCACACAGATACACATTTGGGACCTAGAAAGTAACCTTCATAAAAGTCAGGAAGCGCCCAGTCTTTCTGCTCAGATGTTGTAGATTAATAGTCATTCGATTTGGGAATGTGAAATGAACTGATAAGAAAAGCTGTTCATACCAATGACATTCAGGAATGAAAACTGACAGATCACCTGCTTTAGAAGACTTGATTCTTCAGATTTTATGGGGGGTGGGGAGACTTTAGTCCCATTTGCTCTCTTATGGCTTACATTAAACAATTTAATATATAACATGAGGGAGAGAACATGATATAAACAATATATCCAGGAGGAAAAATAAATGACCTCAGTCCCAAGAGGCACTGTTATGCACTGGTACTATTCATGTACATTATAAGGAATGATGTATCAGTTTTACTTCTAATCAGTATCTAAATATATCACCGTCGGTTCCTGGAGTGCATTACACTATCTCGCAATGCATGCTCACATTCTGCATTAATGTGGAAAGTATCCATCCGTTATCAGGCAGAACTTAATTCTATATTGAAAAATGAGGTGTCTGTTTGGTACACTTCTATTTTAAGGTTTAAAGTCATTGAGAAACCAAATCTAAAATAGAACCTTGGAACCAAACTATGCATGGGTGTTGAGAGATAACAGTTTGTTGGTTGTCTGACTCGGAGGCATCACCTATGTTTTGGGGGCCTCTGGTTTCTCCTCCTGCTTGGGAGCATCTAACCCAATGATGCTGTGAAAGCCTTTTTAAAATATTCTTAGAACAAGCTTTTAAATAACAATACATGTGGCTAGCTGTGCTTAGTCGCTCAGTTGTGTCTGACTCTTTGCAACCCCTGGACTGTAGCCTTCCAGGCTTCTCTGTCCATGGGGATTCTCCAGGCAAGAATACTGAAGTGGGTTGCCATGTCCTCCTCCAGGGGATCTTCCCAACCCAGGTCTCCCACATTGCAGGCAGATTCTTTACTGTCTGAGCCACCAGGGAAGCCCAAGAATACTGGAGTGGGTAGCTGTTCCCTTCTCTGGGGGATCTGTCAACCCAGGGATCGAACCCAAGTCTCCTGCATTGTAGGTGGATTCTTTACCAGCTGAGCCACTAGGGAAGCCCATACATGTGGCTATCCCTGAGTTAACTGTACCCATAAACAAGCAAAATATCCCATGAATGTCACAATTTCAGCTCCTAAATTATAACTGCTTCCTGCCTATTTATGCAGCCTGAATTGAGATTCAAAAACTATGTTCACCAACATAGGTAAGATAAAAGGGACTGGTTGTTGCAGTGTTGTAAAAATGTAATTTAAATACTGTAACACACCAGCTAATGAGTTCCATGGGATAAAAAATAAAAGCACACTCAGCCAGACCACCTGCTCAGGCCACTATGGACATTGCATAAAGTGCATCTGATGGATTTACTGGGCATCTTCTAAGTGCCTTTGACAGTGTCAAGTACCATGTGAATAAAAATGCATGTAACTATTTCTATCCTCAAACTCCTCAAAACAGTTGAGGATACAAATGGAAATGCAACTTGATCTAGTGCAACTAAACCACAGAAAATGTGGAGGAAAGTGGGAATTTCTTGGCTCACCGGACTCAGCTATGGAGCCAGTGTGGATCTAGCCTGAGGAGCAGGGGGCTGAAATGCTCATGCACTTGGTTTTCATGTCTTGTTCCTGTGCTTCTCTCCATGCGTCAGCGTCATCCCTTCAGTCTGGGTTTTCCAGGAAACACAACTCTGGCAACCTCCAGATTCACATCTTGATCACTTCCCACTTTAGCACCAGAAAGAAAAGGACACTTCCCTGCTGGCGGTAGGAAGTGGTGCATGTTTCCATGGTGTAAATGCTGCCACCCGACCCAGCTTCAAGTCACCACCACCCTGAGGTCATCGATGGAGCGCAGGGAAGAGGTGCTGTCCAGAGCCTGGCTGAGCAGGTGGGAGCCCACTCCAGCCACCACCAACTCAACCATACTGCACATCCCTCTGTACACACCTACAGAAACCCAGCTAGATCTGGTCCCTGCTCTCAAGGGATATTTCAGAGAAGACAGAGAAGGAAGGAAATAATTACAGAACAGTGTGGTAATTGCTGTAATACAGGCACAAATAAGATACAGCAATGGCCCCAAGCAAGGGTGAGCCCTCTGCCTGGGCTAGAGTGGGACCCTCAGAGGAAGCTTCCAAGGAGAGATGCCTCTATGACTGAGAGTTTACCACTTCAGTTCAGTTCAGTTGCTCAGTCGAGTCTGACTCTTTGCAACCCCATGGACTGCAGCACACCAGGCTTCCCTGTCCATCACCAACTCCCAGAGCTGGCTCAAACTCATGTCCATGAAGTTGGTGATGCCATCCAACCATCTCATCCTCTGTCGTCCCCTTCTCCTCCTGCCTTCAATCTTTCCCAGCATTAGGGTCTTTTCCAATGAGTAAGTTCTTTGCATCAGGTGACCAAAGTATTGGAGCTTCAACTTCAGCATCAACCCATCCAATGAATATTCAGGGCTGATTTCCTTTAGGATGGACTGGTTGGATCTCCTTGTTGTCCAAGGGACTCTCAAGAGTCTTCTCCAACACCACAGCTCAAAAGCATCAATTCTTCGACACTCAGCTTTCTTTATGATCCAACTCTCACATCCATACATAACTACTGGAAAAACTATAGCTTTGACTAGATGGACCTTTGTTGGCAAAGTAATGTCTCTGCTTTTCAATGTGCTGTCTAGGTTGGTCACAGCTTTTCTTCCAAGGAATAAGCATCTTTTCATTTCATGGCTGCAATAACAATCTGCAGTGATTTTGGAGCCCAAAAAAATAAAGTCTCTTACTGTTTCCATTGTTTTCCCATCTATTTGTTATGAAGTGATAAGACTGGATACCATGATCTTAGTTTTTTTAATGTTGAGCTTTAAGCCAACTTTTTCACTCTCCTCTTTCACCTTCATCAAGAGGCTCTTTAGTTCCTCTTCACTTTCTACCATAAGGGTGGTGTCATCTGCATATCTGAGGTTATGGATATTTCTCCCTCCAATCTTGATTCCAGCTTGTGCTTCTTCCAGCCCAGCGTTTCTCATGATGTACTCTGCATATAAGTTAAATAAGCAGGGTGACAATACACAGCCTTGACGCATTCCTTTCCCAATTTTGAACCAGTTTGTTGTTCCATGTCTGGTTCTAACTGTTGCTTCTTGACCTGCATACAGATTTCTCAGGAGGCAAGTAAGGTGGTCTGGTATTCCCATCTCTTTTTTCTTTTTTTCTTTTTACTGGAGTGGGTTGCCATTTCCTTCTCCAAGAGATCTTCCCAACCCAGGGATCGAACTCAAGTCTCCCACATTGCAGGTAGATGCTTTACCATCTGAGCCACCAGGGAAGCCCCTGGTATTCCCATCTATTTAAGAATCTTCGACAATTTGTTGTGATCCACACAGTCAAAGGCTTTAGTGTAGTCAATGAAGCAGAAATAGATGTTTTCTGGAATTATCTTGCTTTCTCTATGATTCAGTGGATGCTGGCAATTTGATCTCTGGTTCCTCTGCCTTTTCTACCACTTACAAGTGTGGTGGGAGAGGACACGCACAGGAGTGCACGAAGACCCACAGGAATGCAACAGAAGGAGGTGAAGGAAGTGTGGGAGCAACTGGAAGGGAAGTATAACAAGCTGAGAAACAAAGGTGAGGCTAGAGGGTGTGGGGGCTAAACCAGAGATGATTTCATGAAGACTTTGGATGCCTTTTAAGGAATCTGGGTTTTTAGCCTATCTAGCAGTGGTCTTCAACCTATTTCTAAGTAGGGGACACCCTTTTATTATGAAATGATAGGTGGGATCTCAACTTAAAAAAATTAATATCTTATGTTCTTAGTACATACCCATTGTATTAAAAATAAAATAACTTGGGAATTTCCTAATACTCCAAAGGTTAGCACTCTATACTTCTACTGCAGGAGGCACAGGTTTGATCCCTGGTCTGAAGAACTAAGATCCCACATGCTGGGTGGCAGGGCCAAAAGAAAAAAAATGTAAGTCTGAATCACTTTCAAACAGCACTGGAAGCAAGCTGATCTATAAGAAGCTGTAAACATGTATAAAAAGCAGGGGCAGGGGGAAAGAAAACAGAGAAAGGATAGAATTTCTAAAAGGCCAAGTCTGATCAGAACAAATATATCATTTATAAATAAATAGACAAATCTATGTAATATTTGCTGAGAATATGAGTTTGTGAACTGGTGGTGCTCTGAGTGTTAAAATTTGGTATAGAAAGAAAGTGAAGTCACTCAGCCATGTCCGACTCTTTGTGACCCATGGACTGTAGCCTACCAGGCTTCTCTGTCCATAGGATTTTACAGGCAAGAGTACCAGAGTGGGTTGCCATTTCCTTCTCCAGGGGATCTTCCCGACCCAGGGATTGAACCCAGGTCTCCCACATTGCAGGAATACACTTTACCCTCTGAGCCACCAGGGTTTGGTATACAATATAGCATATTTGAGAGAGTTTGTATTACTTTGATTCTTAAATAATTGTTTCCTGAAATAATTTCAAATTAAATTTGCAAGTATAGTATAAAGTACTTCCATGGATACTTTATCCAGATTTGCCTATTGATATTGTGCCCTGTCTGCTTTATCATTTGTGTTCTCACTCTTGCTCTTTTAAAAAGTATGTACTTACGTAGATGTGTATGCATCTGCGTATACTTATTTTTCTGAAACATTTGAGAATATGTTACATGCATCATGGCCATTTACCCTTGAACACCTCAGGATATATTTCCTGAGAATAAAAGTATGCATTCACTGCTATAACTACAGTATAGTTATCAAGTTCAGTAAATTTAACATCTTGTAATACTTTACTCTTCTGCCCTAATTCCAGTTTTGTTAGTTATCCCCAAACTGTCCTTTATAGCATTCTACCCCTGCAGCCCTGGGATTTCTTTAGAGGGAATGATGCTGAAGCTGAAACTCCAGTACTTTGGCCACCTCATGAGAAGAGTTGACTCATTGGAAAAGACTCTGATGCTGGGAGGGATTGGGGACAGGAGGAGAAGGGGACGACCGAGGATGAGATGGCTGGATGGCATCACTGACTCGACGGACGTGAGTCTGAGTGAATTCCGGGAGATGGTGGTGAACAGGGAGGCCTGGCGTGCTGTGATTCATGGGGTTGCAAAGAGTCGGACGCGACTGAGCGACTGAACTGAACCCCTGCAATACAGGATCCAGTCTAGGACCACATGTGATGTCTTCTCATCCCTCATTTGTGATACGAATTTCGATCTCCAAAGTGTTTTCAATTTCTCCATTCTGTATACAGTTGTTATTTTTTACATTGCTATTAATAAACAATTTCAGGGAAGACATTTTTAGGTTAAGCAAAGATGATTATTTTTCAGCTTTAGGACTCCTTCCATAATCACCAATAAGTACTCGACATTCCATTATAGGCAAAAGCCCTCCCTTATCCTCCATGGTTTTCTTTAGTATTTATCTCTTTATTATCAGAATGGAATCATGAATTCCTTTTTCTTCACTGCTTTATAATTCATTTACTGCCTTTAACTTTGTGTTCTGGTGCTCAGTTGCTAAGTCAACCCCATGGACTATAGCCCCTCAAGCTCCTCTATCCATGGGATTCTCCAGGCAAGAATACTGGAGTGGGTTGCCATTTCCTCTCCAGGGGATCTTCCTGACCCAGGGATCAAACCCATGTCTCCTGCTTGGCAAGCAGATTCTTTACCACTGTGCCACCTGAGAAGCCCTTTAACTTTAATGCTCAGATTACCTCTTATTTGACCACTGGAAATCCCTTCAAAATGACTTCTGTGTCCTAGTGATATACCCCATTGGGTTTCAGTTTTGTTTTCTTTTTAGTATTTTCATATTTTCTAATATAAGATATATCAAGTGAACCCATATCTTACCCTGCCCCAGCCTTGGCATGAGCCTTTTCTCCAAGGATCCCTGGTTTCTTTTATTAGAAAATGGCATTAGAGACTAAGATTTGGGTACCAGTTGTGCTCATTGCTATTAATACTAAGGTGGCCTTACTTGTTGGTCTTTTCAGTGGAAAAAGCTAGGAAATACACACGTATGTATCCCTAGAGAACACGCACACACAACTGTAAATCCATTACATGTCTCAAATTCAAATCCATCCCTACAGTTTCCTTTCCTGACTTCCTCATTCCACATTTGTAGCTCCCCTATTACACAATGACAATACCTGTTCCCACCAATACGAACTAACGCACTCATTACTCAATTCTATACTAAATCTAAAAGGGTTTCAGAAGGGCTTCTCCCAAAAAACAAACCTACTAGAAAGAGTTCAGCACTTGTCTGCTATGCTCTCCATCTCCCCAGCCCTCCAAGACTGTGCGTATTTAGTTCAAAACCCTGTGTTCATAAATAATTTCAATTGGTTATTCCCCCTGCCCCCACTCATTGTGGTCATGTCATTCATTTGAAAAACACCTGGGTTCATTTGCTTCAGTTTTCATCCAGTTTCAGGATGCTTTTTCACTTTGCATCATTGCAGATTTATTTCATTCTTTGAATAGGTAGAACACTAACGTGCCTTCAAAATTCAAAATGGTATGAAACGGCACACTCAGAAAAGTTTACAATGTGTTTCACTCCTGTTTTTAAATGAATGTCATTCTTTTTCTGTAAGGAAATCGTCAAATGAGGGGAAGAAGGTAAAAAAGACTAATGCAACAGTCTTACGGCAATGAGGAACATAAATGAGGAGGATTTCTTATGATTAGGAGCTGTCTTCAGATCAAGCTCCACCATCAACATTTGGGAGCAGGGGATGGATATAAAAATATGCAAAGGTTTGAAGACAAGTCTCAATTTTCAGGTTGGAGTGCCCGGTAGGATGGAGGCTAACCTCTGGAGGACAAGTTTGCAGGAAAAGAAACAGGTTTGGACAGAAAGACAATGAATTCCAGTCTTGATAGATACTGTGTCCTGGCCCAGCTTATCTTCTGGAAAGCCAGAAGAAGCAGAACTAAATGAAAGGGAAAGCAAAAACAGCAAGAAACTTGGGAAGAGCAAATGAAAGCTGCACAGCAAGGAACCTTAAAACCCTCTTAAAATTACTTGTCTTTGTGGACTGCCCCATTGTAGTTCAGTCACTAAGTTGTGTCCGATTCTGTGACCCCATGGCAGGCTCCCCTGTCCTTCACTATCTCCTGGAGTTTGCTCAAACTCCTGTCCATTAGGTTAGTGATGCCATCCAGCCATCTTATCCTCTGTCACCCTCTTCTCCTCCTGCCCTCAATCTTTCACAGCATCAAGTTCTTTTCCAATGAGTTGGCTCTTCGCATCAGGTGGCCAAATTATTAGAGCTTCAGCATCTGTCCTTCCAGTGAATATTCATGGTTGATTTCCTATAGGATTGGCTGGTTTGATCTCCTTGCAGTACAAGGGACTCTGAAGAGCATTACCATAGCCATAAACACATCCTCCCAAAGCCTGGGGTCCTTTTGCTCCATCAGCCTCTAAGTAGGTCAGAGTACATGGTTTAGTGGCTCTGGAATCAGAGAGATCTTCCCTCACACTCTAGCTCTGCCACTTCCTAGCTGGGGGACCTTGCACAAGTCAGCTAATCCTTCTAAGCTTCAGTTCCTTTCCTGCAAGACAGAGAGAGTGATGCATCACCTATACCTCGCAGTGTCCTGGAGATTATGGGATAATTTAAAACAAGTGCTCAGCACAATGGCTGACTCAGAGAAGGCCTTTTCTCTTTTTTTCCTTTAATCTCAGATAATCAAGATGCTATCTCCCTCACCCTCTAATATAAGCTACACAATACCCCTCTGCTGGGACTCTCAGCCTTGGCCACACATAAAAGTCACCTGGGAAGCTTTAAAAAAAAATACCAAGACTCAGGCCTCACCGCCCAGAGAGTCGGACTTAATCTGTTTGGGGTGGAATTCAGCATTGGTGTGTGTGTGTGTGTGTGTGTGTGTGTGTGTGCATGTGTTTTTAAAGCTCCAAGGTGATTTTAAGCAGAGTTCAGCACCACTGCTTTCCTCACACACTAAATCTGAAGAAGGGCTCTCCTAGGCTGTACTCCCTCTTGACCCTTCTGACAGCACTTCAGAAGAGAAATAGATTGCTTAAATTGTTCTCTTTTTATCCCAAACATCCAAAGCATATAGCAATATGTTATTCTCCAGGAACCTCTTTTCTGAGAAACATAAATACCACCTTCCCCACAGGAAGAAAGGAATGTTCCTCCCCACCCAAAAGAAACCTGCTCCTTTCTCACCCACCCAGGCAGACTAGAAAGCAAAGCACACTGGAGCTTGGTCAGCGCAAACTCTGCCCGGAGGAGAAGAGCCAGGACAGGGCAGTCTTTCCATGGGCCCAGTCCAAGCAGTCCCAACCAGCTGAGGGACCCGTAGTCTGGGAGCTCCCCGAGGGCAACGCCATTTCTGCTCATCGCACATTTCATGTTTAATGAGTGTTGGCTGCTCTCAGGAAGCACGAGAACTGCCACACGGCCCTTACGCCACCCACGTCCACCAAACCAATGTGTACATGGGCTGAAAGTCAATTCCTCAGTCACTTCAGGGTTTACTTTGAAAACTCTGGTCTGCGGGAGGAAAGGGAATCAGTCACTATAAGCAAAGGTAGAATGCTCATGGACGGCTAGATCCCCCGAGACTCTCTAGGGTGGATGGATACCTATCACCAGTTGCTGCCTTCAAAACAGGAAAGAGGAACCTTTCTGAGAACAGGAAGTAGCTCCGTGGACAATTTAACTTTTCTTTTGCAAATCTTTATCTAATCTGTTTGATTTCTGTTTACCAGTTTAGGAGTATTTTAAAAAGGGAATTTCAAGCTCTACGTTCCCTTTGACCTGGAATCCCCAAATCACAGCTAGTAATGAGGCTTTCTTAAGTCACCTAGCTGCCCCTCAGGGACCATGAAGCCTATAGATCTTCGATGCAGAATGGACTGGTGCATCAACAAAGGCGTTGGGCTGAGCACCTAAAAGAATAGTGTTTGGAGTGTGGGTCCTCAGTGATGTCCTTAGTTCTGAGCTATACATCTTGAAAACACCGATGGGCTGCTGAACCTGGGCAGCCCAGCCCAGGGTATCTGGCCATTCTTGATGTTACAGGCAGCCCAGTCTGAATATATCTTCAGAGAAGCACGGGCCCAATGGCCAGATGCCCAGCACAGATAGAACCTTGGGACACCCACTCAGTCTGAGCCATGACCGTTACACCTGCGCAACCTCTGGCAGCCAGGGACTCAGATTCCTTGGCAATCCAAAGACAGCTGGAGCAATTCCACCACTCAAACCCCCTCTCTGCCTCACACCTCTTCTTCTGAACCCTGCTTAGAGTGGTGGGAAACTGTAACCCTTGGCTAAAGAACATTTCTTTTATTTCCATCAGGTGTCAGGAAGACCCTAGAGTACCAGATGAAGAATGAGAAAGCAAGAAATAAATGGAAAAAAAAAAACAACAGAAAACTAAGAGTTTGGCCATCTTGGATATGAACAAGAAATTAAAACTCTTCTGCAAATGTACCCTTATTTACCACTCGTCTATAACTCCCTTTAAGATAATTCATTCCATGCAAAGGGACATTGAGTGTGTACCTTGGTTTCAGCTGTAAGTCTGGGGTTGAGCTGCCAAGCTCAGAAAACATTTGACTCAAGAATGCACAGACCTGCAGTTGCCAGCTGGAGTTCTCTTCAAGAAACCCATAATCCAGAGGCTGCTACTAAAAAATGCTTCAAATCCATATCTCAATCAAACTCAAGTCTTGCAAATTAATTTGCTCGATGACAGAAGCAGGCCCTTGCTGCTTTTTTAAGTGAATGTAGCAGCTTGTTTACAAGGATAATGACTGTTAGAAATTGGCTATTGATTGATGGATTCTCACTTGTGACATTTGAAGTATTGAGTATTTGTGTATATTGATGACAAATATGAATAGATCCTCCCCCTATATCCTTGCAATCAATTAAGGTGTAAGATTCCAGGTCCAGCCTGTACCCAAGGGGAAGAGACAACACATGGCTGTGAATAAAAGGAGGGGCATTATTAGGGTCCATCTCAAAGACTAGGTGCCTTCTCTTTCCAGCTGGGGATCACAAAGGATTTCAAATTCCTGATGCCAGTTATAAGAGTTATAAAGAAATCGTGCCATTTGCCTCAAATAACCTTTCATGTAAGACGGTGGGCAGAGTGCCCGCCACAGAACATCACCCAATCCTGAGCTCGCTGGTCAGCTCCCCTTTCTGCAGAATGTTCCTCGTTTCTCCTCCAACATAAATGAACCAAGCCTGTGTCCTGGATCCTCAAAGTATCGAGTATATTTGGCAAACACATTTGAACTGAGGTATTTGTGTAAATGAGGCTTACAACGTTATCCTTCATAGGAGACACTTTTGGATGTTAACTGAAGTCTCTGGTGATAGCACGTCTCAGGGAAGCTGTTTGGAAGAAACTCTGGAATGCTGAAAGGGACCTGAGAAATCAGATTCTAATTTGCTTGCTTTATAGCAGAGAAGAAAACTGAGGCCCAAGGGGGACATGACCACAGACCTTCCCAAGTTCACATAGGCAGATTTGAAAAGACCTTTACAGTCAATTTTCCTCATTCTGTCAAATGAATAAAAAGGAAAGCTCTTAGACACTCCAAAATTGGATCTCTGGGTTACACTGTTAGAAGCAAAGTCGAGGAAAAGCCATCAGTAACAGACCCAGGGCTCAATGCTAATTATATGTTTGTTGGTTTGCCTTTCAACACCTAGAGCCTCTTGGCATATTTTGGTAGTTCCAAAGACTATGCCATCCAGTTCTTCCCCATTCTCCTCCTCCACCCCTCTCTCTTCAGTCCCCAACAATGCAAAAGAAGAGACCACCACTGGCACCTACCCTAAAGATGGCTGTCTGCCGAGGATAACGTCCGGGGCCAAGAGATCTGAGTACCAGAGCTGGGGTGTCTGGGCCTCCAGACAGGCTTCACAAGACCCTGTGAACCAGACCGTCTTTGAAAGTCAGGATTCCCTCTTTAACTTCATCTCTTTGCAAATGCCATCATTATCTAACACTTGGGCAAAACACAGATACTCCTGTTACACAAGCTGATCAAGCAACTTCATCAGAAAAAAAGCAAATCTTCAAGAGACCCTGGCAGAAGGCTCACAGCCTGCTGGAATGTGGATTGCCACATTCAACACAGCAGCAGAGAACCCAGTTCTGGGGTTGTACTCTGAAAATTCAGACTTCTTGGTCTGTCTCACCAGGGCCAAGGGAAGTGCAGCTACCTTTAGAAACAAAGGAGTCACCTGGTTTCACAAGGTACATGCTTCTTGATATTATGCTGTTTCTTAGATTTGAGTTGCATAATACAATGTTTTTTTGAGCCTTTGAAAAGGAAGCAAAATCCAGGTTTTATGGATAGGACAGGGTCTCAGTGTCATGCAGGCAAACTCAGCCTGTTAATGGTACCTGTTCATTTCACTTTTTTGCACCCCAGAAAGATGAGGTATTTACTTTTCTGCTATAAGCCCCTAGGTCAAACATCTCCCATTCACATTTTTCTCATCAAAGACCAAGAGAAGAAGACCAGGCAGCATTTACACAGACAGGACCTCAAAGATTCAACTGAACTGGGCCTCAGGGAGGGCTCTAGGGGCTGTGGAACAGAGGAAACGCTCCTCACAGGAAGGTTCCACACCACCCAGAGTCTGGGCTGCTCGCCACACAGACAAGGAGGACTCCGAGGTTGCACAGGCACATTTAAGCCAGATGGTGCACACAGGTGTGAGGCTCCCCTCCTAAAGGTCGGACACCATGGTTTAGATAATAAAAATCTGTGATATTGGAAATTTCCCTAGAGGGTTTTTTTAATTCCCTGACTCTCTTACTTAATAGCTTACCTGTCCCACAGGAAAGCTATGACCCATTCTTCACTTATTTAAAAACTGTATTGAATGTCTACTCTCCTCTCCCAGACAGAAGAAAATGCCAGGTATTATTTTATTACTTCACTGGTGGAAAAACCACAATGGAGACTTCCAGACTAGGCAGCAATCTAGGACCATTACAGTGGAGACATATTAACATGCTCCTCTTCCTTATGAATTTTTCACTGAAGCTCAGTGTATACATATGAAGGGCACAAATCCTAAGTACATAACTCAGTGAATTTTTACCAACTCAATACTCCAATGTGACCAACACCCAGATCAAGAAACAGCACATCACCAGCAGTCCAGAAACTGACTTTGCATGCCCCTCCAGTCACTGCCCCCCATAAAAAGTATCCACTATCCTGACTTTTAGCTGTTGCGGTTTAGTTACTCAGTCATGTCCAACTCTTTGTGACACCATGGACTTTAGCCCACCAGGCTCCTCTGCCCATGGAATTTTCCAGGCAAGATTACTGGAGTGGGTTGCCATTTCCTTCTCCCATATCATAAATAAGTTTTGCCTGTTTTGAACATCATGTAAGTAGAAGCAGTGAAGGTACATTTTGCATCTGGCTTCCTGTGCTAATATTTTGTTTGTGACAGTCAAGCTTGTTGCTTCGTGTATTTATGGTTTGCTCATCCTCATCACTATACAGTGCGTTATGTGATTATACCACCACGAATTCATCCACCTTCCTGTTGATGAGCATTTGAGTTGCGTCCAGCATTACATATAACATTGCTATGGACATTCTTTTATGTGTCTTCTGGCCAACGTGTATATTATTTCTCTTGGCTATATTCCTAGGGGTGGTGCTATGTTCTCTTAAATAATAAAGATCTGAAATAGATTTGAGAGCTACATTTTAGCTCAGATTCTTGCTGCTGGTGGTACAGATGGCTCCTCCTTGATCAAACCAGTTTCTTCTCAACTCTTCCTTTCTAAGTTGGTACCAAGATACGGTTCTGACACCTGGAGCAAGTTTGGGTGATGACTTCTATTCTGACAGAGAAAGTCATTCAAGATTCAGATCAAGGTTGTTGAGCTGGTCAGCAACAAGCCACCTAGAAAGTAACCACAACATGCCCTGGGGCAGGTCTGCACAGGAAACCTATTCACTGAGAGCTTCTGAAACCACCACCACTGCACTCCAGGCCCTGTTTCCAGATCTTCCTGCAACTTCTCAGTTCAGACTCTTTTTGTGCCTGTGAATTTCTGGCTTGCTCTAGAAAGGCTGCCAGTGCCTTGTCATGAGCCCCAGAGACCAACCACTGGCCTCCTAAGTGTACCACTGGATGGCAGGATTCACCTGATGCCAATGTGCCCAACACTGACTTGGCATATTCCAAAGAGAGAGGCAGACTTGGTCCCTCTGCCAGTACTCAATCTAGCTCCCCATGCACCGGACCCCCAGAAACACCCAGTAAGATCTGAGACTTCTTGCATAGAATCGGCCAGAATTTTCCAATAACTGAGTTCTCCACAAGCCCCAGCTTCTGGACAGGTATTTCCACTTATGTTGTCTCATCAGTAACCCCATCCTGTCCCTCCACCTCAGTGTGGCAGGCATGGTTCTAGTTTAGATTCTGTTCTGTTAGAGGTTGCTACAGGTTACACTGTCTTAAAGCTAACACATGGTAGAGCAAGTTTTTCAAATAGGATCCAAACCTAGCAGTTTTTTGAGTACAACTGGAACCTCAAATACTTTACTTAAATAAAAGATAATCAAAAACTCAACAAAGGTAGATAGTGGGAGGAATATGGAAATAAGAATTGGGAGATCAGAGTACAGTTCCGTTTTAATTTCCAGTTTATAATTCCATTCTAAGTGGTTGTAAACCAGGGAGGTGATCCAGGGAAGGTCACTTCAGCTTTCAGAATAACAGTGTCTTTAACTGAAAATGAAAGGGACATGCATTATCCAGAGACCACACCTCCATGAGAGCAGGGATCATGTTGTTTTTCTCCTGATCACAGTGTCACCAGCCCTTACCATAGTGTCTGGCCCATAGCAGGCACGCAATACATGCAAAATGAATGGATGAATAAATTCATGGGAATCCATGTCAGGCTCTCTTACAAGCTTTTTTAAAATGCACATGCCAAGGCCCCACTCCATAAATGCTCGTAGGAGGGGCCCAATCCTTTTTTCAAAGGGGAAAAAAAAACCTCTCTAGGTAGTTCTGATTCAGACTCATAGTATGAAGTTACTTACAACTATAAGATTCTATTATTCTATTAAATCAGCTGTATAAATAATCCTTTACTAAGTTTGGCATGAATTTATTTAATTTTATATAGTTCCCTCTTAGTTAGGACAAATAGGCAGTTCAATCTCTAGATTTCTCCAGATCTCTGAGAAGTCTGTCTAACTTTTTCCCTGTCTGAAATCAATGCACCCCGATCTTTCCCTTTCACTGCTATATTCTTCTCCTACTTGTTTTGAAGTCTGTTTTTTCCTAGAATTACAACAGTTGGATTAAGAACATCAAATCTATTAATATAAAGATATAAAGTGAAAGTGAAAGTCGCTCAGTTGGGTTCAACTCTTTGCAACCCATGGACTATATAGTCCATAGAATTCTCCAGGCCAGAATAGGGGATTGGGTAGCTATTTCTCTCTCCAGGGGATCTTCCCAACCCAGGGATCGAACTCAGGTGTCCTTCATTGCAGGCAGATTCTTTACCAGCTGAGCCACCAGAGAAGCCCATAAAGATATAATATCTGAATAAATAAGAAAAAATAATTCATTTGGATAGAATTCCTATGTGCTGGTTCACAAGTGTTTCCCTTTTTCTCTTATCTTCACCTCAAGTTCAATTAGAAGGAATGACTGAGAAATTTGTCTTACAGACTTCTTTAAATATCTACTAAAGGTTTTCTCTTTTTACTTAGATACATTTACATATTGCAGTATGATTGCCATTTTAGTAATATTTATTATATCACATCATTACAGCACAATATTGTCTATACTCATTCTACTCTGCATTAGCTCTCTATGGCTTGTTTACTACTCATTGTAAGTTTGTACCTGAAACGTGTATTTCATCACTCCACCCTCACCCCCTGATAACCACTGTTTACATCCACCAAGTGTTTTCGGAGCTGCAGCTTAGGAAACTTCCCTTTTCTGCTTCCCTCTTGGAAAGCACTGGCCACACGCACTACCAGAGGGGCCTGCAATCCTGCAGCCTTGCCTTATGTTTTCTACACACCTGTGGTCAATTGCCCTGGTCAAGAAGCCTAAGCCAACAGCAGGCTACTTCGTTTTCTCCCCCACCCTCCGGTCCCCAGGCCCTCTGCGGCTTTTCCACCTGGGTGTTATTAAAAAAGTGAAGAGGGCAAGAAAGAAAGTGTTTGCTGGCTCCTTTGCCAACTGGGCCCTTCCTTCCAAGGCTGCATGGCTCTAGTTTCTTTGTTTCCTCTTATGTTCAATTTTCTTTGGCCCAGGCTTTCCTCAATGGTTTTCTTTTCGCATTTTATCACCATAAATTAATTAAAATGTTTCTGGCACTGAGTTCACATCTGATCATCTTGGCAGGATCCCCTTACACAGATGGCGAGTAGATAAAGAGCAATCCAGGCATTCAAGAACAAGAACAGCCCACATAGGGAGCCAGCCTGAGAGAGGGCAAGAGGACAGGAGGGGCCATGGAGAAATGACTGCCACAAGGCTACACTGGAAAGTTGGAGTCAGGGGTTGGGGGGCCACAGGGACATCTTGGGACTCTTCAGAGTTCCAATTCCTTCCCCAAACTCCCTAGAATAGAGCTGAAAACCAACTAGTAGAACCAGAAGTGGTCCTGCCTCTACTTCCTCTTCACCCTGCAAATTTGGTTGGCTCATGGTTCAGATGGGCTACACAGGTTGGGAGATGGTGGCACTCCAGGGGTAAAATGTGACTCAAGAAACAGGAAGAAGCAAAGATCTCACTTGACTGAGAATCCAGGATACATGGATCAGACCCATACTATGCCACAGCCTTGGAGTATAACAAACAACCAGACAGACACAGGCCCTCTTCTCTTGGTGTGAAAAATCCAGTAGGGCAGACAGACATGAAAGGCCAGCTATATCAGGCAGCAAAGAGACCACAGACTCAGAACTTGAAACATGTTTTTGTTATTGATAAGAAGTACATTGTTCAGGGACTTCCCAGGCGGTCCAGTGGTTCAGACTCCACACATCCAATGAAGGGGCCATGGGTTCGAACCCTGGTCAGGGAACAAAGATCCCCCATGCCACATGGCATGGTAAAAAAATAAAAACAAATTAAAATACAAAAGAAGTTCATTGTACAGACGGTACAAGTGTGTCCACCGCCCAGAGACTGGACCCACCATTCCCAGTGTCTGGCTGCCTCAAGACTACTCTGGGGGCAGGTGGGGGACCTGAGCACCTTTCAGAGGAAGGCCATGGAGTTGTGACACTCAGGTGGAAAAGCGGAAACCCAGTGATGTTCAGCAAGGAGAGGAGAGGCAAACCTATAGTCATAAGTAAACTTCCAGAAGGCCATTCGAAAGGAGAGCTGAAAACACACTGAGATTTTAACTTTTCTTTCTCTAAAATTACTGGCACATAATGCCGTCTTATTTTACAGGGAATGCTATCCTCATCAAAACTAACAAGCAAAATAATGAGATTGTGAAAAGTGCCATGGATGAAATAAACAGGGTGCTGTGCCAAAGAATAACAGAGGCTGTGACCCCTTTAGGTAGGGCCATCCAGACAGAACTCCCTGAGGGGTGACACTTAAATGGGAAGACAGGAAGGATCCTAGGGGCCTCAAAATAACATGGAGCATCAGAACTAATACTACATAACCTGCACAGACTACGACTTGCAAAAGCCCCACTCCAGGTGGGCATCCGGAGAGAATAAGCAACGCCTGGAGCCACTGCACTCCCAGAGCCGCATCTCCAACGACCGCCAAGGCTGACATCCGGCCATCGTTTCCGGCAGCTGGACTATGTGTTCATTGAAAATCAGTTCAGTCTGCTGTCTCCTGGAGCCAGGTGAGAAGGGCTTTCCAGTTGCTTCCATCCTCCACTCAGGGGAGGAAGGCAACATGGCACATATCATTCGCTGCAATCTCTGGCCTCCCTGTGTGCCAAGCTTAGCACTGGACATAAGCAATTGCTTCACTGAGGCCTATTTGTGAGGAGAAGAAAATCTCTCAAGAGCCCCACATGTTCCATCTCCAACTATACCTGACATTTCTGGTCTTCCAGGCATCCCTGATTCATTTTCTTCTGACCACCCCAAAGTTTCTTTAGCATTTGCACATACACATCTATACTATCATAACACTTCTTTACCCCTGCCTTCTCCTGCTGTCTCTGTTTACTGCAGATCCAGTTCCTCCAACCACCTCTGACTTCCCAGGTGACTCAGTGGTAAAGAACTTGCCTGCCAATGCAGGAGAATGAAGGTTCGATCCCTAGGTCAGGAAGATCCCCTGGAGGAGGAAACGGCAACCCACTCCAGTATTCTTGCCTGGGGACTCCCTTGGACAGCGATTCCTGGAGGGCTACAGTCCATGGGGTCACGAAGAGTCAGACACGACAGAACACAGACATACACACAGTTCCTCCACCTCTGACACAACCCTATACTTCTTAGGAGTAAGAACTGAGTTGTGTATTGATTTTTTTCTAGGCACTTAGTAGATGCATGATCAACACAATGAATTGAATTTTAAAGTTACAACAAATAAGTATCTCATTTCTAAATTGTTAAGCATGAACAATGAAAGCTTGACTATTTTTTTACCATCTCTGAATTTCATCTTGCAGATGAATTTTAGAAATCTTCAAAGAAAGAAGGAGTGGGGGAGAGTGAGGAGGAATGCACGTAAATCTACTATTGTTTTTACTAGTATTTTTCTTATTATTCCAATGAGATAAGCAAAGTGTATCATTGGCAAATATAAATAATATATTTAGAGATGCACATTTTGTACAGACACACATACTGATTTCTTTGAAAAACCTTCTTGTATGAGTTGTTTTTCTAGAGTATGTATGATATGATATATTCTGAGAAGAGAACAAAAAATATTTTAAAAATTTACAGTGGCCAAGCATTCCTTGTTTTCCTATTCTTTGTTTCAGTTCCTAGAGTCCTGTGCCCAGCTCTCCCAGCATCACTACGTTCAGAGAAACACAAGGCAGATTAAACCATGAAACAATCCATTAGAGAGCTCCGAGGCTCTGGAAGCCTCAAAGATACAGGGTCAAGGGAGTGCTATTATTTTTATATTAGTTTACATTTGTCTCCCATTTTGAAACAACTCAATGTTTTCCTCTTGTCCTTGCACTTGCCCTTGGTCTCGCGTGGGGCTCGGCTACAGTTACAAAGTGGAGCCCGAGGGAGTTCTCCGTCAGAGACTTGGGGCCTGAGAAAAGGCTGGGTCTGGGAATCTCTTATCTGATGACTCTGCCCTGGAGGTGGATGGCAACGCTGGGGAAACTGGACTCCCACCTCTGATATGTGGGTGCAGGAGCACCTTTAAACAGCCTGGAGCTCTGCCTGTGCTAGTTAAAGGATGCTTTGCAGATATGGCTGATCCTGTGCATCCTCTCTCAATCGGGAGGCTGAGCTGTGTTCCTTTCCTGATCACCAGCCTCACACACATGCTGTCTTTGGGATTTTAGCACATTCTCTCCCATGTTTCCCATTTTTTTGTTTTTGAGGCAGGAAAAGATCTAGTTTATAATAGATAATTTAAATAAAAGCAACCTTACTGTAAAATAATTAGATGTGCTGTTTCATTCAAGTGCACAAGAATCCCACAAGGTAAGCATTTAGTGATCTCTTTCGGAAATTAGCAAAAGGTGACACATAAAATCCATTATCTTGCTGTTGTTGTAGTGGTGGTTTAGTTGCTAAGTCGAGTCTGACTCTTGTGACCCCGTGAATTGTAGCTCACCAGTTCCCCTGTCCATGGGATTTCCCAGGCAAGAATACTGTAGTGGGTTGCCATTTCCTGCTAGTTCACAGCAATAGTTACAGGTAAAGCTTTGAACAGGTAAAGATGAAAGCTAGTTTCATCCATCTGTGAAACTAGCAAGATCGCCACTATAATACATGAACTGATGCCGGAAGACTAAGCATGCAAACCACAATTCCAGTTTTCAAATGGGCAAGAAAGTTGGCACTGAAACCAAACTGGCTGTAAGAATGTCTACAGGACCCAGGCCTTCAATTCTGATCCCCATCACTCTGCCCCTACAGGACGGGGCCCATGCCTTGTCTAATTGGACTCCATCTCAAATGCATAGCTGAACTTCAAGACATTTCAAACAATTCAAAATTAATTGTTTCACCCAAGGATAAGGATATCAGGCAAACATGCTTAGGCAAAAAAAAAAAAAAAAACTTTCCCAGGTAGTCTTTTAATAAATCCAGAGGCCATAATCAAATGTTGGTAAATTCTGCCTTAAGCTTCTACTGGTTCCTGTCACTCAGCTAAGACAGAAAACTGTCTTTCCATTGTTTAGACAGACAGTAGGCATCTCTATTTCATACAAACAAAATTCTCTTCAGATGCAGTCCCTACCTGATGACATCAGATATATGCCAGGAACTAGCAAGCTACTTATTTCCCCTTAAAAAAAAAGTGTCCTTAAGTGTCCTTATTGGGCAGATAGGGGTGACAGGAGACTGGAAAACTAAACTACCAGTTCACATCTGGAAGCCAGGCCACTGAGCCAGTTCAGCTCAGATAACTTGTCAACTGGTCATAGACTATGAGATCAGAAACAATGCCTTTCAACTAAAACATTTTTCTCAGGGCAAATTCTCATGACAATCCAAAGATGTTGGAGTCAGGTTTGCAGTTGCGGTTAAAAGGAGATGTATTAAAGCCACCCATCCCCACTTCTCAGGGTCATGTCCTAGAAACACCATCTGGCATTTGATCTGTGTGTGCTGATAAATATTAGTGACAGCCAGCTTTGACTGCTGAGGGCAGCAGCCTCCCCACCAGGGGCGAGGTGAGATGGGAAAGCGCCTGCTGATTGCAGCGATCTGATGAAGCCCTGGCTCCCCACAACATGCAACTTTTTTCCCTGGGCCTCCCCAAAGTAAGGACAGGCCTCAGCACATTAGATGTGCCACTGAACTGAAGCTGTATAAGAGACTGTATCTCACTCTGTGCATCCAGTGACCTGGGAACTGGGCACAAAGCCACTTGAAGGGGTAAAGGAAAATACGTCCCCTCCACTCCCCATAAAACTGCTTATAAAGAAAACAGAAGTAATTATGGGAAAAAATGCTTAAAAACCTAGAGGGGTCTATTAAATGAACCTCACATGGATTCTAGTTTAAGTTTCCAAGACTCGGGCAAGAAATATTCATGTTGAAAGCTTCTCTTATCCAAGATATTTGGTAAAGCCAGCATGGTTGTCCAGAAGTCCAAACAAACTCATCAAGTAGCTAGTGGCTTCTCTTTATTTTTAATTTACTGCAAAAACTGCATTAAAATTGCAACAAAAGAAATTAGGAGAGAGAAAAGTTTCCTTACCACCATTGCAAACCATGAACTTGCTTCTTAATCTCATCTTTCCCCTTCAATTCCTTGTTTATGGGCCAGCACGATTTTTACACAGTAAATAAAAAGTCTCTCAAATCTCATTGTTAAAAAAATATTTTCTGAAAAACTCTGAATGTACTAAAACCCCACAGTGATCCATCTAGCCACACTCTGGGCTACATTCCCCCAAGCTAGATCAATATTAAGCCAGTCATTTCTCAGGGCTAAAGATTCTTTATCTGTGCTAAAGCAAGCCATCTTTAAGTAGGTATGAATAGCACCCAGAAGCCCAATAATATAGAATTGAGCCATAAACTGCCAACAGTGTGTGCCAGCCTCACTGGGTATTTTCCATTTATCCCTCCAAATTCACTCTCTACCCTTCTCCACTCTGCTCTGTGCCCAGAAAGGCTGAACCACGTGGACGTTTACCTCAGGCTCCCTTGTCCTCTGGGATCAGCCAACAGGAGGCACCAGCAGGAGAGCAGAGGCCAAGAGGAGAGTGAAATCAAGGTATTTCTTTTCCCAGCTGCCCGCTGGTCTCCAGGTCTTTCTCCTGAAGGTCATGGCTTCCCTCCTACAGCCTCTACTCCAGCCACAACTACAGGTCCCAGGGCTCTGCAATGCTCCCTCCCCTTGCTCCTGCAGCCCAAAGCTGGTAGGACTTCCTCCCAGTGCTGATTCTCCTGAACTGTACCTAGACTCTGTGATTACACTCTTTTCTTGGCTCACCCTCTTGAGTGTGCTATTGGGATCCTGACTCAAACACTAGACAATGCAGGAAGTGACCAGCTGAACCCCTGTGTCTCAAACCAATGAGGTTGAGGGGAACACAGCATCAATAGTCCCACAGCAGGAGAACTTTAGAAAATAATCAGTGAAACAGATGGGAAGTAGTAGTAAGAATCAGTCACTCAGCCGTGTCCGACTCTGCAACCCCATGGACTGTAGCCCACCATGCTCCTCTGACCATGGAATTCTCCGGGCAAGAACACTGGAGTGAGTAGCCGTTTCCTTCTCCAGGGGATCTTCCCGACCCAGGGATCAAACCTGGGTCTCCTACCTTGCAGGAAGATTCTTTATACTCTGAACCACTAGGGAAGCCCCCGAAACAGATAGACATCAACATAGTCTTGTAGACTGCCTGCCATCTGCCCAAAAACTATGCTTTCCCTTGAATCTCAAGGCCACCCTGAGATGCCTGGGGCCACACCTCCCTTGAGGCACAGACTGTCAGATACCTTTGTGTTCCAGCTCACATCCTCTCAGCCCACCTTTGACTTCAGCTGTTGCCTTGGCAACCAGCTGCACCCAGGTGTGCCCAGCAGCAACTTTACCTCAGCTACACCCAGGATCACTTCTGTTCTTCCTTGGGGAATCTCTGACACAGTAGGGGTGCAAGACACTCTCATGTGCACAGATGTGAAAGAGTGAGGAAGTTAATCTCACGGGACAACTCTTGGCCTGTGGAGCGGGAGAGGCAGCAGTTAAATGAGAGGCAGTTAAAGGGAGAGGCAGTCCCTTGGGTGAATAACTCTGAGGTGCACTTTACATGGCTACTCAGAGGACCCCCAGTGGGATTGGACCCAGTTGCACTGGTGACCATTTTAATATACCTTTGTCCTGGCTTTCCCCTCTCCCTATTTCATGATTTGAACACCCCCATCCCTTATAATACGTCACAAAAGGAACTACCTGCACATAAGCTCTTCTCATTGACTCTGCTTTCTAAGAAAACCCAACCTAAGAGA
Organism: Ovis canadensis; assembly: GCF_042477335.2. Classification (NCBI taxonomy): domain Eukaryota; kingdom Metazoa; phylum Chordata; class Mammalia; order Artiodactyla; family Bovidae; genus Ovis; species Ovis canadensis. The sequence continues at coordinate 77,245,015 of NC_091251.1, forward strand.
GGCAGTGGGATCTCCTTGCTGCTCCATAACAGAAGAACAGCTCAGAAATAGGAGACAAAGAATGAGGAAAATGCCTCCTAGTGCCTGTTTGAAATGCACCCCTAGATGCTCAGTGGCCTGACCAGCAAACCCCAGGATCGTCAAACTATCCCAACCACATAAAAATGTATCAAGGTAGAACCACACTCCTTACCAGCCACAGGGAATCTGCATTTTAGATAGCACAATAACCTTAGTCCATTATTTGCTCTCCTTCAATGAGGGGAATAAACCAAAAAAGGATATCCTTCAACCCAGCTTCCCTATCTGGAGGCAAAGTACTCTCATCCCCCAAGATATTAAGGAAATGCATCAAACTTAATTTCTACTGTTTATCTTCAGACTGCTCTATTTGCCTGATGCAGAAAGAATCATCCCCTCAGACCTTGAGATTTTTTTAAAGTATTCAGCCAGTTTCCACAAATTCTCTCCAGTACAAATAATCTCTTTTTAAAAAAAAATTGCTCCTCTCTTCCAAAAAGTCAAGAAATGACCTCTCCAGTAGTCTTCTGGGTATGAAAGAAAATACACTGGTTTCATATATCATTAGTCCATGGTGTGGGGGAAAAGGAGAGACCACGTGAAGGAAACAGGTGAATCTGGGGGAGTAAACCAAGTGGAGGAAACAGCGGGAAAATGCAGTCTAGTGGTAAGTGCTGAGAAAAAGGCTTCAGCACTCAGGAAGTTCTATGCCTCAAGACGTCAAATGGAATAACTTTAAGCAAGCCATTTTGAATTCCTTTAAGTTGGTATGATTCTTTTCAGTTCACTCGCCTATAAAATGAAAACAAATTCCACTTACTGGGGACAAAGATCAATACCAGATCAATACTCCACACATATGAATACTGCTGGGACCACAAGAAAAAAAGCTAGAAAGTCAGACAGGATGAGCCAGCAGCAAGATCTCACCAACTTATCCAGTTCCAAATTAAAACAGACCACTTGTTAGGTAGTTTTCCAAATAAACACCTTGTACAAGGGGTATGTATGGAGTTCAAATTCCTAATAATGTCGGTAGGTTATAATGAACAGGATTTCCACTTCTTATTGTCTGCTTCAAGTTTATAAGGCAGCCCCCAGGAGGATACTCAATGCCCCCTCCCACACTGCTTCTCCTCACCTTCTTTATTTCATCCAGCAATAAAGCCCCATGCCCAAGGCCACACATGGGGCTGAGATGAACATCACAGGCCCACACTTTATGGAAAATAATCTTTTAGCAGCAGCATCTGGCTTCTTGGCATGATCCCCCAGCTACTGCGCTGACAGCTCTGAAGTTGCTTTTTACTTTGTCATATGGTTCGGCTGCTAATGGGCTGTCTATTCTTACTTGTCCTCCTCTGGGTCATTTTTCCTTTCAGACTCACATTGAGTTCCAAGAATATTGCACATCATGCCTCCTCTGCAGGAAAGCCTCATCCCTAGCTGTCCTGGAATTCAGAGAGCTAGGCATCCCATATGGGAGTAAGCAGTCCCAAAGCTCAAAGGGGAAACATCTCATACACTGCCTGGTACATTTATTCCACGAGAAGCAGGCTTGCGAAGGGGCGATTAGGCAACTTGACAGGCACAGGTGGTAGACTAATACAAAGCATCATTTGTCTTTGTGTTTACACAGGACCAATCACTATAGTACCCAGGGCTTAAACAAGCACATAATTTTGACACAAAGGCCACAACCAACTTCTCATAATTGGCAATGCTGTTGGATTCCAAGTATTTTCTCCTCTTGATGCCAATCTGAAGACCCAAATGGGAGATTTAGCACCTGCAAGTGGTTTTTCAGGCTCCCAGTGCTTACTTTGATAGTCTGTGGAGTCTCCGCATGCCCAGTAACAGACCAGACAAGGGCCAGATGTCCAAACAGGAGCCTGATTTCCTGCAGTTGGCTTCCCATTCAACCCCTCTGGAGGCACCCAGGGTCCAAATGAGCCCACGATGACCCTATGAAGTGACCAGAAAGCAGCCAAACACGTACCTGCCTTTCATGGGTCTGCAATCAGGGCTGCCACGTACTGTTGAGCAGGCTGAGCACTGCTCAACTCCAGAGAACACTATCCATAGAGGCTAGTGATGTGACCTGATGTTGCTCACAACAGCCCTGCCCTTGGTAAAGAGATAACTAGAGGATTCAGGACAAGGACAGACAACCACAAATTGAAATTGCCCCAAATGTAAATGAGACAAGATGGTAAGAGTATTTTTAGAATAAGTAAAACATAAACCTTTAAAATAAGTATAAATGAGTTTCTGGGATGATTGGAAAGAGTTGATTTAATCCTAAAAAGTGGAACAGTTTCTGAGAGAGTAAAAGAGAGTGAAGAGAGAATGATAGGAAGCAGAAGAGAAGAGAATGTGATTTGATAGCAGCAAAGCAAAACCTAAAAATTACATGGATAAAGTTGGAGTTTTCTTCAGGAAAAATTCTCGGGGCATCTAAACCATGGATGATGCGGCTAGAAGCCAGTTTTCTCTCAGCTCCCTATTTTTCCATCTGCCAACCTCTTCCAACTCCATTTATTCCTTCAATGCATAGGCACTAAGGAGAACCAAATTATGAATAAGATAAGACCCCTATCTTCAGGAAATCAAAATCTAATGAAAAGAGTTAAGGCAAGTATATATGAGGTCAAAGTCAACACGGAACTATTACCTAACACAGTATGCTTATAGCAGCATTTCAAGAGAGGTCAGTCCCAAGAGGGATAAGAGGGGTATCCTCAGGGAAGAACTGGCATCTGAAACAAACCCAGAACAACAGTCAGAGTGTCAGCAGGGAGAAGATGGAGAGCACATTTCAGGCAAACAGTAGCACATGAATAAAGGCATATTAGGAAGAGTCTGCTTGGAATAAAAGCATCTAAAGGGCAAGAGGGGATATGAAAGTAACAATGCAATTTAACTCTGGAAAGTTGGACTGAGGAAGGTTATTTAAAATTTTGAATGCCTAACTAAAGAGGCTGAACGTTCTTATAAGTCCATAGGAAGAAATCCATTGTTATTATTCATATATTAAATTTTGAGCAGAGAGTGATGTAATCAGAGCTGAGCATTAAAATCAGCTTTATCTGGCAGCAGAGCTCTCGTTAATTGGCGATGGTGGAGACTAGTAGCCCAGGACAAATTAGCAGGTGAGAGGCAGCGCAAGGGCTGGACTGCAGCCGTGGCAATAAGAATGGAAAGTTTGGGTCAGATGCCAAGAAACCCAGGCAGCCTCTGGATGTGGCAAGGAAGTAGTACAAAGGAAGAATAAGCCAGGGCTTTAAACCTGAGAGAAGAGAGACAGGGAGGCCGGCCAGAGTGAACAGCGGAGGGGTGAATTTTGTTTTCACATGTTAACTGTGAGGAGCTTGTGGCGTATGCAGCTGGAGATACTCAGCTGGACGGTGGGAGGGTGCTGACTCTGGTGTCAGAGGTAAGACTGGAGAGGATGAGTTTTGCAGTCCTGCAGGTCTGGGGTCAAACCCTACCTCTACCTCTACCTCTAGAGTGTCCAACTATTGTGATCTGGGGCAAGTTAGAAGCCTAAGTCTCAGTTATCCCATCTGTAAAATGCTTATTTAACTTATATGCAGAGTACATGAGAAACACTGGGCTGGGTGAAGCATAAGTTGGAATCAAGACTGCCAGGAGAAATATCAATAACCTCAGATATGCAGATGACACTACCCTTATGGCAGAAAGTGAAGAAGAACTAAAGAGCCTCTTGATGAAAGTGAAAGAGGAGAGTGAAAAAGTTGGCTTAAAACTCAGCATTCAGAAAACTAAGATCATGGCATCCAGTCCCATCAATTCATGGCAAATAGATGGGGAAACAATGGAAACACTGACAGACTTCATTTTGGGGGCTCCAAAATCACTGCAGATTGTGACTGCAGCCATGAAATTAAAAGACGCTTGCTCCTTGGAAGAAAAGCTATGACCAACCTAGGGAGCATATTAAAAAGCAGAAACATTACTTTGCCAACAAAGGTCTGTCTAGTCAAAGCTATGATTTTTCCAGTAGTCACATATGGATGTGAGAGTTGGACTATAAAGAAAGCTGAGTGCCGAAGAATTGATGCTTTTGAACTGTGGTGTTGGAGAAGACTCTTGAGAGTCCCTTGGACTGCAAGGAGATCCAACCAGTCCATCCTGAAGGAAATCAGTCCTGAATATTCATTGGAGGGACTGATACTGAAGCCGAAACTCCAATACTTTGGCTACCTGATGTGATGAGTTGACTCATTGGAAAACACCCTAATGCTGGGAAAGACTGAAGGCAGGAGGAGAAGGGGTTGACAAAGGATGAGATGGTTGGATGGCATCACCAACTCAACAGACATGAGTTTGAGTAAACTCCGGGAGTTGATGATGGACAGGGATGCCTGGCGTGCACAGTCCATGAGGTCACAAAGAGTTGGACACAACTAAGGGACTGAACTGACTGAAAATGAGGATGATAGCCAAATTAATATCCCCAGCATTTCTGCAAAGATTAAATAAAATAGATGTTAGCATAGGGCCTAGAACACAGAAAGCCTTCGATAAACACAGTCTTTTGTTATTTTCCCTGCAGAAACACTGTCTTTATTATTTTCCCTCTTTTTTTTTTCAGTAATCAACTCAGATCTTAATAATGTACCCCAGCTGTCCTCCTGCTCTTTTGCCACTTGGGGTCCTTTTATGGGTTTGGCATGTAGCCCTCCTGCCTTTCTCTGTTCTCTGGAGTCTGGGCCACCCTGATTCTTGTCTGGTCCACCCGTCTCATGAGCCCTTCACCCTCCCCTCTGACATGCTTGAGCCTTGATATATGCTATCCCTGCAAACTTGCCTTCCGTCACAGATCCTCACCCTGAATTCATCTGCATCTGCCCAGGTCCTGTGGGGATGATTTGTTTTCTAATCTGGGGTCAAGATGAGGGGAAATGGGCCCACCTCTCAGCCAAAAGGTTTGACTTCAAGTCTTAGACAATATATTTCTTTACTATAAAAGTTGTAAAACATTGGGATAATGTTACGGCTTTACTACCCACTCCTTTGTTCTCCCATAGCACTTTGTCCATCTCGTCGTGACAGAATTTATCATGTTGTGTTATAGTTGGTTATGTGACTGGCCCCCGCCCCCCGCTGGGCCATGGGCTCCTCCAGGGCAGGGACCAAACCTTATTCATCTTTGTTTCCCCAAGCCTACCAAAGGTGTTCAATAAATATTGAAAGAGAGTTAACAACAACTTACATCTGTACAGGTCCTTATGTTTTGCAAAGGCCGCTGAGGGAGATGGTAGAATCTGGCTCTAGAATGCTAAGCTATAATTTTTCTCCTATTCATTGCACCTTAAGTAAGTATAGCCATCAAAATGGGGAGGAATAAAAGGACCACATGCCAGTTTTTAAAAGCAGCAGTTCCAAGATTTGGGGATTTCACTAATCGGTGTTTTAAATAACCTCTTAATTGGGGGAAGCAACGTGGCGTTCCCAGCTTCTTGTACTTTGCTAAGTCAGTGCTTTAGAGAAAAACCGTCATCATCAGCAACTGCTACCCTCCTCATTTCACAAAAGGAAGATTTTAAACAGCCCTCCAAAAAAGTGGCATAAACATAAGCTTAGAATAAATAAAAACTTTTTAAATTGGTAATTAGCTTTCTGAAACCCTAGTACCACTGCCTATCTTTTCCTCTTTCCCCAAGGACAGTTGATTGGCCCTGGTGTCCAGACTTCCCCTGGGTGACCGCAGTCCAGAGCAGTGTTTCTCAGACTATGGCACTCCTGGGTGTCTGAAATTGCTCTGTCAGATCTTTCTATTCTGGTGAAATATACATAACATAAAATTTACCATTTTAACCATTTTTAAGTGTACAGCTCAGTGGCATTAAGTCCATCCACTTTGTTGTGCAACCCCCACCACCATCCAGCTCCAGAACTTTTCTATCTTCCCAAATGGAAACTCTCTACCCACTAGGCATTAACTCCTCGTTACCCTCTCCTCCCAGCTCCCAGCAACCATTACTCTACTTCCTGTCTCAGAAACTGACTACTCTAGGTACCTCACATAAGTGGAATCATACAGTATTTGTCCTTTTGTGACTGGCTCGTTTTGCTCAGCGTGTCTTCAGGGATCATCCATGTTGATCCATGTGTCAGAATTTCCTTCCTTTTTCGTGCTGAATAATATTCCATTGTATGGATATATTAATACTATGTTTTATTTATCCATTCATCCTTTAACAGGCATGTGGGTTGTTTCCACTTTTTGGTTATTGTGCTTTACTGAACTTTTTACTTCTTTTTTTTTTTCACATGACAAAAATCCCAAATATGTAACATAAGCAAATTCTGAGTCATTTTCTGGTGCTTTACAACTGAATCCTACTCTGGGATGACCAAGCCTGCTTCTACCTTTCCACACACAGTATGTGATCCACCTGTGCCCATGCCTGGTACTTCACATTTAATGTGTGTGTGTATTTATTCATTTTTATTTGTGGCTATGCTGAGATTTTGTTGCTGCATCCTGGTTTTCTCTAGTTGTAGCAAGCAGGGGTTACCCTCTAGTTGCAGTACATGGACTTCTCTCATTGTGGTGGATTCTCTTGTTATGGAGCACAGGCTCCAGGGCACACAGGCTCAGCAGTTGCAGTTCATGGACTCTAGAACATGGACTCACTAGCTGTGGTGCAAAGGCTTAGTTGCCTCGTGGGATGTGGGATCTTCCCAAACCAGGGATTGAACCAATGTCCCCTGCACTGCAAGCCAGATTCTTTTTCTTTTCCATAAATTTATTTATTTTAATTGGAGGTTAATTACTTTACAATATTGTATTGGTTTTGCCATGAAGAAAGCTGTGGTACATATACACAATAGAGTATTACTCAGCCATTAAAAAGAATGCATTTGAATCCATTCTAATGAGGTGGATGAAACTGGAGCCTATCATACAGAGTGAAGTAAGCCAGAAAGAAAAACACCAATACAGTATACTAACGCATATATATGGAATTTAGAAAGACGGTAATGATAACCCTGTATGTGAGACAGCAAAAGAGACACAGATGTATAGAGCAAGCCAGATTCTTAATCACTAGACCACCAGGGAAGCCCTGGTACTTCACATTTAAAAACACTGATGGAGGAACTGGGTCATTGCAAGACACCTAGCAGTACAGGCATACAGTGCTCAAAAGAACCTTTGCCATAACAGTCTGTATTCCATTTGCAATGCAAGCTAAAGTGGTGGGTGGTCCCTGCCTTTGTACATAACTGTACCACTTTGCTACCATAATAGCAAATAACCCATAAAGAATATTTCTAGTCCCAACTTCAACAGTCTTTGAACCAGATACCCATTTGATGCAGAGGTCAATCCACTGTGATGCTAGTCTGACTTTCTAGTGCAGAAAACACCTCACAATTAACTGATGTCTCATTAAAAGTGGCATTTGAATACTTATTTTTAGTAAATTTTAGGTTTAATATAAAGTCTGAGTTTCTAAACTATCTTTGTCTTGAAGTTACCAATCTTTTCCCTAAAACTCACTTGCATGAACAGAAAGTCTCTGAACTAGCATCACTGAAGTTAAAACAGCAAATTAAATATGAGACTGAATCTCAGGTTTGTGCTTCTACTATGAATCGGGGCTTATGCAAAATGACACCATCCATGCTACTTGATTATTTTCAATAGTATAGGTTTTCTAAACATTAGGAATGTATGTCCAACTTTATGTGTATATAGAGTATAATAAGAAAAAGGATGGAAGTCAACACAAGAGATGCACAAAGGCAATGTTGTCCCTTTAAAGGAGGTCTGTACATTTTTCAAGTTTGCCAGGCAAGAGTCTAGAGCTCTATTCCTGGAATGCTCCCCTTCATGTAAGAAGTAATAGGGCAGGTCAAACCAATTAAGTGTTCCTAAAAACACAGCTCACCAAATACCATGGCTGCAGAATAACAGCCAGCAGTTTAGAGTGGTGCACGGAGAGGAATGACCCTGGGGGACACCACGTTAAAAGCTCAAATTTCACTTCCCCAGGGGAGCACTTTCCTTTCAAGCTGCGACCTCTATCGCAGCCGTTGAGAATGACACCTCTTCCCCACTCCCAGGGGTGAGCGCTCTCCAAAACTTCTGGGCCAGATTGCAACAAAATGAGCCGTCAGGCATTCCCCTGGGATAGTCAGACTTTTGCCCTGAGATCTATAATACAATTTGACCTTCTTTCTACTGAGGTAAACACACCACCTGTCACCTCAAAAAACTCAGCCTTGGAGTCAAGCACATCTGGAATCAGCCTATAAACGTAGTCCTGAGATTAATGTTGAACAAGAAAAAAGGCTAAGGTATCCACTGATTTCCACTTACTGACAATTCCCACTCAGCAGCCATGTTTGGCTTCCACATGAGAACACCTGAACACCTCCCCATCAGCAACACTACACTGAGGTTGGCCAAAAACAAGCCTCAGAACACCCTGAAATGCATTTTATAGTAGTAAAATAGTAAATCAGCATGTGGTGTTTCATATTTGTGTTCCCAGTGGGCAGAATCAGAAGTGATGAAGGGAGGTTCTGAGAGAGGCAAGGCACACCTGGAAACTCCCCCGTACTCACCTCTTATCTTTATGGGCACAGTAGAAGGTGGGCCATGAACTAACATCCTAGAAACTCAGAAGGGCACAGGAAGCGTGCAAAGCTGCCATCTTCCCCCAGAAGTAACAGTTACACTTCCAAGAAACTAAGAAGAGAAAGAGAAGCATGAAAAGATCTGGTTAAGAAGCTCACTGAAGTACTCCTACGTTCCATGAAAGGGTAAGTAAGGCCATTAAAAAATACCCGTTTCACAAAAATCCATCCTCCTACTAACATCTGGAAATGAGCCACATGTCTTGAATTCAAAATGTGGATCATCCATAACCCTAGTTATACAACCAACCTGTTGGCACTGACTACAAAGGGGAGACGTCCTGTTGAGAAGGAGAACGACGGCTTTACATTCAATGAGGAGAACATGTCTCATTTTGCACCGAAGCACAGCTTGGTAGGCTCTACATTGGCGCATGCGCATGTGGGGTTATTTAGCTGGTACCTCTTAGTCACAGCTCCTGTGATGTGGTGTGTGCCAGGATTTAGCAGCACAATGTGATCGTATCATAAACATCCTGGCCCTCCTCGCTTTACTTCTGAAACCAGTTTTGGTGACTGACACTGCTTTCTTTGCAGCCTTATCGGCCTCTTCTCCCCTTCCGATTGTGGGTCTGATCTCTTGCCCAACATTCCCGTGTTTAGACTGTCTGGCTGAGGGCATTTCCCTCTTGCTGCTCAACAAACAGGTTTCCGCAGCCTGTTGGTTTGTTTTCTGTTTGTTTCTGACACAAGCCTGTGTGCACCACTTTCTGGGAAGTTTCAAGTTGTTTCAGGGAGTTCCTGGTTTGTTCAGTTAAGCTTTCCATTTTTGGAGTGAGTGCCCCGAGTTAATATAAAATCAGCTGGATCACAAAAACAATTTTGCCTCCCTTGAGAAACTGGCTTTCAAAGAAAACTCTGTTTGCCTGCATATTTGATAAGAGTGATCAGGAAAGAAAATAGAAGTCTTGTAAATGTTCATGTCATTTGTCATTTTTTATATTCTTGCCTTAACTTTAGTTCATCAAAAGTGATGCCACTTAGGCCAGATGGGAGGGGAGCTTGGGGGAGAATGGATACATGTATAAGTATGGTTGAGTCCCTTTGTTGGCCACCTGAAACTATCCCCACATTGTTAATTGGCTAAACTTCAATATAAAAGAAAAAGGTTGTGTTTTTTTAAAGTGATGCCATTTAGTCCTCTGTTAGGTAGCTCTTACTAACATACTCGTCTCACTAACAGCTGGCTATTGGAACTTCATTCTTACCTGTAATTGAATATAAGATAGTAATCAATAATCCTATTGTAATGTTTTTCTATTCAGTCTTTCTCTTTGGGCTTTACTCTTCCATGGAATTTAAATACATGAACACATATTTCTACACATCACCCAAAGCCAGCTTTTCTTTATCATCTTCCTCCAATCGTGGAACATTATATCCCGTAAACAAGGCTGGTAAGGGCATATCTGAGCCAACCTTTTCTTTGGCTGCCTTTCAAAAATTGTTTAAAACAAGATATGTTCTTGAACTGGGAAAAGGAATTACACATGATAACCTTAGAAAGTAGCTACTTGCTTTGCCCAACTAATATCATTGCACAACACCATGGCTGCATGTGGAGCGTTGTCTTCAATTACGGGCCAGAGCCCAAAGTGGCGAAGTTAAAATGAAATTGATTTCAATGGGACGTGACCATTGAAATGTTATATTGAGTATGACCATAAAGTTGGTATAATTATCAAACACAGAGTATAGGATATTTATGACAAGAACAGTGCAAAATTCTGTGTTCTATGAAATAAGTGACTCCAGTTATGGATCTTTAACCTCACTAATTGATTTCTAACAGCAGCATCTCCTCTGACAATCACCTTTTCAGTCTTTTTTTTAAGTTGAATGCATAACTTTTTTCTTGCCTTAGTAGTCTTTTTTAAAATTGAAGTATATTTGATTTAAAACTTTATATTAGTTTATGATGTACAGCACCATGATCCAGTATTTTTGCAGATTATACTCCATTATTTTCCAGTCTCAATAAATGAACTGTCCTGAGTCGCTCACACCATTCTTTCACTCTCCAAACAATGACCACATTTATAAGAGAGTGGCCTGTGTCATTGAAACACATATTTTTCTCTCGGCAGAGCTAACTAGAACCATTAACCATCAATGTCATAACACTAGATTTAACTAGCTAAACCAACCCAATCTTACCCCACTTCCCTCGACAAACAGATGAAACATAACTTTTCTTTCACAGCCTGTTAAGACAGATACGTAAGCCCAGATCCAAGGCAATGGACATAAATGCAGTCAGAGCCTCAATGGAGGGGGTCCACAGATCATTGTCTAATATGAAGTGACATGACCCCAAAAATACATACTTCTTTTGTTTTTCTTGCAGTTCGCTCCTTCTGTGAGAAGAAAGCTTGCAAAGAATTTTGTGAGCCGAAGTGTTTTAAGCTAACTGCAAGGCTGCCAAGCACTGTTATTGCAGAATTCATCTACTAAGAGTGTGGTGTCAGTGTTACTGTGGAATCTAGGAGGAATGGATTCTGTTAACTGCCCCCTCAAGTACTCCCACTATCACCAGATGTTGAGATAATGATCAGCACATCGTGTTCTCCAAGGCACGAGTCCCACCAAAATCAACAAGGGATTTCTCCCTATTTCAAATATGTTCAAACAGCATGATGAGAAGAGGATACCCGCTTTCCTTGGCCATTATAGGTACATGCTTCCTTCTGGTGGGATGTAACTGTGGTTGAGTCAACGGTGAATTGGCTCAGAGGACTCTCTTTGAGTAAAAATGACCTTTTTCCATGATGGATGCATGTTGCCCTGTATCCCAAGGTGCCGGCAGCATCTTTTCTAATTCACCCATCATTATGACTCTCCTTCTAAGAAACAAAACTCTTGATTGATTGCTTTGCACCCAATTTCCCATCTGCAATTTGGAGCAATAGTAATCCCTCCCAGGTTTCAGGAAGAAAGAAGAGCTACAGACTGCCTTTTTCATGGCAGAGCAATTATTTCAATAATAAAGATTCCTCTTTTATTTTCATGTCTATAATTCATGAAACTCAAAATGCATAATGTACCCCAAGATGAATAAATTCCCCCATAGTTTTATCATAAAAAAAGAAATTCCCAAAGCATGATTTTCATGTAGTTAGAATCAAATCCCAACTCCAAAACTCAAAATCTGTCTAATAGCCAAAAATTAAATTCAGGAGTTTTTATTTTTTAAAAAAGACCCACAAGATCTTTTCCTCCCCTGAAGAAATTCAGTGCCCAATGCTTCCCTATAAATAGTTGTCAATAAACACAACTGCTGCAAATGTATTCAGTAAATGTTAAGGTCAAAGGCCTTCACTGTTTATTGCCTTGTAAACTCAAAGACAAGTGAATTTATTGCTTGAATGAGTTTCAGGGTATTGGCCTTCATAAAAGTTCTGAATCCCAGGTACAAAATGCTCCATCAACTCACACCAAAGCTATTCTGCACAGAACTGAGAGACCGCCCACCATTGGATTCATAATTCAAACACGTCTTGGAAAGTGTATTGTTTGCCATGTTGCATAGATCCCCATGGATTAGTGCTGAACCTCGCCTGTCATTATTACAAGAACTTGCTTCAACCTAACTATAAATTGCTGCTGCTTCTAAAACAATGTCATGTATTAGTGTACCAATTTAAACTCTCCAAAATATAATAGAAAAGATGTCAAGAATGGAAGAGTTTACAATTTCTCTCTAATCTACACATAAGGGGGATACCTATAATCTCCTTGATATAACATTTGTCAAATTTTAAAGAAAAGGACAATTTTCGATATCAGAGCACATCAAAATGTATGGACTACTTTGGATAATTAATTTTTTTATATTATTCAAAACCTAAGTTTTCTAACCTTCCTGTTAATTGGCAGTTTTATGTATCAATATGTATGCCTAGTAAAGTAGGAACAGGAGAGATCATAAGAGAATTATTAAATATTGTTACTTTTACAAATAAAAGAGTTATGAAAGACGTTCACATTTATAGCTTTAAATAGCTGCATAATTATTTCATTGTTCTTTCACTTCAGTGGGCTGGATTCAATCCGTGATTAGGGAACTGAGATCCTGCAAGCCCTCCAGCATGACTGGAAAATAATAACAATAAAGTTAAATTTATTTTTATAAAGGAACTCTAGGCTCCACGACCATTGGGCCTTACCATCTTAAGTGAGGACCGAAGCAGTGTAATATACAAAGGCTATGATATTAATATCAGAAATGCATCATAAGGTTTAAAATAAAATATCAAACTCAAACCACTGATGGTAAAATAAATTCATTCTAGATTTCTGAATCTATTCCTGCCTTTTACAGCTTCCAAAGAAAATTGCTAAAGTCATGCCCTAAGTAAACCTGAATTTTAGTAATATTAAGCATCTTTCAACTGTCAAAATGTAAAATATTTTTAAATGTCACATATGCTCTAATCCCACTACAAAATGTAGGTTTGAGCTAAATGTTGGGTTGTATCATTCTTTGATATTACTCATGGAAAAGGTGAATTCCTAATCTATTTTCTCTCATGTGAAACAGTAGATTATATCACTTTTGTCCTTGATAAATTCCCTTCATCCTAACAAACATTAAACCCCTAGCAAATTTTCTCTGAAGTGTGGTCTTAGTCAGAAGTTTTTCTATATATAAGATGGTAATAGCATAGTTGAAAGATATTAACGTACACTTTTGCTATTTTTATCAAATTAGCTGCATGAAAATTAAACATATTAGATGACTTATAAACTGTCCTGTGCAAAAAAGAGATAGATTCTTTAAGAAGTGTGTGTTAAATACCTGCCCTGCATTACTGAGATCATTAAGACAGGAACCCACCTCTCAAGAAATTGAGAATTCACTGGAGTGGGGATCATCTGGCATGTAAATAGATGATTATAATGCAAAATGGCAACTATGGAGATACTTCAAATAACTGGAGAGTTTACAGGTGAGAAGGCAAACCAATTAGTGATAACTCTGCATGTACACCCTTTTTGTTCTTTTTTAAGTACTTTTACCACATCTCCCCATGAAACATCCATATAATGAACTGAAATTCAAGTTATTTTCATGGAAAAACATTGTCTGTTCACCTACGACAAGATGGAAATAATATACATGTCTATAAGTCTGTATCTCTACACAAACTGAAATGGCTCATCTTTTAGAAGAAAGCATCTTCGGTAAGGCGGGCTTCCCTTGTGGCTCAGATGATAAAGAATCCACCTGCAATGCAGGAGACCCCAGTTTGATCAGCTAGAGAAGGGATAAACTACCCTCTCTACTATTCTTGGGCTTCCTTAGTGGCTCAGCTGGTAAAGAATCTGCCTGCAATGTGGGATGGAGAATCTGCCTGCAATTCTCTGCCCTGGAGAATTCCATGGACTGTATGGTCTATGGGGTCACAAAGAAGTGGACACGACTGAACGACTTTCACTTTCACTTTTCTTCTGTAAGACCTCATGAAATTTTTACTACTTCAGTTACCCCTAAAAAGTTTTATGAGTTGGACATTTATTCCAGAGATATGAAATCTGACATTCACACAGAACTTGCACACAAATGTTCACAGATGCTTTATTCATGATAGCCAAAACTGGAAACCAGTCAGATGTCCTTCAACGTGCTAAGTTACTTCAGTTGTGTCCAACTCTGTGTGACCCTATGAACCATAGGCTTCCAGGCTCCTCTTGTTCATGGGATTCTCCGGGCAAGAATACTGGAGTGGGTTGCCATTCCCTTCTCCACGGGATCTTCCCAACCCAGGGATTGAACCCCAGTCTCCTGCTTTGCAGGTGGATTCTTTACCGTCTGAGCCACCAGGGAAGCCGATAGCTCCGAAAGAGCAACACAGAAGATACTAGTGTTGATGGAACTGTTCAGTGTCACTGATTATGAGGGTGGCTACATCAACCTACACAAGTAGACAAAGCTGTATCAACTAAATATTAATATATGCGTACACACATGCCTGCATACACACCTATGCACAAGAGTACAAGTAAAAAACAGAGGAAATCTGAATAAGATCAGTGGGTCGTATCAATGTCAATATCCTGGTTGTGATATTGAATAATACTAGGACTTTCCAAAATGTTACCACTGGGGGAAACTGGGCAAAGTGCACACTCCATCTCTCTGTGGTATTTCTTATAGCTGCATGTGCATCTCCAATTATCTCAGCAAAAACTTTTACATTTTTGAAAAATATTAAAGTAAAAGTTATATGTTTGTCATGTATTAAATGACAGGGGCAACAACATGAGACACTTTTCTTTAACACACACGTTAACATAAAAAGAAGAGCACCATCTCTGATCTCTCTACTCTCCTTAAAAGCACACCTGCAGGCAGCTGGACTACTCAAGGATACAAGGACCCTGCCTCATGGTATTTACAGACTGTGTCTGAATACCACTGGTAAATCTGACTTTGATTTTCCTAAGCAGCTTCTGAGAGACTATTCGTCATTGACAAACCTCGCTGCAGGGCAGTGAGGAAGGTGAATTCAATTTCCAATCAATTTTGATTGCCGATATACTAGATAAAGGAATCCTCATTAACTAATTTACCACCTGGTATGTTCTAGCTTTCCATCTTCACAGTGACACTAAACCTAAGAGGCTGCAGAACCTAAAGGCATTAATTGAACTAAAGTGACTTGCATCTAGAAATATGTTAATTATCTGATGCTGAAAACACAGAAGGGATTAGATGGATTCCAAGGCAGTTTGCTGAAACCTTCCTTCGTGCCTGGTCCACAAGAGGGCTGAGCTCCTGACCACATTGACACTAGTAGAGGCCTTCTCTCTCATCCCCTCAGGCTCCTGGGGATCTAAGGCACTTTTGATAAAGATTGTCCTTATGATCAAGGCATTGATTATACCTGTGTCTTTCAGCACAGGTAGGAATGTATTACAGATAAGACAATTCCATGTTTGAAAAGTGATCCACAGCCTTTCAAGTAAAAAACATTTTCTACAGAAACACTCTGTAGAATAAAGCTCCCTAAGAAACGGAAGGGCTTTAATGTATAGAGCCTCTTATTCACTCTAAGTCCATGAAAAATCATACTGTGATGATCACTTACTGACACAACCAAAAATAGGTATGTTCGTCTATGAACTAAGAGAGGAAAGATGGGACCAAAAAAATGCCATGAATAAAAGGCTACAATTCCAGCCTTACTACCATGGCCTGCAAGGTGAAGGGGCCTTTGTTTATACATGGTGTGCCTGAGGAAGGGAAAAGCACAGTTTAGAACTGGAAGATGATTAAGTGTCTTTGGGTGCATGACTCCACCTGAGCTTGTTTCCTATGCATCCGAATGAAAATCATGATTCTTCCTTCACCAAATTCACCAGACTGTTATGAGACTCCAATGAGAAAATGTATACAAAGGCTTACATTGTTACAGCACTGTACAAAGATAAGGGATTATTATTAATAGTCTAAAGAGGAGACATCCACTATTAAAAAAATCAATAGAGAACACTCCCTAACTTAAATTCTAAAGTATGCTTCTAAATCAAAACATCACCTGAATATTTGCTGATAGGAAGAAAAATGCAGAAAGGCTACTTAATTGCTGAACCAATTTTCTTTGCTAACTCATGATTGACCCAGAATTCTACCAAGTGCAATAGGTTGATAAGGAAGAAAAACATCTGGGATAATCATGCAACAACTAATGAAATTTAATAGTTAAGTGAGATTTCTAAAAGGAGACCTGTGTAATTCATTGATTGAATTGTTTCTATCTGATTATTTGGAAATCCCATCTTTTTTTTTTTTTTCAATGAAGTTTTAAGATTGCAAGAGCTAATGATCCCATTTTACATGTAAGAAAAGTGGAGACCCTCTCAAGTCGCACAAGTTTAACACACACAAGCCAGGCTGATTTCACGTAATTAACACCAGCACACGTGATGTGTGCCAGCACACAAGGAAACATCCAACAAGGATGGCACCTCCAACAGATGCAAAAAAGAGATAAAAGCACATCTCTGGACTCATCTGAATTCCTGGCAAATTCAGGCCAAATCTTCCAATCTGCCCAAGGTCTTGACTGAACACAGTGACTAGGCAATACTGCCTTCCAGTGGCAACAATATGTTTTAAGAATCAGAAACCACAGAGAGTATGTACAGTTTCAACAAGGTAGTGTCCGTTTACCCTTAGACCAAAGAAACACCAAAGGATTATTTTCAAAGCTTTGGTGTAGACACTAACTAAAATTCCACTATTAGTAATCCTTTCTTAGTACTGGTTGAAAAAATTTAGAGAACTTATCTCCCTTCTGTAGATGAGAATCAAATTCAGAACAATTATGCATTTCAAATAAAGCCATAGGCTCAATAACTCTGAACTGACTTTAATGTGGTCATCTTGTATGCCATCACTGAAAGCATACTCGGTAACCAGTGGTTCCAGACACAGCAAAATCAAAGTGATGCTTTGCAACATGGTTGTTCAAAGGTACTCATGAATTTATGAAAACTCCAAATTTCCCTTGATTGAAACCAGTCCACCCATTCCTTATACTTCTCTTTAATTCCCCAAAACACCTGTTGTAGGATTAAGGATATTTTGGATATTTGAGAAATAATGATTGTAATGCATTTATTTCCTGTCTGTGCTAACTAAGAAATCTCATACCTAGTTTCCTAGCCCAAATTTATCTTGTCTAGTTATTCTCTACTCTGAATCCTCCATGCCTGCTGGCCTGTCTGAAACCTCTCAGTGAGTTGATGGGATTTATCCTCATTATTTTTATCTATGGCTTAATTATCACCTTCCCTGTCTGTCTCATGGCAGGGCTTCTGTCTCTCGGAATTCACATCTCCAATGCTACCATTCTTTCCGCCTGAGTGGTTATTGCCACATGAATAGCTCCAGAATTCATGTTTCAAGGGGTCTGAGCAGGTTATACCGAGAGAAACCAAGGTATCTGCCAAAAGACCTGCCTTATTAAGGGTAATGGGAGATGGTGACGGACAGGGAGGCCTGGTGTGCTGCGATTCATGGGATCACAAAGAGTCGGACACGACTGAGCGACTGAAATGAACTGAGAACAGTGATGCCAACATTGCAAAGGCCTCATGTATCTGAAGGCATCAAAGCACTTGAAAGTTTTTTCACTAATAAACTCTACATCCTTCAGAGAGAGTTTAGAAGCCTAATATCATATCAACCAAAGGGTGCAACTGACACAGACAGAAGTTTCATAAAGGTTTCATAATAAGGGATTGGTCAAACGTAATGTCATTTGGTGGCATACTCTGTAATTACTGGGGCTTCCCAAGTGGTTCAACAGTAAAGAATTTGCCTGCCAAGCAGCAGATGCAGGTTCGATCCCTGGGTCGAGAAGATCCCCTGGAGAAGGAAGCGGCAACCCACTTCAATATTCTTGCCTGGGAAATCCCATGGACAGAGAAACCTGGCAGCCTAGTCCATGGGATCACAAAAGAGTCAGTCACAACTGTGCAACTGAACAACAATATGTAATTATTAATATTAAAATAATGAAATGTTTATTGAGATAGAAAGATGGCAACAATATACCATTAAGGAGACAACGAAGCAGGTTACCATATTTAATATACTATACGCTGTTTTAGTAAATGTGTATGTATGTATATGGAGGCACCACAAATATAAAACTGCCACCCACATACAGATAATACCCATGAGCCCTCCTCTCCTTCCCCCCTTCTCCCAAATAGACAAAAAAAATCTAAGTAAAATCAGTTCTTGGATTTTTCTAAAAGACTTTTACACAAGTCTTCTAGTTGTATGGTCATAAATGTTTAACCACTGGTACTCCAGGAGGAAAGGCCTGATTTACCAATTTCTATAGTGCAAATACTCTTATTGTGATCACTTTTAAGCTACCAACTTGATTTTACTGAGTATGGTGTTGGGAAAAGATACTCACAAAAGCCACATGGCCAGTTTCAGCAACCCACTGCCCAGGTTCCACTTGCAAACATGCTGTAGTCTGTAAGCCTCTCTTATACAGAGTAAACAACAGAATGTATGTTTTAAGTGGCTTTTCTTTCTTGGTATTGATCTATATTTTCTACCTTTTCAACAAAGAACATGTGTTGTTTCCTGTGTTGTTTTTTACTTATTTAAATTTAAAAAGAAAGTGTCTCTTTTATTACCTTGAAGTGGAGAAGATCTTTGTAAACATGACTTAAACCAGAAGCCATAAATAAATTTGATCAATTTCACTACATAAATATAAGACCTTTTGCATAGCAAAAAAAAAAAAGCTTTTATAAAGAAAGTTGAAATAGAAATGACAAACTAGAAAAAATATGTGCCATTTGTTTCTCAAAACATCACCTACTCCCATATATAGTCATTTCCCAACTGAAAACCTAATAGAAAAATAAGTAATGATTTGAACAATTCAAGAAGAAAGGAAAGGCTCTTGGATAGATGTCCTCATCCATCTACTCACCAATAAGATAAATGCAACTTAAAATTTAAAATGGAGTTATCATTTACTTAATCTACCAGACTGATAAAGTTGCAAATGATTCGAATGCACATGCTGTGATGGGAGTTTAATTTGGTACAAATTCTCTATGTGTCGTAGTCTGCGTAACCACCCACAAAATGGCCAACATGGCAGCCTACAACCTGCGACTATATTACCTTACATGGCAAAAAAGGGACTTTGCAGATGTGATTAAAGTTATGGGTCTTGAAGTGGGAGATTTTCCCGTGTTATCCAAGTGTGCTCAATATAATCACGAGAGTCTATATGAAAGGGAAGCAGGAGAGTCAGAGTCGGAGCAGATGTAATGATGGAAGCAGAGGTCAGACAAAGAGAGATTTGAAGACGCTACACATCTGCCTTGAAGGTGGCGGAAGGGGTCACAAGCCAAGGAATGAAGGCAGACTCTAGAACTGAAAGAGGCAGGAATGAATATTCTTCTGTAGGGCCTCCAGAAGGAACATAACCCTGCTGACTCCTTGATTTTCAGACTTCTGACCTCTAGAACTATAAGCTAACACTTGTGTTGTTTTATGCCACCACGTTAGTGGTCATTTCTTACAGCAGCAATAGTAAACTAATAGAGAAATCTGGCAAACTATAAATGCGTACAGTCTTTGGCTCAACAATCCACGTTTAGGAATTTAACTGAAGAAAATACATGGGCTTCTCAGGCGGCACTAGTGGTAAAGAACCTGCCTGCCAATGCAGGAGTGGTAAGAGACATGGGTTCGATCCCTGAGTCAGGGAAGATCCCCTGGAGAAGGGCATGGCAACCCACTCCAGTACTCTTGCCTGGAGAACCCCATGAACAAAGGAGCCTGGGGGGCTACAGTCCATAGGGTCACAAAAAGTCAGACATGACTGAAGCGACTGAGCATGCATGTCCACATATTTAAGTACACGAAAAATGATGCATGTTCCATATTGTTGCTTGTAACAGCAAACAACTGGAATTCATGTAAATGTCCAACAAAAGGAGACTGATTAAATAATATGATAAAGCCACACAGTGTAATATTATGTAGCCATGAAGAATGAATAAGGGACTTCCCTGCTGTTCCAGTAGCTAAGACTCCATACTCCCAATGCAGGAGGCCTGGGTTTAATCCCTGGTCAAGAACTTGACCCTACCTACTGCACTAAAATGTCCCATGTGCCACCACTAAGACCTAGTACAGCCAAATAAGCAAACAAATAAATTTTTTAAAAGAATAAGAAAGGTCTTTGTGTCATGATACTATAAGATCTATAAGATACAGTAAATTAAAAAAGGAGGATGCTTTCAGTATACCAAGTACAGTGGGTGGGTACAGTATGCTAACAATTATATAGAAATGGGGAGGAAGGAAGACTTTTACTTATTTATATATATACATATAAATACATCTGGAATATTAAGCAGTAAACTAACAGTATTTGTTGCCAACAGGGAAGGGAATTGAATGGCTGGGCATCAGAAAGGAACAGGAGACTTCTTACTTTTTGTGTTTGTTAATATCCATACATGTAATATGAATATATTACCTATTCAAATATTCAAATAAAAACAGAAAGAATATAAATTAAACAAGAAAGAGATTATGCAGCTTGACCAGGTCACCAACCAAGTCAGTAAAGATGCCATTATCATCAGTGGGTCTCTGAAGAAACTACTGTTGTTTTTTGAGGTAGGCAATGCCATAAATTCCAGTCATTCTAGAACCATGGGGGTGGATTCGTGGCACTCTCTGTGACCTAAGGAGCAGGAAGCAAAGGGGATTTCACAGTCAGGTGGGGTGTGAATGGAGCATGCAGTGGGCTAGAACAGAAGTAACCTCACCTTGTTTCCAAATGAGGATCTATATATTTGCTTTAAGCCAGGGGCGAGAATTTTTTCAGAAGTCCTTGCAGAAAACGTATGCAGTCTCAGAAACCCTGTTGAGTAGGGTTGCCAGATTCAACAAGTAAAACTACAGGATACCAAGTGTAAATTTGAGTTTCAGATAAACAACAGATAAAAATTTAAAAATTTTAATGGAGGAAATGCTTTTTAATTTTTAACCATTTGCTATTTCTCTGAAATTCAAATTGAACTGAGCATCCTGTATTTTATTTGACAACCCTACCTCTGAACTTCCTTAGAGGCCACATGGGAGCCACAGGCCGGGAGGTGAGGACAGATGGGCACACGTGGGTGCAGTCCCCTCTCCTGGCAGCTACCACTCTCCTTTCATAGACACAGCACACACCCTTCTGATAGGAAGGAAGGCACAGGGAGCTGAACAGAGTTGCGTGGGAAGGCACTGCTTCACCCAGGAAGCGTCACTGGCCAAGGACAAAGGTATGTGACTCCAAGTTAAAGTCTCTCTGCTCACTTCTAGCCCAGGAGGTTCCTGAAGGTAATGTGTGGAATGCTCTAGAAGTTTGGAATGGGGGTGGGGAGTGTCAGGCAACCTATAGAAATGTTCTCCCAGCCCAGGTAATAAACGTATTCCTTTCCCCTAAATACCATTAAAGATGCTTTAAAAAAAAAAATCTTAAAAAAAAACCCTTTAAGCTGACCTCCTGCCAAAGTACACATCAATTATACAGCTTCAGTCAGGCGGATGCTCGAGGAAAGGGGGATAATGTTACACCCAGCTGGGCACTTTGTAGTTAGCACAAATGTAATATAAAGCACAGCAGAGTTCGTCAAGTGTCTGTCTGGATTTTCAGTTTTCATTAGTGCTATAATTAAAACCACATTTTCAGCTCTATTACCTGTAACAAGAAAGGAATGAGAAATGAGGTTGTCAAGGTCAGGCTTTTCCAGCTATTTATACTGAGGATCTGCAGGCCACAAGTTGTTGAATTTGGTGTAAACCAAAGCGACGGCTGAATGTCACACAAGGACCCATCCTGTGTGGCTTGAAAGGCACACTGATGAGGTCACTTCCTTTGAATGGCCACAGGGCCCAGTATGCTCTCAGCACACAAGGCTTGGAGAATGGGTGGTTGGGTCAATCCATTCTTGACCACAGCCACTGGCCCCAGGATGGGTTTCTCTCCCTTGAAGACAAAACTGATCACATATCCTATGACAGCCCCAAAGGCAGCCCTCAGACATTCTTACTGAGGACAAGAATCCTAACAATCTAAGGCCATCTTCTTCCCACCTTGACTGTAAAGGTGCAAAAGGACTGGATGGGAATATATATGTTAACCCTTCCCCCCCACCACACATACACACTCCACGGGGGCTCCACTCTGTCCAGCAAACGCCTCAAAACAGACCTAGGACCCGGTTACTCTCACCACCACCTGGTCCATAGCACCACCATCTCTCCCCTGAATCCCAGCAGAACCTCCCGGCTTCTGCTTCACCCTCCCTGCAGTGGTCTGAATGTTTGTGTCCATATGTTGAAATACTGACCCCTCAGGTGATGGTATTTGGTGGCAGGCCCTTTAAGAGGTGACTAGGTCTCGCGGGTAAGGTCCTCAGGAATGGGATGAGAGCCTTTATAAAAGAGGGCCCAGAGAGCTCCCTCGCCCCTTCCACCGTGGGAGAACGCAGTGAGAAGTCAGCCATCTATGGACCGGAAGGCTGGTCTCACCAGACACCAACTTTGCCTGTGCCTTACTCTCAAACTTCCCAACCTCCAGAACTGTGAGAAATAAATTTCCATTGTTTATTGCCATCCAGTCTGCGGTACTTTGTTATGTAAGCCCAGGTGAACTAAGACTCTCCCCCCTTCCCCCATACACACGTCAGAAGAGCAGCAAGGTCACCTCACTCCTGAACACAGAGCCCTTCTTTGGCTTCCGCCTCTCGGAGTAGAAGCGGGAGCCCTTGCTATGACCTTCAAGGCCCCACCCGCTCTGGCCAACTCTTACTTCTCTAACTGCACCACCCACTACTCTCCCCACTTTCATTCTATTCCAGACACACACCTTTCTCAGGGCCTTTGCGTTGGCTGTTCCTTGTGCCCAGAGTTCTCTTCCGCCTGTTATCCACATGACTTGCTCTTTATTCAAAAGGTAACTTTTCTTCCAGTGAGCTCTTCCCTGACCACCCCACTGCATAATGCAAAGCACCAGCCCCCCACCCACCCTGCAACAATGGCGTTCCCTAGTTCCTGTCTCACCTTGATGTTCCTCCTCTGCACTTATCATCAGCTGGACTAGGACCTATTGTTTGTTTTCTTTAAATATCTGTCTCTCTTCACTTCCCAGAATGTGAATTTCTTGAGAATAGCAATTTTTGTCTGGCTTGGTACACTGCTGTTTCCTCAGAACTAAAAAGGACCTGGCATATAATAGACATTCAACAAATGTTTGTTGAATAAATGAACGAATGCAATCAAGAGATGGCACCAACCAGCACCAAGTGGGACCTCTTTGGGTGAATGATTACCAGGTTCCTGAGGCCCATCCATTTAAAAAGTGCAGGAACTATCTGCTCACAAACCCCCTCCCCAGGCAAAAGGTGGGTCTCAGGGACATGCTTATTTTCTGGGCAAACCACGCATCCTTACCCATAAGCACCACCCTTGGAGAACTGACCAGTTTTACCTTCAACAGGTGGGACCTGGACTCACCTCACCAAGTGGGAAACAGAAAGTTCGCCAGCAATTCTGTCCTCCTTGCATTCCAGCCCAGCCCAGGTTGAACCCAAGCCTCAAGTATGGGCTTTGACGGTTAAATGTATGCGACAACTTGCCTGGGCCACAAGGCTCAGACATGTGGTCACGCATTATTCTAGATGTTTCTGTGAGGTTGCTTTGGATGTGATTACCATTTAAGCTGGTGGACTTTGAGTAAAGCAAGCTACTCTCTGATTATATGGGTGGGCCTTATCCAATTAGCTGAAGGCCTGACTAGAACAAAAAAGTGACCTACCCTGTGCAAGAGGGAACTTTGCACAGGTGGCCTTCAGACTTGAACTACAGTACTAATCAGCTCATGCCTGGGTCTCCAGCAAACCAGTCCACTCTGCAGATTAAAAATCAAAACAATCCTCTCTCTCCCTCTCAGTAGCTCTCCGTGTGTGTGTGTGTGTGTGTGTGTGTGTGTGTATGCGTGTATGTGTATTAGTTTCTCAGTCGTGTGCAATTCTTTGCAACTCCATGGTCTATAGTCCACCAGGCTCCTCAGTTCAAGGAATTTTCCAGGCAAGAATCCTGGAGTAGGCTGCCACCTCCTTCTCCTATATATAAATATATATATATATATATATATATATATATATATATATATATATATGCTTCCCTGGTAGCTCAGACAGTAAAGAATCCACCTGCAATGTAGGAGACCCAGATTCAATCCCTGGGTCAGGAAGATCACACCACCACGCTGATTCACTCCCACAGCAAGAGGCTGACTTGCTGCATTGCAAGGCTGACTGGGTTGGGAAAAAAACTCTACTCATATCCATGGAGCACAAATGATAAATAAATGATAAACAGGTAAACAAACAAATGCATATGTGCCAGAAACAAAACAAACAGGGTTTTTTAATGGTTCAAAGAGGTGGGTATCAAATGTCCAGGAGGGGGCAAATCCATACGGACAGAAGGTAGAATCCATAAAGACATTTGTGGATGGAGGGGCCTAGAGGAATGAGGGGTGAGGAGTGACTTCCTAATAGTATGCAGTTGCTTTTTAGGGTGATGGAAATGTTCTGACGTTAGGTAATTGCGATAACAGTGCAATCTCGTGAATATACTAAAACCTACTAGATTGTACATTTTCAATGGCGAATTCCACACTAGAATTCACTACAATGTCAAATGTTAGGTGAATCATAATGCAATTCAAATTTTCCTAGTTAAAAAAGAGCTGAGTGGAAAGGCCTATTTTAGGTAGGGTAGACAAAGAGGAAAGTCTCTCTGAGGAATTTATATAAAGCAAGGGACTAAGAAGTGGATACTAGCCAGCCATGAGATGGCGGGTGGATGGGCTCACTGAGCAGACACACACTGAGTATGGACCACTTGGCATAAACTGTCCCAGAGTCGGCCTGGATAGCAGCAAGGAGTGGGGGGCAGCAGCAAGGTTGACAAGTCAAAAGAGGTTGCTATATCCTACAAGGCCTTGGTCAGCACAGTAAGAAGAGAGGGGTTCATTCTAAATGAGATCAAAAACCACTAAAGGCTTTTATTCCAGAGGGTGTCCTGCTCCAGTTGCCATTTGGGGAAGATCACCTATAGCTCCCTGCACACACGGTACCAGTTGCCAAGGGGCAGAAGCAACACAAGGTATGAAATATTGAAGAGGTGAATTCTCACTTGGCAGGGCTCATGCACTTTTAACAAAACTGTAACCAAAGGATGCAAATTAGAAGATGAATTTATTCATACATAAGAAAAGCAAATTAGACGGATAATATGAAAATCAAACGTGCTTTATATCCTTTCCCATAAAATAGTCTAGTAATAAAAAGATGCTCTCTTCCCACCACCTGGTTGCTGCTTCTAGTGACAATGGCAATGCTATTATTAAGACATGAGCGCCCTCTACAGTTATGAGCCTAAATTGCTTTCTACTATTGAAGGAACTAAGCCTGAACCATGAACTAAGCCTGAACCGTGTCTACTTTCATTAATAGTGTGACTGAAAAATTACCATCCTAGAACCCCATGCCACCCATGATAAACTACGTTCTCCAATACGCTCCTTAAAGTGAAAGATATAAAAAGAAAGTGAAAGTGGCAACTTTCTGGGACAATCATAGCAAACAGAGATTTGTCTCTGTGTCCTTTTTGGGTAATAAGGTCTCCTCATAGACCAAAATGAGGGTGTGTGTATACACACACACACTGTTAACCAACATTCCATCTTATTATGTTATTGTAAGGACAGAATATGTGTTTGAATGATCATCTAGTGTTCATTAAAATACTTGGTATCCATCCAGTCACTGAAAAGTATTCAGTTCAGTTCAGTCACTCAGTCATGTCCGACTCTTTGCAACCCCATGAATCACAGCATGCCAGGCCTCCCTGTCCATCACCATCTCCCGGAGTTCACTCAGACTCACGTCCATCGAGTCAGTGATGCCATCCAGCCATCTCATCCTCTGTCGTCCCCTTCTCCTCCTGCCCCCAATCCCTCCCAGCATCAGAGTCTTTTCCAATGAGTCAACTCTTCTCATGAGGTGGCCAAAGTACTGGAGTTTCAGCTTTAGCATCATTCCTTCCAAAGAAATCCCAGGGTTGATCTCCTTCAGAATGGACTGGTTGGATCTCCTTGCAGTCCAAGGGACTCTCAAGAGTCTTCTCCAACACCACAGTTCAAAAGCATCAATTCTTTGGCGCTCAGCCTTCTTCACAGTCCAACTCTCACATCCATACATGACCACGGGAAAAACCATAGCCTTGACTAGACGGACCTTTGTTGGCAAAGTAATGTCTCTGCTTTTGAATATGCTATCTAGGTTGGTCATAACTTTTCTTCCAAGGAGTAAGCGTCTTTTAATTTCATGGCTGCAATCACCATCTGCAGTGAGTTTGGAGCCCCCCAAAATAAAGTCTGACACTGTTTCCGCTGTTTCCACATCTATTTCCCATGAAGTGATGGGACCAGATGCCATGATCTTCGTTTTCTGAATGTTGAGCTTTAGGCCAACTATTTCACTCTCCACTTTCACTTTCATCAAGAGGCTTTTTAGCTCCTCTTCACTTTCTGCCGTAAGGGTGGTGTCATCTGCATATCTGAGGTGATTGATATTTCTCCCGGCAATCTTGATTCCAGCTGGTGTTTCTTCCAGTCCGGTGGTTCCTCCAGCCCAGCGTTTCTCATGATGTACTCTGCATAGAAGTTAAATAAGCAGGGTGACAATATACAGCCTTGACGTACTCCTTTTCCTATTTGGAACCAGTCTGTTGTTCCATGTCCAGTTCTAACTGTTGCTTCCTGACCTGCATACAGATTTCTCAAGACGCAGGTCAGATGGTCTTTGTATTCGCATCTCTTTCAGAATTTTCCACTTGTCATAAAACAGCAGATCAAGGAGGTACACGACTGGCTTCCCCTGGCCAGTGACAGTGGCAGGAGGCTGGGGGAAAGCTGGCAACTGCAGCTGAACATGTCAGGACATGTTTGAAAATGCAGTGGAAGTCTGAGAGGGGGGGTCTGGAGTGGGAAAGTGGGGCGATACAGGAAGAATGAAGATCTGTTAGGGGTGGTAAAAAAAATAAAAGAACAAAATCAGGGAATTCCCTGGCGATCCAGTGGTTAGGACACAGCACCTTCACCACAGGACACTGTGCAGTCATTAAAAAAAAAAAAATCATTTAAAAAAATATCCAAGGGAGGGATTTAAAAAAAAAAAACACCACCACCCAGAGAAAAGCACATACAACAGCTGGAGAGGGACTGAGGAAAGGCTCTGTGTCCAAATTAATGCTGTTCAACTGGGGCTGAGCAGCCTGCTGCTGCTGCTGCTAAGTCGCTTCAGTCGTGTCCAACTCTGTGCAACCCCATAGACGGCAGCCTACCAGGCTCCCCCGTCCCTGGGATTCTCCAGGCAAGAACACTGGAGTGGGTTGCCATTTCCTTCTCCAATACATGAAACTGAAAAGTGAAAGTGAAGTCGCTCAGTCATGTCCGACTCTTCGCGACCCCAAGGACTGCAGCCTACCAGGCTCCCCCGACCATGGGATTTTCCAGGCAAGAGTACTGGAGTGGGGTGATGAGCAGCCTGGAAACTGGGAAATCAGAATTTGTGAAATGCTTTGATTGCAGCCTCCATGGTCTTCTCCTCACCCCCAGTTTTCTTAGGCAAAGTTTATTCCGGAAAGAGAAACAACAGGGGGATGTACCAGGCATACACATTTAGAACCTGACTTGGTCTACAACTTGCAGGCCATCCTAAGTACCAGAAAAGAAGGGGGGGGGGGTGGCGGGGATGTCCCTGAGAGCCGCAAGAGGCGTGGGCAAAGGGGCAGGAAAACAGTTCCCTTCCCAATGCTGGTTTCCGCCAACTAGCCTGGCTATTAAGAAATGAAATCTGTTCGCTAGACAAAATAGAGTCAAACATTCCTGCATGCTCCATCCTTTAAACAGATTTAAATATTGGCCTGTCTTCTCTGTGTTTGTTTTGGTTCCCTCAGCCCACATTGGAGTCCACGGGCTCTTTCCCTCACTCATCATCTCGCCTCCCGCTGCTTTGGCTGAGAATGGAGTAATAATTCAGCAAGCAGCTCCGGGCTTCCCATCAGGCCGACGGCCCAGCCCGGGTTTTCACAGCCCTGCATTCCAGTGGCGCTTAGCTCCACAGCCAGCAAGCTGCGGGAGGGACCTTGCTCCCGTGGGCTCTCCTGCCCAAGTGAAAGCAATTTGGGAAGCAGAGTGAGGACAGCACTAAGAAAAGAAAAAAAGAAAAGACAACAATTTCTCCTTATTGAGTCTTGCATTGTCTTATGAAGCTGGACTTAATTGTAGCTTATTTCCATTACCCAGTGCTGAGGGTCAAAAACAGCTTTAAAAAAAAAAATATATATATATATACATATATATATATACAGCTATATCTCAATAAAGCTGGTGGAAAAAAGAAAAAGTGACGATCATATAGAGGCTCGTTGATAGAAGGCTTAAAAATAAATGACTGATTCTCTATTCCTGACAGCAACCTGCCACGGCCTTTGGAGCGCTTCTCCCCATCCTCGTGTTTGCTTTTGTCTGAGCTAAAAGAGCCTGCAGAGTCCTGCCTTTTGGCTCATTACCTAGCACATCCTTCTCCCTTGATAGACAAGGGAGCCTGGTATTCATGGCCATTGGAGGATGTTTTTGTACCTAGAACTCTCCAGAAT
The DNA here is from genome assembly GCF_042477335.2 of Ovis canadensis. Taxonomy (NCBI): domain Eukaryota; kingdom Metazoa; phylum Chordata; class Mammalia; order Artiodactyla; family Bovidae; genus Ovis; species Ovis canadensis. The sequence goes on from NC_091251.1 coordinate 77,273,999, forward strand.
AAAAAGGTTTCCAAAGGCTTCTCTATAATGATTTAGTCATGAATGAATTTTAACATGGGAGAAAAACATGAATATTTTGGAAGAAAGGGTGAACTTCCCCTCACACCCCGGCCTCCCCCACACACACGCCCAATTAAGACAGAAAGAAGCAGCATCTGGACTCTGTAATGCACTCTCCAAAATCAGTGCAACACCATCCTAATGAATAAGGACCTAACTTAAGCTCCGCAAATGCCTCCAGTCTGGTTATTTCCTAAAGGAGATGCAGTATCAGGGGGAAAAAAGTTTTTTCCCAATGTAATGTGGACTTTTTTTTTAAGACTTTATACGTTTACAGGTTTATTTGGTTTGGGTGGCAGAAAACAGACCAGGCACTCAGCTCCTTTCACAGGGCTAAGTTTTAAACTTCTGCATAATGAGTACAAAATAAGAAAACCATGACTGCCTGAAAATCGTGAGGAACAGGGGAGCAGGATGATTGAGAAAGGCTGCAGCTAGTACTCAGGAAAGCGGCCAGTTCTCTGCACATCACTCCAACAGTAATTAGCTGGCTGAAAGCCAGCAGTACAGGACTATAATAGACACTGATAGACACTAACTGTGACTACAGAATTGTGAAAGGTGAAAAAAATAATACGGTTATAAATCCTTAAACTGTTAGGATGGACAAAGTAGGAATAATCCAGGAAGCCACAAGGAAAACTTTATCACATTTTGGCTACTGATTCCTAGCAATAACACTTACAATGATACAGTATTATGAAATTGACCAGTAAATCTTTTAAACTACTAAAAAGGTTGACTGAACAGGAAATATTTTTATGTGTAATATATAATAGAGAAAAATGGAGAAAAAGTAAGAGAAGGGGTCACTGGAAGACTACCCAATGTTGGTGTATTAATAAAGTTAAGCCCATAAATGCACAAAGTTGAAGGGGAGATCCCAGCACCCTCCACATGCAAAGACCTAAAAACCATGCCTGAAATGCAAGCCAGCCTTGTCAGTGCCACTGTCTGAATTCATTTAGCATGCAGTCAATATTTACTAATAATTTAGTAAAACTAAATTACTAGTCAATTTACTAATAATTCAGCTTGAGCAACAGTAGTAGGAATTGTCAGAAGTTTGATTGCTTCTTAAACTGAAAGATCCAAAGGGCAGGAACTCCAATTTCCTAGTTCACTTGCACAGAAGCACAGCCCTGCAATAGGAAAAGGTGGCAAGCATTGTCTTTATATTCCCATCACTTTCTGTCTTTCGGCTTGTTTGCTTGAGGTATGTATTTGCATATGTGTGCATTCCGCAGATAATGAGAGCTAATATTTGTGGTTGGCTGTGTGGCAGGCACCATTCTAAGTGCTGTGCACCTATCAATTCATTTAACCCTCACAATAACCCTCTGAAGGAGGGACTCTGAATGGCCCTTCTCTTTGCCAGATGAAAAGACTGAGGTCCAGAGAGACTAGTAAGCCTTCTCTGCATATTCTCTATCTCAAGCTTCAATTCCACCTGCTGGCAGAAATCATACTCCTGGCTCCCGAAGACATTTAGTTATTTCAAGTTTAAATTCAGTCTGGACTTGATCCTCCCCCTCCTTTTCCCTGGGTGATTTCCAAGCTCATGGGGCTCGTGCAGCATCATGACACCTGCAGAAGGCATTCGACCCTTGTCACCATCGTCCGCCCTGCACTGGCTTCCGCTGAGATATTCAGCCCCATCTGGTCCTCAACTCTGATGGATGACCCTCCAGGCCAGCATTTGTTGAGGGGGCTGAAATCCCATCTGGTCCCCAGTCACATGGCACAGACTCTCACCACGGCTGGTCTTCCGACCAAGAGACCCTTCCGGCCCACCTGCTCTCTCTCTACCTCCTGGCGAACTTCCAAACCCTTCTCAAATGATGTGAAACCATGTCTGCTCTCCTAAGGCAGGCTCGGCCAAGAAGCCGGACAGGCAGGCTATGGAGGCCCTCTCCATGTTGACACATTCTGTTGCCTTATCTACATATCCTCTGGGACGTCTCACCAGTTCAGAAGGGAGCTCCAGAGTCTGCTGTGCTTTCTCAGACCCCATCTTGGACCTAGTCACAAGTTACCTCCTTCCTCATATCCGCTTACACAACTGAATGTCCTGGTACTGCTGCCCTACCCCCAGCACATGCTCTCCAAAAAGGGGGTGGAAGGCAGTAGCTGTTCCTTTCTCTGGGAACACAGCAGTGTCTGATCCTCTCACTTCCTTTTTTTTTTTTTTGGCTGCACCATGTGGTATGCAGGATCTTAGTTCCCTGACTAGGTATCGAACCTGTGCTTTCTGCAGTGGCAGCGGGGAGTCTTAACCACTGAACCAGCAGGCAGGTCTTGATCCTCTCACTTCTGCCCCTAACTATCCCATCTTTCTAGACCTTAGTTTTTTGCATCTTTGGCTCATAGAGGGGAAGAATTAGACATGAAATCTCTCCTTTTTGGAGCTTACAGCCTTGAGATTTTATCATAAAAACAAAAACAAAATTTCATAAGACCTATTGGACTGCAGAGGAAAGAGAGTTGGTTCTCCCTAAAACAGGGTGATGGATTGTCAAGAAATGCTTCAGAGAGAAAGGACCTATGAGGGGATTCTTAACAAGGAAAAGTCCCCAACTCCTTAGTATTTCTTTGGAAGAAGATAGGGGTGTGTAGGAGTGTGGGGAGAAAAGAGGGCATTTCAAACAGAACAAGCCCAGCAGAAACAAAGGTGAGGAGGTATAAGACACATTTAGGACACTGGAAGTAGTTGTATGCCTCTAAGATACAGAATACAGGGGGTACTTACAGACACAGGCATCAATCCTGCGCCATCTTATACAGATATGTTTACTGTGGTCCGCAGATCATGTGTTTTTCTTTTTCACTCTCATAATGAACTACCACACAATGTTTTTTAGTTTTTTTAATTAGTTTCTAATATTTAATAGGGGCTTCCCTGGCAGCTCAGTGATAAAGAATCTGCCTGCCAGTGCAGGAGATGAAGGTTTGAACCCTGGTTCAGGAAGATCCCCTAGAGAAGGAAATGTCAACTCACTCCAGTATTTTTGCCTGGACAATTCCATAGACAGAGGAGCCTGGCAGGCTATAGTTCATGGGGTCACAAAGAGTCAGACAGGACTTAGCAACTAAACAATGACAACAATACTTCATAAACAGAAAGTTTAACATAAAAAAAAAAAAAGATTGATTTGGCTGTGGTGGGCCCAAACTTCCACCTGGCAACAGCTGGCTGGGGCCAGAGAATATCCCCTCAAAATGGAATTGTGAACTCTCCAGTTTACAACACCCCAACCTGATCCCAACTGTTCCTTCCACTGGAGGCCTCTGAGTCTGAGACTCCTCCAAGAAACTTACAATGCCTAACTTAGGCAAGTGGGCCAATTAATCTTTCGTGCTATGCTCAAGGGTGTTAAAACACAAAATGTGATAGCTATGAGCCCAGTTTTATCTGGGGCTTACTGAGGACTATAGCCTGGGAGACTGCCTCTCAGACAGGTCTGAGGAATTGCTCTGAACAGGTTGGGGGAAGATCAGTTTAGATACGATTCTGCTAAACGGGGGGATACATGCGATCAAACACACATTTTGGCAGAGAGCTATTGCTGGTCATGAGGGAGCAGATGTCTCTGCTAATGATTTTAGTGCTTTTCTAGATATGAGAAGATGCAAGAAATTGGTTCATAAAATTTTCTCCTGAAAATATCTATCTGAAGGCCTGTTCTGCCAGTTTTTCCCAGAGCACAGAGTGCTTCTTTCCTAATCTCCACCCTGAATTCCATTCAGGGTATGCTGGAAGTCAGCAGCTATAGTGGCTAATGTCCTGATTCTTGTAGAGCTGGATATCAAGTAACATTTTTTAGTTGACACTCTCAAGAGTGGGGATTAACAGGGGTATTCAATAAAGAAGTGACATGATCTGATGTGCATCTTAAAATGATCTCTCTGGTATCGTTAAAAGATCCAAGTGGAGGGACTCCCCTTGTGGTCCAGTGGCTAAGAATCTACGCTCCCAGTTGCAGAGGGTCTGGGTTCGATCCCTGGTCAGGGAACCAGATCCATCCCACAAACCACAACTAAAGATCCCTCATGTTATAACAAAGACTGAAGATCTCATGTGCTGCAATTAAGACCCAGCACAGCCAAATTAACAAAAAAAAAAAAAAAAAGACCCAGGTGGAGAATGCACTGGTGAGGTGTATGAGCAGGAGGAGGTTAAGTAGGTGGGAAACCCTGTCCACGTTGCAGGTGAGGACTTATAAGATCAGATCTGGGGCAGTGGCAGTGGGGATAGAGAGAAGGGGGCCAAGACGAAAGGTAGTAAGGAGTTGAAAAGGCAACACTGGGCCACCAATTAAATATGTCAGAAAGCTAGAGTGACCCTCAGGTGTGGGGCTCCATTGTAAGGGAGGAAAAACAAGTTTGAGGAAAAGATCACAGTTTCAGCCTATTCCACTTTACTGCCTGGGGGCCATCAAGGCAGAAGACAGTTGTGCACAAGGGTTTGGAGTTCAGAAGAGAGATAAGGGCCAGGCTGGAGATTAGGAATTCACAGGTAGGGGAAGCCACAGGACTAAGACAATCAAAGGTGATTATGGGGAGTTAGAAGAGAGCCAAGGAAAAGACCCTGGGGAAAGGACCCAGAACAGACGGGGAATTGGAAAAGCTAGGAGAGCCCACTCCTACAGAACTGAAGAAATAGGGACTTTCACAAGGGGATGGGTCATCAAAATCAAACACCACAGAGAAGTCATCTGCGATGTCCACTGCCTGTTGACAGGAGGATGTCATCAGGAGGGGACCTGCACAGAGCACATCAGAACCCAGAGGTATAAGCTGGAATTCTGAGCGTGGCTGACATGGAAGGTAATTTTCAAACAAGGCACTATGTTGAGTTTAAGATACAGGGGGAAAAGCCAGAAATTACTTTATCAAGGACTCTACCATAGGAGGAAGAGAGCATTTAGCATTGCTCCCTTTAACCATAAAGAATTTACATGGTCTTTTTATACCTTTTTCAAATACGCACCTTAAGGAAAAAAGATTAACAAACATCCTGCTGGTTCATTCTATTTTATATCAAATGTTTCAATTGAAGAACCATTATTTCTTTTCACCTGGTCAGTCCATCAACCTGAAAACAAACTCGAATACAAGGGGTTCAAAGATATATTGCCTCTTGGATTATAAACAAATTTTACAATAAAAGATTGTTTTTGTATTTTTTTTCTTTTGTTGCCAAGATATTTTGCCAACAAAAAGATCTGTGATGACAAAATGCAAGGTGCTTTGGGACTTAGGCTCTTATCCTGAGAAATCTAGATAGCAAGAGAGAAAAAAATCTGTTTCTCTTCATAAAGGAGAGACATACTTTCTGATTTTGTATTTTCCTTCTGAAAGAACATGTTTTTTCTTATTTAATTTTGCAAAGAATAATCAATTAAAAAGAAGTGAGAAACTAGAATCTTTGAATATGGATCTTTCTACTGAAAACCTAGGCTATAAGGATAAACGTGATATGGAGGGACTGAGAGGGGTATTTGTTTTGGGATGTGTGTGTGTTAACACTGGAAAGACTAGCTCTTCTTTGAGCTCTGAAGAATTCAATCTCAAGAATAAGGCAGAAGAGAGGAAATAACTGATGCTACAAGATTTCACAGAAGGGAAGGGGTCTGTCTTACGTATAAAGGATGCCTCATTCAAACTGGAGGAAAGGAGGTGAGCACTGTCGCGGTCACATAAAGTCACAGGTACAAAGGAAGGCTAGGCCACAGGCTGCTTCTTGAGGAAAGTGGTGCAGGAGGTGGAAGGAAGAGCGGCAGGGGGGGATAAGAGAAAAGGCTGACAAGTGGTCACAGGGCCCCTGCAAGGCAGCCCTATTTACTTTCAATATGCCCCATTTGGTAGAGAAATGCTTATAAATGCCTTCTGTCTAAACTGAATAGAAACAAAGTGAGAAAACAAAAGAGAGTAAGGCATAGACAAGACGATATTTGCTGTGCAATTAAGAAGTGGGGGCTTATAATTATTTATTCTCTTATTTATTCATTCAACAAATAATTACTGAGTGGCTATCTTGAGCCAGATGTTGGTCTAGATACTGTTAACAGTCCTTGGAGAGACAAAAATCCCTGCCTCAGAGAGCACATATTCTTGTCCTCTCCATATATGCCAAGGTAGTCCTTGCTCAAGTTCCTAAGAAGCGTTAGTTTCTTTCACGAGCTTCCATTCCTTTACAGAACGTGCCATGTGACAGCCTCTCTTCCTAATAAAGGGCAGGAGCACAAAAGCAAATGTGAATCAGCTACAGTGGAGGACAGGTTGGTGAATACTCATTCAAACAAAAGTGGAAGGATATCTCAGAGAAAGAATGCCACGATTCTGTTCAGGATTTGGTCAGTTCAGTTCAGTTCAGTCGCTCAGTTGTGTCCAGCTCTTTGCAACCTCATGAATTGCAGCACACCAGGCCTCCCTGTCCATCACCAACTCCCGGAGTTCACTAAAATCCATCAAGTCGGTGATGCTATCCAGCCATCTCATCCTCTGTCATCCCCTTTTCCTCTTGCCCCTCATCCCTCCCAGTTTCAGAGTCTTTTCCAATGAGTCAACTCTTCGCATGAGGTGGCCAAAGTACTGGAGTTTCAGCTTTAGCATCATTCCTTCCAAAGAACACCCAGGACTGATCTCCTTTAGAATGGACTGGTTGGAGGATTTGGTCAGGCCTCCAGATTTAACAATCCCTGAATGAATTAGTGTTTTCTAATAACCCATCTGACACATTATGTTCGGAATGTGATTTTCTGATTAAGGCACTAAGCAGGAAACTGCTTTCAGGGCAAATCGACAGACAGACGCTGTAAAAGCCATGCAAGGCCCCCAGGCATTTGCTGCAGAAGCTGAAAGGGGAGAGGGATGTGGCCATAGCCTTTCTGGTTGGGTTTCAGGATAAATAAATTCAAAGGACAGAACTGTAACCAGGATTTAGCCACCTTGGGAAGGAGCATGGTGTTTCAACAACATTATTCCCAGACTGAAAGCCGCTCAGACCTGGATCATCATTCCAGGCACTTGGCACACTGGTTGATACCAGCAGCCAAGTGCATAACTGCCAGGAACTGGCCAAATCCACAGAGACACCAGTCACTTCTGAATGCTGAAAAGTGTTTGTAATATACCGTAATGAACGTAAGCCTGACTCATTTAGTCAGGTCTGAGGTCCACATTGGGGATTTCTGCATGGGAGGGAGATATGTACTGAAATCCTTCCTTTCTCAGCTGCCATCTCCCATTCCAGGAAGAACAGAACTGTTACAGGATTGTCCCTGCCAATTTCTGTTTCATATTTAGGTCATTTATATGGATGCTTATAACATACATGTTTCCAACCCATTTTGAATTCACTTTGATGTGATGAAAATAATGCTCTTTCTCCTTATTTTAGATTCTACTGAAAATGAACTAAGTGTTACTGAAAAGCAGAAATTTAAGAATATCAGACTCCTCTCCATTCCTGGCAAACTTATCAAACTGATTTCCCCAAAACCAATGAGATGAGAAGGGAGAAAGGTGCTAGTTACATTCCGCTGTGAGAAGCTGTCTGATCCAAGGCCTCTCTGGGCTAAAAGCAATTGGGACAGGAGTTGGCCAAACTTTCTCCTAACATGACGATGGAAGATCTGGCCAACTGTTCTAGGCTCTTTTCCCGGCTTATTTTATGTTGATCCTTAATTTTTCAAGTTCAGAAATCTGACTTCCCAAAGATTATTCCAGCCTCAGATAACTGATTCATAACCAAATAAACTGACCCTGAGCTCAGAAGTCAATTTAGTCATTTTCAAGTAGCGATTTCATTCCATATGCTGCAGATGAGTCAGGTGATGAGGTGATTCGTCCAAGTTCATTCAGCTCATTGCAGAACTAGGACTTGAATCCAGGTCTTTTGACTTCAAGGCCCTCACCCTTCCTGCTAGAGCACCCCACCTTCCTGGCGGGAACTAAGCACACAAGGACAATCAGAGGTTACAAAATGGCTTCTAACGAGCAGGTACACTGAGGGGGAGCAGGCAGGCAACAGGGTAAGACGGACTGTGTTGAGAAAGCTGGCTATGGACAGCAGAATCCAAGTGACGGAGGGTCAGGAGCCAGAGTCCAGGTCCAGGGCAGGCCAGGGACAGGGGAAAACGCAAGAGATAATTCGGGCTCTATTCAAAACTAAGATATGATTGAAATAGAAACTGTCTCAGGAACACAGCAAAAGCCAGATTAGGAAAATTGGGCCCAAGCCATGCTGGGTGGACCCTCAACCACAAGTATTAAATTCCAACTAAGTTTCAGAGCCTTTATTCCTGCTTTTTCTGAAAAGAAGAAACCATCTAAGACAAGAGCAGAAACCAGCCTGTAGGTGGAGCCAAGTGGCTGCCAGCCTTGGGGCAGAGAGGAAAAGCAGGGGCAGTGAGCTAGGCTCCAATGCCACACCAGCCTTCAGACTCAAAACCCTTTTCTACACATTCTATTTCTTGACTGTTCTGAAATGTGATCTTGATGCAGTTTTGCCTCTGAAAAACTTTCCTAAAGATGGGCTGGAAAGAGGGTGTCCATATAATTTACTACCCCACCCTGGACACTTTTGAAAGTCAAAGAGAGAGCTATTAATAATTACTCCAGGGCTACCCACAGTCATAAACCAGGACAAAGCCAGGCCACTCAGTCATGCAGTCACCCCAGCTTGAGACAAAGCACTGGGACTCAGACATGCCCAAGCACAGCTGGTGGAGGGTGAGATAATCTTGCCAGGACTGTTTCCCAGAGAGGCCAGAGAGTTCCAGGGGACTAAGGGAAGAGAAAGTCAAAGTACATAACTCGCGTAATGACATCAAGACAGAACCAGAGGGGAGGGATGATTCTGAGGACTGCCCAGTGTTGGCCACCTGCAACGTCCTATACAGCCAGTGAAACTAAAAGGAGCTGTTTCATTAAAATCTCCATGGGAAGTTGAAGATGAAGTGTTAGCAAAGTCCTGCGCCAGCAATTTCAGCAAGAGATGGGTGGTTCCAGCGGATGGCACCACAGATGGGTGGGACATTAGTGTCAGCAGTAGTCCCAGCACCTTCGGTGAGTGTCAGCACTGCAGCTGCTCCAGGTTTGAGCCATGACCCAAAGTGACAAGCAGGGTGAGCAGAAGAGCTAAAGACAATGGGTACCTTGCTCTTGCCTCTCCAAGCATATGGGACATCATCTGCCAGAGAGGGGCTGCAGTTTCATAGAGTACATAGACTAGGAATCAGAGAAATATTATTTCATAAAGGGTGGTTACCGTAATTCTAATTTTAGCCCCAAGCTGGTGGATGAGGTGCTCACTGAGGGTGCCTAAAGTTGGGAACCTCCCTAATTTGGGGCCACTCAGTTCACATCATAGTTTTATGGTCTAAAGTAGCCATGTACCCCCAAAATATATACATTGAAATGATGTGGATATTTATAAAATAATGCACAAAATATTTACACATGGTAATGAACACATAATACAGAAACATTTTCTAACATTTTCTGAAATTTATGGAAAATTTTCTACCTCTTAAAGAATGGCATCTACTGATACTCTCTGATATTTAACCAATTAGTATTAGTCTTTCAAAAATTTGAAATTAGTACCACTGAACAGCTAAAATGAAAAAGAGAGGCAATACTAAATGTCGGCCAAAATGTTGACCTAAAATTCTAACACAGCTTGTGGAAGTGTGAAGTGATACAACCTCTTGGCAAAACTATTTAGCCATACTGAATAAGGATGAACATATGTGCTTCTACTCCTATGACCATTCAACAGCAATATGTACATATGTTTACCAAAAGACATGAACAAGGATGTTTATAGCAGCCCTATTTATAATACTGCAGCCCTGGAAACTACCCAGTGTCTATCAACAGTTGTTGTTCAGTTGCTCAGTCATGTTCAACTCCCTGCGACCTCATGAACTGCAGTTCGCCTGGCTTCCCTGTCCTTCACCATATCCCAGAATTTGCTGAAACTCATGTCCACTGAGTGGATGATGTCATCCAACCATCCCGTCCTCTGTCATCCCCTTCTCCTCCTGCCCTAGTCTTTCCAGCATCAGGGTCTTTGCAAATGAGTCAGCTCTTTGCATCAAGTGGCCAAAGTATTGGAGCTTCAGCTTCAGCATCAGTCCTTCCAATAAATATTCAGGGTTGATTTCCTTTAAGATTGACTGATTTGATCTCCTTACAATCCAAAGGACTCTCAAAAGTCTTCTCCAACACCACAGTTCAAAAGCGTCAATTCTTCAGCGCTTAGCCTTCTTTATGGTCCAACTCTCACATCTGTACATGACTACTGGAAAAACTATAGCTTTGACTATATGGACCTTTGTTGGCAAAGTGATGTCTCTGCTTTTTAATATGCTGTCTAGGGTTGTCATAACTTTTCTTCGAAAGAGCATCTTTTAATGAGAATGAATAACTATAATCGAATACCATAACATGAGTAAATCTCACAAAGTTAAGCAACAGAAGCCAGACACAAAAGATGCCATTGGTATACAATTTGCAAGGAAGAAAGATTAAGGAATAGTCTAAGAAGTCAAACCAGAGGTGACCTTCGAAGTGGTTAGTGGACAGGGACACAAAGGAGACTTCTGATGCTGAGAGGGATTGGGGGCAGGAGGAGAAGGGGACGACAGAGGATGAGATGGCTGGATGGCATCACTGACTCGATGGACATGAGTTTGAGTAAACTCTGGGAGTTGGTGATGGACAGGGAGGCCTGGCGTGCTGCAATTCATGGGGTCGCAAAGAGTAGGACACGACTGAGCAACTGAAGTGAACTGAACTGAACTGAATATTCTGTTTGCTGATTTGGGTGCTGGATAAACAAAGTTGCAATTTTATCAAGCTTATCATTTATCACTTTGGTACATTCTACTAGTCAAACAGGTCCCCAAGGCCAGCCTATATGTAAAATGAAGAGTATTATACTCCACTTGGTGATGGAGAATGACAAAGTCACAGCGCAGAAGAGTCTGTGGAATGAGTGAAATTGTTGTATCCATTCCCATTATAAAATGCAACAGCATTTTGAAATTTAAATAATATTTTAAATATGCTTTACAACCTACTCCTGTTATCCAGTGTTAATTAGAACCCAGTATCATTCTGGAGTAAAACAGAGACCTTAGAAAAGTAAAGAAGAAAATAAGAATACCAGTAACCAAAGTGCACAAGACAAGGAAGGATCCTCCAGTTTGGGTCACATGCCTTCCTTGAACCATTAACTGTAACCAGAGGTTTTTCAGTCACTAAGTTGTGTCTGACTTTTTGCAGCCCCATGGACTGCAGCACACCAGGCTTTCCTGTCCTTCACTATCTCCTGCAGTTTACTCAAACTCAAATCCATTGAGTCTGTGATGCCATCCAACCATCTCATTCTCTGTCGCCTTCTTCTTCTCTTGCCCTCAATCTTTCCCAGTATCAGGGTCTTTTCCATTGAGGCAGCTCTTCGCATCAGGTGGCCAAGTATTGGAGTTTTAGCTTCAGCATCAGTCCTTCCAATGACTGTTCAGGGTTGATTTCCTTTAGGATTGACTGGTTTGATCTCTTTGCAGTCCAAGGGACTCTCAAGAGTCTTCTCCAGCACATTTCAAAAGCAGGGAATTGGGTACATTAGGCTCCAGTCCATGAGGTCGCTAAGAGTTGGGTACGACTGAGCAACTTCACTTTCGCTTTTCATTTTCATGCATTGGAGAAGGAAATGGCAACTCACTCCAGTATTCTTGCCTGGAGAATCCCAGAGACAGAAAAGCCTAGTGGGCTGCCATCTATGGGGTCGCTCAGAGTCATACACGACTGAAGCGACTTAGCAGCAGCAGCAGCATGGATCAATCCCAGTCACATGTCCAATAAAACCACATGAAATGAGACAGGAGCAACTTACCAAAGGGAGAAGCAATGGGAAAACAAAAAATGCCTACTATAGATGTTATAAACAGTACCCTATGGTCATCACAAGGGAAATTTTTAAACTTGAAATGTCAAGAATGGGGAAGCATGTTCTCTCCAAGTTGCAGTCAACTCTAAGATCTCTCCCTAACACACATGTCAAATGTGTGTTAACTATGTGTCAAATACATTATCGTTGGAAGAAACACAAGCTGGAATCAAGATTGCCGGGAGAAATATCAATCACCTCAGATATACAGATGACACCACCCTTATGGCAGAAAGTGAAGAGGAACTAAAATGCCTCTTGATGAAAGTGAAAGAGGAGAACGAAAAAGTTGGCTTAAAGCTCAACATTCAGAAAACGAAGATCATGGCATCCGGTCCCATCACTTCATGGGAAATAGATGGGGAAACAGTGGAAACAGTGTCAGACTTTATTTTTCTGGGCTCCAAAATCACTGCAGATGGTGACTGCAGCCATGAAATTAAAAGACGCTTACTCCTTGGAAGAAAAGTTATGACCAACCTAGATAGCATATTCAAAAGCAGAGACATTACTTTGCCAACAAAGGTCCATCTAGCCAAGGCTATGGTTTTTCCTGTGGTCATGTATGGATGTGAGAGTTGGACTGTGAAGAAGGCTGAGCGCCAAAGAATTGATGCTTTTGAACTGTGGTGTTGGAGAAGACTCTTGAGAGTCCCTTGGACTGCAAGGAGATCCAACCAGTCCATTCTGAAGGAGATCAACCCTGGGATTTCTTTGGAAGGAATGATGCTAAAGCTGAATCTCCAGTACCTTGGCCACCTCATGAGAAGAGTTGACTCATTGGAAAAGACTCTGATGCTGGGAGGGATTGGGGACAGGAGGAGAAGGGGACGACAGAGGATGAGATGGCTGGATGGCATCACGGACTCGATGGACGTGAGTCTGAGTGAACTCCGGGAGATGGTGATGGACAAGGAGGCCTGGTGTGCTGCGATTCATGGGGTCGCAAAGAGTCAGACACGACTGAGCGACTGAACTGTACTGAACTTTTAAAATATGGATTTATGTATAAAACATATTAACACACCCAAGTGTAATCTCTGACGGTAATCATGTTTCATTTCTCTTTGAGCTTTTCTAAAAATACTCATCTGTGTATGAACATATGTTAACACTTTTCTCTTTGATAGTTCAGATAAATTTTCCACATTGTTTTGACCACATACATTTCTGTTAATAGTCATGAATCACACACCAAAAAATTAACTGACGACTGCAGGTGTAGCAAGCTGAACTTCAGCTCCCACTTATCCTCTTCAGGGAGAATCTTGGGGATTAGAGACAAACTAGGTTTCCCTACAATGCCATTTAACCAGATAGCTCAACCAGAGACCTCGTCAGTTTATGTGGGACCCTCCATAATGAAGGGACCTAGCTGAGCAGAGGAGAATGGTTTAGCATGAGACCAGGACTCTTTCTTTGCAAGAAGCAGAGTTAAAATCATGTTACAGGAATCTACATTCCTCTCATAGACTATCTTAGTTCTTTTTTTGATATTTAGTTTTAGGCTGGCTTTTCCACTCTCCTCCTTCACCCTCATCAAGAGGTTCTTTAGTTGCTCTTCACTTTTTGCCTTTAGAGTGGTATCATCCACATATCTGAGGTTGATGATACCTCTCCCAGCAATCTTGATTCCAGCTTGTAACTCATCCAGCCTGGCATTTCTCATAATGTGCTCTACGTATAAGTTAAATAAATATGGTGACAATAAACAGCCTTGTTGAACTCCTTTCTCAATTCTGAACCAGTCAGTTGCTCCATACAGGGTTCTAACTGTTGCTTCTTGACTGGCATACAGGTTTCTCAGGAGACAGGTAAGATGGTCTGGTATTCCTGTCTCTTAAAAGTTTTCTACAGTTTGTTATGATCCACACAGTCAAAGGCTTTAGCATAGTAATGAAATAGAGGGAGTTGATCATGACATCTGGTCCCATCACTTCATGTCAAATAGAAGGGGGAAAGGTGGAAGCAGTGACAGATTTCCTCTTCTTGGACTCTAAAATCACTGCTGATGGTGACTGCAGCCAAGAAATTAGAAGAGAAATGCTTCTTGGCAGGAAAACTATAACAAACCTAGACAGTGTGTTAAAAAACAAAGACATCACTTTGCCAACAAAAGTCTGTATAGTCAGCACTATGGTCTTTCCGGTGGTCGTGTATGGTTGTGAGAGCTGGACCGTAAAGAAGGCAGAGCACCAAAGAATTGATGCTTTTGAACTGTGGTGTTGGAGAAGATTCTTGAGAGTCTCTTGGACAGCAAGAAGATCAAACCAGTCAATCTTAAAGGAAATAAACACTGAATACTCACTGGATGGACAGATGCTGAAGCTGAAGCTCCAATACTTTGGCCACCTGATGCAAAGAGCGAACTCACTGGAAAAACCCTGATGTTGGGGAAGATTGAGGACAGAAGGAGAAGAGGGTGACAGAGGATGAGATGGTTGGATGGCATCACCGATACAATGGACATGAACTTCAGCAAACTCCACAAGATGCTGAGGGACAGGGAAGACTGGTGTGCTGCAGTCCATGGGGTCATGAAGAGTAGGACACGACTTGGCAACTGAACAAAACAACATGTCGTAGACTATATCTCAGGTGGGCAAATATTTTCTATAAAGGACCAGAGGGTAAATATTTTAGGCTTTTCAGGCCATTCAGTTCCTGTAGCAACTACTCAACTTTACCATAGTAGTGCAAAAGTAGCCATGGACAATACTTAAAACAATGAGCGTGTCTGTGTTTTAATAAAACTTTATTTATAAAAACAGCCCTGTGAGATTTGGTCCATGGGCTATAGTCTACAGACCCTGGACTAGAAAAAAGGGAAAAACAGAAAACCCTACATCACAGAAGTGAGATGTGTTTGGGTCAAGAGAAACCCTAGACTGGCTCTGCTGGTGAAAAGAACAAACAGAAATTGAAACACTTCCAGTTTACTTCAGCCCTTCAGTAGGTAGCCCTCTTCCTACCATGGGACTGGAGCTCATCCTCTCCTCTTGCAGAATCAGCAAGAGCTAGAACAGATTGAGACTATGTTCATATCCAGCAGAGGCCACACGTGGCAGAATTTGCATGTCGCTTCATGATCAAAAGGACTGGGGTTTCACTAATTCCACGACCCAGACAATCATGATGATGTGATCACTAATCTAGAGCCAGACATCTTGGAAAGTGAAGTCAAGTGGGCCTTAGAAAGCATCACTACGAACAAAGCTAGTGGAGGTGATGGAATTCCAATTGAGTTGTTTCAAATCCTGAAAGATGATGCTGTGAAAGTGCTGACCTCAATATGCCAGCAAATTTGGAAAACTCAGCAGTGGCCACAGGACTAGAAAAGGTCAGTTTTCATTCCAATCCCAAAGAAAGGCAATGCAAAAGAATGCTCAAACCACCACACAATTGCACTCACCTCACATGCTAGTAAAGTAATGCTCAAAATTCTCCAAGCCAGGCTTCAGCAATATGTGAACCATGAACTTCCTGATGTTCAAGCTGGTTTTAGAAAAGGCAGAGGAACCAGAGATCAAATTGCCAATATCCGCTGGATCATGGAAAAAACAAGAGAGTTCCAGTAAAACATCTATTTCTGTTTTACTGACTATGCCAAAGCCTTTGACTGTGTGGATCACAATAAACTATGGAAAATTCTGAAAGAGATGGGAATACCAGACCACCTGACCTGCTTCTTGAGAAATCTGTATGCAGGTCAGGAAGCAACAGTTAGAACTGGACATGGAACAACAGACTGGTTCCAAATAGGAAAAGGAGTACGTCAAGGCCATATATTGTCACCCTGCTTATTTAACTTCTATGCAGAGTACATCATGAGAAACGCTGGACTGGAAGAAACACAAGCTGGAATTAAGATTGCCAGGAGAAATATCAATCACCTCAGATATGCAGATGACACCACCCTTATGGCAGAAAGTGAAGAGGAACTAAAAAGCCTCTTGATGAAAGTGAAAGAGGAGAGTGAAAAAGTTGGCCTAAAGCTCAACATTCAGAAAATGAAGATCATGGCATCCGGTCCCATCACTTCATGGGAAATAGATGGGGAAACAGTGGAAACAGTGTCAGACTTTATTTTTCTGGGCTCCAAAATCACTGCAGATGGTGATTGCAGCCATGAAATTAAAAGACGCTTACTCCTTGGAAGGAAAGTTATGACCAACCTAGATAGCATATTCAAAAGCAGAGACATTACTTTGCCGACTAAGGTCCGTCTAGTCAAGGCTATGGTTTTTCCTGTGGTCATGTATGGATGTGAGAGTTGGACTGTGAAGAAGGCTGAGCGCCAAAGAATTGATGCTTTTGAACTGTGGTGTTGGAGAAGACTCTTGAGAGTCCCTTGGACTGCAAGGAGATCCAACCAGTCCATTCTGAAGATCAACCCTGGGATTTCTTTGGAAGGAATGATGCTAAAGCTGAAGCTCCAGTACTTTGGCCACCTCATGAGAAGAGTTGACTCATTGGAAAAGACTCTGAAGCTGGGAGGGATTGGGGGCAGGAGGAGAAGGGGATGACTGAGGATGAGATGGCTGGATGGCATCATGGACTCGATGGACATGAGTCTGAGTGAACTCCGGGAGATGGTGATGGAGAGGGAGGCCTGGCGTGCTGTGATTCATGGGGTCGCAAAGAGTCAGACATGACTGAGCGACTGAACTGAACTGAAGGGTATGGGAGGGGTGGATAAGTTCTGAGAAATGTCTGATGTTGAAGATTAAAGAGATCTGTGGAGACAACACTGGGAGAAGTGGAAAGAAGGTGAGCATTAGGGAATGAAGGAGTCCAAATATCCTGAAGCCCACCCCGAAAGTACCTGAAACCCAGGTCCCAATCTTTCCTTGAACACTCTCAGAATGCTTCAGAAAAGAGGCTCTTAAGCCTCCCACAAGGTTCTGCTTAATTGCCTGCCTCACTCAATCAGCTTCTCCCATACTCGTCTTCTTGCTGTTTTTTGAGCACACCCAACACATTCCCCGGAGAAGGATACGGCACCCCACTCTAGTACTCTTGCCTGGAAAATCCCATGGACGGAGGAGCCTGGTAGGCTGCAGCCCATGGGGTCGCTACGGGTCGGACACAACCGAGCGACTTCACTTTCACTTTGCACTTTCATGCATTGGAGAAGGAAATGGCAACCCACTCCAGTGTTCTTGCTTGGAGAATCCCAGGGACGGGGGAGCCTGGTGGGCTGCCGTCTATGGGGTCGCACAGAGTCGGACACAACTGAAGCGACTTAGCAACAGCAGCAGCAGCAGCAACACATTCCCACCTCAGGGTCTTTGCACCTCCTCACTCTTCAGACAGACTGAAAACTCTCCCTCTAAATATTCATATGGTTCACTCTCTCTCTTCATTTGGGTTTCTCAAGTAACATCTCAAAAATGCCTTCCCTGACTTTTCTATCTAGCATCCTCATCAGACTCCACTTGTTTTTTCTTCATAGCATATACCACAACCTGACAGCCTCCCCCAATAGCATGTGAGCCCCCATAACATCAAGGACTTTATTTAGTTCACTCAAGTATTCTTTGTACCTTGAATAGGACCTGGGTGCCCAATAAATATTTACTGAATAAATGAATGACTCAAGTTCAACCTATTTGTGATGGGTAATTTTATGTGTTAACTTGGATAGGTTATTGTGCCTAAATAGCTGCTCAAAATGTATTCAAGACGTTTCTGTGATGGCGTTTTTGGATGAGGTTAACATTTAAATTGGTGACCTTTGAGGAAAGCAGATTCTGCTCTACAGTGTTGACGATCCTCATCCAATCAACTGAAAGTCTGAACAAGAAGGTAAGTAAACATTTTGCAGCAAATGGGCTTTGGCCTTCATCTGCAGCATCAGCTAGTCCTGGTTCTGCAGCAGACTGCCTCTGAACTACAACCACAACGTTTTCCCTAGTCTCCATCCCCCCTAGCATCTCCCATCAGCTTTTTGACTTGCCAAGCCTCCACAGTTGTGAGAGCCAATTCCTTAATATAAATCTCTTTATATCCTATCCCCCCTCCCTGGAGAACCCTAATACAGTCTCTAAGTCCAACTGTGCTACCTTTTTTACTAAAGAATTCTTCTCAATAGCTCTCTTCCCACTGGTTTCCATAAGATGAGTCAGGCCGCTGAAAGTTCTGCATATTTTTGTCAGATCTGCCGGTAATACTGCTCCAGGAAGAAGGTCTTCTTCCTCAGAGCCAACTAAATGGACACTGGAGAATGGGAGAGAGAATAATCGAACATATTTTTAAAAAAATTAGAGCCAATTATTTAGAAAAACTGACAAACCATCTGGAGACTTTTAGTCTCCCCTTCATAACATACTACTTCATTCATATTTCATGAACAGGAAGGTTGATCTACATCTTAACCTGTCTATATCCCGGAATGCTAAGGAACATAAAATATCAAACATACAAAGTATGTTTATATTCTGGGTTTGGGCAATTTCCGCAGTATTTGTAGGACTGCTGCTGCTGCTAAGTCGCTTCAGTCGTGTCCGACCTTGTGCGACCCCATAGACGAGACATACCATAATTATAAAGTCTATAGGATGTGGTGTGTTTTCACAAGGTGCCTCAGGCCAATGCTCCCCACCATGCCCTTAGAAAATAAGTTTTTAAAAAATTAAGAAAACAAAATTCCGTACTCGGTACCACCTTAGAACTTTACCAAGAAGCCTCCCTTTCCAACATCTTCACTGCGCCTGGGCTGCCTTTAAACGATATCGCTCCGCCCCTTTCCCAGCCCCCTCTACGCTTCCAACCGGCGGGAGGAGAGAGCCCTCCCAGCCAATCAACGCTCAGCAGGGCTCTCCTCCCGCGCGTCTTTCAAAGGCCTCCTACGAACCAATGAGCGGTTAGAGGCCGAGCCAGGGCGCCCGGGGGCAGAGTAAGAAACAGGAAGTGCGGGTCCGATTGGTTTCAAGAAGACGCCTCGCCCCACCTCACAGAAGGATGTACCAATGAGCTGAGTAGAAGGGCTGCCTCGGCTCGGGGCGGAGGCTGAGATACCGGTGCTGCCTAAGGGAGGTGGTGGCCGATCAGGACGTGGGGTGGCCCGCAATGAAGCCGGTGAGTGGGGCCGGGGATTGGAGGAACGGAGCCGCAGGAATGGGAGCGGTCCTGGGGCCAGTTCTTGAGCCTGGTGACAGCCCGGGCCTGGCTGCCGCACAAGTCTCTCAGTAACTGTCCAGGCTAGGGGAGGCGGCGCTATCCCCGGACCTGCGAGGATGACAGCAAAGGAACAGGGTAGGTGGCTGGCCAGGGGAAGACGGACATTCGCTACGCGCCTGTTGAGGGCTGTGAGCTGTCGCATACAGGGTCTCCTAAGCCTCGGCGACAGCCCTGCCAGAAAGGGCTGAGTCCCATTTTAAGAAGGAAACTGAGGCGTAGAGAGCTTGTGTCTCCGTGCATCATTCAGCCTGATACCCCAGTTCCAAAGCCTATCCCAGGCTGCCTGGGCCCCCTGAGAAGCAGTCCTCACCGCTGACGGGGAAAACTTTATGAAAGATGATTAACAAACCCCGCTTGTGGGTGTGTCACGACTGTCACCATGCCACTGGGCCACCAAGCACTGCTTCCCTTTCCCTGGCGTTCAGAATCTCTGGGCCCAAGGAAGCAGAAACGTCCCGCTCTGTTAGGATTTGTAAACCTGGGTGGGAAAGCCTGAGTGAAGGGGCCACACAAATTGAAACTCAAATCACCAAAACTGCCTTAAAGAGAAAGAAAGAAAAAGCAGGCTTAAGGACCAGAAATACCACCTGACTCACATCACCTACCACCATGGTTGACAACCCCCTGAAGGGTCTTCCTTTGCGGTGACTTGACAATAACAATACAGATAGATCCAAAGCACCTCAAATCCACAGCCTAAATTGACTCTGTAATGTGATCTTGTAGTAACAAACAAGACCATTACAGAATATAGCTTCAGAGCTAGAAAAGACATTAAGCAGTTATACTTGCTAATCCCTGTGTTTCAACGTGGAGGGACATCAGCTGTCACTTGTCCCCAGGAGGGGGAGAGTGAATGATCTGATTCCTGTTTGGGAGGAGCTGAACTCAAGGAACTCATTCTTTCCTTCCCTTCTCTTCACAGAGAGTACTTTCTAGGGTGCTGTCTGCCACAGGGTGGGGGAGGGGAGCTGAATTGTCCATCACTGCTGGTGCCTGAGTGGATAAGTCCAATTCTGAAGTGAAGAATTGACAAGCCCATTTGACCTCAGCTTTAAAGCCGCATCCTCCATCCGACCCTCCATAATAAAACTGACATATTGATCTCCATACCTCTCCAGTGTCTCATCCCTCAATTGGCTCCAACTAGGAAGTAGAAGAAAGGTGTCTTTTTTTTATTGGTCTTATAACACAAATCTTCCATGTAGAAATTCTTCTCACACGATTGAGTTTTGACTTCTTAGATTAGCACACAAAGTCCATCTCAATCTCTCTAGCTCGGTCATTCACAAAGTTAGGGGCAAGTTGTTATCAAACTACTAGGCTGTATGGGGGTTATCTTTAGAGAAATGAGAAAGCTACTTCTTTAGCTTCCTCTCCTCTGCTCTGATGTCACAATTCCTGAATACAGCTGGCCCTCAGTATCCACAGATGCAGAGGAACAACTGTACCATTTTGGTTTTTTTGTAAGGGACTTGACCATCAAGGAGAGTTATGACCAACCTAGATAGCATATTAAAAAGCAGAGACATTACTTTGCCAACAAAGGTCCGTCTAGTCAAGGCTATGGTTTTTCCTGTGGTCATGTATGGATGTGAGAGTTCGACTGTGAAGAAAGCTGAGCACCGAAGAATTGATCTTTTGAACTGTGGTGTTGGAGAAGACTCTTGAGAGTCCCTTGGACTGCGAGGAGATCCAACCAGTCCATCCTAAAGGAGATCAGTCCTGGGTGTTCTTTGGAAGGACTGATGCTAAAGCTGAAACTCCAGTACTCTGGCCACCTCATGCGAAGAGTTGACTCATTGGAAAAGACTCTGATGCTGGGAGGGATTGGGGGCAGGAGAAAAAGGGGACGACAGAGGATGAGATGGCGGGATGGCATCACCGACTCAATGGACACGAGTTTGAGTAGACTCCAGGAGTTGGTGATGGACAGGGAGGCCTGGTGTGCTATGATTCATGGGGTTGCAAAGAGTCGGACACGACTGAGCGACTGAACTGAACTGACCATCAGGGGATTTTGGAACCCACAGAGTGTGTATGGGTGAGGGGGGTTGCTCCTGGAACCAACCAGTCCCCACTCGGATGCTGAGGGACTATACTGTACACAAGCATATGTGGTTTTAGTGTTTTGTCTTAATTGCCTTAACTTCTCCATCAGCCTGAAAACCTCCTGCTCTTCCATCAAAATCCAACTAATGGATCTCTCCTATGTGAAGCTTTCTCTAACTCCCTAAGCAGTCACTACCTTCTCTGCTCTGAAGGTCATAGTTTATGCTTCCATTTTAGCACTTCTAACTTTTTTGAATCTATGTACACATTGTCTCGCCAACTATACTGAAGGCAGGCTATTTAGTTTATGGATCTTTGCATCTCCAAAGCTTGGCAAATGAAAGTGTCCAAGAAGTGTTTGTGAAAAATAAATATCCTCACTTTATAGTTTTGGAAAACTGAGATCCAGTAGAAACTGAGATCACTTGTCTGAGCTTATACAGTAAGTGGCAGAGTCAAGACCAGACAACAGGCTTCTTGGTTCCCACTGTAACACTCTTTCCACTGCATAGTCCTGTAATTATTAATAGGATGGTAAACAGCAATAGTTTATTATTGATATTACTGATCTCTGATATTCCAGGTTGAATAAATTGCAAATATGCCTCAGTGTGTGTTTAAGCAAGGCTCAGTTTTGCTAAAACTATATGCAAATACTCTTACAGCTATTTAACATAATTGATTTCTTTTGAAGCCTAGTTCAATGCAAACAAGTGAGTTTGACTCATCAGATGAAGAGCCTATTGAAGATGAACAGACTCCAATTCAGATATCATGGTATGTTAACATTTCTGAGAGTTAATGAGCTAAAATATTTGAGGTGTACATCATAATCTTTGTATAATTTAGTCTATATATTGTAAATGATTTTCTTCTGATGATTATATAATTCTTTTTATATCTATGACAGAATAAGATTTTTTGGAAGGGGGGAGGTGGGAGTGGTAGGAGTTCCTTCCTTATTCATTGAGAAAACCATAATAGAAATGAGTTAAGATTGCAATGACCTCCCATTTAGTACCAAAACCTTCTTATTCTTTCATGGCAAAGGAATAGTGTATGAAATATAGAATGAGATATTCTATGTCATCCTTTATTCAAATCCTAGTACTTGCCACAGTGAGATACAATAACAAAGCAAATGTTTTTATAGAAAATCAGCTTCTAAATCTTAGCAGTGACTTACATCAGATTCTCTACAACCAGCAATCAAATGCTTCCTCTTATCCTTGTAAAGGTAATAATCTCTCTCTTTAATCAAGAGGGAAAAAGTGTTGGCCCTATAGTTATTTTATTCTGCCATCAAATAGCAATTACTTTTCATTTCCCTTTCTAAACCCCATTTAGACTCAAAAACTTATCTAATTTTCAGTCAGGTAGTATTTGTATGATACCCCCTCTTTTCCTCTAAACTCATCTCTTTTGCAGACAAGGTAAGCCTCTGCCTCCTTGGTCCCTGAGTACTGCAAACTGGGAACAGGATTTATTAAAATTATTTCATTTTAACCAAAATCCATTACACAAAGAATAGGTGGCCTGTGGTTTTTATTCTATGAAATTGTATCTGTTTAAGGAAGTCCTATACAGAAATCTGGAGATGAAATTGTCAAAATGCTCATTTTCAGCTTATTACCTAAGGTTACTAATACAAAATATCTCAGTAACATACTGCAGGATAATTTAAGTACACTTTATACTAGCTGTAGGTAATCTTGGCATTACTATGTTTAAGTTAGTTTAAATAAGTTTGCCACTTTTAAGACTTAAATTCTACAAAGCAAATGATAAGTCCCTATTTTAAAACTCCTAGTCTTTCCAAGCCTTTTTATGGCAAACACATTGATACTTAACTGAATTTTTGTTTTGTGACTGCTATAAAACTTTAAAACACCTTTGTTTGGGGCCCAGCACACATGTTTGTGTAAATGTCCATCTATGACTTTAAACTGAACTTGATTAAGTTTTCTTCCTTTCAGGCTACCCCTGTCACGAGTGAATTGTTCTCAGTTTCTTGGTTTATGTGCTCTTCCAGGTAGGTGACACTACTCATCTATTAGAAATAATTTTTGTGTCAGCTAGCACATCATTCTCTGTACTGAGGAGTAAGAGAATTTCACAGACTGTCAGCATAGGAACTCAGTTCTGGAAACCCTGTTGGTGGGCTTTTGATAAAGGAACATATGTCTCTTCTTCAGCCCTCCAACCCCACATTCACAGGTCTACATTTCTGATTTACCTATCTTAAATGTAACATGGGAGTACAACGTGAGTCTAAAGACTACAGCCAGGTTCTTGTTACAGAAGTCTGAATCCCTGGAATTATATTCCTAAGAATATAAGAAATTGAAATTCACATTCCAAATGGAATTGGTGCGTATAAATGATCATGTGTAATGATTTTCTACAGTAGCTATATATGTGTTTAAATATATTTGTTATTTATGGTCAAAAACTGACTCTTTGACTTGCCTTGTCATTACTTACAGGTTGCAAATTTAAAGATGTTAGAAGAAATATCCAAAAAGATACAGGTAGGTGTAATATGAGAAAACCATCTTAACAGGTTTTTAAAAAATAATACTGAAAATCTCCTTGTCATAAAGAACAAACTGTAGTCTCTTCTGAATTTTCACAGAAATGTTCAGTATTTCATTAAGTTTCAAACTATAGACTTATTCTAATATATGAAGATGTATTTGTGAAGAGCAAAGAGAACTATCATGTACTAAACATGGTGCTGTTTTTCACTAATTGTTGTCATTTTGTGCATATAAACTGTTTTTGAGGTTAGAATGTATAAGTTGGAGGGAGAAAAGTAATGTAATAGAAAACTGGAATTGCAATGCCTAGAACTTTGAACATACTGTTCTTTGCAGACTTCACTGTATTGGAAATTAAGCCTGAGTTGGGAACCCAGAGGTAGTATTGAAATTGTCTATCCCAGACAGAAAATTTATAGAACCAGGGTATAGGTAGAAAAGATGGAATAGGATGTGATCTCCACATGCCCAAAGATATTCATAGCCTGAAGTTTAATAATCCTACAAATACACTGATAATCTACCCTGATTTGGCATTTATAAATTGCATGATACTAACAAATTTAGATTTTAAAAATATCTTTTTCTGGTTGACCTGGAATATCTCAAGCTTACTTGACCTACCAATGTCCTTATAATAAACCAAAGCAAAAATGTATATATTGTTTGATTCTGATTACTATAGATTTTATAAATCTCAAAGTCCTTTCCTTGTTATCCTAGAATATCAATTTGCTAATATACTTTCTTTAATTTACCTCCCAAAAAAGACTTAAAAGACTAATAGATTAGTTGACCCTTGCAGTATTTGTAAAGATTTTCTGCTTTAGAGATACCCACCTTGGTAGGCAATTTCCATTTGGAGAACAATCATTTATGTCATGAGCAAAATAACATTTAAATCATTGGTTCAAGAAATAATCTTGCACACTCTGGAAAGCCCTATTCATTTAGTCTCTTCTGTGAAAGGTGTTTCCAGTTTTTTTACCAAAATTTTTTTCTTCCAATGAAATCAATGGAATCCAACATACAAAACAGATAACAGTGTTTGAAGGGGGGAGATGTAGACTCTCCTAGCAGCACTTCCTGTGTCCTTCCTCAGAGTCCTTTCTGGGAAAGTTGAAATCTACTAATCCAAAGTAAATAATAGAAATTATTTAATGTGTACATGAGGCAAATAGGAAATTATCTACTCTCCTAAAAATGGTTAAGTATGTCAACTACATGTTAAACCCTTTCACAAGTACAAAAGCATAATAATATTATCTAGAACAGCTGTCCTTAGAAACATCCTGGGAACCACAAATAGAAGCCATATATGCACTTTGACATTATCTAGGGGCCACGTTAAAAAAGTAAAAACAGGTAAAGTTAACTCATTTCAGTGGGTTTTAAGTATAAAACAAATTATTAATGAGATAGGGGTGTTTTTGTTCTGTACTTGGTCTTTGAAATCATATATGTATTTTACATTTACAATACATCTCAAATGGACTAGCCATAATTCAAGTACAGGTTTAGCATTTCATGATAAAAGTACTTTGTACTTAAAATAGCTAAATGTCCTTGGATTTGGTTGGCGGGGAGAGAAAAAGAGGAATCAGATGAGCCAGAATTATTCATTATGAACCAAATGCTCTGTGGTGAATATTGCCACGAGGAAGCTCCAGTAAATAGAATGACGTGTAGCTTGGTTGCTACACGTTGCTGTTCAGAATGACTGTTGCTTGGTTCATATCATTACCCTGAAACTCACTAGGTCATATAATTTTCATACAGCTAATGCTTTTATTTCCTTGAAACCCTAGTTCATAAAATTAAATGCATAATTGTGTGGTACAGTGCAAATATAAGAGAGAATACAAGAGCTCAGGCACCATGGCTATGCTGGAGATTTTATATACAATGCTTAGGGTGAAACAAAATAGTTTTAAACAGAGCAAACAAGGTTGATTTGGTGAGAAGAAAACAGGGAAAATGTGCTCTCATTCCTTCCTATTTTGAAATATTAGACGTTTTAAAATTTAAAGCAGTATTTATTATAAAAATTATTTTTCAAAGCAGCAATACAATTGACATTTCAAAATCCAATAAAGGTATTTTGACTTATAAAGTCAGATCTCATTTTAATCATGTTTTGGTTCAGATGTTTCTAATTCCTATTTGTGTATAGTTACTTTTTACCCTAGTTTGAAGACAGATCATCATTGTTTTAGGTTATCAATAAGCACTTCAAAGTTAACAGGTTATCATTTGTTATTTACTTAATTTGTTCAGCTTAAGGGACTTAACTTCATATTTTCCCTCCTGACTGTATTTAAATTTATAATGTTTTGTCCATGTGTGTCCTGTGTATCTCGGTCTATTGGCAGAAGAACTAAAGAGCTATGGTATACAAGACATATTTGTTTTCTGCACCAGAGGGGAACTATCAAAATATAGAGTTCCAAACCTTTTGGATCTCTACCATCAGTATGGAATTATCACTCATCACCATCCAATTCCAGATGGAGGGACTCCTGACATCACCAGCTGCTGTGAAATTATGGAGGAGCTTGAAGTTTGCCTTAAAAATAACCGAAAAACCTTAATACAGTACGTTCTCCTTTTCTCCATATAATACGTGAGAAATGTCCCAGTCAAAAATGATTTGTCAAATTATTGCATCTGTATGCACTTATTACCTACCTTATATTTCATTGCAAAGATTTAAAGGAGGTAACACTTGAAAAGTCCTGTACAATGCCTGGCACAGAACAAGCACTCAGATATTTGCCATGATGATTTTTGAAGAGTAAGGACAATGAATGAGTAGATTGGGAAATTTTTAGACTAGGGTAACAGGCTTTTTTTTTTTTTTTTCTTTTCCTTTTGCCTTAGACCTTTACTCAATTTGGGGATACTATCCTTCCCAAAAAGGTCAAGGTGTCATTCTTGTTATATAACAACACCTTAACTATCAGTCGACCTTTCAGTTACTTTTTTCCAACAGCAAGAAAGTCAATTTTTTAAAACATTAGCAGCAAAGGAATCATCCCTAACCCATGAGCAATCCTAAAAACAGGACTTGAAAATTTTATTTGATGATATGAATTTGCTACCTGAAAGAAAGAGAAAAGAGACTCGCAATTTTTGTCAGTGGTTGTACATAAGCTACTGGTATCAAAGTTTAAAATAAAACAAAATGAATTAAGGGAGAAAAAAGGGAGAGAAGAAAAAAGCTTCAAGAAAGGAAGAGAGAGACAATCAGCAGTAGACAGTAATACTGCAAAGACTCAAAGTGGTGTCATGGAAAGTAACGTAGTTATGCCAGAGGTGAGCCCCACAAAGCAGAGGGGAACCAGCTACAGAGAGAAAACTAGTCCTTCTTTGTGATTGCATTTTTTTTTTTCTTTTTTGATATCTTAGTCTGTGTAATCCTTTCTGGAGCCACACAGGACATTAAGTAGTGCGATACCTCAAAAGCTCTAAGGTCACTACTATGGGCTAGAAAGTATATAAACTATACCAAATAACATAGTCTCAGGGCACCTATTTAAAGAGCAAGCCCAGCCAGCTTCTCTTGCCTTAGATCAAGAGTTCTGGGGCTTCACACCAATAGTTTATGTTTTTAAAAACAAACCAACCTAGTACAGAGGTCTTTGGGAACACACATCTGTTTATCACCAAACTAAATCCTGATGTAGAGAACTGTAAAGGAGGGGAGAAAGAACTAGAAGTCATTTTATATTCTAGTTTCCAAACTTACTCTATAGAAAAACATCACCTCTCATCTAGTACTAATTGTAGAAACACAATTTTAGAATAAATACAGTTATCTATGATAAATTTGCTGATAAGTCTAAGTAAAATAGCATTAGATACATGGAGTTGGTGAAAAAATAATTTACAATTTTGGGACCCATTTTTGAAACAAATTCTGTGATTTTTTTTCCCCCAAAATCTTTGAAAGTTTCTGCCAAAAGATTACTAGAAATCAAACTAGCTCAATTTAGAGAAGCTTAACAAATTCTACTCTAGCAGGTTCCAGCAAAGCAAATGCTCTGATGTTTGAACACAAACAGGATGGAAAAGTGAATGGGCTGTCTTGCTTATGTCGAATGCTTCGGGCTCCCATAAAATAAAGCATCTGATGACTAGAAATTTTCATTATCCTAGACTTTTCAAAAGTGTCCCTACAGTGACTAATGTTTGTTCAGACAAAGAAGATTTTCTATTCATTCTCCCATCCTTGAGTGCTGACATTGCTAGACAGCTCTGGAGTTTATTCCTCAGAAACAGCATCCGGTAAACTTTTTTTCCTGTTCTGTTTTCTATCTGTGCTGCCTGACTGCTGTCCTGGGGCTTCTTGCTCCTTTGTAAAGCCTGGGTAGATCCCTTCCTGCCTTGTTCCTACCTTCTGGTAGTGGCCGGCAATCCTTGGCATATCCTGGCTTGTAATTGCATCACTCTACTCCCTGCCTCTGTCATCACTTGACAGAGCATGTCTGTGTTTTCATATGGAGTTTCCTCTTAGAGGGACACCACTCAGAGTGGATTGGGCTTCCTTGGTGACTCAGACAGTAAAGAATCCACCTGCAATACAGGACACCCAAGGTTCAATCGTTGGGTCAGGAAGATCCCCTGGAGAAGGGAACAGCAACCCACTCCAGTATTCTTGCCTGGAGAATTCCATAGACAGAGGAGCCTGCCAGGCTACAGACCATGGGGTCACAAAAAGTCAGACACGACTGAGCGACTAACAAAAATGTTAGGTCACGTTCATCGTACCAGGGATTAGGTACATATCTTTTCAGGGACACAGTTCAACCCAGTGTATGAAGCATTGTATACGAAATATTATGAATACAAAGCACACACTCTGAGATGCAGTTCCACCCTCAAAGAAACCACAGCTAATGACGCTATCACAAAAGTGTAATAATACTCAAACAGATGTATATGCCACAGAACACAGGATGGCAGTAGTTTCTGTGGGGGGACAGAGGCACTTCAGAAGTTGAAATTTGAGCTAGATTTTGAAGGATAAGTAGGAATCAACCAAACAGAGGAGGAAAGATAAAGGCAGCAAGAGATATAAGTGGTACATTTTAATCTTACAGAAAGCCACTGAAATAGTCTCTTTCTGTCGGTATACAGTAGAGCCTCATCTCTGAAACAGGCCTATAGCCAGGACACTGTAAAAAGCAAGTTCATCAGTTGCCCAGGGGTCAGTACCTGTTTGATCCCCTGTCTCACATCCTGTCACAAGACACCTATCTACAGTTCTGTCTATGTATACACCACTGCAACTGATGTACTTGATGAGTTGCCAGCACCTAAATGGAATCAGTACACTCTCTTAGAAAAGTCAGGAAGTGTCTAATAGACTTTTTTAGGATCTTTGAAACTGATTAAAGTGAATGTTTTCATTGCTTTAAGAATTGATCCTCATTTTCCTAGAAAATCCAGTTATATAGAACTGCTCATTTCTTCACAATGCTACATAATAACAGCTAATGTTCATTTATTTCTTACTCTGTGCCAAGCTCTGTTATAAGCTTTACAAATGTTACCCATTCAATCCTCACTATGACATAGATACTGTTGCTGCCCCCATCATACAGGTGAAAAGCCTGAGGCCCAGAGAGGTTAAATAACTTAGGCTGACACATCTAATAAGTGACAAGTCATGATTCTCAGCCCCAGGCCGTGGGGCTCCAGAGCCCAAGCTCTAAACCTACAGGATACACTACCTCTGTACTGTTATTACATGACTGAAGAGTTATTTATATGGATTTGTCTCACAACTACTAAGGTTTTATTTAGAGAAAAATAAAGAGGCAGTTGGTAAAACTAGTCTGATTTCTATCAATTTAGTAACACGTTACACTCCTCAGATGTTGAAAGTGAAGGTGGCTCATGACTCCGTGACCCCATGGAATTCTCTAGGCCAGAATACTCGAGTGGATAGCTGTTCCCTTCTCCAGGTGATCTTCTCAACCCAGGGATCAAACCCAGGTCTTCCACACTGCAGGCGGATTCTTTACCAGCTGAACTACCAGATGTTGCAAAAGGTCAATAAAAAGGTCTTGCTTTCCTTGGCCCTTTGAGGTATACAGAATACCTCCCAGCAAATACATAAGCATACTTTGCTCTTGACTGATTCATTCCAAGATACTTATTAATCTCCGTGGGTGCAAGGCACTGTGCTAGGCATTAGACTAGAAATAGAAGGCAGAAAGAACAAGTCTCTGGTTATAATTGTTGGGATGGAATAAAAATATACAAACTTCAAAACTGTATTTCCCTTTCAGCTGTTATGGAGGACTTGGGAGATCTTGTCTTGGTAAGAAATGTATTTCCATTATTCAGTTTTTGTTTTTTACCTCAAAGCAGGAAAACTCATTTTTCTGGGCCATATGCTCACTTTGTATGAAAGTCAGACAAAACATAATATATGTCTACTAAGACCCAAAGGATTACTTAAGGCCCTACATTTAGTGTTCCTTAGAAATCTTGGGTGAGAGTGGAGTGGGAGGTGTTTTCAGCATTGTTTTAGAGGATTCTGGAAAACAATTTTTATGTCTTAGCACCTGCCTTCTTATGTTTTATTTTCTACTATCTTCCCTATGCAGGTATTATGATACAGTAACTTCTAAATATCCATGGGTAACATGGCATAAAAACCTTAGTTAATATGTTAACAAGTATGTTGGAAAAACAGTTAATGAAATAACACAGTGGGAGTAACAATTATTCCTTTTAGTGTTGGACAGTATCAAAATTACAAACTTTTGTGTAAAGATACTATCAGGATGAAAGTCAACCCACAGAATGGGAGAAAATATTTGCAAACCATGTATCTGATAAGGGACTTACCTAGACTACATAAAGAACTCCTCAGTTCAGTTCAGTTCAGTCGCTCAGTCGTGTCCGACTCTTTGCGACCCCATGAGTCCTACGACTCAATAAAAAGACAGACACCACAGTTAAAAACTGGGCAAAGGATATGAGCAGACATTTCTCCAAACAAAATACACAAATCACTAATTAGCACACAGAAAAATGCTCAGCGTCTTAGTCATCAGAGAAATGCAAATCAAAACCACAATGAGATACCACCTAACACCCATTAGGATGGCTATTATCCAAAAAATGGAAAGCAAGAGTTGGCAAGGGTGTAGAGCCAACTGGAAACTTATACTCTGCTGCTTGGAATGAAAAATGGTGCAGCTGCTTTGGAAAATAGCCAGGCAGTCCCTCCTCCTCCTTACCCATCGAGTTACTGTCCGACCCAGCAATTTCACTCCTATGTATATAGCCAAAAGAAATGAAAACATGTTCACACAAAACTTACAAACATTTATAGCCATATTATTTATGACAGCCAAAAAATGGAAAAGCCTAAATGTCCACATCAACTGACAAATGGATAAACAAAATGTATAGCCGTACAGTGGAATATTATTCAGCTATAAAAAAGGATTCTCTGTCCATGGGATTCTCCAGGCAAGAATACTGGAGTGGGTTGCCATTTCCTTCTCCTTCACTCACTCACTCAAACCCTTCAGTGTGGTACTTCCTGAAGAGGGAAAGCAGAAGATGCTAATTTTTTATGTAGAATATGACAAAATGAGTGATTCTGACCCTTCCTGTTAGCCGGTGGTCATTATTTTCTAACTTGTCCCCCTCATTATGTGAAATCATGTTTCTAGAATTTGACCATATTTTTGTTTTGCCCTCATACGATGATAATCCTATTTCCCATTATAATGAGTAAATTATCAATTTAGGTATTCATAAACCTATTGGCTGGAGAAGGCGATGGCACCCCACTCCAGTACTCTTGCCTGGAAAATCCCATGGACAGAGGAGCCTGGTAGGCTGCAGTCCATGGGGTTGCAAAGAGTCAGACACGACTGAGCGACTTCACTTTCACTTTTCACTTTCATGCACTGGAGAAGGAAATGACAACCCACTCCAGTGTTCTTGCCTGGAGAATCTCAGGGACGGCGGAGCCTGGTGGGCTGCCATCTATGGGGTCGCACAGAGTCGGACATGACTGAAGTGACTTAGCAGCAGCAGCAGCAGCATAAAAAAGGAATGAAGTACATGCCACCATATGTAAATATCTTGAACACATAATGCTAAGTGAAAGAAGTCAATCACAAAAGACAACATATGATTCCATTTATTTGAAATGTCTAGAACAGGCAAATCCATAAAAACAGAAAGTAGATTAAATGTTGCTTAGGGGAGGGGTAACAGGATGATGAGTGATAGGGGGATGATAACAAAAGGGTACAGGGTTTCTTCCTGAGGTAATGAAAATATTCCGAAACTGTGGCAAGGGCTGCACTAAAATCCACTAAACTATATACTTTCGATGAATGGTGGGATATGAATTTTAACCACTCAATAAAGCAGTTTTAATAAAAAAGAATGAAGCCAGTGTTAAATTTTAATTCAACTGCAGTCATTTAAAATCATAATTTAACTGTCAAAAACACACACTAAAGTCTTAGTTTTTTAATTCATTTCAAACAATTAGAGCAAACTCAGTCTTCTGCACAACAGAAGTCTAAACTAAATATGAATTGTTGTACCCCATCATCAGTTTATAATATACATAATATATGCTTTTTCTCTCATGTTCTATTAGTAGCTGCTTGTCTCCTCCTATACCTGTCTGACACAGTATCACCGCAGCAAGCCATCGACAGCCTGAGGGACCTGAGAGGATCTGGAGCAATACAGACCATAAAAGTAAGAAGGGTGACTGTTCTCATGAGGCTGTGGTTAGGGACGAACTGTCACAGTGCAACACGTCCTCAAAGGGGCCGTGAAAATCCAAAGCATCCTATTATCCATGTATCACCTGTTTTTATTTTGACTTTTTAAATTTACATTTAAATAAGTTCAGCTTTTCCAAACAAAATAATGAAAAATTATCAACTTTCCAGTTTATTCTTCCAGAATTCCTTTTCAGTTTTTGCCCATTCAGTTCTGGGAATGAATTCTGTCACCTGGAAAAATGAGGCAATTTTTACTATAAAATTGGTAGTTTCCTGGGTAGACTTTTGACCTTAAAGTAGCTCATGAAAATCCTCTTATGGTATCATTAAACATTTAGCAAACACAGATGAATGACTAATAGAAAAAAAAAAATGTAAAGTCATTCTAGTTATCCTTTGCTGTGACTAACCAAAGTGACATCTTTCCATTACTTTCTCTTTAAAACCAAAAACACTGAGTAGCAGTGCCCCAAGGATATTACTGATTTGTAGATCTGTAATGCCAACAGAACAATACACCCAACTGAATGCAGAGTTCCAGAAAATAGCAAGGAGAGATAAGAAAGCCTTCTTAAGTAACCAATGAAAAGAAATAGCGGAAAACAATAGAATGGGAAGACTAGAGATCTCTTTAATTGGAGTTACCAAGGGAACATTTCATTCAGAGATGGGCACAATAAAGGACAGAAACGGTATGGACCTAACAGAAGCAAAAGATATTAAGAAGAGGTGGCAAGAATACACAGAACTATACAAAAAAGATAGTAATGACCCAGATAACCACAATGGTGTGCTCACCTAGAACCAGACATCCTGCAGTGTGAAGTCAAATGGATCTTAGGAAGCATTACTATAGACAAAACTAGTGGAGATAATGGAATCCCAGCTGAGCTTTAAAAGATGATGCTGTTATAAACTGCTGCACTTATTATGCCAGCAAATTTTTAAAACTCAGCAGTGGCCACAGGACTGGAAAGGTCGTTTTCATTTCAATCCCAAAGAAAAGCAATGCCAAACAATGTTCACATTACCATACAATTGCACTCATCTTACATGCCAGCAAGCTTTTACTTAAAACCCTTCAAGCTAGGCTTCTGCAGTATGTGAACCCAGAACCTCCAGATGTACAAGCTGGATTTAGAAATGGCAGAGGAACCAGAGATCAAATCTCCAACATACACTGGATCATAGAAAAAGCAAGGGAATTTAAAAAAAACACCATCTGCTTCACTGACAATGCTAAAGCCTTTGTCTGTGGATCACAACAAGCTATGGAAAATTCTTAGAGATGGGAATACCAGGCCACCTTACCTTCCTCCTGAGAACCTGTATGCTGAAAAGAAGCAAGTTAGAACTGGACATGGAACAACAGACTGTTTCCAAATTGGGAAAAGAATACATCAAGGCTGTATATCGTCACCCTGCTTATTTAACTTATATGCAGAGTACATCATGCAAAATGCTGGGCTAGATGAATCACAAACTGGAATCAAGATTGCCAGGAGAAATATCAGCAACCTCAGATATTCAGGTTATACCACTTTAACGGCAGAAAGTGAAAAGAAACTAAAGTCTTTTGATGAAGGTGTAAGAGAGCCTATCACTTCTTGGCAAATAGATGGGGAAAATGTGGAAACAGTGTCAGATTTCATTTTCTTGGGCTCCAAAATCAACGCAGATGGTGACTGCAGTCACGAAATTAAAAGATGCTTGCTCTTTGGAAGAATAGCTATGTCAAACCTAGACACAGAAACTTTGGAAAACTTAGCAGTGACAGGGTTTTAAAAAGCAGAGACATCACTTTGCCAACAAGGGTCTGTATAGTCAAAGCTATGGTTTTTCCAACAGTCAGGAATGGATGTGAGAGTTGGACCATAAAGAAGGCTGAGTGCCAAAGAATTAACACTTTCAAACTGTGGTGCTGGAGAAGACTCTTGAGAGTCCCTTGGACCAGTCAATCCTAAAGGAAATCAACCCTGAATATTCATTGGAAGGGGTGATGCTGAAGCCAACCTTCAGCCACCTGATGAGAAGAGCCGGCTCACTGGAAAAGACGGATGCTGGGAAAAATTGAGGGCAAGAGAAGGGGGTCACAGAGGATGAGATAGTTGAATGGCATCACTGATTCAATGGACATGAGTTTGAGGAAACTCAAGGAGATAGTTATGGACAGAGAAGCATGGCATGCAGCAGTTCATGGGGTTGCAAAGAGTTGGACACGACTTAGCAACAGAACAACAATGCTAACTTGCCTTCCTTTCCCAGTTGCCTGGTCTCAGCTTTAGGACTAAGTCAGAGGAGCAGGTTCTGAAAACAGAAGCTCCCTCTTGTCACCTGTTAAAATCAAATGATGCCTCAAATTTAAGATGTTCCCAAGTGTCTCTTTGACAAGAACAAATTACATGGACAAATATATGTATATGTGTGTGTATATGAGTGTTTTGCATCTTTAGTCTTAAGCCCACATTGATATGGGCTATTTATCACCTCAGCATTCTGGGGCAAACATGGTTTTTCCATCTCTAAGCTGATGTAAGTTAAGTTAGCAGTATGCAAGCCCAACTTCTCAATAGTAGTACAAAATGAGATTTTGGGCAGGGTAAGAATATCCTCTGGGCAGCTGTTAAAAACTCCAAATGAATTAATTAAAGAATCTATTTTGCTTATCTGTTAAGATTAGTAATTTTATTTCAGTATTTTCTATTATGAAAATTGTTCCAAAATGATTTTATCATCACAAAAAGCAGACAACTAAGGCTTCTGTAAATCAAGAAATAGATTTTTCTTGAATATACTGTTAATTGCTGCAGACAGTGCCCTTCCCTGTGGACTTACTCCCCAGGAGAAAATGCATTAGAAATAGAATACCAGACCTGGTTTCGATCCCTGGGTTGGGAAGATCCCCTGGAGAAGGGCACGTACCCACTCCAGTATTCTGGTCTAAAGAATTCCATGGGGTCGCAAAGAGTTGGACACAACTGATCGACTTTCACTTTCACTTCATGTGTTATTTTTAATCTTATTTGCTCCTGCCAGTAAAGAGAGAAACGATTTTACAGACGTAAAATGCTCATCTGTATTTCATGATACCTGCTAATTTTTAGAGATTTTTAAAGCAAGTTTTTCACACTATATATAGCTTTTGTTGTTGTTTAGTCACTAAGTCATGCCCAACTCTTTGCAACCCCATGGACTGTAGCCCTCCAGGCTGCTCTGGCCATGGGATTTCCAAGGCAAGAAAACGAGTGGGTTGCCATGCCCTCCTCCAGGGGATCTTTCTGACCTAGAGATCGACCTCGGGTCTTCTGCATTGTAAGTGGATTCTTTACCACTGAGCCATGAGGGAAGCCCTTTACGTAGCTTCACTGAAAGATAAAACTTCCCCAAGATGTAAATACCTCCTTACCCGAAAGGACGTAGAATCATTTTTACCATTATTTTGATTCCTGATTCCAACTAGTATCATGACTACTCTGGCAATTAGCTTTCTACAATGTATTTCAGTGTATCTTTACTTTTTTCAGCAATATAATTATCTTCATGAGTTCCGGGACAAGCTAGCTGCACACCTTTCATCAAGAAATTCACTATCAAGATCTGTATCTAGATAAAAGAATTTCAAATAGCATAT
The DNA here is from genome assembly GCF_042477335.2 of Ovis canadensis. NCBI lineage: Eukaryota > Metazoa > Chordata > Mammalia > Artiodactyla > Bovidae > Ovis > Ovis canadensis. The sequence goes on from NC_091251.1 coordinate 77,310,203, forward strand.
ATACATGACCATGTCTGAAATTTGAGTTCTCTAATAGCATTTGTATTGAAACTACTAGTGTTATCAAACTGAATGTAACGAATGTCAATGTACATGTGCAGATATTCCTAAAGCTTTTACTGACAAATTTCATTGTGTCTCTTTCATCTTATAGGAGATAGAAAAACTGTTAATACAATTTTCCTTTTAAAAATACACCAGCTGTTCTGCTGTATTTTACCTAGAGGTAATGCTGAAAAACAGCATATGGGAAAATATATTTTTATTTTTTTACCACATTCTTACCTCATATTATCATTGGTAATTGCTGGGTGGCATATGACATAGTAACACATATGAAAATTGCTACAAGCACCCAGGCTAAAATTATTTAAATGACTCTTACCCTCTATTCCTCTGAAAATTTCCCCCATTGTTTTCTCTGCCTCACAGATAAATAGAATTGTGAATCTGTCACCTCCCTCCCAATGCCAGATCATCCCCAAGTGTTTATCCAGCAGTTGCTGGAATTTTCCAAGATAAGGAATTCATTGGTTCAGACAGCTGCTATTTTTTACAGCATTGTTTTTTTAACCCTAGGAACTACAATGGAATGAATTTAATCTCTTTCACATTTATTTTATAAAGCACTTACCTAAAGCTTAAGTCTCCAGTTTTCTCACTCCTTCACTTTACTCTCTGTTACCTGTGTCTTTGTCTTTAAATTTCACACTGAGCTACTGAAAGCAAGCATTTGCAGGCAAGGATCATACCGTGAGCCAAAGTTACCTGTTTTAAGAGACTGCAGCACTGGAATCCCACGGCTCTCTTGGCTACTGGCAGTCACGAAGGTGACCAACAGAGGAGGCACTTCCACACAAGCAAAGCAGACTTCACCACATCAACTCTTGATTTGTAAATAGTCATATAATTACCAAGTCTTACTGTCTCTCGCCCTTCTTGCCCTGATGAGCTACTAATCTCATTAAAGAATACTTTAAAACATTTACTAGCACTGTTTGGGAACTTCAGATCAGAGATTCAGAATGTACCATAATATAAAAATCAATGTTTTAATACTTTAGAACTTAAGGTTTTTGTTCTAAGACTCTTAAGGAAGATGGGAGAATCACATATCCTTAAGGATTTCCGACCGAAGATAATAAATGCCAAAAGTTGTAACAAGGAAGTTATTTAAGTACAGGCTGCAGTAATAGATTGAGCTTTCTCATGATTTTGTTGTTATAACCAAGTACAATTTAAAATCACTCCATTAAGCTTTAAACAGTCAATGAAATTGACATTACCAAATCTTATTACCAGCTTTCTCTCAATATATAGCTTACTCATGAATATTTAAAAATAGCAGAAAAGATATTAGCATGGACTAATCAAATCCTTTAATCAGTTGAATTTTCAAAGTACACGCATCTCAATTTCCACTGCCAAGTGCTAGTTAAGCCGTCCACAATAAAATGCTTGACTATTTTACTAAGTATAAGGAAAAACATCAATTATTCCATAACAAACATGGGATGTCACTATTCAAATATAATTATCCAATAAAGTTTAATAACATGTAATTCCAACATTCTTGAAAAAGAATTTTCTCTGGTTAATCTACAGGACAGCCCTGAAAATGAGGGAAGGGAGGCAGAAAGACCTGCTGAAATCCTGGTCATACACAAGCCAATTAGTTGCTGAAATAGAATCAACACACAAAACTCAACCGTTATCCACAAACTACACAAGGAAACATTTCAGAGAGTTTTTATTAAATATACAAAAGCAAAATAAAGCAAGCAAGCTCAACGAAGGCAGGACAACATAAGGACATTGTCTTTGGATGGTGTACAGCACCATTAAGGTTAACTTAGATTTTAACAAACCATGAACACAGATAGCTAACTACATTCTGTGTTTCCCTTAGTAGTTTTAAGATATATCTAGTCATCAATTTATTATTTAAGAAATTTTTCTTCTCCATAGTACAAGAAGATTGTAAACAAAGAAATGTAAATGTTTAGGAAAAGCACTGTACGATAAGTTAACTTATTCATTCTTTTCTATGTCAAGATGTTCTCTACATCTTCCACAATATACATTAATAAAACTAATGTAGGGTAAAACCTTCACTCCAATCCCATAGATCACCTGAATGGTTAATACTGTTTTCCAAAACCAAGCAGCAGAGTTGTTTACCCTTTTTAAGACATTTAGCTTTAAAACCATTAATTTTAATCAAAGCAAAATTGTTCCAAGAAAGCTATTCAACATATCCCGAAAGAGAACCCCATTTTCTCTCTTGGCATCGCCCTGCAGTATTAGTTCAGAATTATCTGCTGACCTGTAATACTAGTGCCAGAGACTAATTAGCTACTGGTCTGACCACAGATCAATGCCTGGTTTGAGCAAAAGAGTTTAAATTATGAGATTAACATTTTCAATAGTTTCCTAAAACAATGACTACGAAGTTTCATGAACAACGCTAGACAAGGTATCAGTATTTCTATCTGTCCCCTTTGAGAAGTGTTGTTTCAAATATTTTGGCTTCTGATTTACAATTATACAAGTGATTATCAACAAATGCACATTTGTGAGTGGCGAAAGTTAGTTGCACAGTCGTGTCCGACTCTTTGTGATCCCATGGACTGTAGCCCACCAGGGTCCTCTGTCCTTGGAATTCTCCAGACAAGAATATTGGAGTGGGTTGCCATTTCCTTCTCCAGGGGATCTTCCTGAGCCTGGGATCAAACCCGGGTCTCCTGAATTCAGGCAGGTTCTTTACCAACTGAGCTTTAAGTAAATTAGATATGTACTTTTAGATATATAAATCATTTTAATGGACTTGATATTATCACAGTGTTGTGTGACACAGCCACACCCAAAATGAAAGCTGGCCCTCCTGCAGAGTATAAGAAAAAATCCACAAAAGTCATTCTTTGTACTATGACAGTAATATTCCATGAATGCTGTCTCTAAGTATATATTGGAGGAAAAGAGAAGTGTTGTAGCAACGAGAATAATTTGCTAGTTTCAAACTGTATCTACATCTCTATTTCCTTTCTATGCAATTATCTTACATATTTTCAAAACATGTTATCTGCAGAGAGCTCGATGAACACTATTAGCATAAGTGGTCCTCGAGCCAAAAATACTGAAGAGGCTTTAAAAGACACATACTGCAAACTGTCATGCATTCTGTTGCTCTATGTGAGACTATTACCTGGGTATCTGAACTTGACTATAGGTCTGACCATTCATGGTATGAGGCTTCTCAAATGCTTTAGTACTATCTGATACACATCAAAAGTGGATTATCTGGTCATTTCCTGTCACTACCCTCTTCCCATGAAAAGTAATTCAAACAAATTAGTAGTTTATGTGCAGCCTATTACCCAACTCTCCTCTACCCTGGGATGGGGAGTGGGGAGTATCAGTTAAATATTGTGAAAATTATCAAATAATATTAATAAAATTCAGATTCAGGCATTCGAGAATCTACCCCTATACCTCCTTAGCACTAATAGGACATATTGCCATGATACAGTATTATTACTCAATAGAATAACTGCTAAATAGACTACATTTGTTAAATAATATTTTTAATGCAGGGGAATCTGTATTACCAATAGCAAGTTGCTGATATAGATAAAAACCACAGTAAGTTACAGGAATGACTTCAAAGAGTTAGAAAGCTCTTAAAACACAACAGCAAAAGTAACTGTAACAAGGGAAAAAAGAATTCCTAAATAAACAGCTGTGGCTGCACAGGGTACAATCTTGACTAAAGCTAGAAAGGATTATGAACCCAGACTATGTTTCAGCTGGACGTGCAGGAATAATAGAAATATGGCTAGGACCACCCAAACCAGATTAACAGGGAAACAAATTAAATTTAGAGCAAAGAAAAGAACCACTGGCATACTGTCAAATGCAAATAGTTTCTGCTTTTTCTTGGTAAGTGACTTAATTTCTTAAAACACTGGTGAAGATAAAGAGCAGATATTATGAGAGCATCCAGGTACCCAATATTCTAATTATCTATATGCCTAGGACCTAACAGCCTACCACTGACTGTCAATCATCCTTGAAGTATCAGCTAAGGACTACATATCTAACTTTTGAAACATGTGAAGGTGGCTTCCACAAATCGCAACCAATAAACCTGGCACTAATCCTGGAGAATACTGTGAAATAATTATTAAAAGGATGTTTGTTAAAATTCATAAAGGAATGTGGTGTTTGCTAACAGACAGGAGGGGCTCATGAAAATACTTTAACAGGAATACAAAAGTAACTACCCCAGAAAACTTATCTGAAATACAGAAGACTTGGCCAAGTCTCTCATGATGAAACGTTCTTGTGAACAAGAAAGAAAAATGAGTGCATGCTAGTACAATTGGGTGGATTAGAAGCTGAATGGTTGCTTATACTCAGATCGCGAGTCTACAGTGCCTAACTAGGGCTCAATAAACAATTTACTGCATGAACTAATGAACAGTCAGATCCCTTGAGGTGTGCTCCAGACTACAAGGTCTTTAAGCGGCTCTCATTATGAAATGGTTTGACTCTCCTCAATCTCTGGTTCTATATCCTCTTCTTCAATGTATTTACTCCTATTACCCAATCTCAAAATAGTAACCTTCTCCCAAAGGTGGGGAAGCATTTCTTTACTAGTAGAGCATAAAACAGCATCTAATTCAAGGGCTACTTAGAATAAGACTTGCACAAACACATCTATAAATCCCCTTGGTCATTATGTGGAATTTCTACATATGATTTTCTTCCTGATCTTTTAAGAAACTTTGAACCACTTACACTATTTTCAATTGCCTTAACTTAGTCCTCTCAAATAAACCACAAGAATGCTTATGAAAACATGCAAGCCATAAATCACCTGCCTTTCAAGCAGCAGCGAAAAAAAAACAAACACAAATGTATAATTCATTTCGCCTTAAAAACCTGCTGTTTCAAAAAGGAAAAAAATACTTTAAACCTTTTAAGTTTCACAATAATTTTAATTAGAAAAATGATGATGCTATGCCATCAGTGTTTATGAATCTTGTCAAGTGACAACAGACGGTAATGTACTTAACCATTTAAAAATTGTCCTTTTTAGATCCAAGCATGGTATTAAAAAACAAAAAAGTAATACTCTACTATCTTCTTAAAAAATTGACAGTGATATGTCTTTATTTGGAATAAGCAAGTTTAAGAAATAGCTATTTATACTCTTTAAAACAATGCACTGAAAATAAGTCTTAATTTCAGAGTTTTATTGTATTGCACTAAAGGAACAGCAGGATGGTTATACAATGTTCTCTCTCATTCGGTTTTGAAAATCTAAAGTACTTGCAAATTCTTAAGAATACCTTTACCACCAGATTAGAACATTTAGTAACCAATTTCTTAATAAGTAAAGTCTCACAAATTAAAACACATTTAAAATAGCTTTAAATGCATTCTTCACAAGTAAGTTAGCGTGTATTTTTATATCATGTTCACTTATGCTTAAGAATTAAAGCAAGTATATTACTCTGGTGGAAATATGGGGAAATCTCTCATTCATGCAATATACAGGGATAGTATTTCAAGCCCAAGGGGAAAAAAATCCCACTCTTATTTTTTTAATGCATCCATATATAATCACCTACATGATAGATAAGGAAAACCATGTAGTTTCCCACAGGTCAGATACATATTTTCAGTTCATCAGAAGCACCTCATATCTACAGCTAATTTATAATTAAATGGCATTTCAATAAAACCAAAATGAGCCCTACAAGTTCCTATAAACGAAAGCTTCCAATGGACTAAGGACAGTCAATAATTAATGCAATCATTCAAGGGATTATGGCTGTTCCTTAAGGAGTGCAAGTTCAAACCTGTCAACACCAGAGGTATCATTTTATATTAATTTATACGTAATTCCATTTAAATTCTTTATCCGAGTATAACATATGAAAACAGTCTTTCCACAAGCAAAAAATGTGGAAACATTTAAAAAATAAGGAGTCATTTTTAAAGTAACTGATCAGATTCCATAGGCTACTCTTGGAAACAGGATCTTGCTGGATAGAATCCCTTCGTTGGTGGCTTTTTGCATGCACTTAACTGGACCAATTCTTCTAAGCGTTGTTCTAAGAGCTCACCAAAACATAGATCATGCTGAAAAGAAGAAAAAGGCTATTGTTAATTCAAACATTTCTAACTATAAAAACTAACAGCACCAAAAAGTTGAGTCTGCTTTATATAGTAGTTTGTAGTATCACAACATCACAGAAAATGGTAAGACCAATGACAAGCTCACGATACGATTTTAATCTGTGTTTATGGACTTTTGCCTAAGGTACAACTAGCTCAGTACATGGGCTGAGTTGTCCCCTATTTCCTTTCCAATTTTAGCAAGTAGAACAGCACAGCTGAAAGCTTAATGGGGGATCAGAGCTTAGAGAAGCAATCCAAAACAGCACACTGCTCCAGAGCTGTATCTAAGAATAGAAGTGAGCATCTCCAAGGGCTCACTTCATGCCAGGCCTTCTGCTAGGTCCTAGGAGGTAGGGTACGTACCATTATTATCCCCATTTTACAGACAGGAATAATCAAGGAATTTTTCCATTAGAGAAGGACTCTAGGCAACAGCAGCAAGTTTAAAAAAAGAAAAGGAGACGACCAACAAGCAAAATAAAAAGCAATAACCATTTGATCCTACAGGTAGGGCGAGGTGAGAGAGGCATGGTTCAAGGGCATGTGTGTCTAAACGGAAATACAAAGCAAGGAGGTGAGCAAGCTTGACAGACAATTTAAAACAAATGAATGGGACTTCCCTGGTGGCACAGTGGATAGGAATCCGCCTGCCAGTGCAGAGGACAAGGCTTTGATCTCTAGTCTGGAAAGATTCCACATGCCACAGAGTAACTAAGCCCATATGCCACAACTGCTGAACCCACGCTCTAGAGCCCACGAGCCACAACTGCTGAAGCCTGCATGCCACAACAGGGTAGGCCCTGCTTGCCGGAACTGGAGAAAGCCCTCACAAAGCAACGACAACCTAGCGCAGCCAAAAAAAATTGTTTAAATAAAACGAACCACATAGTGCTACCATCTCCTGGTGAACATTTTCCCACAACTCTATCATTTATTCATTCATTTGCCTTCCTTCAACAAGTATGTTTTAAGTGTCTACTAAATGCCAGCATTGTTTCAGACACTTATTATAGAAACTAAAATATGAAAATTAACAGAAATTAAAAGGACATATGGAACTTCACTTTTCAGAACTTTTTCAGTTTCATGTATGAACATCTGCAGACACTGATTTTTCACAAATATACCTCTAAAGGCATAAAAATGCATTTTCCATAAATTTAAGTCCCTCTTCCATAATGGAAAATAATATGAACAAGAAATATGACTACATGCCTACCATTTAACACTAAGAAAGTTTTCAAGTAACAAAAAGGAGAGGGACGAGAACCTTAATTACTGCAATAATTTCATCTAATACAATCTTCTTCATATTTTGAAAATCGGGTGGAAATTTCTCTCCAAGTTGAATATATATTAATAAAAAGTGAGAGAGATGTATTTATATAAAGAAAAATTATAACTGTATTCTAGCTCTAGTTTTAATAAGCAGCTGTTTTCCTCCACCTACAGTACAGCTAGAATGGTGGCTCTCAACCAGGGTGATTTTGCCCCACAGAGAGCATCTGGTAGCGTCTAGAGACATTTCTGATTATTATCACTGGGGCAGGGGGATGCTACTGGCATCTAGTGGATAGAGGCCAGGAATGCTGCTGAACATTGTACAATGCACAGGACAGCTTCTCACAACAAATTCTGTCTTGCCCAGAATATCAATAGTGCCAAGGTCAAGAAACCCTGATCGAGAGGAATGATATGAGTCCATCTAAGTATATAAACATGAAAATCAGTAACTGCACCATCCTGTATGATAGAACTTTTCTTTCCTTCATGCCATACAGAGCATGCAAACCAGAATATAAAGAGTAGAACATATAGTTTAACAAGAATGATTAAAAAAAAAATTAAACATAATCTTGAGACAGACCCTGAGGCAAGCAAAAACTTTTTTGCAAATGCACACAGCCACATGCTCTTGCTCTGCCATGAAAAATGAGGACCTGCCCCAGTTTTCTGCCTCTGACTGCACATCAGCTGGCTGCCTTGACAAGTACCAGTTTATTCAATGTGCGTGAATTTGTCAGTGTGCGCTGTGCCATTACCAGTACCACCATTCAGGACATGAGTTATTCTTCAAGTGGGTTTTAAGGTGTTCAGACCTAATGCCTACAAATGTTTCAGGCAGCAAAGTAAAATGGTATTTTCATTTTTTAAACTTACCCATATAGGTAGTAAAAAAATGCTAGAAGATAAAAAGCTAATTTGCACCATCCTTCTTTCTGACAATATGCTAGAATATCTGCATTCATGATGGTTGTAGGATCATAGAGTCCTGGTCCACTCATCACTGGTCTACTCATATACCTGTAATAAGCACAAGTGATTAGCCACTCAGAATGGAAGCGAACCTTCAAGATGGACAGCAACATTCTTCTCAAATAATACCGGTTACAATGAGAGATGGCCCACAGAGAGAAGCATACTTTTAGTTCTAGGTGGAGTTCTTTCCTTTTATCATCTTAATTTTAAAACTAGAGCCCCTAAAGGGGAAAACGGAACAGTTAAAACATGGTATATATGGTCTCCTCTACACTTTCAGAAATCCAAGAGAATTACAAATAACTGTAAAAAGGAAATACAATTTTTTTCCTCTCAACTTTCTATTTTAACATAAAGAAGCCTTCACCAAGATGTTCCAAATGCTCACATTTGGCTTTGTCCTCTTTTCTTTCTCTAAATACACTGAGCTGTATCAGAGCCCATCACAGATGTGAAATCACTTTACTTCTAAGTATTTCTTCCACATGTACTTCCTAAAGTCAAGGGCAATGAGACTTTGCCTATCTGAAACAAAACATGTAGAAGTTATGAAATATGAATCTTTTATAAATAACCAAATTTAGAGTCCTAAAGTAAACAAGGAGAAAGAAATAAAGACACACACTGTACAATCTGATTTACATGACGTTCAGAAAAGGACAAAACTAATCTAAGTGACAAAAGATCACTGGTTCTCCTGAGGAAGTTAGAGGGTAACTGGAATGGGACACAAGGGACTCTTCTGGGGGCTGGAATTAATATATATCTTGATCTGGGTGGTGGTTTCACAAGTGTACACAGACATAAAAATCCACTGAGCTGTACACTTCAGATTGTACACACATTATTGTATCTAAGATATAGCTTAATTTTTAAAAACCCTTTAACAAATAGTAACATAAGCTCCATAAGAGGCATTAAAGCAGTATTTGTTCATCCATGTGGTTTAAAAAATAAATGCCAACTAGTTTCATTTAGGGGGCTTCCCTGGTAGCTCAGTCAGTAAAGAAACTGCCTGCAGTACGGAAGACCCAGGTTTAATCCCTGGGTCAGAAAGATCCCCTGAAGAAGGAAATGGCAACCCACTCCAATATTCTTGCCTGAAGAATCCCATGGACAGAGCAGCCTGGTGGGCTACGGTCCATGGGGTCGCAAGAGTCAGACATGACTTAGCGCCTAAACCACCACCACTTTCATTTAGGTGACTAGTATGTTAAGATAATCGTATCAACCATAGTATAATTAAAATTTGATTAGGAAAAGTATTAGAAGTGTATCTCAATATTACCTCCAAATATGATATGCCAAGAGGGGCATATTGAGACCCAGTGTGAGCCACTCTGCTGCACAGAGAAACATGACACAGAAGAAAGCATGGATGAGGTACTCCGGAAGGACGAGCTGGAAGAAAAACACAAGCCAGTTAGAGGCTATCAGAGCACCTTGGCATTAAGTCAACTGCTAATGTGGAGAGCAGGTGGCAACTAAGTTTCCATAGTGAAAAATCACTTGTTTTCTTAGAATCAGAAATGAAAAATGCTATTGAGTTTTATTTTCATATTTAACTTCTGACCAAAAGCAGGATTATATGCAAACTGACCAGAGGTTATAGCTTGCACTAAAACAATAATATGTGACTCAAAAAATTTAAAACCCAAATTCTTACAATAGGTTAAAGTATACAAAGTTACCACCCAGATTGTTCAAACACAGCTATGTGCTAATCACTTAGAATAACTTAGAATATTTTTTCTTTCCACTATTTAAAAATGATAAAAATATAAAAATGAGGTATCTGATCACATGCAACATGATATAAAAAAATTCACAAGAGCAAAGCTCCCTTTATAAGTTCACACATTAGTGTTTTTAAGCCTTTAACAGAAACCAGGGTGCTACAAATACAATAGTTAGCAAAACGCACATTACCACAAAAGTAATTTTTCAATGGAAAGCCAACAGCCAATCATCTCAGCACAGTCGGAGTGGAAGAACACTAAAATGCACAGATGCAAACGATGTGCTTTCTGCAACGTAGGAGGGAAAAGACTGGGATCTAAACCATGCCACTGGAATTCTCCCCGTTCCTGAGCTCCCGTTCCTACACAGCTTTTCTGTTTCTTACAGCCTGCTTTCTCCAGTGAAGTGCTACAAACACAGCAGACCGGTAGCAGCTCTGAACTCGAAGACAAAATACATCTTTTGATAGCAAGCAGTATTAAGTGAAGAAAAACTAGTCCAAGGAAAATGCTTTTCATAAACGACCAAGAGTTCATGCTTTAAATTATCTTTCTCATCCTAGAGATTTCAATCTAATGACTGTTAAATATAAATACTAAAACCTTTCATTCCAAGTTTCAGCCAAAGAATTTCCTACAGTAAGTCACAGCTGCAAAGCCAGTTTCTCAAATGTGTCTGTACTGTACCATCAGATCTTTCCTGAGGGAAAACTACAGCTATAGAAATAATATAATTATATTACTTATTCAAGCCCATTTTCTAGTACTCCCAAATTATCCTTCCCATTCAAAGCTGTAAAGCAAAGTTCTTAATTAATACTATTTTAAATAAAATTCCAGTAAAACCAATTAATCTGTACCACTAACCAGATATTTTCCACAAATTTAAGCAATATAATAATAAGATTAAACTCTGCACATATATATAAACATATAAATATAAATAATATGAACTGTTAAATCAGCATTTAGTTAAGATCAAAGTTACACATCTGTAAGAAAACAAGAAAATATCTACAGGGAAATCTTTGAAACACAAAGACTACAACCAGGACAAACCAAGAAAAATATACATTTTATTAGGAGTTCCACTAGCGCTTCAGTTTATAATACTAGTTTAAATAACAAGAGTTTTCTTTACAATATAATAAGCCTATTTCAGCTCTCTAAAAACCAACTGATCTAACAATACAAATCATCATTCAAGTTTTCATTCTACACTCCCAGACTGATGTATGTGGAGAAAATGACTAAAAGCATGCTCCCTACTGCTTTTAAACAGTCTTTTTTAATAAGACTGATAATAAAGGTCACCTGCAATTCTACCAGTTCTAGTATGAAACAAATGCCACACTCCCTCCCTTCTCCTCAAAGCAGTCCAGAAACTTGTACTATACATCTCTCATAAGGACCAGCACTCTTCAGTCCTTAATAATGGAATTTCCCCATAAGTGCCACAAAATTATTCCATTTAGGAACCAACATTTACACAAAAACTAGTATTCATAAAAAACACCTCATGCAAATATGGCTGAAATAATAGTACTCAAACATGCAAATCATAATATTCTCTAGATAAGGTTCACATTCTAAACAATAATTGTATTTGTCTTCCCCCATACTTTGGCAGAATTGTCAAAACAAATTTTCAATAGGGAAAACTGTCAGATGCACTGCTATTCAGCCAATTATCGGCACCCTATCCAAACCACAACTTAGGCTGATGTAAAAACTTCCTTCTGACCCACTACAACATTTGGAGGTCCCAGGCACAAAGTGAGAATTTCTTTCCATTAAAAAAAGCTAGAAACCACAAACTATATGTTAAAATGAAGTGAGTCCATCTTAGATTTACATTAAATTAGGAAAACAGAAGAATTTGAACCTAAAAATCAGGCCGAGTTCCAATTCTGACTCTATGTTAGCAGTGTGACCCTGAGCAAAGTGCTCGAACCTCGTTAAGCCCCAGTTTACTCTCCTTTAGAGTATGATACACCCACCTCTTAGGACTGTCATGAAAACTGAATGAAAAACTCAGGTAAAGATGTTTAGCACAGAGCCTGGCACCCAGGGTAGCCCTCATCTGATTTCAGCTATGATTATCTTCATCATCATTTGGTTATTTGAAGTAATGAAAAGCCAATGAAAATAGTAAACTATTAATAAACAAACATCAAAAGGAGAAATTTCAGTTCAACTTCTTGGTAACAATTAAAAAGTTAAGACGTTTTACAATGAACATTACCACTTTCCAATAAGAAGGCAGATTTATCTTATATTTTGTTTCGTAAGAGTAGAGAAACAGTTAATACTTTTAACTGTACCTACATCAAGTCTTATCGTTATCAGTTCTTTAAAGACAAACTAGGAATGTTCTCCATCATGCCTGTTTATCTAGGAAACAATGATAAAGAAGCGAATTAACTTTACAGACCCTTTCCAAATAAAATCCATCTGGCATGCCAGTGTTTCAGTTTTACACAGCTCAAGTCTATATATGTTTTCATCTTCATTAAGTAATTTTTAAAGATGAATTAATAGTCTATTGAAGACATACACACTGCTTTCTTACAAACAACCTTTCGGTTTCTGACCAGTTCAACAAAAATCAAACCTACAGTCTAAAGGAGAATCTTCCTGAATGAGCAAACTAAATGAGGTAAAAATAAACATATGGCCCCAAGCACAATAGGGCCACATTATAACTAAATCAGAAGAGCTCAGAACTTAGTGTAAGACAGTTCTGTTTTAGAAACTTAGATTGGATATACTAGAAATAACTATGTAGACATCTGTATATAAATTGTTAACCACAAAGTTCTGACAGCATGAGTCCAGGGTAAGCATTACTCCAAAATCTCAGAGCCCAAGAACAGAGCTACCCACCTTAAAGGTTCTGAACAAAGAGCAGCTGAAAGAGTAAATAAATTCCAGAACCAAAGACAAAAGTAGATATAGTGTTAAAGGCTCCACCTACAGACTATCTCAGAGTAAGTCACAAAAGAATACTCATCTCACCTATTAAAGTCATTTCAGGTTAACCAACTTTCAAACACTGCACCTAATAATCTAATATCAAAGTGCCTATGGCTATAACATTTTTTAAAATGCATGAGCATTTAACAGCTTTCCCTACTTGACTGGGCCAGCAAGCAAACATTTGCATAAAATATGAAATTTCATGAAATCAGAAACCTCAACAGGCATATGAACAAGCACACTGAACACAACAGTTTACAAATACAAATGCCTAGCCCTCCCCATGAAATGAATGCAGCATTAAAATATTAAACTAAAAAGCAGTACACACCTTTAATGCAATTTTGACTCTTTTAATCTTTTTGACCTTTTCAACTGTCTTTGGCCGACAATGTAAAAAGCAGATTGGAAGAATGTTAGTATGACAGCTGACAAGATCACCAGCAGATTAATAATAGTCAGAATAGTCAAGCAGGACAGGAAAAAGGATATTTTTTAAAATTCTGCCTACTTAAAAAAAGTACAAATTTATCAGGCTACTGAGAATACTGGCCATTTTCAAAGTGTATCAAGTTAAAAGCAAAAACAGTTTAAAAATCTAGAGAAATACCCTAGATTATAACTTACAGGATTCAGGGTATTACACTGGTCTATAGGATTCTTGTAGTCAGTCTTCAGCTCATCAAATGCTATAATCTAAAATAAAAATAAAATAGTTAGGATCTCTCACTTTAACAAAGAGTGGCAACAAACCTGCCTCATTGAATAAAGTTAACGAGGAAGTGTACCAACTTTGCCTGTGCCAGTTTACAGTAAACACAGTATGTGTTCATTAAATAACTAGAATCACATTTAAAGAACTAAAAACACGTACATCATTATCACTAAAATGATAAATATCTTCAATGTTCAATTTTTTCAATGCCTCCACTCGTTATTTTCTCTGCTTGAAATGGTCTTTCCCTCAGCCATAATTATTTACAGAAACTCCTCTTTGATCATCCTAAAAAACACTCTTCCTATGTCAACCCCTCCCAGTAGATTTCCCTGACTTCCTTGGGCAGAAATAACTGCATGCCCTGTCTATAATCTCCGCATAGCACAGGGCTTTATAATGCTACCAGGCTGGCATTTCTCATACTAGAGGAGAGGATTTAAGGTCAGGTTTATACCCTCCCCCAAACTCTGTACCCTACCCCTTCGGGTGAAGTGGTTTTCATCATCTGTGCATGTATACCTCCATCACAGTGTTCAGTGGGACAGCAGAAATGGACTCGCATGCGTCAGCTTGTTCCCATTTGTGTCCAAACACATGTATTTCAAGGTCCTGCTTTGATTTGGAAATTTCAAGAAATGGCCTCAGAATAGAGGAACACTAAGATTATTAAATTTCACAGCCAGGATCACCACATACAGTAGTGCAGCTTCTGCACAGGACCAAAGGCCAGGTAGGGGCACAATGCCATCACAGGCTCCTGCTGCCAAACACCCGGGCATGGGCTTTGCACCCAGGGGTTGTTCAGAAGGGAGGACTTTCTCAGTCTTTCTGCCTCAAGGAGCATCTTATTCTAATTCACCTTAAGTACCACACAGGAAAGAGTAGGCCTGTTTAAGGCCACTGCAAAAGTGATCAATCTGACCTTGTTTCATGTCCTCAGTATCTTCCTACCACGTGCAGGTCCTTTCATTTGGTCACCAAATGGAAGACTAAAGAAAGGTAAAGCCCAGGTTAAGGCCAGCTTCTCATGGGGTGCTAAGTGAAACAGTTATATACATGGTAAGGGGCGGGGGAGAGCTCACTCTCTTAAAATACATGGTAAGAGTAAATCAACTAAAATCAACTTTTATATAAATAAATAAATGAACAAATACATATTTTAAAATCATACCATTAAAAAACAAACAAACAAAAAAAACAAACATGGCAAGAACCACAAATTATTCTGTCCAAGAAATAGACTCACAGACTCAAGAGAATGATCTTATGGTTGCCAGGGGGAAAGGATGGAGGGGAAAAGATAGGGAGTCTGGGATGGACAGGTACACACTGCTGTATTTAAAATGGACAACCAACAAAGACCTACTGCATAGCTCAGGGAACTCTGCTCAACGTTGTGTGTCAGCCTGGATGGGAAGGGAGTTTGAGGGAGAATGAATACACATATATGTATGGCTGAGTCCCTTTGCTGTCCACCTGATACGACCATAACACTGTTAAGTTGCTATACTCCAATACAAAATAAAAAGTTTAATTAAAAAAAATATGTCAATGGGGGCTAAAAATGTTTCTGTCCAAACTCTGAAAAGAAATGTGGCATTAACATTTAGGGTCAATGAACACAGAATTTCAAAGCCAAAGTACACGAAAAATCAAATTGGGGTGACACACCACTTTGTGGTGTTCAGTGTCAAAATAAGAAGCCAAAGGCCCCAAGTTTATGGGGAAGCTATTTTAATTGCTGCCACTAACCACCCAGGGGACAAATAATTTAATCCGCCCTTCCTTGGATGGGCTAGCACTACCATCTTTATATGTGAGACAGTGCTACTCAATAGTACCAAAATTCACTTAGGTCATATATTTCTACCTTTTAATAAATGCTGGTTTAAATCCTTAAACCTTAATCCTTAAATCCTGTTAAAATCCTTAGTTTCACAAAAAGATGAGTTTAATTTCTGGAATTTTATAAAATTTACCAACCTGCCCTAATAAAAATTCTAATGCAAACAGAAATGGAAGGAAATTAATTAAACATTAAAATGTAAGCTCCATGAAAGCAAAGAGTTTTGCTGGGTTCACTGCTCTGTTCTAGGGCCTAAAATAGTGCCTGGCACATACTTAAATGTTCAATCAATATTTACTGAATAAAGGGGGGGGGGGGGAAGGGGAAAAAAATAGCCCTATGCTTAAAATAAAGTACAGAACTCACCAAAAGGCATTTTCCTTTGAGCTTCCCTGATAGCCCAAAGAATCCACCTGCAATGCAGGAGACCCTGGTTCAATTCCTGGGTCGGGAAGATCCCCTGGAGAAGGGATAGGCTACCCACTCCAGTATTTTTGGGCTTCCCTTGTGGCTCAGCTGGTAAAGAATCTCCTGCAATGTGGGAGACCTGGGTCGGAGACCTGGGTCTGATCCCTGGGTTGGGAAGATCCCCTGGAAAAGGGAAAGGCTACCCACTCCAGTATTCTGGCCTGGAGAATTCCATGGACTGTACAGTCCACAGGGTCGCAAAGAGTCAGACACGACTGAGTGACTTTCACTTTCAATGACCCATAACACACATACATGTTAAAAATACAAGCGTACAATTAAAGATATTAATTTATGTTTTATAGATATGATTAGTCACTTATCTGATATCAGCTGTGATATACTCCCAGTGGAATGGCAACCCATTCCAGAATTCTTGCCGGGAAAATTCCATGGACAGAGGAGCTTGGTGGGCTACAGTCCATGGAGCTGAAAAGACTTGGACCCAACTTAGCGACTAAACCACTACCACAATAAGTTTTAAGACAAGGACCATGATCACAAATACAATTACTTCCCTTTAACAAGATTCAATTTAATAGCAAAGTATGAAACTTGTGCTTAAACTTTTTTCCCACTGGACATTTTCTTCAGGCGATTTCAAAGGATCTTTTAATGAGTATGTTGCTGAATGGGTTTCTGTTTGAGTGCTATAAGCTAGAGTTGTCAAAACTCTTCTGAAGAGACTCTTAAACTAGTGGTTTTCAAATCTTTTGTGACTGTGTATCTGGACAAGGATGTTCACAAAATTTTCCACAAAAGTTCAAAAACAAAAATAAATAATTTGATGCACATCTTTGGGGAATGACTTCTGCATTTTTAGCTTTCAAACAAGCCTGTGTTCCCCAGCTCTGTTCTCCAAAAAGCATCAAGCACATGAATTAGGACTACACTGACAGATGTAACCATCAGCATTAAAAAATCCTCCATAGAACAGTTAACATAAAGGAGATTTTTTTAATTTAATACTTTAAATTTCCAGATGAGTCTTCTCACAGATACTTAAACAACCTAAGAAAACAAACTGAAGGTTACATAGTTAACAGAAAAAAATTAAAACTATGTCTCTATTTAGAATTTTCAATTTGTTCCCCAAGGATGCATAATCTTCTGAACTACTAAGAAATCCCTAAGGACATAAGCTCTCCACTAATCTGAGTACAAACAAATTTTTAATTCTATAACAAGACTCTATCTGTGCGAGCTGCATGCTAGGTCACTTCAGTCGTGTCAGACTCTCTGCGACCCTATGGACCAAAGCTCACCAGGCTCCTCTGTCCTTGGGATTCTCCAGGCAAGAAGACTGCAATGGGTTGCCGTGCCCTCCTCCAGGGGATCTTCCCAACTCAGGGATCAAGCCTGTGTCTCTTACATCTCCTCCGGCAGGTTCTTTACCACTAGCACCACCTGGGAAAACCACACCCCCAAAAAAAATACCTATTTCACCCAGACACATATTCATTTAAATTGCCCATTTTTTTAAAAGTGCAGTTCCAGGTTTTCTTTAAGCCAAACACAATCTAGTTCAAAATGTAAGCATCCACAGCTCTAAGAATCCTCATCAGCTCATCAGAAAACAAGTGCCCATGAAGCAGGAAATAATTAAATCCTCATCTACAGATGGCAGGGAACCACACATTTCAGTTTCATCAGAGGCTTACTAAGGCAGAGCTAGTTTGCATCCCGAATTATCTTTACTTATTAAGGAAGAGTGGAAGAAGAGTCCAAAATGCTCTTCAAGTTATGGGTTCCTAATGAAAAGCATTTCGAGAGAACAGTTACTTAATAGCCTACATAAACATTCCCCACTACACAAGCAGCTGGGTTTCAAATACTTACAAACATAATCACACCCTTTAGCAAAAGGGAATGGATTTTAATTTTTTTTTTTTTTTGCACACGACACTGCTGCCATTTAAATCACTCTGCTCCTCTATGTTCCATAACAAATCCTTGCTATGGACATGATGAAACCTGACTTAAGATTTACATAAGAGTGAACTTGCCCCATCATCCAAATTAAGACCAATATTCCAAAAGGTATGGAGGGCAGGGCAAACATAAGATAAATTTTAAATGAATGCTGATTTCCAACAGGCTGCTTCTAATCTTATGTTAGAGAAACAGGAATCCTTAAAAAATCTCTTGAAGAGGGCTTCCCTGGTGGACCAGTTGTTAATAATCTGCCTTGCAAGGCAGGAGACACCAGCTGGATCCCTGGTTCAGAGACCCCACATCCGGCAGGGCAACTAAGCCTGCGTGCCACAACTTCTGAAACCTGTAAGCCCTGGAGCCCAAGCTCCAAAACAAGAGAAGACACTGCAGTGAGAAGCCCGCGACCACAACAAAGACCCAGGGCAGCCAAAAATAAATTTAAATTAAAATATATATATATATATCTTGCAGAACTATTTCAGAGAAACAAGAATCCTTAAAAATCTCTTGTAGAACTATTTCACAGAGAACTTAACTTGTTCCTTACAGGGACTAGTAAGGATGCAACACGATATGAGTAAAAAAAGGCGGGGGGAAATTGTCCTAGAGAAACGTAAGTTTTCTGAGCATTTTCAAAATCAAATTCAAACTACTACGTCAAGCTACTCCGAATACAGAGGTGGCTAAGAAGACTTGTCTCTGAACAAACTCTGTCGGTCAAAGTATGATTTCAGGGAAAAATTCGGATTTAAGGTCAACAAAGTAATCAATTCAACGTGCATCAAAGTTCACCGGGCAACAAGAATCCGGGGAGGAAAAAGTGATTTTACTTGCGCTGAAAAGTAGAGTTGGAAATTTATCTAAAGCAGGTTACAATTATCTCATTTGGGCCACACTCCTGTGAATACCCGAGAACAAAGGCAATCTATATTAAATATTAACAATAATTAGGCAAAATTCATTACAGCTAAGCACGTAGCACGCCCCTCTGCGCCCTTGACATCCTGCGGAGTGATGCGAGACCTCGAGGAGGCGGAGCCGGTTAGCTAAGCGCTGTCCCTCAGGGCCCATCAGCACCGTGGCCGCCCCACCCCGCGCGGGAAGAGCAGCGGCGCGCGCGGCCTGCGCCGGGATACCGCGGGCGCAGCCAGCCAGCCGCCCGACGTCTCGACTCCTCTTGGACCTGCAGCTCCCGACCCGGGGACGGAGGGACGCGTAGACCCCCGGCCGCGCGGCCTGCACCGCCCCGGCCTGGCCCCATCCCCAGCGTGCCGACCTCCGAAGACCGTGGCCGCCCAGACCACGGGCCCGGGGCAAGAAGAGGCTGCGCAGCCACCTCGCCCTCCTTCCCCCGGCCCCGGCTACTCACGTGCCAAATGGCGAAAAAGATGAGCGCGGCGGTGAGCAGCAGCGCCAGCATATAACAGAAGGCCGCGAACGTGAACGCCATGGCCGGGGGAAAGGGAGCAGCGCCGGTGCCAGCGGAGAAAGGCCGCGCAGGGCCCTCTGGGTAAAACCATTCACTTCCCGCGGCCACAGCCCACACAGCCGCTTGCCACCGCCTCCGCCGCCGCGGCGCCTGCCCTCCCAACGCGCCTGCGCACCGGTCCCGGTGCAGTGCGCCCTCCGGTGGCCAGAGTCCGCCATGCGCTTATATTGTTTGCATAGCGGATTGATTTATTTTGTTTACTCCGCTTGTCTATTCTTTGAACAAAAATGTTCACTGAATGAGTGCCCAATATCTTCCAAATACTGTGCTTCTCCTTTGAGATACGAAGATGAGTAACATAATACTTGCACGGAAAGAAGTTAGGATAATGCCGGAAATGAATATGTAAATAAATTATTACAGTATTATAACCCTGCGGCACGTTATGAAAGGTCAGAGCACAGCAACCAGCCCGCCCGTTCAGGAAAGGATTCCTGGAGTACGTGTTTCTTAAGCGAAGCCTAACATGGTGGGTAGAAGTTGTCCAGGCATATTTGTCCAGACTATAGAATCAGCCTTCCAAGGAGAGGGTTCAACGTAAGCAAAGGCAGAGATGAAAGTAAGATAAAAAGCTCAATGTCTTAGGTGAAACCACCTTAGCTGTTCTAAATTAGTGGTTAAGACAGTGTTGAGAGTCTGAAAGGGGTTCCCTAGGGTTTAGATCATATCATACAAGGATATGCGGATTAAGGAGCTCAGACTTCATATCCCATAAGCCTATGTTTTTCAATCAGCTCATCACACATAATTTGACTTTTTCACTGCAACACAACAGAACATCACACACGTTGAATTAGAGATGGACATCTGGATATAGAGACAAATACAGATATAACAAAAATTTCACAAAACAAGACTACATATCCATGAGTACCTGTCCTGTTATTCTTTTTTGCTGTTTTGTTTTTAATATTGGTTGAGACCCACAAAATTGGCTCACCCGCCTGCTAAAATATTGCTGTTGATGGAGTGGAAATCACTGAAAGCTTTTAAACAAGAGAGCGATACGTTTAGCTTTCCGTTAAAAGATCGCTCACACCAGCAAAATGTATAGAGAGTGGTTTAGAAGCACTCTATCTAGAGCTGTCCCACAGAATTTTCTGAAATAGTGGAAGTTTTCTTTATCGGTGCTGTTCAGTATAGTGGTTATTGAGCAGTTGCAATGTAGCTAGTATAACTGAAGAAGTGAACTTTACATTGTACTTATTTTAATTAATTAAAATTTAAAGAACCACATGTGGCTAGTGGCTGCCGTCTTGGATAGCCATCAGGATTATGTGGCACCTTGGTGCAAATTACAAAGGTACTCTCTCCAGATAAACAGAGCTTCATACCTGGGCACAAGAATGCAGGTTATACTTCAGTCCCACTAACTTCCTTGGCCAGTCACCTCTGGCAGTATACAAATTGCCCAACTGACATGATGACCCTAATTAGAGAAGCGAGAGATTGGAAGCAAGGAGCCCACAAGAATGATCCAGGCAAAAGTTGCTGTGGCTCTGACTAAAGCTGTGGAAACTAGGAGAGAAAGGAGTGAATAGATGTAATAATATTTAGGAGAAATGCTCAATAGGACTTGATTGACTGGATACAGTGGTGAGAGAGAGGGTGTCAGAAAAGATGTATATAGTACTGCAGGCCATGGAAGCATGGCAAAATGCAGCGCTAGGCAACGTTTGTGCCAGGAGAACTCGTGATCTAATGAGAGCGGACAGACTCCTGTTGTCCGGGTAAACAAGTGTTTGTGAGGAAAACTGTCCATGCCAAACATGAGATCCAGCCACCTTCTTGTAAATGAATCCAATCTACATTTTGGAAAATGATGTTTCATCACCATTTACCTCGAGGATCTACCTTTTGGCAACAAGCTCCCCTGTCCCCTTAGTGAAAAATTAATAAATGGAAACCTGAGTTAAACAGGGTCTGGAGACCAGAAGGGGGAGCTCTCATGCCCTGTGATGATAGCAGAGCCCAACAGGAAGAAAATAGCTTCCTCTTCTTTCCTGGTTAAGGACTCAGCCAACAAAAAGCCCTGGGCTCTATGCTTGCGACAGTCCTCCCAACTTCCTTTTCCCCCTTTATAAAAGTGTTCTTCCCTTGCCAACTGGAGGACTTGCACATGGATAAAGATCCCAAATTGCAATTCTCTACTGATCTGGAGATTCAGAAAACGAAGATCATGGCATCTGGTCCCATCACTTCATGGGAAATAGATGGGGAAACAGTGTCAGACTTTATTTTGGGGGGCTCCAAAATCACTGCAGATGGTGATTGCAGCCATGAAATTAAAAGACACTTACTCCTTGGAAGAAAAGTTATGACCAACCTAGATAGAATATTCAAAAGCATAGACATTACTTTGCCAACAAAGGTCCATCTAGTCAGTTCAGGTCAGTTCAGTTCAGTCGCTCAGTCGTGTCTGACTCTTTGCAACCCCATGAATCGCAGCACACCAGGCCTCCCTGTCCATCACCAACTCCCGGAGTTCACTCAGACTCACGTCCATCAAGTCCGTGGTGCCATCCCGCCATCTCATCCTCGGTCGTCCCCTTCTGCTCTTGCCCCCAACGCCTCCCAGCATCAGAGTCTTTTCCATTGAGTCAACCCTTCTCATGAGGTGGCCAAAGTACTGGAGTTTCAGCTTCAGCATCATTCCTTCCAAAGAAATCCCAGGGCTGATCTCCTTCAGAATGGACTGGTTGGATCTCCTTGCAGTCCAAGGGACTGTCAAGAGTCTTCTCCAACACCACAGTTCAAAAGCTTCAATTCTTTGGTGCTCAGCCTTCTTCACAGTCCAACTCTCACATCCATCCATCTAGTCAAGGCTGTGGTTTTTCCAGTGGTCATGTATGGATGTGAGAGTTGGACTGTGAAGAAGGCTGAGTGCTGAAGAATTGATGCTTTTGAACTGTGGTGTTGGAGAAGACTCTTGAGAGTCCCTTGGACTGCAAAGAGATCCAACCAGTCCATTCTGAAGGAGATCAGCCCTGGGATTTCTTTGGAGGGAATGATGCTGAAGCTGAAACTCCAGTACTTTGGCCACCTCATGCGAAGAGTTGACTCATTGGAAAAGACTTTGATGCTGGGAGGGACTAGGGGCAAGAGAAGGGGACGACCGAGGATGAGATGGCTGGATGGCACCACGGACTCGATGGACGTGAGTCTGAGTGAACTCTGGGAGTTGGTGATGGACAGGGAGGCCTGGCGTGCTGCGATTCATGGGGTCGTGTGCTGCGATTCATGGGGTCACAAAGAGTCGGACACGACTGAGCGACTGAACTGAACTGATCTGGAATAAATTCATCTTTGCTAAAGAAATAGCTGGCGGTCTATTTCAGGTCATGACATGAAATATATCTTTCCCTTGCCTGGTAACTATGTCAAACACCTTATCACACAAAGTGCAACAGCCTTCCAAGGACCCACCCTCAGTTCTTGAAGGGACGAATCACCTGAGAAGGTAGAAGTCAGATAGAATGCTGACTGATTCACTCAGAGGCTGGGGCAATGTGAGGCTCCCTTCACATTTTAGCAGAGCACACAGGTAAACTTTAGGCCTGTGCTGGCTAATATAGGAGCCATTAGTCATACGTGGCTGTTTAAATTGATTAAAATTGAATAAAACTAAAAACTCAGTTCCTCAGCTCCACTAGCCTTATTTCAAGTGATCAATAGCCTGCTGTGGCTTCTGGACCCTATTGGACAATGTAGATACAGACTGTTTCCATCATCACATAAAGTCCTATTGGAGTGCATTGCTTCAGACAAGGGTACACAACTGTTAACTGCTTAGAAAATATTGAGTTGGCCAAAAAGTTTGTTTGGTTTTCCATAAGAAGTTGTGGCAAAACCTGAATAAACTTTTTGACCAAGCCAATACACCCATTTTAATGAGGGCAAATGGTTAATTAGATCATCCAACCATAGACAAGGCAGCTTGTGAGGAAAAGATTGGGTTTATTTGACATTTTGGAGGGCCATTATCAGCAGTAAGTGCAAACAAATCTCAGTATTTTTTTAGAAGTTGCATTAACCCTTTTTAGCCCATGGGAATAATTTTGTAGTATGGGGTCAGGTAAGTTCTTGCTTCTATTTACATACATGCTTGGGACTGGATGCTACTGCAGATTAATCTTCTGCTTGCTCACTCACTCTCTCTCTCCTCCTCTCTCTTTCCCTGACTCACCTTTGTTCAAGTCATCTTTCTATGAGTTTGTTTCCACTCCACCCACTGCCTAGGTCCTCAGCCCAGATAGCTAGGTGCAGGTCAGCCACCACAGAGCTAGAAAATAAAGCCCACAAACACAAAGCATGCAGTGTAAGAAAGTGAAGGTGAAAGTCGCTCAGTCGTGTCCAACGCTTTGCGACCTCATGGACTACACAGTCCATGGAATTCTCCAGGCCAGAATACTGGGGTGGGTAGCCTTTCCCTTCTCCAGGGGATCTTCCCATCCCAGGAATGGAAATGGATCTCAAAAGTTCAGATACAAAGTGAGAGAACTTGCCAGCCCCTTAGACTAAATAAAGAAAGCCAGTGCTGAGGAAGAGGGAAGAGGAGGTGCTGAGCCGTCAGGAGAACGTGAGCTCCAGGAAGCTGCAAGCATCCATGGGAACCAGCACTACCTTGCCAAACTCTGAAGAGCACTTGGCGGCTGAGCTCAGTTTTCCTTTCCGCTGGTGTCTGTAGAGAACTCTGCCATTCGACAGCAGGTTGTCTTCACACATCCACCACTGAGTGGGAGTGATTCCACTCCACTCAGCACCACATTCAGTCCTACCAAGGAGACATTCCTCTTGCCTTAGCCCAGTAGGCTCGCAGACCACGCACCCTCTCTGTAAAAAGGGGTGGATAGACTCCGCCAAGACATGGCAGTATCATAAAGAGAAAGCCCCAGCACTATGATAATGGCTAAGTTTGCCCTCAGCCAACTCGAGGTCTCCCACAGGTGGGGAACAAGCCACCCAGGTGACGTATACCATAAGGAACCCACGATGCTGTGGGAGGACCTGGGCCCTTACATTGAGTAATGAGCATAGGAAATTGTGAGTCTGTAGTTCCAAGTCTTCCAGAAGAGGTTTGCATATTTGGGGGAAAACAACCTCACCTGGTGATTGTGGGTAGCACCTGGATCCGGACATGTGACTGAGACATAAGCCTCGGAAAGAATAGCTCTAGAGCTGGGGAAAACAGGAGGTGGAGCAGAAAGTATTGGTTGTCCCTCAAGCCACTCCCACTTCCTTCTTGTTGGCAGAGCTCAGGGTTTGTTCAAGGATTTTTCATGTGCTTCAAGGAGAATCCCTTCCCGCAGCCCCAGTTTTGGGGAAATGCAGCTGCTGTCCCTCCAGAATGATGTCTGACTCGCAACTGCTATGTATGAGGCAGAGCTGATGACTGTTCTATTCTTTTCTGTTTACCACATACATTTCTAAATCATTGGATTAAGGCTACATACAAATAGACTGCTGGTGGCTCAGCAGTAAAGAATCCGCCTGCAGTGTAGGGGATGTGGGTTCAGTCCCTGGGTTGGCAATATCCCCCTGGAGGAGGAAATGGCAACCCACTCCAGTATTCTTGCCTGGTAAATCCCATGGACAGAGGAGCCTGGTGGGCTACATTCCATGGGGTCACAGAGTTGGACACAATTGAACGACTAAACGGAGAAGGCAATGGCACCCCACTCTAGTACTCTTGCCTGGAAAATCCCATGGGCAGAGGAGCCAGGTGGGCTGCAGTCCATGGGGTCACAGAGTTGGACACAAGTGAACGACTTCACTTTCACTTTTCACGTTCATTCATTGGAGAAGGAAATGGCAACCCACTCCAGTGTTCTTGCCTGGAGAATCCCAGGGACGGGGGAGCCTGGTGGGCTGCCGTCTATGGGGTCGCACAGAGTCAGACACAGCTGAAGTGACTTAGCAGCAGCAGCAGCAGAGCAACTAAACCACCACACACAAACAGCCCGCAGTAGGCTGTCCAGCAAGATGTGGTTTCTCATCCACCTTGCCCTTTGCCCTAGGAGTGCCTATTATACAACCACTATGAGAAGAATCAATGTGCAAAAATGACTCAATCTCATGTATGCAAAATATGTCTATTGTTATTCTTTATTATCATGTGTGCCTTTTTTAATAAAGCCACATGAAGGTAAAATATTAAAACAGTGGAAAACACATATTTTAAGAGTATAAGTTTTAATACATACACATAAGCTTGTAACGACCACTCCCAAAGAAGATAGAGAACTCGACCATCACCCCACAAAGTTCCCACATGGCCCATCCCCACCCCTGTCCTACTTTTAGCACTGTAGATTACCTTCATCTGTCCTTCTTGAATTTCATTAAACGGAGTCATATTATATATATTCTTTGCATCTTGCTTCTTGGACTCAGCATAATATGGGGGGGGAGGGTTTCTCTGAGATTCTTCCACAGGAGTTCATTCATTTTTAAAATCAACTTTATTAAAGTTTGCTTTGCATAAAATAAAATATCCCCATTTCAAGTGCACAGTCAAGAATTTAGGCAAAATTATACACTCAAGTAACCACCCATAATCAGTGTGTTCAACATTTGCAACATTACCAAAATTTTCCACTGTGCTTCTTCCCAATGCCTAGCCCAAGGCTACTGCTGACCTGTCATTACAGATTAGATGTGTCTTTTCTAGAGTACCTTACCATTAAAATTATATGGTATGTATTCTTATGTCTGGATTCTTTCAGCATGTTTCTGAGATTCATCAATGTTATTGCTGTGCTACTAGCTCATTCCTTTTTGTTGCTCTGTAATACTCTAGTACAAGAATATATCACAAGGACATCTAGATTATTTCCAGTCTTGGGTTATTATGGATAAATATGCTATATACATTCTTGCACAAGTCTTTCTTTGCAGACATATATTTTCATTTCTCTTAGGTAAATACTTAGGAGTGAAATTGCTGAGTCATAGAGAAGGTGCTGTGTTCTTTACTGTTTTTAAATCACTTAATTCCAACTCCAATTCTGCTTCCACTACATTAGTAGAAGTTTCTGTACCAGGTGTTATTGGGGATCTTCCTTTCCAGTGTCACACCAGTGTCCTGGAAATGTATGCGACCACAGTAGCAAAACTGGCAGGTATTAGAATCTTTGCCAATGTTAGAAACTCTGGTCCCTCCGGCACCCTGGGGTCCCCCTTTCTATTACATCACCACCTCCCCAGGGCCCACAGAGCAGGGCGCAGGTCTCTACTCTGACATTCTATTGACTACCTTCTCTCTAGTATCTCTCCATTTGTGGCCTTGGTGACTCAGATGGTAAAGAACCTGCCTGTAGTGAAGGAGACCGGGGTTCGATCCCTGAGTCAGGAAGATCCCATAGAGAAGGGAATGGCAACCCACTCCAGTATTCTTGCCTGGAGAATTCCATTAACAGAAGAGCCTGGTGGGCTGCAGTCCATGGGGTCGCAAAGAGTCAGACAACTTAGCGACTAATCCTTTCACCTCTGTTGCTGACCATCCTTATATATCTCACATTCAAACTCCTGAGAGACAGGGTCAGCTTGGGGACGTTGCCCTAGTTGGGCAGAGCAGTGCCTAGATGCTAGGTACCCACAACAGTGCAAAACCACCGACCTCTGATTGCTTTCCAGCTCAGGAGACTGGCTAGCTATTCTCTCTTCTTTCTCTTCTTGACCCCCAAAATCTTCACACATCACCCTCTCCATAAGGAACACCTGGCAATTTCTTAAGTGCAATTAGAGCTTTCACAAAGAGCGAGGAAGCTATTAACTCAATGGCTTATTCTGCCCAGTCTGCAAATATCCCCTAGGCATGGAAGCCTAAACAGCCTAGCCATCTTCACAGTATAGGGGGGAGAAGGAAATACAAGAGAAAAACACAATAATTATTTCAAGAAATTATTTAGCCACCTTTTAGCACCAGGGAGCACTTGATCTTCTGTATGATGGCTTTGCACGTGTGATTTCCTGACATTGTAATCAGAACACCTTCTGTATTTCGTTTTCCCTATGGGACACATTGCTCTCAAATTTCCTTTACTAGATGTTCTACCAATTGGATCTGTGAGTGGTTTTTCAGGCCCATTGGAACCTCAAAGAACAGGGTCGTGCCCAGGATGTGTGGGTTTAGGGAAGTTTATCATAGTTAGCACCTGGACTGCAAGGAGATCCAACAAGTCCATTCTGAAGGAGATCAGTCCTGGGTGTTCTTTGGACGGAATGATGCTAAAGCTGAAACTCCAGTACTTTGGCCACCTCATGTGAAGAGTTGACTCATTGGAAAAGACTCTGATGCTGGGAGGGATTGGGGGCAGGAGAAGGGGACGACAGAGGATGAGATGGCTGGATGGCATCACCGACTCAATGGATGTAAGTTTGAGTGAACTCTGGGAGTTGGTGATAGACAGGGAGGCCTGGCGTGCTGCGATTCATGGGGTCGCAAAGGGTTGGACACAACTGAACTGAACTGATCATAGACTGGCAAGTAGAGGAGCCTGGAACTGCTGCCTGGGCGCTGCTCCACCCAACCAACACCGCTTCTCCAAGTGTACCACACACGCACACCCTGTGTCTCTGGGAGTGTGACTGTGAGATATACAAGGGCACCAGGCAATAGAAGGCCAGGCCAAAAGTGAAGAGATGCTAAAGAGAAAGCAGTCAACAGAACCCAGGAGTAAGTGGACTCCCAGGGTAAGTTGAAACCATAAATAACACGAGTGGACCAAAACCATATCTGCTGCTGCTGCTGCTAAGTCACTTCAGTCATGTCCGACTGTGCGACCCCACAGATGCCAGCCCACCAGGCTCCGCCGTCCCTGGGATTCTCCAGGCAAGAACACTGGAGTGGGTTGCCATTTCCTTCTCCAATGCATGAAACTGAAAAGTGAAGTCACTCAGTCGTATCCGACTCTTAGCGACCCCACGGACCGCAGCCTACCAGACTCCTCCATCCATGGGATTTTCCAGGGAAGAATACTGGAGTGGGGTGCCATTGCCTTCTCCAAAACCATATCTAACCAGAAGTAAAGTAGCCACTTTCCCCACTGGAGCCTGCTTCTTTTCCTAAACAAGAATGGCAAGTTATTCAAACTCAGTAACAGTCAAAAGTTCAACATGTTCACTGCTTGAGTATATATTGTTCATGTCATCCTAAGCCAACCTCTAAAAGACCCTGAACATCACAGAACCTGATGTGGGGAGTCTAGTAACTCCACTGGCTCAGAAAAAAAAAAAAAAGGAGGAAAAAATAAAAAGAGCAAATCTGCCGATATAACAGCAAGTTGTGGTGCGTGGAGGTACTTTTCAGCTCGTGTGTAGCACCTTCTCAGGGCTTCTACGTGTGGTAATTAGGCTGGCTAATGAGTGCATTGTTGTTGTTGTTTAGTTGCTAAGTTGTGTTTGACTCTTTTGTGTCCTCATGGACCATAGCCCACCAGGCTCCTGTGTGGATGGGATTTTCTAGGCAAGAATACTGGAGTGGGTTGCCATTTCCCCCTCCAGGGGATCTCCCTGACCCAGGGATCAAACCTCGGGTTTCCTGCATTGGCAGGCAGATTCTTTACCACTGAGCCACCAGGGAAGCCCAATGAGTGCATGGGTACCTGCTTTATCTGTTAACCTTTGGATTTTACACTCTTATGGTTAATCTTTAAACTGTACCCTCTCATGATCTTTATACACTTTTGTTAATAGAAGTCTTTTGTAATTTTTTAAAGTAACAAGTTTACAACTTTAAAAGAATTCATTTTCCTCCAGTTCTGTTGGACCAACCCCATTTGTTTCTCAAAGAAAGCCCCAAGCTGAAAGTGCAAGCGCAAGTCGCTCAGTCGCCTCTGACTCTTTGCAACCCCGTGGACAGTCCATGGAGTTCTCCAGGCCAGAATACTGGAGTGGGTAGCCTTTCCCTTCTCCAGGGGATCTTCCCAACCCAGAGACTGAACCCAGCCCCAGGCTAGTAAAACAATAATGAGATTCCACCTCTCACCTCCAGGGTTATAAGGACTCTCACCTTTGGAAGTTGGGCTGCAACCAGGTCAGGCCAGGGCAGGTGCCGACCGAGACAGTCACCGTGTTGCAATGCACTGGACTGTTTGCAGTGGTGTGGGCAGGGCTGACGGAGACAAACACGGGGATGTACAGTGCACTGCAGCCAGAAATAGCCAGGAGCCACTACCACTCCCAGGCTGAGAAGGTTGTAATGGGAACTGAATCTGAATTTATAATGAAAGTGGCTGTGAGGCAAGAAGGGTCAGGATGATCCAAGAGTAAGGGGAAGTGTAGTTGGTTTTGAGAACACCAAAGTGGTGAGATTGAGAAAAGACAAACAAAATCAATGGCTAGGCAGTTCAACTGCGCTAACAGTGGAATACACACAGGTGTTATATTACCCTCGTGGCAGATGATCAAGAAATTTCCGCATTTGATGTGGAAACCAGAAAATTCAGTCTTGCAGGTCAAGCTAGGTGCTTCCAGTTCCTGGGCCATATTCCAGTCCAATGATACTCACTTGTTCAGCCATCCCTGGGTCAGGCGCTTCTGACAGTAAGCAGTTGGGAGAGATCTCACAATTAATCACATGACTAGAGATGAATTAAAACAAATACCCAGAACCTTCAACAAGGAATGTGTTCCACCAATACGGAAAACAAAAAAGAAAAAAACCAAAATGATACCACTTCAGTAAGAAAAGTGAAAGACCTAACTAAAAGGTTTTCCTTGATTGAAGTTTAAAGAGATGTCATTTTCTCTCAAATGAATTTATGTTACCACAGTTGTAATGAAATGAGATTTGGAACATTTTAAAATTCACCTTAAAGAATACATGAAAATATCAAAATAATATTTGAAAACAAAATAAGATGAAAAGAAATTCACCTTATGAGATTTGACAAAGCTGTAATAATTATAAGTATGATTGAGGCACAAAAATCAACAAACATATCAATATCTTAGAACTCCAGAAAAATACCCAGTTCCACATTATAGTTGAATACTTTTTAAAGGAGGCATCCCAACTTATTGGAAAAAAATACTTTTAGTGATGTTAAAATCGTTGTTGATTAATAATAATAACATTATTAATAAATTAATAATAATAACATTAATAATTTAAATTCTCTCTTGATACCATATGATTAGATAAATTCAAGGCTAACCATTTAAAATAATGAGAGAACAAATAGGCTGTCAAATCTCTGGGCGTTGGTATACCTTTTAAACTAAAACCAGTTAGTTATATATCATACACATAAACAACTGCACCCAATCAACAGTCAATTATAAAATAAATAACAATTTCAAAATACAAAAAAAGACCAAAATAAGGAAATTGAAACACTCTCAGTTTAAAAAAAGAAAGACAAAAGATAAATAAGCACAATGAAAACTCTCTAAAACCAGTAATAAATCCCATTTTATTAAATCAAATTAGGTAGTACTTTAAATAAAGGAAAACATTCTGTATTGGCAAGGGTCCCTTGTCCCATAGCCATTGGGATCCCAGCTCAGGATAATAACGCTCTTGAAAATCACCCAAAGCATAGAAAAGCCTTTTGCACAAAAAATATCCCTAGCAATGGTATTGGAAACGACCAAAATATCCCAACAATAAAAGAATTGTTAACTAAACCATGACATATGCACTCAGAAAAATATTATAAATTTATCTAATTATGTTTATAAATAGTACCTTTTTAAATGGAAAACTTACATATTACATTACTCATAAAATTGGATACATACTATACACAATTATCTTTCTATAATACATGGGAAATGATTGAAAGGAAACTAATGTATATTAGAATGCTTTTTTCCAGCTTTATTGAAATATTATTGACTTATACATACATTTAAGATATACAACATGAATATTTGATGCAAACATATTGCAATATTAACACAATAAGGTTAGTTAACACCTTCGTCACCTCCACATAATTATCATTTTCTCTTAACAGTACATCAATACATTCAAGTACATAACACAGGACTATTAATTACCGCCACCATGCTGCACATTAAATCTTAATCATCTTATAGCTGGAAGTTTGTATCCTCTGGTCAAAATCTGCCCATTTCCCACCACCACCCCACCCCCAGCCCCTGGCAACTTCCATTCTACTCTCTCTGAGTTCAGCTGTTTTAGATTTTACACACAAGTCAAATCATACACTTTGTCTTTCTTTGCCTAATTTCACTTAGCATAATGCCCTCAAGGTCCCTTACTATTGTTGAAAAAGATCAAATTTTCTTTTTTATGGATGAATGATATTCTGCTGGGTGTGTGTGATATTTTTTTATCCGTTCATCCACCAGTTGATACTTAGGTGGTCTCCATGCCTTGGCTATTATAAATAATGCTGCAATCAACATGGGGGTGCACATATCTCTTTAGGAAAGTAATTTCTTTACCTTTGGATAACTGAAGTGAAATTGCTAAATCATACAGTAATTCTATTTTTAATTTTTTGAACAATATCCACACTGTTTCCTATAGTAACTATATCAGTATACATTTTGACCAACAATACGCAAGTGTTCCCTTTTCTCCACATCCTTGCTAATGGTTTTTACCTCTGTCTTTTTGATGATAGCTATTCTAACAGGCACCTTCCCAGGTGGCACAGTGGTAAAGAATCTGCCTGCCAATGCAGGAGACCCTGACTCAATCCCTGGGTCGGCAAGATCCCCTAGAGAAGGAAATAGCAACCCGCTTCAGTATTCTTACCTGGAAAATCCCATGGACAGAGGAGCCTGGCAGGCTAGGTTGGACATGACTGAGCACACACATATTCTAACTGGCACAAGGTGATATCTCATTGTGATTTTTATTTACATTTCCCAGATGACTAGTAATACTGAGCATCTTTCCTTGTACCTGTTAGCTATTTGTGTGTCATCTTTGGAGAAAAGTCTTTCAAGTCCTTTGCCCATTTTTTAATAGAATTGTTTGAGGTTTTTTGCTACTGGGTTGTATGAGTTCCTTATTAGTTGTTGTTCAGTTGCTCAGTTGTGCCCAACTCTTTGCAACCCCATGGACTGCAGCACGCCAGGCTTCCCTGTCCTTCATCATCTCCCAGAGCTTGCTCAAACTCATGTCCATTGAGTCAGTGATGCCATCCAACCATCTCATCCTCTATTGGCCTCTTCTCCTTCCTTCAATCTCCCCCAGCATCAGGGTCTTTTCTAATGAGTCAGCTCTTCACATCGTGTGGCCAAAGTATTGGAACTTCAGCTTCAGCATCAGCCTTTCCAATGAATATTCAGGACTGATTTCTTTTAGGATTGACTGGTTTGATCTCCTTGCAGTCCCAGGGACTCTCAAGAGTCTTCTCCAACACCACAGTTCAAAAGCATCAATTCTTTGGTGTTCAGCCTTCCTTATGTATACTAGCTATTAATCCCTTGTCAGACAGTTGGTCTGCAAATATTTTTCCCCATTCTGTAGGCTGCCATTCCATTTTGCTAATTGTTTCTTTTGCTGTGCAGAAGCTTTTAGCCTGATAGTGTCCCTCTTGTTTATTTTTTATTTTGTTGCTTTCACTTTTTGGTGTCATATCCAAACCTGTTGCCAAGACCAAAGTCAAGGAGCTTTTTCTCTGTGTTTTCTTCTAGGAGTTTTATAGTTTCAGGTCTTACATTTAAGTCTTTAACTCATATCAAGTTAATTTTTGTAAGTGGTGCTAGATAGGGGTCCAATGTTATTCCTTTACATGTGAATATCTGGCTTTTCCAACATTATTTATTGAAGAGACTATCCTTTCCTTGTTAATTAATATTTTTGTCAAATATTAGAGTTCAACAGGCAACAGACTCAACAGCACATTGAAGGTAGAAGGTGGAGGAGCAATGACTTTAAAATTCTGAGGGAAAGTGATTTCTACCCTACAATTTAATACCCAGAAAAGAGATGACACTCTAAATTCAAATGACTTGAGGAAGATTTGAATAAGGACTATTAATTACTAAAGACTGGGAAGTGATGCTGCAGCCCTAAAAGCTTTGCTGTTCCCACCACCGGGCCTGAGGATAGAGAGGAGGTGGCGGTTATCAGGATTCAGAAAAAGGCACATCATGTGGCAAGAACTACCATGGAGTGCAGGAATGATTTTCTTTCTCTCTTCTTATTTTTTGGCCACACAGCGTGTGGAATCTGAGTTCCTTGATCAGGGACAGGCCCGTGCACCCTGCCTTGGAAGCATGGAGTCAGAACCACTGGACAGCCAGGGAAATCCTAGAAATGATTTTCAGTGGAGGCCCATACCCTGGAGAAGAAAACCCAATGGAGTGACTGAGAGAATAAGTACCCTCCCTTCACTCTCCATCCTCCTTAAAGACTGGCTGAACTCAAGAATAAAGCAGAAGGCAAGGGAACCAGTTTATATAGTTCCTAAAGATCAGCCTCCTGAGGGCAGAGACCAGGGTGGGAAAAGGAAGAAAGTGGTTCTGGAGAAACAAACAAAAACCATCTGGCACACCAGCCAAACCACAAATCAACTGTGAGTATGGAGGAAAAACACTTTCAGAAACATGAAAGCTGTCCTCCCATGTGCCAAGAGCCTCAGCGTAATGAGTTAATAAGATAAGGAATACGTGGGTTCTAACCAAGGGGCTTCAACTAACGAACAAGAGCAGGAGGCTTCAGGACAGCAGCTGGCCTCATGCCTCTAGAGCATCCAGTGCGTGTGTAGATTTAGAGAGAGAATGGGAGGTGGGGAAGTAGGGCTCTGAGGAGGAAAGGAGAACTGACAGATTTTCTTACGTGCTGAAGCATTTGGAGGCATTGCTCTAGGCATTTTATTAATCTGTTGGGGTATTTGGGGGAGGGAATAGCAATGGATACATTAAAAAAAAAAAAACAAGAAAAATGGGGGAAATGATCATTATTAATCCAGTAAAAGCAAAGTTGTAGAAAAAGTAATCATGAAGAAACCCCCAAAAGTCACCTTAAAATCCAAAGGATGACCCCTAGGAATCATCATCTGAATGCTTACCCCACTCTTGGAACCACAGCTGCTGCTGCTGCTGCTAAGTCGCTTCAGTCGTGTACAACTCTGTGCGACCCCAGAGATGGCAGCCCACCAGGCTCCCCCATCCCTGGGATTCTCCAGGCAAGAACACTGGAGTGGCTTGACATTTCCTTCTCCAGTGCATGAAAGTGAAAAGTGAAAGTGAAGTCGCTCAGCCGTGTCCGACCCTCAGCAACCCCATGGACTGCAGCCTACCAGGCGCCTCCATCCATGGGATTTTCCAGGCAAGAGTACTGGAGTGGGGTGCCATTGCCTTCTCTGGGAACCACAGCTAGTTGGTGTTAAACAAAGAAGCAATGACATCCAGAAGCAACCTACCCACCAGCAGCATGAGATGCTCAAAGAAAGAAACCCAACCAGGAGAACAGGGTCAGCTTGATCTGGGCAGGCACATAAGCTAACATCTTGCCTGTCTCCTCCCTCCTCCATCTGCACACAGGCGGTAATTGAAAGCAGCAGTGCAAGGGGACTGAGGCCAGGCACTTCCCCCCACCCCCCGCCAACCCCCAGTCACAAGTTTAGCCAGTGCTGATGCAGAGGTTTAATTTCAATCTGAGATGGAATTTTTAAAAGGAACAGACCTGCATCTTAGTATCAGAACAGGAACTTTTAACAACTAAGGGACTCACATATTATGGAAACATTATATCATTAAGGAAGCTTTCTAACGGGTGGGGGGGGGGGGACACTTCATCAGACCAGTTACATAAATTAGAAAAACATCAGATGGTGGTTAAGTGCTGTGTGGAGAATGGGAACAGATGGAATGTGAGTGTGAATGTGGTGCCACCTTAGGAAGGATGACAGGAAATCGTCTGAGTGACACCATTTAAATTCAGTTCATAAAAAAAGGGTTCAGCCACAGGAATGTTGCAGGGGATGTGGTGAGGAGTAGACACGAGGAGTAGGCAATCTTTCCAATAAGAAGCTACTGCAAGTGAGAAAGGCTGAGCTTGCTGTTATAGAAGGACAAAAATAAGGCAGCTTGGCTCAGACGTAGCAGGCTGGAACAGGAGAGAATGAGATCAGACCGGTATGCAGAGCTAGATCTGAGAGCTGACCCTGAAGTCAGAAGCAAATTCTACCCCCTCCCCGCTTCACCAACAGCAGCAAGGCAAAGACACATGATTTTTATAGGCAAGATGGGTCTTGAGGAAGGGAACTGAACCAGGGACCCTACTCAAGATGCCGGACTGGAGAAACAAAGGGAGAGTGACATGCTGACTCCTAGAAGCCAAGAGCTGGGAGGGCCGGTGGTAAAGTCACCAGCTCTAGGAAGATGACCTGAGTCAAGTATCTTGCAGCCAAAGCTCCCACTGAGGGAATCGGTAAGGAACCAACAAAATCATTTCATGAGGGAAAAAGAGTTAGTATTTGACACTGAGCACCCCAGGTCTGTCTAGTCAAGGCTATGGTTTTTCCTGTGGTCATGTATGGATGTGAGAGTTGGACTGTGAAGAAGGCTGAGTGCTGAAGAATGGATGCTTTTGAACTGTGGTGTTGGAGAAGACTCTTGAGAGTCCCTTGGACTGCAAGGAGATCCAACCAGTCCATTCTGAAGATCAACCCTGGGATTTCTCTGGAAGGAATGATGCTAAAGCTGAAGCTCCCGTACTTTGGCCACCTCATGTGAAGAGTTGACTCATTGGAAAAGACTCTGATGCTGGGAGGGATTGGGGGCATGAGGAGAAGGGGACGACCGAGGATGAGATGGCTGGATGGCATCACGGACTCGATGGACATGAGTCTGAGTGAACTCCGGGAGTTGGTGATGGACAGGGAGGCCTGGCGTGCTGCGATTCATGGGGTCGCAGAGTCGGACACGACTGAGCGACTGAACTGATTGAACTGAGCCCAGAGGGCACCAACTCCAGATTACACGTCTACCAGAATACGTCATTTTCTGCTCCCTTATGTTGCCCCTTTCCTCTAATCCCCAAGGGCCAGAGAGACCAGTGAATGGAGGAGAAAAGCAAGGCAGTAATGAGGGACAGGCCACACCCCAAGCCCCATGGCTGCAGGTTTCCCAGCCTAAAGGAGGTGGAGTGGAAGAAAAGGGGAGGGAAGACAGGGAGCTTTAAAGAAAGTAAGATATTGAAGTTTTGACATTAGATTGGAATTTTTATTACCTGAAAAACTGAGCATAATTCTATAATTCTTTATTTAAAATACTTATTTGGCCGCTCTGTGTCTCAGTTGCCACATGCGGGATTTGTAGTTGCAGCCAAGTGGGATCTATTTCCCTTACCAGGGGTTGAACCTGAGCCTCCTGCATACATTGGGAATGTGGAATTTTAGCCTATGGACCACCAGCGAAGTCCCATTTCCATAATTCTTAAGAGTGACCTGAAATGCTATGGAGTCAGAGAATTCCTCCAGAGACAAGGGAAGAGATATACAAAAATGTCACTGGGTTTCTCCAAGTGGTAGATCTTTTCTACCTTTTGCTTATTTGTACTTTCTTCAGCTCAGTTCAGTCGCTTAGTCACGTCCGACTCTTTGCGACCCCATGGACTGCAGCACACCAGGCTTCCCTGTCCATCACCAACTCCCAGAGCTTGCTGAAACTCATGTCCATCAAGTTGGTGATGCCATCCAACCATCTCCTCCTCTGTCATCCCCTTCTCCTCCTGCCTTCAATCTTTCCCACCATCAGGGTCTTTTCCAGTGAATCAGTTCTTCTCATCAGGTGGCCAAGTATTGGACTTTCAGCTTCAGGATCAGTCTTTCCAATAAAATATTCAGGACCGATTTCCTTTAGGATTGACTGGTTGGATCTCCTTGCAGTCCAGGGATTCCCAAGAATCTTCTCCAACACCACAGTTCAAAAGCATCAGTTCTTCAGCACTCAGCTTTCTTTATAGTCCAACTCTCATATCCATATGTGACTACTGGAAAAACCATAGCTTTGACTAGATGGACCTTTGTCAGCAAAGTAATGTCTCTGCCTTTTTTAAAATATGCTGTCTAGGTTGGTCCTAGCTTTTCTTCCAAGGAGCAAACATCTTTTAATTTCATGGCTTCAGTCACCATCTGCAGTGATTTTGGAGCCCCCAAAATAAACTGGTTTTTTTTACTGTTACTGTTTCCATTGTTTCCCCTTTTATTTGCCATGAAGTGACGGGACCAGATGCCATGATCTTAGTTTTCTGAATGTTGAGTTTTAAGCCAGTTTTTTTCACTCTCCCCTTTCACTTCCAGCAAGAGGCTCTTTATTTCTACTCTTTCTGCTTATTTATACTTTCTAATTTTTCTCTGATGATATTAGTTGTTCAAGTTTCTTTTGTGTGTTTAAGAAGATGCTATATGTTTGGTTCAATGGACCGCAGACGTCATGGTTTACATGGCATTTTGGATGCTTTTTGAAGACTACTGATTTTGGCAGGCAGCAGCAGGGTAGGCAAGTGTTTCTGTCAGTGGGGGATGAGACCAGGGCATGTCTGTACACAAGCTGGGCTGGAGATACAGTAACTGTAGGGAGAAGGGCAGATGGAAACAAAGGTCATGCTGGAGGTAGGTACTTTATGCAAGTGAACAGACATATCAGTATTAAAAGTAATGGAGGCTTTCTAGTAAGGATAGACACGCAGAGGAACCCAGAAAAAGATGACCAACCAACCAGGCCTCAGAAAGGGGGGGAGCTCTGAAGAGTGGCCCTGGATCAAAGAGGGCTCCAGGAATCTCGAAGTCAGAAGGTAGCCCTTCAGTTCAGGGCTCCATCTTTAACATGCTTCAGCTGCTGGCTGTACACCTGCTTCATTCTATACTTCCCAGCTGGCATCTTC
The DNA here is from genome assembly GCF_042477335.2 of Ovis canadensis. Taxonomy (NCBI): domain Eukaryota; kingdom Metazoa; phylum Chordata; class Mammalia; order Artiodactyla; family Bovidae; genus Ovis; species Ovis canadensis. The sequence continues at coordinate 77,348,645 of NC_091251.1, forward strand.
TTTCCCTCTGCTCTGTAGGTTGCACTTGGCTTCTTCTCCATCAAATAGCATTCTTTGAAGCTCAGTTCCCACTGCTAACAACCTCATTTAAGAGAATGAGAACACGGTCCTGTTATCAGGAATTGAACTATTCAATATAAAAAGTACTTTATATTGTAAAGAGGTACAATATAAAGTACCTCTCTATATCGTGACAAGTAAAAGTAACAAGACTAACAGTGGGAAAGCAATTGGCCCAGCTCAGTGTTTGGTACCAGTTAGGCAACATCTCGGCAACCCACTCTAGTATTCTTGCCTGTGAAATCCCATGAACAGAGGAGCCCGGGGGGTTACAGTCCATGGGGTCACAAAGAGTCAGATACAACTGAGCACACACACACACAGGCAACAACAGCCACTAAGGCTGGTGGCTCTTGGGACAAATCTTGTGTGTACTGAGGATCGGGAGGGAGCTAAGCACAGGAAAGCACCACCATGTGGGACAAATCATGGCTGCCTACAGACTTGCCCCTTCAGCAAGGATCAGTGGCGGGGGTGTTTCTACCTAACAAAGGTCTGTGGCATATTGGGATGTGCTGTCCATTACTTTTCATAGCTGTGAAAAGAAGAGAAGCAAAAGGCAAAGGAGAAAAGGAAAGATATACCCATTTGAATGTAGAGTTCCAAAGAATAGCAAGGAGAGATAAGAAAGCCTTCCTCAGTAATCAAAGCAAAGAAATAGAGGAAAACAATAGAATGGGAAAGACTAGAGATCTCTTCAAGAAACTTAGAGATACCAAAGGAACATTTCATGCAAAGATGGGCACAATAAAGGACAGAAATGGTATGGACCTAACAGAAGCAGAAGATATTAAGAGAAGGCGGCAAGGATACACAGAACTATACAAAAAAGACCTTCATGACCTAGATAGTCACAATGGTGTGATCACTCACCTAGAGCCAGACATCCTGGGAATGCCAAGTCAAGTGGGCCTTAGGAAGCATCACTACGAACAAAGCTAATGGAGGTGATAGAATTCCAGTTGAGTTATTTCAAATCCTAAAAGATGATGCTGTGCAAGTGCTGCACTCAATATGCCGGCAAATTTGGAAAACTCAGCAGTGGCCACAGGACTGGAAGTCAGTTTTCATTTCAATTCCAAAGAAAAGCAATGCCAAAGAATGCTCAAACTACCGCACAATTGCACTCATCTCACATGCTAGTTAAGTAATGCTCAAAATTCTCCAAGCCAAGCTTCAACAGTACATGAACTGTGAACTTCCAGATGTTTAAGCTGGATTTAGAAAAGGCAGAGGAACCAGAGATCAAATTGCCAACATCTGTTGGATCATCGAAAAAGCAAGAGTTCCAGAAAAACATCTGGTTTTGCTTTATTGATTATGCCAAAGTCTTTGACTGTATGGATCACAATAAACTTTGGAAAATTCTGAGAGATTAGTCTGGAATACCAGACTATCTGACATGCCTCCTGAGAAATCTGTATGCAGGTCAAGAAGCAACAATTAGAACCAGACATGGAACAGACTGATTCCAAATCAGGAAAAGAATATGTCAAGGCTGTATACTGTCACCCTGCTTATTTAACTTATATGCAGGTACATCATGAGAAATGCCGGACTGGATGAAGCACAAGCTGGAATCAAGATTTCTGGGAGAAATATCAATAACCTCAGATATGCAGATGACACCACCCTTATGGCAGAAAGTGAAGAGGAACTAAAGAGCCTCTTGAAGAAAGTGAAAAGGAGTGAAAAAGTTGGCTTAAAACTTAACATTCAAAAAACTAAGATCACGGCATCTGGTCCCATCACTTTATGGCAATTAGATGGGGAAACAGTAGAAATAGGGACAGACTTAATTTTGGGGGGCTCCAAAATCACTGCAGATGGTGAGTGCAGTGACGCTTGCTCTTTGGAAGAAAAGCTATGACTAACCTAGACAGCATATTAAAAAGTAGAGACATTACTTTACCAACAAACGCCCCTCTAGTCAAAGCTATGTTTTTTCCAGTAGTCATGTATGGATTTGAGAGTTGGACTATAAAGAAAGATGAGCACCGAAGAACTGATGCCTTTGAACTGTGGTGTTGGAGAAGACTCTTAGAAATCCCTTGGACTGCAAGGAGATCCAACCAGTCCATCCTAAAGAAAATCAGTCCTGAATATTCATTGGAAGGACTGATGCTAAAGTTGAAACTCCAATACTTTGGCCACCTGATGCAAAGAACTGACTCATTCGAAAAGACGCTGATGCTGGGAAAGTTTGAGGGCTGGAGGAGAAGGGGACGACAGAGGATGAGATGGTTGGATGGCATCACCGACTCAATGGACATGAGTTTGAGTAAACTCCAGGAGTTGACGATAGACAGGGAGGCCTGGCGTGCTGCAGCCTATGGGGTCTCAAAGAGTCAGACATGACTGAGTGAGTGAACTGAACTGAACTGAAGTGTCCATTACCCACTGCAGGAATGGGTCAAAATACCACAGGACTTAATTCCATAGTAACAGAATCTATAGTCAATCCTATAGGTAATAGTAACTAAAAGCCACACACACACACACACACACACACACACACACACACCCCCTTCTTCCTGCTTTTCTGGGTACTACAAGGTGACTCTTGGATGCAACCAAGACATTCTTTTTCTTTCCTGTAATTGGAAAAAAAAAGGTTACCTCAGCAGAGAACTTTCAGGATAAGAGAACTGTGAAAACTCCCTGAAGCTCCATGATAAGATCTTTGACTGGCTTTTCCACATAGTTAAAAATGTACTGCACAAGGAGAGACTATCCACTCAGGGCGTGCCCTCATGCAAATGAGAGTGGGCTCTCACTGTGAGGTAAGCGATTAGAAATGCTTTTTGCTGCTGAAAACTGAAAAGGACAAAAAGACAATGAAGGTGAAAAAATTTAGGAGCTGGCTAGCCGAGCAGCTGAATGGCCAAATTTGAGAAGGAAGGAAGACACTTCTTCATTCTGGCCAACTGTCCTTGTGAGATTCTTGAGTACTGGAAGGCATAAGTAACTCCTTTCACAACTGTAAACAAACTGTGACTCTACTAAAACACATAGTCGTCACAAGAGGTATATGGTCAAGTCTAAACACTGTGTAAGTATTGTTGATTTGTATTCATTCAATAGATACCCATGATATACAAACTATGGACATTAGTCTATAATACAGGCAGGATGGCTCTTTAATGGATGTTTAATAAATAGTGATATACTATATTCAATAAAATTTCTATTTAATTTGATTTCTTACAAAATATACAGCCCCTCTAACTTACAGCTTTCCCTTTGAAAGCAAGGGGTCATCATTTGAAACAATGCCCTCTGCCCCTACAAACTAACCATTTTAGCATCAAACCAAGTTTTAGAAATGTTTATAAGCTCATTATATTTCCCCTCCCCTCATCCTACTTTTGCCTAGTAATTTGCTTACTCTGTCTCTCAGTTTTTCCAGATAAAGTAAACAACTGAATTTGTGCGGTTCACACAAATGCCACAATTGAGCCAGTTAGGTAACAGCAACTCTAAAAAAGAAAAGAGGAGAGTAAAAAAATGAAAAGCTAGAAGTCCTTTCATGTTAACATTTTATTTAAACCAGTACAAGCACCATGCTTAACAGAAGACTGTCCAAAATAAACATGCAATATGATCTCGCACAGACTGAAACCACAGTTTCAGAAGTTGTGCCAGCAGTTGATTTTGTTAAACGATGACAGGAAAACTGTTAAAATTCACAAGACTAAACCATTAATGTTTCAAGCCTCCTGAATGAGATTACATTGGACCATCTAAATCAGTGGGCACTACCCTGGCATGTTAGTGATCTCAAACAATATTCAAGTAATTACACATGTATGAACTATACTCCAAAAAGAAAACACAGTTTCTATCACAACCTTAATGTAGTTGTTTTAAAATATCATAGGAAGATGATCACTGATTTGAAATGTCAAACAGCCTAAGAGGAAACAAATTTTTCAAGAATATTCAACTTGGGACCACTGGTGTTAAGTGGCCTGAGAGATTTACATTCTTCCAGAAATACAAAATAAGATTTGTCCAGAAATGTTTGAGACACTTCTTCACATAAGTTGTAAAGGCTCAAATTCTGTAGATTCCAGTATTATCAGTCTATTGAACAAACAGGGAAAGCAACCGTATTAAGAATATTTGAATTGATAGGTTACAAGTCACTCTCTATTTCCACCAAATATCAGCATTTAAACTCTTATGAAAATATCTTTTCATTACTAGTCCACATTATGGATTAATGACACTGCTCATGTTTTAAAGCAGTCCAAACATATTTTTAAGCACACCTTCCTCACTATCTACGTGGATGGGGAACAAGGACAGCCAAATTTAATTTGGCAATACACTCCTTTAACTGGAAAAAATTTTAAGTGTCAGACCAAGATACAGTTTATGGCTACATTTGACTCCTTAAAATAGGAGACAAAAAGGGAGAGAAAAGTGCTGACAGACATTTTGTTACAAAGATCATTCAGTAATGACAAGACAAAATTTAGCAACACCCTCTCAAACAAGAGTATGTTTAACCACACTAGGTATTTACTAAACTTTTTAGAAATAGACAATTTGAACATTTATTTTAGAAGTCAATTAAACAAAAACAGTCAAACAACTTTTTCCCTAATATAATTGCTTCAATACCAGAACAAAGTGAATACTATTCAAAACTTTGGACATTTTGGAATTTCAGCATAGTAACCTGAGAACAGTTTTCTTCATATGTCATTTATGTTGTCACAAAACCATACTAAAAAAACAGGCTGTGATTACTAGTCGGTTCTACTCTGACAACATCAGATGCTCTGCAGAACTTATGCAAGTCCAACAATTTCAAAACTAATTATGACTTAGAAGACCATGAAGGAGGTTCCCAGGAAAAAAGCTGCTGCCAAAAAGGAAAGATTAAGACTTAAGGCTGAATGGGAATGGCTGTACCAGGAGTGGAATGTGGAAACTGGAATTATGAAATCTGGAGTTACTAATTGAGAAAAGGCAAAAAAGAGACTATATAGGAAATATACTTTAAAAACAAAAAAGAACAATGCAAAAATTTGGTTAGATGAAAGGAAAATTTATACAAAAGTCAGAGAATACTCTAGGATAAAGGATCTATAACTCTCCCTATAGGACCACGGAAGTAAAAAAATGTTCTACTGATCCCCTAACCTCATCTATTGTCTTGCAAAAGTACATATTGGTATCAATAAGGAATCAGACAAGCTCAAAAAATCACAGTTCCCCTATCAGAGAACAGGGGAACCAAGAGTTCTGTGTATGAAGGTCAATGTTATCTGACATTATAGAGGACTTTCCAATTAAATAATAAAAAAAAACCACTTAAAACATGCAAGACAAAAGAAGGAACCTCACTACAAAAACACATTCTTGCAGCCCTAGATTCTCTTATTGCTGTGAACCAGATGAAACAAAATCTCATTTCCTTCATTCAAAAACATTAGAAAAAGTCTCCATTCACTTGGATTTTACATTTGCATTTATGCAGAATTATAAGCATTTTTCTCCAGTATCAAAATAGCTGTTTAAAGAATTCTTAAACTTCCTGGGTGAAGCTCTCTCTCTGGAAATTGGAATTAAGAACCCTTCCCATTCAGTTACCAAAGCAAATACCCCTGTATCACTTCCTCATCTCCAACTAACTTCCTATTGCTTCCTGTTTTTTTAGATTAGTGAAGCCAAACAGTGTTGGGAATAGAAGATCCCATATTACAAAAATTCCAACTATCTTTACCTCTTTATTAAAGTTGGCACAGAAACCTCAAAAAAATGCAAAGCACATACGAATGGGAGATACACCAAAATTTAAAAAAAAAATGCCTTTGCTAGCTTTGAAATGATTAAGATATTCTTAATATCAGAATTAACTCACCAAATTTGGATGGTCTTTAGATTCTCAAGACCTTCTGTCAAATTAATGTCAAAAGAATCTTAGTTACTTATATGTTTTTAAAGTACACTATGTATCAGAATCCTTGCTTTAAAAATGCCAAGGATACCATCATCTAACAAGACAGGTGTCCAGTTTAGAATACCTTCTGAGGGATATAAGATGAGATTTCTATCGATGCATTAATGTTATTAACTATGGCCAGTTTTAAGATAAGCAATTTTTTCCTATGGCACAAAACTAATCACAAATATGTCCCAAACTATAACTTTCAACTGCCATATATTCACCAATGCAAGTAGACAGCTGGAATTTTTAAAATATCAACTTGATTTTACTACAAATTTCACATATTAGAAAATTGTTTTACTTGGACCCTTTACAAAAGTATTAATTTCACCAAATCTGGAATACTGGCAGTGTAAAGTCTTCAACTAACTTTAAAGCTAACAAATCAAAGGCACAGTATATTAACACATGTAAAATAACTAGCATTCACAGGACAACATTAAAAGGTCCTTTATAAATAAAGTGTTACTAACCTAGACTTAAGATTATTTAGAAATGACATAACTAAAAATGAAGCCCTTGATTAGTTACAATCCATCAGTTTCTAAGACTAAAATGCTATTTTCCATGAAGAGAAAACCTAATAGTCATAACTTTATTATAAAATCTAACTGCCAGACCTTAAAAATGAGCAACTGATGAAAAGTTTCTGGACTTGATTAAAAAGATACAGAAAACTAAAGAAGGCATGGGATTGATGGAAAAACTATTTGTAGTGCAGATTATAGTACAGTAAATTATTATTCATGGCTCAAAATTCAGTCACTTAAATCTTTTATCCCAAATTGATTTCAAAGATTTGACAAGTGATAATATGCTATTTTCATATATAAACTGCTAATATCCAGTATTTGTCAAAAGGAGGCAACTGTTGTCTATCACAATCTAATAACCACTTTCCAATGGTGTCTGTAAATAGTAACAAATTCTGAACTGTAAGTTATAGAAATTAGTCACAAGAGTGAAAAAAGTCCCTGGAGAGAAGTAGTCCACCTAACAATTACAAATATAAGGAAACACTTTACAAAGTTTCATTACTATGAAGATGATTTCTTCTTTGTTCAAACTTTGAACAAATGAGAATTTTTCTTTACTGCAGGTAACAAACTGTAAATAACAGTGCATTTTTAGGCATAAATAAGTATTTATGTCTGGTTCCAGTATGGTCAGGTTAATACATAAATACTTTAGAAACACAGAAGTTCACATTAGTGGAAAAATCCAAGTTTCTCACGTAACCATTCTTCAGTTAGGTCTTCGGTATTTCTTATTTCAAATACCTTAAAAAAAAAATCAAATATGTTGCATATTTGAGTATTAAATACCAAATTCTCCTTCCTTTCAGTCAACATGGCTTAATCTGTGTAAATTACCTTCACTTTTTCTTAAATGAGAGGGACTCAGTTACCGAAGTTTAGCAGTCAAGATGGCATAAAATCAAACTCTCTTAAAAGCACATATCTACAAATGTTCTAAAAGAGTAGTTTTGTAAATATTACGCACTAAAAGAGAGACCCAAGGGTACAGAACTAAAATCAATCCAGTTAGGAACTCGAAGAATGTGTGCTGATCCTCTACAGAAGGAGGAAACACCAGGCATTTTAGATTAGTAGTCCATAGCCAAAATTCTCCAGCCAGAATCTGAACACACACAGGCCCACAAAGTAGAATGGGCATAAAAAAACAACGTAATACAGCAGGGAGGATGGGATTTCAGGCTAGATGTGACGAAAGAATCCTAGATCTTACATGTACTGATGTGCAACCCTCGGTAAGTCATTCATTACAGTTAAGAACAGGAGTTTCACCATCAACTTACAAAGCTGTGGGGAGCATTCAATCAGATTACATATAAGAGTAACTTGTAAATTGTCATGCCTTAATTGGTGGCTCAGATAGTCTGCCTGCAATGTGCAAGACCTGGGTTCGATCCCTGGGTTGGGAAGATCCCCTGGAGAAGGAAATGGCAACCCACTCCAGTACTTTTGCCTGGAAAATTCCAAGGAGGGAGGAGCCTGGTAGGCCACAGTCCATGGGGTCGCAAAGAGTCAGAAACAACTAAGCGACTTCACTTTAATTCCAACACTTTAGGGCATGCCTGGGATTAGAACAGACATGAGGCTCTTAGCAGAGCTCCTTTCTAACCACCCAGAGTCACTTTAGAGTACTCCTGTGGTACAAACAAGGGAAAGTAATGTCTATAAGTTGGTGGTATTGGTGACAACCATGTGGGTTAAAGGGAAAAAGCAGAAGGCACTTAAAAACATCCCCTGGGTTAATGATTAAGCATCCAAGGGGGAAACACTGAGACTGTCCTTAAAATAAAACCTGAAAGAAAGTATTATTAAAATTCCAGTGATGTAAAATTCTATTTCAGGACCTTCAATGTATATACTTTTTCAACTCAAACTAAAACATGGAAGTTAAAAGTTTGAGAGTAAGTACCATTCTTACCTTTAATTTTCAAAAATGCCATAAAATAGGAACATGTTAAATCTTAAAGAAGGTGTCTTATATGAACAGAATGTTCTAATTTAATAAAGCTAATAAGCATTCTTAAACATTTTATTTTAGATTTGGAAACAACACAGTTAACTGCAGAGTATGGAATCTCTGCACAGAATTTGGTTCATTTAGTTTATGGTAAAGGGCTCAGAGAAGCTTCAAATGCTGAGTTTATCTACTAGAGATTACATTATGGAAAATTAAAAATTCTCAAAAGATTGAACAGTTTTCTAAAGCAGCCTACATTTTGAATGTGAGTTCTTGTAATCAATGTGTAATTTTCATTCAAAAAACATGTGCTCAGTCATGTCCAACTCTTTGCGACCCCTCTGGAATATAGTCCACCAGGCTCTTGTCCATGGAATTTTCCAGGCAGGAATACTGGAGTGGGTTGCCATTTCCTCCTCCAGGGGATCCTCCTGACCCAGGGATCGAACCCATGTCTCCTGCAGCTTCTGCACTGGTAGGTAGATTCTTTACCACTGAGCCATCTGGGAAGCCCTCAAAAATCACACTTTTGGTTAAATACTTATATCATTCTATTTCCAACTAGTAAAAAAAAACTCTAGTTTACTGCTCTGTTCTAAATAACTTTCACCTACATAAAGAAATACTGAACTCTTCAGATTACTTAGGTATTGCTCCATTTACAAAGAGAAAACACAGTCTCAACAAGTTAGTCAAATATAAATATCACCTTAGTAAGTTCAGCTGTTTGGACTAGCTTATTCTTACTCCCAGCATACATCATCTGTTGTTCAGGCTTACATCCTGGAAGAGAGAGATCAGAGTAGAAATGAGACTTAAATTTTTAAACAGTGATGAGTTTTCATTATTTACTTGATAAAAGACACATTTAGGATTTCCGATGCTATTGAGTTTACAAAAGTCCTGTCTAAATATGTAAGGGCTTGAGAGTGTTATACTGCATACCATCTGCACAAAGAGAAATAGCTGTATTACTAATGAACAAGGCTTTAGGTCAGCAAAAATAAATGAGGCTAGATCTATACAGATCTTGACTTTCTGAACCTTGTGAATACTTCAAAATTTTTCAGCACTACCTTAATCAAGATCAGTTTTACAGATACCTAATATATGCAAGTTTGGGGATGTGGTTGGGTCAGTGGGGTGAAGAGATTGGCTCTGAAAAAAATGTAGTCTGGTTACACATTAAAAGATGCTTCAGTATATTTTAAGTGCTACATATATGATACAGATAATAAAGATCAAGGAGGAGTTCAGTGAGCAGAAGTTTATTGTGGGCTTGAATGGTGGTGGCAGAGGGAGTTCTGGTGATAATGGATACTTTAAACACCAACAAACCATATTAATATCCAATGTAAGCTACTCTGAGACTATTCTCAAGGTTATGGACGTACCACTGACAACTACTATTTTCAGGATAAACACCAACTATGTATCATAATCGTACACAAAGTTTACATACTTATAAAATTAAAATACAGAAGAAAATGTACTTTTGATATTTTAAAATGTCATTTCAAATTCATTAAAAATACATATACAATTTGACCTAACAACTACACTTCTAGGAATTTATCCTAAAAAAAAAGGCAAGTTTTTACAGTAACTTCTTTTTAGGGATGCATTCCCTCGTGCATGTGTGTACACACATAGTACAATTAATTCAACATTTTCCATCCTTAAAACAAGCATAAAATTCATCTAGTATAAAAGGTTTAATTTGATCAGAACCAGATACGCACTATTTAAAGAAATTCACTTACCTACAGGACTGGAGAAAATAAAGCACAGAGGGTATGAAACTCTTCCATCATCATGTTGATACTTATAACTATACACAATGAAGGTTTTTCTCAAGTTAAAGAAACTAAAACTATTTCTCTATTTCAGACAAGTACTTATCAACAAAGTTCTGAAGGACAGCACATGCCTGCCGAGCCAGTGAGTGGCAAATTTCTATCCTATTCGTTTAGGTCACACTTTCATTATTCATTATCTTGCCACAAAATTATAAATGGGCCCCAAAGACAATCATAAAATCATATACTCTCACAAATAAATTTATTAAAAGTATAGACTTAATATGGATTTTTTTCTTTTTATTATATGCAACAATAAAAGGAATTTAAATAAACAATATCCATCAACTTTTTGGGCCTTTTCCAGTATGTACATACATTTTAATTTGGTCGTAACCATGGTGTAGGGCTTCCTAGGTAGCACCAGTGGTAACAAACCCACCTGCCAATGCAGGAGACATGAGCTACGGATTCAATCTCTGGGTTGGGAAGATCCCCTGGAGGAGGGCATGGAAACCCACTCCAGTATTCTTGCCTGGAGAATCCCATGGACAAAGGAGCCTAGTGAGGCATGGTCTATGGGGTTGCAAAGAGTCAGACATGACAGAAGCAACTTAGCATGCATGGTGTAGAAGAAAATTTTATAAAAAAATGTACCTTAAAAGTTGAACAAATGAACTTCATAAATAAAATTGTGACCAGTAAAAAAAAAATCTTTTTAAAGCACTAAGAAAAGGATATCGAGGTTGTCGCTCAGGTAGTTCATCTTTAAGTTCATCTGGTGAAATGCCCTAGCACCATAAAGAAAACAACTTTTAACCATTTTCTTATCCATAGATTCTTAAGAGATATACTGAGGACCCATTCTACTAATAGGTGTAAATTCATAACTTTATAAAGCATCATAACATTTTATCTTACTAAACTGTACATAAGCTGAGGTTATTAAAACCTCAATTCAATGAAAGCCCACCCCAACCCACTCAGCTTAGCTCTGTTAATTAACAAAACATGGGGTTGAGAGGCAGCATAGTCTATGCTCATGTTCCAACTGTCAGGAAATACTGAGTGAGATAAACCAACCCCTCAGAGCAAACAACAGTATCTGATTCAGGGGGAAAAAGTTAATTTCTTTTCACTCTAAATTGGTTACTTAACTTGACAATCTAAATACTCAGGCTACAGGGTTTTAGTTTGTAATTACTGGCCAACCAACTTAGAAGCAAGTTTTTACCAGACATATAGCCCTAACTTCTACTGCTTATGACCTGGATCTCATTAATGCTTTATTGAAGGTGATTATATTAGCAAGACAATCCACTACATAATAATTAACATGTGCTTTTCATGAATAATGAACATATACAATGGTTTAGAACTAACTTTAGAAGTACATGTTACTAATGTTACATCTTTTGGGTGATAATAATTACTTAACTATAAAGCTGTACTTAGCTGTTCAAACAAACCTCAAGCTCTTCATCCAGCACCACCAGGCGTTTATCCTTATCAATTTTCACTAAAATAAAAATATAATATGAGTAAACTGTGATTCATGACATTGATCTACCCAACCCGCAGATTCCTAGCTCTTTTATTGGTATCTAAAATTAAAACATGAAGAAACACAAGCATACAATTCATTTGCAGTTTTAGTTTAAGGTCTGTTAGCTAGCTTTGCTTTTCAAGCAGTCAGCGTTTAAAAACTTTTACCCATAATTCCCAGCACCTAATTTGCTTATTTAGAACTTTATGTCAACTCCTTACATTTACTGTGTATATAAAGAATTTTGCAATTCAAACCCAACCTCTTGGGTGATTAGTAAAGGTCTGAAAAGGTCACTGTGACTGAGACTGGCTTATTGAACGTGGTTAGAAAGTGGTTAGAACTACAAGCGAAAAGTGGACAAGGGTCAGGAGAGAACAATCATCAGGTTCCCAGCTTCTCAAGAGTCAGGATTTCATGGTGCAGGATGAGTACTGAGAAAGTGAATTACCAAAGAGCAGTGATCTCTCTACTCAAATACATGTAACATAATCTGAAGCCAAACTCAAATATGTTTAGATAACCTAAGCCTCTATTCTTTTCCATTACCCTGAAAGTTACCATTTTTGATTCTGCACTAGCTTCATAGTAAATCCTGTAAGACACGATATGATCTCAAATAGGTTTACTCTTTGTGGTAAAATGGCACTGACACACTTTGTCACTTCTAAGAACTGTATGCCTGCATTGTAGTATTTGTTTGTAAAAGAATCATTATTCAACAAGCTGTCACTGCCTCACTAATTCACATCTTCCAGATGTATCTGTTAGTATATATAGTTTTACATTCTCACTCCCTCATTCTTCATCTTTCTAAATCATTACCCACATATTAAATATTACCTAAAAATGCAAACTGAAAGGCAATGGCAACCCACTCCAATACTCTTGCCTGGCAAATCCCATGGACCCTGGTAGGCTGCAGTCCATGGGGTCACTAGGAGTCGGACACAACTGAGCGACTTTACTTTCACTTTTCAGTTTCATGCATTGGAGAAGGAAACGGCAACCCACTCCAGTGTTCTAGCCTGGAGAATCCCAGGGACGGGGGAGCCTGGAGGATGCCGTCTCTGGGGTCGCACAGAGTCGGACACGACTGAAGCGACTTAGCAGCAGCAGCAGCATGAATACAAAAGAAATCTATATAACATCACATGCAGTTCACACTGGAAGAGGCAATATGCAAATCACTCTTTCCATTATCAAAAGTCAATGACACTTAAAAGTATTCTCCGTGAAACCAGAATTCAAGTCTAGAAGTAAGACCTCAAATCACGTTGAACACAATGCTGAACTTTATCACTTTATGTGTGGACAAAGGTTTCTGCTTGAGGATGAATGGCCAGGCTGTTTTTGTCCCCAGATAAGTTAAAGGATGGAACTGGATGGGGCACTACAAATGACCAAGTGCCCAAGAAGACGATCATCTTCTCCAGAGCTGTGTAGGCAGTGAGGGGGAGGTGAAACACTCTGCCTCTGTTCTCTGACAATAACTCTTACTTACTTTTTAAAGTGACCTAACAGGCTTGGGGGGTGAGGGGCTGGGTAGGGGGAACAGGGTTGGGAATTAAAACAGGAGATAAATTACTTTCTAAAGGTTCAGGTTATTGGATGCAGCTATAGGATAAAAGGATAAAACCAAACTAAGATCATGGAATGGAGACAATCATGTTTAGCTTACTTATAATAGCAGCATTGTTTGTTTCTTTGCGAAAACGAAACTTTCTCAGCTTTTCCACTAAATCTTCAGCAACATCACAAACCACCAAAGACTCACTCTAGAAAAGAAAAAAAATCATGTTATCAAATGCCATGACTCCAACATATATGTACACCTTAAAGCTATAAAACCTAATACCTTTAAGAAGGTATATGGACATCTACAAATGTCGTAATGTATTAACATGAAACACATGAACGCTTAAAGGGCTTTTAAATCTACCAAGCCTTGCGTTGGCATCATTAAATTATTCACATTTGTTCATCTTATATGTAGGGTATACTTTAACTTCCTCTTCGACCACTAAATATCTCAAAGAACTAGATATATACTAACGTGCAATTTCATCAGAACTGGAGAGGAAAGAAAGAATATAGGAAGTCAAGGATCACGGCTGTTAGGAAATATAATATTTTTTACTATGCAGGAAGAACAGGAAAATCATTTTATTGCACTTAAGAATTAATAAGGCTTTAGTTCATTTTTGAGTTCAGCACAACTATGGAAAACTAAAACTAAGCAAAAGAATGGAAAATAAACCAGAAGAGTAAAGACCAACTACTATTTTATGTCTTAAATGACTATGGGAATCAAAAAAGGGAGCTATTAAGAAATGTGAAAGCAAAAGCAGATGAAACAAATATTAAAAACTCAAAAGAACCTTTTATAAATTATGAAAAAATATTAAGAGACTCTCCTCCAAAAATCTGACAAGGAAAAGCACTGTTCAGTTGGCGTTAGGGTCAGGTGGTACAAATGAATTATTGATTGCAAGCAGGAAGATGGAAATCTTTTTCCTTAATGTATAACAGTTCAAACACATAGAAAATTAGAGAAATTTTGTGAAATCTTATGCACTTAACACTCAGCTTCAACCATTATCAACACATAGCTAATCTTATCTCATCCAAAACCTTCAATACTGCTCCCATGGACCATCACACAGCAAAGGTCAATAATCATTTTACCTACAAATATTTTAATGCATATTAATAAAATGATATGTGCCACTGAAAACACAATCATCACCAGTTCAGTTCACTCGGTCGTGTCCAACTCTTCACGACCCCATGGACTGCAGCACGCCAGGCCTCAATGTCCATCACCAACTCCTGAAGTTTACTTAAACTCATGTCCATTGAGTCGGTGATGCCATCCAACCATCTCATCCTCTGTCTTCCCCTTCTCCTCCCGCCTTCAATCTTTCCCTGCATCAGGGGCTTTTCAAATGAGTCAGTTCTTCGCATCAGGTGGCCAAAGTATTGGAGTTTCAGCTGTGAGAGTGCTGCACTCAATATGCCAGCAACCTCAGCAGTGGCCACAGGACTGGAAAAGGTCAGTTTTCATTTCAATCCCTAAGAAAGGCAATGCCAAGGAATGCTCAAACTACCACACAATTGCACTCATCTCACACGCTAGCAAAGTAATGCTCAAAATTCTCCAAACCAGGCTTCAACAGTACGTGAACTGTGAAGTTACAGATGTTTAAGCTGGATTTAGAAAAGGCAGAGGAACCAGAGATCAAATTGCCAACATCCACTGGATCATCAAAAAAGAGAGTTCCAGAAAAACATCTACTTCTGCTTTATTGACTATGCCAAAGCCTTTGACTGTGTGGATCCCAACAAACTGTGGGAAATTGTTAAAGAGACAATAATAATATGTCACCTAAAAATAATAATTCTAGTCTCAATTATTCACACAGAGTTCAAAGTTCAAATTTCCCTCATTTTTTTTTTTCTTTTTTAACAGTCAGTTTGATTGAGTCAGGTACCAAACAAGGTCCACATTCTTCGGTTACTTCATATATGGGGTTTCCACCTCCAGTTCTTCAGAAAATTAAAAGAGTTTTGATACCAATGCCAAACACAAGTGTCTCATTACAGTCCAAAAGAATTAAGGATTCAAATTTTAAGTTAAAATTAAATAAAAGTCTGCTTTTTCACCCTGTGTTGGGTAAATAAGGGCATATGTTACAACATTAAATGGCCATCAATTTTAAGTTGTCCTTTAAATTCATAACACTGTGCTATTTATAGTTAGAAAATAAACCCCACCAATACATATTTTCCAATAAATTAAGCTCCTGCAGGAGTCATGTATGTCCATCCTTTTACTTCTCTTTAGAGAAAGGAATGCTAAGTCATACGAGGTTCCTGTAGTATTCAAGCCTGGTCTATTTTTTCCTATCTTTCAAGAAAGATACACAAATCGGAAAACTAGCACTTCCAATCTCTTGTCAACCAAAACCAAAGGTAGAGCCCATTAGTAGAAACTAATAAATACTTTAGATTCTTATAGGCAAAAGGCGATTTGTCACAACTCTTATCTCAAAGTTCTGATACCCAGAGCTGCTTGTGCAATTCTGACACCTTAGGGATAGCAAACCAAGTGAAAAACATGCTGTGGTTGAAATCTATAAAGCTTTTTTCCCATTCTCACTCCTCCCAATACTGTAAGGTCAAAAATTCCTTCCTACAAGAAAAAGAACTGCAATTCAGCCAACTCTAACAGTTTCCAGTTAATAGGTGCATTTAAAAATAACACCCTGAAAGCAACACTACACGGTAAATATTAACAGACAAAGTGGGAAGCGTGAACTCAAGTAGTCATTTATTGGATAATCCACACAATGAACATTTAATGAATGTCAGGATGTGCTAAGTGTTAGAAATACAATGATGTAAAATAGATTTAAACTGTGGGCCTGACCTAAAAGAGCTTATAAAGTCTATTAGAGAATAGGTCTACATCAAAATTATCAGGCAAAAAAACACACACTTGTTTGTATAACAACTAGGAAAAGACCTAGGAAAGAGAGAAACTCGATGCTATCAGAACTTAATGACTAGCCAAAACAGCATGGTTACAGGAAGCCTGCCTGAAAAGGGCATCTAAAGGACCAAAATTACCTATACAAAGATCCTTTGATTAAAGTGAGCACAGCACATATAAAATAATCAAAGGCCAACGTGATTCAAGCACAGAGAATGAGCTGTAACACGTACAAGAGGAGGTTGGCAGGTGTTGGACTACATAGGGTGCAGTGGGTCATGTTAAGTATTTTGGTCTCTATATGAGCAAAGGGAAGCCACCAAGGTGTTTTAAGCAGGGAAAATAGTCAGATTTGCATGCAGGGAATAGGCAGAGAGGTTAGAGAGAGTAAGACTAGTTAACTGGCAAGGCTAATCCAGGTGAGAAGTGAAACACAGCTTAGACATGTTGATGAAAAGAAACAGAAGTAGGTGAATTTCTGCTAATACTTGTTAACATGTATTAAACACTATAAGAAAACGCTGTGCTATGTCCTTTTCATAGATCCTCAAAACAATCCCATTAGATGAGTATTATATTATCCTCAATGTGAAAGAAACTAGGACTAAGAGAGGTGAAGTATCTTCCTCAGTTACCCAACTGGGGGAGCCAGGATTCTAGCCAGACAGCCTGATTCTATCTAGCCCACTCTCTGAACCACCACCAAGGACCTGGTGACAGACTGAATACTAGGCGGGGTAGATTAGGAAAAAAGGTGACTCCTAAACTTCTTGCTTATGTAAAACACTTAATTGGTGCTACCTTTCACTGAGTTAAGGAACACTAGGTTTATCGAGGGGGGCTTTGAGACACTCAAGTGGGTAAAGGCTTCCTAGGAAATCTGGGCTGGATCTCAGAAGCAAGGTCTGCAATACAAATACCCAAGTCATCTTCATACAGGTAGGTGGTAACTGAAGCTATGACTGTAGGTAAGAAAGGAAGGAGAAAAAATACAGAATGGAAAATGAAGCATTAGAATGGAGCCCAGGACTCCTACTTGTGAGGTACAGGGAAGGAAGACTGCATGGGACACAGACAGACCCACAATAGGAGATATCTGAAACATCAAAGGAAAGAGAATGCTTCAAAGAGGAGAGTGTTGTCAACACCCAGAATGCAGCTGAAAGATCAGAAAAGATGAGAATTGACCCTTAGCTTTGGTGACCATGACAATATCTATTCGGTGGAAGTGGGTTGAGAAATAAATGGTAGGTCAGAGATGAGAACAGTGGGATTTTTGTGTTTTGCTTTTAATGAAAGAAAAGCATATTTTAAAACCCGATGGGAAAGATCCAGGAGATCCTCCTGGCTAACTGATTAATTCTCCACTATTTTTGAGCGTGGAGTCAAACCAGAGGCCCCAGACCACGAAAGACCAAGCTTTTGACAGTCACTGAAAGGTCAAGCGCCAAAGCACTGGGTCAAAAGATTTCCAAGCAAGGATAAGCAGAAATCCATAGAGCCAGGCCGGGAGAAGGAGGAGACAGAGGCTAAGGCGAGGCCGAGAAAATGGAATCAGAATTCGAACCCTCCCTCAAAGGCGGCCAGGCGGAAGGACTCGGCGCCCACCGACCCCTCAGGCCTGGCCTGGGCCCTGACAGAGAAGCCAGCGTTTGGGGGAGCCCTCAGTTGGGCCAGACTCCTGGCCCCTCCGATTTTTCAATGTAGGGGCTGTGACTCTCCATCCAGAAGGATTCGGTGAGCACGACCCATCCCTACTGGCCGCACCCTAGTCACCGAGCCCGCTAGGCGGGTCAACCGCGGGCCCGGCAGGATGTTGCTGCTCTTGGGCGAGGCGGCAGCGGCGGCGGGCAGAAGACAAGGCTCCGACTGTGGGTACCCGCCAGCAGCCCGGCCGGAAGCGGCCGCCGACCCACCCCGGGCGATGCCCGCCGATACCGGCTCTGGCAAACAGGAAAGTCCGGCGGGCTGACCCGGCCTTCGGCCAGCCCCCGCCCTCCCCAGAGGCAACTCACCATTTTCCTTCCGGCCGGCAGCAGCCTTTCGCCGTCCCTCGGGCCCCTTTAAGAATAGCACTGCAGCCGCCTCCCTTCCTGCCCGGCGCCTGGCAGAACCGCCCCCACTGAAAGACGCAGCAACGGCAGGCCATCACGTGACGGGGGACGGCGGGTGGCGCGGCTCAAAATTAAGTCAGAACGCGAGCGCCTCCTCCCAACCCTTATGGAGGAGGACGTCCTGTTGGATCCGGAGTGAGCGGCGGTGCCAAAACGCACTCAAGATTTAAGTCAGTTTTTGCTTCCTTTTAACATTCCTCAAGTTCTGAGTGCAGTTTCCTGGTGACATGATTAAGTCCACGATTTCGGTGATAAATATGAAGGTTATCCCCAGCCTACCTTACAAAGGTACAGCTGCCTTCCCTCCTACCCTCTTTGGAATCTTGTTTTCCCCCCTCCCCAACCACCTTCCGATACTTGGTTAACACATTTGTTTCCTCAGTGGAGTTTATTTATTGAAGTATGATTGAATGATGATTGATGTCTGGATGAGTGCTCTCGTAGTCGTTGCCTAATCTCTAAGAATTAGTTTCTGTAGGAAGTACTGACTTACTGAGTTCAGTTCTGTCGCTCAGTCATGTCCGACTCTTTGCGACCCCATGGACTGCAGCACATCAGGCTTCCCTGTACATCAACAACTCGGAGCTTGCTCAAACTTATGTCCAGACCGTCGGTGATAACATCCAACCATCTCATCCTCTCATCCCCTTCTCCTCCTGCCTTCAATCTTTCCCAGCATCAGAGTCAGGTCGCCAAAGTATTGGAGATTCAACGTTACCATCAGTCCTTCCAATGAATATTCAGGACTGATTTCCTTTAGGATGGACTGGCTGGATCTCCTTGCAGTCCAAGGGACTCTCAAGAGTCTTCTCCAACACCACAGTTCAAAAGCATCAATTCTTTGGTGCTCAGCTTTCTTTATAGTCCAGCTCTCACATCCATACATGACTGCTGGAAAAACCATAGCTTTGACTAGACGGACTTTTGTTGGTAAAGTAATATCTCTGCTTTTTAATATGCTGTCTAGGTTGGTCATAGCTTTTCTTCCAAGGAGCAAGCATCTTTTAATTTCATGGCTGCAATCACCATCTGCAGTGATTTTGGAGCCCAAAAAATAAAGTCTCTCACTGTTCCATTGTTTCCCCATCTATTTGCCATGAAGTAATGGGACAGGATGCCATGATCTTAGTTTTTTGAATGTTGAATTTTAAACCAGTTTTTTCACTCTCCTCTTTCACTTTCATCAAGAGGCTCTTTGGTTCTTCTTCGCTTTCTGCCATAAGGGTGGTGTCATCTGCATATCTGAGGTTATTGATATTTCTCTCCACCATCTTGATTGACTGACTTATTGGGGCTGATTTATTTTTGAATGTGGTGGGAAAGTAGTTTGGAAGAAGTAAGTATTGAACTCAGAATTCATACAGGTACCTTCAATGAAAGAAGCTGCCTGAGGCAAATCTCATGGTCTTTACAACTTATTCCCCAGCTGCTAGCATGGTGCCCTGTCCATAATAAATGCTCAGTTCATAGTTGTCGAATGAAAGAAGCAAAGAAAAAGAAAATTCCAGAACATACCCCCACTGCCATCCTTCTTCATTAGAGTTAGACTGAATTATTAGAATTTTTAAAGTTTGTGTTTAATGACTTGTTAGCATGTTAATAAATAACATTAAATCAGAGTTCAAAATATGTAAACTAATACAATACCTATGTTTTCTCATAAATTAGAAAACTAGAAGGATTTGTGGTTATTATTGTTGCTCAGTTGCTAAATTATGTCCAACTCTTTGCGACCCTGTGGACTGCACACGCTAGGCTCCTCTGTCCTTCACTATCTCCTAGAGTTTGCTCAAATTCATCTTCATTGAGTCAGTGGTGCTGTCTAACCATCTTATCTTCTGCTGCCCCCTTCTCCTTTTGCCTTCAATCTTTCCCAGCATCAGGATCTTTTCCATTGAGTCAGCTCTTCGCATCAGGGGGCCAAAGTATTGGAGCTTTAGCATCAGTTCTTCCAATGAGTATTCAGGGTTGATTTCCTTTAAGATTGACTGGTTTGATTTCCTTGTAGTCCAAAGCACTCTTGAGAGTCTTCTCCAGCACCACAGTTCATAAGCATCAATTCTTCGGTGCTCAGCCTTCTTTATGGTCCAAATCTCAACATTCCTACATGATTACTGGAAAAACCATAGCTTTGAATATACAGACCCTTGTCAGCAAAGTGATGTCTTTGGTTTTTGATATGCTGTCTAGGTTTGTCACAGCTTCCAAGGAACAAGTGTCTTTTAATTTCATAGATGTAGTCACTGTCTGCAGTGATTTTGGAGCCCTAGAAAATAAAATCTGTCACTGCTTCCACTTTTCCCCTTTCTATCTGCCATGGTTTCCCTGGTGGCTCAGACAGTAAAGACTGCCTGTAATGCACGAGACCCGTGTTCAATCCCTGGGTTGGGAAGGAAGTCCTCTGGAGAAGGAAATGGCAACCCACCACAGTAGAAGTCCATGGACAGAAGAGCCTGGTGGGCTGCAGTCCATGGGGTCACAAAGAGTCAGACACAACTGAGGGACTACCACTTTCATTTGCCATGAAGTGATGGGACCAGATGCCACAATCTTAGTTTTTTGAATGTTGACTTTCAAGCCAGCTTTTTTACTCTCCCCTTTCACCCTCACCAAGAGGCTCTTTAGTTCCTCTTTGCAAGGGTGGTGTCATCTGCATATCTAAGATTGTTGATATTTCTCCTAGCAATCTTGATTCCAGCTTGTGATTCATTCAGCACGACATTTCACATGATGTACTCTGCATATAAATTAAATCAGCAGGGTAACAATATACAGAAAGATCATCTATAAGAAATTCCACAGTTCAACTACATTCTCTTAGTGATCTGCCCCCATCCCTATACTTTCTACTATGACTAGGGAACTGGTAGGGCATCCCAGGTGGTGCTAGTGATGAAGAACCCACCTGCCAATACAGGAGACATAACAGATGCGGGTTCGATTCCTGGGTCAGAAAGATCCCCTGCAGAAGGAAATGGCAACCCGCTCCAGTATTCTTGCCTGGAGAATCTCATGGACAGAGGAGCCTGGCAGGCTGCAGTCTATAGGGTCACACAGAGTCAGACATGATGTGATTTAGAACGCGTATCAGACTCAAAGAGAAGTTGGACAGACTTGTATACTGACAAGAAAAGGACAATGATATATTTTGTGGGAGGTGTAAAATGAACATAGACTATGTACAGAAACTTTACTTGAACTCAGTTTGTAAAATATTCTTTCAACCAGAAAAAAAAAAATACATCTAGTTTAAATGAGGTTTGGGGAATGCCACTGTGGCTTGAGTAATTCTAGTGGCAGTGTGTGTCGGGGAAGTTCAAAATGTTTTCCAGCACTTTTCTGCCACTCCAATATCCTTGCCTGGAAAATCTCATGAACAGAAGAGCCTGGTGGGCTGGAGTCCATGGAGTCGCAAAGAGTTGGGCACGACTGGGCAACTAACACTAACAGCCCTTATTAAAAACTCAAGGTCACCAAAATGTCTTTTATCTCTGGGATGCATTTGACATTAAGTATGATCAAGATCAAAAGAAAAGGAGTATTCTAATTAAAAATCAAGAGATCAGAATTAAAATAATCTTTTCTGATCTGAATTTTTCTAAGTTCATTCTCTGTATTGCAGCCATGCTAAATAAAGTGTTTGTATTTCTACATATTCTTATTCATGCATGCAACAAATAGTTATTGAGGACCTATAATGTATTGGCTGTGTCCTGGTGCCAAGATCCAAAACAGATTAAAATCCCTATTGTCCTAGATGGTGCTTAGTTACATCCGACTCTGTGCGACCCCATGGAGTGTAGCCCTCCAGGCTCCTCTCTCCATGGGATTCTCCAGGCAAGAACACTGGAGCAGGTTGCCATTTCCTTCTCCAGGGGATCTTCTTGACCTATGGATCAAACCCGCGTCTCTTACATCTCCTGCATTGACAGGCGGGTTCTTCACCACTAAGGCCACTTTAGAAGCCTAGAACTAACATTCTAATGGGGAGGAGGAGGTAACAGACAATAGCATAGTAAATTAGTAAATATTGTTAAGTTAGAAGGTGATCAGAGTTGGGGAAAAGAATTGAAAAAGGGAGATGAGGAGTGCAGGTGATGAGGGATATTTTCTTTTAAATAGGGAAGCTGTCCTAATCCTCACTAGGAAAGTCATATCTGAACAAAGATTTGAAGCTGTAGAGATTGACCATGGTGTCCGGAGAAACATCCCACACAGAGGAAACAGCACTGCAAAGGCCCTGAGGTGGAAACATACCTATTGTTATTGCATGCTCTATTCTGCGCAGCCTTGTAAGCAATCACAAGCATGTGCTATCAGACTGAGCAGGACAGTGGCATGACCTGTTAGACGTGTCCTTCTAAAAGGATCCTTTAGTTTTATTAGACTGTAGGGATTAAGTGACTTCCAGAGCCAACCACAGTGAAGTAAGCAAGCTGCAGTCTCTCTCCCCCACTGATTACAACTAAAAACTCTGGCAGAATATGAAAAGCACTACCTGAGGACTCTGAAGAGTAAATAATAGCAAAATAGCTAGTGGATTGGGAAAGGAAGTGTTTTCTGTGGTTTTTCTTGGCCACGCACATCTTTGTTCCCCAACCAGGAATCTAACTCAATCTCCTTGCAGTGAAAACACATGGTCTTAACAGATGGACCACCAGGAACATCCTCAAAAAGGAAGTGTTTTGATTGTCTCTTCTTCCTCCTGTTTTGAGAGAAGGATTCTCACCCTAGGATTATGGGGATGGCCAAGCACACAACATCCAAAAGTGGACAGGTGAAGTGGACGGCAGTTTTTATAGTCACATACATTCACAGTCTGGGGGAGGGGAACCCCAAATACCATGTACTTGGGAACAGAGTGAACAACTAGAGGCAGGCTTTGCAGTATCAAGAAGGTGAGGTGGCCCCTGGTTTCTGCAGGAGGGTATGGCTGGCTTATTTGAATGATTTCATAATTGGCAGGAAGCAGAAACCCAGTACTCAAGGACAAGCACTGTGCCTGGTCCCCACGGTAAGGAGAGTCTTTTGGCCAGGGGACCTTAGCTGTGGGAACAGAGTGGGATAGAAACTTGCAGTTAGGTTACTCCCGATTCCACCAGGTATCAAGGCAGCACATAATTATTATAACTTAATTTTAGGCCTTACACTGCAGGAAGTTAGAACTTGACAAATGACTAGGATGGTGCTGTTGAGTTTTCTAGTTTTTTCCCTCCTCTACTGCCTGACTTGAGAGCAGTCTAAATCAGTGAAGCAGGGACTGCAAAACCTCCAAAAGGAACCCTTTCTTCTAGCCTGGGGGTGGGGAAAAGGAGCCCCTGGGAACAGACGAGTATGGATGGAAACTCCTTTTTTCTCTTCTAGCCCTCTTCTGAGGACAAAAATAATCAAGTTGGCATTATCACAGCAGGGCAGGGCTAAAGCACCTAAAACCCTGAGAGAAAATCCATTTTGTTGCATAAAGGAAATTGGAAAGGGTCCCTGTCATACAAAAATTGATGGAGGTATCCTGGGTTTTCTTTTTTACTTTGGCTTTGCTGGGTTTTCACTGTGGTATGCGGGCTTTCTCTAGTTGTGGATCCGGCTTAGTTGCCTTGCAACAAGTGGGATTGTACCCAGACCAGGGATTGAACCCCAGGCCCCTGCATTGGAAAGCAGATTCTCCACTGGACCACCAGGGAAGTCCTTTCCAATTATTTTTTCCTCCCTTTTCTCTTGTTACTTCACCTGCAGGACAGGCTCAGTCACTCAGACCAGCACAGTAAGTGTAAAGGGAAAATATTCTGGGAGCTCCCCATCTTTCAGTCCAGAAGAACAGAGAAAAGGGCCTCTGGGAGTCAGAGGGTGTAAGGAAATCCTGAATAGGAGAGACTGGGACTGACACTGGGCACATATCCAAGTTCCACATGTGCAGAACACACCCACAGAAACACAGCAAAGACTTGGAGAGCCTAACTACAGTGTAAATCACTGCCAAGATTGGAGTTAACCCCAGAGTGGCTCATGTGAGGAATGGACCTAAACAGCATAGTAAAGACTTTGAAAATTGAGCTGCCACTCTGTATCTTGATTGTGGTGATAGGAACATAACCAGATATGATGAATTTTTCTGTATGTAAACTAAAAATTAAAATTTTAAACATGGGAAAAAAATAAAAGAACTAAGTGTGGGAAACAGAGGAGCAAGGAAACCATTGAGGAGACTGTTGTAGTAATCCAGGGAATACACGGCCTCGACCAAGGTGGAAATAGTCATTTGGTGAAAAATGCCTAAAACTGATAGAATTTTCTGTATCCGTAGTTCTCAACTTCAGCAATATTGACATTTGGAGTTGGATAATTCCTTGTTGTGGGCAGGCTGTGCCGGGCATTGAAGAGTGCTTAGCAGCATCTCTGACCTCTATCCATTAGACACCAGTAGCCCCTCAATCAAAATATGTCCAAATGCATCCAGACATTGTTAGGTGGTGCCAGGGCACACCGTTGAAGATGGTTGTTCTAGGTAAATGCCTTAAGCTTTGGGCCACAGGCTAAGCACTGCATTAGTCTTCAGTGTCAACTCAGTTGGAACAGACTTCAGGTGGCCTCCTGACACTTAGTACGTACAG
The DNA here is from genome assembly GCF_042477335.2 of Ovis canadensis. Taxonomy (NCBI): domain Eukaryota; kingdom Metazoa; phylum Chordata; class Mammalia; order Artiodactyla; family Bovidae; genus Ovis; species Ovis canadensis. The sequence goes on from NC_091251.1 coordinate 77,373,722, forward strand.
ATTATAGAAGTGCAACATATAAGACCATGCAAGTTTGTTTTTTTTTTTTTAACTAGAGGAACTTAGAAGTTCAGTGGGCTACAAAAGGTTAGGTTCTGCCAAAGGACTGTAAAGTTTTTCACAGTTCTTGTCATCTGTGAGATCATACCCAAATTGCACATTCATTCGTGTTGTGCAGTGATTGTCTCAAAGCTTGAAACTCAAGAGTCATGATGCTTATCATCTTCCTTGGTGTCTCCAAGACAGAGATGAATTTGTCCTTCCGAGAAATAATATAGGCAATAGAAATAGCCATTTTTTAAAACATGGTAGTATTTTTGGCATTTCTAATGAGACCTTCTCCTTGGTCACCTAGAAGTATCCATCAACCTTGGAGGATAAACAGAACTGTGATGTCAGAAATGCCAAAGAAAGTAAGCAGCTTTTAACTACCAAAATAAGATTTTTGAATCTGAAGAAACACAGTAGTCTTGAAAAAGCCAGACACTACCAAGAGAGAAAGGTTTTATAAAACTGTAAAGCTCCATTAACATTTCAAAATCCAGACCTTGGCAAAAGTAAAAGTGGCATTTAATACACACCACATGGTAGAGAAAACTGAGGCTATGATATAAGGAAAGTACCTGCTGAGTGGGAAGGAGAGAAAGTCGCCCGTAGGATCTGGAGCAGCGTGGGAAGAAGAGGCTCAGGGAAGTGCAGTGGGCAGTCCCAGCCAGCCTGTTCTGGCAGCCCAGCCCCCAGGCTGATGTCTTAGAATGGGGGGCAAGGAGGGGTCATAGGAAAGCAGGAAGAGATAGGAATGGGCAGACCACTTTTCCTCTAAAAAAGGAGGGGAGGCCTTACATTTAGCTTTGCCCCTCCTTGAATATGGGTTTCCGTGGTGACTCAGATGGTAAAGATTCTACCTGCAATGCAGGAGACCTGGGTTCAATCCCAGAATCCAGAAGATCCTTTGGAGAAGGGAATGGCAACCCACTCCAGTATTCTTGCCTGGATGGACAGAGGAGCCTGTCAGACATGACTGAGCGACTTATACTTTCATTTCCTTTCTCCTTAAATATGACTCAGGAGCAACATGGTTCAGTGGCAGTGGGGGCCTAATTTGGTATCCTTCAGTTCTTAGTGGCCTGCAGGGTACAAGTGGGAGAAGCTACATATTCCTAGTTCCTTCAGGAAGTACCACTGGAGATGATGAACAGTTTGGAGAACCAGCTAAACTAGTGCCTGAGGGGTTTACAACCAGAGGCAGGTGGCTATAACCCTGAGTCTCAGGAGTGGTTGCCAACCCATGGCCACAGAAGGCCGGATGAAATCTGCATCATCTTACTGAGGTCCCACAGGTGTACAGAATGAGACCTCACTTTCTCACCCCTACCATGAGATCACACGAATACCTTTTACAATTGGGCACCATCTTAGAGAAAAGCAAGAAAAGGAGAGACTAAGAACTTTTCTGAAAGAGATCAGCTAGCTGCCCAAAAAGTGCAGTTAAAGAGACTAAGTTAACTTTTAAAATTTTATTTATTTATTTACTTTTCGCTGCCCTGGGTCTTTGCTGCTGCAAGCAGACTTTCTCTAGTTGTGGCTCTCTAGTTTCTCTAGTGGGGGCTACCCTTCACTACAGTGCTCGGGCTTCTCGTTGCAGTGGCTTCTCTTGTTGTGGAGCATCGGCTCAGCAGTTGTGGCTTAGCTGCTCTGCAGCATATGGAATCTTCCAGACCAGGGAATGAACCCTAGTCTGATTCTTATTGGAATACTACACCACCAAGGAAGTCCGAGGCTAAGATAAATTTAATTGATGAGTTTAAGCTCCCATTGTCCAATCTCTTTCATCCGTCTACTTTTCAGTGGGGTGGGAATTCTTGAGCAAAATTGTATCCATTATAATAATAAAGAAATGTTCTTTCCTTTCACCAGAGAGTAATGCATTTTTTGGCCTAATATAGGTGGCTCAGATGGTAAAGCATCTGCCTGCAATGCAGGAGACCTGGGTTTGATCCCTGGGTCGGAAAGATCCCCTGGAGAAGGAAATAGCCACCCACTCCAGTACTCTTGCCTGGAAAATTCCATGGACAGAGGAGTCTTGTAGGCTACAGTCCATGGGGTTGCAAAGAGTCAGACACGACTGAGCGACTTCACTTCTACTTCTTCTATAGGTACTTTATGCTGCCAAGTTATCTTATGGAGAAGAATCCCCTCCCCTCATCCCTCCCTTCTGTAAACGGGTGTTGAGTGGCTACAAGACATATGCTAGGTGCTGGCAGCACACACATTGACTAGGTGTCCTTCCGGCCGCAGAGAGTTGGGAACCTCCAGGCCAGACAGACTCGTGAGCAGATCTTCACCGGGCTCAGGGGGACCACACATAGATCCACATGGAATGCTCTGGGAGAGGCATGTCCTTAAGGGTTGGGAAGTGAGAAGGGAAGTTCAGAACTGAGACTTAAGAATAGTTAAAAATTCTCTAGGAGAAGGGGAGGGAAAGAAGAAGGGTTTTTCAGGCAAAGGGAACACCGTATGTACAGAGCTGTGATGATTAATTTTACGTGTTGACTTCTCCATGTTTGCTCAGATTAAACAGTACCTCTGGGTGTGTTTGAGAGGGTCTCTCTGGATGAGATGATCACATTGAATCAGTGCGCTTGGCAAAGCAGATATCCTTCCCTAGTGTGGATGGGTATCATCCAATTCCTTGAGGGCCTGAATAGAACAAAAGGCAGAGGATGGAGGAATTTGTCACCCTGTTTTTCTTTCTGCTTTCCAGCTTGAACTGGAATAGTGGTCTTCTGCCCTTGCACTGGGATTTATACCATTGACTCCCTGGGTTCTCAGGCCTTTAGACTTGGACTGGAATTCTGCCACCACGGGCTGAGCTGACTGTGGGGCTGGACTTCTCAGGCTTCTTAATCCTGTGAGCCAATTCCCCATAATAAGTCCCTCTCTCCTCTCCCTCTCTCTCTGGAGAAACTTGACTAAGTAGTTTCTTTCACTGATTTTAAAATTTATCCCCTCCCCCCACCCCCCACCGCCAACATTTTGTTGTGGTTCAGTCGCTCAGTCGCTCAGTTGTATCCAGCTGTCCAACTCTTTTCAACCCCATGAACTGTAGCATGCCAGGCTTCCCTGTCCTTCACTATCCCCCAGCGTTTGCTCAAACTCATGTCCACTGAGTTGGTGATGCCATCCAACCATCTCATTCTCTGTCGCCCTCTTTTTCTGCCCTCTATCTTTCCCAGCATCATGGCCTTTTCCAATGAGTTGGCTCTTCCCATCAGGTGACCAAAGTATTAGAGCTTCAGCTTCAGCATCAGTCTTTCCAATAAATATTCAGGGTTGATTTCCTTTAGGATTGTCCGGTTTGATCTCCTTGCTGTCCAAGGGACTCACAAGAGTCTTCTCAAGCACCACAGTTTGAAAGCATCAAGTCTTTGGGGCTAGTCTTTACGGTCCAACTCTCACATCCGTATATGACTGTTGGAAAAACCACAGTTTTTTATATGGCCCTTTGTTGGCAAAGTGATGTCTCTGCTTTTCAATATGCTGTCTAGGTTTGTCATAGCTTTTCTTCCAAGGATCAAGTGTCTTTTAATCTTATGGCTGCAGAAACTGTCTACAGAGATTTTGAAGCCCAAGGAAATAAAGTCTGTCACTGTTTCCATTGTTTCCCCATCTGTTTACCATGAAGTGATGGGTCCAGACACCATGATTTTAATTTTTTGAATGTTGAGTTTTAAGCCAGCTTTTTCCAAAGTGCCCAAAGTAAATGAAGTTTAATTTTGGGGCCACTTGCTTGCATAGGCCCCTCCCAAGGCCTTATACTTAATTTTGTGTTTGTAACTTTGTGTTCACCCTCCTAGAATTGAGTCCCCACATGGTATATGCTTCAGGCCTCACAAACTTGCATCTCTGATATGTTTTAGAAGACCAGTAATTCAGTAGATCTAAGAGTTGTATTTGGAGGGAATGAGGGAAGGGGAACAGGGATGAGTGATGAGAGATTGCAGATTAAGGATCTAATTTCAGTGAATGACAGCTACATCCACTCATCTGGTAGAAGAACCAGAACTTCACCTCCTGCTACTCTCGTGCCCCATGTCCAACCCATCATGAGGTCCTGTGACAGAGCGCTGGTTCTCCCTCCAACTGTTTTCTCCTTCTATAAGGAATAGATCCTTCCAGTTTTAGGTGGACTGTATTTTCCAGCCTCTTCCAGTTAGATTTTGGCCAAAAGTATGTGCAGTATATCCTGAGATTTTCCTTAAATTGAAATGGTGTCTCATTCTCCCACATCTTCCTCCCTCTTGCTAGAAGGAATATGGACATGGTAGCTGGAGCTACAGCAGATGTCTTGGTCCATGAGGTGATTTTAGGAATATGGGGGCTACACATAGTGGAGCAAAACAGAAGCCTGAGTCCCTTGCACTGTGAAGCACTATACCAGTCATGCATTACCTAGTTTTGGACTTTCATCTGAAAGAGAAGTAAACTTCTATCTCAAGTAATACTGTTATTTATTTATTTAGTCACTCATAGTTGAAATCACTTCTAACTAATAATCCACTTCCCTGCAAGTCCTCATCACTTTCCTAATCAGTTACCAACATTTCTTGTCTAGACTTTTGAAAGAATCTATTAATTGGTACCTGCATATTCAGTTATATCCATCCCAGCTTCCTTCCAATAAATTTTCTACACGATAGCCAAGCTGACTGATTCAAAATGCATATAGAATATTATTCCCTGTATTAGTCTGCCTGGGCTGCCATAATAGAATATCACAGACTGACTAAAACAAAAGAAATTAATTTTCTCACAGTTCTAGAGTCTAGAAGTCCAAGAGCAAGGTGCCAGCAGCCGTTTTGGAGAGAATTCTCTCACGTGGTTTTCAGAAAGTGGCTTTCTCCCTGTGTCCTTATAGGGCCTTTTCTCTGTACACATGTGCACATAGCAATTTCTGGTGTCTAGTCATTTATCTTTTTATAATAAATACGCCAGTCCTATTAGATTAGGGTTGCAGCCTTATGACTGCACTTAACCTTCATTACTTTCTTAAAGGCCCTATCTCCAAATATAGTCACATTGCGGGGTTAAGCCTTCAATATAAAATTCTTTTCTTTTTTTTTTTGAAGGGACACATTTCAGTCTGTAAAACTCTATTCCTCAATCATATAAGGGCTTCTCATTACTCTTAGTTTAGCTGAGTAGCTAAAATGGCAAAACTCCTGTATGATCTGAGCTCTACCTATCTCTCCATTTTCATCTCATAGCAATTTCCTCCTCCCTCATCATGCTTTAATCATGCTGGCCTTTCATTTTCTTAGGTATGCTATGCTTTTCCCACCTCAGGGCCTTTGCACATGCTGTAGCCTCTGTCCTAAATACTCTATCTCCCTTCCTGTCCCTTGGCCTGGTAAACCTCTCCCCATCAGCTCTTACATCAGTCATCTGTTCTTGAAGGAATCCTTCCCTGATCATCCTTTTATTTCCCCACTTCCGAGTTACATGCTCTCATAGCTCAATGTACTTATTCTTAATAGCACTTATAATTTTCCCAGGTGGTGCTGGTGGTAAAGAATCTGCCTGCCAATGCAGGAGACACAAAAGATGCAGGTTCCATCCCTGAGTTGGGAAGAAACCCTGGAGAAGGAAATAGCACCCACTCCAGTATTCTTGCCTGGGGAATCGTATGGACAGAGAAACCTGGCGGCTACAGTCCCTGGGATAGCAAAGAATTGGACATGACTGATCACTCATCATAATTTTTGCCTTTCTATGTTGTTCAAGATTCTTCAGTTCATGTTTGTCTTTTCCATTAGATGATACACTCCATGAGAAAAAGAGGTATGTCACTTTTTGCTTATTACTGTATCACTAAGATGTTCAAGCTGGATTTAGAAAAGGCAGAGGAACCAGAGATCAAATTGCCAACATCTGCTGGATCATCAAAAAAGCAAGAGAGTTCCAGAAAAGCATCTACTTCTGCCTTATTGACTATGTCAAAGCCTTTGACTATGCAGACTACAACAAACTCTGGAAAATTCTTAAAGAGCTGGGAATACCAGACCACCTGACTTGCCTCTTGAGAAATCTGTATACAGGTCAGGAAGCAACAGTTAGAACTGGACATGGAACAACAGACTGGTTCCAAATAGTGAAAGGAGTACATCAAGGCTGTATATTGTCACCCTGTTTGTTTAACTTATATGCAGAGTACATCATGAGAAACTCCGGGCTGGAGGAAGCACAAGCTGGAATCAAGATTGCAAGAATTATCAGTAACCTCAGATATGCAGATGACACCACCCTTATGGCAGAAAGCGAAGAAGAATTAAAGAGTCTCTTGATGAAAATGAAAGAGGAAAGTGAAAAAGTTGGCTTAAAACTCAACATTCAGAAAACTAAGATCATGGCATCTGGTCCCATCATTTTACAACAAATAGATGGGAAAACAGCGGAAAGAGTGACAGACTTTATTTTGAGGGCTCGAAAATCACTGCAGATGGTGACTGCAGCCATGAAATTGAAAGACTTACTCCTTGGAAGAAAAGCTAGGACCAACCAAGATGGCATATTAAAAAGCAGAGACATTACTTTGCTAACAAAGGTCCGTCTAGTCAAAGCTATGGTTTTTCCAGTAGTCATGCATGAATGTGAGAGTTGGACTATAAAAAAAGCTGAGCACCAAAGAATTGATGCTTTTGAACTGTGGTGTTGGAGAAGACTCTTGAGAGTCCCTTGGATTGCAAGGAGATCCAACCAGTCCATTCTAAAGGAAATCAGTCCTGAATATTCAGTGGAAGGATTGATGCTGAAGCTGAAACTCCAGTTACTTTGGTCACCTGATGAGAAGAACTGACCATTGGAAAAACCCTGATGCTGGGAAAGATTGAAGGCAGGAGGAGAAGGGGATGACAGAGAATGAGATGGTTGGATGGCATCACTGACTTAATGGACATGACTTTGAGTAAACTTCAGGAGTTGGTGATGACAGGGAGGCCTGGTGTGCTGCAGTCCATGGGGGTCACAAAGAGTCGGACATGACTGAGCGACTGAACTGAATGCTTTCTACAGTGTCTAACACATATCTGACCTTTAACTTTTTCTGAATGAATAGGAAGAGGTAAGGAGGAGTTGGGTCATGGAGAGGTGGGTTTGCCAAATAAGGAACTTGGGACTTCATTCTCAAGGACATATAGCTTGGCAACAAAGAATTTTCACCAGTGGAATGAAATAAGAGATGTGTTTAAAAATATATAGTGTGTTTAAAAAAAATCATTTTTTCTAGCACTGTGTAGAATGTACTAGAAAGAATTCCTGTTGGAAATAAAGTTACAAGTTTCAACAGTTTTTGTAATTATCCAAGTGGGAAATAAAGGCTTGAGTTAAATTTGTTAGTTCCTATTTTTTTTTTTTTCTGGGACTTCTTCTGTGTGAGTCAGATTGAGTCTGTTTTCTCCACTGCTGGTTTGGGATTTGGCTTTAATAGCCTGGCTAGTGAATTATCCTTGTTCATCTGTTTTCCATCTTTCAGTATGTTGGTGCTGTTATTTTATTTCCTGTTCTTCTTGTTTTTGTTGATTTATTTTTAAAATCCCTTTGATGTAATTTTAGTGGAGTTTTGGGAGAGAGCAGCCTTATAGGCATATGTTTAATATATCAGTTTAACATGGAATTCCTTACATTTTTGTTTTCATTATGGAAATTCTTTACTGTTTATTTCAATAAAACTGCCTTTCACATTAGCCAAGATCTTTTTAGGTGACAATATGAAATGGTGACAAAACTGAGGACGAAAGAGAGGGAGCATAAATTGGTAACTTTCTGGAGAATGGTGTTTCTTCAAAGGTTTAAGATACATACATTTTTGAACCAGAAGTTCCACCTCTAGAAATTTATCCCAAGGAAATGATTCAGCTTTAAGAATGTCATTCCTGTGTTGTTAGTAATAATAAAAAGTCCAACAATTGAGGGTTGATTAAATAAACTATAAATTTTCACAAGTCATATCTGCAGTCATTAAAAATTATGTTGTTAAACCAACCTTCTCACACAACACTAGAGCACAAACAACACTTGGTCCTTCACCAAGATATAGGTGAAGCCACAGGACAAATTTAGCTCATCTTCATCCTGCAGGAATTTTATTGGTGATATGGGAGTGTGGAGGCATGACAAGTTATCTATCACTAGGTCCTCTGTCCCTTTCTTCCATGATAGCAAAACCCCGCTCTGTAGCAGTGAATACTGCTGCTCAGAATAAAAGACTGCCTGCCTTTCTCTGACCTATGGTAGGTAGGTGGCCTTACGAGCAAACCAATGAGATATCAGTGAATGAGTTGTGAGAAGCAACCAGTATAACTTTAGTTGGAATCTGTGGTACTTCCGCAACCACTGACTCAACCTACCACAGGCCATGTAGTACTGTGTGTGTGGGCTCAGTCACTCAGCCCTGTCCTGCTCTTTGCCACCCCATGAACTGTAGCCCGCGAGGCTTCTCTATCCATAGCATTTCCCAGGCAAGAATACTGGAGTGGGTTGCTATTTCCTTCCCCATGCAGTACTATAGTATTTACTATTAAAAAATATTCACCTGTAAGTGGACTTTGTGCAGTCCAAATGTGCACTTTCCAAACCTGCACTGTTCAAGGCATATATGTGTATATGTATCAGTCAATCAGTTCAGTCGCTCAGTCGTGTCCAACTCTTTGTGACCCCCATAGACTGCAGCACACCAGGCCTCCCTGTCCATTGCCAACTCCCAAAGTTTACTCAAACTCATGTCCATTGAGTCAGTGATGCCATCCAACCATCTCATTCTCTGTCGTCCCCTTCTCCTCCTGCCTTCAATCTTTCCCAGCATCAGGGTCTGTCCCAATGGTCAGTTCTTCTGATCAGGTGGCCAAAGTTACTGGAGTTTCAGCTTCAGCATCAGTCCTTCCAATGAATATTCAGGACTGATTTCCTTTAGGATGGACTGGTTGAATCTCCTTGCAGTCCAAGGGATTCTCAAGAGTCTTCTCCAAAACCACAGTTCAAAAGCATCAATTCTTTGGTGCTCTCACATCCATATATGACTACTGGAAAAACCATAGCTTTGACTAGATGGACCTTTGTCAACAAAGTAACATCTCTGCTTTTTAATATCCTGTCTAGGTTGGTCCTAGCTTTTCTTCCAAGGACCAAGCGTCTTTTAATTTCATCGCTGCAGTCACCATCTGCAGTGATTTTGGAACCCAAGAAAATAAAATCTGACACTGTTTCCACTATTTCCCCATCTATTTGCCATGAAGTGATGAAATCAGATGCCATGATCTTAGTCTTTGAATGTTGAGTTTTACCCAGCTTTTTCACTCTCCTCTTTACTTTCATCAAGTTCTTCTTCGCTTTCTGCCATAAGGGTGGTGTCATCTGCATATCTGAGGTTACTGATAATTCTCCTGGCAATCTTGATTCCAGCTTGTGCTTCCTCCAGCCCAGCGTTTCTCATGATGTACTCTGCATATAAGTTAAACAAACAGGGTGACAATATACAGCCTTGATGTACTCCTTTTCCTATTTGGAACCAGTCTGTTGTTCCATGTCCAGTTCTAACTGTTGCTTCCTGACCTGTATACAGATTTCTCAAGAGGCAAGTCAGGTGGTCTGGTATTCCCAGCTCTTTAAGAATTTTCCAGAGTTTGTTGTAGTCTGCATAGTCAAAGGCTTTGGCATAGTCAATAAGGCAGAAGTAGATGCTTTTCTGGAACTCTCTTGCTTTTTTGATGATCCAGCAGATGCTGGCAATTTGATCCCTGGTTCCTCTGCCTTTTCTAAATCCAGCTTGAATATCTGGAAGTTCACAGTTCATGTACTGTTGAAGCCTGGCTTGGAGAGTTTTGAGCATGTGAGATGAATGCAATTGTGTGGTAGTAAGCATTCTTTGGCATCGCCTTTTTTGGGGATTGGAATGAAAATGGATCTTTTCTAGTCCTGTGGCCACTGCTGAGTTTTCCAAATTTTCTGGCATATTGATTGCAGCACTTGCACAGCATCATCTTTTAGGATTTGAAATAGCTCAACTGGAATTCTGTCACCTCCACTAGCTTTGTTCATAGTGATGCTTCCTAATGCCCACTTGACTTCGCATTCCAGGATGTCTGGCTCTAGGTGAGTGATCACACCATCATGATTATCTGGGTCGTGAAGATCTTTTTTGTATAGTTTTTCAGTGTATTTTTGTCTCCTTCTCTTAATATCTTCTGCTTCCATTAGGTCCATACTATTTCTTTCCTTTATTGAGCCCATCTTTGCATGAAATGTTCCTTTGGTATCTCTAATTTTCTTGAAGAGATCTCTAGTATATATGTGTGTATATCACAGATGCACACATATTTTAAGTTATTATTAAAGTGAAAATTAATACAAAAATTCAAATATTTAATTTTTTTCAAGTATCTAATTCTAATTTGAGGGGTAGAGGGGGACGAAGAAAAGAAGAAAGGCATATGGGAAAACAGTTGATTTATTTCTCAGAATCTTGACACCCAATGCTAATTTGCCTCTAGCATTAAATCCAACTTGAAAAGGCTGACAAGGCGCCTAAAAAGTGCTTGGGGGCCTCTTTGGTGTTTTCTACAGTGCCTATTTGTTAAGTTTTGTGAACAGAAAGCAAGATTTGGTGTGGGGTTATTTTACTTTGTAGAATTTAAAATGCCGGTTCTCCTCTTCCTGCCACATCTCTCAGATGTAATAGGCAGGATCTCAGGATTTACGCTCTGTGACGTGGATTTCGGGCTGAGTCTCCTCTCTGGCATCAAAACACCCTACCTGAGTCTTGGACGGAGTCCGCACCAATATCTCTTCCGACTTTGCCGCAGAAAACCGTGGACCGCTAGGACAAACAGCCAAAGAGAATACGCCCGCTGGATATCAAACCCGGGAGCCGGGGGCGGGGCGAGCCTGGGCCCCGCCCCTCGGCGAAGCCGGTAACTCGGCGCAGGAGCGGGAGGGGCGGGGCGAGCCCTGCAGGCGACCCCGTGATTGGCACGCAGGCTCCAGCTCACGGCGAGGCTACCCCTACCTCTAGCCTGCAGGAGTGCTAGGCTAGTGCGGATCTACAAAGTTTGTCCGCTCCGGGGCACCATAGTGGCTTTTACGCTGGCGGAGAGGGCCCGGCTGAGCTAGGCTGGGCTGGCCGGCAGGAGCCCGGCTCAGCTTAGGAGATCCTGATGGCTGCGGTGTTTCTCGTAACGCTCTATGAGTACTCGCCTCTTTTTTATATCGCGGTGGTCTTTACCTGCTTCATCGTGACCACCGGCCTGGTGTTGGGATGGTAAGAGTCCCCAGGGCTATGGGCAAGTGGCGTCGGGGCGGACAGCCGGGGAGATGAGTAGCAGCGGGCTGCAGGGTGACTGCTGGACTGGGGCTGTCGGAGAGCCAGTGCTCAGGGCTCCCACTGGCTCAGGAGGAAAACAAGGTGGACATCTACCCGCATCACTGCCCTGCATCATCGTCCGATCCCCGTCGCTGCGGGTATCTGGGGATGGTGCAGGATTGAGGTATTTTACCCAGCTTTTTTCTAGGTGATAAAGCAGCCAGTAAGGGCTTGGTCTTGGTGTGAGGATAGAGAGGCTGTCCAACAGGCTTCTGTCCGGATTTGGGGCCTACTGTGTGCCCGGAGTGAGCCCGTCATCTGCGGTACAGTCCTCAGACGTGGACAGTAGACCCAGTTGTTCGTTGCTCTTCTGACGTGAACTGAGCACTTGCCATGAGATCTTCCAGCGTAACTTACAACTGAACTCTGAACCGTTTGAGAATGTATTGGTTTCTACACACATTCCACACCTTTTGAACGGTGAAACTATAAAGACATAATTTTAGAGCTGGAAGAGACCTCAGAGATAAGTTACACTAAGGCATAAGGGCACTTCTCTTATTGGAGACTAGGAGAGTAGACTGTTAGCTCATCCGTGAGCCATTCTAGCTCAGAGATTCTAGAATTTCCCTCTCGAAGAGATGCCATTGTATCATGTTTAGAGTCGTCTTATAATATAGCTAGCTGAAACCATCTTACAGGTCCATCCTTTGAAGAGAGAGACATGAGCTGGATTTTGAAGAGTGAGTATTTTAAAAAAGAAGTGGAGCTAAATGTGTATAGTAAAGAACAGAAGGCATTTTAGAGACTACATGAACAGAGGGTCAGAGGAGACATGCTAGTGAATAGAGCAGGCTGTGTAATATGAGTTTCAAAATACCCTTTGAGCATGTATATGTGATTACTTTGGGTTTCCCAGGTGGCTCAGTGGTAAAGAATCCACCTGCCAATGCAGGAAACGCAGGAGATGTGGGAGATCCCCTGAAGGAAGAAATGGCAACCCACACCAGTATTCTTGCCTGGAAACTCCCATGGACAGAGGAGTCTGGGGGGCTACAGTCTGTGAGGTTACAAAGAGTCGAATACCACTGAGCAACTGAGCATGCACATGTGATTACTTTAAAGAAAGAACACAAGCTCTTGTCAACTTCTGAAAATATGCCATCTTTAGGAACTAAGTAAAGTTTTTAACATTTTCACACTGCTTTCCACATTGTCAGCAGTAGATTATAAAATTCTTTCTTGGTTGGTGGGGGAAGAATAGGACCAATTTTACACAATCTGATATTCTTGACACATCAGAATTTCTTGCTGTTGTTCATTTCAAGAAAGTTTGTAATTGGAGTTAGGAAGATGTTGTCTAAGTGAGAAGAGATGTCTAAACACAAGATTTTTATTGGCTAAACTGTTAGTGTCTTCAAGAGTATAATTTTCCTCCATTAAGGAAAATAAGTAACCAGTTGATAATTGCATAATATCCTTAAATTTTAATTTTTAATCAGCCTAATAATTTTAAAATTAATTTTCAGTTGGCCTGATTCAACTAATTAGAGATTGTAGATATCTGTCTTTAGTTATGGGAGGAGGAAAACTGGTAAAGACCTATTGATAGTGATGGTGGTGTCTGTAAGTGAAGGGTAGTTCAGAACCTCATGCAGGGGTGGTAAAGAGACAGACTTTGGAGTCAGACAGGTTCAAATCCTGGCTTTGCCAAATTTGAGACTTGGTTTGAAAAGTTAATGATTATCCAAACACTCCATTTAAGTATGACTTTTCCCTGGTGGCTCAGAGGTTAAAGTATCTGCTTGCAATGCAGGAGACCCAGGTTCAATCCCTGGGTCAGGAAGATCCCCTGGAGAAGGAAATGGTAACCCACTCCAGCATTCTTGCCTGGATAATCCCATGGACGGAGAAGCCTGGTAGGCTACAGTCCGCAGGGTCGCAAAGAGTCAGACATGACTGAGCGACTTCACTTTCACTTTCTTTACAAGGATGGAGGCCCGGATAGTTGTAGAACTTTGAGAAGTCTGAATTAAGCATGGCTGAGGCCACAAAACTATATAAGTGCTAGTCACTTCCATCGTGATTTGGCCCTAACCAGTCATCTTAAGCTTAATCCAGCCATTCTCTCCATATGAGTTAGCTTTGCCCATGTAGATAACCTTATTATTATTATTTTGAACTAGTGTTTACAGTGAAGGCCATCTAGAGCTCCTCAAAGTAATTTTCTAATAGTACCCCCAGGCAGAAGGCAAATGCATTAATCCACTATGCTTTTTCACTGTGCTTGTCATTTTCTTTAAGCTCCCCCAATATAATTTCTGTTGGGCATCTGTCTTCTCTGTCATGGTTCTTACCTCAGTACTGCTTTGCAAAACCCATTGCTTAGTTCCTTTCCCTGTCTTTCACACTGTGTGGGAGTAGAGAAAGAATGGAAGCACCTGACTGTTGGAATCCCAGTGGCAAAGAATAATACAACTGAAAGTATTGAATTTCTGTTTAACTACATGATGGTTTCTGTAAGCTCTAATACTCAGATTTATCAAGCTCTAGCTATTTTGCCAGGCAGTGTGCAGAAAGGAGGCCAGAGTGCTATATACATCCTTAAATAGTTTCAGTTAATTCATGACCCTGACTCTGCAGTTGCTCTCTGCTTCCTCTTGACTGCAGATTATTAAGCTATTATCCTTCTGTACTTTGCTTGGTGACTGTGGGGCAGAACCTCTAAAGACCTTTCTTCTTTGGAAGCTCACTGCTTCCATGAGGCTTTGCCAGTAGGGGAAGGGAGTAGAAGGCTAGAGGAGGACAGAAGGACTTGCTGCTTCCTGTTTGATTATTTTCCTCCTCTGTCTCACCACAGCCATGGTGCCTCCCTCTGGCCTTAACAGTGGGTCGCAGTTTATAGTTTTCTACGCTCTTAGAACTAGCCTCATTATACCCCTCCAAAGATTTCAGTACATCTTCCTCAGATCCGAGTCCCAGTTGCTCCGAGGTCTTTCCTCCAAATCTCTAAGCAGTAGGAATCCTCTTTGCTCTGTTCTGTGTCCCGGGAGTGATAGTTGCTTCCCACTGTAACTAATTCTGTGATACTCAGTGTCTCCCTTTTGCCTTTTCAGTTCTTCAACATCTGGCTAACAAATTTTTATATTAAATTATCTGTTAAAATGCTGGTGTGGCTTTGGTCCCTTGATTGGACTGATAAATATTAATATATTGATTAAGAATTTGTTACTCAGAATGGGATCCAGGGGGGAAATCCTTTAAGGATCGGATTTGGGTTTGGTCATTTCTTCAGCTCCTTGCCAATGGGAAATAAGATTCTAGTAATCCGTGGTATAGATTGGCATCATGATTAATCAGCTTACTGCCTTTATTTGCTTACAGTTAATGATTTCTGAAGCTAAGTGCCTTGGGGGACCAAGTGGCTGAAGTACATGACTGTTATGGCAGCAGTGATACTGCAGAGACTGGGGGAAGGGTGGGATGGTTGCTCGTGGGGCCACTGGAGCACTTGCAGAAAGGAAATGACATGTTCATATCTTTAAACGCTCAGATCAAGTCAGTCAGAGAATCAGAGTTTTTATGATGCTAAAGCTCTTTACTTCCTGTAGCCACGAAGCTACACAGTTTTAATTGTGCCGGTATTAGAATTACATAGTCCTGTTTAGGACACTGACTAGGAGTCAGAGCCCTCAAACTTGCAATGGCAATATCTAAATGCACTTGATAGAGCTGAGAATCTTGAAACCCCAGTCACTCTGTGTGTGCCTCCCTTGTTGATGGAAGCAGCTTGCTTTCCATGTCTGAGAAAACTGGGCCTTCTCTTGCTTGAAGATCCTGTAATATACCTCTCTTAGGGCAGCTGCTTTGCAAACGGTGTCTATACTCAAAACCTACCTCTGTAACCATTTGTCGCTAGGCCCAGATCTCTTCATGTTCCACAGAACAGGGACAAAAATCTGACCTAGTTAGAAAGAACCAAGCCTCTAAAAGAATAACAAAAGTTGGCTAATTTGTATCCATGCAAATTTGGGAAGTATGTGTGGGAATGAAGTGTAAATAGATTAGGGCAAGGAGGATAGAATGTAACAGTGAATCAAGTTACATTTATTGATCTGGATGTATTCTTAAAAAATTCTGACTTTCAAGTGTTAACTTGTATATGGTTGACTGAAACTTGGACTAAGAGCTGCCCTATATTTAATAAAGTTGAGATGCTAGAACTTTCCTGGCATAATGAAGAGGAAATCTGGAGGCTTAGGAAGATAGGAATATTGGACAGGATTTCTTATGTGCCACCTGCACACCTACCTCTGACTGCATCCTTCAGCATGACCTGGAAGACACATTTCACAAGGGCGCTAAGGAGAGACTGGTGGCTTTAAACATCTCTGGTGCCTGTCCACTGTAGGGCTTTTATGATGTGGGAGATGCTGCCATTCAGGTGGACCTCCTGATCTGAAGTGAAGTGACAACGCATAACCACAAGAGTCAACGTGGACTTCTGTCCCCTAACAGGCAGTGGAGGACAATGCAGAGAATGATTTGGCCCACAAGGACCCAGTGGCTAATGGATTAGCGCGTCCTTAGGAATAAAATAGAGAGGTGGCCTCCTAAGTCCTACATCAAGTACACAGAATGAGAAACTCCAGGCTGGAGCTAGAAACCTGACTTGTCATAGTGAGGAGTTATGACCTTTGGCCTACTTTTCAAATCTAAGTCAATCCATAGAGCTGGAGCCCCTGCTTGATGGTGAGGTCAGGTCCCCTTGAGGAAGGTCTCTGTCTCCTGAGTACTGCCCCAAGGGCACTGTGAATCTTCTGTCAGGTCTTCTCAAAGTCTGTTGTCTCTCAGCTGCAGACGCACTCTCTGTACTCTGCTTTTGATTCTGGAGCTGGGACTTTGCAAAGCTATTTCTCTTATGCTAGTTTGCTCCCTGTTAGGCTCTGCCAGTTCAGTTCAGTTGCTCAGTTGTATCCGACTCTTTGTGACCCTGTGGACTGCAGCATGCCAGGCTTCCCTATCCATCACCAACTCACAGAGCTTGCTCAAACTCATGTCCATCGAGTCGGTGATGCCATCCAACCATCTCATCCTAGAAAGAGTCTGGAAGGCTGGTAAAGGAGGAAGGGACTTGCTGTTAACCATTTGCTTCCTTTTCCTGGTCTGCATTCCTGCACTACTGGCATCACCCTGGCCTGTGAAGCAGCAGTTTATTTTAGTTTTCAACTTTTCCTCACACCAAGAATCAGGCTTACTGCACTCCTTCAGAAATATCAGTACCAGCTGGCCAGCACTCCTACTACAGAGGTCTGGATCCAGCTCTGGGGGATTCCTTCTCCCAGCTTCTAGCTGTAGTAATCCCCACGCTTCCTTTTGTTTCCTTAGCCTTAGGATGGATAACTGCTTCTTGCTGGGATACCTTAGTGCCCCCTTCTTGCCTTGACTGTCCTCCAGTACTTGGTTAATAATTCTTTATATTAAATTCTTTTCTAAAATGTTGATGTGGTTTTCTGTCTCCTGCCAACCCTGCCTGAGATACTGACCTTGACTGTTTCTTATCTCACGTGTCGAATGCAGCAGGTTGTGTGTGTGTGTGATGAGGTTGGTGATGAGGTACATGTTCAGTTGCTTCAATCATACGACCCCACGGACTGTAGCCCGCCAGGCTCCTCTGTCCATGGGATTCTTCGGTCAAGAATACCAGAGTGGGTTGCCATGCCCTCCTCCAAAGGATCTTCCCAACCCAGGAATCGAACCTGTGTCTCCTGCATTGCAGATGGATTCTTTATCCACTGAGCCATTGCAGAATCCCTCTTAGGAAAAGAATATAACATTATTTTGTATTTGCTTAGAGTACAAGGTATGTGACACTTTTGCTGGGAAGAAATTCCTTGGAACAATTTAGAAGAAAAAACTTTTAGAAATGGCATTTCAGACCTTAATAGGGACTTAAGACAACTTATTCTAACCCTTCTTTTTACAGTTAAAGGCACAGAATTTTAGAGATTGAATCCCTTGACTCAAATTTGCTCAGGCACAACCCACTTCCTCTCCAAGGATTTCCCCATGAAAGTTTTTTATTGATATATCCTGACCCAGGGGGCCAGTGTGCAAGATGTCACAGAAGAGAAGCGCCCTCACCCCCAGATTAACAGCTAAGTTTTCTAACTGGCTTTAGCACTAAAGTCTGAAGGAGTGATAAATGTGTTTACTTTCGGAACTTGAAACTTTCTCCTCAAAGTAACTTTTATTCATGAGGGACTCTGTGAGACTCCAACAAGAAAAGGAGGTCAGTTCTATTGATTCAGCAGCTGACAGGAAGCTTAGGAAGCGTGTACAGGGTAAGACAGTGGATGGGCACTGTGAAAAAGCATGGATTGAATCGGAAGTCCCCAGGTTACCACTGTGCTGAAAGTTTAAGCAGTATGAAAGTGCAGCAAACACTTTAGAAATGGGAAAAACTGGAATTATTGAAAATTCCAGGAGGATTAAGTATGAAATTGTAATAGTAAAAACATTGGAAAATTCTCTCCCTCTCTCTCTTTAGAAAGTTCTCTTAATGGAAATAAAAAGGTGGAGGGGGGGCTGGATTTATATAAAAGAGAAAATAGTGAATGTTAAGAAACATTTATTTAGTTAGCATTTCATTATTAAGAGTTGTCAAAATGACTTTGAGTGGAAAAAAATAAAAATGCAATTTGATTGAAAAGAAAATTTGTCAGTTTTATATTTTACTAGTTCTTCTAAAATTGTGCCAGCTATGATCTGATACCACATATCAATGTCTTTATTGCAATTTGATTGAAAAGAAGATTTGTCAGTTTTATATTTCATTATATCTTCTAAAATCATAGCAGCCATGATCTGATACCAGGCATCAATGTCTTTATTCAGATTTTTGACTAAAAATGTGGAAAAGACCAGATGTAAGGATGGTGGCCAGAGGCCCATACATTACTGGGTCTAAATACTAGTATTTTACAGAACCAATTGTCAACACCAATTATGAATTATGAATTGTCAACACCAATTATGAATAGCCAGTCTCCAGTGTTTAATCTTATTCTAAATCATTTCTGCATGTTACCTTTGAGTAATACATTAAAGCTAGAAATATTGGCCCACATCAAATAAGTTTAAACTGTGGAAGTTGTGGAAATTTTGTGCAAAAAGAGCAAATTCATCATAGGTCATGTATATGAAAAGGTTGAGGATTATTCTAGGCTGAAAGCTCGACATGTGTCACCAGGGTGTCTGCTGACGTGATCTTAGACTCATTAAGCATAATGTTTAGGACAAGAGATGTGGTCGGGCTATGATGTCACTCTGTCCACAGTGAATTCTGCTCGCCTAGCCCCCTGTTTTCCCCTCAAAGCATGAGGATATCAGGGGAACAGGGCTGGCAAAGTCAAATAAGGACCCAGCGCCTTGACTAAGCCCTGGCCACTCTAGCTATGCTTTACTGACTCCTCTAAGGGGATAGGAATGTGAAAATGTCTGAGATTTTAATTTAGAAGTGTAGCAGTGTTAAGATATAATTCATATAAAGCAGTAATGAAAAGTCAAACAGCAAAAACATCAAGCTTAAAGGAAAAGATTAATAGCTTTTAAATTAAGAACCCTGTTCATCTAAAGATACCATTATGTATGTGAAAAAGCAAGGTATAGAGGGGCTGAAGATATATGCAAGTAAAAGACTAATATTCATACCATATAAAGAATTTTCTATAAACAAGACAAATAAAGACAAACCAGTAGAAAAGTAGGGAAAGGATATGAAAGGGCTTTCCCAAAAGAGGATATCCAAGTAGCAATAAACATAAAAAGTGTTCCATATCATTAGTCTTCAGGAAAATATAAATTAAAACCATAATTCAGTGGCACCATACACCTACCAAGATGGCTAGTAATGTTTTGGCAAGGATATGGAGCAAGGGGGGACCTCATTCATTGCTGGTGGAGTATAACTCTATATGGTTCTATAACCATATAGAATAGTTGTTAACATTATCCTCCAAAGTTGAAGCACAGACCTTTTGGTCAAGAGACTCCGTTCCTAAGAGGAATGCATTTACATATATACATTGAGAACCAGTTATGAAAATATTCATATAAGCAATATTCCTAATGGCCAAAATGTGAGAACAACTGAAGTGTCCATTAAGAGTAGACTGTGTAAGCAGATCATGGCATATTTTTGCAATAGAATACTATATAGCCACAACAGTGCAGTAAGTATGGATGCAAAAATGAATCTTCAATGCAATGTGATAAAATAGGAAATAAAAGTATACACAGCATGCTTCCACCTATATAAAAGTTCAAAAACAGGTAAACTAAATTATAGTACTTGAGGTCAAGATAGAGAAGGAAGGGGTAGTACATGGGAGGTGACACAGGAGACTTTCTGAGGATATTGTTTGGTTCTTAACTTGAATAACAATTATTTTGTTATTCAAAAAAGTACTTTGTGTACCTTTTTATAGGTATGTTATCCTTTGCAATAAAAAGGTTATATCAGATAAAAAGGCTGAATATTGAGCAACATTTATAACAACAATTTTAAAAGATGTTAAATCACGGACTGAAAATGTAGACCCGAGATTAAGCATGAGGGAAAGAAATTAAAAATCTAGAGAAAGGAATTTCTTTTAATAATAGATGTACTTTGCCAACTGTTGATGTGATGTTGTGCCAAGCAGCCTTGGGTAGGCATGCTTAAAGAGAAGCAGCATTTACATGTCAAATTATTTGTTTCATTCTGAGGTATATAGGCACAGAGCAGATATGGTATAACCTCTAACAGTATTGATTAATGTAAATATTTGGAGAAATATTTTTATATTAAAAGCAGATACATTATGAAATATAAAAAGCTTTTCACAAAGGAATATCATGCTCACAGTGAGCTGCTTCCAGATATTTCCCTAAAGCTTTGCCTTTTGGAATTTCTGGCTCTTATACCTTACAGCGTTCTTTAATTGAAATTTTTAGGCACAGGGTTATAAAATACCCGAAATACAGTACTTGGACCTACAGTAGAAATGAACACGATGAGATCTAAATTCTCGCTTTTACTGCTGGTAATGTAGTTATAGTCAGGCAGTGTGGGTAAAGAAAAAAAATGGTGGGATGAGTTAGGGAGAATTAAATAATGAGGAAGGGGCCAGAATTATTGCAAAATTCAGACTTAAATTGAAGAAAATAGGGAAAACCACTAGACCATTTAGGTATGACCTAAGTCAAATCCCTTATGATTATACAGTGGAAGTGACAAATAGATTCAAGGAATTAGATCTGATAGACCGAGTGCCTGAAGAACTATGGATTGAACAGGAGGCGGTGATCAAAACCATCCCCCAAGAAAAATAAATACTAAAAGGCAAAATGGTTGTCTGAGGAGGCCATACAAATAGCTGAGAAAAGCAGAGAAGCTAAAGGCAGAGGAGAAAAGGAAAGATATACCCAACTGAATGCAGTTCCAAAGAATAGCAAGGAGAGATAAGAAAGCCTTCCTAAGTGATTGATGCAAAGAAATAGAGGAAAATAGAATAGGAAAGACTAGAGATCTCTTCAAGAAAATTAGAGATACCAAGAGAACATTTCATGCAAAATGGGCAAAATAAAGGACAGAAACGGTATGGACCTAACAGAAGCAGAAGATATTAAGAAGAGGTGGCAAGAATATACAGAACTATACAAAAGAGATCTTAATGACCCAGATAAGCACAATGGTGTGATCACTCACCTAGAGCCAGACATCCTGGAGTGTGAAATCAAGTGGGCCTTAGGAACTGGACGTAGAACAACAGACTGGTTCCAAATTGGGAAAGGAGTACGTCAAGGCTGTATATTGTCCCCCTGCTTGTTTAACTTATATGCAGAGTACATCATGAGAAACACTGGGCTGGAGGAAGCACAAGCTGGAATCAAGATTGCTGGGAGAAATATCAATAACCTCAGATATGCAGATGATACCATCCTAATGGCAGAAAGTGAAGAAGAACTTGATGAAAGTAAAGAGGAGAGTTAAAAAGCTGGGTAAAACTCAACATTCAAAAGACTAAGATCATGGCACCTGGTTTCATCACTTCATGGCAAATAGATGGGGAAATAGTGGAAACAGTGACAGACTTTATTTTCTTGGATTCCAGAATCACTGCAGATGGTGACTGCAGCCATGAAATTAAAAGACGCTTATTCCTTGGAAGAAAAGCTAGGACCAACCTAGACAGGATATTAAAAAGCAGAGACGTTACTTTGCTGACAAAGAGTCTTCTAGTTAAAGCCATGATTTTTCCAGTAGTGATTTATGGATGTGAGAGTTGAACTGTAAAGAAAACTGAGCACCAAAGAACTGATGCTTTTGAATTGAGAAGACTCTTGAGAATCCCTTGGACTGCAAGGAGATTCAACCAGTCCATCCTAAAGGAAATCAGTCCTGAATATTCATTGGAAGGACTAATGTGAAGCTGAAGCACAATACTCTGGCCACCTGGCGAAGAACGGATTCATTTGAAAAGACCCTGATGCTGGGAAAGATTGAAGGCAGGAGGAGAAGGGGATGACAGAGGATAAGAGATGGTTGGATGGCATCACCGACTCAATGGACATGAGTTTGAACAAGCTCTGGGAGTTGGCAATGGACAGGGAAGCCTGGCATGCTGCAATCCATGGGGTCACGACTAAGTGACTGAACTGAACTGATGTGTAGAGTGGTTTTTTTTCTTTGCTTTTTTTCACTCTATAGGATGTAAGTAAGAAAGAAAAGGTGTTTTGACTGTCACAGGAAGATTATATCTTGTGTCCTACCACTTCACATGCCTGACTTGACCTCTAAAGGGCCTTGGGGCAACAATGAGCAGTGAAGTCAAAAGCGGTGGGGTAACTGATTCTGAGGATCAAAGAGAAGTTACTAGATTTGTGTTTTCTCTCTGCCAACCCATAAGTCCGCTCCATCATCAAGATTACCGTTGCAAGCACTTCCATAATGCCAAGCCCTCTTATAAACATTTACAGGTGGCGAAACAGTTACATAGAGTTGGAGTGATTGCTTAAGGACACATGGCTGTTAAATATCTTGTTCCTTACTTTAGGAGGAAAGCAGTTTTTAATTAAGTATGATGTTAGCTATACTTTTTTTTATTGCCACCCTTTATCAGATTAAGTTCTTTTTCCACATTTCTAGTTTCCCGATGGTACTTATTGGACTAGACATTGGATTTTAGCAAACACTTTTTCTGCATGTATTGAGTGTATTTTCTGTATTGAAAAGATTGTATGGTTTTCCTTTTTTAGTTTGTTAATATGGTGTATTATATTATATTTCTAATGTAATGTTAAGCCAGCCTTGCATTCTTGAGATAAACCTTGCATTCTTGAATATTAACCTTATATACTGTTGGATTTAATTTGCTAAAATTTTGTTAAGGATTTTTGTATTTATGTTCCTGAGAGATATTTGTTTGCAGTTTTCTTGTGTTGTCTCTTCCCTTCCTCTGCAGACTTCAGTTACATGTATATTAGATTGCTTGAACTTTTCCCTCAGCTCGCTGATGTTTTGGTTTTTTGTTCAGCCTTTTTTCTTTTGTGTTTCATATTGGATAACTTCTGTTGCTATATCTTCACATTTACTAATCTTTTGTCCTGTGATATCTGTGGTTGTTTAGTTGCTGTGCTGTGTCTGACTGTTTGTAACCCCAGGGACTGTAGGCTGCCAGGCTCCTCTGTCCATGGGATTTCCCAGGCAAGAATACTGGAGTGGGTTGCCATTTCCTTCTCTTGGTATCTTCCTGAACCAAGGATCAAACCCGTGTCTTTTGCATTGGCAGGTGGATTCTTTACCAGTGAGCCACCTGGGGTGTCTATGCTAATCCCATCCAGTGTATTTTTCATTTTCAGAGATGGATTGGAATTTTTTCTGTATCATCCTCGACTCTATACTGTAGCACAATCTTTACTTATTTTCTTGACACATGGAGTATGGTGATAACAATTGATACCCTTGTCTACTCATCCTAATATCTATCCCATCCCTGGGATCTATTAATACTAATCCCAGTATCTGTCCCATCCCTGGGATCTATTCATTAGTTTCTCTGCTCATTCTGGGTCATATTTTCCTGCTTCTTTGCATGCCTGTGAAGTTTTATTAAACGCTAAACATTGTGAATTTTACCTTAGTGGGTGTTAGATATTTTGTATTCATATGAATATTCTTGAACTTTGTTTTGGGATTTAGTTAACTTACCTGGAATGCTTTGATCTGTTAGAGACTTGCTTTTTAGCTCTTTAAGGCAGGAATAGAACAAGCTTATCCAACGTTCTATAAAATTAGAATCATCTGGAGTGAAATTTTGTTCCATTTACTAATTTTACTGGCTTTCTCTTAGTATTAGAGTTATGATTTTGAAATTTTAGCTTGCAGCCTGGATTTTAGTGGAAGTCCCCTGCCCCCTTCCTTTGTCCTCATCCTTGCTATTTAACCAGATTCTTAGACCCCCTCAGGAAGGACTGGGTCTTACAATGACAATTCTGTTCCATATTGATATTGCCCTAACCCAGTTCCTGGATTCAAGGTGTGAACCTGGCTCTGGCCTTTGTCTTGAGTGGACAACCTGTAAGGCCCTCTATCTGTGAGAAGGCTTAGTTGCCACTGCCTGCTGCCAGACTCAGAACATATCAAACCATGGTATCAGTCTTACTCATTACTTTATTTTTTCTTTTCAGATGCATAAAGATCCATCTTTTAACTCAGCTATGACTCTTTTATTTTATTAAAACTTATTAATTAACATTTTCAAACATACAGAAAACTTAAAAGAATACATAGTGAACACACGTATACCCATCACTTAGGTTCTACAATCAACATTTTATTATAATGTCTTTATTACATATGTATCTATCCATCCATTCCTCTATCTACCCATCAGTTCATGTTAATTTCTTGAAACTTCAAAGTAAGTTTGTACTCTTCATCTATAAGTATTAAAGCATTGCATATTGCTATCTAGAGTTGAATATTTGTTTTTGTTTGTAGTTCTTTTATTTTCTTTTGAAGTAATACACAGCGAAATGTACAAATCTTAAATGTTATCAAACATATGTATGCAACTCAAACCTCAACCAAGATATATGACTTTACCATCACCAGATAAAGTTTGCTCACGCCCTTTCCCAATCAGTTCATACTGCTACCCCCTAGAAGCAGCCATTGTTCTGTTTTTTATTTCTACCATAAATTAGTTTTTCCTACTGTAGGCTTTCCTATTATGGAATCATAGAGCATACACTTTTTTATGTAAGGCTTCTCTAGCACAGTATGTTTTTGAGAATTATCCACATGGTTGTTTCCTTTTCATTGTTGAGTGGTAGTATTGCTTTGTTTAAACAGTGACTAAACCACTATTTGTTTACTCATTTCAGTGGTCTCCTTTTGATTTTTCTTTTTCTTAATATGTCGCTGCTAAGTGTTTGGAGAGAAAACAGTGTATTAAAGTAACTGTGCTATCTTAAACTAAAGTCCCCTGGTTTAACTAATGTGTTTTCATTTTTAGTTGTTTTGTTTAAACTGAGTAAACTTATCTTCTTTCTACCATTATAAGGAATTGAATTTATGCATTCCATTTTCCCTCTAAGTTTGTTCTTTATCACATTTTTACATGAAATTTAAAAGTAGAGAATATGTTATATTAACGAAGGGCTATATTTAGTGTTTAAAATTCTTTTGTCCCTTAAATAATATCAAATAGTCTACATATTAAATATATATTTACTTTTTATATCATTTAGAAGTTCAGTAATTCTATCATATTTTTGCTATTGTATTAGGTACATTTTGGTTATAATCATGGAACTCCTTTGTAATCAACAATAATTAACAATAGAAATCTTTGTTTTCAAAAAAAAAAAAAAAGAAATCTTTGTTTTCAAGAGTATGTTGATTCAGCCAGGTGAACAATATATTCCGATTCTATGGGATATCTAATCTCTCTTAATTTTGGATTACTTCTTCAATATAATGTAAATTTTCTGATACTTAGGTTAAAAGGAGTAACTAACAAAATACAAAATACTTTACTTATCACAGAAAGTCTCAGTATTTGTTAAAGTTATGCTTTATTTTATTTTTACCTTTCTTCAGGTTTGGTTGGGATGTTCCAGTAATTCTAAGAAATTCAGAAGAGACCCAGTTCAACACAAGAGTTTTCAAAAAGCAAATGAGACAAGTCAAGAATCCTTTTGGCTTAGAGATCACCAATCCATCTTCAGCTTCAATTACAAGTTGGTGGCTATTTTCCAAAGATTTCTCTCTTTCTATGACCCTTTCTTAGCCCTTTAATTTTCTTTCTCTATTGCTTTCTCTTCCTCAGACCCAGCAAACATTTGTTGAGCACTTGTTCTGTTCTAGGAGCTATGCTGCATACCTGAGACACAACAGCTAGTAATTCACAAATTACTCCTAAGGAGTAATTTCCTTGCTCCTAAGGAGGTTATCAACTAGTAAATACAGGCATTTATACGAGAAGGATAAAGTGTCACAGGAGTTAATAAGAGACGTCTTTTTAGGATGCTATGCCATTTTCATTGGTCTTCAGTGTAGAGAGAAAAGCAAAGCAATGGAGGAGAAGTAGAGCTAATTAACGTTGCTACCCTCCTGAAGAACAACCATCATTTCATCTGAAATTCTGGTATTTTGATATTAAATGCTAACAATACATGGTAGTAACAATACATGGTAGTTGTTTCTGTACTTGGGAAGATAAGTTGTCTGCAAGATTATCTAGGAAAGTAAAGTGAAGTAGCTCAGTCGTGTCTGACTCTTTGTGACCCCCGTGGACTATAGCCTACCAGGCTCTTCCGTCCATGGGATTCTCCGGGCAAGGATACTGGAGTGGACTGCCATTTCCTTCTCCAGGGATCTTCCCGACCCAGGGATTGAACCTGGGTCTCCCACATTGCAGGTAGACGCTTTACTGTCTGAGCCACCAGGGAAGCCCATTATCTAGGAAACACTGGAGTAAATGAAAGAAAGGGTTAAGTTTCAGGAGGTGTATGCAGGAAAAGCTTCATAAAGAGAAATGTTCTGTCTGTCTCTTATTTTTCTTTTCTTCCCCCACCCACTTTTTTCTTTTCTTTTTTTTTTAGAGTAGAGTCTTGAGATAAGTAGGTGTTTATTTAGGGAGGTTGGAAGAACTTCTAGGTAGAAGGAGAAGCATGAGCATAGCACTGAGATATAAGCAGAAAAATATGTTAGAGAATCAGTAAGTAGTTTGTTGGGCTTCCCTGGTGGCTCAGACTGTAAAGAATCTGCCTGCAGTGTGGGAGACCTGGTTCAATCCCTGGGTTGGGAAGATCCCCTGGAGAAGAGAATGGTAACCCACTCTAGTATTTTTGCCTGGAGAATTCCATGGACAGAGGAGCCTGGCTGGCTACAGTCCATGGGTCACAAAGAGTCGGTAGTATATACAGATATTATGATATGACTCAATTCTTTTTAAAGAGTCATAGTACTTCATTATAAAGTGTTCCATATTTTATTCATTTAATCTCCTTGTGTGGCTTTCAGCATTTTGATATAACCACCCGCTCCAGTGTTCTTGCCTGGAGATTCCCAGGGATGGGGGAGCCTGGTGGGCTGCCATCTATGGGGTCGCACAGAGTCAGACACGACTGAAGCGACTTAGCAGCAGCAGCAGCAGCAGCAGCAGGGCTATAAACATATATCTTTTCACATTTTTGCTAGTAATATATTAAGAAATTCTTTTCTATAGTCCATTTTTTCCTTTTTCTACCTTTTTTTTAATATGCCTTTTCTGTTTTTTCCTCTCCTGTCTACTTCCAGATTTTTTATCTTGCTTCATGTAGTGTGGTTCTTAGGTGAAACAGAGGAAAATATGTGTGATTTTAATATATGTATGTAATTTGTATTAATGGAATATTTTTCTTCAGCTACTTAATAGCTAGTTGAAAAACATAGCTAATTGAATTTTCTATTCTTGAATCAATACCTAATGTTTGGAATTATATAAAAATTTGAAATCAAATTCTGTTCCAATTACCTATGTGAAATTCCTGCCAATTAAGATTTTTGCTTAACTATGATTAGAAATTGCTCTATGTTGCTGCTACTGTACATATTCAGAATCTGAGCCTGTGTGTACACACTACGAAACTGAGAAGAAAAATGAAAAACTCAGTTTTTGATGTCCTCTAGAGCATCTGCTTGTGTCTATGTAGCTTCTTCCCCAAGGAGATCACCCTTTAAGAAATAGATAATGCATCAATAAAAATTCCTATTTACAAACAACAGAAATGATTCCAATAAAGGACATTGCATAGTTTACAGAATTGCCAGTAGGTTTGGAGAGCCAGAATCAGATACCAAGGCTGTTCAGCCAGGAACAATGACCAAAACCATGCCCTTTTGCTCTGGTAAGTATGCCGTGGCCACTGAGCACTAGACGTTGCAGCTTGCACTGTCAACAGTATGAGAAGTGAATGTTGCTGCCCTTGAACTTGATATTGCTACAACTGCCATGGGCAAGGGGAAAAAAAATCATACAGCTGGCATACAGTCCTATGTAAGTGTTAATAGGTAAAACTACATAAGATAGTTGTATGTGAATAAAGCAATTACTCTCCAATAAAAAAATTTAAATTTAGAAAAGATAATTGTATGTTCACTTAATAACTTATATATCTACATAATCAGATTTACTTAAATTATAATATCTTTTATTATGCTGAGAGCAAATAAGTGGGGCAATAAGCAAATGAGTGAGGGCATCACTGTCAACCCTCCATGTTTTGGTATCTCCACTCTTTCCTCATATTTTGCGTATTACATGGGACATTAATTGGATGACAAGAGTATATTAGTGTTGTCACTGAGTGTGTTCATATTAATACAGCTCAATTTCTTTTTAATGTTTTTTCTATTCTGCTGATCATCTTGTGGTCCCCATGGGTTGTACACCTGCACTTTGGGAGACAGCTCTATTAGTTCTTGTAGTGAGGATTATATATACTGTTAGAGCAGTAGGTTATCAATAGTGAACTATATTTCAGTCTTTTAAATCTGTGTGGGCAGAGTCTTGAAGTCACAAAGAAAAATTACAACTTCCAAGGCTAAGTATGAAATATTACTGAGAGCACTTCAAAATTGTGTAGACATTGAAGTTTTTACATCTTTTGTTTCAGAGACCATTTCCTTCATTTATAGACACATACCCTTTAATGAGTTCCTTTAACTGCCATCAGCCTGGCCAGCGTCCAAAAGGAAGCTTTTGTTACTCACTGTGTATAATTGTAATAGAAATTACGTTAGGTAATTTTCTTCTCTTTGTCTCATTTGTTTTCTACAGCTGGCATAACTTTGACAACAGATTGCCTTGAAGATAGCCTCCTTACATGTTACTGGGGGTGCAGTGTTCAAAAATTATATGAAGCTCTACAGAAGCACTTTTATTGCTTCCGAATAAGCACTCCGCGAGCATTAGAAGATGCTCTGTATAGTGAATATCTCTATCAAGAGCAGTATTTGTATCCTTTTATTTGATACATCCCTTAGCACATGAAAATTCTAGACTTAAAACTTTCTATGAATAATATTGCATTGCTAAGTTTTTACTCCTTTTGGTATATTGTATTCTTTGGTTATAGTGGCAATTTACCTTTACATCTTCAAAAAGTATTAAAAAGGATAGCAAAGAAGAAATATATTGCCAGTTACCAAGAGATACTAAAATTGAAGACTTTGGTACAGTGCCAAGATCTCGCTATCCTTTGGTAGCGCTATTGACCCTAGCTGATAAGGATGACCGAGAAATTTATGACATTGTAAGTAATTTTAAAATTCTGGAAGCATTACTTTTAAGTGATTTGATTGATGGGTCTTAATTATTTGGTGAGCTAGAATAAGATTTATTTTAATTTCTGTGGCCTGGACACATTTTTCTTGGAAAAAGAATGTACGGGAAGTACTCCTGTAAGAGTTTTTTTATGTGTATTGCTTCTTCAGAGTGTGACTTGTGGTTTCCCATATGGGTAGCAGGAATATGATTATATTTAGAAAATAAAAGACAGAGTTGAATTATGTTAATTTCCTCATTCTGTATTCTGTGGTATTTGCCACATAGAAGAAGGCTGTTAGGGAGAATGTTTATTCCTGGCATTTTTAGCACCAGATAAATAACTATTGTAATGATCTGAAGGGCTCCATTTTAAGACAGTGTCCACTCTTTTCTCTGCATGCTTGCAGTCATCTTGTTTCCATCACAGCCCCTGTTGCACCTACTTCTTATATGTCTTTGGTCCCTATATTTTCAGTAATTATTGTAATCATCTTTTCTCATTATGTGCTATTTCTTTAGTCCAGTCAGTTCAGTCAGTTCAGTCGCTTAGTCATGTCCGACTCTTTGCGACCCCATGAATCGCAGCACGCCAGGCCTCCCTGTCCATCACCAACTCCCGAAGTTCACTCAGATTCACGTCCATTGAATCAGTGATGCCATCCAGCCATCTCATCCTCTGTCGTCCCCTTCTCCTCCTGCCCCCAATCCCTCCCAGCACCAGAGTCTTTTCCAGTGAGTCAACTCTTCGCATGAGGTGGCCAAAGTACTGGAGTTTCAGCTTTAGCATCATTCCTTCCAAAGAACACCCAGGGCTGATCTCCTTCAGAATGGACTGGTTGGATCTCCTTGCAGTCCAAGGGACTCTCAAGAGTCTTCTCCAACACCACAGTTCACAAGCATCAGTTCTTCGGCACTCAGGTTTCTTCACAGTCCAACTCTCACATCCATACATGACTACTGGAAAAACCATAGCCTTGACTAGATGGACCTTAGTTGGCAAAGTAATGTCTCTGCTCTTGAATATGCTCTCTAGGTTGGTCATAACTTATCTTCCAAGGAGAAAGAGTCTTTTAATTTCATGGCTGCAGTCACCATCTGCAGTGATTTTGCAGCCCCCCAAAATAAAGTCTGACACTGTTTCCACTGTTTCCCCATCAATTTCCCATGAAGTGATGGGACCAGATGCCATGATCTTCGTTTTCTGAATGTTGAGCTTGAAGCCAACTTTTTCACTCTCCTCTTTCACTTTCATCAAGAGGCTTTTTAGTTCCTCTTCACTTTCTGCCATAAGGGTGGTGTCATCTGCATATCTGAGGTGACTGATATTTCTCCTGGCAATCTTGATTTCAGCTGGTGTTTCTTCCAGTCCAACGTTTCTCATGATGTACTCTGCATAGAAGTTAAAGAAGCAGGGTGACAATATACAGCCTTGACATACTCCTTTTCCTATTTGGAAGCAGTCTGTTGTTCCATGCCCAGTTCTAACTGTTGCTTCCTGACCTGCATACAGATTTCTCAAGAGGCAGGTCAGGTGGTCTGGTATTCCCATCTCTCTCAGAATTTTCCACAGTTTATTGTGATCCATACAGTCAAAGGCTTTGGCATAGTCAATAAAGCAGAAATAGATGTTTTTCTGGAACTTTCTTGCTTTTTCCATGATCCAGCGGATGTTGACCATTTGATCTCTGGTTCCTCTGCCTTTTCTAAAACCAGCTTGAACATCAGGAAGTTTACGGTTCACGTATTGCTGAAGCCTGGCTTGGAGAATTTTGAGTATTACTTTACTAGCATGTGAGATGAGTGCAATTGTGTGGTAGTTTGAGCATTCTTTGGCATTGCCTTTCTTTGGGATTGGAATGAAAACTGACCTTTTCCAGTCCTGTGGCCACTGCTGAGTTTTCCAAAATTGCTGGCATATTGAGTGCAGCACTTTCACAGCATCATCTTTCAGGATTTGAAAGCTCAACTGAAATTCCATGACCTCCACTAGCTTTGTTCGTAGTGATGCTTTCTAAGGCCCACTTGACTTCACATTCCAGGATGTCTGGCTCTAGATGAGTGATTACACCATCGTGATTATCTGGGTTGTGAAGATCTTTTTTGTACAGTTCTTCCGTGTATTCTTGCCATCTCTTCTTAATATCTTCTGCTTCTGTTAGGTCCAGACCGTTTCTGTCCTTTATTGAGCCCATCTTTGCATGAAATGTTCCCTTGGTGTCTCTAATTTTCTTGAAGAGATCTCTAGTCTTTCCCATTTGTTTTCCTCTATTTCTTTGCATTGATCACTGAGGAAGGCTTTCTTATCTCTTCTTGCTATTCTTTGGAACTCTGCATTCAGATGCTTATATCTTTCCTTTCCTCCTTTGCTTTTCGCCTCTCTTCTTTTCACAGCTATTTGTAAGGCCTCCCCGGACAGCCATTTTGCTTTTTGCATTTCTTTTCCATGGGAATGATTTTGATCCCTGTCTCCTGTACAATGTCACGAACCTCATTCCATAGTTCATCAGGCACTCTATCTATCAGATCTAGGCCCTTAAATCTATTTCTCACTTCCACTATATAATCATAAGGGATTTGATTTAGGTCATACCTGAATGGTCTAGCGGTTTTCCCTACTTTCTTCAATTTAAGTCTGAATTTGGTAATAAGGAGTTCATGATCTGAGCCACAGTCAGCTCCTGGTCTTGTTTTTGTTGACTGTATAGAGCTTCTCCGTCTTTGGCTGTAAAGAATATAATCAATCTGATTTCAGTGTTGACCATCTGGTGATGTCCATGTGTAGAGTCTTCTCTTGTGTTGTTGGAAGAGGGTGTTTGCTATGACCAGTGCATTTTCTTGGCAAAACTCTACTAGTCTTTGCCCTGCTTCATTCCGCATTCCAAAGCCAAATTTGCCAGTTACTCCAGGTGTTTCTTGACTTCCTACTTTTGCATTCCAGTCCCCTATAATGAAAAGGACATCTTTTTGGGGTGTTAGTTCTAAAAGGTCTTGTAGGTCTTCATAGAACCGTTCAACTTCAGCTTCTTCAGCATTACTGGTTGGGGCATAGACTTGGATTACCGTGATATTGAATGGTTTGCTTTGGAAACGAACAGAGATCATTCTGTCATTTTTGAGACTGCATCTAAGTACTGCATTTCGGACTCTTTTGTTGACCATGATGGCTACTCCATTTCTTCTGAGGGATTCCTGCCCACAGTAGTAGATATAATGGTCATCTGAGTTAAATTCACCCATTCCCGTCCATTTTAGTTCACTGATTCCTAGAATGTTGACGTTCACCCTTCCCATCTCTTGTTTGACCACTTCCAATTTGCCTTGATTCATGGACCTGACATTCCAGGTTCCTATGCAATATTGCTCTTTACAGCATCGGACCTTGCTTCTATCACCAGTCACATCCACAGCTGGGTATTGTTTTTGTTTTGGCTCCATCCCTTCATTCTTTCTGGAGTTATTTCTCCACTGATCTCCAGTAGCATATTGGGCACCTACTGACCTGGGGAGTTCCTCTTTCAGTATCCTATCATTTTGCCTTTTCATACTGTTCATGGGGTTCTCAAGGCAAGAATACTGAAGTGGTTTGCCATTCCCTTCTCCAATGGACCACAGTTTAGTCCAGTAGTTTACCCCAATTAGGAAGATAAAAGCATGTTAGAGACCTAAAAGGCCCTGAGCCTGACATTCCTCTAAGTTCAGTAGAAGCTTGTGGTGCATGAAATAAACTTTTGGTAAAATCTTATCATGATGAGAATGCCTCTATAACCAATTTGCTACTTTTCTGAAGTGCTTGAAATAGATATATTGATTAATACAGATATGGTAACTTTTTTATGACACTTTGTAACATACAAAGTATATTCACCACCAGTAACTTATTTATTCCTTCCAACAACCTTGTATGTTAGGGCAAATATCCTTCTTATAAACACTGAAAGAGTTTGAAGAAAATTCCCAGCCATTCACGAAATAAGAGATGGAACCAGGGCTTGATTTTGAGCCTTTGTAGTCCTGTGCCAGCATCCTTTGGTTTTGTAGGATTATCTCCATGAAACAAGCATGCATTGAGCTTTGGAAGGTGCAGACCCTAACTGGGAGATGTAGACCCTGCTCAGTGTAGTTATGCCTGTGTAGTTTTTTTTGAAGGGGGATATTAATTTGAAGTTCCACTAACCTGAAGTCAGTTTGTTTTTTCCAAATAAAAGTCATACTAACCAGTTTATTTCCAGGACCTAACAGTACCTAGAACTCAATGGGTACTCAGTAAATTTGTTCAGTGAAACAACAAAAAAAAAGAGTCATACCAATCAATGTTAGCGAGCCACTTACAGCCCCACAGCTAAGCTCCTGGATAGTCTACAGAAGAGCTCTTGTCTCTTTCTCCCTTTGTGCTCCTGTGGCCCTCCTCTCTTCTCCACTGAAGGAAATAAGATGTGCTGAGGTGGGTGCTTCGTATTTCCAGCCTTTCTGCCCTTTACCCCGCCTATCTGGGCAAGATAGCCCTTCTCTCTCCACCATGTCCCCCCGCTCCCCATCTCTTCTAAGCTCCCCTATTACTGGTGACAGGTCACACCTGTCACCTTCTTCTCAGCTTCCCCTGTGGTTCCTTTCCCCCTCACTGCTGCTGCTCTTTGTCAACATGAATTCTCAAACTCTTCCTTATTTTCTAATTTTCCTCCTCCATCTAAACAGAGGAGTATGTGTGTGTGTGTGGTGAAATACATATAAAACTGACCATTTTAACCACTTCTCAGTGTAAAGTTCAGTGGCATTGTAAATGGGGAAAGATTTGCTCTCACACCCTGGTCCAACTGGAGTGAAGTCTCCTGGCCCTGTAGTGCTCAGGGGAGACTTATTCCCACAGGGCAGCTGGGTACTGGCTCTACGGGTCAGCCATCCTGTTCTCTCTTTCTTTGTACCTACCTGCCTGGGTCCTTCTCTGCGTCCTCTTTTCTTATCAGCAGGCTCCCTCCTTTCCTTCCTGTTAATCCTAGCTTCTCCATCTCTTATCTCTCAGTTCAGTTCAGTTCAGTTGCTCAGTCGTGTCAGACTCTTTGCAATCCCATGAATCGCAGCACGCCAGGCCTCCCTGTCCATCACCAACTCCCAAAGTTCACTCAGACTCACGTCCATTGAGTCAGTGATGCCATCCAGCCATCTCATCCTCTGTTGTCCCCTCCTGCCCCCAATCCCTCTCAGCTCGCATGAGGTGGCCAAAGTACTGGAGTTTCAGCTTTAGCATCATTCCTTCCAAAGAACACCCAGGGCTGATCTCCTTTAGGATGGACTGGTTGGATCTCCTTGCAGTCCAAGGGACTCCCAAGAGTCCTCTCCAACACCACAGTTCAAAAGTATCAATTCTTCGGCGCTCAGCTTTCTTCACAGTTCAACTCTCACATCCATACATGACCACTGGAAAAACCATAGCCTTGGCTAGATGGACCTTTGTTGGCAAAGTAATGTCTCTGCTTTTGAATATGCTGTCTATGTTGGTCATAACTTTTCTTCCAAGGAGTAAGCATCTTTTAATACACCCTTTACCCAGATCTAATTGTTAACATTTGCCCCATTTTCATTACTTGCCCATATGTATATGTATATATGGGCTTACATGGTGGCTCAGTGGTAAAGCATCCACCTACCAATGTGGGAGATGCAGGGTTGATCCCTGGGTTGGGAAGATCTGCTGGAGAAGAAAATGGCAACCCACTCCAGTATTCTTGCCATAATCAGAGGAGCCTGACGGGCTAGAGTCCATAAGTTTGCAGAATAGTCAGACATGATTTGGTGGCTAAAAACACCAACAAACAACATGTATGTGTATGTATATATATATATATATTTTAATGAATCGAGAATAAGTTGTATACATGATGATTCTTTACATCCAAGTACTTCAGCGTGTGTTTCCTAATAATAAGTGTCTTCTCTTAAGTAACTATGATATAGTTATCTACTTTATAAATCTAACATTGATACAATACTTTATCCAATCTATTACCTGCATTCCAATTTGTCAGCCTATCTAACAGTATTGTTTACAACATGTCTTTCCTTCCAGTACATATTGTAGTTTAGAGTAAAAAATTATATTTGTCATGTATTTTTAACCTACTTTAACCTGAAATATTTCCATAGCCTTTTTTTTGTCTTTTATGACACTAGCATTTTTGAGGAATATAGTCACATGCACACACTGTTTTTGTAAAACAGGACATTCCTCATTTTGTCTGATGTTTCATCATGATTAGATTGAAGTTAAGCATTTTCAGCCAGTGTACCAGGCAGGTGATAATGTTTGCTTTTCAGAGCATTGCCTATAGAAGAATGGGAGGTTCTTTTCCCTCATTGGCGATGTTAATTTTGATCTCTCAGTCAAGGTATTATCTAATTTCCCATTGTTTCCTTTTTTTTTTTTCTCCCTCCCTTGCAAATAATAGGCAGTGTGTGAAAAGGCACTTTAAGACCATACAAATATCTTGTTCTTTATCAAAATCTCTCCTTGGATTTAATATCCATTAATGATTCTTATCAGAGTTCATCTTCACCATGATGGTTGCAAAATGATTATTTTCCAACTTCAGCCCTGCATTCAGCCCTCTGCCTTCTATTACAAGTAAGAGACCTCTGATTTATCTCTTTAATTATCTATTTGTTATCTCACAGCTTCATAAATTCCTTTTCCTCCCAGTGGTTTATAATTCATTACTGAATTTGATTATTTAAGTCCTCAAACTACCCTTTCCTTATTTCCTACCCCAAACTGAGGATTTATCGTCAAAAACAGTGTCCATAAATTCCTCGGATTAGTTCTCTCAAAAGTAAAAAACCTACGTAAAGAGGTATACTCAGATGATGCTTTCATCCCCAAGTTCATTGTTTTCTGGCTTATCCTTCCTATGTTTCTTATTCTAATGGTAAGAAAATATAGATATCTATCTATTTTCATTGTCCCTTCTTTCTTATGTAAAAAGTAGGAAACACTACACTATGCATGTTCTCACTTTTTTTACTTTATATCTCCTGGAAATCACTCCAGATGAGTTCATAGAGATCTTCCTCATTTTTTTTTTAAAACAGCTGCCTAGCACTCTATTGTATGTAGGGTATATATGCATTAATGCCATAGTTATTTGACCAGTCTTCTGTGGTTGGACATTCAGGTGGTTTCCAGTATTCTGTAATAACAAATAATCTTGCACTGGATAATTTGTGTGTCTGTAGTTTAATATTGGTGAGGTTATGTGGTTGAAGGCTAAGTAAATGAGGGTCATCTTGTTACCTACTGCCAAATTCCCCTCCAATGGAGTTGTTCCTTTGGAATCGTATTTTTTTAAAAAACACATTTCCTCCAGCAGTATATGATGGTTTCTCCATAGAGTGTACTGATAAGCTATTCAATTTTTGTTAATCTGATGAGCAAGAAATGATATCTCAGTGAAGTTTCAATTTGCATTTATCATATTATAAGTGAAATTGAACATCTTTTAATATGGCTAAGGACCATGTTTTATCTTTCTGTAAGTTATCTGTTCATGTCTTTGCCCTATTTCTGTATAGAATTTTTATTCACTTTTTCTTCAATTTTTTAAAAGTTCTTTATAAGTTAAGGAGATTAACTTATATCTGTGATATATATTGTGAATATGTATTTCAACTTGTCATATGTCCTTTGACTTTACTTAATAGTGTTTTATGTCATGCAAATTTTACTTTTTTATGTAGTTATATTTGTCATATTTATCTGCCTCTAGGTTGGAGTCGTAGAAAGTCTTTTTCTACACTGAAACTATAAAGAAATTCATGTTTTTTCCCTAGTACTTGTATAGTTTTATTTTTTACAATTATGAGTCTAATTTTGTTTTCCCAAACAGCTATCCAGTTGCCCCAGTACTTTTTATTGTTACAAAGACTCTCTTTGTTTATTTAAAATGTAACCTTTATATTTGCATATATGGTTAAGTCTGTTTGTGGACTGTTTATTCTGTTCCACCCAGCTATCTATTCATGTGCCAGTACCACACTGTTTTAATTTTAGAGGCTTTGTAGTGTGCTTTAAAAGTTTAGAGGCTTTGTAGTGTGTTTTAACATCTGACTGAACTTAGTCCCTCTCATAGCTTTCTTTCCAGTATTTTCCTAGCTCTTATGTTTTATTTTAATTGTAGAGTCAACTCATGTAGCTATATGAAAAACTAATTGCTATTTTTGTTGGGATGACATTAAATTTGTGAATTTGAGGATAAGTAAAATAACTCTGGCAAAATATATATAACTGGGTTCTAGTGATTATGATATAAGGATATTACTATAAGTTTTCTAATTTATCAACCTCTTATTTTTATTTGAGAAATATTTTTCTCATATCTGTGAAATAATATAAGGAAATCAAATACTGACTGGTGTTCAATTTCTGTTTTAGATTTCCATGGTGTCGGTAATTCATATTCCTGATAAGACTTATAAACTCTCCTGTAGGATATTATATCAATATTTACTCCTAGCTCAAGGTCAATTTCATGATCTTAAGGTAAGTTGTACCCTCTAGTCTTACTTTTGTCTTTTCTGTTTGCAGAGTTTCAGAGAATGACTATTATAAGGAGATAATAATATTTTCAGTTACTTATCATAGAAGTTAACTTTTATTGGATTTGCTAGTTCATATGTTTTTAGCAGCTCTTATAACCCCTGTATTTGAAGCATAATTGTCATTTGTAATTATTTTTACATTTGTTTCTTTGATTTTCAGCAACTTTTCATGTCTGCAAATAATAATTCTACTCCCTCCAGCGATTCTTCTCCAGAAGAAAAAAACACAGACCGAAGTTTGCTAGAAAAGGCAGGACTATCTGAAAGTGAAGTGGAGCCTCCAGAAGAGAATAGCAAGGACTGTGTGGTTTGCCAGAATGGGACTGTGAACTGGGTGCTCCTGCCATGTAGACACACGTGCTTGTGTGATGGCTGTGTTAAGTATTTTCAGCAGTGCCCAATGTGTAGGCAGTTCGTTCAGGAATCTTTTGCACTTTGCAGTCAAAAAGAGCAAGATAAAGACAAACTGAAAAGTCTCTGAGGATGTTATAACAACTGAAAAGTACACTTCCCACTGAAGATGCAAACTGCATTCTTGGAATTAATCATAACATGGGATCTACAGTATTAACCATCAGTGAAAATTCTATTTTAACTTCATATTTGTACGATACATGGATGGCGAAAATTAATTATTCCTTGCTGTTCAGTATGGCAAATACTGAACTTCCACTCTGTGTCAATGCATAAAAACCTATTCAACCTCTTGTGAAGAACGTAAACATTTGGCCTTTTATCAGCTAGAGGATTTCATGTAATATCAATTAGAAAAATTCTGAAAAGCAATCCACCTAAAATTTGAGGAAGTAGAAGTCTTAAGATTTCAGACTGTTTTTTCTTTGATGTAATCTGGAGTGCAATTGGGTAAAAGCTGAATTCTTCTTAAAATAATTGTATGTTTCTTAGTTTACAAAAGAGTTGGAAAGGGCTTCTAACTTTAAATCCTTTCCTGAAATATCAGTTTTTATAAACATCCATCTGTTTTGGTTTCTCATTTTCCTTATAATCATAGTCACATAAACATATCTTAATTTTTAAATATAGCTTCTTAAATTATAAATGCAAGAAATAATTCTTGACTGTTCTCAGTATATCATAGATTTAGATGATACTCATTTATAGGAAGCAGATATATAAAACATGGATAATAAAATTTCTTGGATAATTAAATTTATTGTCAAGTATGATTAGATTAGTAGGATGTGACCTACTAGGGAAGATCTGTGAGACTCTCAATACCTTACCTTAGATTTCCTCCTGCATAAAGAATCCATCCAAAACTGGAGAGGTTTCAGAGCCAGAAAAATCACTAAAAGAAACAAACTATTTTTTTCTAGTGTGTGTGTGTGTTTTAACGCCAGATTAACCCCATGTCCTTCTGAATAGTAAATCACTTTGTTTATCCTATGTTACGTCCTCTTAGGAGTTGAGGAACCTGGTAGTCAAAAAAAGCCCCATTCCCCACTTTTCCCAAGATGATTAAGAAGAATAAAGTAAAACAGAGCTTCCTGTTTCTTCAATGGAAATTACCTTTAATTCACTAAGAAATTATATCATGGCAAATAAACTGTGACATGCAGGGAGATTTCCAAGCCTTATTTTGTCCCGTTTGTATTAAAAATTATGCCTTATCTTTATATCATTGTGTTTATATAAGATTATTTTATTCCCATCAAATATAGCACTCTCAAAAAGATACTACTTTTTCTTCATTTTATAAACCAAATCAAATTTCATCTGTATTCAATAACTAGGTAACAAATATCTTCTAGGGACCAGATACCTTTTGGGAGTCTGAGCTACAAAGAATCTGACAAGGCTCCTGACCTCAAAATATCTGTCTCTAACAGAAGCATTGATGCCTTATTAGAAGCACATCCCTGACTGAGATGTTCCTTAAGCCCTGTTCTAAGCCTGGAACCCGGTGGTCAAAAGCTACAGTCCTTGTTGCAGTTGGCTAGCTATATAGCAGTTCATCTGGGAACTTCACTTTGTATATCGATTGCAGGGGACTACTCAGGGGTCATTTTGACATCCTCATCATCCTGCTTCCCTTTACAGGTCTGTTTGTACCTAAACTGTCCTAGACACACGCTTACTTTCTCATCTTAGGTAGATTCCACCTGCAGTCTTATGCTATTTTTCGTAACTTTTTTTACTGTAGTAAAATAGATATGATGTAAAAGTTACCATTTTAACCATTCTTAAGTATGCAGTTCAGTGGCATTAAGTACTTTCACGTTGTTGTTTGACCACCACCAGTTTCCATCTTCAGACATTTTCCATTATCCTAGACTGAAGCTCTACACCCATCAAACAGTAACTCCTTATTCATTACCTGTCCCTTCAGCTCCTAGGCAACCACCGTTCTGTCTTCTGTCTCTGTGAATTTGGCTATTCTAGGTACTTCATAGGCATGAAATCATACAATATTTATCCTTTGGTGTCCAGCTTATTTCACTAAGTATAATATCTTCAAGGTGTGTCATGTCTCAGAATTTCTATTTTAAGGCTAAAAAATATTCTGGTATATGTATATACCATAGTTTGTTTATCCATTCACCCATCATTTTTCATAGCTCTAAAAGATGATTTGCCCTTCATTCCCCTCTGCTGCAACTAAAATAATTGTTTTTCCTAACCTCAATAGTAATAAATATGTGAAATCTGGTAAATAATCAATTAAAAACAAGTACACTGACTCTTAGAGGCTTATGCCATAATTTGCCAATGGCAATGAATAAGAGACATCTTGTGAGAGCATCTATAAAAGCATCTTATTTGACTGGACCACTAGATGAAATGTGATTTAGGGCTTGCCTGGTGGCTCAGATGGTAAAGAATCTGTCTGCCAATGCAGGAGACCTGAGTTCGATCCCTGAATTAGGAAAATCCCCTAGAGTAGGAAATGGCAACCCACTCTTCCCTGAAGAATCCCATAGACAGAGGAACCTGGTAGGCTACAGTCTGCTGCTGCTGCTGCTAAGTCACTTCAGTCGTGTCCGACTCTGTGCGACCCCCTGGATGGCAGCCCACCAGGCTCCCCCGTCTATGGGAGTGCGAAGAATCGGACATGACTGAGCGATTAACACTAAATGCACTAAGTGGTTTATATAAAGTAGTCGGTACTTTCCGAAAATCTGAACCAGGGATACATTAAGCAGATCTAATAGGTGACTAGCCACCTCCTTTTTCAATGACCCATTTTTCCCAGCTTGGCACCTATGAGAGTTCCTAATGTCTAAACAATGTCTAAACCACCTCTAGGGGAGGAACTTAACAACTGTTACATAACAGCTCAACACAAATCACTGAATTATTTCCCATTGGAGCTATTGTATTTTTAAAGCCTTCCCACTAATTGTGGAATGAAGAGTTTTGTCTTGGCTTGTGGGAATTTGAAGCATCAATATAGATAATCTGGGGTTTAGGAAGAGTGGGTTGAGGTGATTCATTGCAGCCTCCTCTATTGAATCCTGCCTCAGATGGGCCCTGTTCCACTGGATAATTCCTGAACTCCATTACCTAGATTTTGAACTCTGAATTCCTTTCTGTATTTCCCTATATTTCTCCTGAATCTTCCTTCTTGTCATCACAACCTCTAGTTTCTGGGTCCCCGAGTCTATTCTAATTATTCATTAACTTGCTCCTGGGTTGCCTGCTTAACTGTTTCAAATATGTTATGTTATCATCTTAACTTGCTTTCTTAATCTCTCCACTCTACCTGCCCCAGGAATTCACATACTTGGCTTACCTCAATTATGCTTCTTTACTGCTATTACCACAGAAGTTCAAGTGGTCTAACTAGTTAAGAGTCCACTAAGAAACTTCTTTGCTTAGTCACTCCCAGGTGTTCACTGCTGCTCAACAATCCTTTTATTGTTTTCCTAATGGACCCTCTACTGAACTCCCAACAGCTATTTCTCTTCCACTCTTCTCAAGTTCTGTACACTACCACTGCTATATCACTTTCAGAAAAAACCTTCAAAAGATGGGTTAAAATGACAGACACTAAAGTCATTATATCTTGAGTTTTTAATCCCAGCTCTTCCACTTCTCCCTTGGACAAGTTACTCAACCTCAGTCACTCTGATCAGTTTCCTCATCTATAAAAATAGTGATAATAGAACCTACCTATAGGCTGTTGAGAGTTTTCTACATGTGAGCTGAGAGTTAATATATGCATGAAGAGTTAATATATGTGTTGAGAGTTAATACGTGTGTGAAGTAGTTGGACCTGGGCATAGCATATACTATTCTCTCATGTATGACAGGTATTACTGTTAGTATCTTGTTTACATATTCAAAGCCACTCTTTTCTCTCTTCCCCCAAAGACGAAGTATATTATATCTCCTTTTGGGGCCAACACTGCTTATATTCTTGATCTCATCTCTTTTGCTCCCTGAACTCTAATTATTCAGTAACTGAATGATTACTGAGTGCCAAAGACGTTTACACATTGTGTGAGCATGAGAATACAACAGTGAAAAAAATACACAAAACCCCTCATCTGCATGGACCTTACATTCTAGGAAAGAGAAGGACAAATTAGTAAATGATACCATGTATCAAGTGGAGGTTAAGTGCTATGGAGAAAATCAAAGCTGAGATGGTGAGTTGGCAATGAGAAAGATGGAAGTGAGGATTCTACTTCAAATGCAATGGTCAGGAAAGGCCTCACCAGGAATTTATTAATAGAGAACTGTAGAAGACCAGGAAGTGAGCTGCGTATATCTAGACAAAGACCTAAGCCACTGTAAGGCTGAGAGGGGCACTTAACTGAGATGGAAACAACTGAGAAAAGGTGGTTTTGGCAGAAAAGAGTCACTGTGTTTTTGCTCCATTTTGGATGCCAGTCAGACATCCAAGTAGGGATCCCAAATAAACAGGTGAATATAGTTCTCTGAGGTTCAGAGGAGAGGTCTGACCAGTAAATTTCATCTTACCTTGATGCCATGTCATCAGCATGGCATTTAAAGCCGTGAGTCCACGTGAGATCACTGATGGGCTGAGCGTGGGGATAGAAATGGTCCATGGACTGAGGGGATACTCCAGCATTTGGGCAGACTGGGGGTGGCAGGGGACCAGTACAATGAGAAGTAAACAGTGAGGTAGAAGGAAAATCAGAAGAGTGGGCTTTGCAGACCATCCCAAAATGGAGTTGTATAAAACAACCCCCATTTTATTATGCTCACAGATGGTGTGGTCAGGTATTGGGACAGGATATGGCAGGGATGGGGATGTCTAGAAGCTTAGTTGGGAAGACCCAAATGACTGAAGTGACTCAAGGCCAGAGGACTAAAGTCATCTGGAGGCTCTTCACTTATGTATGTGGTGCTCAGGCTGTGATGATCAAAAGCTGGGATGAGCTGGGACAACTTGTGGCCTCGTTGGGTGGCTTGGACTTTGTCACAGCCAGGTGGTCTTAAGAGAAATTCCTTAAATGGGGGCTCAGGATTTCAAGAGTGAGTGTTCCTACTAAACAAGGTAAAAGCTGCAAGGCCTTTCCTGTTTTTTGCCTTTTTTCTTTTTAACAGCTTAACAGAGATACAGTTTAAATACCATATAATTCCCCCATTCAAGAGTTTAATGTACTCACAGAATTTTCCAACCACCACTACAATTAATTTCAGAACACTTTAATTACCCACAAAAGAAACACTGTGTACATTTAGCCATCACCCCAAATCCCTGCCATCTTCCCCCAACCCTATACAACCACCAATTTACCTTCTTTATAATAAAAAGTGTAGATTTGCCTGTGCATGCATGCTCAGTTGCTCAGTCGTGTCTGACTCTTTGTGACCACATGGGTGGTAGCCCACCAGACTCCTATGTCTATAGGATTCTTCAATAATACTGGAGTGTGTTGCCATTTCTTCCTCCACGGGATCCGTCTCATCTCCTGCATTGTCAGGTGGATTCTTTACCACTGCACCAGCCTATTCTGGACATTAAATAGAATGTAATTACATGTAGAAAGAATCACAAATGAAATCACACACACCATGTGGCCTTTTGTAACTGGCCACAAAACAACACTTAGCATAATGTTGTAAGGTTCATCCATGTTATAGAATAAATCAGTGTTTTATTTTTTTATTGCCACATAATATCCCATTGTACAGCTATAACACATTGTATTTATCCAGTCATCAGTTGATGGACATTTAGATTTTTTCACTTTTCAGCTATTATGAAAAATGCTGCTGTGAACATTGGCTAGTTTTTATGGGAACATATGTTTTAATTTCTCTTGGGTATATGCCTACAAGTGGAAGTGCTGGTTCATATCACAACTCTATGTTCAACAATTTGAGGAACTTCCCAACTGTTTTCAGAGCAGCTGTACCCTTTTACATTCTCACCAGCAATGAACAGGGTTCCAATTTTCTCACATCCTCGTCAACGCTTGTTATTACATTTTTACTATTGCCATCCTAGTGGGTGTGAAGTGGCATCAAAATTTATTGGGTAAAAAAATATATATAGCATAAAATTTACCATTCTTACCCTTTAAAAACGTATAGTTTAGTAGTGTTAATACATCACATTGTTGCACAACAGATCTCCAGAACTTCCATTTTGCAAAACTG
The DNA here is from genome assembly GCF_042477335.2 of Ovis canadensis. NCBI lineage: Eukaryota > Metazoa > Chordata > Mammalia > Artiodactyla > Bovidae > Ovis > Ovis canadensis. Next base: position 77,418,119 of record NC_091251.1, read on the forward strand.
AAACTCTGCACCCTTTAAACAACAACTCCCTATTTCCCCCTCATGCCAGTCCCTGGCAACTACCATTCTACAGTATATCTCTGGTTTTAATTTGCACTTGCCTAATGGCTAATGTGGAGCATCTTTTCATGTGCTTATTAGCCATTTGTGTATTTATTTAGACTCAGTACTCTTGCCTGGAAAATCCCATGGGCAGAGGAGCCTGGTGGGCTGCAGTCCATGGGGTCGCTAAGAGTCAGATGACTGAGTGACTTCACTTTCACTTTTCACTTTCATCCATTGGAGAAAGAAATGGCAACCCACTCCAGTGTTCTTGCCTGGAGAATCCCAGGGACGGGGGAGCCTGGTAGGCAGAGTCAGACACTGAAGCGACTTAGCAGCAGCAGCAGCATGACCCATTTTAAAACTGAATTGACTTTTTGTTATTGACTTTTAAGGGTTTATATTCTATATACAAGTCCTTTATCAGATATATGATTTACAAATATTTGCTCCCATTCTATGGGGGGATCTCTTTTCATTTTCTTTGTGGTGCTCTTTGAAGCATGAAAGTTCTTAATATTTATGAGGTCCAACTTAGCTGTTTTTTCTTCTGCTACTGTTTTGTTGTCACATCTAAGAAAGGTTTGCCTAACTCAAGGTCACAAAGATTTAATCCTTTTTTTTTAAGTTTTATCATCTAGGTCAATAATCAATTTTGAGTTAAATTTTGTATATGATATGATTCAACTTCATTCATTTGCGCATGGAAATCCTCAACAAAATATTAGCAAACCAAATTCAACAATAATGAAGAGAATCATACATTGTGATCATGTGGAATATTTTCCAGGGAGGTGAAGGATGCTTCAACATATGCAAATTTATCAGTGTGATTAACCAAAGGATAAAATTCAGATGATCAAATCTTAAAAGTACTGACAAATCACTGCAGTAATTTTAAACAGAGCAATACAGTCAGATATGCATTTAAGAAATGTCAGTATTAGAAGTGCTTTGAATGTAGCGATCTACAAAGCGGAATGTGGGGAAAAGATTGGAATTCATGTTTATTTTTATCTGCATAAGAAATTAAATTTTACTAATCTCGGATTAGCTGCAGAACATGTCAATTACTTATGAATAAATATATAAACTTGTAGGATAGTTTAGAGTTTGAAATGAGAAAAGACTAACAATGGTAAAATCAGGATTGAGATACTATTACAGTAATCCAGTTGAGAAAGAGCAAGATCCTAAGGACTTAATCAATTTGGATCATGGAGATGAGAGGTGTAGTTCAGTTCAGTTCAGTTTCTCAGTCCAACTCTTTGTGATCCCATGGACTGCAGCACACCAGGCTTCCCTATCCATCACCAACTCCCAGAGCTTGTTCAAACCCATGTCCATCGAGTCGGTGATGCTATCCAAGCATCTAATCTTCTGTTGCCCCCTTCTCCTCCTGTCTTCAATCTTTCCCAGCATCAGGGTCTTTTCCAGTGAGTCAGTTCTTCACATCAGGTGGCCAAAGTATTGGAGCTTCAGTTTCAGCATCAGTCCTTCCAATAAATATTCAGGATTGACTTCTTTTAGGATTGACTGGTTTGATCTTTTTGACGTCCAAGGGGTCTAGGATAGCTGTTAGTTGTGGGCTGGGTGAAGTTGATAACAGTTGGTAAAACTGGTAAGATTCTGTCTTATTCACATTTGTACACTCAGAACACCATCTATTCATCTAATGAATACTTGGGTCTTATTTGGATTAGCTGCTGTGCTTGGTGCTAGAGCTAGAGGATGAACACGATACGGGAGGTCTTTGTCCTTGTGGAATTCACTTGAATGAGTGGAGGGGACTAACAATAAATAGTAAATTTAACAAATAAGATGATACTGCTTATGCTGCATACTCCAAAGGAAAAAAGCAAATTACCAGGTAACCAGATAGGATGGTGTTGGTGGAGGTCTCTCTGAAGAGCCTACAACTGAGCTGAGCCCTAAGGGTTGAGGAAACCAGCCTTGTCAGAAGCCTGGGTACAGGATATTGGATGGAAGAAGCAAAAAGCACAATATGAAAAAGAACTTGGGTGGTAGAGGAAGAGAGAAAGTCCTATGGGCCTGGAAGTGGGTGAAGGAGGAGGAGGTATGTGGATGCGGTTGGAGAGAGGGCAGACCTTGTCATGAGCAGGAGTCAGGATGGTCCTCCTGCAGTGGGAAGACATTGGAGAGTCAGAGCAGGGAGGTAACCTTGTTGCACTTTTAAAAAACTGAGGGGGGATGCATTTGGGGAGGGTGGAAGGGGCAGAATCAGGAGTTCAGTTTTAGGCATTTGAAGTTTGAGCTGTGATGTTAAGCCTGCATTTAGGCTTGTTTCACTTATTTCGTTGAACTTGCAGGCATTTAGGTTTGTCTCTCTTTACTGTATAGGTCGTATGGAAGTTCTGCAAATCCACACCAGGCATTGGACTGTCAGTCAGGTTCAGGGAGGAGCAATAGCTGTCAGACATTTGATGCTCTGCTGCTGCTGCTGCTGCTGCTAAGTCACTTCAGTCGAGTCCGACTCTGAGTGACCCCATAGACGGCAGCCTTGTATTTGTGCCAGCAATTGTTATTCCCTCTCAGATGCAAACCCACCCTTCTATACTTGGCTTTGTGATGCTGGTGTGTGTGTTTGTGCTCAGTTGATAAGTCATGTCTGACTCTTGTGACCCCATGGACTGTAGCCTGCCAGGTTCCTCTGTCCATGGGTCAGAATACTGGAGTGGGTCGCCACTCCCTTCTCCATGGGATCCTCCTGACCCTGGGATTGAACCCACCTCTCCAGCTTGGCAGGTGGATTCTTTACCACTGCACTACCTGTGAAGCCCGATGCTGGGGTAGGACTCAGCAAACCACATTTCTGCTTTGTCAGCGGGCTCCCTATGAGACTTTGTAAACTAGAACAATAGAGGGAAACTGGAAGACAGGAGGAAGAAGGGATTTGCTCCTTCCTGTTGGTTTCCTGTGGGCTTCATGCTAGCTTCCTGTTCCTGTGAGCATCACTCAAGCCTCGCTTCTTTACCTTGACATTGCTGGTTGATTTCAGAAGTGGCAGTTGAAACCAGATTGCAGTCCTCTCAACATTTGCCAAACCTGCCTCCTCAACCCCTTGAGGACACGGACCCCAGCCTAGCAGTGCCCCCTCCTCAGAGACCTGAGTTCTAGCTCTGAGGAGCCCCTCCTCCAAACCTCTAAGTTTTTATCATTCCAACTTCTTCATTTTGTTTTCCCAGCCCTCTGGGTGATAGCTGCTTCCTGCAATTGCTACCTGTGAGATACCTTCGTGTTCTTTCGACTTTTCAGCAACCAACTCTTTATATTCATGGTCTCTGATAAAAATAACTAGTGGTTTCTGTTTCCTGGCTATACTAATTGATACAATTAGATATTACCTCCTAGATACCTGGCTCAGTTTACACAGCAGATAGAAAACTGAGACCAACTTAGGTTGAATAGCCCATATCACACATCCACTATGTGGTAAAGATAGGATTTGAATCCAGTTCTGCTTTGTTTTATTTTGCCGGAAGCTTGTGCTCATAATCACTAATCACCTTCCTACATTGGCTGAAAAGTACCTGCTTTTCAATATTGAACTGTGGGTACAATTTTAAATTCTTTCTTCATTTTTATTGTTTTCCTTGTTCTTTTTACATTTTTATTTTTTAATTGTAGGATAATTGCTTTACAGAATTTTGTTGTTTTCTCTGAAACATCAATATAATCAGCCATACGTGTACATATGTCCCCTCCCTCTTGAACCTCCCTCTTATCTCCCTCTCCATCCCACCCCTCTAGGTTGATAAAGAGCCCCTGTTTGAGTTCCTTGAGACATATAGCAAATTCCCATTGGCTATCTATTTTATATATGGTAATGTAAGTCTCCATGTTGCTCTTCCATATATCTCACTCTCTCTTCCCCTCTCCCCGTGACCATAGTCTGTTCTGTATGTCTGTTTCTCCACTGCTGCCTTACAAATTAATTCATCACAACCCTTTATCAGACCCAGCATTTCCCAAACCATGTCCCAGGCAACACTGTACTACAAGACCTATGAAGAAGGCGTTCTGGGCTCCAGGAACTTTCAATTCAGTTCAGTCGCTCAGTTGTGTCCGACTCTTTGCGACCCCATGAATCGCAGCACGCCAGGCCTCCCTGTCCATCACCAACTCCCGGAGGTCACTCAGACTTATGTCCATCAAGTCCGTGATGCCATCCAGCCATCTCATCCTCTGTCATCCCCTTCTCCTCCTGCCCCCAATCCCTCCCAGCATCAAAGTCTTTTCCAGTGAGTCAACTCTTCGCATGAGGTGGCCAAAGTACTGGAGTTTCAGCTTCAGCATCATTCCTTCCAAAGAAATCCCAGGGCTGATCTCCTTCAGAATGGACTGGTTGGATCTCCTTGCAGTCCAAGGGACTCTCAAGAGTCTTCTCCAACACCACACTTCAAAAGCATCAATTCTTCGGCACTCAGCTTTCTTCACAGTCCAACTCTCACATCCATACATGACCACAGGAAAATCCATAGCCTTGACTAGACGGACCTTAGTCAGCAAAGTAATGTCTCTGCTTTTGAATATGCTATCTAGGTTGGTCATAACTTTTCTTCTAAGAAGTAAGCGTCTTTTAATTTCATGGCTGCAGTCACCATCTGCAGTGATTTTGGAGCCCAGAAAAATAAAGTCTGACACTGTTTCCGCTGTTTCCCCATCTATTTCCCATGAAGTGATGGGACCGGATGCCATGATCTTCGTTTTCTGAATGTTGAGCTTGAAGCCAACTTTTTCACTCTCCTCTTTCACTTTCATCAAGAGGCTTTTTAGTTTCTCTTCACTTTCTGCCATTAAGGGTGGTGTCATCTGCATATCTGAGGTGATTGATATTTCTCTCGGCAATCTTGATTCCAGCTTGTGTTTCTTCCAGTCCAGCGTTTCTCATGATGTACTCTGCATAGAAGTTAAATAAGCAGGGTGACAATATACAACCTTGATGTACTCCTCCTCCTATTTGGAACCAGTCTGTTGTTCCATGTCCAGTTCTAACTGTTGCTTCCTGACCTGCATACAGAATTCTCAAGAGGCAGGTCAGGTGGTCTGAGATTCCCATCTCTCTCAGCATTTTCCACAGTTTATTGTGATTCACACAGTCAAAGGCTTTGGCATAGTCAATAAAGCAGAAATAGATGTTTTTCTGGAACTCTCTTGCTTTTTCCATGATCCAGCAGATGTTGGCCATTTGATCTCTGGTTCCTCTGCCTTTTCTAAAACCAGCTTGAACATCAGGAAGTTCACGGTTCACGTATTGCTGAAGCCTGGTTTGGAGAATTTTGAGCATTACTTTACTAGCATGTGAGATGAGTGCAATTGTGTGGTAGTTTGAGCATTCTTTGGCATTGCCTTTCTTTGGGATTGGAATGAAAACTGACCTTGTCCAGTCCCGTGGCCACTGCTGAGTTTTCCAAAATTGCTGGCATATTGAGTGCAGCACTTTCACAGCATCATCTTCCAGGCTTTGAAATAGCTCAACTGGAATTCCATGACCTCCACTAGCTTTGTTCGTAGTGATGCTTTCTTAGGACCTGCCATATACTGTACTCTCCAGAAGAGCACAATGAACACTAGCACAACAAAGGCTCTGAGAAATTTTGCAATAAAATTTAAATGTGTAACCAGGCAGTTTCTCATACATTTTCTAACTAGGGACATTTCAAGGATGTGGAAAATGTGGGATTAATCAATATTTAATGTATCCTATGCAACAGTAGTATCTGGTTAAAAGAAAGTTGGTGCCAGCAGTCTTGGAATGTTCTCATCACAGATAGGTTGCTTTAAAGAGTATTGGAGAAGGGGAGTCTGATCTTTGTTTAGATTATAGAAATATGACTTTAGATGTGTACATTACAGAATTTCAGCTATTTAGGGATTGTTAGGGAGTTTGGGATTGACATGTACACACTGCTCTGTTTTAAATGGATAACCAACAAGGATCTACTGCATAGCACAGAGAACACTGCTCCATGTTGATGGGAGGGGAGTTTGGGTGAGAATGGATACATGTATATGTATGGCTGACTCCCTTTGCTGTCTACTGAAACTATCACAACATTGTTAATCAGTTATGTGCGTGTTAAGTAGTATGTGTGTGTTAAGTATTATGTACGTGTTAAGTCGCTTCAGTCGTGTCCGACTCTTTGCGACCCTATGGACTGTAGCCCGGCAGGCTCCTCTGTCCATGGGTACTTCTCCAGGCAAGGAAACTGGAGTGGGTTACCATGCCCTCCTCCAGGGGATCTTCCCAATCCAGAGATCAAACCTAAGTCTCTTATGTCTCCTGCATTGGCAGGTGGGTTCTTTACTACTAGCACCCCTGGGAAGCCCGTTAATCAGCTATGTTGCTGTTCAGTCACCCAGTCGTGTCTGACTCTTTGCAACCCCATGGATTGACTGCAGCACGCAGGCCTCTTGGTCCATCACCAATCTCCCAAAGTTTGCCCAAATTCATATCCATTGCATTGGTGATGCCATTCAGCCATCTCATCATCTGATGCCCTCTTCTCCTTCTGCCCTCAATCTTTCCCAGCATCCAGTGAGTCTGCTGTTTACATCAGATGACCGAAATACTGGAGTTTCAGCTTTAGCATCCGTCCTTCCAATGAGTATTGAGGGTTGATTTCCCTGAGGATTGACTGGTTTTGACTCCTTGCTGTCCAAGGGACTCTCAGGAGTCTTCTCCAGTACCACAGTTCAAAAGCATCAATTCTTCAGCTCTCTGCCTTCTTTACGGTCCAGCTCTCACAACCTTACCTGACCACTGGGGTGATCACAGCCTTGACTATATAGAACTTTGTCGGCAGAGTGATGTCCCTGCTTTACAACACACTGTCTAGATTTGTCGTAGCTTTCACCAAGAAGCAAACATCTTCTGATTTCAAGGCTGCAGTCACCATCCACAGTGATTTTAGAGCCCAAGAGGAAATCTGTCACTACTTCCACCTTTTCCCCTTCTCTTTTCCATGAGGGAATGGAGCCAGATGCCATGATCTTCATTTTTTAATATTTAGTTTTAAGCCAGCTCTTTCATTCTCCTCCTTCATGCTCATCAATCACCTATACTCCCATACAAATAAAAAATGATCAGCTATATTCTAATACAAAATTAAAAGTTTAAAAATAAAGAGGAGTTTGTTAATTTAGGAAAAAATGTCAGCTGTTAGGTTAGTAAAAAAGAAATTGTTGTTTCGTATTGTTGAACATTGCCATTTGATATTGGAATGCTCTCTTAAACAAATGTGGTTATACATCATTTTAATGTCCATTTCTCGCTTATGTGGTTTTTTTTTTTTTGCTAATGACATACCTTCTGTTTATTTTATATTATACTATAGAAATAATGTTAGACAAAATGCAGATTTGAGCAATTTTTTTATTTGAGTTCAAAATGAGTCATAAAACAGTGGAGAAAACTCAAGACATCTACAATGCATTTGGCCTGGAACTGCTAATGAAATGAACATAGAGTGCAGTGGTGGTTCAAGAAGTTTTGTAAAGGACTCAAGAGACTTGAAGATGAGGAGCATAGCGGCTGGCCATCAGAAGTTGACAAGGACCAACTGAAAGCAATCATCAAAGCTGACTTTCTTACAGTACACGAGAAGTTGCCAAAGAACTCAACATGAACCATTCTATGGCCACTAGGCATTTAAAGCAAATTGGGAAGGTGAAAAACCTCGATAAGTGGGTGCCTCATGAGCTGACCACAAATTTAAAGCTGTCAAATAAGTTGTCTTCTCTTATTCTACACAACAATGAACCATTTCTTGATCACATTGTGACATGCAATGAAAAGTGGATTTTGTACAATAATCTGCAATGACCAGCTCAGTGGTTGGACCAAGAGGAAGCTCCAAAGCTCTTCCCAAAGCGAAACTTGAGCCAAAGAAAGATCATGGTTACTGGTGGTCTGTTGCTGCTCTGATCCACTGCAGCTTTCTGAATCCCAGCGAAACCATGACATCTGAGAAGTATGCTCAGAGATCGATGAGTTGCACCAAAAACTGCAATGCCTGCAGCCGTCACTGGTCAACAGAAAGGGCCCAATTTTTCTCCATGACAATGCCTGACTTGCACAATCAGTGCTTCAAAACTGGGCTATGACTTTTTTCTTCATTTGCCATATTCACTTGACTTCTCACCAACTTGACTCCCAGTTCTTAAAGCAACTTTTTGCAGGGAAAATGCTTCCACAACAAGTAGGAGGCAGAAAATGCTTTCCAAGAGTTCCTTGAATCCTGAAGCACAGAGTTTTACACTATAGCTATAAACAAACTTATTTCTCACTGGCAAAATGTGTTGTTGTAATTGCTCTTATTTTAATTAATAAAAATGTGTTTGAGCCTAGTTATGATGATTTAAAGTTCATGGTCCAAAACTCCAATTACTTTTGTGCCAACCTAATATTTAAAACTGTGGACATGTTTCAAGAGCATTTTCAGTTCGAAAAGATACTGGCAATTCTTAAATCAACTACTTCTAGACAAATAATTTTTGCTTTCTTTCCTCTCATGATATTCTAGGGCAATTTATCCCTCTAAAAGATCTAAGCTCCTACTTTCATAATCCTAACCTATACAAAGCCTATAAATAGGAGTAGTTTACAACACTTATACTTAACCTTTTGACTATATTTATTTGCAAATTTATCTATGATGTAAGATATTTTACTGTAAAAAACCTATAGCTTAAAATTTCACAGATTTGCTTATTTTTAAAAAGTGTGAACCCATCTGCATTTGTGTTTGAAATTTTGGTTCAATTGAATTTGTGTTTTATTTAAGTGCCAGGTAGTAAGTTTGGATTATACTCTTTAGAAATCAGTCAAAAAGACAATTTACCTGAATATACGCCCTACAAACTAGAATTCACCTTTCTTATCAAATTCCATTCTAGAGAAAGCTGTCTCAAAAGTTGTCTTCATGCAACATTAATCAGCCTTAAAAAGGAATAACATTCTGATACATGCCATAATATGGATGAAGCTTGAAAACATTATGCTAAGTGAAATAAGCGAAACACAAAAGGACAATATTGTATGAGTACACTTATGAGGTACCTAGAATAGACAAATTCATAGAAACAAAAAGTAGAAACGGTGGTTCGCAGAGACCAAGAGCATGGAGGAATGAAGATTTATTGTTTAACAGGTACAGAAATTCAGTTTGGTAAGATGAAAAAGACCTGGAAATGGATACTTCAAGATGGTTGTACAAACAATGTGAATACTTCATGTGATGGAATTTTATACTTAAGACTGGTTAAAAGGGTAAACTTTATGTTATGCATATTTTACCAAAATTAAAAAAAAATCTTTTCGTCATGAATTCAACAAGTCCATCCAATTCATATTCATGTTTGACTCCTGAAGAGCAACTAATCACATCTGTTATGGTCTTTGAGTGAAGTGACATGAAATGAAAACTGCTCAGTCATGTCCGACTCTTTGCAACCCCAGGGACTGTAGCCTGCCAGGCTCCTCTGTCCATGGAATTCTCCAGGCCAGAATACTGGAGTGGGTAGCCTTTTCCTTCTCCCAGGGATCTTCCCAACCCAGGGATCAAGCCCAGGTCTCCCACATTGCAGGTGGATTCTTTACTGTATGAGCCACCAGGGAATGGCCTTTGGGTAGTGGAATTCCTTTTTTGTTTTTTAATTAAAGAAAATTTAATTGAAGGATAATTGCTTTACAACGTTGTGTTGGTTTCTGCTGTACAACAATGCAAATCAGTCATAATTATATATGTATCTCCTCCCTCTTGAGCCTCCCTCTCCCCTCTTATCCCAACTTGATAGGTCATCATGGATAGTTTTCCTACCATTGGGTTTAAGAAGTCTTTTTTTTCCTGGAAAAATCCTCTAAATTGAGGAACTGAAGAAAATCTGAAAACTATACTGAGAGTGGTAAGAACTTCAGTGAAAAGCAAAAGCAGATTCCTCAAGAGTCCCACTGCTTTACCACTGGCTGGTCCAGCCAGGTTTACTCTGGGCCAGTCAACAGCCCAGGTTGGATGGCATCACCGACTCGATGGACATGAGTCTGAGCAAGCTTTGGGAGTTGGTGATGGACAAGGAAGACTGGTGTGCTGCAGTCCACGGGGTCGCAAAGAGTCGGACACGACTGAGAGACTGAACTGAACTGAGTCACTGAACTGAGCTGAGTCAGCAACCATGATCCTGGCGCCGGCATAAAACGGTGCTAGGGATATAGGAAATTGGTGCTGGCCATTAGCTCTCTACCCTGGGCTAACAGACTACTGGCTTTCTCTCTGAATGTATGCCCCTGCCAACATTGAGATATTTCTGAACTCCTTCTAATGAGATCTGAACTCAAGTTTAGTCTCCCTAAGCCACGGCTCCTGGGCCTCACCCAGCTTGCCTTTCACTGTTGCTATCTTAGCAGACCTGACTCCTGATTTAGCCTTCCCACATTCCATCTGTCACCAGTTCTGCCGTTTCTTCCTCCACATCGCTCTCTTCATCCCCTCGAATCCTAATTCAAGCCCTGGCAATCCTCTCCTAGGCCTTATTACAGGGCTTTTGAGAGGGCACGTTTTTGAAGAATGAAAAAGCGTGTTTCTTTATGAGGCAGACCCAAGACGTAAATTAGCCAAATCAACATACTCTGTGCCTACAAAGAAGGAAAGCTAATACATATAACAAGTACCTACTATGCACAAAGTAACGTGCCAGTTATTTTCAGACCTCGTGACAAGTTTACGAGCGCAGGCGTTATAATTATTTTTAAATAATATTCTCAGTACAGAAACTACTTAACTGTGGCTGTGCTTACTCTTCCGGAAGCACACTAGATCCTAGCGGCAGATAATACAGAGATAGAGTTTTATCAGAGGAGATGCCAGCTTGGCTCACTTTCAATCAGTCTTCAGATTTCCTCACTCCTGGGTACTTCTGTTCAGTCACCCAAGTCTAATATTTTCATAGTCAAATCCTTCTCTACATCTTGGCCAGCATAGCTTATTCTTGCCTCCATGCTCATCAGTCCCGCACCTTTCTGAGTACAGTGTACAGAGAAGGATCTGGGCTTGTCTCCTGGCTTCCCTCCCTGCCAGCCATGTTTCTAGCTCACCTACTAATAAAATCCCACTCCTCCCATGTTACTGCCTAATCATCTATTCTCTGGAAGTTAGAATTTGCACTAAAACTCCTTTTCCAAGTCATGTGGGTATTGAGTAACTATTAGCTACTTCTTAATCTTCCCAGGTGGTGCTAGTGGTAAAGAATCTGCCTACCAATGCAGGGAATGTAACAGACACAGTTTTGATCCCTGGATCAGGAACATGCCCTGAAGGAGGAAACGACAACCCAGTCTATTATTCTCACTTGGAAAATCCCATGGACAGAGGAGCCTGGAGGGCTACAGTCCATGAGGTCTGCAAGGAATCGGACTGAGTGTCTGATTCAACGACTGTCTGAGCACAGCCACTTCTTAATTATCCATAAAAACTGGGTAGAGGTTCAAATAGGAAAAATCCGTATTTAAGACAAAAATAAATATTTAACTGAGAGTATTGGTTTCCTTCCTTCAGGGTGACTTCACTCTGTGAGGAAGTGAAGCAGCCTCACTGGGTTTCATCTCCACTCTGGGTTTCATCTCCACTCTGGGTTTCATCTCCACTACTAGGGGAAAGGCCCAGAGGCAAGGGGAGTCACAAGTATTGTGAACCCACAAAAACAAGGCAGGTTGGCAACTCATTGACGCTCCTTTTTGTATTTTTCAAAAAATAGCCCCCAAATTAGCTTAATCTTTCCTTAGGTCAAAGGCTGCTGTAAGCAGTACGGTTTTCCAGTAGGTGGCAGTATTTTCTTTCTTCAGTTTAAATAGAATTCAATTCGCTTCAAGGTTTGTTGGTTTTGTTTTTTAGTTTTACTATTGAGTTAGTAAACTGCAGGTGACAATAATTAATGAAAGTGACTTTTCCCACTTTCTTTAAAAAAAAAAAAAAACACTCTCGGAGGCTTCCGGAAGCCCCAGGTGGGCAATTTCTGTTTTGGTTGCAGTTGATAGCAGGGTGTTATACTGAGATATCCTGTGCTGGAAACTTTTTCCCCATTTTCTGATAGCGATTATTACTAAGTGCTAGCTTAGTAATAATAATAACTAGCTTAGTAATGATAATAACATTTTGGAGAAAATGAAGTCAAGATTTCCTGCCTCTGTAATAATAAGACAAAACAAAATTAAACCATTGACTCTAGAATTCTTGTTTTGGGGGTAAAATATTCATTAAATTATGCAGATACCTTTCCTGGCTGGCTAATAATGAGCTTAAGAAAATTATTCACATACCCTATTTTAATGGTAACACCTAAATTTCTGCAGCTCCACAGACCTTTCAATACCCCAGCAGATGGTTAGGTCCTGTCACGTGTCTCACAGGAACTAAATGGTGCAGAAACTAGGTTTGAGGGAGGAAGGAAGAAATGATTGAAAATCCAGGGACATATGCTGGAGTTAAAGAAGGAAGTGTTAAATCCGTGGATAATATCTCAGACACTTTATCTTCAAAAATACTGTATTAGCGAGAGTAAAGAGGCTGGATTTGAAGCATGCGTTTCACAAATGTCTCAGAAGTACTCATACAGAAAGCCACAGGTTGCTGGAGAAATGTTCGAGGGCTCTGTGTTTTCACTTAAAACATGGGGAATAGTCTGGATTTGGTCACCAAGTCCTCTTGTGCATATTCAAATAATATCAGAAGGCACCGAGATTTTTAGGTTTTAGGGTATTTTTAACCAGTTCTCTACCTTGGAGACCAGCCGAGGCCACTTTCCCAGACCTCCCTGTGCTGCCTGGCCTCAGCGCCGCAGCCCCCATCCCACCATTCCACCCCACCCCCCTGGCGCGCGCGGCGAGGACCTCTGAAGCCTCGGCCCAGGCCTCGCGCACTCTGCAGGGCCAGGTGAAGGCTGCCCAGCCCTGCGACGACGCAGACGCGCTGACAGGTGGCCTCGCCCGCCTCCTGGCCCCCCGCGGCGGAGCTCCTCTCCGCTCCAGGCCCGCAGCCGGAGCCGCAGCCGCAGCCAGCGCGCCAGGCATAGTTTCCCAGCGGGCCCCCAAAGTCGGGCGGCTTCCCCAGGGGAGAGCGAGGCCCCAAAGGGGCCGGGGCCGCCCACAAGAGCAAAGGACATCTGAGGTCCGACCCGGGCGAGGGGTGAGCAGCCCGGGAACTTCTCGCGCTCATAGAGGACATGGGCAGCACGGAGCTTGGTGCCCAGGCACTTCCAGCCCTGCATACGACCCCTCGGCCTCCTCTGCCTTTTGCTTCTGCGACCCCTGAACCTGTCCACACCCGCAGCGTCCTTGACCCTAAGTCTCTGCCACCCTCGGGCCCCAGTAGGGCCGAGGGGTCACCGGAGTCCGCGCACCACATTCCCAAGGACGAGCAGCCGGTGGCAGCACCGCCCCCGCTCAAGCACCCTCCGGGTCCCCTCCCGTCCGCAGTCCGGCTGCTTAAGCGCCCTGGCCCCTCCAGAACAGGCAGGCAGCAGAGGGCAGGAATTCACTTGGACCCCTCCCCTTCCCCAAACTTCTTCCCTCTCCGCCCCGCCGTTCCTCCAACCCGACCCCTCTGCGCCATCTGGCTCCTCCCTCTCCGCTCCCCTCCCCTTTTCTGGTCCCCACTTAGGAATCCACCTCCCCCCACCCCCGCCGCCGGCCGGGTCCGGGGATCCTCCCCCGACTCCCCCCGCGTGCCGCCGCCGCCGCCGCCCGGGTTCCTCTCCCCCCGCTCGGGCGCTCCCTGCCAAGCCCATGATGTAATGGTGTATGTTAATCAGTAGCATGTGGGGAGCTCCGGCTCGGGCGGCTCAGTCCTCCGCGAGCCTACACTGGAGGCGGCAGGAGCGGCGGCGGCGGCGGCCCGATCCCGCAGCGCCGCACTCTCTCCGCGCCGCCCGCCCCGACGGCATGGCCCGCAGCCCGCCCTCCGGGCGCCCCCAGCCTCGCTGAGAGCCACAGCCGCCCCGGACCCGCGCGTGGGGCCCCGAGCCGCCGGGATGAGCCGCTCCGAGGTGAGCGCACTCTGTCCTACGCCCCAGGCCGAGGGGCCCGCGGTCTCTGGGTCCCCTTCCCGGGGGCCTTCCCCCGCCTCCGCTCGAGAAGTTCTGGGAACCGGGAAACGGGGGTGCTGAGAGCGAGCCGCCCCTCGAGGGCTGGCCGAGTCGCTGGGCTCTCTCTTCTTCGCCGCTGGCGGCCACCCGGACAGGGTTAGGACTGGGGGAGCCCTCGAAACCGAACTTTTCTTCTTCGCGGTCGTTCGGGGGCGTGTGCCGGCGGCACGGAGCCGCAGTCCCCACGGAACCGCCCTGCCCGCCGCGGGGGGCACTGCTGTGGGCACCGACTGTCTCCGCGCTCGGCGTGCGCCAGTGGCCCTGCCGACTTCGGCCTGGGACGCGCGGGCCAGGCGCTGGGCCGGCCGGACCCGCCCGTAGGCGGCGGGAGCTGGGGCAGGATGCCTACAGCACATACACGAGTACACACACACGCGCACGCACACACACGCACACATCTGAACGCTTAGGGCGAAGCGGAGCCTCAGAGACCTCCCGGGTGGGCTGGAGCCGAGCGGCGCGCGGGAGCCGAGGCTCCGGCTGCGCCTCTGCCCGCTGGGCGCTGAGCTCTGGGTGGGGAGAGTTTATTTTTGTCTCGAGCTGCTGCCGCGGCTGCTCACGGCCTAAATCCAGAGGGGCGCCTGGCGGTGGAGATGCTGGCTGTTGCTGTAGATGGAGCTGCAGCCGTTCGGCTGCTTCTCCGAGAGGAGGAGGAGGAAGAGGTGGCGGAGGAGGAGGAGGGAGAGGAGGAGGAGGAAGGAACTCGGGCTGCCGCGCCTCCGCCTCTGCTTTGCATTAGCCCCCACCCCCACCCCCGCGCCCCTTCGCAGCCGCAGTGCAAGTTTTCTGCGCGAGGAAGATCTGTTGCTGGTGCGGGCGTTTGCAGGCACAGCCCCCGAGGCCACCCCGGGCGGGGTGTGTGGGGAGCACTAGCCATTCGCAGCAGCAGCAACAGGAAGCCGTGCGGTCTTCCTCACGCACCTGGGAAGGAGGCTTCTTGCCTTTCCCAGAACGGGAATAGCTCCTCTCCAGCATCCGGGTGCGGAGGGGGCGGCCGGAATTTGGGAGACTAAGACCCCGCGGCGCGCCCCCCTCCGCCCCCTCAGATGCACTAGCTTCACCGGCGCACTCCCTCGCTGGCCGAGGTCTCACTGCAGCCTTTTCTCTCCTTCCAGTGGTGATCGCCACTCGGGAATGCGGGTGTGAAGGGTCCGAGCTGCTGCCCAGCGGGGAAGAGACCCCGGGACGCCGGAAATCACCATCCCGAAGCTGCGAGAAGAGGGGAGGGGGAAAGAGAGCCTTCTTCATTCAGTTTGTGTGCCTTGTGGGGAAAATTTTTTTTTTTAATCGTTATTTTTTTAAAAAAAGAAATATTTCCGTGCTACTGTCTGTCATCATCTCTGGGGAAATCAGCCAGAACCACCAGAACGTAACTGAAACCAGACGAGAGAGGCAGGAGCCGAGGCAGTACCTGCAGCGTCCGGGCAGCAGAGCCACCTTGGAACGGGAACGCGTCTCCGGCGGCCGCGGGGCTGCGGCTCCGCCAAACTTTGGGGCGGGCGGGGCGGGCTGGGGCGCCCCGGGGGCTTTGTAGACTGAGGGCCGCCCCCTAACCATGATGTTTCGCGACCAGGTCGGGGTGCTGGCGGGCTGGTTTAAGGGCTGGAACGAGTGCGAGCAGACCGTTGCGCTGCTGTCGCTGCTCAAGCGCGTGAGCCAGACCCAGGCCCGCTTCCTCCAGCTTTGCCTGGAGCACTCGCTGGCCGACTGCGCCGAGCTGCACGTCCTCGAAGGCGAGGCCAACAGTCCGGGTAAGTGCGCGGCCGCCGCCGCCGTCCCGCGGTCCCGGTTCTCCTCCCCACCCCCAACCGCCGCTGCCCAGCCTCGGGCCTGGCCCCGCCCCAGATCGCCGGTCCTTGGGGACCGAACCACCGCGGCCCCCGGGTCCTTGGCATCTCTCCCCCGAGGCCGTGCCGCCCACTTACCTCCGCTGGCAGCTTCGGGTTTTTTTGCTCACTGTCAACTCCTTCAGTTAATTCCGTGTGGTAGCTACGGTAGCATGAATGATTGATTTTTCTCTCATGCAGTTTCCTGGGAAATAATTAAGTCAGGTCACGTAGAGTCTGGATTTTCTGGGCTTTTTTTCTTTCCTCCTTTTGGGCAACGTGGCTCTCTGGATTTCAGCAACACATGAAGAAGCCTGAGACTGCCCTTCAGAAGCTGAGCTTTGACTAGGCTACATGAGGAATATATGAAACCCAATTTTACATTCTTTTTTTTCTCCACCGATATTCCAATTTTAGAGCTCTGTTTTCAGAATAATTTGTAGGTGACGCTACAGACTATTAAAATGATATTTGCATTTCGTATACTACGTGCTTACCCTTAACTATCACGACTTTATTTATATTGATACGCATCTTATAGAAAGGGTCTCATAGGGAGCAGGCATGAATCAGTGTCTTTAATGCTTTTGTCAGGAAACTTTACTGAACATAACAGAATTGTTTCCTATTACCCTGCTAGTGTATTTACAGACACCTCAACTAGTATAGAAAGTGAATACACTGAGATATATTCAGCAGTTTGCTATTTGCTAGCATGGGTGGTGACAGACTGGAATTATATCCGGGGTTGGGGGTAAGGGGTGAGGGTGGGGGTTGGGGAAAGGTCTGTTGGTTGTAATTTGGGATGGGGAAATTCTTTAGTTCATGCTGCAGCAGGAGGGTGAACAGAGCCCCCAGTGTTTATGCAGAGAAAAGAATGCAGGGTCCTCTTCCAGCTGTTCCATGTTAGAGCCGCCAGCCTGCAAGACTCAGCAGAGGTCCAGGCTGCCATTTGATGACAAGGTCCAGTTCAGGGCAGCAGGGCCTGGGAGACACCAAAGTGAGTGTGCTGGCGGGGCGCAAGAGGGAGGCTGGTCTGCTGCTCACTGCTCCTCCCTGGTGTGGTGCTCACAGTGCTGGACACACTAGGATGGGATGTTTCCATATATAGAATCATAGGCTGGCAGTGACCACTGG
This sequence comes from Ovis canadensis, assembly GCF_042477335.2. Taxonomy (NCBI): domain Eukaryota; kingdom Metazoa; phylum Chordata; class Mammalia; order Artiodactyla; family Bovidae; genus Ovis; species Ovis canadensis. Next base: position 77,435,281 of record NC_091251.1, read on the forward strand.
AAATCTTCACAGGCCTTTTCCTGACCAGACAGGACTGCACCCAAAGGATCCAGGGCTGCCTAGTATGGTGGGCCATTCTGAGGGAAAGCCCACAAGGCCCCAGGGGATTCAGCCTGAACCTAACAGCCCACCCTGGGTGTTACTCGCAAGGGTGGCCATGGCAGGGCCCCCTTCCCCTTCAGTTCTGTCTTTATAAATAGCTGGAGGACCAGCCTCCTTCATAAGGGTGTGGAAACATAACTGGGATAACTGGTGACCTACTCTCTTTACTCCCATTCTCAACGTGACAGGGTAGCCTGGATCACCTGCTTGGTTTTGCTTTCTCAGGTTTGATGAACAAGGTTGTATAAACTTTAAGTACAATTTAAGTACATTAATTTATGTTGAATGCTTGACCTCAGTGCTTGTAGGGATTGTTTAAAATGATATTGACCTTTAGGTTACTCACAGGGTATAGCAACCATTTTTCCCTTTGAGTAAAAGAGAAGACTTTTCCTAGTATAGCAGCCATCAGTTTAGTAAGTGAAAAATTAAATGTGTAAATAAAAATTACACATCAGTTTAGATGTGTAAAATTAAAAAGAAATTTCTTAGCCTAAGTATCTAATAATTTAATAAACTGAGAAAAAATTGAACTTCTGTGAGTTTAAAAAATCATTTGGTAATTTTTCCCCTACATTTTTTTTAACCATATTTACTTGTGTAAGCTACCTACCTGTTCATGATGCTAAATACTGTAAATATATGAAACCGTAACTATTATGTAAGATAGGGACCATTTTCCAGCTTCTGGATTTATCTTTCAACCTGAGTATTTTGCTTCCTTGGAAACTTTGCATTTGTTTTGTTGTTTGGCAAGTACAGAAATTCATTAGTGAGGTCACTGTGATAGTTTGGTTTATACCTGCATTAGGAGGGGGATCATAAAGAGCAATGAGATTTGTCACAGAATGCTTGAGTCTGGAGCACAGCTCTTGTAAGTATCTGGAACCTAGCCAAGAACCAAGAAAGGGGCAGATGTGCCTACTCAGCAACCGAACTAGATGGCATAAAGTCTGGGAGAATACTTCAGACCCTCTTTCGGAACTTACTCTTATTTTAAATAACAGTCCTAACTTTTTTATTCTTATTTGACAAATGATCCATAGCAAATACACGGTAGCACAATTTAGAATGGAGTGAGGAGCTGCTGTAACCAACAGTGAAAACTGACCCCTGACAGTTTGACAACTAGGAAATAGAAAAATTATAACTTTAAATATAAGAATTGGGAGCAAAAGCCCTGAAATTTGGGAATATTAGAGTAGGGATTCTCAACTGGCCTTTCAGACATTAGTTTGTAATTAGCTAAGTCCATAATTGCTATTTACCATTAATGAGAGTGAAGGACCAAAAAAATGACCAAAAAAGATACATTTTTAGATACATTCTTTGGGAAGGAAGGGAAATCTGCCATAAACACTGGAAATATTAACATTCAAGGTAATTAACCTCCAAAGCTCTTTTGGTATGTAAAGCTATTACCCATTCAGAAAACTAGGCTGTTAGAATGACTCATTCATTGGCTGGCTGATTTTTCCTGTACCAAAATCCTCATATATCACTTACCTTATTTTGTAATTATGAGTTAAACAAACACACATATTTCTTCTGGTGCTGAGAGATTTTAAAACTTGGTAAATGAGAATGAAATTCATATCTGGGGTGTGATCTCAGTATAGCAAAATTAGTGTACACTTGGCTTTGTTTTCTCCAGGACTAACTTTAAATAGGGAGATAATCCTTCACGTTAAATATGATTTATTTGAAATCTGTGGAATGTATTTTGATACTAGCTTTCTGTTCTTTTGAATTTAGCATTTATTGAGATTCTGGAGGTTCACTGGTCATCCTTTGCCTTGGGTTCATAGTCATCAGAGATCCAAAGACATCCTTTAGTTAGTCCTTATGGATGTGTGTTTCACTCTGGATTTAGTTAGTGGTTACTGGTTATGATCAGTTCTCTGAGATAGAAGGTTGTTTCTAGAACCCTCATAACCTCACATACACGTCCTTTAGCCACCAGCCTAGGTTACAGGTTAGCATTGTGAGTTCTGAACGGTCTCAGTATGTAGATGACTGTTTCTGATGTTAAAATGTCATTTGATACCTAAAAATGGAACCTGTTGACTTTACTTGCAGTTCTTCAAAGAAAAATAGATTCTGTGGCACTGGTGTATGACTTTTGTCATTTGAACTTGAAATATATTTTCCAGTGGAAATAGTGTAATAAATGGAGATTCACAAGTGAATCTACAGACTTACTAACTAACCAAGCAGTTCATATTTTGTGGAGAAATTGCATGTTTGTAATAAATAAATGGCAAAAGGATTGTTACTGTATTTATAAATAAATACAAGAGAAAAGATTACCTGAAATGGTAATGTTGGAGATAAAGCTAATGGTGGAGAATGAAAAGGACTTATGGGTGTATTTATTCTCTTTAGAGGATAAAGATGTTAATTCTATGATTTTTTGATGATTTTTGGTTACTATAGTAGAGGTATGCTGCATCTGAGTTGATTTTTTAAGTCAAAATTGAGTAAAAGGAAAGCAAAAGAGTATGGGCTTTCCTGGTGATATTTCCTGGATAAGATCTTGTTTGTCATTCTTTTGCTTTTTCATTCAACAAACATTTACTGACTGCCTACTACTCTCCTGGCCTTGTGTCGTGCAGTGGGAATGCAAAGGTAACTTGCTATATTCCAATGCCTGGTCCATGGATACCCAGTGTTGAGTAAATGACTAATACCGGATCACAGGTGCAGAGGTATAGCAATAAAAAGGGTGGTGGGGTGGGGATTCTGGAAACATTATGAACATACAGGTAATTGCCCGGGGCAATCAGGGAAAACCCCACTGCAGAGGATATAGGTTGAGCTGAATTTTGAAGGGTGAATAGGAGTTGGTTTAATATATAAAGAGAATTGTACAGAGCAGGCATGAAGCTGTTTTCCAAGCAGAAGAGATACCATTCATAGAAATGTTGTCTTATGAAAGGGCCTGGTTGTGTGCAAGAAATAATGAGTTCTTAGTGGTTGGAAAGCTGTAGAATGCTGGGCTGTAAGAGACAGAAGTTAAAACAGAAGTGATGTTTGTGCAGGACTTTGCAAACTAAGGAATTTGACTTAATCCTACAGAGATGATAGAGAACCCAAGAAGACTTTTAGGCAGAGGTGTCCTGAGAATGAGGAAAGAGGAAGAGAGTTAAAAGATGAAAGAGGTTGTGTGTGTGTGTATGTGTGTGTGTACACTTTTGGGAAAGCTTTCTAATGTATGCATGATTTTCTGAAAGGCGAACATGGGAGAAGGGAGGCAGATTTCCATTCTGGCTACATGGTGGCGTCATAAGTCCAAGGCAGCTTTGTTGCCCTCAGCATTGCTGTACTGGGGAGAAGGAAGGGTTGAGATAGTGAGGAAAAGAAAGTATTATCAGGTGGCCATTCTTTTATATCCATAGGAGGGAATATGTCTAGAGGATTCCTAGAGTATGAATGTTGAAATCAATCAGACTAGGCTGGTCAATTAATTTCTGAGTCTTTGTTGTAGTTCAGTCACTAAGTCATATCTGACTCTGTGACCCCAGGGACTGCAACATGCCAGACTTTCTTGTCCTTCACTGTCTCCTGGAGTTTGCTCAAATTCATGTCTGTTGAGTTGGTGACGCCAACTGTCTCATCCTCTGCCACCTACTTCTCTTTTTGCCTTCAGTCTTTCCCAGCATCAGGGTCTTTTCCAGTGAGTCAGTCAGGTGGCCAAAGTAGTAGAGCTTCAGTTTCAGCATCAGTCCTTCCAGTGAATTTCAGGGTTGGTTTCCTTTAGGATTGATTGGTTTGATCTCCTTGCTGTCCAAGGGACTCTCAAGAGTCTATTCCAGCACCACAGTTCGAAAGCATCAATTCTTCATTGCTCAGCCTTCTTATGGTTTGACTCTTACATCCATACATGACTACTGGAAAAACCATAGCTTGCCTGTAGAAGGGAGCTAACAAAACTTTGTTATTGTCTGGAAGCTACTTGTTAACAATTCAGTGAGGAGCTATTCTTTCCCCCAGGTTTAAATTTTCCTGTATTATTATGGAATTTATATAAATAATGTTTTCCTAATAAGACATCTTTTATTTAAAGGAATATCTGGATGATGTCAAAGATGAGTTGGAACCCTGAAAAGATATATCTACTTTGTTCCATTTCCTATATTTTAGATGGCTCTAGTGGTAAAGAACCTTCCTGCCAGTGTAGGAGATGCGAGAGACGCGGGTTCAATCCCTCGGTCGGGAAGACCCCTTGGAGAAGGGAATGGCTACCCACTCCAGTATTCCTGCCTGGAGAATCCCTCCCCTGGCAGGCTACAGTCCATGGGGTCTCAAAGAGTTGAACACGATTGAGGTGACTTAACACACAGCACTTTGTTCCACCTCCTATATTTTAGCTGTATCGTTCTATTCTATATCATTATTGTTGTTCAGTCACTAAGTTGTGTCTGACTGTTTGGAACCCTATGGACTGCAGCAGCATGCCAGGCTTCCCTGTCCTTCACTCTCTTCCACAGTTGTGCTCAAACTCATGCCCATTGATTCACTGATGCCATCCAACCAGCTCATTCTTTGTTGCTCACTTCTCCTCTGGCCCTCAATCTTTGCCAGCGTCAGGCTGGGTCCTAAAAAACACAGCACTGAAATCAATTTTCCCAGATAACTTGTCAACACTTTTCCCCTTTAGTTGGTGAACATGAAAATGAGAAATCATTTTGTGGAATGAAATGTATAGGGACTTTATATCTGAAATACGTTTTACTTTGAGTGTTGTAATTTTTATTTGGTTGGTCTGGGATGACAGGGAGCAGGTCACACACATTTGTGATCTTGTGAGTAAGTTGGATTTGGTTGTTTAGCTTGGATGCTCAAAGGCTTCAGCAGATGAGCATGTGTTATAAACAGGTCCCATCAAAGCAACTAGAAGGCAGACAAACTTAACAGCAGTCAAATTGGTTTGTTTATGTTTAAATAAACAAATGAGAGTGAAATGAGTATCAGAAGCACTGAGAAGTAACGGAAAACTCCCCAGTATATCCTGCAGAAGCTTAATTCTAATATGAATTGACAACACTAGAGAGGAAAAAATACCTCTCTTCCTTGACCTGAGGAGAAATTTGGAGGTTTTCATCCATGAGGAAAGTGCCTTATGTAGTTCATTTGCTAGGAAAGCTGTGGTGCTCATAAAAATCCTTTTTTTCTTTTAAACATATAATTACTTTGAGGTTTTAGCCTGTTCCTTCCTTTCCATCTTTTCTAATCATTCCTTCCAAGTCTGAGTTCATCCGAGTCACATAGATTAAGATGCAGAATCAGACGTCTCTTCTGAGCTATTTTTTGCTTCTGTGGAAGCTGCCTGAGGCAGGAATCTCCTAAGGAAAGCAGAACTTTCAGAAGAGAAGCCAGGCTTTCTCTCAAGGTTAACCAGTCAGAGTGTGGGCCTTGTCCTGCAGCCTGCACCCCAGGAGCCAGCTCGGAGCACAGAGGAACCTGCTGCTGTTATGTAGGTGCATTTCACTCCTCAGGCTTCCCTGGAGGCTCAGATGGTAAAGAATCTGCCTGCAATGCAGGAGACCTGAGTTCGATCCCAGGGTCGCAAAGATCCCCTGGAGAAGGGAATGGTAACCCATTCCAATAGTCTTGCCTGGAGAATTCCACAGACAGAGGAGCTGGGCAGGCTACAGTCCATGGGGTCATAAAGAGTCAGACTCGACTGAGCAACTAACACTTCACTTTCATTTCACTCCTTAGGACTCCTAAGCTAGTTCTAGGGTTTTGTTCTCACCAAGGTACCATCATTTTAATACAGTTTTCCTTGCCTTGGTTTACCAGGGGGATAAAGGCAATCAAATGATTCAGTGGTTTCTTTTATACTATAGATTAAACTGTTAAATGGTACCCAGAGAAGAGTATCTGGTAAGAAACTGTGGGACCAAGTTCCTCAGTACACATAATTGACCAAGTCTTGCAGCCAAGTGCTGGGAGCTGTGTCCAGAGGTGAAATAATGTGTGATGGTTCCCCTCAGGGATCTTACACTCGAGTTGTGGAGGTAAAACAATGTGTAATATATACAGATGATCCCTGACTTATGGTGGTTTGAATTAGACAGTTTTTTAGACTTTATGACTCAAAAAGCGATGTACATTCTATAGAACTCATTCTTGGAATTTCGAATTTTGATTTTCTCCCAGGCTAGTGATCTTTCTATGTTCCTGGGGTGATGCCAGGCAGTGGCAGCCCCCAGTCAGCCACACGATCACCAGAGAAAACAACCAGTAGTCTTACAACCATTCTGGACCCATTCTGGTTTTCACTTTCAGTACAGTATTCAAGAAATTGCATGAGGTATTTTCAACGTCTTATTGTAAAATAGGGTTTGTGTTGGATGATTTTGCCTAATTGTAGGCTAATGTAAGTGTTTGAGCACATTCAAGTGGGCAAAGCTAAGCTAGGTGGATTAAGTGTAATGAATGCCTTTTCAGCTCCTGATGGGTGTATCAGGAGGTAGTCCCATTATAAGCTGAGAAAGATCTGTATTTATAATGACTAGACCATAAAGAGTTGCTAAATTCTGTGTTTCCGATGAGAGAACAAAACTGGACTCTAGTGAAGGGGAGGGAACAGGATGGGTTGGGTCATCCAAGAAGTAACGGATAAAAGACGTAAACTTGAATCGGTTATTTGGAACAAGTAGCTTTGGAGCTTATGAGATTCTTGCCTTTTTAGTACTTTTAATGAGTGTTTCATTAAGAAAACCACACATATAGGAGGTGTCTGCTGGGCCATGTAAGGGGCAGGCTTCCTGGGCCTTTGAAGGATGAGTTGGAGTTCATTAGAAAGAGGGGAGCCTGGTGCATATTGTCCGTCAGGAATATCTTCTTTAATAGAAGAAGGAATAATCCAAACACTGCTCAGATTTCTAACATGTTTAAAGGAAGAAAATAATACATCAGCTCACCCCAAATTTTTATCCCCAAAATTGCCTGTAAAATTATGAGACAGTTTTCTTGGCTTCTTTCAGTGGAATACTTTAATATGTTACTTTGATCAGAACTAGCATTAAGAAGAAGCATCTTAAACACTTACAGGAAAAGATTAAAAGTGTCTTAAGCCAGTTTTCAAAATGTAATGTGCATACAGATTGCCTGGAGATCTTGTTAAACTGAAAATTCTTATTGAGGAGGTCTGTAAGGGGCCCTGAGCACCTGCATTTCTAGTAAACTCGCAGGTGATACTGCTGCCACAGGTCTGTGGACCACACTTTGAGTAGAAGGATCATTGTCTATTAGAGGTGAAAGGTAATTTAGAGGTAATTGGTACATTGGGTTTCAAGTTTTATGGATGAGTATCACGGATTTTTGTTTGCAAATGAAATTTATGTGAAACCTTATGGGAAGTCAATGGTTTCTGCCTCCCAAACCCCATCTCCACCCCCAACACTAACTTTCCAAGGAGCAGTTTGAAATCTCTGATTTCCCTAAGCTCAGAGACAGTCAACCTGAATTGAGTCTGAGATTGAGGAAGGCAGAGCTAGGCTCTGTTGTAGCATTTCCCAAGCTTTTTGGCCATAACCCTGCTGGAATTTTCAGGCATTCTAATGGTCAGTGTCTCATGGAAAATGAGGCATCAGGAAAGATTCATTTTTTGCTGATACTATGGACTCTAAAGTTGAGGTGGAAAGAGCAAGAGTGTTAATCCCAGAGACCGGATGGGAGAGATCTCTTCCTACTTCCCCAGCACACTCCTGCGAAGTGCAATCATTGGAATTTCTAAAGCAGCTTATTCTGATCTGTCAGTAGAATTCAAGTGTTTGTGTGCGCAGCATAAATACATATAGAATATGGACTTTCATTGTGTACATTTCTATCTGAGTTAGTATGTGCACCAAATATGTGATTTAAATACCTGCCTAGAATGGCAATGTAAAAACCACTTTTGGATTTCTAGAGTTGTAAAGGAATAAGAGGGGAATCATCAGAAGCCTCCATAAATAATGATGTCTCTGCAAAGGAGAAATGGAGGAAAAAAGCAAATTCTGTACCTTGTAAGGATACGTGAGGTCAGTGGTGATTTTGTGGGAGATACCAGAAGAATATCTGGAACTTAATGTATGAACATTTGGATGAGGAAATAGGAGGCAGCCTGGTTTTCCTAAGAATAGGAAGACTGGGTCATGGAGAATTCATGTCATTTCCCTTTTGATGGGGGATAGGAAAGGAAGAGAGATAACATTTTTATTTACGGAGAGACTTCTGTATTCTGAGCAGATTACAGGAATTCTGGTAGGCATCCCATATCTAAGTATCAGCATAGCCTTTGACAAAACCCCTCACTTCTTGATGAGTAAAATAGAGACCTGGGGGCTAGATGAGAGGCTAATTGTGTGCCCTTAGAGTGACCTCCGATGTTGGCCGTATGGGAGGTCTTTGGTGCTGTGCCTTGGGGCTCACTTGTCCTACATCATTATTCCTGTTGAGTGTGGCAGCCTGGAGTCCCCAAGAAAGCAGAGTCCAAGACAGTGGCTGGCATGCAGGTAGTTTATTTTGGGCAGTGATCCTGGGGAACAGGGGTGGGGCTGGGGAGGAGAGAAACAGGAAGGAGAGGAAGCGGGCACAAGCCTGTGTGATCAAGCCAGTCACTGTCGTGAGCTCTGGGGACCTTCTGAGCAGCCAGGCAGTCTGTGCCTCGGAAGGGACAGACACAGTGGGTATTTTATCAATGGGCTCCCCTCTCCTTGGTCAAGAGCTGCCCCAGGGCACTAAGTCCTTGCACTTCCAGGTTTGTACACTTGCAAGTGCTGGCCTTTTCCACAGTGTCCCAGCTGTGGAGTCGGAGGACCCCCAAGGTGGAGAGCTGGAGAGAAGTGGTTTGCCGGAGGTGGGGTGCTGTGAGGTTACAGTTGCTGGAAGCTGGCGGCCGCAGCAAGGATGGGGGTAAAAACTGAGCTGAGAAGGTGTAGTTATTAAATATGTGGGTGGACCCAGAGGGGTGGCTCAGGCCTTAATGACAGAATCATGATCCAAAACATTAGGATATAACACGATGGCTATAACACTTCTGAGTAAGATGGGCTCCTATTTCTTGAGCACCTGCTCTGTGCCAGGTGAATTCTTGTTGAATTCTTTGCATACATTATCACATTTATTCATCCCAGCAACCCTTTGAGATGAGGTGGAAACTGTCATTTTTATGTTCATCAGGGAAGAAACAAACAGTTCGGCTTCAGAACTCCTCCATGTGCTGCTTCTCTGCAGGGACGCAGTATGTATTTCTTTAGAAAGAACGCCTGGCCTCTTAGTGACCTCCAGAGTCGCTTCTAACCTTAAGATTCTATGATTTCTGTGAATCAGGAATAAAGATAAGCAAACTTATCGAAAACTATCTAGAGCTGAGGAGAAACAGAGAGAGAGAGAGAGAATATGAGTAAATGAAGTAGCAAATGAGCGAGGGTGGTCTTAAAAGTCTTCTTCAAGTGATTTCCAGTGTATTCCTCCTGGGCTACAGATTTGTGGTGCTTTGTTTAGAAAATACAAAGTAGAAGGATTTTCTGTTCTTTTTTAAAGTAGGCATTGAGGTGAGGCTAAGTCACTATGAAGACTAGGGTCACCATAATTAAAAAGAGATGTAATGAACCCAATTCAGTCTCGTTTCTTTTGGGTCACACAATAACAGTGATAAGTTCTGAATGTGTCTGTCCTTTATTAGCAAAGTAAATCGTAAATACAGCCTATGTCTCCAAATCTGTTTTGTTCTCTCTGTGTAGTTCTAAAAGTGACTAGAGAGGAGTTTCCTGGTGGCCTAGTGGTTAGGATTCTAGGCTTTCCGTGCTTTGGCCCCGATTCAATCTGTGGTCAGGGAACTGGGATCCTGCAAGCCATGTGACACTGTCTAAATAAATAAATAAATAAAAAGTGACAGTAGGATATTCTTTGTGTGGAAATGGAGACCCTTTATTTTTTCCCCCGTTTTTTTGAATCTGTCAGGCACTGTGCAGATAGCTACGTACACACACAAATTATTGAGTAGATGAATGATATAAAGATGCAGAACTAGCGGTTGTGAAAATTAAATGCAATCTATTGTAATAATGAGGTAATGTGCTTATTATTACTGAGAGTCCAGCGCATAGTAAGTGCTTAATAACTGGTTTCTTTTCTATTTTTTTTTATTGGAGTATAATTGTTTACAATGTTGTGTTAGTTTCTGCTGTACAGCAAAGTGAACCAGCTATGTGTGTACACCCCCCATTCCACCCCTCTAGATCATCACAAAGCACCAGCTGAACTCTGGGTTAATAACTGGTTTCTGAATTATTATTATTTTGTGTATATATATGTATATAAAGCAAGGTAGCATAATACTTTGTAGATAATACAAAGTACCATAATACTATGTATATAATACAAAGTAATATAATACTGTGTATCTAATAAAAAGTAGATTTTGTCTCCATTTTACAGGTGAGGAAACTTAAAATGTGCTGAGATCACCAAGGTGTTTGTGATCTAAAAGCCCGTGTTTAATGCTTACTACTGTATGAACGCTGCGGATCTTTTCCAGTTCTTGGATAAATAAAATGTTGGTGTTTAAAAGAAAAGTACTTAAGGATATTTAATGGTAGTTCTAGTAACATTTTATAAATTCAGTCTTGGAAGAATTCTTTTCCACTTGTCCATTTTAATGTTCCTATTATTTATCACATTTTAATCCTATGTAGCTTGATATGGCTCAGCTTCTTTTTTCCTCTGGCATTAAAAAAAAAATTAAGTAAAAGGCATTGATTCAAACATTTCCCTTCCTATTAGGAAGATTCATGGGACGGGAGGCTTTTACTGCCTCTGTCTGAACAGGCAGGACTGGGGGAAGGAAACAGGCTCGGTAAGCTGCAGAGAGGAAAGGATGAGGAATGTGTTATCTAATAGCTCGTGACATCCTTGACTTTGACAAACTAGCAAGTGATGAGCTGGGTCAGGATCTCCTTAGGATTTGGAATTGGGCAAAGCACCAACTTGAGGGCTGTAAATTGAAACAAGCTCTCCCGTTGTTTGTAAATGGTAGACATTTTCTGAAGATTAGTTTAGGAAAACATATGTTATAGTTGGTCTAAGAGTGAGTTTTACTTATTTCATTTTCTAACAGCATAAAATTAAGGAGATGGAAGAGACCTTATCTACTCCAGCCTCTCTGTTGAAGATTTGATAAGACTGAGGTCAGCTAAGGGTACCTGCTTATAGGGAAGGGCTATTGCTCCACCCAGTTGCTTCCTGACCATCTATGACCTAGACCTTGGTCTCCTGCAACTTTCCCACGACTGAGTCGGCCACCATGGACACCACTATGAATGACTGTGCTGGGCATGGGAGATGTTCTATTACATTGGTCTCCTAAGGGATGGTCTCTTTCCTCAAAGTTGTTTCCAGACTCCGTTCTTTTTTGTTTCTTTACTCACCATAAAGCACAGATTTGTTTTCATTGGAGAATGATTAGCATTCATATTTTGAAATGGCAGAGAATTATAGTGTAGGAAGGTTTGGCTTTATTTTGGCATGTTTTTATCACAGTTCTGGTAATGTCCTCTTGGTTTATGCAGGATCTGACTCAGCCACTGGCGTTACCCTAAATCTCAGCAGAGAACTGGGTGTCATTTCATGACTGCCCCACTACTTGTAGGAGGGATTTCATTCACTGGTTGTTGGAGCAGTTCCTTTGCACGAAGGTGTGGTGGAGCAGCCGAGACTTGTCCTGAGAATGTCTCCTGACCCCTCAGGGCTCACTGGCACCCTGCAGACACCTCCTTTACAGAACTTGTCACAAGTCTTTGTCATTGTTCACCCTCCAGACTAGTCTGTGTCTTAGTAACTTTAGTAACTTAGTAACTTAGTAACTTCCTCCAGCACGAAATATTGGCTCAGATGGTAAAGAATCTGCCTGCAGTGTGGGAGACCCAGGTTTGATCCCTGGGTCAGGAAGATTCCCCGAAGAAGGAAATGGCAACCCACTCCAGTATTCTGGCCTGGAGAATCCCATGGACGGAGAAGCCTGGCGGACTACAGTCCATAGGGTCACAAAGAGTTGGACACGACTGAGCAACTTCACTTCACCGAATATTGTGCCTGGACTTAAGTGATTTTGGTACATTTTTGTTGAAAAAAATGGATAAGTAAATACAAAGAAATTTGACTCATAGCCCTTGTCCATATGGGGCTTACATCTTGGATGTGAGAAAGATCTAATTGCATAAAAGTTGAATAGTAAAACAGAGCAAGGTGATAATCCTAGTGTTGTTACCAAGAGATACAAGATAAAGGCCAGATAAGAGAAATAGATGCAGTTACTTTTCAGTCCCTTAACAGAAGACATAGGGTAGTATCTTGGTATCACCACTTAGAAATGAATCACTATGTAAAAATGGTTTAAACTCTCTGAGCCTCAGTTTCCTCATCTGTGAAATGGAGTTACCTCTACAAGAGTCACAGGGCTATTACCAGAGTGAAGTGGGATCATGTGTGTGTAAAGTACTTTGTAAGCTGCATCCTGTTATAGAAATGCCAGGTGAAATGGCATTCTGAAATGACCAATTGAAACAATAGGACAAAAAATTCAGAGTGTATAATACAGGGAGCTCAACCTGGGGCTCTGTGGGGACAACTTAGAGGGTTGGAATGGGGTGGGGTTGGAAGGGAGGTTCAAGAGGAAGGGGACATATGTATACTTATGGCTGATTCACATTGTTGTATGGCAGAAACCAACACAACACTGAAAGCAGTTATCCTCCAATTAAAAATAAATTTAAAAATACTATATGTAAAAAAAATTCAGAAAGGTGGGAGTTTAAAAGATCCAGGAAAACATAACGTTGGGTTCTTTTTCAGAATTTTTGCTTGTTAGCAAGAGCTGAAATAATGACATGGTTCTCTTAATGAATACCAGACACCTCTGGGCCTGGACCAAGGCCTGGATCTGATGGTTCAGCTGGGACTTGTAGCTGATGGCCCACAGTCCCCACAGGTTAGCCTGGCTGTAGCTTGTCAAAGTTCAATTTGTATCCACTTTCATCCTTTTAATTGATTAGATCATTGAGTGCATTCTCTTCTAGTATGAAGGACTTCAGATGTCAGTGTTGAAGAATTTCATTTGGAGGAACTTATACAAAATGCCGTGTGGTGACCGCTGTATTCCTGCTTGCAGATATTCTGGTGTGAGTGTTCATGGAGCCACTGAAACATGCCGCAGGGGTTCTGTACACTAATTGGCAGGTCTGAATTCTTTAAAAATGTGTGACAATTAAGTTTTTGTTTAGGTTTTATTATTAAAGAGGTAATTTTTTTGGAAAAGTTATTATCCAGCTTCAAACTATACAGGAGGAAACCTTTGAGTATTTTTGCATATCTCAGCTAAACAAGCAAATAATTATGCTCTGCTTTTTATTCTTTAATGTTATCTTCACGTTTACCTTTCATTGAGCAAGTGTTAGTTGGAAACGAACAGTCTTTTACCATTGTCCTTGTTTGTTGGTTTTTTTTTTTTTAAACAAAACTTCCCTATTCTCACATTTTTCTTTCACTGGCAGAATGAGCTGTGTTAGCAAATTTTCCAGATTTTTGTGGTATTTGCAGAGTACAGTTAAAATATTGAAATTGTGAGCTGTGAAATCAAAGTTGGACCTTGTGTGTGATTCTGATATCAAGGTGCTGATACATTACACAGAAGTCACCATGGTGCAGTAGTTTTGGTAGGAATAATCTGGGCAAGAATTGCTGCTGCTACTGGTTTTCTTTAAAATACTCCGGCATTTTCATTGAGAGAGAAAGGTTCCTTGAGTTAAAATAGGAAATGCTGGAGTGTTTTGTTGAACTCCACAGGAGGTGAAATGGCTAGTGGTGTTCAGGAGCTGCTCAGTTCTTGGACAGAGCAGATTGTGTGTGTGTGTGTAGACAAATCAGGAGGTTCCTTCCCGTCTCTGGTGCTCCCATACCCTCTCTGCACATGACCAGCTCGGCACTTAGCACAGTGGCTTGCAATTACTATATTAGCTGAGGAATGGTTCCAGAATAGGGGAAGCTACAGAGATGACAACGAAATGCACATGGAGTTTTGGATTGGATCCTGGATTGGGAAAAAATATTGCCATAAGGGATAGTATTGGGACAATTGGTGAAATTTAAATATGGGCTCTAGTTAACTGTGAATGAGTTGAGTGAGTGAAAAATTGCTCAGTCGTGTCCGATTCTTTGAGACGTCATGGACTGTAACCTGCCAGGCTCTTCTGTCCATGGAATTCTCCAGGCAAGAATATTGAAGTGGAGGGTAGCTATTCCCCTCTCCAGGGATTCTTCCTGACCCAGAGATTAAACCTGGGTCTTCTGCATTGCAGGCAGATTCTTTACTGTCTGAGCCACCTGGGAAGCCCCTGTTTACTATAGGGGATAATATTATATTACTTTTAAATCTTCTTAATATTATCCTTGTGCTTTGATCACATCAGAAAATATCCTTATTATTAAGAGATGCATACTGATGTCTTCAGGGGGGAAGGGACATGATGTCTGGAACTTATTCTCAAGTGGTTGTCATTGTAAGGTGACATAGATTAAGAATTGGTGTATCGGTGAAATGCACCTTCCCTAGTGGCTCAGGTGGTATAGAATCTGCCTGTAATGTGGGAGACCTGGGTTCTATCCCTGAGTCGGGAAGATCCCCTGGAGAAGGGAATGACAACCCACTCCAGCATTCTTTTCTGGAAAATTCCATAGATGGAGGAGCCTGGTGAGCTTACAGTCCATGGAGCCGCAAAGAGTCAGACACAACTGAGCGACTTCACTTTCTGGTGAAATGTATGCAAGAATGCCTTTCTTAAAAAGTTCAACATGTTCACCTTTTTAGTTCTTGATATCCTGCAGCCCTGAAACACTGGCTCCAGGAAGGCAGGGCCTTTTTTTTTTTATCACCCTTGTGTAGGTTGCCAGATAAAATACAGGATGCCCAGGTAATTTTGAATTGCAGATGCACTGTGAATAATGGGATGTACTTATATCACTTATACAAAAACAAACCTGTTTTGATATATCTGCAATTCAGAGTTAAGTGGAGTACCTGTATTTTTATTTGCTGATGTTGGCAACCCTGTCCCAGGAGCAACAGGGTAGGTGCATCCAGGTGACGACCTACTGTTACAGGGAATGAATCCTGATCTTTTTAGAATCCTAATCTGAAGTCTCCTATTAGATAAAATCCATCATGTCTGAGCACAGAACTGGGACTTTGCTGGTTCTTGGACTTGATCTCCTCCTCATCCTACTCCTTTGATGGGTCTTTTCTCTTTGAGCTGATGCACAGTTTTCTCCATTTCTCTATAGCTGGTGGAGTCAGCTGGGTTACATTTTATGTTACCTACATGACACTCCTGACAGCTTTAAGATCTTCTTCTAACATATTTGAGTAGAATGGATACTGGCATCTGTTTTGACAATTGTTGAAAACGTAGGCTGTTGCTATAGCACACTGGTATTACTCAGTGAACCTTTTAAAAAGATGTGCACCCTGTTCAGGCAAATAGCATTTTATAGAATTTAAATGCTATTGATGTTCACAGTCAAATTTTTAAATATAATGCTCCTAGGGATTATACATGTAGTAATATTTTCCATTAGTTTTCCTCACCAATGCAGTGATAGTACATACAGTGATCTCTATTACCAGTGCCTTTTAAAATGCAGGTGTAGAGTCTTTAAAATATCATGAGTCTATTGCCAGCTGTCCCATTGATAACCTTCCCTTGAAAAGTGACCTTTGAGCAATTTCATAAGGAATGAATATTTATAGTATTTTCTTGCTGAGCTGCTAAAAGAGGGGTCTATGCAAGTAACAGGTGGCTTCAGTTGGCCTGCATTCACTGAAATGTGATTCAAATAAAGCATTGCATTATTTTACCCCTGGAATTGTGATTATGTGCTAGAATGACTTCATTTTTGGCAGATTTCGTGTGAGTGTTGAGGTTTGGGTTTAGGGTGGGGTGTCTTGCATGTTCAGGAACAGGAGAGCTTTATAGATGAGACAAAGCAGCTGAGCGATGACATCCAGGATCTTCTTTATGCAGCAGAGGAATTTTTACCAGTGTAGCTGTTGTTCTTCTGGGCTTTAGTTTTAAGGGCAACTGTTCAGATGAACATTTTAGACCTAAGTGTTCTTTCCTCTTTGGAGAGGGTTCTATCAAATAATTATCAGTGAAGTGCTTAGCACATAGTAGGCACTCACAGTAAAATTTGTTCAATTGAATGAATTAGATAATTTTGTTTGGGATATTATTTTACTTTTAATATGATGTAATTACTTGAAATAGAAGATCTTTCTGTTACTGCCCTTTACCCAATTGCTTGGCAACACAATTGTTAACATGTTTTCTAATTAAAATAAATGTTCCCATCTAAGTTTATACTAGATAAGATTTTAATATAAAGAATTAGAGGCATTAAATGGATGAAATGGAATTTGTCACAAAAGCTATTTCTGAGAAGTCTGTTTTATTAAGCATACTTACTTCTGTGTCTGAAAAGATTTATCATATTGTGCAAATCAGGTCCTAGCAAACTGAGTAGAAGAGTTTTTTAAAAAGCCAACGTTTTTTAATAAGAAGAATTACATTTCTATGGGAGAAAAATTGAAAAAGAGATCACATAATAACCCCTGTAATCTTATTTCTCATTTTATTGAATATATTTAAGAGTCTTCTTACATATCATTAATACACAAGTGCATTTTTTTACACACATACACAAAATTAAAACTATATGAACATATTGTAGTGGTAGGTATGTGTTTATATACTGTTCTATTTAAACTGTCTTTTAAAACTTAGTACATCATTCATATTTTAATGCATCACCATTTATTATTTTTCTTACAAAAGTATTTTTAATGATTATGTTGCCTTCCATGGTATGGCTGTGCCATGATTTCCATGATTTATTGAATCAAAGCCTTACACTTGGTCATTTAGGTTATTTCCAGTTTTTTTACAATGTTGTGATAAATAAGCTTTAAAGCATGGTTGTTACTTTGGGATCCATGCCCAGAAGTGCAAGTTCTGGGTTGCACATCCTTACATTTCCATTTGTAGTATATTAATAGTCATATTGTCCTTCTCACAGTTGGGGCAAATGACTGTTTCTGTGAACATTTAAGTATTTAGCTCCTCTACATTCTTTCCTTGCTGGGAGAAATATCAGTAACCTCAGATATGCAGATGACACCACCCTTATGGCAGAAAGTGAAGAGGAACTCAAAAGCCTCTTGATGAAAGTGAAAGAGGAGAGTGAAAAAGTTGGCTTAAAGCTCAACAGTCAGAAAATGAAGATCATGGCATCTGGTCCCATCACTTCATGGGAAATAGATGTGGAAACAGTGTCAGACTTTACTTTTCTAGGCTCCAAAATCACTACAGATGGTGATTGCAGCCATGAAATTAAAAGACGCTTACTCCTTGGAAGGAAAGTTATGACCAACCTAGATAGCATATTCAAAAGCAGAGACTTTACTTTGCTAACAAAGGTCCGTCTAGTCAAGGCTATGGTTTTTCCAGTGGTCATGTATGGATGTAAGAGTTGGACTGTGAAGAAGGCTGAGCGCCGAAGAATTGATGCTTTTGAACTGTGGTGTTGGAGAAGACTCTTGAGAGTCCCTTGGACTGCAAAGAGATCCAACCAGTCCATCCTAAAGGAGATCAGTCCTGGGTGTTCATTGGAAGGACTGATGCTAAAGCTGAAACTCCAATACTTTGGCCACCTTATGCAAAGAGTTGAGTCATTGGAAAAGACTTTGATGCTGGGAGGGATTGGGAGCAGGAAAAGAAGGGGACGACAGAGGATGAGATGGTTGGATGGCATCACCGACTCAATGGACATGAGTTTGAGTGAACTCCAGGAGTTGGTGATGGACAGGGAGGCCTGACATGCTGCAATTCATGGTGTCACAGAGTCAGACATGACTGAGCCACTGAACTGAACTGAACTGAACATTCTTTCCTACAATGGTTATTATTAAAAACAAGGAAAAGAAACCTTTGGTAGGTTCTTACTTTCCAATACATTTCTTCGATGATATTTTCTGTCTATATTTATGATCCAGCTGTAGTTTTTATTCTTTATTTTCTGTCTTTCCATCGGGATATTTGTTTTTGCTTACTAATGTATGATCCCTCTTTTTCACATATTTTTTCCTCCCATTTCTGTATAATGTGATTTGATGTTCAGAAGTTTTAGATTTTGATGCAGTCAGTCTGTTGGTAGGAAAAGGACTTTTGAGAGCAAGTGATATTTCTGTCAAAAGTATATTTTCTCCCCTGTATGGTATCATTTAGTTTTTCAAAAAGAAGGAAGAGGTAACCACCTAGTCTTAGTTTAATCTCTTCAGAAACGTTTTAAGTTATTAAAACATATACAAGTTATGCTATTCTAAGAATCAAGACATGTCTGCATTTGCATTGTTTGAATAGTATACCCAAAACTCAAATTAGTGCTTTCATCCTAGAAAGTTCTCATTTTGGAGTTTGGTCCATTTTCTACCAAGACACATTGGAGGTGGGACAAGAGTTAAAGTGGATAAGTGATTCATTGTGTGTGAAATTTTCTAAAGACGGAGTAATTTACGTACTCATCCAGCAGGAATGCCCAGACACGGGGATGGAAACAATGACTGCGATAGGCCTGTCACAGCTGATGATTTTCTGATTCATAGACACCTACTGGGTCAAAAAGCCTCATGCTTTTCACTCCAGGGATGGAATTCTGTAACCATATGTGGTATGAATACTTTGTTTCGATTTTTTCCTGTTGATATTTTTCTGGTCCGTTCTGCATCAGACTTCTGTGACCAGTGTAAGTAGCGAGACTCAACTGTATGTGAAATTATTTCAGAAGCCAAGCAGTATTTTTTTTTCTTTTCTTATAAATTTATTATTTCCCCAGCTTTATTGAAATAGACTTGACATATAACATTGTGTAAATTTAAGGTATGCAACATAATGGTTTGATATATGTATGTGTTGCAAAATGCTTACCGCAGTAAGGTTAGTTACATTCATCACTTCACATAGCCAAGCAATAATAACATCAGAGTCAGTGATGCTCAATGTGGGGAGTATGCATGTCCTTCCAGAAGGTGATAAGGTGACTTGTGTCATTCAGTCCTTCACTAATTTTATTTTGTGCCTATTCAAAACTACATCTGGTATGAAGCCATACCTGTGGTGTTGGAAATTGATATTCCGCAGTATACGTGGCATTGTGTGTGTGTGTGTGCGTGTTAGTCACTCAGTTGCGTCCAACTCTTTGCAACACCATGGACTGTAGCTCACCAGGCTCCTCTATCCATCCAATTACCCAGGCAAGAATACTGGAGTGGGTTGCCACTCCCTTTTCCAGGAGATCTTCCCAACCTAGGGATCAAACCCAGGTCTCCCGCACTGGGGGCAAATTCTTTACCATCTGAGCCACCAGGGAAGCCTACATGGCATAGCCTTTTCCTTAATTTGAAAGCAAAGTCCATTGCTTTAATTTGTTTTAATCATGATAACTTAACTTTAATTTTCAAATAAGTAGAAATTCCCTCTTTGCCTCAATGTCTGTGTAGCTCATTTCTTCATGTCCTTCAGGTCTCTGCTCATATGTCTCATTCTCAGAGAAATTTTCCTAACCACCTTCTCTTTAAGCCCCTTACCGTGGTTCCTTTTATTCACCATGTTCATTGCTATATGGCATATTACATTATGTATCTGTTTATCATCCAAACACCCCAGTAGAATGTAAAGTCCACGAAAGAAGGATGTTGTCAGTTTTGTTGACTGCTTGTCCCCCACTGTATCAGAAACGGAACATGGAATATAGCAGGCACATAATAAATATTTTCATAAATAATTTGAATGAATTAATTCACTCATTATTTGCATGCCTGTGATGTGCTAGACTCTAAGTGGTGATAAGTGCTATGAAGAGAAATAAAGCAGAATAAAGAGACAGAGAGATCCTAAAAATGTCTATCTTAAAAGGGTCTCAGTTACAAAAGGTAAGAAGATGCTGATTAGACAGCCTTATCTTCGCTTTTCTTTCTCCCAAATGTCTTTAAGTCTCCCCTCCCAACCGTGTCGTGGCCCCTCTGGCAGTTGTGCTGAGCCTTTCTAAGGCGTGACTTTACATTCTTTTCATACCTCACTTCAAGTTGACCTCCCACTTGAGTGAAAATCCAAGTGTGGTCAACTCTTGAGTTGGTATTTCCCAGACCCCCAGGTAACAGGCTTCCCAGCAGCTTGCTCCTTTCAGAAGTAGCCACAGGCTGCCTTAGGGTTTGAGATAAAGTCAAATGTTACTAAGTGTTCAAGGGTTCTTTTATTTAGTTTTCATTTTTTTTTTGTTCTAATAATCATGTGATTCTAAACTTGTTATTTGAGAGATGTATCATAGAAAGACTTGCAAGTGTTAAAAATGAGAGTTCCTTATCTCAGGGCTGTCCTTTCCCAGTTGCTTCTGTTGCTTGTTATTCAGACCTTCCAAAATCTCGGCTAGTATCTCTCAAAGGCAAACTGGTATGGCCCAGAGAGGATGTATGAAGGCTGTTCTTTGGTTATCGCCTGCCCTGAGTGGATTTTAGCACCCATGATAGGGGTACCCAGCATCCTACAAGACATGAGACAGGAGACAGTTGTGCCCATGGGAAAAATGTCCTGTCCAGCTGCCCCCAGCATAAACGCTCATTCTTTTCCAGTCCTTTTCAGCAAGAGTAGTTGTGGCCTCTGTGGGGGGTTAGAACCCTGTGAAACATTATTGTTTTTCAGAGTTAAGGGGTGATTTGCAACTGACATTTTTTTTAATGCCTGTTTTTATTCATTTATTTATTTGGCTGCAGGACATTTAGTTGTGGCGTGTGGGATCTACTGACTAGGGAGTGAACCTGGGCCCCCTGCATTGGGAGGACAGAGTCTTAGCCACTGGACTACCGGGGAAGTCCCTTGCTCCTGACACTTAATGGGCATGGCCAAGGAGGCTAGAAATCCTGCAATGCATGGGGCAAATGACCACCTTGGAGAATTTCCCTGCTTCCTGCTTGACTTTCCAGTGTCCACCAGGTAACAGGGAAGTGAAAACCCTATTGATAATGATCCGAGTCTATGACCAACTTTATAAGCAAAAAGTACTCTTTGCACAGCTTGGCTGGAGGTGTGTATTTTGTTTTCTTCTGGACTTTACCAAGAGTCACCTTAGCATTGGCACTATTACTTGTGGTTTGTAACTGGCTATCAGTTGATGTGCATAGCTATTGTATTCATAGAGATAGAGGCGAGGATCTGACTGCTTCATTTTGTCTTCTGGCGTCAGAAAATGTACCTATTGTGATGTATATTATACCATTATAAATTATTTTCCTTTCATTTCTCCTTTATATTGCAGCTAGGTCATAATGTTGATTTATTTGAATTGCCTGTGGATTAGGTTATATTACCTGTGATTTTCATTACAAGATTGTAAAGGGGGCATGGAGCCTGATGAGGTTGAAAACCTTCCCTTAAACCTGACAGCAGTTATATTTCTTACTACTCTTCTACATGAACACCGTTTCAGGCAAATTCGTTTGCTCTGCATCCCGCATTTTCTTTCCCTTCACATGTGCCTCCAACTATGCCTTCTCCAGATTCCTTCCATCATCCCCTCTATAAACCCGGCTCACCCATCAGAGCACAGTTCCCTAGGCGGCCTCCTGGAGTCATCATTCCTCAACTACCAGAGCTGGATGACTTTCGGTTTTTTTAAACTACTGTAGAACTTGTAAGAACTCCTCACTCAACACTTGTCTGCAGCCTGGTGACATTAGGTGTCTTTTTATGTTTTACGTTACCTCCTCGACTAGCTTGCAAGCTTCAGACAGTCCACTTGACTTCGTCTTTTTGTCTTATGCAGTGTCTAGGACTGCTTACTGCTTCGCCAGCTCTTGATCTCGGGTTGGACTTTCTTGTCCTCTTTCCCTTCCCAAATATGAATTCTTTCCTATCTGTCATTTTGCTAATGACAAAAGGGAAGCATGTTCATTGTTAAGACATTTATGGAAAAGTAGAAGAAGAAGATAACCATCATTATGGATCTCCCACCCAGAACCACTCGCTACCCATCATTTTAGAACATTTCCTTTCAAGCTGTCTTCTGTGTGTATATCTGTGTTCCTAACAAAATTAGAATCTTGTACTTTGTGTGGTTTGTATTGGATCCCTCTGCTTATTTCACTTCGTGTTATATATCACGAGCGTTTTCCTTTGTCACTCGTCTTAGAAAACATATAAAACAGGTTTCACGGAAAATTTCAGACATACAAAAAACAGAACAGTATAATAAATCTTAGATACCCAACATTCAGCTTCAATCATGACCAACATTCTGCCATTCTGAATATGTGGTTTTAAATGGATGCACACCATTTCTTTGTTTGGATGATGCATAATTTATTCAACCATTTCTCTGTTATTGTAAATTTAGATGATTTCTGGTTTTCTGTAATTACAGATGCTTATGTTTTTGTTCTTCTTGTCATAATTATTATTCTTGCTTCCTGCTTAATCTAATTAATTTTTTCATGATTAAGTAACTCTAATTATTATTAGTTTTGTATTCTGGGATTTTTATTGTATTTCATGTCTGTGTCTGGTTTCGCTGTCATTTTTCTTTTTTCCATCCATCAAGTATTTCTTGTTCTAGCCAAAATGAGTCTCAAGTGAGTTACAGTAACAAGTTATGTTTCTCTATTCACTTTTTTAGAGAAAAAAACTCCTGAAAACTGGCAATGTTAAAGAATGGTATTTACTTTCTAGATAACTTAAGAGGCAGTTGTAAGAAGGAAGGAGAAAATGGTTTCAGAAGAAACAATCGCTAGAAATTATATTGCTCAATGGACATTTATTTTACAAATACTTAATTTTGCTTAATTTTGACTGGAAAATGGCCCCCCTCTTATAGGATGAAATAGTGACCATCTGTCTAAACTAAAGGGCACTTGAATCAGTATGTACAAGTGTTTTTATCCAGCTGATTTAAATTTGTATTTTAACAAGTATATTTGGTATTAATGAAACCCAGCATCTTAATCTTTTTATTAAACCTTTTATTTTGTATTGGAGTATAACCAATTAACAATGTTGTGATAGTTTAGGTTGACAGCAGAGGGACTCAGGCATACACATACATGTATCCATTCTCACCCAGCATCTTGAAATTGATAGGACGCACATGCAGCTTCTCTTTAAAAAGATACTTTCTTAGGCAGTGGAGAGAGATGGTTTTCTTAACTCTGGCCCATTGCGAGCTGTGGGAGAATAAGTGGGAGAGAGCTGGATGGGTGGTAGGATTACTAGTTCCCTGTGAAAATGAAGGCAGGATTACCGTTGCCCTCTTTCTGATGGAATTTCTTCTGCAATATCTGCTGAAATTTCTAGACCAGATCATATTCAAGAAGATGATTCATGTGCCCCCTACTCTAAAAAATGTCTGTTTCTTTCATTACAAAGTAAAATATGGTTGCTATAAAACAAAAAAGTAGATTTTCAGATTTTTATAATAGATACGTATAACATAGCAAGCAAAAGTCTCCCATAACCCATGCCCTTTGCCCCTGGATGGCCCTCGTCAGCAGCGCCGTGTACGCTTGTCTGATCTCCCCAAGCCCATATTAGCACATAGTATCTGCATAATGTAGGGCTTCCCTGGCGGCTCAGTGGTAGAGAATCCACCTGCCAATGCAGGAGACACAGGTTTGATCCTTGGGTTGGGAAGATCCCCTGGAGAAAGAAATGGCAATCCACTCCAGTATTCTTGCCTGGAAAATCCCATGGAGCCTTGAGGGCTACAATCCTTGGGGGTCACAAAGAGTCGGACCCGACTTAGTGACTAAACAGCAACAACAACACCTGCATAATGTACAGAACAAAAGTGCTACCTTTTAAAATGCTTGTGCTAGTTAGATAACCAGCAACTGTCCAGACCCTGGAAATATAGAGACTGCATATTGTTTTTCCTGGTGAGAGGTAAGATACTAAGTACAAATAACAGGACAGAACTTGTTAGGTGTGGAAAACTATAGCAGAAGGGAAAGCTTAAGAAAGGAGTTAAGAGCCCTATATTATTATTCAGAGGTTAGATTTTTATCACTGAATCAGATTTAATTGGTGGTTGTACTTTTTCCCTTGGGAACACGTTAAAACAGTCACTATGACAAGATGACTAAATCATGAATGAATTTGAAATATTAAACTAGTCTCAGTCATATTACCATATCAGCAACTTGTTGGAATTTAATTTTTGCATTGCAGTTTAAATGATAGAAATGAACGTTGCCAACATTAGGACTTTCGATTTTGAGAACAATGCAAATGATGCATTTCACAAGGTCTGTTTCCAGTTGGGCCAACCATGAATGATTATATCGTTACTCTAACAGGTTCTTAAATAATGAAGACAGTAGAATTCTTTGTGTGTAAAGTCCTACTTTGTTCATTGTTTAAAAAAAAGAAAAAAGCCTGCCCTGTGCTATGAGCTATACTCAGTAGTAGAAACATGTAGGACTTGCCCCTCTTGAACTCTGTGTGTCTTGTATATGTGTTCCTATCCATCTGGAATGCCTTCCTCCCTTCCATCTGTGAGCATCTCCCTCATCCTTCATGTCCCAACACAAAGGTCACCTCTGATGTCCAGCCTTTCCAGCTCTGCTGACTAACTTCACAGTGATGTTCTCACGTTTGGACATGTCTCTACTAAAGCATTATCTCATGTCCTTGTAAACACACAATAACATAGCTATTGAGTTCTTCGAGGTCAGGTACCTCATATCTCACAGCCTCAGTGGAATGGGTACATAGTTGATACTAAATGTATTAATACATAGATATCATCTTCTTTGCCCCTGTGGAGCATATATGACTTCCAAACTTTTAGTGGGAGGATATTGTTTCTTGCCTTTCATGTTACCTGTGGCAGAGTGGGACTGCTCATCTAAGGATCTTAGTAATTCAGAACTATGATTTAGAAATTAGACTTCGTGTAAGGTTCGAGAAGTACTATCTTTTCAGACTAGCAACAAATGGAATCACAGCAGCTTCACCTCTTTTCTCTACAGAACTAGACTTAAGGTCTGGAAGGGAGGAATGTTGGTCTTGTCGGTTTAATATCCTAAGTACATCATGGTATGTGATATGGGAAGATGTGCCAGTTAGGTCCTGGCAGGAAAGAGATTGGTTCCTTCCAAAGGAGTAACGTAGAAAATAAAGGGATTCCTAACGAAATCTAGGCAGGGATCAGGGAAGTCAACAAAGCATCCTGGAGTTAAACACAGAGAGCCATTACCACTGGTTAGTCCTAAGAAGACAAGGAAAGGGAGAATCTCCTGTAACCCCATAAAAGAGATTTAGTCGCAGGAAAAGGCTGCCTAACAGGAGCTGTGGCCTTTCGGGGGAGATTGCACTCACTGTCAGTGCAGCCCAGTGGAGCAGGATCTGGGGGAATAAACACCCCAACCTTTCTCTCTTGCCTCCCTTTGGTTTCTTGCTGGCCATTCTACTGGATGACCCAAGTGAACCCCAGAGATCAGGGAGCCAAGGGATGCAGTGTAAGGAGCGTAGCCTCCAGCACAGAGGTTAAAAAGAAAGGTAAGAAGCAAAGGTAAGAAGAAGGGAGATGGATCTGGAGGGGCAAATCAAGAGTATCCAGACCTTAAAGAGAAGGGAGGTCTCTTAAGTTGTGAAAAGGAGCCTTTCCTGTTCATAGCATGCTGTGTTCATTTGAAGGGTTAACTGGTGTACCTTATTTCTTAGGATTTTTTTGCTTGCAGACTAAGCTCTAAATCAGCTGTTGTGAAAGGGAGCCCCACACAGAAGTGTTTCATTTGGGTCACAGTATTAAAAAATGTTTATTGTCTTTCGGGGAGATTCACATCAAAATCTGAGCTTCGAACTTTTGGCAAGTGGACTATTTGGGCACACTGAAGATGCATTCCTTCATGGAACCCTTCTGCTAAGCGTAGTAACAGCTGCCCTTTTAGACAGGGAGGAACTCTTTACTTTGCCTTAATCCCCACCACTCCCTATTGTGGTCTTAAACCCACATTGCTTCTGCCTGGTCCCTGTAGGGGAGTTCATGACCCTGGCTTCCACAAAGCAGTGTAGAGGAGGAAGGACAGATGAGTCACTCTTAATCTGCAAAGAGAATGAACTCTGTCTTGGAAGACACATTTCTGTACCAAGGAAATAAAGAAACAGGGAGACTAATCTTGTCCCTAGGGACACAGTTTGAGTGTTTGTTGGACTAACTGGGAGAAAGTTTTGCAAAGATAAGTCCTGTTTTATCCTTTTAGGTCAGTCTGTAAGTTTACTTTTAAACTTTTAGTTCTTTCCCTGAGAACTATGGTTGTTGGAGGGCATGTGTTCCCAGCTCATCCCTTGTTGCAGGGCAAGGGCATGCTAGGGAAAGAGGAAGGCTGAGGGAAACCCAAGAGACTCTGGAAATGGAGAGAGGAGTCGTTTTGCCCTTTTGGTCCATTCTTTACTCCAAATTGCTGCTTTGTCCTTTTGTACCTCCTGGGACCCAAATGAATGGACTCAAGATTTCCCCTCTCCTTAAGCCTAAAGTTTGTCTAAGTTATTGTTTTAAATTGTACTAAAATATAGGTAACCTGGTGGCTCAGATGGTAAAGAAGCTGTCTGCAGTGCAGGAGATGGGTTCAATCCCTGGGTCAGGAAGATCCCCTGGAGAAAGGAACGGCTACCCACTCCAGTATTCTTGCCTGGAGAATTGCATGAACAGAGGAGCCTGGCAGGTTATACTCCATGGAGTTGCAAAGAGTTGGACATGACTGAGCAACTAACACTTTACTTATACATAACATAAAATTTGCCAGTTTAACCCTTTTAAAGTGTATAGTTCTGTAGAATTAAGTACATTCACACTGTTGTACAACCATCACCACCAGCCCTCTTCAGAATTCTTCATCTTTCCCAGAGGGAAACTGTACATTAGACACTAACTCCCTATTCCCTCCTCCCCCAGTCAACCAGCCTCCTAATTTCTGTCTCTATAAATGTGACTACTCTAGGTGCCTTGTGTAAGTGGAATTACAGTATTTGTTCTTTTGTGTCTGGCTTATTTAGCACAATATTTTCAAGATATATGCATGTATGGGAATTCCCTTCTTTTTAAAGGCTGAACACATTCCATGTGTGTGCATGCCACAGTTGATTTATCCACCCATCTGCTGATGGGCATTTATGTTGTCTCTACCTTTTGGCTATTATGAATAATGCTGCTATGAACATAGGTGTACAAATATCTGTTCAAATCCGTGCTATTGGTCATTTTTAAACATTACGTAAGTAATCCGTGTAAAACCCACACAAACTGTAGCAAGCTTGGAAGATACAGTAAAATATAAAAGCAAGAGGGACCCTAGCATCAAGGATGATGATGTTGATGATGGCATGTGTGTGACCCTCACTGTAGGCAAGGCACACCGCTAACTAAGTGCCTTACTTGTTTCTTCCTCATAATAGGCCTCTGAGATAGTCGTGATTGCTCTTCTCATTACAAATGAGAAAAGTGAAGAACAAGGAAGATTAAAATGCTTAAGATTGTAACAGAAAATGGCACAGCCAGGATTCAAACTCAGGCAGTTTGGTTCTGGTATCCTTACCTAATATAACTATTATGTTATCCTGTCCACCAAGGCTAATCCCAGTATAGACACAGACTTCAAAAGTTTTCCTCTGCAAATATATACATATATGCCTGGAAAATCCCACGGGCAGAGGAGCCTGGCGGGCTATAGTCCATGGTGTTGCAAAAAAAACTGGACATGATTTAGCGACTAAACAACAGTGTATATATACACAATGAGGTAATACTGTATACATCCTATTTTATAATTAGCTTTCTGTATTTGGTAATAAAAGCAAACATCAACATCTTTAATAGCTTTCTAAAGGCCAACTTATGAAGATATCATGATTGTTAAATATTGTTATGATCGGAAAAAAAATCTTGTTTTTTCCCAGTTTTTCACTATTATAAAATACTGTGCTGTATGTTTTTTACACACATATTTTCAAACACTGATCCTAGTCTTTTCATTTTATTCCTCATCTTTTTATTAGGAAAAATAGGCTTGCTGTGTCAAAAGTTATTTTTTGTCTCACTCTCTTTGTAAAGGTTGCCTTATTTTTCTGATTTTAAAAGGAATGCAAGCTCATGGCAAAAACTAAGTAAGTAACTAAGTAAAAGTAAGTAAGTAAAAACTAACTAAGAAAATAAACTACCTGTAGTTTAGTAATATAAACAACACTGTCAGGAGTATATTGTTACACTTTTATGCACTTACCCTGATTTTTTTAGCATAAATTCCTAGGAAAGTGCTGAAGTAATGCACATTTACGTTTTTGATAGACACTCCCAAATAGTACACTTATTAAGACCTTTAATTTCTTTTGTCACCTTGACCTGTATAACTGCAGTGATAGCCACTATTCAGAGAAGTGAAGACTCCGATATGGACGTACATAATCCAACATAAAGTCAGCCTGTTACATGTTTATGACAAGAACACACTACATTTTTATTTTGTTGTTGAGGATTTTAAGTCAACATTTATATTTAGAAACAAAGATTCATAGTAACAAATTTTTAAATAAAATTGTCACCTGGGAATACACCTTAAGATCCCATTGCATACTTCATTTATTAGCACCATCATTAATCTCAGCACCATAAATTATCGTCTGTAAACTATAGGTAGGGTAACTGGAGCCCATACTTTTTAAAATGTTTAACCTTTACTTTTTACAGATTCTTAGAAGTAAAATTTATGTGCAATAAAATTCACCCATTTTTAAGTGTACGATTCAATAATTTTTAGCAGATTTACAGAGTTTTGCAAACATCACCACTTTTAGAAGATTTTAGAAGATTTAGAAGATTTTCCAATTTTAGAAGATTTTCATCACCCTGTGGAAGATTCTCTGTGCTCACTCTTAAATCCAGGCAACTACTGATCTACTTACTCTATTGTCCTATTTTTAATGTAAATGGAATCCTACAATATGTGGTCTTCGCTTGTTTCATGTAGCATGTTTTCAGGGTTCATCCATGTTGTAGCAAGTATCCATTCTTTTTTTAAATGGTTGAATAATATCTCGTTGTATGGAAATGTCACCTCTTATTTATCCATTAATTAATTGACGTGGAGCCCACAGATTTTGCATAAAAATTTTTTCTTTGCTTTTTATGAGAAGATTAAAAAAAAAACTGTAGTGCTTGAGTTGTATCAAGAGAAATGGGCTCCAATTTCTATGATGAAAGATTTAGCATTAGAGGAACTGAGTTCTAATTCTGGACCTGGTATTTTTCTGTCTATATGATCTTCGACAGGTTACTTGGCTTGTCTTAACCTTCTCATCTATTCAGTGGGAAAATGGCATAATGATTGTGATAATGACTCACAGTATTATTATAAGAATTAAATAAGATCATACCTAGGTGAAAATATAGAGTACTTTGTAAACTACAGAACAGTGGACAAATATACTGATAGCATCAGAGGCAACAGTGTTACTATCCCTAAACTTTCCAGCTTGAGTTACTTCTGAGTGTGTATGCACTCCGGTCGCGTCTGACTCTGTGATCCCACAGAATGTAGCCTGCCAGATTCCTCTGTCCCTGGAATTTCCCAGGCAAGAATACTGGAGTGGGTTGCCACTTCCTTCTTCAGGAGATCTTCCCTACCCAGGGATCTAACCCACCTTTCTTGGGTCTCCTGCACTGGCAGGTGGATTCTTTACCAATGTGCCATCTGGGAAGCCCAGAGTTACTCCTGATTATTCCTTATATTACAGATTAATTAGTTGGGTGGATATCCCTTCAAAACTCTGTGCCTCCTTTCTTCTTAAAATACTGGGGTTTCTCCATTCAGAATACAAACTTCAGGAGAATTTATGGACTTGTAGTCTTGGATCTCAGAGAGAAGAGACATGTACTCCCGCATACTCCCAGATCATTAATCCTACTTTTAATTCTGCTCCAAACCTTGTACCACACCATTTCCTAATGCCAGACTGGAGTGAGTAATAACAACCTTTTGGCAGATCAGATTTCAATTTTAAAATCCAGGAAGCAAGCCATGTCCTGGCCTTTCTTCTTTTTAAATTATAGCTAAATGGCCCTTTTCTGTTTTTTAGGCAAGTGATGCCTGGTTTCTGCTAGCCCAAAGGGAAGCCAGACCCCTCCTCTGTACATGTCACTGTCATAAACCCAGGCAGTCTGGCTAGGCAGCTGAATCCTTATGAAATAATATTCTAGCATTAAATGCCCACACCTAAAATCAGGATCTTTGGAAGACATTTTCCAGGATGTTGTTGTTGTTTTTATGGGTTTTGTTTTTCTGTTTGTTCCTAAAAAATATCTTTATTAAGCTCATCCAGTACTTCCTTTGACCCAGCCACATGGAATCTGGTGACCTCTCAGTAGGATGTAATTTCTCTCAGAATTTGTTGTTCTGCTGCTGCTGTCTGTTGCCTGGAACTTTGTACTGGTATCTCTCATGTAACTGGTTTAGCATGTGAAACTTATTAAAAGCATGCTACTGACAAATAATATGGGTCTTGCCTGTAAGAGTTATTGTAGAGTCCCTTCCCTGGCAAGATTTCAAGACAGGGTCCTTCATCTTTCTAACAGAACATCAGCCATCAGTACCCACACACTGCACTTGAAATGTTCATCAGCAACCTTAACCAGAGACATTGCTTTGCTGACAAAGGTCCATATAGTCCAAACTATGGTTTTTCAATAGACATGTACGGATGTGAGAGTTGGATCATAAAGAAAGCTGAACACCAAAGAACTGATGCTTTGGAATTCTGGTTCTGGAGAAGACTCTTGAGAGTCCTTTGGACAGCAAGGCAATCAAACCAATCAATCCTAAAGGAAATCAACCCTGAATATTCATTGGAAGGACTGATGTGGAAGTTGAATACTTTGGCTACCTGATGCAAAAATCCAACTCATTGGAAAAGACCCTGATGCTGGGAAAGATTGAAGGCCAGAGGAGAAGGGGTTGACAGAGGAGGAGATGGTTGGATGGCATCAGCAATTCAATGGACATGAGTTTGAGCAAACTCTGGGAGATAGTGAAGGACAGGTGAGCCTGGTGTGCTGCAGTCCATGGAGTTGCAGAGAGTCAGACACAACTTAGCAACTGAACAACAACAGCAATAAACCTTAACCCTTCCTTGAGGAAGACAGTCTGTAAGGCAGGCTGGTCATCAGTTACTCCGATCCAGGAGCTACCGTTTTGCCATATTGGCACCAGGGTCCAGCTTGCCTAGAGTACACTAGCTGTGCACAGATCTGGGTTTCAGCATCTGGATGTTGGCTTCTACCAACAGTTCAAGGAGGAAATGGCCACCTGGCTTCAGCTGCAGCCACCCTTCCTTATTTCTTAGCTCATTTTATGAAGGGACTACACCATAAATTCTTTGAGATCAGCAGTAGAAAATGGACCATCTCTCCTAACAAATCCTTCTTCCCCGTTTACGAAATTGAGAATTCCTAACCTATCATGTTTCCTTGTTAGCGGCAGTTTCCTAAGCTGAGAGCCAAAATTAGTGCTTCATTACAATAACTCTCATCTCTATTTCCTGGTAGTTATCTCCCCTTTCTTCCATGTGGATTAGCTCTCCTTTTCTTTACCTCAGTTATCCTGTCGCTGTGTTTCTTTTAAGCCATCTAAAATCCTTTATGGAAGTCGGTAGATTTCAGATTATAAATAAAGTGGCATCCCTGTGTCCTTGTCATGGCCACGGTATTGATTTGTCCGTGGTGTTAGTCTCCATTAGTCTCCTGCTTCCCGCTGAGCTTTTTTATCTCTTTCTGTTCATTCACGTTTGGATGGCGATGAAACACAGGCATGGGGCCAAAAAAGGAATACAATCCTCAACTGGAGCTGGGTGACATTTTGATAGTCTAAAGTAGAAGATTATAAAGACTACTGCGCAAATATTTTTATTTTCATATAAGTCAAACAGCCATCACTTGTCTTAGGTACTGTATAAGGGTTAGAATAATTGACTAGTGGACTTTGTTGAGGTTAACTGGTGGGTGATGTCATGGCCCAGGGCTCCCTTAGAGCCTTCAGTGTTAAGATCTATAAAGCATTTTTTTTTAAAGTTGAATCTCATGTCTGGGTATAGAGTTGCTGTTTTTTGTTTTTGTTTTTAAATTAATTTATTTATCTTAATTAGGGGCTAATTACTTTACAATATTGTAGTGGGTTTTGCCATACATTGAATCAGCCATGGGTGTACATGTGTCCCCCATCCTGAACCCCCTTCCCACCTCCCTCCCTATCCTATCCCTCAGGGTCATCCCAGTGCACCAGCCCTGAGGCACCCTATCTCATGCATCAAAGCTGGACTGGCGATCTATTTCACTCATGGTAATATATGTGTTTCAATGCTATTCTCTCAAATCATCCCACCCTCGCCTTCTCCCACAGAGTCCAAAAGTCTGTTCTTTATCTCTGTGTCTCTTTTGCTGTTAGAGTTGCTGTTTTAAGCAGAAACCAAGGCCAATGACTTGGAGGAAAAACTCAGACATTCTTACCTCACTTTCCATAAGACCTAATATGGGCGCTGGGGTTATAAGGCTACAGTCTGCCTCGAGTGACTTAAAGACTTTAGAGTACGATGATGGCTGTAGGTCATTGGAACAAGGAGAGAACTCCAAAGGCATCTGGCAATAATAGTGGAGAGAGTATCAAGGAAAACGATAGAGAAACAAATTGGAAAGCAAGACAGATAGCAGGGTCCTAGGATCCAGGTAGTACCAGAAACTTCTCTGTCAGTCTCGGCTGGACCCAGGGAGGCATGTGGTTTAGAAGGGGGATATGATCATAGCTTAGCTAAGCATGGAAGCAGCAACCCCTTTACTTGGAACATCTTTCCAGGTCTGATCCATTCCCTTAGGATTAAGTCAAAAATTGCTGTTCAATGGGGAAGCACATCCCTCTGCTGCTGCTGTTGCTAAGTCACTTCAGTCGTGTCCGACTCTGTGTGACCCCACAGACGGCAGCCCACCAGGCTCCCCTGTCCCTGGGATTCTCCAGGCAAGAACAGTGGAGTGGGTTGCCATTTCCTTCTCCAATGCATGAAAGTGAAAAGTGAAAGTGAAGTCGCTCAGTCGTGTCTGACTCTTAGTGACCCCATGGACTGCAGCCCACCAGGCTCCTCCATCCATGGCATTTTCCAGGCAAGAGTACTGGAGTGGGGTGCCATTGCGCTCTACCGCTGTATTATTTTAAACCTAGGATAATGTATTTGCCTATTGCTAGAAGATGCGCCACCCCCCCCTTCCCCCCCACCCCCCGCCACCGTCCCTTTTAAACTAGAATGGCACCAACAGTGGCTTCAGGGATCAAGAAACTTCGCTTTGAGTCTATTCTAGTGAAGTCTCGTCTGGTTATATGAAACAGAAACCAGTGTGAGCTGGCTGGAAGAAATGGGGCTTTATTGCAAGCATCCAAACAGATTCTCTTTAATACTTCAGTGTTCTAATACTTCAATACTTTGGCCCCCTGATGCAAAGAGCCAACTCACTGGAAAAGACCTTGATGCTGGGAAAGATTGAAGGCAAAAGGAGAAGGGGGTGACAGAGGATAAGATGATTAGATAGCATCACCAACTCAATGGACATGAATTTGAGCAAACCCCAGCAGATAGTGAAGGACAGGGAAGCCTGGCATGCTACAGTCCATGGGGTTGCAAAGTGTCAGACACAACTGAGCGACTAAACAAATAGGTTCTCTTGGGAATGGCATGAGACTCCCACGAACAGGAACATTTCCAGCCTCAGAGGAGCTAGAAATGAGATGGTTTGGGCTCTCAAGACAGCTACTTCTGGATTTCTCACTCAGTTCATCCTGTCAGTCCAAACGCCTAGGTCCTTGTTACTTCAAATACAGACTGGGGACCAGCACATTACCTGTGATCTTGACAGAAATGCGCCTCTCTCCATATGAACATGTATTTTGACAAGACCCCCAGGTGATTCTTTTGCCCATTAGAGTTTGAGGAACACTTCAGGAGGTCCCTGGCTACTCACAGAGTAGCTTCCTTCCACTGAATGCTCACACTGATGTTGTCATCCCGAATGAGGGAGTGGGCAGGGCCATGTGGTAGGTATGAACACCACTGGGGCTGCGGGAGAGAGAGGCCAGGCCAGAAGCATCGTATCCAGTGCCCAAGACTCAGGCTTCCCTTTATCTTGTATCATCTCTGTCAGAGCCATGGTGGTTCCCAATTGCTAAAACAAACTTGATAGAGAAATCCAGTGATTTATTTAAAAAGAAATAAAACTGGTTGTAGTGCCATTACTACTTTAAAATGTTATCGTTTTATTTATCTTACTTTCATTAGCCCAAAGATAATTAAACCTGAGAACACTATGGAACTAGTTGTATGAATGTGAGTTTTGAATTCTGATGTAAATGAGCTCTCTGGTAATTTCACTATAGCTACCTTTTGCTTCGAGTTAGTGGAAACCAGTCAGTACTGGTGTTTACAAAGCTCATGGTGCCCAGCTCTCTGGAGTTCAGGGTCCATAGCTTGGCTCCCATCATACCCATTAGCCTGTTAAATTGATTTTTTTTTTAATGATTGTATGGACATTTGCCCTGTGGCCTACCGTATGCTTGAGCGCTTGAGTCCTGTTTGAGTATGACTCTATGATAAGGAGTTAGACCATTCAATGACTGCTGTATGTGGGTCTGTCATTCCCAGGGACACTTAGGATTCTTTTACAATTTGGTACATAGAAGGCATCTTTTAAAAATGGAGATCTTTTCTACTTCCATTATTTTATTTTAAAGGATTATTTTGTTTTACATGTTAAAATTTTATTTTAATTTTTTTAATGCAAACTTTAAGAGCCTTTTAAGATTTGCAGGAAAATCAAGGGGATGGTACAAAGATTTCTGTAGGCCCCCTGCCCACGTATACTATTATCATGCTTATTGGCCATGCCGTGCAGCATGTGAGATCTTAGTACCCTGACCAGGGATCGAATCCACACTCCTTGTATTGGAGGCATGGAGTCTTAACCACTGGATCATCAGGGAAGTCTCCACTGCTATTATTTTTTGAGTGCTTTATTCCCTCAGCTAACCCTTGCTGACCACAGTTGTTTAAGATATGGTTAGCAGTTTGCTCCTTGCTTGGCTGTTCCAATTTTTGGTATTTCAAGTTGCTAATTTATCCCTCTTACAGTAACTGTTCCAGTAAGAATGCTGGATTTCCACAATGCCTTTTAAACGGAATATGTCTTTTTAAGGCCCATTGTACATTTCTTTCTGAACTTCTTGAAGACACATAAATCTGTATCTTCACTGAGACAATTCAGCTGATGGGAAAGAGTCAAGAAGGAAAGGAAGAACCAGGGATAACACATTTAGGTCACTCTTCTGATTACAAAGTGAGCTTCTAGTGCTAAGAAAACTCCCAGTTCTCTGAAAATATACTAAACTCTTAGTAAAAGTCATTTTTTTCTTAAAAAAGAACCTCCCAGTTCTGAGTATGGAGTTGACAGTGTGTCTGCACAAGGTAGAATTTTATTTTGGGAATGTTGTTGAAAACCCATTAAATTAGGTGGTCTTCAGGCTCTTGTAGTCTGAAATTTTATGAACTCTCACATTCATAAACATTGTTTATCCATCTGAAATGAAGAGGAAAAGGGCTCCCTGCCTTAAATTTGTATTCTAATGTATACTTTTAAAAGTTTGAGTTTCTGTTGCATTTCCAATCTTTTTTGAAATCATGAAAATCTATCACTCAGACAAAAGAGTAT
The DNA here is from genome assembly GCF_042477335.2 of Ovis canadensis. NCBI lineage: Eukaryota > Metazoa > Chordata > Mammalia > Artiodactyla > Bovidae > Ovis > Ovis canadensis. The sequence continues at coordinate 77,471,260 of NC_091251.1, forward strand.
ATCATATTTATATACCATTAAAGATTCAGTTCAGTTCAGTTCAGTCACTCAGTTGTGTCCGACTCTTTGCGACCCCATGAATTGCAGCACGCCAGGCCTCCCTGTCCATCACCAACTCCCGGAGCTCACTCAGACTCACATCCATCGAGTCAGTGATGCCATCCAGCCATCTCATCCTCTGTCGTCCCCTTCTCCTCCTGCCCCCAATCCCTCCCAGCATCAGAATCTTTTCCACTGAGTCAACTCTTCTCATAAGGTGGCCAAAGTACTGGAGTTTCAGCTTTAGCATCATTCCTTCCAAAGAAATCCCAGGGCTGATCTTCAGAATGGACTGGTTGGATCTCCTTGCAGTCCAAGGGACTCTCAAGAGTCTTCTCCAACATGAAAATCTCACTCAGACAAAAGAGTATATCATATTTATGTACCATTAAAGATCAATAGCCCCCCAAATGATTAATAACCACCCCTACTCCTCAACTGAGAAACAGACCATCACCAGCTTCTTTGAAGCTGTCTCTGCTAATGTGTGTTTCTAGGCCGCTTTACTGTGTCAGACCTGTGCACTGCAGCGTCTCATTTGTGAGCAGTAACATCTTTTGGTACCAGGTGACAGGGTTCAGCCATTTTTACCTCATGCCCAGACTTTTCAGGTTTGCAGTCTGTCTGATTCTGGACTTAAGAACAGTTCAATTTTACCACTTAGAAACTGATCTTTAACAAGCTAAGTATCCTGCTGAAAAATAATAGCATTGTTGTGATTTTAATTTTCCTGCTCACGTGACCATTACAGCAGCAGGGGCTTCCCTGAGCACAGGATGTGTCTTTCAGCTTGAGATTCTGCTGCAAAGAAAGCGAGTAGCTGGGGTGCTGAAAATGCACCCAGGCTTTGGAATAAGTGGAAGACTGGGAGAGGATATCTAATGGACACTGTCTTTAAGTCATCAACATTAAATCCAGATGTTGAGCATTGTTTCATAGATGCGTGCTAGGGGCATTGAAATCTACACTTTTATTTGTGATGTGGATTTTCTGTTGCCATTTGTAATTCCAAGGAGGCGCGATTGGATGCATGCATTTAAAAAATATGTGCTTTAGTGAAAAGCAGAGTTTTGAAAAAAGTAGAGTGAAGGACACTATATAGCCATTACATTGCATTGCTTAAAATAAGAAGGGAAATCTATTAGTGATGCAAATGCCTCATAGCACAATTCTCAGAAAGCCCTGTGGAATGCCCAACCTGCTGCAGGTTTGGGCCCCTGGCCAAAGGCGCTGGTTCTTTTTTAGAAATGGCCAGAGCTGACACTGAGAGCTTGCTGTGTGACAGGCGTCGTGTTCAGCATCGTGTTTACATGTATCATTTCACAACAACTCTGTTGAGTAGGTGCCATTATAAATGAGGAAACTGAGGACCAGGGAGGCGGTGGCCCCAGCCAGGGCTGCATTACTTTAAGCCGTGTCTGCTGGAGTCTTGAAGAGAGAGTGTTGCACGGAGATTCCAAGGATCAGTTCTGGGCAGACATTCAATGCCATTCAGTCACTTACTATGAATAGCTCTGTGACCTTGGGCAAGTCCACTTAACTGCTGCGTGCCTCAGTTTCCTCAACGGTAAATCAAGGATGATAGCCTTTCCTTTCTCTTAGGGTGGTGCTTAGGTTTAAGAAATAAAGACGGCAGAGCACTTGGTTCAGTGTCTGGCATAAAGTTCATGCTTAGGAAAGAAGAGCTAATTTGCAGAATGTAGAGAGTTCGTGCTGAGCATTTCTGGATGCCTGAGATTACTCAGATATTTTAATATTTTAGAAAATTATTCACTTTTTATTATAAGTAATAATGTTTATAATAGAGCAGTTAGAAACTATGTAGAAATAAAATGGGGAAAAAACCTTATACCACTATCCAAACAAAATTTCGGTTAATATTATGCTCTGTTTTCTTCTGTGCTATTTTTAATATTATTGCAATCATAATCATATTCTATAAAAAGTTTTTTATCCTTTTATGCTTATGATAGCATAATGCTGATATGACTATTATCACTGTAATATCTTTAAAAATACAATTTTAACAGCTATATAATTTCTATACTGCTCCATTGCTTGCTATATGACTACTATAATTAATTTTTTCATAAAAATCTTTGTGAATAAGCTGTATTTTCCTAAAATAACTATACGTGAATAAAAATGGTTAAAAATAGATTGGGTCATTAAGCACACACACACATATATATATAACTTTAAAAATCTATTTTTCACAATAATCACTTTCCACTATGACTGACTCTACGTGTAGACTTTTTTAGAAATTCATGTCTTTAAAACATCCTTATTAAATAGTTAAAAAAAAGGTTATCCTTATTCTTCAGACTCTGGTAGAGAAAGACTAGAGCTTAACTAAGAATAAAACAATAATGAACTCATTTTGGTATTCATTAGGTGCCCACTTTTACACTAGGTCTGTTCTGAGTGCTAGGAGGGGGAGGAAATGGTAAACCTAAGTTCTGGTGTGTGGTGTTTGTGTGTTCACACATGCTTTTGCAACACTGCTTCCATGCCTTGGGCAGGCTCACATGTAGTTTCCAATAGTGAGAGCTCAAGATCAGAGAGCACCTTGCAACCCTGGTTGCCCGTCGCCGATTCGTATGACATTTCTGTTTACAAGCTGTTTGCAGAATGTTGCTTGGTGCTGCTTAATCTGTGGCCTGTGCCCGCTTCTGACATGTCCCTTTGTGGGAGGCAGAGCTGAACCCTGGCAGGGAGCATGCGGCCTGCACTGGCATGAGGCTGCTTCTCTGAGGCAGAACAGTAACCTTGGGAAGATGAAGGGCATGGGCCCTGTTTGGTCTCCGTGTTCTAGAAGTCACCACCAGACCATCAGCATTCATTCAGTGCATTTCTTGGGGGTCTTCTGTGAAACGCCTTTTCATAATGTCTGTTATGAAGGCTTAGTTTTCAAAGTCCGCAGAGATCAGCGACTCAGAAAGTTCTTAATTCAGCAAGCCGCATGGTACCAGGAACCATGTTTTTTATTTCCTCCCCTCTCCCCTGCCCCAACTTTGTAGTCCTTTAGTTTGGTGCCTGAAGAGAATCTATGATTGGGTTCCTTCTTCACTGTGGAAACCCTGCAGAAATAAGGGTGGTCAGCACATCTTCACATATTTGCCAACGCTGTCTTTGGTGCTACCCAAGGAGCGAGAGCACCCGAGTCTACTTTAGGGGGAAGTTCCTCCCTGGGCTGTATATTTCTTCTTTCCTAGTGGGGTGTGGGGGTCAGAGGGTAGCCTGGCCATTGGAGATGCCACAGGGTCTGAGGGAGTGACTCTTACCAAGCTGAGTAACCACTGGAGTCGTGAGAACAAGCGGCTTTGACAGAACAAGATGTAAAGGAGAGGCAGGACGTTATTGATATCTTGGTTTTTACTGTGCTCAGTCATGTCCGACTCTGCAACCCCATGGACTGTAACCCACCAGAGGACTGTCCGTGGAATTTTCCAGGCAAGAATACTGGAGTGTGTTGCCATTTCCTTCTCCAGGGGATCTTCACAACTCAGGGATCAAACCTGTGTCTTTTGCAGCTCCTACACTGGCAGGCAGCTTCTTTACTGCTGTGCCACCTGGGAAGCCCACGGGATCAAGGTTATCAGGTTGGAAACTGGTGTCAGTGATGCAAATAGGGAATCAACTTAAGATCAAGGAATGGAGCAGAGCCTGGGTTATGTCATCTCAGTGGATAATTCTGATGGGCAGGCGGAGAGAGCTGGGGCTGGAGCTCAGAGAGCTCCGTGTCAGAGGGAAGCTCCTCATGGGGACGTGCATTCGTGGGAGGTAAAAATTATTTCCATTTAGGAAGAAGGCTGGTTCAGTCTTTGAGAAGACAGTAGAGTACTGAGCAATGTCTATAGCAGGAGGTGGCAAGAAGTGTATAGGAAGAAAGAGGGGTCACAAAGCTGGGAGAAGTGGCATGGCATCCTGCAAGCCAGGCAAGGAGAAGGACTCTATTCATAAGAAGCGAAGAGAGCAAACAATTTGATGAAGACCTGAATCTGAGTCCTTGACTTTGCCATTTACTGTGTGGCCTTAGTCAAGTTACTAAAGCTTTCTGGACTTGAATTTCTCACCAGCTAATTGGGGATGACTCTCTATACCTGACCAAGTCATAGCATGGATCAGGAGACATAATGTATCGGAAAGGACTTAGTTTACTGAAGTATCACATATGAAACTTAGAAAATCTGCAGTGAGTCTCACTGTTTGAATCCAGATTCTTGTCTGATATGATAGCTATTAATTTTTGTTTGTTGTTGCTGTTGAGTTGCTCAGTTATGTACAACTCTTTGAAACCCCATGGGCTGCAGCACACCAGGCTTCCCTGTTCTTCACCATTTCCTAGAGTTTGCTCAAACTCATGTCCATTGAGTTGGTGATGCCATCCAACCATCTCATCCTGTCGTCCCCTTCTCCTCTTGCCTTCAGTCTTATCCAGCATCAGGGTCTTTTCCAGTGAGTCGGCTCTTCACATCAGATGGCCAAAGCATTGGAGCTTCAGTGTCAGTCTTTCCAGTGAATATTCAGGACTGATTTCCTTTCAGATTGACTGGTTTGATTTCCTTTCAGTCCAAGGGAGTCTCAAGAGTCTTCTCCAACACCACAGCTCGAAAGCATCAATTCTTTGGCACTCAGCCTTTTTTATTGTCCAGCTCTCACATCCATACATGGCAACTGGGAAACCCATAGCTTTGACTATACAGACCTCTATATGCAAAGTAATATCTCTGCTTTATAATACACTGTCTAGGTTTGTCATTGCTTTTCTTCCAAGGAGCAAACGTCTTTTAATTTTATGGCTTCAGTCACCATCCACAGTGATTTTGGAGCCCAAGAAAATTAAGTCTCACTCTTTCCATTGTTTTCCCATCTATTTGCCATGAAGTGTTGGGACCAGATGCCATGATCTTAGTTTGTTGAATGTTCAGTTTTAAGTCAGGTTATTCACTTTCCTCTTTCGGCTTCATCAAGATGCTCTTTAATTCCTCTTTGCTTTCTGCCATAACGGTGGTGTCATCTGCATATCTGAGGTTATTGATAATGATTTTTGTTACACCCTTCCTAATTTTAAAGATTTGCATTGCTCATGTCTTTATCATATGTTATGTGTTCTCAGATGTGTATTGAAAAGAACTAGGACATAAGTAGTGGAAAATAGCTTTCTTCTATATCCCTCTAGCAAATATTGGAAAATGCTAAACTAAGCCCAGTTAGTGCAGAGAGTATATCTTTTTTGTTCAGCACTGGACTTGCTGTGCCTGGCATATCATGGGTGTTGGGTGAATACTTGTTGAATGAAAGAACAAATGAATGTCTTGCCAAATTCTTTGAGCTGAATTTTGCTAGCCGGGGGAAGGGTGACCCAACTTTATCTTTTTAGTGGGAGATGAAGGCTGTGATTTTATTAGGTTAAAACATGCAAAGAATTGCTAGTCACAGGGTCATTGATTTAAAGGTAGAAAAGACAGCAGGAGAAGCAAGGTCTATCATTACTACTTTTTTAAAGGTGAGGTGCCTGTACCCAAGGATATGGCTGGATAGTCAGGAACAGAAGAGAGGCTGATGAAGGTAAAATTTTCATTTTATTCTTGGTACCTGTGGGAAGCAAAATAATGGCCTCCCAAAGATGTCTACAACCTAATCCCAGGAACTTGTGAAAGTGTTATATTATATGGCAAACACGCAGATTGATTTGAGGTTCTTAATTTACCCTAAAATTATTTTGGATTATCCAAATGGGCTTCCTGTAATCACAAGGGCCCTTAAATGAAAGTGAGAGGCAGAAAAAGAGTTAAGGCCAGAGAAATGTGAGGGGAGAAAGACTTGCTCAGCCATTGGTGATTTTGAGGATGGAAGGGGCCATGAATCAAGGAGTGTGGGCAGCCTCTGGAAGTTGGAAAATGCAAGGACACAGATTCTCCTCCAGAGCCTCCACAAGGAACACGGCCTTGTTGACATCTTGATTTTAGCCCAGTGAGACCCGTTTTGGACTTCTGACCTCCAGGACTATAAGATAGTAAATATATGGTTTTCTTAAGCCACTGGGTTCATGGTGATTTGTTACGGCAGCTGACAGGAAACTAACACAGTTCCAATATGGTCACCAAAGGCAGGCTCTGTCTCCTTTTGTTGGTTCGCCTCTAGAGAATAATTTACTTTTTGGCATCCAGATGGTTTTATGAAAGGCTAATTTATGCATCTGGAGAGGAAGGTGCATTTAATAGGATACAGGTTTGAAAGAAATAGCTATTAATTGACTAGAGTTAATTACCACGGGTTCCTCTTGGCCACATCGGCACTTCTTTTTTCTGCCACATAATTATTCTGAGTGGACCTTTCTTGCTATCAAAGAAAGTGAAGTTTTGTCAAGTCCTTCCTGAGTTAGACTGACAGCAAAAGTTAGACTCATTCAGAATATCTTGTTGGATTGTTTAAATTTGCTTGTGGGATCCTGCATTGTTTAGTCTTTGAAATAAAAGTAAAATCACCATCTCTATGTGATTTTTTTTTTCTCCCTCGGTAAGGAATTTGTTTACTTTCTGAAAAAGGGAGCCTATTATGGCCTCTGAAAACTTCTCTTGCTGGCACTGCTGATTTTAAGTTGCAGTATCTCAGGTGATCCAACTATGGATGCTGTATTTCTGACTCTCAGCTAGTTAGTGAATTCCTGTTGTTTTTCCATCCTTCCACAACCTGATTTTTATTTTCACTGTAAATATGAAACATCCCTTTCTAGGTCTAGAATACTTTCATTCATGTCTGAATATTTAATAAAAGTTTCAAAAGGAAGCAAGAGTTTTTGGAGCATTTTCGCTTCCAAACAAGTTCGGGCTGATTTCTTCAAATGAGAATGAAACTGAAATGTGGCCGAATCAGCATCTTCATTTGAAATGATGAGAATGTATTTCTACAAAAATATAAACTGAACTTTACAATGTAAAGAAGGAACAAAGTCATCTATAGAAAAGCAAGTCCAGGCCCCAGAGCTCACAGAGTACCCATTATAATCATCCCAGAAAAGCGTTTTCTTTACCAGAGGACTTACCGGCTAGCTCAGCCTGGCACTGCCACAGGCTGACACTGGGTGTCTGAAACGTATTTATTTATATTTTTAGCACATTTTTCTGACCTTTGGTTCTCTGCCTCTACAGCTGGATATTGCTTACAGCTAAATATTTTCTGTGATAAAGTTAATTTCTGAAGTTTTCAAATATTTTTTTTGAGCCAAGTTGCATGTAATACTCAGTGTCTGCTGCCAAAGTCTTACAACTATAAAAGTCCATTCTGATTTTTTTTTTTAAGTCAGACAGTTCAATTCTCCTGTGAAATAGCTGATAATCAATGATATAATTGTTTGACTCTGACACAATCTCCTGAAAGCTTAGCTCTAGAGCATTTTTTAGGGATGAGTGTGGAAAAAATAAACTATGAAAAGCCCTTGTAGCCAGATGGAAAAAGGGGAAGCTTTGATTCTCTCTTTCTCTCTCTGAACGCAGATATGCCCAAATCTTTAGAAATAAATAAAGAAGCTGATACAGCCCATGATAGGCTTAAATTTTTTCTGAGGTTTCACCTAATAATAATGATTAAAAACCAGCATGATGATAACTAAAATTTATAGCACATTTAATTTGTATATAATATCACATTAATTGTGATTACTCAAGGCTCTATGTAGTAATGGCATGGAAATATAGTAACATTTTAGGCAAAATGAAGCCTTTACCTTTTGGCTGGAGATATGGATCTTAAAGAAAAATAATCTAAAGAATTCAAAGAAGTCATGAGGAAAAATTAATAATGTCACTTCCTCTTTTATTCATAAAGCCTCATTTATTAATAGCAATAGCATCAACAATAATGGGCATATTCCTTCTATGCCCTACAAGTGGGCCTTCCTGGTTTTCACAGAGCCCTCCATCCTGCTCAGTGAGTGTGCAATGCTCAAAACACTGGTCGCCTTCCAGGATAGGCAGAAATTCCCTGGGTAGCCCCAGGTCCCACTTGATCAACCTTCATGTAGAGATCAGCATCCAGAAGGCATTGGAACAAACTCTTCCTTATATTAGGCTTTCCCTCTCTGGTTTTGGCCCCTGGCTTCCTATCAGGTATCCTATCCTATCAAGAGAACCTGACATACTAGATTCCAGCAACATACCCAGTTTGATGGGAAATAAACCAGCGAAAGCTGTTGTTATTGCTAATAATTATAGTGTCAACAGATCTCCTCAGTTTGGCCGGAAACCCCTAGATGGGCTTTCCGTTGATCAACCCCAGATGTGCAGACCCCTTGCTGAGGTCAGCTGGGTTGGTTGTTGTGGTTCCTTGCACCACTGGAACGGGGTTTCTGTTGGTTTCCAAATTGCACCACTGCATAGCACAGAATTTGAATTATTAGTTAAAAAGTTGGTTACTTATGTTTGGAAAATAACAACTGTAAGTTTACATGAAAAAAAAATTTTATTCAAAGAAAAGCCTTTCTACTAGGTTGCATATAGCTGGCCAGTTTCTTCTAATTTTCCATTTCTTTTAGCTTGTTGCTTACTGTCCATATTTTCATGATAGGCTAGCATCATTTTTGTATTTACTTGCATGTGACAGACTAATCTGCATGTATCCCAGTCTTCTTTGAGTCATTAGAAGCTCTTTCCTGCTCCATGGAATTTGGGCTATTAATTTTACCTCTTATTTAAAAATCTTATCTTTCTTTGAATGTAAATGTCTTCATTTCCCCTAAAGTCTATTCAGGCAGCTCTAATTGCTATTTCTTCAGTCTAGGGTCATCTTCATTAGATTAATTACTGTGGAAGCTTGTTTCCTAAATGTGCTAATAGCATGAAAATGACTTATTTTCATGTACTGTGTCACACTGTGGTAAGATACAGACAAAATGAAAAATTTGTAGAAGAAGATTGAAAAATATCAGTTTTCTTGAATGGCCCATTTGAGGAAGCTGCACCCACTCAGCTACCTGGTATCAGGACTTCAGTGTGAGGGGCTAAAACCAGTGTGGAGGTTGGAGTGGGCACTGCCTGAGGCTGTCGGCAGTGGAAAGAGCCACAGTCCTCCTAAAGAGGAAAAGCCAAGAAAAGCAAATATACTTACCCCCTGTTGTTGTGGTTATAACAACAAAAACAGGATTCACACAGGGGCAGGAGGCTGACTTCGGTAGAGATTGGAGAGAGGCAGAAGCAGGTTGGGGTGAAATTGAGCAGGTAGCAGACATAGCTATGACCAGGATCAAAACTAGGCTTCCCAGTTTGCCTCTGTTGGTTGTAGGTTGTGGTATGTGCCTACTTGGCTGGTTTAATGTCTGTGGCTGGTTCCGAACAGTCATGATGCAATAAAGAAGTCTTCACAATGTGCCCGAGTGTTCTCGCATATTGTTGAGAATGTCACCCTGTCTGAGACGTGTGGGCCATTATAGTGCAGTGACTGTTGCTGGGTTCTAGCTGGGGCTCTAGCCTTCCAGCATCTACTTTCCAGTTTCCACGTCCACATGATGGTGGACCAGGGGGCGGCTGATTTGTTTGCACGTGGTCTTTCTTCCACACCTTGTTCCTTAAGTTTCACATATTATATCCCTCACTTTACCAGTTGTACATCAGAAAAGACGATTTGTATCTTTAAAGCAGAGGTTTTCAAAGTGTGGTCTAGGGAACCCCAACATGCCTAAACCTTTTCAGAGAATCTGAAAAGTCAGGCACATTTTCACAATAATACTATGACATTATTTTCCTTATTTGCTCCTCTTATCTCATGAGTATTTAGAGCACAAGTTCATCAACAGAGATTCAGATTCCATGTTGCAAGTAACCCTTCAAGACATGACCAGCTGTTAACATTTTAGTGTTTGTCAAAGAAGAGTATCACAGTTATCCGAAAAGGCGGCTAGAATACTCCTTCTATTTCCAACTGTATTTCTGTGAAGCTAAATATTCTTCATATACTTTAACTGAAAGAACACATCCCAGCAGAACAAATGCAGAAGGAGATATGAAAATCTAGCTGACTTCAGTTAAGACAGACATCAAAGAGATTTGCAAAAATGTAAAGACGGTGGCTTTTCTCACTGAAGTTTTTTCTGGAAATCAGTCCTTTTTCATTAAAACATGTTATTTATTTTAATGTGTAATGGGCTTACTTGTTTTAAAATAAATTAATGAATAAATATTTTTAAAGTTTATTCATTTAAATTTGCAATATAGTTAAACTGGGTAAATATAATCGACATAAACACAAGTTCTGTGTGATTTTCTATAATTTTTAAGATCCTAAAATGGATCCTAAGGCTAAGAACTTTGAGAACCACAGCTTTAAAGTGTGCATTTTAAGGATAATGCAAAAATTTGGTTGTTAAATGACATAAATAAATGTATACAATCGTATCAGATATTGATAACAGAAGTGACTTTTAAAAAGCTCTTGGTCTGGGTCTCTCTTGTCCTTTGTACCAGTGATTAGCATTTTTTCCTCTTCATTCTTCCACTTACATACCAATTGAATCCCCTTAGCTGTAAAATGTGATGTAAACCTTGTATAAATACATGGGAAACATTTAGTTACTATTTATTCTCTATTCATAAAATGTTTCTGGTTGCCAGCTATACTTTAATAAAAGCAAACAGTTTCTGCCCTTTTTGCCTGAGGGAGGTAGAGCTTTGCAACAAAATTTCATTGATTTTCAGTTATTTACTCATTACAATAAAAGCCAGAGAACAGCCTCCTAAGAGGAGGACTGGAGAAGCCACTTTATTTCTCTCAAATTAAAGAGAGAGCGAGCTTGTGAAATGGGAAGTGGCTGTGTGATTGTCTCATTAAGTCCTGGAGTCAGAGGTGAGGCCAGGGTTGGGACCTGGTTCTCCTGAGTTCAGCTCAGACATGTCAGAATGTACCATTATTACTGTCATCTATCTTTGGTTTTCTGCCCAGTGTGTGTTCAGTAAATTAACTACCAATAGAGTAAGTTAGATGCCACCTCTAGTGCAGAAGGAGATGGACCAGAAGTCAACAGCCCTGACTGTTTCTCTTGGCTTCTCAGGAGCTCACCTTACAACCTCGAACAAGTCAACCCAACCTCCCTTGTGCTCTGGGTCGTCTGTCCAACGAGGATTTAACTGCCTGGAGAGGGTGGAAGTGGCTTTACAATGCAATTTTCTGGTACTCTGTCTATCGAGTGCTCACAGCAAACCTCTTAAGTAACCTGGGCAGGTATCAATACTTTTCACTTTGCAGTTGAAAAACCTGAGCTTATGTGACTAGTAAGTGATGTCACTTAATTCTGTTCTTTTTCCTAACGATACAAAAACATGAACCAGTCTCGTGGCCCTTGAGAAATACCTGTTCAGAGCACGAGAGGTGTATTTGACTTCTCAAGTTGGAACTCTGAATTATTTCCTATAGAAATATTATTACCTGTGGTTCTTCAGAATTTCAGGAGCATCCTGGAGTGTGTAGATTTATAAGTTGACTGTGGACCCTAATCACCTAGTTGCTTCTTGAAAAAGGTGCTCCAAGTTCTAAACAACCTGCATATAAATGAGCTTTTAGAATATAAAGCATTCTGTAGCTAGGTACTATCTGTTCTCTATTTTAATATTTATCATTTTTATTTTGTGACTTATTTGAAATCACAATGTGGTGTTACTAATCAGAATATTTTATATGAAAGTGATAATTTTTGAAGTTACTATTTTAAAAAGCTTTATTATTTTATTATAGTACATTATTATATAATATATAAAACATAATAATTACAGGAGCCTCTCCTACCCCCATAGAAGGCAGCTTTAATTATATAATAGAAGTGAGTGGGGAAAAAATTCTCATCAGAAATTTCCTGTGTAAAAATAAAATTTCATTGTACCCCATCTTCTTTCAAATAAAATTTACTTCTATTTATAGATGGCTATGGGCTTCCCAGGTGACTCAGTGGTAAAAATTCCACCTGCCCATGCAGGAGACATAGGAGATGCAGGTTCGATCTCTGGGCAGGCAAGATCCTCTGGAGGAAGAAATGGCAACCTCTAGTATTCTTGCCTGGATAATCCCATGGACAGAGGAGCCTGGCGGGGCTATAGTCCACAGGGTCACAAAGAGTCAGACATGGTTGAGCCACTGAGCATGCACACACACCATAGGTGACTACAATTTATCGTATATCTCATGAGATTCTGTATAAACCACACATTATTTCTAGAGAAGATAAGTGCCATTAAATAGCTGCCTCTTTTTAAATGTATCCAGCATAAAGAATGAGAATATAAACCTTCCCTTTTAGGGAAAGATTATAAATTGCCTTGCTCCCTCCACTCATGTACATTTTATGTCTATCTTTATTGTTCTCTTTAGAACTACTCAGAGTTGTGCCACACTTTTTTATAGTCTGGGGAAATAATTTTTCCATAACTCTACCGAATTATGTGGCAAGGTCTAGTTTTGTTTTTGAGTCTTAGAACTTAAGTCTCTCATGAAGAGGTACATCTCCTAGAAAGATAGCGTGCTAATATATTGCTCTTCTTGTCCCATTAGAAGATTGTCCAGCCAGTTAGAGCTTTGTGTCATTGTGTGAAGCTGCATATGTCTTGGTGACTGTGTCAATATTCTTTAAAGTGAAAGATCTGCGTGTGGGAATGTTCTGGCTGAGGTCTCAAGACTTGTTGGTTGAGGCAGGATGGTATCTCAAGTCATCCAAAACAAATTGCTCCGTCTTAGATAACCGGATATAGTCAGCATAATTTCTCTCTTTGGCTTATTCCAGAATTAAGTAATAGGAAAATTCGACTGTTATGAATTCCTTTGGTTCAACTAAAGTTTTACAGAATTAAACTTACTATTGTTAATTTATTATTGCTAAATTGATATAATTATTTTGTTTGACAGATTCAAAACCTTTTAATGCCTGTCTTGTCATGATCCTTGTTTATTTTTCCTGAAGTAGCAATGCACACTTCAAGAATTCTGAGTTTTCAAAAAAATATGAAATTTTATTTTATAAGGTAGCAATAAAGAAATAATGCTCTTTAACTGACAAAGGAGAATTTTAAATGTGAACCAGTGAAAGCTGAAGCCAAAACTGGAATTTGTTTCCAGTCAATTTACCCTTAAGTAAAATTTGTCTTTGATTTACTTATGCGTCAAACAAATTATTCAAAACCCTGGTAACAAAATATATGTTTACAAACCAAAGGATTTTTAAAGGTACTGAAATTATATAGTTAATAAAGTGGAAGTGTGTAAATATGGTACAATTCTTTGCAGTTTAGTGAGGATAAAGGAGGGAAGATGAAAAGGTCATTCATTTCCTTAAGATAATATATTCCATTGGCTATTTCTTTCCGTGGGTATTTCTTTCTTAATTGTACATGAAAAGATTGTGGTTCCCCAAACACAATCAGCTCTTTCAACCAAAGAGAAATACAACCACATTAAAATACATAAATAATCATTAAGTTATAAGAACATGCAAGTAGGAATTACTATATTAGTAATTTTATTGAAAGCAATAAACCATCTCTTCAAAGACATGCGTTCAGGCTTGATTTGTTAAAACTGTTTGAAGAAGAACCTCACAATTCAGAGACAAGTGATGGAGGAAGATGGTTTGGGTGTAGCCCGTCCCCTGGTGGCTTCACACTTTGTGCTTTTTTGAAGTTGAGAAAATGAGCAAAACGTCTGGTATCCCATACTGCACGTCATCATCCTGATGAGCCATTAGATTTCCCGACTAGTTTTAAGAAGTCTTCCTACTTCTTTTCCCTTCAGAGCTGTAACTACTACTACTTGCACATTATCTGTAGAATTAATGTTGTTGTTAAATATTTAGTCTCTAAGTCGTGTCCGACTCTGTGACCCCATGGACTGTAGCCCACTAGACTCCTCTGTCCATGGGATTCCCAGGCAAGAATGCTGGAGTGGGTTGCCATTTTCTTCTCCAATAGAGTTAACAGTCAGGCACAAATAATGATAGTAACTTTAAACTGCACCATTCAATAAGTGTACCCCAAACGATTCTTTTCTCTGTAACTCATAACTATGCTTCACTTAGAAATTTCTTGGAAGTTGGGTTCCTCATTTTAAGCTCTATGTACACTATGTTTTCACAAGTTTATTGATGACTACATTGTGTGGGAAAGACTCCAAGCCTTCCTGACATCAAGATAGATGACACCTTTTAGGCCTGGCCCTGAGTTACTAAAGGAGATTGGTATACAAGGATTTGTTCTTTAAGGAGTCATTCCATTCATTATCTGCTTTTTTTTCAAGAGTTTGCAATCAATTGTGCTCCCAAAATATTAGTCTTTCATTGATAAACATCAGAAGAATAAACAATTTGATGCTTTCAATTTGGATGAAGTGGATTTTGGTGCAGCTCAGAATAAACTTGGCCCAAAGCTGTATAATATCGGTGATGTACTTTATTTCCAACGATATCCTAGAGCCAGCTCACATCAGCTTCCATGAGATGGCTGAGAACATATCTTCCCAACTGGGTGACATCACCTAGGGAGTCTGAACTCAACCATGTTGGTAATCTTTGTACCAAGGAAATTACTACATGCTCTATATTTTCCCTTTCCCTCCACAGAGAATCAGTTGTTAAAACGTCTGCTAACATAATACTGCTTCAAGAGATAGTAAAATATTTACCAAGAGTCAGTCACAATGGAAATATCAAATAAGGCCTTTGACATTGAGAAATCATGGAGTTAGCCAAACCATCTCCACCTAAGCATTTATCAAATTTATCTCCCTTTAAACTTGAAAATGATCAAGAGACTTTAAGTCTATGTTAGGATAGATAAACATGTCTTGAAATATATTTTTAAATGTTAAATTGATTTAATAGATTCTTCTGGGGGCAGGTCTTTGTCCAGTTTGGAGAGACCAGGTAGTTACTAAGGTATATTTTCTAATCTTGCCTGGTACTCACAGAAGCTGGCCAGTCACTAAGATGCCTTCATTTCCTTTTTACCCCTTTTGTTTGTTTTATTTTTAACCTAACACTTCCCTTTGGAAAATTACTTACAGGTGTCTTGGGCAGAAAAGGAAAATGTTTTATTTCACTATTTATTGGATCTCTATAAAGCAGTGTACTTTTTCCTGAGGCTAACTATATAATAGGGTTAGCAATCTATTAAAAAAGTCATGTCTTTTTTAAATGCTGAAAAAATATAGTTTTCATATAGAAAGATAATATATTTTGAGAATAGGTTTGTAGAATCATTTCCAATGTGAGTGAATACAACTGCCTTCAAATCTGTTAACCGTGATTTTAAAATATCATGAATTATAAATGGAAAAATTGCTAAGAATGAT
The DNA here is from genome assembly GCF_042477335.2 of Ovis canadensis. NCBI lineage: Eukaryota > Metazoa > Chordata > Mammalia > Artiodactyla > Bovidae > Ovis > Ovis canadensis. The sequence continues at coordinate 77,486,623 of NC_091251.1, forward strand.
AATTCACTTATTGATATAATTAACGGGTAATTGTTTCAAGTCAAAATATTAATTAGCCAAGATCAGTTTCTGTATTCAGATATAGTTGTTATCAAGATGTTGAGAATGAGAACAGCTTTCTTCCCATTGTATTCTACTTTATATTTAAAATTCTTTAATTACGTGAAGGCAGGAGGGATAATCTTGAGCTCCTGCCTTTGCATTTACATTTTTCTTTTCTGGCTATGTCTGTAAGACGCATCCTAGCACTTACTGCATTTGCCATAACAGGTGTTCTTTCCCTACGTAAAATACACTTGGAGAAATGATGTGAACAAATTTAATATAGAACTTGTTAGGATATTGGGAAGGAGATCATACTTGTGGCCATGTGCTCAGTCGCTCAGTTGTGTCTGACTCTTTGTGACCCATGGACTGTAGCCCTCCAGGCTCTTCTGTCCATGAGATTCTCCTGGCAAGAATACTGGAGTGGGTTGCCATTTTCTACTCCAGGGAATCTTTTAGACCCAGGGATCTAACCTGCATCTCTCGCATCTCCTGAATTGGCCAACAGATTCTTTACCGCTAGTGCCACTTGGACCCTTTTTGTTTTAGCGAGAAGACAAAACCAAGGTAGGCAAGTTAATTACTTTTGAAAAAATCCTGTTCTCCTTTGGACTTCAGAGATATTTGTCTTTTTTCATTGATCTCAGAAGAACTATCATCTGGACGACCTTAAACTTAGCCATGCTGACCTTCAACAACACCTCCTTTTTTCAGCCTCAGCCGTGATATGAGGTGATGCAGACCAGGAGACTGTGGTGAGCACCTCTTGCTCCAGGCATCCAGCTATTACAGATGACTTGGGTGGGCACCATTTATGCTCCGGGCCAGGGTGGAGAGCCTCATCTCGTGAGGTTGGCATCATTATAATCCTCACTTTTCAGATGTTGAAATGAAGGGTTTGGGAGTTTAACTCATCCTGGGAGTCATAGCAGCTATAAAACCCAAACTCATGTGCAAAGAGATCTCATATCAGTGCCCATCCCAAAGGGTTGTTCTGAGGATTAAAATAATTAGCAAATGAAAACTGCTGAAAACAGTGCCTGAAACAAAAATAGGCACTGGTTAAATCTTAGCTGCCATCAGCCTTCAACATCATCATCATCATCATCATCATCAAAACTAGGTCAGCCTGATCCCCAAACTGGAGCTAACAGTCCTGCCTAATGTGCCAGGCAAGTAGAATAGTAGTGGCATTCTCTCCACTACGGTGGCTGTGGACTACCCAGAGGATCCCCGGATGAGTCAGCGGATGATGTGGTACAGGTTTATATCTGTTAGCCCTCCCTTCCCAGTTTAGGAACAGCTTCTCTCCCTATAAGGTGAAGTGATTTTGACTGTTTTTATATCTGAGCCCTTTCATTTAAAAAAAAAAAACTGGAATTAAACCAGATAGGAAAGAAGTCTTAAGGAATATAAGCTAAAGCTTTGGAGGTTTTAGGAGCAACTTAGCACTTCCCTGGTGGCTCAGTGGTAAAGAATCCACCTGCAATGCAAGAGACCCAGGTTCGATTCCTGGGTCAGAAAGATTCCCCTGGAGTAGGAAATGGCAACCCACTCCAGTATTCTTGCCTGGAGAATCTCATGGACAGAGGAGACTGGTGGGCTACAGTCCATGGGGTTGCAAAGAGTTGGACACGACTGAGCAAATGTGTGTGCACAGACACACACACAGACGTAATTTAAAAATTGATCCTGGGGGGTGGAATCATTGTTCCATCTCTTTTTCCTTATGTGCGACTAAAGTTTCATATCAGATTAAGTGACAGAAGGAGAAAGGAAGAGCTGAATCTGAGAGCTATTTTGATGGCGTGACCTCTAGGGGAAGGTTTGGTGCGTTTCAACTCCAAGATTTCCTGTTTGAATTTTTTAAATAGCAACTCTGGAACCCAGATGGCACAACCACGGAATAGCTTCCCCCTGCTAACACGCACCAACACGGAGAGTCCAAGAAGGGCAAGCAAGACCTTCAGGGTTAAAAGTGCTTGAAGACGGTTCGGTTGTGTTTATTTTCAGATCTCCTATTTGAGGGACAAAAACATCTCTAGATTCTGAATCAGATCCTTTCTCTCTAGTTTCCTCTACCCCAAAAAACCCCAAAACAAAAAACCAATCTATTCCATAAAATGTGCAGAGCATCAATGCTTTCAAATACATTGTCTAAGAGAAAAAAGGGGAAGTCTTGTGATTTTGAAAGTGTCCAAGTACAATCAGACTCATTTTTTTTATGCCAGTGAAGCAGAGAACAGTTTTTTGGAGGGAATTCTGCAGCAATTAATATGTTAAGAATTATTTTGTTCATTCATTTAGTTCTTCTGTGTTACTCATATGAAATTTAGGAATAGAATAATGAGTATTTTCTTTATACCGGTTTTCCTCTGGAGGAAGGGAAGTATTTCATTGATTTTTCTTGTATAAACATGTGCGATCTGTGTACAGCCTTTGTGATTTTTTACTTAGAAAACTGATATTCCTTAATGGGAATAGTTTTATGATAGAGACACTAGGCTACAGCTTGTTAATAGGGGAAAATCCCCCTTTTCCATTAATATTCTGTTGTTTTTATTTAAATTAGAAATGAATCATTTAGGGTTTGTTACATCAATTCTGATGTTTTACTGAGAAGGCAATTGTTATAATGTCTCTCTTCCATTTTGCATTCTCATTATCTAGCCCTCAGAGAAAATTTTTCTCAAATAACCAGGCAACTGGTGGAGGCACTATTCAGGGCCTATCAAGGGAGGCGGGATGTAGGATTATAATGGGGCTCTGATGTACACTTGTGATGTTATCCTCAAATGAGCTTATACATACAGTTGTACTTTGTGCAAAGGCTTTGGCTTGATAAATGTGAATACTTAACAATGTGCCACAATTTGAGTGATTCTGCCTTGGCAAAAAGGAACCTCAAAAAGTGGAAGCTGCTCAGGCCTCTGCAGACAGGGCTTTGTGGATTTGCTCCTGAGTATCAGGAGCTGAGATTCAGTCTGTGGGAAGGCTCCTGACCTCAGACCTGCTTCTAGGCCAGTGGGTCTCAGCCTTGGCTGCCCACAGGATCGTTCTAGAGCTTTCGGGATTACCAATTCCTGGTCTCAGTCCCCGAGACTCCAATTCCATTGGTCTGTGAAGCAGCCTGGGTACTGAGATTTTTTGCTCCTCAAAGTGGGCTTCATAGATAAGCAGTACCTGCATCACCCAGGAGCTTGTTACAAATCAGAATCTCCAGCCCTACCCCAGCACTACTGACTCAGAGCCCACTTTCCAGGCGTGGACCACCAAGTCTAAGAAGCGTGTTTTACCACCTCCCACCCCAGGCTGATGGGTCTGAATATCACCTGAAAATGAAAGCAATTTAATTCAGTAGCTGAATCATGAATTGATCCAGAAACTGTTAGAACCTGTTGGAACAGTGTCTAGATTTTATTGTTTTGAAAACAGAAATATCACTGCTGTTGGTCATCACCATAAAGGCAGAATTTGTTGAATACAGTTAGAATCATGGGAGTGACGTGACTCTACTGAGCCTGAGGACTCTGCCCAGTTAAGTGAAGATATGCCAAGATGTTGCCCTGGGTGAACCACACTCCTAGGTCTAGTCCTTGGTCTGATTTGTCAACATACCTGGAGGAGATCCATCTCTAGGGACAGCAGACTCAAATCTCCAAACTCATGAGAATAAAGAGTGAAAACCAGCCATAGAGAATTTACAGTGACAAATACGGCTGCCACAGGGCAGTATTTTCCTCCTTGCAAGCACATAAAAAGGCAGGTCACACCAGACAGTGGCTTGTGAACAGGGGATTGGGTGGAGGATTATGTTCCAAGTTTGGCTCTTTCCTGTCTCCTCCACTAGACTGACAGCCATGTAAGGACAGACTTGTCCCTTCCCCTGCCCTCCCTCGGCTCCCAGGAGTGCCCCAGCCTTGTATGGTTTCTGCCAGTGCCTCCCCAGTGACTTTCCTTGTGCTCCGACCCCATGGCTGGCCAGCTTCTTTTCTTTTGAGGTCTTGATGGCCTGGTTGCTCTTTAGTCCCATTAGGTGTCTTTGCTGGCCTATACACCTGTCCCAAATATCACTTCTATGTTTTGTCTCTCAGAAGCTATCTTACTTCTGTTTCTAGCTTCTCGGCAGGACCTTGAAGTAGTCCTTTTATACTTTGCAAATTGTTTTTAATATCATAAAGCCCACTTCCATTTTTAAAGCTCCTGAGCAGGTAGGAGAGTTTTACATTCACAGCTAAGTCCGTATCAGTGAATTTTCAAGCATGGGCAGGGAACCCAAATCTGTGGATTTAACTGATAACTGTGGTGACAATTCTGTTAAGAGATAGCTTGATCATTTATGAAAAGGGAGGAAATGTGTAAAAGATGATTCCAAACTATTAATCTTTCATTGGACACTGGGGAAATGATGCCTGATTTCATGGGTGGAAATAGAGAAATCAAGATAGGGTCTATTTTGGTGGGGGAGAAGGATGAGCTTGTTTCGGACTTGCTGAATTTGAGTTAAGGGAGGGTATCAATGTAGACATGCCATGAACACAGTTGGAGATGACACATGGGAGGTCCCCGTTATTACTGCCTTGCCTCCTTTAAATCTCTTGGCCTGGAATATTCTCATTCTTTCCACTCTTCCTGAAATGCTGGAAGGAAATGGACTATGGTTATCCAGGGTCCTTCTCCTGTAAGTTTACAACCAGGAAAAATAGGAGGATATTTTTGTTTTCATAAGAATCTAGCTTGAAGAGACAAGTCTAGTGGACCCGGTTTGATTTCATCCAGTCCTGTTTCATTTCTGTCATGTTCTCCCCAGTCACAGGATAACTTACACATCATTGTGCAATGTGAGAAGGAAAAAGACATCAAACTGCACTGAATGACGCTGGACTTCTCTTCCAGAACCACTTCCATTGACTCATTACGCACACCCTCACTGAGCCAGGGATCCCAAGCATTACCGAGCTAAGGCCTTTGGGAGACCACGTGCTTGGACATCTATCTCCATGCTAGCAGGAAGTTTCAGGAACAACCAGTTTAACTGAGTGCAAATGGTGTGCTCACTGAGATTTGGTAAAAAGCCTACAGTTGAGACCTAGAAAGTAAATGCTATTTTCCTCCTGAGTCACTTGTGACTTTTAATAGACTGAGAACTGACAGAACTGCCAAGAAAGCAAATAGTTTTATTTGTATGACTGTACAATTATCCTCAATTACTAAGTTCAGTTGATGAGCATCACGATTACTTCATAATATCCAGGACAACCAGGGAAAAGAGATTTTGTTTGTGGAGGAAAGTGACCAAAAATGACTAAAACTTGAAGGATACAGAAAGATATCCAGGCATTTTTTTCTTTCAAAGCATCAGAAAAAGAATTACAACTTTTCAGAGTGCACTCCAAATGTAAGGATTTTGTTGACTAACAGAAGTCTTTGGAACACGTATCTAGAGTTGACAGCAATCATCAGTCAGTTTGTTCTCTAGGATGAATAATGAGATGGGTTTGGGTCCCCATCCTTTGAACACTACAGTACTGCCACAAAAAGCCCAATCATTTCTTTCTTAACACTTTGCATTTTTCACTGGGTAGATTCTCTTGTTCCTCCTTCCCCAGCCATCCATCCCTCGAGGGGGAGGGGGGAAGCTTTAGACAACCCGAAGAAACTGCCAATGATAGTGTTTTGCTAATCCTATAAATATTTCTGTAAACTCGACTCCAGTGAGACATAATTTCGGCAATTGGAGTAATGGGCTTTCCTGCTGTTGCAGCCATCCAGAGTGCAAGCGCTCTGACTTGCTGAACAATTACTCCCACGTTCTGCCTCCCGACACTATCATTAGTCTTCCCTACTCTAGGTGTGAGGTTGTACGGAAAGTAACGTAAACACTGCCATTCTGTAATTAGCTGCCCCAGAGTTCAGCAGTGAAAATAGCAAGAACACGTTTCTTTCCAGCACCTGGAAAAGCCGATGTGATTTGTTTGTGAACCCAGGTGGAGCTTGTTTATTGACAAACTGTTACTCTACTGATCACCAGGTGATGTTTACACAATGAGATGGTAAATCCCTTCACACCTCTTTAAAAAAAATCCGTTCCCATGTTTGCATGTGTTCTTACAAAAAGGACCCCATAGTTAAGTGGTTGCCAGTTTGAAATATAAAGGACTCAAGAAGCACTTAAGAAATAGAGCTTTATAGTAAAATAATTAAAAACATAAATTCTCTGATTTCCCCTGTGCAGCTTTGTTTATTGGGCCAGTTTAGTTCATGACTAATAGTCTCCTTGGCCTTCCTTTCCCTATTTTCTTTCCTGATTCATCTCTATATTGTTCTTTTAAATGATCCCACTCCAGTTTGATATCTCCTTGACTTCTGCTTAAAAACTTCTAGTTGCTTCTGAAGCATGCCAAGCAAAGTCTGTTTCAAACAATACCAAGGTTTGGTATTGTCACACTGGATAGCAGCTCTACTGATAGTTGTGTGTATACGTGTGTGTGTGTGTGTGTGTGTGTGAGTGAGTTGCTTTGTCCTTTTAGACGGAAGTTCCAGGAAGTCAGGACAGTAGTAGCTCTGCTTTAATTAACCTCCTCTTTTAGCACCTGATGCAGGGTCATTAACACATTAAATGTTAAGAGTTTATCTCCTTTCTATCAGAATTTCAGTTTCCACAGGATACTATATTTCTTTCATGCTAATCTATATTTTAATGGCCTCTAAATTGTCAATTGAGAGGATAATTAGTTCTAATTTAGCATTAACGCCATGAACATAGAGTAAGAAGCTAATTGACATGGCAGGCTACCAACTAGAATTTTATGAACTAAAACTTTTAATCACTTGCACAACAGTGAGTGAACTCATTATGCAAGTGCCTTTCAGGAAGAAAAACTACTTTGCCTGCAGGTGTTCTGTACCTTGTAGATGAATCACTGATGGCTTGGCGAGGGCTTTGATGCTCTAAATAGAACAGTTTACCTTTAAACCAACTTTGCAGAAGTTGGTCTAAAAACTTATAGGCATATTTGATTGGCACATTTTTGCTTTCAATTGCATTTTTGTACCTACTAGATATAAGGATTTCCTATGGAAGCTGAAGTTTGTACCAAGCAGGAGAACATCCAGTAAATCTAGACTCTGGATTCTAGTAGAATTAACAACACATTCACTGAGCAGTGACGATTTTGTAAAACGATTTCATGTATGTGACATCATTTGATCTTCAATCTGAATTATTGAGGTCAAGGCAGGTATTTTTATACCCATTTTATAGTTAAAACAACCAAGATTCAGGCAGTTGAAATAACTTGTCTGTAATTATGTGGCTGGTTAAGTGATAGAACCAAGCCAAGGACTTGAATCTGTGATTTCTGTTCCAGAGTTTTTTATTCCTGATCACATCCTACTTTTCTCATCAGTTTAACCATACGATCTTCTTGTGTAATTTTAAGCAACTGCCATTTCCTTAAAAATACAGAAAAATTACATAGTCACAACACAGCAAACTCATCAACTTTTTACCTTCTCACTCCCAGACCCCTGAGTTAACCAGTACTGACTCCGTCCTCATTCAAGCTCAAAGAAACCAAAAGCTGTCTTAGAAAAGGAGGTAAAAACGATAGAAAGTAAAGAAAATCATGTTGAGGGGTGCTTCTGGCTTTTTTTTTTTTTAATTTAAAGAAAAATTTAACTGCTGCCCAAGATGTCAGTTCTCAGTTTAACCCAGAGTAGTTTTTCAAAGATGAAGCCTTTTAGTTACATTTGCTGCCCTCTGGCTGGTCTTAGCCTGTGCTAGTCTACCAGAATTTTCTTTGGTCGAGTTTAGATTATTTGGTGCTTGCCTACCTGGCACACAATCCCTGATTTGTGTACCCAGAAACACCTGAACACAAACCAGGGATTGTGTACCAGGTAGGCAAGCGCCAAATAATCTAAACTCGACCAAAGAAAGTTCTGGTAGACTAGCGCAGGCTAAGACCAGCCAGAGGGCAGCAAATGTAACTAAAAGGCATGGAATGAGGTTCGTGACATTGTACAGGAGACAGGGATCAAGACCATCCCCATGGAAAAGAAATGCAAAAAAGCAAAATGGCTGTCTGGGGAGGCCTTACTAATAGCTGTGAAAAGAAGAGAAGCGAAAAGCCAAGGAGAAAAGGAAAGATATAAGCATCTGAATGCAGAGTTCCAAAGAATAGCAAGAAGACATAAGAAAGCCTTCCTCAGTGATCAATGCAAAGAAATAGAGGCAAACAACAGAATGGGAAAGACTAGAGATCTCTTCAAGAAAATTAGAGATACCAAGGGAACATTTCATGCAAAGATGGGCTTGATAAAGGACAGAAATCGTATGGACCTAACAGAAGCTGAAGATATTAAGAAGAGGTGACAAGAAACTGTACAAAAAAGATCTTCAAGACCAAGATAATCACGATGGTGTGATCACTCACCTAGAGCCAGACATCCTGGAATGTGAAGTCAAGTGGGCCTTAGAAAGCATCACTACAAACAAAGCTAGTGGAGGTGATGGAATTCCAGTTGAGCTATTTCAAATCCTGAAAGATGATGCTGTGAAAGTGCTGCACTCAATATGCCAGCAAATTTGGAAAACTCAGCAGTGGCCACAGGACTGGAAAAGGTCAATTTTCATTCCAATCACAAAGAAAGGCAATGCCAAAGAATGCTCAAACTGCCGCACAATGGCACTCATCTCACAGGCTAGTAAAGTAACGCTCAAAATTCTCCAAGCCAGGCTTCAGCAATACATGAACCGTGAACTTCCAGATGTTCAAGCTGGTTTTAGAAAAGGCAGAGGAACCAGAGATCAAATTGCCAACATCTGCTGGATCATGGAAAAGGCAAGAAAGTTCCAGAAAAACATCTCTTTCTGCTTTATTGACTATGCCAAAGCCTTTGACTATGTGGATCACAATAAACTGTGGAAAATTCTGAGAGAGATGGGAATGTCAGATCACCTGACCTGCCTCTTGAGAAATCTGTATGCAGGTCAGGAAGCAACAGTTAGAACTGGACATGGAACAATAGACTGGTTCCAAATAGGAAAAGGAGTATGTCAAGGCTGTATATTGTCACCCTGCTTATTTAACTTATATGCAGAGTACATCATGAGAAACGCTGGACTGGAAGAAACACAAGCTGGAATCAAGATTGCCGGGAGAAATATCAATCACCTCAGATATGCAGATGACACCACCCTTAATGGCAGAAAGTGAAGAGGAACTCAAAAGCCTCTTGATGAAAGTGAAAGAGGAGAGTGAAAAAGTTGGCTTAAAGCTCAACATTCAGAAAATGAAGATCATGGCATCTGGTCCCATCACTTCATGAGAAATAGATGGGGAAACAGTGGAAACAGTGTCAGACTTTATTTTGGGGGGCTCCAAAATCACTGCAGATGGTGACTGCAGCGATGAAATTAAAAGACACTTACTCCTTGGAAGAAAAGTTATGACCAACCTAGACAGCATATTCAAGAGCAGAGCCATTACTTTGCCGACTAAGGTCCGTCTAGTTAAGGCTATGGTTTTTCCTGTGGTCATGTATGGATGTGAGAGTTGGACTGTGAAGAAAGAATTGATGCTTTTGAACTGTGGTGTTGTAGAAGACTCTTGAGTCCCTTGGACTGCAAGGAGATCCAACCAGTCCATTCTGAAGGAGATCAGCCCTGGGATTTCTTTGGAAGGAATGATGCTAAAGCTGAAACTCCAGTACTTTGGCCACCTCATGCAAAGAGTTGACTCATTGGAAAAGACTTTGATGCTGGGAGGGATTGGGGGCAGGAAGAGAAGGGGACGACAGAGGATGAGATGGCTGGATGGCATCACTGACTCGATGGATGTGAATCTGAGTGAACTCCAGGAGTTGGTGATGGACAGGGAGGCCTGGTGTGCTGCGATTCATGGGGTCGCAAAGAGCCGGACACAACTGAGCGACTGAACTGAACTGAACTGAACTGAACTGAATGCTTTACTATTGCTTAAAAGCTCCACCAGAATGTAGCCAGTAAAACAAAGACAGGAAAATCTAGCAAGTCAGCTCTGCTGTGTGTGAGAGGCTCTGTTATGCTGTGGGCAGTGCAGAAGTCACAGGAGATGAAGTCTCAGGGTTCCAAGTCTGTTCTGTCATCTTTCTCTGCCCTCCTCCAGTTGCTCTTAGCCGCTGGGAGATGAGTTCTATTTGTGTCTTTCTGTTAGTTTATTTGTAAACTGCAGGTCAAAAAGTAATATTATATATAAAATCCAGACTGGACAATTAGTTGTTTCATGCAGACAGAGAGCTTTAAAGGAAATCAGCTGACTTCCTGACTTGCTGAATGAAGTGTGAGTTTTAGTTTCTATCCTGTTAGGAAATGGCATGTGAAGATAATACTTGTATGAGCAGGCTTTTAGTTTTGTCAATGACTGGAAACTTGTAAAATAAAAAAAGAAAAGAGAAGTCTGTTTATTTTAGCATATCAAGATTTGTTTCTGGGAAACAAAGGCAGAGATGGCAGTTTTGGAATCCTTTGGTGGTCTTCTTCCTGAAATTCCGTTTCTTCCCTCCTTCTGCCCAGAGTTGTTGGGTTGCCATAGCAACATGACTCCTCCCCCACAACCTGTAAGATTAACTGGATACAGATTTAGCAGCCAAGTAAAGCCAAGATCAAAATCCAAATTTAGGGCGCTGATCACAGAAAGTGGGAAGTCTGAGGCCAAGGACCACTCTGCGTCCCTCCATGAGCGGTACGTGGCATGATGGGCTTTGCGTGCTGATGGCATCCGTGGCACTGCTCGGAGACCCCAATGGCCGTGGTGTGCTCATCTGCCACACTGCAGATGGAATCACACCCAAGGTGAGAGTTGGATAAGTGTGTGGAGCAGGAGTATTTAGTGCAGTGGTGTAACCCTATCTCAAACACTAGAACTGTGAAAGTCACGCATGAGATTCTTGGGCAAGGAATGATGGAGAAAGGCAGTGAGTAGGTGCTGCAAAAATGAAGGCACTCTATGCCCAGGAGTGCTTTCTAAGGGATTCTTAAGTGGTGATAACCGTAATAACAATTGCTCACACTGATGGAGCACTTGTGCTGCGCTTAGTTGCTCAGTCATGTCCGACTTGTTGCAACCCCATGAACTGCAGCCCGCCAGGCCCCTCTGCCCATGGGGATTCTCCAGGCAAGAATACAGGAGTGGGTTGCCATTTCCTTCTCCAGGGGCTCTTCCTGACCTAGGAATGGAACTGGGGTCTTCTGCATTGCAGGTGACTCTTTACCAGTTGAGCTACCAGGGAAGCCCGTATTGAAATATCATACGGTATTTGTCTGGCTTACTTCACTTAATATGATAATCTCTATGTCCATCCATGTTGCCGCAAATGGCATTATTTCACTTTTTTTTTTATGGCTGAGTAGTGTTACATTGTGTGTGTGTGTGTGTATCACATCTTCTTTATCCATTCATCTGTCGATGAACATTTAGGTTGTTTCCACGTCTTGTTAAAAAATGGGCAGAAGATCTAAACAGACATTTCTCTAAAGAAAACATACAGATGGCAGTTGCATGATGCTCCGCATCATTATAATGATTATCAGAGAAATGCAAATCAAAACTACAATGAGATACTACCTCACACTCATCAGAATAACCATCATCAAAAAGTCTGCAGACAATAAATGCTAGAGAGGGTGTGGAGAAAAGGGAATCTTCTTGCAGTGTTGGTGGGAATGTGAATTGATGCAGGCACCATGGAAAACAGTATGGAGGTTCCTTAAAAAAATAAAAACAGAGTTGCTGTATGATCTAGCAATCCCACTCCTGGGCATATATCTGGAGAAAACTCTAATTAGAAAAGATACATGCACCTCAATGTTCACAACAGCACTATTTACAATAGTCAAGAAAGACATGGAAACAACTAAATGTCCATTGACAGATGAATGGATAAAGATGTGATGTGTGGGTGTGTGTATATATATATACATACATACTGGGAGTTGAAGTCCTAACTCCCAGTGGCTATGAATGTGACCTTATTTGGAAATGAGGTCTTTGCAAATGTAATCAAGTTAAGGTGAAGTCATTAAGGTGGGCTCTATTCCAATATGACTGGTGTCCTTATCAGGAGGGAAAATGCCAAGTGAAGAGAGACACACAGGGTGAACGCCATGTGACGACAGAGGTGGAGATTGAAGTGATTGCGGCTGCAAGCCAGGGAACACCAAGGAAGGACTGACTGCTACCGTCAGAAACTGGGAAGAAACAAGGAGGCCTCTACCCAGAGTCTCAGAGGGAGTGTGGCCCTGCTGACATACTGATTTCCAAACTTCTAGCCTCTAGAACTGGAAAAGAGTAAATTTCTATAATTTAAGCCACTCAGTTAGTTACTGCCAATTCGGGAAGCTAATACAAATATGTTCTTACTGTACCAGGCTCAGTCGATACAGAGGCACACAGTGATGCAGTAATATTCCCATTATGCTTCATCTGCCCGTTCCCATCTTCTGGACAACTAGTAACGACAGTTTGGTGGCTCAGATGGTAAAGAATCTGCCTGCCATGCAGGACAGCCGGGTTCGATCCCTGGGTCAGGAAAATCCCCTGGAGAAGGAAATGGCAACCCACTCCAGTATTCTTGCCTGGAGAATTCCATGGACAGAGGAGTCTGGCAAGCTGCAGTCCGTGGGGTCACAAAGAGTTGGACACGACTTAGTGACTGAACATGCACACACACAATGACAATTTGTCTCCTTTCTATGTGTGGATGTGTACATTCATTTTATGTAATGGGACTGTATTATGTGCATTTTACTGAAACTTTTTAAAGCTTACATGTGTATCTTAGAGATCTCTTTAAGTCTTTAGCTTTTTTAAAAATTGTAAAATACATATAGCATAAAATTAACCATTTTTAAGTGTGCAGTTCACCGGTATTAAGTACATTCACATTGTTGTGTAACCACCATCACCAGCCCCCTGCAGTGTTCGTTTCACTGTAAAGCTGAAACTCTGTCTCTATTAAACAAAAATTCCCCATTTCTCCCCAGCCTCTAGCCCTGGGTAACTACTGCTCTACTTTCTGACCTTCTGAATTTGACTACTCTAGGTACCTCAAATAAGTGGAGTGATACAGTATTTGTCTTTTTTGTGTCTGGCTTATTTCACTCATATCCTCAGGTTTCATCCATGTGTAGCATGCATCAGAATTTCCTTCCTTTTAAGACTGATTACTATTCCATTTATATGTTTATGTTTCATTTATTCATTCATCTGTCAATAGACTTTTGGGTTGCTTCTGCCCTTTGGCTACTGTGAATAACGCTGCAGTGGATATGGGGGTACAAATATCTGAGATCCTGCTTTCAGTTCTTTTGGGTATATACCCAGAAGTGGAATTGCTAGATCATATGGTAATTCTATTTTTAATTTTTTGAAGACTTGCCATACTGTTTTCCATAGCAGCTGCATCATTTTACATCCCCACCAGCAGTCTACAAGGATTCCAACATCTTCACATCCTTGCCAACACTTGGGTTTTGTTTTTTTTTTATAGTAGCTGTCTTAATGGATATAAGATTATATCTCATTGCAGTTTTGATTTGCATTTTCCTAATGATTAGTGATATTGGGTTTATTTTCATGTGCTTATTAGTCATTTGCATATCTTTGGAGAAAAGTCTATTCAAGTCTTTGCTCATTTTTTTTGGTAATTGGGTGGTTTATTTAAGGAGCTCCTGTGGATGGACATTAAGGTTGTTACCAGTGTTTTTTTTTTAATTAGAAGCAGCACAGAAATATATAATCCTGCAATATATATCACTTCACATGTGTACAAGTTTATATTTAGAATGAATTCTTAGAAGTAGAATTGCTAGGTCAAATAGCTATGTATATGCCTTGAGGTATTGATTGATTTAGCCAGCTGGCTGTCTGAAGAGGTTTACCACAATTCCATAGTCCTAGCTAGAGTATATAAGGGAAAGTCTGTGGGAGAGAGGGATGGATTACTTCAGACTGAGGGATCAGGGAAGGTCATTCCATGGATGTGACATTGAGATTAAGTCCTAGATGCTAAGACAGAGCCAGCCCTGTAAGATCTAGGGTCACAACAGCTGAGGTTAAGCTACAAGGCAGAAGTGACCTTCATGTGTTCAAAGGCATGAAAGCAGATCACTGTGACTGAAGGCTGGTGAGTGAGAAAGAGAGCGCTGGGCTGTGAGGTTGGCCTGGAAGGCAGGGTTCATACAGGCCGTACTCAGGAGCATGCTTCAGATGAATGGAAGCCAGAAGAAGGAATAACTTTTGATTTTATGAGATCGCTCTGGGCGTGAGGTTGAAAATAGACAGTTGAGGGCAGATGGAGGGATGCAGGGAGATTAATTAGGAGCTACTGCAGTGACCCACGGAGAAGGCAATGGCACTCCACTCCAGTACTCTTGCCTGGAAAATCCCATGGACAAAGGAGCCTGGTAGGCTGCAGTCCATGGGGTCGCTGAGAGTTGGACACGGCTCAGTGACTTCACTTTCACTTTTCACTTTCATGCATTGAAGAAGGAAACGGCAACCCACTCCAGTGTTCTTGCCGGGAGAATCCCAGGGATGGGGGAGCCTGCTGGGCTGCCATCTATGGGGTCGCACAGAGTTGGACACGACTGAAGTGACTTAGCAGCAGCAGCAGCAGTGACCCATGTGAGAAAGAGCATGGTGCCTGCATGCCTGGGGTGATGGTAGGGATGGGAGCAGTGGAGCCTGCAAGATTTGCTAATGGATTGGACACAAAGAACTAAGGAGCTGGGTTGTGGGCAGAGGAGAGAAAGACAGAGAGAGAAGCCTCAGGATGATGGTGGCTTCTTGGTTCTGTTACTCACTTAGAGGCATGACCTGGGGCAATAATTTCACTTCTCTGTGCTTCACTGTTCTTTATAAAATAAGAGTAATTTCAGCATTCTCACATGGTGGTTCTGAATAAATGACTTAATATGTGTAAAATGCTTTCAGTTTGGGACATGTTGAATTTGAGACATTTATTATATCTCCAAGTCCAATGTTGAATAAGCAGTTGAATGTACAAGTCTAGAATTCAAGAGAGTGATTAATGGTGAAAGTTTAAGTCTGATTAAATTTGGAAGTTGCTTGCCTTAAGTATCATCTATGGGGCATGAGATTGTGTGAGATTACCGAGGGAGAGGGAGAAGATAGGGGAGAGACAGGGACTAAGAACTGAGTCATTTCAGTATCAAGAGTCAAAGAGTAGTGTAGGAACTAGCCAGGGAGGATGAACTGGAGCCGAAAGTGAGGTTGGCTGAAAGCTAGAAGAAAATGGAGCCCTGGAAGTCGAATGAAGAAGGATCATTAAGCAGGAGAGAATGTCCAAAGCTTCTCATGAAGCTTCCACTAAGCTCTCATCCACTAAGCTTCTCAAGTGAGTGTCTTACCTTCTCCCACACGGAGAAGAGATCTGACCATCAGTCCTGTGTGTCCGCACAGGGGAGAGTGGAAGGAAGCTTAGTGGACGCAAAGCTGTCAGTGGCATCCTTGGAAGAGAAGGGAAGCCTCTTCCTCCAGCAGTCCTGGCCCCTCAAGAAGAAGAGAAATGAGCAGGGGTGGAAGGTAGCCTTGTTAAGGACATAAGATGACTTCTTGACCCTTTTTTTGACACTGGTTGTCTGAAGTAGGTTCTAAATGGCCTTTAAGGATTTCCAGCAGATGAAATTTCTTTTCCTTTTGTTTCATGTGCCACTGAGGATCTCTTGAATTCTTGAAATTTTTATTAAGAATTCCTCATATACCAATAAACAATGCCCAGACTCAATAGCCTCTGCTGACACATTGTGATTATGTTTAAGGAAGGTCTTGGGCAGCAAAACAGCTCAGTTATTGCAGAGTCCCAGTGTTGGTCGCTTTTTGCCAAATGGTCACCATTCATACATCCTTCCTTCCTGGAAGGGATATAAATCTCCAAGCTATTTTTGCTCCAAGGAGATTATGGCACAACATATGGAGTCTTCACTCTCCAGGAGCAGAAGCAGAGTCTTGTCTTTGCTTGAGCAGGCCACTTGGTGAATGCCACAGGTTTACGGCAACTGTCATCCTCGTGATTCATGGGTGACTGTATCAGGGAGCCGCAGCACGGAGCAGCTGGTCTAAGGAGCATTCTAACCTGATGTTTCCCACAGTGTTGTTCGTGGCGTTTGCCCCATTTGTCTTGCTAAGATGGCTCTATTAATCCTACCCAAATTTCTGTGTACATTAATATTTTACCTCGAACCAACGCATAGCATTCTAGAATATTGACATTCTGAAGGTGACTATTTGGGGATGGGTATTATAAACTTTTGGGGCTTCCGAGGTGGTCCAGTGGCAAAGAATCTGCCTGCCAATGCAGGAGATACAGGAGACATGGGTTCAGTCCCTGGTTTGGAAAGATTCCCCTGGAGTAGGAAATGGCAACCCATTCTAGTATTCTTGCCTGGGAAATCCCATGGACAGAAGTGGGCTACAGTCCGTAGGATTGCAAAGAGTTGGACATAGCTGAGCATGCTTGCACATTCAGTTATAAGCTTTTACGGATAGTCCCTCTTAACATACACGTGAATAAATGTGAAAGAAAAAGAAGTTATAGTAAATTATCAAAAAGAGTGTTAAATTTCCTGATTTAAAAGCAAATTCGTCTGTAAGTAAAAAATTTTTACCAACAAGGACTTACTGTATAGCACAGGGAACTATCCTCAATATTTTGTAATAACATATAAGGGAAAAGCATCTGAAAAAGAATATATATGTGTGTGTGTGTGTGTATATATATATATCAGTTTAGGTCAGTTCAGTCGCTCAGTCGTGTCCGACTCTCTGCTACCCCATGAATCGCAGCACGCCAGGCCTCCTTGTCCATCACCAACTCCCAGAGTTCACTCAGGCTCATGTCCATCGAGTCAGTGATGCCATCCAGCCTCATCCTCTGTCGTCCCCTTCTCCTCCTGCCCCCAATCCCTCCCAGCATCAAAGTCTTTTCCAATGAGTCAACTCTTCGCATGAGGTGGTGAAAGTACTGGAGTTTCAGCTTTAGCATCATTCCTTCCAAAGAAATCCCAGGGTTGAATCTCCTTCAGAATGGACTGGTTGGATCTCCTTGCAGTCCAAGGGACTCTCAAGAGTCTTCTACAACACCACAGTTCAAAAGCATCAATTCTTCGGCACTCAGCTTTCTTCACAGTCCAACTCTCACATCCATACATGACTACTGGAAAAACCATAGCTTGGACTAGATGGACCTTTGTTGGCACAGTAATGTCTCTGCTTTTCAACATGCTATCTAGGTTGGTCATAACTTTTCTTCCAAGGAGTAAGCATCTTTTAATTTCATGGCTGCAGTCACCATCTGCAGTGATTTTGGAGCCCAGAAAAATAAAGTCTGACACTGTTTCCACTGTTTCCCCATCTATTTCCCATGAAGTGATGGGACCAGATGCCATGATCTTCGTTTTCTGAATGTTGAGCTTTAAGCCAACTTTTTCACTCTCCTCTTCACTTTCATCAAGAGGCTTTTGAGTTCCTCTTCACTTTCTGCCATAAGGGTGGTATCATCTGCATATAGTGTGTATATAAATATATATATATATATAAGCACACACACACTTTGTGCTGTGCTGTACACCTGAAACTAACACAACATTGTCAGTCAACTATACTTCAATAAAAATCATCAACAACAGAAAAGCTCAATTTTCCTTACTATTCTTTGAGCAGTCAGAAAGGTTTCTCTAGGAAATTTAGCTGAACAATTGACACTTTTGAACTGTGGTGTTGGAGAAAACTGTTGAGACTCACTTGGACCACAAGGAGATCAAACCAGTCAATCCTAAAGGAAATCAACCCTGAATATCCATTGGAAGGACTGATGCTGAAGCTGAATCTCCAATACTTTGGCCACATGATGCGAAGAGCTGACTCATTGGAAAAGACCCAGATACTGGAAAAAATTGAGGGTAAGAGGAGAAGGGGACAACAGAGGATGAGATGGTTGGATGACATCATTGACTCAATGGACGTGAGTTTGAGCAAACTCTGGGAGACAGTGATGGATGAAGAAGCCTGGCATGCTGCAGTCCATGGGGTCGCAAAGAGTTGGACACAACTTAGCAACTGAACAGCAACAAAGAGGTTAAGCTAGTCACTTATTGTTTCACGGTAGAGGATACTTTGAGGACATGACTGAGTGACTTTACTTACTTACTTGAGTTATAATAGAACCCTGAAATTAATTTCTATTACCATGAAAACTATTTATAATAATTCCTAGCCAAGCTAGAAATTGAAGAGTTCGTTTTATTTTCTGGATCCAGTGTCTACTGATATTATGGCGGATAGAAGTGTAGCCAATTCTATTACAAATGCTATTGTTGAAAAAATGTTCCTCTCTATATTAGAAAGGTTGCTTTTACCTTTTGGCATTTACTATTTGTTAAAATCTGACCAAGTTGAGGTTTATTAACCTTAGGGCACAGAATCCCATTTCTCTCTAAACGGCTGAGCGAGGCTCGCACACTAGAGGAAGGGGCATGGCTTGGCAGCTCTGTGGACTGTGCCAGTTGGTACTTATTGACCCCAGCAATGACTTCAATCTGTCTAAGCCTCTGTTTCTTCATCTCTGTTACGGGGGAAATAACCTGCATCACAGAGGTATTGTGAGAATTGGATTAAACATTTCACGAGCAGCTCTTAGCACATTGCCTGGTGTGTGGGGGCGTGGAATCCATGGCAGCTATTATTACTGTTGTCGCGGTGATCTCTTCTACCCTGCAGTCTTGAAGCTGCAAGACAAGAAACACTGTGGCTGAGCCTTGGTGAGATATCTCAGCATCTTTGTTTCTTACGTGCATCACGGGCTTGTCTAAAGCATTTTGCCCTCCTCTCGCTCTATCTTCTCTTCCAGTGGAGGCATCAGGGTCGGGAGTGAGGGGACAGAAGGGGGAACCAGCCTTGCACGTGCGAGCCAGTCGTCACGGCCACTGCACTCTGGGTCGTGTGAAGCAGCAGCTGCCAAGGTGCCCTGTTGGGGGAGGAGGGCATCAGTGGTTCCCTCCTTCGCACTCAGATAGCTCCTCTCCCTCTCAGACTCTGTCCTCACTTCTCTGCAGAGGCTGCTTCCCCACGTTCAATCCTGCGGTTTTTAGGTGGTTTCTCCTTGGCTTTGGGATTGCCAAGAGGCCAGCTCATATCATAGTACATCCATTTCCTCAGGATGCCAGTCGTGCCTGCTACTTGCCTGTGTTGATTAGATGTTTTGAATGTCAAGTCGGCGTTGATTAGAACACACACACACAGACATGCTTACATGCCACCAGTTTCCTAGTTCTAAAACATCCGACTCCTTGATGAGGATCTAACATGAAGAGATCTAACATGCTGCTATTGACAAACTTCCCCTTTAAAAGTGCCGAATCTGTGCGATTGTGTTTATTTTCATAGGATCTGTTTGGCCAAAAAGTCTGCATAAATTAGCTAATTAGAGCAAAGTACTTGTGTTTGATTTAAAAAAATAATCATAAACTTTGCATTTTGTTTTCCGTGTGCCTTCAGGTCACCACGTGCAAACCTGTTACCCCAAGCAAGTCAAGGCAGAGGATGGCTTCTGTTTCCTTCCCCCAACTAAGCAAGACCACATACCCTTTCCTTAGACACATTTTCTCTTCCCTGTTCTTCTTTTCTTCCTTCTTCTCCATCTCTGTCTGCCTCTCTGTCTCCTTCTGTCTCTCTTTCTCATAACTGTATATGGCAGTTTTTGTGCCATGGATTTCTACCTTTTACTTTGGTTTGTAAATTTCATGACCATAAAGATCTGGAGCTAATCCCTGAAATCTCTTATTTCTGTTTGGGATGTAAGAGATCCCAATTGACACAGAATCAATTATTTATTGATTTAGAAGGAGAAAGAAAATAGAAAACAGCAAAGACATTGTCAGGATTTATAGATCTCATTTTGGTTGATGGGCTCTAAGACAAGTCTGTTTGGGGACTTACCACGAGGGAAACTGTTCCCAGCAGAAGGGGCTCCTTTTCTGAATTTAGATTCTTCCGGGGGGTCGTTTGATTGTGAAGAAGCTGGTGGTTTTGTCTGCAGACTTTTTGGTTTCATTAGCAGTCTGGTGGTGACAGCTAGCTCTAGCTGTTTCCTCTTGTCATTGCTCACAGGAATGGTGCTGAATACTCAGAGGTGGCACAAGGCTTTGGGATGGCAGCAGCTTCATCAGGGTGCCCTCAATTGTCATAGTGGCAGGTCGTGCCTCCTAGAATAACACTGCTGATTAGTGTGCCTGGTGCACTGGGCAGGCTGTGGGGGAAATGCCACGGTCTAATCTCTGTTGATTTCCCAACAATTACATTCTCTTTGCTTCCTGCTGGCCTTCGCCTTCCAGGCAGAAGGCGTTTTGTCTTCCACTATAAAGAATTTCATTTTGGTCTTTCCCACTAGGGTTCTCCCAGGTTGTTTTCAGTGTCCGTAACTTCATTGCACCTCTGCTCTTGAACTTCACTACTCTGTGTTTCAACCTTTCAGTCCTGATGAATAAAAGTCTGCTTTTATTTCCCGATGCCTTTCTCCTTTCATTCAGCAGTCTATTGAAAAGAAATGTACATGCTCAGAGGGAATTGCACTGTATGATGAATTAAAATGCGGATAGCAGTTACTTCTTGGGGCTTCCCAAGTGGCACAGTGATAAAGAATCCGCCTGCCAATGCTGGAGATGCAGAAGACATGGGTTTGTTTGATCCCTGGGTAGCGAGGATCCCTTGGAGTAGGAAATGGCAACCCACTCCAGTATTCTTGCCTGGAAAATTTATGGATCGAGGAACTTGGCAGACTATATAGTCCATGGGGTCGCAAAGACTTGAACATGTTGAGCATGTATATGTGTGCACGCACATGCACACACACACACACACAGAGTTACTTCCTAGGGTTATTGTTAGATTGAACAAGGTAAAACATAGAAAGTGCTCAGAATAGTTTTGGATACCTGGCCTTCACTCAGTAAGGGCATCGTCATTGTCACCTCTTTCTTCATCACCAGCATCACCAATAATTCTGGGTCTATACGCAGAGACCACTTGTAATTTTGATATTATGATTATGTTGTGGCCCTGCATATCACAGCAGGTCTCCTCTAAAACTCATTTCATGTGGTACCAGTTTTCCCGTCTTTTATTTTGGATTTTCAAGGACTAGTCGTCTTCTTCTTTCCTTTCTGTACTGTTTTACCTCGCTTGTTTACATACTACATCAGATTTGACAAACCATATTATAAATTAAACTGCAGTTAATCCATAGAACAACATGGTGTGATGGTGCATTCCCCTCTCCATTTTGCATATGATAACATTTCGGATCAGAGAGAGTACATGTGTTGCTTACCATAACTAGCTAATAAAAGGCATCTCCAAGATGCAAACCCAATTCTTCTGACTCCAAGTCCAGTGTAGTTTCCATGAGGAGCCCTTTGTGTGTGTGTGTGGAGGAGCAATAACATTTAATTTTCTAACCTAGGCTTTAACTAAGACATCAATAAATTTTGAGTTCTTGGAAGGTAGATATTAGTTCTAAATGCATATTAATTTCTAAAATAAGATATTAATTTCTAAAATGCATAAATCTAGTCTTTTCCCAGCACTATGGCTTGAGCTACTTACCAGGTTTCTTTTCTGATATCTCACAGCAGGTAGAAGACTAAACGAGGCTTTGTCTAGGCTGTAAGAGTAGTCTTCAGTTCAGTTGCTCAGTCGTGTCTGACTCTTTGCGATCCCATGGACTGCAGCATGACAGGCTTCCCTGTCCATCACCAACTCCCAGAGATTGCTCAAACTCATGTCTTATCGAGTCGGTGGTGCCATCCAAGCATCTCATCCTCTGTTGTCCCCTTCTCCTCCCGCCTTCAATCTTTCCTAGCATCAGGGTCTTTTCCAGTGAGTCAGTTCTTCGCATCAGGTGGCCAAAGTATTGAAGTTTCAGCTTCAGTCCTCCCAATGAATATTCAGAACTGATTTCCTTTAGGATGGACTGATTGGATCTCCTTGCCGTCCAAGGGACTCTCAAGAGTCTTCTCCAACACCACAGTTCAGAAGCATCTATTTAGGGGAATATGATACATGGGGACACTGTGAGAAGTACTAGGTATTATCTGAGAACTGGTGGTGGGTAGAGCTGACACAGAAACAAGAGCTGGTTCTACAAACTAGATATAACTGCTGCCCTCAAATTGGTCTAGCTTTGGCTGTAGAAGAATCCTTTTGAATTCATCTGGTGATGACCTGGCCCCAAATCCAGGAATGTCTTTGCCCTGCTACCTAGATAGCAATGGAAACCAGGTTCATTCATTCATTTGCTCATTCATTGGCAGACTTTCATCCAATATCAGCTGTGTGTCTGGTGCTTTGTTAGTCATGAAATAACAGGGATGACAGATCCTATCAAGTGGATGATCCAGCTTCCTGGTGCCTGGGTAGGGAGAGGAAGGAGGGAGGGGAGGAGAAAGGGCAGAAATTCAGATGAAGAGAAAAGCATTCCGGATCAAGGAGGAGGCAAGTCTGCTTTAATCACACCTGCAACTCTTGCCTTTCTGAGCATGGTGTCATAAGCTGGTGAGCACTAATAAATACTAGGAGATGTATCACACAGTGTCAC
The DNA here is from genome assembly GCF_042477335.2 of Ovis canadensis. Classification (NCBI taxonomy): domain Eukaryota; kingdom Metazoa; phylum Chordata; class Mammalia; order Artiodactyla; family Bovidae; genus Ovis; species Ovis canadensis. Next base: position 77,509,324 of record NC_091251.1, read on the forward strand.
TGGCCTGCCAGAACCTCTGAGTGATGGAGAGCCCAGCAGTGAATCCAGCAAGCAGTTGGAAAGCCCTGGACTGTGAAGGAAAACAACTCCCTTTCCTCAAAATCTCAAGGCAATGTACTGATTCAACTATATCTTTAGTTCCTCTAATATCTGAATAGGAAAGCATATGTTCAGGAAGAATAAAGCATTGAGTCAGCAGCAACTGAGTAAAAATCACATAAAAAACAGGCAAGAGCAGGGGTGTCAGAACCTTGATCCAAGAACTCTATTCCTTATAGAAGATACACACACATACACACACACACACACACACACACACATATATATATATATAAATGAAGTGTTATTCAGCCATAAAAAATGAAATCTTGCCATTTTTGACAACATGGATGGATTTAAGGGCATTATGCTGTGAGATAAATGAGAGAGAGACAAATATCTCACTTATCATTTCACTTATATGTGGAATCTAAAAACAAACTCAGAAAACAAGATCCGATTTGTGGTTACCAGAGATAGGGTGAAGTGGAAGGAGTGGGTGAAATGGGTGAAGGCAGTCAAGAGTTACAAACTTCCAGTTATAAGATAAGTAAGTCTCTACTGTGGACAATGGGGGAGTAGTGTACAACATGATTACTGTAGTTAATGTTGTTTACTCACAAAGTCATGTCCAACTCTTTTGCAACTCCATGGACTGTAGGTTGCCAGACTCCTCTGTCCATGGAATTTTCTAGACAGGAATATGGGAGTGGGTTGCCATTTCATTCTCCAGGGGTTCTTCCCAACCCAGGGATCAAACCCAGGTCTCCTGCATTGCAGCAGATTCTTTACCGCTAAGCCCAGGGAAGCTGTAGTTAAACACACTAAGAGAGTGGATTTAAAAGTTCTCAGAACAAGAAAAAGTTTATAGCTATGTGTGATAATGAATGTTAACTAAACTTCTTGTTGTGTTCATTTCCCTGAGTGTGTGTATGTGTGTGTATCATATCATTATGTAGTATAACTGAAATGAATAAAATGTTATATGTCCATTATATCTTAAAAATTTTTTTTTGATGTGAACCATTTTTAAAGTCCTTTTATTAAATTTGTTACAATACTGCTTCTGTTGTTTATGTTCGATCTTTTGGCCGTGAGTCACGTGGAATCTTAGCTCCCTGACCAGGGACTGAACCTGCACCTCCTGCATTGGAAGGCAAAGTTTTAACCACCGGACTGCCAGGAAGGTCCCTCTGTTATATCTTAATTTTAAAGAACTCTGTTCCCTGCTCTGTTGACTTTACTTCTGCTCTTCAAGAAATCTAATTTTGAAAAAGAAGAAATATAGGAAAGGGGAAAAAAGAAATATACTCTTCAAAATTGTTTGCTGTAATTGTGAAACTCACTGAGTAAGCTCATTATTGGTCTAACTCCATGCAAACGGATCGACTATGACCCTTCTTCTCTATCTAGTAGTTGGTCACAGCCAGTGCATGCCTCACACCCATGACTGTTTGGCTTCAAAATCCAAAGCTGCTCTTTTGGCTTTGTTCCTAAACCAGACTTCTGCAAAAGTCTGCCCTTTGATGGAAGTACCAGCCTGGAGCTAGGAGGTCTCCTAGGCCCAAAGATCTACAGCGTGAGCTTTCAATAGCTTGTTGTTATCATATCCAGAAAGCATTGTAAAACACTGTCGAAATGCCTTGACAATGGGCTTAGATAGTTTAATTTCCATTTAAGCCGGTAGGCAGGGGTTGGTATGCTGTTTGAAGTTTCGTGGAGTTATAAGACACTCAGAGAAGTATGCATGGCAAAGTATTCCAGGTATGTTTAAATTGTCAGTTACTGCTTATTCTGTTGTGCCTTCAAAGGGCGTTTGTATTACAGAGGTCACAGGGATTTTACACCTTTTTTCTTTACTGAAGAGAATAGTGGAAAATACCTTCTCTAGAATTGAAAAGAAATTAGTTACAGGTTTGTTTTTCTTTTTCACTTTTGGCTTAGAGAAGAGAGGCCTCTCCACTAGGGGGAAGGAGAAGAAAGGGTCTCTAATGGGGGTGGGGGCCCAGGGAAGGGGTTTCACACATGCTGGGAAGGCAGGCAGGCCCACCAGGGACCCATTAGGACAAGCTCTCATTTTGGCAGTGAGCTGGTGACACAGTCAGAGGTCACTTGGGTGATCTAGAGATTTGAAAGCAAACCATGATGACCAGCCATGATGCAGGGGAGGATAAAAACGAAGTCTATTTTCTGTTTAGGAAACTTTGCCATTCCATGGGGTTTTCACAAATATTTCCTAAATTCAAGCTTCTTTGTCCTACTGCTGGGAGAATGAGATGGAGAGGTGTGCCTTTTCTAAGGTTACTGCTGCTGCTGCTGCTGCTAAGTCACTTCAGTCGTGTCCGACTCTGTGCGATCCCATTGATGGCAGCCCACCAGGCTCCCCCTTCCCTGGGATTCTCCCGGCAAGAACACTGGAGTGGGTTGCCATTTCCTTCTCCAATGCATGAAAGTGAAAAGTAAAAGTGAAGTCGCTCAGTCGTGTCTGACTCTTAGCGACCCCATGGACCACAGCCCACCAGGCTCCTCCATCCATGGGATTTTCCAGGCAAGAGTACTGGAGTGGGGTGCCATCGCCTTCTCCGTCTAAGGTTACTAACTTGTGGTAAATACAGATTTTCCCAAAGGTTAGCCCTTGTTATCAAATTTCTGGGAGGATGGTATGGTTGTAATAGATTGAAAATAGCCAGGAAATAGCCAGGAATTAGTGTGGAAGGTTCTAAATTATACTGAGTTTATGAATTTAAATTTGACTTGATGATAGCTAACTTTTATTGAGTGCCTATTATGTGCCAGGCATTTGGCTAGATACTTGACATAAATGATTTCATTTAATCCTTACAATTCCATTGAGTAGGTAGATATTGTTTTTAATTACAATATTACAGGAGAGAAAAAGAAAGCATAAGAGACTATATGCAGGGACTTCCTTGGGGGTCCAGTGGTTAAGACACTGTGCTTCCTCTGCAGGAGGCACAGGTTTGATCGCCGTTCTGAACACTAAGATCCTACATGATCCATGGCACAGCTAATAAATAAATAGATGAACAATAGAACTGTTCATTTTAAAAAAAGAGGTTACATGCAGTTACTGACATAGTTAGGAAGTGGAGGAGTCAAATTTAGGCAGAAAACTGCTGAATCCCTGATTTAAGCCCTCCCATTGCTGCCTCCGTACAGGTGCTCTGTACAGACTGTCATTTAAAATCAGGGTTTAATTACAGTGTTCACCTTTAGTTATAAAGGAGTTACGTTTTTGTAACACTGTAGTAACTTCGTGATTATGATTCACACCTTAGATTAACTCATGAGTGGTGGTGTAGAATCTATGATGGACAACACGATTTCTTTTTTTTTTTTTTAAAAAGGAGCATAAATCAAGACACCCAAGAAATGAGGATGAGCCTGGTTTCCAATATCAGGAAGTCTGATGCAACAGGCAAATCCTTTAACCTCTCAGGATCTCAGCTTCTTCATTTACAGGTTGACTCAGTTGTACCAGTTGAGAACCTTTGTTTTCTGGTGGTCACATGCTCAAATGGTAGGGAAAGTTAGCTGAAAATGGTACCTAGAGTTATTAAGTAACATTCAATGAAAGGATATGAAAGGTTAGTGTCCAATAACATGAATTATTTTTAAGTTAACCTATTTGATTTCTGTCTGTACAGTTAAAAGAGAGTCATACAGAATATCTACAGTAATAAATTTGAATAGACCTCAGGGATTCAAAGGGGAAAAGTAATAGTCTTATTTCTCTGCTCCCACCCCCAAGTCCTACTACCCAGATGTAACTAGTGCTGGAAATTAGCTCTGAATATACAGCTATGCAACACATCTTTTGTGTGAATTTATAAAAGATTCTGCTAGTTTCTTTAAATTATCTTAATTACAAAAACAGTATGTGACTATATACACTTGGTAAAAAAAAAAAAAAAGAACCTTTGAACAAAACCTGTTTGTAAAAAAAAGCACAAGACTTTATGCATACTGAATTTTATTTTCTTCCACTCAAAACTGGATCAGGTGCTCTGCTGGAGAATATATTTGAATTGTGAAAATATAACTGTCAACATTATGGAGGCATCAAAGTATTAAAGTAAGCTTTCCTTTTGTTTTAGATCTTTTAAAAAAATGACAACAAAAGTCATTTAAGGCTTTCTTGCTTAAAAAAACTTTCACATGATGATTCAAGTTTTGAGAATCCAGAATACTTCTCCATTTCCCTCTAAATGAGTTTTGACTGTTAAGAGGTATTATGTTTTGAAAAACCTCTGGAGAGGATTTCCTGTATCTTTCTTTTTTGTTTTTCATATAGCTGGTAGGATTTTGTTATATAATTCTGTGCTGCTTTTGTTTTCCACAACAATCAAAAGTAAAGATGTATTGGGGGCTTTCCTAAATTAGCTGCAATATGCTATCCTTTGTGTTGTAACTCTGTGTCTCATCATAAATCAGTAACTCTGCCTGTAAAGTCCAAGTAAATTGAACCGCGTGATTTGGGGCTGTATGATATTGACTCTGTTCTATATGTAGATAGAATGCATGGTTCCAGGGTTAGCTCCTCTAAATGGCCCTCTGTGCCGTAGAGCCACAGAGGGGCCCCCTTCGTGGGTTCTGCTTACATCATTAACAGCTCCACTAATTTTCACATCAGAGAGTCAAGTCTTAGTGAGGGAGGCTGAATCCATAGCATGCAGTTATACAGGTGAGAGCCAGTTGAAGATACTATTAATAATCCCTGTCCAAAAGGAGGCCTAATGAATGGCTTCTCCGCTTGAGCTACCCCAGATTCAGGGCCCACCTCTGAATTCCAGCTACTGAGGATAAAAGGACACAGATCTTACTGATCCAAAAGTGTGGAATGTGTGTACCCACTTTATTTGTTCACTGGAATGATGAACCTTTAAGCACTCAATGTAAAATAATACCCACATGTGCTTTCCATTATAAGTCTTTCTTCTCTCTCTATTATTGTTTTGTTTTTCAGATTTTTGAAAAGACTAGTATGATTAGTTATATCCTGCCCATTTAACCACTTTCCACATTTCACTTTTAAAATGAAATCATCTTTCTTGCATTTAACTAATGGAAAGTTATTCAACTTGCCAAGCAAGGTTCCACTGTCCCTGAAATAAATTTTCCAAAGAACTGGAAACTCAATGCAGCTTTTATACAAGAAGCAGAATGGAAATGTTCAAATTTATGTTACACTGATACATATTTTCCACAGTTTGATATTTAAGTAATATCCATCACATTGTATCTGAAGATACTCATTTGACTCTGTAAGAAGAGCAGTTGCATTCAGAATTTCTCTTTCATCTCACTTCCAACTTCCTCAAGGATTGAAATTTATTCTGTTTACAACTATTTAAAATAACTGATATCAGCAGCAGGAGCAGCAACTGACATTAGTGAGTGATTGTCATGTATCAACCATTGCTAAGGGATGTACAGGTCTGTTCTCATTTGCTTATCACAACAACCCTACAAGGAAGACAGTTATTATTTTCTCTGTTTTACAGATGCTTAAACTGAGAATGATGAGGGATTAAATAACTTGCCCAAGGTCCTTGGCAAGTAAGTGGCAGAACCAGAACTCAGATACAGGGTAATTCCAAAGTCTAAGTGGTTTCCCACTATACCAATACTCTTATTAAAACATACTCTTTAAAGAGTTCTTTATGCTTGGCATCATTAAGTATCGACCCCACTCCCAAAAGCTTTTGATCTAAAATACTAAACCTTATTGAGCAGATAGTAAGGACGTAACAGCTGAGCAAGCACTGAAAGAGATATGAACTGAATTAGTATTCAATTCATGGAGTAGCTCTGCTGTTCGACAGAGTGCCCACCAGTCACATGTGGCCACCGAGCCCTTGAAATGTGACTACTGCAGCTGAGGAATTGTATTTTTAGTTTTATTAAATTTTGATTAATTGAAATGTAAAGAGCCACATGTGGCTAGTGGCTGTCATACTGGACAGCATAGGGACAGAAGAAGGCAGTGGAAGGATTAAGTAATAGGAGGAATGGAGCTGACATGCATGGACCCAAACTGGAGTGTAGAAAGCCCTTCTCAGCCCTCTGGAAGGACACTCATTACAGCAATATGAGGAAGCTAAGGGGCAACTGGAGGAGGGATTTCATACATGAGATGAGTGGGGCAGACAGACACAAGGCTGAATAGAGGGAGTGAGAGGGAAGGGCACACCGGGACTTCTGCGGTGGGGAACGTGGCAGGATTTGGCAGCTGACTGACTGTGGGTTGAAGTACAGTGGAGGTTGGCAGCTACTTCAAGGCTTCCAGCCTAGTGATGGAAAAACAGCTCCTTTCTGCAGTGTCTAATTTATGTTGGCAGAGAGACATCTAGCTTGAGATGCCTTATAGACAGAGTGTGTATCCTAAGGCTGTATCTGAGAAGCAGGTTGGTAGATAGATGAATAGATTTAATGTTTACATAGAGATAATATTTAATCCATGTACACAGAAAACATTCAGAGTTATTTAAAAAATAGTAGGATTTTTAAATAGTAGGATTTAAACAGCATTTAAAAAATAGTAGGAAAGTCAGTGACTGGAGTGGGGTGAATAAGGCAAAGGGTGGAAGGAAATGTAGTTGGAGTGGTAGTTTTTACAAGCTCTGGGGCTATCAGGAGCTGCCCGGTCCATGTAAAACTTTGGACTATATTCTAAGTGTGGTGGGAAGCCTTTGGAAAGTTTGAGAAGGAGAATAGGTTTCATTTTGCTTTGTGAATGACCACTCTGAATGTAAGAACAGACTTAAGTGAAGGTATAAGGGTGGAACTAGGGAGCTTAGGTAGGTTACTCTAGTATTCTAGGTGAGGGATGCTGATAACTTGGACCAGCAATAAGAATGGTGGATGTGGAGACAAGTGGGTGGGTTCTGGAGATATATTTTCAAGGCAGAATGATTCTGTTGATTGTTGGAGGAAATATGTTGTGTGAGTGACAGAAAGGAGTTGGGAGTGATTCTAAGCTTTTGCCATGAGTTTTACCATTTATTGAGTTGGGGACCATGGAAGGAATACTGGGGGGTTTACAACCAAAATCAAGAATTCAGTTTTGGACTTACTAAGCTAGAAATGCCCATGAGACATCTTAGTGGGACTGTCTGTCAAGTGGGCAGTCGAACATGTGATCCTGGAGTTGTCCCATGACTTGACAAGTTGTGGTTTATTAGGTTTTTAGGGGAAAGGAGGAGCTAGAAGAGGAAGAGAAGATGGACAAGAGTATTCATGAGTGGGACAGAGTTTTCAGGAACTGGGAAGTGTCAGGATCCTGTTTTGGGATGGACCCAGGAGAGGAATATGCCATTCCGATTGTGATGTTGTTGAAGCAGAGAAGGTGTTTTTGAAGACAGGCGTAGTGTGGTGGTGATCATTGGGAGAGCCCACCCTGGGAAGCTTTGGTGTGGTTCTCAAAGGATGGAGAGGGGAGGGGGAGAGAGCAGGCAGGCAGAACTCAAGATTAGCTCTGTGCCAGCACCGCAACGGGGTAGAAGTCGGCCTGTCACTTGACTTTGTCACAGTGCAAGGCAGTTTTTGCCTGTTCCTTGTACATGAGAGCATTTTTAGGCTATTTAATCAAATTTTTATGCCTCAGGGCGGAATAACAGAGTGGGAAGTGTTGATTTAAATTGTTTTTTCAAGCAAGCATAAATGTCAGAATTTAGGAGAATTGTATGCTGGAAAAAGATTAGTTTATTTTAGAAGGGGGAACTTTTTTCCTACTTTTTCTCATTTGCCTGAAGTATTTGTCACACATAATCATCTTGCCTGCTCTTATAGTGTAGGATTTCCACTTACATGAAAATATATATTTCATATTTTTCCCATTAAAATGGCCAGTGTCGATATATTTGGTACTCATTCCTAGTCTGTTCAGACTTTTAGCTATTGGAAAGAACAGCTATTAAAAGGAACAAGGTTTTGTGTTATGATCACTGACTTCTAATGTACAAATAGGGTATTGGAGGGGTCATGGAGAACTCTAAGGAGATGATGGTTACAGAGAGAGCTTTCTTGCCTTCCCACTTACCTCCTGTCTAGTAGTTCACTGACAGGTCAACAGAAGAGAAGTGAAGGAAAGTGAGTTAAATCAGTCAGACTCACGACTTTTATCATATGAAACAGGGATCCCCAACCTTCTTGGCACCAGGGACCAGTTTTGCGGAAGATAGTTTTTTCATGGACTGGGGTTGGGTATGGGAGTGAGATGGTTTGGGGATGATTCAAGCACATTACATTTATTGTGCACTTTATTTCTATTATTATTACATTGTGATATATAATGAGATAATTACACAACTCACCATACTGTAGAACCAGTAGGGCACCGCTGATCTGACAGGAGGCAGAGCTCAGGCAGTAATGTGAGCGGTGAGGAGTTGTAAACAGAGAGGTAAACACAGATGAAGCTTCTCTAGCTTGCCCACCACTCACTTCCTGTTGTGTGGCCCAGTTCCTAAAAGGCCATAGACCAGTACCAATCTGTGGTCTGGGAGTTAGACCCTGAGAGAAAAGACTTGGAATAGAGGGTTTACATCTTGTTTATAGAGAAACCCTGACATCACTTATGGACTCGCCAGTCCATCCCGTCCCTGAACCTGTGTTAGTAATTAACAGTTGCCTAAATGGATAAAATTAGAATTCCTTCCCTAAGTCCTATTTATAGGCAAGGATCCCTCTGTTATTGGCCTGTGTTTTTCCTTCTTGCACTTGTTGGAATGGTCCCATTGTCAAAGCTCTTGGGACACTGATCGGCAGGAACTCAGTCTTGTCCCCCTTTGTCTCATTGTAGTAGCTCCTGTGACTGGGCTACAGTTCTGTCTTGTGGGTTGGCAGTAGGGAAGAGGACTTCCTTCCGATGTTCATGCTCAAGCAGCTGTTTCTCCCTAAACACCAGTTTCCCCATCCCCCAGCTGGTCCCTCTCTGCTGAGAAGCCAAAATACGCCCAAGTCACTGTTAGACTAAGTTCATCCCATGAAAGTGCAAATGACAGTGGTGCCTTTTCCCAGCATCAGCTTTTATCCTCTTTATCAAGAGCTTATTTTGTCATCCTCCTTCCTTTCCCCTATAAATAATCCGTTTCCCCCCATCAGACTTGCAGAACAGAGGCATGCCCATGTCGTAGGCTTGCACTGAGTGTTCTTTCAGTGGGTTTTGACTCGCTTGGCCTTTTAGTTCTTTTTTTTTTTTTTACATCCCTACCAGAATCTCCAGACTGAGGTCATGGAAGGTCAGAGTTAAAACTGATATTGCCTGAGTGCTTTTCATCTGAAAACGGATCTCTGTGCTTTCTGGAGATTGCAGTTTTCCCCGGTCTGTGGTGACCCTTGGCACACTTTTGCTTCACTATTTCCATTTCAAGATTTAGAGGCTCTGGTGATAGGGAGGAACTATAAATAAGAACAATCCCGAGAGTGATAGAAGGGGCTCAGATGGTCCTTAACTTTCTGGCCTTTCTCTCGGTTTAGAATTCCTCAAGACCTATTATAGTGACTTATTTCATTTGACTCAGAATACCAGGCGTTTAGAGCTTATGTCACTTACAGAAAGGACTCATGGCTGTGGTATCTGTCAACTCACTGCTTATTGAAATGTCTTTTATTATAAAGTAAAGAGGGGGTGAAGTGGATACTAACTTAATGATATTTTACACACACACTTAATTGCCCTGAGGGAGTTCAGTTACATGAATCGTAACAGAAAATGCTTGAGTTCTCTGCTCTTTTTTTTTTTTTTTGACAAGTTCAGTTGTCATTTAATAGATTTTCCTCACGGGAGGTAAGCTTGTACTTTCTAAGGATGAATGAATGCCTTGCGACTAAATTGGTAGGTTGGAATTTAAACGTATTAGAAGAGTTAATTCTTTTTAAAAACTTACTAGTAGATATGCACTACCCACAAAGAGATTTTGAAAATAATCTACTCTGGATGATTAATATGTATATATAGTCATGCTGATAGCTTAGTTGAGGTATCTGTGATGTAAATATTGATGCAATCTCCTTAAATAAGGAATACTATACATATGTGTGTATACATATATATTCTAAAGTAGAAATATATTCATCTTAACCTTTCTTTGATCTCTGAGGGCATCCAAATTTGGAAGGGCCTTTGACATCCAAATAGAATCCTAGGCCTGGGCTTCTATATAGACATCTGAGGCAATGCCCAAGCACTTTTGTGTGCCAGCTTTAGTAGCTGTCTTCACTGTCCAGAACGTTATTGCTTCCAGCTAATTCATCTTGCTCCTCTTTGCTTCCTTCTTCCTTGTGAGGGTTTAAAAGATCCATTATACTTAGGAGTGAGAGTCTCCACAAGTTCACACCGCTGATTGTAGAAAGAAAACCACAAGTTTGTGCTTCTACCCTTTCTCTTCACTCCTAGCCTGTGCTAAACCTCTGAGGATCTATAACCACCTCCTAGGATGGTCTGGAATTCTTCTGGTTTCCGTGGGCCAGAGAGAACTGTGGCAGTCAGACCCCCACGGCCTATTTCCTGGCCATACAGTCAAAATGGTAAAAGAATGAAACGGTCAGATCCCTAACCTTTCCCTGTCTTTGCTTTATATGAATCACAGTGATCTTTGAGTGAAAGAATGTAGCTCACCAGTGTCATTTGGGATCTTCTAAAGTAGTAGGAAACTCTGCATTCTTCACACCAACTTGTGGCATACCAGCACATTCCTCTGCGATGAGGTGGAGAGTGCTGGTGGCCGGCCTGGGATTTGTAGGGCTGGGGCGGGGAGCTGCTGTTTAAAAATACATTTAATTATATTCCTTCTCTGCAGTAATATTGATACCATTTTTAGCCCATTACAAATACTGTGATTTTCATTTAAATCATGTCCATTATCTTATTGACCTAGTTTTTATTTTGTAATCAAAATGTTCTATTTCTGGATAGCTTAGCCCAGAATTTTTTTTTTTTTTTTTTAAGGCTATGGACCCTTCCTGGAGTTTTTTCTTCCATATCTGTCTATAGATGGGCTGTCTCTGCGTTCACTGAATTAGAGAAAATGATACTCTCTTATTCTCTTTCAGGGTGCAGCTTTTCTCTATTTAATTTGGCAGGATACCACAGGACCTCACATCTGGTGACTTTCTTTTTTTTTTTGGTGGGAGAGTTGAGAAATTTTACTCGTGTTCAAAATGAGAGGCAGAGGTCTTGATGATCTTTTTCCTTCTCTCCTTGCTCTCTGCTCTTCTGTGCCCTCTCTCTCTCCAGCTTTCTCTTCTTTCTCTTCACTCCTCCCCGTATGCTGTCTTGCAAAGTTGACCTCACTTCGGCTCTCCCTTCACATGCGTTTGATACTCATAGGGTCCCACTTCTTTTAGGTCTTAGCCTTCACTATGTTTCTTCCCCTCCTATTTTCTTCCTGGTCTCCTCCTAACCTTCCCTCTCTTGCTGTCAGCAGTATAAGCCCCCCTTCTTCACTTCTCTTCTCTGACTGGAAGCTCATTCTGGGCAGAACCCCTCTGGAGGTGTTCTGGCGGCTCTGTTCCTAGGGCTCATCTTCCATCAGTGTCTACTAGGGACTTGAGACCCCTGAAGAACTCTCCGCTTGACCCTCAAAATTTTCTTCCAGCATGATTTCTCACAGTCCTTGACACAGGAAAGTAGTTTGTTCTTTTCTCCAGACAGTGAACAGAATCATAGACTCCGGGGATTCAGAGTGGCCAGCGGTCTCATTTTGCCAGTCAGGAAGGAGACCTGAGAATGGTTTCTACCAAGATTCTAAGGCGCTCCAGTGGCAGAACCATGGCAACTATGCCGTTTCCTGACTCCTTTTTGGTGGTGGTGGAGGGCGGGGGGAGTCTCTCCTTATCACCCTCTTCCTTAGCCAGGAAGTCGTGAAGATATTTCATCTGGTTCCTGTTAGCACTCATTTCTCTCAGTCATCGTTAACCTCAAATATTGTTCATTTGAATGACATTTTAGAGTAACTGAGTCTTAAATGTGTCACTTTCTTGTCAAAAGCATACACAAAAGAAGAAGTGCAGTGACAAGAGTCTCTCACTGAGTTGCTGGGGATTTTCTCAGGAATGCTTTTTTGCTCCAGGTCACTCCTGTTGATGTGTTCATTCCTAAGAACTGGTAGATGACTATGACATACAATATTCAAGCTTGAACTCCTTCCTGCCTAACTGGAGTCTCTCTGCTAATCAGGAAACCACAGTTAAAGCTGTGTCCTGAACTCTGCCCAAAACGTCAGCTTGGCCAGGAAGGACAGGGAATTCCTACTGGTAGTAGCCACTGGGGACCAAAGGGGTAACTGGAGGTCAGAAGGAGCTTAGCAGGGAAGACATCAGCACAGGGGACATTCCACCAACCACTGGTCTCTTTTCTAAATTTTCTCTGTGGTTGAGGTCAGGCAAAACCCAGGACGTCAGCCCCCAGGCTAGTGACCCTATAATACGTGTCGTATTTTATGATCTAACAACAATATATACATTTTTTTTAATTCAGGAGGCTCAACATAGGGTTGTTAGCTTTTGTCTTGGGAAGGGAGGATATTAAAAACAGCAATCATAAAAGAAAAGATATTTCAGTACTAGAAATAGAAAGAATATAATCTTACAATAAAGGGGAGTCCTGTATACTACACACATAGAGCTTCCAGAAAAACGCATATTGTGTTGTCCAGGTTTTTCTTATTAAACCACATGCATGTGTGCGTAGTCGCTCAAATCAGGTCCAACTCTTTGTGACCCCATGGACTGTAGCCTGCTGGGCTCTTCTGTCCGTGGGATTCTCCAGGCAGGAATACTGGAGTGGGTAGCCATTCCCTTCTCCAGGGGGTCTTCCCAACCCAGGGATCAAACCCAGGTCTCCTGCATCACAGGCGGTTTCTTTACTGGCTGAGCCACCAGAGAAGCCCAGGCGAATATAAATTTTGACCTAGAAGTGCTAAGCTGTGATATTTGGGAACCGCCAGCATTCATTCCATGGCTAGTAAACTCCTGTCCCCAGGGAGACCCCAGAAGAATGCACAAGGAAGATGGCCTGTGAAACAGCTCCTCAGTAATAGGAAGTATTCAGTGAATGGTGTTTATTTTTATTCTCTCTTAGAAGTGAGATGATTCATTAGAATTGGGCTGTTCATTAGAATGACTATTTGGGGTTGGGCTTCAACAGACAGTGATTTTGTTTGGCTTCTTGTCTTTGTAGACTGGGGTCTGCCCTACAACTTTGCAGAACTGAAGGTTGATTTGATTAGTTACCTCATGGATGGTCTGGGAAGACTCACACTTCCAAGTTGGAAGCTAATGGAGGCTAATCCATGAGCAAAAATGCCAGCTCGTTACTTTACATGGAGAAGATATACTTTTTCAGAGACAGTATCAATGGGTCAGTCTGCCCAAGTTCCATGCCCTCTCCGCTGTGGAGGGGACGGGATGGATGCTGGTGGAGGCAGGGCAGTCCTAGTGTCCACTTTCCTTGGGGAAGACAGACTCAAAGTAATAGGAACTGGTGCCTGAATTCATTCCAGCAAGCTGTAGATAGAGCCTGTTTTAAGGAAATGGCCACCCACTCCAGTATTCTTGCCTGGAGAATTCCATGGACAGAGGAGCCTGGCGGGCTAAAGTCCATGGGGTCGCAAAGAGTCAGACATGACTGGGTGACTAACATTATATTGTTTTCTTTATCTCACTTGGGCATTCCTCCTCATTGAGAGGCAGTGGAAGCAGAGTGGTTAAGGGCAGAAGCTCTGGAGCCAAAATGTCTGGGTGCAAATCCAGGCTTTACCTCTTCCGAGGTGTTTGACATTGGGTAAGTTACTTGACCTCTCTGTGCTTTCATATTATGATCTGTAAAATGCAGATGTTAATAGAATTTGCTTCGTAGGTTTGCCTTGGAGAGGAAAGAAATTGATACATGTAAAATGTCTAAAAGTGTTTGCCATATAATAAGTGATCAATACCTATTTATTATTATAATGAATACTATTGAGAATGCTAGTTTTGTGGTGGACATTGGAGAAGTGAATGCCAATCATATGGGCAGAATTGGTTAGATTCTTACACTATAAATGTCTTTATTGTAGAATTCAGCCCTCCCATAACCTTGGGTTTTGGTTTTTACCCTTCACCCCTTCGGCAGATTTTGATGTCATGTCACTCTAAGCTGTTTCTCACTGGTTACATGATGGTGTACTGGTCCCTGCTGATGTGGAGAGACACTTTGATTTGAAGCTGTCAAGTCTTCTCTCCCCAATGTGTGCCTTTGGAGAGGCTTCTGTTCTTGGTGTGGTGGACTCCTGTCTGGGTCCCTTCCATAGGTCACTGTTACCTGGACTTTCCCCCTTGAGTGTGACCCTGACTTATTTGGTGTTGGTAGCTCTTGATATATGAGACAGACCTGTCTGCTAAAATAGTAAGAGGTACTGAGATACTTGTAAAGATGTGCTTTAAAACAAGTAGCAAAAATAGTAGTAAAGCTGATTCCATGGCTAGCTTTTTATGTGCTTTCTCGTATTTTGCCAAGCCCACAGGGCAAGGTGACAAATAACCTGATTATTTTCCATTTCTCTGTCCCCTAGAGAAGCTTAACAACTATTTTCCAGGGGGAGCCAGTGCCAAATTGCCTGGTATTCAAGATGCCTTTTATAGGAATGCATGCATTCAATCTAATCGATAGATGTGTCTAACACCTGGGTCATTTTTCAATTTCCTCACTAAACTTACAGTGATAAATTACAGTTAATATTAGCCATTAAAATATTTTGCTATAAAATATTCCAGGTACACTGGCCACTGAAGTAAATTAATCTTCCAACCACGTATCTGTGATGTTATGAGAAGCTAAAACTAGTAATCAGCTCATCCTTCTCTCTTTCTTTTGAAGTGTAGTTGATTTACAATATTGTGTTAATTTCAGGTGTACAGCACAGTGATTCAATTATACATATTCTTTTTCAAATTATTTTCCCTTATGTATGTGTGTGCACGTGTGCTCAGTCGTGTCCAACTCTTTGCAATCCCATGGACTCACCAGGCTCCTCTGTCCATGGAGTTTTCCAAGGAAGAATACTGGAGTGGGTTGCCATTTCCTACCCCAGGGGATCTTCCCAACCCAGGGATTGAACCTACATCTCCTGCATTGGCAGGCAGATATTTTACCACTGAGCTACCTGGGAAGCCCTTCTTTCATAGGTTATTACAAAATATTGAATATAGTTCCCTGTGCTATCCAGTCGGTCCTTGATGGTTATCTTTATTTATTTATTCATTTTGGCTGTGCCGGTCTTAATTGCAGCATGCTGGCTTTTAGTTGTGACAGGTGGGATCTGGTTCCTTGACCAGGGATCAAACCCAGGACCCCTCCATTGGGAGTGTGGAATCTTAACCACTGGACCAACTGGGAGGTATCAGTTCACAGAGATATTTTTCCTCACTGCCCTATTGTGTTCCCATCCCTGTAAGCACAGATTTCCTCCCTGACTCCTTTTTTGTTTTCCAAGGTGGCTAGAATTAGCAATGTGATTGGGCTGTTGGTCTTGCTTGTTCATTACCAGTAGAGAAGTCAGATGCTGGATTTTCAGAGGGGAAGAGTTGAGATCAGCTGAGTACTATTTCTAGTTTTGTGGTCAAGCTTTTTTTCAGAGAGTGTTGCAATCTTGCTGTCAAAGTTGTGCTGGTTTCTCTGCTAAGGCATGGGCACCAGTCTGTCCTCTGCAGTGGTACAGTGTTATGAAATGACCGCCAGCTCCTTCCCAGGGAGCAGCTGCACCTGTAGGCCAGGCCAGCCATGTGCAGTAAGTGACAGTGTCAAGAAATTTCATATGAGGATTGTTGAAATCAGTCAATGAAGAGCCAGCCTTTTTGCCACCTATCCTTTGGGGGTGAGAATGTCCTCTTCGGGTTCTATTTTGCAGTTCTGTAGATGTGGATAGTCTGAAGATTGTTCCATTCAGCCCAGAACCCAAGGCTCTGTAGGGTGAAGATATCATTAACATACCAGCTCAGCTTTACATTCTAGTATCTTGAGGTCAAGAATATTCTTAAATTGAATCCCAAGAAGTAGACGTGAAAGGACCTTAAAGGGAAGATGTAACTATCAAGCTTTCCAATTCATTAGAAATTTTAGCCTGGAGCTGCTGAGCTCCCAGACCTCTCACAGACGCTCAGAGAACCTCCCTCATGGTCCAGATCTTGTCTGTATTTTCCTGCCAGACTTCAACCAGCCCCAAAGTTTCAGCCTTCTTTCCCGAGCAAATGACGGCCAAGTCCCATCACTAAGCTACGCTAAGCTAAGTCACTTCAGTCGTGTCCGACTCTGTGCGACCCCATAGACGGCAGCCCACCAGGCTCCCCCGTCCTTGGGATTCTCCAGGCAAGAACACTGGAGTGGGTTGCCATTTCCTTCTCCAAGTCCCATCACTAGATAGCGCCTATCGCGAGCCTCAGACTCACGTATCCAGAAGCTTGTTTGACATCCTGCTCAAGTAGCCATGACTCTCTCACAATCAGCCTGCCCAACAAGAAAAGTCTCTTCCTCATACGGCCATGTCTGCCCTCTCTACCATTCATGATGCTCCAAACGAGGGTTATTCCATCTTCACAGAGCTTCTCCAAGGAACTCTTTTCCCAGAATAATGTCCTTACTTTTTGCTTTTGAGTCCCACTCCCACATCTTTTAAGATGATTTGTTAGAAGAGAAGTCAGACGGGAATTGGACACACCTGTACACTGTGCAGGAGGTAGAGGATGAGCAGAATTGGGGACAGTCTGGTGCTTTGAAAAAGATAGCTCCGAGTAAGTTGCTTAGCTTTTCGGAGGCTCAGTTTGTGTGCCTGTAAATTGGGAATGCCTCACTCCCAGGGTTCTTGTGAGGGCCTGATATCGTAAGTGAGGAATCAGGCAAGGAAGTAAGAATGGGAACCTAGCTGCCACCTGATCTCCAGCTCTTGTACTGTAGACAGGAGATGTTTAGGATTGCAGTTTCGTGTGGCTCTGACTGGTTCTCAATCCTTTATGTGCCTGGGCACGTGAGAAAGTGCCAGTATTTATTCAGCACGCTCAGGTTACTCAGCTACCCTGGGCCATCCCTGACCGCTCAAAGGCTGAGGGGATCAGGATCTCCATAGCCTGTGATGCGTTTGAGATACATTATAGTTGAGGACTGCCTCATGGGTCCTGGAGACCTGCCACTTTCCCTGGTGGTATCCATTTTTATCAGGGCTATTTTAAACATTTTCTCTGGGGGTTTGCTCCATTTAGTCAGACGTGACGGAGTGGAGGATCCCTAGGAGCCTAGGTCAAGGCTTTACCCATTCTCTTGCTTCACATGAAAGGGTATGTGATCATTGAACATATTGGTAGAGACCTCTCCTGGTTGGGGTGCTTACTGATGCCCGACATTCTCACCAGGCAGGGTCATGAGACCACTCTTCTGCTCACTTGGCACAGGATGTGGAGCTGCCTGTGGGTCTCAGCACTCCGTGCATCCCCCAGAGAGGTTGGGCCACCAAAGGGGATGCCCTGGGAAGTTCGGCCAGGATCTCCTGTGCCTCTGGGGTGGCTCCCTGCACTGGGCAGCAAACCAAAGGTCACAGACTGCAAATACGCCGCCTTGGTTGCTCAGTGGAAGGCCCGGACTGCAGGGGTCCGAGTTAATTGATCACACTGGGAAAACTACTCATTGAAGTTGGATGTAGCAGGATGACGGAGAAGTGACTGAGCTGATTTAGAGTGGACTTAATTGAAGAGCCACGCTGCTGCAAATCCTTTGTGGAAGTAGGCAGGATGTAAATAATAAATCATAAATAAATAAAACTCAAGAGCTAAATAAAGCCCCTTTAAATATACCATCCCTCACAGCTGCATGTATTGCAAAGTGGAACTAGACAGGATGGACCATTAGGGGCTTTTACTCCCTGACACTGAGACTGGATTCAGCCTCAGATACATTTCGTCCAAAATACAGTAGCAATGATGAGTAAAATGATGGACTGAGGTCTGAAGTACTGAACCAAGGCAATTAACCCAATCAATCCAGCTGGAATTTTAGGGACTAAAGTTTTTTATCAGAGGATCTTAAAATACAGTGTGAAGTTCCATACCTTGTAACATACCATCAGATAAGTATATGCACTCATATGTTTGAGCAAACTCTGGGAGATAATGAAGGACAGAGGAGCCTGGCATGCTGTATGTAGTTCATGGGGTCGCAAAGAGTTGGACATGACTTAGCAACTGAACAACAGACATCTGTATATACACATATATTTGTAATGTAACACATTTGTAACTAAAAGGCAGTATATTATTCATAATGTATATAGAACACATATACTTTAAAATATATAGCATATATACTTTTATATATAATGTACTAGATATTTTTAAGTGTATATATATATATATTTTTTGTTTGTTTGTTTGTTTGTTTGTTTTTGTTTTTGGCTGTACCACTTGGCTTGTGGTGCTTCCCAGGTGGCACTAGTGGTAAAGAACTCACCTGCATTGCAAGAGACATAGTGATACATGGGTTCAATCCTGAATTAGGAAGATCCCCTGGAGGAGGGCCTGGCAAGCCACTCTGAGTGTTCTTGCCTGGAGAATCCCACGGACAGAGGAGTCTGGCAGGCTACAGTTCATTGGGTCACAAAGAGTGGGATACAACTGAAGTGATTTAGTATCCATGCACATGGCTTGTGGGATCTTAGTTCCGTGACCAGGGATCGAACCCAGTGCCCCAGCAGTGAAAGCACCGAGTGTTAACCACTGGACCATTCCCAAAGTATATGTATTTTTATATAATATATACTCCATATTTAACATGGTGGCTCAGAGGTTAAAGTGTCTGCTTCCAATGTGGGAGACCCAGGTTCGATCCCTGGGTCGGGAAGATCCCCTGGAGAAGGAAATGGCAATCCACTCCAGTGTTCTTGCCTGGAGAATCCCATGGACGGAGAAGCCTAGTAGGTTACAGTCCACGGAGTCACAAAGAGTTGGATACGACTGAGCGACTTCACCTCACCTCACAGCACATATACTTTCATATATAATATGCTAGTTTTTTTCAGTATATATTAAAATATATATATATATACTTTAAAATATTTATATAGTTTATATTGTTGCTGTTCAGTCACTAAGTCATGTCCAACTCTTTGTGACCTCATGGACTATAGCCCTCCAGGTTCCTCTGTCTATGGGATTTCCCAGGTAAGAATACTGAACCAGATTGCCATTTCCTTCTCCAGGGGATCTTCCCTACCCAGGGGTTGAACCCGTGTCTCTGCATTGGCAGGTAAATTCTTTACCACTGAGCTACCAGGGAAGTCCATACAGTGTATGTACTTTTATGTATTATATACTATATATTTAAAAGTATCCATGTATCTGTATAATGCAGACATATATACTTATATAGTTACATAATATACATTCTGTCTTTTCATTTTTCTCTCTATTTAGCCAAAAGCACAGTTACTTTTTCTTTTTATCCTGTTTACAGCAGTGTTACTTACTGTGCCTTATGAGAAGTTACATCCAATAGTCTAAAAGGTAAAAATTAAGCAGACAGAGTTACCCTTCAAAGACTTAGAAAGGCATCAACAACCTACAGTTCCTCTATAGGTCCAGCCTGGTCATTTTCCCCCTCCATTATGGGAGTAAATCATTAGCTGCTTCTTTGGTTGAGCCTCAGATGAGGTACAGAGACGCTCGTTGCATGCTCTCAACCATCAGGCTGCACTGTCTTCCTCTGGCAAGTGCCAGATGTCTGTGGCATACTGGAGTCCTCAGCTGCTCTCTTGTGGCCCTCCTCCTTCTTCAGTCAGTTCAGTTGGAAGCCAGTTGAGAGTTGTTTGTTGCCAAACCTGTTTATGCCAGTTGTACTTTTTCCATTGAGGACATGTAGCTAAATATTATGTAAACAGATGATATACGAGTGTGAAGAGGAAAAGTGTTTTTATGAAAACTATACTGTTGTCTTGGAAAGACTTGTCAATGATGAATTTGCTTAAAAAAAATGTGGCCAAATTAAGTATAAACAAGATAATTTTATAAGATTAGGGGGAAATTCATAGAAATCTAGGCAGCTTCCCCAGTCAGATTGCTTTTCAGCTGTTTGGAGTTTTTTTCCTCCTTTAAAGACATTAAATTTGAAAATCACAGCAGATTTCTGATTTATCCAGAAAAGACAATTGGGAATTCCAGACAGTTGGACCCATCATCAAATACAAGGCATTGCTCCTGTACCAAATTTGTAAATGAGTGTATGCTCATGTATTTAAATATCTATGAATAAATGTCAATTTATATATATATAAATAATTAGAGTATCATTTTTATAATTCCACGCTTTAACCAGTTTTTTTTTTCAGATTGTGAACCCAATCCAAGCTACTATATGTGTACCCAATCGAAGCTACTATATGTCAACCCAATCCAAGCCACTATACTACACATGTCAGTCCAAGCTACTATATGTGCTGGATTAGAGAACATTTTTTTTAGCTACTACATGTTGTGTAAAATATACATGCTTACTGAGCATGTCAAGATGCTTATACTATGTGATTTACAAGACAGCTGAGCCAGGATAAGGAGAGAGCAGACACACACCTCCTTTAGTGTTCTCATCCAAGGACACGTGCTAATTGAGGAAAATTGTGGGCTGAACCTTTTGCGCCTGCTCTGAAACACATTCGCTTTCTCTCTCCTTCACCCCTTCCCCTCTTTCTCTCTCTCCTGTCTCCCACCTTCTCTTCTCTCTACCTCTTTCTCCTCTCTCCTTCGCAAATGTAGTTTTGGTCAAAGAACTCCAAAAGAAGGAAGGGAGAAAACATTTGGAGTTGAACAACAACATATTTCAAGCCACTTGTTCCAAGAAAAATAAACTCTTTGACTTAAAAAAGTTTGAATATATGTTTATTTATGTGAACCGAACAGAAAGAGAGAAGAATAATTCCTTTAAATAAAGAACTTTAATAAGTGCGGCTTGCATGAGATGGTTTAGGAATACACCTGTTTCTCAGGAAGTGAGAGCAGGATATAGCAAAACTTATTTGAATCTCCTAAAATTCAGTGTTTCAAATCATATTCTACCCTCTTTGGTCTCAAAACGGTGTGGAAAGACCTCCATTTCTGTGCTGTGTCTAGACTGTATCAGAGCACAAACAACTGCAGGAAAAACGTGAGGATGCCTGTGGATTCGGACATGTTAACAGAAGGATTGGAGGACCTCAGGAAGAATAATATTTTACAGTGAGATGGTTGTCGTCTTGAACAATAAAAGCCATATGAGTGTGCTCTAGTTTATGCTGGTGTAGAAGGCTTAAAATCATAAGGCAGGTGTGATGATTGGGTTCCTGTTCACCCAGAGAATGTGGCTGGCAAAGATAAGCACACCAGAACATGAACTTCATGGGAAAGCATGAATCCATCCACCTTCAACGAATAAGAGGCTGTCTTTCCTTTCAGTACTCACTCTTAGGGGTTTGATGTTGATAGATTTTGAAGTATTTTATTCTAGAGCATAAACCAGATGCTCTCAAGGTAATGAGGAACAACTGATAGCTGCCAGGTTAACTAGAAAAGAAATGTTTCTCTCTGCGGTTCTGGACAATAATGTAATTTCATGGCATTTCACCTGGGTGGACTTTTAAGATGGATGGATTTGTCTTTTGCAGCTCGGGGCCTAGGTCCAAATTTGGAGCAGATGGCAGAAAAGATGGATGGCCCCAGAGATTTCCAGGTGAAATTGGTTAGATTTCCTCAATACTCATTAATTCCTGCTTGATGATCATCCATCTCCATCTCTCCAACCCTGCATAATGGGCCCTGGTTTCTGAGGATTTTCTGAGTCTAGAATAGCCAAAATGTGCTGACTAAACTCTGAACAGATTGAGAGAACTCCTCACTGATGTTTCAGGCTTTTGGGAAAAAAGGACTGTCTCTACCTGAAATCTTGTTTTCCTTCTTTGAGTCAGAGTAGATTTTCTTTCCTTGTAATAAGAAGGCAAAACTGAGCAGGATGTGAACGCTAAAGCTCAGGGAGTGAATTTAAGAGGCAAATTGCTTCCATTGTTGTTCAGGTAAACCCTAGCAAAAGAGAGACTTTGGGATTCTTAAATTAAGTCTGGTGAGAGACTCGAAGCCATCCATGACTAAGCAAGATGGACAGTTAAAGGATGCCCCAGGGATGAGATAAGGCTTAAGAAGCAGTGGATGATTGTGAAAAACCCCAGAAATGTTCTTGGCCACTGAGGTCAAGAGGAGACCCTCAAGATCCATGGAAGGAGGGACTCAGGGGAGGTACTAGGGGCAGCCATGCTTTGTGGGTTTAATTTAAAAAATTTGTGTGAGTCCTTGATCAATGGCCTGATATTCTCATTCACTTCCATGTTAAGGTAGTCTTATTGACATAATTGTTTTTGTTCATACTGGAAACTCTCCTGCTGACCAATTTATATTATTTTTTTTTATTATGGTTGTATTTTAGCCCCCATTCAGAGCTAGATGCTTTTGATTTACAAATGGCTTATATTGTCAGAGACTGCTAACTAAGCAGACAAAAGATTCCACTTGAGAATTTCTGTGTGATTGACAGAGTGAGCATTAGCCCTTTGGTTGCACGTGCACAGGTACTCCCCCCCCCCCCCACACACACACACATGTTGGAGGGCTAGAATATACCAGCAAACTGAAAACTAGCAAATCGAAGGTGCTTAAGACCCTGGAAGAAAGTGCCTGGGAGGTGCACACTTAGTTTTAAGAAAAGCTAAACAAGTATGGCATTTTCAATAGGCCTTTCCTTCACCTGAGCAAAATGACAATATTTTACTAGTCAACCAAGAGATAAATCAAGATTTAAACTAACATTTCACCTTTCACGCAAAGCCTAACCTCAGTAGTTATTAAAAATAAATGGGACTTAAACAGATGTATTTTATTTCCAATTTCACAGTCTTGTATTTTACACTGTGGTTTTAGATCTGTTTGTGAAGACTGATTGGGGTAAAAACAGCCTGAGAGACAGCTGGGAGAGGAACAGGCTTTCAAGTCCAAGACAAAGGCCAGGCTCTGGGTTCAGCTGTTACCAGCTCACCAAGTGATCTCAGCCCAATTTTTTCACCTTCAACCAGTCCATTCTGAGATATCAACCCTGAGATTTCTTTGGAAGGAATGATGCTAAAGCTGAAGCTCAAGTACTTTGGCCACCTCATGCGAAGAGTTGACTCATTGGAAAAGACTCTGATGCTGGGAGGGATTGGGGGCAGGAGGAGAAGGGGACGACCGAGGATGAGATGGCTGGATGGCATCACTGACTCAATGGACGTGAGTCTGAGTGAACTCCGGGAGATGGTGATGGACAGGGAGGCCTGGCATGCTGCAATTCATGGGGTCGCAAACAGTCGGACACGACTGAGCGACTGAACTGAACTGAACTGAACTGTCTTTTTATGGGATGCAGTGATATCTGTGATTGGCCCTGTTGATGACTTTGGACTGAGACTTAAGAGTAGAACCCCCGTGTCTTCCTCAGGGACCATATATGGAGGGTAGGGTTCCAGGGCCAGGAAGGCCATTGGCTTTAATCTCTCCCTAGTCTCCACGGCAACTGTAGTGTCGCTGCCTGGGGGCATTCTGATTGAAGAGTCAAGGAGAGGTGCCCGCCATGTCTCCACATCTCCTGGGTGACCCCCTTTCTTCATCATCTTCTCCCAGAGCACTGTGCTGACAACTTGGAGGGAGTCTCCATGGCCACCCTCTTTCTTGCTGCTGTTTATTTTTACCAATAATTAAGACTTACAAGTGAGTCTCAGCTTCCATGGTAGCTCAGACGGTAAAGAATCTGCCTGAAATGCAGGAGACCCAGGTTCAATCCCTGGGTCAGGAAAATCCTCTGGAGTAAGAAATGGCAACCCACTCCAGTGTTCTTGCCTGGAGAATCCCATGGACAGAGGAGTCTGGCAGGCTACAGTCCATGGGGTCGCAAAGAGCAACTAACACTTTTCCTTTCTAGGTGAATGGTAATTCTCCACTGACAATTTTTCTCACATCCATCACTTTATTTTCTAGGTAACGTTTACTAAGTTCTTACAGGTGCAGGCACTGTGCTGACACTTCACCGTGTTATCATTTTGTTAACAGGAGAGAGCTGTGGATAAGAAAGGCTAAGAGAGCATCCCGACAGCTGCTCCGTGGGCTCCACCTCCCACCCGGGGGCTGCAGACCCCGCCTCCCCATGCCTTCTCCTGCCTCCCTTCCTGGTGCAGTTGGCCTCCAACTGTTCTCTCTCCACCCGCCTCCCTCCTTCGGCCATCACCAGATGTACCTCCCCATACTTCAGACAGTATTTCCTCCTCAAAAACTACCACTTGTCTTCTCATGCAGCAGCCCTCCCAAAGCTGACCTCGTATGTCGTCTCTCCTGCTTGTCCCAAACCTGTTCTCAGCTGCAGCTGATAAGTCCCGTTTCCTAGTTCCCAAAGACTCTTATGCTTCTGCACAGGATCCTTCCTCCACAGGAAGCAGCCTCCCCACATCTCTGTCTCCCACCCTCCACTCCATCCTTCAGGGCCGAGCACACATTGGCAGCCTCTGCTGCCTTCTGAGACTGACCCGTAGCACCATTTATCAGCCAGAGTGTTGGCCAGGCTGCTGATCTGTAGCTATGACCTGGATCAGTGTTGTAAGTTAATTACCGTGAAACTCTCCAAACACAGCTCCATACCTTCCTCCTTATAGTCTATTAATTATAGGAGACTTAGTCCAGGGACTGTTAAGGAGTACAGCAAAGTGAAAAAGTGAAAGTGTTAGTTGCTGAGTCATGTCTGACTCGTGACCCCATGGACTGCAGCCCACCAGGCTCCTCTGTCCATGGGATTTCCCAGGCAAGAATACTGGAGTGAGTAGCCATTTCCTTCTCTAGGGGATTTTCCTGACCCAGGGATCAAACCCAGGTATCCTGCATTGCAGGCGGATTCTTCACCGTCTGAGCCACCAGGGAAGCCCATTAAGGAGTATACTTTCCCCCAACGTGGAGTTGGTTAGAGAGGGGAAGGTTACTACTTTCTCCCCGAGGCTCCTGCCCAACAAGTGCTTTCCATGGGTTGCTCCCTTAAAGGAAAAAATCATAGACTCGAAATCACCACAACTGCAAATGAGTAGTTTATCTGTCAAGTTTGGCTGAAACCAGCTGATGAAGATTATTTAATGGAGGCTTTTATCCTGAGAAGCAACTCTTTCATTTAGTCCACTGTTAATGTGGTTGGTTTTTTAACTTGACCCTCAGTGGCTGTTAGTTTTTCTGCTTGTGACAGCACCACTTTTCTCCTATACCGAGAAAAGTCTAACTGAAACGTGCTGTGAGCTTTAGAGCACTTTAGAGGACGTGGCCTATCATTTACGGCCGTGGAAGCATGAGTGTGTAAGCATTTACAGAACACTTTGCACCAGGAATCCTGAAGTGAACAGAATACTGTTGCAGATTTGAGGAATCAGAGTAGAATCATGTTTAAGTGTCTGCTGCATTTTGAAGAATTCCCTCCTGACCCCGCCCCTGCAGGGTGAAAAGCCTTGCTCTTCCTATACAAAGAAAAATAGTTGTTTACACCCCAGACCACTAACATGCTTTTGTGGTGATGTTCTGAATGCATTGAGTGTTTGTTGTGGCCCAACTAAGACAACTTTATAGTTTAATGAAAAGTGATTTATTCCTTCTTCTAAACAAAACATTTAGTTCTCTCTCTGACTCTTTGACTCCAAACAAGTCTGCCTGGCCCCATCCCTTGCCCCCTACTCCCATGGACACTCCCTCCCTCTTGTAGATGTCATAGACATTTCTGTGACCATGATCCTGTCTGTCCCTAGTAATTAAGGGCTCTCTGAGCAATGTGAAAGTAGGTTACTGTTCATCTGGTTTCTTGCAAGAACTGTGCATGTGTGAGGGTAGCTTTTCACCTAGAAGGCTAAACCACAGAGAGAGTCCAGGAAGTAAGGAAGGAATGGGCCAGGTGACTTGCTTTTCTTTGCTTCTACAGGACTCCATAGAGCCCAGATTGACCCTCAGGGAAGCAGAACTGGATTTACAACTCTGTGCTGTATGTTTTAACGCTCATGACCTTGGCAGAAAGAGTTAGCTTTTCTGAATCTCAGTTCCCATTTATGAAATAAGGATGATAAGGCCTGGATGCACGGTTAATGAAAGGATTGCCAATACTGGATAGAAAGTGCCTAGCACAGGCATGTGATAATTGATAGTAGTTTTTGATGTTGTTCTGCTGGTCTTGTCATCATTATCATTACCACTGCTTCTATAAGTAGCTGGGTGTATGGGAAGAACAAAGGGGAGTTTGACGGCTGATGCCACCCATGCATATAGCACTCAGATTTAATCTTCAAAACTACCTGCCTTCCCTACCACAGCAGCTAAGATTGCTTCCAAAAACAATCAAGGTAAACATAAAAATCCCAGCCACATAGGGATGAAAACAAAGAACGAGGTGTTTCCTCACTCTAGCAGGGGACCCTTAGCTGAGTGGACTCCTTCTTCCTTCCTTGTCTGCTTTCTTCTACCTACACACAAATATTGACTGACACCCGCAGAGCCCATGCCTGGCTCAGGGCTGAGCGCTGGGGCCAGCGTTGAATCAGATGTGGATTCAGTCCGCAAGGATCCTACCTGCTACCAGGAAAGGGGAAATGCCCATAAACATCTTGAAAGTTAGGAAGAAAATGGTAGGATCGTAAGAGAGGTACCACTAACGCATGCTAAGTCACTTCAGAGCCCAACTCCTTGCAGCCCACCAAGCTCCTCTGTCCATGGGATTTTCCAGGCAGGAATACTAGAGTGGATTGCCATGCCCTCCTCCAGGGGAATTTCCTGACACAGGGATCAAACCCACATCTTCTATGTCTCCCGCATTGGCAGGTGGGTTCTTCACCACAAACACCACCTGGGAAGCCCACTAAAGGGCTATGGAATTTAGGAGGGGAGCAGTTTTGGCTGGAGTTGGGACATGCAGGTTTTATGAAAGAGGCGGCCTAGCATAGTCATTAAGAGTATAGATTCTGTAGCTGGACCACCAGGTTTGAACTTTGGCCTTTTGCTGCTTGGTTGTAGCTCCTTGGGCCAGGAGCTAGATCATTGTCTCTGTGCCTCTATTTCCTCATCTTTAAAATGGGGATAATGATAGTACCTACCTCTCGGAGGTGTTGTAAGGATGAAGTGAGACATGAAATGCTTAGCACTGTGCCTGGCACACAGTGAATGCTCTGTCAGTGTTTGTTAAATAAATTTGCTGGAGGAAAGGTATAGATTCACCCTTCAAGCGAAGGTGGGTGATGTTTTTCCACACACGGAGAATTGCATGAGCCAGTGCGGAGTCCACACTGAGACAGAGGGTCAGGGAACATGGGAGAGGCGGGGAAGGCAGCTTGGGAAGTGACTTGGGCCAGGCAGGGGAGTCTTGATTGGCAGGCCAGGAACCTTGGACTTTATGAAAATGTGAAATGTACTCAATCTTCTAGAACTGCATGTGTGTAAAGTCAGAATCTGAACCTGTCTGAGGGAAGGTCTCCACATCTCAGTTCCAATGAACGTGGCAATGAACCTGATGCCGGCAGGCATGAAATCGAAGCCTGGATTATCAGGGCTCAACACGTAGGCTTGAACTGACACCTCAGCCAAGATGCGCAGCGGAGCCCCAGCAGGAAGCTAAACTTGGGGACGAAGAGATAGGAGGTGCAGAGGCATGGATGGGGGCGACAGGACATGTCACACATTGCCCCCCTCTCCTGCTTCCTTTTCAGGTTACAGATTTTTTTTCTTTAGGGTTTAGCCAGCTGTTTTGTTTTGTCTTCATTTGTTCTTTTATTTCTTTTAAGCCTCAGGATGTATGCAGTCATCTTTGCTCTCTGTGCTAGGGTGGCGGGGAGGTGGAGATGATCAAAACCGATCACAGGGGACTTTGTTTTCAGTCATCTGTGGGTGTTACACTTTGTGTGGGCGTGAAACTGTCGCAGTCTTCCCGCTCCTCTCCACACTCATAGCTGCATCAGTAGGACTTCAGAAAGGGCTGTGGAAAGTCGTAGGGCCCCCGAGAGGACGCCTGTCATCTTGGGATTTGTTTTTAAGTGAAAAATTGGAGGGTTGAAATGCCTTAGGTTTGATTTGCTTTCAACTTCAGCTGTGTAAAGGCTACATTCAATTTTTAAGAAATCAGCCAAGTCACCAAGTCCTCATGTCCTCGGGTTCCCCAACCGCTGATTCCAGTCTGAGGATGCAGAACCGTGGATGGGAGGACCGATTTATTAAGTGTTACAGGGATGTGCAAGCAGTTCCTAAGACTGCATGCAACTCATTTAAAATTATTTTTGGAACAGAGTAGCACATGATACATCTCTATACGTACCAAATCAAGATCAATTACCGTAAAGTCTGTCTGTAACATGGGAACAATCAAATGATGGAGTGCAACTATAAAGTCATGTGTGGCTCTGAAACCCGCTATGCATCTTCCCACAGTGACTGAGAGTGGAATAGCACCTATTTAACGGTTGGAAGAAAGATCTGCTGGCTCAGGCTGCATTCTGTGTGTGGCCCAGGGCCACCTGAGGAGATTGAGAGTCATCTCCAGGGGGCTGCCTGGGGCCCTGGCTCAAAGGTTCCCTTGCAAGCTAGGAAGGTAGATTCACAGGGCACATTCTAGAATGACTAGGAGTGTTTGTTGATGTGGACTTTAAAGGCAATTTTTCCACCCTCTATCTAGGCTCTTTATCACACCATTGTATCCTGGTCTTAGAAACCACTACTTATCCGTCACATCCTCGCCCGAGAGTGACATCTGCCCCTAGCTGTCTGACAGCCAAGTCACATCAATTCCAGTGGGAGCAATGCATGTCCAGAAGCAGAATTTGAGTCTAAAATGTAGGCATGAATGGTCAGACTAATACATTATGTCAGAAACAGTGAGTTCCTATAAACATTCAGGCTCCTACCTTGAACCCAAGGTCATCCTTATGTGGTGCTTCAAAGTTAGAAAACAATACAGGCAAGAGAGGCTCCCTCAGGATCCATGAAGAGACCATGGCTGTCTTGTTCTTGACCGGGTGTTTTGTGCCGGTGTCAGCAGAGCAGGCTGCCTGTTGCTCTTAGCGCTTGAAAGGCTGCCTGTTACTTTCAGCACTTGAAATTTGGGCTGGTTTCATTTACCCTCTCAGCCCACTTAGAAGGAACGTTCTGAAAGTCTCCTGAGTCCCCACCTGCTGTCAGGGTGCCAAGGTATCCCTGGGGGAAGCTCTACGGTGGGGCCCGGAGCCCCCGGGTGAGGGTGGCTGGCTCTGTGGCCCTTGGGGGGAAGCAGTGGCCCCCACACCCAGCAGCCCTGCTGCTCTGCTCTGCAGGGCCCTTTGGCAGCTGAGTCTAAGAAGAAATAGTATATAACACTTCTCTCCGATCATCATTTTGGCTGAGCTGAAGGTGGATCAGATTTCACCCTTAAATAACTGTCTTCTGTCTGTGTAAACAGTCCCAGCCATTACTCTTCACCTTCAAACCTCAGCTCTTGGACCTGGATTGGTTCTTCTTCAGACCTTAACTCTGGGGGCCACTCTTCTCTACCTTCTGAAGCCTCCATTGCCTCTATCTGAGCGTGAAGCCCAGTCTCCAAGTCTTAAAAAACCATGCTTGGAGCACATGCATTCAAGTGGGGGAGGTGTGTGAGAAATCCATTTACTTATCCCCACTGTGACCTCAATCCATTTTAACATCCCACTTGCATCCAAAAAGAAATACCGAAATATTAAAGCATGACGTTTGCGTTCTTTTCAAGGGGAAGGAGAGGTTATGCAGAGGCAGCCTGTGTCCCTGCAGAATATGGGTGAGAACCTGGCAAGGGGTTTGTCTTGTTTAAGAAGCTAATATATTCAGTGGCAGCAAAGTTGCTGCCGAGTCAATCCATTCCACTTTGACGGAGAGAAGGGCAGGAGTTTTGCTGCTCTTCCAGGTTACTTTTTGGATATAAATTTTCTAAGAAAGAAAGCAACAGCAGCTTGCTTAAAACTTGACCTCTTCAGCTTGCCCAAGAATTTAGAGAAACAAAAGAGAAGGCAGTGGGTAATTGATTCTCTTCTCCAAAGGCCCATTCTGATACTGAGCAGATCCTGGCTTGGTTTCTACCGTACAGGTGTTTAGTCTCTACCAGCAGGAGGGCACAGATGGAGTCTCCCTTTCTGCAGCAATCTTTAAATGTCAAAACCATGAGAAGGAAACCCACTGACACATTGTGACTGTGCAGTGTATCCCTAAGAGTCCATGTAGCCATGCCCCAACCAAATGACACCCAAATCAATGGGATGGGGAGAGATTTTTCAAAGAAGGCCCAGAACCCCCTTACCATGGAGAGCAGCTTATACACAGGAAGCCACGAGATCTTCCTGAAATGTTTACTTGAGGCCCTAACCTTTAAAGATATTCCTTAGCCATACATTAGGTCTGATTAAGCAATAGGGTAAGAACATGAGAATTCATGTTTCAGCGGTGGAGAGCTTTGGAATCTTGAGTTTGTTACCAAATATAAAATTTAGGAACTCAGTGATTTGCTTGCTTCTGGTAGCAAATCAATCAAGCCATCATATCCAATTAAGTTTGATCAAGTTTTATCTGGCAGGGATATTTACCAGACACAATTCCCCCAACATGGTATATGCTCACTGAATTTATAAAGTGAGGCTTGAGTCACCCTGTGATATGAACGAGGTCACCTTAATTAGCCTGTTTTAAGACTGTGGCTACGGGGCCATCAGAGCCCAGGAAACAAGCGAGTAGCCTGTTAGGAAGATCTCATAAGAGAGATTCCTCCCTTGCATGGTTTAGAAAATTCAGTCCTTCAGTGAGTGTCTTGCTCAGGCACAAACCTTAACCTAAATATAGAGGGCTAAAAAAGAATCCTTCCATGGTAGGGCTCCCTTAAATTAGCTCAGCTAATCTATTCATCTGTGTGTACTGACTCGTGCCTCAGCATTGGAGGCCAAATCCAAAAAAAGAAAAAGCAAGCCTGTGGCTCAATCCTAGGAAAGATGCAGAGCAATTGAGTCTAATCCTGGACAAAGGAGCCCCTGAATACCACAGCAGGTCCTTATTAGAAAAGGGATCCACTGACTCCTCATCATCACCCTTGTTCATTAACTGCACATTTTGGCTTTTCAAGTGCTTTTGGCATAGTCACAATTCTCTATTTCTTGTGATTCTTCTCAGTTTCCAAACCATCTTACGGTCCAGGTTCAAAACTTAAGATCAGAAGTTCTGGAAAGATGTTAGTCATGGATGCTTTTTGTGCTTTCAATATTTCTGCCTTGCTGGGCTTCCCAAAGTATAGTCAAAGAAAAGTTTTCTTAATAGATAGCCAGGATAACAATGTTCTAGGTCTTTATCTCTTATACCTAGGAAGCTATTTTCAAGAAAGAAGATGGCTAAAGAGATCTGAACTCCCGTTTCCTTACCTAGAATGGCAAGAGGGAGCATGCCAGGATGCCAAAGAGGTCCCCGTGGTCTAGAGCCTTGCATTATGCATTTTGCTTCCCACTGAGCCAGAGGTCTGAGTGTACCTGCTGAAAGACTGCACATGTCCTGCTGGAATTCTGGCCATTTTGTTACCTGACTTGTTCCATTTCTGTGTGAAAGTCAGCTAGTGGAAGACACTTGAAGAAGAAATTCAGAACAAGAGAAGATGTTTGGAAGAGGTCGAAAGGTGTGTGAAAGGGGCCGTGGAATTGTTCCTGAGAAGCTCTCGCTGGTCATAGTGGTTTTTACCACACTATAGTGTTTGGGTAGCCATTGGGGTCGTGGTGTTAGAATTTTGATAATTAGATGGATCTATGTTTTCGGCAGTCTTTGGAGAAATACATTTTATGCATGTTTCTATTTAAAGAGAACAAACCAATAACCAAAAAAAATGCCATTCCTGTTACCCTCCCTCCTCCACGCACATAGTATTCTGATGTGGTTTATTCCTGAACCTGACTCATTCAGCTCTTCTCCTGGAAGTTGTCAGTATGTATGCCTGGTTAATGGAGAAAATCAGTGCAATGCCCAGGCACCACGCCATGACTCATTCCTGGCATTTCAGGAGCTTTGTGATGGAAATCATTGTTCCAAGCTACAGTTCTTACCAAGTGGATGTGTGAGTATTAATGGAACAAAGCAAGGTCTCTGCTACTCCTGCGTTACTCTCTTGCCACAGACTCAGTGTCTGCTTATGAAGTGGAGGATCCTCTTCGTAACCCACGCATGGTTGAATACCACAATATTGTTTTAATTAGTCTTTTAAAGCACAGTCAAATATTTGGCTTTGGTGAAAGGAGGAAATTCTCTCATATGTTGGAACTGTTTGGTTGAAAGGACATTTTTGTCTACTGAATTCATCTCCTGGGGTTTACACTAGTTTCTAAATTCTTTTTGTAATGACTTGCAGCCAAATCTCATTCATTCATTCTCTCTATCCCTTTGACTCTGTTTACCTATCTATCTGTAATAGGTGTGTGTGTATGCAGCACATATGTGTATATATATATATATACACATATATTTATACATATTTATTTACATATATATATATATATATATATATATATAGCTTACAGTCTACTGGGAGAGCATGTATAATTGAAATCCTGCATAATTCCAATCTTTTATTTTACGTTCTGCTTGACCCAAACTTTTTGCTCAGATTTTTCAAGTGTCATTCCCCTTTCTTTGTACCATGTAACATGTAGAAGTAGTTAAAAATACAGGAGAGAGGCAGCAGAAAGAAGTGGGGGAAACAAGGAAGACAGATATTCAAATGCTTATTTTTTACTGACTCGGGTTTGAATTTTGTGTCTGATAGCTGGTAGGACATTGTGGAAACTCACAGATAAGCCAGTTTCCCATCATTCTGGGAGACAGGGACTGAAGGTCAATATTTAAAGGTGGCATTTGGTGATTCTTATATCTCTATAGTCCACTGGACCAGGAATCTTTGGGAGCTGCCAATTGGAAAGTAGATATTTAGAAGATATTTTCAGCCGCAGAAGAGAATGAGCAATATACCTTATAACTCAGCCATTTTATTCTAATCTTGTCTTCTCTAACAATAATAGCTCCCGACTACATGCTCTTAAAACACAAGTGCTAATATTATGAGAAATGAATTACATGAGAAACAGTTTCATCTTTTCTAGGAGTGCTAAAAATAAAAATGTGCAACCAAGAACATTTCAACTTTCTTCCCTTTCCAGACAATGGAGGGTCCTAGGCAAAGACTGGATTGCAGAGGATGCCTTGAGGTCTGAGCCTGAGTTAAGCATGTAGGAGTGAAGAACTTTAGACAAGGCTGTTCAAAGTGAATGCCTTGTCATTACACTTTGTGCTGAGTCTATAGATGCACAAATATGTTTGCCATGTCATTCTTTTTTGTGTGTCTTTAAAAAATTTTTTTGTATTTATTTGGGTACACTGGGTCTTAGTTGCAGCATGTGGGATCTTCTGTCTTTCTTGTGGTACTCAAGACATTGAGTTGTGGCAGGATTTCTAGTTGTGGCCTGTGGGATCTAGTTCTCCCTGACCAGGGGTCAAATTTTCAAAAGTGGCTGATAATGGAAGAATATTGATGTTATGAAGAAACTGAGGCACAAGAGATTACATTCCTGGACTTAGAACCTAGGACTGTGTCCCTGAGGTCCTGTCTGCAGTTGTAAACAACTCTGAACTAAACCGTTCTGTGTCGCAGATTTCTGCATGGTTACACTTCCATCTGCTTCCCCTTCCCAGATCCACCCATCTCTCTGAAGGTGCAAAGGGAAATACGTCTTTCTATTTGACAACCTTTAGGATCTGATGAGAGGATCTTGTCTGGGACCTGAGGTAGAGGAGACAGGATGTGACCTGGAAGGTATGGAGGCAGAGGTGATGGGACCGGTGTGTGTGTCCAGAGAAGTTGCAGTGTGTGTGTTCAGAGTCTCGCTGGCGCCACGTTCCCTTGTGTGTGTATTGTTCCACGGCCCTTCAGCATGATTCATTCCCGTGCTGTTTGGTGGGAAATCTCACCAGCATGTCTGACATCACTGTGTATTTCTTTATACAGAAATCTTTCCTTAGGCTTCATGGAGCTATAGAATAAGAACTATGCAAGTGAAAAAGTAACATGTCTTAAAACAACTGCCAGATTTTCTGTCTGAAAAAAAGTTACTTCTCAGAAAATGAAACTTAATAAGACAATGCAAGGCAAATGGGGCCTTAATAACTACCACTGTCTTTTAAATGCATCTGCCGTGGATGCATCTTGGCAAGGCAGTACAATTTTCATCTCTGTGACTGAGAGACTTGGATTGTATTTGTTTTTGGACTGTGAGCAGAGGTGAGGTTTAGGGTTGTAATGCGAGTATTGAGGCCTTTTTAGTGTATGATTACTTTTTGATAGGGTTATTTCAAGGGCTCAGATAGCAAAGAATCTGCCTGCAATGCAGGAGGCCTGGGTTCAATCCCTGGATTGGAAAGATCCCTTGGAGAAGGGCATGGAAACCCACTCTAATATTCTTGCTGGGAGAATTACATGGACGGAGGAGCCTGGTGAGCCGTATAGTCCATGGGGTCACAAAGAGTCAGACATAACTGAGTGACTAACACACTGACTAAATTAAGTTACTTAAATTTAGCCACATTTACTAAATATCCTTTTCTGCAAAATTGAAAAGTGACTTAGTTGAAACAAGGTCCAGAAATTTCTGTTCCAATACATTTTTCAGTTCATCATGTTGAAGTTTTAAGAAAATTCAAAGTACCCAGCATTGTGTGTGTGTGCGAAGTCATTTCAGTCGTGTCTGATTCTTTGTGACCCCATGAACTATAGCCCGCTGGGCTCCTCTGTCTATAGCATTCTCCAAGCAAGAATACTGGAGTGGGTTGCCATGCCATCCTCCAGAGGATCTTTCCGACCCAGAGATTGAACCTGCAGCTCCTATCGCTTCTGCAGTGGCAGGAGGGTTCGTTACCACTAGCAACACCTGGGAAGCTCACCCAGCATCTCTGAGACCTAATATAGCACTTTATATTTTTACTTTTTTTTTTTTCTTACTTCAAAAACTTGTTGCCATGTAGAGTAAAAGAAATCTCATGCTCTTAGTGGCTAAGTAATATTCCATCGTATGTATGTACCACATCTTCTTTCTACATTCCTCCATGGATATCTAGGGTGCTTCCTTATCTTGGCTATTGTAAATAGTGCTGCAATGAACATCGGGGTGTGTGTATCCTTTCAGACCATGTTTTTCTCAGGAGGCTGCAGGATCATATGGTAGCTCTATTTTTAGTTTTTTTAGGGAGCTTCTATACTCTTCTCCAAAGTAGCTGTACCAACTTACATTCCCACTAACTGTGTAGGAGAGTACCCTTCTCTCCACACCCTCTTATTTACAAAACAGATGTACAGACTGAGAGAATGAACTTATGGTTACCTAGGGGGAAGAGTGGAGGGGAGGTGTATAGTTAGGGAATTTGAGATTGACTTGTACATGGTGCTATATTTAAAATAGATAACCAACAAGAATCTACTATAAAGCACAGGAAACTGTGTTCAATATTATGTAACAACCTAAATGGGATAGTGAAGTGAAGTCGCTCAGTCATGTCTGACTCTTTGCGACCCCATGGACTGTAACCTACCAGGCTCCTCCGTCTCTGGGATTCTCCAGGCAGGAATATTGGAGTGGGTTGCCATTTTCTTCTCCAGGAGACCTTCCCAACTCAGGGATCGAACCAGGGTCTCCCGTATTGCAGGCAGATGCTTTACCATCTGAGCCACCAGGGAAGTCAATGGGATAAGAATTTGAAAAAAATAGACACATGTATGTGTATAACTGAGTCACTTTGCTGAACGTCTGAAACTGACACAACATTGTTAATCAACTATGCTCCAATATAAAATAAAAAATTTAAAAAAGGAAACCTCAGGCTTTTAATCTCAGTGAATGCTGCCAGCAAGTATTGTTATTGTTAGATAATCATAATGGTATGTTCTGGAGGCTCTTCTCCCCTTACCGACACACCCAGCTCACTCACACCCTGCCAGCAGAGCCAGGAGACTAAAGCATTGTCTTATTTGCTTTCATAATCCGACTCTTCGATTGCGTTGGAGACATGCTGGGATCTGTGCTTAAACTACTATTAAATTTCTAATGTCCATCCAGGACATGTAGATGCGTTTGTAAGAAGAACTAAGAAAACAGTGAATGGATCAGGCCTAGCAGACCTTCATCCAGTGAGCCTTAGCGGAGGCTCTCGGTGAGAGGACAGAGGACTGCAGCACTGGGCTGGCGGGCCAGGTCTAGGGTGCTCAGAGGGCCTGGGTGAGGTGGGTCATTTCACCTCCACCAGCCTCGACTTCCTCACCACCTGCGCAGTCACACTTGTTTTGAGAATTAGATGTGATAATGTTCAGAAAGAGATTTTGCAAACTTTTTAAAAAAGTCCTCAACAGATGTTAGACAGTAATAACCAGAGGTTGAATAGGTTATTGTGTGTGTGTACTGATCATTATGTGTGGGGGACACTGCTGACTCTGGAAAAGTTTTTAGGCACTTTTTGATGAGGCTCCAAGTGAAAAATATTTGGGGAGATTAGTTCAGCAGTTTTCTTACGTTTAAACAGGAAGTGGAAATCTCCCCAAAGACAAGTAGTGGAAGTAAGTTGTGACAGGCCATAGATGCTGGAAAGATTTATGCTTGATGCAATACCCCACTTTAAGAAGAAATGCAGAAATAAAAATTTAAAAATAAGAATAAAGGATAATAAAATAAAGAAGAAATGTAGAGCTCCTGAAGAAAGCTACTACGGCGTACAATGTTTGGTCATATGACTGACCCTACTGGGAGTGCAGGGGTAAATACTGTGAACACATCTGAAGTGGGTATGCCATTAAAGGGATGTGTGTGGTTCAGGAATTCTTAGGTGAAGAAGGAGCCCTGTTCTCAGCCCATAATACAGGCTTTCTAATGTTTGAGGTCGTGGGGTGTCTGCTGCATGCATGGAAGACTCTTGAGGTATGCGTTTAAAGGGGGAGATGTCTGAAAGGTACCTTATGCCCAGGACTCAGGGAGCAGCAGAAATACCTGAGGCTTGTTGGGTTCCCTGTCGGTCTCCTGTTTCTTCTGTTTGATCGCATTTGCTCTCCTCTGTGACCGTTCCATCTCCCCAGGCCAGATCTGTACAGGAGAGAATCACAGAAAATATTGGCCTGGCCAGAAAGTTCAAATTTTTCCATAAGAGGGTACAGAAAACCCCAAACAAACTTTTTGGCCAACCCAGCAGAATGAGGTGGTTTCCTGGGGGCTGTTGAGCACTGGTACCAATGGTAACCAGGGGACACATACCGTATGTGGACCCCTAAGGCTCAACAAGAGCCCCTCCCAGCACACAGCCCCCCTGAAGACTCAGCTTAAAAATCTCTCTGACATTTCCCAACTCCCAGTGACCCTGCTGATTAATGTTTACTGGCTATCACTTGTATTTGAAGCATTTACTTTTGTCCCCAAAAGTCTTGAAGACGGAGTTTCTCAGCACACGGTCAATAAGCCATGGCTTATTGGAGAGTACCAGCTCCAGGTGGGTACTCTGACTGTGGCTGCATTCTTCAAAAGATAAATAAAAAAGATAATGTGATGAAGAATACACATGTGCCAAATTAAAGCATAAAAGGAAATAAACTAAGAGCAAATTCCTACTCTACTAACAGGACAGCCCAGTCCTATTTTTCAGGCATTCGGTGACTTCTGTTTAAGCAGTACTGCCTCATACATAGGCCTGGCCAGTTGGAAAGGAAGGAAATGAATGAACAAGGGAAAACGTTTTCAGCATTGCTGGCTGTCCGGACTGCCAAGCCTGTGTTCCTGGCACCCAGTATATTGTTTTCTTCCGTGGTCAGCCACCAGGCAGTGCTGTTAGAGGTGGGCTTTGCCTGGGGCAGCTATGCACCCAAGTGATCACACTGTGCTTGGTTCTGCAGGGACAGAAGTGTATGCTGATGCTCTGGCCTTTATGGGCTCAGACTCCAGAACACTGAGAGAGAAACATCATCTCTTGGAGCCACAGTTATATCCTTCCTGGGGTACCCCTGATGGGAATGGAATAGCAGGTAGATGGCATCTGATTCTAGGATACTATAGGTTTGCCCTAAAACCTAGGCACCAGTGGCTGTCAGGCAGAACAAAGTCCATGCTAGGACCATGCCGGAGTCAGGGAAACCCCCATTTCTGTCTAGGAAGACCCCAGTGGGTAGTGGTGATGCCTGAGCCCAACACAGTCACATGCAAACTTTCTCAGATTCTCTACTAAAAGGACTCATTCTGTGAGAGGTTGAAGAGTGCCAATGGGAGGCTGAGCATGAGATGGGGAATCCAGAATAACCTCTCCTCTATCAACTTCATAAACTTCTGTGATTGTTCCACTGAGAATCGCTTCTCAGCTTGATTATTCCTACATCAGAGGCTGCCGCACACGCAAACTCCTCCTCTTCCCAGCAGAGCTCCGAAAACAGTCCTCTGTCTGCACAGTTTTAATCAGAAACTTTAGATGCCTTCCTGCAGACTGCCTGTTTCATGAAGCAGGAAACACAGGAGTCTTTTTGAAAGGATTGTTTAAGTGATCATTTGAGCCCCAAAGAAATAACCTTTTTATTCTTTAATGCAAAAGGTTTTTTTCCAGCCACCTAGTTGGAGTCTAAATTGTTCCACACAGGAGAATGGGAGACACGTCTCCAGGTATACCCAGGTGTGCACAGCTCTGAGTAAGAGGGGATAGAGGAGATCTTTCTATGGAAGCCTCAAGGCCACTGGACTTACAGAGAGGGGATTTTTCAAATCCTGTCATTTGAAACTCCAGGCAAATGATTGTCCTAGAAAACGGAGTTTTCCAAAGTCAACCCATCATTGGCTCTGATTTTAATAGATCAGGAGTCAAGAAAAGTTAGAAGGTAGATATTTTAAAGTCAGACCTGGTTTTAATTTCTATGTGGTTATTCTAAGCAGGCAGAGGAGCTCCCTTCCCCTCAATAACCCCATCCCAGGCATAAAACCGCTCACCCGGTACAAAAGACAAATTGACTTTTTTAAAAGGTGCCACCTTAAGGGTCATTAATTTTGTAAATTAACTGACATTCCTAGAAAAGCTCCATGGCTTATGCCAGTAAATATTTACCCAGCTAGTGACATTTCAAATGGCACCCCCAAATCCCTGGTCCACTTCCAAAGGGTGAGCAGTTTACTTTCAGGAAATGGATTACTCACTTGTGGAATCAGACCAACACCCGGGCTGCTTGGTTTCAACATACTTTAAAATCCAAAAGGGAACTTTCCTGCTTCAAACTTTCAAACCTTTTCCAGATGGTCCGAGAGGGGCTGGTCTAGCTGGGGTGCCTGAACCCCACAATGCTGGCCACAGGCTGCTGTTGGGTTCTGGTGGGAGCTGATGAGAGGCATCCCTGAGTGCCTGGAGAGAGATGCCTCCCATGCCTGCCCCGTATCCATCTGCTGAACACCCACAAGAAATGAGGCAAATATGTGGAAAGGCCGGAGTGTGCTCAGCTGAGATGCTGCCCCCCACCCCCACTCACCCCTTCGCCAATTGCCTCTGCTGGTTTCACTTCTCAGCTGCAGCTGCCCACAGCTGTCTGGGAAATGGATCTGGGCTGGGGAAGCAGCCGCAGGGGGATGGGGATGGAATAGGGCATGTTTTTTGAACCTGGACCTTTTTGCCCTGGCAGCCAAAACAGGCAGTCAGTAGGCCCCTCCTGTGCACCTTTGCACTGGGGACTAAACTAGGTGCCTCTGAGGGAGACCTGGGGAGACAGCGAGTGGCCTCAGAGAAGGGGAGCCAGGAGGTCATGGGGTCTAGAAATCATATTATCTCAAGATTATTAGAAGGAACTGGGAGTTTTAAGGCTGAAAAAGAAAACGTCCGGGGATGGCTATCTTGTGAAAGGGGAAGTTGATTTAATTTTTCCCGTATTTTTCCATAATAAAATAGACATGCCATTTTAAAAGTTTCTGTGTGTGCATTTCGATTACGTTACTTATACTTACAGTGTTTACTAACATCACCACTCTTTGTTGCCAGAACCTTTTCATCATCCCAACAGAAACTCTACACTTCAAAACAAATTTTTTTATTGTAGTTGATTTACAGTGTTGTGTTGGTTTTAGGTGTAGAGCACAGTGAATGAGTTACACATATGCATAGGTCTACTCTTTTCTTTAAAGATTCTTTTCCCATGTAGGCCATTACAGAGTATTGAGCAGAGTTCCCTGTGCTATACAGCAGGTTCTTATTAGTTCTCTATTTTATATCTAGTGATGTATGTATGTCAATCCCAATCTCCCAGTTTATCCCTCCTCCACTATCCCAGTGGTGACCATAAGTTTGTTTTTTACATTTGTGACTCTACTTCTGTTTTGTAAATAAGTTCATTTGTACCCTCTTTTTAAAATTCCACATATAAGCGATATCATATGATATTTGTCTTTCTATGTCTGACTTACTTCACTCAGTATAACAATCTCCAGGTCCATCTAACAATCTCTAATGCCAAAAAAAAATGGCATTATTTTGTTCTTTTTTAGAGCTAAGTGATATTCCATTATATATACATACCACTTTAAACAACAGCACCTCCCCTCCCCTGAATCCCTGGGAACCACTATTCTGCTTTCTGTCTCTATGATTCTGCCTTTTCTAGGTACCTCATGTAAGTGAATCATAGAATATTTGTCTTTTATATGGGGCTTCTTTCATTTAGCATAATGTTTTCAAGGTTCATTCATGCTGTAGCACGTGTCAGAATTTTCTTCCTTTTAGAAGCTGAATGGTATCCCATTATATGTATGACCCATGTTTTGTTTATCCATTCTCTATTCTCTGTCAATGGATTTGGGGGTTCCTTTTGGTTATGGTGAAAAATGCTGCTATGAACGTGAATGTACGAGTATCTATAGATTTATTCTTTGTAGTTTCAGAAGAACTGACCTTTGTTGAACGAAAAGAAGCTGCAGAGAGGTGGATTAGGGTTTCAGTAATTCTAACTCTCTTTGATGGCAAAAGTGGGCTCCCCGTAGCTAGGGAGACACTCAGACCAGGTGACCATCAGGAAGGAACAAAGGTAGAAGCCCCACAACTAGCAAAGGAAGGACCAGAGAGCCTCTGACAGCCCTTCCATCTTCAGATTCTGTGATTCTCAGGCGGATGGAGTGTGCCTCCTAAGGGAAGCATGTGGAGAAAAAGAAGGTGGTGTCCGACCACCTCTGCCCTGGATAAAAAGGGGAAGTGGAATGATAAATGATCTGTCAATCAGGGGAGGTGACGTGCTGAACTCTCTGGCTGAACTTGAGATCAGAGGCTGCTGATGCTGCGAAGCTTCAACCAAGGCTCTGTTTAGTCTTGAGGAGAGCTCCCCGGAGTGACTAAGAAAGCTCCCTTGCATCCAGGGGTGGGTGTGGATGTGAGGGCCAGGGTTCTCAGCACAATTCCCCTGATGTCTTCCCAGAAAGGAGGGCTGCCCCTGAGAGACCAGAGCCCCATCTCCCTGTAGGCCCTGCTCGTCCAGGTCAGAGCTGAGGGCAGGTGAGGAAAGCTGAACCAGGGAGTGTCCAGCAGTGAATGTCAGCTGAGATGGGGATGCCCTGGGATCCAACACAATTAGCTCCATTCCGTTACAGTGGGGGGTTTTCTTATCATTAATTGGGGAGGCCTAGCCAGAGAATTCCAGTATTCCAGGGTGAGTTTAATTGTGGGTGATTTCATTCTGCCCTTTTTATGTCGAAGCCAGGGACTTGCGTCATATAACAGTGAATTCAGGGAGATTTTTATTTGCATGTGAATCATCGCTTTTCCAGCTGAATGTCACTTACTTGGAATTTTCATCTGATTTTGTTTTTGTTTTTGTCTCTTGGTGTTTTTCCATCAGGCTCTTTGGCTAACCAGAAAAAAAAAAAAAATAGAGGAAGGGCTCAATCTGACTGGAGCAGGGTTTGAGTTGGCAACTCCAAAAGGAGAGTATTATGAATGTGAAAAAGAGAAAACGGATGCTTTATTTTGCTTTAAGGGAGGGACCGAGGCCAAGTCAAATTGAGAGCTCTAATTTGGGAATGGTGTTATTACAGGTCATTGGGAGTTGGTTACGCTCTAAATTGGGAGGACGGTCACATGAGGCAGCGGCAGAGGTGGATCACATGGGGGACACTGGGGCTCGTGTACAATGAAGTTTCATTTTATTTACTACACGGTTGAAATGCACTTCTGTCATGTTGAGAAACCAAGTTACCTTCTTGGCTGGTGAGAGCTCCCTGTCTTAGCCCATCAGTTGTTTTATACATGAGCTAGTTCTTCCCATATGTGTGCTTTCTGAGGCTTAATTTAGGCCCTGGAATCTATTCAGTGAGTAGTGGAGCAAGCCATGTGCTGAAGGTTATATATCTGTTATTCACCTTCACATGCAGATCTTATTCTAAGGATCTTGCTTCCTTTTCTTCCAAAGACTACCCATTTTAGATCTCAAGGTCAAGACACTCTGATAACTTTAAAATACATATATGTATGTGTGTACATGTACATATCTGTGTATTTATTTATAGATTATCTTTCATTGTCTCAGTTCTGTTACTGTTAGCTTGAAAAATGAAAACAAAAAAGTTGGGTCTTGCCTCTCTATGGTCTGTTAGGAACAACATATTCTTCCTAACCCCAAACTGCAGACTCTTGACATTCTTGGCATCTTGGGGATGACCAAGAACAATCGTGTGTGGTAAGCTGCTGATTTTTCTTGGAGAATCGAGTCAGCTTTCTTGATATATAAAGGCCTGAGTAGTTAGCTGTGTTTGAAATAAAAACAAACAAGCAAAAAGCAGCCCAAGAAGAATATCAGGAATTCAGTGTCCTGTGCAAACAAGCTGTGCTCACGGTCCTAAATGAGGTGCGTTACTAAGGCTCTGACACAGAGTCGGCTGGTGCTTCAGAGGCATGCAGACCGGCGATGCTTGTGATCGGGGTTAGGAATAGAAGGTGTGTGGAAACTTTCTATAAAAGGCAGCCGGGTTCCCTGGACTGGTGTGGACAGGCGGTCAGGAAGCTTTGGCAATGTTCATGGCCATACCAGAGCGTGGCTGCCTGACCTTGATGAGTTTCTCTGTGCCTCAGT
This sequence comes from Ovis canadensis, assembly GCF_042477335.2. Classification (NCBI taxonomy): domain Eukaryota; kingdom Metazoa; phylum Chordata; class Mammalia; order Artiodactyla; family Bovidae; genus Ovis; species Ovis canadensis. The sequence goes on from NC_091251.1 coordinate 77,552,573, forward strand.
TTCCCTGAAGAACCATACTGATTTGGGGAGGGGAGGATAAGGACTTCTGGAAATGTAGGAGATGTGAGATGTGGTTGGGTAGAGGGAGGAAGTGTGGTGTCACGTGGTGTCATGGAAACTCAAATCAGGACCGTGTGTCCCCAGACATGGCTGGGCAGCTAGTCTCTTCAGGCATGTCCACTGTGGGTAATGCCTCTGACATCACAATACCCAGCTGGACACTCAATAATGCTGATCTGTGCCCAGTGGACACCAGAGGAGGGAAGAAAAGGAGGAGGATCAGGTGTAGAGGGAGGAGATGGAGCAATCCCTTATGTGATCATTCCAACAACTCACAGCTTTTTCACCTAACATCTGCTTCAACTGTAATGTGTTCAGCTCCATATAACCTATACAGCGTCTGTGCCCTCCCCCAAACTCAGCAAAATATTATGGTCCTCTAATCAAGTGAATTTTGCTCCTGTTGCTGCATCTGTCCTGTGATTCATTGTCAGACCTGTGAGTTGATACTTCTTCACCAAACGGCTCTCCGGAGCAACCGTTTAGAGGTAATGCCCTGGTTTTGTGGTCTAGGCTCCTCTTGATCTCCTGCAGACCCCTCTGCACCCTCCTCCTTGGAGCCACCCCTAACTCTGGGAAGCTAGCTGTGGGGGTGGTTTGTGGGCATGTGACTCTATGGGAACGATGCTTTACAACGGGAATTTTCACCTTCTTTGTCTTCATGAGCCATCCCAGGCCTGGTCAGTCTTTGTTTCTTGTTTTGAAAACACTCTTAAAACCTGGGCCAAATCCTGACTCCCCTGTGTAGCCTTGGAAGGTGCTGTCACTCCTGTTATTTGACTAGATGACTATGAATGGAAAACTAAAGAAATCAGCCCTGTCCCAGAAATGTTATGGCGTTTTGCTGGCTTGTTAGTTAATTGTTTAATCCAACAAATTCCTCTTAAATATAGGTTCCTGCTGCCCTTTGAATCAATCCCTCTCAGCCCTTCTCCTGGTAAGAAATTGGTTTTCCCACCCAGTTTCACACTAGTCTTACGCTGTGATCATCCCAAGCACAGGAAATTAGAGGTGCCTTAATCATGAAGGCCATGATTTTTCCTTAGCTTTTTTGACCAGTGTGTCTCAAAACATAAGCCTGGATCTGAATCACCTGAAGGGGTTTTTAATGACAGTTTCTGATTTCAGTAGATTTAGGGAGGGGCCCTGAATTTGCATTTCTAACAAGTTCCCAGGTGTGCAGCCCCCCACATTTGGAGAACCTCCCTTTCTTCCCTTCCCCATCCTGTAAGGGAGGGTCCCATGGAGCCACATCCTCATCCTTCAGATAACAAGGGACTGTTGCTAACAATTAGTGAGCATTCACGATGGGCCAGACCGTGGTCTCCGTGCTTTACACAGATTAAATAATTCAAACTTGCGCTACAGTCCAATGACGCATCCCATCTTCCGGAAGAGGCCCTGACATGTACAGAATTGCCCAAGGTCACACAGCTAACTAAAGGGAAGGTTGAGATCCAGACCCAGACAATACAGCTGGAATCTGCTCGCAGTCACTCAGCTTTATCATCTTTCTTTTCCTTTCCCTCGAGTTACTTAGAGCACCTGGTATTCTTACAGTTCTTGGAAAGGACTCAGAAAGGAGCCCCAAGACAACTGAGCCTATCTTAGGTACTTATAACCTGTGTCCAGGGATCCAAGTCTCCAGGCCACTCAGCTTCTCTACTTCTGTGTGTGTGTGTGTTTGTGTGTGTGTGTGTGTGTGTGTGTAGAGGTGGGTGGGTAGGAAGAGCTCTCAGAGCGGATAGACCCTTGAGAGGGGGCTGACATGAAAATGGTGTCCACTTATGAAGAAAGGCCAGCCCTTCCCTTCTGCTGGGCCTCGGTGTCCCATCACCATTCTGCTCTGGTCCAGAGAGCTCTGCTGTTGACCCTTAGCACGCTAACCAGAGGCCAGCGAAGCCGAGAAGGAACAGATCTGCGTCATCAGCTGTGATTGATAGAAAAGCGTGAGTGTCTTTGTCCAGTTTGGTCTAGGAAGCATGTGTGATCAGCAATGACCTCGGCAAGCAAATAGGAGACATATAAGCAGGTGATGCTGGCCCTGGCCTCAAGGAGCCAACAGTCTAATGGAAGAGAAAGAGTATTGTAGGTCACTGAGCCAGGCAATGTGGTAGAGAGAAGCAGTGAGTGCCAGAGTAAATCAATAGGATTCAAGGAAGGAGGTGCTTCCTAAACCATGTCATGGATGATGGCAGGGAGGAGGGAACGAGTTTGGACCTAAACAGGGCATATCTACAGCAAAGAATACTTAATAAATAATCTCTTAAGATTTAAACAGCCAATGGTTAAGTCTCCATTGCTATAATCATAATTGATTAAACTCTTCTTCATGTTTTTCTGGTAAATAATGTGTTAGATGCTGGCTGGAGGTCTCCTGGAGGCTCTGGGGTTATTTTATTATTTTTTTTCAAACTTAAAACTTTTTATTTTGTACTGGGGTATAGCCAGTTAACAATGTGGTAATAGTTTCAGCTGAACATCTAAGGGACTCAGCCATACATATGAATGTATCTGTTCTCTGGGGTTATTTTTAGAAAATGGATTCTGCTCCTTACAGTGTTGCCTATTCTATCAGTGTAGATATTTTAAAAGTATTTCTCTACCCTTCTAGTCTAACTCTTTTCCAAATTCTTTGTATTACAGATATTTCTATGGGGTACAAAACTTTTCTCTGACCCTGTACCCCATTGAAAAAGTGGGATCATAGAACCAGGACACGTACATGGACAGGGACAAAAGATAAATATCCAGTGGATTAATAAATACATCCACCTCCAAAGGTGGTGGTGTAAAGCCAGATTAAAACCAAACAGGCAGCTTCTGTCACTCCCTGCTCTGAACTAGTGTGGCCTAAGTCCACTCACTGTTTTCATGTCTTCCTTTAGTTTAGAATTCTAGACGGTACGTTTTGAGACTCAGGAAGCAGGATCAAGAGGCCCTTGTCCACAGACATTGAGCTCTTGACTCCTCTTGCAACGTTCCCACAAAGTCTCCTAAAGCAGAGTGTCCTCATCTGGTCAGTCCTCCTGATTCCGGTCCAGCCACTGGCCTTCGACTCTGTTTAATTTCACAGTGAGATGCCCAGAAGGAGGGAAATGGCCTCGGCCATTCTCATTTCTGATTAGAGAATTTCATCCTTTACCACTGTTCTTCCTACCTTTTTTCCTTCAGACCTCCCTGGCCGAGAGGACCACAGAAATTAAAAAGTAACTCTCCTCAAAAAAATCTAAAACGTCTCATTCTGTCTGATTGCCTCAACAGACCTACTAACCGGAAAACGCATTCGGTGCACAAGTAAGGGGTGAAAATAACCTGCCTTTTCTGCTTGCCTTTGCATAAGTTCCTGGAGGTGGCTAATAGCTCCAGAGATCCCCAAAGGGCAGTGTGCCTCTGACTCCCTCTGCAGGGCTGTGGGTAATGAGGACTCCAGGGCGGGGTTGGCTGTGTCCTAGGGTTGGTCACCCAACTCTGTCCTTGAGCAGTTAACCAGGCCCCTTTTCTGAATACATGAACAGTGAATTTGTGACCATGGATTTAAATATCTTACCTTCACATATCTGTCCATTCTATCCTCCACTGAATAACTTGTACGTATATCTAAGATTTCCTACCTAAGTGAGTGATGCATACTGTCAACTTTCCCATCATGGGTATGTTAGGCATATGTGTGTGCTGTTCCCTGGTGATAACATTTGCACACATCCCAGGGCACTCACATTCACTCTCACACTTTGGATTCTCATCTCTCAAAATGGGAAGTTTTTTGTCAAGCAGCTTCCTCATGGTTTTAGAAAGTATGGGACCTAGTGAGTCGGTAGTCCAGGCTCACTTCAAGACATTGTAAGGCTCCATGTGCTCAGAGATGGTTCACTCTGGCCCTTGCCAGATTCGTGTTGTTGTTCATTTGCTCAGTTGTATCTGACTCTCTGCAACCCCCTGGCCTGCTTCCCTGTCCTTCACTGTCTCCTGGAGTTTTGTTCAAACTTGTGTCCACTGAGTCGATGATGCCATCCAACCATTTTATCCTCTGTCACCCCCTTTTCCTCCTGCCCTCAATCTTGCCCAGCGTTTGGAGTCAGCTGTTTGCATCACGTGGCCAAAGTACTGGAGATTCAGCTTCAGCATCAGTTCTTCCAATGGATATTCAGGGTTAATTTCCTTTAGGATTGAATGGTTTGAATATTGTGTGAAACGGCTGTTGTCAGTTGGGTCTGCTGGATCAAGCACAGATTACCACTTTGTGATTTGGCCTGTTTACATTCCTCCCGACACTCCATCATTGATGTTATCTGGACATTGCCAAGGATTTTGGTCCTGGAGTTCTTCGGTAACAAAGCTCATTGCAAGTGGCTCCCTGGACCACAGTGTGCTTCTTTTCAGGCTCTTGTTTCCATTGCTTCTTATAGAGCAAGGCCTCCCTCTAAGTGCAGGAGTGCGGAGCCTGTTTTGTTCCTCTGTAAGGTCAGCGTGAGGATTGCTAATTTATTATTCTGGAATATGATTGGAGAGTCATTTTGTGGTATGTGCGGTTTGTCAGTGGTGGTCTGGGAGGGCGAGAGTGGCACTGAAGATTAGGGAGTGGGAAAACCTCTTGCTTTTGGAACATTTATAGCCTATCCTCGGAGGGGTTTTGAGTGGAAAAAAAAAAAAAACAAAAAAAACACTAGCCGAATGTGGTTTGCAAGGATTTGCCTTGGATTTGTCAAGAGTAAGGTAACATTTCCTTCATCTCTAATTTATTAATATATGACTCTTTGGAGACCCATTCCTATGAGGTTTTATCTTAACATGATCACTTATGGCCAAAAGAACTGGGATGTGTAACAGTCTTAACACGACCCTGTTGGCACTGGTTTTGTCTCTTTCTTCAACAGATGTTTGCCGAAGAGTTGTATTAAATGCGTTTAATTCTGCTGTCTCAGCCTAACAAATCTTTATCACGAAGATTACTTTAATTGGTGTCGGTTACAAGCAGAAAAAGCACCCATTACGCTTTTGTTTTCTAGCACTTGGGGAAATTTGCCATCCTAAGTAGAATATTGAAATGGGGGATGGAGTAAAGGTTTTGAAAACTGAGCTAATCATTTTATTTCCCGTTTTTACATATTCCTAATTTATTTGACGTTAAAGCTAATACTAATCAGAATTCCTCAAGACTCAAACAAGAAAGAGGTGGCAGAACAGTGCTGGGGTGACAGTTGGCATCTTCTGTTGCTTGCAGGTCACTGGGTCCATTAGTCTTTTTTAAAGGAAATTTCTAGAAAGTACCTCAGATTTTGAGTAAGAAACCCCAAAGTCTAATAAAACCACTATCAAACAAAAGGCCTGGGGACAATTTTATATAGCCATTTAAAAATGTGGTTAATAAGGAAAGGAGAAGGCAATGGCACCCCACTCCAGTACTCTTGCCTGGAAAATCCCATAGATGGAGGACCCTGGTGGACTGCAGTCCATAGAGTTGCTAAGAGTCCGATACGACTGAGCGGCTTCACTTTCACTTTTCACTTTCATGCATTGGAGAAGGAAATGGCAACCCACTCCAGTGTTCTTGCCTGGAGAATCCCAGGGACTGGGGAGCCTGGTGGGCTGCCGTCTATGGGGTCGCACAGAGTCGGACACGACTGAAGCGACTTAGCAGCAGCTGCAGCAACAATGCAAGGGAACATGGAGACAAATCACTACTCTTGTGAGGTTTTGTTCTAGTAGAGAAAGATGGAGGCAGTGTGGCACACAGCAAGTCATGTGATAGATGTCGTGGAGAACAGTAAAGCAGGGCAGGGGGATGAGGACGTGTGCGGTGAGGGGGTGATGTGGGCAGTTTTAAAAGTGTGGGCAGAGAAAGTCTCACTGAGAAGGTAGCATTTGAGCAAAGACAGCGCTGAGGGAGGGTGAGTGTGGATCTGAGGGAAGAACATTCCAGGCTGAAAGACAGCCAGTGCAAAGGCTGGGGATTAGGGCAAAGTCTGCCATGTACAGAACAGCACGGGAGCCAGGATGGACTGGGGCTGTAGAAGGAAGTGAAGCTGGATCACGGAGGGGCTAGGAGGCCTCTCTGTGGCTTTCAGAGCTTCCCAGGTGGCAGAGTGGTAAAGAGTCTGCCTGTCAGTGCAGAAGACTCTGGAGATGCAGGCTTGATCCCTGGGTCAGGAAGATCCCCTGGAGAAGGACATGGAAACCCACCCAGTATTTTTGCCTGGAAAATCCCACAGACAGAGGAGCCTGGCGAGCTACAGTCCGTGAGGTCACAAAGAGTCAGGCATGACTTAGCAACTGACCACCGCCCACGCATATAGCTTTTACTCTCTGCCTTCTACTATTGGAATGTTTGATCTGAGAAGTGACATGACTTATCTTCTTGTGTAAAAAGATCATCCTGCTTGTTGTATTGATAACAGACTGTTTGCGGGGTGTGGAGGTGGAATGCAGAAGCATGGTAAAGAATAGATTCTGGATATATATATATTGAAGACCCAGCACATAGGATTTGCTAACAGATAAAGTAGAAGTGTGAAAGAGAGTAGTCAAGGATACTCCAGGGTTTCCACCTAAGCTCCTGTGAAGATGCAAAAGCCATGTGCTGAGAAAGATAAGACCAAAGGTGCAGACCTAGTGAGAGTGAAAGCAAGAGTTCAGTTTTAGATGTTTTAACCTGGGCTGGAGATTTAGCTGTGGGAGATGTCTGCATACTCTTCAGGCCAGAGTCAGAACTGAGGCAAGTGGTTGGGGGAGCTGGCCCATCTTATGTGCCCTCAGGGAAGGGACAGCCTCAGACCTAGGAGAGCTAGTCATTGCCAGAAGGAGGTCAGAAGCCCGAAGGTGAATTCCAGCCCTAACTTGACCTGGGCTGAGATCCACTGCTGGCCTGGATCGCTCAGGAGCAAAGAAGACCTCCTGGAATGGCCAGCCATGCCCATACCTGGGAGATAAGGACTCAGATGGAAACTCCTCATTGAAGAGATGACAAGATGGCTTGGGAGCAGAGGGGGGTCGTTGTAGGTATCTGTTGGGGTCAGAAGTACCTGGTTCTTGCCCGTTGTGGACAGTCAGGTGCCTATGAATGACTAGCACCTAACCATTGTCCTGTTCTTAGAGAAATTGCTGGTGGTTATACTGGGCTGTAGAGTCCACCACCCTGACTTTTCCAGTAAGCTGAAAGGGCAGAAGCATTCTCGAGTGATTCTTTTTTACCAAGTAACATAAAGCTACTAGTACTAGTTAACTATCGCTGTATGACAGATTGCCCCCAAACTTAATGGCTTCACAAAACAACATTTATCTCACAGTTTTCTGAGGGTCAGAAATTTGGGATTGTCTCGCTGGGTAGTCCTGGCTTAAGATTTCTTGCAAGGTTGCAATCCAGATATTGACTAGAGCTGGAGAATTCACTTCCAAGGTGGTTCACTCACATTGCTGGCAAGTTGGTGCTGACTGTTAGCAGGAGGCCTGGGTTCCTCCCCGTACCGGCCTCTCTCGGGGCTGCCTGAGTGTCTTCATAAGTTGGTATGACCATCACTTCCACCAGAGCAAGTGAACCAAGGAAGTGAGGTGGAAGCTGAGATGATTTTTGTGACCTAATCTCAGAATTCCTCCACTGTTCTCTACACAAGGGCCTGAAGACCAACAGGCAGGGATCCTTGGGGCCCACCAGCCAGCAATTACCCTCCTTAAAAATAGGAGGAGGTTTCTATCTTCTCAATCCTTTGTGTCTGCAGTTCTAGGAGCTCAGTAACCCCATGTTATCTGGGTCCCCCCGTCACAGCTGGGCTAATCCACATATTTTGCTGGGCTCCCCCACATTATGGGGATGTTTCTTTAGCCATCTCTAGCTCAAGAGGATCGCTTGAGAGACAGTAGGCAAATGCAGGTGCCGACACAGGAATCTCATCATTTGCCCTGTTGGTGTTTGCCATTTCCCCCCAGGTTTTTTAGGTGCCCTATGCGTGATGTGTGGTGTTCCTGCTATCCTGTCCCTGATCTGTGCAGAGATGTACTGCCTTTAGAAGCCCTTATTACATGATATTCTAAGATTGAGTTTGTAATACAAATTCTTCCAGGGAGCATTTGACCATTTAAAACCCACTGGTATTTCTGCCTTTTAGCACATTTATTTAACCCATAGTTCTTGAATGTGTGCATTTAATTTCCAGCCATTTCTCGCATGAGCAAATTGCCTAAATACACTTGTGAGAAACCCTTTTATGGTAAATGTTATTAAACTGAAAACAAGGGTATAATAAAATAGCAATTTAAGGGTAATTTACTAACAACTGGAGCCCTTAAACATTGACATACCATTGTGTAGTAATAATACCAGACCTGGTATTTAAACACATTCTTTGTCACTCCAAGAATCACTGGGACAGTTTCCTAATCCTCATGGTCTTTAATCATAGCTCTTTCAGGATTTTTTTTTTTTTTTTTTTGCTACTCATATGTCACCAGTTTATACATTATAAATCATTAGCTTTTGCCCACCTAAGAGATCCAGCAAACTCTTATCTCTGCTCCTTATCCAGAGGAATAATAGAGGAAATATTTAGAGGAAGTAATAGAGGAGAGTTGAGAAGAGAATGAGCCTTGTTCTTGGACTTCTGTTTTCTAGACTGTCTGACTGACTAGGGTGATATTGGCGTGAATAATAATAGAAAGTGCATCGTGGAAGTGATTGACTGAATATTTTGAGGATCCCTGGGTCTTCTCAATAAAGAGAATCCCTTGAATACACATCTCAGTAAAGGCCCCTTCTCCCTGGAAAGTGGTGTGTATGCTACAAAGAAAGCCAGTGGGCAACCGCGCAGGACCTGCCATTCCCATCCCAAGTCCCTGCATGCCTGCTTGGCTCCTATTTGAAGGTGGAGATTCTTTCTCTTGTTAGCACCTGGGAATACTCCCCTGAGAGGTTGATTCAGTACTATCTAGAAAGCAGGGAAGTAGACTCTACACCATGAGGAGGGACCTCATGTACTCAGAGGGACAAGATGTACTCACAGTCCATATAATCAGCACAGGAAGGGCTCCACAGGAAGATACATCTTCCTTAACCACTTGTTAAGTTGCCCTGAAAAATCATCATCATCACAGAATCTAGAAATCCCTCCTCTGTATGGTCAGCTCATCCTCTCCCTGAAGGTACCTGGAGTGCTATCATAGTCAAGAGGTTGTTTGGTGAGCAGATAACCAGGATGAGGGACACTAGATGAGGGGAGCATTTAGTGGTAACTGGTGAGCTTCATGAGTCCAGCTCAGAATGAGAATGACTTTATTCAGAGGACAGAATTTCTCAAAGCCAAAGGGCTAAGACTTTAATTTTCCTAGAGGGGCACTTGGATAGGTGTATTGGTTATCTTTACCCCAAACTTAGAAGCTTAATATTAATACAACCATAAATGTGTTATCACACACAGTTTGTCTGGATCAGGAATATGACTCAGGGTCCTTCAAGATGTTCTCTGGTATATAATCACCTGAAGGCTTCACTGGGGCCAAGAATTCAGTTTCCCTGTTGGTACTGCTATTGGCAGCAGGGCTTAGTTCCTTACCATCAGACCTCCCTCCCTATTGAGTTGCTTGAGTATCCTCCCAACATGGCAGCTGGCTCCCCCCAGAATGAGTAACCCAAGAGAGAGCAAGGTAAAAGCTGCAATCCTGCTTATAACCCAGTCCTTCAAGTCACACCCTATTGCTTCCGCTATTAACACGTTCCATTTGATAGAAGTGATTCATTAACTACAGCCTGCATCTAGAAGGAGTTGATTGGCTCCACCTTTTGGAGAGGACTGTCAAAGACATAGTGGACGTTTTAAAACCACAAAAAGTACAGTCCTCTGTAACTTCTTTTTTTCTATACTTCCACAGCTGACCCAACTCTTCTGCTGATCCATGTATTCTTTTAATATTTCTACATTATTATATTTGTAAATATAATTCAGGTATAAACAATTCATATGTAATTACATGCTATATAATTATATTTTAATGTTATATAATTACATATGTATTATAGATGCAGTATATAATTATATATGCAGCATATAATTAGTTATGTATTATAAATATTAATGTATTTAGCTTACAGCCAGGCTCCTCTAGCATGATAGTCAATATGTATCTTTATGCTAATTCGCATACCTCATTCTGCCTCCTCACTAACTGGGGAACCTGAGGCAGGTTACTTGACCTCTCTCTGCCTCTGTGTCCCCATCCATAAAGTAAGACTGTAATAGGACCTGTCTCATAAGCTTTATTTGAGGATTAAATGAGGAGTTGCATGCGCAGAGCTTAGAAGAGTGCCTAGCACATAGAAAACATTGAGTACTGTTAGCTGTCAGCATGGCAACTGGAGCAGTGGCAGAAACAGTTTGATCCAGTTGGCCATCAGAAGGCCATCGTATTTCCATGTTCCCAGAGGCAGTAAATAAAAGTCATAGTTGTCTTCTTGGCCACGCCATAGCCCCATAGCATCCAAGCAGCCCTGTCCCAAAGGTAGAGAAAGAAGCATTTCAGGCCTAGAAGGGACCAGGGGCAGCAGCTTTTGGTTTTCTTTTCCTCTTTGCTGTGCTTGTTCCTCCCCTGGATCCCAGGCTAATCCCTGGCAGAGCGGGCTTACATGGAGATCAGATGTTCAGTTTGTACTCTGAGTCCTATTTCCATTTCGTTTTTGTTTCTGATTTTTTTAGGCTGACCTTTGGTGGAAGGGTAGACTACCCAAACAGGGAAGTGACCTCACAAAAAGCTAGGGAGTTCCTTAGTCTCATGGATTCGTATTAAAGCTTGTTCCCAAATTTCATTTTTAAACATCCATTTTCCACTGGCTACAGGTGATCAATGTTGGCATCAGGCATAGACTTACCTTCTTCTCAGGCCCTTTTGCTTGCCAGTGACTCTTTAGTTCCTTGGGCTTAATGAATAGACTTTATCTTCATCCTAAGCATATCTGTAATTTAAAACATGCCAGGTGTTTGCTGGAAATGTATCGATGAGAAAATTAGAATGGGTAATTTCTTCATCTCTTAAAGCAACTTTAAAAGAAAGGCTATATACTGGAATGCACAAGGGTTGTCTTGTGTCAGGTGGCAATTTGCTAAATATAGAGTCAGGAACCTTGGAGGGACCTGCTGAGGTCATCTGTGCCCTCCCACCCCCCTTCCCCATCTGAATGTCTCTAGCCCTGTGCTAGCCAGTTCAGTAGCCACCAGCCACACATGGCCTCTGGGCATTCAGCTGTGGCCAGCCCAACCTGAGATGTGCTGTCAGTGGCAGAGCACACTTTGAATTAAAAAAAAAAATTAGTTGATGTACTATATTGTGTAAGTTATAGGTGTACAACAGAGTGATTCATAATTCTTAAAGTTCACACTCCACTTATAAAACATTGGCTATATTCCCTGTGTTGTACAAGATATTCTTGTAGCTTATTTTACACATAATAGTTTCACCTTTTAATCTCCTACCCTTGTACTCCCCCTCCCCCTTCCTTCTCCCCATTGGTAACCACAAGTTTGTTCTCCATATCTGAATCTGCTTCCTTTTTCTAATATTCACTAGTTTGTCCTGTTAAAGATTCCACATATAAGTAATAGCACATAGTACTTGTCTTTCTCTGTCTGACTTATTTCACTTAGCATAATACCCTCCAAGTCCATCCATGTTCATTCTTTTTTATGACTGAGTAGTTTTCCATTGTATGTATACCACGTCTTTATCCATTCATCTGTTGATGAACAGTTAGATCGCTTGCACACCTTGAAAACTGTAAATAATGCTTCTGTGCACATTGTGCGTGTATCTTTTCCAATTAGTGTTTTGGGTTTGTTTTTTTTTTCAGATATATACCCAAGAGTAGAATTTCTGGATCATATAGTAGCTCTATTTTTAGTTTTTTGAGAAAGCTCCATACTGTTTTCCATAGTGACTGCACCTGTATATATTCCCACCAACAGTGTATAAGGATTCCCTTTTCTCCGCACCCTCACCAACTTTTGTTATTTGTAGGCTTTTTGATGATAGCCATTCTGACAGGTGTGAGGTAATATCTCATAGTGGTTTTTTTTTTTTTTTTTACATTTCCCCAATGATTAGTGGTATTGAGCATCTTTTCATGTGCCTGTTGACCATTTGTATTTCTTCTATGGGACATCATCTATTCAGTTCTTCTATCCGTTTTTAAATTTCTTTTGATGTTGAGATGTATGAACTCTGTGTGCATGTGTGTGTGTGTATATATATGTTGGAAATTAACCTCTTATTGGTCACATCATTTGCAGATATTTTCTCCCATTCAGTGGGTTGTCTTTTCATTTTGTCAGTGGTTTCCTTTGCTCTGCAAAAGTTTAATTAGGTCTTGTGTATTTTATTTTCACTTTTTATTTCCTCTGCTGTAGGATGGATCCAGAAAAAATAGTGCTGTGATTTATGTCAAAGAGTATTCTGCCTAGGTTTTCTTCTAAAGAGTTTAATCATTTCTGGTCTTACATTTTTGGTTTTTAATCCATTTTGGGTTTATTTTTGTGTATGATGTTAAAAAATGTTCTGATTTCATTTTTTTACATGTAGCTGTCCAGTTTTTCCAATACCACTTATTAAAGAGAGTGTCTTTTCTCCATTGTATATTATTGCTTCCTTTGTTGTAAATTAATTGACCTTGTGTGCATGGGTTTATTTCTGGACTCTAACCTATTCCATTGATCTATGTGTCTATTTTTGTGCTGGTGCCATACTTTTTTGATTACTATATCTTTGTAGTATAGTCTGAAGCTAGGGTAGAGAAGGGCATTGCAACCCACTTCAGTATTCTTGCCTGAAGATTCCCATGGACAGAGAAGCCAGCTGGGCTACAAGTCCATAAGGTTGCACGGTCAAACATGACTGATGTGACTTAGCACGCCTGCCCACCCTGAAGTCAGGCAGTGTGATTCCTCTGGCTCCATTCTTTCTCAAGATTGTTTTGTCTATTCAGGGTCTTTTGTGTTCCCATACAAATTTTAAAATTATTTGTTCTAGTTCTGTGAAGATGTCATTGGTATTTTGCTAAAGATTGCACTGAATCTGTAAATTGTCTTTGGTAATATGAAGTGTACCCTGGATTTTGAAGACTTGGTACAAAGAAAAGAATGCAAACTGTTTCATCAATAATTTTATATTGATTGCTAGTTAAAATAATAATATAGTGATATATATATAATTGTATAACGGTTAAATAAAATATATCATTAAAATTAATTTCACCTCCTCTTTTTACTATTCTTTTAATGCTGTTATTGTTGTTATTTAGTTGCTAAGTCATGTCTGACTCTTTTGTGACCCCCACAGACTATAGCCTGCCAGGCTCCTCTGTCCATGGGATTTCCCAGGCAAGGATACTGGAGTGATTTGCCATTTCCTTCTCCAAGGGACCTTCCTGCCCCAGAGATCAAACCTGCATCTCCTGCACTGGCAGGAGGATTCTTTACCACTGAGCCACCAGGAAAGCCCCCTTTTAGTACTAGAAAATTTCAGTTACACATGTGGCTTGCATTATATTTTTATCTGACTGTGCTTAGCTGGATCATCTGTCTCTATTCTTCAAGCCCCCAAGATGGAAGTTGTAGAGCTTTCCTTGGTGACTTTTCTGGGTCTTTTGTCATGCTGGCACTTCACTTACTCTCCACATCCAATCTTTTTCTCTCATGCTTCAGTTTGAAGACTTCTGTTTCAAGTAGTTGACTGTCTATTTCCTTATGAAATCCCTACTTCAAAAAAGTAAAGCATCTCTTCATATTCAGTTATAAGCTCAATAACCCCATTATTTTTCACCTTTTCACTTTCTACCTCTTCCAACTCTGAAAATTTTTTTTTAATTTTATTTTATGGAAGGGTAGTTGATTTACAATGCTGTGTTAGTTTCTACTGTACAACAAAGTGGTTCAGTGTTACCTACATGTACATTCTTTTTTCATATTCTTTTCCATATGGTTATCACAGGATACTGAATATAGTTTCCTATGCTATACAGTAGGATCTTGTTGTTTATCCATTCCACATATAAAAGTTGTATCTGCTAATCTCAGGCTCTCCATCCACCCTTCTTCTCCTCACTCTTGGTAACTTGAAGTCTGTTCTCTGAGTCTGTTTCTGTTTTGTATGTAAGTTCCTTTGTGTCATATTTTAGATTCCATGTATAAGTGATATCATATGTATTTGCCTTTCACTTAGTATCACAATCTCTAAGTCCCTCCACGTTGCTGCAGACGGCATTATTTCATTCCTTTTTATGGCTGAGTAGTATTCCATTGTATATATGCACCACATCTTTATCCATTCATCTTTCAATGGACATTTGGATTGTTTCCATGTCTTGGCTATTGTGAATAGTGCTGCTATGCATAGGGGTACACTTTTTTTTAAATTATAGTTTTGTACAAACATATATCCCAGGAGTAGGATTGCTCGGTCATATGGCAACTCTGTTTTCAGTTTTTTTTAGAAATCCCCATACTCTTTTCCAGAGAGGCTGCACCAACTTACATTCCCACCAATAGTATAGGAAGGTTCCCTTTTCACCACACCTTCTCCAGCATTTGTTCTTTGTAGACTTTTTTATTGATACCAATTCTCCTGGGGGAAGTGGTACCTCATTGTAGTTTTGATTTGCATTTCTCTCATAATTAGTGATGTTGAGCATCTTTTCATGTGCCTGTTGTGTGTCTTCTTTGAAGAAATGTCTATTTAGGTCTTCTGCCCATTTTTAATTGGGTTGTTTGTTTTTTGTTGTTGAGTTGTATGAGCTGCTTGTGTATTTTGGAAATTAAGCGCTTGTCAGTCACATCATTTGCAAATATTTCTCCCAATCCGTTGACTGTCTTTTTGTTTTGTTTATGGTTTCCTTTGCTGTACAAAAGCTTGTAAGTTTGATTAGGTCCCATTTGTTTATTTTTGCTTTTATTCTATTGCCTTGGGGGACTAACCTAATAAAACACTGGATGATTTATGTCAGAGAATGTTTAGCCTATATTCTCTTCTAGGAGTTTTATGTTATCATGTCTTATGTTTAAGTCTTTAAGCCATTTTGAGTTTATTTTTGTGTATGGTAAGAGGGCATGTTCTAACTTCATTGATTTACATGCAGCTGTCCAACTTTCCCAACACCACTTGCTGAAGAGACTGTCTTTTCTCCATTGTATATTCTTGCCTCCTTCGTTGAAGATTAATTCACCATAGGTGTGTGGGTTTCTTTCTGAGATCTCTATTCTGTTCCATTGATCCATATGTCTGTTTTTGTGCCAATACCATGCTGTCTTGATTACTGTAGCTTTGTATCAACTCTGATAATGGTTAACGGCCTTTCCTGGATCATCTCTGGCCTGTATTATTTTTAAAACTTGGTATCGGAAACCACCCAACATGACTCTAATGTGGGCCTGACTAAGGCAGAGACAAATAGAAGAAATTATTTCTATCACCAAGTACTTGACTGGTCTTTTTGTTACATTACCTCATTTATTCCTGTAACACAAGGAGGGGCAGGTGCTGTTGGTAGCACTCTTGACTGATAGGTTGAGGAACTTACCAAAGTTCCATTGCCGATTAAGTGGTAGACTTAATCGTGTGTGCCTAACTCTGAAGCCCACATTCTTTTATGACATACCATGCCTTCCTCCCTTGATACTGTTCTTTGAATATACCCCTTCCTCTTGAGAGGCCTTATCATATGCAGCTGGTGCATTTGTAGCTCATGATCAACACTGACTCTTGAGCTTGGTCTGATGTGTTTGTGCCTCACTAGAATTATGAAGCCCTTCTGCTAAATTCCAGAAATGCCTTTTCAAACTTGCAGATACTTTGTGAAAGCTCTAGCCCTTATACAGTCACCAGTGGGCCAGAGTTCAGGTCTTTAGGTACTAAGAATGACTTTTCTGGCAGAGAACTTTCTTTCTTATCATCCCAGGTCCCATGGATAGCCATCAGTCTGCTGAACAAACTACTTCTTAAAGGCTAGTTAAGGCAAAGTGTACTGTTAACCCATGTTTGTGTGTGTGTATGTGTTCAGTTGTGTCCGACTCTTTGCAACCCTGTGGACTATAGCCCGCCAGGCTTCTCTGTCCATGGGATTCTTTCCAAGCAAGAATCCTGGAGTGGTTTGCCATTTCCTTCCCCAGGGGATCTTCCTGACCCAGGAATCTAACCCATGTCTCTTGCATCTCCTGCATTGGCTGGCGGATTCTTACCACTGGTACCACCTGGGAAGCCCCTGTTTAATTACTCCATGTTACTAGCTAACATTACCATTGGGTAATCCATGTGTATGTAAAGGCAAGAAGTTTATGTTTTGAGTAGTCGGGAATAAGAGGAATTCCTTGTAAGAGTGTTGAAAACACTCTCATGGATGAACCTTGAAGAGATTATGCTAAGTGCAATATTCTTGTCATAAAAGGGCATATACTGTTGAGTTGGTCAAAAAGTTCATTTGGATTTTTCCAGAAGATCTTAAGAAATATCTGAATGAACTTTTTGGCCAACCCGATTTATAATTCCACTTATATGAGATAAGTAGAGTAGTCAAATATATAGAAACAGAAAGTAGAATAATGGTCATTAGGGGTTGTGGGTATGGAGAATGAGGAGTTAGTGGTTCGTGGATATGGAGTTTCAGTTTGGAAAGAAAAAAGATCTGGAGAGGGATAGTGGGGATGGCTGTACCACAGTGTAAGTGTACTTAATGCCACAAAATGGTACACTTAAAATATTTAAAATGGCAAGCATTAAGTATATTTAAAAAGTATATTTTACCATAATAAAAATAACCAAACAGATCTTCTCTACTTAAAGAAAAACAGCTTGCTTAGCATGTGTGATCAGAGATGCCACTGGACCCATCTTGGGTTCATTGTTAATTCTAGCTTTGAGATCACAGTCGATTTCTGAGTCAGCTTCTCATGAGGAAGGTGCAGGCTTCACCCAAGTGAGGGGCATCTTTTTCTCCTGATAGATTTCTCCATCTAGGAGGTTTTACCCACTTTACACAAATGCGCTTGCCAGGGCTCCACCCACTTTCCAGGGATGTCTAGGGAAGGGAAAGCAGCTTTGCCTTTGAGGACTCTACAATACGGACCCTTAATTATACTCATTTTTCCATGGAGATTTTCTTATTCTTTATTCCCCTATCTGAGGGTATGCCTAGACTTTCCTAAGAAATAAAATAGCTGTAAATTGTATTCATTTGTACCAAAGTGGTCATAGCCTCTCTGGAGACCTGCATTAGAGTTAGATTGAGCAAACACCTCAGAGTGTTAGTGTTTCACTGAAGTCAGTGCCCCTTGACAGCCTCAGGTCAGATCTCTACTCGAGGCAGAGGCTGTTTTGAGAAAATTTAGCCCGGGTGCCTAGATTGAGACTGCAGGCCCCAGGAGTTCTCTTTATACAGTGTGCTGCTTGGTGCCATGGTGGTGTATCTGCTTATTTGCCCTGCCTGTTTTCCTTTTCAGGAATCATTAACCAATGGCAACAGGAATCCAAGGATAAAGTGATTTCCCTCCTGTTAACTCACCTGCCTTTGCTGAAGCCAGGAAACCTCGACGCAAAAGTAGAGTATATGAAACTGCTGCCCAAAATCCTGGCACACTCCATTGAACACAACCAGCACATCGAGGAGAGCAGGCAGCTGCTGTCCTACGCTTTGATCCATCCGGCCACTTCACTGGAAGACCGCAGTGCTTTGGCCATGTGGCTGAACCACTTGGAGGACCGTACATCGACCAGCTTTGGCGGCCAGAACCGAGGCCGCTCGGACTCTGTGGATTATGGGCAGACGCACTACTATCACCAAAGACAAAACTCCGATGACAAGCTTAATGGGTGGCAGAACTCTCGGGATTCTGGGATTTGCATCAACGCCTCCAACTGGCAGGACAAAAGTCTGGGGTGTGAGAACGGCCACGTGCCCCTCTACTCATCTTCATCCGTCCCCACCACAATCAATACGATTGGAACCAGCACAAGTACAAGTAAGTCCCCCAGAAGCCCTTTAGTGCAGTCTGGTTTGGTGACTTGCTGTGTGTGGCATGTCCCGCTGGGAATGTCTGCTCTGGGCACCCCGTAACCCTGGGAGAGAAGGGCTGATTGAAATTGGCTGTGGGAAAGGGCTTTTTGGACCCCGTGTTTGTTGTTCTTTCGACTCCTGAAAGAGAAAAATCCTGGGCAGGTAAAAATGATTGATGGTTTAAATTTGGGTTACAAATAGATTAAAAAAAAGAAAAAATTAAATATGAGATTAAGTGGTGAAAGAAGGAAACTTCTGCTTTCCACAAACAGAAATGCCTTCACCCAGTACCTTTTACCTGGGGTTTTTGGATTTGCCAAGACATTGAGTTCCTGTGTGATGCTCTGTACCTGATTCTAACCCATGTTTAACCAGACAGCCTCATGGGCTTTGTGCATTTTCTTTTCTTTTTCCACTTCTTTTTTTTTTCTTTTCCTTTCTTTCTCTCCTTTTTTCCCCCTTCCTTTCTTTCTTTCTTTCTTTCTTTTTTTTAAAATTTCACCCTGGAATGTTCCCTCCCTTGCATCCCCTTGTCTTAATCCCCAGTTATCAGGGTTACTTTTCCTCCTGACCAGGGGGAGCAGGTTTGCTAACTGAGAATGCTGCTCTGTCTACGGCCTGGTGTGAATGCTGTGGCCTTCTCGCTCAGTCTAACCCCTTAGGAGAGGTGGGGCAGGAACGGCTTTGGCAGAGGGGAGAGCAGAGGGCAGCCCTCTGCTCTTTGAACACTAAAGCAAAGTACTCTGCCCACAGATGGGACCAGGCCTGGGTCTGGTGGCTCTGTGTGGCTCCCCACTTAGGCTGAGCAAAGTGACATAGATGCTACTGGCACGTCTATAAAGTGCGTGGGAGAGTGGCCCACCATTGAAGAGAATTCCTTGATGCTAGTTTGCATGTGTCTCTGAAGATGGTGTCAGGCCCAAGATAACTTTCTTGGGGAAAAGCTTTCTCAGTTAGACTGTGTGTGCCTGTCAACAGGCAGGAACCCCCAGTGAAAAGATCTGAGAGTATGAGGAATTGGCAGTGACAGCTTCTTGGCCTCTGCCTCCACATGGATCTTGGGGCTAATGGGCCTTTTTAAATGGCTTTCTTAAGTACGTAAGTGTGTGGAATTTTCACTACATTGATTGAAACAGTACTTCAGTGAAATAATCAAAGAAATACTTCAGATACTGCTTTGATAATGCCACAACACGAGGTTTTAAAATTCTTTTGTCCATTTTCACATTTAGATATTGATAACTTGCATATTTGGGGAATTAGGTGATTATTACATCATTAATTTATTGTGTAAGAGGTTCTGTGACAGGTTTTGTTCACAGACTAGTAATCCAGGAAACGGTTTCACTAACCTCTGTGTGATGGAAAGTGATGGCTTGAACTATTCAGACACATGCAGGCTGAGACTGCAGAACTTCTTGGCCTGAGTTTCCTGGGTTGGTGACAGAATCTAGTAATTGTTTCAAAATTCTTTGATAGTTAGGAGAGATGCAAGCTCTGAGCTGCCTGCCCTCTCAAAACTTGGTCTTCTTTATTTTAAGAGGTTGAGTTTTATGTCATCCATCTTGAAATTAGTCTGGGGTCATCACATTTCCATCTCTGCTGATGTAACACATTTTTGTCGGGTCTTGATAAGATTAGTACATTTGAGATGGTTATCAGATTGTCACTTTTATATTTCACTGTGGCAACCAAGCCCAGAAGATGGGAAGGAAATGCTTAGATGCTTGTCATGGTCTCCTAGGCCTTTGAGTCCAGGATAGTACTTGAGCTGAAAAGGACTTGGAAGTTTAAGAAGATAGCTAGATTACAATTAGAAAAAGATTACATATTACAAAAGGGATTAGAGCCCTTTTTTGGAGCATCAGTAAAGAAGATAAGAGCTCAGATGTTTCCTCCAGAAAGTTTCACTGGGTCATATCAACACTTGTATTTTAAGAACATCTCTTTAACACAATCTTAATGTCATTGCTTTACTCCTCTGCATTGTTGATAGTGGCTAAATTGTGCTTATCCAAACTGCAGTCCTTTGGGTCATTCATTAACTCAACGCTTCTATCAACTATCTTCCGAGCACCTGGGAGGCAGCTTGACATAGTGAACAGAAAAAAGACTTTGGTGTCACTGCTACCTGGGTCCAAATCTCAGACCTGCAATTAGCTACCTACAACTAGGCCAAGTTACTTCACCTCTCTGAGCAAGGTCACCACTTGCAAAATGGAAGCGTTCATGATATCTACCTGTGAGGGTTGTGGTGAGGGTAAATGAGATTATGTATATGAATGCCCTGGCCAGGGCTGGCAGCAGTAAGCACTCAGTGAGTGTCTGCTAAATGAATGAGAGGGACTGGGCAAGACAATGAACAGCAAAGCACTGGCATTAACTGCCCTCCCCAGACTCTTGTGCTCATTGGCATTGTGCTTTCCTGAGCCCAGGCCATGCAGAGTGGTCTAGGGGGCCTTGAATATGCTATGACCGTTTCACTGCAGCAGAAAATGGTTTGGCCTTAAGGGTTCAGATCACAAGATAGAAAAGTGCCAGCTTGTTTGGGAAAAAGCAAACAAGGTTGTTGGCTAAAAATGAGTGAGTGAGGTAGACAGCCGTGGTAGAGGTTGCAGAGGTAACGGGGAGGGAGAGATCGTGCTGGGTATTGTGGGTTGTTGTAAGGACCTCGACTTTTGCTCTAAGCAACCCCCTCAGAGGGTTTTTGGCAATTGAGTGATGTGATCTGGCTTGTGTTTTAAGGGGGATAGTTTTGGCCACTGTGTTAAGAATAGATTATACCAGGGCAAGGACAGATACACGAAGACTAGTTAAGAGACTATTGCAGTAATCCAGGCAAGTTATTGATTACTTGGACCAGGATGGCCACAGTAGGAGGGGGAGAAGTGGTCAAGTCTAGATGTATTTTGAAAGTACAGCCAACAGGATTTCCTGACAGAATAAATGAGTCGTCAGGGGGAAGAACTCAAGAATGACTCCAGGGTTTTTTGCCTAAGTTCAGTGTCCTATATGGTGACTTTATACATCTGTTAGACCACCAGAGACATCTAGTAAGCAGTTGGATATATGAGCATGCAGTTTGGGAGAGAAGACTGACCTAAGGTAGAACTTTGGGAGTTACCAGCACATGGGTGGTATGTAAAATTATGAAACTATGAGATAAGATCACCATGGTAGAGATGCAGATAGAGAAGACTGAGGACTGAGCCCGAGCACATCATCATGAAGCCTGGGGAGAAGGGAAAGAAGCAGCAAATCAAGGAGAAACCATTGAAGTTGGAGAAAAGTCGTGTGTGTGTGTGTGTGTGTGTGTGTGTGTGGCAAGACAATGAAGAAAAGGTTTCAAGTAGGAAAAAGTGGTCAACTGACTCAACTGCTACTGATAGGTCCAATAAGATGAGAACGAAGTGATCACTGGATTTATTAAGAGAGAAATCTTATGAGACTGGAGCCTTCACTGATCTCTTGGGGTAGTCCTTGCTGCTAAAAGAAACAAACCCACATAAAAGTTTGTTTTTGACTAATGTAAAATCCAGAACAGGTGTCCCTGATTGACATGTGACGTTCTTCTAAGCAGTTATTCATGAACCCAGGCTCTTTCTGTCTCATGTCTCTGCCATCTTCACCACATGTAGCCCAAAGTGACCAGGCTTGTCAAACCACAGGAAGGAGAAAGAGATGGGGGAAGTCTTCTTGGGAAGATTTCATGGACAGCTAACCTTCACTCACATCCCACTGGCTAGAACTCTGTCACATGGCCACATCTAATAGCAGGGGTGTGGTAGATACAGTCTCGCTGTGTGCCCAGGAAGAAGAGGAATCAGAGGCAGAGGGGACACAGGCAGAAAGCACCTTGCCAACTACCACTGAATAAAATAACTACCACTGGGAAAAAGAGGGATCTTAGAGATCAATTGGAAGTGCTTCACACATGATAGGCATTTAAGGGATGAAGACAGTTGAGTTAGTGATTCCAGTGAGATAAGAGGCAAGAAACTAGCTAGAAGCTTGCTTTTGAATGTGTATTGACTTTGAGAAGGTGCTTGCACATTGAGATGAAGAAAGTGATGCTTTAAAAAATAGAACCATGCAGGTTGTTGAGGAAGGGATTTAAGATGAGGCTGAGTAGGAGGCAAAAACTATGCCCTAATTTAATAAGAATCAACGTATTTTAATTCATTTAGACAGAGGAGAGAGTGCCTTTTAGTGACTGCAGAAGTTAAATGAGATCTCATAGGATGTTTGAGCTGGGCCTTTTCTTCCATGAGATAGGAGAGGAATGGGTTGGGACTGTTGAGAGTCTATGAGGCACCATTTTAGATAGCATCAAGGTGTTTCAGACGAGAGGGAAGAATCTGCTTTCAGTACCTAGCTCTCTTTTTAAGAGGGTCTGATGACTGAGAGCAAGAATCTGCAGGTTCTTCATCATGAGTCTGTGGGACCAAGGTATTGGCTGTCACGAATTATACACATGTCTTAGTCAACTTTGTTTTGGCCATCACAAGCAATTCCAAATGCAGTGTACCTAGAACCTGCCTTAGCACTTTTAGGTTTTCTTTCTGTCTCAAGTCATCTATAGGAAAAGTAAATCTTCCAGGAAAAGAACCATCCAGGTTTTCTTAAGAGCCCTCAGAATCCTGCTGTGTAGAGGTCAGTGCCACCTCCATTGCCCCAGACTGACTTTCTAACCATTTTCTACCCTCGCTGGTGGACTTTGACCTGGGAAAAAACTATATGCTGCAGTTACAAATGCAAGGAGCCTGTTTTCATTCAAACTGTTGATAATACTTGATTTTTCTTCGCATGCTTTACATTTGGGTTTGAAAACATGCCAACCTTTGCTAGCCTCATCTGAGATAAAAACTCAGAAACTTTGGGTTGCAAAAATTATTCCAGAATGCTCCATCTGAGCTGCCCACTTCAACTACAGTCTCATGGTGCAGCTTGGAGTCTCAGTATTTCTTTTATTAACCTCAATTGACTTTTATGCTAATAAAAGCTATATATTAAAAACAATTTGGTACCATGGGTTATGAAAAGTAACTTAACAGTGATCACTGCATCGTGTTTACTACATGCTGGGTACTCTTCAGAACCCTTTACATAAATATTAACTCACTGAACTTTTGTAGCTCCATGATGTGGCTCATATTGTTATCCCCATCTGACAGATGAGGAAACTAAGGCCCAGAGAGGCTGAGTACCTTGATCAATGTCAGAGCCCATCTAAGTCATATGCCCCAAGTATGCTAGCTCTGAACTGACCCATGTAGCAAGCATTCTGTGTTCCAGTTCTTGGTTGACATCTTTGCCTCCCCTTCCTGACTATGAACCCCTTGGAAACAAGGGTGTTGTCCTCTTTACCTCTCTTTCCTCACACCTAGAACACCCTCAAAAAGTCACAGAAATATTGGAGATGGCAAATTCCTGGCACATATTCAGCTGCCATTCTCTCGTGGTAGAGCATCTCTTAGAAAATGGTTGTGTCCTTCTAAGCCCAGATGTGGCCTCCACATCCTCCTCAATATGCCCCTCAAGGCAGCCACTATAATTCAACAAGAGATGGCATGTGAGCTAAAGCCTGTCTGCCTGCCCTGCCAGAAACATTTGCTCAGCAGTAGGGACTTAATAAATTCCTGGGCTCACTGCACAGATGTTCATGAAATTATCAAATTTCCAAAACATAGGAGAAAGTATTCTTGGGAATTCACTAAATATTTGGTGATAATATAATTCGCTAAACATTTGGTGGTCATTTAGCATTCTGCCTTCATCCTCACAGTGACATTTATCATTACTCTTCCTTTCTTTGTGACATGTTACCAACCTGATCTCAGTGCTAATAGACCTTTAGTAACATGCTGTGATCTTGATTGTGGAGGTGGGCATATGAATTTATACAGGTAATAAGATGCACAAATTCATACCAAAGAAAATAGTGTGTACAAAATCTGCTGAGATCTGAGTAAGGTCTGTAGTCTCATTAACAGTATTATGTTTGTGTCAGTTTCCTAGTTTTGTTAACACACTATTGTTGTGTAAAATGTCGCCTTGGACGATGCTGGGGGAATGAGCACATGGGACCTCACCCTATAGTATTTTTGCAGTTTCTTATAGATCTGTAATTATTTCAAAATTGAAAGTTAGAAACTAAAAACTACTGGGCCATACTGGATATTTCTTGGGCCTTGATCCTGTTTCTCGACCTTCTTGTGGGGTCTAGGATCCATCCCTTAATGAAAAGGTGGCTCTTGGGCCCCAGAGAGCCAATACCTAAGACAAAACTACTTCATCAGGCAAGGTGAAAAGTAGAGGTGACGTAGATCTCAGGAAAAGTGGCTCCTTTGGGAACCCTGAATCTGCAACTGAAAAAAGAAAATCTTCCAATTCCACCAGCCCCTTAGGCAGCCCAGGCCAGCTGTTTCAAAAGTACTCATTTGGCTCAAGTCCTTCCTTTTCCCTCTTCTCTTCTCATTTTCTTACAAGGCCACCATCTATTTCAAGCTCATTCCAACTGGCCTGTAACAAACCATCAGGACACACATTCAAAGGGAGGAGAGAGACCACTCAGCTTTCGGAAGGTCTAATAAGGAGAGGTCTTGGCAAGTGGCCTCCTGGAAACTGGAAAGAGGAGCAAGGCTTGGAGATCTCACTTCTATCTTGCTGGCTGTAGGTCATCTCCATCCTAAGCCTTCAGAGCCACTGGTGTTACTGGAGTTCCTTTTTAAATTTTCATGGAATTATTTTGTCTTTTTAACAACAGATTTTTCTTTCTCAGTGGAAAATTTCTTCCTCCCCAAAATGTAGCCAACCTGGCATACAACTGAAAAATTCCATTATTTCCTTAGCCCCTCATTTGCTCTTCAAAGAGGTAACTCTAGTTGCTTTGCTTCCTTTGAGAAGCATTTATAACAGCTGGCATGATATATTTTTAGCTTCAGCTTCCTTCCCTTTGGGGGAAACTGTTTTTAAATATGGCCCTGGCCTTCCTGATACCACATTGTGAAGATGGCTCAGTGATATCTCAGAGGACCCAATATTGCCACTGCCTGATCCTTTGCCTGTTTCCAAAAGTCCAAAGGTTTTATAGGACCTTGCTTTTCCTCACCATGTCTAGTGTTTGTTTTCCGGGACTTGGGAAAGAAAAAATCAGAAAAAACACTGTGGTAAGCAAGAAGTCTGCTTGTTTTATTGTGCATCAGAGATCCCACAGCTTGGGAAAAGTCAAAGACCTCCTTGGTACACATGCCTTGGATCATGAGGATGTGCCATCCAGCCCCTGTTCACGAGGATTTTTTTAGACTCTAATGACAGTGAGAGTTATTAAACACTAGATGACCTACTGAGGAAGGCAGTAGTGTTTCTAATTCCCCACTGTACTTCAAAAATAGGGTGGATTCTGGCTAGAATAAATGACTTAAACTGGACTAGCCTGGAAAAGGGGAGGAAAAAGGAGATGAACAAGCTGGCTTCTTTTAGATTGTTTTTGTGTTCTTTTGTTTTTGAGCCCTATAGTCTTGGGATTTCTATTATTTCACAAGATTTATAGTTATAAGCTCTAAAGTTAGAGTTTAGAGTTATAGGTTTAATCCATGAATAATGGGACAAAAAAAATCTTTTAATCTTGGTTTTTTTTTTTTCCTTTTCTCACCTTTAAGATATCTGGGGATAAACTCAGGTTACACTGAGGAAAGATATATCATGAATGTAGCTTCTCTTTTGAAAAATTATATTTACTTATTTTTAATTGATTGATGATTGCTTTACATTTTGGACTTCCCCGGTGGCTCAGAGGTTAAAGCGTCTGCCTGGAATGCGGGAGACCCCGGTTCGATCCCTGGGTTGGGAAGATCCCCTGGAGAAGGAAATGACAACCCACTCCAGTACTCTTGCCTGGAGAATCCCATGGAGGGAGAAGCCTGGTGGGCTACAGTCCATGGGGTCACAAAGAGTCGGACACGACTGGGCGACTTCACTTCACTTACATTTTGCTGAGTTGTGCAGTGCGCTTCGTCGCTTCAGTTGTGTCCCACTCTTTGCGGCGCTGTGGACTGTGGCCTGCCAGGCTCCTCTGTCTATGGGATTCTCCAGCAAGAATAATAAAGTTGCCACATCCTCCTCCAGGGGATTTTCCCAACCCAGGATCTAACTCACCTCTCTTATGTCTCCTGCATGGGAGGTGGGTTCTTTACCACTAGCACTACCTGGGAAGCCCCTTTGATATTACTAATAGTAAGCAAATGAGACTCTTGAATTCCATGGTGACAGAGGAGGATAAATTTCAGCAGAAGCAATTACTATTAATTTGGGATATGTGTTTAAACACTGTCAGTATCATTCCTGCCATCCTCTTACCTACACCCTGGTCCTCAACATTCTTTTAGGTAAAATACAGTCTTGGGAAATCTCTGGTGTAAGTCAAGTAAGAGAAGGGTATCGAAATGGGGAAGGGGACTTCCAAAATCTGGGAAATGCTATAAAGGATTTTTGTGGATTGGAAAAAGGCTAAAACTCCCAACATGCCCTGAGGCCGTCATTCTTTGCCAAAATTCTGGACCATTCCCATAGACCAATTCCATGGCTATAATTAAATGTTAGAGCCAATGAGAGAACAAGGTTTGCTTTAGAAATTGGTTTCACAGCCAACCTTCCTGAGAAGCATCCTTTTGGAAGAGCCCATCAAAACCTATATGGAACTAAAAAAGCTATAATAGATTATTTTGTACTTTAGCCTTCTCCTTTGCACAATAAGACATTACAATGCAAAGAGAATTATAAGGCTACAAGTGGCATTTTAGATATTCAAGTTTAGAGTATAAATGATGAGGCAGCCTTGATCAAAATCAAGAATATGGCTTTGAAGTCAGACGACGTGATTTTAAATTCCAGCTGCGCCAATAAGTAGGTATGTGAACATGGACAAATTACTTGACCTCTAAACCTCCTTTCTTCATCTATAAAATGGAAATACATTTCAGTAGGCAAATAGGTGGGGAAACAAAGGAAACAGTGACAGACTTTATTTTCTTGGGCTCCAAAATCACTGCAGATGGTGACTGCAGCCATGAGATTAAAAGACACTTGCTCCTTGGAAGAAAAGTTATGACCAACCTAGACAGCATATTAAAAAGCAAAGACATTACTTTGCTGACAAAGGTCTGTCTTGTCAAAGCTATAGTTTTTCCAATAGTCGTGTATGGATGTGACAGTTGGACTATAAGGAAAGCTGAGCACTGAAGAATTGATCCTTTTAAACTGTGGTATTGGAGAAGACTCTTAAGAGTCCCCTGGACTGCAAGGAGATCCAACTAGTCCATCCTAAAGGAAATCAGTCCTAAATATTCATTGGAAGGACTGATGCTGAAGCTGAGGCTCCAGTACTTTGGCCATCTGATGCAAAGAACTGCCTCACTGGAAAAGACCCTGATGCTGGGAAAGATTGAAGGCAGGAGAAGGGGATGACAGAGGATGAGATACTTGGATGGCATCACCGACTTGATGGACATGAGTTTGAGCAAGCTCCAGGAGTTGGTGATGGACAGGAAGCCTGGTGTGCTGCAGTCCATGGGGTCACAAAGAGTCAGACACAACTGAGCAACTGAACTGAACTGAACTGAGGCAACCTCTTAATTGGCTTGATCAGGGTAGGTAATGTGTTAATCGCAATAGCCATTTAAAGCAGGGGATCATAGAAAAGGCTTAAGACTTTAAACATATTATTTTATCTTAATGTGTAAATGCATTCTTGTTCCATCTTTTGTATAGTGCGATGGTCCTTTGAGAACAGCATTTCTGACTGAGTCTGCTCTTTTGTGCATAAATCACACCCTTGATGCATTATTGTCTATGATTTCCTTAAAATGGAACTGGAATTTGACGACATTTCCAAAAACAGAGCATAGAATCTTTCTAGATTCTGGCTTTCCTGTTTTTATAATTTACCTTATAGTTTTGTCACTAACACTGAATTCAACAGTAGATTTTTAAAAGTAAAACAATGAGTATTTCTAAAGCTTGTAACAAAGTTTTTGAGTAGTTAGCTTTTTTTGTAATTTATATGTCATCATTTCTGTTATACTTTTTTAAAGTGATACATTCACAGTAGCAAGTACAACTAGGATAAATAGATGTTGGGAAAAAATTCAACTGCCTCTTGGTACACCTGCAGGTCAGCTGATGGGAGCAGAAGTACACAAGTCAATTCTAGTCACTGAAGAGCCATGGGCATACATGAGTAGTTGGAAAGGAATGGAGAGTACTGAGTGGTCCAGCAAATTGGGCAAGTGAAGATGAGATGAGAGCTTCTTAGGGTTGTGAGGATTAAATGAAAAATGTATATAAAGCACTTGCCAATAGGAGATGCTCAGCAAATAATAGGCCTCGTTATTGTTATTTCTGCACTGGTTGTCAAGCTGATACAAGTAAGTGGTATTCATTCCCAACCCAGGCTCTGCAGTAAACTCAGGTGAAACAGCTCTCCTAGGGCAGTTCTAAGACACGGCTCTTCCGATAGACGCAATTGAAATCAAGATGCTTTGCCAGCTCTGTAGAGAGCTGCCCTCCACAAATACATATAATCACCCCTCAGGATTGTTGCTGTGGTCTGTCTTCCTAAATAGCTTAAAATGGACCAGAAGAAAAAGAAAGAGTAAGAACAAGGTAAAATTTTGTTTTTGTTTCTTCAGGATCCATTGCTAAAAGAAATAATTTTTTTAACTGGCAATAAGTGTAAAGATACTATTCAAATTTATTTAAATGATCCTTAAGTAACAGAAAAAGATTTATTTACTTGTTTGTTTATTTTTGGCTGTGTCGGGTCTTCCTTGCTGTGCGCAGGCCTTCTCCAGTTGCAGCAAGTGGGGGCTATTCCCTAATTGCAGTACCCGGGCTTCTCATTGCAGCGGCTTCTCTTGTTGCAGAGCACCAGCTCTAGGTACTCGGGCTTCCATAGTTGTAGCGCGTGGGCTCAGCAGTTGTGGCTCAAGGGCTCTGGAACACTGGCTCAGTAGTTGCAGAGCGTGGGCTTAGTTGCCTCATGGCGTGTGGGATCTTTGCGGAGCAGGGATCAAACCCACATCCCCTGCATTAGCAGGTGGACTCTTAACCACTGGGCCACAGGGGCAGCCCCAGAATAAGACTTAACAGAGACAGATACAGGCTAGGGAAACGTGGCCAGTTCCAAGAGTGCAGAGTGTTTGGAAGAAAAGATCAGTTGCCTAGGCAAGTCACTCCACCTCCAACTCAGTGTGGACTCTTGCACTCTTAGGAACTCGTACTTCTTTATCAAGGCATGAGGTTGGATGACCCGGAAGGATCCTTGATAGTGCTTTCACTCTCTGCTTCTGGGGTAGAAACTGAGTCATAGAGCACTGATGTTTGAGTGTACAGAGCTGTTACTTTGGGGTGAGCCAGAGGAGAAAAATGAAATGCCAGCTAATGTGCTGGGCTAGTCTAAGAGAATTGGCACTTGTCAAAGCCAGGAACAGATCCTCCTGCTATAGTCATCATTAAATACACAGTCAGGGAGAACCTGATTGATTTTGGTCCCCCTCATTTTTAAAAGAATGTGAACACCCGTGATTGCTCCCTGGACTGTGGAACTGGGAAGTCTGACAGACAGAGGTGGGGGAAGGTTAGTTTTCCACTCTCTCTTTTGAAGGGAGTACTGTGTTAGTGCCATGTATTACCTGTTAAAAATAAAACATACATACTTATAAAATGAAAATGATACAATGTCAGTGAAGAGAGAAAAAGATATTCTGAAACAAAAGACGGGGTAATTTAGCCTGGAGCAATAATACTAAAAAGGAGTGATTTGGTAATTTTGAAACATATTAGAGTTTATTAATATGAAAGGTACTGTCTTGAGTTCCTTGGTCTGTGTCATACAGAAAGAAAAGAAAATTTGCAAAAATTATGGTAAAGATCTTGGTGATGATAAAACTCCATGGCATGTAGAATCCCAGTGTAGATTTTCTATTCTTTCTGAGCTTAAAGAAAGAAAAAGAAAACCAGAGGATCACCAGGTTCCTTTGCCTGGTGCCTGCATCGCAAGCCACCTGTAATCCACTCTTGCTCTGTGGTTGTCGTGTCATCAGAATGGGATTTTTTTTGTTTGAAGAAAGTGGACTGCTTGAAGGTCCTTTGTTTTAAGAGATCTGATAAATATTTGGCATGGTGCTGGTCTTCTTCCTGTGCCAGTAAGTCAAACATCTCCACAGTGGGAGCGAAACAGCGGTAGGATGCACTCTCAAAAGCTACTGCCCATTTTGGATTTAAACATGCACACACACAGACACACACACAACCACTTCTGCTATACCCAAGTCAAAATAAATTAGGTGTATATTCCTTAGACCCAGTTTCCCGAGAGGCATTTGTGAGTAGCATCAATTGATAACTATAGCACCAAAACTCCTACAGAGCCTGGAAATTCAATTCCTGTGGAAAAAGAATGACAGTGGCAAGTATTAAGAAACTTAGTATACTGTCCTAACCTATCATTAGTATCAAGGTGAAGCGTATGGAAGAGAACATATTTTATGTACAAGTATCATTTACATAGTGGGGGTGTTCTTTCGGAGTTGCCTGAAATGATCTTTTTTAATCACATCATTTTTCCATGGACTAAAACTATGATTTGGAATGTCAGTTGTCTTGGCTTCTAGTCTTCATGAGCAGGAACTCTTAGAATCAGGTTAAGATCCCCAGTTCCTGAGATTCTCAATCAAAGTTAATAATCTATAAAAGTATTTTTAAATAAATACTGGAAGAATTTCATCGCATAATTTTTTTTATCAATGGTTGCAATTTTTTTAATCAATGGTTGCAATGAGTCCTCTTCTCTGATTAGTAATTTGGAATGATTTAGGTGACTTTTTCGGTTTGGGTTTGCTGTTTTTAACAGGTCACATTTAGGTGGCTTTGGATGGACAAGGCAGGCAGTTCTAATTCCAGACTCAAGCTGTGTTTTAAACAGAGAGAATGTGGCCGTCCCAAATACTTTCAGGAGCTTTCAAGTTTAGAGAGAGAACTTGCTGAGAAAAGATGTGGACGTGAGGGCTCAGCTAGAATGCTGCCTGGATTGCATCCACTGGGTGTGTTGGGAGGAAGCTCAGGACTGCAGTGTGTCTGGAAATTTGGAAGGATTTTATAGTAGTCATTAGGCCTCAAGGAGATAGGTTGTGAGAAAGAGGATTATTCATACATGTTCATCATTATCCAAGAAATTATTGGGTACCTGTGATATTGTTATTAACTCTAGTAGGCTTCAGTTCAGTTCACTTCAGTTCAGTCACTCAGTCATGTCCAACTCTTTGCAGCCCCATGAATTGCAGCAAGCCAGGCCTCCCTGTCCATCACCAACTCCCGGAATTCACTCAAACTCATGTCCATCGAGTCGGTGATGCCATCTAGCCATCTCATCCTCTGTCGTCCCCTTCTCCTCCTGCCCCCAATCCCTCCCAGCATCAGAGTCTTTTCCAATGAGTCAGCTCTTAGCAGGATAATTTCAATATCCCCACTGAATGTTATATATAAATATTATTCTAAAAGTCAGCACTCACTACATGTACAATAATGGCATCCTTGTGTTTGTTTAATTTTGGCAAGGTAGGTCCAAACTGACCTGTAATCTCACAGCACTGGGATTTTCTGATTCCCAAGAATGTCTCTAATTTGCGTATGAGGGTGACAATGTGACTGAGGCCAGCCCATCCCTAAGTTGGGACCTGAGCTGCAGACCCTAAATTCAAGGTAAGCCTTGTCCCCTAGCTCACCACAACTCAGGAATGAGTTTTGTCAATACTCAGAGAAGGTAGATGTCTTAGAAGCGAAGAAGTGTTGCTTGAAGTCTTTGTTTTTAATCTGTGAGATTTGTGAGAAAGAATATAAAGCTGTGTACGGTCACAGTTCTTTCCCAAATTTTCTGTTGGTGAGGATCTCTTTCTGTCACTAGAGACAGCTGCATAATTTTTACTTGCTTCTAGAATTATTCTCTCGCTCCTCTTCCCCAGCCACTCCATCTGTATGCAGGTCAGAGAGCAGGCTAATTATGGGGTACTGGAGAAGCAGTTGCGCAGCGAAAAGCGCTTGCCTCGGGGAGCTCAACACCAGGGTCATGCTCGTGACGATCTCCGTGTTCACATCCACATGTTCGCCAGTGCACGGCCTTCCATCCTTTTGCAGTTGCACAAACCAACTTTTCGGATTCTTTACCCACTGAGCTATGAGGGAAGCCTTTAGAAAGGTCAACACAAGAAATAAGTGCTTGTTCTTAGGACAAAGCAAGTAAAGGATTTCACTTTAATTTCTTGGGTCTTCACACTAGAAAAACAGCCACCAAGTGGCTGAGAACAAAGATATGTTCCTATACGTAACCAAGGTTTTGTATTTTTGGCTGCCCCTGCACTGGCTTCGGAGCAAGAAGCTTTATACACTTAGGGGGTCAAACTCTCAAGCTGGTGGGCTGCTGAAATTCCTTGACCTAGGAGACTGCTTTTGCCGGCAGGCCAGTTTCTTCAACTCCTTCATTTCGGGTATTGATTTACTTCTGTAGGTGTTGACCCTATGAACCCTCTCTGGCACCCTAAATGGCACAGGCTGAGAAAGACAAGATGTTTTCTGCGGATATTTCACTTAAGAATCCTGACTTTGGGAACAGGCTATGGAAAAATACCTTTACCCTCTGCCCCACCCCCCTCTTTTAGATCAATCAGCTTAGATTCAGCCCCTTGGAATTATCTAGACTGGCAAAGATTTGGGGCCCTTGGCTGAGCTGTTGGAACTCTAGAAGAAGCTTGCTTGCAACACAGATTTATGTTCATCATAAAGAATCTATAAACTCCCAACACCATGTCTTTCAAATGGGAACTTTGATGAAATTTCTACCTCAGATGAGTCCATGACAGTCATAAGGATCCCAGTGGGAACCCCATCCCTAAGTCCATCACCAGCAGAGCTGGGTCTTCTTTGGTGCTGGAAGAAGTTTGCTTCCCTCAAGTCTCATCGTTCCAAGATGAGTCACAGAGCCACAGAGGTGGCCTAGTTTTTATGGTTACAGGGAGAGTTGGGGCAAATGACCCCATATTTCTCAACATTCCTGCCTCTGTTATACTTTGGCTAGTTCAAGAACGCATGCTTGTAGCATGGATCTGGCAGTGTTGCCAATTACACCGATGGCAGAGTCAGAGTCCAGAAAGGTCTCAGGCACTATCGACTTGTAGTTCAGAGCATGTGCTTTGAAGTCAGACCAGCCTGGGTCTGACTGAGTCCACTGATACCAGTTCTACTGATGATTAGCTGTGTGACCTTGGAGAGATGCCTTAATCTCTCTTGGCTTTGCTTTCCTCATATTAAAAGAGTGGGTAATAATCACCACCCATGGGTGATTGTGAAAGTCCTCTCTGGGTCTAAGGGCAATCCTCTTTTTTTCTGGAGAGATTTTACACTAACCCTCCTGATTGAAAAACCTGTGCTCCTTCAGTTCTAGGAAAATTTCTCAAATTTAAAAAATGATCCTCCC
The DNA here is from genome assembly GCF_042477335.2 of Ovis canadensis. Lineage (NCBI taxonomy): Eukaryota > Metazoa > Chordata > Mammalia > Artiodactyla > Bovidae > Ovis > Ovis canadensis. The sequence goes on from NC_091251.1 coordinate 77,586,175, forward strand.
ATTTTAATGAGGTAATAGCTCTTCTTTTGATTATCTAACTTCCTTAACTTTCCTTTTCCTATTTTTAATCTTTTTGCTCTACTTTTTTCAGTCTTTCTGTTCTACTTTCCAGATGATTTCTATAACTTTATCTTCTAAACCTACTCCATAATTTTTAACTTTTGCTGTTTTTGAATTGCAAGTGTTCTTGTTCTTTCAGTGTTCCTTTCATATTGCATTCTGTTCTTGTTTCATGAATGCAAGCCTTTCCAATGTCTCTACAGATGTTTCAGCTGTGTTTTGAAGTCTTTTTCAGCTCCTGACATTGTCCTTACTGCCTTGAGTTAATTGTTCTGTTTGTTTTGGACCCTTTATCTCAAGCAAGGATCCTTTCATTTAAGAGGAAGGCCCTAGAATTTATGTATATGAATTTTACCACTGAGAGACCTGGTTGGCCCTGGCCAGATTGTTTCTTGGGGAGTCACAGGTGTAATTCTTAACCTCGTGAACTAGTCCATTTTCCCTAGAGAAATCATTTTTTCCTTCTGGAAGATATAGGTCTGGCTGTCTGGGTCCTGGGGACTGTTAGGAGAAAAGTGCTAAGATGATAGGAAAGTTGCCTGGTTTTGTTGGGCGTAAGAGAATATCTAAGGTGGTCCTTGTACCTTACACATGCTCTCTACCAGCAACTCCCAGCACCCCACCTTCTGAGGTACCCGATCTTGGAGGCCTAAACTTCCTGGGAGTTCTGCAGCGTGAACTGTTGCGTGCCTCATCACTGCGGGCATATGTGTCACCTTTCTTTGGTCTACTGAGTCAGTTACCCTCATGTCCTCCTGTTTCCCAGCTTCCAAAATTTTGTTGACTTCAGTGATCTACTGATGCCCAGAGTGATCTCCTGTCATCTCTGTCATCTTCTCTCTGCATCCTTGTCCTTGTGCATTTATGCCTTTGATGCCTTTTTAGTGAGTTTCCAGAAGAAACAGTAAGTTTCTACATAAGTTGGAAATTTATTTTAACTCATTTATTTGTCTATTATCTATCTCCCCCACGTGATTATTAATTCCAAGAGGCCAGGGACCTAGCCTTGTCAACTACAGTATTCCTACTGTCTCAAACCCTCCCTGGAGTATCATGGGTGTTGAATAAATACTTACCGAGTGAATGTATGACATGTAATATAGATCTATTTGTACAATGCTTACAGCCCAATAAATGATAAACTATCTTACGCGTAATTATTTCGGTACTGAGGATTAAGTATTGAAACCAGACTTTATGCTGCTGCTGCTGCTGCTAAGTTGCTTCAGTCATGTCCAACTCTGTGCAACCCCATAGACAGCAGCCCACCAGGCTCCCCTGTCCCTGGGATTCTCCAGGCACGAACACTGGAGTGGGTTGCCATTTCCTTCTCCAATGCATGAAAGTGAAAAGTGAAAGTGAAGTCGCTCAGTCGTGTCCGACTCTTTGCGACCCCATGGACTGCAGCCTACCAGGCTCCTCCGTCCATGGGATTTTCCAGGCAAGAGTACTGGAGTGGGGTTGCCAGTGCCTTCTCTGAGACTTTATGCTACTCATAGCCATTGATTTTAAATGGGAACAAATCTGTCTCTTAAATTAAAATCTTTCATGAGAAGCATCTGAAATATCTTACCTCCCCTAGAAAAGCTCAAACTTTTCCTGATTGTGATCTTTCCACCATGACTGTCTTTATTAATAGGACATCACCTGTTTCTGTTAAAGCACAATGTCTGTTAAAGTAAGGTATCTTAAAAGGTAAGAGACTACCTTGAAGATCCCATTGCCAGGTGGAAGCATTCCTGGAACTAGAGCATAGTTTTTCTCATTCATAATGTGACCTTCTGCCTGTTATCCGCCATCCCTCAGTTTCCATTGTCTTCTCTGGAAAGTCAGCTGGGGAGAACAGATTGATTAAATGATCCCTGAAGCTTTTTCAGGCTCTAAAATGACAGATTCTGCAGTTCTGCTAATTATAAAGTGGCAGTAAACAATTAATGACCGTCTTTAGGACCCAGGTCTTATGATAATGATACCCCTGTGAAATTGCCCAGTCTTTTCAAATGACAAATTGGTCAGTTCACTAGATAACTAGGTGGCTTCTAGATATCTATATAGAAATCCCAGTTGTAAACCTCTGCATAAATGTATTGTCACGATAAAAACCAAAGGATTAAATAGGTACAAACAAACTGATTAATAGGATTCACTGTAGTAGAGAAACCAGTCTTCCACTTGTGAAGATTCTGGCTGAAGAAGGTATTGCTTTTTCCAGTCTTCAAATAATACTTGACTTCCCATCAGTGCTGGCAATCTCTCTTAGCGTTTAGGTCAAAACAAGAGGGTCCTGTGGTAGGTCTTGAGTGGCAGATGGATGAACAGTGGTGGGCAGCCAGGATGAGAAGGACAGGTGCACTGAGTGCCCAGAATTGGAAAAGGCCAATCCTCTGTGAAGACACAACAGCTCTGGTTCCGGAAAAACCCAATGGCATACAGTTGTTGTGGAGGCCCTAGACCCTGCTGTGTTTGGGACACGTTGTTTATGACATTGTACAACGGCCTCAACATTTGTGTCCTGCTGTGTGTTGTTTTGGTGTTAAACAAGGGATTATCTATTTTAAATCACAGATCTATTAAGCTACCCCTGTGTATCAATGACATTGATATAAAGACTAATGGTTGTTGATATAATTTGAATGATAAAGACCAAAACCATAGGGGCTCTAGTATTAGCTTCAGTATCAACTTTGTTGAGTGACCTTAGCCATTGCTATATTCCTTTTGGCACCTGGTTCCTTAAGTGATAAAGTGGCAAGGGGGACAGATTGGATGATATCTAAATCATATTCCTGGTTCAGTCCCTTCCTGGTTCAATGTTCTGGAATCCTGAGATAGTTGGGTAGTAAATAAATGAGGAAAACAAATTTCTGTGCTCCTGATACCTTCCAGTCGTCTGAAAATAATATTCTTGGAGAAGGACCTAAGAAATGGCAGCACCGTCTTTAAAACTCCATCAGAACCAGCTCCACTGGGTGTCCAAACAACAGCAACATCTGCTTTTCAATAAAACATTGGCATTGCCCTCTACCAGTTCTCTTGAGGGCTTGACTCAGGAATGAGAAGCTCTATACCCACCCTATGGGGCACCTGGTAAGACTTCATTTTATGGTCCCTTCTTGAAGCACAGCTGTCTGTTTAGGGAAACTTAATGCTTATCTTATATCTTTGAAGGAGGAAAGAAAAACTAGGTTGTTTCTCTTGAGTCTGCAGCTCCTGTAGCATTTAATTTTTTTGTTTGTTTGTTTGTTTGGGCCAAACAGCTTGTGGGATCTTAGTTCCCTGCAGGATTTTCACTGCAGTTTTCCTGCAGTGGAAAACTCAGTCTTAACCATTGGACTGCTAGGGAATTCCCTCTAGCATTTAATCTAAAATAAAGAGATCTTGGTTTGGCTTTTTATACAAATTCTCACCTAACTCTGCCCTCCGAACATCCACACAAAACAAAGCCACCAGTTCTGTGAGCCAGCTGGGGAAAGCCCAAGTGAAGACAGATGCTTTTCAGGGAGCTGAGCAGGTGATGTCTACTTCAGATCTGGAGAATCTTCATGCTGCTCAGAGCAGTGACTGCATGGAATAGCCACAGGAACAACCTGCACGTTTACGGTAGAAGCAGGAGAGAAGAGAGGAGCTTTTTGACTTGCATGCATTTCTCCTGAACCTGTTCTAAAAAGGAGAGCCAGGATTCAGAGAGGCTATGTGGTCCTGGTATATTACCACCTCCTCCCAAACTCTCATTAGTCCTTGAGATACTGTAGCAAATTAATTGAAATTGAAGTCGCCTAAAATTTTTACTTCCTTCAGCAATTCTTCACCTTCATGCAAAGTGTTACTTAAAATATTAACACTGCCTTACGGCTCCTAGCTGCTGTGTGCATCTAAATGACAGAGGGTGATGGCTTAATAAATGATAGAGACACTGTTTGCATCTGTGCTGCCCTGTCTTTTATTATTCTCTTTTTGGCATCTGTAGCCCTGGTTACAAGCATAGTGCCCTATGCACGGAGATGCTCACTGTTTGTTGGATGAGTGAATGAATAAGGAGGTTAGCTTAATTTTTTTTCCAAGAAGGTAAAAAATTTATTTCAAAAGCATCTGGCATACATCATCTTAGTGGGCATTCATCATTCTTCCCAGTACCCAGCATAGAACAGATGCTCAGGAAGTATTAGATGGATGGAGGGATGAAAGTGAAAAGTGAAAGTGAAAGTCGCTCAGTTGTGTCCGACTTTGCAACCCCTTGGGCTATACAATCCATGGAATTTTCCAGGCTAGAATACTGGAGTGTAGCCTTTCCCTTCTCCAGGGGATCTTCCCAACCCAGGGATCAAACCCAGGTCTCCCTCATTGCAGGCAGATTCTTTACCAGCTGAGCCACAAGGGGATGGGTGGATGGATAATATGGACAGCATATGATCCCATAGCAACCCTGGGAGATGGGTAGGAGAGGTACTATTATTGTTAGAACTATTTTCTAGATGAGTACTATGGAACTCTGGGCTTCCCTGGTAGCTCAGCTGGTAAAGAATCCACCTACAATGCATGAGACCCTGGTTCAATTCCTGGGTCGAAAGATCCCCTGGAGAAGGGATAGGCTACCCATTCCAATATTCATGGGCTTCTCTGGGGGCTCAGATGGTAAAGAATCTGCCTGCAAGGTGGGAGACCTGGGTTTGAGCCCTAGGTTGTGAAGATCCCCTGGAGGAGGGCATGGCAACCCACTCCAATATTCTTGCCTGGAGAATTCCTTGAACAGAGGAGTCTGGCAGGCTACAGTCCATGGGGTTGCGGAGTCACACACAGCAGCACTATGAGACCCTGAATGAGAAGCCAGTGGACTTTCTCAGGGGGTGGATATTGTGTGTTTAGTGTCAGGTCCAGAGTTTCTTCTGCCATGAGAAAGAGTGTGGAGTTGGGCTGAAGAACACAAGTCAAGCTTGCATGTCAGAGAACCTTGGGTTTTGAACCCTGCCTCTTGCCCTTTCCTAGCTGTCTCATCTTTGTCAAGCCCCTTGCACTCTGTACCTCTGCTTCCTCTCTGTGAAGTACGTGTCTGTCCTTGCGGAGAAGAGTAATGATAGATCCACAGCATAAGGCTTTACATGAGGACTGAACGAAACAATGTGTGTGTATCTTCGGCAGTGTACTTGACACGCAGTCAGCCTTGGTGGTGGTTGCTGGTGTTGCTGTTGTGCTCACTTTTGTATGGGCGCCTCTTCAGGGACGAAGGGCCAGGAAAGGTAGTCCTAAGGATGTGCTTTCGGATTGCATTTGGGGAAAGTGTCAACAGTGCAGTATCCCTAGCCCAGGACTGTAAGAAAGAAACAGACTAAGGAAGCCAAGCCTTCATTTGTTCAGTCACCCTTCCATGCAAGTCTAAAACATGTGGGAGAAAGGAGAGCATTGGGATGAGCCAGGAAGGGGAAGAGATGAGATTAGTTGGCCCCTTCCCTGTGCAGAATCTAGTCTGCACTGAGCAGCGGGCAGATCGTCTACCCTCACACCCTCGCTGACTGTTCTATCAGTGTTACAAGGCAGCTGTTGCACACGCTTTCTTGTTGTTGTTTAATCATTCAATCATGTCCGACTCTTTGAGACTCCATGGACTGTGGCCAGCCAGGCTCCTTTGTCCATGGAACTCTCCAGGCAAGAATCCTGGAGTGAGTTGCCATTTCCTTTGCCAGGGGATCTTCCTGACCCAAGGATCGAACGCACACCTCCTGCACTGGCAGGCAGATTCTTTACCACTACTGAGCCACCAGGGAAGCCCTATTACAAGGCAGCCTTTTGTTTAAATATGAAGAAATAAACAATGTGAGGAAAATATCTTGTCCAAATGAGAAAGGCCCTCCTTAAATAAGCTAATAGCATCATAGGAGACTGGCTTAGGGGGAGGGGCTTGAGGGATCAGCCTCTGGGCTGTAACGGCTTGTTCAATGCTGTGCCCTCAGCTTTTAGAGCTTTTCACACATAATGAGCACCCAACAAATGTCTGATGAAGGAAGGAGTTCATCTAGTCCAACCTCTCTGTCCCACATATAAAGAATCCAATGTCACATGGCTGCTAATAGGTTCTTAGCTTGAAATACAATGGAAGTACTTAGAATCTTCCATAAGGACCCCAGTCAATCAGTATTGCTTACCACTGTCAGGACAAAGAGATGATCTCATGTGGGGTTCTGGGCACTGAAATTTAATGAAAAAGAAGGTGATTCACCTGCCCTGACCCTCCAAAATGGAAATGAAATGTGAACACTTAAAATGAATGCCAGGAAAGGGATGACCAAGTTGAGTCTGAACCAAAGGAAGATTATTCCGATTGGGACAAAGAAGAGTTTGTCTATGTAGATAAGTATTCTGAAAGAGCAAGGAGGATACTCTTTTTGGTATGGTAGGCCATGGTAGAAAATTCATCTTTTGTAAGGCTGTGAAACACTGTCAAGTAATCAGAGATATTTTTCATACTGCACGTAATACACTAAAAATGCTCTATGAATATCATTAGACTGGCTAGTACTTTGAGTTGATTTTTCAGCTTGTGGTATTGGTTTATATTGGGTGATTCTTACACTGACAACTCATAAGTAATATTTCTGCAGGACTTCACAGTTTGTAAAATATTTTCATGTACCTTAAATTATGTAATTTTTTGAACAATTCTATGATAGAGCCTTTGATATCCGCTGCAGGGGATAACTGAGGCACAGAAAGGTCACATGTCCTCTAACCCAAGTTCCTCTCACTTCAGCAGGCTGCTTTTGTTGTAGACGATGCTTGTTCCAATATCAGCAGGACAGGTATCAAGCCAGTGAGTCAGAGCTAGGTGTGTAGCTCGTACACCTCAACCTTGAATGTGAACACAAATCTCCTGGGATGTTAAAATGTGCATCCCAGTTCTGGGTCTAGAGTGAGACCTGAGAGTCCAGCCTTTCTAACAAGCTCCCAAATAATGCTGATGCTGCTGGTCCATGGAGCTAGAACTCTTTTTGTTGTTGTTGTTTGTGAATCAGTTACTCTTTTACCTACAGAATTTCCAGACTGAGATAAGGCATACTCAGAGCTTTCTGCAGCTGATTCATGTCCAGAGAGGGCCTGATGCCGACCCCTGTTTCTCTCTCCCTGCTGAGAAAGGATGAAATGGCCACAGCAAGGGACAGGCATGATTGCCTAGGAGTCAAAACATTGTCCAGGGACTCTTTAGAAATTTCTGCCCAAGTATCAGTCAGGCTGGAATTCTGGTTCCAAAATATCTATTTCACCTGGAGGGCAAGACAAGAATGCTAAAATCCTGGACTGAAGAGCCTGAGCAGAATTCTGTGTGTGAGTCCAAAGTGATGATGTGTTATGTTTTCTTTTAAAGCGACTTAGAAAGAGTCAACAAGATGCCCATTCTTTGGGGACATCTTATTAAAACCAGGCAGAAGCAACAGCCAGCCTGGGGAGGTTTACAGTGTCCAGGATGTGGACAGGGTTTGAGGGGAGCACTGAGGTAAGAAGACAGCCCAGGATGGTGGTTCTCAACCTGGCTAGCTATTGAAACCACTCACATGCACCAGAAAGTATGACTGCTCTGACTCCACTATAGGGATTTTCAATTACTTGGTCTGGGATGGGGTCTAGCATTGGGATTTTCTTTTTTTTTTTAAGGCTGCAAAGGGGTTGAATGTGCACCCAAGACTGAGAACTGCTAGGAGAAGGCAATGGCAACTCACTCCAGTACTCCTGCCTGGAAAATCCCATGGATGGAGGAGGCTGGTAGGCTGCAGTCCATAGGGTCACTGAGAGCTGGACATGACTCAGTGACTTCACTTTCACTTTTCACTTTCATGCACTGGAGAAGGAAATGGCAACCCACTCCAGTGTTCTTGCCTGGAGAATCCCAGGGACAGGGGAGCCTGGTGGGCTGCCGTCCATAGGGTCGCACAGAGTCGGACACGACTGAAGCGACTTAGCAGCAGAGGAACACACACTGGATAGTCTGTATGTGGTGAAGGGGGAGCCTAGAAGCAGACAAGCAAAGGGGCCTGTGGATCTGAGGGGGCTATCCGAGGTCAGCCCGGCTACCCCTGATCGCCATGCAGCTTGTTCTCGTCGCTGCCCGGATCTTAAGGCTCCAGACAGCCCTCCCCATCTCATATCCAATAAGAAATGAATGCTGTTCAATTCCTGTCCTTAAACTAGAACAGTCCTGGGCCTGAATTATGCCAGGAACCTCGTGCTTGCAGTGTCTTTGGAAGTCTTTTATTGCAGGACTGATTTATAATACCCAAGTAGATGAGTTGAGGGCAATTACGTAAATGCTGTTTCTCTGGGGTAGAGAAGAACGGTCTGGTTTAAATGAAAAATGCAGTGCCAAGTCAAAAATTCAAATCGTTATGTGGAATTACAGACCACAGTAAATCAATTTTACAAACACAGTACCGATCTCACTGTGTTCCAATACCCGCAGGGTCCAGTTGTGACAGTTTAGAATTGGAGAAGAGGCTGAAGGTGAAGAGAAAGTGGGGACTGGGACGTGTGAAGCCTCAATAGCTTGTCTTGAATCACACGGTGATTCAATCAAATAGAATTAAGAAACCAGGAGAGCCTAAACCATCTAATTTCTCTTAATTAACCCCCCCCAAATAATCTAATTAGCAGTGTAAACTCAAATTGTGGTGTTTTTTTTTTAATGGTCTTTTATGTGTATTGTTACACTTGACATTTGGATTGAATGCTTTAATGAAAACAAGGACCAATTCCTTCATCAGTAAATTGCCCTGCTGGCCAAAATGCTGAGAATCTCCAGTTCTCATTCTTCTATCAAGAAACTAAGTTAAGAATTAGTCAGGACTGCATAATACATTTCTAATTATTTATAACCCTTCTCCTAACATTAGAAAGAAAAGAAAAAAGATTGCTGCTTTAATCAAGGCCAAGTTCAGAGTTTCATGCTCTGAAGTCCTGACACCCGTCCTGCGTTTGGCTGGTGCTGAGCTGAGACCCTGATGGGAGGAGGATTTCGGCATTTTCTAATGCTGCTGGTCCTTGCCTGGTCAGTGCTGTTGCATTTAAGAGCCATCTTGCCGTCTTATCTGGGAGACTTTCGAGCTCCAGTTGCAGTGAAGGCTTTGCCTATAGTTCAAGACAAGAACTAGTAGACAAGCTATCTTTCGTAAGCCCCCTTTAAGCAACTCACTTCCTTCTCCTCTGGACAAGAGCTGTGGTGTCAAGATATAAAAGGATACCCTGGTGATTTGTTCAGTGACTCTGGTGGTGGCCTTGGGATTGGTGCTCTGTCATGAAACTCTGGCTGTCTGCAGTTCCAAACTTGCATGACTTTGCTGGTAGCCACACCCTGTCAACAGCCAGGGAGTGTTAAACACAGGATTGTTGGTGCTTTCAGTAAACCTAAGAGGCATTTCCTGGATAGACATGTGAGTTGAGGTAACAGTGATTATAATTTGAGAGTTATCTTTTAAGAAAGGGGTAGGAGGGAAGTTTTGTCAAAAATCTGAGTTTCTTCACTCTCTTCCTTAAACACAGTGATTGGAGCATTTTTGTGGACACACTGAAAAATGAAAAAGATGTATCTGCTTCAATCCACCCCTGGCCACTTGCTTGACTCAGTTATTTTCTTTACTTGGTGTCATAATGAAAATGATTAAAATTCTGCAGCTCTGTCTTAAACTCTTCACTCTCCACAAGGGTAGAAATTCCACAGACAAATTTAAGGGCCAAGAAACCTAAAGGTTAAGTACATAGAGATATAACTACGGATATGAAAAAGAGCATAATTTAGGAAAGTAGAAGTGAGCCCCCCGTATATAGGAACCTTAGAAATGGCTGGATTGATCCCACAGTCCCTTGAATTGGCTGAAACATCTGCTTCAGTGGCATCAAGTTACTTCCATAGTTGATGTCACTGGTTCTGATAGGGTGGAATGAGAGGATTGGGGCATTTCCTTTCGGGACAGCTTGATCTGAAGTTCAACTTGTAAGATTCTACTGATTCCTATAAAATGTATATATTGGCTTGTCTGACTTATCATAAATAATGACAGTGTAAAGACAAACAGCAGTTATCTGAAATAGATTTTCCCCTGGATGACACCCAGTTTTGCCATTATAGAAACTGACAAAAGAGGACAAATGAAATGTACCCAAGATTAATGCAGCAATAAAAGTCTGCCAGAAACATTCTAATTTACTTCTTAAAAGCCCAAATGTTTAAGTGATAACTTGAAGGCAGAAGCATACATCTTTGCTCTGCTCCAAGACTGGTCATCTGTAGAGTAATAAGGGCAGACGCCAGTGGCAACTCGCATCATGGAAAAAGCTCTCCCTGCATCAGAATGTATTCACCTCCATACGATCTGAAAATGAGACTGAATGGGCAAAAAGAGATTCAGCAGTGTGTATTTGTCAACCTTAGTATGTTCTTCGCAGCTTTGTTTTCTTCTGGAGTCTCCATTTGTTTGGTTTTATTGCAAAGGCTAGTATTTACCTTCTCTTCGGAGAGTGTGTGGCTTCCTCCTTGGCTTGTGGGAAACACCCAGTCCACCCACCACATCTTTGCTTTGTAGCATGCTCTTTCTTCTTCTCCCAGAATGAGGTGGAGTCTGAAGCGGTTTGGGGGAATCATCTTCTGGTGTCCAGATGTTATGAGCACTGGTTTTCCAAACTTTTAGACAAGAAGCAGAGTGCAAGCATGCAGAGTTGAGACATATAACCTTTCAGATTTGCTTTTAATCTATTCCCTGAAGCAATGAGGCAGAGCATGTTAATTTTAACCTTAGTAATTAATACCCCCTTCCCCTTCCCCCAACACAAACCTGTTCTTGGCCATAAATGTGACTGGTGTTGTCTTTTTTGCATGATGTCACTGATTAAATACTCTAGTTTTTTTGTTTTTCTTTTTTTAATGTATTCTTGCAGTACTATTAATCTTTTTTTCCCCAAAGATTCCCACCACAGGGCCTCAGATTACTGGTTGTGGCACCACAAAACCAACTAAAGAAGAGGAACCCAGGGTCTAATGTTTCGCCACTGAGCTTTGCTAAAATGTTTGCCTTAAAAAAAAAAAAAATGCCTAGAATTATGCATACAAGTGGTGTTAACAGAACTCCACTCTTTGAAAATGCAAAGCCTTTAGTAACAGTTCCTTAGATACTCTAGATATCAGATACTTAGATATCAGTGTTCTCAGGAAAAACGCTTGGTATGGTGCCCAAAAGATGCCTGTTAAGCAAACCTAAACTAAGGGAATAAACAGAAACATTCCCTGCCAATAACTTTGAAACAGTAGTGATAGCTATTTTATAACTGGCAATGGCTTGAACTTTTTCTTTTCTAAACTTGACAACTATCAGACCATCTCCTGCAGCAAAACTCTCAATTTGGTGTATTCAGCCAAAGTTCTGATGCTTCTGAATTTCTTTTGGGAGTAGATCTAGACAATGTAGTTAAAATACACCATTAGCAATGCGTAAGTAGAATTTTCCGCATGTATCTTCATAGCCTGTTGACACACACAATATGTATCCCCAGAGTAAGGAAATGGCTTGGATCTTTTAATTATGGAAAGAAACTCTTAAGTTAAATATTTTAAAATAATATGCAAATATTTGATTTCTTCATTCTGCTTTTTGAAATCCCTAAATAAGAATGAACTGCTTTTTGTAAAGTTTAGTAGCAGTTGGATTGAGTTCTATCACATGAGCATCTAGAATTTGAAATATTAACAAAGCATTAATTTTCCTGTAAGAAGCCAGCTTGAATTAGAAACGGAGACTGAGACTTCCCTGGTGGTCCAGTGGTTAAGACTTTGCCTTCCAGTGCAAGGGGTGTGGGTTCAATCCCTGGTCGGGGACCTAAGATCCCACATGCCTCACAGCCAAAAAACCAAAACAAAATAAAAACAATATTGTAAAAAATTCAATAAAGACTTTTAAAATGGTCCATATTAAAAAATAATCTTCAAGAAATGGAAAGACTGGCTTAGGAAGAAGAGTGAAATTGCAAATCATGTCCACGTGGCTAAACTCATAAGGGTCTGATGAGGCTGCAGAGTCCAACCTTGGATTGAGAAAACAGGTTTCTGGGTTTGATGAAAAAGAATGGCATTAGAAGAATGGGTGCACTTAATGGTTCTATTCAAAAGGAAGTCAGTTTCAGCAGCAGTCTTGATTCTAGACTCCAAGATAAAACGCTGAGCCTGGAAATAGGTGGACGCGCACAGTGGGAACAGTGAGAAGTGGTGGTGGACTGAATTTGAGGAGTAGTGTTAACTGTGAAAGGAATCAGAGGACTTAAAGCACACGAGTTCCTGAGGCCAATTAGGTGCCCGTGGAACTCAGCAAACACAGCAGAGAACAGCAGTCGTCTCTGTCATTGAGTTCAGCCCTCAGTGTTTAACAGAAAACTGGGATCCCCGTAAAATAACTGTACTTCAAACAGATGATGAAAAAAAATGACAAAAAGAGCTGTGAATTCAGCAAATATGAAATAATTTGTATTTGATTAATGTTAATACCTTCTGCATACGTATCAAAACCATTTGTCACACAGCATTTCATCTACTAAGCAGGCTTGGTGCACATAGGAATTCCCAGGTCCTTCCACAACCCAGGGGCCCACAGCTCACAGGTTTAGGGATTATTGAATTATATTGCCGTTTGGGGCCTTCCAGCTCTGAAATGTTATTAACCTATGCTCATAATAATTTTAAAGCATTACTTGCATTAGGTGTATAAATTTAAGGAGAACAGAGAAGAATGCAATGTATCTTTGAACGACCTCCATTACTGTTTATTAGGATAAAGTTTCAGTGTTAAAAATTAAGCTTCAGTCGTCTGGACTGTTTGTTTATGGGGATCACTGCTCTCCTTGGCAGTGAGGTGCAGTTCTTAACCTGACAGAGAACTGAGGAGAGAGCTGAACCCATACCCCAAACCTTCCTCTTTGCACAGCCCCATTACTTGTCACATTAGAAGGCAAAAGAGGTAGTTATACCTGTTTTTTAAGAGTCCAACTGTCCTGAAAAGTCTTTTCCTGCCTCTTATTTCAATAACTAAAAATCAAGGCAAAGTCAATTTTGGTCAAAGGAAAGGGAGAAGAAATCTGATTTCCAGGCTTTCAAGAAAATACTTAAAAAGAACAGAATGCAGCGCCAGGTATCGTATTTTCCCCCTCAAAAAGTGTTGAAAGGAGTCTCATGAAAGATGCTTAGAGATGAAAAAGACATCATAAGGTTAGAGGAGGTTGCAGACGGCAGCTGGCCCCGAGTGGTATGACAGAGTTTATTACCAGATTATAAGACCCTCTGTACTCACATCATACTGCTGCATTGCTGGAGCAAGATTATTTTTAGCTGCTTTTCCCATATTTCAACTAGACTTGCTCAGTATTTGTTATTTATTTTTAGTTCACTTGAATTTATAAATGTTCCAAATACTACAGTACCCTATTGTCATATGTACTCATATATATGTACGTACATATATAAGTGTGCTGTGCTTAGTTGCTCAGTCGTGTCCGAACCTTTGTGACCCCACGGACCGTAGCCTGCCAGGCTCTTCCATCCATGGGGATTCTCCAGGCAAGAATACTGGAGTGGGTTGCCATGCCCTCCTCCAGGGGAATCTTCCCAACCCAGGGATTGAACCCAGGTCTCCATCATTGCAGGCAGATATCTGCGCCACCAGGGAAGCCCATGAATACTGGACTGGGTAGCCTATCCCTCCTCCAGGGGATCTTCCCCACCTAGAAATCGAACCGGGGTCTCCTGCATTGCAGGTGGATTCTTCACCAGCTGAGCCACCAAGGAAGCCCCACATATAAGTGTACATACCTGAAATTTCTTGTAGCAATTCCTAAAAATAGAAGGGATATAGACGCTATACTCTACATACTATTAAGTCTTAGCTTCAGTTTTTTCAAGAGCAAGGGTTACAGTGTTGCTCCCCTGGGCAATTATTAGAATGAATCCCCTCCCCCTGAAATATGCTGTCCCCCCAACCCTCATTATTATGAAGTTACAAATTCAGGACCTCAATTCTGCTGGAACTTGCCAACTTCTAATCTACAGTGAGGTTTTTTTTTCAAGTTGTGCCTACTTCTGCAGCATTTGAATATTACTCCGGGGCAGCTTAAGTCTGAATGGAGCGTGTTCTGTTGTCTGCCACGCAGCAGTCAGCTGCTGAGAACATTCAGAAGGCCCGCCTCTAGCTGGAGTTATTCTGGGGGGACTAACACAGTGTGAAAAGCTTCTCAGAAGCCTGCCTTCCCTGCCCTCCCCTCTCTACTTGTAGGAAAAGGACTTTTATTCATTTATTTTCACCTGAATATCCATTCTTCCGCTATGTAACACCACTTCATATGAATACTTTTGGTCGAAAAGAAAATGGACCGACGGGACAGCCGTGCACCATCTGCCCTTGACCACCTCATTCATCCACTGTTGTACAGTCTGTGGTCTTACACTCTCTCTGTCCACTGCATTTATTCTTCCCTCTGCTAATTTATGGCAATCAAAGTCCCCCAACACATGAAGTAACACCAAATTTGGCTTTGTGGTCACTATTAGCTCCACCGAAAGATCTGTCTTCACCCCAAAGGGCCCCCTTGGGCAGGTCACCTGTCACCTGCTCCAGCCTCTTTCCCAAAGGCCTGTCCCCTTTGGAGAAATGAAGCATTTGCCATGCACAGGTTGGCTTTCATGTGAGTGTGTGTCACCCCTGACTCTGAATCCTTGGCCCTCTCTGCAAAGCAAAAGCTTAGTGGGAGACATTTTGCTTGTTGCTACAGCAGGTTCACTCCTAAGGGGACATTTCTGACTTTGGTGCCAGCTGTAGAAGTCTCTGATACAGACCCAGTGAGGCCTTAGGTAGAGAGTCCCTGGGAAAAAGCCCTGGTACCTCAGGTATAACTGATTTTTATTAGAGTGAAAGTCACTCAGTCGTTTCTGACTCTTTGCGAACCCATGAACTATACAGTCCATGAAATTCTTCAGGCCAGAATACTGGAGAATTCCTTCTCCAGGGGATCTTCCCAACCAAGGGATCGAACCCAGGTCTCCCGCATTGTGGGCAGATTCTTTACCAGCTGAGCCACAAGAGAAGCCCAAGAGGCAGAGACCAAATTCATGCCATATCCCCTGTGACCTCAGTCAAGCCAGGGGCATATGAAGAAATGGGTCTAGGTTTTTATGAATGAATCCCTAAAAGTCCCAGCAAGTTAGGTAAACATCTAGTAAATTCCCTGGACACTGACAGCCTCCGCAAGGATGCTCATCAGTGGGGAGCTAACATGAATTTTAAGAAAACTTTTGATGGAAAGAAGCAAATTGGCTTCATCTAATACTGGAATTCAACTGCTACCTGTGTGTGGTATTGTTCTCTGCATCCAAGGATGGGGACTTTCTTAGCAGTGTTATTGCACTCATGGTGATGGATTCGTTATTGCCTGTAACCAGGTAGGGTGCTAAGGGTTCCATCAGCTCTGGGTGTGTGTCTCTCTGGGAAAGGCCTGCTTTTATGGTTTGGGGCTCATTCTAATCCTGGCTGTGAAGAGGAGCCCCCCTTTCCACTCTGGGCCCACCTGGCTAGCGCCATTCAGAGCACCCACCAGATATTCTGAAATGGTTGCAGAGGTACCAGGAAGCAAAGACATCTAAGCTGGAAAGTCCCATCACTTGGGGCAGCCCTGAACAAGTCCGCTCAGTTTTGTATAGATACTTAGACAGGCATGAAATGAATTTTCTGGATGTCTGGCTTTTCTTCCTGTTGGCTTCTCTCTTCATTTTTGCTGCTGCTTCCTTTTTATTTTATTTTTTCTTATTCTGCCTTTTTAATTTTTTTTCCTTTTTCTCTTGCTAATTCGGATCCAACCAGGTAGCAATGCATTTTGCAGGGAGCCTTTTTAAAGAGCTTCTTCCTTAGTCTATTCAGTGGAAATGCAAGCTGTTTCAGCCTGTTAGAATCCAAAAACTAAAAAATGTTCCCTTTGCATATTTTGAAGTTAGATGATAATCCCTTGCCTTTGATAGAATCTACCCAAATTAGAAATTTCTCAGGTTACAGACAGTAAAATTGGCAGCTCCCTCTTTTGTTAATAAAGAAGTTTCTGGCCCTTCTTTCACACACAAGGCTGCGTTTCTGGCAACATGAAGCCAAACAGAAATATGGACAGCAGGGGTGTGAACTCCATTGCTCTCCGGCCTGGTTAATGCCAACTGACCATGAGGGGCCTCCGCACACCACTACTGTCTCAAACACACTTTTTGCAAACACTCAGCCTTTTGGCTCTGGTCTTTATGTTTTTAAGTGGGGGCAAGAAAGCCTGCTGTTCACATCTTTATGTGGATGCTGCCCCACCAGAAATTCAGTTTAACAGAAAGCAGAACTTCTCACACTGGGATGTCAAGTCTGCTGGCTAAAAAACAGAGAAGGATTAATGCCAGCAAAGCAGTGCTAGTCCGGACTTGGGAGAGTAAATATCATACCTCATTGGAGGGGATAGAGCCCTACATGGAACTTAATGGCGTCCCTGAAAAATGTTTAAAAATGCATGTGGCTCGATTCCATGTTAGCACTGCAGCAGTCAAAATAAACTGGACCTGTCAGGGGCCAGCACAGAGGGAAAGTTATGAATAGACTTATTTTGTAAAGCTGTCACTTTACACGCCCAGAAAAACCAACCAAGGGTAACGTCGGCTCCCTCTGCGTTGATTTTGGTTAAATCCCTCCCTTGAATGACCTCAATTTAATTTGGCTAGTTATATGTGAGTTTTGTTGTTTTTTTCCTGGTTTTCTGGAAAAGAAATTAAAAATGGGGGCTACACAGATGTTGCCCGCTGTGCGGAAGGGCTGCACATGCTGGAGAAAACTGTTCCCGGCTTACGGAGAGCACCCCACTGGCTTCTGAATGAAAGCCTTGTTACCTGGAAGTGTTCTCATGTAAAGTCTGGCATTAACCTGCGAAGCCAAGGGAGAGAACCGGCCCTTTCACATACGGCTGCCTTGTCCCATACCCTGAGGTCCCTGTTAGTCTCAGGCCCCTTGTTGTGCCTGCACCCCTTTCAGAGGTGACAGCTCCCCTGATTCCTGGTTGGAAGGACTAGTCCACTTCTGCTAGTTCAGCCCAGCCAAGATTGCCAACGATGAGTGGTCTGCCCTCCCCTTCCAGAAAGTCTGCCCTAATGACATGGGTCACGTCCGGTTTTGTGTGGTCCCCACTCCCCGCCCCACCAAAAAAAAAAACTGGCCAGGACATGTTCTTTTCCATCTTGGCAGATCGCTACTTTGCCAGGCTGTCAATCCTCACCTGATTTTTGGGTCTACTGCTCCGAATCCTGATTTCTACAGTTAGAACTGAAAATAGATCCCGACCTACAGAGGTGAAGGTCATAGGTATGGGCCTTATAGGTGTAGTCTCCTTAGAGAGCCCACCTCACCCAAAGGTACAGACAGCATCCTTTTTAACCACCCCAAAAGGAAGAGCCACCCCATGATCCCGGATGCAACGATCAGACAGCACCATCTCTCAGGGTTAAGAGGTACTGTGGGTTCTTCTGTGGCCCAGGCTAAAGTGGGGGGAATAACCTATTTCATTTTATTTTTTTTTTCCAGTTCTCTCAGGCCAGGCACACCACAGCCCTTTGAAACGATCTGTGTCCCTTACCCCACCCATGAATGTGCCAAACCAGCCTCTAGGACATGGATGGATGTCTCATGAGGACTTACGAGCTAGAGGACCCCAGTGCCTCCCATCCGATCATGCCCCCCTGTCTCCACAAAGCAGTGTAGCCTCTTCAGGAAGTGGTGGGAGTGAACACTTAGAAGATCAGACCACTGCTCGTAACACATTCCAAGAAGAAGGTAGTGGTATGAAAGGTGAGTGACAAAACGAGAAACCACCGGCAACAGAGCCCCTCCCTTGATTTGGAGTCAGAAGGGTGAGGAGAGAGGTAGTCAGCCAGGAGGAAGGAGCCCGCCCCTCCCCGGGCTGATGGGAGGCCCCTCCCTTGCCGAGCTCTGGGGTTGACCATGGCGGAAAGGGCTCGGATTCCCCTTCCAGGGCTGCTTGCCAAAACCTGGGAAGAGCAGGAGAGGTCAACGCCCTCCTTTTTCCTTTTTTTTTTTTTTTTTTTCTGAATGCAGTGACTTGCAGACAATTAAATGAGTCACAGCTGGCGGCGATAGCATCTACTGTTTGCACATCCGTTCCTTGGTCTGCCCTGTCTGTACAGACGTTGATCTGCTCCAGCCTTCTACCTCACTGCTCTGGCCAGGGAATCGTCAATAATTTAGCAAAACAAACCACAGGATCTGTTTTTAAAAATCTCTCTTAGTGTAGAATCGTACTGGTGCTTCCTTTCCTCTCTCCCTTTCCCTTTGATATCCAGAGAAACTTGCAAACCCTTTTCTCTGCATCTGTAGAAGGGATGTGAAAAAAATAACACTGAGGCTTGCTGACAGTGTTTTAAGGCTGATAACGGATTTGCATACAGGTGATAAAGGCCTTTTGTGCAGCATCAATAAATGTTCCTACATTGCCCTGTAAACCTCTCCTCTTCTAAAGATACTCATCGAGAGATAGAGATTTCCGAATTATCCATGGTAGGTTCAAAGAGGATACGCACATTCTGTATTTTTAGATGCAAGTTGTTCAAGGGCTGGGAAAAGCCTCAGGGAAAGATGCTCGTCAGAGACACACTAATAACAATTTTAGATGGAGAAACAAGAGTTAGTCGTGCCCCTGGGACTACGATGCTGACAGGAGGCTCCGAGAGCGCCCTCACTGCTGGTGTACACAATCCTGAGGTTGTGCTGTTTCTGATCTTTCCCTTGAGAAGGATTAGTGTTGACACAGGAGGCTGGGGAATGAGCCCCCTCCCCACCACAGGAGCGTGGCACAGAGAAATGCCCACTACTCACCAAGTGCTGGTTGTAAGTGAGCCTGAGGCTGAAAATGGAGCCTGTCAACCTGGGGAAATGAACCTGAAGTGAAGCCACTCTCCTGGAGCATCCGTCCCTCCCAGCTGCTCAGGCCAGCATCCTCTCATCCCAGCGCCATCCGTGATGGATGCTGTGCTGAGTGTTCAGAGTGGTTGGGACTCGTCTTGACGTTTTCCTCTCTAGGGTGATACCAATGGGTCATTCGAAGGTGTTTAACAGGTCTCAGAAGCAATGGCCCCTTTTGGCAGGGAGGGAATGTGTGTCCTCTTTACATCTCTTTCATAGTTTTCAGGGGAATGTGTCATAATTTCGGAGACCTCTCAAAACCTATTTTTGAGTTCTGTGCTCAAGTTGCTGGGCCCCAGGGCATGAGCAGCAGGGATGGCTCAGCCATGCTTGGACCAAGAAGGGTGGAGCCAGTGTTTCTCTGGATTTGCTTCTTTCCAAGTGAAGTCGAGTGTCTGGACAAGTAGGGTGTCTGGACGAATGGTTTCCAAGACAGTGGATGTGAGGTTCTAACTGGTAACCATGAGAAGGAGGCCCGGCCTTCCTGTTGAAGAGCTTAGTGGGTCTTGTGGGAAGTCCTTGTTCTCCAGGACACTGGGTTCACCGTCTGCTTACAGGAGCTTCATTGTCTTTTCTTTCTCTTTTCCTTTCCCTTTCTTGTCTTTGTCATCTTTCATTCTTTGTGCTTTATTCTGAAGCCCTCTGTATACTTTAGACATTCTCTCAGGGCAGGTGAAGGTTTGCCCATTGCATGCTGACTTTTGGAGATGAGAAAGTCACTACTCATTAGCAATAGTGACGGTAGGCTTTTAAAGAGACATGAAGGGGAGAAAAATGGAATCGATGTCCTATCCCTGTTTAAGAGTGAGAGCCAAAATATTCCAAAGTTCAAGGAACATCCCACGTATCAGCTTCTTCGATTCCTTCCTTTAAAACTCATGTGAATTGTCCCCTCAGAGCTTCTTTGATCAGAAGGTGATGCAGACAAGACTTTACATCCAAGATTTTCTTTATAGGTCCAAGATGTGTGGTCAGAAACGTGCTGTTTGGTGATGGGACTAAACAGGATGCCCTTCTGTGTATATCCACCTTCTGCTGACTTATTGAACTGTCCCTGTCTCAAAGAATTGCATGGGATCCGCAGGATAAAGTTCTTAGCAAATTAAATAGAAACACCTATTTGAAGGAACATGATGGAAAAAGTGTATTTGTGGTTCCGCTGATAAGTCAAGCTGTAGAAACATCCACACCTGAAAACAGCATCATCCCAGAGGGTTGGGGCCAGTGTTTGTGCCCCACGAATGCCCCTCCCCATTGCACCTGGTGCCATCTCCCCTCGAAGGCCACCCCCCTGGGGACTCCTGCCACCAGGTGCTGCTCAGAATGGCCTCCCAGGAGAGCACAGAAGCAGCCCGTACAGCCTGCCCTAAGAGTATGTCATTCAATTCCCCTGTCGCAGAGCAGATGCCAGGTTCAATTTCCAAATTAATTTGTATTTTTCTGAAAAATGAAATCTGAAATCAAATGAAGTGCCTTTAAAGAGAGCCAGCTCTTCCCCTTGGATCCTCGTCTCTTCCTTTCTGTGACCGGGCCCTTTGGCAGGAGTGCCGGCCTTTTAAAGCCCCGTTCTGGTCTATCTCAGGATGCCATCATCTGATTGCTATTTTCCTACTCTTTAAACGCCCAGCTTACGAGAACAACATGGAATCTGTAGTAGAATCTGGAGGAGTTCCAAATCTCCAGGGGATGCATGTCAGCCCTCACCCCACACCTTGGGAAAAGAACAAAAATTCCCGTAATTGAGCCTAATTTAGTGTGAATTCATCTTTCTTGCCAGCAGCTG
Source organism: Ovis canadensis (assembly GCF_042477335.2). NCBI lineage: Eukaryota > Metazoa > Chordata > Mammalia > Artiodactyla > Bovidae > Ovis > Ovis canadensis. The sequence goes on from NC_091251.1 coordinate 77,607,016, forward strand.
TGCATACCTTGCTGAAACACTGTGTTCATCCTAGCCTTCCTTTCCATCCAGACAGATGAGCCAGGTTTGGCTACACACTGTCCCTTAGGAATGTGCCTCTTGGGTCAGGAGTGGGAAATACAGCTCAGGGCCCAGCATTCTTTCTCTTTTTATTTTTCACAAACATCCATCTCTTTTTTTGTCTTGGTGTCAGCATTCCCTGCCAGGGATTGTCACTAAGTTCTCTCACAAGTAGATCAGCTCCTGCTCTCAGAGGATTAACATCATCTGCCCGCTTTGCTTTGTTTTTCCTTTTATAGTGAACAGCCATCCTGAAGGTTTAAGTCAGCTCCAAGGCACAGAGTGGATGTCCCTGGCAGTAGCGATCTCAGACTAATATCTCAGGCTCAGGGAATCATGGGATTAGCTACTCAACTAGAAATTAATGAAAAGAAGTGGGACTCTGAATGGGAATATAAAAAGTTCCCCTTTAACATGCCTCACAGAGGCTACTGGTTATACATGTTTGGACTGAATACACTGATTGTAGTTCTCCTTATTCTTTGTGAAAACTTCATTGTGACTTACTTATCTCAGGGGAAAGATTCTTGATTCTAGGTTGATACTCAATTATGTTCTTCTCTTCCTCTGTATCACATGAATCTAACGTGCTCTCTCACCCTTTCCTCACACAAAGCCTTCAGGTGGCCAAGAAGGGGGAAAAAACCACGCCTTGCCAAGAAAACAAAATGGAGAATTTCACTGGTGGAAGAAGCACATGTGCCCCTCCTGTTAGCATCACATCTTTAGAAATTTTGTGTAAACCCAGCACCTAGAGACTTCGAAGTCCAGGGCTGTTGCTGAGTGATGTGACTGTTCAGTGGAAGCAGAGACAAGAAAGGCTGGTTAACAGGTTTCATTTTTGTCCTCATCAAGTCAGCTGCCTTTCTTGAGCACTTGCTGAGAGAGGCTTTGGACTAGTTATTGGGGAGACAGAGGTGAAGGAGATGGTTGCTGCCTCAAGGGACTCGCTATAATGTGAGGGGTTCAATGCATGTGCACAGCCGTGAAAATATTTTGTCTCGGAGGCTCGCCATGGATTGAGGCAGGCAGCAAGGAGGGCCCTGATTCAAGTGGGGGGGAGTCAAGGAAAGTTCCTGGAGGGGGAGAGACCTGGAGCGTCAGCTTGGAGCAGGATTACAGATTAGCCAAATGTATAAGGTGAGGGAAGGGCATTCTGTGTGGAGGGAACAGTATGCCTGAAAGCATGGTTGAGACAGCTTGACCAAGTGCATCATCTGATGGCTTGAGCGCACATGGGAACACAATCTTGGGAGAGGGAAAAGCCAGATGCTAGGCTTTGCAAAAGATTGGAGCTTTTATCCTGACATTGAAGGAACGTAGCAGCAGAAATGACCTGTTTAGGTTTACACGTTAGAAATAGGACCTGAAAGGAAGAGTGGGAGTTGTATCAAGGTAGAGGATGGAGAGGGAATTCTGGGTTTGGAGGCCAACTGAGAGGTAAGGGGGTATTTCGATAACCAAGGAGAAAAATGAATTTGGACCAAGTTGAGCAGAGGAGACAAAAGGAGTGTGTTTGTGGGGTCTTCAATAAGATAGACTTGAGAGAGCTCTGAATTGAATGGTGCTGATTGAACGTAGACAAGGATAGATAGAGCGGGAGGATTTGAGGACAATGCCCAGCTTTTTGCCTGGGACATCTGGGTAGCCCATGGTATCATCAATAGCAAATAGTTAATAGGAAAAAGAAGCAGGCTGAGGGGATGGAGTGGAGCAGGCTGAGTCGGGCACCTGTGGAAGGGTCCAGTGGAGGCATGCCAGCCAGGGCCACGCTGCATCATGCTCTCCCCTCGCCCAGTCTCTCCAAGAGCCCCAGCTCCTCTCCTCCCCTGCACAGCTTAAGCATTCTGCCTCCCTGTGTGTAGTTCATGTCGGGGATTCACTAGGCTTCTGGCTAGCGACGTAGATTTAAACTAGTGAAGAAGACTTAGGACTTCTGGCTAAGTCCCGTAGATTTAGGCTTCTAATGGACTTCCCTGGAGGGTCAGTGGTTAAGGCTCTGCACTTCCAGTCCAGTGGGGCACAGATTTGATCCATGGTCAGGGAACTAAGGTCCCATATGCCACTGGGTGCAGCCAAAAAGAAAGATTTAGGCTCCCCAGAAGCTCCAAGATTTTCTCATTGCAGTTGTCAGTGTGAGAGGGGTAGAGGTGGGGTGTGGGGTCTGCTTCTCTTGCTGTGAGCTTCAGCCTCACCATTACCAGTTAACTCTGGCTGGTATACTTAGGAGGCGTGGCATTTTGTTAGTATAAAAATATAGGGGAAATTGAAACTTACATTGTTTGTATATAGACATGATAAAGGTAAGCTAGAAAGCTTTGGTTCCAGTAACCTTGATAGAAACAGCAGTTAAGAGTGGAGGGGACCAGTGACTCTGAAAATAGGCTCAGTTTTTCTTTTCTAAAGAATCTTTCTTCAGGGAAACTTATATAATATTTTTTCTCCATAGCAAAGGAAATATATTCCCTATTCTGAAATAGCTCCTTTGGGATTTTGAGTTATTTTTGAAATGTAGACCTTTGAACTTCTGCCTGTCTTAGAATGAGATTAGAAAAATATATATATTGAGAAGTGTGATCTTTGTAAGACAAAGGAACCCATCAGAAACCTTTGTAAGAAAGGCTGTGAATCCAGTTTCTGAGGGTCATAAGGGTGTGAGTGACAGAGAGGGAGTGACATAGCCCTGTGTGTAGCTGGGACACTTTTCAGCACAGCTGTCATGGGAACAAGTTACTATTTTCTGAAAGCTGACTTTCTAGACGCTGTCTTGAATTCATCTAACGTAAAGGCCAGGATTTAGTAAATTTACTTCACTTTATTTCCAAATGCCAACATACAACCTTTGTGGTTGGGTCCTAATGGGCTCAGACTCGTGCTCCCTCTTCTCAGATAGGCTGAGAAGCCCTGATGTCTTTGAAAAGCAAATCCCCAGGATTCCCCCAAATTCTAACAGTCATGAGACTACCACTATTTCTTACCAAATGTGTGTCTTCTGCAGTACTTCAAGCACAGCTTTCAAGGTAGAATCCAGCTGCTGCTGATGCAAAGCAGGCTGAGAGTAGAGCACCACTTGGGAATGTCATAGCCAATGGAAACTGTGAAAAATTGAGACCCTCTCTTTGTACCTAACCCTTCCAAGTGGCTATTTTACCCAAACTCAGCCATCTCTGTGCCTTCCAAGACCCGCACATGCTCCCCACCAGTGTGGAAGCCAGAAGCCACCACGGCCATGTCCAGGATGGTGTAGCCCCCTCTCAGCTTCCCAGGGACCAGAGACCAAGGAGCCTTCTTTCTTTCGCTCAGAGCCTGGAACAGAATATGGCTCCCCTCATAACCCAAACAGTAAAGAATCTGCATGCACTGCAAGAGACCCAGGTTCAATCCTTGGGGCAGAAAGATCCATGGAGAAGGGAATGGCTACCCACTCCAGTGTTCTTGCTTGGAGATTTCCATGGACAGAAGAGCCTGGTTGGCTACAGTCCATGGGGTCACAAAGAGTCAGGCACTACTAAACGACTAACCTCCTACTACTGGAACAGAGTAGGATTATTCATTCTGCTCTAGTCAAAACTACATACGGGCGCTAATTATCTTGCTGGTGCTGCCAGACTTCTGTTCTTCATTTTTGAAAGACGTGTTTTCCTTCTGACTTCAACAGTGAAGAATTAGTCCCTTTTTCCTCTTAAGCTGATTCTTCTCTCCCTCAAAGACCAAGGATGCAGTCAGGTCTTGGAGAGAAGCAGGGAGTTGTTTGCGCTTAGCCTGGCTTTCTGCGGCCAATGGGAGCTGCTCGTCCATTGCAGTTTCCAGGACCACCACAGTGAAGCTTCTTATGGAAAATAAGGTTGTGATGGTTCATGGTTCTCTTTTCCAGGGATGCCTTACTCCCTGCCTTTTTCATTGCTCCCCATAAGTGGGTTCTTCTGGAGGATCACTTCCATCTTTCTCTCTTGCTGTATCTCCTTGTTTGCTGGATATGTACTGCACCAGCCTATTGACTTGAATAGTATTCCAGCAGGAGGTAGTTGAGCAAAGCAGCCCAAGTTTTAATCAGAGCCCAGATTCTGTATAAGCTGTTGTGTGCACCACAAAGCCTCTCTGTGGCTGATTTATACAAACTCTAAAAGGTAAACAGAAATCAGTGTAATTGGAAACTTGATCCCATTGGTGAAGACCAAGAGGTAGAGAGAGGGCATGAAAGATAGGTGAAGTACTATTATCAAAAATGGCCCAGAGAAGATAAACCACCATGGACTGCAGCAGCATCTAGAGGAGCTTCATAAGGATGGACCCTGTGGCTCGGTGGTCTGCAAATGGATGGTGCCATTTTCTCCCAGAGTCCTCCTTCCCTCTGCCCGTCTCTTGTCAGTTTCCTTCACGGCCTTCTCTTCCCACAACTTCCTCTAAAGGCCCAGTGCTTCCAGGGCTTGCCCTGGGCTCTCCCTTCTTCCCTGAGGGTCTCACCCACTTCTGTGGCTGAAACACCTGCCATGTGCTACTGCTGAGGGAAGTGGCTCCCAGCGCAGCCTCCTCTTCCGAGACCTTGATCAGTCGTCGTCTCTATCTGGATGGCTCAAAGGATGACCCTCCGCTGACCTAGCGTGGCATTCCCCATCTCTCTCCTCTCACCCCAGACCAGCTGCTCCCCTGTACTTTCCCACTGAACCTGACCCAGGAACTGCCTTTCTCTCCCTCACTCCCTGTTCTTCCTTGATATTCAAGGGCTGTGGATTTACATCTTTTCCGTCCCCACTGCCCTCCCCAGCCATCTCAGAGGGCTTGGATTTATCCCCTGACCTCCACTTCCACATTCACCAGCCCTGCCTTGACATCAACAGCCTTCCCTGATCTCACATACACATCTTACTGTGCCTCTATTCCTCAGATTTCAGCAGTTCCTCCATCACCCAAGCGTAGGTCAACTTTCCTAGCTTTGGCATTACAAATCCCAGTCTTCTGGCCCCTGCCTGTTTGTCCCACCTGGTGTCTAAGCTCTTCTCTAGCATTCACCTAAGTCTTTGCTTGGCCTGGAACGCTCTCTTGGATCTCAGCTTCACTTATGCACTGCTGAGACGGCTTCCTCATTATGGTCTGCCCAGTGAGTCCAGGACTAATGCTACTGTGAAGCTACCCCTCACTGCCCAAGGCCAACCCAAATGCCTGTCATTCTGTGCCCGTCCCCCAGAACTTTTAGTAGAATTAGCACTTGTCGTGCAACTTTTATACTTTTTTTTTTTAATTAGCCTTTTTTTTGGATTAAAAACTCCTTGATGGCAGGGACATAGTCTGGCCCCGATAACAGGCATTTAGTAAACATTGAATGAGCAGATATCAGGATGCCCAGACTTGGCAAGGAAGTCAGCATATAGTAAAAGCATCTTTATCTTTCTCATACTGCGTAAGAGAATTGGCTTGTCCATTGGCTTGTCCATCAGAAACAGCCCAGATGAAGCTAAATGACTGTGTGCCAGCCAGAGGCAGGAGCCCAGGAGGCATGCGTGCCTTCAATCACATATCCACCACTCCAGGAAACACCCCTGTTTGTACATGTCTTCCAACCATAGCCACAGCTTTGCAGAATAAGAAAAGAAGGTCTGGGGTTAAGTTAGCTGGGTCTCAGCTTTGCATCCAACCATGTAGCATCTGGACCATGGGAAAGGACCTGAGCTTTTAGTGAGAGTTTGTCCCTGGCCAACATCTTACAGAATCTAGCCTCCCAAGTCATTGGAATTCCTGGCTTCAGAGGAGTGAAATGGTCAAGGCACTCAGTTCTCTGGTTTGTTTCTCTCTTAATGGAGTTTTGTTTTAATCCCTGGAAAAGGAAGGTGCCTCACCACCAATCAGAGTCCGGGGGGTGGGGTGGGGAGCAGAGGTTAGTAGGCTATGTTCTTAAGAGCTGGAATTTCCTCTTCTTTGTTCATCAGTTCAGACTGTAGGAGGAGAGGGCACATAGCACTGAGCTAGGAACTGACCTTCTAGAAGCAGGTCAGCATGCCTGCCCAAGGGACATATGGCCAAGAAGAGCTTGCATTTCCTTGGAACAAATCCAGAAATAACTCTTCAGGAAGGTCTAACTCACCATGTTCTGAAGTTGTATAGGAACCTTTTCTAGGAAAATGATTCCCAGTGACCTACATTTCAATTAAATGAGTGAGGCAGGCTCTTCATCCCTCTAACCAGGAAAATTCTAGTTGTCAAAATACTTTTCTAGAAAGAAATGAGCACTGATTGGACTGAGATTTGCCACACCTAGATTTGCACCCCACTCTCCCCAACTCTTAAAACACCATATTGTCATCTTGGCTTATATAGCAACCAGTTTGCAACATGATTTAGTAGCTCGGGATTCTATTTGTCTTATCATCAGTGGATTTTGCATAATCAAGTTGTAGGGCCTCCAGTGAAAATGTAGCCCATGAAGTTGCTCCATACTCTTTTGTGACAGATTGTACCCAAGTGTGGCGTTGGGTTACCCAGACTTCTTTGAATTGTGATCACTGAGTTTTCTGAACAGCTGCTTGGGGCCTTTCAAAGATGTAAACAGCAAACGTGAAACCTGATGACCGAATAGTAACATGTTGGTGGCGTAAAGCTGAATCTATTTGTTGCCCACTCCATGGAAGTATTAGCATTGTTTTACAACAGCAACAAAAACATGGCGGAGAATCAAGTCTAGTCGAAGAGCTCCAGGATATCACATGAGGGAAGCGAATGCCCTCAACTCTTGATCCAACCACAGTTTGAGTTGAGGAGGATATAAGGTGTTGGTACTGTGTATCTCAGGGAGCCCTATTTCTTTATGGTTAGTGATGGTCCCAGTGGGACTCTCTACTTGTCACAGTAGAATGAAGGGCCTCAAAGCACAGAATCAGTGACTTTTTTGCCTGAACTAACTGAGTCTTTTCTTAAAATGCCATTGGATATCCAATTCTGTTTCTCCAGAAATTCCTCTTTGGCCTTCGTATTACTGCAAATCAAAAAGTAACCTCACCAGGCCGCCCACTTTCTCCCCCTTTATCTTTTGAGTTTCAGGTGGTAATCCCGTGCCTACAGTCCCTAAATCTAGATTCAGTTCACCCAGGAGGCAGGTCTGATTTCAGAATAGGCCAGGCCTCTTCAATTAATCCCAGCTGACTACTTTAAACATTAAAAAATTAGAAGGTTCCTACTAATTTTGTAGTGTTTATGGTCTCTGTCAGTGCCTCAGAATAAAGCACTTAGCAATAGACAGTATCTTGCCATCAACATGGTTAGTAATGGGTAGTAATTCATAGAAAGCTTGAATAACGTTTCCCCAGTGCTTCAGCATTTCAGAGGACTTTAAAGTTACTGCTTATTCAGCCTTCCCATTGATGGGTTATTGGTCCTCATTCTACAAAAGATGATACAGTATAGGAAAAACCTGGGAATCTGGCAACCTGGCTCTAGTCCCCATTTCACCACATACTTACCCTGTGATCTAGATGTAATGACTTAATTTTGTCATCTGTAGAATAAGTCAGGGATGGGGGAAGATGATTCTAGAGACTTCTCAAAGATCCTATTGCTCAAAAACCCTGACTTAAAAAAATATGGGCAAGTGCTTTGTTTTGGTTGTACTTAGAAAGGTAATAATTCTCCTGTGGATTTTCAATACAGTTATTATTTAATTTTCCTAATTGTAGAATCCCAAACATGAGACTTATTTCAGATGTGCTTTGGATTTCCCATTATCCCGTAGTCTAGGCAATCTTTGGACCTTCAAGTCCTGATATTGGGTTGACATTCAAGGAGGTCAAGGACAGTTTCAGATATATGCCTTAGCTTGAAGAAATGGTCAGCAAACCCCCGCCCAACACACACACTGTGTGGCAGTTTAGAGTCCTGGCTGCCCTGATTCCCACTGGGGCACAGGAAGGCAGAAGAGTGATCAGGCTAATGACAGTGACTCCACGCGTGGTCACCCCTGCCTGGTTTGCTTGTTTTACTTTCCCGATCACTGTGAAAGCAGTGGAAACACCATATGGGGATCTGCATTAAACCAAGAAAGAAATTATCTTGAGGATGAAGATCATCGTATGTAGTTTAACATTCTAAGTCAGGTCTTTCTAAACCAACAATGAAGTAGTCTGCCTAAAGCAGTGAATCCTTGCCATCTGGGGGGTTATGAACCCCTTTGAGAATCCTATAGAAGCTGTGGATGACCCAGCTGCCCAGAAAGCCACCTATATACTCACAAATTGGAATGTAATTTTAAAGAATTGCTGTGTGCTCTGAAGCCCAGGGGCCCCCGGGTATAAAACAAAGTAAGAGAGCCCAACAGTGGGAATATCAGAACTAGACCAAGCCTTCTAAGTTGGTAATTTGCTGCCAAAAGGAAACAATGAGTAACGTAAAGATGATTTTCTTTTTCCCTTTTCTTTTCTCTGACCACCGTCTTCTTTCCTTTTCTCTCTTTCCACGTCTCTGGTCATCTCCTCTCTTTCCCTCTCAATTTCTCTCCCCATGTCCTGCACATGGTGCACCACAGATGTTCCAGCCTGGTTAAAAAGCCTCCGCCTGCACAAGTATGCCGCGCTCTTCTCCCAGATGACCTATGAGGAGATGATGGCCCTCACTGAGTGCCAGCTGGAGGCTCAGGTACGTACACGGGAAGGCATCCCAGGTGGAACCTTGCATTCAAGTCTAAGGCAGACCTTGTCTGGACCCATACCTGCACCCACCTAGTAGCTTGCCTTGTTCTAGGACCTGCCAGGTGCGGGCCAGCATCACATGATAAGGCTGGGTTCTTGCCTTCGGGGTCCAGTACAAGATGGAAGACAAATGGGTAACCAAAGGACAAGTGAGGTTGAGTAAGAGTGTTATGAAAAAAATAATAATAACCTAGGTGTACACTCCTGGGGTGCCGGGAAGAATCAGAAGAAACAGCATTGACCAAGACCTCCAAGAGTCTGTGTCCCTGCTTTTGTTTTCATTGCCCGCCCGCTCTGTCTGCTTAGCCAGTGCTGGTTTGGAGGATGACAGATTGGTTGTGAATTTTTCAATCTTAGTTACAAATCAGCTAACTTCCAGTAGTTAGGAAGCAGAAGCACCAGGTCCTAAGTCAGACCTTCCCCAGAAGTTGCTCAAAAACACATTCAGACTGATCTTAATTCGAACGGAGAAAGTTGTACAAAATATTTTCTAACCACACTGAATAACATTACCCCAGGTCTCAGATGGCAGTCCCCTGCTGTGTGCCATAAAAGGGCAAGTTCCTCCTTCCTTCTGTGGATGCAGAAGGCCAGGCCAGTCAACAGAACCCCTGAAACTAAGCATGTTTCCTACCCTGCTGTGCTTGAGCAAATAGATCTGACCAATGTCTTTGTTTCCCTTGTTTAAAATGCTATTTGCATTTTCAACTTGACCTCAGTTTCCTTTGAGCGGTGATTTGAGAGAATTAATGGTCTGAACGGGCTAATAGTATTTCCCCTGCAGGAAGAGGAGATTGTACCAGTTGGGGCATGGCTGGTCTGGCCGCAGACCTCCCAGCAGATCCTGAATTCCCATTGCATATTCAGTACCCGCAGTTAACCTTTGCAGGCCTGGCTGAATACCAGTATTGAGATGTAAGACAAAGCCCAAAGTCACTGCACATTCTCAGAGAATGAAAAGCCCTAATTTCAGCTTCCTAAGGCTTCTCCCACTGCTTTTTATCTCGATCGCTCCTTGAGATCCTCAGGATTGATGAGAACTGCTTCTGAGAGCATTCTTATGTTTGGGTCAAAGTTGAGAAAAAAAAAATTTTCAGTCATCACTTAGTCAACTTGAGGAAAAAACAAGAAATAATTGACACAGAGGGCAAAGCCCGAGGCCAGCACAAACTTTTCAGAGTAAAAATTCACGTGAACCAAAAGTCAAGGCTAAATAGTAATACGCTCCCAGTGTTTCATCTTAAAGATGGATTTAGATGTCACTAGAGTCTTAATTTTCCTCAGTAAAGGCAACACCTCTGGTGTTTTTGTCTTTTCCACCTTTAAGGGAAATTTTATGAATCTTTGCAGAAAGTCATCAGAAATTTATATTACAGATCTGATTTGAGAAAGAACCTTCTATTTGGAAATCTTCAGTCTTTCTAGTCAACATATGTTTAACTGAATCCTAGGGCTCTTCACTGCTACACAGTTTATTAAGATAAAATCCATAATCCTACCTGTGAATCCCAATCTTCTACCTGTAGTGATGACTGCATTATTACAGATTTAAGTTCTTCTCTATTCTGATTTTCCTTGTGGAGACTCAGGAGGGTCTACAGACTGATAAAAACCAGCCTGTGTTGTCTGACACCGGGTGAGAATTGAACTGGATTTCGTATCTCCTTGAGATGGGTAAACATAGAAAAGCTTTGAGAAAGCAATGCATATCTCTGTATGGGACTGAAACTTTCAGGGAAACTGGAAGGGACCAAAATGATAAAACCTGGACACAAGGAACAAGTGTATGACTTAAAAATGATATTTGAAGACTATGAAGAAATTTCATGCTGGGTGGGATGATTGGCTGTTTCTTGCTCTCCTAAGGGTCACAGGGAAAAGACACAAGCACGTGTGTGGTCAGATGGAGTTAAAATATTTAGTAAGAAGAGGTTGATGATAATGGATATTGAGGAGTTACAACATTTAGTAAGAGGTTGATGACAGTGGATGTTGAAGAGAGACAAATGGCTATTTACTAACCTGCACACACGCGGGAACCAGGAAGACAGTAATGTACTAAATAGCTTCCAGGAATCTCTAAGTTGATGCCTAAAAATATGTTTTTTAATCTAACTTTTACTTCATTACAGAATGTTACCAAAGGCGCAAGACACAAAATTGTCATCAGTATTCAGAAGCTCAAAGAGAGACAAAATCTCCTGAAGTCTTTAGAAAGGGTAAGTTATCACCAGGTGATGGACCATTTCTACCTTCATGGTGGGAAAATGGGTCAAGGGAAATTATATTCTCAGTCAAAAGTGTCATCGGCAGGCCTTACAGAGAGCAACAGGTTGTTTCCTTACCAAAGTCAGAAAGAATGAAATGATTTTGAAGTTCATCTCCTGGTTATACACACTCGTATGGAACCTGATCGCTTAAGTGTACCTAAGCCTTGGGTCCAGGCATCTCAAGACTGGCCCTCCCGTAGCTCTCAGGAAATGTTTTACATACATTCATTTCTGCCTATATACATCTGTAGTGATTAAGGAGATGTTCAGCCCGCAATCAGAGGCTGAAATTTTGACGCATCAGTATAGGAAACAAACATATGAGCCTCAGTCCCACTGTCCACCCAGGAAAGGATCTGACTTTGAGAAAAGCTGCCCACAGCATGACAAACACCCTCAGGTTAACCCCCAGCTTCCACATAGAGATTACAGTCTTTTGGTGGATGGACATAGTAGAGTCTCTGGAGAATAATTTCGGACATTAACTTACCAGAATGGGTCCCTGTGACTCTGGAAGGAACTGTCTCAAAAATGCAAAACGCTGAAACAGAGTTTATTCCACTGTTAAAAGCAGTTCATCTGCTGTTACCATCTCTTTTTGTTTGCTGCCCAAGTATGTTTTCTTCTTGCCTTTGTATCTGAATGTCAACCTAGTGTGGATGTCATTTTTAGGACATGGTGGCTTTATGATTTCATCTAAGGTCCAAAAGCTACCCACTGCAATATTCTTGTCTGAAGAATTCCATGGACAGAGGAGCCTGGCAGGCTACAGTCCATGGGGTCACAGAGAGTCGGACACAACTGAGCGACTTATTTTTTTTAAGGTCCAAAAAAGAACAGACCTTGTAAGCTGGTGCTGCCACAGCCCCGGTGGGGAGATCCTTGTGCATTGCTGTTGGCAGTGGTGGGTGGGAAGGTATTTGCTGCTTGCAGAGCTTGAGTTATAACCCCTTCTAGAAATCCCAGGGTGCCTTTGAAAGGGATCAAAGAACTAAGGCAGGTGAGGCTAAAGCAAATTTTGTGAGCGCATAAACATTGCAGTGTAGTGGAAATTTTTTAACTTATTCACAAAGATCTGTGTGTGTATAAGTTTACATACAACATATAAAATTATGCTTAATGAATATTAATGAATAATTAGTCGCTCTGTCATGTCCAACTCTGAGACTCCATGGCCTATAGCCCACCAGGCTCCTCTGTCCGTGGGATTCTCCAGGCAAAAATACTGGAGTGGGTTGCTATTCTCTTCTCCAGGGGATCTTCCCAACCCTGGGATCGATCCCGAGTCTCCTGCATTGCAGGCAGATTCTTTACCGTCTGGGCCACCAGGGAAGCCCAATGAATATCATATAAAATACAAAGTAATATATAGTTATAGAATATGCATCTGTAACTTTGTAAGGAAGGTGGCTATTAAAACCTCTGGATGGACAGACAGAGGCTACTTACGGGTACTTCCATGATGAAAGACCTGTTCTTAATTATAGCGAATCACAAATGACAAGTAACCTGTCTAACTGAACCTGAAGTTACTGTTGTTCTTAGTTTTATGCCAACTCCTTTACCAAGCCATTCATCTAACAGAGTGTTTATTGCCATTTCTATGTAACTTCTCTTTTGGGAAATATTCAACAGGCCAATTTTCTCCTTTTCTGTTAAAAAGCACAGAAAACATTTTGCAAAAGGATTCGATTGCTAAGATTATGGTTAAAGAGCGGTGTTTTCTGCTCTTATTTCTGGAGCTTCCTTCAAGAACTCACTCATGTCCTCTGTCACTGAGGGTCATGCACCCACCTGGGAGACAGAGATGGCGCTGCTGTCAGCTCCACCTCTTGCAGTGCTGGGCCGAACCAGCATGTGGAAGCACAAGGGCAGCCAGGTGGCTCGGGTGGCCCTCATATGCCACTGACTTTCTATCTAGCCTTTGATAATTCGGTGACACTATGCCCTGTATTTCACACCTAGAATAATATTGACTCCACAAAACACAGAAAGCTTTCTCCCTGGACCACTGGATTGGACATGTTAAAAAAGATGGCGAATGTAACACAGAGTCTGAAAGAAACTACTGGCCAAGAGGAAAGCATGATGAGTTTATTTGGTGTGACTTCTTTGGGGAGGAAAGTGGTGGACCACCGTTTTGGGCTTGCCTGAGAACACCTGGGTTTAGACACCTGCGAGCTTGTGCAGTTAGGAGCTGATGGCCTGTGGGTGGGAGTGAACCGCAGTGTCCACTGAGGACTCAGCCTCAGCTCTGCTGTTCCCTCTTCTCTGGAACCCGCACCTCTCCTGCTCTGCAGGGAGAGGCCTGTCGGTAACCTGTTCCCACATAGGCCACCTGCGACAGGCTCCCATTAGCCATTTCTCTGGCATTCCCAGACATCCTCAACTGACTGTGCTGTTGGAAGCGCTGTCGTCATGCCCTTGCTTCCAGTGGCATTCTTACATCACACAGAACCCAGAGGTTTCTAAGGAGATGGCTGGGGCCCCGCCCATGGCTAGTTCATAATCAGCAGCTGCTGCAGATAAGCTCTATGTCCAGAGCACTTCCACTCAGTTACTGAACACTTACTAAGCAGCTGCCTTGGACTCGATTTCTCCCATCCTCACTGGAGGCAAACCGTGAGGAATTCGAAGTCCCCACCCCCGGAGAGCTGGGGACACGAGGTGCCACAGATAGACGCGTGGTGGTGTGGTCACAGCCCAGCGTGATCAGCACCATCACTGAGGCCGGTGGGGGTGTCTTCCTGGGATGAAACAGAGGACTCTGCTGCGGTGAGGACAGAAAGCAGAGGGGCCTCGGTGCTGGCAGGGTATTGGGGGAGAGCGGGCCCTGAGCCAGGGTGGGGGCCTCGACCGTGGAGAAGAATAAGAGAGTCACTTACCAGGAGTTTGGGCATTGGCAGGAGGTGCAGGCTTGGGTGTCATACCATTTGGGAACCAAAAATAAAGGAGGAGTTACTAATGTTGAAAGGACTTCCCTCGTGGCTCAGATGGTAAATCGTCTGCCTACAATGTGGGAGACCTGGATTCGATCCCTGAGTCGGGAAGGTCCCCTGGAGAAGGAAATGACAACCCACTCCAGTACTCTTGCCCGGAAAATCCCGTAGACAGGGGAGCCTGGTAGGCTACAGTCCATAGGGTCACAAAGAGTCGGACACGACTGAGCGATTTCACTTCACTTCACTTCACTAATGTGAAAGAAATGGAGTTGAGTTTAATGGGTGGCGTATGCAAGTAGCAAGACACCCCGCTGAAAGTAGCAAGTCAGTGGCCCAGAGAACAAGTTTAAAATAGAGTCCACAGGGTTTGAAAGACTCCATTGTGGGTCGTTTATGTGTAAATGGCCAGAATTGTGTGACGAGTGATAAGAGCTGAGGATGGACCCTGGATGGGGAGCGCCAGAGGACATGGAGGGACCAAACAGTGACAGAGCCCAGAGGGTGGGAGGGTTAAAGAGGAACTGTCCCATCAGGAGCCATGGACGTGTCACACCTGATGAGGACTGAACACTGCTCCCCAGAACCGGCCACCAGCAGCTCCCTGATAGCCCTGATGCAAAAGGGTTTCAGGGAGATGGGAGGGGAAGCAGGAACCCAAGAACTGGAGAGTGTGAATGGTACTGAGGCCTTGGGGTCAGGCAGTGCAGACTTCTCAAGATGTTTGGTGGGAAAGGTAAGATTAGAACGGTCACTGGGGCAGATTTTCCAGCATTTATCTTTAATAGTGAAAATGTTTCCGTGTGCTTTTCAGTTCAGTTCAGTTGAGCTGCTCAGTTGTGTCTGACTCCTTCCAACCCCATGGACCCTAGCATTAGCATGCCAGGCCTCCCTGTCCATCACCAACTCCCAGAATTTACTCATGTCCATTGAGTTGGTAATGCCATCCAGCCATCTCATCCTCTGTTGTCCCCTTCTCTTCCTGCCTTCAATCTTTCCCAGCATCAGGGTCTTTTCAAATGAGTCAGCTCTTCGCATCAGGTGACCAAAGTATTGGAGCTTCAGCTTCAGCATCAGTCCTTCCAATGAATATTCAGGACTGATCTTCTTTAGGATGAACTGGTTTGATCTCCTTGGAGTCCAAGGGACTCTCAAGAGTCTTCTCCAACACCACAGTTCAAAAGCATCAGTTCTTCAGCACTCAGCTTTCTTTATACTCCAACTCCCACGTCCATGTGCTTTTATTTACTGTCTTTTTTCAGTTGGCTCCCAAGCTGTGAAACTGACCATTCTCTGAGCTTGGGAACCTGGCTTGGAGAAAGGAAACACACACACACCTCTGTGTTCCCACCACCCCGCCGCCCCCATCCTAGCAGCAGCCTCACAATGTATGTGGGTCCACCCCGGGAGCCATAAGCATCTTAGGGTGAGGATTCTGTCATCATTTTTTGACCCTCAGTGTCTGACAGTGCCCAGCCCATAGAGAGGATGGAGTTAAGTAGACGCAGGAGTGCTGTCTGCTGGGTGAGGGGCCCAATCCGTCTCAAAAAGAGAGAAGGATGGGGCAATGGGTGCTGCATAAGTGCTGGGGGTGCCACCAGCTGCCATTTTCCAGATGATTTGTACCCTTTGACTGTTCCAAGCCCCGAGAGAGGCTCTGAACCAGTCCTCCTCCAAGACCTAAGAAAGCCAGGCCAGGAAGCCTGGGACAGTCAGGATGGAGCACCTTCCTCCTTGTTGGCCCCGAGCTGCGTCTGCCTGACCAGCTGCAGTGTAGGAGGGTCCAGCCTTGCCACTCTGCTCTCACCTACTGCTCTCACAGTAGTTAAAGGGCAGCTATACTGCTTTGTGCCCATGTTTGCCTCTTTGAGTTCCTAATGCAGGGTTATATTTATGATACAAAGGATCCATAGAGACTTGAGTTGATCCCGTTTTTGTCAACATGGGAGTTCTGTCCCTCAACCAGTCGAGGGCACTGGATTGAGCTAGATTCCTTCTCTGCCTGGGCCCTCAAGTTCCCGGATTCACTCTAGAGTCAGGAATGCAACCTGATGGTTATAGTGTGCCCCCCGGAGGCTGGCATCAGCAGAGCTACTGCCTACTGGTCATAAGCCAGGGGTTGTCTCTGAGACAGTGGCTTGAGGTCAAAGCAAAAGACCAAGCTAAGCATGATTCCTGATTGTGTTATTTTCAGAAAGTATCCGACATTATTCGCTATGTTTATGGGTTCCCTTTCCAGTGTGGGTGTCCCCAGTAGCGTCACATAAGATTTGAGCTTGGGACAAGTATACATGCCCGGTTTGAAGGAGTTCAGCTCTTAGCAGAACCCAGATCTCCTCCCCCATCACTGAGTAACTGCAGAAGCCTTCACACCACGTGTCGAGAGCAGGCAAGGTTGGTAGCAGTTGAGAGTCACAGGCACACATTTGCTCTTCTCCGTGGTACTGCCACATGGGATGGCACAACAGGGGTGCATGTGATCACCCAAAGGAGCCTCCCACTTCTGTCTGCCCAGCCCCCTCCCAAGGGGCAGCCTCACCCCTTCTCTCTCATTTCCCTTCCCCTCCTCAGTCAGGGCTGGACAAGGAGGTCAGAACCCCTCAGGTGCTGGCAGGAACTGGGGGACCTCGAGGCAGGGTCCGTCTGGTTGGCATGTAGTTTGATCAGAAAAGTCAGCAGAGGCTCTCTTGGCCTGGGTCAGCTAGCTTGCCTCCACGGGTCCTGCCCTGGTACCATGTCCAAAGTCAAGGGACCAATCACGTGACAGCATCAGACTCTGCAAATGGCCGGTCCAGCCCAGCATCAGGAAAACTGAGCCTGACCAGGAGCATCCTGACTCAGGCATTGAGCTTGCAGGCATGGGCTGCAGGCAGGTCTTACCATGCCCCTGTCTGCCAGGTTGAGAAGGAAGGGCGTAGGCTCTGTGAAGTCCACTTCTTTAAGAGGAAAATGGATTCTCTCCCCTAAAATAGACTGGAGAGTGGCCCTGGCCAGGTTTGAGACAATTCTGGTGGCTACTTAGCATTTCAGTTCCCTCGGAATCCTGGGGTGCCAACTAGGCCGAGGCACAATTCAGTCTCTGCTTCCAACCTCCCCCCCCACCCCCGCACAAATCAAGTTCCCGCCAGCAACCGGGCGGGCTGTTGGTGTTTTGGTGCCCAGAATTGAAACAGGCCTGCGTCCTCAGATTTCCTCTTTCTAACTGATTGATGGGAGATCTGGGTGCAGAAATGATCGTGTCCCATCAGCTTGTGTTGCTTGACATCATCGAGCAATTTTTCTTGTTAAGAGAGGATCCCAGGAACGGGCTGGTACTCATGCTTCAGGCTTTAAAATTATGTTCTTGCTATTCTGGGCTCTCAGAAGATTAAATACTTCATTAGTAATCAGGGCCCTGATTGTCAAGGTCCTTCCTGGGTCCTAGGGAGAGGTTTGCTGCATAATCATTGGGCAGCACTGTGGCAGAGAGCAGGGCCCACCCCCTACACCAGGGAGACCCCCAGCCCCTGACCACCATCCCCAAGCATCTGAGCCTGTTCTGCACCTCTGTGAGCATCTGACAGATAGATGTCCATCAGAATCAACTTTCACTGCTTTTTCTAATAATGCCCAGGATATCAAACTACATGTGTAGAAGGATTCAACTTCATTATATAAAGTCATGGATGTATTACATACAATTATATACATTATAGGCATGCCTCATTTTATTACACTTCACACATACTGCCTTTTTTTTTTTTAACAAATCAAAGGTTTGTGGCAGCCCTGAGTTTAACAAGCCTTTTGGCCCCATTTTCCAAACAGCATTTGCTCACTTCATATCTCTTTGTCACGTTTTGGTAATTCTCATCACACTTCAAACATTCTCATTATAATGATATTTGGTATGGTGATCTGTGATTAGTGATATTTGATGTTACTATTGTGAAAAGATTATAACTCATTGAAGACTCAGATCATGGTTAGCACTATTTAGCAATGAAACACTTTTTAATTAAGGTATGTACATTGGTTCTTTTAAACATAATACTATGACACACTTAATAGATTGTATGTGCTACGTACTAAGTTGCTTCAGTCGTGTCCGACTCTCCTCTGTCCATGGGATTCTCCAGGCAAGAGTACTGGAGTGGGTTGCCATGCCCTCCTCCAGGGGATCTTCCTGACCCAGGGACTGAACCTGTGACTCTTAAGTCTCCTGCATTGGCAGTTGGGCTCTTTACCACTAGCACCACCTGGGAAGCCTAATAGACTATATAATGTAGTATAAACATAACTTTTATAGGTAGCGGGAAACCAAAAAAAAATGAGTGATACTTTATGTAGTGACCTGGAACCAAACTTGCAATATCTCCACGGTCTGCCTCTATAGTGTATATTAAATATGTATATATATGTTTGTTTGTGTAAAATACTTATTTTTCTCTAGAATAATCCTTCTAAAACATGTCACTCCCCTGCTCAGAACCTTCCCTGACTTCTCATCTCATGTAGAAGACATTCTTGCACCCCTGCCCCAGCCTGCTGACTTGACTCCTCTCCACTCAGGCCCTGTGGCTCCTTGGACTTCATGTCCCACCCTGCCCCTCCGCCTCTCTGCTCCAGCTCAGGCCTCCGTGCTGTTTCTCACAGGCTCCAGGCTCCCACCTCAGTGCCTTTGCCCCTGCTGTGCCCTCTGCCTGGAGCACTCTTTCCCAGGAACCTGCAGCCCATGAGGACCTCCCCTCCCCCCTCCCGGAACCCCTGCCCTGCTTCTCAGTCTCCAGCATGATGAATATTCATGTCCTGGTAGGATGTAAACTCCCCAAGGGAACCTTAACAGCTTTCCCACCATATCCCCATCCCCCACACCATCTAGCTCAGTGCGCAGCAGGTCAGAGCACCCGAAACATGTATATTATCATATGTGAAATGAATCGCCAGTCCAGGTTCGATGCATGATACAGGATGCTTGGGGCTGGTGCACTGGGATGACCCAGAGGGATGGTATGGGGAGGGAGGTGGGAGGGGGAGCTTCAGGATGGGGAACACATGTACACCCGTGGCGGATTCATGTCAATGTATGGCAAAACCAATACAACATTGTAATTAGCCTCCAATTAAAATTTAAAAATTTATATTAAAAAAATAATAAAAAATAAATTTAACAAAGAATCACATAACATAGGAACCAGTAGCCTTACAAATATTAACCTCATCGCAACCACCAATGAGGCAGGTACTACAGTAATCTTCATTTTATACACAGGGAAACTGAGGCACAGAGAAGTTAAGTCATTTACCCAAGGGCACACAGCTGTATCAGACCCAAGCATCTGTCTTAGCATCAGTGCTTCTAACCACGCCTGTGTTGCCTCTGTCATGGGCTGGATGAAAGTGTGAATAAGCAGGTTCCTTCATCTAAAACAAATCATACGACAGGAAACCTCCGTGTGGCCCTGTGTAACTTTTTTGTGTAGCTTCTAAAGTGTGTGATGTAAACTATATCAAATGCACTTTAAGGAAAGGGACAGAGGATGCCAGGGAAGGAAATATACCGAAATCATTTTAGTCAGCATCTTAGCGGGATTTTAAAGTGATTCTATTTCCTCATTATACATGTATATATTTTTAAAGTTTTCTACCTGGGCTAATATTGATGATTTAATTTTTAACATTTATTTATTTGGCTGCATCAGGTCTTGATTGTGATACTTGGGATCTTTGTTGCGTTATGCAGGATCTTTCATTTTGGCACATGTACTCTCTAGCTGTGGCTCGCGGGCTCAGTAGTTGTGCCGAATGAGCTTCGTTGCTCTGTGGCATATGGAATCTTAGCTCTGGACCAGGAATCAAACCCATGTCCCCTGCATTGCAAGGCAGATTCTTAACCACTGGACCACCAGGGAAGTCCCCAGAATGATTACATTGTAAACTGCCCCATCTTCCAAAGAACATTTTAATGAAAGTGTCAGCAGCCACGAGCCCCCGTCTGGGAATAGCTCCAGGCAGAGGCGGGGAGGCATGGAGGTGGGTCATCCCAGTTCCTGACCCTAACAGAGGTCTTCTCCCTTTGACCCTCTAGGACATCATTGAGGGGGGCAACCTGCGCCTCCCCCTCCAGGAGCTGCACCAGATGATCCTGACCCCCATCAAGGCGTACAGCTCACCGAGCACCACCCCAGAGGCTCGCCGCCGGGAGCCCCAGGCCCCGCACCCGCCTTCGCTGATGGGCCCCGAGAGCCAGAGCCCGGACTGCAAAGACAGTGCCACGGCTGCAGGAGCCACGGCCACCACTTCGGCTGGGGCCAGTGGCGGGCTCCAGCCACACCAGCTGAGCAGCTGTGACGGGGAGCTGGCTGTCACCCCCCTGCCGGAGGGGGATCTCCCCGGGCAGTTCACACGTGTCATGGGGAAAGGTAAAGCCCAATTTTCCCACCTGCCCTCTTCTCTTCTCAACACCCCTGACCAGAGCTACCCATACCCATGGGCTTCCCCTGGGTGTGGGGTGAACTGCCAGAGTCCATGTCATTAGCCCATTCTGCACATGCAGAAAGTGCAGCCTAGAGAGGGAAAGGTATTTGGATCTGGATTCCAAGCTCTCTGACAAACCACCCCCCAAGGCCTCTTCCTTCACCCTAGCTCCCATCTCTCCCCTTCCCTCAGACCACGGCCCGCAGGGCCCTCCTGGTGGACCGCCCACTGGGCCTTTGGACTCTCAGGCTAAAGGCAGGCTTCCTACAGGCCACCCAAGGTACCACGGCCACACTGCCTGTGTCTGTAGGGCAGCACAGAATTCACACATGGTCCCTGGCTGACAGCACCCCTTCTACCGGTGACTGCCCCGAGCCAGACCCTTATGCACGTATCCTTTACCATGGCCAACACTAATCTGTGCTTGATCAGGTGTTTCTCAAGAGATCTTGATTATTTTAAAAATGTAGTGAATGCCAGTACTTTTCCTCTGGGAAGGGGGACCAATGTGTTTTCTATTGTCCAATATTTCAGACCATTTCAAAGAACTGAGTTCTAATCAAAAGAAAGGGAACACCTGAGTCCTATGTAGGTACAATGAGAGATTCCTGGTGATCTGTGTTCTTAGAAAGACTGAGATCTGTAGAATTCTGGTCAGAGCAGGTGACTTGTAGCATCCTTTGGAGCTGAAATGCCAGCCACTTCATGGTCAGCATGGGTCCCCAACTCACTTTCTCAGTCTCCCCTACCCCAAGGGGCTCCTTGCTGTGTGGATTAGAGTAGATGACCCCCTGCTGGAGGTACAGGTGGGCTGGTTACCTGAGAATGTTGTACTTCACCCCCTTACCCATGACACGATCCATGTGGGCTCT
Source organism: Ovis canadensis (assembly GCF_042477335.2). Lineage (NCBI taxonomy): Eukaryota > Metazoa > Chordata > Mammalia > Artiodactyla > Bovidae > Ovis > Ovis canadensis. Next base: position 77,628,285 of record NC_091251.1, read on the forward strand.
GCATTCCTGTGGCATGGCTGCTTTTTAAAATTTAACTACTTCCAAATAGATTATGAAATCAAGTCACACTCAACATAAAAATCAAAGCTAAATGAAAAATGATGAAAGGTGAAAATAGCCTCCACCTCTACCCTTGGCCCTACCATATTCCTCCCCAGAGGTAACCGCTATAAACATTTCAGAATAGCCCTTCAGAAACACTGTAATTATATATAAGCACATGAGCATCCTTTTTGCATACAAACAGGTCTTGTTTATATATTTCTCTACAGCTTTTTTTTTTTACATTATATGCTTTCAATATTCCTATCAGTACAAAAGTACCATCTCATTCTTTTTTAAAGGCTGCATACTATTCCCCCATATGCATAAACCATAATTTGACAGGGCCTCAATTAATGGATATAGAGGTAGTTTCCATGTTTTGTTATTACCCACAGTTTTATAGTGAAAAACCTATGTGCCAAGACATAGTATAAATGGGATTCTGTGACAGATCAGGTATGTGGGATGGGGAAGAGAAAGACATCATGGGGCCCAGGTTTTAAGCTTGATCTCCTTGAGAGCAAGGCATTTTTACTCCTAACCAATGTCTTTCTCCAGCCATCTCCACCTGTCCTTCTAAACATTCCCATCAAAAGGAGAACACCAGGATCTTTCGGACAAGAATAGAGTGAGCTACACTAGCGTGGCCATGAGCTGTCCAGTGGGTGTGTGTGCTGTGCTCTGCCTCTGAACCTGGGTGTGTAGGTGGACCTGTGTATATATAAATGTGTGGGTATCACTTTGAGAAAATCACCCTCCAGTGAATGAGTAGCAGGCTCCTTACTCATGTGCATGCCCACACACCTCACATCCTAAAAGGTGTGCCAGCCTCACTCCTCCAAATGAGATGTGCCAGCCTCACTCCTCCAAATGAGATGTGCGGCTCATTCATAAAATGATGGTGCCTGCTCTGCAAAGAGCTGATGGTCTTTAGGGTCTTTGAACTCCCTCTCAAAGGACGGTCTTTCAAAGACAGGGCTCCGGACGCTGCTGCGTTCTTCTCCCAGAGTGTCTGTCTCGCGCCGGGTTGCAGAAGGCTTAATATAGAATGGTATGCGTGGAATTAACCAAAGGGGCTTCTGGAGGCAAGGGCTCCTGTGGTGACCAAGCCTTTGACTTAAGTGGAACGAGGAGCCTCCTGGCCTTTTTTGTGAAGCTGACGTAAAGCCACGGTCACACATACCTCTCAAAATATTGGTCCTGAAAGGAAATCGGAGGCAGATCTTAGGGGTTAGAATGGATGTGCATTTTTCTAATTCATCCTTTTTTTTTTTTTTTTTTCAATTCCCAGTGTGCACACAACTCTTGGTCTCCAGACCCGATGAGGAAAATATAAGTTCCTATTTACAGCTCATAGACAAATGTCTAATCCATGAGGTAAGTAGGGACAGGTTTCCTGAAACTGCTTTTTCTCATTCCTTTGAAGTAGTTCTCAGAGATTCTGTGAGGTGATCATCTGGGTCTGTGACATCTCATCTTTGAGTAGACAGTCATTAATAATAGCTCGAGCAGAACTCGGCTGTGGTGACTTCAAACCTAAATGCAGCCTGTGTGTTCCTCTGGTGTCCAGAGATTCACCTAGACTGAGCTCTGACATGGAGGCAAATGCCTGAGAGAAGCTTCTGACTCCGGAAGCCTCCCTGAGGGACAGAGCCTGGGGTGGACCAAGCAGGGAGAGAGGGGAGAGTGTTCAGAACAAATCATGTGTGTCTCTGTGTGTCTTGTGTGTGGTTTGAGGGCTTTCTGCTGTTTTGATTTCTGATTCTTATAGGAATTTTCTTTTAAATTGTGTTGTATTATAGTTGATTTACAATTGTTTTAGTTTCTGCTATCTAGCAAAGTGAATCAGTTACACATATACATATATCCTCTCTTTCTTAGATTCTTTTCCCATATAGATCATTACAGAGTATTGAGTAGAGTTTCCTGTGCTAAACAGTAGGTCCTTATTAGTTATCTATTTTATATACAGTAGTGTGTATATGTCCGGAGAAGGCAATGGCACCCCACTCCAGTCCTCTTGCCTGGAAAATCCCATGGACGGAGGAGCCTGGTGGGCTGCAGTCCATGGGGTCGCTAAGAGTCGGACACAACTGAGCAACTTCACTTTCACTTTTCACTTTCATGCATTGGAAAAGGAAATGGCAACCCACTCCAGTGTTCTTGCCTGGAGAATCCCAGGGACAGTGGAGCCTAGTGGGCTGCCGTCTGTGGGGTCGCACAGAGTCGGACATGACTGAAGCGACTAAGCAGCAGCAGCAGCAGCAGCAGCGTGTATATGTCAGCCTCACTGTCCCAGTTTAACCCTTCCTCACCTTTTCCCCTTGGTAACCATAAGTTTATTACATCTGTGACTCTATTTTTCTTTTGTAAAAATAAGTTGATATGTGCTATTTTTTAAGATTCTACATATAAACAATATCATATGATGATTGTCTTTCTCTGTCTGACTTACTTCACTCAGTATGACAGTCTCTGTCCGTTTCACGAAAGTCAGGCTGGTACTATGCCTCCCAGGCCCTCGGGACAATGATGGAGCGACTCTGATGGAGCAAGGCAGATCCTGGCCAGGGCTGTCCTGAGGGACATGGGGAGATAGGCAGTTGTGCCTCAGACCCAGGATCCCAGTGGCTTCTTGGGTGCCCCTCCCCTGAGAGAATTACACAGACAGGGTCATTGTTTTAGAAAACTTAGGACTGGATAAACCTAGACCACTGAGATCTTTCTGTGGGACTCTGATGTGAAAATAAGATGGTAAAGGCCTCCAAGCCGCCTGGGTTTGCCATGCTGGTAGCTGGAACCCCAGAAGTCCAGTGGCCCTGGGGAAGGGAGACACACTTCCCACATTCCAGCTGCCCACAGGCCATCTGCTGCTGGCGGCTTGTTTGGTTTTCTGCACCCTCGCCCCTGCTGTGCTGTGACTCCACCTGCCCCTCACACGCAGGTGTGCGGTCTCCCACTGGGTTTCCATCCCAGCCCCTCCTCCCCATCCCTGAAGCCCACATTTTTGCAATTTCCTCTCACGGCACTGTGAACTCCCACTCACCCTTTTTAGTGTCCAGTCCTGACACCGCTCTCATCTGGGCCAGCAAAAAGCAATAGAAAGAAGGGAAGGGCCAGAACAGGAGATGGATTTTAAAGTTCATTCATTCCGTAGGTATTTATAAAGCACCTAGGTCTTGCCCCTGGCTGGTGGGCTTCCAGTAGGAGGAGAGTGGGTGAGATAAAAGGAAAACAGGTCATCACAAGTGTGACCATAAGGCCACCAGTGTGGGGCTGGAGCCCAGGAAGTGCACTGGGCACCTATCTAGAGGCCAGAGGGACTGCCTCCAAACTAGACCTGAAAGACAGACAGAGCCTTAGTGGGAGAGACTTGTTCCACGAGGAGGCAGAACAGAGAGGGGTCCAGGTGGACGGAGCAGCGCCTGGAGGGGAGGAGGGCACTTGGGGTGGGCTTAGGGGGCTACCGATCGCCAGGCATTTAAGCTTCTGAAAAAGCAAACCAGAACCCTGCTTCCGCTCCCACACCCATGCTCAGCACTGAGCCTGCGAGAAACTGAAGGACAAGTCACCTTCCACCTCATCTCCAGTCTGCTGAGCCCGGGAGGCGAAATAAGGAGTCCTCCAGCTGCCTCTGCTGGGCGGTGCACAGGGCGTCCTCATTGGTCCACATCGCCCGCGTTGTGGTCTGGCGCTGCTCACTTTCCTGCCATTGTGCGTGCCCCCTCTGCACCCGGGCTCTCCCTCCCGTGTCTTTCCCCTCTACTTTCTTGGAAGCTCCGAGTTCTAGGTGCCAAAGTGGCACACTGTGGGCTCCTCTCCCGACTGCTGCGGAGGGGCCTCGCTGACGGGAATCATGGGGCAGAAAGGACTCATGCCTACTCCGCTCGCCTGCATTCATGTCAGGATCGAGGTGCCTGTGCGCTGCTTTGGGAGGGGAAAATGTTGTCGGAGGCTTTTTATTGGTTGAGTTTGAGGAAGAGGAAAGGAGTTTGAGTAACTTTCCACAGCCTGGGGGTATTCTGTGTGTGCAGAGCCCACCCCCTCTGGGAGGCCCTGTCAAGGCCCAGCCTCCATCCTCGCTGAAGATTCCCTTGGGCGCTCTGGGAGACAGGGCTCCTTTCACAGCCCGATCGAGCTGTTCTTCAGCTACTGGAAGGGAGGGTGCTGACCAAGCCAAGACACCTTCCTTCCTCCCCAGGGACAGAGGAGCCACTCCCCAGAACAGTAAAAGGAAGGCCAGGAAAGTGCTGAATCTTATTTCTGAAGTCCATCACTTCATCTCTTGCATTACAAGCCCAGGCTTCTTACTCCTTACCGTCTTAGACCGACGGTTCCCTGAAGACAAGCCCTTGTCCCCTTCATGAGCCTTGTTATCCAGCCACGAGAGCTGTAGGACACACCGACGTCTGAGTCAGGGCCTGACAGGGGCAGAGGACTCAGAAGTGGCTGACTGGCTGTGTGCGGGCATTCAGGAGAGTGGAATCTTCCTTCCCTTCCAGCCCCAAAGAAGCTCTGCCAGCCCCACCTAGAGCTGCGTGGAGCGGGCTGGGGTGAGGTATTGGCCTCCCAGCCAATAGCAGGGCTCCCACAACAGAGTGCTATTTGTAGGCACGCACAGGAACCAGCTTTCAGAAATCACTCCTTGCCAGCCATAGTCTAGCTCCACTTCGAGCCTCCCAACAGTGTCTTCCAGGACTGAGAACAGCCATACGCTCAGCACTGCTAAGGGGCCCACTCCTATCTGCAGTCCCAATTACTGTGAGTCTGATGTCCGGAGGTGCTGAGTGGATGACCTGACCTCTCTGAGGGGGCGTAAACATTTCCATCTTCTTGGGTGTTCTTTGTCACCAAGGGAAATGTCACATATGAACCAGTGTCCCTGGCAGCACTTTGAATGCACATCTGTAAAGTGACCCCTTTACTCCTTTGTCACTTGGAAGCTCAGGCTGGCTCCAGACCCTCTCAATACTGTGGTTTTGAGACCTTGAAGTCTTTTGTTGGTGTTAAAGGTGATGGTTGAATACCAAATGGGATGGACTTTCATGTGCCACCACCAAAGGGCTAGTCCATGCAGCTGAAAAACCTGGGGAGGGAGTCTGTGGGCAGTATCACATGCACCACAATGAAGAGCTAGCTGTGTTGTGAGTATTCTAAGTGCCCTCCATGTGTGAATTAATTTGTATCCTTACAGCATCCCTTTGATGAGGTATTACTGTCCTGAGTTAAAGGAGCTGAGTCTCAGGTGGAGGAACCTGCATAAAGATGTGCAGAGATTTGAGCCCTGCCCATTTGCATCCAGAGCCTTCTACTGACCACTGAGCTGGACTCTGCTCCCCAGGTCATCTTGACCTGCATGCTGGCATCTTGTGTCGTTGCTCAACACTTGGCTGACTAAGCTAGTCAGAAGCAGAATCTACCCATCCCTTTATTAGTCTAGCAGAAATGCTTGCCTTTTGCAGTTTTTGGAGATACTCATGTATAGCTGGACATTCATCTAGTATCATCAGCAAATGAGAGGGACCATGGAGGAGAACCACATCCTCACCTTTTAGCCCTGAGACCATTCATCGTGCACCTTAAGGGATATCAGCACCTTATTCTCTAATGGGGCACTGAATGTCTGGTGGGGAAGCCTTCCTTGATGACTGTCCCTCAATGGCACCTGGCCAAGGTCACCTGGGAGGAAGGGGTTTGCAAGTCGTCAGTACCTTTTTCCATAACATGATTGACGTCTTTTTGCTTTTGTTCACATAGTGCTCTTGTGTTCGGGTCCTTGAAGATTAAATGTCAGTAGAAGAACATTAAGCTGTCATTCTTTTCTCTCTGTTTAAGGAATCTGCTTCCTTTATGGGAAACAGGCATGTAGTTTATTATTACTCTAAGTAACCATTTACTGCTACTTAAAAAGTATTTATTTCATGCTTTATTGACAAAACTACTTGGGTATGGTATCTCCATCACTGTTATTGCTCATTAGTCAGATCTGGTGGACTTATGACAGCACGTGGACCACAGTCCTACATGCTTAACAGGGAATTCCTGTACCGTGTGTGTGATCCTCACCAATCTAGAATATTACATGGCCATGACCTACCTGCAGCAGAATTCCCCGGGCACTTGCTGCAAACACAAACCCCCTAGACTCCTCTCGAGATCTATGAAATCAGGCTCTGGTGTGTGGGAGTTGGTCCAAAATTCTAGATTTTAACAGTCTCCTTGGGGGGATCCTAATATATCCTGAATTTGAGAGTCCCTGCTTTGAGGACTTACAGCCCCATGAAGTCCTTCCCTGGGCTGCACTAAGTACACAGCTGTACACAGAAGGACACATGATATTGATGAGAGAGTGTTATGTATGGGCCAGTAGACGAAACCTCCCCCAAACCAGAAAAGACTGGAGAAGACACCAGATCTATCCATTTTCCTAAGCCTTAGACAAAATTTAGGTTATGATCGGTGCACTGGGGTTGTGTAGCGCATGGGGCTCATAACTGGAGATTTCTCAGCAGAGTCCTGACATGTACAGTGTATACTCTGTGTTCTGAAGCCCTGAAGACCACTCCAGGGTGAGCACAGACCATCAAAAAGATTGATTTTTGCAGTGGTTTAGCATTTCCATTGATTATGAAAATGCAGGGGGCCTGCAAAAGCCAGAGTAGTCAACAATCAATTTTGCAATTCATTCTTGTTTAATAAATAGAGTCCAGAGTGGAGTTGGGGAAAGAGGAAGGAGGGTGGGGATCTGCCAGAAATGCAACCGAAATCGAGGATTGCCAAGAGCTTAATGCACGTACCTTACCAGGCACCTCCAATGTCAAATAACTTGAATTTTCAGTACAGGAGGCTCTCAAACGAAATTGACTGCTGTTTGGACCCAGTTGGAAACAAGGTGAAGAAAAGGCAACTGTAGGACTCCAATATTTCCCCTATTAATTGCATGTTTCTTCCTCTAATGCCAGGTTGCGTCACCCATTAAAAAGTCCTGTTTGTTTTTGCAGGCATTTACAGAGACACAGAAAAAAAGATTGTTGTCATGGAAACAGCAGGTGCAGAAGCTCTTTCGGTCTTTCCCTCGGAAAACCCTTCTAGACATATCAGGATATCGACAGCAAAGAAAGTATGTTGGGATTTCAGTCTTTGTAATGCATGTTGCTTCCAGGACCTTACTGTCTGCTTGGGTTCCAAGATCAAGACTACACAGGGCATCATTCCTTATTTCTTAGAGTGTCCTCTGACAAGTTCAGACCACATTCCTTAAACAGGTGGGGTGGGGAAAAGGCTGTAGAGGGAATGACTTCCCAGAGGAAGAGCTGAATGTGATCTTTGGCAATTCAATTTACATGGTCAAAATGGTGTTATTAGTACAGATGGGCATGGAGTGGGGAGCGGGTACGATTTAATGAGTGCCAGCAAAACTCTTGGTGGTTTGTCCACAACAGGGGGCTCTGAAAGGACAAAAACAGGTTGTTCTCTCTGCACCTTAAGTGGTAGTGTAATTTTTTCTCCCTTCTTGCTGCAGACAAGCTAATTATAGTTGGTGGCAGGGTGAAGAGCCCAGTGCTAGTCTATTTTGGTCTGAGCTGCAATCTAAGAGTAGAGCAGTACCATTCTTGGTTTTTCATAGTACTTCAGCTTCTTGGATGCAGTTTAAAAAAGCCTCGTTGTACTTTACAACCCATTACTTTAATCTGGTTTTAAATTGAAGAATCCAGTTGCATATTAAAGGTGAATTACAGTGCCAATCTAGGGGAGGAATCATGGGGAGGGGTGGAGTGAACCACTGAACAATAACAGGGCGTCTTGGGGAGACAAGAGAATGATGGTGCCAACATGCTGAAAAATCAACATCCTTTTTTACTCTTTTCAACATGAGCATATAAATAATCACTTTTTTCATTCACACCTAGAAAGTTCTGAATTCATTTCTCAGTGCATATGTAGAAGCTCTGACTGTTGTTAAAATGTTTGGCATTTATTTGCATAAGTGTGCCTTGAAACATCACTGTTTTATTGTACTTCAGGGAGATAAGGCCAGTTGGAATTTGAGAAAAGTCTTCATTAAAAATTAATGTAAAAATTGAAGTGTTATCATATTCCAGCATATATAACACAGTTATTTATTAAACAAACATTTAGCATTTGCTCTGTGCCAAGTAGGTATCCAAGCACTTAAGAATATTATTACATTTAATCCTTGCAACAACCATATGAGGTAGAAGGGGCTATTATTAACCCCAATTTACAGGGGAGTTGGGACGTATCCAGGATTTGAACCAGACAGGCCAATGCCAGCTCCAGAGTCAGTACTCTTAACACCACAGATGCTGGGCCACTTTCCTGGTCTCCAGATTATGTGCAGAAAAGCCAGATAAAACAGCACTCTGTAGCCAGCTCCTTGGTCCGAAGCCTCCCTGGAGGGTTGGGCTGGACCACCAGTGCACCTTGAGGATTCCTGGGGCCCAGATGAAAGGCCAGGCCTGCTCCTTAGCCTTCTCCCCTGGGGCTACCCCTGCCCTAGACTCTCCCTCTTGTAAGGGCAGCAATACCCACTAGGAAAGAGGAAGATCCACACCCCTCTTGCAAACCAGGTCCTTGGGAGACAAGTTCCAAGAGAAAGAAAGAATTCAGAAGTTGAAGATAAAGATAAAGCTTTCAAGCTCTTTGCTCCTCCTCCCCAAAGTGCCATCTGCTCGTCTGTCTGCCCTGTTTTGTCCTTGGTCCACATCTGAGTGCTTGTTAACCTTGATTTCTCTAGCGTGTTATTAACCGATGCTTGAATTGGGTTAACTCAAGATTTGTCAGATTAGACCTCCTTATATTGATTAGAGTGAATTCAGTCATCGATTATGGATATTCAATTGGAAGTTGCTAAAGTTCGAATTGTGGTGCTAGAGAAGATTCTCGAGAGTCCCTTGGACAGCAAAGAGCTCAAACAAGTCAATCCTAAAGGAAATCAACCCTGAATATTCACTGGAAGAACTGTTGCTGAAGCTGAAGCTCCAATACTTTGGTCAGCTGATGTGACAAGCCGACTCATTGAAAAGACCTTAATGCTGGGAAAGATTGAGGGCAGGAGGAAAAGGGGGCAACAGAGGATGAGATGGTTAGATGGCATCACTAACTCAATGGACATGAGTTTGAGCAAGCTCTGGGATTTAGTGAAGGACAGGGAGGCCTCCCATGCTGCAGTTCATGGTTGCAAAGAGTCAGACATGACTGAGCAACTCAACAACAACAAAAGTTCTAGGAAATAATTTGTTTTCGTAAGTATTACCTCTGGGATCTTGTTATGCTATTAATTTTCTTCAAAGACCTGTTTTTTTCCCATAATACAGAGGTAACTGCAGCCCAGCCCTTCCTTGAACTATCACAAGTCCCAAATTAATTGGTTCTTATTAATATTATTTTATCAGTCTTTTCATGCATTTCAAGGTAATGAAATCAGTTGGTTAGATTTAAGAAAGCAGAGAAAAATACAGATGAGCAGAGTAAGAGAATGAGAAACGAAAACTTTTGTCACTTTGTTCTCTCCAAAGAAAGAATGATTATTTCGTTAAGCCTAGTGATCTTAAGTGACTTAAACTTTCACTCTGGTTACCAGCAGTGGCAACCCTCAAAAAGTCTGACTTTATAGTAATCAGCTTAGGTCCCCACAGTGAGACCCAGTGTCATTAGAAAGACACCCTAACCAAATTCTCACCTCCACCCAGTCTATCCCCAAAATGGTAGCTCTACCAGCTCCGTGAGCCCTAACTTTAGGAGTCCACGTTTTCTCCTGTGACTAAGTGTCCCATTACAGAAGCCTCTGCCTACATTATATTGCTTAAGAATATACTCTTGCCTTCCTGGAAGCACAAATTATTTTAGCATCACTTGCTGACTGCTCTGTTTTGCATATGAAATAACTTTTAAAAAATCCAACCAAAAAGGAAAATGAGCAAAAAAGCTATCTGCACTAAATAAGGAAAAGTCTTAGCAGAATACTAAATCATCTACCAGGTGGCCAAAATTCTGACTCCAAAAACCAAAGGACTGGTTTTCATAGTTAAAACACACACACACACACACACACACACACACACACACGGAAACAGCCACTTGATCTCTGTCCCCACCTGCCACCTGTCCATTCTCCAAAAGAGGTCTCTCCCATTGCATGAAATTATTTCTTCTCCTCCTGGCCCGAATTTCCTCTTTCAAACCAAACATTTTAAACCTTAGTAAAAGAAGGAAGGAAGTGAGAAAGAATGAGATAAAGAGACTTAGAACCCATGAGTAAGTATTCTCCTCACCTAATGGGGATGAGCCTCGACTGGAATCTGGTCAGAAAAGCCTAGCAGTGGTAAAACACAGCCCCAAAGTCAGTGCTTATCAGCTCACTGTGGAATTCTCTTCCCCACTCCCCCTACCCCCTCCCCCCACTGCCCACCCCCCACCCCCACAACCCCGCCACCAGGAAATTTAGGAATTCTGAGGAAGAAACCCTTTCTGAGATGAACCATGCTGATGATTTAGTTGCTCCACCCCACCACACACATAACACTCTCTCAGGAAATAACAGATTTGCAGTGCTCCCCCTCCCCCGTCTTAGGGTTAAACTACGTCAGCCCTGTCTTCCTGGAGTCTCCTCACAGGCTTGGTAGGAACCTCCCCTGTGTGGCTGCAAAAGCAAGTCTGTTCCATCTTGTGGCCGTTGGAGGTAGAGCATTTCGACTGAGACATCAGTGAATGACTAAAGCTGACTCTTCTTGGAAAGAATGTGCTGGTTCCTGAAGCCCTGCTGGCGGCTGTGCACCCTCCCAGAGCTTGAGGCCTGCTGGAGAGGACAAGTTCTTCGGCGCTGAGGTCACTGGACCAATGGGAGCACGGTGTCTGAGCGTGAGGCCTCAGGTCCCCAGCCTCCTCTCTGCGTGGACCCTAGAGAAGCATGGAACCTCCGGGTCTTTCTACAGGGAGGGCCTGAGGAGCAGGGAGCAGTCAGTGTCCTAGGTCCAGGGAGCTGGCAACCATCAACCTCTTCCTTCTCATATTCCTCCTGTGAATCTGGGAGTCAGAGCCCCAGACTTGGGGTCCGCTCTGCCGTTTGGAGATCGTGAGGGCAGAGACTGAGCCATTCCCTTGTTCACCCTGCCTTTACTGCCAGGAGCTGTGCCGTCCAGGCCTGGGGCCTGCGGGATTGATGAGGACAGATGCCACCTCTTGTCCCAGGGAGCTTCCGTCCTAGTGGGGCCCAGAGGCCACTCCTCCCGAGTCTGCTGCTCAGACCGACAGCAGACAGACCAACTGTGGTGTGCTGGAAGGAGCCTGGATCCTGGAGCTGCCACTTTGTTGCCGTGTGGCTTCTGGACGGGCACATGAGTTCTCAGAGCCTGTGACAGACACAGCAGAAAGAAGGCTGAAGCGCACACTGGTTAACTTTCTGGGCTCATATTCCAGCACTGCCCCCTAATGGCTGTGTGACCTTTGAGACATTATTAAGCTCTGTATTCTACTTCTCCAACTGTAAAAGGAGTGCCTACTTCATAGGGTTGTCATGAGGATTGAAGAATCAGTGTGAAAGTCCCAGGGCACTTGATATTAGCTCTCAGTTCCTAGCTACCATTTTAATCATAAAGCCCTGATCCCCCCGTAGGCCTCATAATGGTCAAAGTGTGAGCAGACCCCAGGGAGGCATCCCGGGGGCTGGGAAGGGCCGGGGGTGACTGATGACCTCTGTTCTTCTCTACTGACTCCCACAGCCGTGGCTTTGGGCAATCCAACTCCCTCCCGACAACCAGCTCAGTGGGTGGCGGCATGGGCAGGCGGAATCCACGCCAGTACCAGATCCCCTCCCGGAATGTCCCTTCCGCCCGCCTTGGCCTCTTGGGCACCAGCGGATTCGTCAGCTCTACCCAGCGTAATACCGCAGCCAACCCCACCATCATGAAGCAAGGAAGACAGGTCTGCTCTGCCCCCGGGAGGAGGGTGGGCCAGCCAAGCTCAGGGCCTGAGGCTCAGGACATCCCCCTAAATGACCCGAAGGCGAAGGGAGAAGCCCAGAGGGGCTAGGTTGAAGACAGTTGCCCCTATGCTTCAGAGGTTTGTGTGCAGTTTCTCTGGGAGATAAAGCAAGGAGCTTTCTTAGCATTTATATCTGAGGCAGATAACTCCTTTGACACGGTCCCAGCTGTGGTGGAAAACCCTACAGGGGAGGAAGGAGACTGAGGGAGGCTGTCAGTCAGTCGAGGCCACGCTGCCCAGAGGTTCTCACCGTGTGATTTAGAGCCAGCGTCAGTCCCCTGGCTCGTGGTCTCAGGAGTCCCTCCCCCGCACTCGCACCCTCTGCCTCCCACCTGTGTAGCCCCTGCGTTGTGGGGCTCTGCGGGTGGGGGCTGGGATTAGAGGGATGCCAAGTGAGTCTGAGGTTCTGGGTTTGTCATGAGAAAGTAAAGGATGACAGCTTGGTTTTAAAAAACAGGAAGCCGTTCCTGGCAAGACAGGCAGGACTCACTCCCCCGGGGAAGCAGCCCAGGGCAGGAGAAAACCCCAGGCTTGACCGCTGTGGGAAGCCACCAGATGGATCCAGGAGGAAAGCACCGCTAGGACACCCGCGTAAGAACAAACACACAAGCTGAGTTGTGCCAGCTCGTTGCCAGCTGAGAGGTTCTTTTTTCCTCCTTTTCCCTTTGTAGTAAATTGTAAGAACCTCAAAGAGAAAATCAAATGAGAGCCCTGAAATAGTTTGTGCTCTTCGTTGCAGACATTTATAGAACTCCCCCCATTTCCTAGAAAAGTGATAGGAAAAGCAGAGACAACAGAAGGGATAAAGAGAGTTTTAGAGCCAGCGAGGGAGACTGGTGTCCAGATTAAGCTGAGGCTTGGAGAAGAGCCTGGGGCTGAGGGGTAGTGTTGAGTAAAATGAATGGCATCTAAAGCCCCTCTCTCTAAATAAGCAGACAGATCGCGCTGGCCTAGGAGCCCTTTCCCAGAAGTTAGCAGAGTTCTCCCAGGGTATCTGCCTCCTGGATTCTGGCTGGTGGCCCTGCTCTCATCCCCACCCCCAGGTGTCTGGACTAATGGATTCTGCTTCTATGTTTTTCCCTAGAACCTCTGGTTCGCCAACCCCGGGGGCAGCAATAGCATGCCAAGCCGCACCCACAGCTCTGTCCAAAGGACCCGCTCACTGCCTGTGCACACTTCGCCACAGAATATGCTGATGTTCCAGCAGCCAGGTAGGGCCCAGCCCTCTATCCCTCGTTGTCCTGTTGGGGAGGCCAGGTCACCAAAATAGATGCCCCAGTGAACTCAAGTGGAAAGTGCTTAGCCTCGACTGCCACCTTGCATTCTTTTGAGCTTATAGAAGCCTTTCCTTTTTTAAACCATGCCTTGCCAGCATGAATTGTGGCCTGTTGGCTCGGAGCCAGCACACAGAGCCCCAGAATTGGTTGTGATCTGACACGGGGGTATTTTGGATCCTAGTCATATTTCTAGATTGATTAACCCAGCGACATCACTGCCGGGCTTCCAGGGGAAGTTGGGAGGGGTTCCATGTATGGTGTGTGTGTGTGGTTGGTGTGTACATAGAGGGATGTGTAGATAGACAGAGAAAAAGAAAACTCCATGGTGGTGATGCTGAGAGACCCACCCCTGGTTTGGGAGTCCTTTGCACACATGATTGTTGATCATCCATCTTCCCTTTATTTGGTTAAAGAGCAGCCTGGTGCGCCTCTTGTCAATTTCACCTTTGACCCTGCATCCTCAAACAGAGTTGTCAGAATTACATTCAGGTGCCTGCACCTTTCTCTGTGCAGACAGTTGACCTCTTACACTCCATGAGTAATACAAAGCCCGATAAGCGATTAGTGCATGGTTTGCACCTGGAAGAAGATCCTCACCCTTTCTGGTAGATGCGCTTTGTACAATGTCTTACAGGAGTTTGAGGGGAAATGTCACTGTGACCTGGGTGGGCATGGAAGCTTCTTTGAGGTGAACTTCAGGGAGCAGAGGGTAAAGAGATGGAAAGAGGAGAGTGGAGTTGCAAGTAGAAGGAGCTAAGAGAGCCAAACCGCAAGGATACCAAGTCCTACAACGAGTTCCGCGGTGGCTTGGTGGCGGGCTCAGGCTGAATGAAGTAGCAGTGTGCAGCCCAAGGGAGCTGGAAAGGCTGCAGCTGATGGTGGGACCCTGAACCCAAGGCCAAGAAGCTGGGATTCCAGCTGCTCTCAGTGCGGAATTGATAGGAGCTTTTGAGCAGGGGGACAGGCCAGGGTGAGCATAGAGGAGTAAAGAGTGTGCAGGCTCGAGGGGAGGAGGTGAGGCCACCAAGGGGTGGGGAGGTGCCAATGGCAGGAAGCCACCAAGGCTCAAGATATGTCAGGAAAGAGAAGAATGTTGGCATGCTCCAGATGCTGATTTAAAGTTGCTTCTTGACTTCTAGAACTCTACCTATTTGCACACCTTTGCTTTTAAGCTCCTTTCTTCCTTTTGATACTTGATATTTTTCTTCTCAGGAAGAAAATACTTGATAGAATTTGGGGGCTGTGAAGTCCTGATCCCAGGTCATTTAGTCCCAGCCTCTGCTTTCATGTAGAATTCTGTATAATTTACTCCCAGTAAGAGAGACTTTGGAGACAAAGTGAGACTCTGGAGACTCTGGTCCCACCATCAGCTGCAGCCTTTCCAGCTCCCTTGGGCTACGCACCGCTACCTCATTCAGCCTGAGCCCACCACCAAGCCACTGCGGAACTCGCTGTGGGACTTAGTATCCTTGCGGTTTGGCTCTCTTAGCTCCTTCTACTTGCAACTCCACCCTCCTCTTTCCATCTCTTCACCCTCTGCTCCCTGAAGTTCACCTCCAAGAAGCTTCCATGCCCACCCAGGTCACAAAATCTGAAGACATCTTGGGCATGAGATCTTTCACCTGGAATGAATAGCTCACCCTAACCTCAACCCCAGGACTGCAGCCCAGCTACCCTGGCATAGCTGACCACTCTCCTCTAATCCTGACACATTTGTAGCCTTTTCCATTCTTTCCTACCTCTTTTTCCCTCCTTGTGGCTCTCTTCCAAGTCCTCCATCATCCTGTTTATCCCTCATCTTAATTGGGCAGACCAAGCCCACTGGGAAGAGATGGGCCATCTCTGGGAGAAGAACCATTTGGGTCTGTTGATACAAATCTTTCATTTGCACATTGCTTCCCCTCTCTGTTACACAGCAATGCTGAACAGTTGGCTTATGCTCAGGTCAGCTGTGACCCTAAGATCATTTCCACCCTCTTCCCATGAAGCTTCTTGTTCCCGTAGTTAAAGAAGCAAACACTACCGAACAGCTTATAAGAGAAAGTGACTATCCCCCTGACCTCCCTTCCCAGCCCATATTCCCACCTCCCAGAGGCAGCACTTAACAACTGATTTCCGTTTTCCTGGTAGTTCCCTGCAAGTCTCTCAGTAATGTTGTTTACATGCTGCTGGACTCAGAGCTCTGGAACCCTTGGGTTATTGCTGTTGTTGTTTTAATCAGCCTCTCCCCAAAGCGTGACAAACCCACTTCCGGCAAGGCCCTGATGAACCACAGCATTTCTAGTAACTGTGGCATGAGGACAGGGCTGCTGCATATTTCCTGATTGTAAATACAAGTGGTGCAGCCATAAAGAACCTGCCTGCCAGTGCAAGAGATGCAGGAGACACGGCTTCAATCCCTGGGTCAGGAAGATCCCTTGAAGCAGGAAATGGCAACCCCGCTCCAGTATTCTTGCCTGGAAAATCCCATGGACAGAGGAGCCTGGTGAGCTACAGTTCATGGATTCAACTGAGCACAGTGGCGGCAGCAGCAGCAGCAGGAGCCAGTCCTGAGTCCTGCCCAGCACCCATGGCCCATGTGAGGTGGCTCTTCCTGAGACGTGACAGTGAAGGGTGAGGCAGGGCCCTGCGTGAAAGGAAAGGAGGCTGCAGAAAGTTCCCTCCTCCATGGGCACAGAATGTTCCTTCTTAGCCTTTGCATCTAGGACCTGGGGGTCAGGGGCTGGGACTAGACTATAGGCATCATATCAGGAAGGCAGAAAGCTTTCATCTGTACACAAGCAATACTAATAGTGAATGCATGATGGACCAGAGATGTGCGGCCAGCCCAAAATTACTGAGAACTGCTGCCTTCCAACGTACTAATTTCATCCTGGCCGTTGGATGTCTTCTCAGCACTCATTTTGAACCATCTGGGCAAATCTTAAAGACCTACAGTGCATTCCAAGGAAGTTTTGGTTCTGTGAACCTAATCCCATCAAGATGATGGAATGTCTCCAAAGAATAAAAAAAGGCTGGGGTCTAGAACCAACCTCAATATTGTATGTCAACTCATGAGTCACCTTGCTTGAATCTTCAGGACGCTTCCTTCTTTCCTGGATCTACAGAATCTGTGGACCCCTTGGAGGCCAGGGTAGAGGTGATTCTTCACTTCACTCTGCTATGGACAGATTTGAGATGTTTCCCAGGACAGGCCAGGAGAGCCATCAATAATCATGGCCCCTTGCTGGCCTCTGGGATGAGTAAGAAAGATGAAGCTGGTCCCCCTCAGAGTGAGGGCTGATACCATCACTAGAAGGGTGATGAGCTCACAACCAATGTGGTGCCTGGCCAAGAGCAGTCATGTTCCTCCCAGAGGCAGGGTGTTTTCCCAACTGGAAAAGTAGTTTGGAAACTGCTCACAGAAATGACTTCATATCTTGGGAGCAGATCCTGCTGACCAGGGCTCCACCACTCTTGGGATCAGAAAGTATCTCCGAGGAACCTGGGTGTGACGCTAGGAGGCCATGGAGGCTCTTCACTGCCTGGAGAGCCTGACAGGATGGGGCAGGGGGGCCAGAAGCTTTGGAGAAGCACCAGAAGGGTAGACTGAGCAGCCTCACTGAGCCCCTCGTCCTTCCCCAGCACAAAGCCACATGCAGACTACCTTTGGCACTAGACCACCCAGATGTGAGGCAGTGCCTTACATGGTGGCATTGCACCATGTGAGGTTACCTGCTCTTCATCGCAAGCCCCCCTTGTGCAGTGCTCACGACTAAAATCCTGCCATTAGAATCCCTGGGAGCACAGTGCACAGAGCTGTCATTATCCCTTTCCTTGTTAGTGTGAGTGAGCCCCAGGTTCCTTCCAGAGAACTGCCTTTAGTGAGACCCGGAAAAGACAGAGATTCATCGGTATACTAGCTCCACAGAGGACAGAAGGCGCTGCCCCACGGAGACAGAGGCCCGAATAGGGACCTGCTTGAAGTGCCTGATCCACGCTGGCTCCTCCCCTTCCAGTGAGCCCTGCTCAGGGTGGGCAGATGATGGGCAGGGAGGCTGTCAACTGCATCATTCTGTCACCACCAAGACCCCAGCGGGGTCCGTGCCACCCCCCCCCCCCCCCCCCCCGTCTGACAGCCACATTCAGAAAGACCAACTCAGGGTGAGATGATGCAATACCACCTGGCACCACGTTCTCCTCGTCAGTTTTCATGAAAGCCTGGGTCCTGGAGGATCTCCCCTGTGCTTAGTTCCACAGATCTCTGAGTGAAGCCCCCAGAGAAGCGCTGCATTCTCCACCGCAGACTCGGGATGCAGCTGGCACCTGCGTTTCTCTGCCCTAGCAGGCGTGGGGTTCTCTCTTCCTTTCAGCATCTCTCTCCCCCTTTTTTCTTGGTTCCTGCCTTGCCTTCATCTTCCTTACTCCTTTCATCACAGTCAGCCAGCTCCCACCTCTGCATTCTCTGTCCCTTCCTCGACAGACTGACTTTCTTGACTTCTCGACTTCAGCAGTGCTGCCTCCTCACTTAACCAGACTCACAGCCTTCCTGGTTACTCA
The DNA here is from genome assembly GCF_042477335.2 of Ovis canadensis. Classification (NCBI taxonomy): domain Eukaryota; kingdom Metazoa; phylum Chordata; class Mammalia; order Artiodactyla; family Bovidae; genus Ovis; species Ovis canadensis. The sequence goes on from NC_091251.1 coordinate 77,646,149, forward strand.
GCAGAGTGGCTGCAGCTGTAGTTGGCAAAGTGAGATTCTCAAGGTTTCTCCAAGAGTGCCCTGACCTGTTTCTTACTCTAAAGTCTTGAAGACACTGCCCTCTTTACCTCAGTCTCAGGGACTCGGAGAGCACAGCAGAAGGGCATGTCGGGTGCCACAGTCATGAACCTTAGCTGCCACGGCTGCTTCTGTCAAGGAAGAGCCATGTGGAGGCCCCCAGAGGGGCCCTGCAGCAGCACCTTGTTCGGGTTGGGCGCTGCTTCCTTCCAGAGTCCTCTTGACCCTGGGCCTGAGCAGCAGTCCATGGTTTTGTAGGACTTCTAAAAAGGCAAAGTTAAAAGTCCCCCTTCAGCCTCGACTCTGGGCATCCTAGAACTGGGGATACTCAAATACACACCCTAATGTGTACAGAAATACACATCCTGGAATGGTCTGGTGGAGAGGGGAAGAATCCCTCATTCTCAGAGATGCCATCTGAGCTAAGGAAGCAGCCCTGCTAGGGCAATAACACAGAGGGCTCCGAGTCTGTATGTCCTCCTGAAGACTCAAAACTACATCTGTCTGGCCCCTGCTGCAGGGGCCGGGATAAACATGATGAGCCCCTAGGGTGAGCAGGAGCCAGGACAAGAGTTAGCCTGTAGTTCATGTGGATCTGTGGGCAGGAGTTGCCCAGATACTTAGCCAGGGCTTTGAGAGAGCTGCCCACTGAGCCAATCATGGCTGAGGGCTTCCAGCCTGAGATAGAAGCTGCTTTTCATCCGGCTGGTCTCCCTCTGTCTTGTATATGCGGGGAGATGCCTCGGATCTGTTTTTACCAAGTACACAATTAAAAAGTCACGCTTAGGAAACTCTGCTGTGCAAACATACAGGCTTCTCCCAAGACTTAGAATTTTTCAGAGCCACTTCAAGATTGGTGGGGGTCATGACTCTGCCCATGTCCTCGAGGGAAGATCTGGAGGATTAAAAGCAAGCATGCCAACTTTTTCAACCTAAAAGAGCAGCCACGAAGGTTTGGAGATTCTGGAGCAGAGAGCCCCACATTTCTCAGCCCCCTGTTTTTGGAACACGCAATCCAAGGCTTGGGAAATGGCATTTTGCTGCGTGTTGGCAAGAAATCCTGCAGCTGAAACACTTCTCTCCAAATGTCGAGCATCTTTATTTATCCAAATCTCTCCACAGTGTTTGTTTAAAGGGGAGTGCTAGAGAGTAAACTAAATTTTACAATGAGCATATGGATGGCTATAATTGCTAAGGGTTTTTTTTTTAATCTATTTGCTAACTGGCTATATATGTAATTGTGTTTCTATTTTATAGGTTTCACACCCTGAAGGCTGCTAATTTTTGCATGCATATGATTTTCACATGAATGGATGAAAATACTAAAATACTCTTCCCTGGATTGTCTAATTGCCCCAGCCCTACTCTGAGTGCAGGGGTGGGTGGGGCCAGGGAGACCCGTTCTCCATGGCTCCCAGCTTCCCTGGAAGCCCAGCCGTCCTCTGTCTGCTCATGAATTGGCAGAGTTGTCTTTCAAACCCATGGATGCTGGAACGTGGGTCAGAATCTGCTCTCCAGTGTTCCTCATAGTGATCCATTTTGCGAACCTTCTCTTTGAGAATTTTAAATAACAGAAACAACATCTGCCTCTGAATTAGCTGGTAATGGGGAACATAGATCGCAGAGGAGACCTAAATGTATAGCTCATCCAGGAAAACAAATGCTTTGGTTTAGCCATTGGTTTCAACTTCCTCTCCCACCAAACCACCAACCTCATTTTTCATTCCTTCTCCCGTTCTGGCCCCAAGCGCCCCCTAGTGGAGACTCTTAGAAGCCAGGAAGCGGCCTGCAGTCGGGGCCTCTGGATTCTTTCCCCACTTTACGGGCAAAAGAGCCTAGGCCCAAAGGAAGGGAAGAACTTCTCAGGGTCACACGGGAAGGCAGCAGCAGTGCTGACACTTCCCAGGCACTCAGAACACATCCCACGGCAGGGGTTTTTCTGCCTTTCCCCATGGAATTTCACAGTTTTGTCTGAGTTTCACAATAGCTGTCCGTTCCCTTCTATTTCTTGCTCCATCTTTTTCATCACTCAATAGACATGTATGAGGTGTGCAGAAGGCCATGGCTGGGTATCATGGGAGAGTCAGAGAAATCTGTAAGCATCATAATGACAATGGTGGAAGTGTCTGCAAGGTGCTTCCAAACTAGTCAAGGATGTTCAAGACCTCCGCCAGGTGGAAACGATGGAGAGAGTGCTGGTGATGAGCCCCAGCAGGACAGAGGAGGTACCCGGGCTGCCTCTCCCTTGGAGCAGGAGGGCCCAGAGCCTGGAGCGGTGGAGAGGGTCCAGACGATAGAGCTGGCTTTGTGGTTAGGATGCACAATATTGTCCCGGGCAGCGGAAACCCTTGCTTCAAAGTGCTTGGAGACCAAGAGCATTGACAGGCACTGGCAGATGTGTGGTGTGCAGGAGAACACCGGCCCTAGGGACACACCCGTGTGGGTTCCCGTCCCAGCTAGTGTCAGCCGGCTAGCCTTGATATGTCACTTAGCCTCTGGGAGGCCCACTTGAGAACTGGACACCCAGCAGGGTGTTGGACTCAGAAGGGGTTCCCACCAGGCTATGGTTTTCCTTTCCTGTGCTTCATAATGAAGCAGAAATGCACCAGGCCCAGTTCTGGGCACAGGGAGCTGAGCCAAGTCCTGCTCCAGTGAAGCAAACACTCAGCTGGGAGGAGGCCACAAATACACACAGAATATGTCAGGTGTCGGTGACAGTGACGAAGAAAAAATGGAGCAACAGGATGGGGTGGAAAAGTGCTGTTCACTGCGATGAACAGAAAGTCCTTTCCAAGGAGACAGTAGAGCCAGAGACGTGACAGCAGGCAGAGAGTGAGCTCTGGGACCGTCCAGGGACCAGCATTCTGGGCAGAGGGAATAGCAGTGCAAAGGCCCTGGGGTAGAAGAGGGTCTGGGAGGAGGGGGTGAAGGACGGGAAAGCTGCATGAGGGCAGGGAGGTGACAAGGGCCAGGTCTGCAGGGCCTTGCAGGCTGTAGGAAGGGCTTGGCTTTTACCCCAGTGAGAAGCTGCTGGAGGGGTCTGAGCAGAGGCTGGCAGACTGTGACTATGACAGCTATATTTAGCCACCGGTTTTCATCCAGCTGCAGTGGACTCAGGGTGTCTAACAGACTGAGAGGTCAGTTGAACCCAAGTGCAACACACTGTCTCCATGGCAATCTTGGCAGTCCCCCCAAGTCCCCGCAGGGAGGCAGCTCTGGCGATCCCCCCAAGTCCTTGCAGGGAGGCAGCTCTGGTGGTCCCCCCAAGTCCTCGCAGGGAGGCAGCTCTGGTGGTCCCCCCAAGTCCTCACAGAGAGGCAGCTCTGGCGGTCCCCCCAAGTCCTCGCAGGGAGGCAGCCCTGCTGGTGCCCCCAAGTCCTCACAGGGAGGCAGCTCTGGCGGTCCCCCCAAGTCCTCGCAGGGAGGCAGCTCTGGCGGTCCCCCCAAGTCCTCACAGGGAGGCAGCTCTGGCGGTCCCCCCAAGTCCTCACAGGGAGGCAGCTCTGGCGGTCCCCCCAAGTCTGCACAGGGAGGCAGCCCTGCTGGTGCCAAGTCCTCGTGGGGAGGCAGCTCTGGCGGTCCCCCCAAGTCCGCGCAGGGAGGCAGCTCTGGCGGTCCCCCCAAGTCCGCGCAGGGAGGCAGCTCTGGTGGTCCCCCCAAGTCCGCGCAGGGAGGCAGCTCTGGCGGTCCCCCCAAGTCCACGCAGGGAGGCAGCTCTGGCGGTCCCCCCAAGTCCTTGCAGGGAGGCAGCCCTGCTGGCCCCCCAAGTCCTCGCAGGGAGGCAGCTCTGGCGGTCCCCCCAAGTCCTTGCAGGGAGGCAGCCCTGCTGGCCCCCCAAGTCCTTGCGGGGAGGCTCACCAGACCCTCACCCTGAAGGTGGAGCCAGCGGCACTGTGCATACTTTCTCCTTGCTGTCAGGGCCCCGTCACCAATGTAACCCTTTGTCCCCTGCAGAATTCCAGCTCCCGGTGACTGAACCCGACATCAACAACAGGCTGGAGTCCTTGTGCCTCAGTATGACCGAGCACGCCCTGGGAGGTGAGTGCGTCCTCCCGGCATGGCATGGCACACCTGGGAGAACCACTGGCCAAGAGAGCACAGGGAGGGGGAGGCAGGGGGCAGGGGGAGAGAGGCCGGGGTGGGGGGCTGTTGGACCCTCGTGAAGCCACACCATCCACAGCACACGACGCCACGCGCAGCGAGCCCCAGCACCCTGCTCCTGCTCCCCCTCTGGGGGTGACTCAGGGCCCCGGAGAGCACGCTGTTCCTCATTCCCCAGAGGCCCCACCCCCCAGGGCACACTGGAGTCCCAGGCTCGTGGTTGTCCCAGCCAAATGCGGGCACTGGAGGAGTCAGGAACACAAGACGTGGCTTTTAGTGGAAACATCCCCCCACAGCATTGGATTCTTTCCTTCTCGGCACTAGATCCCCCAGTCTGGTCCAAGCATATCCCAACGTGCTCTAAAAATAGAATTTCTGAAACCAAAATCCCTGCCTGTTTTTATACCTCCCTGTTCCAAATGGCTTTCATGACGTCCGGGGCCCCGAGGCGTCCTTCTCAGTCTGACAGGGACGGTCTAGTTGGATGCATCCGTGCTGTGCGGGGCTGCAGCCCCAGAGGAGCTCCCAGAGGCAGCTGGGTCATCCCACTGTGAGTTTGGCCTGCAGCCCTGTGTCATCACAGCAGCCCTGGGAGGCCTTCAGTGCCCTCCTGGTACTAAACGGGTGCCTTTCTCTGGCTGGACTCGCTGCCAGCCCCGGGGCTGTTTGGCAGGCAGAGGAGAGATGTCCGCCCCTTCCTGCCAACCTCCGGGGAGGCTATGAGTCACGGCAATCCAGAGAGGCCTCCTGTGACCCTTCCCGACAGCCCTCTCCAGGCTGGACTGCTCAACCCACGTAGAGCCACGCTGTGTGCTAGCCGGCGGTGGTGCGGAGGAAGGCTGTCATCGGCCACTGCTCCAGAGAGCTTTGTCCTCCTGATCAGGGGTGTTTAGACTTCTAGTCTCTGCAACGCAGTCTTATCCTGAGACCAAATATGAGGCAGATAAATGCTCTGTGTGAAGCAGAGTACAGACCAGGACTGCACCCTCCTGATCTCACCTGTGCAAGACTCTCCGAAGCCCAGAGAGAGCCCTTGCTCAGAACCAGAAGGGAGCAGGCTGAAGGCCTCCCAGGGCTTCTGACCAGATGGATGGTGGGGTACACAGCTCCCTCTGTGACCCCTCCCTCTGGGGGTTCCAGGGAACCCCATTGGCAAGCACCACACTCTCCCTTGGCCATTCAGTTCAGATCCTAGAAGCTCTGCCGCCTCACTGGTTCACTCCTGGTACCTCTGGGGGAGGTGCCACCAGCTCCTGTTCTCCAGGTAACCAGGGAGACTGGGTCAACATTCTGACAGCCCCTGAGGCGTGATGGGACACAACCCAGAGGTCCATCCGCAGATGGACATGGATGGACAAGATTCACCGTAGCCACACGCAGGATTGTCACTCAGCCTTGAAGACGCATGAAGTGCTGTTCCATGGCTGAACCGGCACAGCGTTATGCTAATAGGTGAAAAAGCCAGACACAAAGGCCACACAGCGTATGATTCGCTTTATGCAAAGTGTTCAGAGTAGGCAAACCTCCAGGGACCGAAAGTAGATCAGGGTTTGGAGGGAGGTGGGAATGGAGAATGGCTGCTAACACGTACCCGATTTCTTTATGGGGCTGACAAAAATATTCTGGAATTAGATGGTGGTGATGGCCACACAGCTCTTGCTCAAAACCACTGAACTGTATGCTTGCAAAGGGTGAAATGTGTGGTAAGAAAATTATATCTCAATTTTGTCCTAAAGGGAAGGCCTCCAGACCTGAGACTTCAGGTCAAACTCAGCCCCATCGCAGGCACCCAGGTGCCCTCCCACCTGACACCTGACTGGAGCTGGCTTGGGGGGACTCTGCTCAGTCCTACGTTGCCTGTGGGAGTCAGCAAGAACTGGCCACTCCCCCAGGGCTTGATAGAGCTCAGATAATTGACACCTCAGAAGCTCTTATCAATCTGCTAAGTACTAACATCGTCATCATTAGTAGCAAGAATGCCAAATACTCCTTCTTAAAAGGAGGTTTTCATTGAAAAGACCTAATTTTATTCTTACAGGGAATTTTATTCTTCCAGTTTTATTCTTAATTTTATTCTTACAGTTCTTTTATTTTTACAGGGAACCTCTGTGAACTGATTTTTTGTTGTTTTTGCTAATGTTTTCATCTTGTTAATCTCCTAAGCCTTTTTATTGCTGTGTTTTTTCCTCAATAATCCTTTCTGGGGGGAGCCTTATAAGCAGTTTCCTGATAAGTGGGTGCAAATTAGGTTCAGGATGGCCTGGTTAGGTGCAGTGGCAGTGTGCCCTCCCCCTCTGACAGCACCTTCCTGCCGGCCGACCCCAGCCAGGCGCCAGGGGAGATGACCTTGCTGGGGACAGAATTTCTGCCAGTGAATGAAGTCATCTTACAGGACAAATGACTAGGGAGAGGAAAGCAGAGTAGTAAAATATGCTCCTCTTTGTGTATCTCATGGAAAGAGCAGAGAGGTATCCAAGTTTCTGGGACACCATATCCCAGGAGGGCTATTCTAAGGCTGTTGGGCCCATCCTTTCATGATGACATCTCTGCTCCCTGTCTCTTCCAATAACTGCTGCCCTCTCAGTCTGGGTCTAAGCTACTTTTCTCTGGTCTTCTCTACCCATCTCTTCTTTTCCCTGCCACGCTCCTCCGATAGAAGCTGTAAGGAAGCCCGGGGTGGGAGGGGGTTGCCTCTGCCATCTTGATTTGTGAGTCTTTAAGGCTTTCACCTGGCTTTATATGGCTTGCTCCCGACTGGTAGCCCCAGGTATTCAGGAGGACTCAGTGCCAGGCCTGGCCATTCTCCTCCTCCCGCAGAGGGGTCATATGGGCAGGAATGTTCACAGCCTCAAAAACAAGGCTCCATCCAGCAGAATGCAGTCCATAGTGAATCAAACCATTAGGAGGAACGCCTGGTCCACCCTCTGATGTTCTGAGGTTCATGCATCACCTGATCACCTTGTCATTCCTTCTCACCTTCTCTCCTCACTTCTTCTTAGGACTTAAAACCCCACTTATAGTAGGGGATATGGAGACATTGTGCTAATCGGAAAAAGGCTCCACTTTCCCAAGACACTGTTCCATCTTTTGTTTGAAGTTCACCTTAATAATTATAAAACCAATGATAACTGCATGTGAATGGTGCCCCTTTGAGTTGTGCAGGGCATGACTTGCACCACGGTAAATGTTGAGTCTGCACTTAACCAATTGGTTGTTTCCCTGCAGTTGAATACCAACCATCACCCTTGGAGGGTGAGGTTCAGGGATAGAATTCCATGAAAATGCAACTTGAGCCTGGGTTAGTTGAGATTTCCTTGTTTCCAGATCCTTACTTTGACAGCTATGAAAGGCTGGCATTAATGAGTGGATGAGTGAGGCCCAGCTAGATTGTGCACTGCACTTCTACAGATGAGGGAGTGGCCTCTACACCCTTACCTCACCCATACACATGTGTGTGCACACATACACATGCTCACTGTTCTGCCACTACTGGTTACCACTGCAGAGCCAGCACTCGAGAGGCTAAGAACGGATATGCACAGAAGGTGGGAGAGGTGATTAGTGCACACCTGGGGACCTCTAGGATTGATCATCTGAAAGTACAGACGCTTGCAGGGCCATTTGCTTCCCTTCTTTAGAATCTCTCAAAAAATCATAGAACTTCACACACACACACACACACACACACACACACACACACACACAGTACAAGTAAAACTGGGGAAATCTGAAAGATGGGTAGATTACATCATCAGTATCTTGGTGGTAATATAATTTTGCAAACTGTTAACCTTAGGGGCAAACCCAGAAACAGGGTGCTGTTTCTTGTGTGGACCTACAGTCATCTCATTAAAAATATGAATTAAAGAAGCATTTCTCCCCCTAAGTCCCTGCTAGCAAGATGCAATTCTGGCCCCACCCATGAGGAGGTCAGAAGACCCTGCAGTGAGCTCAGGGCCCTTCCATATCACTTAGTCCTCCAGTTTTCCCTGAACTCTCAGCCGCACCCTCTCATAGCTGAGCTCTGCCTGTTGCTTATAGATGCACCTTTGCTAGACAGGGCTTGTGATGCAGAGGTTTAGACCCGGACACATCTGCTGACATGTGGACATCAGCAAAACCAGGGAGGCATACTGCATCCCATCCTAGCTTTCAGTTAGTGGTCAACTGAACTTAATCATTTCTACCTGCTATGACTGATCCATGCCTCTTTCTGCTCACTGGAGAAACTCTAGCGTGGACCATTGTAGGGACCTCTTAACTGGTCCTCCCGCCACCAGCCATGCCAGAGAAGCCATTCTGAAGTCAAATCTGGTTACTACTCTACCATTTATAAATCCCCAGCTGCCTATGTCCAAGCTCCTATTCACAATACATGAGACCCTTATGGTCTGATTCTGAGGGCGCTCCCATAGTCCCATGTGAAAAGGAGTTGGGTGGCCATTGGCTCCCTCTGTGCCCTTGCTCACTCGTGGCCTCTCCTCTCTGCCAGGCATGCTCCCCACTTTACCCATTCCGCTGATTCTCTATAACCCAGATATGACATATACTGGGTGGCCTCAGCACTCTCGAATGTCCATAGGATCTTTCAGTTCCAGGTGCAAAACAAAACAAAACAAAACTCACCGGTGTCTCTACCTTAGATTAGATTCTTGAGACAGAGAACCTGGATCAATCTGGATCAGTTTGGGTCAGACAGATCCCCCTGGTCTGCTCTGTTGTGATGGGTCAGAATTACCACCGCCTCAGGCCATATCTTTCTCTGTGAAACCATCCTTGACTTCCAAGGGCAACTTAAACACTCCTTCTTCCGTGTTCCTGCTATGTCTGGTACATACTCCATCAGAGCACCTATCCCTCATATGTCTCTGTCAACTTACATGTCTGTGTCCCATCCAGGATATATATACTTGGACTAAAGGGTGAAGATTAGGTCTTTCCAGCTTGGTTCCCAGGCTCTGTATAACTCCTGGCAAAAATGTGGGTGAGTGTGTGAAGAATGAGCAAATGGATGGATGGATGAATTTAACCCTTATCTGTCCTCAGGGACTGGGAGGTCCGACATGCATGATGCTGGAGTTGGTGGGCATGAACGGAATTGCTTTGCTCACCTGTGCCCATTGTGTCCTCCTTTCTCTCCCAGACGGGGTTGACCGGACCTCCACAATCTAGAAGCTGAAGATGAGAGTGACCGCGCTGGCCGTGAAATCGACTGCTGCGGGTCCAGTGTTAGCCATCTTCAGGGTTGCACAGAATCCTCCAAGATACTCTGCAGCCTTTTTTTTCCCCCTGGTCCCTCTCCCATTTTGATTTTGTGAGAGCGTAGGTCGTCCTTGTAAACATATCAGTAGACCTGGGATTGGTTATTTTGTCATTTGTTTCTGTCATGGGATGGCGTGGTGTGGGGCATGGGGAGGGGTCTCTAAGGGAAACAGGACTGGGAGGAGGTGGAGGGAATGCAAGTGGCTTCCTGGATGGAAATGGGGGTTTCAGGGGGAGAGCACAGCTCGGAAAGAGATGAGAGATGCGGGAGGGAGGAAGACGCCCCTGCCTTGGGAGGCTTCTCAGAAGCCTACCTTCGAAGTCAGACCCCAGGAGGAAGGCATGGATGCCCGCGACCAAAACGCGAGTGACGGCGGCTCGCTTTTACGTCTCCTCTGATTGGATTCTCTGAGGCCCCTGCTTGAAATCCAGCCGCAAGAAGTCCACATGGCAACTGGGGCAGTAAGGGAGAAATCCGCTCCAACAAAATTTCAGATAAACTTTGATTTGTGTATTGTTTACATAACAATTTTAAAGGGTACATAATGTGTAAAGAGTTGGGATAGAACTTTTCTTCATACTATGGTTTTTGTAAAGGATTTGTTGATAGGGATTCATTTTTTTCCTCTATTTTTATAATAGCAGCAGGGTTGTCTTTTTAAATGGCTGCCAGGCTCTGCTTCTCGGGAAGAAGGGTGCGGTCACGTAGGCCTGAGTGGTGTCTCCCACCTGTGGGTGGGAGGAGCGTGTAGGTGGAGTTGAGGATGTGGCTGGAGTGAGCGGAGCACCGGGGGAGGGCGCCACCATGTGATCGGTTACGGGATTGCGCGCAGTCACCTGGAGAGTCGAAAAGAATCTTGCTGCCCTTTTCTGTGATGAATTTGCTTCTCACCCAGAGACACCTTTCTCTCCCCACCCTACCAGGGGGTTTCATCCTATCGCTCCTGGCCACACACACACACACACACACACACAGAGGTGGGTACAAGTTCCACTGGAGGAGAAAAGGCAAGGATGGATATTTTTTCCTGGCAGGAGGCCTTAATATCCAGATGATAAGCTCAAAATACCACTTACGGGGGATTGCTCGCAGGAAGCCGAGCCTAGCCCCTCAAGGTTCGATCAACCACCGCTGAGGAAAAGGAAGAGAGGAGCAGGGTCCAGCAACAGTGTATAAATGGTCAGTCAGCAAGTGGCAGAGAGAGCCGCGGGGAGACGTTGCAAGTGAGCCGGGGAAGATGATGTGGGAAAGGTCGACTTCATGATGGACAGGAAGGTTCTATTACAGACAGCAGGGAGTTGCTGTGTTGTGGGCTGATTTATCTACCTACACGGAAGGGAGACAGAACTACTCCTTACATGGTGAGAGATTAACAAACTCTGCTACCACAAAGTAATAGCTCTATTTCTTAAGGGCAAGAAAGACTATGTTTCGGAATTTGATGCAAGGGAGGGTATTAGAGAAAATCCATGAGGAGCTGTGCTCTGCGCTGGAAAATTGGGTTGTGTAAATGATGATGTGCCAGCTCGGCCAGAGGAGAGATCAGGGAGATGGTAGGAGGCCTGTTTACTGAATGGGTGAGTCTGGTACCATTTTTTTGTTTGTTTGTTTTAGCAAAGTCAGAGTTGAAATTTAAGAGATCAGACCATGAAAATCACTGCATTTGCTTAGAGTTATTTTTTTAAAAAAATAAGTTAATGAAGTAAATACACATTTACAAGGCCTTAATGAAATCCAAACAGCTTTCTTCTACCTTCCAGATTAAAAATGTACACCCAATCCAACCTTGGATGTTGCGAGGCTTGTGAAATCCTTTTAAGGTCTAAAATGTGGGAACATCTTAGCCACAAAGAGCCTTTAGCAAGCATAGAAGGCTTGAATCCACAACATCCTGCATTGCATTAGGGAAAAAAGAGCTCTCCTTGGGTGACGACTATGTTCTAAAGATGCAAATTCATGTGCAGAAAGAGGCAGCATTTTGTAGTTGATTTTTTTTTTTAACCAAGTGCCATTAACATTCATCCTCCACATCCCTTTTCTAAGCAAGCTTAGGGTTACTTGGGGAATGTGTTGGGATGGACGATCATGTGTGAGCTGGGAGGAACAGGTCAAAGATGTTGAAGGCCAAAGGCAAGACCAGACGGTTTGCGAAGGTGATTTTGGATGCTGAGAACGTTAATAGAAGAAGCAGGGCTGTTAACACATCTCGTGGAGAAGTGAGAAAGCATTCAAATCTGCTGCAAAACACATGTATCCATAAAGACTTGGGTTGTTCAGAAAACAGATTGTGAACACAATCACATTAGCATGAATCCTTTAAAAGGAAGAAGACCTTAAAGCATTTGCAAATCTGAATTTCTATTTATTCCTTCACTGAATATAGAAACAATGGTTATCTGATTATTAGAGATATTATTTTGGATATGTTACTTATTAACTTGCTATGGCTGGTAACCATGATAAAGTCTGTTATTAATAACATAATTCTTTTTTTAAAAGAAAAGCTTATTTTTCATTGACTGTGTATAGATTTATCTACTTAGTTGTGTTTTGCTCTTAGTGTTTTAATTTTTTTAAGTTGAGCATTCTGATAAATTTTAGGAGCCTGTCCCCACCTTGTTTTGAGTCCTGTGTTGACTGCAGGTATACAGCTCAATCTAAAAATTCTAAAGCAAAAGAACTTTATTTATAAAAAAAAAAATCAAATGGTTGCATGCATAAGGCTGTGAAGTCGGATATTTAGTAATAAAGCGGCAGTGCCTTTTTTTGTATTTACCCATTGACCCCCAAATGCAACTGTTTTATATTAAGTAAATAGTAAACATTAAAAATCTCAGAGTAAAATCTATTTCACTACATGGGTTTTTTTCCTCCCCTTGTTCTGATTTAAGCAGTGTGTATTTGACATCTCTACACTGTCCCAGGGACAGTGGCATTCTACGATATTGTTATCATGTATGATGTTTTATTGGTGCTTTTTATTCATAGTGGTTTCTTACCAGAAACAGTAGGAAGACGCACATGAGTTGTGTGCAAGAAATGAAACATTGCTGCTGATATGTTTTGTTTTGTTTTCCACATGCTTTTTGAGTTTCACTTGTTTAAACCAAGGGCCAGCAAGCAAAAATAGATGCTGCTGGGTCTGCCTGCAGAGGGCGGCTGTTTGCACCAAGCTCTCCAATCCCGTGTACTAACAGTCCGTTTTTGGTCCTCAGGATTAGAGCTACAGCTGGGCCCCCTCTCCCATTCCTTTGAAGAGACACTGAGGGAAACAAGGTTTTCTTTTGAGGTGTCGTCGGCTGCCTTTTGCGGAATGGGAGCCTTCTCTGGGTCTTCTGTTCTTCTGCCCCTCTCTCAGCTACTGCCAGTGCCAGGTTTGTAGATGTTCACTCCCTGCCCCGGAACTGGGATCTTCCCAAGAGCCTGGGCTGGGGGCTGAGCTGGGTTGAAGATGTAGGTGCACAACCAGAAGGGCAGTGAGAGGGGGGCAGGCAGCCCCCATCACATTGGTCCTCTGGAAATGTCTTGGGCAGGCGGCCCCAACCCTGGTGCAGGAAAGCAGCCTAACCAAGGCATTCGAGTGTGCCTGATACAAGAAGGCCCTGTGGAGGGAAAATTTGCACATAGGGCTGTGATAACACTAATGTTGATTTTTTTTGTTTGTTTTACAAGTCATCAGAGATGTTTGCAAAGTGAGTTTTATTATTTTTTTTTTGTAATTCCTTTATCTTTACTTAAAGGTGAATGTGTATTCCTCTGGGAGGAATAGGAAGAAAACAGGAATGTTAATAATGTCAAACAGAAGACTTCCTCCCTTATTAATATATAACCCTCATGTATTTATGCCTAATGTAAGCTGACTTTTAAAAAGCTTTCTTTTGTTGCATGCCCCGTGCAGGCATCCCTCTTGTACATGCATGCCTTTCGTCCTGTTTTCCTGTATAAAGTTAGTGAACAAAGAACTATTTTTGCCTAGTTCATGTTGCCAAGCAATGCATATTTTTTAAATTTGTCATATATGGAAATAGCATGTTTGTTACATGTAAAAGCTTTACTGATATACAGATATACTAATGTTTGAAGATGCTGTTCTTTGCAAGTGTACAGTTTTCAAATGTTGTTACCAGTGAAACACCCTCATGGTTTAAACTTGCTACAATGTATTTATTACTCATTTCCTCCCATGTAACTAAGAATCATGGCTATATTTCATATCAACGTTATATTGAAAGTGAAGGGAAATGATTAATACAAGGTTTTGTAACACTGGTGTGTGTCTTTCTTTCCTTTTTGTCAATACGATTGATTAGAAAATAAGAACTGAATAAGCCAGCCAGGAAGAATAAGCCTGAAATCCTGTAAACTATTCCCACCTGACCATTCTGTGAAAGCTGTATCTTCCAACTGTGAGCTACTTTTTTTTTTTTTTTAACAAAAAGGTAGGGAAAGAGGTGTTAAACATTTATGCAGCTTGATCTGTGCCCAGAGCAACCAAAAAATGTATCACCTGTCTTAGGGGTGTGTTTCTAAATAAAAATTCGAACCTTGCAGGTGGTATTGTTTATAGCTTGCTCTCCACCCTCAATGCCTTTGAAATCACATTTTACCCCTTAACCACAGCATAAACAATAGCCTCCTTGGAGACCTGAGGTTTTTAACTACACGTGGCTTGAATCTCATTTTAATCCTTCCAGTATGATGTATATTAATATAAGTTCTAAATAATGAGTCAGTTAAGCATATGGTTGGAGAGACAAACCTGGGTTTGAATTCTGGCTTCAGCAAAGTGAGTTTTATTTTTTTTCTAATTCCGCTCAGTTCAATTCAGTCAGTCAGTCGTGTCCAACTCTTTGCAGCCCCATGGGTTGCAGTACCCTAGGCTTCCCTGTTCATCACCAACTCCTGGAGCTTGCTCAAATTCATGTCCATTGAGTCGGTGATGCCATCCAACCATCTCATCCTCTGTCATCCCCTTCTCCTTCTGCCTTCAATCTTTGCCAGCATCAGGGTCCTCTATCTTAAAAGTTAATGTGTATGGGAACTTCCCTGGTGGTCCAGTGGTTAAGACTGAGCTTCCAGTGCATGAGGCCCAGTTTTGATCCCTGCTCAGGGAACTAGATCCCACATGCTGCAACTAAGACCTTGCACTAGATCCCACATGCTGCAACTAAGACCTTGTAAATTAAAAAAAAAAAAGTGAATGCGTATTCCTCTGGGAGGAATAGGAAGAAAACAGGAATGTTAATAATGTCAAACAGAAGACCTCCTCCCTTACTAATATATAACCCACATGTATTTATGTATATTCTCTGGCTGTGTGATCTTGAGCAAGCTACTTAACCACTCTGAGCCTTGGGTTTGGTTTGGGTTTGGAACTACGATACTCAAGGTTTATGTAGTTAGAAACCTAGTCCCAAAGGAAAAGGTAAAGACAAAAGAAAACATAGGATACAGACGTTAACGGACGTTATTACCACCAAAACCTAAGCAACTACGGCTCCACATGGTGACAGTGACCACCCGGTTACTCCCTTTTCACCAGGCTCAAGCTGCTCAAGAGTGGAAAAACCCAAAATGACCCCTGGAAATGGGAGAAATGCCTTGTAGCTGAGACATTAAATGAAATTCCTCCCAAAGTTAAATTCCCATAACCCAGATGAGCTGTATCTCAGAGTGTGACTGAGTCTGTATCCCTGAGGCTGTATCCCTGAGTGTGACTCAGGGTACTCTGAAGGGGAAAGGATAGGGTACAAAATATGTGGAATGAAGGGAGATATGAGAGTTGTGAGATTAGAGGAATCATAAAGGGCTCAGCACAGTATGCGAAACGGATGGGTTAGCAGTTTTTATCAGCAAAGCTGTAGCTCTTCGTTAGTGATCTTTCTAAGGGAATCCTGGAGAAAAGGTTACTTAAATCGTAAAGTTTTCAGGACTCCCCTATCAGCCCTTCCCAAGAAGAGATTTAATTGCATTTATTAAAGGGGTATTTATTAAATAGGTGTTCCTATTTAGGGAACTGGCTTGGAAGAGGCTGCAGTGGGCTTGAGCCAGAAATCCAGAAGGAGCACCAATAGGTACAATCCACTCACGCTCCCCATGCTAATGAGAGCTCAGCAAGGGGAATGCAAGAAGGATCCAGGCTTCTGTCAAAGTACCTTGGTCTGGTCCCTTGGACTGCATCTATCTGTGGCCCTGCCTCCTGATCAGCCCAAGAACCTCTTGTCCCCAGAGCCTGAGGGGAGGGCCTGGGGGTATGGAGAAGCTCATCTATAACCAGAACCTAATCCTCTGAAAAGCTGGCTGGTCAGCGTGCTCTGCCCCTCCCCACCCCGCCAGCAGCAGAGTGTGGCAGCCCACACTGTCCAGGCCCCCTTCCCAGCTGCCACGCGGCCACATGGAAGCCGGGCACCCATCTCGCAGACACCCTTCCACTCGCATTTTCTATCTTCCACCCACACACCTCACAAAATTTGAAAACAATCCTTTCCCTGGGCATCTCTGCCTCTGGATCCTCACTTTACCACTCTAGGATGGCCTAGCTCAGTGTTTCTCAAACCACCTGTGAATTTTAGTTGTCAGAGGTGGCTGTTTATTTCCAACCCAGAGTCCGGTTCTTTTTCAAAATTTGAGAAAAACAAAAGAAAAAAAATTACAATCCCCCCCACTCCATCTCACACTAGAGTCAAAGGACAAAATTATTCTGTCAATTTGCTAAAACATAGTCCTGTTCCTCTCCCTAAGTTCTGGGGCCAGCCAGCAAAATCAGTCTGGGAGATTGCCCTCAAGATGAGACGGTAGAATTCCTGAGGCCAACATCTCCTCTCCCCCGTGCTGACTCTGCCTGCGGCGTGGCAGAGGGGTGACCGGCAGGTCTGCGGGATGCCCGGATGTTGGCTCAAGAATGGTAAGTGCTTTTGTCACTGGGCATTTCTAAGAGCCTAAAACAATTGTTGAGAAAGGCGACATGCTGGAAGAGGAGGATCCAGAAGGTAATGGGACCAGTGGCGGGAGGTTAGACCCCGCTGAAGCTGTTTGGAAACGGGTCACCTGAAAGAGCACCGTTTCTATGGTAACCCTGAGCGTGGTCTTCATGTTTCCCGCTCTTGGCTTCTGTCCCAGATGGATAGAGAACGGAAGGTAGCTTCTCTGCGTGTGGTGGGTGGAGGGATCTGTCTACCCATTAGGATCACAGGTACATGAAGTAGGAAACATGGGTGCCTGGGAAGTTGGAAAGTTTGACAAATGTCAGCACAACATCGTTATGACTGAGGGGCTCCGCTGGAGCGCGTGATCTTTCCATGTCCTCCCGGCTGTCAGCCCACCAGCCTTGCCCAAGGGGCCCTTGGGCATAGACAGTGACTTCTTTGTGATATAAACCTGGCTGTTTGATGTCTGAGAATTTCCTCCCTGGAATATTTTTTCACTCTTTAGTGGTTTCTACTTCAATTTTTAAAACCGACAGAGAAACATTTTGGCACAGTTATAAAGCTCAGACTTTATAAAAAGACAGCTTTGTGTTTACGTTTGACTCAGAGTGCATGTTTTTAAATAGTGTGTTCCACAGCTTTTTGAGGTTTTATGTGTTTAAGACCAATCCAGGAGAAACAAAACCGGAGTTTTGGTGAGTGAAACGATCCCACCAGAACTATTGGAACTTAAGACAGCCAAGAGGTTCCAGTTAAACCTCCCTGTGGGGACCACAGCCAGAACTGGGTGTCCCTGTTTGTGCCAGCATCCTTGGGAGATAGTTGCAGTTTTCCATGCCACAAAATTCTAACAGGCTCAGGAGTGAAGTCAGATGAACCTCCAAACCCCAAGATCAAACCTGTCCAGCGGAACCTCTCCACTTTGCTTTCTGTTTAGTTTATCCCAGAGCTGCTCACTGGCAAAAAGCTGAACATGGATTTCCAGTAGCTATACCTGCCTGATTCCCTTTTGACATGGACCTATGACCCTATTACTCATCCAAGATGGAATATGTCCAAAGACAGCAAATTGTGTCTTTGAGAAATTATTGAGAGATGAAATGCATATGTTGACATCATTTCCTTCCCTCCATTACCAAATGCATATATCCAAACTGGGCAGAGAAAACACACCCTGCGTGCTTTCTCCTGTTCTGTGCTTTGGGGTCCAGATGACTTCATCTCCACTTCCTGAGACACCATCCGAGCCCTTGTTCACTTTCAGTCACTGCATTTATCCAGAGGCACTTCTAAAGTGTTCATATCAACCCCTCCTCCAGAAAAGACTTCAGGGGACAGGCCCCAGGTTTGCTGTCTTCCTCGTACAACAGGATTTCCTGCTGACTGGGTGCTGACCAGTGCGTGTCTATAAACAGCAGATGCCATGCAGGGGGCTAGCACCAAGCCTCTTGTGGATCTGGTAGGAAAGTCCGCTAACAGTGAGCCATCTATCCCAGGCCAACCAGAGAAAACCTGAGATGCCCCGCAGGCCCCCTGAGGGGGGGGGTGGGGGGGGAGATTCTTTTCAGTCTCTCAGCCTGAATGATAGGAGCCCAGAGGTCAAGGTGTCCACAAGAGGGCAGTGTAGGAGTAAAGCCTGCAGCTCTCCTCCCAGGAAGGAAGTCAAACACCACTAGCTTCTTCGGAAGAGAGGAAGCAACCCCAAGGAAAAGCAGTTCTTAGAGCCTGGGGGCGCTCCTGACTTGGGGGCAAGAGAGAGTGGTGTGAGTCAGAGGAACTAAGGGAACAGACAACTGGAATGGAGAACAACTTAGGAGAACAGACAACTTAGGAATGGAGAACAGGGAGTGGTGGGTTTAGGGGCTGGGAATGGGTTTGGAACCAGAGGATCACAGCCTTGTCAACGACTGTAAAAAGCATGGGCTCCACCTTTCCTGTCCCTTGCCTGCAAGTGATAGGATCGTATATGAGGGGTTATGTTTTGTAGAACAAAGAACATAAGTGAAATGTCTTCTCCTGCCCCAGGCACTCAGCACCCATGCCAGAGGCATTCAGAGTTAGTTTCTTATGTAGCCACCAAGAGATACTTTATACATTTACAGACACTAACCTAGTTTCTCGATTTTTCCGAAGAAAAGCACACAAACACACTGTCGTTGTATGCTATTTTTCTTTTTTCACTTAAATCAGTTTTGGAAACTACTCTGCCATTGTCTCACATGTGGTGGCTACCTAGGGCTCCAGCGCTGTGCTGATGGGCCCTCAGCCTGCCTTCATTCCTCCTGTTACAGACACTGCTGTGATGAAATGCATTGTTCATGGGTCGTTTGATGTACATGCAAGTTTCCCACAAATAGAAAAGTAGAATTGCTAGATCATATCAGTGTTCTCCAGAGAAACATCGAGAAGACAGACAGACAGATAGACAGATACTAAATAGATATATAGTGAGGGGGTTGTTTTAAGGAATTATTCATTCTCAGCGGCTGGCAAGTCTGAAATTGGTAGTGAAGGCCAGCAGGCTGGAACCTCAGGCAGAAACTGGTGCTTCAGTCTTGAGGCAGAGTTTCTCCTTCTCCTAGAAACTTCAGGTTTTGCTCTTAACACCTTCAACTGATTGGATGAGGCCCACCTACATCATCAAGGGCTCTCCTGCTTTACCTGATGTCACCTGACATCAGGATGTTTACCACGTCTACCAAGTGCCTTCACAGCAACACCTAGATTTGTGTTTGATTAAATAACTGGTACTAGAGCCTTGCCAAGTTGATAACCATCACAGTTATTAATATTTGTCATTTGGCTAGTTTCCCAGGTTCCCTTCCATTGATTTATGTGTCTGGCAACAATGGATGACAGTGCTTGATTTCTTACCGTCTTCATCAGTTCCTCTGGAGGAGGACATGGCAACCCACTCCAGTATTCTTGCCTGGGAAATCCCACAGACAGAGGAGCCTGGCAGGCGACACTCCATAGGGTCACAAACAGACACAATGGAGCAACCTAGCACATACACACACACAGCAATTCCTACGTCACCAATTTTTCAAATGTTTTCCAATCTAATAGGCGAAAAATAACATATGTCCTTTTCATTTGCATTTCACTTGAGTGAGGTTGACCATAGTTTTATATGCTTAATTTTGTTGTTCAGTTGCTAAGTTGTGTCCAGCTCTTTGCCACTCCATGGACTGCAGGACACCAGGCTCCCCGTCCTCCACTGTCTCCCAGAGTTTGCTCAAATTCATGCCCATTGAGTCAGTGATGCTACCTAACTATCTCATCCTCTGCCACCCCTTCTCCTTTTGTCGTCAAGCTTTCCCAGCATCAGGATCTTTTCCAGTGAATTGGCTGTTTGCATCACATGGCCAAAATATTGGAGCTTCCACTTTAGCAACAGTTCCTCAATAAATATTCAGGGCTGATTCCCTTTAGGATTGATTGGTTTGATCTTGCAGTCCAAGGGACTCTCAAGAGTCTTCTCTAGCACAATTCAAAAGCATCAGTTCTTTGGCACTCAGCCTTCTTAATGGTCCAACTCTCACATCCATACATGACTATTGCAAAAATTATATGCTTAATAGTCATTCGTAATTTCCTTTGAAATGTTTGTCCATATATTTGTCCATTTTATTATCAAGTTGTTGGTCTTTTTCTAATCATTGGTAGAAGCTCATTGTATATTGTGAAATTTACGTTTGATTTGTGATATGAGTTAAAATCTTTTACCCAAACTTATGATTTTTGCCTATGGTGATTATTTCCATAGAGAGTTTTTTAAATGTAGTTGAACTTCTTGGTCTTTTCTTTTTTAGCTTCTGGAATTTGAATCCCATTTTATTTTTTATTTTTTTAAAAAATTTATTTATTTTTTTAATTTTAAAATCTTTAATTCTTACATGCGTTCCCAAACATGACCCCCCCCACCTCCCTCCCCACAACATCTCTCTGGGTCATCCCCATGCACCAGCCCCAAGCATGCTGCACCCTACGTCAGACATGGACTGGCGATTCAATTCTTACATGATAGTATACATGTTAGAATTCCCATTCTCCCAAATCATCCCACCCTCTCCCTCTCCCTCTGAGTCCAAAAGTCCGTTATACACATCTGTGTCTTTTTTCCTGTCTTGCATACAGGGTCGTCATTGCCATCTTCCTAAATTCCATATATATGTGTTAGTATACTGTATTGGTGTTTTTCTTTCTGGCTTACTTCACTTTGTATAATTGGCTCCAGTTTCATCCATCTCATCAGAACTGATTCAAATGAATTCTTTTTAACGGCTGAGTAATACTCCATTGTGTATATGTACCACAGCTTTCTTATCCATTCATCTGCTGATGGACATCTAGGTTTGAATCCCATTTTAAAAGGCACTTTCTGCTTTGAGTTATACTGTATTTTCCTCTAGGACTTTTATGGATTTACCTTTTTATGTTTATATCTGAGAACCATTCCTTGTGCAAAGCATGAGGCATGGATCCAATTGTATTTCTATGCAAACATGGCCACCCAGTTGTGCCTGTGCTGTTTTTTGAATAATCTGTCTTTTCCCCACTGATTTGAAATGCCACTTTTGTAATATACCAACTTCCTCTATGTATGTAGATCTATTTCTGGACTTCCTATTTTTCTCTCGATTAATGTGTTGTCTATTCATCCACCAGCACCCCCACTGTCTTAATTATTACAACTGAAAATTTTGCTTTAATGTCTAATAAGGAGATTTATAGCTTAGAAAGATCACTCTGACTACATTTTGGGGAAGGGATTTGAGGAGAGGCACTGGGGAGACCCACCAGGGGCTCCTGCATAATTCAGATAATGCTCAAGCTCAAGGAAGTTGCAGGATGGATGGGGAGAACAGGGTGGATCTGTGAGGTCCTTAGCAGGATATCACGGTTAATAATGAATTGGATGTGGACTGAAGAGTCCAGAATGCCTCCCCAGTTTATGGCTGGGGTCATTGGAGAGTTGAGGTTCCATTCACCACTGAAGGAGTGCTGCAGGTTAAGGGCAGCAGATGGAACTTGTACAACTGGACCTTCCTCATCATTCAAGACAAGTCACCTGGGAGAAATAATAATTTAGCTAGTAGTTATGCAGAGACTATTGTGCTAAGCCAATAAGGCTGGCATTAGATTATTCCCACACTGCAGATGAGGAAACTGAGGCTCAGAGATGTCAAGAAACTTGTCCAAAGTCACAGAACTGTTATTGGGCAAGGAGGCAAGTCCAGGTCCGTCTATGCCCAGATCCTCCTAGGAGGGGACTATTAGGCTCCAGGATCTCCCCATATGAGTACTTACCCTTCAGAGACTGAATCTCCAGGCGTTTTCTTTCCAGCATCTGCAGCAGCCTGAGACACACGGCTACGGGAAAGCAGGAGAATTCTACAAAATGACTGCCTCAAACATTGGTTAAAATATGGCCCCCGTTGGAGGAAAAGGAGATGTTATGGCTGTGGTGCTCGGCTGGGCACATGGATTAGCTGCGGAGCTTCACAAGCTGCTGCTGCCGAGCCCACCCTCAGAGACTTTGACTTTTCTGGGGAACAGCCTGGGTGTGGAGATGTTAAGCTTCCAGGTGATTCTAACGTGCAGCCAGGAGTGAGATTCACACATTAAAGGGACCAGCTTCTCCTCTTGTACCGAAGTGGTCTGTGACCATGCTTCTGTTTCTTTGATAGATGATGGTAAAAGGCAGGTATTCCACTGACACATTAGAGAACTAAGCGCCTGACTCATCAGTCCTTGGGACCTCCCTACAGGAATCCTCTAAGCCGGGCAGAACAAGCAGTGGCATTTAAGCAGGCTCATAGCCACTTCCCAAATTTCTCCCCCCACTAACCTGCAGCAGTGCTAGCAATGCCTGCCCCAAAGACTCAATTTTGGAACTTATGTGGTGTATTTTAATTAGGTTAAAGAATGTTGTTGCCTGGATGCATAACATATTAGCTGAGGGATCCATCAGCCAGGATTCAGCAATCTGATTATCCACATACCTGTCAGCATAAGTTAGATTATGCTGCATTAACAGGCACCCCCAAAATTTCAGTGGCTTAAAACCACAAAGACTTATTTCTCACGGTGCTGTCCATCCATCCCAGCTCAGCTGGGGCCTCCAATCCACACAGCTCTCTGGAGCTGAGGCTGGCACAACGGCCCCCACCTGGAGTTAAGATCGCCATGGCAGCGGAAAAGAAGGATGGAGCTTCCACCAGAAGTATCACTGCAGTTCATACTTCATCCACAGGAGCAAGTCACGTGGCCACATCTGACTTCAAGGCAGCTGGGCAGCACCATCCTACCTTGCACCTAGGTGCGTAAGGTCCTGGGGTCCCTGTCTGGCCAATTCCCAACTGTTGGAGAATTTTATTTTTTTTACTGAAGTATAAATGATGTACAATATTACATAATTTTGTATATTTTATATAATTTTGTACAATGTTATATAATTTTATATATTATATAAAGTATGTAATAGTGGGCGAATATATATTATATAAATATTATATAATTTTGTTCAATATTATATAATTATGTAATTTGGGCTTCCCTGGTAGCTCAGATGGTAAAGAATCCACCTGCAATGTGGGAGACCTGGGTTCAATTTCGGGTTGGGACGATCCCCTGGAGAAGGGCATGGCAACCCACTCCAGTATTCTTGCCTGGAGAATCCACATGGACAGAGGAGCCTGACAGTCCATGGGGTCACAAGGAATCAAACACAAGCGAGCAACTAAGCACATTATATCATTAAATGTATGAGTGAGTGAAGTCACTCAGTCGTGTCCGACTCTTGGCGACCCCATGAACTGTAGCCTACCAGGCTCCTCCATCCATGGGATTTTTCAGGCAAGAATACTGGAGTGGGTTGCCATTGCCTTCTCCAAGAGATCTTCCCGACCCAGGGAATGAACCCAGGTCTCCCGCATTGTAGGCAGATGCTTTACCGTCTGAGCCACCAGGGAGATGTACAGCATAGTAACTCAGATTTTTTAAAGATTATGCTCCATTTATTAAACATTGGCTAGGGCTTCCCTGGTAGCTAAGTGGTAAAGAATCCTCCTACTAATGCAGGAGACATGGCTTTGACCGCTGATTTGAGAAGATCCCACATGCTACGGAGCAACTAATCACACAGCCCACAGGCCATGGGCCACAGCTACTGAGCTTGTGCTCTAGAGCAGGTGCTCGGTAGCAAGAGAAACCACTGCAATGAGCAGCCCGCACACTGCAACTAGAGACGAGCCCCTACTCGCCACAACTAGAGAAAAGCCAGCAACGAAGATCCAGCACAGCCAAAAATAAATACATAAATAAAATGATATATATAAAGAAAAATTGGTGCGCCCAGAGCCAGTGCTCTGGGACAGCCCAGGGGCACAGGGTGGGGAAGGAGGTGGGAGGGGGGTTCAGGGTGGGAGGGACACACGCATACCTGTGGCTGATTCACGCTGATGTATGGCAAAAACCATCACAATATTGTAAAGTAATTATCTTCCAATTAAAATAAATGAATTTTTTTAATTGGCTAAATTTCCTGTGTTGTACAATATACCCTTCCCTCTCCCCACTGGTAACCACTAGTTTTTTTCTATATCTGTAAGTTTGTTTCTGTTTTGGTATATTCACTAGTTGGTTGTATTTTTTTTTCACCTGGGTTCACTGTCTTTCAGAGTTCGGAGGAGTTAGAAGTGGCGTCCTGGGACCAGCAGCTGTCCCGGGCAGCCAGATGACCTCCTGCCCTACCTGTGGCCCATCGTGGAGTCACCAGGCCCCACCAGGCCCAGCCTCCCTTTTGTCAAACTCTCTTCCTCTGTCAGCTCCCACTGGACTCTGAGCAGACCAGTTTCTTTTATCGTACGTCTCCAGCTGGGCTGCAACCTGTGGATCACTCCAGGTTCAAAGAGTCTGAAGCAGAGGAATTTAGTGCTATGAAGAGTGCTTTTATGGGCTGCGGTTCTCACCTTCCAGGCATGTTTGAAGCAGCTCTGACTCAGTCTCCCTTTCAAAGGCTGTGTTCAATGGGGAACCAGCAGGGAGCTAGCAAACCTGAGCATCTGAGGGACTGACTCAAAAAGTAGAATAAAAGTGAACAGGTGCGAGAGAGCAGAGTGCCTGCAGCAGCCTCCCACCCGCCTCACTGGATGTGCTGGGAATGATGAGGCTTCGGCCTCGCCCTTCCCTGCAACCCAGAGGGACTGGCTTTCTCCTTCTCCTCCTAGCCTACAGCGCCCAGAGGTGTGGGAGGTGGCTGCTGCTACTGCGAGCTGGATGCCCCGCAGGACCCTGGCTCCTGAGCAAGAAAGGGCCACCAGTTACCCTGGTGTGCCCCAAACCCCAACTTGGGCACGTTTTCAAGATGCTTTCCTTTTCATATTTATTCTGAAGGGGATGTTCCTTGACTGGGACTCTGAGAAGCTTTGTGCCCATTTCGGAATCTAGCTTCTCTCACCTGGACAATGGGATTTCTCCCTTCCTGGGTACCTTGAAGAAAGTGCTACAAAACTGAACAGGCTGGCTTCAAACCCCTGGGTCTTTGAAGCCCAGTTTCGAGTTCGGTTCCCAGTTATGCCTCCTACTAGATCTGCGCGCATGTGCTAAGTCACTCGGTCATGCGCAACTCTTTGCGACACTATGGATGGTAGCCCACCAGTCTCTCTCTGTCCATGGGGATTCTCAAGGCAAAAACACTGGAGTGGGTTGCCATGCCCTCCTCCAGGGGATCTTCCCGACCCAGGGATCAAACCTGTGTCTCATATCTCCTGCATTGCCATGCAGCTCTTTATCACTAGCGCCACCTTGGGTGTGTCCTTGGATAAATTACCCTTCCTCTCTGCTTTAGTTTCTCCATCTGTAAAATAGAAGTGATACCGAGTGAGGTACTAAATGCCCAATGAGATAGTTAGTCCTCTATTCAGAGGATCAGCTGAGTTGATGTGTGCAAAGCACCAAGAACAGTGCCTATCACCTAGGTTGCACTCTTGAGAGTTAGTGGTTAACATCATCATTGTTACAAATCCCAAGTACAGTCTAGTCCACACCTCACCAGTCAATGGCAAGAGTCATAAGCTATAAAGTAAGGACTCAGGGCAATTCCCAGAACCCTCCCCAGGCTAGAAGCACCCACAAACCCCAGCATCCTATGCACTGACCATCTCTTCTTTCCCTTTGGAGTCTACAAACCATGGCTCTAGGCTTAGACACGATCTAAACTCAGGAGCAGTAAGTTCCCACGGTGTTGCCATGTAGGGGCTGCTGAGAGTGAATGTCCTGTAGCCTCCCTGTCTGCTGTGAGCAAGCAGGTGGAGTCAAAGGGTGCTGATAAAGCCTGTTGAGTGCTGGGGACATCATCCTGCAAAGAGAAGAGCATTTGGAGCATGACGAGCTGGGACATAGGATTCTCTTGGGGCTTCCTTCCTTCTCCTGTCTAGGCAGAGGTTGTTGACAAAGCCACGGGGAGATGAGAAGTGAAGGAGACCTCGGTCCAGGTTAGGATGGTGAGATTTGGGATGTAAGGCATTCTGACTATTCAGGGCATAGAGCCTGGGGAGGCTCAGTCATTTCAGGGCAGAGTCACCCTCCAGGCAGATGCTAAATGACCTGGAGCTCACAGCCCAGGGTTCTGCACACGTATGCACACATACACACATCTTGCAAGCTCATGCGTGCACATACACACACACATCCCCAGGGGTGTTACTCCTAGCTGCACGTTGGTGCCTTAGCATCCCCTAGGCCTAACTGAAACCAATAAGCTGTGTATTCGGTGGACGTAACAAGAAAGAAAAGGCCACCTTAAACCTTTTCCGTGGCAAACCTCCCATCACATCCTGGCGGCTGAAGTGGCTCCAGAAACGAGAGAGGAGGCAGCGCGGCAGCTGACGCCCTCTGGTGGATAGTCTGGGCTCAGCTGCCCGCGCGTGTGCTCCAGGAAGGCGGCTGGGGAACAGCACAGCGCAAATAAGCACACGTTTCCGGGCTGGGTGGACGCGCTGCGAAGAAATGAGAAAGCGGCCATGCTGGCTCTGAGATGCTCGCACCCTTCCCCATTACGTCTCGCCTAGCCTGGTTTGCTCTTCCTGTCCTGGCATCTGGATGGTAACCACTTAAACATAACAAATAAACAACCCCAGAAGCTCCTTTCACTGAATGCCCGGTACTCTACACCCTGCACAGGCTCTTCTCATTCATCAGTTCTGTAACTCTATTTTATTGAATATTTTATTTTTGGCCACACTACAGTGTGGCTTGCAGGATCCTAGGTCCCTGACCAGGGATCAAAACTGGGCCCTTCTCAATGAAAGCTCAGAGTCCCAACAACAACAGGGAATTTCCTCTCAGTGTGACTTTTATCTGATTTTACAGAAATCAGGGCTCAGAGCAGGTAAATGACTTGCCCAGAGCCACACAGCCAGCCCATAGATGCCAGAGAAATGCCAAAGATGTTAAGTATGTGTATTTATTTAAATAGCATACATGTACAAAACTCAAATCTTATAAAGAAGTTCACAGTAAAAACCAATCTCCCCACCACCACTGTCCCCCAGGTCACCACCACAGGGACAACCTCACTTTCTAGTTTCTTGCAACTTGTCCACAAATATTCTATGAATCTAAAAAGAATTATTAAAAAAAAAAAACACACACAAAAGGTAGCATGCTATACAGGGCTTCCCTTGTAGCTCAGCTGGTAAAGAATCCACCTGCAATGCAGAAGACCCTGATTCATTTCCTGGGTTGGGAAGATCCCCTGCAGAAAGGTTAGGCTACCCACTCCAGTATTCATGGCCTTCCCTGGTGGTTCAGATGATAAAGAATACGCCTGCAATGTGGGAGACCTGGGTTCAATCTCTGGGTTGTGAAGATCCCCTGGAGGAGGGCATGGCAAACCCACTCCAGTATTCTTCCTGGAGAGTCCCCATGGACAGAAGGGCCTGGTGGGTAAAGAGTCAGACATGACAGCAGCTCCGCTCAGCACAGCATGCTATACACTCTGCTCAGCCTTGTCTTTCTCACTCAACAATGTCACTGAAGGCCGTTCTGTGGCAGCAAATGCATAAAGCTGCCTTATTCTTTTTGAACGTCTATTGTATGGAGTAACCACAGGTCATTTAACTTGCCCAAGGTTGGGGGTTTCCATGTCGCCAGTCTCCTGCTAACACAAATGCACCACAATCAACCTCCTTGCACGTATGTCCCTTTTGCACAGGAGGAATTGCTGGGTCAAAGGATATGTATATCTGTGATTTCGAGAGATGTCACCGAACTTCCCTCCAATATGGCTGTACCACCTGACCCCAGGCCCCGCCACTGGCAGAAAATGGGATCCGGGGTCTCCTGACTCCACAACCAAGGCTCCCACCCCTGCCCCACGCCCCACTTCGACAAACCCTCAAAGTTACAACTCAGACCCACCAGGCAGGCAGGGCCAGAGCTGGGCCAGCAGGCTCTCCCCAACCACGTCGGAAGCCCAGGGTTCATGGACGAGGGGAGTCTTCCCGGCTCTAGGGGTGGAATGTCCATGCAGCCACGAAGCTGTAGCTCCTGAACACACAAGACCCTCTAGGGACACACCTTGGTCTCCCAGGCATCTAAAAGGAGGCAGAGAAGTGACCTCTGTCCCTAACTTTCAAGTCACCAGGGCCTCCCGTGGCCACCCTCCAAGGATCTGCACCCTTGCTGAGGGTGCACCTGCTCTGGCCCCTGCTGAGGGGAGGAGGCTCTGTTAGCTGGGAGCCTCTGAGACTTTGGCCCCACTGCACTGGCTGCCACGCGGATGAGCCCGTCTTGCTGGGCGCCTCCACCACAAAGCAGCGTTCACCTCTGAGGAGAGATGGCGAGAGAAGACCCTGTCAACTCGCTGCCCCCTCGTGCAGCCTCCTTCACCAGCAGAGCGTCCTCTCCTCTTTCCCTGTCCCCCACTGGAATCCAGGGACATCTGGTGAGCCAAGGCCAAAGCAGTCTTACTCCTGAGGGGACTGGAGGTGTGAGCAAGGACACTTTCATCAGCTCAGAAGAGAGTCAGCCAGGGAGATCCACGCCACCCACTGTAGAGAGTTCCAGGAAGGGAGTGGGGGGACGTGAAGCAAGGGTCTGTTCTGCCCACCAGCCCTGGGGGCTGTGGGGGTCAGGGAAGCCCAGCTGACTCCCACTCCACACCTGGAAGAAGCCATCACCAGAGACCTGGGGAAGGAGCTGGGGCCTGGAAAGTGCCTGGATGGCTCCAGGGTGGGCGGTGAGCACTGCCAGACGGGGGAGCACTCTCCCAGCCCACTCACCAGTCAGAGCAGCTACCGTCATCACTTCCAGCAAACACCCGTGCCAGCTGACCAGGGCAACGCTGCCATCCTTACAGCTCACACGAGGAAACTGCACAGCCCTTTAAATGGCAGAGTCACAAACAAAACCTCAGCTTTCTGACTGGACACTCGAAACCTAGGGTAGTATCAGCAAGCCTGCAGAGTGACATGACATCAGACCAGAAGCCCCCAAGAGACTATTCTCTAGGGAACCCCACAGCAGCTGCCCTTTAGGTTAAGATACAAACTATGTCTCAAAAATAATTAGAAAGCTTCAACTACAAGATGACAAGATTCCTGAAACTAAAAGTTAGGGATCCTTGAACAAGGCAAGTTGTCAGCCTGACTTTGTGCTGTTTCCTCTTCTGAGTGTGGAGTTTTAGAAGTTGAGCTCCTGCCAGCTTTCTCTAAAAAATGCCAAGCTTCCTCCAACACGTCAGACCTGGCTCCTGTCACCAGGGGAAGTGATTTCCCACTCGGACTGTGGTCCTCACCCTTGACTCTCATTAGGAACACTCAGAAACATTGCCCATTTTCAGGCATAATAATGAAACTATGAAAGTGAAGCAAAACTGTTAGTGGCTTCAGGTGAGTCCAACTCTTGGAGACCCCATGGACTGTAGCCCACCAGGCTCCTCTATCCATGGGCTTTCCCAGGCAAGAATCCTGGAGTGGGTAGCCACTCCCTTCTCCAAGGAACCTTCCTGACCCAAGGACTGAACCCTGGTCTCCTGCATTCCAGGCAGATTCTTTACCACTGAGCCACCAGCTCCTCAGAAAAAGTAAAAGTTATCTCAGCCATATATACTAACCTTTCTGTAGATGAGATAATAGGATGTCTGAGATTTGATTCAAAATAACTTGGAGGGGTGTGAGTGAGGGTGGAGATGAAACAAGGTTGGTGTATTGATAACTGTTGAAGCGGGACTGTGGGTACACAGAGGTTCTTATGATTCTATCTACTTTTGTACATGTTTAAAGGTCCCCATAATAAAAAGTAAAAAGAGGAGGAGGAGGGAACTTGCGGAGAGCATGGTGGGACGCAGCTCCTTGGGCCTGGCTGGAGAATCCTCAGACTGGAGCCCTGAGCCAGTCAAGCTGGGAGGCTGCGTGCCCCTGGAGACCCATCTGTCTGTTGTCAGCTGCCACTCGGGCTACACGGGGTGTCAGTGCCAGGAGAGTGAGCCGCCTCGGGATCAGCCTTTGCCTGCTCGCCCCGCATCACTGTCAGGATCACAATAAGGAGAGTGGCAGAATCTACGCACAGAGCCGGTTTAATCTTGATTAAAATCTTTTTTGTGCACGATGTTCCCAATTTGTTTCTTTATTCCTGGTATCTGGAATCACACAGCTTCTGATGTGTGTCTTGAAGACGGAGCGAGTTTAAGTGACACACCGTGGTGGTGGAAAGACTGATGCCAGCCAGCAGGAAACACCAGCCCCACTGCTGGGCTGCTGCGCCTGGTCAGCCTCTGGGGGCCTCAGCCTGTGCCAGCTTGGGGGGCCTCATGGGGAACTCTGGGCGTGGCGGGCAGAGAGATGCAGGCAGCCCAGGCCTGGCCAGTATCATTCCTGCTGTGGCCGACTCAGAGCTCAACTGAAAGTTTGATCTGACGAAAGCTGACTCAAGCTTGTGCCTAGAGTAGGGTCATCACTCTGGGCTCCCCTGAGCCCCCGAGCCAAGAGAAAGCTTCCGGCTCCAAGCACCTCCCCAGGTCTTCAGCCAAAGCTTCTATTTCCTAATCTGCTTTATGTATTGAGGGGTATAGGTATGACCTTTTCCACTTTTCAAGTTCTACTTCATATATATATATTTAAAGTTTGAATATATATATATATATTTAAGTTTGAAAAGAACTGACTTTGATATATGAGGAAGACTAGAAAACGTGGCCCATGTGTCTGTACAACCAGAACATGTGGGGACACTGAATGGGATAACCTGGTCGGAAAAGAGTTGGTTTCTTACAAAGTTAAGCACACATCTACCACGTATTCCTGCCATTCTACTCCTACGTATTTTCCCAGCAGAAGGAGCCAGGGATGAGGAACACCTGAGTCTGATCACCCCTGAAATCCTCAGAAGCCCCTATCATCCAACAGGAGCCATGAGCCCACTTCTGACCCAGGCAGAGGCAGGATGACTTTGACCCAGCCCTCATACAACCAGGTGGGGAGAGCTCCTTCTCCCCATCTTCACATGGACCACCACCAAGCTCAGAGGGTCAGGACCAGTAAGGGTAGGGGAACTCCCCTGAGTATTAACATCTTTTAGGGTGAGAAGGAGGACCATCACTGGACAAACCCTGCTCTGAAAGAAACCAGTTCCCAAATTGTCAATTGTAAGCTAAGTAACTTATTATAATAATAAGTATTTATAATAAACATTACAACCGGCATGAAAACTGACTTTTATTGAGCCCTCACCAGGTTCCAAGAACTCTACAGATATAATCTGATTCAGTAATTCCAACAACCCTATAATGTATTATTCCTATTTTATGAATGAAGAAATTGAATCTCAAAGAGGTTAAGCAACCAGCCCAAGGTCACACAGCTGATAAGTAGCAGAGCAAGAGTTAGAGGACAGTATCTGCTTTTTTAATTCTTGGGGACCCATGTGAGAAGTCACTTCTCAGCTGCCCTCAATGCAGTTGAAGAGATTAATGAAATTCTCAAGATCAGCTTTCCCATTTTGACCTTTTATTTCCTGAATTCACAGGCCTGGTTATTTTTCCATTAGCCCCTTCCAGAGGAAGAGAGAACAATAGCCTTTTTCCCTTAGGCTCTTCACTGTGTCCCTGGCAAGGCCATGAAGGTATAACATGAGTATTTGTTGGAACCTTGCTTGAAGACCAGGAAGACTGTGATCCTAGACCTAAGGGGATCCTTAAACTGCCTAGGAATCCTAGGCTGCCTCCTCTGCGAAATCCAGTACTCATTGTTGTCATTATTGTCACCATAATAGTTAATAAGCATTGAGTGCAAACTCCCTGAGCTAAGTGCTCTTTTTTTTTTTAAAGGTATTAACTCAGTTAATCGTCACACAGTTCCTTAAGATGGATACTATTATTATCTCATTCTATAAATGAAAACTAAGGCCTGGAGAGCTTAAATAACCTGCTCAAAAAATTATGCAGCAAAGACAGCAGCTCTCAGGTGAAAGGAGCTCCCTCCTGGTTACACAGAGATCTAGTTACAACGAGGCCTCAGCGCCTCTGAAGTGGAGAGGAAGCTGAGCCTCCAGTGGCATCTCCTGTGGTCTGACTCTGAGATCTTCACCCTGCTGTGTAGACAGGCCCCCTCAGGACTGGCGGTCCACGCCCGACTCCTTGAATATGCACTGCCATGGCTTGGAGAACACGCATACCTTTGTCTACACACGTGTTATAAAAACTGACCCTCCCGTGGGGGGCTGAGCCGGAGGTCAAATACTGACTGAAAAACTGAAATTTAAAACACCTGTGGAAAATATTTTATATTCAGAAGATCAAATAAGATCTATAAGAAAGTCCTATGAAAAACGCAAAGCAGTTTCACGGTGATTAGTAATAAATGCTGGCACAGCGCTAAGTTTGACCTAATGCCTTCCACGAGGCAATTCTCCTCTCCATGGGGAGCCAACCATGTGTGCCACTCACCCTCTCAAATGCTTTCCTCTGTGTACTCAGCACCAAAAGACCCCAAGTCTCTTCCCAGCAAGGAGGGCTGCCCTACATCCCCCTCATGATGCTCTGATACTCTTTGCCGCTAACTCTCAGAGAACTGTGGGCAGTCCAGGATTAGCGCCTCAGGAGAGTTCAGAGCTCACCTATGCCAAACCTGCTTTTTCTATTGTGAAAAGTCTCCTGGCATTATGTCATCTTGCAGGGTCCTTTATGTCAGCCGACTACAGTTAGCTTTGGCCAAGTTATTGATACTTTAGACACATAACCCAACGTGAAAGATGCAATTTGAATTCCTCTCAGTTCCCAGTGCTTCCCAAGCGAGAGGCATTCATGTTCAGTTCTCCTACCGGTTGCCTCTCCGAGCTTATTTATGACTATATTGGATTCCAAGGACAGGAAATTACACAGACAACCTCCATCCTCCTTCCCATATTCTGGGTAATGACGCAGTTTCTCTCACACCTCGGCAGCTCTTCTGGGAGCACATGCCAGTCTGGGATGATGGAGGGGCCATTCTAGCCCAGCCATCACCAGAGCAGCTCACACCACTCTCTTGGGCTGGAGGGAAGCCAGTGACCCCTCAGACTTCCCTGCCTCCCAGGCCTGTGCCAGAGCCATGGCTTTTCTCCTCAGAAACTCAGTTATCGGAATCAGGGGCAAAACACCTCATGATTTTGTCATCCAGATTCATCCCCGGAATGAGCTGCACTAGAGTCATTTTTGTATCCTGAAAGGAGCACAGAGCCTCTGCCTTTCCCCCAAGCCCAGCCAGACTGCCCCAGGACTCTTGATTCTCCCCGCACATTGCATGTTACATGTTCCAGATTATAGATCTGATTCAGAGCACATCTCATACCCACAATGTTGCTGTTGTTCAGCTGCTCAGTTGTGTCCAACTCTTTGTGACCCCATGGACTGCAGCACCCTAGGCTTCCCTGTCCTTCACCACTTCCAGGAGTCTGCTCAAACTCATGTCCATTGAGTCAGTGATGCCATCCAACCATCTCATCCTCTGTCATCCCCTTCTTCTCCTGCCTTTAATCTGACCTCTGCTCTCACCTGGGCCTGCAGACCTGCATATCTAGAAATACTAGAACCCTGATATCCATGCACAGCTGTCCTAAACTACCTGTTAAATACTTGACAGAGTAACCACCAACCTCAGATTCAAAATACCAACCCTGACTGCAAACACTCTAGTTACCCCATCATTAAAGGAACAGACACCTCAAAACACAATGAAAGGTTTTTGACATATGATTTTCTGCCTGAATGAGGCGAATAAGAAGGGGAAAGACTGGAGGTGTAGAAAACCAATCTATTGGTTAGCCAGGCACTCTGCCTGCATCCCAAGACCACTCCAAGCCCCTTGCATCCCACATCATGCTCCATCCAGTTCTGCCCTCAGATTAGGAGGCCCACTCAGGGATGATTGAAAACAGGCACTTAGGAAGATTTGTTTTAGGCTCTGAAGGCTAATAGCAACTACTTTAAGTGCCCTCAGCTCCCTGGCAGCACGCCCCAATTTCATCTTGCTAAGTGATAACTAATGACACTTAAATTCCATCTTCTGGGAGCAAGGGAGCACAAGATTTCTCTGCCAGCCAATTAACCACAAGGAGAATGTTTAACCTCGTGGAATCCAAGATATTAAAATTAACAAGGAGATGATCATTTTTCACCTATAAAATTGACAAGTATATTTTAAATGGCAATAAAAAGCATCTATACACAGCTGGTTGGGAATATGTACTTTCAGGAACATAATTTAGGACTATCAATCAAAGTCTTATAAAATGTGCTAAACCTTGACATAAAGAGGAAACTTCAAGGATGTTCATTATAGCAATGATTATAATGGCAAATACATATATATAGGAATCAACCTAAAGTTCATGTAATGGGAAACTGGTTAAATAAATCAGAATGTGTTCATATCATGAATGAATGATGATGATGTAAAGTAATTTGATGACATCTGAAAATGTTTATATTACAATCTTAAATGGGAAAAGCAGGTACAAGATAGTATGATCCCATTGTTTAAAATTATATATATATATATATATATGTGTGTGTATATAAATGAGAGCAAACCAGTTAATCCTAAAGGAAATCAATCCTGAATATTCATTGGGAGGACTGATGCTGAAGCTAAAGCTCCAATACTTTGGCCACCTGATGCGAAGAGCTGAGTCATTAGAAAAGACCTGATGCTGGGAAAGATTGAAGGCAGGAGGAGAAGGGGACAACAGAGGATGAGATAGTTGGGAGAAGGGGACGACAGAGGATGAGATAGTTGGATGGCATCACAGACTCTATGAACATGAGTTTGAGCAAGCTCTGGGAGATGGTGAAGGACAGGGAAGCCTGGTATGCTACAGTCCATGGGGTCGCAAAGAGTTGGACACGACTGAGCAACTGAACAACAACTATATATACATATATATATATCAGTTCAGTTCAATCGCTCAGTCGTGTCTGACTCTTTGCAACCCCATGAACTGCAGCACGCCAGGCCTCCCTGTCCATCACCAACTCCCGGAGTTCACTCAGACTCACGTCCATCGAGTCAGTGATGCCATCTAGCCATCTCATCCTCTGTCATCCCCTTCTCCTCCTGCCCCCAATCCCTCCCAGCATCAGAGTCTTTTCCCATGAGTCAACTCTTCATATGAGGTGGCCAAAGTACTGGAGTTTCAGCTTTAACATCATTCCTTCCAAAGAAATCCCAGGGCTGATCTCTTTCAGGATGGACTGGTTGGATCTCCTTGCAGTCCAAGAGACTCTCAAGAGTCTTCTCCAACACCACAGTTCAAAAGCATAAATTCTCTCTATGTATTCCTGGAGTTCCCTGGTGGCTCAGATGGTAAAGCATCTGCCTACAGTGCTGGAGACCTGCGTTTGATCCCTGGGTCGGGAAGATTCGATCCTCTGGAGAAGGAAGTGGCAACCCACTCCAGGACTCTTACCTGGAAAATCCCATGGATGGAGGAGCCTGGTGGGCTACAGTCCATGGGGTTGCAAAGAGTTGGACACGACTGAGTGACATATATATATATACACATATATACCTACGTGTGAGTATATATATCTGTGTGTATATATATATATATACATATATATATATTCTGATTCTGAGACAGATGTTTGAAAAAGTTATTATTGGTTACCTAATGGGTTAACATTGGGTCATGGGGCTTCCCAGGTGGTATTAGTGGTAAAGAACCTGCCTGCCATTGCAGGATACCTATGAGACATAGGTTCAATCCCTGGGTTGGGAAGACCCCCTAGAGGAGGGCAGGGCAACCCTTTCGAATATTCTTGCCTAGAGAATCCTATGGACAGAGGACTCTAACATCACAAAAAATAGGACCTGATGAAGCACACATGCATGGGTAATTTCTACATTTTTGTAGTACTTCTCTATTGTTTCAGTATTTTCCACCATGAATATGCAATAATTCATCATCTGAATTTTCTAAAAGTTTTCACTGTTATAATGAAGGTGATGTTAGGTACATCACCATCTTTAGGACTCTTACTGTCTTCTCTTTGAAGGAAAGGAAGAAGGGTGCGTACTCTAGACCTGGCCGGGATATTCCAACAGAGATAGTGATAGAAACAGTTCTAGATGAGGTGGGACTGTCTCGAGAATGCAAGCCCGCTCCACCAGCATGCTGCTATCCACAAGTGAGAGTAGTGACTTGAAGGCCCTGGGAAAATCGAGATGACCAGAAACTGTCCAGAGACCCTGCCCGATGGGGTAGTGGCCTCCAGTCCATTTCCCTTGTCCTTATGCCAGCCCAGGAAATTCAGTTGCAGTTGAAGATCTCAGAAATGGGAAGTACATAGACATACGTGTAGCAAGTCACCGATCATCCAGAAGGTCAGCAGAGCCATGGAGACACTTAGCTTGGAGCTAAATCACACTTTGGAAGTCTTTCTAGCATCAGGAACTACAGAAAGCATAAAGCACTTATTCAGCACAGCAAGTGTTCACTCTCCAGAGAAATAAAATGGGTGCTGTTTAAATACGATCAGAATTTTCTTTCCTAGGAATAGTGGAAAAGGAGATAGAAATCAGGTACCTCTTGATTTAACTTATTAAGTAGCCAATTAGTAGTGAAAACAGTTGGCAAAATAGTTACATGAGAACTAAACAATGAAACCCAAGCACCATGGTACATTCCTATGAAACAAATCACAGTTCACAGCCATACCAGGTTTGCAAAGCACTACAAAATGGGATGTACTGGTGGTTAACAATTGAAAGTCAATATCTAAACTCAACTATTTGATAAAAGGCTGACCTGAAATCAGACCCATTTGGTGAAGTGCTTCTTGGTATGATATGTGAGGGTGGGATGGGGGTGTCAGAAACATCATCAGACCAATGACCAGCCCAGATAGTCCCCAAGGGCCATCTGGTTCTAGAGGAACACAGCTCTTCCCCAGGGATATGGCTCCAAGCCTGCAGCTGGCCCCAAAGTTGGAAAGAATGCACCCTTATGGAAAGTTTGATTGATTCCAAGTCTGAAAGTCTTTGTCCCCTCTGGGCACAGCCAAGTCTCATATCACACAACAAATGCCAGAAGGAATTCGGCATTCCACTTGCCTCTGCTTTGTAAAGACAGGACAGGCTAGGCCAGATTATCAAGAGTGAGGACAGGATGGAGCTCAGATCTGGCTTCATCCTCTGAGAGGCAGGCATCTCTCTCCAGGGGGCCTATGACCACTCCCTCACCAACTTCTCAGCAACCAGAAGTCCTGTGAGGCCCAGGCTATCTGAATGAATCTTCAGAAGGAATTGTGGAGTTCCAGAGGAACTGTGGAATGTTCATTGGAAAGACTGACGCTGAAGCTGAAGCTCAAATACTTTGACCATCTGATGCAAAGAACTGACTCATTGGAAAAGACCCTGATGCTGGGAAAGATTGAAGGCAGGAGGAGAAGGGGACAACAGAGGATGAGATGGTTGGGTGGCTTCACTGACTCAATGGACATGAGTTTGAGCAAGCTCCGGGAGTTGGTGATAGATAGGGAAGCCCGGAGTGCTGTAGTCCATGGGGTCGCAAAAGTCGGACACAACGGAGCAACTAAACTGACTGACTGATCCTGTGCCATGAGTCTAGATCAGAGCAGATGAAGGGAGTACTCCCAGAGATCGGAGCTGGAGTAGGTCCAAGGGCTCCTGCTGCCCCAGCCCCCTGACCACATGGCCCAGATGTGTTGGACAGCTTTCCTGCCCCCAGGAAACTATGGGGTCTCAGAAGAGCTGCACGGGGGTGAAGATACTCACCCTAAGTCCCTACCTGGTAAACTAAGGCAGCCGTGGAGCTTTGGCCTCACTCTGAAGCTGTACCCTCAAGCTGTAAACCTGGTGAGTCCACAAGAAGACGAACCCTGAACCGGACACAGATATTTTAACTGGAGAGTAGTGGAGAAAGGAAACCCTGGTCCAGCTCAGCTGCCCAAGTACCCCAAGGGCCGAGATTCCACTCCAGGCTCAAGGGCCCCATTGCAGAAAGAGAAAAGACCCCTAAAGAAGAAACTGCCCTGAGGGAGAAATCACCAGGAATGTTCCCATCATCCACTGAGAAGTATTCCCAGGCAGAGGGAAGACAACAGCCACTCTGAAAACACTTCCGGGGGTCCAGGTGCCAGATACAGAGGTGGATTTGACCAGGCTCCCTTGGCTCAGGTGGCCTTAGTGGTAAAGAACTCACCTGCCAGTTCAGGAGACGTAAGAGACACGCGTTCAACCCCTGAGTCAGGAAGATCCCCTGGAGAAGGGCACGGCAACCCATTCTAGTCTTCTTGCCTGGAGAATCTGATGGACAGAGGGTTGCAAAGAATCGGACATGGTCCAGAGCAGAGGGGTCCTGGGGACAAGATGGCTGTCTCTGATATGCCCCCACCCTCTGCCTCAATCAGCCACAAGACTGGTATCTTGAACACTATATACACACACACACACATACACACAGACCCCTAGCATCTAGGAAGGGAAATTCTATCTCTTGCTTATAACCAAGTTACCCCATTTTCTGACCTTAAAAAAGAACAGCAGGTTTCCTTTGAAGGTTTCAAACCTTATTAGCCACAGTGGGAAATGATGCTTTAATGGGGCTGTGACGGTCTGAGCCTCGGGTGTCTGTGTACGCAGCCATATTACTTAGCAACACCATAGCCGTTTAGGTTTAATTTCCTAGTTTGCCTGATAAGCAGGCTGCAAATGTAATTTGTGATGCCGCAAGCTGGGCAAACTCAGGGGGCTGTTAGATGAGTCACCGGGTGATCGAGGCCACCGTGCCGACCTCTGCGGAAGAAGAGTAATGAA
Source organism: Ovis canadensis (assembly GCF_042477335.2). Lineage (NCBI taxonomy): Eukaryota > Metazoa > Chordata > Mammalia > Artiodactyla > Bovidae > Ovis > Ovis canadensis. Next base: position 77,684,818 of record NC_091251.1, read on the forward strand.
CCCTGATCTGCGGGGCCGATAGCACCTGGGCAGACACTGTTTTCTCTGCATCTGGCAGCTCGCGTTGCCTCCCATCCTGCTTTGGGGTTTGCTGCTGTCATTTATGAAGGGAAGCTTCACTCACCCCTCAGCTCCTGTCAGAATTCCCTTCCAGCTTTCTGAAAACTCAAAGCCCTCTAAGACCAGACAGCTAATAATAATAACAATGATAGTAATAACAGTAATAATAGCAAGTGTTTTTTGACTATTTAGTAGGTGCTATGCTAGTGTTTCACATGAATTATCTCAGCCAATTTTCCTAATGACCCCAGGAGGTAGGTACTGCTGTTATCCCTACTTTCAGATGAGGAGCCTGGGCACAGGACAGGTAGCCTCAATGGTAAAATAACAGGGAGGAGAGGGTGTGACTGTCCACTGAGCAGGGCACGCCCTGCCGGAGGCACCAGCTGTCATTCGAGGCCAATCAGCTGTTACCTGTGTTGCCAGAACTGCCACTTTTCTAAAAGAGCAGGAAATCCAGATTTTTATATAAAATGTCATGAGTTTTAAACCTCAGTAGCGAATTCAGTTATTGATTCAGTTATTTAATAAATACTATGAGAACCAAACCAGGCAAGTCTGCCTACCAGTTGCAACCTCCTTCTCATTAGAGCAAGCAGGGAAATTCATCAACAATTACACCCCAGGTTTTCTTGCTTCCGTGCCCCCAGCCTTTGGCTCAGCCTCACTTAGCTGTATCCTTTCAACTGGAACTCCATTCTCCCAGGAGCTCAGAATAACAATCTTAAAGTCGTCCTTGGTATCTTCTCTTTTCTCACATCTCGCAGGCAGCCTGTCAACAGGTGCTCTGGGTTTCCCCATTAAAATTATCCATAATCTTCCATTTTTCACACCCCACCAAAACCACCCTGGTGCAAACCACCATCAGAAACCAGCAGCCAATGAGCCACCAGCTACACCCAGCTTTCCCCTTCCCTCCATTCTCCCCAGATCAGCCCTGCCCCTGGAAAGCCTACGTCAGATCTGGTCACTTCACTGTTCAACCCTCTCCAAGGGCTCCCATCTCACTTGGTGAAAGTCCTAAATGGCCCTCAGACCGACCCCACCTCCCACCTCTCTCTCCCTGGACTACAGACACACTGCTTCATCCTTGGTGGTGGCGTTAAGTCACTCAGTTGTGTCTGACTCTGCAACCCCATGGACTGCAGCACACCAGGCTTCCCTGTCCTTCACCACCTCCCGGGGTTTGCCCAGGTTCATGTCCATTGAATCCGTGATGCCATCCAACCATCTCATTCTTTGTCTCATCCTCTGTTGCTCAAATACATCAAAAGCAAATACACCAGGCCCCCCACCGCAGGCGCTGGCACTCCAGCTCGCTCCAAGTCTCTCCCCTTGGGATCCTCTTGTGTGCCACTCTCCCTTCACTCTGTTCGGTTGCCACGGATTTGGAAAGATCTCCCTGGACCCTTACCCCAAACAGCAGTCTTCTCATCACTCTCCCTCCCCTGCCCTAAGATGTACCCTGCGTCAGCTGTTTGTGTGCTCTCTCTCCCCACTGGAAGACATCCTCCGCAAAAGGTGGGAATTTGCCTTCTTTTCTGCTCTACCCCTGGAGTCTAGACCCATGCCTGGAGCATAGGTCATACACAAACATTTAACTTCATTAAAGGTTTGTTGAATGGATGAAGAAATGAACATAGTGGGCCCTTATGAGACATGTTCCTTGCTCAGATTGCTACACATGCCTTGAAGCCATCTTCTCTTCACTCCACGCGCGCCTGGGGGACTGTTGCCTCCACAAGGCCAGCCGCTTAACAACCTCAGTTCAGTAGGGTGTCGACTGACTGACCAGGAGACAGTCCTCACTCTTGCACGTCTGCCACATGGAACAGAAACTGGTGATCTGTGAGCCTCTCTCCCTGGATGGAAGGAGCCCTGGCTCCGTCATGATGGTGATGACTTTTATAATTACTCCGGATGAGACATGCAGGTTTTGTGTGAGGGTAGAACATTTTAATCCTTAATTACAAGACTAGATAAAAGCTCTTTACTCATTTATCTGCAGAATGCGTGCCTTTGCTTGTTGGCTTTCATTTCATTTCTGTGCTTATTTGAAAACTCATATATTCTGGGAAGGGTAGATGTGATTCAGTCCTTCATATTTCTTTCATATAGACAGAAACAGAGAAATATAGACTGTATGATTCCAACTCCATCCAAATCCTCCAGAAAGTCTGGACAGTAATTCAACAGTAATTCAAGCTGCAGTAATTCAACACATATTCCCTCCATAGACCTCCGTGGACCCAGCACAGCATGGTTAGCACCCCACAGGATCACTGGAGGGCAGGACCCACCCTGATTAGCCAGAGGTGATGTCCTGGATATTCATCCCTCCCTGGCCACTAAGTGCTCCAGCTCAGCAAGACTGGATGACCACTCAAAAGGCCAGGATGACCAGATCCAAATCTCAAGTTTACATGGGAAAGAAGCAGAACCGAGAGACCCAGTAAGACATACTCATGTATGGCAGGGAAAGGCTTCATCTAGCAGCGCCAACTCAAAAGCTGATGGGAGAGAATTTAGGAGGGTGTACAGAAGTGTGGCCCAGTTCTAAGCTATGGCCCAGTCCTAACCTTCTGTCATTTGCTGAGGCACCTAGAATGCAAAACAAGTATCTCTGACCACCTTCTCTGTACCCTCACAGTATTCCTTTCCCAACATCTTTTCATCATTGTCTCACAACTTGCAAGTCAATGTTTTTTTCTTGAATGTTTGATGGAAAAGTCCCACTTTGGGCATATATGCCCCACCCGTCATCACTCCCTCTCACCCCCACCTACCTTTCTAAGGATGTGATAGAGTCTTATCATGAAAGTGTCCACAGCGTTGGCTCCTCTGCCAATCTGCCAAAACCAAGTCTGCAAATGGCAAAAGACTTCCCCTCTGCCTCCCTCTCCCAAACAAGGAGGATCTTTTCTCCTGGAGGAGTGAGTGAGAAGAGAGAGAAAGGGGCAATACTTGCGGAGAGCTTGAATGATAGGGAGGGGTGTTCTTGGGCAGTTGGAAGTACTGTGGATGTGGTAGATGAAGGCAAGAGATTTTATTGTTGTTTACGGGCTTCCCTTGCATCTCAGCTGGTAAAGAATCTACCTGCAATGCAGGAGACCTGGGTTCGATCCCCGGGTTGGGAAGATCCCCTGGAGAAGGGAATGGCTACCCACTCCAGTATCCTGGCCTGGAGAATTCCACGGACTGTATAGTCCATGGGGTCACAAAGAGTCAGACACAACTGAGCAACTTCCACTTTTCATGTGATTTATGATTTATTATGTGATTTATGCTATCCTCTGGAGAGTTTTATTTTTAATTTATTTTATTGAAATATAATTGATTTACAATGTTATGTTAGTTTCTACTGTAAAGTGACTCAGTTTTTTATATATACACACACACATACATATATAGGCTTTCCAGGAAGCACAATGGTAAAGAATCTACCTGCCAATGCAAGAAACACAAGAAATGCAGGTTCAGCCTCTGGGTCAGGAAGATCCCCTGGAGAAGGAAATGGCAACCCACTCCAGTATTCTTGCCTGGAGAATTCCATGGACAGAGGAGCCCGGTGGGCTACAATCCCTGGGGTCTCAAAGAGTTGGACATGACTGAGCATGCAGATGCGTGCACACCCACATACACAACAATATATATATATTGTTTTCCACCATGGTTTATTACAGGATAATATAGTTCCCTGTGCTATACAATAGGACCTTGCTGTTTATCCATCATATATATATAACAGTTGGCATCTGTCAATAGTCTTAATCCCAAACTCCCAATTGATCCATCTCCCAGCTTCCCTCCCCTTTGGCAACAGCAAGTCTGTTTTTTATGTCTGTCTCTCAGTCTGTTTTTGTTTCATAGATAAGTTCGCTTGTGTCATATTTTAGATTCCATGTATATGTGATATCATATGTATTTGTTGGAGAAGGCAATGGCACCCCACTCCAGTACTCTTGCCTGGAAAATCCCATGGATGAAGGAGCCTGGTAGGCTGCAGTCCATGGGGTCGCGAAGAGTCGGACATGACTGAGCGACTTCACTTTGACTTTTCCCTTTCATGCATTGGAGAAGGAAATGGCAACCCACTCCAGTGCTCTTGCCTGGAGAATCCCAGGGATGGGGGAGCCTGGTGGGCTGCCATCTATGGGGTCACACAGAGTTGGACACGACTGAAACGACTTAGCAGCAGCAGCAGCAGCAGCATGTATTTGTCATTTCTTTTTGACTTACTTCACTTGGTATGATAATCTCTAGATCCATCCATGTTGCTGCAAATGGCATTATTTCATTCTTTTTATGGCTGAGCAGTATTCCACTGTGTAGACATACCGCATCTTCTCCATTCATCTGTCAGTGGATATTTAGGTTGCTTCCATGTCTTGGCTATTGTAAACACTGCTGCTATCAATGTAGTGGTGCATGTATCCTATTGAATTAGAGTTTCATCCAGATATATACCCAGGAGTGGGATTGCTGGATCATATGGCAACTCTTTTTTTTAGTCTTTTGAGGAACCTCCATACTATTTTCCATAGTGGCTGCACCAGTTTACATTCCCATCAACAGCGTAGGAGAGTTCCTTTTTCTCCACACCCTCTCCAGCATTTGTTATTTGTAGACTTTTTAAAGATGGCCATTCTGATCGGTGTGAGGTGGTACCTCACTGTCATTTTGATTTGTGTTTCTCTCATATTAGCAGTGATGAACATCTTTTCATGTGCTTGTTGGCCTTCTTTGGAGAAATGTCTATTTAAGTCTTCAGCCCATTTTTCCATTGGGCTATATTTTGTTATTGAGTTCTATGAGCTGTTTGAATATCCTAGAAATGAAACCTCTTTTGCAAATATTTTCTTCCATTTCATAAGTTGTCTTTTCATTTTGTTTATGGTTTCCTTTGCTGTGGAAAAACTTATAAATTTGATTAGTTCCCATTTGTTTACTTTTGCTTTTATCTCTATTGCCTTAAGCGACCAACCTAAGAAAACACTGGTATGATTTGTGTCAAAGAATGTTTTGCCTGTGTTCTCTTCTAGGAGTTTTATGGAGTCATACCTTATAAGTCTTTCAACCATTTTGAGTTTATTTTTTGCATAGAGTGTGAGGGTGTGTTCTAACTTTATTGATTTACTTGCATCTATCTAGCTTTCTCAACACCAGTCACTGAAGAGACTCTTTTCCCCATTGTATATTCTTGCCTCCTTTGTTGAAGATTGATTGACCATAGGTGTGAGGACTTATTTCCAGGATCTCTATTGGTTTTTGTGCCAATACCATGTCATTTTGACTACCTCAGCTTTGTAGTTTTGCTCTTGACAGTTTTAGAGAAAGCTAAGCAATGTACTTGAGCTGCTTTTAAGTTGCCTTGGGATCTTGGACAATGTTCCTTTTACCATATCACTCTTCACTTTGAAGAGTTTGAAAGAGTTTCCAGCCTTTGAAAGAGTTCCAAACAGAAATACTCACCCTGGGATGTTCAAGGAGAAAAGTTTGTCATCAGCCTTGACACTAACAGTTGTGTGACTTGGGACAAGTCAGCCGACCTCCTCCAGTTTCTTCATCTATAAAATGAATGACTTGCAAGGAATGAGCTCTGAGGCATCCACCCTAAAACTTTGTGATGCTTGAAAGTTCTACTATAGGCAGTTGGGGAATGATGGTGATGAGCTAGCATTCACTGAATGCTCATTATGTGCCAAAATCTTTAAAAGCACCATCACAAGAGAAAAGTTCTAAAGTTTTTGTTCTGGTACTATAATCACATGAGAAGATGAGTTTCCAAGCATGATGCCACTCTTGGGGCTGGAAATAGGACAACTTAGCAAAACACAAATGTGATGATTATTCTCCAAATTATTATTTTACCATGAGTTCAAGCCCAGAGACCCCTTGACACACAGAGCTTCTGGACAGCATAATGGGGGGCTGGATAAGGGTAAGGGCTCAAAATGGTGCCATAGCCCACTTTTTATTGCAAACTTTGATGTTACTGGCCCAAGATTACTTGGAGGTTTTGAATTCAAGATTTCCTTCATTGTTAAGGTGACTAGTCCAGTCACTGAACTCTTGCTTTGGCCAGCCAATTGTAGCAGTGACTTCCCAAGAGGGTGGTCTCACTCATCTTTATATTTCAACACACAACACAGTGAGACCTAAGGGAACAAAGCTGTGTAGGGAAGATCCGTGTTGTCCCCATCAGTGGTACCTATGGTGTCAAGGAAGGGAGCTATGTGCAAATTACAGCCTGTTGGCCAAATCCTGCCCACCGTCTGCTTTTGTAAGATCCTGGAGTTAAGAATGATTTCCACATTTTTAATGAAGGAAAACCAAAAGGGCATTAAATTATATGTGAATATTAGATATTCACATAAAAATTATATGAGATTCAAATTTCAGTATCCTTAGATAAATTCATACTGAAACAGCCACACTCATTCACTTATGCGTTGTCTGGGGCAGCTTTCATTCTATAAAGAGTGGCCACAACAGAAACCATGTAACCTGTCAAACCTAAAATATTTACTATCAGGCCCTTTGCAGAAAAAGTTTGCCAAGTTCTGATCTAGAACACAGAAGGCCCACAGATTACAGAGGAATAAAAATGTAAAATTTCAGGCCAGCTTTGATTAGATGAAAGCAATGATCTCTTTATTTCATCCAAGAATTCACATCCTTCACTTTTATCTTTCTTTTCCTGAAAATTTTAGTTGTGACATTTCAAGGATATTTCAAATAATCATTACAGACAGTATGCCTACCCTTATTCTTTTGGCTCTATATATGTAGATAAAGATATATTTTTAACTTTTCATTTTTACCAAGTCAAATAGTAACAGAAGGCTTATAATTCTAGTCAGAGAATTACACCTCTCCACTAAAAGAGACCACTCCTTTAAAGTCAGTTAGCTGTTTCTCCTGTAGTCACTTACCTAAAAATTGAGCATAACTGGTCTTTCATGATTGTTAACTTTACATGTCATCTAAACTGCATCATGACAGATGAGGATTTAACTCATATTCCTTCCTCCCAAGAGAAGTTTTCTCACAATTTTTCGTTACCTCAGTAATCAGTGTTTACATGCTAACTCTAAATGTTTCTCATGACAGAGACAAGTACTATTCCATGGTTACATTCCTCACTGAGGCCTCATTTTGTTATGTTCCATGTGTTCTACCAGAGTTCTAGACCTCCAGTAATGATCTTCCCCAAACTCAGTACACCACAAATTACGAGAGCAATTAAGTGTCTTTAAAACAGACTGTGAAACACAGATGTTGCTTAAGACTGTTCAAAATCATAGGAACTCAGGCCTGAACTTTTGTTCCAAATTGTAACACCTGTGTGGCTTTTATATAAAGTAGATTTGGGGCCTTTTGCTTCTGGTCCTGAGGGAAGAGTAAGAAGGAAGGAGTGTTGAGGACGGTTCCCCATCCCTCACTTCCTCTGCTTTCAGAACACTTCAGCAAACAGCAAATTCCCCCAAACCGCCCTGCTCAGACTTCTAATGTAAAAGACAGTCAAGAACACCACGACTCCTGTCCACGTGCTAGTCTTAGAATGAGAAGCTAGCTAACTCCTTGAAGAATTCTCAGTAAGAACCAATCAAGTGACTTGCCCAAGCTCAGAACTTTGTTCAGTGTGAGTCCAAGGGATAAAAATGAACAGTGAATCAGATTGCGTTCTGCCTCTGAATGGAAAGATGCTAAAAATCACAATCCAAACTTCGTGAAATCATTTCACATACTTTGGATTCAGAGCTGACTGATAAATAAGAGCTTTCTTATTATAAACAATGCTACAACAATACCCTTGTACACAAAGTCACTTTCATATGTATACAAATACATGCAGAGGATTAACTCCCCAAAGTAGAATTGTTGGGGCAAGGGATATATGCATTTAACGTGTATATATTTATATATATATATATAAAGAGAGAGAGAGAGAGTCTTTCAGAGTCGGATCTTTGCTTATATTCCATATATGATTTCTAGATCTGAAACGTGCATGACTACATGGCTAAAATTAAATTGCATCTTCTATGCATTGTATGTGTTCATTTCTCCAGGCTAACTGAAGAATGATTTATCCTAAATTGCATTCCTGCCCCAAGTAACTCCCCATGCTATACTGATGTATTTGTTGTGCAGAGTCCCTTCTAATGCCACCTATCCCCACCTATGTTGTTTTTTACATTCCTTCTAGTCCAAATTCATCCCTATATTGTTGTTTATAATCTCAATTCCAAGTTCAGCAGTGCTCTGCCTTTAGGAGAAATGACAGCTTATAATAAAAGGTAGATCCCACTGATTCACTGTAGATCAGTAAGAATTCTGACCCCACAAAAGGAGCCTGCTGCAATGTTGATCTGGATTACCCTGACCAATAATGAGCAGAAAGAGTAAGCTCTTTTCTCAGGGAGAGAGACTGTGAGGGCCCCTCCTCCCAGAGGTGACCTCCACTCAAAGAAAATAAAATGATTTTTCATTGAATTGTACTTAGAAAAGGTAAATATCTTTTGATTTAGATCAAATCCCTTTTAGAAATAATGTTTGCAGTCTTCCAGACTGCCCTCAGCCAGAAAACCCCATTAAGGAAAATACTATTGTCTCAAAAACTATGAGAAGAGTTTCTATAAAGTTAGTACCAGCTTTGTTAAAGATAGAAGTCTGTATGCTTATTGCATTTGGCAGCTCCAGTGATTTGATTTTTGCTGACAATAATGTTTTGAAGAATTGAATATCCAAAGAAATGAAAGAACTGCCTGTCCTATATCCTCTAGGAAAGGATTTGTAATACTCTTTGAGACTCAAGTTGATAATAAATGTATTAAAAGATGGTTAAAGTCTTTTATGTTAAATAAAGGTAGGACAGTGAAAATTTTGATCTCCAGTAATATATTACATTTTTAGAATGATATCCAATTCTGTTAATACCTTTCCAGGAAGTAGTTTGGAATATTTATCAAGAGTCTTTTTAAAATGTGAAGGGAGGGGGTATGATTTAAATAAGACAATATGAAGATTCTCTGTGGCACTGGAACCATTCAGTACCAAATACACTGGTAGATACACCACCCCACACATGTGATAAAATTGCATAAAACTTAATACATACATGCATGAGTACAAGTAAAAGTGGGAAAATCTGAATAAGATAGGTGAATTGTATCAATGTCAACATCTTGGTTGTGATATTACATGATAGTTTTGCTACATTTAGCCTTGGGGGAACATATACAAGGGATCTCTGCACAGTGTTTCTCACAACTGTATGTAAATCTACAATTGTTTTGATTAAATGCTCCATTTAAAAAATGTAAGCCTGCCAAGACAAATGAGATGCAAAGTTTCCCTGGATAAAGAAAGAAATTACTTTGTGTGCTATAAAAATTTTAGCTATAAGGAACTTCCCTGGTGGTTCAGTTGCTGAGACTCTATGCACCCAGTATGGGTGGTCCAGTTTTAGTCCCTGGTCAGGGAGCTAAGACTCCACATGTCACAACTGAAAGACATGCTGCAACTGGGACCTGGCACACCCAAATAAATAAATAAGACATCTCTAAACATTTAGCTGTAAGGCAGAGGATGGCCACATTGCAGGGAATGAGCAGTGAATGGCTCCTCCTAGGCTTTCCATTCTTGTCACTTGGGGAAGGGAAAGAAAGAAGGGTGAGGACTTCTTTGTCCCAGTAAATTCGTATTTTGAGCCTTATTCTCAAGAAATAGAGACACTTGCTGTAGTATTATTTATAATAATAAAAAACCGGAGATAACCTAAAAGTCCATCTTTATGAAATTGATTGCTACATTATAACATTTCTACCCTAGAATGTCTTGGAACCATTTAAACAAAGCTACGAGGTAAGACACACCAGTATAAAACACAGTTAAGAGAGGGAAGGGCTTCCCAGGTGGTGCTAGCGGTAAAGAACCCACCTGCCAACAACGAGATGCAGGTTTGATCCCTGTGTCAGGAAGATCCCCTGGAGGAGGGCATGGCAACTCCACTCCAGTATTCTTGCCTGGAGAATCCCATGGACAGAGGAACCTGGTGGGCTACAGTCCATAGGGGCGCAAGGAGTCAGACATAACTGAAGCAACGTAGCATAGCACACAGCACAAGAGAGGGAAAGGCTGTGTGTACTTTACAGTATTCGAGTATTGTAGACAGTCACCTGGGGAGAAGCAGGGAGCAAAAACTGGCAGAGAATCTGTCAAAGTGCTGCTAATGAACTCTAAAAAGAAATTTGAGACCATCTGGGGAAAGGTCAATGCAGAATGGGTTGGATATTAAGTAATCATTGTAGATTTTTGTTGGATGTAACTGTGTGTGTGTTTTAAGTCCTTCCTTCCCCTTTATGTATTAGTGTTACATACTAAATACATACAGATAATGTCTGGGTAGATTTCTTAAATCCAGAAGTGTCCATATATTACTTGCACAATTTAAAAATGAAATAAAATAAAGCAAATGTTCCCAGTAGTTATCTCTGGGCTATGTAATTATGGGTACCTCTTTTTCTTTATGCTTTACTATATTTTCTATGTTTTGTATGATGAATAACTCTAAAAATCAGAGGGGGAAAAGTAGGGTGTGTTTAAAAAAATCAGGCCAGAGAACTAAGTGATTTATACACAGGTAATTGCAGCACTGATTTTATTAATCTGGAGACAGTGCCTTTTAAGGGACAATTTACCTTTAGACTTATCAGCTGAGTGGTTGCAGATGCCCTTAACCCTGGGTGATGGAACCAATTGCTCACAGAGTGACCCACGCAGCTGTTTTCCTGCCCAAGTAGCCTGGGCATGATGGGCCCAGTAGCTTCCTGGTGGGTTCCACAGGTCTGAATGATTGTATCTCAGGCTGGTGGCTCATATCCAGGGAAGCCCATCAGAATAACCAACGGCAATTTTTTAAAATAACAGTTACAAATAGTGAATAAGGCCTCCAGGATGCAGGTGCATGGATTATCTAAAAGTTGCCCATGTAATTTTGATGAATACATATGGTCAAGCATCTTTGATTTAAATAAGCAGAAAGATATGTAATATATATAATATAGAAATAATTTTGTGAGTATATGACTTTGCTTACATAGCCTTAAATATTTCTGGAAGCAGATGTAAGAAGGTGATACAAAAACAATGACTTTGGGAGTTTCTTGTGGTGGCTGGGAACAGAGAGAAACTTTTCAATGTATATCCTTTTGTGTATTTCACATTTTATGTGAATGTATTGCCTATTCAAAAAAAAAAATAAGCCAAAAGTGAAAGAAAACCAAATTTTAAATGAACCTCTGCTTTAGACACTCAGCTTGGCAGAATCACTTTTCTTTTGCTAAAATGGTCACAGTTCTGTAAAATGGTCACATTTGAAGCGGAGAAGTTTTCACTAAACAATTTTTTGAGAAAGCACGCAACACTGACTTTAAAAAAGCACTAGAAATTTATCATCATAATGGATCTTCTAATAGTTACGGAAGCTACTTACCACTGTTGAAACATGCAGTCTACCATTGGGCAGAACATACAGGCAGACTGGCTGGAGAAGGAAAGGGTTCTCATTGTACATTAATCATGAAGCATTTCATAAAATATCTTTGGTGATAGCAGTTACCTGGCTCACTCAAGGGTGAAGGTGGGAGCAAGCTTTTCCTTAATATTCTTTTCTGCCATTTGAATTTTGTGCTAAGTACAACATGTTACCAGTTTAAAATATATATGCAGTATTTTTAAAGTGTGAGCATTTAAGACTGTGTGATCAGCTAGAACTACAGGGAGCCGATTCACGCCCCGCCCCCCACTGTAAAGTTACTCCCAGCAGCACTTTTGAGTTCAAAGCGCAAAGTTGATTGTGGACACCTTCAAAAATCTGATTCTATATATTGAGGCTGACACATTCTGTGGGTGGAAAATCCTGTTTTAGCAAATACTGCACAATAATTAAATGTGGCTGGGCCTGATCATAAAATCTAAAATTAAAATAAAATCTGATTCCAATTCAAAAGAGTGGGCGCTCAGAGTTACAGAGGTCAACTGGAAAAGACTGTTCATTTACAACAGTGAGCTAGAGGTGATCTCATGGTTTAGGACCATTGGTTAACAAGACGACCAACAGATGGAGCCAAGACAGGAACCTCCTCTCTTTAACCCAGTGGCCAGAAGGCAAGTCATTTAATTCTACCTAAACCCCAACTTCAAGGTCAGCATGGGCAGCCATGAGGAGATACCCCTTGTCCAAGGTAAGGAGCAGCGGCTGCGCTTTGCTCGAGCAGCTGTGAAGAGATACCCCATGTCCAAGGTAATAGAAACCCAAGTAAGGCGGTAGGTGTTGCAAGAGGGCATCAGAGAGCAGACACACTGAAATCATAATCACAGAAAACTAGTCAATCTGATCACACTAGGACCACAGCCTTGTCTAACTCAATGAAACTAAGCCATGCTCTGTGGGGCCACCCAAAACGGGTGGGTCATGGTGGAGAGGTCTGACAGAATGTGGTCCACTGAAGGGGATGGCAAACAACTTCAGTATTCTTGCCTTGAGAACCCCATGAACAGTATGAAAAGGCAAAATGATAGGATACTGAAAGAGGAACTCCTCAGGTCAGTAGGTGCCCAATATGCTACTGGAGATCAGTGGAGAAATAACTCCAGAAAGAATGAAGGGATGGAGCCAAAGCAAAAACAATACCCAGCTGTGGATGTGACTGGTGATAGAAGCAAGGTCCGATGCTGTAAAGAGCAATATTGCATAGGAACCTGGAATGTCAGGTCCATGAATCAAGGCAAATTGGAAGTGGTCAAACAGGAGATGGCAAGCATGAACATTGACATTCTAGGAATCAGCGAACTAAAATGGACTGGAATGGGTGAATTTAACTCAGATGACCATTATATCTACTACTGTGGGCAGGAATCCCTTAGAAGAAATGGAGTAGTCATCATGGTCAACAAGAAATGAAGTACTTGTCTGAAATGAAGTACTTGGATGCAATCTCAAAAACAACAGAATGATCTCTTCATTTCCAAGGCAAACCATTCAATATCACAGTGATCCAAGCCTATGCCCCAACCAGTAATGCTGAAGAAGCTGAAGTTGAATGGTTCTATGAAGACCTACGAGACCTTTTAGAACTAACACCCAAAAAAGATGTCCTTTTCATTATAGGGGACTGGAATGCAAAAGTAGGAAGTCAAGAAACACCTGGGGTAACAGGCAAATTTGGCCTTGGAATACCGAATGAAGCAGGGCAAAGGCTAATAGAGTTTTGCCAAGAGAACGCACTGGTCATAGCAAACACCCTCTTCCAACAACACAAGAGAAGACTCTACACATGGACATCACCAGATGGTCAACACCAAAATCAGATTAATTATATTCTTTGCAGCCAAAGATGGAGAAGCTCTATACAGTCAGCTAAAACAAGACCAGGAGCTGACTCTGGCTCAGATCATGAAATCCTTATTGCCAAATTCAGACTGAAATTGAAGAAAGTGGGGAAAACCACTAGACCATTCAGGTATGACCTAAATCAAATCCCTTATGATTATACAGTGGAAGTGAGAAATAGATTTAAGGGCCTAGATCTGATAGATGGAGTGCCTGATGAACTATGGAATGAGGTTCGTGACAGTGTATAGGAGACAGGGATCAAGACCATCCCCATGGAAAAGAAATGCAAAAAAGCAAAATGGCTGTCTGAGGGGGCCTTACAATAGCTATGAAGAGAAGAGAAGCAAAAAGCAAAGGAGAAAAGGAAAGATATAAGCATCTGAAGGCAGAGTTCCAAAGAATAGCAAGGAGGGATAAGAAAGCCTTTTTCAGTGATCAATGCCAAGAAATAGAGGAAAACAATAGAATCTTCAAGAAAATTAGAGATACCAAGAGAACATTTCATGCAAAGATGGGCTCGATAAAGGACAGAAACAGTATGGACCTAACAGAAGCAGAAGATATTAAGAAGAGGTGGCAAGAATACACAGAAGAACTGTACAAAAAAGATCTTCACGACCCAGATAATCATGATGGTGTGATCACTCACCTAGAGCCAGATATCCTGGAATGTGAAGTCAAGTGGGCCTTAGGAAGCATCACTATGAACAAAGCTAGTGGAGGTGATGGAATTCCAGTTGAGCTATTTCAAATCCTGAAAGACGATGCTGTGAAAGTGCTGCACTCAACATGCCAGCAAACTTGGAAAACTCAGCAGTGGCCACAGGACTGGAAAAGGTGTTTTCATTCCAATCCCAAAGAAAGGCAATGCCAAAGAATGCTCAAACTACCACACAATTGCACTCATCTCACATGCTAGTGAAGTAATGCTCAAAATTCTCCAAGCCAGGCTTCAGCAACATGTGAACCATGAACTTCCAGATGTTCAAGCTGGTTTTAAAAAAGGCAGAGGAACCAGAGACCAAATTGCCAACATCCGCTGGATCATGGAAAAACCAAGAGAGTTCCAGAAAAACATCTATTTCTGCTTTATTGACTATGCCAAAGCCTTTGACTGTGTGGATCACAATAAACTGTGGAAAATCCTGAGAGAGATGGGAATCCCAGACTATATGCATGTATCTGTTTCCCCCCAAGCTCCCCACCCATCCAGGCTGCCACGTAACACTGAGCAGTTCCCTGTGCTATGCAGTAGGACCTTGTTGCTTATCCGTTTTAAATATAGCAGTGTGTATGTGTCGATTCCAAACTATCCCTTCTCCACATCCTTTCCCCCTCCCACCACAACAGTAATTTCATTCTCTAATCTCTGAGTCTATTTCTGTTTTGTAGATAAGTTCATTTGTATCATTTCTTTCTAGATTCCGCATAGAAGGGATGTCTCCTTCTCTGTCTGACTTGCTTTACTCAGTATGACAGCCTTCGCAACCCACTCCAGTATTCTTGCCTGAAGAATCGCATGGGCAGAGGAGTCTGGTGGGCTACAGTCCATGGGGTTGCGGAGAATCAAACATGACTGAAGTGAATGAGCATGCAGGTCCATCCATGTTGCTCCAAATGGCATTGCTTCATTGTTTTTAATGTCTGAGTAATACTCCATATATGCCAAAGCCTTTGACTGTGTGGATCACACTAAACTGTGGACAATTCTGAAAGAGATGGGAATACCAGACCACCTGATCTGCCTCTTGAGAAATCTGTATGCAGGTCAGGAACCAACAGTTGGAACTGGACATGGAACAACAGACTGGTTCCAAACAGGAAAAGGAGTACATCAAGGCTCCTTGATGTATATTATCACCCTGCTTATTTAACTTATATGCAGAGTACATCATGAGAAACGCTGGACTAGAAGAAACACAAGCTGGAATCAAGATAGCTGGGAGAAATATCAGTAACCTCAGATATGCAGATGACACCACCCTTATGGCAGAAAGTGAATAGGAACTAAAAAGCCTCTTGATGAAAGTGAAAGAGGGGAGTGAAAAAGTTGGCTTAAAGCTCAACATTCAGAAAACTAAGATCATGGCATCCAGTCCCATCACTTCATGGGAAATGGGGAAACAGTGGAAACAGTGTCAGACTTTATTTTTTTGGGCTCCAAAATCACTGCAGATGGTGATTGCAGCCATGAAATTAAAAGATGCTTACTCCTTGGAGGAAAAGTTATGACCAACCTAGATAGTATATTCAAAAGCAGAGACATTACTTTGCCAACTAAGGTCTGTCTAGTCAAGGCTATGGTTTGTCCTGTGGCCATGTATGGATGTGAGAGTTGGACTGTGAAGAAGGCTGAGCACCAAAGAATTGATGCTTTTGAACTGTGGTGTTGGAGAAGACTCTTGAGAGTCCCTTGGACTGCAAGGAGATCCAACCAGTCCATTCTGAAGGAGATCAACCCTGGGATTTCTTTGGAAGGAATGATGCTAAAGCTGAAACTCCAGTACTTTGGCCACCTCATGAGAAGAGTTGACTCATCAGAAAAGACTCTGATGCTGCGGGTGGTTTAGGGTGGGAGGAGAAGGGGACAACAGAGGATGAGATGGCTAGATGGCATCACTGACTCAATGGACGTGAGTATGAGTAAACTCTGGGCGCTGGCGATGAACAGGGAGGCCTGGCATGCTGCGATTCATGGGGTCGCAAAGAGTCGGACACGACTGAGCGACTGAACTGAACTGAACTGATATGACAGCTGTCACAATACAATCTAATAGAATTGTTTCAAATGAAGTTAAAGACAATTAAGTGCTGCTAGTACCAGTCAATCCTAAAGGAAATCAGTCATGAATAATCACCGGAAGGACTGATACTGAAGCTGAAACTCCAATACTTTGGCCACCTGATGTGAAGAACTGACTTATTTGAAAAGACCCCGATGCTGGGAAAGATTGAAGGCAGGAGGAGAAGACGACGACAGAGGATGAGATGGTTGGATGGCATCACCGCCTCGAAGGACATGAGTTTGAGTAAGCTCCGGGAGTTGGTGATGGACAGGGAAGCCTGGAGTACTGCAGTCCATGGGGTCACAAAGAGTTGGACATGACTGAGTGACTGGACTGAGTGCCAGCTTATAGCAAAACTGAACAAACTTTTTGCCCAAACCAATAGTTAAAGGTTCACGAGAATTCATTGTTGACCTATTGATGTTTTAAGTAGATGATATATTTTTGATGTTCTAATTATCTTCTAAATATTAAATTTATATGGGAGTTCTGCTAAAATGATCAAGCATTGACATAAGTCACCTTCAGCCCTCTGTTAGGAGATGATTTTGACAACTGTTTAGCAAGAAAAAGATAAGATTTTGGATGAGAACTTCAAGCTCACATGATTCTTGCTCACAGATGAGTCAGTTTTCAGGAGGATCTAGCAATGAGAAGTTTTGCCCTGAGATTAGATATGCTTAAAGTTACTTTCCAAATGACCACTGTGAAATAATTACATGGTCCCTGGTTGTTTTAAACAGATTTTTACTTACTAGCGTTTCTGTTTCTCATTCAGTTTACCCTTAGATTTTACAAGTGACATTGCCCTATAAAAAGAAAAGTCTCCATAACAAAATATACCAGTCAAGATCAAATATGACTTTAAAGATTAGTATCATCACACGGGTGACATGAGAAACCTCCAAAAAGACAAGCATCTTTGTCTATTCATTTGGCACATTTTCAAATAGGAGAAGATCCAGGGAAAAAGAGGAGAAACTCATTTTAAAACCCAGAGAAAATTAACAAAACCTAAGCATGACAGAGGAAGTTTTGATACACACTCTGGCATTTCATCACAGCTCTGCCTCAACACAGCCTTCTCAGCACTGATCAACAGCCAAACTTCAGCTCTCTGGGCAGCACGGTCAGTTCCCAAAGTTCAAGGATTTCTCAAAAGGTCAGAGTTGTGGACACATTGCTCAAACCAAACAAGAGAATGTGAAATAAGAGGAGAAGAGGATGGACGCATTAGGGCCTTGCACTGCATGTGCTAGGAGTCATCCCGACAGGGTTTGTAAGCAAGTCCTAACCTCACCATTATGGAGAGCATTAAAAGCAGCTGCTTAAACCTAAGACTGGGTGTGTCACTCACTTCCCTCCAGTCAGCCAGAGCCTGGTATTCACGCTCAGAGGGCCATGGAAATGTAAGTAATTGAAGTCAGGCACACAAACACTCCAATTGGTCCATCTAAAACCTTGGAATTCCCCAGGATCAGGCCAGCAAAGTGATGTCCAGACTTGTGGGATTCACCATTTCCAGTCCTACAGCAACACTTCCTCCTTAACTCAAATCTTGAAAACCAAGGAAACCACCATGATGAAGCCAAGGAAGCCATGTGGTAGATGTTTTAAAACTGAAGCCTGTCCAGAAAGGACAAGACCTGCCCAAAAAAGGAGGCGTAAACCTGTTCCGAACCTGGGAGGATGACTCTGAGCTACAAAACAAAGGAGCGCTGTGTCCCAGGTGAAGGCAGAGCAGGGCCAAACTGGGGGTTGGGGGTGGGGCGGGCTGCCTCCGGAGCAGGAGTACAAGGTCATGGAGGAGTGCTCTAGAAGAAAATAACCCTTCTCTTACTCTCAGCTGAAGTTTCCCTTGGTTGGACAGCCATAGACATTCCAGCATTTAACACTTCTTGGGGGTAAACCTAGGGCTTCTCAAGAGCAAATGACCAAATAAATGGTAAAAGAGAATATGGAAGAAAGGGAACAAGAGTGAATCTACAGCTTTAAAAAGGCTGTGAAAATACATCAACCAAAAAAGCAATCTAAAGAGGAAATAAAGAAAATAATTCCATTACCAAGAATAAAATCTTGGAACAGGAATGATTTTTAGGGCAGTGAAACCACTCTGTATGATACTATAATGGTGACTGCATATTGCAGATGGTGATTGAAGCCATGAAATTAAAAGATGTTTACTCCTTGGAAGGAAAGTTATGACCAACCTAGATAGCATAGTAAAAAGCAGAGCCATTACTTTGCCAACAAAGGTCTAGTCAAGGCTATGGTTTCTCCAGTGGTCATGTGTGGATGTGAGAGTTGGACTGTGAAGAAAGCTGAGCGCCGAAGAATTGATGCTTTTGAACTGTGGTGTTGGAGAAGACTGCAAGGAGATTCAACCAGTCCATCCTAAAGGATATCAGTCCTGGGTGTTCTTTGGAAGGACTGATGCTGAAGCTGAAACTCTAATACTTTGGCCGCCTCGTGTGAAGAGTTGACTCATTAGAAAAGACTCTGGTGCTGGGAGGGATTGGGGGCAAGAGGAGAAGGGGACGACAGAGGATGAGATGGCTGGATGGTATCCCTGACTCAATGGACATGAGTTTGGGTAAACTCCAGGAGTTGGTGATGGACAGGGAGGCCTGGCGTGCTGCGATTCATGGGGTCGCAAAGAGTCGGACAGTGACTGAACTGAACTGAACATATTATTATACATTTGTCTAAACCCATAGAATGTACACCACCACGAGCGAAACCTAATGTAAACAATGGACTTTGAGAGACTATGATGTATTGGTGCAGGTTCATCAGTTGTAACAAAGGTACCGCTGTGGCTGGAGATGTTGATGAGGGGAAGCTGCACATGAGTAGGGCAGAAGGTATATGGGAGTGTGATTGCTGGATTACATGGTAACTCTATTTTTAGTTTTTTGAGGAACTTCCATATTGTTCTCCATAGTGGCTGCACCAATTTACATTCCCACTAACAATGTACAAGGGTTCCTTTTTCTCCACACCATCTCTAGCATTTATTACTTGTAGACTTTTTGATGATAGCCATTTTGATTGGTGTTAGGTGCTACAGTATTGTAGTGTTGATCTGCATTTTTCTAGTAATTAGCGATACTGAGCATTTTTTCATATGCCTGTTGGTCAACTGTATGTCTTTTAGAAAAATGTTTATTCAGGTCTTCTGCCTATTTTTTGCTTTTTTTTTTTTCCATATATATATTTGGTGTATTTGGTGCTTGGATATTTTGGAAATTAATCCGTTTTCAGTCACATGGTTTGCAAATATTTTCTCTCATTCCATAGGTTGTCTTTTCATGTTGTTTATGGCTTCCTTTGCTGTGTAAAAGCTTAACTACATCCCATTTATTCATTTATACTTTTATTTCTATTACTCTAGAAGATGGATCCAAACAACTATTGCTGCAATTTGTGTCAGAAAGTATTCTGCCTATATTTTCCTCTAGGAGTTTTATAATATCTGGTCTCTAGTCCATTTCAGGAGAAGGCAATGGCACCCCACTCTAGTACTCTTGTCTGGAAAATCCCATGGATGGAGGAGCCTGGTAGGCTGCAGTCCGTGGGGTCGCTAAGAGTTGGGCACGACTGAGCAACTTCCCTTTCACTTTTCACTTTCATGCATTGGAGAAGGAAATGTCAACCCACTCCGTTATTCTTGCCTGGAGAATCCCAGAGACAGAGGAGCCCAGTGGGCTGCTGTCTATGAGGTCGCACAGAGTTGGACATGACTGAAGCAACTTAGCAGCAGCAGCAGCTTAGGTGATTAGGTTCACTATCTATAGGCTATCAGATCCTTCAAGGAGAAGCAGGACACTACAGTGGCCCCAGCACCTGGACAGGCTGACAATCAGTGAGGGCTGGGGCCTCTGCCTAGTTGGAATGGGGAATGGGAAGACTGCCCAAGAGATGGATTGATGAGGTCACCAGGCATGGACAGAAAAGAGGCAGCAAAACTTCTCCTCCTACTTGGAAGCTTCCAGGCAGGCTCTTCCCTATGAAAGAGAAACCCTTCTACTCCCCACACTGCCCAGTTCCCTGCCCCAGCCAGCTCTTCCCTCCTCAGCTGCTCCCACACAGAAAGCAGTGCCAGTTCTCAGGAGCTGCAGTTACCCAAAGTTAGGCTTAGAACAGGGACATGAGGGCCATTCAGATTCCTTACTCTTACCCAAGATCTCCCCTTCCCATTACTGGAGGAATGTGAGGAAAGTAATACCCAAAGGGAGGCAGCCAGCCAGGGGTAAATTTATGTTCTGGGATTTATAGTCTAGTAGCTTGGTGGCTGAGAGAAGCCATTATGAAGGGTATCTTTGCTAAAACAGAATGCAATAAAAATAATTGAGTGGTTCAAAAAGAAACTATTTTCACAAGAACAAAGTCATAACAGTTTAATAATTTAAATAAAACCAACTTCAGGAACAATATACACCATACATAAAAGTTGAACGATTAAATTGAACAGTGTATTTAAATGCATCAAATTCTTAGAAACTCCCAAAATGAACTCAAGGCCACGGATATGAAAAGGTAATTTTGAATAACTTACCAGAGTAAAACAGACAAGGTAGTTACTCTGCATTTACCAATTCTCTAGACTGATACCATGGATATTTTAAACTTTTATGAGAATACTTCTAGGGAATCTTAAAATAAAGAGTTAAAAAGGAATACAATTGATTTCAGGAAGATGAATTAACAGCTAACAATTTATTTGGTCCTCCAAGTCACAGCTCTAAAAACCTTAAAATATTAAGCATGAGATGAATGTTAATTCTATCTCTGTCTAAATGTTAAGCAGGATAATGTCTATATCAGGTTAGATTTTAAAAGGAACTCAGAATCAACCACCAAACTACTTTAGAAACTCCAAATATAGAAAAAATAAAGGAACTAGAAGTAGGGAAGAGTTAAAATTAAAAAAAAAAAAAACAACCACCTCTGCCATCTTGCCCTTGCATAAGCCAAATAGCATCAGAGTGGCAGAGACAGAACTGCCAGAGTTGCAGCAAGCATGTAGTTAATCCTTGTTAAGGTAACAGGATAAATTTGAAGAGCACAGTGTCAGCCTTCTCCATGTCAGAGACTTCTCCATGGAATAACCGTGTTTGTTTTTGCAGAGAGTTGGGGTTTTTAGTTGTTGTTGTTTGTTTCGATTTGGCCCACACTGCCCCAGTGGAGGAAATTTTAAGATAATCATTAATAAGGCAGCAGCTTCCTGGACTGAAAGACCTATCCCACTTGAACAGTCACACCAAAGATAAGATCCACTTGGGCCACACGGGAAACTAGTATACCAGTTTCCAGTATTTTACACTCATTCCAGAAAACGATGGTGCATTTTCACAGACACCGACAAAATCGCTTTCATTAGACATGGGACAGAGCTCAAAACAGTTCACAGTGCAATCTACATTCTCTCACGTTCACGGAAGCTATGGTTCTGCAAACCTGAAAATGATGGACACTTTTAAAAGTTTTTGTAAATACTTAGAAAAATATTTGACAGGTTAAAAAAATTTTTTTTTGAGGCATCTACAAGGAACTCACAGAGTAAGCTCCCAAGAAAAATGAAAAGGTAGAACTGTGATAACTAGTTATTTTCAACGTCAGGACTAAGTCTTATAAAATAATGGCTTAAAAAAAAAGGCAAAGGTATCTACACTCTAAATGGTGTGATATTCTCCTCAAGGCACAGAGAGTTAAATGTCTAAATCCCTGTATATTGACATGAGAATATACTCGTAAACAACTCCAGGAACTAATTTCCTGTACTTGAATTTTAAAAAGAATAGAAGGTAGAAATTGCCTTTTTAACTCATAGTGAAATTAAAATACCTAGATATTCCACTACCTTCCCTTGGTGACATATGTTACAACTGGATAGTTTTAAAAATATATAAAAAATAAACTATCATTGGTGGTTAAATAATCATGATAAAATGGAGCCTTTTGGATTTTGAATTTGCAGAGCAATGCTGCACAGTGTATATAAATTATTTCAAGCACGACACCATTTTTGTTTGGAGAGGGAATAAACATATTGACCATAATTTTCTCCCATTCCCAACATTCCTATGCTTCTGAATCAAATTACCATACTCTGAACAAAACATATGAATCCTTCTCCCTTCCTAGCACCCTCAGGTTACCTGAAAGGCAGTGGTTTTATACAAGTAACTTATACTATCCTGGAGAAGGGAATGGCTACCCAATCCAGTATTCTTGCCTGGAGAATTCCAGGGACAGAGAAGCCTGGTGGGCTATAGTCCATGGGGTCACAACTTATACTATTGGCAGTTTTCTTGGATGTTGCCACTAAAAGGTGGCAAGAAGAAAATACAGGGCTCACCCCTTAATTAATTACTTTTATTTGACTTGCTATAAATAATTATTAAATACAATTAATGACAAAGATGAGAGTTCACATCTGTAACAACTGGAAGTGGAATGTACAAACAATTAAGACCAGACAAAACAATGCTTCTAGCTGCACGATCTGTAAACCATGTGGTACAAGCTGAGGCTCAGCTCTTGATGAGGGTCAGAAACTCTTCCCGGGTCTTCGGGTCCTCCCGGAACACCCCCAGCATCGTGCTGGTCACGGTTCTGCTGTTCATTTTCTGCACTCCTCGCATTACCATACACATGTGTCTATGAAACAAGGCAACAAAGGTAGTCTCATGGAGTAGACAGTTGCTGGTTTGGTTTTTAAATAAAAGCAGCCCAAAAGATTAAATCACAGTTATCAAGTATGTCAAAATGTCACTTCTTAGATAAATTTGTTCTAAAACTTTTTTTTAAGTTCCTAAGCCTTATAGCTTTTATTGTTATCAATGGTTAGGTCCTTAAGGCAACCAGTCAGAGGAGGAAAAGTGGACTTTTCTTCCTGGGTGAAACTAATACAAAGGTCTACAGAGATACACAACTTCTAGAGAAAAAGAAATTCAGAGTTCTCACTTGATCCATCTTCAGGACCAAGTCAGCACTTAGCTAGCCTAGGTGTTCAGAGAAGTACTGAGGCACACTGGTCTCACCAAGCGGGATCCACAGAACGGTGACCAAGGGGGGTGAAGTTAGCCAGCAGTGCACAAAGAATGGGTGAAAACTGCCCACGAGATGTACATAATCCTCAAAATTCATTCGAACGTAAGGAAGTGTCTTCAGTTGCTCTTTTTACCTGTTTTTAGGTACAACTCTTTATTTTTTAAATGTGTGACAACATATTTGGAAAACTCTGCTCAAAGAATCAAAGAGCTAAAGAAATCATTAGCTGCTACTGTTGTGTTCATTCACTACACCTAAGCCTATGACTCCCTACACCCCCAACCCCCAAAACCACTATGATATTATTAAATCCAAACAGACTTACGTTGCTTCAACCACGACCCCCACTCCAGCAGGTCGCAAGGCCTCTGTGATTGCTACGGCAATTTGTTTCGTAAGGCGCTCCTGAACTGCGGATGTGACAAGGAGCTCAGTGAGTCTGACCCGAACAGACAGCTGGAAGCTTTTGCTGTTTCTAGAATATTTGAAATCTTAAAAGCAAGACTTTGGTGAGGCTGAAGAGCCACCACCTTTCACCAATGTGCTTGCTCTGCTGCCCAGGCCCCAGGACACCCCTGTTCACTTCCCTCGCATGCAGTACAGGCGCCAAAGGGAACTGAGGAAGCCCTGGCCCGCCAGCGCCACTGGAGGGCGCAGATTAGAATGGCGACTGTCTCTTACGTGCGCACAAAGACCGACAGAATCCTGACAACCAGCACCCCACGTACGGAGAGCAAAATAAATGAATACACAGCTTGCAACAGGATTAACAAAGGGGCTATAATCCAATTATTATATTGCTCTTAGAGCCACGTTGACAACCAGTGATTTAACCTAAATATTCCTGTGCTGAATAAACAATATCTTTGAAAACCTAAGTGTTCACTGCAGCACTGCATTTATTTGAAAATTGACAAAATCCCCAAATATCAGAGCAGGAATTGGTTAAATCATGCCATAGCTCAGCTCTACAATGGAATGCTGAACAGTCAGCAAAATAAAAGACATGGTTATGTGCATGTGAAAAAAAAAAGTTTAAGATTTGCTAAGGGAAAAAAGGGTGAAGACTGTTTTCAAATACATAAAAAAAGTAAGTTGATTTTCTAAATGTTGGTATATACAATAAAATATGAAAGTGAAAGTGTTAGTCACTCAGTCTTGTCCAACTCTCCACAACCCCATGGACTGTAGCTCATCAGGCTCCTCTGTCCATGGGATTTTCCAGACAAGAATACTGGAGTGGGTTGCTATTTCCTTCTCCAGGGGATCTTCCCGACCCAGGAACTGAACCCAGGTCTCCTGCATTACAGGCAGATTCTTTACCCTCTGAGCCATTAGGGAAGGTGGAATCTGCAAATACAACGATTTTTTCTGGAAGCCTGAAATATAGTAGACTTTCTCTTTCTGTTTTATATTCCCAACAAGGTGTTTGTTTTTTTTTTCCCCACTCTTTTATTTATTTATTGTGTGCCATGCCATGCCATGCGGCCTGAGGGAATCTTAGTTCTCTGATTAGGGACTGAACCTGGGTCACCACAGTGAAAGCACTGAGTGCTAACCATTAGACCGCCAGGGAATCCCCTTAATTTTTATAAGACATATATATTACACTTGTAGTAAGAACAAAAAATACTTTTCCCTTAATAAAAAATGATTTTCTGTAAATAAAATACTTTAAAAGTTACCTTGTAATCTTCTACTGTAGATTTCTACAATCCTAGAAAAGAAAGAATTGTTTTAATTATAAACTGAAGTGAAACTGGAAGCCTTCCCCATAAGTCTAAAGAATAATTGCTTTATTGAAGTAATTGTAGGGTGTGGGCAGTGGATAAATGCTTAGAGGAGAAGGATACAAGTAAACGAGAAGAGGGAGGTCTAAAGGAGACCACCAACCACAAGAGTGGTGCTTGTGAAGAGTGAAGAGAGGTGCTTCCCTAAGTCTGCAAAGACAGAAAGAATGAAGTGTAAACATTCACTGAGGAAAAGCAACAATTAGAGGTGAGTAATTTTCAAGCTCCCAAATCATCAATTTTAGACCACGTCTCAAGTGTTCTAATTAATCATATCGTTTAATCAGAGCTTAAAGCGCAAGCTAAAAATAAAGACTATTTGTTAATTAATAGCAGACCAACGTCACCTATGTACCAACTAAACCTATTAGGATAATCAGATTAGAGTTAAACGGACTTCTTCTTCAGACATCTCTTTATAATACATAAGCACACAGTAATCGCCCGATAGGAGCCCCTGATCTCAGCTTATAACAGTCTGTCCAGTGATCCATTCCCTTTCAACACCTTTTCTTCTGGCTGTAAAACATGGAGATAGTCACAGAATTACACATTTGAGGATCGAAATTCATGTGAAGGATCTTTCCTCTAAAATTTGGCCTTTTAGTCATGAATTTGGACTCAATTTAAGGATCAGCTCACCTACAAGGTGTGTTACAGCCCTTTTCCCCACTGTGCCATTCAGACAGAACTGCCATTCAGCAAGAACAGACGACTTGCTTCTTTATTACTTGTGACAGCCAATGAAGGCAGTCACAGGTGGGCCGCCAGTCTAACAGGAACACCTCTTACCTTTCTCTGCCACCCACGGTGCCTGCCTGTGGCTGGCTGACAGTGGCTACCATGCTGAAAGAGCGTCATTTGTCATTGACCGTCTACTGTGTGTGTATGCGAGTATGTGGCAAACAGGGGTCTTATACCCACAATTTATAATTTCTTATTCCTAGTTCATTCTTTTTCAAGTAAGAAATACATATTGAATCCCTGTCTTCTCAGCATTAAAAATAATCATCTAGTGTACTGTCAGGCCATTCAAGATGGCTGTAGTCTTGCTTTCTGGACGTCTGCTCAATGAGGCCCTGCTTCTCTCACATGACCCAATTCTCTTAATTACAGAGCTTAATCAGTAACTGCCTCTGTGCTTGCCCAACGCTCAGTGGCTGGTTTCCCTGGTAACTGATGAGCCAACCTGACATCAATTCCCGCTATACTCTCTCCGAGTAGCTAAGGTGGCTGCTGTGCACAGTGAGGTGTTGTTCCAGGACCTTGCTTTGAACTCATAAGGCTCCCCTGTGCACCAAACTGCTGATATCTCTGTTGTTGTTTCAGGGCTTGTTCTTCGGTCTTGAGGCTGGGCAATCGCAAGGCTTGCAGGCCTGCGGGGTGCAGCCCAACAACTGCCAAGCCAGCCAAGGCCAAGGAAACTACCACGAATGCAGAGATATCAGGGAATGTGGGTGGGGAATGCAAAGTTTTAGGGGAATCCTGAGGTGGCCATCCACGAGCAATGTGGGACCCTGTGGCCACTCACCACCATGAGAGATGCCTGCTTTATATTCCCCCCAATGAGTGAAATGTTGATACACCTTGTATCATATGCTATACCAAGATATAGTATAAGTATGCCGTACCAAGACATCATTGCAATCTAGTTTACCATATTATAGGAATCAACAGTTTTCAATTTTAATCTAAACTACTTTTGTATTCTTAAAGTAAAGCTCCTTGGATGATAAAAGTTTTTTGATAGTTAGGATTTTTATGACTACACTCATAATTGAGATTAGTCTATAATTAAACAGCTTTGTCAGGCTTTGTTATCAGGCACAGGCCGCTTCATCTAATACAGCTTTTTAGGTGTTTTCACACTCTTGAATTACTAACATGAAAGTCAGTGGTTACTCAAAAGCTTGAAAAAATGCCTACTATAATAACTAGGTTTAGCCCCTTCTCAGCCACCCCTCTTCCAATATTAATTTTACTTTTCCTAATGGTTACTAAAAAGCCTCTTGATGAAAGTGAAAGAGGAGAGTGAAAAAACTGGCTTAAAGCTCAACATTCAGAAAACTAAGATCATGGCATCTGGTCCCATCACTTCAGGGGAAATAGATGGGGAAACAGTGGAAAGTGTCAGACTTTATTTTCTGGGGCTCCAAAATCACTGCAGATGGTGATTGCAGCCATGAAATTAAAAGATGCTTACTCCTTGGAAGGAAAGTTATGACCAACCTAGATAGCATATTCAAAAGCAGAGACATTACTTTGCCAACTAAGGTCTGTCTAGTCAAGACTATGGTTTTTCCTGTGGTCATGTATGGATGTGAGAGTTGGACTGTGAAGAAAGCTGAGCGCCGAAGAATTGATGCTTTTGAACTGTGGTGTTGGTGAAGACTCTTGAGAATCCCTTGGACTGCAAGGAGATCCAGCCAGTCCATTCTAAAGGAGATTAGTCCTGGGCATTCTTTGGAAGGAGTAATGCTAAAGCTGAAACTCCAGTAGTTTGGCCACCTCATGAGAAGAGTTGACTCATTGGAAAAGACCCTGATGCCGAGAGGGATTGGGGGCAGGAGGAGAAGGGGATGACAGAGGATGAGATGGCTGGATGGCATCGCCGACTTGATGGACATTAGTTTGAGTGAACTCCGGGAGTTGGTGATGTACAGGGAGGCCTGGCGTGCTGCAATTCATGGGGTCGCAAAGAGTCGGACACGACTGAGCGACTGAACTGAATGGTTACCAGCTTATCTAGGTTTCCTAATGCTTGGCTTATTCCGATCCATCTTTGTCTTTAATCTATGAGTAAGTTTTTAGGAAAATTTTAAAGAATATGTTTGGTTATATAACCTCTCATCTCCAGATAAAATTATTAAACTTATAAGCAATTATGATAGATCATGCTTTCAGCTTGTCACCATTGAGTAAGATGCTAGTTGCGGGTTTGTCATACATAGCCTTTACTTCATATATAGCCTTTACTATACAAAGCAATAAGGTATATTGCCTTTGTACTCTGAGTTTTTATCATGAATGGACATGGAATTTTGTCAAATGCTTTTCTACATCTATTGAGAGGATATGGTATATCTTTTAGGGCTTCCCTGATAGCTCAGTTGGTAAAGAATCTCCCTGTAATGCAGGAGACCCCAGTTCGATTCCTACGTCAGGAAGATCCTTTGGAGAAGGAATAAGCTACCCACTCCAGGATTCTTGGGCTTCCCTGTGGCTAAGCTGGTAAAAAATCTGCCTGCAATGTGGGAGACCTGACTTTGATCTCTGGGTTGGGACGAGTCCCTGGAGAAGGGAAAGGTTACCCACTCCAGTAGATCCTTCTGTCCATATCAAAGGTTGGGAGGTAATTAATGTTCCTACTCCTTAAGGTTTGTCAGTTGCTCTATGCATTTGAGCCAGTTAACGTTTTGTTTCCATTTGATAAAGATTCATGACTACTTTTAATTTTTCTTTTTTTTCTTTTTTGGCCAAGCCACACAGCATGTGGAATCCTAGTTCCCCAACTAAGGATCAAATCCATGTCCCCTGCATTAGAAGCACAGAGTCTGAACCACTGGACCACCAGGGAAGTCCTCATTACCACTTTTATTATACAACCTTCTCAAAATAAGAAGACCCACTTTATCCCCTCTGACAAATTTTACCTTAATTTTAATTAGCATTTTATTTTTTTAAAGGGGGGATAGGGTTGGATACCGGAGAAGGCAATGGCACCCTACTCCAGTACTCTTGCCTGGAAAATCCCATGGACAGAGGAGCCTGGTAGGCTGCGGTCCATGGGGTCGCGAAGAGCCGGACACGATTGAGCAACTTCCCTTTCACTTTTCACTTTCATGCATTGGAGAAGGAAATGGCAACCCACTCCAGTGTTCTTGCCTGGAGAATCCCAGGGACGGGGGAGCCTGGTGGGCTGCCGTCTGTGGGGACACACAGAGTCAGACATGACTGAAGTGACTTAGCAGCTTAGCAGCAGCAGGGTTGGATACTACATTTAATCCAATGAGCCAGGTGGCTCAGTGGAAAGAAACACACCTACCAATGCAGGAAATGCGAGCTTGATCCCTGGGTTGGGAAGATCCCCTGGAGAAAGGAAAGGCAACCCACTCCAATATTCTTGCTAGAGAGTCCATGGACAGAAGAGCCTGGCAGGCTACCAGACCACGGAGATGCAAAAGAGTCAGACATGACTGAACATGCACACACTTACTGGTCTTATAACATCTGTGCTAGGCCCTCTTTCTCTCTGTATTACAACATAATATGTATAATAATATATATAATAACTCTGTACTATACTTTATCTCCTCTTCCTCCTCTGGCAACTGGGAAAGTAATCTGGTGATACTTTTACAGGAAGAACCCTTGGATGGTATAATTTAAGCTTTGCAAATCTTAGAAGTATTTCTGATGCCTTCATATAATTTGACTTGACAAGCTAGACTTGATACCGGGCTGCAAATTCTCAAGTGTGGCTAGAGAAAAAAGGAAAAGAACAGCAAGAAATAGAGCCAGGTCATGGTGGGACTTAACTAAAGTAAGAAGCTTGAACTTTATTAAGGGCTACAGAGCTATGAAGGGGAAGCGCTGTCAAACCCACACTTGACAAAGAACATCCTAGCAGCACATGAGAGCGGAGCTAAGGATCCTAAGAGATGTGAGGACAGGAGTTAGGAATTTAAAACATAATCCAGGAGGAACATCAAGGTCCCAAGAGTGTCAGTAAGAATAGCCAGCAAGCAGCATGGGGTCGCACAGAGTCGGACAAGACTGAAGTGACTTAGCAGGTAGCAGGTGGCATGGTGATGTGAGGGAAGCGGGTGGTAGGAGGTCAGTGAGCATACAACAGCAAGAGAGGGATTCCTCCTCACTCCTCACCCCAAAATACATATAGCAAAGATCTACATATAAAAATAAAGTCATAAAAATAACCCCCCAAAACAGGAATTTATGACTATGCAAGTTTTAAACTTCGTGAAAAAGGACAGTAGAAAACAAGACAAATGATAATCCTGGAAAATGATTCCCAGCTTTAATATTCAGAAAGCACATATAAACCAGTAATAAAAAGACAAACAACCTACTTGAAAAATTAGCAAAAACTAAGATTAGGAAGTTTCTGAACAAATTCAACCTCACTCTAAGTGCAAACTGAAACAATAGGTACCAATTTTTACTTATCTTGTTTGGACTTCAGACTCTTCAGTGTTTGCCAGTGTTGCCAAAACGGTAGAGAAACACATGCCACTAACCTATTATCAGAGTACAGATCTGTAGGATCTTTTCTGGAGAGCAATTTGGTAATATAAACAATTTAGCTACTCTCAACCCAGTAATCTTATTCTAATCTTACAGACTTAAAGTATGGAAATAGATAAAAATGTATTCACCAACAGTTTTTTCCCCCCATTTTTGACAAGTCTCAAGCTGTAGGCTTAAAGGCTGGTTAAGTGAATTATATCAAAGAAATACTGGACTTCCCTGGTGGTCCAGTGGTTAAGTATCTGCCTGCCAATGCAAGGAACATGGGTTTGATCCCTGGTCTGGGAAAATTTCACGTTATGGAGCAACTAAGGCCCTGTGACACAATTACTGAGTCTGCTCACCGCAACTAGAGAGTAGCCCTCCCTCGCTAAAGTGCAGACCCAGCTCTGCCAAAAGTAATTAATTAATTTTTTAAAAATACAATGTGGTCATTAAAAGGAACTGGACATTTTAGACTAAAAGATGTCCAAGGAATTTCAAGGAATTTTAAGTTTTTTTTCTAAAGTGGTAGTGAATGTAGGGCATGATCCCCTTTTGTCTTATTTAGCGAGTAGTTTCAAAGCCACACGTTTGCATTGAAATCTTCCAGGAGAGTGAAAGATCTCTAGTGGGGAATGGAAATAGGAAAGAAAAGTTTTCCCTTTACTCACTCACTTGTATTTAAGTTTAACCGGCATGTTACTTTTATAAGAGAAAAATGAGAAAATAAAAACATTCCCTTTGTAATCTAATCTAAGGTTGTTAACTATCTCCCAGTCTGAACCTCTTGGATCAATCGACCTGCTGCCCATCCACTGGAATATGCCTTGCTCCTACCCTCTGATTTGCCTTTGGTTATTCATTAACTATACCTAGAGGCACTTCTCTTCTGTTCAGAACTCTGCTCAGCCCTCCACCCCAGGACTCCTCCAGCCTGCCAGGCCACAGCCATCGTGGGTCCTCTGCACCCAGGGCTAACCAGGCGAGCCTGTGGCACCTGCTGGCTCTCCTAGAGGGTAGTGGCCATGTCATACTTCTCTCTAGCAACCACGGTAACTGGCACAGTGTCCTTTCACAGTAGTTGCCCAGCAGCTGAACCATAGCCACGTGAGGCACTACAATTCTATATTCAAGATCTAATTGTGTTCACTCAATTATTCTAAAGCAAGAAAACGAAACCACGTTCAACGTATTTTCAGCAACAGAAGGAATTTCTATTCAAACTAAATTTACTCTTGAATTCTACCAGGGTTAAACCAGATCAACTTGCTTCTGGCATTTTCTTGTTACTTAAAGCTTTACTGTTTGATATTTGACTTCCCTGGAAATGAAAGGTCATTCATTTGAAGGCAAGCATATAACAAACTTCACATACAAGATTAAAATGAGCGGTGAAATTTTCTAAGACATCCAGCTTTATTCCTTTTCATGCCCTAAATATTCCCAACTTCTTATAAGGAATAAGCAGTTGGATAATATCTTAGCCTTCTGTTTTATTTAATAGATCCTTTATTTAAAATCTTTACAAAATATCTGAAACTAATATACACTCAGTTCGCAGTTCTTTGGTTCCTTTTTTGGTGTCTTACGTTTTAATCCTATTCGTGTAAGAACAAATCCCCATGCTAATAATTAACTCCTTTGTATTGTTCATGAAAGCTTAATTATTGGAGAGCTTTTCCTCCCATTAGGAAAGGAAATAACCAAAGGCTATTCTCTTCCACCCTCAAGTCACCACTCTTTCCAGGACCTCACTAGATCACTCTCACACTCATTTTTATAAGGTGTTGCCCATGGTCTACACATGGTGAGGTCTTCTAGAGAAGACTGCTTACATTAAGACCACAGCCTAGTGTCGTCTGCCAGGCTTTTTATAGTATAAAAACTATCTACTTTACACCTTTCACACACAGAGAGTCTAATACAGGTGGGAGCAGGGCCAGGATTTCTATATGAAATGTAAGATTGGCAATCTTGCTGGAAAAGTGGGTACCAGGGAACTGGGCCTATACTATGTTTGCACAGCAAGCCCACTGAACTTACTTAGACTATGTATTATAAAACAGTAAGCATAACCAATTGTAATAAAGACATATATTTAGTTGATATAACTTTATCATTTGGGAGTAAGTTACTGGGGAGGAGGTTGCTAACAGAAATTATAATAAGGTAAATTACCCTACCACCACCACCAGTGCTATTTTTCAGCCACTCCTTGGCACTGCCATTGGATACGGATCACTGAAAGACATCAACATGCTTGCATATTTGTATTTAAGAGCCTGACTGCAGTAAAGAAATAGTTATGATTTAAGAGCATCCTTTCATGGTACCAAGGAGCCCCTTCTGGTTGTGAGATTGAGGGATGAGGTCAGAAACTAGGGAAATTAAATTTCTCTCTTCTACCTACTTTCTCCTTAATCCCTAGAAGAAATAAGTAAGAACATGGAAGTCAAAACAAAGTAAAAAGAACAGCTGTGG
This sequence comes from Ovis canadensis, assembly GCF_042477335.2. Taxonomy (NCBI): domain Eukaryota; kingdom Metazoa; phylum Chordata; class Mammalia; order Artiodactyla; family Bovidae; genus Ovis; species Ovis canadensis. The sequence continues at coordinate 77,717,643 of NC_091251.1, forward strand.
AGAGCAGGTGTCAGATTGCTGGAGTGGTGTTTACAGAGTCCAACACAGAACTGGAAAGGATTTGGGCCATTTCATGATCGTCTAAGTAGAGAAGAAGCAGGAACACATCAGAGCCACAGGATAGTCAACTGGTCATAAAGGTATGTTTATTTCAATGTTGATATGGTCACTTTCACCTCTGTCAAGTTATCCAAACTTAGCTTGGTTTATTTTTAGAAGGAGGAGGTCAATTACTACATTTCATTACCTACTCCTTCATTTTAACTCTCCTTCAATACACACACCTTCCAGTATTTGCTCATCACCTAGGAATACAAGGAAACCATACAAAAGGATATTTAGGTCTGGCCCCCAGTATTTCACTGTTCCTATCAGAGATATATAAACACTAACCCTTCTAGCTAAGCACAGGCGACCATGCTGGTATATCACCGCTTCTTTCCTAAAACTTAAGAATGGTAGTAAAGGCCTGAACCCGCGGGATAAAGAGAGAAAAAAAATATTGTAGCACAAACAGAAACAGAGGAGAGTAAGTATTATCTCAGGATAGAGCTGAGGGGGAAAAAAGAAAATGAAAAAGTCAAGGAAGGCACAGTCTTGGATCTGAAGAGTTAAAGGAACCAGAAGTGAACCAACTGGCCCTGCAGCACCCAGAGAGAGGCATGGAGGTACCCAGGCACAGTGGAAAGCAAGGCTGAGGCCCAAGGTGGTTCGTTTAAAAGTCAAAAGTGCAGTGTAGTTACACCTCTGCCCAGGTTTTCTCTCTCACCCCTCTTAGCTAAACCACACTTAAAGAATGGGAGCTGAGCTGAACTTACCCTCAGGGCCTCTCCAGTCAGGAAGGCTCTGCCGAGAAAAGCTTGAGGTAAGGCTTCAAGGCTGAGCAGGTGGGAGGTGGAGAAGGAAGGCAGGCCAACAGGGGAGGGAAAAGAAAAGGGCAGCTGTGTTTCAGGCTCTCTAAGTCTGTCTTAGACAGACTATATATATGTCTATATATATGTCTCTGCGACCATAAAGTAAGTTGGAATGTGCCTCCCAAGTGAGATCCACATTGATCAAGAGACAAAGCTTGATAAGATTCTCACCATGTAGGAACAGGTCCTATAAACCTGTCCTCTTATTCACTACAGTCATACTTACCGAGCAAGTTTGCTGAGGCCAAGAACTTGCTTGTTAGGAAGATAACCGATATGGACCTTCAGAGAAGAGACAGAAATCATGAACTAAGTGAAACACAGTACTTCTCTGTGATAAAAGGAAACAACACAGTAACTTACTATGTAGTTCAGCATAGTGCACACATATTTCTAAAGCATCTAGGTACTTTGAGACAGAAAATGAAGCACTTGCATAAGTAATTAAAAATTACATAAATGAAATAAAAGGGAAATAAGAATGATTATTAATAAAATGACAAGCTTGAAGTATGGTCGTGGTATTTCCTGGTGAAGTTAAACTCTGGATACAATTCTTAGAAGCCTTCCTCTGTTGAGAGAGACTTTCTCAGGGAAGTGCAAATTATCCCACAGCAACATTAAAATGTAGTTAAGAAAGCCTCCTTTAAATGGCTGAAACTGTAACTATAAATATTGCCATTCCACACATCATGGAATCCCACCTTGAATCCCACCCTCTTGCAGATCTCTGTTGCACAGAAAGAGGGTACCCATGCCCTTTGTCATGCTGGGAAACCCCATTTCTAAGCTGCTGGAGAACACCATCCTCCTGACAGGGAAAAAAGGACACAGTTACCAGTTGGGACTCAGAATGAACCAGAATCCTCAGTCCTAAATTCTTGTGGGGCCTACTATAAAGCAAAGCCATTTCTATAATCTTAAAGAGCACTGGTTAAAAAAAAAAAAAGAGCACTGGTTAATATCTAGTATGAAAATGTTACCTGTCTTTCAGTCAAATGTTAAGTATGAGAGGACATCAAGTTCTCCAAAAAGATTAATAAATGATCATTTATAGGCAATCAATTTACCTAATATAAAATGACTGATTCATTTGCATGACAATCTGCCAGCCTTAGTTGCATTTGTTCACGTAGTATTTACTGTACACTTGAATAATCAGTAATTAGTCATTTTACTGACTAATTAATCATTAGTCCTAGTATAGGTGCTATGCTTTGGGAGTCTGAGAATACCAACTCATTGCCTTCCTGGTCAGCAGAAAGAAAAAATTATGTAGCACCTGGACACTGGGTATTTCAAAGAAAAATTAGAGTGGAAACATCCCCATAGAACCAAGATACAGAAGTATCATAGAGATTTACATACTTATATGCAGAGCTCTAATTTGTTTGCACAATTTTTAGTCTTCCTTAAGATCCCATCATCTACATGACCACTTTAGACAATCATCACTGAATAATATGTTCAAAAACAGAGCTAATAAGAACATAGACACAGAGGTGATCATAGCAGAAGGCAAAAGCATAGAGTGGAGAGAGACGCAGTGCAGGGTCAAGCCCCTGGGTTTGGCCGCAGCCGAGTCACTAACTCCCTATGTCTTCCCGGACAAGTCACAGCTTCCTAGGCCTAACTTTCTCACTTAAAAGGTAGTGATGAGCTCACACGTTCCCTCATTTTTTAAAATCCTGAACCCTGCTGTCACAGCCTAGCATCATTAATTGTGGAACTACCAGACCATATATGCCTCCTGATATGGTGGAAGACAGAGTTCTCAGCACCCCAATGAACTACTCTATTCAAATATGTTTTTTTTTTTCTTGGCCTCCAAAAATGAGGTATCTTTATTTTTTTTTTCTCTCTCTTTTTTTTTTTTTAGTTTTTTATTTTTTAAATTTTAAAATCTTTAATTCTTACATGCGTTCCCAAACATGAACCCCCCTTCCACCTCCCTCCCCATAACATATCTCTGGGTCATCCCCATGCACCAGCCCCAAGCATGCTGCATCTTGCGTCAGACATAGACTGGCGATTCAATCCTTACATGATAGTATACATGTTAGAATGTCATTCTCCCAAATCATCCCACCCTCTCCCTCTCCCTCTGAGTCCAAAAGTCTGTTATACACATCTGTGTCTCTTTCCCTGTCTTGCATACAGGGTCGTCATTGCCATCTTCCTAAATTCCATATATATGTGTTAGTATACTGTGTTGGTGTTTTTCTTTCTGGCCTACTTCACTCTGTATAATCAGCTCCAGTTTCATCCATCTCATCAGAACTGATTCAAATGAATTCTTTTTTACGGCTGAGTAATACTCCATTGTGTATATGTACCACAGCTTTCTTATCCATTCATCTGCTGATGGACATCTAGGTTGTTTCCATGTCCTGGCTATTATAAACAGTGCTGTGATGAACATTGGGGTACATGTGTCTCTTTCAATTCTGGTTTCCTCGGTGTGTATGCCCAGAAGTGGGATTGCTGGGTCAGAAGGTAGTTCTATTTGCAATTTTTTAAGGAATCTCCACACTGTTCTCCATAGTGGCTGTACTAGTTTGCATTCCCACCAACAGTGTAGGAGGGTTCCCTTTTCTCCACACCCTCTCCAGCATTTATTGCTTGCAGATTTTTGGATCGCAGCCATTCTGACTGGTGTGAAGTGGTACCTCATTGTGGTTTTGATTTGCATTTCTCTAATAATGAGTGATGTTGAGCATCTTTTCATGTGTTTGTTAGCCATCCGTATGTCTTCTTTGGAGAAATGTCTATTTAGTTCTTTGGCCCATTTTTTGATTGGGTCATTTATTTTCCTGGAATTGAGCTGCATAAGTTGCTTGTATATTTTTGAGATTAGTTGTTTGTCAGTTGCTTCATTTGCTATTATTTTCTCCCATTCAGAAGGCTGTCTTTTCACCTTGCTTATATTTTCCTTTGTTGTGCAGAAGCTTTTAATTTTAATTAGATCCCATTTGTTTATTTTTGCTTTTATTTCCAGAATTCTGGGAGGTGGATCATAGAGGATCCTGCTGTGATTTATGTCTGAGAGTGTTTTGCCTATGTTCTCCTCTAGGAGTTTTATAGTTTCTGATCTTACATTTAGATCTTTAATCCATTTTGAGTTTATTTTTGTGTGCGGTGTTAGGAAGTGATCTAGTTTCATCCTTTTACAAGTGGTTGACCAGTTTTCCCAGCACCACTTGTTAAAGAGATTGTCTTTACTCCATTGTATATTCTTGCCTCCTTTGTCAAAGATAAGGTGTCCATATGTGTGTGGATTTATCTCTGGGCTTTCTATTTTGTTCCATTGATCTATATGTCTGTCTTTGTGCCAGTACCATACTGTCTTGATGACTGTGGCTTTGTAGTAGAGCCTGAAGTCAGGCAAGTTGATTCTTCCAGTTCCATTCTTCTTTCTCAAGATTGCTTTGGCTATTCGAGGTTTTTTGTATTTCCATACAAATCTTGAAATTATTTGTTCTAGTTCTGTGAAAAATGTGGCTGATAGCTTGATAGGGATTGCATTGAATTTGTAAATTGCTTTGGGTAGTATGCTCATTTTCACTATATTGATTCTTCCGATCCATGAACATGGTATATTTCTCCATCTATTTTTAACCTTAAACTTAAGAAGTTTTAGATCGAATCTAGTATATAGAAAAATCCAAAGACTGGATGGAGAGCAAATCCAGCAACTGAGAAGCTCTATAGAACAACTGGCCTAGTTAGTTGAGTAACAGAATGTCATTAGGGTAGGCAGGTAGGTGGCTGTCAGGGGAGACTATTTTAAAATAAGAGACTTAAGATATGTAACAACCAAATGTATAAGCCTTATTTGGATTCTGGTTTAAACAAACCAACCACAAGACAGTTGAAACCCCTGAGAAAATATAATATGGATTAGTTATTAGATGCTATTTAGGAATTACTGTTACTTTTGTCTGGGCTTCCCAGGTGGCACAGTGGTAAAAAAAAAAACCCACCTGCCACTGCAGGAGACGCAAGAGATGCTGGTTTAATCTCTGGGCTGGGAAAATCCCCTGGAGGAGGAAATGGCAACCCGCTCCAGTATTCTTGCCTGGAGAATCCCATGGACAGAGGAGCCTGGCAGGCTACAGTCCATGGGTCGCAGAGTTGGACATGACTAAGTAACTAGAATACACACACTTTTGTCTGCAGTAGTGCTACTGTGGCTAAGTAAGAGTATTTTAGAGATGTGTATTAATACTTAGTAGTGAAGAGTCCTGTTGGCTAAGATACTTTAATATATTAAAGGACTTACTGTGAACTTTTAAGGTTGATAATCCAATCAGAGTTATATTTCTCAAAAAAAAAAAAATCCTTATCTTTTAGGGAAATATGCTGGAAGAAATTACAGAAAAAAAAAAATGTCATCTAGGATTTGCTTCAGAACAGTCCAGTGGGGACGTATATATTAATTGAACAAGACTGTCCCTTTACTGACAACTGTTGAAAGTGGTTGATGGGAACATGGAATATTATATATGCACTCAATATGCCAGCAAATTTGGAAAACTCAGCAGTGGCCACAGGACTGGAAAAGGGCAGTTTTCATTCCAATCCCAAAGAAAGGCAATGCCAAAGAATGCTCAAACTACCGCACAATGGCACTCATCTCACATGCTAGTAAAGTAATGCTCAAAATTCTCCAAGCCAAGCTTCAGCAATACGTGAACCGTGAACTTCCTGATGTTTAAGCTGGCTTTAGAAAAGGCAGAGGAACCAGAGATCAAATTGCCAACATCTGCTGGATCATGGAAAAAGCAAGAGAGTTCCAGAAAAGAAAAAACATCTATTTCTGCTTTATTGACTATGCCAAAGCCTTTGACTGTGTGGATCACAATAAACTGTGGAAAATGCTGAGAGAGATGGGAATACCAGACCACCTGACCTGCTTCTTGAGAAATCTGTATGCAGGTCAGGAAGCAACAGTTGGAACTGGACATGGAACAACAGACTGGTTCCAAATAGGAAAAGGAGTCCATCAAGACTGTATGTTGTCACCCTGCTTATTTAACTTCTATGCAGAGTACATCATGAGAAATGCTGGACTGGAAGAAACACAAGCTGGAATCAAGATTGCCAGGAAAAATATCAATAACCTCAGATATGCAGATGACACCACCCTTATGGCAGAAAGTGAAGAGGAACTAAAAAGCCTCTTGATGAAAGTGAAAGAGGAGAGTGAAAAAGTTGACTTAAAGCTCAACATTCAGAAAATGAAGATCATGGCATCCGGTCCCATCACTTCATGGGAAATAGATGGGGAAACAGTGGAAACAGTGTCAGACTTTATTTTGGGGGGCTCCAGAATCACTGTAGATGGTGACTGCAGCCATGAAATTAAAAGACGCTTACTCCTTGGAAGAAAAGTTATGATCAACCTAGACAGCATATTCAAAAGCAGAGACATTACTTTGCCTACTAAGGTCTGTCTAGTCAAGGCTATGGTTTTTCCAGTGGTCATGTATGGATGTGAGAGTTGGACTGTGAAGAAGGCTGAGCGCTGAAGAATTGATGCTTTTGAACTGTGGTGTTGGAGAAGACTCTTGAGTCCCTTGGACTGCAAGGAGATCCAATCAATCCATTCTGAAGGAGATCAGCCCTGGGATTTCTTTGGAAGGAATGATGCTAAAGCTGAAACTCCAGTACTTTGGCCACCTCATGTGAAGAGTTGACTCATTGGAAAAGACTGATGCTGGGAGGAATTGGGGGCAGGAGGAGAAGGGGACGACAGAGGATGAGATGCCTGGATGGCATCACTGACTCGATGGACGTGAGTCTGAGTGAACTCCGGGAGTTGGTGATGGACAGGGAGGCCTGGCGTGCTGTGATTTATGGGGTCACAAAGAGTCGGACACGACTGAGCGACTGAACTGAATATACCTATTCTTAGATATGTTTGAAATTTTCTATAATAAAAGGTTTAAAAAGAGATGCCACTACATACACATCAGAATGCTAAGCTTAGAAACACTAAAAGTGCCAAATGTTGATGAGGACTCATAAGAGTAAATGAAATGTAAACTGTACCCAGTTGTTACGACCAATTTGGAAAACTAAAAGTCAGTATTTAATAAGTTGAACATAGGTATACCCTGTATCCACAGTTCCACTCCTAGGTATACTGCTAAAGAAATGCATGTGAGAGGTGGGTCAAGATGGCAGAGAAGGAGGATATGAAGCTCAGCCTCCCCCACTCCCCAAAGTCACATCAAAAATCCATCTACACATGGAACAATTCACACAGAAAACCTACTAGAAACTGACAGAAGATTTCTTATATAACCACAGTTATAAAAAAGATATCCATGTAACTAGGTAGAGATCTGACTATGAAAAAAAAAAAAAGTATCAGGGCCAGTGCCCCTAGGAAAGAAGGTCCACAGGTGCAGACCCTCCCCCTGCGGAGCCCCGTTGCCTACTGGGAGGTCTGCTCGAATAAACAGAGAGGCTGGAGTGGCCTGGACTCTGGTCGCAAGGAATGTATACATGCTAGCTTACTAGCAGTCAGTGAAGAGTGACTGGCACTGGCTCCACCTGGCCTCCACACTTCCCAGTCCAAAATGCTTGCTGAGGGAGGTAAGGGTGAGTGGGAAGAGTGCTGCTATTATAGATGATTCAAAGAAATGGAAATATATACCATCCTCTTGGATTAGAAGGATTTTTATTGTGAAAATGGCCATATGACTCCAAATACATATCTACAGATTTTATGCAACCCCCAGTTCAGTTCAGTTCATTTCAGTTGCTCAGCTGTGTCTGACTCTTTGCAACCCCATGGACTGCAGCATTCTAGGCCTCCCTGTCTACCACCAATTCCAGGAGTTTACTCAAACTCATATCCATTGAGTTGGTGATGCCATCCAACCATCTCATCCTCTGTCATCCCCTTCTCCTCCCATCTTCAATCTTTCCCAGTATCAGGATCTTTTCAAATGAGTCAGCTCTTCACATCAGGTGGCCAAAGTATTGGAGTTTCAGCTTCAATATCAGTCCTTCTGATGAACACCCAGGACTGATCTCCTTTAGGATGGACTGGTTGGATCTCCTTGCAGTCCAAGGGACTCTCAAGAGTCTTCTCCAACACCACAGTTCAAAAGCATCAATTCTTCAGCACTCAGCTTTCTTTATAGTCCAACTCTCAGAACCATACATGACTACTGGAAAAACCATATCTTTAACTAAACAGTACCTTTGTTGGCAAAGTAATGTCTCTGCTTTTTAACACGCTGTCTAGGTTGGTCATAGCTTTTCTTCCAAGGAGCAAGCATCTTTTAATTTCATGGCTGCAGTCACCAGCCACAGCAATTTTGGAGCCCCCCAAAATAAAGTCTGCCACTGTTTCCCCATCTATTCACCGTGAAGTGATGGAACCAGATGCCATGATCTTAGTTTTCTGAATGCTGAGCTTTAAGCCAACTTTTTCACTCTCCTCTTTCACTTTCATCAAGAGGCTCTTTAGTTCTTCGCTTTCTTCCATAAGGGTGGTGTCATCTGCATATCTGAGGTTATTGATATTTCTCCCGGCAATCTTGATTCCAGCTTGTGTTTCTTCCAGTCCAGCGTTTCTCATGATGTACTCTGCATAGAAGTTAAATAAGCAGGGTGACAACATACAGCCTTGATGTACTCCTTTCCCTATTTGGAACCAGTCTGTTGTTCCATGTCCAGTTCTAACTGTTGCTTCCTGACCTACATACAGATTTTCTCAAGAGGCAGGTTAAGTGGTTTGGTATTCCCATCTCTTTCAGAATTTCCCAGAGTTTGTTGTGGTCCACACAGTCAAAGGCCTCGGCATAGTCAATAAAGCAAAAGTAGATGTTTTTCTGGAACTCTCTTGCTTTTTCGATGATCCAACAGATGTTGGCAGTTTGATCTCTGGTTCCTCTGCTTTTTCTAAATCCAGCCTGAACATCTGGAAGTTCACGGTTCACGTACTGTTAAAGCCTGGCTTGGAGGATTTTGAACATTCCTTTGCTAGCGCGTGAGATGAGTGCAATTGTGCGGTAGTTTGAGCATTCTTTGGCATTGCCTTTCTTTGGGATTGGAATGAAAACTGATCTTTTCCTGTCCTGTGGCCACTGCTGAGTTTTCCAAATTTGTAAACTCTTTGTAAACATCAAAATACCTATTACATTTTTCACAGAACTGAAACAAGTAACACTAAAATTTATATGAAACCACAAAAGACCCAGAATTGTCAAAACAATCCTGAGGGAAAAGAGAAAAGCTGGAGGCATAATTCTCTCAGACTTCAGACAATACTACAAAGCTCCAGTGCACAGAGATCAGTGGACCAGGACAGAAAGCCCCCAAATAAACCAATGTACTTACTTCCTGTCAATCTATGACAGAGGGAACAAGAATATACAATGCAGAAAAGACAGTCTCGTCAACAAATGGTGTTGGCAAAGTAGGACAGCTACATGGACATTAGTGAAATCAGAACATTCCCTCGAATTATAAATAAAAATAAACTCAAAATGGTTTAAAGACCTAAATATAAGACATGACACGCCATAAAACTACTAGAAGAGAACATAGACAAAACATTTTCTGACACAGGTCATAGCAATATTTTCTTAAATCAGTCTCCCAAAGGAAATAAAAGCAAAAATAAACAAATGGGACCTGATCAAACTCACAAGCTTTTACACAGCAAAGAAAATCACTGATAAAACAAAAAGACAATCTATGTAATGACTGAAAATATTTGCAAATGATGGGATCAACAAGGGGTTAATATGCAAAATATACAAACAGGTTACACAACACAATATTGAAAAAAACAATCCAATCAAAAAATGGGCAGAAGACCTAAAGACATTTCTCCAAAGAAGACATACAGATGGCCAACAGGCACATGAAAAAAAAAGGTAATTATTAGAGACATGCACATCAAAACCACAACAAACTATCACTTCACACAAATCAGAATGACCATCATCAAGAAGTCTACAAATAATAAATGCTGGACAGGGTGTGGGGAAAAGGGAACCCTCTTACACTGTTGGTGAGAATGCAAACTGGTATAGCCACTATGGAAAAACAGAATGGAGGTTTCTTTAAAAAAAACTAGAGTTACCATATGAACCAGCAGCCCCACTCCCAGGCATGTATCCAGAAAAGATACAAACTCTAATTCAAAAAGAATGTTCACAGTAGCATTATTCATATGAACATCACAATGTTCACAGCAGCACTATTTATTAATAATATAGCCAAGACATAGAAACAACTCAAGTGCCCATCAAGATACAACTGGTTTATGACGATGTGTTATAGGCACGTGTGTGTGTGCATGTTAGTCGCTCACTTGTGTCTGAATCTGCGACTCCATGGACTGTAGCCTGCCAGGCTTCTCTGCCTGCGGGATTCTGCAGGCAAGAATATTGGAGTGGATTGCCATTTTCTTCTGCAGGGGATCTTCCCAACCCAGCAATCGAACCCACGTCTCCCACACTGCAGGCAGATTCTTTACCGTCTGAGCCACCAGGGAAGCCCAGTTATATGTATACAGTGGACTATTACTCAGCCATAAAAAACAATGAAGTATTGCCATTTGCAGCTACATGGATTGAGCTAGAGAACACTAGGTGAAATAAGTCAGGAAGGGAAAGGCAAATATCATATGATATCACTTATATGTGGAATCTTTAAAATAATATACAAAATGAAACAAACTAATAGACACAGAAGACAGACATATCATTACTAAAGGGAAAGGCAAGAGGAGAGGGATAAATTAGGATACAAACTACTATACATAAAATAGATAGGGAATGAGTATTTACTGTATAGCACAGGGAAATATATTCAGTATCTTATAGTAACCTATAATGGAGAAGTCTGAAAAAAAATATATATATAGCTGGACAACTTTACTGTACACCTGAAACTAATATAATATTGTATATCAACTATACTTAAAGTAAAAAAATAGATTAGGGAGTTCCCTGGTTGCCCAGCGGTTAGGATTCTGGGTTTTCACTGCCATGGCCCAGGTTCAATCCCTTGTTGGAGAACTGAGATCCTGCAAGCCACATGATGTGGCCAATAAATAAATAAAATGGTTTTTTTAATTAAAAAATAAATAAATAATTTAAAAAGAAATATGATGCATCTGTACATCAAAAGAATGCTGGTAGCAGTATTGTTTGTAACAGCCAAAAAAAACCAAAAAGTCACCATCACCACCAACCGAAAAAGTCAAACACAGAGAGAGAGGAAAAACAGAAATATCCACCAAAAACAGAACAATAAATTGTGGTATGTTTGTACAAAGGAATTATATATAGCAATGAAAATAAACAAACTACAATGACAGGCAATAACATGGATGACTCTAGCAATGTAGAACAAAAGAAGCCAAACACGAGAAAGAGTTCATACTGCAGACTCCACCTATTTATATACAGTAGTTGAAAAACGAGCAAAACCAATCAATCTATAATATTAGAAATCCATACACTGTGCTGACAAGATGCGCTGGGGATTAACAAGGGGCACAAGGTGAGCTTTCAAGACATTGATAGTGTTCTGGTTCTTGATCTGGGAGGTAGTAGCGAATTACTCTAATGAGTTGTACATTTTTCTGTTTCACTTCTACAAAAATGAAAAAAATAACAAAAAATGTGAGGCAAATGTTAACACATTAAATTTAGGTGATGGATATATTCATAACCACTATTTCCTATAAGTCTTCCCTTCCAAAATTTAAAAAGTAAAAAAAAAAAATTATGATATGGGAGGAAGGAACAGGGCAACTCTTGGTAACCCACATGTTCTCAGAGAGATGTTTAACTACAACATTAACATTATCTAGGTCATAGATTCATTTTTCTTAAAATATTTTAAAAGCGTTGGAAACAAATCCACTAATACCATAGCCTCTGCCACAAGAAATTCTGCAATCATTACTGTTCACGTCATATTATACGAAAGTATAGCTTGGATCAAATATTATTTAGTTAAAATAAAGGACAAAGGTTTTTCAGAGACTGCTGCAGGTACCTAGAAAAAAAGATGGTCTTTAATCTCATTATTTTAACCTATTAACATGGTATTTGCTGTGAAATGCTTGCCCTGAGGGCCTTCTGCTTCTTGTTTCTATTTAGTTCATTTCCAGCCATTAAATTAGTTGGGCTGATAAAGAATAGATGTTCATGCGTATCTGGGATATTAGGAATTACCAGGTGACAATTTAAAATATAATTATGCTAACTTTAAAACTGTCGTTGTGCTTTTAAACATTGTTATGAAACAACACAGAAAAACTTACCTTTCCAACAAAAGGAACTAGATGATGTTCACACATGGAAAACATGTCTATGTCCTTCACAATCACCATCTCATCGTGGTCTTCATCAAATATAGCATCATTTAGGACATCTGAAATCAGAGGCTTGCTTTAGCAATGTTTCCAGTTTTACAGTAAAATAACGAATAGAAAAGTTAGCACTCCATAGGTACATATAAATTGACAATCAAGAATGTTAATCCTAATTAAAACATGAACAGCATGCAAATTAAAACTAGCTATTTTTCTCCCACCAAATTAGCAAAGTCTTTTTCCTTAAATCATAGAAAATCCTTAGGAGATGGTACTACATTAAAAATGCAGGATTACCAGTGTATTTGCAGCATAGGAGAGGGAGAGAAAAACAGGGAGGAAAGGAGATAAACTATGCAAAACAGAAGAATGGGTGTTTCTGGCGACAGAAATAGGCTACTTTCACTTTCTACCTGACATCTTCTTGTACCTAACACTTTGTCTATAATGAACATGTAGAAAACCCTATATGAGAAAAAGTTAAAATAATGAGATAAAAAGTTAAAATAATGAGATTAAATACCATCTTTTTTCCAGGTAGCTGCAGCAGGCTCTGAAAACCTTTGCCCTTTATTTTGACTAAATAAAATCTGATCCAACATATACTTCTGTATAATATGACATTAGCTTTCTGACTTCTGAAGCTATATCCAGATACCCATAAACTTGACCTCTGTTATTACTATCCCAAATAACTTTCTACTTTTATAATATTTTCTAGACTTCCCTGATGGCTCAGATGGTATATTTTCTAGCTTTTGTATGCAAGCATCAGACTCATTCTAAACAGTTGCCTTCTTCTCTTCCTAAGGAAATTAACACTATAGTTTTTATGTGTGTGCCTATTCAGGTTGGCTCTGGGTGATGAACAGTGTCTGGTTTAACCTGTGGACACGGTCACATATGGCCAGGCTTACAATAGACATTCAGAAACAAGAACTTTATTGTTAAAAACTACACTCATATCTGAACAGCGCAGCAGACTGGATATATTCAAGTCACCTAGCTGCGTGATTTCAGAGATTTGGGGATACCCAATCCACACAGCATGAGACAGAAGGGAGGAGATGAATAGAGCTTGTAGCCATCTACTGTTATTTCCCCTCAGAAAGGCAGGCTGCTGAGTGAGTCACAGAGAAGATATGCAAATGTCCACCCACACAGCCCGACCTTCCAGGGCTCCGTCGCTACTAGAAGAGAGTCATCACTGATACTGAGTCATCATTAAACACAGTTGTCATCGCCTGTGCTAGGCTATTCAGAGACACACCTGACTGTGTCGCAGAGCAGTCATCAGTGTGGTAAACAGAAGTAAACATGTGGGGTTTAGACACACAGATAAACACAACACCCTTGTTGAGAGAGGTTGATAAAATCCAGTGAGGAGAAGGCTCAGGGCCACTCTTTTAAGTAAATACTCCTTCTCCAAAAGCAGTTTTCTATTCTGAATATGAGGCCCTAACCTTCAGCTGTGTCTTTGAAAGAAGTTCAGAAATAGATTTTCAGTGCTCCCCAAAGGATCCTGGAGTTCTCCATGATTTCAATGTAACAGTACTGTCACTCATAGCTGACTAAAATCTTGAGTCACACAAGGAATCTTCCTGAAAGTACAAACAAAAATTTTTTTCTTAAAGAACAAAAGAGAATTGTCGAATATAGGAAGTGTTCATTTGTCTCCTCTGGCAAAGAATGAGAGCATACCCTTCTAAGTTCTGACAACAACCATATGGCATGTGTTAAATGCTGGCCCTTGAGTTACGCTTATGTTAGCGTATGGCTCCATCACTGACTGCTGAATCTTGAGCAAGGCACTCTATGCCTCAATCTTCTCAGCTATAAAATGGTCATGAAAAAAGCTTCCACATCATACGGGTATCCTGAGAATTAAATAAGATAATCCACTTGTGTTTAGAAATATGCAGGTGGGGTCAGTGGTAGATAATATTATTACTATAATTATGGTTAAGAGAGTTGCCAAACTATGTTCCCATGAACACTGATGTACGTGCATGTGTGTGTGCCAAGATGCTTCAGTCGTGTCTGACTCTTTTCAACCCTGTGGACTGTAGCCTGCCAGGTTCCTCTGTCCATGGGATTCTCCAGGCAAGAATACTGGAGTGGGTTGCCATGCCCTCCTCCAGGGGATCTTCCCGATCCAGGGATCGAATCTGCATCTCTTATGTCTCCTGCATTAGCAGGTGGGTTCTTTGCCACTAGTGCCACCTGGAAAGCCCACATTGATGTACATCACAATTTAAAAAGCAACAATTTGCTTCTAAGGAACAGACTACAGAAAAGGAAAAGCAATAACTTTATTATGGAGAAACATGGCAGACACTCCTTTAATCAAGTAATTAAGGTTAACTTTACCAGTAATAGGGGGTTTCCCCAGTGGCTCAGACGGTAAAGAATCTGCCTGCAATGCAGGAGAACGGGGTTCAATCCCTGGGTTGGGAAGATCCCCTGGAGAAGAAAGGGAATGGCTACCCACTCCAGCATTCTTGCTGGAGAATCCCATGAACAGAGAAGACTGGTCGGCTACAGTGCATGGGGTCTCAAAGAGTCAGACACAGTTGAGCAACTAACACAATAAACTGCAAGTAATAAGACATATTGATATCATGTAGCACCTAACATAAGACCATGAGCAGGGCACATCACCTCTGTAGTATTCTTCCCCAAAATCTGAAACTGCAGTCTAATCACCAGACAAATCGAAGGACATTCTACAAAATACCTAATGTGCGTCCTGTGCCCAGTCGTGTCAGACTCTTTGTGACCCCATGGACTATATCCTGCCAGGCTCCTCTTTCCACGGAATTTTCCAAGCAAGAATACTGGAGTAGGTTGCCAACAAAATACCCAGACAAGTACTCTTTTAAAGAAAGACACAGAGGGAATTCCCTGGCAGTCCTCTGAGTAGGACTCTGCACTCCCACAGGGGCCTGGTCGCAGAACTCTGATTGTACAAACCATGCAGTGCAGCCAAATGAGTAAATGAAAAATAAAAAAGATATGGAAAGATCAAGGAACTGTACACATTAAAAGAGACTAAAGACACCTAATAGCTAAAAGCAACAGAAAAACTAAAATTGAAATAAAGCCTGTGGTTTAGTTCACAGTGTTGTGATTGCACCACGGCCATATGAGGTGTTACCATTAGAGGAAACTGGGGGAGGGGTGTATGGAATCTCTCTGTACTATCTTCTCATTATTCTGTAAGTTCAAAAGTATTTCAAAACAAAAGTTTAAAAGAAACAGCAAAACAGTGTCTATCAACTGTAATATATAAACAGTGGAGCACTATTCAGCAATGAAATGGGATAAAATAATGATTTGTGCACTGCGGTTGAACACCCTAAAAATTACACTAAGTGAAAGAAGTCACATACATACACACGAAAAAACTCTGTGAGATTCTAGAAAAAGTAAATATAGTGATAGAAAGGAGGCAGGCAGTTTATCAGAGACCATAGAGGTGGGAGAGAGGATTGGCTGCAAAAGAATATGAAGACATTTTTTGTTTGATTTATGGAAACCATCTAAACCTTGGTTGTATTAGTGGCTATGCAACTGTATGAGTTTGTCAAAATTCAAACGGTACACATAAAGTTGGTAAATTTTATTGAATACCTGTTGCAAATTAATAGAGCTTTCTTTAAAAAAATTGTGGTATATTATGCAACTTTTTGTGTAAAAGTCGAAAGGAGGAGTTACGAACATAAACACATAAACACTTATCTTCAAAGAGAAACGCTAGAAAAATAAGCCAAAAAGCAAACAAAATGATTACCCATACAGGACCAGGAGAACAAGGGGAAAAGGATACCATGGAAGTGATATATCTTTGAATAAAATTTGTTCTATAATTTTGAACAACTCACACAACTATTTTACATACTCAAAACTAAACCAAAAAGAAAACCAGCAACCTCCTATGTTGTCATGCTTTGTGTGCTAATGGAACACTGATACATTCCCTATATCCCATTTCATTAAAATGGACCCAGACTATATATTTGACCCAGCCGAGTCATTTTTCTTCAGTAATGAAGTCTCCCCGCTATATGTATTTATGTTTTGCTGCAACATATCTGAAAGCTACCATCTGTAGCTAATAAGAACAAAACTCTATCACAGATTGTTTTAATTTCCTGCCTGTTATCAGCAGCAAGGAGGTACCCTGGAAACAAGGATTTATAGCATTCTATTTCCTACTGTTGGTCATAACCAACAAAAGACACCAAGCTGCCTCCCAAAGTTAAAGGCCATCTATAACACCACCACACACAAAATGTATAAAAATATACCTTTCTCATGTCTTTAATGAGTAAGCAATGACAATGAATAACCCTGCTGCGCAGCCATCCCTCAAGTGTTTAGTCCCTTCCTGAAAGCGCACCCTCTGAACCAGGAGTTCTGGCTCCTCCAGTGAGCTTGTTAAAACACAAAATCAATGAACCCTGCTCCTAGAGCTTCTGATTTAGAAGGTCTGGGTGAGCCTGAGAATTTACATTTTTAACAAGTTTGAGTTTTCCAAATTTGCTGGCATGTTGAGTGCAGCACTTTCACAGCGTCGTCTTTCAGGATTTGAAATAGCTCAACTGGAATTCCATCGCCTCCACTAGCTTTGTTCGTAGTGATGCTTCCTAAGGCCCACTTGACTTTACATTCCAGGATGTCTGGCTCTAGTGGCCAGACATGATCACACAATCATGATTATCTGGGTCGTGAACCACACTCAAAGCAGCTGTTTTGAAGTATTCCGTGTTCTTTGCTGCTACAGATTCTTTACACCTTCAAATGCTCCTAGTCACACAACATATATCTTAAGGAACACAGACCTGTTTTTGCAGGGGTAGAAGGAAACTCCTAGGGGAAATTCCACACAAAAGGAAAATTATATCTACTGAAATTTCTTTTGCATGAATGGTAATGGTAATTAGCACTATCCTGGATGTTTTGTGATCAGCACCAAAAATTAGAGATCTCTGAGGAAGGAGAAAAGGAAAGATATAAGGCATCTAAATGCAGAGTTCCAAAGAATAGCAAGAAGAGATAAGAAAGCCTTCTTCAGCGATCAATGCAAAGAAATCGAGGAAAACAACAGAATGGGAAAGACTAGAGATCTCTTCAAGAAAATTAGAGAACCAAGGGAACATTTCATGCAAAGATGGGCTCGATAAAGGACAGAAACGGTATGGACCTAACAGAAGCAGAAGACATTAAGAAGAGGTGACAAGAATACACAGAAGAATTGTACAAAAAAGATCTTCATGACCCAGATAATCATGATGGTGTGATCACTCACCTAGAGCCAGACATCATGGAATGTGAAGTCAAGTGGGCCTTAGGAAGCATCACTATGAGCAAAGCTAGTGGAGGTGATGGAATTCCAGTTGAGCTATTTCAAATCCTGAAAGACGATGCTGTGAAAGTGCTGCACTCAACATGCCAGCTAATTTGGAAAACTCAGCAGTGGCCACAGGACTGGAAAAGATCAGTTTTCATTCCAATCCCAAAGAAAGGCAATGCAAAAGAATGCTCAAACTATCGCACAATTGCACTCATCTCACATGCTAGTAAAGTAATGCTCAAAATTCTCCAAGTCAGGCTGCAGCAATACGTGAACCATGAACTCCCTGATGTTCAAGCTGGCTTTAGAAAAGGCAGAGGAACCAGAGATCAAATTGCCAACATCTGCTGGATCATGGAAAAAGCAAGAGAGTTCCAGAAAAACATCTATTTCTGCTTTATTGACTATGCCAAAGCCTTTGACTGTGTGGATCACAAGAAACTGTGGAAAATTCTGAAAGAGATGGGAATACCAGACCACCTGACCTGCCTCTTGAGAAATCTGTATGCAGGTCAGGAAGCAACAGTTAGAACTGGACATGGAACAACAGACTGGTTCCAAATAGGAAAAGGAGTACATCAAGGTTGTATATTGTCACCCTGCTTATTTAACTTCTATGCAGAGTACATCATGAGAAATGCTGGACTGGAAGAAACACAAGCTGGAATCAAGATTGCCAGAAGAAATATCAATAACGTCAGATATGCAGATGACACCACCCTTATGGCAGAAAGTGAAGAGGAACTAAAAAGCCTCTTGATGAAAGTGAAAGAGGAGAGTGAAAAAGTTGGCCTAAAGCTCAACATTCAAAAAACTAAGATCATGGCATCCGGTCCCATCACTTCATGGGAAATAGATGGAGAAACAGTGGAAACAGTGTCAGACTTTATTTTTGCGGGCTCCAGAATCACTGCAGATGGTGACTGCAGCCATGAAATTAAAAGACGTTTACTCCTTGGAAGAAAAGTTATGATCAACCTAGACAGCATATTCAAAAGCAGAGACATTACTTTGCTGACTAAGGTCCATCTAGTCAAGGCTATGGTTTTTCCTGTGGTCATGTATGGATGTGAGAGTTGGACTGTGAAGAAGGCTGAGCGCTGAAGAATTGATGCTTTTGAACTGCGGTGTTGGAGAAGGCTCTTGAGAGTCCCTTGGACTGCAAGGAGATCCAACCAGTCCATTCTGAAGGAGATCAGCCCTGGGATTTCTTTGGAGGGAATGATGCTAAAGCTGAAACTCCATACTTTGGCCACCTCATGTGAAGAGTTGACTCATTGGAAAAAACTCAGATGCTGGGAGAGATTGGGGGCAGGAGAAGGGGACGACTGAGGATGAGATGGCTGGATGGCATCATGGACTCGATGGACGTGAGTCTGGGTGAACTCCCTCCGGGAGATGGTGATGGACAGGGAGGCCTGGCGTGCTGCGATTCATGGGGTCGGGAAGAGTCGGACACGACTGAGTGACTGAACTGAACTGAACTGAGGAAGTAAGAATTGCACAGCCAATGTATTGTCTGGACGACAGCATTTAAAAATGACGGAAGAAGACCTGGAACACTGAAAATGTGCCTGATTTAAGCAACAGGAGAGAGAGAATGGGGTCTGCCTACTGCTTTCAAAATTAAGACAGAAAATGACGAGACCTAATAAGGCATCAGACCTCTGTGCTCTCGGCTGGAATTAAATCAACTCAAGGGGCCAACAAAGATAAGCCCAGCTGATTCAGTGTAGAAACAGCTGAATCACTGGCCTGAACCCTCTAACATTAGAGCTGCCTCAACCAGCGTACAGGCCTTACTGTGTTGTACTTCCTGCACCACTGTTATGCGTGCTTACTTCTCCCAAACTTGGAAGTAAGTACTGCGGCTTAAGGCTTTGGAGTTCCCACACAGTACCCTACATGCCATGCGCAGAGCCAGAGCTAAACAGAGATCTTCCATTTTATCTAATTAATATGTCAGTCTTTACCCCGTGATTTACTTCCTTAAAATAGAAGAGACTTTAAAGAAACTCATGTGGCCGAGGGAACATAAGAATTCTTAACTGCGGTATTATTGGTAATAACATATATTCGGTATTTAAGTGTGCATCAGAAGAACAATTATACATCTTACTTAGAAAAGCACTAAAACAGACTTCCCTGGTCATCCAGTGGCCAGAATTCCACGCTTCCAATGCAGGGGGCCTGGGTTCAATCTCTGGTCAGGGAACTAGATCCCATATGCTACAACTGAGAGTTCATATGCCCCAACTAAGACCTAGCACAGCCAAATAAAAATAAATTTTAAAAATATCATTAAAACCATCAGCTAAGATATCTCCTCCTCTTGAGCAACAGTAACCTTCTACCAAGATGTATGCTTGATTGCCTGAACCCCTTTGTCAAAATCACATATGTACTGACCACCCCGCTTACCTCTTCTGAACAGTTTTCAAAGTTCTCTGAGACGCTGTCTCTTGGGTTATAATTCTCAGGTTGACTGGAATAAAATTTTCCATTTCTTACTTAGATTGACTATTGATTAATTATTCCATTAACCAGAATATAACCATTTAGAAGAAATAAAAACAATACTATATGTTTGTGGACATACACATAAAATGAAAATATAAATATAGGCGTGAGAGTAAGAGAACAAATTCACAGCAGTGGTTAACTTTGTGCAGGGAGGGCAACCAGATCAGAAAGGATAATGATGAGCTTTACATGCATTTTTAAAAGCAATTATAGCAAAATATTAAGGTTTGCTAAAATCAGATGAATGCTGGCTAAAGAGTTCTTTATACTTTTTCTTATGTATTTGAGATATTTCATTAATAATGAAAAAAGATTCTTTAAACTGAGCTCATACACATTTTGGTGGGATTTTTTTTTTCCCCTGAAAAAAGGCAAGCAACGAGAGTAGGATTTCATAGGAAAGACTGTTTGTAATGCTACAAACTCCATCAGAAACACACTAAATCACACTCTGCAATTAAAAGAAGCCTTCTGGTCTGAGTGTGGCATTGAAATGTTTGCTTTCTACCTCTTGTCTGAAAAGTCTGTCCTAAGAGCAATATTAAAATGAATTAAAAGAGGAAAGAAAATCACTATTGCCACTTTCATTTCCATCACGGTACTACACATCTTGTTAGTACTTCAACACATACAACTTTCAGCACTTCACAAGACAAAGCTAACATTTGTGAAAACTGGCCAAAAGAAGCATGAACCCAAACATTCCACAGACTGACATAATGACAGAAACTAAGCTGACTTTAGACAACCATTCACACCATCTGCTGGAGTAGGCAGAGCTGCTGCACGCTTTGATATGCTCCATGAACTTACTTCACAAACTGCAAGTTTGTCAGCAGGAAAAATCCAGTGCATTGCAGAGAAAGTGAAAGTCTGGTTATTTTGGAAATTTTCCTTCCTGCCATCCTTCACTTCAGTTCAGTCACGTCCGACTCTTTATGACCCCATGGCCTGCAGCAAGCTAGGCTTCCCTGTCCATCACCAACTCCCAGAGTTTACTCAAACTCATGTCCATCAAGTCGGTGATGCCATCCAACCATCTCATCCTCTGTCGTCCCCTTTTCCTCCTGCCTTCAACCTTCCCAGCATTAGAGTCTTTTCCAATGAGTCAGTTCTTCACATCTGGTGGCCAAAGTATTGGAGCTATAGGATCAGAGCTTCCAATGAATATTCAGGACTGATTTCCTTTAGGATTGACTGGTTTGATTTCCTTGAAGTCCAAGGGACTCTTACGAGTCTTCTCCAACACCATAGTTCGAAAGCATCAATTCTTTGGCACTCAGCTCTCTTTATGGTCCAACTCTCACATCCATACGTGACCACTGGAAAAAACCACAGCTTTGACTATATGGACATTTGTCAGTGAAGTAATGTCTCTACTTTTTAAAATGCTGTCTAGGTTTGTCATCCTTGGCAGAGGTAAATTCTCATATTGCTTCTAAGCAATTAAAATATAGTTAAGACAACATGAATAGACCTTAAGGGCATCATGCTAAGCGAAATAAATCAGACAGAGAAAGACACACAGCATATGATCTCACTTATAAGTGGAATCTAAAAAGGCTGAACTTGGAGAAACAGAGTCTAATGGTGGTTACAAGGGGTTGGGAGGGTGAAGGAGATTGGGAAAGGTTAGTCCTAGAGTACAAACTTCCAGTTAAAGATGAATAAATTCTAGGGATTTAATGCACAGCTTTTTTATTATAATCAACAGGACCAGACAAGGTCAGTTTTCATTCCAGTCCCAAAGAAGGGCAATGCCAAAGAAAGTTCAAACTACCATACGGTTGTGCTCATTTCAAATGCTAGTAAGATTATGCTCAAATTCCTTCAAGTTAGGCTTCAACATTACATGAACTGAGAACTTCCAGATGTTTAAGCAGGGTTTAGAAAAGGCAGAGGAACCAGAGATCAAATTACCAACATTTGCTGGATCATAGATAAAGCAAGAGAATTCCAGGAAAACATCTACGCAAAAGCTTTTGACCATGTGGATCACAATAAACTGTGGAAAATTCTTAAAGAGATGGGAATACCAGACCACCTCATCTGTCTCCTGAGAAACCTGTATGCAGATCAAGAAGTAATAGTTAGAACCTCACATGAAATGAATGACAGATTCAAAATTGGGAAAGGATAAGACAAGGCTGTATATTGTCACCCTGTTTAACTTTTATGCAGAGTACATTATGCAAAATGCTGGGCTAGATGAATCACAAGCTAGAATCAAGATAGTCAGGGAAAATACCAACAGCCTCAGATATGCAGCTGATACCACCCTTCTGACAGAAAGTGAAGAGGAACTAGAGAGCTTCTTGATGAGGAAGAAAGAGGAAAGTGAAAAGGCTGGCTTAAAACTCAACACTCAAAAACAAACATCATGGCATCTGGTCCATCACTTTCATGGCAAATAGATGGGGAAAAAGTGGAAACAGTGACAGATTTTCTTTTCCTGGGCTCCAAAATCACTTCGGATGGTGAGTGCAGCCATGAAATTAAAAAATGCTTGCTCCTTGGAAGGAAAGCTATGACAATCCTAGACAACATATTAAAAAGAAGAGCCATCGCTTCACCATCAAAGGTCTGTGTAGTCAAAGCTATGGTTTTTCCAGTAGTCATGTATGGATGTGAGAGTTGGAACATAAAGGAGGCTGAGTGCCAAAGAATTGATGCTTTTGAACTGTGGTGTTGGAGAAGACTCTTAAGAGTCTCTTAGGGACTGCAAGGAGATCAAATCAGTCAATCCTAAAAGAAATGAATTCTGAATATTCATTGGAAGGACTGCTGCTGAAGCTGAAGTTTCAATACTTTGACCACCTCATGCATAGAGCTGACTCATTGTAAAAGGCCCTGATTCTGGGAAAGACTGAAGGCAAAAGGAGAAGGGACAGCCGAGGAAGAGATGGTTGGATAGAATTACTGACACAATAAACATGAATTTGAGCAAACTCTGAGAGATGGCGAAGGATAAGGAAGCCTGGCATGCTGCAGTTATGGGGTAGCAAAGAGTCAGACGAAAAATCACATATTTGAAAGTTGCTAAGAGAATAGATCTAAAAAGGGGGGTAATTCTATTGCAACATATAAATGTATCAAATCAAAACCCTGTACACCTTAACTTTATACAATGTTATGTGAGAATTGACACTTTTGAAACATGGTGTTGAGGAAGACTCTTGAGAGTCCCTTGGACTGCAAGAAGATCAAACCAGTCAGTCCTAAAGGAAATCAGTCCTAAAAAAAAATAAAATAAAATAAATCAGTCCTGAATATTCATTGCAAGGACTGATGCTGAAGCTGAAGCTCTGATACTTTGGCCACCTGATGCAAAGGACTGACTCATTGGAAAAGACCCTGAAGCTGGGAAAGACTGAAGGCAGGAGGAGAAGGGGCCAACAGAGGATGAGATGGTTAGACGGCATCACCATCTCGATGGATATGAGTTCGAGCAAGCTCTGGGAGTTGGTCAGGGACAGGGAAGCCTGGCGTACTGCAGTCCATTGGGTCGCAAAGAGTCAGAGATGACTGAGTGACTGAACTGAATTGATGTCAATTATCTTGATAAAATTGGGGGTGGGGGGGAAGATAGCCATGGCTATGGAAATAAATGTTGGATGTTCTCAAAAGAGTATTGATACACATGTTTCATTCAGCAAATACAGCAGCAGTGCATTATTCCATCCTTTCAGTTGGCCTTATCATGAACACAACATCTATCGGTGACAGACATGCTTCATATAGAAGTTAAAGACCTATTTCTTGATTGCAACAGTAATGTTCATAATAGTTTATTCATAAGACAATAAAATACTGAAATGAGCAAACGGAAGCACATAAAACCTCTCTACCCACAATTACTGACTGGCTCTTAGGGAACCACATGCACAGTGGTTCAAGAAGTAGTATGGTAAAGCAGAAGGAATGAGCTCTCTCTTAGGCTCTGTGCAGACTGTGACCTGGCTGGCAGGGCCCTTACAGGTAAGATGATGGTTTTGAAAAAGGAATTCAACATGACTCCTAGTTCTGGCTTGCACAGTTCGGGGGTGTTGGAAATCAATGCCAAATTACAATAGAATTACTCTCCCACCCCACTGGTCAGCTTTTGGAACGTGCACAGCAATGGCTAGTGGCTTCCTGTACTGAGGCAGAGAAAAGCATTTGTTTTATTCAGATTGATTCATGGATAAAACTGAAGGTTGCCAATCATATACACTAGTAACTCTCAAAGTTACCTAAGCCAAAGAACTCTCATTCTGGTCACAGTTTACTACTCTGAAAATTTGTAGTAGTTGAAAGTAAGATCCTTAAAAGGCTATTTAAAGAAAGAAACATGGTATATTCAAGGAGTCATTAAAAATACACACACACTTGTCAAATTCAGTTCTTTAATTGGATAATTCTGTATATCTTCCATAGTCCAGTTGTGTAAGTGAAAATGGAACTTATAAAATAGATGGTGGTAACAAAGTCTGGTTTGTGGCAGTTCTAAAGAAAGAACACACCAATCTGATAAACTATCCATTTGCTTCAAAGTCTTTAGTACATTCATCCTTAGCATTCTGCTTCACTTATGTCATGAGATTTCATACTGACAGATTTTATAGAACCATTCCATTTTATGGAATCATTTGATGGATTTTACGACAAATAAGTACCAGCAGGGTGTACAAGCCTCTATCATTCGTGACAAATGATTAAAGGACAAGAGATCATCTTTTAGAACAGTGGCTCCCAATCGCTTCTCGGCCTTTTGGCTAAGATCAAGTGCAGAACAGTGGCTCCCAAATATAGCCAATCATAGGAAACCCCGGAAATATATAGTTTCCCAAGCCACCCTGACAAAGTCTGATTCACTGGCTATGGGGTGATCCCAGGATTATGTCTTTTAAAAACCCAAGCAATTCCAGTAATCAGTCAAACCAGGAGCACATGTGTTTAGGGGTGAGCGAGGATGAAGATTGGAAATGGACCTACTGCTGCTGCTGCTGCTGCTGCTGCTGCTGCTGCTGAAGTCACTTCAGTCGTGTCCGACTCTGTGCGACCCCATAGACGGCAGCCCACCAGGCTCCCCTGTCCCTGGGATTCTCCAGGCAAGAACACTGGAGCGGGTTGCCATTTCCTTCTCCAATGCATGAAAGTAAAAAGTGAAAGTGAAGTTACTCAGTCATGTCTGACTCTTAGTGACCCCATGGACTGCAGCCCACCAGGCTCCTCCATCCATGGATTTTCCAGGCAAGAGTACTGGAGTGGGATGCGATTGCCTTCTCCAAATGGACCTACTACTGGCTCTGATTTGCTGTTCAGCAAGGCCCGAATGATGGGCAATAGAATTTCTCTCCATAAACCTTCACTACAGTCACCACAGCAGAGGGTGACAACCCAGGCAGAACACTGTGAGCTCTGCGAAGAGGCCTGGCAGAGGGACTGAGGTTGGGGGCAGCGAGGCGGGTGACAAGAGGAGAGAGGAAGGGAAGAAGGCGGAGCTACCTTCAGAGCAGGTGGCAGAAAGAACCACGTGGTCCAGCAAAAAGCAGAGGAAGGAGGACCTCCCATGAGAAAGCTGTTCCTATGTCCCTGAAAAATATCAGCCATTTAAGAAACCAATTGGCTCCTACAGCTCACTAGAAATCACTTTTGAGA
This sequence comes from Ovis canadensis, assembly GCF_042477335.2. Classification (NCBI taxonomy): domain Eukaryota; kingdom Metazoa; phylum Chordata; class Mammalia; order Artiodactyla; family Bovidae; genus Ovis; species Ovis canadensis. Next base: position 77,743,432 of record NC_091251.1, read on the forward strand.
ATAACATGATCGAGTTTTCCTAGGAGTCCTGTACTACTACTTTCCAAGCTGGACACAAACATATCAAACTGTGATATCAAAAACCTTAAGATCTGAGAAATAAGCCTACATGTAAAAATATTCAGAGAAAGACCATAGCTAAACTACAGAAGTAATAGTTCCCATAAGGGGAAAATTATGAACCAGGAGAGGAAATACAGTTATACTAAAGATACAGATTTGAGCCAGGCCTTAAAGATGGATAGGAGGAAAGAGACGGTTTTCTAGAGGGGATGAGGAAAGAGGGTGCCATATGAAATGAAATAGGGAGGTGGCAAACGATAAAAAGAAAGGTGCACTGCCTGAATGAGTCATGCATGGGGCAGAAACTAGGTTCCCTTCATTTAGAGCACTTTTCTTTCAAGTCCTGCCACACTCTGCATTCGTCAAAAGTTATCATCCCCATTTGACAGATGAGGAAACTGATGCTTTATTTGGAAACACTAAGTGCCTGCTGAAGAAGAGCCAACTGTTAGTTCAAGAGCTGGAGTTTGACCCCTGTCCTCTGACTTCCAGATGAGAGCCTCAATCACCAGCCACCTGAACCTGGAGAGACCAGACCAAATCGGGAGTGGCTGCAGCTATGAGGTGATGAAATCCAAAGTCAATGACAGCAAAGGAAATGTCGCCATTGTTATTCAGTCTCTCAATTGTGTCCGACTCTTTGAGACCCTGCAGACTGCAGCATTCCAGGCTTCCTTCTCCTTCACTATCTCCTGGAGTTTGCTCAAACTCATGTCCATTGAGTTGATGATACCATTCAACCATCTAATCCTCTAATACCCTCTTCTTCTGCCCTCAGTCTTTCCCAGCACTAGGGTCCTTTCCAATGAGTTGGCTTTTCACATCAGGTGGCTTCAGCTTCCATATCAGCCCTTCCAATGAATACTCAGGACTGATTTCCTTTAGAATTAACTGATTTCATCTCCTTGCTGACCAAGGGACTCTCAAGAGTCTTCTCCAGCACCATAATTTGAAAGCATCAATTCTTCAGTGCTCAGCGTTTTTTATGGTTCAACTCTCACATCCATACATGGAAAAACTAGGACATGAAGAGAGCAAATCTGATTTTTCAAAAGAAAGATAAAAGTAATTACAAATATGGAGGCTGAAGGAGAGGAGAGGGTCAAGCTAACTGCCAGCCCAGGAGAGCAGCTAGAAAGAGTGGCCTGATACCAGCTGGCTGCTGGAGCCCAGAGCTGTTGCACCTCAATGGCAAAGGTCTGTTTTACGAACTATTTATTTGGTTTATATGCAGGAAAATTCAGTAATTTAATGCTATTTTGACCTTTACTTTTTGAAATCAAACTGGAAGTTTTGGGGGAAAGGAGAATCCCATCAAATCTTCAAACTAATAAAAAGGCTTTTTTTAAAAAGGAAATTCTCTATGGCAGTTTATCCTAGGAAACCAATAAAAGACTATTTTTCAAACCAATTAGAGTCTTACAATCTTCAAGATCCAAATATTGTATCTCTTCTAATTGTGATATTACATGAAGAAAACAGTGCTCCTGCTGAAAATGTTTTCCCTGAATTTAATTAAGTCTTTAGACCTAAATTCCAGTTTCTAGGAATATGAGAGCTAGAGAAACAAACTGAATGAAAACAAGAAGAAAAGAATCACACAAATCTCAAAGGTAGAATATCTTACAGGAGAGCTGACACTCTGATAAATTAGGAGGAGGAGGGTAGTAGAGCTTTAGATTAAAACCTAACGATCAAGTGCAAATGTATGGATACTAAGCGGGTCGTAGTTTGAAACAAATCATGAGTGAAAGACATTCGGGATAACTGGAGAATCTGAATGTAGATTAGGTACTAAATGATATGAAGGAATTAATAGTTTTACTAGTTGTTGCTATTTCATCACTAAGTCACGTCTGACTCTTTGAGCCCCCATGAATGCAGCCTGCCAGGTTTCTCTGTCCATGGGATTTTTCAGGCAAGAATACTGGAGTGGATTGCCATTTCCTCCTCCAGGGGATCTTCCCAACCCAGGGATCAAACCCACGTCTCCTGCATTTGCAGGCAGATTCTTAACACGGAGCCCCCTGGAAAGCCCTACTTTTACTAAGGAGAGTATAAATAGTTAAGAAGAAAAACACCTTTGAGTGTGACACTTCACCTCAAAACACACACCTCTGATTTCCTCTCAGAAAGGAAGAGGCCATACCAACGTGACAAAATGTGAATTTTGAATCTGGGTAGTAAGTATATAGTTGTCCCTTATACAATTTTATCCACTTTCCTATCTGGAAGTTTTACATACTAAAAATTAAATGTAAAATAAAGCATGATGATTCTGATAACAGAATATCAGTTTTCTTGGTATTACAGTTTAACCAACAATTCCTCTTCTAAATGATATGAAGATTTACAATAGACTAAAACCTCAAGTGCTAGTTTGACTAGCAACTGTTTATTCTTCTTGAAGAAGTGTCTACAAGACTCCTGAGGGGAAAGTCTTTAAACGAAGGCTTTGTACAATCAGAGGGGCTAAGGTTAGAAGACCACCAACCCTAAAGAACGCATCAGTGAAGAAACTTTAAAAAAAATCTGCGTCACAAGAAAAATAAGAGAGTCCTGTTACCATAGAAACTATCTGCGCGGCTTGAATGTTTCAAAGGAACACAGCACCTCGAGCAACAAAGCAAGCCTGTGGTCCTTGCTAGGACCTCACCTGTCAACTGCTGGACGTCAACAGAGTGAGCAAAGAGCCCATGCTGACACGTGCGCCCATAGTCCAGAGACCTCGGCAAGACAACTCAACTTTAATCTGTCCGCCACTTCCTGCAGACCAGATCCACGACAGTCCCGGAAGTGCTTTGAGCAGGGTCACAAAGCAGTTAGCGTGGATGCCCTGACTAGTCTGGACGAGCTGTTCTTCCCATTGGGCCAGGATGATTCTTTGCTAACACACTAAAATGGCTTGAGAAGCACCAAATGGACCCTTAGAATTATACCAGTGAGCATTTATAACATGTAAATATGCAGTTAAAATACTTGTCTTTTTTATAAACTACTTCACTTGTAAAGAGCCACCCTCAAAATGGTTCAGTTTATTGTGAAGGGGGTATAAAAAGAAAGCGATGGATAGTAAAATCAAACAAACAAACAAAAAAACCAAGCATGGCCTAAAGTTTGGCCTCCACTGAGGCAGAGTCTGAAGGTGCTAACAGCTGGCGGCTGTCCGCTCACTGCACCTTACTCTCACGGCTGAAAGGCAAATTGTTTCTGATGGGCAACCAGAGTGGCACACCGCCACAGCTCCCTGGGCGTGGACTGAAGCACTTCTGTGCTGAAGGGGTGGTGAATTAGAGAGGTGTGACCCACAGCAGCCCTACCTTAAAGTGGTCTGGCCTCCCCCACAGCCTTGCCAGGTTCACAGCCTCTCTGGTGAACTCCAGCACCCAGCACCTTCATCACTTCTCACCGACATCTTACCACAAGTGCATAAAGTATACAGCCGGTATAATTGTATTTTAAGCTATTTTAGTGACACATTCCTTGTTTGGGATGTTTGTCAATGGCCTCTTGAACTGGGCCCTGATTCCTACTTGGAGTAAAAACTAAGACAGGTACATAAAACAAATCATGCCTCACAGTGATAGCCATGAATTTCACTGAAACAGCATCTGGACAAACGATCTCAAAAAAATTCAGCACAGAACTCAGCAACTGCCAATTTCCTCCTCTAAACCTGGATGCTTTTTCTCAGAACTCCAGAGAAGCGAAAGATGTTGATTGGGCTGGGGAGATGGGGGCAGGGGGAGAGACTCTTATGTTTAGCAACCAAACCCACCCCCACTCCCCCACCCCCGCCAAAAAAAGAGGAAAAATTAGAGGAAAAGAGCAGACAAAATGACCAAACACTGCAGGACAAGCCCCATGTAGGACGTGTGCCTGAGTCCTATGTGAGGAGAAAGAGTGGTTTTTCAAACCAGGCTATGTACTAAACTAAACTCAATTGCCCTCCTGAGGAGAAGGTGATGGAAGATAATTTTTAAATGCAGGCAAGAGGCTGGAACACAATAAAACCTCACAGCTGTGGTGAGGAAAGACAGGAGGAAATGAGTCAAGTGTTTTCAGAAAGCAGAGACCTATTCCATGTCTGTAAGATCACGCTGGCACTACTGGCTGGGAGCAGGACATCTAGAAAGTGAAACAGCCGGTAAAGACGTCACTGGACTTCGGGTGAGAGATGACTACGAGTCAGACCAAGGCAAGGCAACAGAGTCTACAGATATTCACGAAGTACAAAAGTCAGAATGTGGGGCACAAGTAACCACGGCGATTAATGAGAAGGAAGAATCGCAAGATGAAATGAACAACCTTTACAACATTTATAAAGTCTGTAAATGTGTTGAGATAAAGTTGTCCATTAGAAGGGCTGACTTGCCAGAATGGACTTTAAAAACATCAGAGAAAGGAGCCAGCCCTTTCCATGCTCATCTTTAAAAAGTTTAAAATAAACCTGCTGCTGCTGCTGCTAAGTCACTTCAGTTGTGTCCAACTCTGTGCGACCCCATAGGTGGCAGCCCACCAGGCTCCCCTGTCCCTGGGGTTCTCCCTGGGGTTCTCCAGGCAAGAACACTGGAGTGGGTTGCCATTTCCTTCTCCAATGCATGAAAGTGAAAAGTGAAAGTGAAGTCGCTCAGTCCTGTCCGACTCTTCGCGACCTCATGGACTGCAGCCTACCAGGCTCCTCCGTCCATGGGATTTTCCAGGCAAGAGTACTGGAGTGGGTTGCCATTGCCTTCTCTGTTAAAATAAACCTAACTGCTTTGAAAGCTTCATTTAATTCTATGATACACTTATCTACAAATGTAAGTTGTGAAAAAAAATGTTCTTCTTATTCCAGAATACCTAACAGCATAATCTTGATAATCATGGACTATCTCTGTTTAAAAAATGATAAACACAATTTCCTCTGAGGTTCAGCTCAAAATCCACCTCCTCTATAGTCTTCCGTGGTTTCAAGTTTCTCTGCCATAAGAAGCCACCTTCCTTGTGACCACACAGAACCCTACTTGCTCCTCTCAGCAGGAACTCACTGTCTGGTCCCTGCTAAGACCGATCACAGGCCAAGCCAAGGCCAACCAGTTTTCCTTCCCCTTTAAGAGTTAGCACAAGGTCATTCACAGACTGAGTGTTTGACGAAATACGAACACAGTCAAAGTATCTTCGATTCTAAAGATTTCTTTAAATAAGTAAATAAAAATGTAATACAAATTTAAGAACATACAACATTCTACAGAATGAGTTACTGGTTAAAACAAGGACCAAATGGGTCTTTTCTAATTTTAAAATGATGTTCTTAACACGGATGAACCTTGAAGACATGCTAAGTGAAATAAGCCAGCCACAAAGGACAAAATGGTATGATTCCACTCATAGGTGGTCCCTAGAGTACTCAAAGGCACACAGAAAGTAAAACAGAGGTTACCAAGGGCTGGAAGGCAAGGGGATGAGGGAGTTATGGGCTAACAAGGAAGATTTCAGTTTGGGACAAATAAAATTTTCTGGAAGGAGACTGTGGTGATGGTTACACAACAGATGACTGTACTTAATGCCACTGAACTGTGCACGTAAAATGGTTAAAATGGTAAACTTTATGTTGTTATACCACAAAAAAAAGCAAACAAATTAAAAAAAAAAAAAAAGAACATAACATTCAATTGTATGCAACATCAACACAGTTGCAGATATGCTGTCTGAAACACAACTGGGTGAGCTGGTACAGATGCAACATAATTTTGCTACACTGTTTTGCCTAATTATCCAAACAGGAGATAAGATAAATTTGTATCTCTGCAATTTACATACCATTGTAGTTATAGAAAAAAAATAACAGGAAAGATTAAGAATTTATAACTTCATTGAACAAAAAGTATAAGCCCTAAAAACAGATATTTAAAACAGAACTGAAAAGTTTCTAAACAGTAAAACCATTAAAACAGACTCATAATATATAACTGAATCTTTGCTGTATACCTGAAACTAAAACAACACTGTTAACCAACTATACTCCAATATAAAAAAAAAAAGCTAAAAAAAAAAAAGACTCACATTGATAAAGTAAAATGATCACAACATAATTAAATGTGCTTTAGACAAAATATATAAAATTTTGGTTTTTAAATATCTCCTTTAAGTGAAGTTTGCTAGTTATTAATCCATGTTAGAACTGAGTGTAATTTAGCTAAATTGTGCAATTATTCACAAATTCCCCTGATTAAAAATTTCATGAACTATCTTAAAATCAGGATGTTAAACGATGCCTCAAAATGAAAACTCCTTGGCTTTCTCTTTGCTAGAATTCAGTACGAAAAGCAGAGTTCCTATGGGTTACGCTTCTCACACCTTAAATGGACCTTCATATTGAAATGTAACACAGTCACTTAAAACCTGAGCGGGCATGACATTGCCTGAAACAGGAGCACTGTTCGCACACACACCTGGATGCTGCAGCACTGCCCTCTCGCAAGAGACCTGAACCAGATGCCCCTCAGTTTCCACCTCTTTATAGTGAGGACAGTCTCCAAGTTGACAGGAGGATCATATGAGCTCACATGCACACAACCTGGCTCACTTCCCAGGGTTCGGGTGCCCACCCTCTTTTCTTCAACCCCTAAGGCGTTCATTTACCAGCATCCAGAATGCTGATGCCTCAATACACACCAAGGGGAAGCTCACAAGCTCCTACCCGTCCGGGAAAAATACCTCAAAAAAAGCCTTGTTTTCTGTAATTTGTCACATTATTCTCTAAAGTCCTACAATCTGACTTCTAAGCACATTAAGCTATTGAAACTACTAACACTGAAATAAAATCTCAGTACTCATTGATAACAGACAGAATGTCTAGAGCACTTCATAGACGCTGGGCACTTTACGCGTACTAACTTACTTAATCCCCCAGTAACCTTATAAGATAAGCGAGTACTATCAGATGCCCTGTTTTACAGATGAGGCAATCAGGCACAGCTGCTCAGTAACAGGGTTTGAAGCCAGGCAATCTGGCTCAAGTTGTCTGGGGACATTTCCCTTCTGTTCTGGCTTCCTTTTTAAACCGCTTCTTGCCCACTCTTACACTCCTGTATCTCCTGCCCCTCACACCTCCTTTTAAGGCTGTCCCTGCTGGTTCTTCTCTCACTCTTAGTGTCAGCATACTGACACCTCCTCTTCCTTTGAGGAGCTCAGGCAATCTCCTAGCTGCAGCTGTCAGCCTTATACTGATACTTCACAAATTTGAATTTCTAGCCTTAAACCATTAGGTTACCTCTTGGCCTGTTTAAGCCACTTTCTTTTCCTCTGCCCAAATACAAATTTTACCCATCCTCATTTCAACATCTATTCCCATTGCTTTTAGTGCATAACAAGATATCCCAGAGTTTACTGGTGAACAATTATTTTATTATGTCCTGGGATTCTGTGGGTCAGGACTTCAGACAAGGCACAGAGGAGATGACTGACCTCTCTCTGCTCCACAACATCTGCGGCTTGGAAGGGACAACTATTTGGCTGGGGACAAGAATCACCTGGAGGAGTCTTTACTCGAATATCTAGGGTTTGGTGCTAGCTGGTGGGTGGGACCTCAGCTAAAGCCATCAGCTGGAACACCCAGACGTGGCCTCTCCTCAAGGCAGAGATCCTCACAGCATGGCAGCCTCAGAGTAACTGGACTTTTACATGGTGGCTCAAGGCTCCAGAGTCTCCCAAATTCTTAAAAGACTTTCCAACTAATCCAAGCCCACAGTTCCTCCTCACCATAAAAGAAGGAATATACTAAGCATCAAGTGTTTTTCACATACCTTCTTAATTCTTATAAGATCCCAGGCAAAGCAAGTATTATCATCCTTCACAAAAAGAGAAAGATGAAATTTAAGTTTAGAGACATGCCAATAATTATACAGATAGTTAAGGGACAAAGTCACATTCAAACTCAGAATCACAATGAAGATCAAGCTTGCAAATATATACATCTAAATATTTTTTCTCTAATTCCAGGGTAAAGGTTTTCCGTAACCAGATTTTTCTTATCAGCTAACCATTAAAAAGTTGTATTTCTTTTGCTCCTAGACTTGAAACAAATTTGTCAGGATGTTTTTAATTTATCTACTTGGAAATACATGCACATACTTCAAAAACTAAAAACTGAAAATATAGTGAGAAGTCAAGCATGTCATCTGTCATCTGCCCAGTTCATATCCCTGATTGACATGTAACCACTCGGGCATCCAATTCTTAATGCAATATAAATATTTTATTGTCACCTACACACACCCTCACACACCTTTCCCTACAAAACATAACTCATCTGCATCATTTCGCTATTCTAAGGCAATGGCACCCCACTCCAGTACTCTTGCCTGGAGAATCCCATGGACAGAGGAGCCTGGTAGGCTGCAGTCCATGGGGTTGCAAAGAGTGGGACACGACTGAGCGACTTCACTTTCACTTTTCACTTTCATGCATTGGAGAAGGAAATGGCAACCCACTCCAGTATTCTTGCCTGGAGAACCCCAGGGATGGGGGAGCCTGGTGGGCTGCCATCTATGGGGTCGCACAGAGTTGGACACAACTGAAGTGACTTAGCAGCACTTAGCAGCAAGGGATCAGTAGGGTGCTTCCTTTTTCATGGCTGCAGTGACTAACCTTGAGCATAAAGCATTTTGTGTATGCAATTCTCAGAAACAGGATTTTCAAATATGATATATGCATTTGTATTTAACAGGTGTTAAGGATAGTTACACTCTCAATGGTAATATTTGTTTCCCTGTAACTTCAATAATGTAATGAATATCAAGTTTCTAGGCTCTGGCCAAACAAACAAGGAAAAAATATATCTTTGAGTGGTCTTTGTGTATATCTTTCACTGAAGGTGAGGTCAGGCAACTTTCCATGTATTTCAGAGTTATTTGTATTCCCTTTCCTGTGAATTGTCTGCCCTCAGGTCTAGCCAACTCTTCAACTGTGTTTTTGGCCTTCCTCTCACATTAATTTCTAGCATCTCTTTTTATATTAGTATGGTTATTCTGTTGTCTACAATATGAATTGTAAATATTTCTTCCCAGTTTGTCATTTGACTTCATTTCTGTTAGTATTTGATATGTGAAAAGTCTTGGTTTTTATATAAAGTAACTGTTCTCTTTTATTGCTTCTAGATTGAGTCATAATTAAGCAGATCTCCAGTGCAGAATTAAAGAAATATATATAAGAAAAATTAACAACTTTATATCTCTTTAAGCTTTATTTAAAATATTTCTAAATTTACTGAATGGTTGCAAAGATGGCCTAAAGAGTTCCCATATATTTTCTTTATAAAAGAACTCCAGTTAATAAATTCAGAAATTAAAGAACTAAACACCCCTATTTTTCAACTTCTAAAAAATACTGGATCTAGGCAGTCACCAAGGACTACTAAAATCAGTAACTGAAAGGCTGGTGAGAAACTCTTAAATGGACAAATTGGGCTGATAACACCTAAAGCCTATCCATTTTAACATCACAGAATGACAGACAACCAGATATTTAGGTGCTTACCAATGGAAAAATACACCACCAACCACGAAGCATCCTTGACTAAATTTAAGAGTCAGTGTGATGAGAGGGAGGCAGGGAGTTGTTGTTGCTCAGTTGCCAAGTCATGTCCGACTCTTTGGGACCCATGGACTGCAGCACGCCAGGCTTCACTGTCCCTCACCATCTCCCAGAGTTTGCCCAAGTTCACATCCATTGAATCAGTGATGCCATCCAACTATCTCATTCTCTGCTAGCCTCTTCTCCTTTGGCCTTCAATCTTCCCCAGCATCAGGGTCTTTTTCAATGAGTCAGTTCTTTGCACCAGGTGGTCAAAGTACTGGAGCTTCAGCTTCAGCATCAGTCCTTCCAATGAGTATTCAGGGTTGAGTTCCTTTAAGATTGACTGGTTTAATCTCCTTGCTGTCAAAGGGACTCTCAAGAATCTTCTCCAGCACCACAATTCAGAAGTGTCAATTCTTCAGCACTCTGCTTTCTTTATGGTCCAACTCTCACATTCATCATGACTAAAGGAAAGACCATTGCTTTGACTATACAGATCTTTGCCAGCAAAGTGATGTCTTCGCTTTTAAACACGTATCATCTTCTAATTTCATGGCTGCAGTCACCATCAGTAGTGATTTTAGAGCCCAAGAAGAGGAAATCTGTCACTGCTTCCACCTTTTCCCCTTCTATTTGCCATGAAGTGATGGGACCAGAAACAGTTAGAAGCAACAGTTAGAACTGGACATGGAACAACAGACTGGTTCCAAATAGGAAAAGGAGCACATCAAGGCTGCATATTGTCACCCTGCTTATTTAACTTATATGCAGAGTACATCATGAGAAACGCTGGACTGGAAGAAACACAAGCTGGAATCAAGATTACTGGGAGAAATATCAATAACCTCAGATATGCAAATGATACCACCTTTATGGCAGAAAGTGAAGAGGAACTAAAAAGCCTCTTGATGAAAGTGAAAGTGGAGAGTGAAAAAGTTGGCTTAAAGTTCAGCATTCAGAAAACTAAGATCATGGCATCTGGTCCCATCACTTCATGGGAAATAGATGAGGAAACAGTGGAAACAGTGTCAGACTTAATTTTTCTGGGCTCCAAAATCACTGCAGATGGTGATTGCAGCCATGAAATTAAAAGACGCTTACTCCTTGGAAGGAAAGATATGACCAACCTAGACAGCATATTAAAAAACAGAGACATTCCTTTGCCAACAAAGCTGCATCTAGCCAAGGCTATGGTTTCTCCAGTGGTCATGTATGGATGTGAGAGTTGGTCTATAAAGAAAGCTGAGTGCTGAAGAATTCAGTTCTGGGTACTCATCAGAAGGACTGATGCTGAAGCTGAAACTCCAATACTTTGGCCACCTGATGAGAAGAGCTGACTCATTTGAAAAGACCCTGGGAAAGATTGGGGGCAGGAGGAGAAGGGGATGACAGACGATGAGATGGTTGGATGGCATCACTGACTCCACGGACATGGGTTTGAGTGGACTCTGGGAGCTGGCGATGGACAGGGAGGCCTGGCATGCTGCAGTTCATGGGGTCGTAAAGAGTCGGACATGACTGAGCGACTGAACTGAACTGAACTGATGGGACCAGATGCCATGATCTTAAGTTTTTTTAATACTGAGTTTTAAGCCAGCCTTTTCACTCTCCTCTTTCACCCTCATCAAGAGGCTCTTTAGTTCCTCTTCACTTTCTGCCATTAGAGTGGTATCATCTGCATATCTGAGGTTTTTGGTATTTCTCCCAGCAATCTTGATTCCAGCTTGTAACTCATCCAGCCCAGCATTTTGCATGATGTGCTCTGCCTGCAAGTGAAAGTGTAAGTTGCTCAGTCGTGTCCAACTCTTTGCAACCCAGGGAATTCTCCAGGCCAGAATACTGGAGTGGGTAGCCTTTCCCTTCTCCAGGGAATCTTCCCAACCCAGGAATCGAACCAAGGTCTCCTGCATCTCAGGCAGATTCTTTACCAGATGAGCCACAAGGGAAGCCCAAGAATACTGGAGTGGGTAGCTATCCCTTCTCTAGCAGATCTTCCTGACCCAGGAATTGAACCAGGGTCTCCTGCACTGCAGGTGTATTCTTTACCAACTGAGCTATCAAGGAAGCCCTGTACGTATACAGGGTGATAATAAACAGCCGTGACATACTTCTTTATCAATTTTGGACCCATCAGTTGTTCCATATAAGGTTCTAACTCTTGCTTCCTGACCCACATACAGGTTTCTCAGGAAACAGGTAAGATGGTCTTGGTATTTCCATCTCTTTAAGTTTTCCACAGTTTGTTAAGATCCACACTTAACAAGGCCTTATTATCACAGTCAATGAAACCGAAATAGATGTTTTTCTGGAATTCCCTTGCTTTCTCTATGATCCAATGAATGCTGCCAATCTGATTTCTGGTTCTTCTGCCTTTTCTAAACCCAGCTTGAACATCTGGAAGTTCTTGGTTCCGTTATGCTGAAGCCTAGCTTGAAGGATTTTGAGCATAACCTTACTAGCATGGCAGATGAGTACAACTGTCTGGGAGTCTCAACATTCCTTAGTACTGCCCTTCTTGGGAATTGGGATGAAGATTGACCTTTTCCAGTCCTGTAGCCATGGCTGGGTTTTCCAAATTGGCTGACATATTGAGTGCAACACTTTGATAACATCATATTTTAGGGTTTTAAATAGCTCTGCTGGAATCCCATGACCCCCACGAGCTTTACTTACAACAGTGCTTCCTTCCTAAGGCCCACTAGAACTTCACACTCCAGGATGTCTGGCTCTGGGTGAGTGACCACACCATCGTGGTTATCTGGGTCATTAAGATCTTTTTTGTACAGCTCTTCCATGTATTCCTGCCATCTCTTCTTGATCTCTTCTGCTTTGATTAGGTCTTTACCATTTATGTCCTTTATTGAGCCCGTCTTTGGATGAAGTGTTCCTTTGATACTTCCAATTTTCTTGAAGAGATCGCTAGTCATTCCCTTCCTGTTGCTTTCTTCTAACTCTTTGCATTGTTCATTGAAGAAGGCCTTCTTGTCTCTCCATGCTAGTCTCTGGAACTCTCCATTTAGTTGGGTGTACCTTTCCCTTTCTCCCTTGCTTTTCGCTTCTCTTCTTTACTCAGCTGTTTGTAAAGCCTCCTCAGACAACCACTTTGTCTTGCATTTTTTTCCTTTGGGATGGTTTGGTTCACTACCTCCAGCATAATATTATGAACTCTGTCCATAGTTCTTCAGGCACTCTGTTCACTAGAGCTAATCCCCTGAATCTATTTGTCATCTCCACTGTATATTTATTGGGGATTTGACCTAAGTTGCACCTGATTGGCCTCGTGGTTTTCCCCACTTTTTTAAGTTTAAGCCTGAACCTCGTTATAAGGAGCTAATGATCTGAGCCACAGTCAGCTCTCAGTCTTGTTTTCGCTGACTGTATATAACTTCTCCATCTTCAGCTATGAAGAATGTAATCAATCTAATTTTGGTATTGACCATTTGGTGATCTCCACGTGTAAAGTCGTCTCTTGTTGAAAAAGGGTGTTCGCTATGACCAGGGCATTCTGTTAGCCTTTGCCCTGCTTCATTTTGTACTCCAAGGCTAAATTTGCCTCTTACACCAGGTATCTCTTGACTTTCTACTTTTGCATTCCAATTCCCTATGAATAGGACATCTTTTTTTGGCTTTAGTTCTAGGAGGTCTTGTAGGTCTTCATAGAACTAATCAACTTCAGCTTCTTCGGCAAGCCTCTAAGTCTAACAACTAGTATATAAGCAACACAAGAGCTAAAGGAACATGTTAAACTATTAATAAATCATGAGAAAATAATGAGCAGAACCCAGGAGGTGGGGAATTCTATAAGACAAATGACCTTGTTTCTTCAACAAATTGTTAGCAGATAAAAAGAAATACCAAACTAACAAGTTAAAAGAGACTTGAAGACTCGATTTATCAGATATAATATGTGACTCTTATCTGAATCCTTATTCAAACAAAGCAATTTGTAAAGAGATACCTATGAGAAAAATCAAAGAAATGTTAACAATGGTTAGATATTTGATATTAAGGAATTATTACTGATTTCAAATATGATACTATTTTAAAGTCTTTATATGTTAGAGATACAGTAGTAAAGTCTTTATCAATGAAATGACATATCTAGGATTTGCTTTAAAATAATTCAGCAGGTGATTCATATTGATGCATGGCAGAAATCAACACAATATTGTAAAGCAATTATCCTTCAATTAAAACTAAATAAATTTAAAAATAATTTGGCAGGGAAGGTGTGTGACAAGCAGGATGAAGAAAGGCAGACTTCTGTTTATATTAATGGTTGGGTGATAGGCATATTCAAACTCATTATACTATTCTAATTTTGTTCACATTTGAACAATAATTTAAAAACTGACTGCAATCCTGACACTTTCTAGCGATTTTTCCCCGTGAGAATTTTGATGTGCCAGGCAAACAGGCCAGTCACTTCAATCGATACCTTGGAATAACATGTTGACTGAATATAGAAAAAGCCATCTCACCAAACAGGTGAGTTTCTACAGGTGCACGACTCCATGAAGGACACAAAGATGTCTAAAGGATGACCTCTGGCATAGAAGTGTTCAGGAGATCCAACAAAAATAACTCCCATGACTTTTTCATAAAGCTAAATCCCCTATATCTTTCTTTAGTGTTTAAAAAAATAAGCAGCATTTATTGAGCATTTATGCATAGAGCACTGTGCTAGAAGATACACATTAAGAAAGGGTCCCTGTCTTTAAGAAATTAATTCAAACCTTCATCAACTTGTCTACATGCGCTGGGCAATCTGCTAGACATTCTAAGGTAAGGACAGACCATTGCTTTTCTTCTAGAAAACTGTGACTCGGGCTTTAATAAAACCAAACTCTAATGAGCAAATGTTCTCTCAACCTTGAGTGTAACAAATTTACCTTGATTCAGACAATCTCTGGACAATCTTTGATTAACACAATCTAAATTATCCCTCAATCTAATTTCCATAAACTCGATGGAGAATATATAACCGTAGGGAATGTATTCATTATATTTCCTAGAATTATGAATTGTTCATATAATTTTAGATTCATAATCTAGGATTCATCAAAAATTAGACAGTTGCCCTCTCCTGGCAAATTTCATTACTGCAGTCTGACTCAACCAAATACTGGACTCAGATTAGAGAGGTATACAGCAATGAGTCAGTGGGGGAATGCCTAGGCATGGAACAGTTTCCAGAGCTGGACAAAGAAAATAGTAGAGAAGATACAAAAAGGAAAGAGGAGGAGAAGGGAGGTGATTCAAATAAATCTGTAAATTACTATTGTTACAATTAAATTGTGAGAGATTATAATGATTCTCACTCTCTATCATTCTCCCAATGCTGATACTTTTCAGATAAAGTGAAAGTGAAAGTCGCTCAGTCGTGTCTGACTTTTTGTGAACGCATGAACTATACAGTCCATGGAATTCTCGAGGCCAGAATACTGGAGTGGGTAGCCTTTCCCTTCTCCAGGGGATCTTCTCAATCCAGGGATTGAACCCAGGTCTTCCGCACTGCAGGCAGATTCTTTACCAGCTGAGCCACAGTGGAAACTCAAGACTTGGGTAAGTTCTTTCTGTGCCTCAGTTTCCTTATCCCTAAAAATAGGGCTCATATTACCTACCCCATTGGTTTACTGTGAGGATCAATGAGGCAATACATGTAAAGAATGCATGACTGTTCAGCACACAGTAATCAGCTGTGTTTGTTGTTATTCAGATGTCAGCTCAAGCATCCACACTTCCGATCTCCCAGCACAGATCAAGTTCCTTTGTTAAATGCTCTCACTGAGCTGTGTCCTTTTTATCATTACGTTTCTCAGTCTATAATCACACATTCATGTGATTCTATTGAATATGTGATTTAATCCAATAGACTATTCTACGAGAGAAGAAACCATATCTGGTTTTACTCAGTCTACTTCCCAGCATTCAGCACAGTGGGTGGTACTCAATGAATAAATTAAATTCAATTATAAAGTTCCAGACAGTCTAATGAATAAAATCACTTAACACTCGAATAGGCTAAATTGTGTTGAAGATAAGCTGAAACCCTAAATCTCAGTACCTCAGAGGGTGATCTTATTTGGAAATAGAGTTAACTGCAAACATCATTAGCTAAATTAAGATGAGGCCCGTGTGCTAAGTTGCTTCAGTCATGTCTGACTCTTTGCAACCCTATGGACTGTAGCCCGCCAGGCTCCTCTGTCCACGGGATTCTCCAGGCAAGAATACTGGAGTGGGTTACCATGCCCTGCTCCTGGGGATCTTCCCAAGCCAGGGATCAAACCCGTGTCCCTTATGTCTCCTGCACTGGCAGGCGAATTCTTTACCACTAGCACCACAAGGCATATTGGAGTAAAATGGACTCAATCCTATGTGACTGATGTCCTTAAAAAAGGGAAATTTGGACACCAGCAGAAGCAGAGATGGGAGTAATGCAGCTGCAAGCTAAGAAACACCAAGGACTGCCAGCTACCCCCAAAAGCTGGGAAGAGGCAAGGGAAGGATGCCCCTGACTCCCTTCAATATTCAGAGGGAGTGTGGTTCCACCAATGCCTTGAATTCAGACTTCTAGTCTCCAGAACTGTGAGTCAGGTTTCTGTTGTTTGAACGGTTCAGTCTGCAGTCCTTTGATATGGCAGTCCATTGAAACTAGGACAAGTACCAGTTTGTTTGGTATTTCAAAGTTATGTGTAGTGACTTTTCCTCCCAGGCCAGAAAAAAAAAAAATTAATAGATAATACATTTTTAGAAGAAACTAGTAAGACTAGCTTTTCTCCTCCATTCTCAATGACTATACCCTAAAATCCAGTCATACACTTTAACAGTCTTGTTATTTTTTTCTTCTTTATTCACAATACCTTTTCCAGCAATATACAGAACTAAGTCCTACACATGAATTCATTAACAAAATGAAAACAAAACTTAGTAGTGAATTGAGATTTAAATGAACTATACACATCCAAAATAGTACCTCTCGATGATGAGGTTAACTTTTCTACAACATACTTTAAAACTTGGGACATAAATTCATCTTTTGCCCACAATATGGGAGGGGATAATAAATAAGCTGACTTTTTGCCCCCCTTCACATCTTAGAAGTTCCTACTTTATTGTGGGATTCTGATATGGTAAATCACAGAAGTTTGTGATTCAAAGAAAAAGAAAACCTTTTGTGAGTGCTGGCATATTTCAGTATGAAGTGGCTAAGAATCAATTTTGTGCAAACAGAATATCTAATGCCTGGCTTTATCTTTAGAGAATAGCTGTCATCTTGCAGTATACATGGTTGAGGCAGAGTGAGGAGACAGTCAAGAAGTCCATCACCGGTGGTGCCATCGCTTCCTCTTGCATTATATACAGGTTCATATGCTCCCCAAATCTGGGACACTGTCAGCTTGATTTATGAAAACTTCCCTGGCATCCTGGACAAGACAAGCTAAAATTTATTTCAACTAGAAATATGACAGAAGAGTCAAGACTCTTTCGTATTTCCGTAAACTCATAAAAAGGACAATTAATGAGACAAGTTATACTCAACCTCTGGTGGATAATACTTTCTAAGGCTTCCCTGTGGCTTAGCTGGTAAAGCATCCACAGGCAATGTGGGAGACCTGGGTTTGATCCTTGGGTTAGAAAGATCCCGTAGAGAAGGGAAAGGCTACCCACTCCAGTATTCTGGCCTGGAGAATTCTATGGACTGTATAGTCCATGGGATTGCAAAGAGCTGGACACCACTGAGCGACTTTCACTTTCACTTTTGAGTGTTCCTGATGGCTCAGATGGTAAAGAATCTGTCCGCAATGGAGGAGACCCAGGTTCAATCCCTGGGTCAGGAAGATCCCCTGGAGAAGGGAATGACAACCCACTCCAGTATTGTTGCCTGGAGAATTCCATGGACAGAGAAGCCTGGCGGGCTACAGTCCACGGGGATCACAAAGAGTCAGACATGACCGAGTGATCAACACTTTCACTGTCTAAGAGGTCGTTACCATTTACACCCAGGAGAGGACAGGGGAAGGGAAGGGTCAGACACAAGGACATGAAGACCAAAGACCTCAGGGAATAGTAGAACCTCCAATTTAATTAAGGTTCTGAATTTCAGAAATAGTGGAAATACAGGAAATATTTAGAAAGAAGACCTCAGCAAACTAAAATCTTGAATATGTAAGAGAACTTGGATGGGGTTAAACTCACATGGAACAGCAATAGCTAAAGGTGAGCTGTCCTGTGATGCTATTCAAAGGACAGCCAGTTCCTGGAAGAGATGAGTTTGTCTTCCAGCCTTCCCTCCACTACGAGCTACAGCCCAGTGGTGAACAATAACCAGGAGACTTGCACAACCTTGACACAGCCCCGTTATAGCTGACCACAGGTGCACCCATTATAAGGTACACACGGGAAAGTAAAGAAAAGTGTACCAGGCAAGGGTCATGAAGCTACACTGCAGGGCAAGAACTGAAAGACTCCCCAAACACCAGAAACTAGCATCAATCCACTTACAAATTTATTTCATTTTATATTTTATGATATTTAATTCAACACTAGTAACAGGAATTAATACACAGAGATATAAAAGATGTTAAGTATCTTATTTATAAGCACAGAAAAGTGATAGTTTCAAAGAAGTTTGTTTCTATCCAAAATAATCTATAGTGGGCACTGAATTATGATCTCTAAAGAAATGAAAATTAGGAATTGGGTAAGAGTGTTTTCTCTATTACTTACTTCTGTATTTTCTATAGATTTAAAGTATCCTTCCTTCTCCCACCTAGGCGGGCCCAAGGCCTGGACCTCCACCCTTTCAGGTTCATTCCTCTAAGTTCAGCATCATCCTTGTCATCCTCTCCTCTGTCTTCTCTTTATGTACCTCTAAGAAATCAATATTAAGTGCTTAAGTATGATCCTCTATATAGAGGCTTTCAAATTTTTGACCACAATATAAGAAACACATTCTTCATATGCAGCTAGTACATACCGCCCCCAGAAAAAAATTATACCAATAAAACCTACTTGGAAGTTTCTCAAAACACTTACCCTTACTATATATGATAGACTGATTTTTCTCCATTGTACTCCACCTTATTTTAATGCTGCATTAGGTCAGCTGTATTAGGTCTGACCCAAGTATTAGGTCAGAACTCAGTCTGAAATTCTTAGTAGAGACGATAACACTGATATATCTTACTAAGTAGCAACATAAGGAAGCAGATAAGATCTGTCTTTAGTCTGCCAGGATTCAAACACCAGCTCAACCACTTGAAGTTGTCAACCTCTCTGCCTCTGCTTCCTTATCATGGGGTAAAAGAACAGTGCTTACCTCAAAAATGAAGGTTAACCAAGACCACACATATAAAGCACTTGGAGCATGAAAAGCATTCAATTAATGGCTATTAATAATTCTTAAACGGTCTGTGAGTTTTTATTGTGGTAAAAATATACATAACACTCATCATCTTAACTATTTTAACATGTGCAATTCAGAGGCACTTAGCACATTCACAATGTGTGCAACCATCAAAACTCTGATCCCAGAACACTTTCATCACCCCAAAAGGCAACCTAGAACCGGTTAAGCCCATTAAGCAGTCTCTCCCCATTTCACTGTTCTCCCCAGGCCCTCTTGGGCAGGGTGATGATTAGATTCTCCCTAATCTGATTTCTCTTCCTAGGTCCACAGACTTTTTAAATAATAAATTAACACTTGACTAGAATCATTTTCTTAGATAGAATGAAGTGTTCTTCACAGTCATTAGTTCTATGGCTCATGAAACAAACCTACGAATCATTTCTTAAGTAAACCGTTTTGAGACACTTAAGGTAATTCTGTGACCTGCCTCAGGGTCAGAAATCGCTCTCTCCGTGAATTCTATTAGGGCAAGATTTCCAAAGCTTGACCAAGTGCAAAGGACACTTTCAGTGTACACAAGAGGCAGACCGAGCAAGGCCCTGAGAAAATGTTTCTGTATTGTGGAATATCACCAAATCACAGATTATTTACAAAAGGAAGAATGTTAATTCTTCAGTCTTTGCATTTTGAAATTCTGTATTCAAGGCTCCAAACGTTTACCAACATGGGGTTAAAAAAAGTAAACGTGGACACAGAACTAGATATCCATGTCTTGGCTTTAGGATGTACTGTCATTTCCTTTTTGGACCTCACCCCTCTCACACTGATTTCCCACCCTTCCTTCGGAGTGGGGTGGGGAGGGAGGGGGGGTGGTACCAGTGCAAAAATAACTGTTTTTCCCAGAATCAATTAAAAGAGTCTCCAGAAACTTGAAGGGGGAAACAACCTGACCCCGGAGGTAACTTTGCAAAGCATCTCTTACTCTTTGAGAAATGGTGATGGTAGGTTTCTTGGGTCAAAGAAATAAATGTCACCAAGAGATACAGAAGATGTGAACTGGAAAACAACGTCCTTAGTCCCACCTGTGTAAGTCAGCGCTTTTTTTTTAACTCTCCTTTTTTTTAATTTGACCAACACCCCTCACCCAGAAAACAGGCAGCGAAGTCCTCTGTTAATTTCCACCCCGACCCTGCGCCCTTGCTCTCAGCCTCCTAGGCAAAAGCCTGACCCTCCTCTGGCGCAGAGAGCACTGGGTCAACCCTGTTCCTTTGGGATGGGGGATGAGGGGTGGGTGATACAGGGACTCCGAGTTTCACTGCCTAGAAAACTTCCGCGACTCCCAGGGAGACGCCTTCCTGCTTTGGGATTTGGGAAGTGGGGTAGGAAAGGGGAGAAGGCTTTAAGCAGCAAACTAACCCAAGAAACTTCACACCTCAAACTCCGGGAAAGCCTGTACCCAGAACTAGATCCAATTCTGGGGAAGTCCTGAACTGTAGTGACCTCGATGTGAACAAAACATAACTATGACTTTCGCAAGACCGGGGTGCCCTGGCAAGTCAGTGAAAATGAGGCTCCCCCGGCGCTCCAAACACACGAAGCCAAGACTTCATCCCAGACCTACCAAAAAAATGAGACCTCAAGGGAAAGGATGACTTAAGAAGCCATCACTTCCAGGAGCCCAGATGCACGTTCCTCAGGTATCCAGCCCTGGACGTTCAGGCTCCCGCCCGGGGGCATGAGGAAGCTCGGCGACCGCGGTCCCGCCAGCCCAGGCTGGAGGAGAGGGCTGTGTGCAGCCAGTGCGGAGGACCCCGCGAGGACGGCTGCAGACAGGCCCCGGAGGGAGAGGCCGCTGACTCTCCAGGCGCCCGAAATGAGTCCCACCCAGGCCCCCGTCCTTGGCCCGACGGCTGGGCCAGGGCCGAGGGCGGGGTTCGGCAAGTGCCAGCATTCGGCTTCCTCCGCCAAGAGTGAGCAACTCCGGAAACTTCCCCGAGCCGGCGCGAGCTTCCCGCAGCCACTTCCCCCGTGCCCTGCATGCCCGCCCGCCAGCGAGCACACTGACCTGAGATGGTTTCCTGGTAGCCCTTGGTGAAGAACTGCATGGCCGTGGCCGCCCTCCAGGGCGTCTTGATCAGCCCCTGCCGCTCGGGGTCCTCTCCCAGCGAGCGCAGGATGGACGAGTAGGCGGCCGCCAGGTTGGGGAGGTTCAGCTCGTTGTCCTCCTCGCTGCGGGGCCGCTCGCCCTTCCAGCCGTCCGCCGGCTGGGCGCTCTTGCTCTCCGGTCGCGGCGGCTTCTCCGCGGGCGGGCTTGGCCCGGGTCGCGGCGGCTCCCCCTCGAGGAACCCATTGCTGCACCTGGCGCCCCGCGACTTCAGCGTCACTCGCCCCGGACCCTTCTCCATGGACCCGCCGCTGCCGCTCCGGAAGGACCCTCGGGTGCGTGAGGGACTTCAGGTGAACTTCCCGGGCGGGGAATGGGCTGTGACCCGAGTCACCTGAGGTAGGTAGGCCGGCCTGGAGCCAGCAACACGTTCCGAGTCCGGAACAGGCGAGCCAGAAGAGTGCTGTGTCGCCTCCTTTTTATGGGCTGGCGGCTCGGTCGGCGCCGCGGGGCGTTTCTATTGGCCGAGCCTCCTGGCGTCACGGCGCTCACTCCGCCCCGCCCCCCGCCCCGTCCCTCCCTCCGCGGGGCGCCCTAGGGGCCGGCAGATGCCGGGAGGACCTTGTCCGAGCCCCTCCCGCGCCAGCCGGGCGGATTGGATTGGATTGGACCCTTTGGCTGTGACCAAATAAACCAAACCCTAAAGGGGGCTGGTGGCCGGAGCGTGGGGAGGCAAGGTCTGAGTGCCCAGTCAACCATTCCCTCTTAGAGCAAAGAGGAGGCTGCCTCAGAAGTGTTCTGGTCCCTTCGTCTTGTCAAAGATAAGCAAACAGGTGGCCTTGTCCGGGAAAATGTGAGTATGGAAACCAACTCATACTTTCAGGTCAAGAGAATAACATAAATTGAAACGCTTGAGTGCGTTAGTTAAAAATGTGTCCAACGCACCTGCTTCCTGGCGCTGTCAGGAGGAATGTTACACCAAGTGGCCCTTAAGTGAGTCCCTATATCTAGGAGGATGACAATATGTGGTGGCCAGAACTTTGATCCTGCAGAAATTGATTAGCAAGGAAGAAAAACTAGTGCTTTCATCAAAAAACCATTTGCGGTTTGTGGAAACCCAATTGTAGGAATTTGATGCTGATGATTTTAACAGTGACATGCTAAGTACCTTTCCCCTGATGTTGCTAGAGATTGTGAAACGTTATTGATCAGCTGGACTCTTAACCAGTGACATCTGCTTTGACTGTGTAAGATTTTTTAAATGGACCTTTTTTTTCTCATTAGGGCGATTATTTCACAATGCCAAAGGTGAGTTTTAAAACATGTATCAAATTAATATTTTATGATTTGCTCCAGAGAGATTCTTATGCTGAATTTCTCACATATAGACAGATATTTAAAGGCTCAGGATCAGACACACTAGAAGGGAAGTCCCTGGAACTGATCTATACTAATAAATTGGCTCAGTCATTATTACTAATTTCTATTTATTGGATGTCTGCTTCAGGCATGGCCCTATTCTAAATGTTAAGGAAAGAAATATGGGAAATACCTAGCCTTCTAGGAACTTTTAGTCTGAAATGTTGGTGTAAGTGGGGTTTTTAAAAATAGTTATTGGACCTCTATATACACTAAATATCAAATTATACTGATCAACAAATATGAACCTGCCTTGGAAAGCCTCTTTGTCACTCTCCTAGTATTTATTGTAAGTGCCCCCCACACCCCTGCAAGATCCTATAATATTTTTTCCCTCTAACTGCTCTGCCCACTGTCCAGTGATATTTCCTAGTCAGAATTATCCACTAGGTCTCAAACTATTTCAAGCTGGAGACATTAAAAGATGACCTTGGATTTAACAAATGAAAACAAAGATACCAAGTGAAGTATTTTTAAAATGGAGGGATTCAAAGGAGATGCTATCCATAAGATTTTTTTTTCAGTAGCCCTTGCAAAGATTAATATATTTCCCAAAGCAATTTCTAATGAAATTTTTATCCTGAAAATGAACATTTTCTTATAAACACTGCCACTAGGCATTAGCACTTTTGTTACCGATTACCAGTACAAGTAACTGGTAGTTATATATTATTGGATAATATATACATATATATTGGATTTGTTATATATTTACTTGTAAAATGGAGGCCATGCATTTCAGCCAAATGCCCAAAGGTAATACAAGGAAGCTTTAAAATCACGAACACTATACAAACAGTTTAACAGTGAAATGTAGGTAGTTGGCAGAGAGTTGGTTATCAGTAGAAATGGGAGAAGAGGGAATAAATTAAAAGAGGAGGGCTATATTCCACAGAATTAGTAGTATAAAATGGTTCAGCAGTGAAACTATAGGCGTTCACAGCCAGGAATTACAACAGCATTTGGTTTAAACCCAACAAGGAACTCATTTTCACCTTGGACTCAACGTGGGAGTTGTTGTTGTTGTTGTTGTTACTCGCTCAGTCATGTCTGACTCTTTGCTACTCTTTGAGACCCCATGAACTGTAGCACACCAGGTTTCCCTGTTCTTCTCTGTCTCCCAGAGTTTGCTCAAACTCATGTCCATTGAGTCAATGATGCTATCCAACCACCTCATCCTCTGTTGCTCCCTTCTCCTGTGCTCAGTCTTTCCCAGCATCAGAGTCTTTTCCAATGAGTCAGCTCTTTGTATAAGGTGGCCAAACTGTTGGAGTTTCAGTTTCAACATCAGTCCTTCCAATGAATATTCAGGATTGATTTTCGTTAGAATTGACTGGTTTGATCTTCTTGCAGTCCAAGGAACTCTCAAGAGTCTTCTCCAGCACCACAGTTCAAAAGCATCAGTTCTTTGGTGTTCAGCCTTCTTTATGGTCCGACTCTCACATCTGTACGTGACTACTAGAAAAACCATAGCTTTGACTAGACAGACCTTTGTCAACAAAGTGATGTCTGGGAGTTGCTTTCTATCAAAAAGCCAAGGAATTTTTTCTTTTTTTAAGTTCTCCATTTCTAGGGCAGTAGCAAAACAGAGAAGCAGACGAGTGAGATACACAGCACCAAAGACTGAAAATACTGCAGGGCTACAGACATATGTAGTCACTTGCCAAGGGTAACAGGTAAACTAACATTAGGCATTTAACAATGGTAATTGGAAAAAAGTGAATTTCTCTAAGTGTACTTGATGGAAATTTTTTATTTGCAATCCAAACTTTGGAGGAGATTCTGGATCAGGATAGACATAGATAATAGCAAGATAAAAAATAATAATAAGATGGACACAAGAAAAGTCTCCTTGTTCCGCTCCTAATTTCTAGAAGTTACCCTATGGAGTCAGTGCAATCCTGAGATGTCTCATTAAATCCCCAAAATGTAGGGAGAAGCGAAGTGAATGGAGGCCCTTACATTTCTTCTGTTCTGAATGAGGAGGAATGGAACAAGAGAGAAAACAGGAGAATGTGAACCCGGAGCTGACTTTCTGAGATGGAAGGGAAGGCTTGAGGGCAACCTCACTGAGTTGAGAAAACTATCCCCCAGCCCACAAGTATCTCACAATGGAAGAACAGACATACCCCAGATAATCACCTGTGCTTGGCTGTT
Organism: Ovis canadensis; assembly: GCF_042477335.2. Lineage (NCBI taxonomy): Eukaryota > Metazoa > Chordata > Mammalia > Artiodactyla > Bovidae > Ovis > Ovis canadensis. Next base: position 77,768,085 of record NC_091251.1, read on the forward strand.
GTTGATGTTTAGTTGCTCAGTTGTGTCCAACTCTTTTACAACCCCATGGACTGTGGCCCACCAGGCTCCTCTGTCCATAGGATTCTCCAGGCAAGAATGCTGCAGTGGGTTCCCATTTCTTTCTCCAGAGGATCTTCCCAACCCAGGGATCAAACTCATGTCTGTTTTGTCTCCTACATCGGCAGATGGATTCTTTACCAGTAGCGCCACCTGAAAAGCCCAGGACCTTGGTAGAGGATCTTTAATACCATCTTGGAAGAAAGGGCAGATGCTAAATAGAGAATGTTAATGGGGAGTCCAACCACCACAGCTGAATTCTGTCCTAACTGTCACAGTCCCTCACAGAAAAAGAGATAGGACATAACCTCCTCCAGCCCCAAACTGTAGCTGAGTCAGGAAAACAAACAGGTTTTGCTGTAACAGAAAACACAAAAAAGTCATCCTTGATAATATGAGGCGTGGATAGGAGGCAGAGAAGCAGCAAACATACAATCCCTAGAGGAACAAAACTAAATAAAGAAAGGTAATAATGTAACATGTGAAAGCTACATAGAAAAAAATTCAACAGAAAAGACAAACTCGTTTATAGAGTTTAGAAAATAGAAGAAAATTCCTCACAATGATTTTGTGTGTTTGGTGTAATATGGACACTCAGTGCTGGGCAGACTGGGAGCATCCAGGAGTTGAGTAGGAGGCAAGATGGGTGGGTCACTGGCCCACACCTGGCCCCAGGAGGGGATGCTGGAAGATGGGGGCAGGCCCAGGCATGCCAAGGGAAGTACCAGAAGGGTGGCCTAGGCAGGCAGACAGACCCTCCATCTTCAGAGATCTGTAGGCCAGCCTTGAGGAGGTATCTAAGCCAGGTGGTGACTGCTCAGGCCTGAGCCTGGCTCAGAGAGGCAGGGTTGGGGCCTGGCTGGGGGATCCCAGAGCTTAGGGGCTGGCATCACTGGGGGCTTCCTCAGTTGGAATCAAGCAGCTCCTGGGGGCAAACTTGGAGGTGGCCGTTCTCTTCTAGGTGGTCCAGACAGGTGTTGACCTGGTCCAACATGGAGTTGATGGCAGCTTATTCTGCTTGCCCAAAGCCCTCATCCTCACCTTCCACACACCCCTCTACTTGCATGCCCAGGTCCACGTTAAGGCTGACATTGCAGGCTCAGGCACCACAGGGGCAAAGTAGCAATAAAACACAGACACTGTTAGGCAGATAGCCCGTGTGGGGCAGAAGGTGAAGGCTCACAAATGTTCTCTGCTACAGAACAACTACAAAAGTTCAGTAAGACCAAAACCAAGATAAGAAAATGATAGAATTGAAAAAGGAGTTGCAGATCTAAGGAAATAGAAGACCATCATTATATAGGATTATTTAGAAAGAAAGTGAAAGTCACTCAGACGTGTCTGACTCTTTGTGACTCATGAACTATACAGTCCATGGAATTCTCCAGACCAAAATACTGGAGTGGGTAGCTTTTCCCTTCTCCAGGGGATCTTCCCGAGCCAGGGATTGAACTCAGGTCTCCTGCATTGTGGGCAGATTCTTTACCAGGTGAGCCGCAAGGGAAGCCCAAGAATATCAGAGTGGGTAACCTATCCCTTCTCCAGCGGATCTTCCCTCCCCAGGAACTGAACCAGGGTCTCCTGAATTGCAAGTGGATTCTCTACCAACTAAGCTATTGGGGAAGCCCGATTAGAAAGAACCATGTACAAAATAGACCCTGCTGAAAACATAATTATTGACGTGAAGAACGGCATGGGAATGAATGCAGAATAAAAGATAAAGATGAAAGCTGTTAGAGAACAAAGATGATCTAGCATAAGAATAATTAGGGTTTCTGAGGTAGAGAACCCAACCAGTGAGAGGATGTAGTCAAATATATAAAGTAAGCATATTTCTCGTGTGGAAATAAATGCTTATATTTATATTCAAATGATTTTCAACAAGGGTGCTAAGACAACTCAGTGGGGTAAAGAAGAGTCTTTTCAACAAATGGTACTGGGACAATTGGATATCTCTTTGCATCTCTATCTCACACTGCCTACGAAAATCAGCTCAAAATAGACCAAAGACTAAACCTAAGAGCAAAAATTACAAACGTTTTAGAAGAAAACATACGCATCCATCTCCATAACCTTGGGTTATGCAATTAGATTTATTAGAAATGACACCAAAAGTGGAAGCAACAAAAGCAAAGATAAATTAGACTTTACCAAAATTAAAAACTTTATCGAAATTAAGATTGTTGTATTTCAAAAGACACTATCAAGAAAGGCGAAAAAACAACCCACAGATTGGGAGAAAATATTTGCAAATCATATATCTGACTAAAGGATATATCTAGAATAGTATCTAGTATATATAAGATGTCTTACTGACTTAATAATTGAAGGACCAATAACCTAATTTTAAAATGAGCAAAAGATTTGGATAGACATTTCTCCAAAGAAAATACACGTGTGGCCAATAAGTGCAAGAAAAGATGCTCAATATCATTAGCCATCAAGGAAATTAAAATTTAGGTATGGTTGACTACTACCTTACACCCACTAGGATGGCTATATTCAAAAAGATAGGTAATAGCAACTGTTTCTGAGAATTGAAGAAATTGGACTCTTTATACACTTCTGGTAGGAATATAAAATAGTTCAGCTACTTTAGAAACAGTCTGGCAGTTCCTTAAATGGTTACGGATAGAGTTCCCATATAGCCCAGCTCTTCTACTACAGGTATAAACCCAAGAGTAATAAAAACATATGTCCATAAAAAACCCTGTACACATCACTTCTCGGCCTTTTGGCTAAGATCAAGTGCAAAAACCTGTACGGAATGCTTATAGCACCAGCATTCATAATACCAAAAAGTGGAAACAACCCAAATGTTTATCAACTGATGAATGAATAAACAAAGTGTGATGTGATATATACATGCACCGGAATATTATTCAACTGTAAAAATGAAGTACAGTACTAACATAGCCTATAACATGGATGAAGCTTGAAGACATTGCTGCTACTGCTAAGTCACTTCAGTCGTGTCCGACTCTGTGCGACCCCATAGACAGCAGCCCACCAGGCTCCCCTGTCCCTGGGATTCTCCAGGCAAGAACACTGGAGTGGGTTGCCATTTCCTTCTCCAATGCATGAAAGTGAAAAGTGAAAGTGAAATCACTCAGTCGTGTCCGACTCTGCGCGACCCCATGGACTGCAGCCTACCAGGCTCCTCCGTCCATGGGATTTTCCAGGCAAGAGTACTGGAGTGGGATGCCATCACCTTCTATCCCAAGTGAAAAAAGCCAGGTGAAAATGGTCACATACTCTGGGATACTATTTTATGAAATGTTCAGAATAAGCAAATACATAAAGAGAGTAAATTAGTTGTTGCCATGGCCTGGGGGGGATAGGGAATAGGGAGTGACCACTAACAGGTATGTGGTTTCTTTGAGGGACGATGAACATTTTTTGGAATTAAATAGTGGTGATGGTTGTGTAACTTTGTAAATATATTAAAAATTACTGAACTTCACACTTGAAAATGATGAACTTGATAGTGTTTGACTTATATCTCAATAAGAATAGTTCTCTTAAAAATAAAAATATAGTTGGCAAAAAATATATAGTTTTCTAGAACATATTGTTCTAGAAAAAAATTGAAACAGAGGCTTAACACCAAGTTGGATAGAAATCAAGGATAAAGATGGCTTCAAGGATAGGGTATTTTAAGCATCCAGGCAAAATACAAACCAAACCAAAACAATAAATTGCCTAAAGAAGGTTGAGAATAAGAATATAGCCTATCCTCCAAATTTTCCATAGCAACATCCATTGCAAAAAAATAAACAAAAATTTTGAGGAGATAGCTTTATGGCTTCAAGGAAAGTAAGTTATCCCCACTCAAGAAAGCATTCAAGTATAATGGTACACCACCTCAAACATATAAGAACTCAGAAAACACAACTCCTGTAAGTTCCTTATTGAGAAAACGACTTGATATGAGATCTTGCTAATTAAGAGATAATCAAAATAAAGAACTCAAGAATGGAGAAATGACTCTTTGTGACCCCATGGATTGTAACCCAACAGAGGACCAGGCAAGAATACTGGAGCGGGCTGCCATTTCCTCCTCCAAGGATCTTCCCAACCCAGGGATTGAACCTGCGTCTCCTACATCTCCCACATTGGCAGGCAGATTCTTTACCACTGCGCCACCTGGGAAGCATTTAAATATAAAGCCAATTTAAACTATTTAAATATAAAAACAATGCTAAGGTATAAAACCAGTAGGAAATAACTTTTGATATCATTACGAACAGAAAAACATGAACTGTATCAACCTGGACAACATAAGAAAAATAATACAACCAACCAAAGGGAGATAGGCACAGTCTTCATCCTTCTTAAAATGAAGTCAATAATATTATTTGAACTGAAACATAGTAGTAAAAAAAAAATCATCATGGTGTCTAGAATTTTTTTTTTTAACTTCACAGGGATTGTTAAAGAAATATTACTGGGAGTGAAAAAAAAAATTGTGTCAACTTGACTGGGTTAAGGGATGCCCAAATACCTGGTGAAACATTTCTGGGCATGTCTGGGAGAGTGTTTCTAGAAGAGATTAGCCTTTGAATTGGTGAACTGAGTAAAGAAGATTGCCCTCCCAATATGAGTGGGAATCATCCAATTCCTTGAGAGCCTGCAGAGAACAGAGAGACAGGGGGAAGGCAAATTCACTCGCTCTGCTTGAGCTGAGAGATATATCTTCTCCTGCCCTGGACGTCAGTCATCACTCAAGCACCATGGTTCTCAGTGGGCTTTCCAACTCAGATCATGGCTTACACCATCAGCCAGCTCCTCACTCCACCCCTATTCCCAAGACTTTGGACTCAGACTGAATCACAGCACACTGACTTTCCTGGTCTTCCAGCTTGTAGATGCCAGATCATGGGACTTCTCAGCCACCGCAAGCATGTGAGCCAAATCCTATAATAAATCTCTTCTTGTGTATATATTTACATCCTATTGGTTTTGTTTCTCTGGAGAATCTTTACTAATACAGATTTTTCAAACTAGATTCCTTCAGATTTGCTTCAGATCCCCTTTTTTCCTATTTAATTTAAATAAAATGAATTTAAATGTTTCTGTTAAAAATAGTGTTTCTGGTAGGATACCATTTGGCAAAGAGTTTCAACCAACTTGTAGTGAAGAATCAGAAATTCACATTGGGATGCCACTGAATGGTATTCATAATTACTGATTCAATAAACTGCATATGGTCCTCATTCTACTGGGTTGATTCAGTCATAAATCACTTTAAAGTCCCAAGTACATGGGAATTCCCTGGCAGTTCAGTGGTTGGGACTCCGTGCTCAGCCTGAGTTCAATTTCTGGTGGGGGAACTAAGATTCCCCCAAACTATGCAGTGAGGCCAGAAAAGAGAAAAAAAGGCTCAACTACAGCATAAGCCCCAACTGGAGATTGGGTCCTGATGCCCACAGTCAGCAATCAAGTAAATGTCACTGATTTAAAATACTGAAGACTATTTTAGCCAGGTTTCTTCTCTGGGTGTGCTACATGTTAACCGCGGCATAGGACATAAGGTCAGGGAGGACAGAATCCAAGTCTCCGAATGAGCTTTAAAAGAAAGTCAAGCAACAAAAGCTGTCACACCCTGAGTTGCCTTTGGGAGAATTCATAGAGAGAGCTGAATGTGAAGCATTCTTCAGCCTGTTTGATGATGGGGGCTGGGCGTGCAGCTTTAGTCCCGGGATCTCTTCCTCCAGTCACTGCCCTGGTTTGGGACCACCTGCACACCCGCCGTAAAACACAAGCCTCTTGACATCTGTATTCCATCTGACCTTGTCCATATCGGTAGGCACTGATAGAAGACTTCCTGGAGATAATTTCCCCTGTTCAATACTGGATTCCCAAACCAGAGGTGAACACTGAGATGGAGAATCCAAGCCAAGAAGGAGAAATTTAAAATTTCATGCCACGTGTTCAGTCGCTCAGTCATATTCGACTCTGTGACCCTGTGGAGTGTTGCCCGTCAGGTTCCTTGTCCATGGAGCTTTCCAGGCACAAATATTGGAGTGGGTTGCCATTTCCTTCTCCAGGGGATCTTCCTGACCCAGGGAATGAACCCACATCTCCTGCATTGGCGGGTGGATTAATTGTCCAAGTGCTTTTACTTTGAACTGAGTCTTTCAGAATTTCAGTCATTTCCAGAGTCAAGTGTTTGTCCTTTTTGGTCTATCACCTACAAAATATTTATGGTTTTAAAGGTTAACAAAAATTAAACTTGTCGTCTGCTCTGGCAGTTAATGAATTTCAGAGAGGGGTTTTACTGTCATGGAGAGGGATTGGCCCTGTGATGTCATCAGGGTTAGGTGTCACACATACATTCTACAAATATTCAGTGAATGTCTGTATAAACTGGGTAAGCTCACAAATTAGAAAAAATAAGGGCCATCTCGTGTAGTGGTTACGAAACAACCTGTCACCCTCTCTGGGTTCATGCTGTCAGCTCCATTGGCTATCAGCCTGGCGACCATGGGCATATTTCCTAACTTCTTAAAGCCTCAGTTTCCTCATCCGAAAAATGAATATGATGATAATAGGACAGTCTTCTTAGACTTGTGAGAGTTTGAGATAATCTATGTAGAGAATTTTGCAATAGTACTAGAGACATAAAACTGAATGACAAATGTTAGCCATTGTTAATGGCAAAAGTGTTTAAATACAAAAATACTACTCTAATTATAGAATTGGAATTGGAAATGAGTGTAAGTTCTAATTTACTTAGAGGAGCCTAAGTACAGACCAGAAAAAATTTACTGTTTTCTCTTATTAACTGAAAATCAGAAGTTGAAATAAAATATTTCTGAAATTATAATGTAAATCCATAAGAATATGATTTGCTTCAAGCTTTTCAGCAATAGATTGTGCTAAGTGAGGCAGAACTGCATTGGTATCTTTTTTAGCACACTTTGTGCAACCCCTGATCATGGAGGCACAGAATTATACTTTAGACAATGCATTTTGTTGAATATAATTTCCTATTAAATGCCTATTTGTTGAGTTCCCAACCAGGCCTTGTGAAATGGCACAGTTCGATACGGAAGGCTTCAAATTCGTGTATGATGAGAACACTGGAGTGGTGCTCTGTCAGCTGAGACAAAAATGATCTGGACTCTGACCGCCATTTATCTGCAAAGAGCATCGTCTCTAACCCAGCTGTGTCTGATGGCGAGGTGGTACATCCAGTCTTGCATTTCCACTGTTCATGCCTTTCCTCTGTTCCCCTCCTTCAATTAGTGTGGGAGCTATTTCTGGAGGACGCCTAGTTTATCCGAAGTAGAGGATTTGTTTTCTAGTCGGCAGATGCTTTCAAGTGGTAATTTAACTGTCAATGAAAAATAAATAAAAGGTGTTGTGAATTCTCTATGATCTTAGCAATTCTTGGAAGCTCTGTTGTTATTGAATGTATCTCCCTCTCAGCTGCCTGAGGAATGGCATGTTAATGTCACACATCATGCAGTTCTTTCCTGAATGTAATTGTTGTTTTTCTGATGCCATGCTTAGAGGTGTTCAAATGTTTGGCTTCTGGCAAATATTTCCTAATATATTTCCAAATATTTCCACTGTCATCATTCATGACAGTGATGGGTCTGAAGCAATTTTTAATACATTTAAAAATCCCACTAACTTGTTAAATAACCAGAGAAAGAATTCTATATAAATTGAAAATATCTTTATTACCACAAGAGGTGTCTGGGAAGATATATGTGAAACTGTAAGATCTGATGTTTTTAAAACCATGGTTGGTCCACATCTTAGAAGCCAGTCACGCATCAGAGAGGTGCCATATAGTGAGATGAAGCCTGGGACTGGGTGGACCATTGGTTTCTGCCAGCCACTGCTAAATGCCTACCAAATATTCTTTTTTTAAAAAAACGTTTTTGTTTTATATTGGAGGATAGCCGATTTACAATGTTGTGACAGTTTCAGGTAGACATATGCATGTATCCATTTCCCCCCAAGCTCCCCACCCATCCAGGCTGCCACGTAACACTGAGCAGTTCCCTGTGCTATGCAGTGGGACCTTGTTGCTTATCCGTTTTAAATAGAGCAGTGTGTATGTGTCGATTCCAAACTATCCCTTCTCCACATCCTTTCCCCCTCCCACCACAACAGTAATTTCATTCTCTAATCTCTGAGTCTATTTCTATTTTGTAGATAAGTTCATTTGTATCATTTCTTTCTAGATTCCCCATAGAAGGGATGTCTCCTTCTCTGTCTGACTTGCTTTACTCAGTATGACAGCCTTCGCAACCCACTCCAGTATTCTTGCCTGAAGAATCACATGGACAGAGGAGTCTGGTGGGCTACAGTCCATGGGGTCACAGAGAATCAAACACGACTGAAGTGAATGAGCATGCAGGTCCATCCATGTTGCTCCAAATGGCATTGCTTCATTGTTTTTAATGTCTGAGTAATATTCCATATATGCCAAAGCCTTTGACTGTGTGGATCACAATAAACTGTGGACAATTCTGAAAGAGATGGGAATACCAGACCACCTGACCTGCCTCTTGAGAAATCTGTATGCAGGTCAGGAACCAACAGTTAGAACTGGACATGGAACAACAGACTGGTTCCAAATAGGAAAAGGAGTACGTCAAGGTTGTATGTTGTCACCCTGCTTATTTAACTTCTATGCAGAGTACATCATGAGAAACGCTGGACTGGAAGAAACACAAGCTGGAATCAAGATTCCAGGAGAAATATCAATAATCTCAGATATGCAGATGACACCACCCTTATGGCAGAAAGTGAAGAGGAACTAAAAAGCCTCTTGATGAAAGTGAAAGAGGAGAGTGAAAAAGTTGACTTAAAGCTCAACATTCAGAAAACGAAGATCATGGCATCTGGTCCTATCACTTCATGGGAAATAGATGAGGAAACAGTGGAAACAGTGTCAGACTTTATTTTTTTGGGCTCCAAAGTCACTACAGATGGTGATTGCAGCCATGAAATTAAGATGCTTACTCCTTGGAAGAAAAGTTATGACCAATCTAGATAGCATATTCAAAAGCAGAGACATTACTTTGCCGACTAAGGTCCGTCTAGTCAAGGCTATGGTTTTTCCTGTGGTCATGTATGGATGTGAGAGTTGGACTGTGAAGAAGACTGAGGGCTGAAGAATTGATGCTTTTGAAGTGTGGTGTTGGAGAAGACTCTTGAGAGTCCCTTGGACTGCAAGGAGATCCAACCAGTCCATTCTGAAGGAGATCAGCCCTGGGATTTCTTTGGAGGGAATGATGCTTAAAGCTGAAACTCCAGTACTTTGGCCACCTCAGGTGAAGAGTTGACTCATTGGAAAAGATTCTGATGCTGGGAGGGATTGGGGGCAGTCTGAGAAGGGGACGACAGAGGATAAGATGACTGGATGGCATCACGGACTCGATGGACATGAGTCTGAGTGAACTCCAGTAGTTGGTGATGGACAGGGAGGCCTGGCGTGCTGTGATTCATGGGGTCGCAAAGAGTCGGACCCGACTGAGCGACTGAACTGAACTGAACTGAATATTCCATATATATTACATCTTCTTTATCCATTCCTTTGTCAATGGACCCAACTCAGTATTCTTTCTCCCCTTCTTATTTTCACTGACGTTAACTCCAATTTAATTCAGAGAGGCAGTGTGCCTGGACTTAGCTAAAAGCACATCGTTTCCAGTTTCCTGAAGCTGCAGTGCTCATTTAACATAGTTGTGTTTAATGAGCTTATCAGTCGCTAGATGGCACTTCTGGGAAAGGCCTTTGAAAGGGTGCAGACAGGTGCTCAGCCAACACATGCCTCCTTCCCTTCACCTTCTTCCTCTTGCTAGGAATGCAGAGGCCATGCTACAAGTAGATGAGGCATCAAGTGCCCAGAAGACCACAAGCACATGCTCAGGACAGCTGGGCAGAAAGAGAGGAAGATCCTAAGTCCCCGGTTACAGAGCAAAACCTCTGTTCCAGCCCTGGATCACCTCACCCCAGCCTGTCATTCCTTGAGAAAAGTGAAGCAGTTTATTGAGCAACTGTTGTCTTGAGTCCCTGTCCTTAGAAGCCAAACACAATTCCTAACCTGTAGTGGAATACTGCAAGCAAAATGGGAAACTGCACAGAGGGCTTTAAAGATCCACCTGCTGGAGGCTGGAAAGCTAGAAGTCCCTGTTTCAGCAAGTCACGGCATTTGGTCAAACTCTGAATAGGAAGAGAAATGGAACCTGGTTGGTTGATAGTATTGCTGAGTCATTCTAGACCAGCTCTGCCACCCCCAGAGCACTTATTGGGTAAGAAGAATGATCCTTTATATTTTCTTTGCATTTTAAATTATAGAGTGCATTCTACTTATGGCATATAAATGAGAAGAATTCCAAATACTTGGCATGGCATCCAAGATATGAAAACTATTTAGAAATTTCTTGAATAACTAAATGGGAAAATCTTATCATTCTATCTTTATCTCATTTCAGAATGTACGTAAATGAGAATCCTGCTTTTGTTGGTTTTACTGTTACTTATCTGCCAATTTATTACACCTTGCTCCAGAAAAGTAAACAGTGTACAGATTGATTAAATAATTAGGTTGGACTTTGTCGTGGGTAGTCCTAGACAAACTGTGATAGACAATGATGACGGCCCAGTCACTGGTACTTTGGACCTCTCTTATGGGCAGCAAAGCCTATTAATTAATCCTAATTAATACAAATTCTAATTAATACAATCAGAGCCAGACCTAAAGAAATGTAAATGTCAGTTATATTATGTTAGTATCCTGCGTGATTTTCCTGACTCCCCAATCTATGACATCCATCGCTACTGTATAACTCAGGGTTGAAGAGGGGAAATCCCACATTTGAATAAAAACAACTCTGAATCTTTCCTGTAATCAGACCCCTTCCTGATGACTTCTAGCCTCACAAAGCTTTCTATTCCCTTCTGTAGCTGTCAAGGGCTCCATTTACTATGATTAGAGAAATGGTCTTGCTGCTCTCCTTGACTTTCTGGGTTTTTTCTTGGGTGGTTCAGGGTTTGAATCTCTAGAGCTGACAACCAGATTCTAGTATAAGGCAACAACCATCCTTGTTTCCTTGGGACCTTTCCAGTTTTAACCCTGAAGGCCTAGAATTGCAGAAAACCCCTCCTTTCTGATCAAATTGGGATGTTGGTTACACTGGTTACACTTAAAATATGTTATCCTGTTACTTTTCTCAGAGCTTCTGAGTTTTTATCTACAACTACCTTTCTGCTTTCTTTCTTACTTTCATTCTGAAGTGACATTTGTTGTCTAGTCTGTGCCAAGTATAATGTTAGGTGTTGGAGAAGTACAAACAGCAATAGGATTAGGACCTTCTTACCTACTAAAGGAGACAGATGTATAACTCTCATTACAAAATAGTGTAATAAACTGAGCTAAAGAAGTAAGTGAGAAATATTTTTGAATACAGAGGAAGAAGTAATTTAAGGTACTGGGTGAGTTAGGAAAGGGCTTCATAGAGAAGAGGACATTTGATCTGCATCTTAAAAATGATTAAGTATTCATCAAGCAGGGAAGTTGTTGAGTAGTTTCTTCTTACAACTTAATCCTTTTTTAAAAATTTTTTCTTTTTAAGGATCCAACTCAAGAATATTTTTTTTTTTGGGCCATGCCATGTAATATACAGGATCTTGGTTCCCCACTTGGTTACTTACTCAGTTGTTCAGTCATGTTGGACTCTTTTGAGAACCCATAGATTATAGCCCAACAGAGGGCCAGGCAAGAACAAGAGCGGGTTGCCATTTCCTACTCCAGGGGATCTTCCTGACCCAAGAATCGAACCCACGTCTCCTGCATTGCCAGGCAGATTCTTTACCACTAGTACCATCTGGGAAGCCCCTTGTTCCCTGACCAGAGGTCAAACCCATTCCCCCCTCCCCCAAAGTGGAAGCTCAGTGCCTTAACCACTATACCACCAGGGAAGTCCCAATCCTTTCTTTTCAATGGAGCTTAAATGGGAATAGAAGTTCAGTATAAAAGACCAGGAAATGGATTCTCATTATTCATGATTTCTTATTTTTTATGAAATTTTTATCTGTATCTTTCTCCAACCAAGAATTATGGTTTAGTAGTTCCAGCTAAAGAATGCAAACAGAAGTTGTTGAATGGATGGTAAGACTAATTAAAAGGGACAGACAGCTGGGGCAAGCCCTTCTGCCGTTTCCTCTTCCCTTTTCTGGAATTCAGAGGTGATGACTGGCACTCCTACAGACATCTTGAACTAAGAGGCAGCTTTCAGAATGGTCACACTAATGATGACGGATCAGAAAGTGAGAGGAATCTGATCCCTGATACTTGTAGAGCAACCACAGGAGTTCTGGGCCATCTACCTCAGGACTTTTACAAGAGAGGAAACTCATCTTTTGTGTGTTTACAACCATTGCTGTTTAGGGGTTTGGACTGTATGAAGTTAAACCTAAACACAATGGATAATAGCAGACAACCTTTGGCCATGTTCCTCTTCACTCCAACTCGAGCTCCTATCGCCCTCCAAACACTGTCATTCTCCGGCAACTCCCACTCTTCTCAAGGTTAGCTCTGTTTGCCCACCACCTCAGCCATCTCTCTCCTGTCTATTTACTCTGTGAATTAGTTAATCTACCCACTCCAGACCTCAGCCTAGCTCAGTCCTAATGGTTGTGTTCTTTCTACTCCCCAAAACTATTCTTCTTATTGTAGATAATTTCCCCCTAAAAAGAGTTCTGTATTAACTCTAACATTTTCCCTCTACTACATATGTTATATCAAAAATCCCAAAGCTTTCTCAGCCAATTTTTAGCTATTTGCTGAAGTTCTGTATTATTTACTATCCATGGAAAAGCTTGGTCCACAAAGGAAACTCTCAACCAAAAACGTGCAGATTGAATTTATGGTGTTAAAAGACTTTTTGCTGCTATTTAGTTGCTAAGTTGTGTCCAGCTATTTTGCGACTCCATGGACTGAGGCCCACCAGGCTCCTCTGTCAGGCAAGAATACTGGAGTGGGTTGCCGTTTCCCTCCTCCAGGGGATCTTCACCCTCAGGGCCCGAACCCGTGTCTCCATATCTCCTGCATTCTTTACCACTGAACCACCTATGAAGCCCATGTTAGAAGATGATCTGAGGCACATTAACATTTCACATTTATCTGAGCACATCAATTCCAGTTGGGCAGCACTAGACTAGAAGGGGTTTGGGTATGCCCCAGAAAGGAGTCAATGTAAAGACTTTTATAGAAAAGCAAGAAAGTTATTTAATTGGTTGTAGCTTAAGCCACTGCCTTGTTGGGAAAGACTAGCTTCTTCTGTGGGCTTCTCTGGTAGCTCTGCTGGTAAAGAATCCACCTGCAATGCAGGAGACACTGGTTCAATTCCTGGGTCAGGAAGTCCCCCTAGAGAAGGGACAGGCTACCCACTCCAGCATTCATGGGCTTCCCTGGTGGCTCAGCTGGTAAAGAGTCCACCTGCAATGTGGGAGACCTGGGTTCAATCCCTGGGTTGGGAAGATCCCCTGGAGGAGGGCATAGCAACCCACTCCAGTATTCTTGCCTGGAGAATCCCCAGGGACAGAGGAGCCTGGTGGGCTCCAGTCCATAGGGTCACAAAGAGTCGGACATGACACAGCACAACACATCACAGAGCTGGCTGTGTGTGAATGGCTGTCCTTAGGTTTTGATTTCTTAACCTTGAGGCATTTTCAGGTTAGAATTTGGTTTGCTTACTTAGGCTACTAAGGCATTATAGCCAACTCAGTCTAATAACCTTTCTGTTTAATTAATTTAACAGTCCAAAGCCCTAATAATTTCTCCATATTTCATTTGCATAATATTAATTGCTTAACAATAATGTTGAGAAAGAATGCAGTTTGGCATTGTTGAGGAGGAAGACATTTTCCTCTATCCTTCTAGGTTCTTCTGGCTAGTCTAAGAATTAAATTGACATAAGATAGGTAAATAGGAGAAAATTAGACAAAATTTTAATAGCATGCATATATGGGAGAGACCCAGAAAATCTGAGTAAGTTATCAAAATGGCTGAAACCCTCATCTTAAATATAGGATGTTGGGAGTGGTGGTTTGGGATTTCAAAGGCAATTCACGTAGAGGTAGAAAAGCAATTGTTTGGTAAACAAATGTTTGCCAGGCCTGCAGAGACAACAGGACTGAAGAATTTCCCCAGCTCTTAGCTCAGATTCATTGCAGATATCTCTGATAAGAGCTCTATTCCTGTGACAGGCCTTTCAGCTAAATTCTTCACACAGTTAGGGGGAAGGTCACAGTTTCTTCGAGTCTTATGGGCCTTGATAGTTTTCAGCTCAAAATAACCACGTGCCAAAGAGAAATTTTAGGGAGGGAAAAGTTCTTTTAGGAAGTTTCAGGATCCACAAGTTAAATTGATAGATTGTTCAGTTCAGTCGCTCAGTCGTGTCTGACTCTTTGCGACCCCATGAATCACAGCACATCAGGCCTCCCTGTCCATCACCAACTCCCGGAGGTCACTCAGACTCACGTCCATTGAGTCAGTGATGCCATCTAGCCATCTCATCCTCGGTCATCCCCTTCTCCTCCTGCCCCCAATCCCTCCCAGCATCAGAGTCTTTTCCAATGAGTCAACTCTTCGCATGAGGTGGCCAAAGTACTGGAGTTTCAGCTTCAGCATCATTCCTTCCAAAGAAATCCCAGGACTGATCTCCTTCAGAATGGACTGGTTGGATCTCCTTGCAGTCCAAGGGACTCTCAAGAGTCTTCTGCAACACCACACTTCAAAAGCATCAATTCTTCAGCCCTCAGTCTTCTTCACAGTCCAACTCTCACATCCATACATGACCACAGGAAAAACCATAGCCTTGACTAGACGGACCTTTGTTGGCAAAGTAATGTCTCTGCTTTTCAATATGCTTTCTTGGTCATAACTTTTCTTCCAATTGCATCTCATTAAACTGGTCTCTTAGTCTGGTAGCTAGGGGAGTCTAGTTAAATTCACTGCAGGAGGCAGTGACATAGGTGGGCTCTCAAAGTTAGGCCAATAAAGTACAAATGGTCAGATATTTAATAAGAGGCATTTCCATGGAGACAAAAGAAAAACAAAGGTCAATGATTGGAGCAAATTATAAACCAGTTTCTGAACCTGGGACTGTCAGTTGAGAAAATTTCTGGATGTCAAAGCTGAAGCATCTTCTGCAGGTTAAAATGTCTCTGATGATGTCATCAGGTGTTCAGGTAAACCTTCTGAGTGGCTTACACAGCATCAAGCATGAAGATTGCATAAGCATGTGCTGTTGTGGTGATCTCTTTCAAGTATATATCAAGTTGTTCAGCTTCAAAGGACTTCAGAAAAGGGCAGCTTTAGTTCTTAATGATTCTGAGTCAAAAGTGGGAGAAAAATTGGAAATGTTACTTTAGAGTGTTGTCAAATTTTTGAGGAATCCAGAAGAATTTAGGATGCAGTACAGTTTATAGAAAAAGAAAACTTTAAAGTCGATTGGCAACTAGAATCTAATATCCACAACTGTCTAGTATAGTTTCTGCTGAAACACAATTTTTTCTCCTTCAGATCACCCTGAGTTCTACCAAAGAGAGCCAAATTAAGACTTGTTTGCAAAATAAGTTTAGTCTTATTAAACTTGGCCTGCTTATTTATACAAGTTTAGCAAGAATAGCAATTGACCATAGAGGTTCTTTTGAATCTGCTTTGCCAGCATATTTCATAAGGAAACTCTAGGTTGAACTTTTAAATGGTTCTTGAGACCAGGAAGCCATGCCAAGAACATGCAATAAACTTGTCTGTAACACTTATAGATTTGGATAAATTCCTCTCTTCTTGAGGGCCTCCAAATATCCCGAAGTACCTGCATCTGCCGGGAACTGGCCTCCTTTACTCATTTATCTGGTAAGGCTGCTGAGATTCCTGTAAGCAAGGTACCAGGCTCTTTGTTCAGGGGGATTTGTGGCTCCATAAAGTCAACCTTCATTCCTTAAAACTGTCTTGTCATATTTGATTGACGTTTCAGTCAAAACCATGGTAATGTTTATAGCCAATCTTTTCAATTGTGTCTTCTTATAATAAAGAAGACAGATTTTAGTGAACTTATGTTAATAACTATATTGCCCTGAGGATAAGAATATTTACTAAGAGTTTCCAAATTTTGGAGGGATCAGGTAGGGAGAAAAAGGATAAATGTTTCAATTTTGCTTACAAATATAATTTAATAAATTGTTATAAATCATAGTATAAGAGGAAATGTTTCCTTATATCTGGAAAACAAAAAATTTTTTAAACAGTAATATTTCAGACAAAAAGTCATACACATTATAATCATATTTATCAGTTTATTTAGTCCCATGTGGTTAATTCTTATTGATCAATCTTGATCTTCTTTTAGTAGTTTTATGGAACCATCAAGTTTTTCATTAGAGTTCTGTAATTCCTTGCCTAATTCAGTGGTATGATCTGAAAGTTATCAGAAAACTATATATGTCAAAAGTCCCTTCTATGAATCTTCTTGAAGATGAAGCATTTTTGCAAAAGCATTAGAGTGAAACAATAACCGTTTATAAATGACAAAAGACTTAAAATGGCATGGTTAGCAATCTGATCACAATGCAATTGACATAGAAATTTTGTTATTTCTGTGACATTTTAAGTTAATAAGAAGAATTGTGACTGACAATATTATATCAGGACATATCTAAATTTGGGGCTTCCGTGGTGGCTCAGCTGGTAAAGAATCTGCCTACAATGCAGGAGACCTGGGTTTGATCCCTTGGTTGAGAAGATCCCCTGGAGAAGGGAAAGGCTACCCACTCCAGTATTCTGGACTGGAAAATTCCATGGACTGTATAGTCCATGGGGTTGCAAAGAGTCGGACACAACTGGGCAACTTTCACTTCATTTATCTAAATTTTACAAATTTCATATAATTTCTAGAACATTTATATTAATAACATTTATCCACATGATATAATCTAAGAAGTTTTATGAACATCCTTTGACAACTCCTCCCATGTAATTTAACATACTATTAATAAACAAGACTAGTTAGTTTAATATAGCTCTTTGAGATATTTCAGGGCCCTCTGAAACATCCCAAAGTTAGCTAGAGGTCAAAAGGACTTCAATATAGAGTTTAATTGCAGAAAGTTTGTCAAAGATATAAAAATTTTTTAAACACTTGGTCAAATAGGATCATAGGTCACTGTGAAACAATATTTATTCATGTAATCAAAGTGACAATTAAAACCTTCAAAGGCAAATACAGAAAGCAGATTATTTAAAAGGTAAAAAAAAATATTTACAATCTGTTATCAAGAGCAGATCAATATTCTAAGAAAACTCTGTTCCTCTTAACAGAAAGAAAATCAAATTCTAGTTTTGCACCAGCTTACCTTTAATATTAAAATACATTCACTCACCAAAGCTATCTTGAGAAAGAGGAACAGAGCTGGACGTTTCATGCGCCCTGAAGTTAAGGAATATAACAAAGATACAATAATTGAAACAGTATTGTACTGACACAGAAATAGGCACAGATCAATGGAACAGAATTAAACTTACACGTGTTGGCCAATAAATCTGTGACAGAAGAGGCAAGAACATACAATGGAGAAAAGATAATCTTTAATAAGTAGTGGTGGGAAAACTGGACAGCTATAGTAAAAGAATGAAATTAGAACATTCTCTAATACCATATAAAAAAATAAACTCAAAATGGATTAAAGACCTAAATGGAAGACCAGAAACCATAAAACTCCCAGAAGAAAACAGAGAATACAATCTTTGACATAAGTTACGGTAATATTTGGGGGGTTCTGTCTCCTTAAGTAAAGGAAACAAAAGTAAAAATAAACAAATGGAAACTAATCAAACTTAAAAGCTTTTGCACAGTAAAGGTAACCATCAACAAAACGTAAAGACAACCTCCCAAATGGGAGAAAATATTTGCAAATTATATGATCAGTAAGGGGTTAATATCCAAAATATATAAACAACTCATGCAACTCAATATTAAAAAAAAACCAAACAACCTAATTAAAAAATGGTCGGAAGACCTAAATAGACGTTTTTTCCAAAGAAAACATACATATGGCTAACAGGCATATGAAAAGGTACTCAACATCATTAATCATTAAGAAAATGCAAATCAAAACCAAATGAGATATTATTTCACACGCGTCAGAACAGCTATCATCAAAAGAACACAAATAATAAATATTGGCAAAAATGTAGAGAAAAGGGAGCCCTTGTACACTGTTGGTGGGAATGTAAATTGGAGCAGCCACTATGAAAAACAATATGGAGGTTCCTTAAAAAACTAAAAATGGAACTACCATATGGTCCAGCCATTCCATGCCTGGGTATATATCCAAAGAAAATAAAAACACTAATTCATAAAGATTCATGCACCCCAATGCTCTTAGCAGGGTGATGATGATAAAGTTTTTATTTTCTTAATTTTCTTTCACTGTCCCAATTTTCCTATCAGTTTAGGTACAGGATTTTATTGATTTGAGTCTGCATTTATTTGCATATCACCAATTGAAGAAGTCAATAAAATGGGGTATGGAATATACTGAAATATACTTACTCTTGACTCCTAATTGCTCTCTGTCCATTCAACTTCCCCAGATTATGCATTTTGATGTGCCAAAATTAAACTAAAACATTATTTGTTGGCAATAAAAAAGAGACAGTTATGGAGTAGCAAAATATGTCTTTATTTTTCTTCAATATTTAAATTATAAAAAGTTTCAGCAGTATCAAACAGTAAAGCTGAAAGAATTTTACAGCAAACACCTGTATACATACCAGTTAGATTCTACCATTAGTATTTTCCTATACTTGCTTCATACATAGCTATCCATCTATTTAGCATGCCCTCATCAATCCATTAATCCAGCTTACCATAGGTACTTTTCAAAGCAAGGTGCAGACAGTATACATCCCTTCTAAGTACTTCAACATGCATATCATTAATAGAATTCAGTATTTTATACTTTTTATTTTGTTACAAAATTTATCTACAATGAAATGCACAAATATTAAATGTACTTTCACTGAGTTTTGACAAGGGCATGTACCCATGTAACCAAAAACCCTATCAAGATATAGAGCATTCCACTACTTCAGAAAGTTCCCTGCCGTGAACCTGCCTGTCTGCCCCCTTAAACAGACAACGAAGGAAAACACTGTTTTAATTTTTTCTACCATAAATGTCTTGCCTCCTGCAGAATTTCATGTAAGTGTTGGGGTACCATTCTCCCCTTACATTGCTCAGATTTCTGCCCATTTCACTACCAGAAGCACTAATGGCTTTTGTCCTAGACTCTTTCAAAGGATGTTTGTAATAGCAAGTGATTCTGGAATGCAGAGATGATGTCTGCTTCGAAAGCAAAGTGCAGATATGCTCACAGGAAAATACATGTTTAAATAATGTCTGAAAATTAGCTTCATTGGGTTTAGCCCACATCCCAAAGAAAAAGTAGGATGTGATCTCTGTTATCAGCTGACATAAGCTGTCAAGTTTAAATAAATAAAAAGGGGTGGTCATTGGGGAAATGAACCAGAGAAATTTAGTGGGGAACAGCACTTTAGGTACACATTGTCATGGAAGCTTCCCTGAACCTTTAAGAGGTAAGGATTGATATTCTCATTTTAGAGAGGAAGAAGCTGGATTTTGTTCTGACATTTGTCAGGTGAGTACCAGAAGCCCCAACCGGACCAAACCATCAGTCTAGCCACCATGAAAAAGTCGAGGATCAAGGTAGCAGCTTCTCTTTTCTGACTTCAGTTGTCTCTGTAAGACCGAGGATTGACAACCGTGAGCCTAGACGCTCACCTCGACTTTCACATTTTCATTCACACACTGTTTGTCTACTACCTGCTGCCTTGCCCCAAGATTTCAGCAAACCAAATTCCAGTGGAATGCATACCCATTTCCCTGTCATCAATGACCATCAGCAGCTTTGTCAATAGTGATCTAATGGCAGGTCTCCTTGCCCACCTCCCCTTCTGCAACTGTCCTGCTCTGATGTGACCAAAAGAGGGTAAGTTGCATTGGCGTCCCCATACTGGCCCCTGATACATGGACCCAGGTACTCCGTAGAAGGGCAGTCCCGAATGTTGACATCTGTGTGGAGACAAGTAAAGTGTGGAGACACTTTATTTTGCAAGTAAAGTGCTTTCAATTATTTGTTTTCATCAAAAATGAAAGGAGGGTCAGTTAATATATCACTTAATTTGTGATAGCTCATTATGTGATTTTTCATATATAACTTGGAGGCAAAGTAAATAATCTAGTGTTCTTAAAACAATTCTTGCTACTCCCCCTCTTCAGTGTTCATATCTATAAAGATAAAAATCGGAATGGAATGGATTCTGAATCTTGTCTCATTTAGCAATAAATACTATTCATCCATGGCCACATGAACTATGAGAAGGTGGAGGGCCAATTCTGTCACTAAGAAATAAATTTCCAAAAAATTATACTATTAACACTTAGCACATTTTGTATTTGTATTTGTGATATATTACTTCATGGAGAGAGAACTCAATCCAGAATAACTTGAAAAATTATTTGAAATATTTTATTAATTTAAATTTATACTCAAGTTCTTTTTGTACAGAGGCTTGGCAAGGGCAAACAACAAGAGACTTTCAAATGTGAATGCTGAATAAAGTTCAGTAGAGGGAAGAGAAATGGAAATATAAGTTTAAGAAAAAGATGAAGAAAAGGAAGAGCTTATTCAATATTTGTATTACTGAATGGTAGTACTTTAGTACTTATACTCCATTGATTACTCTCAGAATGCTGCTGTGGTTATATTTTAAAGTCCATGTTTAAAATACACTGCAAATATATCCTTTATAACTATTTATGCTTATAAAACTTTTAGTAATCAATCTAACAATGTGTGTGTGAGGCAGGGAAAAGGTGAGTCAGTTCAACCATTCAGTCGTGTCCAACTCTTTGCAACTCCATAGACTGCAGCACGCCAGGCTTCCCTGTCCATCACCATCTCCTGGAGCTTGCTCAAACTCATGTCTATCGAGTTGGTGATGCCATCCAACCATTTCATCTTCTGTCATCCCATTCTCCTACTGCCTTCAGTCTTTTCCAGTATCAGGGTCTTTTCCAAGGAGTCAGTTCTTCTCATCAGGTGGCCAACGTACTGGAGTTTCAGCTTCAGCATCAATCATTCCAATGAATATTCAGGACTGATTTCCTTTAGGACTGACAGGTTTGATCTCCTTGGAGTCCAAGGGACTCTTAAGAGTCTTCTCTGACACCACAGTTCAAAAGCATCAATTCTTCGGTGCTCAGCTTTCTTCACAGTCCAACTCTCACATCCATACATGACTACTGGAAAAACCATAGCTTTGACTATCCAGAGCTTTGTTGGCAAAGTAATGTCTCTGCTTCTTAATATGCTTTCTAGGTTGGTCATAACTTTTCTCCCAAGGGAGCAAGTGTCTTTTAATTTCATGGCTGCAGTCACCATCTGCAGTGATTTTGGAGTCCAAGAAAATGAAGTCTGTCACAGTTTCCATTGTTTCCCCATCTATTTGCTATGAAGTGATGGGACAGGATGCCATGATCTTCATTTTTTGAGTGTTGAGTTTTAAGTGAGCTTTTTCCCTCTCCTCTCTCACTTTCATCAAGAGGCTTTTTAGCTCCTCTCCACTTTTTGCCTTAAGGGTGATGTCATCTGCATATCTGAGGTTATTGATATTTCTCCTGGCAGTCTTGATTCCGGCTTGTGCTTCATCTAGCCCAGCACTTCACATGATGAACTTTGGATATAAGTTACATAATCAGGGTGACAATATATAGCCTTGACGTACTCCTTTCCCAATTTGGAACCAATCTGTTATTCCATGTCCGGTTCTAACTGTTGCTTCTTGAACTGCATACAGATTTCTCAAGAGGAAGGTAATGTGGTCTGGTATTCTCATCTCTTCAAAAAATTTCCACAGTCTGTTGTGATCCACACAGTCAAAATCTTCGGCATAGACAATAAAGCAGAAGTAGATGTTTTTCTGAAACTCTTGCATTTTTGATGATCCAACAGAAAAGGTAAAATGGTAGAAATTTCCAATGGAAAAGGAAAAACAATTATCCAAGGCAAAAGATAGAGGGACAGATAGATTTTCTAAAATTCTTTTGGAGGTACTGGAGCAAAAATGTTTAGTAATAACCTCTGTAGAATTTGGAAGCTTAAGTGGCAGAATATAACCTCACCTCCCCTCAACCTGTGCTGGGCAGTAGCCACTAACCAATGTGCTTTTAGAGCACCTGAAATATGGCTAGTCTGAAAAACCATATTTAGAAACAAATGCAATTAAGTACAAAATACACACTGGGTTTCAAAATTTAGTAACTATGTCATCAATAATTTATTTTATTTTCTTACTTTCTGGCCAAGCCACACAGCATGTGAGATCCTAGTTCCCCAACCAGGGATTGAACCTGTGCCCCCTACGAAGGAAGCAAGAATTCTTAACCACTGGACCACAGCAAACTCCCTCATCAATCATTTTTATATTGATTACATATTGAAATGATCATATATTGGGTTGAATGAAATATATTATTAAAATTAATGGCACCTGTTTTTTTTTAATGTGGCTACTAGAAAAATTTAAATTATATCGGGAGCTTGAATCTGTGGCTCATGTGATATTTCTATTGAACAGCTCTGTGCCAAGACAAATGTTTTCCATACCTCAGGCATCCCCAGAGCCCTGCAAGATTTTTGCAATATCTGCTCTTTCTGGTGGTATTATTATTGCGCACTTAATATTAACACATTTTTACTTAAAAAGTTATGTGTAAAGGAAGCTGCATATCATGGGGCTAATATATTAGCTCAAATTGCTAATAAACATTAAGTAAATATATAACCCTTAAAATACAAAATGTCTGTGTCTGAATGCACCTCTGAAATCATGTGATGCGGTAGGAACAGACCCAACTGCATTGGGAAACTCTGCCTGGACTGGGTAAGAGGAGTTTGGGGAGGGATTTCTCTGGATGATAGGTGTATCCTCAACAGTGCTATTTCCAGTCACCTAAAGTCTGGCCACCAACAGCTGCAGTCCTGGAGGAAGCAGAGTCAGATTACCACTCCATCCGGTGGAGGAGGTGTGAAGCAGCTCCCTTCACACCTTCATTACCTTCAGTCCCTTCATTACCTTCAGTCCCTTCATTACCCTTCACTCCCTTCATTACCACTCCCTAAGGGTGATCCAGACAGCTTCGACAACAAGCATCCCAGTGGCAATCAGGTGGCCTGAGTAACAGAGACCTAGTTCTATTTTCTACATCCCCTCAAATACCACCTCCCAACCCTCTGTTCTGGTGTGGTCCTCCAAGAGAAGAGGCCCCACCTTGACAAGTAGGAGTTGAAGTCATATTAAATTTGATTTAGAAAACAATGTGATTTCTGCCTTCAGTATTGTGAAGGAAAATTCAAATCCCTTACACACTTCTGCAACAGGGGTACTGTTTTCCTTATATGTAGATGAAACTCAGATGGCCTAAGGGACCTCCAAGGTCATACAGCTAGCAAGTGACACCTAGCTGACTTCAACTTTGGAAGCTGGGTGATTCCCGTCTGCTCCCATTTTGCGATGGTCATCAAGGACACAAGAGAGATGTGATCCTACCCTCTACATACATGAAATCTAATTGGTACCCAAAATATTTTCCCTTCATATTATCAGGAAAACATAAGGAAAAAACTTTCACTGGCAAACATACACCCAATTCAATTTCCATAAGCAAAATTTAAAGCTATGTTCAACATTCTTTTGGGTCCACAAAGTAGTTTATTGATGTTTATTTTCATATTTTCCTCTGACCACAAAGAAATAATCATTTGGCAGGTATGGTAAAAAATAGTCCAGGATGAAGTCTGACAGACCTGGATTCCAAATCTGAATTCTACCCTTTCCTGTGTGACCTCAGGGACATAGTCTTTGTGGGCGTCAATCTCTTCATTTGCAAAAAGGGGAAAGTCATTTTGAGAATTAGAAATAATTTATGCAAAGGACCTTGCAAAAGTACCCTAAGTGATCATTATTAATAATATGGTAATTATAGTAAATAATCATTCCTTACTCCTCTTTGTCCTCAAAATCTTCCATCAGCTTTAACACAAAATAAGATCAAACCTTTTATCTTTCTAAGCAAAAAAAAGAGCCTAAATGGTGTTTGTGTGCCTGCACCTGTCTATTAACTCACTTAGTGTCATCATTTCCTGGGAATCAATATGACTATTTGCCCCTGGACATAGTTTCCCAGCAACACACATCTTGAACCAATTCAGGTGAATTTCCCCTGTCATTATGGTCACCTGGCTCTTGCATCAAGTGGCTCCTGGAAACCTTCTATAAATATTAGAATTATGTTGGCCAGAGGGAAATGAGCAAAGGTTATGTTTATACACCATCTTTCTCTTGAGATTTTACACTGAATAAAGAGCCATCTGCTGAGGCCACTACAGTCTCTTTGAAAGAGGTTGGGTGGGTATTTTTGTGCCCAGCAAACAGAGCAGAAGAGATTTATTCCTAGGGTTTTCTGACCAGAAGAAAGGAATAATCCTTCAGTGAATCTTCAACAATTATTGTTGAGGATCAGGAGTGACCCAAAAAATAATCTGATTTTCCTGTACAAGGTCTACCCTGACATTTTCTCTCTGTTTCCACTGGGAGCAGACTGGCAAGTACATTTAAAGCAAAACAAAAGTCAAGTTATTGCTAAACCATTTAGCAAACAGTATATGAAGTTTCCATGTTTTAAGTGTAAATATTATTCACTTTAAATTTCCTTTATCTTTCCAAGTCTGATTTTAAAAAAAATTATGTTGCTTGAATCTCTGCAGGCAAGACATTTACTTTGATATTCACTAAGTAGATTTTTGTGATTGCTCAGCAAACATATTTTTAATAATGATGTATAGGCTTTTTATTTGAAAAGTAACAATTATTTTTGATAGGATTAAAATATTCCCTAATTCACTACAGTGTTATCAATTTGCTATATTTCTTTTTAATAGTTTTACTTTGTACGAATGGTTGTTTTATTTTACTCTGTTATATTTCCATTGGCAACCTGCTTTTTTCTTTTGCATGTTACAACATTTTCATAGCTATTTTTAAAAACTGGCTTACTACCCAGTTAATTTGATAAAATCTCCTCTTTCTCTTACTTTGTCACTGACTGTCACTCACGGACAATCATTTAAAAATAACCTTTGGAATTTAGAAAGATGGTAATGATAACCCTGTATGTGAGACAGCAAAAGAGACACAGATGTAGAACAGTCTTTCGGACTCTGTGGGAGAGGGCAAGGGTGGGATGATTTGGGAGAATGGCATTGAAACATGTATAATATCATATGTGAAAGGAATTGCCAGTCTAGGCTTGATGCATGATACAGGATGCTCGGGTCTGGTGCACTGGGATGACCCAGAGGGATGGGATGGGAAGGGAGGTGGGAGAGGGGGTTCAGGATGGGGAACATGTGTACACCCGTGGCGGATTCATGTTGATGTATGGCAAAACCAATACAATATTGTAAAGTAATTAGCCTCCAATTAAAATAAATAAATTTATATTAAGACAGAAAAAACCCAAAAAACAAACAAACAAAAAAATAAATAAAAATAACCTTTTCCAGGGTCTTCAATGTGTACCATGTATAGATAAGTAAATTACTATTTGCTAATAAAGTAGTTTTTCTTATTCTGTACTTATACATAAAAATCTAAAGTATTCCATTAGATGTTATGGAAAAATATGAACGAACTTTTTAGTCAACCCAATACAAGCAATGTGATCTTGTGTAAATTATTCAACTTCTAAACTTAGTCTCTTTATCCACAAAATGGGGATCATAAGAGGAGCCAGTTCAAGAAGCTATGAGATCAGGGCTCTCATATGCTAAGCAATCAATAAATACTGTTGATAAATATATACTTTAAACAAGATTCATTTCCAGTCAAAATAAATGGAAAAGGAGCAGTTGGACTTCTACTAACAGAGGTCAAATTAGGTTATGATCTTGCCCAGTGTGTAGAGGGCAGCTGAAGAAATGTAAGTAGCACAATCAATGGGTAATGTTATCTCCTTTTCCAGCAGTGTTGAACTGGCAGCTCTGTCTCCAGCAGAGTCACAGACTACAGCGCAGCGTCACCGCAGGTCCCTACTCTGGTCAGCTGGTGCCTCCAGCTAAGCCTACCAGCCCTGCTCCTCTCAGCTGCCAAGCAAATATTGAAGCTCCACCAGACAACACGGGATGCTTTCCTGCAAAGTGCAGAACCTGTTGTTTTACTTTAGCCTTCAACTGTCTGGATGTTATTCCAAACACAATTTTATAATTTGGAACCCACACTTGGAATTTCCTGTAAGCTATTCTTCAAAGATTCTGAAATGCCTTGTATGAGAAAGAGGAAGAAAAACTACCTGATTTTCAGTGTTTCTTAAAATATTTAAATATCATTTTAGATTTAAAGAAAATTCAAAAAATAGCATAAAATTTCCCATGTGCCTTCTGCAAGATCCCCTAATTGCAAACATTTTACCATGCTTGCTCCTTCTTTCTCTCTTAGCTTTGAGTCACTCAATGCTATGTGTGAGTTCAACACGTTGTCTTTACAACCACTTCCTTCATGTGAACTGAGATGTTCTCTGTGATATTTGTCCTTTAATTTACTACTCAGTGTATGTTTTCAAAATATCTCTCTATAACATAGAGAGACATTTATATAATTAATCAAGGTGATATACATGTATAGTCCAAAAACCAAATAGAAAAGATGACCTTATGATGTGGAAAGCCACAGGTCTATGCTCAGCTCTGCTTGTCAGAGGCAGTATCTTTTAAGCAATCCTTTTTGCTTTGGTTTTTTTCCAAACTTACACATCTCAAAACAATATACTTCTACTGCTATTCCTTCTAATCAACTTGGACATTTAGTTTTACCTTTGTACCACAAAAGAAAAGAATTTAGCTCATTTACTCCTTCTTTCTCTTAGTAATATTATTCTTAATTCTTATACTAGTCACCTCTGTATCTTCAGTCAGCATACTTAAGTCTCAGCTTCGGCTCCAGCCACCAAAGAATGCCAACTTCCTCCAGCTTGGTAAGCAGAGGATATTGAGCAAACTAACTCCTTACCCTCTTCCCTTCACCTAAAAGCTTTACCTTTACTTTTACATTGCTGATTTCCAACATTTTCATTCTGTCCTAGAAGCATCATTCAAATGTCCATAATTTGTCTATGAGTTCATCTTACAAGGTGGAAAACTGACAAGAATTTATGTTTCCATGATGATGTGACTAGGAATCAAGCTCGAGAGTCCTTCTCCGCAAGGCCAGATCATGACCAGCTGTCTCTCAGTGGAGAAGATTCCTGTGTCAAACCAAGGGGGATTCCACCTTTTACCTCCTCCAAATCCCTGAATTGTATCTTTGTGATTTCCCAACTCCCGGCTGCTACCTGATCAGTCGTCCTGGCATCTGTGTTTTGTCTGTGGCTTACTCTTTCCTTCTCAGTCTCTGTGAACATGTAGGAACACCATCCCCTACCCTCCCACTCCTCTCAACCCCCTTCACCCCTTCCCCCAGTACCAGAACTCACTGCTTTGGTTTGCCCTAGGAAATCTGCTCACTTTCCTTAGAACAACCTTCCAATTTAATTACTTGCCAAGGATGAAACAAATTCAGATTTTGCACAAATTCTAGATTTCTGTCTTCTATTGAAAAGTATAAGATTGGGTAACTCTGGGCTTGAATTCTGCAGCTATGGGCTAGGGTGTCACCATACTAGCTTTCTTCCCTTTACCTGTCTGAACCCTGTGGTAATGGGTTTTCAGTACATACTTATACTTGGTCTCCTTGGCTCCAGCCCCACATCTCACTCCTGCCCCACATCTCACTCCTGCCCCAATCCAAAATCTCGCTCAGCTTCCCCAGGGCAGACTGTGCCTCTTCTGGGCTATGTAGCCCCTCCTTATATCTTCTTCCCTGTTATTTACTCAGCAGGTGGTCCACAGACCAGAACAGCCTCAGTGACATCATCTAGGAGTTTTTCAGAGACACAAAACCTCTTACTCTACCCTAGATCTGAGCCCTAATCTGCAGTTTAATGAGATCTCCTATAGTGTGCCAATGAAGAAAAGAGTGGGCCTGGATTATGGTTTCCCTGCCTTGTTCATTGGGGTGGCCTTCTCTTTTCCTGTCCTCCTAAATGTACTGAATCCTCTCATGCATGGATGTCCCTCATTCCTTTCACTTCATCCTCAATTTTGTGGATCTGTTTATTTTTTATTTTCACTTCTTTTCCATTATTTAATGGGATCTCTAGAGGCAAAGGGAAAAAAATTGGGTGGTCAGTAATCCAGCGAGCAATTTGACAGTTTTCAGACACAGGTCTTAAAACACTGGAGTATTAGAAAATGTTACCATGCCCTCCTTTAGTTTTGTTTGCTTGGTTCTGTTTTACAGCTGTTCTCTCTGTAAGTACACAGATGTGAGCAGGGATGATGGATGGTTATGGCCTTGATGGGGCAGCTCCTTACATGGGAGTCTCCTGATGCTCTTTGGTTGCATAACTTAGCAAGGGATTGTTTGACTGCAGCGCCGAAAACCAAACAGATAGCAGGTGTTGGCAGCAGGTAAGGGTTTATTGCAGGCTGCCAAACAAGTGAGTAGAGACAAGCCTCAGATCCACTGTCACTTGGTCTTTGAGTTAGGGGGGTGGTTTAATGGGAAGAACAAAATAACGGGCTAAATGTCATCTTGTGACATTTCTCTCTTCATTTTTTAAAAAAATTGAAGTACAGTGAACTTACAATGTTGTGTCAGTTTCAAATGTACAGCAAAGTGATTCAGTTATACATATATATTATTTTTCAGATTCTTTTCCATTGTAGGTTACTACAAGTTAGCGATTGTAGTTTCCTGTGCTATATAGTAGGTCCCATTGTTTATTCATTTTATATACAGTAATGTGTATAGGTTAATCCTAAACTCCCAATTTATCCATCACCCTTCCATCCCCTTCGGTAACCAAAGGTTATTGCTTTATGTCTGCGAGTCTATATTTGTTTTGTAAATAAGTTCATTTGTATCATTTTTTAGGACTCCACATATAAATGGTATCATACAATATTTGTCTTTCTTGTGATATTTCTTAATCATAGTTTTGAGAGTCAGGATGCCTACAGTTTTGAGTCTCTGGTCTGGTGGTCCATGACCTAGAGAAAATCTGAGTCTGTATGTCAGTGATAAGTTGACAGTAGCCATTTTAGCATGTTAACAATGTTATCAACAGCAGCAATTTTAGTCTCTTGACTCTGGTTTGATTATAAACTTCAGTCAGCATGCGATTGAGGTCAGAGGGGACAAGACAGGGAATAAAGTTTAGGATAGGGAGGTTAACCATAAATTCCTCAGAGGAATTTGGTTTTAGGGGGACTTGGTTTCAGTTGATGACTTTACACCTGAGAAACTCAGAGACATTGCTGCCTGAAAGACACACCCGTCTTCCAGGCAGACTTACCACCCCATTCTGCCAGAAAATACCAGCATTAAAAAAGCAAATTGGAAATTACAATAAAGACAAAGAGAATGGAAAACAGCTTAACAGAGTTGTGTAAAGCCATGTTTCTTTGTTGTTCTGAGAGTATTTTTATTTTTAGCATCGCGACTGCTACTGTACATTTGTCCCAGCCAGTCATCCAAGTACTTGTGGAAATTAACTGCAATGTTATGAATGTTTCACAGATGGATGAACCAAAACTGATGAGAAAACAAACTGGTTCTGATCTTTTCACCATTTGGAGAATCTGAGTTTTATCTGACTGAAATAAATGTTTTCAATGAGAAACTGCATCATGCAGGATTTCTTTTCCTGCCAGAAATGGAATGCCCAGCTAAAAGTGGCCTGACCCGGTGGCTCTCAAAATGGCTCCATGTTAGAATCACCTAGGAAAACTGACTCCTACCTGGTGAAATCCCATTTCATTGGTCTGGGTTATGACTTGGGCATTGAGAGGACTCATTCTCAAATGCAGCCAAGGATGGGAACCACCTGCTTAAACGATGCAGACACTTACTGTTTCACTTAACCAGAATCCTGGAGATGACATTATAGGGATGGCTCAGGGACTCTGTAATGTCATCAAGGGCTCAGGCTCTTCCCGACTCTCTCATTAGTCATGCTCAGCATGTTGTCAGTGTCTGCCCTCCCCAGACACAGATGGCTGCTGTCGCTCTGAGCATAAAGTGTTCAAACACAGCAGGGAAAGTGAAGCCAAAACTACCTCCTCCTCTTTGTCAGAGAGGAAGACTTTCTAAGAAGCTCGCCTGCCTCCACCCCAGGAGATTTCTCCTTATTTCATTGGCTAAAACACAGCCACCCAAAGACCAGCTGCTGGCAAAGAAGAATGGCTTACATCCATTGTTGCTGTTGCAAAGCGAAATGAGGGTTCCATTAAACTAAGTAAAAAGAGGGGAAGGCTTTTCGGTGGGCAACCAACAGTGTCTGTCCTTGTAACCTCATTATCCAAAGCGAGTTAGCAACAACTCATCATTAACCCATGGAATAACATCAGGCTCTGCTGGACCTGAAACTAGTTTTTAAATTTTCTTTTGGAGCAGTTCTAACTCTCTATATGGAGTACTATTTTATGATTTTTTCCTTCTTAGAGGTCTTCCCCCAAAATGAAGGGAATATAGAATTTTTAAAAATAAAATTTATTACCATATGGGCCACTGACACTTTTATAAATCTAAGATACATTATGGGATTTTACTGATCTTATTTTACTTACTTCATGTTTTGCCACTTCATCATTTAGGGAACTCTTATCATACACCAACTTATCCTAGCTATATTTTAAAAAGAATTAAGTTGTACAAAAAATGGAAAATGATGAAATCCCTTAAAAGATGATACACTGTCTTTAAAAAATATATTATCCTGCAGTTTTCTTATCATAGTGCCCAAAGTATTACGTTCATTTTCAAGAAGGAATAAAAGAAGACTTAGAGGGACTATCTTGATGGTTCACTTCAAGATTTCATAGAACAAATTGAGAATTCAGAATTTTTCATTTTCCATTCATAGTGGCAAATAAAAGGAAATTGATACAGGAAGATGTTTCAAAGTTATTAGATGAATCAGAAGATAAATACAAAGAGGCAGGTAGCAGCACTCTTAGACTCTGTTAATGATGGCAAAATTGGTCAGGTTATGAGCTTTCAGATGAATATATTGTAGATGAATCTTCTCAAAACTCAATAATCGATGTGACCTACATATTCCAAAGGACACAAAAGAAATGTGGTATTTTCATCCAGTTAGTCATTTGACAGGAAAAATGTCACTCTGCAATATTTTGTGACAAGAACTTGGACCATCTTGTTTTGCCAAAATGATGTATGATGATACTCTTTAATCTTTTTTATTGTTTGTGTGTCAGTGTTTGAGTTGAAGAGGTTTACTATGTTCAAATTCTTGTGAACATTTCAAATAAAGTTGTTTTTCTTATTACCCCTTTATTCTGCAAATTAATCATAAAATGACTTCAAAATGCTAATGAGCACTTTCCTTGGTATACTGATAACTACACAAATAAACTGGAGAAGGAAATGGCAACCCACTCCAGTACTCTTGCCTGGAAAATCCCATGGATGGAGGAGCCTGGTAGGCACAGTTCATGGGGTTGCGAAAAGTTGGACACGACTGAGCAACTTCACTTTCACTTTTCACTGTCATGCATTGGAGAAGGAAATGGCAACCCACTCCCGTATTCTTGCCTGGAGAATCCCAGGGACAGAGGAGCCTGGTGGGCTGCTGTCTATGGGATCACACAGGGTTGGACACAACTGAGGTGACTTAGCAGAAGCAGCATACAAATAAACATTCGGGTTTCTCAGTTGTGAACTCAGAATCCTTTATTAGTGTTGATAAGAAAAACATATTGATTATCTTGTTTAGGAGAGGCACTGTGCCAGGCTTTGACAATACACAAAAACCCATGTTTGCTCTTGAAGAGCTTATATCCCTGTTAGGGGTCAGGGATATGAATTCTCTTCCACGAGGTAGAGATGCCTCATTAAAGTTTTCATTTCTAGTTGTAGGACATCCTCAGATATCCCCCCTCCCAGTATTACTATCTTACAAAGTGATATTAATAGAATATCAAAACCAAGAAATTGACACTGAAATAATCTATAACACTTATTCAGATTTCACCAGCACAGACTTATTTGTGTGTGTGTGTACCTCTGTGCAATCTTATCACAAGTAAATCCTTGTGAAACCACCACCGTAATCAAGATACTCAATTGTACCATCACCTTAAGAGTTGCTCTTGTCACTCCTATATAGCCACATCCCCCCTCCCCATCTTTAACCCTGGCAACTACTAATACATTGTCTGTCTCTGTATTATTTCATGAATGTTGTATAAATGGAATCATGCAGTGGAATGGCATCAAAATATCTTTTGAGATTGGCTTTCTTTCAGTCAGCTCAAGTTTCTTGAAGTTAATCCTAATTGTTGCTTGTATCAGTAATTTGTTCCTTTTTGTTTCTGGGTAGTATGTCATGCATGGTATGAAAGTACTAGAGATTATTTAGTCATTGAGGGACATGTGGGTAGTTGCCAGTTTGGTGCTATAAAAATAAAGCTGTTATGACAGTCATGTACAAGTTATTTCCCATGCAAAAATAAGTCTTCATTTCTCTGGGATAAGTGCTTAAAAGGGTAATTAGGGTCATGTAGTTAAGTTCCTTTTAGTTTTGAAAGGAACTATCAAACTATTTTCTCAAATGGGTGTACAGTTTTACATTCCCACCAGCAATACAAGTGATCCCAGTTTCTCTGCATCCTTACTTGCATTTGGTGTTATCATTATATTTCACTTTGCTGTTCTGATAGGTATGGAGTGAAATCTCACTATAGTTTCAGTTTGTATTTCTCTAATAGCTAATACTCTTGAACATCCTTTCATGTGTTTGCCTTCTGTATATCCTCTTAGGAAAAACGTTTCTTAGGAAAATGTGTGTTTGTGTCTTCTGTTCATTTCTAATTGGATCACATTTGTCTTTAATGCTGAGTTTGCAAGTTCTTTATATATTCTAGATATGCCAAGCTACTATTTTTAATCAGCTGCTATAACATTTGAGGGTGAAATGATGTTATGAAGAGTCTCTATCTCATTGAACCACATTAATACTCCTCCCTCTTTAGAAAAACCAACTATATCAATTCCAAACCATCTGTCTTCATAGAGGAACAACACTCCGTGGAAGCCAGGTTCCAACTTTCATTGAATACTTTATTTGCCGTTAATCTGCTCTGCAGCATTCTTTAAGAATTAGAGCGTTTGCAGCCAATTAAGCCGACTGTGCTCTTTTCCCCATGGGGGCCCAGTGTGCAATGGCTGCAAATAGCAGGCTCCTTGGTAGTGTATGCAACCTGTTGCCTGTACAGGCTGCCCTAAGGGACCTTGGAGACAACTCTTCCTAGTGGGCATTCATGACTGGCCTGCTGTTTCCCAATCTAGACTCCAGACAGGTATGCGCGGTGCCTTTGGAAAGCCTCAGGGCACAGTGGCCAGGGTCCACATTGGCCAGGTCATAATGTCCATCCGCACCAAGCTGCAGAACAAGGAACATGTGATTGAAGCCCTCCGCCGGGCCAAGTTCAAGTTCCCTGGCCGCCAGAAGATCCACATCTCTAAGAAGTGGGGATTTACCAAATTCAACGCGGATGAATTTGAGAACATGGTGGCAGAAAAGCGACTCATCCCAGATGGCTGTGGGGTCAAATACATCCCTAATCGTGGTCCCCTGGACAAATGGCGGGCCCTGCACTCATGAGCATCAGCGCTGTCCCCTCCTTAATCATGCTCACCAATAAATGCTATTTCCTGTCAAAAAAAAAAAAAAAAAGAATTAGAGCGCTACTCTTCATCCTTCTTTCTCTAGGGTTTCTGTTATCGGGGCCACAAAAGCATCTGAGATAATGATTACCTGACAACATCTGTTTGTTTTTAATTTTTTCCCCACTTGTGTGTTTTTATTAGAGAAGCAAAAGGGTTTTCCTCTGCTCATTTGTTTCTCTGCTTCCCCACAACTTTAGCTTTCCCCTGCTATGGCTACAGCACATGCTTTTACATACCTGTGAAGCTTGGTTCCTCTGATTAACTGATTCTGCTTTGGTGTCCACATTCCAAATTTCAGGAAGAGAGATGGGATTACTGCATATTGAAGTCAGTTGTGCACTTCTGGTGCGGTGTGGCCTGGAGAAGTGATAGCAAGTGATAAGTGGCTATCCTTCTGGGGATGTGACCTATGAGGTTCTCTGAGGAGGTCTGAGCAGAAAATCGCTGTCATTTCTATTACAAGGACCACAGGGAACAGAATCACAGAGGTTAAGTTGTTCCCACAGTCACATAGCTCCAGTGGTACAGGAAATATATAAACCCTAAGCCTACCAAGTTCCAAAAATTATACGGTATCGACTATGCCAATCACCCCACCAACATGGTTCCTTCCCTTGAAAACCTGGGTCTCTTGGTGAGATCAACAAGTATCTACAATACAATTACAATACACATACAATCTGACAGAAAAATATACCTGGAGAAAACCAAAGAGAGAGTTCTAGTAAATGAAATACAATTCACAATTAAAAGAATAACAGCATTCTTCTCTTTTTAAAAAGTTTGGCGTTAGTTTAAATTTATGCTTATATTATTAGCCTCATTATATGAATACATTAGTGTGTTTACATGTCCTTGAGTGAAACAGTTCAGTAACATAAAAAGTTAATTCCAAAAAGTGTCAGAAAAAACCAGAATGCCACAAACATCTTTAAACAAGATACATGGTTTTATTCAAGATACTTTAATTTTAATCAACATTAACTGACTTTCTAATGCTAGATCAATGTTATATTCTTGCAATCAAGTCAATGGGATAACTAAATAGTATCTTTATAAACACAAAGTTGGATCTGGCCGACTAAAATTTTTACTTAGGATTTTTCTTCTATGTTCATGAATGAGATTTGTTTACAATTTTCCTTTTTAAAACTAATCTTGTCAACTTTTGATATCAAGGTTAATGACAGCTGCTATATCAATAATATATGGTTGTAACTTTTACTTGACTATGATAGAGCTTGACTCTTAAATTCACCCAGCTGGGGACTTTCTTTCAGAGAAGTATTTAAAATATAGACTAACTTTTAAAATCGATTATAGACTATTTAGATTTTCTATTTCTTTGAGTCAGTTTTTTTTTCTTCCAGTTTTATTGAGATATAACTGATGAACAGTACTGTGTAAATTTAAGGTGTAAAACATAATGATTTGACTCACATACAGCATGGAGTAATTATCACAATAATTTCAGTGAATATCTTATATAGTTCAGTGATCTTATATAAGTTCAGTGATCATCTTATACAGATACAAAAGAAATTAAATATTTTTCTTGTGATGAGAACTCAGGATTTCCTGTCTTTCATATATCTCATACAATAGTGTTAATTATATCATGTTTTGCACTGTTGTTGTTGTTCAGTCGCTAAGTCATGTCAAACACTTTGAGATACATCCCTAGTACTTATCCTAGGGCTGGAAATTTGTATTAATACCTTTTGACTATCTTCATCCAATTCCCCTCTCCTCTACCCCTGCCTCTGGAAACCACAAATCTGATCTCTTTTTCTATAAGTTTGTTTTGAAGTACAACTGACTTGTAATACTGTTCAGTTCAGTTCAGTTCAGTCGCTTAGTCGTGTCCGACTCTGCGACCCCATGAATCGCAGCATGCTAGGCCTCCACAATGTACTGATTTGATATTTCTATAAATTTCCAAATGATCACATCTAGTTACAATCTGTCACCAAAGATGTTACATAGTTATTGACTATATTCACGCTGAACTATGTTGATTATATTCATACCCACGACTCATTTATTTTGCAATTGAAAGTTTGTAACGATTCAATTTTTTAAATAACAACTTTGCAGATATAATTCACATATGTTAAATTTATGCCTAAGTATTTTGGTCTTTTTTATAGAAACTTGTTCATCAGAATTTTCCACTTTATAGTCATAAAGCTATTTAAAAGTCTTGAATTAGTCAGTATTCAACCAGAGAAACAGAACCAGTAGGAGACATATATTGAAATTTATTGCAAGAATTGATTTATATGATTGTGAAGGCCAGAAGGCTGGACTAAAACCCTAAATCATAGGGTAGACCTTAAGGAAAAGCAGCCTGAAAAACTCAGGCATGAGCGGAAGCTGCTTTCTAGGGTGTGGTTTCTTCTTCTCCCTCAGGGAAGCCTCAGTTCTGCTCTTAACGGCCTTTCAACTTGTTGAATCCAACCCACACAGACTATGTAGGATAATCTATTAAAGTCAACTGGTCATGAACTTTAAAACACTCTATAAAAATACCTTCATAGCAAAATAAAGGTTAGAATTTGATTAAATAACAATGGTAGCCTAGTCAGTTGACACATAAAACTGACCATCATAAGCCTCTTATTTTTACTTACTTATTTTTGGCTGCAATGGGTCTTTGCCTCGAGTGGGTTTTCTCTAGTTGCGGCAAGCAGGGGCTACTTTTCGTTGTGGTGCACAGGCTTTCCATTGCAGTGGCCTCTCTTGCAGAGCACAGGCTCTAGGAGCAAGTGCTTCAGTAACTTCAGAATGCAGGCTCAGTTGTTGTGGCTCCCAGGCTCCAGAGGATGGGCTCAGCCATGGGCTCCAGAGCATGGGCTCAGTAGCCTATAGGCTTAGTTTCTCTGCAGCTGGCCTGTGGAATCTTCCCCAGACCAGGGATTGAACTGGTGTCCCCTGCATTGACAGGTGGATTCTTTTTTTTAATTTTAATTGGAGGCTAATTACTTTACAATATTGTAGTGGTTTCTGCAATACATTGACATGAATCAGCCATGGGTGTACATGTGTTCCCCATCCTAAACCCCCCTCCCACCTCCCTCCACATCCCATCCCTCAGGGTCATCCCAGTGCACCAGCCCTGAGAACCCTGTCTCATGCATCAAACCTGGACTGGCGATGTTTCACATATGATAATATACATGTTTCAATGCCATTCTCTTAAATCATCCCCCCCTC
Organism: Ovis canadensis; assembly: GCF_042477335.2. NCBI lineage: Eukaryota > Metazoa > Chordata > Mammalia > Artiodactyla > Bovidae > Ovis > Ovis canadensis. Next base: position 77,805,322 of record NC_091251.1, read on the forward strand.
GCCTTCTCCCACAGAGTCCAAAAGACTGTTCTATACATCTGTGTCTCTTTTGCTGTCTTGCATATAGGGTATCATTACCATCTTTCTAAATTCCATATATATGCATTAATGTACTATATTGGTATTTTTCTTTCTGACTTACTCTGTATAATAGGCTCCAATTTCACCCACCTCATTAGAACTGATTCAAATGCATTCTTTTTAATGGCTGAGTAATATTCCACTGTGTTTATGTAGCACAGCTTTCTTATCCATTTGTCTGCCAATGGACATGTAGGTCGCTTCCATGTCCTGGCTATTGTAAACAGTGCTGTGATGAACATTATGGTACATGTGTCTCTTTCAGTTCTGGTTTCTGTGTATGCCGAGGAGTGGGATGGCTGGATCATATGGCAGTTCTATTTCCAGTTTTTTAAGGAATCTCCACACTGTTCTCCATAGTGGCTGTACTAGTTTGCATTCCTATCAACAGTGTAGGAGGGTTCCCTTTTCTCCACACCCTCTCCAGCATTTATTGTTTGTAGACTTTTTGATAGCAGCCATTCTGAGTGGCGTGAGATGGTACCTCATTGTGGTTTTGATTTGCATTTCTCTGATAATGAGTGATGTTGAGCATCTTTTCACGTGTTTGTTAGCCATCTGAATGTCTTCTTTGGAGAAATGTCTGTTTAGTTCTTTGGCCCATTTTTTGATTGGGTCATTTATTTTTCTGGAATTGAGCTGCAGGAGCTGCTTGTATATTTTTGAGATTAATTCTTTGTCAGTTGCTTCGTTTGCTATTATTTTCTCCCATTCTGAAGGATGTCTTTACACCTTGCTTATAGTTTCATTCGTTGTGCAAAAGCTTTTCAGTTTAATTAGGTCCCGTTTGTTTATTTTTGCTTTTATTTCCATTACTCTAGGAGGTGGGTCATAGAGGATCCTGCTGTGATTTATGTCAGAGTGTTTTGCCAATGTTTTCCTCTAGGAGTTTTAGTTTCTGGTCTTACATTTAGATCTTTAATCCATTTTGAGTGTATTTTTGTGTATGGTGTTAGAAAGTGTTCCAGTTTCATTCTTTTACAAGTGGTTGACCAGTTTTCCCAGCACCACTTGTTAAAAGAGATTGTCTTTCCTCCATTGTGTATTCTTGCCTCCTTTGTCAAAGATAAGGTGTCCATAGGTGTGTGGATTTATCTTTGGGCTTTCTATTTTGTTCCATTGATCTATATTTTTGTCTTTGTGCCAGTACCATACTGTCTTGATGACTGCAGCTTTCTAGTAGAGTCTGTAGTCAGGCAAGTTGATTGCTCCAGTTCCATTCTTCTTTCTCAAGGTTGCTTTGGCTATTCGAGGTTTTTGTATTTCCATACAAATTGTGAAATTGTTTGTTCTAGTTCTGTGAAAAATACTGTTGGTTGCTTGATAGGGATTGCATTGAATCTATAGATTACTTTGGGTAGTGTACTCATTTTCACTATATTGATTCTTCCAATCCATGAACATGGTATATTTCTCCATCTATTTGTGTCACCTTTGATTTCTTTCATCAGTGTTTTATAGTTTTCTATATATAGAGAAAACTATAAGAAACTTTTGTTTCTTTCGGTAGATTTATTCCTAAGTATTTTATTCTTTTCATTCCAATGGTGAATGGAATTGTTTCCTTAATTTCTGTTTTCTCATTGATAGAGTATAGGAATGCAAGGGATTTCTGTGTGTTAATTTTATATCCTGGCAGGTGGATTCTTAATCCACTGCACTACCAGGTAAGTCCCCAAGCTTCTTAACTTTAAAAAAAATCTGTAGATTTTGTCATTAATAATTTCCTTTTTACTTCTAATATTATTTATGCTTTTCTCTTTGTATAATGATTTATCTTGTCTGATTTTTTCCTAATGTATCAGTCTTTCAAAGAACCAACTTTTGGCTTTTTGACTCCAATATGTTTACTTTCCACTCCATCAGTTTTTGCTCTTTATGACACAGTTCCTGAGTAGGTAGAAACTGGTTTTGGTTACAGGAATACTACCAGCAAAAGGCTGCACTTTATCGGCTTGGGCTGTTGTATTTTTCCTTTAACCCTCTGTCGACCATGAATTTGGACTGCACACCTATGTGAAAACAATAAAAAAAGTATATACAGAAAAAAAGCCTAATGGCATACACACTTACCAGGGGTCATCTGTGGGTATTAGGATTGGGAGTGATGTTCTTCCTCATTCTTTATTAGTATGTAATACTAATAACTAAAGTATATACTACTACTAACTAAATACAATGCAATACTTTTGATTGATCTTAGATCTGAGGGGGAAAAGCCTAATGGGCACTTTGGGTGAAATTTTAGTATGAAATACATGTTAGGCAATAATATTCTTCTGTTAAATTTGTTATAGTAATGATATTGTGGTTATATAGAAGAGTGTCTTTATTCTTGAAGTACCAAGGGGTGAAGTGTCATGTTGCGTATTTCAAATGGTTCCGGAAAAACTGTTTTACAAAGCATTTATGGCAAAATGTCAACAATAGTCAATCTAGATAAAGGGTATATGTATGTTTGCTGTAGTCTTTGAAATTTTCTGTAGGTTTAAGAAATATAAAAATAAACACCTGGGGGGGAAATTACATACTTCCATTATAAAATAGCTGGAAAATCAAAAAGGCCCCTAAGACAACCAGTCACTGAGTAAGACGCTTTCTACATAGATGGGTCTCATCCTTTTGTCTAAAGGGATCTGCTCCATGGTAGTGACAATGGCTTACCTCAGGCTGCTGCATTTAGAGTGGCTGTAGATTACCACTGTCCCCACAGTTGGTAGGCATAACCCAGCACTCACTCACTTGTTCTCTGGGATAATTAGAAGATGATGTTTTGAATATCAAGTTATAAAATGAGCTCTTTGAGAAGCTTTTTCTACTGAAGAATGAAATTGAGCACAAGACCACTTTCTACAGAACATAAGCTCAAAATAGGCAACAGTACTGATATCATGATGACGGCTAATATATTTATTTCCATTTGCATTTTCCTACCATTAAGTTCCAAGTCTCTGAAAAGATTTTTTCCTTAAAAGAGGTTTAATATTATATAGAAAAGAAATAGGGATGATATTTCTTCATTTATGAGCTCTGATTTTTAAGTTCAGTTCAGTTCAGTCTCTCAGTCATGTCTCTTTGCGACCCCATGGACTGCAGCACTCCAGGCTTCCCTGTCCATTACCAACTCCCGGAGATTGCTCAAACTCATGTCCATGGAGTCAGTGATGCCATCCAGCCATCTCATCCTCTGTCGTCCCCTTCTCTTCCTGCCCTCAATCTTTCCCAACATCAGGGTCTTTTCCAATGAGTCAGTTCTTCACATCAGGTGGCCAAAGTACTGGAGCTTCAGCTTCAGCATCGGTCCTTCCAATGAATATTCAGGATTTGTAAGTTAAACTAGGTCAATACAAAAACTTTCCTTCAACCAAACAAATGTAGACCAACCTTTTACAGGGACTTCCCTGGCTGACCAGTGGTTAAGTCTCAACACTTTCACTGCAGCGGGCACAGGATTAAACCCTGGTTTGGCAACTAAGATCCTGCATGCCGTGCAGCATCACCCAAAAAACAAAGAAAAAAGAAAAAACTTTTTGCGAACTCTTGGTATCATCAGGTTCCTATGGATTTTAAATATAAAACTATAACACTCAAGTATATAATATCCTTAAGAATTATACACTGTGATAAGCAAGTTGGAGAAGTAAAAACAAAATACCTATCTATAAGCATGCTTCCAAAGTAATATAAAAATTTTTTTACTTCAGGATCTTGAAACCAACATTAATTCATAATTAATTCAGAATCAAACTTAATGACAAAGTAAGATTAACTAGCCAACAACATAGTAACAATAGCTGATAAGTATATAAAACACTACAATGTGCCAGGTAAGTGCTTTTACCTCATTTAATTCTCTTAGCAACCCTTAAATTACATATTATTAATATACCCATTTTACAGGTGAATGGACAAAGGCTACGACTTGCCCAAGGCTTTTTAGCTGGTAGGTATTACAGTGAGCCTTTGAACTCAGGTAGTCTGTATGGCTTTGAAATCTGTGCTCCTAACCTGTGTTACAATGCCTCTCAATACCAGCTCCTAAATAAAAAATCAGAAATGCTCTTTCCCAATCTTAATCATGAGACAAGGAATATCCTTTGGCCACTATACATCTGAAATTTCAACATATTTTGTCCCTTCCAACCTAAAACTACCTTCAATTTTGAATCACTTGATTTTATTACTATCCTCCTACCCCAGAGTACCCCTGTACTGTCCCTCATAAAGTGGCTCATTTGTATTAAGCTCTGCTTAGAATACTAACCAAAAACATGTATGAACTACTTAATTTAATCTTGTTTGTTCAAAACAAAAGAGGAGTTAAACACTTTCTCACTCTTTAATTACTCTCTTATCAAGGCTTCAAAGATTTGCTCAATAAAGCACTGCTGATGCTGACAACCAGAGTAGTTTACCAGGAACATATGCTGAGCTTCAATATTATCAAAATAGTACCTTCAATACCTCTGTGTGTTTAATGTGTAACAGGATGAGGGTGAAGGAGGGGCTTGTGTAATTCAATGAAGCTATGAGCCATGCTGTACAGGGCTACCCAAGATGGACAGGTGATAGTGAAAAGTTCTGACAAAATATGGTCCACTGGAGGAGGAAATGGCAGTATTCTTGCCACAAGAACCTCATGGACAGTATGAAAAGACAAAAAGATGTGACACCAGAAGATAAGCTCCCCAGGTCAGAAGGTGTCCAAAGAAGCTGAAGTTGACCAGTTGTATGAAAACCTACAAGACCTTCTAGAACTAACACCAAAAATATATGTCCTTTTCATCATAGGGGAGAGGAATGCAAAAGTAGGAAATCAAGAGATACCCGGAGTAACAGGCAAGTTTGGCCTTGGAGTACAAAATGAAGCACAGCAAAGGCTAACAGAGTTTTGTCAAGAGAACACGCTGGTCATAGCAAACACTCTTTTCCAACAACCCAAGAGACAACTCTACACAGATATCACCAGATGGTCAATACTGAAATTAGGTGGCTCAGATGGTAAAGAATCTGTCAGCAATGTGGGAGACCTGGGCTAAACTCCCTGGGTTGGCAAGATCCCCTGGAGAAGAAAATGGCAACCCACTCTGGCCTGGAGAATTCCATGGACAGAGAAGCTTGGTGGGCTATACAGTCCATGGGGTTGCAAACAGTCAGACATGACTGAGCGACTAACACTTTCACTTTCTTTCATATTCTGTGCAGCCAAAGATGGAGAAGCTCTACACAGTCAGCAAAAACAAGACCTGGAGCTGACTATGGCTCAGATCGTGAGCGCCTCACTGCAAAATTCAGGCTCAAATTGAAGAAAGTAGGGGAAACCATTAGGTTATTCAGGTATGACCTAAATCAAATCCCTTATGATTTATACAGTGGAGGTGATGAACAGATTCAAGGGATTCGATTTGGTAAACAGACTGCCTGAAGTACTATGGATGGGGGTTTGTAACACTGTTACAAATGAGCTTCCCTGGTGGCTCAGACAGTAAAGCATCTGCCTACAATGTGGGAGACCGGGTTTCAATCCCTGGGTCGGGAAGATCTCCTGGAGAAGGAAATGGCAACCCACTCCAGTATTCTTGCCTGGAAAATCCCATGGATGGAGGAACCTGGTAGGCTACAGTTCATGGGGTCGCAGAGTCAGGAGTGACTTAGCGACTGAACAACAACAAAAACAAGATGGGGGTAGTGAAAATTATGGTAATAAACATAAAATATATTTTCTAGAAACACTTCCATTTCATGGAAATACAATGTGAAGACCGTATTAAGCTAAACATGAAAATTAAGTTTTATTTTTAAAAAAACAGGCAATACAAACAGATAAAAGTAATATATGAAGAAATTTCCAAAACAAAGGTCTCATCTACAAAATTATTTACATGTTTAGGGCCCATATGAAAAAAAATATGGTCCCCTGGGTCCAGTATAGACATAAGAGCAATCTATAGTAACACACTTTGGAAGAGGACTTTCGTAGCACTTGCCAATATGTGATATTTACCAAACAAGGAACACTCTAGAAGGTGCTTCAATGCTCAGAGGTTTTAAGACCTTGGCTTTGATGATTTTGAAGGTAAGAAACAAAATCAATCCAGCTTCCAATGGGACATGACAGTGGCCTCCAGTCAGTGGCCATGGTCGTGCTTCTGAATGGCCCTCCATTTGGGGGCAGAGCAATCTGCAGAGATGATAGTTTTTACAGATGCCCCACTACTTACACCAATATAGTTACTGGATTATCTTATAAAGACAAACAGCATTCTTTAAACTCTTTCAAAAATACTTAAAGAGTTTCCTACAGATTTTTTTAAAGGTCTAGATTCACCAAAGATCCATTACTCTCCTAAGTTCTAAATTTACCTCCTTACTCTATTCCTGCTTAAAAGCAAAAGCTGACAGTTTCTGATTTGTAGAAAGATCTAAAGGTTTTTGCTTTTTAGGTAAATTCAAATTCTTCATTTTTTCTTCCTGGTTTTCAGTTTCCTGACTTTCATCGACCACACGTTTTCGCTTCTTTTCTTCAGCTCCATCACTTGCAGTTCCTCCTTTGGCCTTGGCAGCCCATGCCTTTGTAAAAATATTAGAAGAGAAAAGATTTTTAGGAAATAGCAAATTAATAGGAAGGAAATGATTTCTTTACTTTTACAGGAAACATTATGCCATAAAGCAGCATAATTAGCACTTGAATTGTGAAGCTAATCATTAAGGGTTCTCATTTAAAAAAAAAAATAAATTGCTTATTATTTAATTGCAGGGTACATTTAAAAATTTACATTCTAACTATAATATTTCAATCTAAACTCTGCTTGTATTTAACCATATTAAGAGCAAAACACTGTAACTACAGGTACTGTTTAAAAAAGAAACCTTTCATTTTGAGATTAGAGATAGAGATTCCATGCAGTTGAGGAAGTAATACAGAAAGCCCCCGTGTCCCCTTTACTCAGTTTCCCTCAATGGTTGCATCCTGCAAAACTATACTGTACTATTACAGCTAGGATATTGACATCGATAAAACCTTTTTATTTCAACTCATTTGTGTGTGTATGTGTGTAATTCTACTGTAGGCTGTGTATTTACCACCACATTCAGGATATAGAACAGTTCCACAAGCATGAGTATCCCTCATGCTGCCCTGCCCTATTCCTCTCCCAGGCCCCATCCCCTGGCAATCAGTACTCTGATCTTCACCCCATCACTTTGTCATGTCACAAATATTACATACGGTATACGTTCTTTTGGGATTGGTTTCTATTCAGTAAGCGAGAACCTAACAGGGTTCACTCATTTATTTCTTAAACCTCTTTTAATCTCTAACAGTTCCTCCTCCTCCTACTTTATTTTCCTTCCCAGTCATTATTATTGAAAAGGGTACATGTGACCTGTAGAATTTTTCACATTAACAGACTGGATTTAAGAAATGTTTAAGGTTTACACTAAAAATACTGATTACATTTTAAGTATTCAAAAACACGACCACAAGTTTTGCCACGTCTCTTCCTCTTTTCCTGCATAAGCTGACAGTTTCAGCTTATGGTCTTATTCATTCAGATGCCATTTTATTTAATACTTTAGAATTTTTATCCTTTTATAAATGCTCACAAAAAATGAGAAACACAAAGATGCTAATGAGATTCTAAAGAAGGTGAGAGGTGGTTAGACTAGTTTCTAGTTTCGTCATTTTGCAATACATTTATTTTGTAAAACCAGTTTATCAAGGTAAAATATCTATGTCACAAGGTACCCATTGCTGCACCCTTGTCATCCCTGGGGAAGGTAAGTCTGAGATTTGATACAACATACACATTCCTTCCCCTTGTAAAAGAAAGCCGCTCCTAGCCTTTTTCTACATGGCAGAGAATGACCTAAGAAGCGATAGGTACAAGTCACCTGTCCTAATTTCCACATGAAAGGCTAGAACAGAACACGGATTGTTTCCTCACAAAGCAGTATTCTCATTTAGTGTTCAATGTGTAAGTAAATAGTATTTTAAGAAATTCTGCTTACAAGGACTCTAAAGCAGTTGTCCAAAAATGTGAATTAATTTCAGTTTTCCTTACTAATTTTATTTGATTCTGACTTAAAAGCAATGTACTTTTTCTTGGGCTATTCCCCTAACTTACAATATGCAGAAACTTATACAGATGTAGGTAGTATATCTGCCAAAAAATTAACCATCAACACTAAATAATTATTATATAGATCTAGATGTCAAAACTGACATTTTGTTTGTTGCATCTCCTCTCCACCAAGAGGCTGAGTGTATCCAATTTTAAAACACAGAAAAAAAGCATTTTCTATAAGAATTTTTAAAAGCCAGGAATTCACCAAAGTCTCAATCTCGGTACAATTATTCTTACCTTCCTTTCTTCAGTTGACAGTACTTTAAATCGAACCATTCCTTCTTTTATTATGTCTGCTTCATCTGAAAAGTCAGGATTGTCAGACAAAATATGACTTCTGTTTTCTTCCAGCCACATCTGGAACCCGGTCTTAGGCCTAAAATAGCAATTATGCAAAAAAAATTTTATACTTAAGACAGTTCTGGAGTATTTTATGATTTTTCAGGTAAGTAATTAACCATTAGTCTTTGCATACCTATATATAATGTAAGACAGACACAATTAATTATACTTGTTAATATTCATAATTACATATTACTTAAAACTGCCTAGAGACTACAGGAATAATGAGTTGAAAGAAATCCTTTGTAAGATCAATTCAAAGGGATTACTCACATTTATATTTTCCAAGCACAGCACCTGTGAACTCTTTAATGAATATTGACATGCTCAAGGTCTCCAATCTTCCTTAGCCCCTCTAGTCCAATAAAACCCTCCCATGAATTCTTGGTAGCCTTTCTCCATTCCCTAAACCAGCTATTTGAAATCTTCATGATTTCTCTCAAGCTCCTTTCTCCTGCTAGCACAGCTGACCTGGGAGCCTAGGTCAGTTCTTCTACCATTATGTAAAGCATGGACACAGCATAAATGCCAATGTTACCAGATTTCAGTTCTGACACAAACTGTTTTTTAGGTCACACCTGAAGATTTAATGCAAATATTTAACATTTACTGATCACTTTTCTTCTGTATAGGCTGTTGAAAGTATAAAAAATTTAATCTTCTTAAATAAAAATTTCACTGTTTAATAGCTAAATTAAATTTAGGACAAAATAAAAAAAAAATAAAAACTACAGCTACCCCCTCAAATTAAATTGGTTAATACAAGATGTAAGAGTTGGACTATAAAGAAAGCTGAGCGCCAAAGAATTGATGCTTTTCAACTGTGGTGTTGGAGAGGACTCTTGAGAGTCCCCTGGACTGTAAGGAGATCCAACCAGTCAATCTTAAAGGAAATCAGCCCTGAATATTCATTGGAAGGACTGATGCTGAAGCTGAAGCTCCAATATTTTGGCCACCTGATGCAAAGAACTGACTCATTTGTAAAGACCCAGATGCTGAGAAAGACTGAAGGCAGGAGAAGGGGACGACAGAGGAGGAGATGGTTGATGGCATCACCGACTCAATGGACATGAGTTTGAGTAAACTCTGGGAGTTGGCGATGGAGAGGGAGGCCTGGAGTGCTGCAGTCCATGGGGCTGCAAAGAGTTGGACATGACTGAGCAACTGAACGTGAGATACTGGTTACATGAGATACATAAAGTTAAAAATGAAATGGTGACACTTTTCTGGTGGTCCAGTGGTTAAGAATCCTATCAGTACAGGGGATTCAGATTCAATCCCTGCTCAGGGAAGATTCCACATGCTGCTGGACAACTGCAACTACTGAGCCCACCCACACACAGCAACCGCTACAGGCCACACGCTCTAGAGCCCACTGCAACAAGAGAAGCCACTGCAACGAGAAGCCCGTGCACCACAACAAAGACCCAGTGCAGCCAAAAAGAAATAAATTTTAAGAAATGAAATGGTGACTTTTTCAGTATAGCTGATGTATTTCAAATAAGTCTAGCATACAAGAGATCAAGAAATCTGGTAACATAATGAGTTGGTGGACAAACAGGGACTCTTGTATTGCTGGGGGATACAAACATCCATGCAGAGCAATTTTGCAGTATCTTTCAAAATTAAGTGTACATTAGCTTGAACCATACAGGAATCCATCTTACAGCTATATGTACATAATATTCATATAAAATTATTAATTGTACTACTATTTGTACCAGCAAAAGACCAGCAATGACTTTTTGTCCACTTTCAGAGAACTAAATAAATTATGGTACAGCCATGCAATGAATGTAAAAAGATTAAAGAAACTCTTCATGTAGTAAAAAGGAATGATCTGCAAAACCTGCTCTTAAGTGAAATAAATAAGGCACAAAACAATGTGCATATTATCATTTCTGTAAACCAAAAAAAATGCATAGAATAATTTAAGAAGGCTATAGGAGAAATTGTGCAGTGAGTATTTGTGCACAGGGAACTGAGTGGATAGAAAAAAGATTTACTCTTCACCACACATCTTTTTGTATCTTTGACTGTGTTTCTCCCATGTAACTATATTATTTAAAAACAAACAAATGAAAAAATGAACTAATTAAAAAATATAGTATCTCAGTAAAATGTGTTCACAATTTAAAACATAGATAGTTTATCAAAGCATACTTTAATAAGTAATGTAAATAGATACTAATCAATATTTGTGGCTTCCCTAAAATTACATGATTTCAGAATGCCCACTACCTGTGCCAATGTATTATTTATATTAATGAGTAACAGAGTCACACAATTTTGTATTGCTACTTCTATGTGCCTTTTATTGGAATACTGCATCTTGAGAATACTAAATTCCTCTACGTACTGACCTTTGGTTTTCAGTGTTTTGAGGACACACAGCTGGGGTTTCAGATGATGAATTTTTAGGATTTTCTTCTTTTACTTCCTCAGTCCTGTCAGCTTGGGAAGTTCTTTTCTGGAAAAAGGATGCTGCAGATGCCTGTGAAAACAAACGTGAATACTGCAACAAAATCTAGCATGATTCTGTATTTTATGAGCAAATTTGGAAAAAGGTGGAAAAATACCTATTTTTATTTAGAATTCTTACACTAACATGTAAGTCCTAAGGTTTTCTGATAAAAGTAAATATTTATACACATGCATACAAAACTTCCAAAAAACTATACCTCAAATTAGTTTACCTATTTTACTGATGACAAATCTGGGGTTAAATTACCAAAATTAGGACAAAACCTGGGAAGAAAACTGAGAACACAGAACAGGAAAGATTAGGGCCAGCTACTAAGCTAGCTGTCATTAAACAAGGACAGGCATCAGAACTGTCTGGGAAATGAAAAGAATATAGACAGATGCCTGAGTCCCTGTCCTGGGTCTATATATTAATAGTAATACAATTATGGAAGTGACATCTCATCATTGTCACAGTTACCGGATAATCCCATTACACTTGAGGGGAGGGGCTGCACAAGGTCATGAGGACCAGGAGGCAGGAATGAGTGGGGCTCTCTGAGTCTCTTCTAAATAAATGCGAATACACATCTCTTACAAAAATCACTGGCTTGGTTGAATTGGGAGCATTTTAATACTTTCTTAAATATCTGGCAGCTGTATAATATGATTTAAAGTATTAATATTTTAAAAAAGTGATTCCAAAGCAAAACCAGAATTGAGAACCACTGCTCTCACTACACTATCTGTTATATACAACCGGGGCCTCCTGTCTCATACCTGAAAGAGTGAACAAAACTAAAGTAAGACAAACAGACCACGAGCTGTTTACTGTAGATGGAGGCAGTTGAAATCATACCTGCTTAGACTTCGGCTTTGGAATCAAGGGCTTTATAACTGGAGACTTTTCATCATCTGTAGCTCGATTAAATGCAGTAGATTTCTTGGATGATTTGTTCATACTGTCTAAAATATTAGTTGAACGTCCTGAATTCACTGAAATGGCTGGCTCTTTGGAACTGCCTGATACCTAAAGAGCAAACTAGTATTAGCATTTCATAAAGCTTAAAGAAGGAAAAAAACCCAAGAGATTTGTTTTTCCTTTAAATTTCTATTAAGTTTATATTGTAGTCTAACCTTTAGAACTGAATACATTTGGCTGAATCCAAATTAAGACTGATGCACATATTCCCAAATACCACATCCCCAAGAAAAATAGGGAGTACCTTTCATAACTGTAGGTTCTTAGAAGATAAGTAGAAAATAAAATTCTCGGTCCAAGTGTGAACTAGTGCTGCTTTCATTTTTATTTTAAAATATTTACTTACTTAAATATTTTACAGTTTAATCTGCTGCAGTCTTTAATGCCTCTAAGTCTGGGGAGGGTCATCTGGTAGTTTGGAAATATCTCTCTGTATGGAAATGTATTTAAGTAATAGAAAACATCACTGGAAAGAGTTTACCTTGAAGGGGTTTATTCGTCCTTGGCTGCTAGAGATAACTGCACCTTTCATAAGAAAGAAACCCTCACTTAATAGTCGTAAAACTGAGAAGACTTTTGACTCCTACAATAATAATGAATATTTTAATCTGTATTATATGAAAATACTGTACTTTGCAACTTTAAAACTACTAATAACTATATGCGACCTCCTTCCTACTGTTTAGATGAAATAAAAGCTATTAGATGATGAGAGCTAACCCAAGTTGCCACTATGCAATATATTAACATAAATACAGTATGTAGAGATCTACTCTTTTCTCACATTACCAAGGAAGAATGGTGCCTTATTTTAGCTAGTTAATAATTCCTTTACAAGTGCTCTAGATTCCACCCCTTCTGCTTTTCAAGAAACTGAATCAATGGCTACATGCATCACCTTTGACTTTTCCTTCTTTATTGGCTTCTTAAATTTCCTAACTTAAAGAAACAAACAGAAAACAAACACATTCTCTGCCACACACAACCCTCACCCCTCATATAATTTTCTCTCACATGCCCTAAGCAGCCAAATTTCTTAAGAGCTGTCTACACAGCTATTCCCATTCCCTCACTATTCATATGCTCCTCCAACCAAAACATGGCTTTCAGCCCTACCACCCTGCAGGATCTATTCTTTCTAAGAACTCAATAAACTCCATGTAGCCCAAACTGGTGTTATCTTTTTCAGCCAACACCTTATTTGACCTCTCAACAGCATTCCACACAGCTGAGGGTTCCTTTCTTTTTGATCTCCCCATTGACTTCTGAGATAATGCATTCCCTGGCTTACCTCCTTCCTCTCTGTTCTCATTTTCTTTTGATGGTTCCTCCTCCTCTTCCTCTACCTGATGTTTAAATGCTGGCGATTCCCTAAGCCTAAGCTCATTTTTCTCCTCACTTTGATCCTCCCCAGTGCTCACTTACACATACCTGTGGTTTAACTTGTTATACTCATGTCAACAATCTTAACTTCTATATCTGCATCCCAGAGATACTACTTTCCCGAGCTCTTGACCCAAACAGCCCACAGTAATTTCATCATCTTCCTATCTAAAGATACATTTCCCTATACCTGACTCAGTAAATGGCACCATCACTCACTCAAGTACTCAAGCCAGAAACTGACAGCCATACTCCACACCCTGAACTTCCATACCCTTTACATTATCTTCGGAAATGTCTCTTCAATTCCTCCCTTTCTTCAACAATCACCACCACCCCAGTCTAGGTCACTATCAATCTCACTTGGGACTACATCAGTAGCCTCCTTATACACAACCCTCCTCTGCACAGTATGCCATATATGCTCCTGATTAAAACCTGCAACAGCCTCCTGGCAACCCCAAAATAAAGATCAAAATCCTTACCATGGCCTACATGGATCTGCATGGTTTGGTTCCTGTTCACTGCTCCAAAACCATCCAGCACCAATTTCTCTTTGCTCTCTGCCTTATATGAACCACTTTTAAAACTTCATACATGCTGTTCCTTAAGCCCACATGATTCTCTTCTGCTTGGCTGCCTCATTCCTCGAGATCTCTGCTTTAAACATTCCATGAGGCCTCCTTGGGGTCCCAACTATCTCCCGCCACTGACTAGATTACAGTCATCTGTTATATGCTCTTTTAATAATCTGTACACATGTAAAAGTATATTTTCAAAATCAGAATACTGTATGTATATACTTTTAAAAGCCAACTGGTATAAAGTTTATGCAGGGATCAAATATGCATATCCACTTCACTTGTGTCTTCCCTCTAGTCAAATACCTGACACACAATAGGCATTTAGTAAGTATCTGTTAAATGAACACAGTTTCACAAACATTTCTGATTAAAAATAACAATTACAACAAAACAGGCCCTGAAGAGTAAGGGGTATTTGAGTAGATGTAGCAGTTTAAGGACTACTTCAAAATTTCCTTGATATTTACAAAATCAAAAACGTCTTACCTGACTTAAGAGCTAGCATATCAGAGGAATCTGCACTTTTGAAAAATGGGCTCTCTCCTATAGAATAATTAAAACAATATAGTATAAATGGGAATATAAAGGAATCTTCTGTAATCAACAACAGGACAAAAAGACACCTTGAAAACGTATGGGTATTCAATTTCCCTTAGCCAAGTAAAATGAGGGAAGTCACACACATGACACTTCTCCTCTTTAAACTGCCTTAAAAATGTATTTTACCATGTTTGTGTATTTCTGGTCTTTCTTCTGTATTATCAGCTTCTCCATTATCCTCCGTATCTTCTTCAACTTGATTTCTGAGCCTTGGCTGACTCCACTCTGTAGAAGTATTACTATAACTAAAAAAGAGCAATATTATTCAATAAAGAGCAATTGAAAAGACCAGGTCAATATTGCAGGATGGTAAAACTAAAACAACTGAGTATTTCTTACCCAGCATTCAACTTTTTCCTGAAATCCTCTTCTTCTTCTTCCTCAGCCTGGGTGGCTGCCAACTCTGCTGCCTTCTCTGCAGCCAGTTCACTAAGTCTTTGGGCCAATATTAATCTCCGAGAACGAGAAGCATACTTAATGGCTAAATTCACAGCATTCTGAGTCATTAGACCAGCAAGTTCCACACAACGAAATTCCCGCTCCAGTTTACAGGAAAGCTAAAAGGAAAAAGGGCGGGTGGATCAAATTATGTTAAGTAAAACTTTTTGAAAAATAAAAGACAGATACTCCTGGTAGAACAGTTTTCTTGAGACTGTATCTCTGATTTTAAGATGCACATTTTTACACATTTTAATATCTCTTGAAGTTGGAAGCATCTTACAATTGATGGTGAGTCAGTTTAATTGGCAGCATTTTTTCCTAAGTGACTTTTACAATCATTAATGACATAACATTTCAAGTTATAAACTGCAAGAAGAGTAAGGGATTTATTTAAAATTTAAAAATGGTTTCCCGCCCATTCTACTACTTCAGTCACCAAACAGGGTAGCAAATTTGAAACAAATAATAGAATGTAAATGATTTATTTGTTATTACTTTGTCCAGAAGTGGCACACAAAAGCTACTAAGTGAATTTGGGTGGGCAAGTAGATTTACCCATTAGCTTTCTAAATATGATTGTCTATGATCTCTGACTACTAGAAACAGTTATACAATTTCTAAATTAGCAAGCAACCCCCTTTTTCTTGCTATATTTTTTATACTTACAATATAAAATGAAGAACACTCATTTATCATCTCTCACAGAACATGGACTTTCTTCTGGTATAAATTTTGACAACTCAAAGTGAGACAACTGACGTATTTACAACATGAGGAAAATGAATACTTTGAAGACAACTAAAAGTCTCACAACTCAAGGAAGTATTATTTGTTACTTAGACATGTCAAATCTGATTCATCAGCACAGACGCTTTAGGTATTTACTTGCACACTCTTCTCAAGTTTTCCAGAATCACTTATCTATAAATAGTACCTCTCAGTCTGGGTGGTACGCTGCCTCAGGAGGCATTTGGAAATGAAAGTAGTATAGTTTCCTAGTAACTAGGTGGCACTATGGGCATTTGCCAGGGGACAGGAATACTGAAGAACTAATAGAGTGCTATGACCACCCTGCTGAGGAACACTGTACTCCAGGGTAAAAGCTCCTCTAGGACTAAAGCATGAGTAACTTAAACAGGTTTCCTTACCTGTGTAGTAGGAAATAAAAAGGTTACTAGTTCATGTTGGTACACAAATGGGACTTTGTAAATGGAACAAAGCTTTCTCTACAGTAAACTAATTAAATTTCTTTAATACTAAACTCAAGGCAGTGTTACATAGAGGTGATGGTGGTGAATACCACCTTTTGGAGACTGAAGTTACAACCAGTTCTATGGACTTAGATATCACTTTTCCCTCAGAACTCTTTTTTTCTCAACCTTAAAATGAAACCAAAAGTCTGGGCCACTTACTCTCTGAGGAAATACTGAGGTCTACTGTGTATTAGACACTGTCCGTGCCCAGTAAATGGCAGAGAACGAGACATGGTCATGGCCCCCAAGGTGCTTACAGTCTAATACAAGAAGAACAGGGAAGAAATTACATTATATTCCTCCTCATAAACCAACCTAGAACGAGAACACAAACTTAAGAACTTTATCTTTCAAAAAGTTCTTTTATCGTTAAAGATAAATGTACTTAAATATCCAGGGCACCAAACCTGGTCACCGGCTACAAACTTTTACCACACAGAGTTGCCTAAGAGGACAACAAAAGACAGGCATTCTAAAAGCCTGATCAAAGTTCTTAAGACTGCTCATTCAGCCTTGGAGATCTGAAAGTCTACACTCAAACTTTATCTGTTGGATATGATAGGAGCAGGAGCTGGAGCCAGTTCTCAAACTTTATGAACAAGCATCCAAATTGCCTACAGGGCCTGTTACAGTACAGACCAGGGAGCAAAAATAAAAACGGAGTCAGCACCAAAACAGTTTATTTCTTCCTGTGTTCTGAGGTAGTATCTTAAATATTTGAATGCAACATCAACTGGGAAACTGGTATTTTTAAGGGAGAAAAATACCAATACCACCAGATAAAGCTTAAGAATTCTAGGTTGTGAAAACTGCTAATTCACATACTATTAAGAAATTCATCCTAGAGAAAAATTTTCCCCCACTGTATTTATTTTACTCACCGCAAGCATTTTCAGTAAAAGTTCCTGTTGTTCTTTTGTTGCTTGATTTTTAGTGCTCTCTTCATATTCATAACCATTTTTTGCTAAATAATCAAGATGGTTGTGAAATATAACTGAACGCCAATACTGTTCCTACAAAAGTGGAACAATGGCTTAGGTCAACTATCAGCTGACTATCAGGCAAGAGTTAAACATTTATCATATGATAGCAGTTTCTGAATAAGATATTTTCTGAAACATTCCTTTCTACAGCTTACTTTGCAATTCAAATTGTATAATACTATGGTTTGACTTTATCTTCTATACTTACAAACAGGGGGTGCAATATAGTGACTCTTGAACAGTGTAGCAGGCAAAAGCACCTACCCTCTGTGTAGGTGAAAATCTGCACATAATTTATAGTAAGCCCTCCTTATATGCTGTTGCTCCATAATCAGAGGTTCAGTATCCTCAGATTCAACCAACCTTGGATCATGTAGTACTGTAGTACTACTGAAAAAGCCCATGTATAAATGGACCCCCACAGTTCAAGCCCATGTTCTTCAAGGGTCAACTGCAGACCATTTTAAAGATTCTTAGTTATCACGGTTAATGCTCAGAGAACTAGTTAAACTAGATTTGTATAAGCTGATTTGTTTCTTGTTAGAATTACTAATTACAAGATATCAATGACACAGGGCTAGAACTAAACTTAGGCAAGCCTGGTGCCTAGGGTACAAAATTCCAGGAGGCACATCCTCTCAACAACTTGTCCAAGCCTGACGGTGAGGGCCTTACCTAGCGAGGCCCTAACGGTCATACCCATTTACCTCTTGGACAAAGTCCCTGGAAGCAGAGACGGCAACCAGGTGCCCTGGGGTTCACAAGACCTCCTCCCTCCCAGCTACTGCTATTATTTAATTATAAGGTAAGGAATACAGAACAAAAGTCATCAAAGTAATTTTAAATGCCTGTGTCATAGGCAGGTATCATCAAATTGAGTGTCAAGATAAGCTTTGTGCATACCTCCATCTGTCCTTTCTCTGTGGCAGTCTGACAGTAAGGAAGCTTAAAGGACAAAACAGCTACAGCAGGGCGTGGAAGGGTGGGAGGAAATCGAGAACCTTTGCAAGGAATACACCTGTCAGAAAAGAAAGAGTCTCACCATAAAAACTTTTTTAAAATATCATAAAAACTGTTACATGATAAATTTTCCAAAAGTTCGTAACTTGGAATAACATTATTCCAAATTTCTCTTTTAAAAAAGTACTTTAGGGGACTTCACTGGAAAAGACCCTGATGCTGGGAAAGACTGAAGGGAGGAGGAGAAGGGGATAACAGGATAAAATGGTTGGATGGCATCACTGACTCCAATGGACATGAGTTTGAGCAAGCTCCAAGCTTAAGGAGATGGTGAAGGACAGGAAAGGCTGACGTGCTGCAGTCCACGGGGCTGCAAAGAGTTGGACACAACTGAGTGACTGAACAACTGGTGGTCCAGTGGCTAAGACTCTGTGCTCCCAATGCATGGATTCAATCCCTGGCGAGGGAATTAGAGCCCACATGCTGCCACTAATCCTGCATAATGCAAAGAAGTCTGAAGATCACAGGTGCCACAATTAAAGAGTTGACACCACGAAATACATAAATAAATATAATAAACAAACAAAAAAATACTTCAGGCCTGATTAACTATAAAAACTATCCCTCTACATATTTCAATTACTGCAAAAATCCCTCCCCACATCAGCTTTACTACGTGAACAATCACTAAATGAAATCAGCTCCTTTCAGATTTTCCTTAGCAAAATGCCCACTTTCAAAATATACAAACTGTGGCATAAATACTTATCACAGGATCCATATGATAAAACAGATTACCCTTAAGATAAAGAGGTGATAAAGCATATTCACTTTCATTCTTCAGTTTGGAAATACTTGGTAACTATTGGTAGAAAGTGTCATATAAGAGAAAAAGATGATGAAATGTCCAATACAGGTTAAGTATTTATTATTAGATATTAGTGACAGTGAAGCAGAAGATGCATTATCATTGTAAAAAGGTTATAATGTATATCTATCTGCTCTGCTATGCCTTATGTGTTAATTGGCACATAAGTTCAGTTGGCAAGGACTTTTCTGACTCGATATGTAAAGCACTCATACATGCCCATCAGGATGAGTACTTACGTAATTTATGAATGAAAAAATATTCATTCATCACAGTGATTTATATATGTAGAATACTCTTTTAATGTATGTACTCCAAATTATAAGAAAAACATAATTGCATACTCTAAGTACCATACACAAATTTTCTAATGCTCATGAAGGTATTTAAAAAACTAGTACCTTGTTCCATTCTTAGCAAAAGGCATCCATTTATAATACAGCCTTTTAATCAGGACTTTGAGTGATGACTTTCTTAAAGGAAAATACTAAGTAAAAATTAGGGCTTTGGGTTTAAATTCTTTTCATAAATATCTTCTAATATTATCAAGTGTCCATTAGAGTAGTTAAAAAATCAATAAGTAGCAATACCCAAGAATATTTTTCAAATTACATAGTTTCCCCCTTCCCTGTAAGATTTAAATACTCCTTTTTCTTCTTTTTGTGACTATACAATAAAAACAAACATGTTTTTAGAGTTCCAATTTTTTAAATCATAAATCTCATTTTCTTTATTCTTCCTCCTCTTTCATAATTTCATATAAATCAGTGGTTTTCACCACACAGTATCAGGTGACAGTGTGAATATTTAGTGTCTGAAAATCTCTTGTAGCAATTCTATTATGCACCCATACACAAAACCATTTTAGTTGTGCATAATGGAAGACAGAATATTTGCATTCAGAAAGAACAAGTCCAACTACATAAATATATAACGTACATTAACAAAATTAGGAGGAACATTGGAAATAATCTTAATTGCCTTAACACTCTTTTCTCTACAAAGTGACAGACTCTTGTTTAAAAACATTTTACAACTTTAATACTTTATTGATTTAGTCATAGTAAGCGATTATCATAAAGAAAAACTGATTAGGATTTTACTAACAGTTTCTTTAAAACCACATTTACATTAAAGTAGAGCACCAATTCACATTTCTTATCCTTTTCTTAACTTTAAAGACTTGAAGTAAAATGATCTTTTCTGTTAGATATCTCTTTCATGGAAGAAGAGGAAAAAACAAACTCAACTAACTGCTGCCTTGATGGGTTCTGCCTACAATGAATGTGTTTCCTAGAAACTGTGGCTAACTCAAGTAAAGAATAAAATATGACAAAATAAACCACAGTTTACCAAGGAACAAAATGATTTCAATTCTTTTTCAAGTAAGTCAAAAATTTGTTCTCTTATATTAAACAGTTGAAAAATATCAACCTGGAGAAAACTGGGGCCGATGTCCAGACTAAGTTTCCAAAAGTCAGTGAGTTCGCTTGTCTTCTGTGTTGTAAGGGACGCTTTTCCACACTGGAGGCAATTTAACTCTTTTAGAACATAAGACTCAGGAGAAGATAATGATTTTACCAGCCAACCCTTCCAGGGAGTTGGCCTATTTATCTTCATGGGGCATAGAACATACAGTCAGGACTTTTAACATATGTTTGTTAAATGAATACAACTTGCAGAAAAAAGTTTTATGTCCAAATGCATTAAAAAGAGGTAAATACTCAACACAATACTGAATATAGAGACAATATGTACTGAGAATTCTACACTTGCAGTCAAGGACTAAATTTCTGCTAGCCCATTCCCTACAACAATGTTGTTTAGTTACTAAGTTATATCTGACTCTTTTTCAATCCCATGGACTGTTAGCCTGCCAGGCTCCTCTGTCCATGGGATTTCCCAGGCAAGAATACTGGAACAGGTTGCCATTTCCTTCTCCAGCGGATTTTCCCATCCCAGGGATCAAAGCCAAGTCTCCTGTATTACACGTAGATTCTTTACCACTGAGCCACCTGGGAATCCCTTTTAACAATAATTAAGTCAAAAACCTCAAAAAGTAACTAAATTACATACTCAATTCTAAATCAAAGTTTAAAATAAAAGGCTGTAAGAAAATACGAAATGCCATATTTACCCAGAAACCCCCTCTCTGGGGGAAATGACGCTAGTCACACTAATAAACTTAGTTTCCCTCTCTTTCTTTTTTTGGCTGAGTGGTATGGCTTGGCTTGCAGGATCTTAGCTCCCTGACCTAAGGTTGAACCTGTGCTCCCTGCACTGGGAGCTCCGAGTCTTAACCATTGACCACCAGGGATCAATAAGCTCTAAGTCAAGCAATTGGTTGAAAACTTCAAGTGAATATAAAGAAATTCTTAATTTAGTGACTAGGGAAAACAAATAAATTAACTAAGTTGACAGGATAGGCACAATATAAAGAATTTCCAAGTACTTTTAAAAAGAGTCAACTAAGCATTTTCTAATAGCTCACCTCAGCTGCTGGGGATTTTCATGGATACCAACCACCCAGTAGTGGTCAGATTTTCCTTTACAGTGTTCTCTTGTGTTACATACAGGAGTCCATGTATGACCAAGTCCTCTGTTAAGCATTCGAACAATGCCTTCTGAATCCACATAACATGGGGTACCTATATACCAACAGAAAAACAAATCACCTGGAATCATAGCTATGTATTTGTTAAATAAACCTTTCTTTCAAAAACACACACTGATCATTTAATCTTCAATTCAAAACAAAAACAAACACCTCCTCCAAAAAAACCAAAAGGGCAAATAATCCAAGATTATTTCCTATAACATTTCATTAACCAGAGTAAGACTTAACTGAACAAAAAGGAAAAAAAATCTGCAAGTGATATGACTTAAAGAGGGCGGAAAAAAAAAACCCTGATGAATTCAGTGAAAACTATGCCACCTGCTGGAAGACAGCAGTTTTTTAAAAAGCCAATTTCAGCAAAGAAGTTAAAACTTGAATCTGATGATTCCTTAGTCAAGAGAGACTTGGAAAAACGAGCAGAACCCGATGCAAGGTGATGATATAGAGAAATGTGTCTTTAGTATTCTTCCTCCCCCTCTCTCCTGGTCTCGTCACTGTTCTGTTCCCAACAGTTGCCCACTGCTCTCTTCCTAAACTTACCTAGGGAACAAGTAAGCATCCCTGTTTCCCCACCTACTCTGCCCCCATTTCAGGAAATGCACGGTACATTTCCCAATTGTCCTTTTCTTTATCTGAGACTTCACATCCCTCTTACTAGCAGTTTCCTCAGGGTCTAGATCTGATAGGTAATTGGAAGAAAAAAACCAAACCGATAAAAATGGAAGTTATTAATGATCACATTATTAAAGCATAAGTGACTAATATCTCAATAGAAAACACATTCAGAAATGGTTGGATTTTGAAAAACAAACTGGATTTCCAATGATGAATCATCAAGAATAGAAATATTTAAGCCAGAAGACAGGGTTGACAGGTGCCTTAAAATAAGGCATGCCTTAGTGTCCTTCAAACATCTGTCATAACCCACTGAGTCTGCAACAGGACACTGTTCAGTAGAAATATGTGAGCCACAAATATAATTTTTAATTTCTTAGTGCCACATGAGAAAAGGGGGATAAATGTGAAGGCAATTTTAATAATATATTTTATTCAATCTAGTATCCAATACTATCATTTTAACATGTAATCAATGTAAAAAAATTACTGAAATTTTTTACATCCTTTTTTTCATACTAAGCCTTCCAAATCTGGAAAGTATTTTATAGTTATAGCACATCTCAACTCAGATTAGCCACTTTTCAAGTGCTCTCAGCAGCCACATTTGGCTGGTGGTTACTGTAGTGAACAATGCAGCGATAGAAAATTCCTGATTTCCACATAGACTCTGCTAGAAAAGCCACAACTTGAACAGGTACTTGTATCTCCTCTTTGCTAGCTAATAAACTTTCAGAAAAATTTATTTCCCTCTTAGTAAGTTTTCTGATCAGAAGAAGACATCTTGTACATAAAACAGTGGCTACCTTTGCCTGGAAATCCTAGTTTTCAGTTCTGTTAACATATTAAAATAAAGTAATTTAAACATAAAATATAGACAAGTTATCTTTAAACAAATTAATTAGGAATAAAATAATGAAATAATTTTCTTCTTGAAAAATATCTTTAATATAAATAAATTTATCTTGCCTTCAGCTGAAAATCCAACCCATACAAGATAGGATTTCCTTGTAAGAGGAAGAGGATCACCATGCAAAATTTGTTTTTTCTTTTTCCCTAGCTCTAGCAGTTGAACTCCAAGGCACTGATCCCCATCAAATCCTGTACCTAGTGAGAAAATGTAAATATAAGTCAGGTATCAATGGTTATTTAGCTATAATGCTAAATTATAGTTAAAACAATTAGTCTAAATTATTTTCTGTGAATTTAGGTTATTTTGTGATAAGCTCCTAGATTAATTAGCAGTACTTTTTATAGATAATCTTTTTATCTGAGGCACCAATAAGGCATTAGAACAGTATGTTACATAAAGTAAAACTTTACATAAAGTGGTAATGTACATGGTAATTCTCAAGAATTGAGATTTGTAAGTGGTAATTCTCAAGAATATAACTGTAAATATTCAAAAAGTGGTAATTCTCAAGAATATAACTGTAAATACTCAAAAAGTATTTACAGAGAGCTTTCTTTGTACTAGGTAGAGGCTATAATGTAAATAAGACAATGTCAGTGTTCTCATGAAATTCATATTCAGATAGGAGAGGAAAAACCAATTTAAAAAAGAAAGAAAATACTAAGTGTCATCATTGAGGATTAAAATACTAATGTGATACAGAGGGTCACACTGAGTGGCTACTTTAGACTGGACAAAGGTGGCCTTTGGAAAAAGTGAAATTTAAACTGAGAGATGATTTGCAAGTTGGAGCTGGCCATGCAAACGGTAAGAGGAGGAGCACTATAGGGGACAGTTAACGAAAAGGGCCTAACGGAGCAAACATGGTGATTTCGAAGAACACAAAGCAGTCAGTAGGGCCAGAATCGCTGACAAGAGAAAACGTAGTAAGAGATGAGGCTGAAGAGGCAGGCAAAGGTCAGATCATGTAGGACTTTGCCACCCGTGACAACAAGTTTGAGTTTTATTCTAAAGCAACAGAAAATCATGAGAGGAATCTGTGCAGAAGAGGGAAATGACTGGATTTATGTTTTTAAAAAACTACCAGTAAGAACTGAAGATGAAAAGCTAGTTAGGAGGTTACTGTAACACCTAAGAGATGATGTCTCATTTGGACTGAGGTTTTAGTGGAGGGGTGGAATGTGTTGTGTGCACTGACATGATATGATTTTGCTGACTCAGTGATGCTAGGGGTGTGAGGGAAGAGAAGGATCAAAGATAACTCTTACATTTCTGCCTTGAATATTGGTAGTACGCCATTTATCAAGATCAAAAAATGAAGAAGCAAGTTCGGAGGGGGAGAAAAAGCCCAGAGGCTTTACTGTGACCAAGTTAAGTTTGAGGTGTATATCAAAACTCTACATAGAGATTTCAAGTTGACAATTGGATATGTAAGTCTGCAGATACAAGAAGGGAGTAGGGTTGATGATACTAACTTACAAGTCATGAACACAGAGATGTACTAAAGCCATGGGTCTTAAAGAAATAACCCAGATGGTTTCTCAAACTGTATTTTTTGACTTGTGAGTCATAAAATTAATCCAGATCAGTAACCTATTAAGACAAGTCTTGGCACAATGATGGGTACTGAAGATAGAATATGAAGAACACAAAGGAATATAAAATACTAGAAAAAATCTACCTCTGTGATAAACAATGACAAGCTGTTCTCCATGTCCAGCCATTGACACAACAGGCCCAGGGAGACTGAAGACCTCTTTTTGAACACCTCCAATGGTAAACAAGCGAAGAAGCAAGGAGGTAGTGGCAGCAGCAGCCCATCCCTGACCAAGACATATGGCTTCAATATCTTCATTCGGAGGCATGTCTACTATCCATTCTTTGCTGGAATCCCAAGAACTAAGGTGCAGGCAGTGAAGCTTGCTAAACAAGACAAAAACAATCAAACTTTCACATTTGATATTATATATATATATATATAAAACTAATGATACTCAAAATCAAGTAACAAAGTCAAATAGTTTATTTTTCTATTATAACAAATAGAACAAAATCAAATAGTTTATTTTTGATAAACAATAACAAAATAAAAGTTTATTTTTCTATTATACACAAATAAGGGCATCTTTATATGCCATATAATATACCAAAAAAATGACCGTTTATAAACAAGACAGCTTTAAGAAAGTAATTATGAAATATCCTTAAAATGTACTATGTTAAAACTTTCAACAGTCATGTTATTAAAGAATATTTAAAGATACAGGAAAATGCTCACAACATGTTAAATGGAAAAAAACCCAGGATAAAATCAGCAGAACATGATCCAAGGTTACACACACATACAAAAATCATGACTATATTTTTTTAAAAGAAAGGAAGCATCAAAATGATCAGCAAGAGTGCTCTCATTGCCAAAGACAAAAACAAAACCTTTAATATGGGAGAATAAAGAGAAAAAAAATTTATTATCACACCAGGGAGATTACCAGCCACTGCTAACAATTTGATTTGTGCTTCCAGTCTTTTTACTTTTGCATCTATATATACATGTAAGTTGTTATGAAATTCAAGCTTCAGAATGTAGATGTCATAGTATTTAGAATCAGAGGCAATACTGATTTCCTGAATAGTAATTTTAAATTCAAATTTAAAATAAAGGGCGATGGGAATTATTCCCTGGCAGTCCAGTGGTTAGGACCCCTTGCTTTCACTGCCAAGGGTGTGGGTTCAATCCCAGATTGAGGAACTAAGATGCCACAAGCCACATGGGCACAGCCAAAAAAATACTGACCTAAGTAAATCAGAAAAAGACAAAATACCATATGATATCACTTATATATGGAATCTAAAATGTGACAGAAATGAGGTGAGGGGTCAGTTATTCAGTCATGTCTGACTCTGTGACTCCATGGACTGTAGCCCAACAGGCTCCTCTGTCCATGGAATTCTCCAGGGAACAATACTGGAGTGGGAAGCCCCGATGAAAATGAACATATCTACAAAACAGAAATAGACTCACAGACATAGAGAACAGACTTGTGGTGGCCAAGTGGGGAGTGGGGAAAGGATTGGGAGTTCGTAATTAGCAGATGCAAACTAATGTATATATAGGATAGGTAAACAAGTTCCTACTGTATAGCAGAGGGAACCATATTCAATATCCAGTGATAAACTACAATGGGAAAGAATATATATGTACAACTGAATCACTGCTATACAGCAGAAATTAATGCAGCACTGTAATCAACTATACTTCAATAAAAAATTAAAAACAAAATAAAAGGATAATATTGTCTAAGACTGTGAAATAATATATCTAGGAAAACAAAGAGAAGAACAATCATCAATCAGGAAATCATAACAATCCTAACAATCTGAAATTAAAATTGCACATGGAGCCAAGGGGGAAGGAAGAACTGCAGGGGGAGCGGCGGGGAGGATTGCGAGTCTGGGGTTAGCAGATGCAAACTAGTATATATATAGGGCTGGATGAACAATGAGGCCTAAATGAATAGCATATGGAACTATATTCAATATTCTATGATAAACCATAATGGGAAAGAATATAAAAAAGAATGCGTATATAACTCAATCACTTTGCTATACAGCAGTAACATAATATTGTAAAACAACTATATTTCAATGTAAAAAAACTGCACATGGAAATAAATGTTCTAATTACGTAAGATATTCTGAGTTAGACACTAAGTCAACAGTGACTGAGTAAACTGATTTAATTCAAAAATCAAGTACTGAGTTGATTTTACATTGCGTAAATTAGGAAACCAATTAAAATATTAAAATGACCCAATCTGGTATTTCTCATGCATACTCTTCCACCTGAGGATCTTGTTAAAATGCAGATTCTGACTCAGAAGGTATGGAGTTGGGTCTGTGATTCTGTGTTTTCAACATGCTCCCAGGTGACCATGCCTATAGTTTGTGGACCATACACTGGGCAGCAAGGAGCTAATGTATCAGTCAGAAGGATTTTAATTTCAAATAACCTGGGAGTTAGTAAGATCTATGATCAAATGTATAATAAGCACCATGATCAGCTTAAAAAATTAACAGAGAGGGCAAGCTGAAATTAAAAAACTGAATAAAATGCTTTCTTCTTTTTAAAAAATACAGATTCTGCATCCATTGCTTTTCCAACTTAATTTTCTTGTCTCCATATCTACCTACCTACCCTACCTACCTACCTACTAACATATTTAAGAAGTCTGAAGTATATTAAGTCAAAAAGTCAAAATGATAAATAGTACTTACAAAATTTTTCAATGTGTTCCCTTCTCCCTTTTTTAAAAGAGAAGTTGCAAATCTAATCTACAGTGACAAAACCCAGATTAGCAGTTGTTCAAGGCTAGAATTAGACTAACTGTTAATTGTTAAAAGCAATTATATTTGAGAGAAGAATTCCTCAGGCAATTTTCATTTTCTAAAAATTCTGTACTACTTAAACTTGCTTGTTTACAATTAATATGTATATTATTCTTATGAAAGAAGGGGACAATCAGGCAAAATCAGACATATGTTCTGAGGTATTATAGGTGTACTGTGTTTGTACTAAACTCTTCGACCTGAAATTGCATACTACAAAAGATTTATAATTTTGTAATTTTATAATTACAAAATTATAAAAATTTTATAATTTTTTTTGTCTTACAACTTTATGTACTGAATTTCAAAGTTCAACAATAATGAAGTTCTCCTAAAAATCTTGAATTTACCTTGCTAGTTCATCAGTGCTTTCACATGCCAACAAAACAGCTTCACGGGAAAGATCTGCTACTGTGTAGTTAAAAGTGTTCAGTAAGTGTGTTGCGTGGTGTATAGAGGTATCATGGAATTCCACATCTATGGCATTGTCTTGCTCATCATTATAGCAGCGAATAATTCCAACAGAGTTCCACACCTACAAACATGTTAAGGTTAAATACAAGTGAGAAAGATTAAAGTTCTTAGAATCGGCAGGCTAAAATACTAAAAATTAACAAATAATGTAGTCTGCATAAGGGATTAAGTTATGGAAGCAACCACTTTCAGGTAGCAGGAGATACTTGAGCATCAGAGCAACAATTACTAATTATTCTTTTCCTCATGAGAAGGTACATACATACTTATTTATTAGCAAATGTAGTATTTTACTTAATATTTTTAAAGTATATTACTTTCATAAAAAATATTTTACAATTGGCCTTTGAACAGTTGAACCATTAAATTCCTCAAAGGAAACATTTCAAAAATTTATTTACAAATATGGATATAAATGACTGCATACTTTTTTGGCCCAACCAAATGGTTTATAGACATGGCATAAATATATACATTATAAGGCAGCATAAATTGATACCATTTGAAAACCTGTATTCCACTCATGTACACTACTGGCTCCCCCTAAGCCAGTGTATCCTTTATTCTACCACAAATATAACTATTAATATAAAGTACTTGACAATATTAGAAAAATTAAGATCTATCACTTGATGATGATTACTGATGAGACAATAAAAAGTTTTTCTTTTTAAATAAAACATCACCTTTAATATTTATCTATAAATTTATGCCAGGACCATACCATTCAAAAAGGACAACTGTTCAAGTCCTCAGTGGAAAAACTCAAGCAGTCAACAAATAAACATATTAAACTTTTTTAGCTCTTAAATTTAAGACAAAAAGTGAATTAGTTGTTTATCCATAAGTATTTATTCAATGCCTACTGTGCCATACCTTGTTCTAAGTGCTATCAATAAACAAAACAAAAAAAATCTCTATACTTGTGGAGCAAAAATTCCAGTAGCATGGGTAAAAGGGGCAGACAATTTTTTACAGTACTTATCACCTTCTGATACTATATTATACTTTCTAAAAAACACCTTCTAACTAGTCTTTTCGAATCTGTACAATCTTCTATATAAAACTAACATGAGAAATAAAAGTTGGAAGCACAGTCAAGAGAAACTGCAAGATATACAGTCACATTTACTTATGTTCATTATATGTCATTTTGTGAAGCAGAATTTTATTTAACCCAATTTTCAAAAATCAGGTTGAAATAAGATTAAAACTGTTAGTTAAACATAAAATAAACCAACCACAAAATTATAAGCAACCAAAGTGCTCCAGGTCAGTTAATGAAGGTTTTTAAAACATATTTTTTACCAAACAAAATTAACTATAATGAGATAAAATGTTAAAGTGAGATAAAACTACTTTAAAGTTACATGTAGACCCGTGGCTTACCATGAATCTGTGAGTGAGATGCACGGGCGTAGAACCTGACTGGAATGGCTTCTGCCGGGGAGTCGGCATAGGACCATCATAAAATGGCCTCTGGGATGCTACAACTGGTAGATTGTGAATGCTGCCTCCCTGATCATCTTCCTCTTCTTTGAAAAGACTAGAACCAATTTTTAGCATTGTAACATCTAGAAAACAAAGGGTTATAATTAGAGAATCATAAATACCAGCTATCTTAGAAAAGTATTATGAAATCTACTAACAATGTCCAATCATATTTAATAATACTAACATGCTATTTGCCTCTTTCACTGTGTTAATATCTGTGGTAATAGTTCAAACGTCAGAGGGTTAAACGTTGGTACCTTAGCATGAAGTAAGCCAGTGGCACCAATGTGTATTAGCAATCAATGTATTGTCAACCAACTGCAGTAAAAATAGTAAAAATATTAATTTTATTAAATTTTGAGTTTTACATAGGCTTTTAAAAAATGTTCTCTGTGTTAAAATGGGAAATGTGTATACAGAATTGGGATGACTGTCTCCAAAAAAAAGCATTTGTTGAGCTGTAAGCTGAACTAACTTTTTCATGTAACAGCATTTTTACCTAAAAGAATGCCAGATAAACTACAGTTATACCAACTCAGGAATGTGGTAAACATCTTCTTAAAAATGAAGTGAACTGGTCATTTAAGAAAAATAACTGACAGAATTTGTGGTTAATGATAAAATTTGAGCTTTCAAGTGAAAATCAGAATAATGAAAAACCTGTATCTGCCACCATGAACTTGGCTGCTCTGAAATATTTTAAAACTTCTGATGAGATTGGTAATGATACTAACAAATATTCTGGATAACATGCCAGTATCAAGAAGGTCTGCAAAGCTCAATAAACCAGCATTTTCCAAATTACCAATGCATATGTGACAGAATCAAGCATGGTAAAAGATCCATTCAAAGCTCAAGTTAGACCAATGGGTTTTAACATAATAAGAGAGTTGGCAAGTTCACCAGCAAGTTTTCAGATTCCACATTGCAAGTAATCTTTAAGAAACTATCATTTGCTGCATTTTGGTAAAGCATCAAAGAAGAATATCTGTAGTTATTTCAATAGACTTATTAAAAATACTTCTCCCTTTTCAAGCAATATATTGTGTGAGGCTAAATTTTCTTTATCTGTAGTTATTTCAATAGACTTATTAAAAATACTTCTCCCTTTTCAAGCAATATATTGTGTGAGGCTAAATTTTCTTCATATACTTCAAACAAAACTAATATATGGCAGTAGACTGAGTCTTGAGGCATGTGAGGGAATTCAGTTAGCTGTCTTCTACGCTAAGATCTGCAAAAGGGTGAAGTAACACCACTTTTCTGTTTTATTTTCTAACCGTTATTTTCATAAAAAGTATTATTTATGTTTACATGAGTTTGTTGTTAAAGTGAATATTTTAAAAATTTCTCAGTTTTAATTTCTAACATAGTAAATAACAATAAACGTAACTTGGCAAACAATTTTCTTTGGGATCCTCAAAAAGTTTAAGAATGTAATGAGTTCCTGAGACCAAACATCTGAGGAGTACTATACTATAAATCCTGCATGCTTTAAATGTAGCACAATTTACCATGAACATTGGCATTTTACTTGGTAATGTTCAAATGTGTTAATTTTAGCATCTAGGTTGTAATAATCATTTATTTAAAGGTTCTTAATTATAATCTCAATATCTTAAACAGATACCAAACTATTCAGGTCACCTATTTCTTGAGTTAACTTGGCAGTTTGTGCCTGTCAAAGAATTTGTCCATTTCCGGCTTCCCTGGTGGCTCAGTGGTAAAGAGTTTGCTTGCCGAGGCAGGAGAAACAGGTTCAATCCCTGATCTGCTAATATCCCACAGGCTGCAGGGCAACTAAGCCTATGCACCACAACTATTGAGACTGTGCTCTCGAGCCCAGGAACTGCAGCTACTGAGCCCACATGCCTCAGCTACTGAAACCTGCATGCCCTAGAGCCCATGCTCCGCAACAAGAGAAGCCACTACAATGAGAAGCCCTCACTGCAACTAGAGAATAGCCCCCACTCACAACTAAAGAAAAGCCCTCTCAGCAACAAAGACTCAGCATACCCAAAACGAGGTAAATAAAAAAGAATCTGTCCATTTCATCTAAGATGTTGAATTTATAAGCATAAAGTTGTTCATAATGTTCAGTTACTAAA
Organism: Ovis canadensis; assembly: GCF_042477335.2. Classification (NCBI taxonomy): domain Eukaryota; kingdom Metazoa; phylum Chordata; class Mammalia; order Artiodactyla; family Bovidae; genus Ovis; species Ovis canadensis. Next base: position 77,836,995 of record NC_091251.1, read on the forward strand.
CATTTGTTAATAGCAGTACTATCTTAGAGAAATATAACGTGAGTTATAAATGTAATTTAAGATTTTCTAATAGCCATATTTTAAATAGCAAAAAAATACAGGCATAATTAATTTTAATAATGTACTCTATTTAAAATATAATTTCAATAAGTACTCAATGTAAAAAAAGGCCAGATATTTTACATTCTCTTTTTTGTACTGTCTTCAAAATCTTGTCACATTTAATAATCACAACATATCTCAATTTGAACTAGCCACATTTTCAGCGCTCAATAGCCACAAGGGGCTAGTGGCCATAATATTGGATAGTGAAGGTCTATGGGATACACAATGATGATACACCTTCACTACTTATATCAATCATTTGTGTCTTTCTTGATCAATCAGGATAGAGATATAGCAGTTTTATTGACCTTTTCAAAGAATTAGCTTCTGGTTTAACGCTAGCAAAGTAATGCTCAAAATCCTTCAAGCTAGGCTTGAACAGTACATGAACTGAGAACCTGCAGATGTACAACCTGGATTTAGAAAAGTCAGAGAAACCAGAGATCAAATTGCCAACATCTGCTGGATCATACACAAAGCAAGAGAATTCCAAAAATCTACTTCTGCTTCATTGAGTATGCTAAACCTTTTGACTGTGCGGATCACAACTAACTATGGAAAATTCTTAAGAGATGGGAGAACCAGATCACCTTAACTCTCTCCTGAGAAACCTATATGTGGGTCAAGAAGCAACAGTTAGAACCAGACAAAGAACAATGGACTGGTTCCAAATTGGGAAAGTAATATGTCAAGGCTGTATTTTGTTACTCTGCTTATTTAAGTACATCATGCAAAACACTGGACTGGAAGAAGCACAAGCTGGAATCAAGATGGCTGGGAGAAATATCAGTAACATCAGATATATAGATGATACCACCCTTAAGGCAGCAAGTGAACTGGAACTAAAGAGCCTCCTGAGGAAAATTTAAAAACTGGCTTAAAACTCAACATTCAAAAAACTTAGATGATGACATCTGGTCTCATCACTTCATGGCTACTAGAAGGGCAAAAAGTGAAGTAACAGTGATAGATTTTATTTTCTTGGGCCCCAAAATCACTATGGACAGTGACTACAGCCACAAAATGAAAAGAGGCTCCCTTCTTGGAAGAAAAGCTATGGCCAACCTAGACAGCATAGTAAAAAGCAGAGACATTACTTTGCTGACAAAGGTGTGTATAGTCAAAGCTATGGTTTTTCCAGTAGTCACGTACAGATGTGTGAGTTGGACCATAAAGAAAGCTGAGTGCCAAAGAATTGATGCTTTCGAATTTTTGGTGCTGGAGAAGACTCATGACAGTCCCTTGGACAGCAAGGAAATCAAACCAGATAATCCTAAAGGAAGTCAACACTGAATATTTATTGGAAGGACTATTGCTGAAGCTGAAGCTCTAATACCTTGGCCACCTGATGTGAACAGCCAACTCACTGGAAAAGACTCACGGGAAAAGATGGAGGGCAGGAGGAGAAGAGGGCGACAGAGGATGAGATGGTTGGATGGCATCATCGACTCAATGGACATGAGTTTGAGCAAACTCCAGGAGATAGTGAAGGACAAGGAAGCCTGGCATGCTGCAGTCCATGAGGTCACAAAGAGCTGGGCACAACTTAGTGGCTGAACAACAACAAATACCTTTTGGTTGTCTACTCTTCAAAAAAAATTTAACAGCTTTATTGAGATATAACTGACATACCATATAATTGACCCATTTAAAGTGTACAATTTCATGGTTTTTGGTATATTCATAGAAATGTGCAACCATCAGCACAATTTTAAAATGTTTTCATCACCTCAAAATGAAACCCTGTACCTCTTAGCTATTACCCTCTATTTCTCTATTCATCCTTATGCAACCACTAATATACTTTCTGTCTCCACAGATTTCTCTGTTCTGAAAACTTTACATGAATGGAATGATGTAATTTATAGCTTTGTGACTGGCTTCTTTCACTTAGTATGTTTTCAAGGTTTATCCATGTTGTAGCCTGTTCTTTAATATTTCCTTCCTTCTGCTTGCTTGGGATTTAATTTCCTCTTTTTCTAGGCTGCTAAAGCAGAAGCTTTAGATCATTGTTTTTTTAAGGATGAAATGTTTTTCAATATATGTATTTAATAGTATGGCAACACTTTACCAACTCAATCATCAGTCAGTTCAGTTGCTCAGTCATATCCAACTCTTTGTGACCCCATGTACTGCAGGGCCCCTCCCTGTCCATCACTCCCAGAATTTATTCAAACACATGTCCACTGAGTCGGTGATGCCATCCAACCATCTCATCCTCTGTCGTCCCCTTCTCCTTTTGCTTTCAATCTTTTCCAGCATCAGGGTCTTTTCAAATGAGTCAGTTCTTCGCATCAGGTGGCTGAAGTATTGGAGCTTCAGCTGCAGCATCAGTTCTTCCAATGAATATTCAGGACTAATTTCCTTTAAGATGGACTGGTTCGATTTCCCTGCAGTCTAAGGGACTCTCAAAAGTCTTCTTGAACACCACAGTTCAAAAGCATCAATTCTTCAGCACTCAGCTTTCTTTATAGTCCAACTCTCACATCCATACATGACCACTGGAAAAACCATAGCTTTGACTAGACAGACCTTTGTCGGCAAAGTAATGTCTCTGCTTTTTAATATGCTATCTAGGTTGGTCACAGCTTTTCTTCCAAGGAGCAAGCGTCTTTTAATTTCATGGCTGCAATCACCATCTGCAGTGATTTTGGAGCCCCTCCCAAAAAAAGTCTCCCACTGTTTCCATTGTTTCCCTATCTATTTGCCATGAAGTGATGGGACCAGATGCCATGATCTTAGTTTTCTGAATGCTGAGTTTTAAGCCAACTTTTTCACTCTCCTCTTTCACTTTCATCAAGAGGCTCTTTAGTTCTTTTTTGCTTTCTGCCATAAGGGTGGTGTCATCTGCATATCTGAGGTTACTGATATTTCTCATGGCAATCTTGATTCCAGTTTGTGCTTCATCCAGTCCAGCATTTCTCATGATGCACTCTGCATGTAAGTTAAATAAACAGGGTGACAATATACAGCCTTTGATGTACTCCTTACTTACCAACTCAATACTGACTTTGAATAATAGTTTTAATAAAAAATGGAAAATTCACAGTCAACTCATACCAACTGAGTTTTCATCATCTTCGAGGATGTGACTTCGCTGTCTAGGACGACCTGAAGCCAGCATAAGGTCATCATCATCTTCCTCATCATTCACAATCCCTTTTGAAAAAGAGTGGGTTTTGACTGCATTGTCTTTTAGACAGTCACTGACATTACTTGTATCATCTCCATCAAAAAGATCTTTATAATCCTTTTCTATTCTGCTAGATACCTTGAACAAATTAATACAAATAAGAAAGCATTAGTGAACTATTTAGACAAACACAATTACTCAGAAGGCAACCTTTTAACATGTACCTATAAACTCTACTGAGTAAGCAAATGCCTTGGTAAAAACAGTTAGCAAATGTATTTATTAGGACTGTTATTTACATTATGAAAGACCTAGTCCTTACTTTAAATGCCTTATAGTCTATAGATAAGTTGGAAGTATAAGACAGACACGCAAAGAATACATGTGAATATCCAAATATAAAGCAAGATTTTATTCCTCACAATCATTATCCAGAAAAGAAGTCACCTATGAGTCCTTAAAAAGTCTCTCACTATAAGATATTCTCTCTTTATTTTCTTTTTGAACAAGATACTGCTTAGGTAAGATGTTTAAATGATCTCAGTTAAAGCTTGTTCTGGGAATATTTTTGGAAATTTTTTGATGCTTGTAGAAGTAAACAGAACCAATAGAAAAATAAAAGTGGCAATTAAATTCAACATTTATCATTGATTCCTAGGAATATGAATATATTGCAAGTACTGAATGTCACTGTAAAAAATTTTTGAAATCACTTTAAAAAGTGAGCAGTAAGCAGTTATGCTGTAAAGATCACAGTTATTAACATAGAATGAATAAAAACCATACAATGTTAAGTCAAAGGAAAAACTTATAGCTGGGAATAAAAGTCTAGTAAGAACACCATTAATGGATTTGAAAGGGACTATATCACAAATCTGTTAGGTGGAAATGCATATAAATGTGTTCTGGAAAGTTAACATTTAAAAAATGAAGAGAATAGGAAAAATATTTCTAAGTTCATATGACTGAATAGTTAAATAACTAAATGCTAAAAGAAGGTATTTAACTATTTTATCTATAGTCCTAAACGTTTACATACTCAAGTTGGTAATAAATTTGCTTTTAACTTTGTTATCAAAAATGAGGATTTTAATCTTTTCCTTACAGAGAGGGCCACTCAGTGCTAGAGGTGTTGTAACAGAAATATGTACCGTGAGAAACAAAAGCAAAAAGGAGAGAGAAGACAACTCTAAATAGAAGGGCTAAGGTTTTATAAGAGGTGACAAACTAAATTATAACAAATTTTTTAAAATTCTTTAAAATTTTATTGAAGTACAGTTGATTTACAGTGTTAATTTCAGCTGATTGAGTTATACATATATGTATTCTTTTTCATATTCTTTTCCATTATGGTTTATCATAGGTTTCCTGTGGTACACAATAGGACCTTGTTGAACTAAAAATTATTTCTCAATTTACTTTTTGTTTTTATCAATGTTATATATACATATAGTCAGTGTTACAGGTTTAATATAAAAACAGATGATGGATTTGTTCACTATCTTGATTATAGTTATGGTTTCAAAATTTACCTAATCATACATTTCAAGTATGTACAGTTTACTTTGTATCAACTGTACTTCAATTAAGCTATTTAGGAAAAAATAAGCTATAAGGATATGCTGTACAGCATGAAACATAGCCAATATTTTTTAACAACTATAAGTAGAATACATCCTTTAAAAATTGGGAATCACTATATTATATACCTGTAACTTACATAATACTGTACGTCAACTATACTTCAGAAAAAAAAATTCTTCTCTCTGTTTTGGTCTTTTTCCCTACACAGATTTCCCCCAAAGATCTTCCAATCTCCTGCTTGAAAAGCATAAGACTGGCTGACAATGCTCTGGGAGCCAAGTATGAAAAGTGAGCTGGAAATCCGAATGTTCAAACATATACATTTTCATATATTCTTTTTCAGAACAGTTTTTCCCCTTGACCCAACACCACTCAGTGGTACCCAGTGTAACCTTACTTGGAAAACAAGTCTCCAGCTTTCTGCCAGAATGTACACGGGCTAGGGAGGACAATCATCCAGCTGTGCTCACTGCTGCTGAGACTGGAGGGGTCTATTTGCTTATTAAATCAACCCTCCTGTTTCCAGCTCCACTTTTATGTACCTAGGGCTACCAAATTTTGAATTTTGGGGACTAAGTCAAGCAAGCTAAACGGCACCTCAGCTGACCCCCATTGCAGTCTTAGGACTCAGCTTTTTGAGAAGTTCAATCTAGTTTCTAATTGTCCTTCTATTTTCCAACTTCCAGATTTTTTATTTTTTTACTATCATCATTTTAACTATCTCCTTTATGAGATCATGCACTTGAAAAAAATTGTCGGGATTTCCTTGGTGGTCCAGTGGTTAAGAATCGGACTGGGTTTGATTGGGTTCAATTGGGTTGGGTTGGGTTTGACTGCGGATTGGGTTCAATTCCTGTTCTGGGACGATCCCACATGCCATGGGACAACTAAGCCAGAAATCCATAACTACTGAGCCTGTGCTCCGCAGCAGAAGCCACCACCGCGAGAAGTCCATGCACCACAGCTGGAGAGTGGCCCCCACTCGCTGCAGCTAAAGAAAGCAGAAATGACCCCACACAGCCAAAGATAAATAAATAAACATAAAAAAATAAAATTCAGTCGTTTTGGTAGGGCTTTCAGGTATCAGGTATTTGAGCATACATAAAACAAGCTCTGAGAGTTAAGGCTAATTCAGGACACAAAAACTTCAGGTTAAACTAAATCACAGCTATTAACTCTAATTTTCATCTATAAAACATTTAACTAAAAATTCCTAGAACACATGAATACTAAAGCAGTATTTCACAAAGGCATTTCTTGGAGAGCCATGGAATATTAACGGACATTGTATGGAGGGAAAAAAGTTCCTTAGCAAAGTGTATTTGTGAAACATTAGGATAAAACAAGTTTAAACAGTTCTATGACAGAGCATTACTGAACATCTAATAACATAAATTATAATTTTCAAAGAAGGTAACCTAGTTTGCAGTGTTTCCCAAATTCATACGACCACAGAAAGACTGAAGAAACTGCTCAACCCTATTACTTATTACCTTACTGTTTGACATCTTTCCATTGGGGTCACAAACATTCTCCAGGAGCCCCAGATTTCCTTCTGCATCAGTATAAGCTATTTGAGCACAAGTAGGATGCCATGACAGGCCACAAATTGCATAACCTTTCTCATGTTTCACCCTAAAAATTAAAATGTAAGCTCTTAAAACCTTGTCAAGAAAATTATAAGCTATCCATTTCTGTAGATAAATTTTATTTAGCAAAGTTTTGATAAATGTATTAGTGTGCATTTTAACAATCTAATGATCACAAATTTGAAATGTTTAATAAAAAGCAAAAATCTAATAGAAATAAGCAAAAAAGAGACAAAAGATATACTGAATCATACCTTTCAATGCAATTTTTGGTTTCCACATTCCAAATTATAATTAAACCATTAATACTCCCTGCAGCTAAATACTGTCCACAAGGAGACCAGGTTACTATATTCAGTGTCTAGTAAAGAAAAACAATTAATAAATAACTATTTTATTTAATTTGAAACTAAAAAACTCATTTTATTACCAAATTCAAAATTTTATATCCAATTTTTATTTAAATCTGATACATAAATGGCAAGACAAAGTTTATTTATTTTTTAATGTTCTTTTCCAGTAATACTTAACAAAGTAATAGCAGCTACTAGTTTGCTTATCATCAGAAAATTACGAGAGCATAATTTTAAAAACAGAATCTAAGAAATGCTTTTATCCTGGAGAGACAACACAAGTTATCCTCTTAGCAGTCATCAAGATGAAGAACCAGGAAGTGAAGTGAGTCATACTAAGAAGCATAACTGCTGACCTACTGGGCCTCTGTTTCCTAACTGCAAAGTGGATAGAATGAGAGAAAAGAGGGTGAGGGTGAGAGAGAGACATAGACCAACAACCTTTCCTGTCCTAAAATTCCAGGGTCTAATAAACAAGTCTCAAGGAAGTTCACTCAACAATAAATGCTTACTACTAATAATGTGAGAGTTATCTATTCTAATATTATGCTAGGCATTTGACTTCTTACAAATTAAAAGATTTTCTTATCAAATTTCACAAAGGAGAATGGTCAAATAAGGACCTAATAAAGACTTATCTACTGTCCAATTATTGGCTAAATGAAGAAAGGCTGAGGGGTGGAAGATAGAGTTCTTCTCCATGTCTAACAATATTTAACTGTAATTGTATTAAAGCAAAGTATGCAGTAAATATTCCTATTGGCCTCTTGAAAGTATCACTTACAAAACCTACCTGAGAGATGAAATCATCTGAAAGATCAAACTGGTTACTCCAAGTTTCTCTTCTATATAGCTTAACAGATTTTTCCACAGGAACTGCCAGTAACTATTAGGAAAGATAAATGATTTAAATAGAAGTTGACATTAGGTTTAAAGAGGAAAAAAAAGCAGAAAATTCATCCAAATAAGAGCAAAGCTATATTTTAATTGGCAAGTAACCAAACTCAGAAGGTTACTTAAAATCCTAATAAGCAAAGAATGGGTGATGATCACTCAAATGCTTGTACTGAAAAACAAAGCACTTATAATACTCATATTTTTATTTTTTTTTATAATACTCATATTTTTAATACCATTTCTTGAGGCATATAAGCACTTTGGATCTAGAAATTCATCTTGGACTTTCCTGGTGGTCCAGTGGTTAAGACTCTGTGCTCCCACTGCAGGGGGTTCAAGTTTAACCTTTGGTCCTATTTCACATGCCACAATGTGTGGCCAAACAAAAAACATTTTTTTAAAAAAATTCATCTCATTTGCTGGAAGGAAAGAAAAGAGCCACAATACTTTGTGTATCTTAGAAAAAGGAAACTTATCTTCTTACATATTCTTCCAAAGAAATAAGATTAGTAAAAAATGACATATTCTTTTCACACTTACCAAAAAAATGTATGGTTTTTAAAATTTTATTGTTTCATAAGCAAAGAAAAATACATACCAGATTTCTCAACTATCACTTTAATGCTGAATGTACTCATAAAAGTTTCCATGACACAAAAGGGTATACATTGAAAAATAACTCTCTCTAATCCCTAAATCCTATTTCTACTTCCCAAAAGCAAAGAACTTAAGCACAGTCTATACACGAATGCATTATGTACATATATGCAAAGAAACAATAAACAGCATTCTATCTACTATCTATATCTACAGCTTTATAGCCTGATGTTTTTAGTATTTCTAAAGATTGAGTATTCCCTGTGAAGACACAGATATACCTCATTCTAACAGTTGCAGAGTATTCCACTCCCAGGAATAAACACCACAATTTGATTAATTCTCTATTAAAGAACATTTAGGATGTTTACAATCTTTTGCTACTACAAATAATGATGACATTTTTGCCATACATGATACATAGTGCGTATGTGCCAAATATATCTACAGAATATATGCCTAGAACTAGTTCTATTGTTCATGCATTCCAATAAAAACTACCACATACTCCTCCATACAGTTTACATCAACCCTTTGAAGTTTGAGCATCAGACAAATGAAAAACAGATGATCATGTTTCAATTTTTCTTTCAGTATGAAAGCAAGTGTTAGTTGCTCAATCCTGTCCAATTCTTTGCAACCCCATGGACTGTAGCCCACCAGGCTCCTCTGTCTGTAGAATTCATGTTTGGGAACGCATGTAAGAATTACAGATTTTAAAATTTAAAAAATAAAAAACTGAAAAAAATAAATAAATAATTAAAAAAAAAAAAAAAAAAGAATTGGAGTGGGTCCCCATTCCCTTCTCCAGGAGACCTTCCAACCCAGGGATCAATCCCAGGTCTCCTGCGTTGCAGACACATTCTTTACCATCTTAGCAACTAGGGAAGTCCTTAGTATAAAAGGCTGCATGTATTTTCATATGTAAAAGCCATTTGTGTATCTTTTTCTATACACTGTCTGCTAATGTCCTTGTTCATCTTTTTATTGGGATTTTACTGATTTATAAGAACTTTGACTATCAAAGAAATGAACTCTAAATCATAATTATTTCAAGCTCTCAGTTTACATTTGTCCTTTGCACTGAAATATTTTTTTTCATATTACCGAACTTATAAATTTCTTCTCAAAATTTTCACATACACAGAGAATCTGAAAAACAATACAGCAAATATCTATATAATGAGATTCACCATGTGATAGGAAGGCCTCAAGATGGTTCTCAGTAATTCTCACCTCCTGGTATTTATGCCTTTTGCCAGTACCTTTATTAAATCTCCTTTTCTTCACCTTTTTAATATACTAACTTCCCACATTTGCTTGATCTACCTCTCTGTTTAATAGATATCTATTCATGAGTAAGCAGCAAACTTTTAATTTCCATAGCACATTATATGTTATATTTAACTAGATTTCGCCACTTTTCTTTTTCAAAACTTTTAGTTTTCCATATGGCTTTAGAATAAGTTCTTTGATCCCCCTAAACATCTTACTGATATTTATATTGAATGTTTTCAACACTATAAATAATTTAGGCAATAACTGATACAGTAATATCAAAAATTCATTTCAAATAATGGGATATATTTTTTAATGTACTTTTCTAAATATTTTCATTTGCAACAACATGGATGAACCTGGACGTATTATGCTTAGGGAAATAAGTCAGAGAAAGGCAAATACTGTTATGTTATTACTTACATCTGGAATTTAAAAAATAAAATAAGTAAATAAAATGAATAAATAAAACAGAAACAGACTCACAGATAAATAGAACAAATTAAGTGGTTACCACTGAGAAGAGAGGCAAAGTGCAAAAGAGGGGCTAGAGATTAAGAAGTACAAACTATATCGTATAAAATAAATAAGCTAAAAGAATATATTGCACAGGGGATGCAGCCAATATTTTATGTAACTTTAAATGGAATACAGTCTAAGAAAATCCTGAATCACTATGTTGTATATCTGACACCACGAAACATTGTAAATCACCTATTCCTCAATAAATAAGTAACTTAGAAAAAAGAATGGGATAAATTTTTTTCTAAAGTTTTCTTTTACTCTTCTGGGTAGCATGTTTCTCTTTATTTGGCTCTTACACATTTTTTGGAGTTTACTCCAAGTTATTTTATCTTTTCCCACCATAGTTTCTAAATGGCTGCTGTTTATATACAGGACTGTTACTGGTTTCATATATTAATTTTGCTTCCAACTACCAGATTGAATTTTCATATCAGTAATATTTTTCCCTCAGTTGATTTTCTTGGGATACAAGCATTTTCTTGTATACATTCTCCTTCTCTTCTTTCAAATGTCTCATATCCTTCCATTGTATCAACTGTATCAACAAGTACCCCCAAGATGTTAAACACTAGTAGCAAAAGTTAACATAACAAGACTGTTTCCACATTGTTTCATTTAGAAAAATAAAGGAAAAAAAAATAGAAAAAAAGACAAAAGTTGAAATGTTTCTTAAAACTTTTCAATAATAATTAATTGGCTTTAGCTCTAAAATTTATAGAATAAATGAAATAGTTACAATTAAAAAAACTATTCTTACACTCAAAGGCAACAAGGACCGAAACACATAAATAAAACAAAGGTTGAAAAATGAGAGTTGCTCACCTTCCCACTTTTCGGCTGCCAAGCAAGTCTGCAGATCGACTTTGCATTTACCACATCATTGCATTTTTGTAGCAGTGGCCAACTAACAGGACATGTCTGATTAAAAACAAAATAAAAAAAAAACACAGGAAAATCCAAGTCTTCTGACTGAAAAATAACCATTTTAAATAAATAAAAATAAAAAATAAAATGCAAAATAAAAACTTATTTCCCTTTATGAAAATTCTCCCCAAAAGATAAGCAGCACTAAATACATTTAATAAATGGTTTCTTCAAACTGATACATCACTCAGAAAAAAGCAACTTAATTCACTTTAACCTAATTATAATACAGTATTTGATTTACCTAAGTTCCTTTAAGTTTTTCAGAATTATAAAGAGCACAAGTCTTAAATAATTAACTCAATAAGAGTATTTCCTACGTAGGACAAGCAAACAATATACTCACTGAATAAACACAAACAAAACCCCCAGTACATTAAAATCTTAAAGTAACTATGAAAAGAAACTTGAGAGATTTACTGTAAAATGTCAAGCTGTCAAAGTCAATTCTTTTAAACAGTTCACACATGAGGGAAGGGACTGTGGCTATGAGCTGAATCGTATCTGTAGGGGATGTTTTTCTCATCAGCCACATCATCCCCACAAATGCCAAGCCTTCTCTGATTGCCTCAGGAAGAATTAATTGTTCCTTCCACTGATCCAGAAAGCACTTTCTTCATACCTCTTTTAAAACTACTATCAGGCTGGGTTAGAATAAATTGTGTGACTCTCCAAATCAACTGTGGCCCATGTCTTATTTTTGAATCCCCAACATCTAGGGACCAAAATATGGTAATTAGTTTGTAAATATATAACAATCAAATTTCCCTTACTGACTTACCAAACCTAAAAATGAAATATAAATCTATAATTTCCTTTGTGATTGGGTGCAAAATCAATTAGTCTTCAACATATTTACTTTTGAAATTACCATGGAATTCAATCACAAAACCAGTATTTTATGCTACTGAAAAGAAACGAACTATGAAGGAAAAGAATTACTAATTTGGCCCAATAATAAATTATGTAACACCCAATATATGACCAAATAGGCAAACAGTTTAAAATTCAAATTGATGAGTTTACCTGATCTGAAATTTGCCACACTTTGACAGATCCGTCACAACTAGCTGATGCCTGCAGGAATGAAACAATAGATTTCTCTATAGTTAGACCCATAATACTATATGGAAACTGGTTCAAACAGGCTTTTATCAATTGCATGAAATTTTATGCTACTTTTCTTACAGCTTTAAACATATTCATCAAAAAATGCAAAAAGAGGGAAAAAATGATTACCAGAAAGATGTCCTTAGGGTCAAAGGAAAGACTTAAAACAGGGGCATCATGTCCTCGAAATGTTTTCTGTTGGCTGCAATCCATCACATCCACAATCTTGACTAGAAAGTCACTAAGAACAAAAAGAGTAATGTACATCAATAAATGTCAATGCAAAGGCTCTCAAAAGCTATGACCCAAATATTTCAAAAACACAAGAGTAAATGCCATCATTTCTTTGTTGCAACATGTGAAATCTGGCACCCATATCTAATAACTTACCTTTTAGTTTTGCTCTATGCTGTTGCTGCTAAGTCGCTTCAGTCATGTCTGACTCTGTGCGATCCCATAGATGGCAGCCCACCAGGCTCCCCCGTCCCTGGGATTCTCCAGGCAAGAACACTGGAGTGGGTTGCCATTTCCTTCTCTAACGCAAAAAGTGAAGTCAGTAGTGTCCGACTCTTCACGACCCCATGGACTGCAGCCTATCAGGCTCCTCCGTCCATGGGATTTTCCAGGCAAGAGGACTGGAGTGGGGTGCCATTGCCTTCTCCTTCTGCTCTATAAAGATGCTATAAAACATAACTCAAGGTTTCCTATATGTTCAATACAAATACTTTTAGAAAGTGGCTTCCTTAGTTAAATCTTAAGCTTCTATTATTTGCTAATCTAATTACAGTAATAATCATTTTTAAAAGCACTTTGCCAGCACTGCCCTGGTGGTCCAGTGGTTAAGAATCTGCCCTGCAATGCAAAGGACACTGGTCTGACTCCTGGTCTGGAAAGATCCCAAATGCTGTGCAGCAATTAAGCCCTCGAGCCGCAATTACCCACACCGAACTACTAAAGCCCACTCGCCCTAGAGCCCATGCTTTGCAACATGAGAAGCCACCACAATGAGAAGTACGCACATCCCAACAAACAGTCACCCCTGCTTGCCACAACCAGAGAAAGCCAGTGTTCTGCAACAAAGACCTACCATAGTCAAAAAATTAAGTAAATCTTTAAAAAAAAAAAAAAAAGCACTAGGCCTTTTACTCCAACTCAGAAATTCACCAATTACACTTTCTTCCTATGACAAATAAGCATCAAGAGAAACAAAACTCCTAACTGTACAGTGTTGCTGCTAAGTCGCTTCAGTCGTGTCCGACTCTGTGCGACCCCATAGACGACAGCCCACCAGGCTCCCCCATCCCTGGGATTCTCCAGGCAAGAATACTGGAGTGGGTTGCCATTTCCTTCTCCAATGCATGAAAGTGAAAAGTGAAAGTGAAGTCGCTCAGTCATGTCTGACTCTTAGCGACCCCAAGGACTGCAGCCTACCAGGCTCCTCCGTCCATGGGATTTTCCAGGCAAAAGTACAATGTACGTTCTGTCTAAAATAATTTTTAAAATTTTGTATCCAACTATCATCTTTCCTCAGTCTTTTCCAATATTTACTTAGCAGGCTGTCAACAAAGCAATATACCTCAGTTCACAAAGAAGCACTAGTTTATCATCAAAAACCTTTACCAGAAAAAAAGACTAAAATATAATACTTAAATAACAACAACAAAGAAGGACTAGAGTCCTGAATATGTTATCCTGAGTCCAATGAATGAGGCCATTTTGTTCTAATATTATTTCATTTTCTGATACCAAAGAGCCTTACCTAGATCCAGCAGCAATTTTTGTACCATCCCCATTAAAGACCACATGGTTTGCATTTGTGGTGAAGCGAGTCAATATTCCATCCGGAACTCCTTCAGGAAATGTGTGCACTTGAATAGTATTGTTAGATACTGCAGTGACCAATTTTCCATTCTAAAAGAAAAATAAAAGAAACACTGGTAAAAATGAACTAATTGGGAGTCCCTCAGTAGTTAAAAATCCTGTAAAAAACAACAACAAAAAATTTACAAGTGTAATCAAGCTGGAATCAAGATTGCTGGGAGAAATCTCAATAATCTCAGATATGCAGATGACACCACCCTTATGGCAGAAAGTGAAGAGGAGCTAAAAAGCCTCTTGATGAAAGTGAAAGAGGAGAGTGAAAAAGTTGGCTTAAAGCTCAGCATTCAGAAAACTAAGATCATGGCATCTGGTCCCATCACTTCAAGGGAAATAGATGGGGAAACAGTAGAAACGGTGTCAGACTTTATTTTTGCGGGCTCCAGAATCACTGCAGATGGTGACTGCAGCCATGAAATTAAAAGACGCTTACTCCTTGGAAGAAAAGTTATGACCAACCTAGACAGTATATTCAAAAGCAGAGACATTACTTTGCCAACAAAGGTCCATCTAGTCAAGGCTATGGTTTTTCCTGTGGTCATGTATGGATGTGAGACTTGGACTATGAAGAAGGCTGAGTGCTGAAGAATTGATGCCTTTGAACTGTGGTGTTGGAGAAGACTCTTGAGAGTCCCTTGGACTGCAAGGAGATCCAACCAGTCCATTCTGAAGAAGATCAGCCCTGGGATTTCTTTGGAAGGAATGATGCTAAAGCTGAAGCTCCAGTACTTTGGCCACCTCATGCGAAGAGCTGACTCATTGGAAAAGACTCTGATGCTAGGAGGGATTGGGGGCAGGAGGAGAAGGGGACGACCCAGGATGAGATGGCTGGATGGCATCACGGACTTATGGATGTGAGTCTGAGTGAACTCCGGGAGTTGGTGATGGACAAGGAGGCCTGGCGTGCTGTGATTCACGGGGTCACAAAGAGTCAGGCACGACTGAGCAACTGAACTGAACTGAACTGAATTGAACTGAACTGAATCCATGTTAAGAGAAAAATAATCACTCAATGTACAACTTTTCTCAAATAGCTATTAGCAAGAAAAACTTATTTGCTGTCTTTAGAAAATTTAATTCCCCCTTCATCAGCCCAACTTTCAGCCTCTGATTTTTCTTGTACTTCTGCCAAGAAAAATAATTAAATAGTGTTTTATGGATTTCCAAATGTCACAAAAAAAGAGACTCTGACAAGAAAGCATAGCTCGTCTCAATGAGGGAACAGCACAATGGACACGCTATCAGTGCTGCCCTATGTTCCGGAAAACAAGCATCAGATGTCTTTGTGGAATAGAGTGAAGTCTAAATGCACAATTCACAGCTCCCTTTTTTTTAAGCACGCCACGTAGCAGGCAGGATCTTAGTTCCCTAACCACGCATTGAACCCAGGTCCCCTATAATGGAAGTGCAGTGTTTATTTAGTATTATAAAAACACCTGAATACATAGAAAATTTTAGGATCTGAATATGATCAGCAAACACTGTTGTTCTGCAGAGCTTTTAGCTAAGAATCATAAAAGGTTAAGGATCTGCCCTACCACCTTAATTTTTATTACTTATCCAGGAAGAATTAAGTCCTGATGGGCAAGACATAGTCTACCAACCCCACACACAACTTAAAATATCATATGGTCAATTTATTAATTTATATTGAATAATAACTGCTGAAAAACACAAACTACTCTAGTTTGTTAATGAACTTACTTTACCCTACACCAATAGGTCTTAGCCATATTTGCATACTTGGGATCTCTCAGCTTATCTGCCACATCTGCTCCCATTCTAATGGGAAAAGAACCTGGTAATACAATGGCAAGTTACCATACAGCAGTATTTGGGGAGATGTATCCATCTGTTCAAACAACAGCACAGACAATTCAAATTTGAACTGTGATAAACACCTCTGAGTTCAATTACTGGAACACTGGTGAAAAATACTGTTTATGCCTGTTTGCAACCACTGTATATAATTAAAAACCCACAATAAACTAAATTGATAATGTTGAAGATAAGCTAACAATAATTTAAATGTGAAAACAAGAAGAGAATTAACAAAAAACTATAACCAACTCAACACAACACTGATGGTGCAAAGTGTTCTTTGGCCAAACTGTTAAAACACCAACTATTTATTTATGTGCATGGGCAGAAATTCTGCAACCTGGCTATTCTTTACTTTGCAGACAGATTTCTTAGTAGAATACTAAGCATCCTCAGTTATCTCCAGTAAAGAATCTTGGTAGTTCTTTAACACAACTTTAACTAGCCCTCTATTCATGTGAAAATGTTAAAATACATAACTACACTAACTCCCTTGCAAGCCCAGAATAAAGGCCTTGCTTTTAAGTCATTTTCAAACAAATCTATTAGGAAATCAACTCACTACCAGTATATAATGTCAACTAGTAAAAACGAAAGAAAAAAAAGAAACCATGCAAAGGATCAGAGCTGTGTTCTGGACCAGGTCAAGACTATTCTTTTTCTTGGTACACAGGGAGGAAGGAACCCCAGTAAAGGATAACTTGGGCCCACTGTGTTCCTTACTAGCCATTTGACCTTCCTATGAGCTTTGATTTTTCCCAGGAAAAAAAGACAGTATAAAATATTAGGCAAGTATTAACAATAGTTAACTACTCACAGATACATTGATACATCCCACTTTTACTATTTTGGAGGGTGGTACTTTTTTTTTGCTTTGTTCTCAATTAAAGCACCTAATTGTATTTTCCTTATAACCAATTATGCTTTAAATGAAATACATCGCAAAACTGTCAACTTTGCATGGCTATTTGGAAATATCTTTTCATTGAAGTATTGGGTTAGCCAAAAAGTTCATTCAGGCTTTTATTTTATGTTATTGAGACAGCTAAAGCTTAGGCCAGTTGATAGGGAGTCCAAGGACCCTCAAGGAGGAGGAGGAGACCAACATTCTTTATACATTCTTTTGCCTTAAAGCATCTAGTCACATAGGCTCCACAAACAATACATCTTGCACACGTGTTATGTTTTTTTCTTTTTTTAACTCCATGTTAATGATTATAATGGTAACCACATATCTTGTCTGAGAATCTGTTTTTCCCTCAAGACTGTTGTAGGAATACATCCCCTCTAGCTAATCCTGTGCTGATGTTATCTCAAGATGTATGTTATGGGGGGGAAGGTCCAATAGAGCTTTTACAACCTTGAAACAGTTTTTTAATTTATTCTTAGTGATAAATTAAAAGTATGTAACGCTCTGCTCAAACTGATGACAAGGGTATTTTCTCTACCCCCTTCTGATGTCTATGTCAGAAACTTTCTCTGCTCCTTTTCAATAAACTCTCTTTGCCACAAGCCTTGAGTGATTTCTGTTATTTCCATGAGGGAATTCTTCTCCCCACAAGAGCCATGAGCTGGGTAGAACACAGCCTGCACTCTGTGGCTTCACCACACCAGAACTGATTTCATCTCATTATGAAACCAGAATGAACTTTGAGGCCAACCCTACACGGCCATATACTATACTATAAATTCCATTCCTAAAGCCAAACATTTTAGCACTTAACATGGGACTTCTAGTGGGCTGAATGATGTTGATGCTCAGTCCCTAAGTTGCGTCTGACTCTTTGCGACCCCATGGATTGCAGCACACCAGGCTTCTCTGTCCTCCACTATCTCCCAGAGTTTGCACTGCTCAAATTCATGTCCACCAACTTTGTGAGGCTATCTAACCATGTCATCCTCTGCCATCCCCTTCTCCTTTTGCCGTCAATCTTGCCCAGCATCAGGGTCTTTTCCAATGAGTCCACTCTTTGCACCAGGTGGCCAAAGAATAGGAGTTTTAGCTTCAGCATCAGTTCTTCCATTGACTATTCAGGATTGATTTCCTTTAGGATTCACTGATTTGATCTCTTTGCAGTCCAAGGGACCCTCAAGTCTTCTGCAGACCATAATTTTAAAGCATCAGTTCTTCAGTGTTCAGTCTTCTTTATGATCCAACTCTCACATCAGTATATGGCTACTGGAAAAATCATAGCTTTGACTCTATGGACCTCTGACTATATGCCTCTATTTTTGAATATGCTCTTTAGGTTTACCATAGTTTTCCTTCCACAAGCAAAAGCATCTTTTAATTCCATGGCCACAGTCACCACTGCAGTGATTTTGGAGCCCAAGAAAAGAAAATCTGTCACTGCTTCCACTTTTTCCACTTCCATTTGTCATGAAGTGATGGGACCAGATGCCATGATCTTAAGTTTTTTTAGTGTTGAGTTTCAAACCAGTTTTTTCAATCTCCTCTATCACATTCAAGAGCTCTTTAGTTTCTTTTCACTTTCTGCCATTAGAGTTGTATGATCTGCGTATCTGAGGCTGTTGATATTTCTTCTGCAATCTTGATTTCAGCTTGGGATTCATCCAGCCCAGCATTTCGCATGATATACTCTTCATGGAAGTTTAAGCACGGTGACAATATATAGCCTTGTTGTACTCTTTTCCTAATTTTGAATCAGCTGTTTCATGTCTGGCTCTAACTGTTGCTTCTTGACTTGCATACAAGTTTCTGAGTAGACAGGTAAGGTGGTCTGGTATTCCCATCTCTTTTAAGAATTTTCCAGATTGCTGTTATCCACATAGTTAAAGGCTTTAGCGTAGTCAATGAAGCAGAAGTAGATGCCTGTCTGAACTCCCTTGTTTTCTCCATGATCCAACAAGTGTTGGCAATTTGATCTCTAGCTCCTCTGCCTCTTCGAAACCCAGCTTATATACATCTGGAAGTTCTTGGTTCATATACTGTTAGAGCCTAGCTTGAAGGATTTTGAGCATAACCTTGCTATGATTTAGCTCATATTTAATGTACAACAGTCATTTATATTTTTCTCCTGGGAAGACATTTTCTATTCTATATGACTATTTAAAAAAGAATATGTAAATATTTAAGACCATCTCATCTACCTTAATGAGTCTAGGTTTGAAAAATATCTGAATTCTATAGAAATATTATTTTTTCTATCCAAATACAATACACTTAACTCAAAATTCATCAAAAATAAAAACTCAGATACTTAGTTTGCAAAGTCCTTCTGAAAACACAGCTCCATTCTCCAAGAAACCTATATCTCATTCCCATATTTACTTTAAATAAAATATTAGAAATATGAAATAAGTCTGTATCTTGAAGTTAATGAAACAGTCCTTTTTTCCAGTACAATTTCTCAAGTTATGTGAATTAGTGAGCTAAAATTTTGAAAATATATTGTTAATTTTCCAAAGGAGAACAGGAACATTTAAAACTCTAAAGATAAGGTATAATTTCTTGCATATATTTTAACTGGCTCACTGTCACTATCCATTAATCACCTTTTATAAACCACTCAGATTTTACCTGTAAAAATTTTTAAATTATGGCATTATTACACATTTTAAAATATTATTTCATAAGAGAAATAAAAAAAAAACCTGCATTCAGAACTTCTATAAAAATATTTTTCATCCAAACATCACATGGCAGTGTCATTTCATATCAATTGCTGTAATTGTTTGTAATACCTTTAAAGCACATGAATATGCTTTTTCTCCAACATTAATGGACTTAGGGTCATCATCATCCAAATCTTCCCAAATCCTCACATCACCATCACTTCCAGAAGTTACAATACAGCTGTGAAGGAAACACACTCATTAAAAAGTCACCCAGTTTTAGGTTTATTAATTTTTTTAGAATGCTACTTTATCTCTTTTTTAATTAAATCAAGGTTATCAGCCAATGTTTCCTTATTTTACATATATTAACCTCAATAACAAGGACTGTTAACCTCTCATTCTGTAAAATAAAATGTAAGTTTATGTTCTCTACAGTTTCTCCATGGCATAAAATTATTTAGATATTTGCAATAATGTAAGACAGTGAAACCTGTAATCTCTGTAAGAACAGGGACACGGACCAGGTCTACTTCGCTTACCATTGTGCCTACAGCACAAAGCAGTCTCTGACAGAAGCTTTGATAAATGCTGAATGAATAAATGGATGAATGCAAGAGCTCAATTATCCAAAGCTGATTATTCAAGTGGCTATCTGTCATCTCTCAAATCTTATTTTCTGAGTGATGTTATTCATTTGTTATGTCCTCTCTAGAAACAACAGTAAATAAAATACAAAAATAAAATGGTAAATGGCAAAGAGTAGCCATATAAAAAACTATGGATGGGGGCTTCCCTGGTGGCTCAGTGGCAAGAAGCCACCTGCCAATGCAGGGGACACAGGTTTGATCCCTGATCTAGGAGGAACCCACATGCAGCAGAGCAACTAAGCCCATGCACTACAACTACTGAGCCTGTGCTCCAGAGCCCAGGAGTGGTAACTTCTGAGTTCATATGTTGCAACTACTGAAGCCCATGCTCCTCAACAGGAGGGCTCCACAATGAGAAGCCTGTGCACCACAACTAGAGAGTAGCTCCTACTTGTAACAACCAGAGAAAGCCCACACAGCAATGAAGATCCAGCACAGCCAAAAATAAAAACAAACTATGGATGTTCAGGAGAAAAAAATTAATTTCCACTTGGAAAGTCAGAAGGGTTCATAAGAAAAGGACAGGTAGGACTGGATATGCTGAGATTGGTAAAAAGGACAGTTTCAAACAGACAATACTACATGAATCAAAATAAGAAATTAGTAAAGCATAGGGGAGTTTACATGGAGCAGGCATGCCAGGAAACTGAAGGGGGAAAAAGTAGATTGACTTTAATGCCAGAGTAAGGAGTTTGGATTCAGTTCTACAATAAATAAATAAGAGGACTGTAAGTCTCAGTTTGCCCTGGACATTCCTGATTTATGCACCCCACTGATTTGGCATTTATCCTAATTTTTTGCTTTAAAATATATCAGTATTAGTTGCATTAAAATTTGTCCTAATTTTTCACTTTAAAACACATTAGCACTAGTTGTGTCAAAATTGGTGAATTTGACAGACTTCTTTTCCCTTTCAGTTTCTGCCATGATCTTGTTTGCGGTGTAACAAGTGCCATGAATCGAGTTCTCACCTCAACATGTAGGTAAATCTGCAAGACAACCACTGATACCCATCTCTCCCTTTCCAACCCTTTCTTGATATAACATAACACCTCTTTTCAAAGACAACAGGTGTTAACTGATAAAAAAATTTTTAATGTTTTGACACAAATTTTTTTACAAAAACATTGTCTTGAAATAGTTTTTGAATAGTAGTATGTTACAGATCTATTAAAAAGAATAATTTGCCAATCATTAAATAATTTAAAAAACTGTACTTTATTTTGAAACCCTTCTCTCCATTCTCAAAGGTGTCCTAGGTTAGATAATAAATGAAGAAATCCACTGTAAGTTTTTAAGCAAAGGACTAATTCTATCACACCTTTATCCTCTCTCCCACAGCAATGCTCTTTCCCTAATCTAACCACCCTTTCCTAACCCTTCCAGTGGGCCTCATGAGATTCATGGTCAGGCACCAGCAAAATCAGCTTTTTTCTGAACATTCCTCTGAAAACACTGCTTCCTCTTCAGCCTTCTTAAGTGGTGGCTGACTTCTTTTCTATATCCCTCTGGGACCCCACGTTATTACCCTGGCCATTCTATCACCACACCCTACTCTCTCAGGAAAAAAAAAAAAAAAAAGGCCTGAAACTGTCATCAGACCAGCTACAAATTCTTCAAGAGAAATCCCCTGTTCCCTAACAATTTTTAGCAGAAGGCTCCTTGTTATTCTCTAACACTATTCCTATTGCAATTCTGTATTTTCAATATCCATGTAGATGAAACCTTCTGATACTTGATCTTGTACCTCTATCCCATCTCAGACTCAAATTTTGTCTTTATCAACACTGCAATTGGTTCATAATCTGCTTCAAGCATCTTAATCACTTATTGTTCCACCTTATACCCTTAACATCCTAACTCCAACTATTTTTTAAATTCTATTACAATTCTATCTACAATCTACTGAAAGTACCTTTTCACTGTTTCTCATTCCCTCAAATTCTCACATACCTCCTAATCTGGTTTAGATCCATACTGTCACTAAAATGAATTCTTTATGTTATACTCAAATAAATCCTTTGGGTTTCACTTTGTCTACCAAAAAAAAAAAACAAAAACCCAACAACAACCCTGGTTAAACATCCAACTCACTGCCTATTAATAAGTTTGCACTTACAGAACTAAACAGAATTGGAGAAAACACAGAACCAGATTATTTCATCCCAATCTAAATTCATAACTATTAATTTGAATTAGGCCTTTAGTGCTGCCCTGTAATCCAATTACATTTCCCTAGTTCATTCAACTTACCCTCTCTTCTAACCACCTATCTCATATCTACTCCTCTTCCTTCAAACCTCTACCTCCTGTCCATTCTCAACTAATGACTTTATTTCCTATTTCACTCAGAAAACAGAAACAGTCTATAGAAATTATCCACATGTTTTCCACATTCATTCTAGGTGCTCCTTTCCTCTGTTTATAAAACTGACCGTGCTCCTATCTCTGGCCAATCCCTCCTGCTTTTTACTCTACCATAGTGCCTCTCATCCACTCAAAGACATCACCATGGCCATTCTCCTTCTTTTTATTCTAATATTGGCTTAACCCTCTTTTGGTTCCTCTCCACTGAAACATATGCTATAATCTTTCTCACCTTAAAAGATTACCTTTCCTGACTTCACATTCCTATTCCACTACTCTCATTCTTTCAGTGTCATCCTCATAAACTCCAATCATTTTCTATTCTCCTAAATCCATTGTAACAAAGCTTTTATTCTTACCGCTCCATTAAAAAAGAAAACAAATAAAAATACCCTCAACTTGACCCACCAGCAGAATTTGCCATAGTGTATTTCCTCCTCCTTAAAATATTTATTTGGCTTACTGATACCATTCTTGTCTCTTGATTTTCTACTTTTCTTACAATCCCTTCTTATCCTCTTTGGCTACACCTCCTTCTCCTACTTGGTATCCTAATATTCTGGAGTGCCCAGGGCTCAGACCTACAATCTCTTAAAAAAATTAAACATTCACTCCCTCCCTAGATGATTTCATCCAAGTTCACAGCACTAAATATCCCTCCCTTCTGAAACTAGGCCAACTTCCCCCTCCTATATGCTTATCACTATACATATCACTTAATAACTCTAACTGTAATTCTAAATGTATTTTTTGTAATTAATTTGTATTCTGTTTCTGTCAATCTACAAAGACTTTAAGGTCAATGAGGGAAAAGACTGTGCTTTGTTTGCACTATTGTATCTCTAGCACCCAGTGGAGTAGACATGCAATATTTTCTCAGTGAATCAATCAATACAGAAGTGACAGCAGAAGCCACACAACTGGACAGTACTGAATAGGAATTCAGAAAGCTAAAAGGGAAGCTGGGAGAGATATTCACACAGTGAGATATGGGGAAATCACTGTGGCTTATACATGATTTAACGTAAACTCTATGCTACTTATATCAACCTGTCTTATGGCTTGTCAAACATACACTGTACAACTGCTTTAACCGATTAAGAAAAGAATATGTTGAAAAGTTAAAATGGACTAATTGTAACTCAGGCATTCAAATTAGAGCTGGGTGGGCATTGTGGATATGGTTTCAAATACATTCCTGAATTGCTGAGAATTTGAATTTTCTGAACTGTATGAGATTCAAGGATACCACTAGCTGTTCTCAAAACAGTATCTGCTAGCAGCTGCCAACTGCAACCTTATAACCATACAATCATACTGGACTCCAGCTAATCCTTAACAAGCACCCTTACTTCTTGCCCACACCAATCATAATTCTGACAAACTACTCATGCAATTTTGCAATCTGGGCTGTTGTAAGTCTCCCTCATTTTGTAGTTCAACAGAACACAATTCAAGTACTTCTTTAATCTGTATCTCCTGGACTATAGTCTTTTAGTTTGGCTCAAGTAAAACTCTTTCCTATTCCGAGTGTAGACTGTTAATATAGATTATACCCCTCCAAGGGACTAGAATAATCCTGACAAAATATCACAAACTAGGAATCAAGCAGAGGAAATAAGCTGGGGGCGGGGGGTGGGGGGGGAACATATCAAAAAGTTTTGAACAGTTTTAAAAAGCAAAGAGCATCACAAAAGGCCCTCCAAAAAGTTTGAATTAACCACTAAATTTGACAATCAGGCAGCTAGCATTCTGGCAAAATAACTAATAATGTGAGATGCATAAAGGGGAATGTGGGGCAAAGCTCGTATCTTTCCAATTCCTCCGGAAGTAAGATTTCACACTCCTTAGCTTTCTTGATATACTAAAACTACCATGCTGGGCTGAATGAAACAGTAAATCTATGGACAACACATGTGCCATTTTGGATTTCAACCTTATTTCTATCTGGATGAGCCACTTTACGCAGCACTAGTTACATGACATAGAATAATAACTAATATTCACACCTGAAACCTCTTTTTTTGGTTCTCAAAGTACCTTACCTCCCAGAATCATCAAAACAGACATCTGTGTGTCCCTCTGTGTGGCCATATCTCATGGGCTTCTGTGTGGCAGGCATTTTTTCCTTTACTTATCTGAAAATGTTTGATAAAAGTTAGTATTATTTTAAAGGACAGGAAAGCCGGGGGCTGATCGTAAAGAAGGGAGGTCATTCTTCTGCGGGACACGCCCTCGGCAGCCCCTTTACCCCCACCCGAGGGGCGCAAACACGATATAGCGAAGGGTCCGTCCGACATAGGCAGGAAGAGAACACGCTTCTCTTCGATGGGCGGCAAGGACGAGGCCATTGAGAACGGCGACTCACCTACAGGACCGAACCTCCACAGCCGAGGAAAGGCAAGCGGGAGCGAGCGCCGGCGCCGGACGCTTCCCGCGCTCGGCGTGGTCCCACACTGCGCCTGCGCGGGTCCGCCCACTCCCAGCGCGGTCCAGACCCGGGACGCCGGGCGGTGGCGTCAGCGGCGCGCACGCCGCTCGGGGAAAAGCCGGTTGCTGGGGGAGTGAGGAAGAAAGGGAGGGAGCCGAACACGGAAGTGGTGGCCGCGCCGGCGGAGCAGGTGGAGGCGGTGAGTGCGACGTCTGCGATGAGAACCCGGCACCGCAGGATGGGGGCCTGCAGACAGACAGTCGCCTCGTAGGACTTACATGAGGTGCCGGAGTGGCTGGGCCTCCCTTGTCCACCTCAGCGAATACCCAGAGTGATGGCGGTGGTGATGGCGGCAGTTCCAAGGATAGCCCCTGGTAAACTGCGTTCCGAGAGGTGAGTGGGGGAAGGGTAGTTTCTGCTTGGCCTTGCCCTCGCGGGGTCTGCCTCTACTTTCCTGGCGCTCCTCACTGGCAGCCATATCCGGGTCCCTGAACGGGTCCAGCCCCTCCTTGGGACCGGGCTAGAGAATGAAATGTCTGGGCTTGTTCTTTAAAGAAAAGGAAGACGAGACCCTTTTCAAGCCTTTAATCTTGGCATCCTTGACGCCTTCATCTTGCCATTTCTATAGCGGTAAAGGAGAAAAGACCTAATCTCAGTTCACGATTCCTGGAGGTGCGGCTTGTACATTAATGCTTGTTCTATAGGACATTGTATATGTATCCCTTGAAGTAATTCGTGTTTCCCTATTCAGACTCCACCTAAAGTTCAATGAAGTGCATATCTAATTTTATATCTATAAAAGAAGAGCTAAAGTGTATTGTTGAATACTTCATTGGATCCTTGCAATCTTTGCTAAGGTCTTGGCCATTAAATTTATGCTTTGGTTGGATCTTTACGTTCTCCATGTTGGGAGACCGATCTCTCATGAAAACCTTCACAACTGATATTTTTTTGTGGTACCCACCTTCTAGTCTCAGTCGGAATTTGATTATGACATAAGTGAAACGTTTTTCCTTTGTAGAGTTTTCCCCATGGTTTTTCAGTCTAGTTTCATTGGGGAAAGTTGCAAACACATTTAGACAAACCGTGGTATTGTTCTTACCGTGTTGGCATTGTGTAAGGTGTTGCTTTAAGTACTAAGGCTCCAAATGAAGAGTGATTGGCTGAAAAGAACTTGGGATTTGTGGGGAAATAACCAACCTATTGTTTTTACACAAGAGCAAAAGATTCCTGAGGTGATTCTTTCCGAGTGACTTAATTTTTGTCCAGAGATGTTTCATTGTTTAGATAGACCGATTTCTAGTTCTGTTTTTTTTTTTTAATCCAAGTAAACATCATTGCATAGACTATGGGGTTCGAGACGAAGTCCGATAATATATCAATATATTATCATGAGATTTCGGTGTAGGACTTTTCAGAGCCCAGCATAAGAAGAATCTGCAAATTTGGAACAAGATTTGTAGGTATCAAATGCTC
The DNA here is from genome assembly GCF_042477335.2 of Ovis canadensis. Taxonomy (NCBI): domain Eukaryota; kingdom Metazoa; phylum Chordata; class Mammalia; order Artiodactyla; family Bovidae; genus Ovis; species Ovis canadensis. The sequence goes on from NC_091251.1 coordinate 77,863,289, forward strand.
TAACTATAAAATCTGTAACACCATGTGACTTTAAAACTATGAATGGTGTTCGCGCTTCTCTCCTTTAACTCTGCCTTAGCAATCAAGCCATTTGATTCATAGGTTAAAAAAAATGTATATATGTTTTGTTTTTTTACAGATTTAACATGTATGGAATAAGCTTGGGCCTTAAAGCTGAACAAACCTAGATTTTAATTTTGACTCTCACAGTTACTCGTTGTGTGACCTTGAATATGCTTCTTTACTTTTTCTGAACGTGAGATTCCTCATCTCTAAAATGAAGATGACACCTATTTCCATAGAACTGTTATAGTACATAGAAGATACTCATGAATGTATAAAAGTAATTGTCTTGTGTTATTAATGGGGTACTTTGGGTGGGCATTTAATGGTTCATTCAAAATGGAGTTGTTTGAATCACTATTCAGTAAAATTTTTTGAACATTAAAAGGTGTATTCTTGCTTTTGCCAGTGTGTTTTCACATTTCCATTTTTCAGTCAAATTTTAAAAACAAAAATTTTAATGTCTTCAATTAATTCATGATGTTGTTGAGGGAAACAAACATTCAGATAACACATACAAGACAATAGTGTGGTAATGAAATGTGTATAACTTGAATCTTAGTAAAAAAATTGCCTGGTTAGTTAAGATAATATAGATTTTTAAAAAGAAACCAGTGTGGCAGTCTGCCACTTATGTGGCTGTCAGAGTTTTCCAAATGAATTTATCATAGCAGTGCATGTCTCACAGGAGTGGATAGCTAAATGAACTCACTGAAAATGATGCCAAGGTCGCAGCTTCAACTGCAGTGAAGGTTAGTTAGCTTTGCTCTGTGGTGACCATTCATACTACCCTTAGGCTCACAAATATTGTTGTTCTCAAGGACAATAGGGTAAGAAAACATGAGTATATTACCATTCTACTGTGGCAGTATGACCTATATAATAATAATATCACATAATCTTAGTTTATCCAGGAGGCATATCAATATTGCCTTATGGGAGGAATGTTTAAACTCCTTTTTAATAAAATATGTATTTGATATAAAAATTATTAATCTTATGAAAGATAAGGTTAGAAGAAGAGAGTAATAACAAAACTGAGAACAGAGTAAAAAAAATATTGAAGACAGTTTAGAAATCTGAAGATTTTTATATCTCTGGAAGTGTCAAACTTACCAGCCTATTTAATTTATTTTGGGGGTAAATAATACTTGCATACATAAAAATTTTTAAGGTATTAAAGGGAATACAGTGAAAGACCTTCTCTCAACCTACCCAATTCCGCTGGCTAAGGACAGCTAGTATTTGACTCCTGTGTTGTTACAATGACGGTGGATCCTTACCACAACAAAATAGATATAATCATTGTTTTATCAATAAAAAAAATCAAGGCTCAGTAAGGTGATGAGTTGTCAAAAGTCACACACCTAACCATGTGTCAGAACTAGAAATAGATCTTTTACTTCTGATCCAAGTAGTCTGCCAGACTGCCTCTCCAAGTCATAACTGTTGCCATAAAACTTAGAATTTAGTTTTATCAGAATATGAACGCAATTTTAAGTCTAGAATAACATTATACTAGTTTGTATGTAAAACTTGTTACCTAGGCTTAAATGTAAGCATATATAATTAACATAAAGCCATGAAAAGAAGAATCTATGATCAGTAAAAAAAAAAACACTTTGCCTACTCTTTCTGTTGAAATTGATTTATTTATACCCATAATATTTTTCAAGAATTTGAAACTTAAAAACTTTTTTTAAAAGAGCATATTTAATATCAGGAGTAATAAAAAGAGCTTTATGATATTTCAGAAATGATGAAGCATCTTCAGCCTCAGATTTTTGAGATATGTTTTTGTGTGGATTTTCTAGCCTTTTATGTAGCCTGTGTTTCCTTTCATTCTTTTTCCTTATTGCCACTTTCCTAGCTCTTTTTTGAAATTAGCTTATTTTACATGGAAGGTTCTGAGAAAACATAACATATTGCAGAATGTAATACATATTCTCATTAAGCTCAATGTATGCTATTTTCATACATTTTAACCCTGACAGTAAAAACATGAGGCAGCTAGCATTATCCAGATTTAATAATGTGAACACTGAAGCTGAATGAGATTTTAAAAATCAGGAGAGACAGCTAGTAAGCGACAAAGTCTGAATTTTAGATCATGCTTGATGATCAGCTTGATGAACAGCAACTCATGCTGCTTCATCTGCACCATGCTTCATTTTTTAATATGGTATAGTCAAAAACTAGATTGTTAATTTTTTAGGGACCTTTAAAACTTAAAAACTTTCTCTTTAGACCAAATTATACTCATAGGAAGAAAGACTGCAAGGAAATTGGCCAAAATGTCTAAATTGATTACTTCTAGGTAATTGAATTACCATCTTTTCCCCTCCTTTTTGAACCTGCCTGAATGTTTCCTGTATTATAATATGCATATATTATTTTTATAATTAAAAAACTATAAATTGAAAGGACAAAATACATCTGTACAATCCAGTTTATTCTCTGAGAGTCACAATCAGGTATCTTAAGCTTCTGGTTTCTAAAATCCTGTTACGGTTTTTGTGCTTTTAGAAGTTTGTAGTGCCAGCCGTTAGTTTTCTGTTCCCTCTTCACTCTAGATTAACCCTCTTCAGTGACTGGTCCTAGACATTTCTCTTTAGCTTGCATACCCATGATGTACATTCATTTTAATGTTAGCCCAAGTTAATGTTTCTCCCACAGTTTATTCCACAAAAAGTGTTTACTTTGAGTTAAATATAGGAAACTGTGGCCTAATCAGGTTTCTTAACCTTTTGCTATCTTTCAGTGGGGAAGTGATTTCCAAACTTGTTTGATAATGAAACTTCCAATTCTGTAGAACACGTATTAATACCTTCTAGCACTAGTGTACACAGAAGTTCAGATTGGGGAACACTGGTATAAGCAAAATGTAGGAAATTAAGAACGTTTAGAGAAAGGAAGAAAGGGTATGCTGCTGCTAAGTCGCTTCAGTCATGTCCGACTCTGTGCCAACCCATAGATGGCAGCCCACCAGGCTCTGCCGTCTCTGGGATTCTCCAGGCAAGAGCGCTGGAGTGGGTTGCCATTTCCTTCTCCAATGCATGAAAGTGAAAAAAGAAAGTGAAGTCGCTCAGTTGTGTCCGACTCTTAGCGACCCCATGGACCGCAGCCTATCAGGCTCCTCTGTCCATGGGATTTTCCAGGCAAGAGTACTGGAGTGGGTTGCCATTGCCTTCTCCAAGAAAGGGTATAGTGGTGCCAATCAGTGTGTGTGTTTACTTCCCTGGTGGCTCAGAGGGTAAAGCGTCTGCCTGTAGTGTGGGAGACCTGGGTTCAGTCCCTGTGTCAGGAAGATCCCCTGGAGAAGGAAATGGCAACCCACTCCAGTACTCTTGCCTGCAAAATTCCATGGACAGAGGATCCTGGTAGGATATAGTCCATGGGGTTGCAAAGAGTCGGACATGACTGAGCGACTTCACTTTCACTTTTCTCTTTTTCCAAATCAGTTGAGTCCCCTGAGCCATGGCTTGTTAGCATTGAAAAGGAGGTACTTTAAAATATTTACTGGAAAATTGCTTTTGTAATGAGAAAAAAGCACTTTATAGTTCAGAGATGTTTCTCACTTAAACATTTGAAAAAAAATTTTCATGTTTTTTGATTAACATTCTGAGGAATTTATCTGTCGTGTACTATCCAGTATATTCCATTTGTGGACTCTTAAGTGTTTCCTTAGAATACAACTCAAATATTAGCCTATGATCAAATATCATGGACTATGATCAGAAAGCAATCAAGGAGTTTTGGGACACATAATAGCAGGTAAACTTTGGAATAATAGATTTAATAAGGAAAATACTACCAGAATAATACTTTAGCTGTGAATTCTTTATATAGTATAGTAAATTATTCTTTATAAGGTCAAATTTAATACTTAGATGAATTCTGGTCCTAAGTAGCTGTCAGCATTGTGGACATAGTAATTCAACGACTAATCAATATATATAATAATCCTCTGTTATCTAACATCATAGAGAATACAAATGAAGTTTCTAGATAAATGAAGTTTAACCCTTTGTTGACTAACTTTTACAACAGTTTTCAATGGAAATTTGAATTTTTCAAATTAATCTTTCCAGCCTTATTCAAGAGAACTAACTAAATGTCATTTAAATCTGTTGTTAGTCTAGGATGGTCACTTTGGGTATTCAGTCTTTTATCACTATATGTGCAGTTGATTGTAGAACCTGGGATCAAATGGCTAGTGAATCTGGGAACTTGATTTCTTGAAAAAGGCTTTTATATCAACTTACTTTAGACACTTGCCACTTCCTCATTAAGAAATAATAATTTTAAAAATGTCACTGTGGAGTCCCCAAGGTATTGTAACTTAGATGCCTTCATAAAAAATTAATTGTTGAATCAAGAGTCAAAGCAGTCTTCTCCCAAGTGGTTTTTTCACTCTCTTAAAAAAAGAAAAGCTTCTTTGCAGTTACTAACAAAGACTGTTGATGTGTCGACATTTTTCAAGATATCATCTTTGATTTCTATACTACATAAAAATGGTAGTAAAGCCACTGGTTTTTTTTTTTTTATTTTGTAGCTCATCTTCTACTTCATTTTTACAAAGTTTATGTAAAGCTCCATCTATTAATTATGGGGTTGAGGGGACTCACTCAGATTCAGAACCTTACACTGTTTTTTAACATTCAAACTTTATGTGTATAGACAAACGTTTGGCAAGACACCGAAACGTTTTTTTAAACTCATTTTTAGTCTTTAAAAATAGATTTTTTTCACTAAAAATTAATAGTTATTTTTATTGAGAGAAATGTAATTGAGTTTTTTAATTTTGTGAATTTTGGTTTAATGCAACTTTCAGAAGAGATTAGATATTCTGTCGTGTTTAAGTGTAAAGATGCAAGAGTTTATACAATACATTTTTATCATTATTGTAACAAAATCATGTAATAGTGAAGGAAATTCTGAATATTTTCTTTTTCTAAAAAGATCTCTCCATAGCCTTTTCTTCTAAAGCAGTTACTTTCTCAGTAGTAATTCTGATGTTACCTAAACCATGAATAGCCAGTGAAATATTTTGTTTTGCCTTTTTTCTTAATGTATCTGCTAAGTAACTTCTCAGAGCTGGCTTATTATCCCAATAAAGGTCATCAAACTAAGAACACTTGTCATTTTGAAAAAGAAAAATACATAACTTGTCTTATAATATTAGAAGCTAAACTGTGGAAAATTCTTAAAGAGATGGGAATACCAGGCCACTTGACCTACCTCCTGAGAAATCTGTTTGCAGGTCAAGAAGCAAGTTAGAACTGGACATGGAACCACAGACTGATTCAGAATTGGGAAAGGAGTATGTCAAGGCTGTGTATTATCACCCTGCTTATTTAACTTATATGCAGAGTATGTCATGCAAAATGCCAGGCTGGATGAAGCACAAGCCAAAATCAAGACTGCCGGGAGAAATATCAATAACCTCAGATACGCAGATGATGCCACCCTTATGGCAGAAAGCAAAGAAGAACTAAAGAGCCTCTTGATGGAGGTGAAAGAGGAGAGTGAAAAAGCTGGCTTAAAACTCAGTATTCAAAAAAATAAGATCATGGCTCATCTCTTCATGGCAAATAGATGCAGAAAGAGTGCAAACAGAGACAGACTATTTTCTTGGGCTCCAAAATCACTGCAGATGATGACTGTAGCCATGAAACTAAAAGATGCTTGCTCCTTGGAAGAAAAGCTATGACAAACCTAGACAGAGTATTAAAAAGAAGAGCCATCACTCTGCCAACAAAGGTGCGTCTAGTCAAAGCTATGTTTTTTCCAGAAGTTATGTATGGTTGTTAGAGTTGGACCACAAAAAGGCTGAACGCTGATGAATTAATGCTTTTGAACTGTGGTGTTGGAGAAGACTCTTGAGAGTCTCTTATACTGCAAGGAGATCAAACCAGTCATTCCTAAAGGAAATCAGTCCTGAATATTCATTGGAAGAACTAATAATGCTGAAGCCACTACTTGGCCACCTGATGCAAAAAAAAAGCCAACTCATTAGAAAAGACCTTGATGCTGGGAAAGATTGAAGGCAGGAGGAGAAGGGGACGAAAGAGGATAAGATGGTTGGATGGCATCACTGACTTAGTGGACATGAGTTTGAGCGAGCTCTGGGAGATGGTGAAGGACAGGGAAGGCTGGCATGCTGCTGTCCATGGGGTCACAAAGAGTTGGAAACAACTGAGTGATGGAACTCTGCCCTGAGATAACTAGCAAACTTGGTGTTACAGAATTTCCATGGTCATGTCTATTCACAAAGTATTGTAAAGATTCTCTTACGTAAGATAGTATAATCCACAAATGTATTCCAACAACATAGAAGCAGTTGTGATCCACTAAAAGTACACAAAGAAATGGAGAGGGTTGCCATCAAGTACTTAGCTTTTTGGAGCTCCCATTCCTCCCCCCAGAACAGCACCTCATCAGACAAGTACCCATCTCACAATGAGTAATGGGAACATTGCCAATCATATATTCAATATTAATAGAGTTTTCTAATTTTTAGACAAGTATAAGTAGAAGTTAAATTTTCTTCCTGCTTTGAAGACTACAACATTAAGTGACATTCTGGCCAATATATCGATATGGTAAGTAACTAAGCGTTAGTCGCTCAGTCGTGCCCAACTCTTTGCAACCCCATGGACTGCAGCCCACCAGGCTCCTGGGTCCATGAGATTTTTCTAGGCAAGGATACTGGAGTGGGTTGCCATTTCCTTCTGCAGGGGGGACCCAAGGACTGAACCCGGGTCCCCTGCACTGCAGGCAGATTCTTACCCACTGAGCTACAAGGGAAACCCATTGATATGGTATATTTTACCAAATATATCTTTTTCCATGACAGTTTATAAAAAGTGCAACTTCTGAAGCATGAACTGAGTCTTCTGTTAAAAGAATAGCTATGTAAGATTTATATAAGGCTATAGTGCTTAGATACCAAAAGATAACCAGTCAGAAGATTTTCTGTTCATTAACTCTTCAAGTACAGGTATGGAAAATTCATCTAGGACAATGGTATTTTTCACTTTATTTTTTGGATACCTGTAGCATTAGTATATGTAAGAACAATTAACCTAAAATCCAGAGATACTTGATTAATTACTCTTATTATGTACAGGTTGGTAAGCCTTGCCAAAATAAATCTATTATGTTAGCATTTAAACTTGTTTTGAGTGAGGCTGGAAGTCAGTTCTCTGGTGGAAAACGTCAAATTGTTCTTAGCTTCATACTTCATAGTCTGTTGAGTTTTAGCTATGTCTAGCTTATTAATCCTTTTTTATTTTGAAATATTAGCTATCATCCTGAAAGTTATATGTGCTCATAAACTTTATAGTTAGCATTGGGCTAGAGACAGAGGTATTTCAGTGATTTCTTTACTTATGAACTATTTCTATAAAACTGTCTTGGGTGCTATAATAAAACAACATATGTAATGTCTGTTTCTTTTTTAAAAAAGAAATATGTTAACCTTTATTGTATACTTGCTCCATTTAGAATCTGAGCTACATATGTATTTTACATACCTTATTTCTTTTAATTCCTACCAGCCTAATGAAATATATAGCATCAGTGTCTCCATTTTACAGATGAAGAAACTGAGGTTTTAAGGTCATATGGCTAGTACAAAATCTATTTTATTTTTTATTACTTTCATGGTTACTTTTTTCCTCCAAGTTCTTTGTGTCTTAGTAACTTGTTTATTTTAAAGGCTTTCCTCAAAAGTCTAGTGACCTGTTATAAATGAAGCACAACAATGCTGTCTGAAAGTATAAGTAAGTAGGCATGGCTTATGGATGGATGAGCCTTACAGAATGCCTGGGTGGCCCTCCAGCTTTTTATTGGAGGATTTCCAATTACCAGAATCTGTAGATCTTTTCTCTTTGGTTATTCTGTTTCTCCAGTTTAGTACTGTCCAATCTCTTATTAGGGGGGTGTAAGTTTGACCACTGGAATTCTGGAAGCTGGATGGAAGAATGGAGCAGGAAACTTTCTGATTTTAGTCCCAGGCCTCCCATCTATCCTTATTATGCCTGGTATCCAAAGTCTTGAGCCTTTCTGGTTCAGTTTCTCCAAATAATAAAATCCTGTCTCCTCTAAGTATGAGAGTAAGAACCAGAGAGATCTAACTGCCCTAACACAAATCTTCAACCTGCTTCCGCATGTTTCTGACCTGTTCTCCATACACACTTTCTGTAGAATCTGGTGCCTCTGAGTGTCCTGGACTTTGCCTGCTCCGTTGTCTTCTCATCAGCATTGCCTCTGTGCCTGGTGTCACCAACCTCTCCACTGCTGAGTCAGTCATTGCTCCTCTGTTCGTTTTCTGTCCTTGTATTTTGTCACTCAGGTTATAGATACGTGATAGTTTCATTGAAGATGAGATTTGTGTTTTTATTGCTTTGGGCTGACTTCTGAGAGAAAGGTGGAGCAAAAAGATTTTCACTTAGCCGTTTTTAAACTGCATCATTACTTCTTTTATAATTAGAAAAAAACCAAAGCTATTTTCTTTTTGAGGGGGAACCAGCTATTCATTAAGAAATTTAATATGGATAGCAGCAATTATAACTAAAGAAAGTATTGGAATCACTAGAAGAGTTTATAGGAGACTTGGTTGTTTTTGAAGAGTGATGGAAGCAGACCCTGGTAAAGATGGAAATGTCATCAAGAGCAGAGGTGTGGAATTAGCTCTGATAACAAATAAAGGAAGATGAGCATGTTTATATGCAGTGGAGTAAAGTTGACCTTAAAATTAATAATCTGCTCCTTTGATATTTTTAAAGTAAATAAAAACACTAGATATTTTAAATCTTACATAATATACTTTTTACATTATCACATTGAATAAAAAAGTTGAGAGTATGTAGTATTAACAAAAAAATGCTTGGGGCTCCTATTTAATTTTTTTAATCTTGAAAAGTGTAAGTATAAGCTCTTAGTAATAAGAGACTCTTCTGATCAATGACTTCATATTCTTCATATTCTGTAGCTTCTGCCTGTTTATTTTTGTTCAGTGAAATTTAGTCAATGAACAACCAAAGTATATTGTTAAATATAATTTGGTATACTAAGTGATGATGTTTCTTTGAAATTTAGATTTTAAAATATTTTTTCTCTGTGAATTTTAAATGATTATGTACCAGTGAGCTCACTAAATCAAAATAATAAGTATAATCACCTGATGCTATTCTTTGTTTAGTAATCAGGTACTTTATATCGCAAGGGCTTCCCTGGTGACTCAGTGGTAAAGAATCTGCCAATGCAGGAGGTGTGGGTTCGATCCCTGGGTCATGAAGATCCCCTGATGAAGAAAATGGCAACCCACTCCAGTATTCTCGCCTAGAAAATACCATGGCGGGCTACAGTCCATGGGGTTGCAAAGAGTAAGACACAACTTAGCAACTAAACAACAGCAACTATATATGGCAAGCCTTTATCATTAGTTCATACCTTTAAGCCCATCCCAATCATATTTGTCACTGCAGATGCTTTTTTCAAACTCCACTGCTATGAAAGTGGATTCTGGTAGCTCTCAACATTTTCTTGACTGTTGGGATGGTTGAGAATATTGAGTACAACTGATTTTCTTAATCACAAAATTCAATATCCATTTATAAAATACTTGAGATTATAGAATCCCTCCCCCAAAACTTGGACTTAAATCTTATTCCATCTAAGAATAGCTAAGTAGTTTTTATCTATGACCGATCATTATTATTAATCTTAAAATTTTGTTTACATTATAAATTTTAGGGTATCTAGCCAATTTCATAGGAAAGGCATTGCCCTATAGAACTTTATCTGTTTGTTTTTTTGAAATTATCAGGAAGAATATATAAGTGTGTGTGTATGTGTAAAGTAACAAATTTTTATCCAGTTCCAAATTTTCCACACACTATGTAGACTAATAGTGAAATTGACCAAATATTTAAATGAGTTGACAAAAATTATGTTAGGAATTCTTGCATGATGTTTCTACTGTTCAGTGCTGATTATTTATTTAATAAATTCTTAACAGCTTTTATAACTTAAAATTATTCATATTTTCAATCAGTAGAAAAGAAAACGAGAGAGAAGAAAGGTGGTTGTTGTTGTCTAGTCACTAAGTCAATCATGTCTGACTCTTTTGATTCTGTGGGCTATAGCCCGCCAGCTTCCTCTGTCTGTGGGATTTCCCAGCAAGAATACTGAAGCAGGTTGCCATTTCCTTCTCCAGGGGATCCTCCTGACCCAGGGATCGAACCCATTGCAGACAGAACCCATTTCCTGCATTGCAGACAGATTCTTTACCACTGAGCCACTGAGGAAGCCTACAAGGAGGGTGAAAGTGAATGTCGCTTAGTTATGTCTGACTCTTTGCAATCCCATGGACTGTAGAGTCCATGGAATTCTCCAGGCCAGAGTATCAGAGTTGGATAGCCTTTCCCTTCCTCAAGGAATCTTCCCAACCCAGGGATTGAACCCAGAAGGAGGGTAGTGATCGTTAAATACCAGCTCATAGTTTTCTCATCTCTGACAAAGAATTCCCTGGTCTGCTGTGAAATTAAAAAATAAACCACAAATTATTCACATTTCAGACATATATTTTGGCTGACAGGATGCTTAGCTTTTTTGATTCACATTGACAACTAGCTGTGGGAAAGAAACTCAGATTGTTGACTCAATGGCACTATAGAATTATTAGTATATGGTAAAGTAGCTTATTTAAATGAGAACAAAATATCTTGGAACTGCCTCCCAACATTTCCAGTACTTTTTTGAAAAGTATACTAATCATCTATGGCAAAAACCACTACAATATTATAAAGTAATTAGCCTCCAATTAAAATAAATTAATTTTTTAAAAACCAAAAAAAAAAGTGTATTAACTATCCCTTTTCATCTTGTATATAATTGGGACTTGATATATAAACTATGCAATGTTAATGACAGACACTTAATGATCTTTATTTTTTTTCCTTAGATACATCCAGAAAGTACCCAGAAGAAACATTCTACTGGAAAAACTGAAAAAGCATTATTTATAACACTGGAATTTGTGCACAATTTGTTAAAATGGCAGAAAATAGTGAAAGTAATAGTAAAAATGTAGATGTAAGGCCCAAAACTAGCCGGAGTCGAAGTGCTGACAGAAAGGATGGTTATGTGTGGAGTGGAAAGAAGTTATCTTGGTCAAAAAAGAGTGAAAGTTGTTCAGATGCTGAAACAGTGAGTGCTATAGAGAAAACTGAAGTTCCTTTAAGGAGCCAAGAAAGGAAGCACAGCTGTTCATCTATCGAGTTGGATTTAGATCATTCCTGTGGGCATAGATTTTTAGGCCGATCTCTTAAACAGAAACTGCAAGATGCTGTGGGGCAGTGTTTTCCAATAAAGAATTGTAGTAGTCGGCACTCTTCAGGGCTTCCATCTAAAAGAAAAATTCATATCAGTGAACTCATGTTAGATAAGTGTCCTTTCCCACCTCGATCAGATTTAGCCTTTAGGTGGCATTTTATTAAACGACACACTGCTCCTATAAGTCCCAAATCAGATGAATGGGTAAGCACAGACTTGTCTCAGAACGAATTGAGGGATGGTCAACTAAAACAACGAAGAAACATGGAAGAGGTCAACTGCTTCTCACATACCAGTGTTCAGCCCTGTGTCATAACCAGTAACAATTCTTCGGGTAGAGGTGGTCTTGGGACTGACTCTGTAGTGAACCTGGCTTCAAATAACAGCATAGAAGATAGTGATATGGATTCAGATGATGAAATTATAACACTTTGCACAAGTTCCCGGAAAAGAAACAAACCCAAGTGGGAAATTGATGAAGAAATCCTGCAACTGGAAACACCTCCCAAGTACCATACTCAGATTGATTATGTCCACTGTCTTGTACCAGATCTCCTTCAGATCAATAATAATCCATGTTACTGGGGTGTTATGGATAAATATGCAGCTGAAGCTCTACTAGAAGGAAAACCAGAAGGCACCTTTTTACTGCGAGATTCAGCACAGGAAGACTATCTTTTCTCCGTGAGTTTTAGACGGTATAGTCGTTCTCTTCACGCGAGAATTGAACAGTGGAATCACAACTTTAGCTTTGATGCACATGATCCTTGTGTCTTCCATTCGCCTGACATTACTGGGCTCCTAGAGCATTATAAGGACCCGAGTGCCTGTATGTTCTTCGAACCACTTTTATCCACTCCTTTAATTCGGACTTTCCCCTTTTCCCTGCAGCATATATGCAGAACAGTTATTTGTAACTGTACAACTTACGATGGCATTGATGCGCTTCCAATTCCTTCTTCCATGAAATTATATCTGAAGGAATATCACTATAAATCAAAAGTTAGAGTACTCAGGATTGATGCACCAGAACAACAATGCTAGAAAAACGGTAGGAACAAGGGTGTGGTTATATATGTATTTTCATTTAATATTTTATTTTTCTTATTAAACCACTTTGAATTTTTCTACAAGGGCAGTTGAAGTCCAGAATAAACTTCTGCCCTAAATTTTACTTCCAGATCAGTTTATTTTTCTTAGGATACAGTAATTGTTGAACAATAATAATTGTTACACACTAGGGGTTAATGGATATTTTTGACCAGGTTTGGTTTTTGTTTTTACCATGTAGATTGTTTACTTAATTTTTTTCTTTTCTTAATTGTAACTTAACTATGATCCAGGGATATTTGAAGTTTGTAGGCATTGCAGACACATTTAAATAATCTGTATTTCATACTTTTCTTTAAAAATAATTGTTTCTTTTCCTACATATAACATACAAAACACTTTGTTAACCTATGTCATTGGCATTCCTATACATAAGATATAGTTTCCACATCATCCTTTCATTTGTTTTAAAAGCCTGCAGTAAAGCTGTGTGTGTGTGTTGTAATTTACTAATAGGGATGTTAAAAGTTAACAAAATGGCTTCAAATCAAACTTGATGTGTTTTCATTTTAAATATTAATTATAAAGCTGAATTACTAAATTTGATTAATCAGGTCAGGAAGAATCAAATGAGGACATGGTATCTTAGAGGTGAATTTATTCTTCTGTAATGTGGCATGGTCATTTATTATTCCTTGAGTAGATCTTTCTCTCAAACTTGGAAGAGTTACCATCTTCAGAACATAAGTATTGTTCCCTTCTCACTGGAAGCTTTAAAAATAATGATACTACTATTAGGAACTAGTAATTACTAAATAATAAAGCAACTGGGGTTTTTTCTGTATTGACTTGTGAACTGTTGCTTCTGCTTAGCTCTCTTTTAGAAACAGCCTGTTACTTTGGAGAGATGCCACAATTTATAAACAGCCACAAATTTCCATTGGTAACCAAAGAGACCTAAGTAGTTTTCCATTATTTTGAATTGAGCTTGAATAAAGATTCAAGAAGTAAACATGGAGCTTAGTATTCAGGGAACTTAATACTGGTTTTGATCTTCAGATTTCAGGTAACTATTCCTATTTTCAGAACTAACATATCTTTAGTATGGCTTCAGAAAAAGGAAAACATTTTGAGAGCTATACTGCTTATGCCATACTGAACAACACTGGGCAATGGGTATAATATTTTTAAGTTTAGCATCTCAAGAACAGAGAAGCATTTTGTAGAGAACATTATCCCAATATAATAAAATAAATGGAGTGATAGCCTATTTAACTTTTCTTTTTTAAAGAATCAATAATAAATTTCCTAGACAGTTATTTCTTCTGGTGAGTTGTCTACCCCTTTATACAAATTAGCATTTTTAATATAGTAAATTGATCTCTTGATGCTAGTTTATCTAGTAGGAAGCTGTTTCTACTTGGTTGAAAGAACTTTGACTCAAATTTCCCAGTTAGAATAGATGTTTCTTAAGTATTGCTTTTATGTCGAAGTAGCATTTCCCTTTCCTACAGTTTTGCTGTTAACATAAAAATGGCATTTAAAATTAATTGCTTTAAAATAAGTTTTTAGCAGTTATCACAAAATTGAACAAGAAAATCTCATACCATTATCTTCTGGCATCTTTTTTTCTCAAGTGATCTCAAGATTGTCTTGGTTCCAGTGAGGGTTAGCTACTAAAATAGCACCTCTCTCAGCAGTGATGAGGCTCAGGATAACATCAGTGTCAGGATAAATATCTCTTCTAAAGATGATATTTCCCTTTTACGAAAGTTGGACAGTCTCATACTACCTCATCTTTATTATGGCGCTTTTGTAGATCACTGAGAAGCTTATCTTATTTACCAATATAACACTTCCTAAACATCCATCTTTGGTGAAGAAAATTAACAGTATGGTTAGACTCTACCCATAATTATAGCTTTTTATCAGAATTTGATATTGAAACTTTCTGTTTCTATGAAACAATATTGTTTTAAATATTTTTCTTTTAAAGATAACTTTTTATCAATACAGAAAAACCTAAGGAATGATTAGCTAATGAATATTCTGTTAAAGGTAATTTTATAAAGAAAATATGCTGTCTTTTATAGTGGTAAAAATTAGTATTTATATGAAGATCAAGATCTAAGTAGCCTTTCATATATTCAAACTGGTTGCTTGTGATATATTTTCTCTGGCTTTCTTATTTTTTCAACTTCAAGGTATTGATAGCTGTTAACATTTTCAAAATACTGCCATTTATATAGCCTTGAAGTAGATGATCTAATAAATGAGAGCAGGAAAGAGACTCGTTTACTCTGAAACAGTTTGTATTTTTTCCTTTGGTATTTGCTACAGTGAAAAGAAATCGGGAAAGTAGAAATGTAAGATTTGAGAAGGGAATCGATTACCATGAAGGAAAAAGAAGAGTAAGAATTCTTTAGAGCATGAAGGGATTGGAATTTAGAAAGGTTAAGTCTTTCTCAGTGACTTTTTGAGGACACATTTGAAAGAGCATTCAGCATTCAGAAATTAACTCATTAAAAATATACTTACTGGAATTATGTGTAAGTAAATGAGTATAAATTTTGAGAGGAACAATGTGGGGAGATATATAAATATAAATTTTGTAGCTAAGTTGGACACTGAACATTTGAAAAGTGTAAATTTCAGAGTCGGAGAAAGCATTCAGCATGGTGGAAATGTCGTGCTTACTGGTGAGAGAGGATGGGACTAAAAGAAACAAGATAAAATATTAAATTAAGAATCTAGGCATCACCTCAGGGGAGAGCCTTGACAGTGAAAGGGAACTACTTAATCGCTAATAGCTAGTCTGGACCAGACACTTAAATGCGCTTTGGGAATCATCCTGCACTAACCAGGAAATAAACTTGATATTTCTATTTCTCTCTGAAGCTTTCAAGAGTACCCCCAAGCCTGGCTCCCCTTTTTTTAAGCTACAGCATCTTGATTCATACTGTACTTCCCGAAACATGCTGAATGGATTTTTTTAGGTTACCTGAGCATTTTTGTATGAAGAATTATATCTGATCTTTCTATAACTGTGCCATTCACTTAAATAATTCATGGAATGGTTTAATTTAAAGGAAGACCTAATAGGAAGAAGATTAAAGGAAGCTTTTAGTCAGCCTGTGGCTAGATTTATTGATTTGGTGATCAGACTTATGTTCTTTCCTGAATTTCAGCTAATGGCAAACTGTGGTCAAAAAATGGCTTTCAGTTAAAGTTTTGACTTCTTATTGTAAATAATATAAAGAATGTCTAAGTAATTAGAAATCCTCTTTAAAAAGTAGAGCAAATGTGGCAAATAGGATTCATCATTATACAAATTCCATTTCTTTTTATAAGAAAAACAAACCATTATCATTTATTCATGAGCCAAAGCCATTAAGAAGATAAATCAAGTTATCAGCTTCCTGCCTCTCTGAAATTTGGATCATTTTATAGATCCATGTAATAGAGAGCTTCCTTCCTATGAAATGAAAATCTTGAGACCTAACTCTTAGACTCTTATTTTTCATTAAAAATCTTTTTTGTCACTTTTAGCTATAATCAAATAGATTATACATTGATTTTGGTAGAGGAAATTTCACAGGAAGTGGACTTAATTATATGACATTCCCTGAGACAACACAAGGAAAACAATGTTTAAATGTAAAGTAGATTGTGTGTTAGGTAATTTAATGCCCAAATGAATAAAAGATTTTAAGTCAAGCAGATTATTGTTTCTACTTTGGAAAAAAGTGTTTACAATCTTCATTTTACATAAACAGTTTTACATTCGTTTTTACTTCTAAAGAATGGACAGAAAGCACAAGGGGTTTTTCTCTTTTAATGGTCTAGAAATAAGCAACACTACAAGAGTCTGTACTATTAACACAGGAAGATACTGGAGACAAAGGGGAAGTAACTATGGCTTCTAAATAAAAATGTAGACTAATGGATATAATCCAAGGAAAAGGAATTTAAGGCACATGACTCCTATTTCAAATAAAGACAGTCTTTACTTTTTAATTCTGAATACATTATTCAATTCTATATCTTTCTTTAATTTCCTAGCACATAAAATATAGATGATAATATATGTCACTTGACTTCCTGCGGGTTACTTCTTTAGTTAAGAGGTGACCCTTGGAGCATACTTAAAAATATTTCTGTATAGCTGTTAAGTACTAACGTGATGACAGGTTTTCAAAGTATCCCCTTAGAGAACCCTGCAGATTCACATTCATTTCTTTTAGTCTGTAAAGGCCTTCTTGCCTTAATTTGACAATAAAGATAATGGTACAATTTGAATTTATGGTTTAGACTCTGCAATTAGATGAACAGTTGCAATTTCCTCTTATTCTTAATAAGATTTATGTAAAATTGATGTTTGCCCACGTTATTTTAAAAGTTGATTACATTTGCAGGAAGTAAAGATAATCACTTTTGCCATAGTTATCAAATATAAGCTTTCAGACTTAAGTATAAAACTCAAGGAGGTTTACTTAAAGTATGCTGACTTTGCTAGAATTTGATAAATTCTGTATAAATCAAGTATGAACTAGATATATACCTGAATATACAGAGTTTAAGTAGTAACTTCACAAAGCTGTTAGTATTCATCAATCAGCATTGTATGATCCATCCCTTACCTAAAAAGAAGTAGAGTGTTTCCTTTTTTATTTCTAATCCTGAAGTTGAATGTTTCCTCTTGGATGTGAGTTCAAATAAATTGATCTGAATACATTTTCATTTCTTATTAATTAAAACCTCATATATAAAATCCAAAGGCTTTGTAGTCTGTTTTCAAAACACTACTGTGTATATCCTTACCTGACATGTTCAACTTAGAGAAATTTTTAAATCTGTATTACACATTTTCCTTTCAGTTCTTTAGTGTGTCATTTTAGGTCTTCCAGAAACAGATGTCAAAATGTGATTAAATGTACAAGAGATGTATTGAAGGCCGATGGACACCTTTGAAGAATAAAGGGGAATGGGACTTCCCTGGTGGTCCAGTGGATATAACTGCTTCAGTTCAGTTCCGTTCAGCCACTCAGTCGTGTCCAACTCTGCTACCCCATGAATCGCAGCACGCCAGGCCTCCCTGTCCATCACCATCTCCCAGAGTTCACTCAGACTCACGTCCATCGAGTCAGTGATGCCATCCAGGCATCTCATCCTCTGTCATCTCCTTCTCCTGCCCCCAATTCCTCCCAGCATCAGTCTTTTCCAAAGAGTCAACTCTTTGCATGAGATGGTCAAAGTACTGGAGTTTCACCTTTAGCATCATTCCTTCCAAAGAAATCCCAGGGCTGATCTCCTTCAGAATGGACTGGTTGGATCTCCTTGCAGTCCAAGGGACTCTCAAGAGTCTTCTCCAACACCACAGTTCAAAAGCATCAATTCTTTGGCGCTCAGCCTTCTTCACAGTCCAACTCTCACAACCATACATGACCACAGGAAAAACCATAGCCTTGACTAGATGGACCTTTGTTGGCAAAGTAATGTCTCTGCTTTTGAATATGCTATCTAGGTTGGTTACACACACAATAAGAAAGAAAGCAGGGAAAGGTGGTGAAGTCTCTATAGCACATTGCAGGTCTGACATCTGTAAAAGAAGTTGAAGGAAGCACTGGGTAGGGTGGGCAGTGCAGTTCTGAAAAGGCCAGGCTGTGGATTTAGTTCCCAACAGGTTGCCTGTTGGAGCCCACATGGGACAGGAATGGGCTAATTTGATAGTTCCCACTGTGCTCAATTATTGACTGGGATTATGGGAAGAGCTGAAGGCTGTTGGTCACTCATGGTCAGGACTAGAGTGAGGCACTTAAATGTGGGCATAATTTTTTTTTTTTTTTACCATAAACCCAGTAATGAAAATAACTTGGTGTGACTTTAAAATTCAGTATTAATGCACAATGACCCCTATGATAAGCAAAATATCAAAAACTTATTTTAGCACTCTTGCTGACTTAGGGTTCCTTCTGAATTCCTATGGCTTCACAGGGCGCTGCTGATTTGCAGCCTCCTATGAGGATCAAGTAAGTCACACTAGTATCCTTTTCCATAGACCACTGCCCCTATCCAAAGACGTGTCTTCCCCAGGCTTAAGTTCAGTTCAGTCACTCAAGTCATGTCCAACTCTGCGTCCCCATGGACTGCAGCACGCCAGGCGTCCCTGTCCATCACCAACTCCTGGAGTTTACCCATACTCATGTCCATTGAGTCGGTGATGACATCCAACCATCCCATCCTCTGTTGTCCCCTTCTCCTCCTGCCCTCAATCTTTCCTAGCATCAGGATCTTTTCAAATGAAACAGTTCTTCATATCAGATGGCCAAAGTATTAGCATTTCAACTTCAACATCAGTCCTTACAGTGAACACCCAGGACTGATCTCCTTTAGGATTGACTGGTTTGATCTCCTTGCTCTTGAGTCTCCAAGGGACTCTCAAGAATCTTCTCCAACACCACAGTTCATAAGCATGAATTCTGTGCTCAGCTTTCTTTACAGTCCAACTCATCCATATATGACTACTGGAAAAACCATAGTCTTGACTAGACAGACCTTTGTTGGCAATGTAATGTCTCTGCTTTTTAATATGCTGTCTGCTGCTGCTAAGTCGCTCACCAGGCTCCCCCGTCCCTGGGATTCTCCAGGCTAGAGTACTGGAGTGGGTTGCCATTTCCTTCTCCAATGCATGAAAGTGAAAAGTGAAACTGAAGTCGCTCAGTTGTGTCTGACCCTCAGCGACCCCATGGACTGCAGCCTTCCAGGCTCCTCCGGCCAGGGGTTTTCCAGGCAAAAGTACAGGAGTGGGGTGCCATTGCCTTCTCCAATATGCTGTCTAGGTTGGTCATAACTGCTTCCAAGGAGTAAGCGTCTTTTAATCTCAGGGCTGCAGTCACCATCTACAGTGATTTTGGAGCCAAAAAGAAAAAAACAAACGTCTGCCACTGTTTCCCCATCTATTTGCCATGAATTGATGGGACCAGATGCCATGATCTTAGTTTTCTGAACGTTGAGCTTTAGGACAAATTTTTCACTCTCCTCTCTCACTTTCCCCAGGCTTAGGTGTTCGAAGTTTCTCTATCGCTCATTTTTCAGTATGGGAATTACGTGTGCTGTGGAATAAACCCACATAAGTCTTCGTTTAAGAAGCTAATAGTAAAACGTCCACCCTCCAATCCACTAACAGCAAGTGAAAATAAAATCTAATAATACTGCATACGTTTTAATTTTTACACTAAAACATGTGTACGTGTTATATATGTATATTTTGCACAACACGTAATTATGACATCTTCATTGTTAGCTAGCACATTCCCTGACCGCTGCGGTCAGACCCCTTTGGGGTCTGTCACAGAGTAGATAGGTAAAGGTTTATTCAAAACTAAACTACGGGGAGAAAAAAATATTGATCAGAAAAAACCTGCAAAGATATCCATTCCTTTTGTTAATATCAATTTGTCAAGCCATTTGCAAACGTCTTCACTTTTCTGCAGTGTTGCTTTACATAGAATATATAAAAGTCACTCAGTCGTGTCCGACCTTTTGCGACCCCATGGACTGTAGCCCACCAGGCTCCTCCCTCCAGGGGATTCTCCAAGCAAGAGTACTGGAGTGGGTTGCCATTTCCTTTAGCTCTCCACAATTTTGGCCAACGGATCTGTGCCCCGGGTTAGAAGGCATTCACATCTAGCCAGCTTCGAGGCCTAACTCTCAAATGCCGCAAGTGTAGGGAATCCAGAACTTGCTTTCAAGCCTCTCCAGGAGACAATTTCCTCCAGGCTGCCAGAGCGCAACCCGCCACTGGCGTTTCCTTTAGACACTCAGAACTCCGGGAAACTAGGGATCTTTCCTCCCGCCCACCGAGAGAAAAACAGCCGAGCAGCCGTGGACTGGCTGGCCGCAGTTCCACCGGGGCCCTGAGGAGGGCGCGCGCGGCCGGGCCCCGCCGACCAGTGGGGAGGCGGAGCCGGGTGGGGGCAGCGCGTCCGAGCACGGCGCTTCCTGTTCCGGCGCCAGGAGGAGCCGCGCGCTGCTGGTGCTGCTGCCGCCCCCGTCTCCGTCTCCGCTGCCGTCGGTCGGGCTACGCTCGGTTCTTCAGCGCCCAGTTCTCGCGGACCCATCGCCACTTCTAGATCTTGCTGCGAGTTCGAATCTTGCCGGGTGAGGCTGCCTCGGCGCTAGGGGGGTCATGGAGGAGAGCGAGGGAGCCCGCCCAAGCGGGACGCGGGGACAGTAACGGAGGTGCCTCAGACGCCTCTTCGCGGGGGCCGGGGGCTAAGAGTCTCTCCCCGTGGTTTTCCTCTCCGCTGTGGGCAATCAGCCCGCTAGGCCCCCAAGGAGAGGGCGTCGGGGGCGGGTGACGTCGTACCGATGGATTTCTCGGCGGGTGACGTCAGGCCTGGCTCGGGGGGCGGGGCGGGGAGCGGGCCTGGCCCCTCCCCCACCCTTTCCCGGGCGGGCGCGACCCGCTCGGAGGCCGGTTCGCTCCGGTTAATCCCGGACTCCTTTTGTTCGCTGGGCTCTGAAGGGCTACCCGCCTAGCGCCCCTTGGCCCCGACTCCCTCCCCTACTCATTAATTGCTAAGGAAAGGGAGAGGAAGGCTGAAAGATTCTTGTAGGAGTCTTTGGCGCTAGTTTAAGATTATTCGCAATATGAGGTTTTGCTCATCATTTTTTTTTTTTTTTTGGTCATCATTTTCTAGAGGAGTTCCTAGCAGATACTCAGATGAATATCCATGACAAACTGAGAAGTGTTGAGTTCTGTAGTGCTCCCTTATTTTAGGATTTAGGAGCGCCTGGTGGCTTTGGACCGTTTTCTTCTGAAAACCAAGAGTAGCGCTTTTAATAAATGGGGATAGTAATGTTGAAGCATGGAAGCATACTCATCTGACAGAAGACGAAAAACATTTTTATAGGGTTGCTACTAAAGAAATACACGCTCGTACACTTCATGGCTGTGAGTTTGTTTTGAAAACGAACCCTCCATTAAAGACGAAGTTACCCTTCAGAAATCTTTCAGAAGCTCTTTGTTCGGGAATAAGTGGTCTTCGGGCAGGAGGAATAGACATTTTTCTCAATACGAGTGTCTCTGAACTTTCTATTCAAAGCTAGTTTGTTTCAGAAACTTGAGTTATGTGTACTGGAATGTCCCTTTTCCTCTCTCCACGAGGAACGGAGACCCAGAGACAGCCCCTTAACTGAAATCCTTGGGACCAGTGTGTTTTGGAATTCAGAAATCCTAAAATTTTATCTTTAGGTTTTAGAAAGACGATAAGGTGCAAAGACGAGAGATCACACCAGCGGAGTCGGGGCAGCGTCCCCAATCCAGCATTAATATTTGTGCAGCGATGAAAAGTGAAGTCGGTCAGTCGTGTCCGACTCTTTGCGACCCCATGGACTGTAGCCTGCCAGGCTCCTCTGTCCGTGGGATTTTCAGGCTGGAGTGAGTTGCCATTTCCTTCTCCAGGGGATCTTCCCGACCCAGGGATCGAACCCAGGTCTCCCACATTGTAAACAGACGCTTTACCGTCTGAGCCACCAGGGAAGTCCACCAAGTAAGTTTTATGTCAAACGGGAACACTTCTTTCATTTCTAGAAGTTTCTAAATTGAGAACTGCAGGTAAAAATTTACAAACCTATCATAACAATTTGTAGAAACTGACACCTGTTGAGTTTTTGCTACGTGCCAGACGGTGACCAGGAGATTTATTGTGTAAGTCTCAGGGCAAATCTGTGAGGTGGATACTACTGTCAGCTTTCACCTCTGGGGTTGGCACAGCTTGGCTTGTCCAGAGCCCACCAGTGAACTGCAGCATTACCTAGTTTTAAATACTTGTGGTGTGCACACCTTTATTTTTCTAATGCTTTTTTAGTTGAAGGATAATTGCTTTACAGTATTGTGTTGGATTTTGCCATACATCAGCCTGTACTAGCCATAGGTATATACATATGTCCCCTCCTTCTTGAACTTCCCTCCGACCCCCCTCCCCAGGCTTGTAGCCATATGCAGTAGCCGGTACACCGAGGAAGAGAAGATGATATGTTTATTTATGTTTTCTAGGCACTTTTACTATAGGCACTTGATTTACCAGTCCCATTTAGTCCTGACCCATTTAGCCCTGACCTTAAGGACCCATTATTATAGTTGAAGTAACAGGTTCATTGAGGTGAGCTATCTCTGAGATGGTCAAACTTTGGTCTAGAGACTCTCTGGTTGAAGCTTTCATATTCCTCCCCTTTCTACATTGCAGCCAATCTGATCTGCTTATATGTCCCTGCCCCAGCTTTTGCACAAACTGCTCCTTTCCCTAGGGCCTACCCCAGGTCTTTTTGTTCTCCCACACTGCAAAGACAGGACTCCTCAGGATTCCTCCCTTGATAATCCTTTCCTTGATACCTTTAGGAGCTCTTCAGGGTGCTCCCATAGTGCCCTGCACTTACCCCAGGTAGCCTACTGTTTAAATGGTAGTTCTCCACCAGACTGAACTGCCATTAAGTGTTTATTCCACCTAAGACTATTCATTTCCCCAAGGCCCAATGCAGTACCAAGCACTTAGGTTCCAATAAATATGAGTGTAGAAAATAGGACTAACAGGACCTTGTTGAAAAGTTATTTTTTTAATTACATATTTTTAAGTAATTTAAAATGTTCAAAAACATGCAGATCCCAATTTAAGTTGTCCAAATGTAAAACAGAGTGTTAGCTAATAAATGCCAATACTAGAAACTATCACATAAAAATGCTCATTCAAAATTTATATTTTCAGTACAATATATTTCCAGTATTCTTTCCCCATACTAAACAAGTCAATGCAAAAATCCTGGTTTTGCTTAATGACTCAATAAATATCTTGTTTATAACTGTAGATTTTTAGATATTTTACTTATCTGTGAAGTAGTCAGGAATTGTAACTGTTTTGCTGATGAGAAAAGTGGTCTCTGGCTAAAAACTGTCTTTGTCAAAAGATTCAGACAAAAGATTTGGTGTCCAGGTTTCATAACTGTGTAGTCCCATACTGTTTTTGACTCCTACAGTTTGATGGCCCTTTGAAATATTCCTTGTCCAATACTCACCAGTAATTCAACTTTTTAAAACTCCCCCATGATTGAATTACTATTTTTATTCTAAAGGCCATGGGTGTTACAGAAATGCTTTGTTTCTAGTGCTAGTTGAAAGAAATTATGTACTCTTGTTTTAAAATTGCTCTTCAGAAAATACAATTATTTATTTTACACATGATGTGTATTGCCATAAAGTGTTAATGGAAACTTTTGGAAGTGACAGCTTTAGATTTTTCCAAAACGAAACATTAAAGTCTTCCTTGATTATAAACTTTTTTTTTTTGTAGTTCAAGATCACATTGGACTCATCTTAATTAGCATAATCTGTATGTTTTGGAGGTTTTTTTTTTTTTTTCCTTGAGAAAATCTAGGGTTTGGGGAGATTTCCTGGCAGTCCAATGGTTTGTTGGTTGTTTTGGGGGGTTTTTTTGCAAGTCTACTCGATGTCCACTCTATTGGATTGTACTCTAGATTGGAGTACTGATGTCCAGCTCTATTTTTTTAACCAGTTTATGGTGAAAGTATTCCCCAAATAGTAAATTGGAATGTTTCCAACTGATACTGTTTGGGCAGGAGAACAAGTTGCTTTACAGTGCAGTGCTGTAAAACAGGAAGTGACCTCTATTTCTAATCCCTTTCGTCAAGGCTTTATTATTTCCTCTATCTTCCCAGGATTTGATGTTGAATTTAAACTTTTGAAAGCCAGAGTTAGATTTTAATGTCATGCTATGATTAATTAACCATAGTTTTTCAAAACTAAGAAGGAAATGAGTAATTCTAAAAACCTGAACTGTAAGACCAGGTGAAGTTGAATGGGGTTGCTTAGTTAGGTTTTTTGCTCCAGAATTAATGTGAACTTTGATACAGAACCACTTTCTGTTTCTAAACGGCTCACCTTGTGTGAAAAGAATGTTTGTCTTAGGTAGACTTGAAACTTGTGCATCGATCAACTTTCTTTCAAGTGTTAGTCCTAAGAATCTACTGTTGTGTGATGTTACTTTTTAGTATAAAACCTTAACATGGAAACAAATGGATAAATATATTTGCTCTACATTCATGATGTGTTTTTTAATCTTGTGAATTTAAGAGCTGTTGAATAATGAATTAATGAATCGTATGAATTATGAAGCTTATTAAATTAAGTGCTTATGAATTTATAGGTGTTGTGACTGCAGGCTTCCTGTTCATTTTATCATTCCACATAATAACCATACCACACAAACTAAAACTCTGTAAATGGCTCAATATTAAGCAACATATATATAACTATATTGTGTACTGGTGGGGCAGAATTGTGTACTGGTGGGGCAGAGAAAAAAACTGTGAGATCAAATCATTAGATGCACAAAAAATCTGAAGAAATTCAGTGGGTTTTTTTTTAAGTTAGAAAAAAAAAAAAGACCAAATCTAGCAAAAATAGGCATAAATAGAAACTTCCTTACTGTAATTTTTTAAAATCTCAAAACTAAAAATGAGAATCATATTTAAACATTATAAGCATTACCAGGAGAGTTGGGAAGACTACTGTGTTCGCACTATCTTATTTAACATTTCATTGTTTAAATTCTAGCTTATGCAAAAGAGAAAAAGGGTATAAACATTGCGAAGAGAAGGTAAAATTATTTTTTGCTAATGGCATAATTCTTTATCTGCAGATTCCAGAGACTCAACTGAGAGACTTTCAGAAATAATTCAGTAATGTCACTGCTTACAAAAGTAATACACTAAAATTTAAAAGGCTTTTCCCGTATATGGACAACCAACCAATTAGAAAACATAATGGAAGACCCAGTTTACAACCATGAAAAAAAGTTTACCATTTAGAAATCTAACTCACAAAAAATGTATATGAGTCTTGATTTTAAAAAACTATTGAGTGATAATAAATGACTGTGATGGGTACCAGGATGATATACCTTGTTTCTCAAATGATAATATTTTTATATTTTAAATATATCAGATGTCCCCTAAATCTGTAAATTTAATTATGTTTTATCGTTGTGCTGTTGGGGTTTTTTGTTTGTTTCACAAAGTGACTTAGAAAAAAGAAGCATGACAGTAGTCAGGAAAACCCGAAAAAATAGTAATAGTAGGTCATAAAATTCGTTTAAAAGTATAAAGCTGCCCTAATAAGATGGAATGTTATACTGTGGATCAGTAGAATAGTGTTCACAGGACCTTTGGGAAATGATGGAGGCTCTGTGGCCTGATGGTTTTGGAATCAGACTGTACCTGGGTTTGAATCTCAGTGTTTGTCACTAGCTCTGCGACTTGAAACAAGTTAACTTGCTAAGCTTCCTTTTCTCCAGCTGTAAACTGGGAGTGGTAATAGAATCTGCATCTATTTGTGAGATTATGCACCTAAAGCACTTAGCATGGTAGATAGATATTCAGTGTTTGTTATCAATAGCAGCTGTAGAATGTGTTAAAGGTAGCTTGTTGGATCAGTTAAGAAAAGATAGATTCAGTTCAGTTCATTCGCTCAGTCGTGTCTGACTCTTTGAGACCCCATGAATCGCAGCACGCCAGGCCTCCCTGTCCATCACCATCTCCCGGAGTTCACTCAAACTCGTGTCCATCGAGTTGGTGATGCCATCCAGCCATCTCATCCTCTGTCGTCCCCTTCTCCTCCTGCCCCCAATTCCTCCCAGCATCAGTCTTTTCCAATGAGTCAACTCTTCTCATGAGGTGGCCAAAGTACTGGAGTTTCAGCTTTAGCATCATTTCTTTCAAAGAACACCCAGAGCTGATCTTTAGAATAGACTGGTTGGATCTCCTTGCAGTCCAAGGGACTCTCAAGAGTCTTCTCCAACACCACAGTTCAAAAGCATCAATTCTTCAGCGCTCACCTTTCTTCACAGTCCAATTCTCACATCCATACATGATCACTGGGAAGAACCATAGCCTTGACTAGACGGACCTCTGTTGGCAAAGTAATGTCTCTGCTTTTCAATACGCTATCTAGGTTGGTCATAGCTTTTCTTCCAAGGAGTAAGATTACTCAGTAATTATTATTTGAAAGAAAAACAAGATTTTTAAACAAGTTAAACTGTATAAATACTATTAGAAAGCATAGATGAATTTTTTGTGTGTCATCTAATACCCTTGATGTCTTACAAAGCATTAAAAAAAAGAGAGAGAGATGTACTACTAATTAGTTGGAGAAGGAAATGGCAACCCACTCCAGTACTCTTGCCTGGAGAATCCCATGGAGGGAGGAGCCTGGTAGGCTACAGTCCATGGGGTCACAAAGAGTCGGACACAACTGAGTCAAACTAGTACTAGTAGTACTAATTAGTAAAATGATCAAATGCAAAAAAAGTACATACTGTATTATTCTGTTTATATGAAATCAAGGAACAAGCAAAAACTTAAAAAGTGATTGCTTTCTTAGAATAGATTGGGAAATAGCATGAGTAGAAAGTGGTCCAAGCATATTCACAGAAAAAGAAGTCTAAATGGGGTATTAAATTTAAATAATGCTCTACTTTCCACTTAATTAATAATCATATGTAAGTTAAAACAAGATGCCAATCTTTAACCTGTCATTGAAAATGATGTATAAATTTAGTAACATCCAGTGGTGAAGAGGAGCTTTAAAAAGGTAGTGTAAATTGGGATGGCCTTTTTGAGATGGATTTTAAATGACCTTACCTGTTGACTGTGTATTTCACTTCTAGTGCTTTTTCCTCATAATAGACTCAAAAAGATAGGTGTTTAGAGATGTTCACAGTGTCGTCATTTTAAAAAACTCAGAATGCAACAGCCTAAACAGCCACCAACTTGAGAGTACAAAGTAAATTATGGATCACTTTTATATACTGTATAGCCAGTAAAAAGGGATGAAGTTTATCAAGGTGTATGAACTATTTTGGAGATTTTTCCTACATGAAGAAAGTCATTTTACAAATTATTAAGATTCCATTTAAATAAAATAATATGCATAATTCCTTAAAGAATATAAAATATAATAAACTGGTTTTGAAATATTCCTTCTTTTTTTGTTTTGTTTTGGTTTTGTTTTTAGGAAAATGTCTGATGAATTTTCGGTAAGTTGATGCATTTATTCTTCATAAGTTTTTTGGCTCTTGAAAAAAGACATGGTCCTAACTGTGGGCCCGAAGTCTTCCAATTTAAAAGAAATGCTTTTTGTGATTCTTCTTTTTTTTTTTTTTTAGCATGTGATTTTGATGGATGATTTGTCTTTATTTAGCTATAATATTTGAAAATGCATTCTGTAGTATTTATTTCTTGATGAATCTTTAAGTATAATTTTTTAAAGGCTTACTTCTGTTTTCTTTTAACCGGATAGTGTTAATTATAGCCAACATTTATTGATAATTGTGTACCAGGCACTGTGTTAAGTGCATTGAGTGAGTTATCTCATTTAGGCCTCAGGTTAACCCTAAACTGTTGTTTTGAAAATGAGGAAACCAAAGCTCAGAGAAGGTATGTCACTTGTTTGAGGAAAAGCCAGGATTCAGTTCATACTGTGTTGATCAGTTGTATTTAGAAACTTGAGCTTCTCTGAGGAATTTGCATTGTAAAGCTGATATTCAAGGAAACTCCTAAATTTTGTATTAAACGAAGTGGTTTTAAACGGAACAGCTTGGCTTTTGAAGAATTCCTGACCTGATAGCTTACCATCCTTCATAGGTTGATAATCGTGTATGGCATTGCCTGTCCCTGAATAAGATCAATAAGACATGCTTGTTTTGTATTCCAGTTGGCAGATGCGCTACCTGAAAACTCCCCTGCCAAAACCTCTGCTGTGAGCAATACAAAACCCGGCCAACCTCCTCAAGGCTGGCCAGGTTCCAACCCCTGGAATAACCCAAGTGCTCCACCTGCCGTGCCATCTGGACTCCCGCCAAGTGCAACACCCTCCCCCGTGCCTTTTGGACCAACGCCAACAGGGATGTACCCCTCCGTGCCTCCCACCGGACCGCCTCCGGGACCCCCGGCTCCCTTTCCTCCTTCTGGACCCTCGTGCCCCCCACCTGGGGGTCCTTATCCAGGCCCTGGCCCCACTGGGCCATATCCTACACCAAATATGCCCTTTCCTGAGCTTCCAAGACCATATGGTGCACCCACAGATCCAACTGCAGCTGGTCCTTTAGGTCCATGGGGATCCATGTCTTCGGGACCCTGGGCACCAGGAATGGGAGGGCAGTATCCCACCCCCAATATGCCATATCCGTCTCCAGGGCCATACCCCGCTCCTCCTCCTCCCCAGGCACCAGGGGCGGCCCCACCTGTTCCATGGGGCACTGTGCCACCAGGAGCCTGGGGACCACCAGCGCCGTATCCTGCCCCTGCAGGATCGTATCCCACACCAGGACTGTATCCCACTCCCAATAATCCTTTTCAAGTGCCTTCAGGACCTTCTGGTGCTCCACCGATGCCTGGTGGCCCCCATGTGAGTGTTTAATTTGTTATTAACATGCAGTAATAGTCCTATAAGCTGAAAAACTGTCTCCAGTTTTGGATGGACAATTAGAAAGCTTTTAAACCCTTTTTTTTTTTTAAGGGGTGTGTATATAAAATAAGTAAATTTCAACCTTCAGACAAATTTAGATAAAGCATTTAAAAGGATGAAAGCACAGGTATTCCTGGTATTAAAAATACAGAAATTGCTCAGATATCCCTCAAAGGATTTGTAATGTAGTAAGCGGTATCCTCAACAGCATTCTTGAGGTAAACTCAGAGATGTGTTTCATTGGACTTTTTTTTTTTTTTAACTTCTCTCAGTAGTGTTTTGATAGCATCAAACCAAAGCACAAAGTTCAATGGAAGTCATCTCTCGCAGTCTGGCTAGATATAGAGGTAGATTTTTAGAGAATCCAGAGCCATGAATGTGTAACGTTGCCCATCGTTCACGCAGCTGTCGTGTTTCTCAGCCAGGGTTATGTTAGACCCTTCACAGTACTGAGCTCAAGATTATCCCACGCTTCTGCATTGCCAATTATATGTAATGCTGTGTGCTCTACTGTCAGCCAAGCTGGAGTAGGGTTGACATCTTAGTTGAGGACCTGTCTTGGGCATATGACCAAGTAGAAAAGCACCATGTTCCCCTATGAATTGAGCCAAGTCACATTCTCCACAGGGGAAAAGAAAATCTGTTTATTCTTAAAAGGACTAATCAGATCTCCAACCAGATTAATCACAACCAATTAATCTTAATAAAGTGTCCCTGAAACTTTTAATTAATGTAACTTTTTGCCATATATATATGGTTTTAAATATTTTAGTAAAGTGTATGCCAGAATAAGTGATGATTTGCTGTTTGGATTTATTAAGCAATAAGTTTAAGTCACAGCAAGGAGTTAATAAACTCCATGTACAAAATATAGAAGTTTACTTTTTCTTTTTTCTATTGCAGTCTTACCATTAAGTTAACAATGGATGAAGAGATGACGCTTTGCTTTTTGAAGTACATAGATATATGCACTTGAATGCATATATAAAAATTGCTGTTTCCCTATTCTTAGAGGGCATTCATGAAAGAACAACTCTTGCACCTCTCAGAAGATGTCTGCCTCTTGTGCTTGGATGTATAGTACATCTGATGGATACAATCAGATAAAAATGTAAACAGAAATCATTCAAATGTGATTTTTATTTGGTTTTTATGGAAAGTTAAATAATTACGTATATTGAATAGCTCTTTGCTACAATTTGTTTAAAACAGACTTTTCAATTTGTTTAAATTATGAAACTAAACACTTATATAATCACTTTTTCCCCCAAATAAACACACTTTGAAAACAATCCCATTGTCATAATTTAAACAAATGATACTTCTCAACATCTTGAGCTGTTCTCTCTACAGGATAAATAAACCTGGTCCTTCTGAGGTTAAAATTTGGATATACATTTTAAAACTGTTGGTGATTACTGTCAGATGTTGAGTTCATTTTTATCCTTGAGCTTTTAGTGAAAACTTTTCCTTCGTTTTTAGTTCCACTGATAAGTCTTATTTTTAGCCAGATGGGCCATGCAGTGCTAAAATATGCCCTTTGTGGAAACTTGTTTCTTTTTAATGCAGGCCGACATGTAAATGTAAATTATATTCTTAGAGAATTGGTGATCTCTTTGTATTGTTTTAGAATAGACTGAACTGTCCATATTGCTTTGGGAAGAGCTCAAGGAGGAAATAATTCTCTCGTTTGTCTGGAACCTCAAATTGGAGGAGACCCTGGGAACTACTTCATAGTAATAAGTAATTTGCATTCCCACAAAACACTCTTCTACAGGGCCCTTCCTGTAGTCCCCTTTCCCTCAATTTTTTAGAAGGGGCACATCCCGTAATTCCTCCCTGATACTGAAAACTGGCCCCCTCTAGGGGTCTGTCACAAACACAGAAGTTATGTTTAGAGAACCTCAGTCATACAGACATGACTGTTCTTTGTAGAAGTGTGATCGAAATATGGTAATGTCTTGCAGAGTCTGGTTAAGCTATGTCATTGTGTCTCCCATAGTTTTCCTGGATCTGTTTGTAAAGTGCTTAAGGTTAACAGTTCTGTATTTGTTGACAGTAAGACAGGTAAATAGGTAGAAGAATGAGTGCCACCCAAAAATTATTCTCTAGCTCTAACACTGAGCATAATCATAAAGTATAGATCTCTACAATTGAGTTTAAAGTAGTGTGACTGTGTTACTTAAAAATAAGTGGTGTTTGTAACCTTCAAAATAGCTTTTTGGCACCTTATCTTTAAATCATATTTTTAGATTTGGGATAGAACTGACCATGTTACTTGTCAATAACATTTTGAAATTTTGAATGTATCCATTAGGTTACTAAAATGTATTTGTGACTTTCTTGACCAATATATGAGAGATTTATGCAGGAGCTCTTACTTTTGCTTAGAAAGAAAATATTTGGTGGTTTTATCTCTCTTATAGTTAAAATGTCAAGAATGCCAAATGCTGCCAGTTTAATGGTTTGTTAGCTACCTCCTTTTAAGAAAGCAAGATGGTCAACTTTCTAGAGTAACATTCAGTATTTAGGCCTCCCTTAAGTAAATGATAGATTCAAGCTTTCAGAATTGAAACTAATTTGTTTAGGTATTTTCAGACTGGGGAATGTTAGCTTTTTCATAGTGGCACAATCTTTTTCTTTCACTTCTTTGCAGGGACAAGTGGCAGCTATCTACAGTACTCTTGAAATCTGTTCTAGCCTTCAACTTGTAAGGCAGTAGCCTTAGAAGGTATCATAGCTTAAATTATCAGTTAATATCATAATATTAGCTAATTTGGGAAGGATGATAGGAAAAGTGAGATGGCAACAAAGATCTCTCTCCTTTTGCTTATTTTCATTGTCCTACCTTGGGATAAGTTGACAGCTCTGGCTTTAGATAAAATATTTAACACTAGAGAGGATGATGTTTGACTACAAGAAGAAGAGGTAGCAAGTTTGGGAATCTTAATTGTGGAATCATATTATTATGAGAGAAAATCTTATGCTAAAGGATTGGAAGGGCCATGAATACAAGATTTGGAACTTCTACCCCTTATATTAACTGCTGCGACCCACACTGCCCAGCGTGCCCTAGACTGCCATTTTAAAATTGGCTTTTTAAGGGTTTTCCAACTGATACTTGGCTTTTTAAGGGTTTTCCAACTGATACCGGAAAATTTTTTTAATGAATCAAAATTGAAGGAAGTAGAATTTCTCTACTTGGGGGAGGGACATCTCAATTCTTAAACGTACTCTGGGCCAGCAGGTATTTTGGGGTTCAGGGTGGAGTTAAAAGCAGAAGTTGTTTCAAGGGCAAAATGGAAGAAAGCATCTAAGGTTTTTTGTCTTTACTAGGGAATATTTTAAAACAAATTATGCTAGGCTGAGATTGGTTTGTGGAACAGGCTACTTGTTAGAAAGTATGTTTGGCCTTAAGCGGGTATGCAGTAAGTATACTGGCATTTGGACTTTCAGAGCAGAAACTTTAAGATAAATTTGATGGAGATAGTTGAGATGTGTTGAGGAATAGTATGTCTGGAGTTAGGATCTTAGGTTTTCAAATTGTTGAGCCTAAAGGTGGCAGAAATTCAAATACAGACCTTGGGTCCTCTCATACACACAGTCCTCAAAAATCAAGGCTCCTTAAAGAAGTGCTTACAATGCCTTGGCTTGTCTTACTAGACTTGGCCTAATGCTTTTGAAGATAGCTGTTTACAGCTCTGACTGCATAGCCCTGTTTTCTGTAAAGTAATATAGATTATTCAGGAATAAGTGCATTTTTTAATTACTAAAGGGCCTCCTTCCTTTGTTAGTTTTATTGCTTACAATTTTCAGTAGAGAATAATAAGGGTGGCTCAGACAGTAATGGACAGACAGTAATTGCTCAGCCTGCAATGCAGGAGACTCAGATTCGATCCCTGGGTCAGGAAGATCCCCTGGAAAAGGGAATGGCTACCCATTCCATTATTCCTACCTGGAGAATTCCATGGACAGAGAATAATAAAGGGGCAGAGAAGAAAGGGGGTGGTCTGTCACACCGCTACAGTGGGATATTGGAATATTTTCTAGGAGACGAGTCGATTTTGCCCCTGATATTTTTACCTCACAGTTATTAGTACTACCTTTTGTACTGAGATGTACAACTTTTGGAACTTTGTGTCTATCAGCATAGCTCTACTCAAGAGTTTGAGTTAAAATACTGTGCCTAGCTTGCAAATCAGTCAGTTGCCTACACTTCGAGGAGATTCGTGCCAGTGTCTTCCTTTCTCACCCTGAATAGTGCTAGATTTATAAAATGCCTGGTTTATAAACCTTGGAAATTAAACCTAAGCACAGACCTTCAAGTGTTCAGGTTTTTGAAAAGCATAAGGCTTAATTCAGATGGATCACACTGATCCACTGTACTATGCATAGAAAGTGGTGGGTGGCTTTCAGGGAAGACTATAATTTTATCTTAATAGAGCAATATTTAGTGTTGAGGACAGGCACTGTTCTTTTTAATTTCAGAATTCTGCCAGGTAAAACAAAAATTGCCAATAAAATAATTGGTATTAAAGAAATGGCCATGCAAGCTTCTGGCAATAGAAAGCCTCTGAAGACTGCATTCATTCAGCAGACACTTAAATGTCCATAATCCAGGTGCTTTTGTCAGAGCCAGAGATACAGAGATGAAGAGGATGCCCTTCAGAGGCTTACAGCCTAGGTAGGGGCAGGCATTACAGATTTGATGGGTACACCCAGTATTAGTTCCCTGGATAAACATTTTAGTATTCCTGCTGGTGGAAGTTTTGGACTAGCCTTTGGGCATTTAAAGAACAAAGTATGGAATACCTTTTTTCTTTTTTTAAGTAAGAAAATGCTTTTCAAGACTGTAGTGTTTGTTGATGGAACTATTCAAGCACACAGAGTAACAGGATGTTTTGCCTCTTCAGTTTTCCCCTGGATAAAGGCACTTTCACTGCCTGCCACTGATCAGCAGATCCCGATTTGTTGCCATTCAGTAAACTTGACTTCTTATGTGTGCTCTATAAAGGTTTTGTATTTTTTCCTTGATATTGTAATTTTTTCATTGATTTAATAATGACAAATTTAATGTATGTAATTGTCTATGCATTTTAAGTTAAACTGCCTAAAATGTGATTTGCCACATATACATTTGTTTGTATTATAAACTGTAAGCAATCCGTTGGAGATGTTAGGTTTTATCACCTGCTGCTGTATTTGTAAACAAAGACAAATGTTGCTTTAAGACGTAATTATAATTAGGGATAGTATATGGATGTGATACTTGATATTTTTTAAGATAAACTTGTTTGCTTTTGTGTATTATACCTGAAAACTTTTTTTTTTAATGTATTTTCATGGTTTTGCAGTTTTTTTCACTTATTTTAATCTTTAGGGCCAATTCTGGGCTTCCCAGAAAAAGTCCAGAGCCTAATTAACTACAAATTTGTTGTCATAAAGAAAGAAAAACAGCCTGAGGGGACAGCCGCCCCTTCATGTGACCTGCATTCACTAAGGCTGCCTGGGAACATGCCTCCTCCACAAACCCATCTTTCAGCCACGCAGTGTCCCTGGTGAGGATCCCCTCTTCTCCCTTTAAGGCTGGCCTATTCTTTGTAACCAGGTTATCTGTGCACATGAAATCAGGGAGCCTTCCCTATCTGCCCCTGCTGCCGCACACCCCTCCTTTCCTCTACAAAAGATGCTGCTGTGCCTGCAGTAAGGGTCACTTTGTTAACTTGGCATATAGTTGCTGCTTTCTGTCCACAGGGGGTTTGCTAGCATTTCTTGAAACCCGATATGAGTGGGGCTATAAATGAGTGAAATAATTTGTGGTATATTCTGTTTTTGAAAAGGATTTCTGCTTTTTGCTTTGGACCCCTCAAAAAAAAAGTGTTGTTTTTTTTTAATTTGCATTTGATGTCTTAACTCATATCTCCTAAAAGGACCCACTTAAAGTGGAGCTGTGAAATAGGTAGTGAAATATAAGACCACTCTGGAGCAGGGCTGGGAGGTTTTCCCATCATGAAATGACATTCCTTTGGCAAACATGTTCTTGCCTGGATATCTGACACAAGCAGTTTCATCACCATATTAAAAGTTAGCACTAGTCCCTTTGCAACAGATCTCTAAAGTAGAATCCTAACTATTAATGTAAGCACACTTTAGACAAGACAGTGCAATAGAGTTCTAATACCGGAAGAGAATTTGGTCCTAGAGTTTGTTCCTACAGCATCTGAACATTATTCTCATGGGGGCAGGTTTTTGTGTTAATTCTCTGAGATTCCAGGAATGAAGACAAAGCAGGTTCAGCTTGGTTCCTCTCTGCTTTCCCTGAAGCAGTTCCACAATTCCACTATAGGTCAGTTTGGGCTGCTGTAACAAAGGATCATAGACTGGATGGCTCAAACGAGAAATTCTTACGGTTCTGGAATTTAGGAAGTCTGTGATCAAGATGCCAGCTGATTCGGTTACTTGGTGGGAGCCGCTTCCTGGCTAGCAGCTCCTCACCGTTTGCTCCCACGTAGAGAGGAAAGCTCTCAGCGGACTCTTAAATGGACACTGTTCCCATTGTAAGGGTCCCATCTCCATAAACCATTACATTGCAGCTTATGACTTAAACATGGATTGGGGGAAAAAGGGGGCACAATTTCGTTTATAACACAGATAAGGTGTTTGAGGGGACAAAGTTTGGCTCCTTTTAAACTTTTAAAGCTATTATTTTAGACCACATCTAGTTGAGATTACCTGAGATCAGATTACAGTAGAATCTCCCTCCATCTAGATTTCTAAGCTATGCTTAAAGTGTTAGTGTCACTCAAGATAAGTTTTTGCTTTGTAAGACAGATAAAAAGAGCCTTTTTTAGAGGTAAAGAATATCTTTAAAAGAGGTTAAGTAAACCCCAAGGTCTAATTACATGAGAATGGCATCAAGACTTAAAGATTGTGTCCACTAGATTATACCTTGCTCAGATACCCAGTACCAGATACCTTTATGTATGCAGTTCCTTGATTATCAGTCTAGACCTCTGCCTCTTTAAGTGGACATCCTGACCTGTTCTTGTCCCCTTAAGACACCACTGAGTAGATTTCCAAAGCTATGGGGAGGTTAGGAAGACACTCATCTGGTTAACTTTTTTAGATAAAGAGGCCAAGTTAAACTGAGCTTCATGTATTGTCCTACTTAACCAGTTTCATTTCCTGGGAGCTGATAACGATAGCTCTAATGTACATTTTATATACTTTGGCCCACTGAATTCTTAACACCTGGAATTTAAGTTACAACAGAACTAAAGGTCAGTTTTTAGTTTCGATTTTCTAGATAATGAAACTACAGCTAAGAGGTAGAGACAGCCTAACCTGGTATGTTAAGGAACTGAGTACAGTCAGGTGTGACTGATGGCAAAGTTTTACTCTGCTCTGCTTTGCTGCAAAATGCAGCTTTCCTAAGAACAGCTTCTCCATCTCACATGTGCCTGCCATGGTTGCCTCAGTGCTGTAGCACTGCTTCCAAAACTGTATATCTGGGAAGTCAAATCCATATAGCATTGAATGTTACATAGCAAACCTTTCACATAGGCCTCCCTAGCGGCTCAGTTGGTAAAGAATCTGCCTGCAATGCAGGAGACCCGGGTTTGATCCCCAGGTCGGGAAGATCCCCTGGAGAAGGAAATGGCAACCCAATCCAGTATTCTTGTCTGGAGGATTCTATGGCCAGAGAAGCCAGGAAGGCTATAGTCCATGGGGTCGCAAAGAGTCAGACACGACTGTGCGACTAACTTGCACTTTCATACCTTTCACACAGTTTATGTCGCTGAATGAGTTTCATCAGATACTTTAAAAAGCTAGTGTTTGAAATGGATATCCTTGCAGTTTGGTAAATAAGCACAGTTCTTAAACAGCTAACTTACTGAGTTGTATTTTCATAAACAAACAATCTTCAGAGGTGTAGCATTTTAAAGTAGGTTAAATATGGATGTGAGAATTGTTAGCAAAAGGTTTTGGATGATCGAATCACTAGTGTCAGCCCTACTGATTATTGAAGACACTGGTTATCCATCTGCCCCCAAGTGGCAAAGGCTTGGACAAGGCTGTCAGAGTGGCTGAGACAAAAGAGGTCTCTGTTACTAGTAGATGAGC
Organism: Ovis canadensis; assembly: GCF_042477335.2. Lineage (NCBI taxonomy): Eukaryota > Metazoa > Chordata > Mammalia > Artiodactyla > Bovidae > Ovis > Ovis canadensis. Next base: position 77,900,409 of record NC_091251.1, read on the forward strand.
AGCCAAGATGTACAGGAACTCTACAGAGGGTGGGAGAGTCCAAGGGAGGTTCTGCCAAGTATGGCCTGACAGTTCTTTTTTTAAACTTGCCAATACAGGACATGCTAAGTTAAAACCTCTTAACTGTTGCTTAGTTACTGCAACACAGAAAAATCCCAAGTGCTAAACTTAATGAATACCTGGATCCCTTCTTGAATGCCCAAAGAAATCTTTACAAAAAAAGACCAAACTACAGGACTAACGATCAGGACTGGATCTTGGTCTGTTTATGGAAGGGGAATGAAGACGATTGACCAACTAAGAAAAGCCTGTTTACAAACTTCACAAAACTTCTTATCTGAAAGGTGGTAATAAGTCTCCACCTCTGGTGAGTATGTAATAGAAATCTGATCAAATTCTAGAATGTAGCTGTTCATGATTCAGTGAGCAGCACAATTGCTGGGGATTCATGCACAGAGCTTTTAGCCTTGAGCTCAGCCTGGCAGTGTGATTTGGTGCAATTGACTAGCTTCCTGTGCTGATTTACCTTATCTGTAAAACAGATGATAATGCTCAAAGTACCAAGAGGGAAAAGTGGAACATTCTTACCTCTAGCCAAATGATTCTATTTAGTATATTAGCATAACTAAAAGATTACACATCTAATAATATACAGTATCTGTATAAATGCTTTTTTAAAAAAATCAGATTGTCAGGACTTCTCTGGTGGTTCAATGGCTAAGACTCTGCTCCTATGCAGGGGGCCTGGGTTCGATCCCTGGTCAGGGAATTAGGTCTCACATGCAACTAAGAACAAATAAAAGTCGCTCAGTCATGTCCAACTCTGCGACCCCATGGACTATTGCCTACTAGGCTCCTCGATCCATGGGATTTTCGAAGCAAGAATGCTGGAGTGGGTTGCCATTTCCTTCTCGAAGGGATCTTTCCCATCCAGGGATTGAACCCAGGTCTCCTGCATTGTAGGCAGACACTTTACAGTCTGAGCCACCAGGAAGTCAGGCAAATTAAAAGACCTTGGTAAAATCAGAATCAGTCAAGCTTGAAGGCTAAAATGTACACAGTGTGTTGGTATGTTTATTAAACACAAAGGATGCATTATAAGTGATCATACATGCCAGTTTGCCTGAGACAACTCTGGTTTATGTTGCCCAGGTGTAATTAATAGCACACTCCTTGTAGTCTCAAAAGGGTCTGGATTTAAGGATAAATTATATGGTTATCTTGACTACTGGAAAGCAAATGGAGATTTTCCATGTTTGTTCCCTGAGATAAAAAATCATCCTAAAAAAAACACGTTTCAGCATATAATTGACCTTTCCTTCACATATATTATCTAGAGTGCCACTTACACTGCATCTTATTAAAGTGAAGAACAATATCTCACTTAATTGCAGCCACAATTGCCTTCAAAAAATTCCCAACAAAAAGAGCACATTCTGATCCTAGACCAGGAAGCTGTGACTTTTTAAATAGAGATGCTAGATATTGAGAAGGAGAGATGGGAATAGGCTTCCTACTTTTCTGGGCATCTGTCCAAAGGTTTCTGCCTCATAGCCTCAAATGTCTTTTTTTCCCCCCATTCTGGAAGCAATTTCCCTTAAAGCTCCAAGGTCTTTCCTAACTTAATCCTGTCACAAACTGAGTGATGCTGAAAGCTATGTCCAGTTTCAGAGGCTTTTTAGCTGCTGCATACAAACAGCAAATCTCTGGTAGAACTGCATTTCATTTCCAGTCCTGGGCTGATAGGAGTGCTTCTCATTCACAATGATAGTAGAGGGGAGGGGACAGTGAAATTATCAACATAGGGTATATTGGTGGCAGGAAATAAATGACGAAAACTTGTTAAACCACTTCAGAAATGTCTAAAGTAACAGTTGGCAGGAGTAGTAGTTTTCCATCTTTTTTGTTTTGAGGCATATTGAATACCAAAACTGGTGGCTCTCCTGTAAGGATTCAGTGCTTCAGGTGTTACCACACTAGTCTTCATCAAGCTGTTAGAAGAATTTCTGCTGCCACAACCAAGTTCTCAAGTCTTCTCACATGGTTACATGGCAAAGTTCTTGGAGTCGAGGAAACCATTTCTCCTTGGTGGTGGTGTACTGGTACACCAACGGTTTGAATACTGATCTTCACCACCTGCAGCATCTTCCTAGCTTAGCATTCTGACAGCATTGTCATAAAAGCACATGTCCCCCGCTGTGGCAAAAATAAATTTTTCACATTGACCACAATTTAGTTGACACATCTGTGCTTAGTGCATTATTATGCCGCAGTGGTGGTGAAGTTAGAACTGGAAACAGCTCACTGAAAACATCTGATGAAATGTTTGAATAGAAAGTGAAACCTCAAAATACTTCATTTGAATATCCATTTGCTGCTAGTACCTTTTATAACAAAATACGTGGGGGTCACATCTGACTTATTGGTTAGAAAATTATTGCTCTCAAGCAACTCATACTCTGTTTAATGAAAAGCATATTAGCATTTACCAGGGGGACGGTTGGAAGGAGAGGCAATTGAGATATGTGCATGAGGACTTGATAGAGTCTGATACTGTTCTATTGATAGGGATGATGGCTATACATGAGCATTCACTCTATTTTATTTGGTTCCAAAGATATGTAATACTCTTTGGGATGTACAATTTATATGCTAAAGCATATGGAGCCTGAGCACATAATACTGAAAGGAAACCCCAGTTTCACACAGACCCTCTTTAAGAAAGGTAGAAGGCCAGAATTCAGATATATATCAGTAGCATACAGTCATACATAGTATCAATGTTTTATTTTTTCCTAATAACAAAATCTCAGTTGCTTTAGGAAACAGATGGTTGTCATTAAGAACACAAAAGCACAGGAACTCCCTGGTGGTCCAGTGGTTAGGTCACTACTTTTCCACTGCAGAGGGCAGAGGTTCAATCCCTGGTCAAGGAACTAAGATCCTATATGCTGTAGTGTGGCCAAAAAACCCCACAAAAGCATAGAGTCTGTCCAGTGGTCCACTCAGTCTAGTGAAAGTATAACAGATACCTAAACCCAGCATGAGGCAAGTGGAGAAGTGATTATAAAGCATCCGATTATATAAGGCATTGGGTTAGGTTAGTACAAAGGGAATCCTAGAGTAAAGACAGTCCCTACACACAGGAGGAGATGATTGGGAGGATATGTTCCATGGTGGTGGCAGGATAAATGGAGAAAAGGGAGGGAAACATAATTAGAGTGAGGATGAGGTCGTATTTGTACAGTGTAAAGAGCACAGTTTCTGGAACCTGACCAGGCATATATACCACTTACTGGTGGCTCGGTGGTAAAGAATCTGCCTGCCAGTGCAGGAGATGCAGGAGATCCAGGTTCAATTCTTGGGTCAGGAAGATCCCCTAAGGAAGGAAATGGCAAACCACTCCAGTATTCTTACCTGGGAAATCCCATGGACAGAGGAACCTCAGTCAGTTCAGTTCAGTTGTTCAGTCATGTCTGACTCTTTGCAACCCCCTGGACTGCAGCACGCCAGGCTTGTCCATCATCAACTCCCAGAGCTTACTCAAACTCATGTCCATCGAGTCGGTGACGCCATCCAAGCATCTCATCCTCTGTCATCCCCCTCTCCTCCTGCCTTCAATCTTTCCCAGCATCAGGGTCTTTTCCAAGGAGTCAGTTTTTCGCATGAGGTGGCCAAAGTATTGGAGTTTCAGCTTTAGCATCAGTCCTTCCAATGAACATTCAGGACTGATTTCCTTTAGTATTGACTAGTTTGCTCTCCTTGCAGTCCAAGGGACTCTTTAGAGTCTTCTCCAGCACCACAGTTCAAAAGCATCAATTATTCAGCACTCAAGATTTCTTTATAGTCCAATTCTCACATCCATACATTACTACTGGAAAAACCATAGCTTTGACCAGATAGACCTTTGTCAGCAAAGTAATGTCTCTGCTTTTTAATACACTGTCTAGAGGAGCCTGGCGAGCTACAGTCCACAGGGTTGCAAAACTGTTGAACACAGTTTAGTGACTAGAACAAGATATATCACATTGGATGATAACAATAATTCCTACCTCCACAGGGTTTTAAGAATTAAATGAAGTAATCCAGGTAAAGAATTTACTGCTTGATGTCATAGGCACTCAACAAATATGAACATATCATGGAACCTGGAAGGCATTTTTTCTATGTGTTACAGTCTAGCAGAGGAAAGAGAAAAGTAAACAGGCCGTTTTCATCCAGTGTGATGTTCCAGATGCAGGAGGCGCAGTTGACTCTGAGAAGACCCAGGAAGCACCTAATAATTGAACAGCTATCATGTTTTGAGCACTACAGTCTCCGAAGGGCTTGAATTGCATTATCCCATTGAGTCCCAGGGTAAAATTCAGCTCTGTGAGTGCCCCCGGCTGCATTCTTTCCCCTCTGTGACGCAGGTCTCCATTCAAGGCATCTGGCACTTCAGGAAAAGGCCTGGGACATTCCCTGATAGTTGAGAATGTGCCTTGCAATGCAGGGGATGCGGGTTCAATCCCTGGTGGGGAACTAGATCCCATGTGCCATGGGGCAATAACCCAGCTCAAGGCAACTGGAGAGGCCGACATCCTGGAACCCAACTGAACCCATGCTCTACAACAAGAGAAAGCTTACACACCACAGTGAAGCCCCAGTGCAGGAAAAAAAAAAGGGGGGGGGAATACAAGAGGGAGACAGTCCTTACCTCCAGCTCCTTTGCTCCAGCCACAGTTTCCTAATCACACCCATGTAAATATGTGGTCGTTGCTCAGTTGTGTCCAACTCTGACATCCCATGAACTGTAGCCCACCAGGCTCTTCTGTCCATGGGATTTCCTGGCAAGAATACTGGAGTGAGTTGCTATTTCATTCTCCAGGGGATCTTCCCCATCCAAGGATTGAACCCCGGTCTCCCGCATCGCAGGCAGATTCTTTACCGTCTTTACTCAGTTTTAAAGCAGCTGACTTTGGGGTGGGCTAAGGACTGTATGAGTGAGTTTCCGGTGGGATGAGAGGCAGGCAAGTACTCTGAGGGGAAGTGACTGAAACAGGTTGAGTGTAGCTATTCTACCACTGAGGAGCCTGTGTTCCCAACATTCCAGAGAATGGCCAGCCCCACCCTGGAACAGCTTTCCCAGCATTACTCCCAGTGACAGCAGCAGCATACCTGGGAACACAACTCACTTCATGGCTGCCCACAGCTACACCATTCCTTCCTGCTGGGCTGTGGGAGCACACAAGACCTATTCATTACAGAGCCTCGGGCCACTCGGAACTCTGAACACCTCATTTTTAAACAGAGAGCCCTGCTTTTCCAAGGCTCCTTTGCTCCAAATTACATGAGAGATTTTAGCCCATATACAGTGATGGGCTGCTTGGATCAGGGAATAGATAAGAGGGTCATTTCTTGGAATGTGTGTGAGAGGATCTGAGCCTTGGATAAAGGGAATTGAAAAGATTCTGACCTAAGACGAAGGCAGACAGAACAGCCCTAACTTAAATGAGCAAAAATATATCAGCACCAAGAGTTTTTCATTCAACTGTTATTTTTATTAACCACTGACTCTGCCAAATGTTAGTAATTTAATAGTGAAGTATTCAGTTTCTGCTCTCACACAGCTCACAAGTTAGTGGAGGAGACAACTACTAAATAATATTAATTACACTTGTGATACGGGCTTCCCTTGTGGCTCAGCTGGTAAAGAATCCACAATGTGGGAGACCTGGGTTTTATCCCTGGGTTGGGAATACCCCCTGGAGAAGGGAAAGGCTACCCACCCCAGTATTCTGGCCTGGAGAATTCCAAGGACTGTATAGTCCATGGGTTCACAAAGAGTCAGACACAACTCAGCGACTTTCACTTTCACACTTGTGATAAATGATGGGGAGGAAAGTATAACTTAATATATAGGAGTAAAGTAAAGCTTGCCAGAGGCAACGACATTTGAGCTGCCATCTGAAGGATGAGCAGGACTTTGGCAGGAGACAAATTGGGAGAAGGGTGACCGGAAGACAATATAAGAGGGCCAAGTGGGCAACCCTTGTGTGCAGGAGGGAGGGCCAGGAGTGGGGGTACTTGCCTCCATGTGGATGGTGAAAGTTGCTCAGTCATGTCCAACTCTTTGCCACCCCATGGACTATACAGTCCATGGAATTCTCCAGGCCAGAATACTGGAGTGGGTAGCCTTTCCCTTCTTCAGGGGATCTTCCCAACCCAGGAACTGAACCAGGGTCTCCTTCTTTGCAGGTGGATTCTTTACCAACTGAGCTATGAGAGAAGCCTCCATGTGGTAGAGGATGTGAAACAGAGCACAAACAACAGGGTGGAAGACTTGTGATTGGCTCTACTTCCTTCCCCCCAGTTTTATCTACTAGATTAAGTCAGCTGTGTTCCCACTGACAAATGCAGAGACTCCAATAAACTCAGTTTCAAGTCTTTAGGCTCTCTTGACCATCCAGGGTAACCATATCAGGGAGATCCTTTTCATAGAGATCTGGGTTTTCTGCGGTCCCATTAAACTAATATTTTCCCAGCCTGGTGTAAGAGGCAGTCTTCTTTTTATAACCTTAATATGCTTCAAAGTGCCTGACTTTGCCACACTCGATAAGCCATTTAGTGGAAGAATCATTGTCAGCACTGTGCTGACTGGGGAATGGGCTGTCCATCCCTGGGTTTATTCCAAAGGAGAAATTAGAGAAATCCTTGATTGCATAATTTGGTCAGCTCACTTGGGAGCAACCCCAATTTTCCTATCTTGCCATAGATTTCTTTCTAACCCATTTCTCATACTATGCTTTACATTGACTATTTAATAAACTTTGTAATCCAAGCATTTCAGTTTGTTGTGTGATCTTTTATATTCCATGAATTCTGGGACAACTTGTCTAGTAGTATATTTAGAGGCTGTTATTAGATGAAGATAATTTTCCACATAACAGAGTGACACACACACACACACAGATTTTTTAAATTAGCTGATCTAATCAATGACATTGATAAACCTAGGCTAGTATGGGTCTTCCTTGGTGACTCAGACAGTAAAGAATTTACCTGCAATGCAGAAGACCCAGGTTCAATCCCTGGGTTGGGAAGATCCCCTGGAGAAGGGAATAGCAACCCACTCCAGTATTCTTGCCTAGAGAATCCCATGGACAGAGGAGCCTGGAGGGCTACAGTCCATGAAATCGAAAAAAGTCGGACATCACTGAGTGACTAACACTTTTACTTTCAGGCTGATCGGGGGAAAAAAAGAAATACAAATTACCAGTATCAGGAATGAGAGATGACATTTCTACACATTCTGCAGATTCTAAAAGAAGAATAAGGAAATATTAACAACTTTATGCCAATAAGGGCTTCCCTCATAGCTCAGTTGGTAAAGAATCCACCTGCAATGCAGGAGACCCTGGTTTGATTCCTGGGTCAGGAAGATCCACTGGAAAAGGGATAGGCTACCCACTCCAGTATTCTTGGGCTTCCCTTGTGGCTCAGCTGGTAAAGAATCCGCTCGCAATGCAGGAGACCTGGGCTCGATCCCTGAGTTTGGAAGATCCCCTGGAGAAGGGAAAGGCTACCCATTCCAGTATTCTAGCCTGGAGAATTCCATGGACTGCACAATCTGGGGTCACAAAGAGTCATACACCACTGAGCGACTTTCACATGCCAATAATTTCAACAACTTAGATGAAAGTGACAAATTCCTTGGAAAACATAAACTATCAATCCTCACTCAAGAAGAAACAATAATCTAAATAGCACTATCTTTTAAAGAAATTGAAGTTATAATTTAAAACCTCATTGTGGGATTTCCCTGGTGGTCCAGTGGTTAAGAATCCACCTGCCAATGCAGGGGACATGGGTTTGATCCCTGGTCTGGGAGGATCCCACATGCCGAGGGGCAACCAGGCCCATGGTGTCACAACTACTGAAGCCCATGCACCTAGAGCCTGTGCTAAACAAGAGGCTACTGCAGTAAGAAGCCTGCACACCACAACTAGAGAGTAGCCCCCCAGCCCCCCACAGCAACGAGAGAAAGCCCGCACACAGCCAAGACCCAGAACAGCCAGAAATATAAAAGCAACAACAGTAAAACCTTTCCATTATGATACAGCCACTTTGGAAAACAGCCTGGTGGTTTCTTCAAATGTTAAACGCAGAGTCACTATATGATTCAGTAATCCTACTCCTTAGGTATATACTCAAGAAAAATGAAGACATGTTCACACAAACACTTGTACACAGATGTTCATAGCAGCATTATTCATGACAGCCAAAATGTGGAAACAATCCAGATTCATCAACTGATAAACAGATAAACAAAATCTGGTATATGCATACCATAAAATAGACCTAAAAAGGAATGAAATATTGACATATGCTATAGCATAGATAAACCTTGAAAACATCCAAATCAAAGAAGCCAGTCACAAAAGACCACATTGGGAATGATTCCATTTATACGAAATGTCCAGAATTAGCAAAACCATAGAAGTAGATAGGTGATTGCCAGGGCCTGGGGACAGTGGGGAAAATTAGGGTGACTCCTAGTAGGTACAGAGTTTCTCTTTGGGGGAATGAAACTGTTATGGAATTTTGATTGTGGTAATGGATGCACAACTCTATAAATACAGTAAAATCCACAGAATTGTACCTTCTAAAAGGGTGAACTTTATGCTCTATGAATTACATCCTAGTAAAGCTATTATTTATATATAGCCATCTATATAATTCACCATATTAAGGACTATAAAAGAAAAAGTCTAAATTGTATCAATAGATGCAGAAAATCACCTGGCAAAATCCAACATTGATTCTTGGTTAAAAGAAAAAAAAAACCTCCTAGCAGACTAGGAATAGAAGGGAACTTCCTCAGTCTGTTTCAGGGCATCTACAGATAACATCATACTAAATGATAAGAGACTGAAGGTTTTCCCTCTAAAATCAGGAATAAGGGAAGGATGTGTGCTTTCACCACTTCTATTTAACACTGTTCTGATTCAAGCCAGTATAATAAGGCAAGAAAAAGAAACAAAACACAATCAGATTGAAAAGGAAGTAGTAAAACTGTCTATTCAGAGAGGACATGGTTGTCAATGAAGAAAATCCTATGGAGTCTATAAAAATAGCTTCTCAGTAATAACTGAGTTAGCATGACTGCTGGATACAAGTTCAATATATAAAAAATCAACCAAATTTCTTATATTAGCAAACAATTGAAAATTGAAATAAAAAACATACCATTTTGGAACTTTTCTGGCAGTCCAATGCTAGGACCCAGCACCTACATTGCCACATGCCTGAATTCAATCCCTGGTCAAGGAACTAAGATCCTGCAGCATGGCAAAAAAAAAAAAAAAAAAAAAAAATCATACCATTTACTGTATTTCCAAAAATGTCAAATATATAACCATGAAACTGACAGAAGAAGTCCAAGTCCTGCACACTGAAAACGATCAATACAAAACATAGCTAAAAAAAATTAAAGGAGACCTCAACAAATGAATAGATACTCGATGGTCCAGAAGACAATATTGTTAAGATGTCAGTTCTTCTTGAATTTACATATAAAGCTATTCTACTCAAAGCCCCAGCAGGTTTTTGTGTAAAACTTGACAAACTTATTCTAAATTTTGTTTGAAAATGAAGACCTAGAATAGCTAAATGACTGTGGAAAAGACACAGTAATCAAGACAGTACAGTGTTGGCATGAAGACAGATCACTGGGGGAAAAATAGAGTGTGGAAATAGACTACACATATATGGTAAATTGATTTTTCAACAAACATGTAAAGTGATTTAGCAGAGAAAGGACTATCTTAAGACTGCTGAAATATTGGCTACCCAAGGGGGATAAAAACTATTCTGATTTATGTCTCACACCATATACAAAAGTTAGTTTAACATTTACAGACTTAAACATAAAACTTAAAACTATAAAACTTCTAGAAGAAAGTATAGGAGAAAATCTTTGTGACCTTGGATAAGAATAACAAAAGCATGGTCCCTAAAATAAAAAAAAACTAATAAATTATATTTCTTTAAGAATTTTAAAGTCTCAAAACTCAAAAATAAGAAAACAAAAACCCCATTGAAACAGTGCAAATACCAAGTCTCCTGTAAATGTGTTACCATATTCTCATGATTTCAAAAAGAAAAAAGAAAGAGAATTAAAAAATTAAAAGAATTTTAATTGAGCAAATACTTTGAACAGATAATTCATCAAAAAAATACATGGATGGCAAAAAAAAGCATATTTTAAAACACTCAACATCATTAGTCATTAGGGAAATCAAAATTAAAATCATAAAGAGATACCACTACACACTTATTAGAATATCCAAAATTAAAAAGACTGATCATACCAACTGTCGTCAATGATGCAGAGCAACTGGACCTCTCATACACTGCTGAGGAGAATGCAAAATGGTACAAACACTTGGAAAATAATTTGGCAATTTCTTTAAAAAAATTAATCTTTACCTGCCTTATGATCTATCCATTCTATTCCCAGGAAAAATGTAAGAATGTGCCCATACAAAAATTTGTAAACAAATGTTCACAGAATTTTTATTTCTAATATTTCAAAACCAGAAACAACCCAAATGTCCATCAGGAGGTGAATATATAAACAAATTGTGGTATATCTACTTAGCAGTTGATAAATTCAACAGAGGAGAATTACTGAGCCACTGATACACTCAAGAGCCTGGATGAAACTCAAAATAATGCTGAGTGAAAAGCCAAAAGTATAGTGCACACTATATGATTTCAGTTATATACAGTTCTAAGGAATGGAAGCTAATCCATAGAGGAAGAATAGTGATTGCCTGAGGACAAATAAAGGGATTACAAAAAGATATAAGGAAAGACCTTCTTCTACCAGCAAGAGGACAATTTGCTGAAGGCTCAGATGAAAGTTAGCATTTTTTAGCAATAAACTATTTTAAATTAAAAAAAGATATAAGGAAACTTTGGGAGATTATGGATGTATTATTCATTAACTTGATTATGGTTTCATAGGTGTGTACATGTTAAAACTTATAATATTATATACTTTAAATATATATACAGTGTATGTTACCTCTCAATTACTTCAATAAAACTGTTTAAAAAGATCAGAGAATAGAGTTAGCCAAAATAAATGTAATACCTATTAAAAAAAATAATAGCCAACATTTATTGAACATTTGGATTTCCCTGGTGGCTCAGACGGTAAAGCATCTGCCTACAATGTGCAAGACACGGGTTCAATCCCTAGGTTGGGAAGATCTCCTGGAGAAGGAAGCGGCAACCCACCTAAGTATTCTTGCCTGGAAAATCCCATGGATGGAGGAACCTGGTAGGCTACAGTCCATGGGGTCACAAAGAGTCGGACACAACTGAGCAACTTCACTTTCACTTTTCATTGAACATTTTAGAATGGTAAACAATATGCTAATTAAGTTACTAGTTCCCAGTAACTTTATAAGGGAGGCAGTATTATTTCAATTAAGTAATTCACTCAAATTACATAAACCAGTGAGATGCTAAGCCAGAACTCAAACCCTTGACTTCACTGCCTGTAATCATACCCTCTGGACACCATGATTCCAAGAGGCTTTCAAGGAATTTGCAGCCCAGTGGTGAGGCGGATGGCCTTCCCAGGTGGCTCAGTGGTAAAGGAGCTACCTGCCAACGCAGGAGATGCAGGTTCCATCCCTGGGTTGGAAGGATTCCCCTAGAGGAGGAAATGGCAACCCACTCCAGTATTCCTACCTGGAGTATTCCATGGATAGAGGAGCCTGGCAGGCTACAGTACATGAGGTCAGAGTTGGGCATGACTGACTAAGCACGCACTCACGGAGAGACAGATGCCACCACAGATACCATCTCCCAACTATAACAGAGTCACTGACGGGGAAAGAGAGAGAAATTTTAGTAAAGCTGAAACTAAGCCAGACCACCGGCCGAATAACATGGGCAAGGCTCTAGATACAGAGTCCTGGTGCCTCTGTAGGGCCACTGGAGAACGGAGGGGCTGGTGGGAAGGGATGGGAAGCCTCTGTGTAGACCAAAGGAGATTGGACCATACACACTTAGTTCAGGCAGGGCTCCTTCAGTTCTGCCCAAGTTAATCAGAAGCAACTGATTAAACATTGTCTTTTCCCATTTCAGGAATATGAAGATAGGTTTTTAATTGAAAGACCTAAATTAGAACCTTGGGCGAGTCCTTTCACTGCTTAGTATTCCCACTGCCTCATCTCTAAGGTGGGGAAGTTGAACTAGGTATTGCTGTGGTTCCCTCTAGGTCTCCCATGCTCTGTCCCAGCCTGTTATGGTTTTCTCAGAGTATGAAGGCTCTGCTGGCCATCCAGGAAGTGTCTAGTAGGGTGACTTTACTTCTCTCAGCAGCTCTGCTGACTACAGGGAAGCATACTGAGATCATAAAGTAGCATCATTAAATGACTAAAAAGGAAAATCATTAACTATGGATGCCTTTATATTAATAGTTACTTTTCTGATTAAATAATAGAGGTTAATCATAGACATTTAAGGAAATACAGACTGTGAGAAAAGAGTTAACTCAGCAGGTCTGGTTGCCTACTCACTACCTGTATTCAAGGGACCCGTGATTAACCCTTACCCAACTCCTGGGAATGTGGCCTTAGAGTGTTCTTTCTGTTAGTGATTGATGGGTGTGTTATATATACCTGGAGCCATGGACCATATCATTACCTGCTTGTCAGGTTGCTTTGCACTAACACAAAAATCGACGGTCTGCACTTGGTTTCATTGTTAGGGTCCTGAGTTTGCCTTCTCATGGTTGGTTGCATAACAGGAGATACCTATGTGACCAGCTCCCCATAAAAACTTTGGACTCTGAGACTCACAAGGCTTCTAGGGGCAAAGACAGTTCACAGATGAGTCCGGGGTCAACAGTGAAAGAGTACTCCTGTGTGACCTCAGACAAGGAAGGACATTGGAAGCCTGGGTGGACTCTCTCTGGATCCCATTAATGCATATCTTCCTCCTGCTGCTTTTGCTCTGAACCTTTGCTATCATAAATCTCAGTGAGAATAACCTGCTACTAGGTCTCATGGGTCCTTCTGATGAATCACTGAAGGAAACACAATACATACACACACACACACACACACACACATATATATATATAAATAAAAATCCCTCCACCTAAATATAACCATTGGGCTAACTTTAAAAACAGGTCTTACCAGTCAGAATGGCCATCATCAAAAAATCTACAAATTCCGGAGAGGGTGTGGAGAAAAGGGAATCCTCTTGCACTGTTGTGGGAATGTAAACTGATACAGCCACTATGGAGAACAGTATGGGGATTCCTTAAAACTAGAATTAAAACTACCATATGACTCAGCAATCCCACTACCTGGGCATAAACCCTGAGAAAAGCATAATTGAAAAAGACACTTGTACCTCAGTGTTCACGGCAGCACTATTTACAATAGCTAGGATATGGAGGCAACCTAGATGTCCATCAACAGATGGATGGATAAAGAGGCTGTGTACATATATATGGAACATTACTCAGCCATAAAAAGGAACACATTTGAGGCAGTTTTAATGAGGTGGATGAACTACAGACTGTTATACAGAGTGAAGTAAATCAGAAAGAGAAAAACAAATACCATACATTATTGAATATATATGGAATCTATAAAAATGGTACTGATGAACCTCTTTGCAGGGCAGCAATAGAAACGTGGCAGATGGTGACTGCAGCCATGAAATTAAAAGATGCTTGCTCCTTGGAAGAAAAGCTATGACCAACTTAGATAGTATATTAAAAAGCAGAGACATGACTTTGCCAACAAAGGTCCATCTAGCCAAAGCTATAGTTTCTCCAGTAGTCGTGTATGGATATAAGAGTTGGACTATAAAGAAAGCTGAGCACAGAAGAATTGGATGCTTTTGAACTGTGGTATTGGTGAAGACTCTTGAGAGTCTTTTGTACTGCAAGAAGATCAAACCAGTCAATCCTAAAGGAAATCAGTCCTGAATATTCATTGGAAGGACTGATGCTGAAGCTGAAACTCCAATACTTTGGCCACCGGATGTGCAGAACTGACTCACTGGAAAAGACCCTGATGCTGGGAAAGATTGAAGGCAGGAGGAGAAGGGGACAACAGAGGATGAGATGGTTGGATGGCATCACCAACTCCTGATGGACATGAGTTTGAGCAAGCTCTGGGAGTTGGTGATGGACAGGGAAGCCTGGCGTGCTGCAATCCCTGGGGTTGCAAAGAGTCAGACACGACTGAGTGACTGAACTGAACTGAACTGAAGAGAGATGCAGACATAGAGAACAGACGATGAAGACATAGAGAACAGACTTGTGGAGATAGTGGGTGAAGTAGAGGATGGGATGAATTGAGATAGTAGCTGGTGGGAATTTGCTATATGATGCAGTGAGCTCAAACTCAGTGCTCTGTGACAACCTAGAGGGGTGGGAGGTGGGAGAGAGAGGTTCAAGAGGCAAGGGACATACGTATACCTATGGCTGATTCATGTTGATGTATGTCAGAAATCAACACAACATTGTAAAGCAATTATCCTCCAATTAAAAAAAAAAAGCAAAACAGATCTTGACTGCTCAAAGATGGTGTTGAGGGCAAGGAAGCAAGCCCCTAATGCTCCAAAGCTGAAGCCAAAGCAAAGCCTTCGAAGGCTAAGAAAGCAGTGTTGAAAGGTACCCACAGCCACAAAAAAAAAAAGATCTGGACATAACCCACCTTCCTAAGTCCCAAAACACTGCAGCTCAGGAGACAGCCCAAATATCCTTGGAAGAGCGCCCCTAGGAGAAACAAGCTTGACCACTATGTCATCATCAAGATCCCCCTCACCACCAAATCAACTGCGAAGGAAACAGAAGACAGCAGCTCACTGGTGTTCACTGCGGATGTCAAGGCCAAGAAGCACCACATGAAACACGATGTGAAGAAGCTCTACGACACTGATGTGGCTGAGGTCAACAACTTGGTCAGGCCTAACGGAGAGAAGAAGGCATATGTTTGACCGGCTCCTATGGTGCTTTGGATGTTGCCTGCAAAATTGGGATCATCTAAACTGAGTCCAGCCGGCTAATTCCAAGTATAAAAGTTTTCACTATTAAAAAAAATAATAACAGATTTTGACCAATTAAATAATCTTGTGAAAGTTTTTCTAAATTGTCAGAAGGCAAACAACTGTTAATTGATGATAAGCTGTATGATGAAGATTAAATTTTATGGGAGCCTCATATTAAGACTTAAAAGAATAATTTTGCTGTTTCAAATAATTACCAACATTTATTGAACTTACTTTTGTGACATAATAATGGTTTCATCTTCCCTGGTGGCTCAGGCAGTAAACAATCTGACTGCAGTGTAGGAGACCTGGGTTCGATCCCTTGGAGAAGAAAATGGCAATCCACTCCAGTACTTTTGCTTGGAGAATTCCATGGATGGAGGAGCCTGGAGGGTATAGGCATGAGGTTGCAAAGAATCAGACACGACTGAGCAACTAACACTTTCACTCTTCAAACTCCACATTATTCAAGGGTCAACTGTACACACATACACACACATAGTTTTAGTTTAAGGATTTGGCTCACATGACTGTGGGCTCTGACAAGTCTGGAATTTGTAGGGCAGGTTGAAAATTCAGGGAAAAGTTTTGATGTTGTAGTATTGAATTTAAAATCTGTAGACTAGAAACACAGAGTTTCTTTGTTGTGGCCATGAAGCAGAATATCTTTGGGAAACCTCAGTATTTGCTCTTAAGGATAAAGGCCCACCTGCATTTTGAAGGTAGAAAAGTACCGATTTAAATGTTAACCACACATAAAATTAACTATCATAGTTGTGATCTTTCCTTTTTAAAGAGGAAAGGGAGGGTGGATTCCCAAATGTGATCCACTATCACAAGACTAACCCTGAGATGTGAGTGCTCCCAAGTGGACAACCAGCCCCCGTACCCTTAGCCACAGCCATGCAAGTCTGGCTTTGGCCAGAAGAGGGCACTGCCACCTACTTGTGTGACTATCTGCTTGGGAACCAATAGGATGGAAGAGGTTTTGACATGCCTTTCAATTAATTATTATTTTTTACAGCCCCTGAGTTACCATAGCACAACCTTGATAGAATAAATGCCTGTAAACTTTTAGTTTCACTGTGAGACCAAAGCACCTCCCTGTCATCACTGAAACTTGAGGTTCAATAATGCAAGAGGACGTAGAATCCACATGTCCTTTGCCTTCCCTGGTGCAGTTAGGCAGAGCCACACTAAATGGTTTTTTCAGATCAAGAAAATCCAGGCTGATGCAGAGGAAAGGAGGAAGTTGAGGCATTTGGGGACTGACAGGAAGAACTGGGAAGACCCCATGACTTAGTTGGTAAAGAATCCACCTGCACTGCAGGAGACCCAGATTCGATTCGATTCGATCCCCTGGTGGGGAAGACCCCTTGGAGAAGGAACTGGGAACCCACGCAGTATTCTTGCCTGGAGAATTCACTGAACAGAGGAGCCTGGTGGGCTACAGTCCACTGGGTCGCAAAGAGTTGGACATGACTTAGTGACTAAATCACTGGGCCTCCAAGCAGGTAAGGAATCTTCTGGTAAGATACAGAGGAGGCAGGCTTGGGAGGTTACTCTCTGTGCTTGGGTTTGAGAGAATAATACTACAGGCCCCTCTGGCAAAACCACTTGGCCTAGCAGAGCAGTTAATCTAATCTCTGGATTTTTAATTGGAAATGGAAATTCACATAAGTATAGTTCTTTAGTTCTCGTTAATAATTAAAAGCCTCCTTCCCCTGCTTCCATGTTAATGACAGCTTCCATTCATGCAACTTGAGATTTTGCAGAGAGGGCTTTCCCACCCACAGCAAGGAACAGAGCAGATACTGATTATTTCCACTTTACAGCTGAGGAAACACAGAGGGTGAATGATTTGCTCTGGCTCCCTATAATTTAAGCCTGGGAGGGGACTAGATGCCTGGGGTCCGATAGCCTTGTGCTCTGTCCCCTATCAAAAGCACATTCCTAACCCTCAGCACTGCTGTTTCCAAGGTCTATTAAAAGCTGAATGTATGCGAACCCCATGACCCAGCAATTCCACTTGGAGGAATGTATACAGCGGAAACACGTGCACACAGGTACTGAAAGTATATGCAACACTGTTCATAGCAGAATAACGTGAACTGGCCCCAAAGGGAAACCAACCCCAAGACCAACCACCACAGAATGGAGAAGTAGACTGTGGTATATTTCTATCATGAATTCCATGTGGTAATGAGAATAAATGAACAAGATTTATGCAAAATGTAAAAAATTTCACAAATTATATAAAGTTCAAAACAGCCAAATTAATACAAAATATTGAAAGGTTGGGGCTTCCCTGTTAGCTCAGATGGTAAAGAATCTTCCTGTAATGCAGGAGACCTGGGTTTGATTCCATGAACAGAGGAGCCTGGCAGGCTACAGTCCATGGGATTGCAAAGAGTCGGACACGTTAGCGGTTATACCACTACTAGTAACTGGGACAGGAACACAGGGGTCTACTGGGGTGCCGGTAATGTTCTACTTCTGGGCCTAGGCAGTAGTCATCTGAGTGGGACAGGGGTGTCAGTTTGCATAAATTCGCCAAGCTGGATATAAAAAGTTAAATAACTTTTCCATGAGCAACTTTATTACTGCTCAAATGTGGCTCATCCCTGATGAAAGCAGACTTGTTTGTTGCTCGACTCCAACAGTGACCACATCACCATTCCCCAGAGAGTTCTCGAAGGGTTGAGAGAGCAGGTCAACATCTGCCTTTGCCTTTGTGCGTGCAAAAATGCATTTCAGGAGGGCTGCCACACAGGAAGTTCATCCCCAGCCTCCACTACTACAAACATATGTTCATTTGGGGTGTCCAGAAAGTAAAAAAGGAAACATGCAAGCAGGTAAGTCAAACCCAGCAAACATCTCCAAATGGCAAAGCTTCCCTGCCTGTCTCGCTTTTAACACTAGCACTACCTTGCAGGGAAAACAGAACAAGAAATCTAACCCCTGCACCCCAAAGATGCAGATGGCACCTCGAGACAAGAGAGTCTCAAAACACAAAACACAGGGCAGCAAACTGAAGCTGCTCAAAATTCCATGGTAGGGCCTGATGAGCTCATAAATGGAACCAGATTTCCTGTTGCCCAGAGTACAGCCTGCTTCTCATCAGCCCTTATTGCTTCTAACAGGATGAGGGGGCTTGAAAATCTTAAAGGACAAAAGTACAACATGTTAGATCAAGGATTGGCTATCTTCATCCATGGGCCAAGGACATTTGGTCTAGGGCTACACACACACACCCACACAAACACACACACACCCTGGCTCCCCCTGCTGCTTTGGAGAGTTTCTCACACCGCTTCAGCTGCTTCTGTCTCCTATGTCAGTGATTACTGCTGTTTCGGACTCTCAATCCATCTCAGGATGTAAGAGTGGAAATCTTAAAAACCACTTTGATACCTCCTCCAGCTTGATTGCATTTGGAGTAGCTGGCCTTCTTTTTCCCTCCCAATAGTCAGAGGGACACTAGCTGTACTTTTTGCACCTTTCCATGATGTGGTGAGCTTCCCTGGTGGCTCAGATGGTAAAGAATCCACCTGCAATGCGGCAGACCCAGGTTCAATCCCCGGGTCGGGAATATCTGCTGGAGAAGGGAATGGCAACCCACTCCAGTATTCTTATCTGGTGACTTCCATGAACAGAGGAGCCTGGTGGGCTACAGCTCATGGGGTCGCAAAGAGCTGGACACAACTGAATGACCAACACTTTCACTTTGACGTGGTGGGGTTGTCAGGACTCTGAAAGTTGGGCCATAATGTGTACTGCGACTACAACAGCAAAACAATAGGGCAAGAGCAGAGGTCAGGACTGAGCCTGGTGGTGCTCCTCCAGGGTTTAAATGAGTCCCGGAGGAGCAGAGATACCCTGGGGTATGAATAGTTGGAGCCAGGGGTTTTCTGGCAGTGGCAACACTCAAAGTCAGTAGATGGCACAACAACATGGACCCAAAGGAATTCACTGCAGCATTGTCGTCACAGAGAAATGGGAAGCAAGCAAAGCCTCCAATGGCACAATGTGTTAAATGATGCTATCGTTACATACAATGGGTTATCATGCAGCCATGAAAATAACGAGGCAGCTCCACATTAAATAACACAGAAAATGGTCTACACTTTAATGTTAAATGATAAAGGCAAGCTGGAGACAACTACATAAAGCATGATTCCATTTATATATTTAAAAAATCCTGTATGCTCGCCCCCACAGTCTCCCACATGCCAGTATTGGTAAATGATCTAGAAGAATGCACATTCACCAGGTTACATCTAGGAAAGGGAATTGAAGTAGGTGAGGAGGAACATTCCAAATTTGGCATTCCTGTAGCTCTTTCGGAGAAGGCAATGGCACCCCACTCCAGTACTCTCACCTGGAAAATCCCATGGATGGAGGAGCCTGGTAGGCTGCAGTCCTTGGGGTCGCTAAGAGTCGGACACGACTGAGCGACTTCACTTTAACTTTTCAGTTTCATGCATTGGAGAAGGAAATGGCAACCCACTCCAGTGTTCTTGCCTGGAGAATCCCAGGGACGGGGGAGCCTGGTGGGCTGCCGTCTATGGGGTCGCACAGGGTCGAACATGACTGAAGTGACTTAGCAGCAGTAGTAGCTCTTTAGTGATTTAAAAAAAAAAAACTCAAAAGCCAGGGCGGGGACTTCCTTGGCAGTCCAGTGGTGAAGAATCTCCCTGGTCAGAAAACTAAGATCCCACATGCCACAGAGCAACGAAGCCTGTGTGCCACATCTAGAGGGTCTATGCCCCGAAAAGAAAGATCCTGCATGACAACGAAGATTCCGCATGTTGCAACTAAGATCCCATGCAGCCAAATAAAAAATAAATACATAGCATCAATTTAAAAAAAATAATAAAAAAAAGCCAAGGCTACAGGGGTGGGGTATGAAGGAGGCACATCTGCTGGGCGTGGTCAGCACAGCCAGAGGCTTCTATGAGTCAGGATCAAGGACTGGGGAGTAGATTCACCCAGAATTTTGGCAGAGACTCGCAGCTCCTCGATATGCATAACAGGTTTTTCTCCTGTGTTTTCTCTTTGGGGTCATGTGCTTTTGGTTCTTTGGGTCACTTCCAACCCAAGGCAGCCGGAGGAGAAGGGCCCCTCCCTAGGAGGTGCCCATTTGGCCTGAAGCCTTAACAGAGAGGCCTCTTTTCTTTAGTGCATATTTCCTTGGGGTTCTTTTCCTGGGCCTTTGCCATCAGAGCACAAGCTCTCCAGGGGCCAAAGAAAAGGGACTCAGCGCTTGGCCAACTTTTAGTCAAGACTACTGCTCTTCTCTTGGGGAGGTTTTCTTAAAATATAAGCCTCAAATATATAGACACACACACTGAAATAAAGAATAAAGGCTTTGTTACATTAGCAAGTGGCCCATACTAGGTAAAATGGAAATTTTCATCCATTCTGGAATGAGTGCAAATTGGTTAAGAGCCTTTCAAAGAGCAATTGGGCAATATCAAGAGTCTAAAATATTTTCATACTATTTTATCCAGTAATAAAACTTCTGGGAATTTCTTCTAATGAAATACAAAATGCCTCAAATAGGAAAATGCATAGGAAGATTTTTTTCATTATGTTTCCTTTTTATAATAGTTAAAACTTGGAAACAAACTAAATGGTCAACAATGGCAGGTGATTGGTAAAACATGTGTGCTCCATGGAACACTGCACAACAATCAAAATGTATAACAAAAATTTGTAATAAGAAATTCAAATGTACTAGTGATGGCCTCGTAGCTTTTTTTGGTACAAAAGTACTTTAGCACTTATATAAAAGCTCATCATAAGAAAGAATAAACAAGTTCAGGCCTTTGAGTGAGTGAGTGAAAGTCACTCAGTCATGTCAGACTGTTTGTGATCCCATGGCCTATAACGTCCATGGAATTCCCTAGGCCAAAATACTGGAGTGAGTAGCCTTTCCCTTCTCCAGGGGATCTTCCCAACCCAGGGATCAAACCCAGGTCTCCCACATTGCAAGCAGATTCTTTACCAGCTGAGCCACAAGGGCAGCCCAAGAATATCGGGTAGCTAATAGTGGGTAGCCAATAGTGGGTAGCCCATCCCTTCTCCAGAGGATCTTCCTGACCCAGGAATCAAACCAGGGTCTCCAGCATTACAGGGGGATTCTTTATCAACTGAGCTATATCCCAATCTAACTAAAACAGAATGGGAAAGACTAGAGATCTCTTCAAGAAAATTAGAGATACCAAGGGAACATTTCATGCAAAGATGGGCTCGCTAAAGGACAGAAATGGTCTGGACCTAACAGAAGCAGAAGATATTAAGAAGAGGTGGCAAGAATACACAGAAGAACTGTACAAAAAAGATCTCCATGATGATGTGATCACTAATCTAGAGCCAGACATCTTGGAATGTGAAGTCAAGTGGGCCTTAGAAAGCATCACTACGAACAAAGCTAGTGGAGGTGATGGAATTCCAGTTGATCTGTTTCAAATCCTGAAAGATGATGCTGTGAAAGTGCTGAACTCAATATGCCAGCAATTTTGGAAAACTCAGCAGTTTTCCAAACTGGACTGGAAAAGGTCAGTTTTCATTCCAATTCCAAAGAAAGGCAATGCAAAAGAACACTCAAACTACCGCACAATTGCACTCATCTCACATGCTAGTAAAGTAATACTCAAAATTCTCCAAGCCAGACTTCAGCAATACGTGAACTGTGAACTCCCTAACGTTCAAGCTGGTTTTAGAAAAGGCAGAGGAACCAGAGATCAAATTGCCAACATCCACTGGATCAGGGAAAAAGCAAGAGAGTTCCAGAAAAACATCTATTTCTGCTTTATTGACTATGCCAAAGCCTTTGACTGTGTGGATCACAATAAACTGTGGAAAATTCTGAAAGAGATGGGAATACCAGACCACCTGACCTGCCTCTTGAGAAATCTGTATGCAGGTCAGGAAGCAACAGTAAGAATTGGACATGGAACAACAGACTGGTTCCAAATAGGAAAAGGAGTATGTCAAGGCTGTATATTGTCACCCTGCTTATTTAACTTCTATACAGAGTACATCATGAGAAACGCTGGACTGGAAGAAACACAAGCTGGAATCAAGATTGCTGGGAGAAATATCAATCACCTCAGATATGCAGATGACACCACCCTTATGGCAGAAAGTGAAGAGGAACTCAAAAGCCTCTTGATGAAAGTGAAAGAGGAGAGGGAAAAAGTTGGCTTAAAGCTCAACATTCAGAAAACGAAGATCATGGCATCTGGTCCCATCGCTTCATGGGAAATAGATGGGGAAATAGTAGAAACAGTGTCAGACTTTATTCTTTTGGGCTCCAAAATCACTGCAGATGGTGATTGCAGCCACGAAATTAAAAGACGCTTACTCCTTGGAAGAAAAGTTATGACCAACCTTGATAGCATATTCAAAAGCAGAGACATTACTTTGCCGACTAAGGTCCATCTAGTCAAGGCTATGGTTTTTCCTGTGGTCATGTATGGATGTGAGAGTTGGACTGTAAAGAAGGCTGAGTGCCGAAGAATTGATGTTTTGAACTGTGGTGTTGGAGAAGACTCTTGAGGGTCCCTTGGACTGCAAGGAGATCCAACCAGTCCATTCTGAAGATCAACCCTGGGATTTCTTTGGAAGGAATGATGCTAAAGCTGAAGCTCCAGTACTTTGGACACCTCATGCAAAGAGTTGACTCATTGGAAAAGACTCTGATGCTGGGAGAGATTGGGGGCAGGAGAAGGGGACGACAGAGGATGAGATGGCTGGATGGCATCACGGACTCGATGGACATGAGTCTGAGTGAACTCCGGGAGATGGTGATGGACAGGGAGGCCTGGCGTGCTGCGATTCATGGGGTCGCGAAGAGTCGGACATGACTGAGCGACTGAACTGGACTGAACTGAACTAAATCAGAAGCTCAGGAGATGGGGTCTGGACATGAGAATTTTTTTAAGTTTTCCCAGATGACTCTACTTGAAGCCAAGGCTGAGAGAGAACCATTGACTTGGGATCAAAATGAAACTGCCCACTTCAGTTGTGGCCCAGTCCAGCTCATCTTGTTAGAGTTCTGCATGGGGTTCTGGATGGCCTATGTTTCCATGGCCTTGTCCTGCATATAATGACTAGAGGGTTGTGTAGTGGCCCCAGGAGGAGACTAACCATAAATTTGAGATGAGGGCCAAATCACTTTCCATCTTATCAGAACCCGCCACAGGCAGACTCATTAGGAAGCAGAGAATTAAGATTATCTCAGTAAGACACATGAGCTTGCATGAGGTCAGGTCAGCACTGGTAGGCATAGCAGACGCAGACCCTACAAAGCTGGGCACCTGAGCAAAAGAGTTGGAACCAAGTCCCAGAAGGTATGTCGCATGACGAGAAGGGGACATAGCCCTACAGAGCCACTGGCTGCCTGCCTGTTGGTGTCAACCTCCACAGTATTGCTAGCAGGGATCAAAGCAGAAAGCCTTAGAAGTTTTACCACTAGATTCTGGTGTCTACAGGGCCCCTTAGAAGAAGCTGTGACAGCCAATTTGCTGCTGGGCCAAAAGAATCAAATAAAAATTGAACAGGAGAGAAAACTCAAGAAAGATAAGCAGCAAAAGGGGTCCATCAGCAGAATATAGTGACCCCTTTATGCTATCCAGACTCTTTGTTACCTGTAATTCCACTATGAGAGTACTTCCACTTGAGTTATTAAGCATTTGCCCCTTCATTGTTGCCCTCTCCAAAAAATGCAGACTCCTAAAAGGAATGATACTTTGATTCAGTAACAACTTTAATGGAATTAGCTCATGATTTATTCAGCCAATCTGAATGCCTATTCTGTGCTTGGTATTACACTGGGAACTGGGATACACTGGAAAGAAGACCTCACTAAGGTGACTAAGTCGAGTTAGGGAAATTAAAATGGAGGTAGTCTTGTTCAGGTTTCTGAAGTAGAGGAGCAGGCCTCTGACAGACTTCTGACCTTGCCTGGACCTTGCCTGGACTACATGCCTATCTGCAAGCATACCAATTGTTATCAACATGTCAGGTGACACTTTAGATTAGAAAGAGAGTAGGTCTTGGAATCCTTAAGCCCCTGGAGGCCTGACCAGCCCCCTGGGGTCTAAGAAGTCTTATAACTCACCAGGTTAAATAAACAGCATTGTAACAGTTAAACCAGAGCTGCATTTTTGCATACAAACTGATGATGATATCAGTATGCAACCTGAGATTATAAGCAGCAGCCCCCAAAGCGGCAATCTGTAGTTTCACCCATGGAGTAGACATACATTGCCTGGGACCCACCCTTTCCCAACTGGGATTCCAGACTGCTGTTACTCAGTGCTACTAAAGTCTGAATGTATATTTCAGCCCAATTTGGTGATGTACACACTATTACCTCTCTCTATTGTTTCTATTTATTTTAATGACTGTATATTGAAATTAAGTCAAATAAGCCCCTATTAAATATTGTAATTGCTTATTGTGTGTGTAACAAGTGGTTTCTTTTGTTAACACATCCTTCAAACCTAAAATGATACTAAAACTTTCGACCAAACACTAAGAAGACTCAGTTCAATATAGAAGTATCTACTGAACACATCCTGTCACCTGACTAGGAGCTGGTGCTGAGGGAAGAGGAAAACAGAAAAATGCACAACACTGTCATCTCCCTCAAGAAGCTTCTAGCCCTGCTCGGGGCAATCCAAGCACCCAAAAATCCAAACAAGCAACTGCTTATTAAACTGCTAATATAATCAAGGGCCAACGTGAAGGGTGGAGCTAAGTACCTTCATGTGAAGGAGCCTTTTCAGAAGCCCTTATGATTGTATCATACTAACTCTTTTCATTAGGGAGCCTGGAAAATGAGCTATTATAGTCTCACTGTTTCCTTAATATTAATACGAGTGTGCCTTTCTGGTTCTGGGGCCTCACCTTAGTTTCCACCCTACACACTATAGATCTGGCTAGGCTGAGTACTACTGAAAGGGAGTTATTCATTATTCATTTACAGGGCGCACAGGGTCTACCCACCTTCTCTGACTATGCCCCTGACTCTGGCCAGTTGCCATGTCTTAGTGGTGGGCTGAGTGGTTTCACATTTACTAAACACCCACAAGATACATGGTTTCTGTCTATGACAGTCATGCTCACAAGGTACCCTTGTGAGAAAAGCCTCACCAGCTGTTGGCTCTGGCTGTCACTGTGAAGGGAGAACTGTGACTGTCACCCAGCTGGAATAAGGAAGCAAGGTTTAGGAACAGAGGAATAGGTATGCCTCAGAAGCCAGGCATCGAGCAGGATCAGACAGGGAGATATTGCCAAGTGTGGGGTGTGGAGCCTTTTACTGAAACTATCATTCATAAATCGTATTGTCCTGGAAACACATTCCAGGCCAGATATCCCTTGGAACAAGGTCAAAAATCCAGAAGGAATGAGAAATATAAATTAGTGCAGGAACCGAATCAGTATCTACTCCACAGAAGCAGCAGATTCTTTGGCACCAAGAAATTGAAAAAGACTAGAGGAGGAATTGGAAATCAAATCTAGGATTGCTAAGGAAGGGCAGATATGAGAACCTCTCAGTCCAGGCACTGAGGTAGCATGAGAGCCAGGGGAAGAAGAGCACAGGATGAAGACAGGGGCTCAAAACCGAGAAGCTAATGTCTTCAGACTAAGCAAAATACAGGAACACTGGTTGCCTCAGGTGGTGGGAGGACTAACTGAGAAGAAACTTGACGGAACTTTCTGAGAACATACAGAGATGAATGTACCATTATTGAAAGAAGTGTGGGTTCCATGGGCGCACCTATTTGTCAAAAGCTGTTGAACTGCATACTTAGGATTTGTTCATTTCAGTGTATGTAACTTTTACCTAAAAAACTGTAAACAAATCAAACCCTAATTAGGTTGACTTCTAGCAGTGCTAGGAATTAGCAATTCTAAAACCACAATCTGTATATTCTTGGGCATGAGGTAAATGGGAGACAGACTTCCAGCTGTTGGGGAAAGAAATTACAGATAAAGAAAAGGCATTCTTTTGCATTGGAATTGGGGTTAACAGTATAACTATATATCTATGTCTAATATCTCTCTCTGTGTATATACATACACATATACACTATATTTCTAATATATATCTATGCCTCTATTTCTGTATTTATATATAGGTAATAAAACCTATTTCTGTCTGCTAAAAGGAACTAAAAGAAATGATACAGTAGGAACAAGAAATTTAACCTCCAGATTTTGGTTTCTAAATACCATTCCCCAATGAAGGAACCAGGAATCCTTGAGAAGTGACTTACTCCAGGGTTGAGGACAGGAAAAGTAAAGGATGAGCCTAGAACTGAGCCAAAAAGTAAAGAAATACTCAAACAATCATGTTGAAAGGACTCAGAAGGCAGCTGAATGGGGCTCCCATTGGCCCAATCTGCTATCATCTCACATTAGAATAAATAATATTAAGGGACTTCCCTGGTAGTCCAATGGTTAAGAACATGCCTTTCAATGCACGGGATGCAGGTTTGATAAATAAATAAATGGGGATTTCCCTGGTGGTCCAGTGGTTAAGAATCCACCCTGCAATGCAGGGACTGTGTGTCTGATCCCTGATCAGAGAACTAATCACACACGCCATGGAGCATGGAGCAAACAAGTCCAGGCACCATGACTAGACAGTCCATTCCCTCAATGAAAGATCTCAAGTGACATGACAAAGATCCCACGTGCAGCAACTAAGACCAGCCAAACAAACAAATAAATAAAATAATAAGCAAATGAACAAATAAATAAATGGAGGTAAAGGGAAACTACTGCACTATAGCAGAACGCCAAAATGACGAAGGTAAGGTAGCCAACAAGCAGGAGTGTTCAGTTGTGTCCAACTCTTTGTGACCCCATGGACTGCAGTGTGTCAGGCTCCTCTGTCCATGGAATTCTCCAGGCATGAATACTGGAGTGGATTGCCATTCCCTCCTCCAGGGGATCTTCCTGACCCAGGCATCACACCTGCATCTCCTATGTTTCCTGTTTTGGCAGACAGATTCTTTACCACTGAGCCACTGGGAAGCCCCAAAGGAATACTCAAAGACTCATGTTGAAAGGACTCAGAAGCCTGCTTAATGGGGCCCTCATTGAGGTAGAAAACTGATAGGTAAAAGTTTGACAAAAAGACAGAATAGTTTACAGAGTTGCAAAGTATGCTCCTCAATTACTTACTGATTACAAAGGAAAAAAAAAAAACTTCACAGTAGCAGAAACCACTTCAGGTCATTGAACCATAACATTGCTATATTGTTATAAACCAATATTTAACATCATGTATCTGCGATTGGAATACTGGGGGAAGGACATGCCACTAATTCTGTGATATTCCTGTCAAAAATGTGTAACTTGAATCTAATCATGAGGAAATATGAAACAAACCCAGATGGAAAGATGTTCTACAAAATAACTGGCTCATAGTCTTTTAAAATGTTAAGGTCAAGACACAAAAAGAAAAGCTGAAGTAATGTTTCAGAATAAAGGAAAATAAATAGATTGACAACTAAATTTTGTACATTATCTTGGATGTAATCCTGGACTCAGGGGGGAAAAAAAGTAAGGAAATTTTGGGAACAACTGATGAAATAGTAGTACTGCTGCTGCTGCTAAGTTGCTTCAGTCATGTCCGACTCTGTGCAACCCCATGGACAGCAGCCCATCAGGCTTCTCTGGCCACAGGATTCTCAAGGCAAGAATAGTGGAGTGGGTTGCCATTTCCTTCTCTGATAGTAGTACTGTTAGTGTTTACTGAACTGTGCCCAGTAGGAAAATGTCTTGCTGGAAAATGCACACTGCAGTATTTAAGAGTAAAGGGACACCACATCTCCAACTTGCTATTTAAATGAGGGGACAGAGAACGAGAACATGAACCAGAATGTAACTAAGACAAAAATGCAAACCAATGGATCAAAAGATTGTAGCTCCTTGTACTCTTCATGTAATTTTTCTGTAAAACTGAAGTTTTATCAAAAATATCTTCAGCAAGTGGTGCTGGGAAATTTGGACAGGTGCATGTGAGTCAATGAAGCTAGAACACAACCTCATGCCATATACAAAAATAAACTCAAAATGGCTTGAAGACTTAAATACAAGACACCATAAAATGCCTAGAAGAGAACATAGGCAAAACATTCTCTGACATAAATCATACCAATGTTTTCTTAGGTCAGTCTCCTAAGGCAATAGAAATAAAAGCAAAAAATAAACAAATGGGATCTAAACAAGCTTATAAGTTTTTGCACATCAAAGGAAACCATAAACAAAATGGAATGACAACCTATGGAATGGGAGAAACTATTTGCAAATCATGTTACTGATAAGGGTCTAATTTCCGAAATATAAAAACAGCTCATACAATTCAATAACAACAACAAAAAACAACCCAATCAAAAAATGGGCAGAAGACCTAAATAGAAATTTCTCCAAAGAAGATATACAGATAGCCAACAGGAAAAGACACTCATCATTTGCTAATTATTAGAGAAATGCAAGTCAAAACTATGATGAGGTACCACCTCATACTGGTCAGAATGGCCATCATTTAAAAGTCTGCAAATAATCAATGTTGAAGAGGATGTGGAGAAATGAGAACATTTTTACACCATTGGTGAGAATGAAAATTGGTACAGCCAGTATGGAAAACACTATGGAGGTTCCTCAAAAAACTAAAAATAGAATTGCCATATGATTCAGCAGCTAGTGGAGGTGATGGAATTCCAGCTGAGCTATTTCAAATCATAAAAACTGATGCTGTTAAAGTGCTGTACTCAAGATGCCAACAAATTTGGAAAACTAAGCAGTGACCACAGGACTGGAAAATATCAATTTTCATTCTAGTCCCAAAGAAGGACAATGCTAAAGAATGTTCAAACTACCACACAACTGCACTCATTTCACATGATAGCAAAGTAATGCTGAAAATTCTCCAAGCCAGGCTTCAGCAGTATGTGAACTGAGAACTTCCAGATGCTCAAGCTGGATTTAGAAAAAGGCAGAGGAACCAGAGATCAAATTGCCAACATCTGTTGGATCATAGAAAAATCAGGAGAATTCCAGAAAAACATCTACTCTGCTTCATTGACTTTGCTAAAGCCTCTGACTCTGTAGATCACAACAAATTGTGAAAAATTCTTAAAGAGATGAGAATACCAGATCACTTTATCTGCCTCCTCAAAAATCTGTAGGCAGTTCAAGAAGAAACAGTTAGAACCAGACATGGAACAACAGACTGGTTCCAAATGGCAAAAGGAGTATGTCAAGGCTATATATTGTCACCCTGCTTATTTAACTTATATGCAGAGTACATCATGTGAAATGCCAGGCTGGATGAAGCACAAGCTGGAATCAAGATTGCCATGAGAAATATCAATAACCTCAGATATGCAGATGACACACCTCTTATGGCAGAAAGCGAAGAGGAACTAAAGAGCTTTTTGATGAAAGAGAAAGAAGAGAGTGAAAAAGCTGGCTTAAAATGCAACATTCAGAAAACTAAGATCATGGCATCCGATCTCATCACTTAATGACAAATAGATGGGGAAACAATGCAAAGAATGGAATGCTTTGTTTTCTTGGGCTCCAAAATCACTGCAGATAGTGACTGCAGCCATGAAATTAAAAGACGCTTGCTCCTTGGAAAAAAGCTATGACCAACCTAGGTAGCGGGGAGGGAGGTGGGAGGGGGTTCAGGATGGGGGACGCATGTACACCCATGGGGTGATTCATGTCAATGCATGGCAAAAACCACTACAGTATTGTAAAGTAATTAGCCTTCAATTAAAACAAATAATTTTTAAAAATTTATTAATTAAAAAAAAAGCAGAGACATTATTTTGCTGAGAAAGGTCTGTATGTTTTTTTTTTCAGTAGTCATGTACGGATGTGAGAGTTGGACCATAAAGAAGGCTGAATGCTGAAGAATTGATGCTTTTGAACTGTGGTATTGGAGAAGACTCCTAGAGTCCCTTAGACTGCAAGGAGATCAAACCAGTCAATCCTAAAGGAAATTAATCCTGAATATTCAATGGAAGGACTAATGCTGAAGCTGAAGTTCCAATACTTTGGCCACCTGATGTGAAGAGCTGACTCACGGCAACCCATTCCAGGATTGTTGCCATGAGAACCCCACGAACAGTATAAAAAGGCAAAAAGATATGACACCAGAAGATAAGCCTCTCAGGTTGGAAGGTGTCCAATACGCTACTGGGAAAGAGCAGAGGACAATTACTAATAGCTTCAGAAAGAATGAAGCAGCTGAGCCAAAGCAGCTGAACGGAAATGACGCTCAGCAATGGATGTTTCTGGTGGTAAGTAAAATCCGATGCTGTAAAGAACAATACTGCATAGGAACCTGGAATGTTAGGTCCATGAATCAAGGTAAATTGGATATGGTCAAGCAAGAAATGCCAAGAGTGAACATCAACATCTTCGGAATAAGTGAACTAAAATGGGCAGGAATGCGCAAATTTAATTCAGATGACCATTATATCTACTACTGTGGAAAAGAATCCCATAGAAGAAATGGAGTAGCCCTCATAATCAACAAAGGAGTAGAAACGCAGTAGTTGGGTGCACTCTCAAAAATGACAGAGTGATCTCAGTTCAAGGCAAACCATTCAACATCACAGTAATCCAAGGCTACGCTCTAACCATTGATACCAAAGAAGCTGAAGTTGACTGATTCTATGAAGATCTACAAAACCTTCTAGAACTAACACAAAAAAAGATGTCCTTTTCATCATAGTGGATTGGAAGGCAAAAGTAGAGTGTCTAGAGATACCCGGAGTAACAGGCAAGTTTGGCATTGTATTACAAAACAAAGAAGGCCAAAGGCTAACTGAGTTTTGCCAAGAGAAGGCACTGGTCACAGGGAACACCTTTTTCCAGCAATACAAGATACGACTTACAAATAGATATCACCAAATGGTCAATACTGAAATCAGATTGATTACATTATTTGTAGCCAAAGATGGAGAAGCTCTATATAGTCAGCAAAAACAAGACCTGGAACTGACTGTGGCTCAGATCATCAGCTCCTTACAGCAAAATTCAGGCTTAAACTGAAGAAAGTGGGGCAAACCACTAGGCCATTCAAGAATGATCTACATCAAATCCTTTACAATTATATAGTGGAGGTGACGAATAGACTCAAAGGATGAGATCTGATAGACAGTACCTGAAGAACTATAGACAAATGTTTGCAACATTGTACAAGAGGCAGTGACCAAAATCATCCCAAAGAAAAAGAAATGCAAGAAGGCAAAGTGGTAGTCTGAGAAGGCTTTACAAATGGCTGAGGAAAGCAGAGAAGCAAAAAGCAAGGGAGAAAGGGAAAGATATACCTAACTGAATGAGAGTTCCAGAGAATAGCAAGGAGAGATAAGAAAGGTCTTCTTAAATGAGCAATGCAAAGAAATACAAGACAACAATAGAATGGGAAAGATTAGTGATCTCTTCAAGAAAATTGGAGATATCAAAGGAACATTTCATGCAAGGATGGGCAGGAACATAGGCAGAAGAGATTAAGAAGTGGCAAGGATACACAGAAGAACTCCACAAAAAAGGTCTTGATGACTCAGATAACCATGACGGTGTTGTCACTCATCTAGAGCCAGGCATCCCGGAATGTGAAGTCAAGTGGGCCTTAGGAAGCATTACTACCAACAAAGCTAGTGGAAGTGACGGAATGCCAGCTGAGCTATTTAGAATACCATTTAAAACACCAAAATACCATTTAAAATAACACCATGCTAATGGTGTTAAAGTGCTGCACTCAATATGTCAGCAAATTTGGAAAACCTAATAGTGGCCGCAGGACTGGAAAAGGTCAGTTTTCATTCCAATTCCAAGAAAGGGCGGCGCTAAAGAATATTCAAACTATTGGACAATTGTGCTCACTCCCCATGCTAGTAAGGTTATGCTCAAAATCCTTAAAGCTAGGCTTCAGCAGTACTCGAATTGAGAATTTCCAGATATACAAGCTGGGTTTAGAAAAGGCAGAGTAACCAGACATCAAATTGCCAACATTTGCTGGATCATAGAGAAAGCAAGGGAATTTCAGAAAAACAACTACTTCTATTTCATTGACTAGGCAAAAGCCTTTGATTGTGTGAATCACAACAAACTGTGGAAAATTCTTAAAGAGATGGGAATATAAGACCAGCTTACCTGCCTCCAGAGAAACCTGTATGCAGGTCAAGAAGCAACAGCTAGAACCTTACATGGAACAACTGACTGGTTCAAAATTGTGAAAGGAGTACAACAAGACTGTCTATTGTCACCCTGTTAATTTAACTTATATGCAGAGTGGTTTTTGTTCAGTTGCCCAGTTGTTTTCGACTCTTTGTGACCCCATGGACTGTAGCACTCCAGTCCTCTCTGTTCCTCATCATCTCCCGAAGTATGCCCAAGTTGATGTCCATTGCATCAGTAATGGCATCCAGCCATCTCATCCTCTGACACCCTCTTCTCCTTCTGCTCTCAAACTTTCCCAGCATCAGGGACTTTTCCAGTGAGTCAGCTGTTCTCATCAGATGACCAAAATACTGGAGATATACAGAGAACATCATGTGAAATGCCAGGCTGGATAAGTTACAAGCTGGAATCAAGACTGCCATGAGAAATATCAATAACCTCAGATATGCAGATGATACCATTCTAATGGCAGAAAGCAAAAAGGAACTAAAAAGCTTCATGATGAGGGTGCTAAAGCTGAAACTTCAGTACTTTGGCCACCTCATGAGAAGAGTTGACTCATTGGAAAAAACTCTGATGCTGGGAGGGATTGGGGGCAGGAGGAGAAGGGGATGACCGAGGATGAGATGGCTGGATGGCATCACGGACTCAATGGACACGAGTCTGAGTGAACTCCGAAAGATGGTGATGGACAGGGAGGCGTGGCGTGCTGCGATTCATGGGGTTGCAAAGAGTCGGACACGACTGAGGGACTGAACTGAACTGAACTGAACTGAACTAAAGCCTTCTGTTTTTGTTACAGTCCATCCAGAGACAGAAATGTGTTTCCATTTTTGCAAGGAGGCCTGAATTTTTAAAAATCTGATGAAAAGAGTTTACAATTAGAAGAATTTAAGGTAAAATCAGTAAAAGTTTTCCCATTTAGTAGGAGTAGTAATTAATGAATAAGCTTTCCCTAAGTGATTCCTTTCCAAAGAGAGGCATATGTTTAAACTGAATTCATTCATCTCTTTTCTGTGGCCATTATCCTGTCTGGCCTTCTGCCACAGCTCTAGAGCACAGTGATTTCTTTTTCTCTGTCATCGCTTTCTTTTTCTGGACAGAGATTCTGAGAATTGTTGAGCTGCTAATTATATGATTTTCTCTGGTTTGCCCCCAAAAGCTTAACAGTCATAAGTTGTTGTTTTTTTTTTCCCTCCAGCAAATTTAATGCCCCACAAATCAAAGACAAATTAGCTGAAAATAAGATAGACTTCTTCACACAAATCCTAGGTGGATATCAACTGCCTGTCCCATAGTAAGAGGTGGCCACTATGCAGTTAGCCACAAGTTCATTTCATTTTATGGCTGAGTAATGCAGATGACACCACACTTATGGCAGAAAGCGAAGAAGAACTAAGGAGACTCTTAATGAAAGTGAAAGAGGAAAGCGAAAAATTTGGCTTAAAGCTCAACATTCAGAAAACTAAGATCATGGCATCCGGTCTCATCACTTCATGGCAAATAGATGGGGAAACTGTGGGAACAGTGGCAGGCTTTATTTTGGGGGGCTCCAAAATCACTGCAGATGGTGACTGCAGCCATGAAATTAAAAGACACTTACTCCTTGGAAGAAAAGTTATGACTAACCTAGACAGCATATGAAAAAGCAGAGACATTACTTTGCCAACAAAGGTCCACCTAGTCAAGGCTATAGTTTTTCCAGTAGTCATGTATGGATGTGAGAGTTGGACTATAAAGAAAGCTGAGAGCCAAAAAATTGATGCTTTTGAACTGTGGTATTGGAGAATAGTCTTGAGAGCCCCTTGGACTGCAAGGAGACCCAACCAGTCCATCCTAAAGGAGATCAGTCCTGGGTGTTCATTGGAAGGACTGATGTTGAAGCCAAAACTCTAATACTTTGGCCACCTGATGTGAAGAGCTGACTCATTTGAAAAGATTCTGATTCTGGGAAAGACTGAAGGCAGCAGGAGAGTGGGATGACAGAGGATGAGATGGCTGGATGGCATCACCGACTCAATGGACATGAGTTTGAGTAAACTCCGGGAGCTGGTGATGGACAGGGAGGCCTGGCGTGCTGCAGTCCATGGGGTCACAAAGAGTTGGACACGGCTGAGCGACTGAACTGAATATTCCATCATGTATACGTGCTCTGTCTTCTCTATCCATCCTCTGCCAATGGACATTTAGGTTGCTTTCACGTTCTGGCTATTGTAAATAGTGCTGCAAAGAACACTGGGGTACATGTATGTTTTTGAATTATCATTTTCTCTGGGTATATGCCCAGGTGTGAGATTTCTGGGTCGTATGGTGGGTCTATTTTTAGTTTTTTGAGGAGTTTCCATAGACATAGAGATGTCACAGAGTGAAGCAAGCCAGAAAGAGAAAAACAAATATCATACAATATCACTTATATGTGGAATTCAGAAAAATGATACAGATCAACTTAACTGCAAAGCAGAAATAGAGACACAGATGTAGAGAACAAACTTATGGGTACTAAGGGATAAGGGGGCTGTGATAAACTGGAAGATTGGATTTACATACACACTACTATGTATTGGATAACTAATGACAACCTACTGTATAGCACAGGAAAATCTACTCAGTGCTCTGTAGTGACCTAAATGGGAAGGAAATCGAAAAAAGAGGAAATATATGTATATGTATAACTGATTCAATTTCCTGTACTGCAGAAACTAACATAACACTGCAAAGCAATAAGAATTGATTTAAAAGAAAACAGAGAGAGAAATAGCCCTCTGCCAGCCCCCTTCAAAACGGATCTCACAACGAACGTTCTTCCTAGCCCTTAACTTGCACCTCCCAGGCTGTGCTGGGGAAGGGCCAAAAGTGGCTTCAGTGACGGGGAGTGGAACAAACTGGAATTCACCGTCCCTTTCCCTCTGCCCACCTGTGGGGAGTGTTTCTGACTCCCACCCCGGCTCAGGCAGGGCGCTGGCGGCCTGGGCAGCACCTGGCCTTCATTAGAGGAGATGCTGGCCCAGGAAGGCCTGGAACACACCGCTCATTAGACAGAGGCTGAGTCATGGGGTGTGGAGGCCGCTGGGTCACATTCTTGCAACATAACAAGCAAACAGAGAATTGGCAGAGAAAATCTAGACTGTGGAGTCTGTAAAACTTTTTCAAGGCCAGTTCACAAAGACACCCACAGGTCTGTGAGAGTGAAATAAAAGGTGAGCAGAGCCCGTCAGAACTGTACAAGATCAGATTAACCCATGGTTGATCTGAAAGAAGAGGCTTCTAGAAAGGCAAATACCTTTTGGGATATGAAGGCTCAGGCAGAGAGAGGGCCTGAAACCTTACCTTTTTTTTTTTTTTTTTTAATTTTACTTTACAATACTGTATTGGTTTTGCCATACATCAACATGAATCCGCCACGGGTGTACATGAGTTCCCAATCCTGAACCCCCCTCCCACCTCCCTCCCCATACCATCTCTCTGGGTCACCCCAGTGCACCAGCCCCAAGCATCCTGTACCCTGCATCGAACCTAGACTGCCAATTCATTTCTTACATATTATACATGTGAAACCTTACTTATAAAAAGGGCAAAAGACTGAGAAGCAACCTCTCTCGGGTAAGACTT
The DNA here is from genome assembly GCF_042477335.2 of Ovis canadensis. Taxonomy (NCBI): domain Eukaryota; kingdom Metazoa; phylum Chordata; class Mammalia; order Artiodactyla; family Bovidae; genus Ovis; species Ovis canadensis. The sequence goes on from NC_091251.1 coordinate 77,936,316, forward strand.
GGTAAATCTCTTACCAGCCTGTGGCCTCCAGCTCTAACCACTCTTGGTCTTGAACCCCAGCCTGGACAGAGTTTTCCAAAGCAGAATGTAGCCCTTCACACCCCGAGCACCTGGCAGAGAGGAGTGCTTTGAAACCGAGCTTTGCTTCCGAGGAATAATTAGTTCAGATTCCTGAAACTGGAAGATGAAAATCCAGCACATCTGAGAAGCAGGCCTGCTGGAACCTGAAGGTTCACACAGACAAACTGAGGCAGACCTAATTTGTTTTCTTCATAGCTTAAAACCACCTCTTTCGGGCAATGATCTGAAGGGGGGGACACATGGCCCTAAGACCAGACTTGAGTGTTCATCCTTCCGAGGAGATATTTCTGACAGATGAAAGGGCAGGAGCCGACAGAAGCCTAGAATGCTGAGGCTAACACACTGATGTGATGGCCACAACCATCCCCCGTGTGGACACCGCCTCCTCAACAGGACATTTTGAACCTGGCATGTAATGAGCTATGGGAAACATGAAACACATTTTCACTCTCATGATCAAAGGATGAGAGATGCTTTCTGACTTTTTTTTTTTTTTTTTTTTTGGTCACTCCATGAGACTCGTGGGGTCTTAGTTCTCAGACCAGGGATTGAACCCAGGCCCTTGTCTATGAAAAAGTGCTGAGTCCTAACCACTGGACCACCAGGAAATTCCTGCTTTCTGCCTCTTTGCCTTTGGCTAGTTTTCTCTCACTTCCCAAGCTGGGCTGAAGAAAAAGAAAGGTGAGGTCACTAGTTATTTGAATTTGATTTGAATTTCACTTTCTAGCTACATTTGATTTAAATTTTGTATTTAAATATACTTGGATTTCATTTTTAACATATATTTAAAACCATTTTTTAAACTATAATTAAAAATACAAACATGCAGCCATGTTAGCTACCAGATCCTCACCCAATGGAAAGCACTTTTGCTCACAGGTTTTTAAACAAATCTTGGGACAGAGTTTCTTGGGCCCTCCCTGCTTCTCTTTCCCTTCTCCCTCTCTCTTTCAGCTAATAAGGCTTTGCAGTATAATTTACCTACAGTCAAATACACAGTTCTTAAGTATTTAGCTCATACTCCATATAATCACCACCCATCTCAAGATATAGACAACGTCCAGCACTCTAGAATCCCTTTTTGCCCTTTCTTTTGATTTTATAAATTATTTTTGTTGTTGAGATGGGTCTTCATTACTGCACGTGAGCTTTCTCTAGCTGCAGCAAGCGGGGGCTACTCTCCAGGTTCAGTGTGCGAGCTCACTGCGGTGGCCTCTCTTGTTGCGGAGCATGGGTTCTAGTTGCACGGGCTTCAGTAGTTGTATCACGAGAGATCAATAGTTGTGGTGCACAGACTTAGTTGCTCTGCAGATGTGCAGTCTTCCTGGACCAGGGATTGAACCCATGTCCCCTGCATTGGCAGGTGGATTCCTATTCACTGCACCACCAGGGAAGGCCCCATGTATGCCCTTTCAGGTCGCTGGCACCCTTCTCCCATCACTATCTGACTCTATCACCATGGATTAGTTAGTCGTGTGCCATCAGTTAGGAAAGTTATGGATCTGCACTGGCCTCTTACTGTTCCTGTGATGAAGTTCTCCGAAACACAGCATGCAGTCACACCAGGCTCCGAAGCATCTATTTATTTGGCCCATGTTCTTGTCAGGCCTCAGGAGGCTTTCATAAGTGAATGCACAACCTGCTACCTGGCTCTACTGCTTATAAAAGATGTTGGGTAGTTCACGTCTGCCTTTTGCACCCAAAACAAGAAATTCAATAGTATTAATTAGGATTATTTGGACATTTTTAAGTGTTCTGGTATTCCATTTTTCAAACTTCTGGATCAGTTTAAAGAACAGACAGGTGACTAGGCAAGCTGTTTTGTGTGTGTGTGTTTAGTATTTTATTTATTTGGTTGTATTGGGTGTTAGTTTTGGCACACAGGCTGTCCTAAGGCATGTGGGATCTCAGATCCTTGACCAGGGATCAAACACATGTCCCCTGGATTGCAAGGCAGATTTTAAACCACTGGACCACCAGGGAAGTCCCTTATTTTTTTTTTTTAATATTTGTTTACTCTTTGTGACTAAAATAATATAAAAGTAAATTAAATGCACAGAAGATTGCAATGGTTTTACCTAAATTAATTGTTTCAAATTTGGAATTTATCAAGACAGTCATTTTTCCTCATAGATTAACTTATACAAAAATTATTTAAACATTTTTTAAAAACTAGAGTTTATATAAGATTTGTCTGAAAAAGTTCTAATACTAAAAAGTTTGCAACCAGCATCTTAGGACATAATTTGTCTGGACATAGAGACTGAGCTGTTAGAGTAGCTGAATTTTCCTTCTTGACATGCATGCAGGCTTACCTTCTTCTGGACTGCCTTATTCTTTTACTCTCCAGTTTGAAGCAGTTTCTTTATCTGTGGTAGCAATGGAAACAATGTAATTAATGTTCTACTGCCTTCACCAGGAGAGCCCACAGTCCCTTTCCCTATAAACCTGGTTTTTAAAAGTTTCTTTGGAGAGTGTGTATACGTGTGTGTGCACATGCATCACTCATGTGTGTGCCTATGTGTCCATGTGTGTTACTAACAGCATTAGAGATTGTTGTTCTTCTTCTCTGTATGTATTTTTCTATTGTTAAAAAAATGAGGGGGACCTCCCTGATGGTCTAGTGGTTAAGACTCTACGCTGCCAATGCCGGGGACCTGGGTTCGATCCCTGGTCAGGGAACTAGATCCCACATGCTACCACTAAGACCCGGTGCAGCTAAACCAATTTACAAGGAGAGAAGGTGGAGAGATCATTTTCAAAAGTCATTTCCTGCAATAAAGAGGGGAGGGAAGGCACAAGTGTGAAGGCAGTGAGTCATCAGAAGGCAGCCTGGAGGAAGCACGAGGCTACAGGCGTGAGCTGGGGGAGCCTTGCTCAATCTTCCACAGGCCTCTCAGATTAGCGAGTTGAGCAGGGTATTGAGCCCTTCATATGTGAGAAGAGGGCATTGTGAGAGGTCCAGAGTGTACTGATGTACAGGGTGGTGGACAGCTGGAGATTCAAGGGAAAGGCAGACAGGCTGGTCCTGGGATTTTGGCTGGGGCCACTTCAGTTCAGTTCAGTTTAGTTGCTCAGTAGTGTCCAACTCTTTGCGACCCCATGGACTGCAGCATGCCAGGCCTCCCTGCTGCTGCTGCTGCTGCTGCTAAGTCGCTTCAGTTGTGTCTGACTCTGTGCGACCCCATAGACGGCAGCCCACCAGGCTCCCCCGTCCCTGGGATTCTCCAGGCAAGAACACTGGATTGGGTTGCCACTTCCTTCTCCAATGCATGAAAGTGAAAAGTGAAAGTGAAGTCGCTCAGTGGTGCCCAACTCTTAGCAACCCCATGGACTGCAGCCTACCAGGCTCCTCCGTCCATGGGCTTTTCCAGGCAAGAGTACTGGAGTGGCCATTGCTTTCTCCTTGTCCATCACCAACTGCTGGAGTTTATTCAAACTCATGTCCATTTAGTCGGTGATGCCATCCAGCCATCTCATCCTCGGTCATCCCCTTCTCCTGCCTTTAATCTTTCCCAGCATCAGAGTCTTTTCTAATGAGTCAGTTCTTCACATCAGACAGCGAAAGTAATGGAGTTTCAGTTTCAACATCAATCCTTTCAATGAATATTCAGGACTGATTTCCTTTAGGATGGATTGGTTGGATCTCCTTGCAGTCCATGGGACTCTCAAGAGTCTTCTCCAACACCACAGACCAAAAGCATCAATTCTTCGGCACTCAGCTTTCTTTATAGTCCAACTCTCATATCCAGACATGACTGCTGGAAAAACCATAGCCTTGACTATGTGGACCTTTGTTGGTAAAGTAATGTCTCGGCTTTTTAATATGCTCTCTAGGTTGGTCATAACGTTTCTTCCAAGGAGTAAAATGAGGCTCCCAGGGTTGCTTGGACTGTGTGAATGTGGACTCAGGATAGACAGGGCCTTACCACTCCGTCAGATAAAACACACCTCAGGCACCCTGCATAGGGATGTGAACTGGATCGTTGGAAAAAGCAGCACTTCCAAGATGGGAGGAGGAAGAGGGCAGAAGGAGCTGAAGGGGGCAACTCTATAATCAGTGTAGCGGCCCCAGGCCCTGAGAAGAATCACGGGGCTCCCAACCTGGACCTGACCCAAGCAATTGCAGAGAAGGTGGTCAAGGGGCAACTAGGAGGCCCTATCCAGAAGGAAGACTGAGAAGGAGGTGTGGAAAGAGGCTGCAATGTCCATGGCCAGGCAACTAGGGCAAACCAGTTCCGCCCCCAGCTTAAACTGGAGATCACGACTCTAGCAGCTGACTCTGTGGGTAGTGGGTGAGTGGGAGGATTATATTCTAGATAAAGCCTAGACTGACAAGTCCCACTAGAGCTTTGAAGAAGAATTAGGAAAGCGGAACCACAGGATGCCTGGTTCCTCTTGTATAAAATTTAAAGTCTCACATCACTACTGACTTATTCTAAGTCTTGCTGTGGTTAACTGCCCCATCATATGCTCCCTTTGTTGTCTTTTATTTCTCAAGAATTAGGAGTGCATTGCAGGGATGAAGACTGGTCAAGAAATCAGACTGCCTGCTTTCATTATTGTAGCTTCGTCACTTATCTGTGTGGTAAGGCAAGCTTTTTAAATGTCCCTTTTTAAACGTCCTTTATCTGTAAAGTTGAACTGTTGTCAGAAAGAACACATAATATGATTAAATGAAATCATGCATTTAGGGACTTCCTTGGTGGTCCAAGGAAGGTTAAAGACTCCACTTTTCAAATGCAGGGGTGTTGGGTTTGATCCCTGGTCAGGGAATTAGGATCCCACATGCTGCATGGCAGGCCCCCCCAAAGTATCAAGCATGTAAAGATCCTGGCACAGGGTAAGGGTTCAATAAACATTTGTCAGTTGAGATGGTAAAGCCAGAAATAATAGCAGCGGTAGGAATGAGAGTGACAACCCAAGTGGCAGTCAGGTACATGTTTCAGAGATGGAAGAGTAAAGTCGAGAATGCTGCCCTATAGGGCTGGTGTGCAGAGGAATCAGAGAGGCAGCGCTTCCTACCGTGGTTAATCTCTGGGCACCTCATCAACCCAGGTTGGTTCCCTTAAGCCCGTCCACAGCTCTGGAAATCCTCCCTTCCTTCAGTCTCTGCGTTGAAACCGTGTTAGTGGATCCCTTCCCCTGCTGGGGCCCTGACTGATCCAGTACTGATGGTGGTTGTGTATCTTCCATCAGTCTTTTGTGCTGGTCCTCAAACCAGCCCCTTCTTCCAACTTGCTCCCCATCCTTGGCTTTGGGCACCAGCTTATTTCTAAGCATGTAAGTGTGCCTTTCAGTCATCTCTGACTGGTTCTTCCCTCTCCCCGAGCCCCCACAATCTAACGTCCTGAGACTCTACATTCCTACCCCACAGAATACCTCATGTCCTCCCCCTCATCTCCTTTCCCATGGCTTCTCCTTTCCATTCAGATTCTTCTTACTGCCCACTTGGGCTAGGGAGAGAGCATCCTAACTAGACTCCTAGGCTTCAGGTTCCTCCTCTACACCCTTCATTCAGCCTATGATTTGCTGTCAGATTAATCTTCTTAACTCTGGGGCTTTCAAAATTTTTTGGCTGTGACTCACAGTAGGAAACATATTTTACTTTACTACCCAGTACACACATACAAAACACAAAAAGCACCATTGCACTCTGCTTTTTTTTATCATGAGACTCCTGAAATTGACTTTGTGACCCACTAACGGATCATATCCCACAGTTTGAAAGTAGTGCCCCCACAACAGATTTAATCGTGTCCCTACCCCAGTGAAAGCTGTCAATAGTCCCCATCATTGACTGAAGTCAGTACAAACTGTTTAACCTGGCATTTAAAGGCTTCGATAGGATGACCTTGACTTGTTGGCCTAAGCATCTATGTCATTTTTACCTCTCTGACCTTTAGTGACCTAATATAGAGAAGAGGAACAACAATATTTCCCTAGCATGAAGGCCAGGGGTAGACCAGATGATACATTTAGCTTCCTCTTTAAGGGCTATGATTCTGGGAGCATATGTGCCCACTATCCAGTCACCAAACATATCTCCTCTCTGGTCTTTGGACACTTCCTATACCTGTGTCATCGTTTCCCGTTGCTCCATTTAGCCATCTTCCTCCATCTCTCTCTATCCTCCTATGTTGAAATCCCATCAAAGTTCAGCAAAGGCAAAGGACACAGGAATAAAAGGTTAGAAAATACTTAAGCAATTCAATTAGTGTACTGAGGGTGAAGCCACTCAGGCTGGTATGTTACACACAGATGGGAAGATGAAACTAAAGAAGTAGGGTAAGTGAGATTATGCCAAACTGAGACCCTCAGGCTGAGATTTCATCTTAATTTAGAGGTCACGGGGAGTCACTGAGAGTTTCTGAACAGGTGTGATATAGCTAAAGGTGAGGTTTAAGAAAACTTATCTACCTGGAGCTGGGGCAACAGAGGTTATTTCAGTAGTAAAACTGACATAGCCCAGATGAAGCTGGTCTTATGAGAGGCCAGGTCATGGATGGATCCTATAAATTCAGGCAGGCAGCACCGTGGAGGTTCAGCTATGGCCACAGATAAGCATTCTGGAGAGCAGATGGAATATGGTGACAAGTTATAAGAAGCAGACTCAAGCAGAGGGACAAGAAGGAGCCTGGCTTCTGCCAACTCTGGCAACACAGTGCAGGGGCTCAGCCAGGAATGAGGACTCAGGGTTAGGGGGCTGGTCCTTGACAGGGCTGCTGAGAGCAGAGCTTAGGAACCATACATTTTACTCAGACCCTGGATAAGACAGTTTCTCTGCCAAGTAGTGTTGCATATTGATCTATCTGACTCCCAAGCCTGAAGTCTGAATGATACCGAACTGAGGTCTCTGAGGACAAGAAGCAGAATCTCTCTCCTCCTGAGACCTGGCATAGTGCCTGTCCGGAGTAAGCCTAGATAAATATTTGTTGAATCAAATTGAAAAGAGATTATCATTCCTATCACCCCACAGATAATCGCTGCCTGTTTGTCTGCACTGGTGATTCTTGGTGTCCTGGGCCTTATGCTGTTTAACTGAAAGAGCTCAAATACTAAAGCTCTGTGACTGATTATACTGATACTCTGAGTTCATTAATCTGGGCTTCCCTGGTGGCTCAGATGGTAAAGAATCTGCCTGCAATGAGGGAGACCAGGTTCAATCCCTGGGTCAAAAAGATTCCCTGGAAAAGGGAATGGCAACCCACTCTACTATTACTGCCTGGGGAATTCCATAGACAGAGGGTACAGTCCATGAGGCTGCAGTTTCTAAATGCGTTTCCCAGGTGGCTCAGTGGCAAAGAGTCCACCTGCCAATGCAGGAGATGCAGGAGACACAGGTTCAATCCCTGAGTCGGGAAGATCCCCTGGAAGAGGAAATGACAAACCACCCCAGTATTCTTGCCTGGGAAATCCCATGGACAGAGGAACCCCAATAGTCCATGGGGTTGCAAAAGAGGCAGGCATGACTTGGCGATTAAACAACAACACATTTCTAGATGAAAGGCTTCAGGTGTGGCTTCCACGACTGATGATGTGTGTGAACAGCCAATGGAGAAATGAGCGTTAGTGTTGTCTTTCATCCCATAGCCTTGGGGTAGGGGTGGGGTGGGCAGAGAGAGCTCGGCTCTGCAGCAAACCTGAACTGGACATCATCGTGAGATTTGTTTCCCCTCAGGCAGGGAAAGAAACCTGTCTTTTTTCATGTGTCCTTTTCCAGATGTATCTTGCTCGATCCACCCCCTGAGGTGTTCAGGAGATGAGAGGAGCCACTCACGGAGCAGCCAGAATTAGAGGAAGCTGAGAATGTGTGGGCGCTGCGGGCTCTGCGTGGGCGCTGCGGGCTCTGCGTGGGGCCCCCAGCAGTTCTAGCAACCCCAGCGCAGGTGGGAGCTAGCCACCCTAAGGGAGCACGCTCCTGGGGGTGAGCAGGGAACACCAACGGCCAGGAAAAGGGTGTAGAATTGCTTTCCTTGGTAAACTCTCCATAAGCATGTATTATTCATACTCCCTGGCTCCGAGTTATTCAGTCAATACTTATTATGGGATTTCCCTGGTGGTCCAGTGGCTAAGACTCTGACCCGGGTTGGGGAACTAGATCCCACACACTGCAACTAAGACCCTGCACAGCCAAATAAATTTACTCACTAAAAAACACTTACTTACTAAATGTCCCTCTGCTAACAGGAAAGCAGAGGGAAGACAGGTTTATTCCACTATTGAGGCTCCAGTGCTGTGCTGTGCTTAGTCGCTCAGTTGTGTCCAACTCTGTGACCCCTTGGTCTGTAGCCCACCAGGCTCCTTTGTCCATGGGGATACTCCAGGCAAGAATACTGGAGTGAGTTGCCATGCCCTCCTCCAGGGGATCTTCCCGAACTTAGGGATCAAACCTAGGTCTCCCACATGGCAGGTGGATTCTTTACCAGCTGAGCTACCAGGGAAGCCCTTTTGAGGCTCCTATTTAAAAAATAAAAGGCTAAGCAAAATTTCAAAACCATACTATATTTTAATGTGCTTTTGAAATTAAAATTATATGATGAATACTATTGCTTTGGTCCCTCTTATAACTACAATTTTATGTCTGAATTCATAACCTCATTTGTAGGTAGGGCAGAAGTCCAAATTTGAGGCTCTTTATGAATATGAGGACTGGATCTTTTGCCCCTAACCCCCCAGGCCTCCCCCTTTGTTCCCTACCAGGTCCTGAAGCATAGAGGACTGAACCACAGAACATTATTGCTTTGACTAACATCAGACTCTCCACTGCTTCCATTCAATGCAGAGGCTTCCTTTGATTTAAGTCCAGCCTGCTGCTTTAAACTGTCCTGAGTGGCTCCACCCAGATGTAAGGCTCTGTCTGTCCCTGTCTGAAGCCGGTCTCCTGGATCGTGAGAACCTTTACTGCCAACTCACCCAATAAACCATGCTACTTGGCTTGAGTTCTATCTATGATTTCCTCACAAGCACTTAAACTGTGAGGACGCCCTATTTCTAAATGCTTGGACACAATCATGTGCAGCAACAGGAAAAGCAGGGATTCCCCAGAGACTCTTTTGCTTGGGCACATGACACATGCCTCTAAACCCACTTAGCCAGGAATAGGAGGTACCCTGATGTCCAAACACAGAAGCATATGACTTGATGCCATTGTGATCAAATAAGGAAACACCAGCAACCTCTTTTAAAAACCAAATGAACCTAACGCAAAACATTAACCCGTCTACTCTGTAAGATTTTGGCTTTAGAGAACCATGGTCAGAAGGACACATTTCTTTGGGATGGCTGAGTCTGCCTATTCTCCAGCTCTGCAAAACCCACCCTGGGGGCTCCTACAAGGCCAACTGACCTCTGGGTCAAAACCTTGTTGGATTTTCCTTGCTCAGATCTAAGAATCTCACATCTGTTTGGAGAGAATTAAGGAGTCGGCAATCCACCGGTAGAGTCCCCATATAAACGGGTTCTGTCTCTTCAAGAAGTGGGACATGGGGTGACATGGTTAGAGAGACCTGTCTAAAGTTCTTAGTAACCTGGAAATCATTGATATGTAAAAGTGCCTACCCTTCAGAAAAATCAGATAAGCAGATGAGAAAGAGCTAAAGGAATAACCTAGACTCTACAGTATCATTAAAGGAATAAAAGTATTTTTTCAAGCCTCATCTTAATTATAAAGAGGTACAAATATGATCATATAGCTGCCAGAACTGTGTTTTTTGGCAAACAGCTATGTAATTTCTGTTTTCTCACAGGCTATGGCAAAGGGAAAACATTTTTTAAAAACTTTTTTTTTTTTTTTTAGTTCCCAAGAGGAAAAAGAAGACAACTGGAAGAAACACTTTTCCCCATACTCGATCATACTTACATTTGTAAAACTAGTGTACTTCTGTTTATTTTAAAAAGCTTCTGCACATCAGCAAAAGGCTAGAAGACAGAGCTGGTTACTCCGTGTTTGTCTTGGGTGTTATCTCTTGAAAGAAAAGTATAAAGGAAGTACCATATCCATCATTAATCACTGAGCTCTAGAAACCCTTAGTCACATGACTTTTAGCGTGTGTTTCGAAAGGAAATATTGACTGTTGCCTTCCTTTCTTTGACTTTAAGGGTGAAAATTCTGTATAGTTTTTACACAAATTCTGGTGGATTTGACCGTAACTAGCCCCTCACTTTCTCTGCCCACACCTTCACTCTTCGCCACCTTCTTTTTATTTCTCTGGCTGTGTCAGGTCTTACTTGCCACAAAAGAGCTTTGATCTTCATTGTGACATGCAGGATCTTTTGGTAGCGGCATGCAAACTCTTAGTTGCTGTGTGTGGGATCTAGCTCCCTGATCCAGGTCCCCTGCATTGGGAGCGCAGAGTCTTAGTCACTGGACCACCAGGGAAGTCCCTTCACCACCTTTATCATCAGTTAAAAATTATTTTCTCCACCCACTGCTATCAAGAACATTAGTCCTAAAAAAAAAAAAAAAAGAACATTAGTCCTAATTACTGCTTCCTTCATGTCTAAGAAAAGGGGATGTCATTCAACCATTTAGTCACTTTATTCAATATGTGTTCATTCGGTGCCTGGTGTTTTCCTGGTGACCCCATGAGTTGTAGTCTGCCAGGCTCCTCTGTTCGTGGAATTTTCCAAGTAAGAATACTGGAGTGGGTTGCCGTTTCCTCTTCCAGGGGATCTTACTGACCTAGGGATCAAACCTGTATCTCTTGCGTCTCCTGCATTGACAAGCAGATTCTTTACCACTGAGCCACCTGGAAAGCCGACAGAGGTAAATTACACTCTTTCCAAGAAGACATCCTCCTTGTTCTTATTTTGTCCAAAATCAGTCTCATCCTGTTCACCTCCTTTCCTGTCAGCAACATGCTGTGGTTCTTCCCTTTAACCTTGCCTCTAAGCGTCTTGACAGAATAGTTCTATATTCCTCATCTTCTTTTCAGCCACCAAACCATGTAAGTTGGTTCCTGCTCACCCCACACTACTGAACTATCCTCTCAAGATTGGCAGTGAGGGTTCCCCCCATTATGAATCCTTATGGCAGCTTCACTGCGGCCCTCAGCCTCTCCCAGTACTAACACACCTGACTGTCTCCACCTGGCAGCGTTCCTCTCTACCGGACAGTGCTCTCCTTACACAGCCGAGTGACTGGTATTCCCAGGGTTCCATCCTCAGCGTTCTCTGTCTTCTGTCCAAGCTGGGAGATGCCATTCACTTTCCAGGCCTCTGTCTTCCATTGAATTCCACACCTAGAATATCTATACCAACAGGGATGGCGAACAGGTTTCATCTAAGGTACCGACTCTAACCAATTAGCAGTCGGTGCCTGAAGTACCACTGTGTTGAGAAGGATACTGAGGCCGCATGTGACCTCACCAAGAAAAAGTACAGTGATCAGTCATCAGCTCTGCTTCAAGTGGTGGCACGTGTGCCAGGTATTTGACATCAAGCTCCAAGCCTATCAGTGAGATAATGAGATAACCTGCTCCTGTTCCCATTATCCCTGCTCTGGATATTCTCTTTAAAGTATTACAATAGTCTCTGTGTGTTGCCTCCTTTCAGTCTTTCTCTTCTTCATCAGTCATCCAGCCCTTGTTTTATCCCCCCAAAGCAAACATCTATGTCTGTTGATTTATTATTTATTCATGCCTGTTTAGAAAGGCTCCCTCACCCTAGGATAAAACATATGGCATTAAAGGCCATTTAGAATCTGACTGCAGCACACCTATCACCATGTGCCCAGTGCCTCCCAGATCAGATGGTATAGCATTGGTTCACTGCAGAGACTTGAGACCAACCTGCCCTGGTTTCAGACTTCAATTCTGCCATGGTTCTGTGACCCTGAACTATTTGACTCTGTGTTATCTGACTCTGTGTTTCAGTGTCCTCATCAGCAAGATGAGGAGAACAATCCTACCTAGCTCTTGGTACGTAATAAACCCAATTAAACCTTGACTCCTATCATTGCTACCATGCCTGGCACACCTACCCTCAGTGACTTTGGTCGAACTGTCTCCATTGGCCCTGCTCCACCTTTTCCCACTCCCAGGAAGAATACATTGCTCCTTGCTCTTTCCTCCCCTAGAATGTGTCATACTCCTCTACTCCAGCGGTTATCACAGTGTACAGTACCCACTTGGGGTTTTTTGTTTGGCTGAGCACAGAGTGTAAGATCTTAGTTCCCCAGCCAGGGATGGAAGCCACGCCCTGTGCAGTGGACATGCAGAGTCTTAACCACTGGACCACCAAGGAAGTCCCTGTACTTAGTTTATTATGTGTGTGCCTGACCCAGTAGTTGGGGGCTCCTGACCCAGTTGGGGGCTTCCCTTGAACAGGAAAGGTTCATGCGAGAAAGTTTAGAACTGGATGGGAGGCTGTCTTATTTACTTTTATGTCTTCTTGTACCATGATGTCTGGAGAATAGTAGACATAATTATGTCTGAGTGACAACATGATGGCTGAAGGAAAAAATGAATTGGCAGAGGTCAAATGAGCACCAGGTGGACTTCCCTGGTGGCTCATACGGTGAAGCATCTGCCTACAATGTGGGAGAGCCGCGTTCGATCCCTGGGTCAGAAAGATCCCCTGGAGAAGGAAATGGCAACCTACTCCAGTACCGTTGCCTGGAAAACCCCGTGGATGGAGGAGCCTGGTGAGCTACAGTTCATGGGGTCGCAATAAGTTGGACATGACTGAGTGACTTCACTTTCTTTCTTTTCTAGTGATAATGATTATAGTGGAATCTGTGGTCTATCTACAGGGAGATAATAAATAACAGTTAATCTGTTGGAATCTTATACTAGTAGCAGGTACATTTGTTCTTACTTTTTTTGTGCTAGTATATCACCAGGAATCAATTACCATGCTCTGACTTTTCCTTTGCCGCCAGAAAGAGCTTTTATTAACGTAAATGTTATAGTACTCATTTTCAACTCTATAAACATGAACTTCACTTTCCATGGTTCAATTCCATCCCAGCCTCCAATTCTATGCTAGATTTAGCCCAAACAGAAACTGGGCTGTAAGACCAATTCCTATTGGACTGTAAGGCCATTGACTTTTACTCTTGCTGGGATCATGGGCAAGTAGTTCTCAGGTCCCATGATCATATCAGGAGCTTGTCAATCTAGCTCTAATCTGACAGCTAATGATAACCTCAGATATGCAGATGACACCACCCTTATGGCAGCAAGTGAAGAGGAGCTAAAAAGCCTCTTGATGAAAGTGAAAGAGGAGAGCGAAAAAGTTGGCTTAAAGCTCAACATTCAGAAAACGAAGATCATGGCATCTGGTCCCATCACTTCATGGGAAATAGATGGGGAAACAGTAGAAACAGTGTCAGACTTTATTTTTTGGGGCTCCAAAATCACTGCAGATGGTGACTGCAGCCATGAAATTAAAAGACGCTTACTCCTTGGAAGAAAAGTTATGACCAACCTAGATAGTATATTCAAAAGCAGAGACTACTTTGCCGACTAAGGTCCGTCTAGTCAAGGCTATGGTTTTTCCTGTGGTCATGTATGGATGTGAGAGTTGGACTGTGAAGAAGGCTGAGCGCCGAAGAATTGATGCGTTTGAACTATGGTGTTGGAGAAGGCTCTTGAGAGTCCCTTGGACTGCAAGGAGATCCAACCAGTCCATTCTGAAGGAGATCAACCCTGGGATTTCTTTGGAAGGAATGATGCTAAAGCTGAAGCTCCAGTACTTTGGACACCTCATGCAAAGAGTTGACTCATTGGAAAAGACTCTGATGCTGGGAGGGATTGGGGGCAGGAGGAGAAGGGGACGACAGAGGATGAGGCTGGATGGCATCACGGACTCGATGGACGTGAGACGTGAGTCTGAGTGAACTCCGGGAGATGGTGATGGACAGGGAGGCCTGGCGTGCTGCGATTCATGGGGTCGCAAAGAGTCGGACACGATTGAGTGACTGAACCGAACTGAACTGAATGATAACAAGAGGTTTGGAGAGCTCTGACTTACAACCTGGATTAGAAAGAAAAAGGCCTCATCTGAAAGTAGTTACCACTTATCCCTGCCTCACGCTCTGGGTATGATTCAGAGTATACTTTTCTAGGCAATAGATTTCCACAGTTTATAGTAAACAGCCTCTCAGCTTACCTGTGTGCCTCTCAGCTTCTCTTCGAGATTTATGACCTTGGTTCTGCCCTTGTGGATTCAGAGCACATGGCATGCCCTTCAAATGTGCAGAAGGGGGAATCTTCCTCCATATTCTCCTATTTTCTACACAAAACAGATCTCCCAGTTCATTCCATGGAGATACTCATGCTTGCTGACATGGTGCCTGTATGCAGATTGGACTGATCTCCCAATGGGAGTCTGTCAATCCTGTTCCACCCCACCCTGCCTCGGGGTTGGCAGTGTCCAGAGTTCTGTTTGCACTGAGAGCAGTAGCTCTGTACAGGCTTATCTATAAGCTTATCTATATGCTTATCTATAGTGGCTGGTTTCCAGCTGGTTTCCTCCTCTCCATTTCTCCTAACCTAACAGACCAGCAGGTTGGAGGAGACACACCCAGGGAGTGTTTCAGCTGCTCCAGTGTTAGCAACAGGCTGAAGGAAATCCATGTTAAGCAAGCCTATGTGATTCTGCAGTGTGGGGAGAGGGGTTTGCATGATTTGGGGAGGAAGAAGAGGATAGAATCCACCAAGGAGCACGTGAGGAGTGGAATGACAGTCCTGGAGAATGCAGCAAGGTGGAGGCCAGCACTCATGAGTGATTGTTGGGGACAAAGATCAGAAAATTGTGGATCTAAGCAAGGCTGGGCTGACAGTGGACAGGCCACCTAGTAGAGAAGGTATTGCCCAATGCCGAGTTCCCAGAAAAGACTTCCCAAGAGCGGGGTGTCTCCCAGGCCCCTGAGTTGTGGATGGGCAGTGTTAAGATTCAGTGTAGAAATCCTAGAACATGAGTCACGTAGCGGTAGCTATGGCAACAACACTGAAAGCCAGTTCTCTCTGATTCAAGTCTTTCTTTAGTTCTTTTTTTTGGCTGTGCTAAGCGGCTTGCAAGATCTCAGTTCCCCAAGCAGGGACTGAACCCAGGCCATGGTGGTGAAAGCCCAGAATCCTAACCACTCCCTCAATTTTTTTTTTCTCTCTTTTCTTTCTTTTTTGGTTCAGATCTTAAGTAGCATGCACTCACACACAGATGACCCAGCCATTCACAAGTCACATGGACTTCAGTGAAGTCCTATGAGGGCCTGGGTTCTATATTAGGGCTCCTTGATGGCAAATGACAGAAATCAGCTTTAGCAAACCTAAGCAGAAAAAGGATTTTTTTTAAAGGTAGGGTGTTAGGGGTGGTGGGCAAGAGTGACCCATAAAATACAAATGCAGAAATGAAGCTTGGGCTCTGAAAAGGCCTGGAACCAGACATTTAAATATGTCAGAATGCTCTGTGTGTCTTGTCTCTTCTCCCCTTGAGGCTTCTTGATTCATCTCTTCAGCTTTCTCTGCTCTTCACTTCACGTAGCTCCCAAGTCCACATGGTTACAGATGCAGCCACATGTACCGACTGACTGACAGTCTCTCAGAGGCCCACATGCAAGCTCCCAGGTGAGAGAATCCAAACGCTCAGCCTGTTTCAAGAGTTTGCTCCTGATCCCACCGACTCCTGTGGGGGCGAGAGGTGGTGCCAACATGGCTGCTGGGAGCCTCTCCTGCTCAGATGCCGGGAAGGGGCTTCTGAGAGAAACAGGCCAGAGAAGATGCCAAGTAGGTGTCTGCCCTGTCACCTGTCCCTGCCGCTGCTCTCAGTGCTGTTCCTACTGGTCCCTCCTCCTTGTTTACATCTCAGCTCAGTTATCACCTGCCTGGAGACAGGATCCCTGATCACACCAGCTGAAATACGGTCACCCCCTCCCCACTCCTTCCCATTCTCTCTCTGTGTGAACTGAACTGTGTCCTCCAAATCCATGTGTTGAAGTTCTAACACCCTGTACCTTAGAATGTAACTGTATTTGGAGACAAACTCTTTAAAGAGGTTAAGTTAAAATTAAGTCATTAGGGTGGGTCCTAATTCAATATACTGATGTCCTTATAAAAGTGAAGTCGCTCAGTCATGCCCAACTCTTTGTGACCCCATGGACTGTAGCCTACCATGTTCCTCCATCCGTGGGATTTTCCAGGCAAGAGTACTGGAGTGGGTTGCCATTTCCTTCTCCAGAGGATTTTCCCAACCCAGGGATAGAACCCAGGTCTCCCACATTGTAGGCAGATGCTTTACCATCTTAGCCACCAGGAAAGTCTGATGTCCTTATAAGAAGAGGAAATTTGGACAAAAATATGTACAGAGGAAAGACCATGTGAGGCCACAGGGAGAAAGTGGCCATTTGCAGGCCATGGACAGAGGCTGAGAAGAAACCAACTCTGCTGACACCTTGATCTCAGACTTCGAGCCTCCTAACTGTGAGAAAATACATCTGTGTGGTTGAAGCCACCAAGCCTGTAGAACTTTGTCTCAGTAGCCCTAGCAAGTGAATATATTCTCTATCCTTTTCCTAGTTTGATGGTCCCTCAAAGAGGCAGCTGAGAGGGACTTCCTTGGTAGTCCACTGGTTAAGAATTTAGCTTCCAGTGCAAGGGATGAGGGTTTGATCCCTGGTGGGAGAACTAAGTTCCCACATGTCATGGAGCAAATAAGCCTGCGCACTGCAATGAAAAGCTTGTATAGCCAAAAAGAAAAAAAAATCACTAAAGAGGCAGTTCAGATAGTGGTTGATGCACAGATCCTTGCTCTGGCTTTCTCAATAATGGCAGCAGCTGTGACAGGGTCTACTGGATGTTCCAGAAGCCCAGTTATCGAGATAAGTGGCTGTGGCAGGCATGGGGGTTTAGGTGGTAGCTGGGAAGAAGCCAGGCCTAGTGTCAGGCTCCAGGGCAGGCATCACTGAGATGGCCAGGCTGATACATGGCTGGAGAAGGCCCTTTCTACCTATTGTGGTGCCAGGAGACCTTTTTTCTGGTGCTACTGTCTTTCCCATCCAAGAAGGGGTGGGGTCTCCCTTCAAAGCAGGCTTCGGCTTCTCTTGTGCTCCCAAGGAGTTCTAGTTAGAGTATAACAGGGGACCTTGCAAACCAGCACTGAGCTTGTCACTGCCACTGATCCCATCTCACTTGTTGACCAGGCTTTGAAGAACTCCTTCAAGACTTGGATTTTGCAAAATGGTTGAGGCATATATTAGACCCCCATTAAATACCTCTAAAATGAAGGGAGTATGTGCAAACAACCAGGAATTGAAATAGCACACAGACACAATCCCTTTGTCCTAGATCTGGAAATTTCTCTGCTTCACAAGATGTATTTTGTTCCCCATAACACTAGTATCCCCTTCAGTCCCTCCGTCTGGCAGCCACATGTTCCACATAATTCCAAATTCAGAATCCAGTTGTTGGCATGAGACAGACCAAATGCCCCAGTGCCCGACTCCACTTCTCACTTGTATGTTAATATCCCTTGGACACAGATTTGCCAAACTTGCCATGGATTCCCCAGGGTCCAAATATAAAAACTGGAAAGATTTGTTTTCCCTTATCTGGCTTTCCTGTATTCTGTTGCCTTTACTTACTATCCACATATTTTTGTTTATATCTTATAAGAGCTTCATCTTTCGTCAGACATTCTTTCCTTATTTGGCCCCAGTGTCATGCTGGTTTCTGGGTAGTTTTTCATCATCTCTTTTCTGCCTTGTTTCAGCTCACTCACACTTTTTATTTGTCCATACTTTTCCTACTGTCCTCTCTATAATCCTCTCCAATTCTACTTTTTTTTTTTGGCTGGGCCACATGTCAGGTTGACCAGGGATCAAACTCTCACCCCATGTATTGCAAGCACAGAATCTTAACTACTGGACTGCCAGAGAAGTCCTCAATTCTATCTCCCTATTAAAAATTGGTTCTGCTTTCTCCTCCACTTATTTTATTCTCTCTTCTCTACTCACCCTCGGAAATTCACTCTTTGCTCTCCTCTTCATTGGCTACTCTCTCCTGGCACTCCCTAACAAAAGTTCCCCTCATCCAGATGTCCTCTGGATCTGCTGGCATGCCACCAGCTTCCTCAAAGCTCCTCCTCTCCATCATGGTGAGATGCCTTTCCCAAGGTCCCTGCTTTCATATCAAGGGCCTAAAAATCTGTTATCAGTAGAAATCAGCAAAACTTCATTGCTTGAGGGCTAATGCTGGGCTTGCTCCTTATTTCAAATAGCATAGTGATTTGTATATAGAAGTTACTCAATAGTGTTTTTATCAATGTTATTAGATTGCTTTCTACGCTTATCTTGGAAGAGTTTTATAGGCTTTGGGTGGGGTACTACTAAGCCATTTACTGCATGTGTACAAATTATAAATTCCTAGACACACCTGGATCATCGCAAAACCCTTCTGTTAGCTTAAGGGGCATGGATCTGACACCAAAGATTGTTGCATGGGGATGTGCAATTAAGGAAGTGAAGCCAAAAAGATTTCTGAGCACATGATTATTAGCATAAGCAAGCCCACTAAGTAGCAAGGGCATGAGCTTTATCTATCCCGGAAGATCACTGGAAAGAAAGACAAGAGGGTGACTCATCCCTTGTCTCCATAACAACCAGTTGGCCATCCCTTTTTCTTATTACCAGAGGTTAGCCCTTTACGCAATGCCACTCCTGGCCCTGTGGCCTCATGACTCAAAGTCTTAAGATTTACAGCATTTTCTGAAGAGGTGAAGGTCATTCCCTTGGGTAACTCCTTTTGAATACTCCTAGATGAGTCATTTACCATGAATGATTCTGTTGAGTAAATTGGTTGCCAGGTACCCTCTTCAGAGAAGGGCTCTATTTTCATAACCAATCCCCAGCATACAGTGACTTCTATGTGTAAACCTAGAGGGGCCAGCAATGCAAGAACAGTATCAACCACTAAGGCACTTTCAAATGTATCTTAAGTGATAACATTTGAAACTTAAGTGATACCCATTTCCAGCTCCATCAAGTGAACCCTTCACATGCACATTTCCCTCCTACAGTGAAAAACTTATCTGCATGAAAGTATTTATCTTTACACAATTAATTATATGGTTATTTTAGAGAAGACAGGAATTATTTATGAACCAGATTATACCTTATTTCTGAGTCCCTGCAAGGATTCTCCAATCAGTGTTTGTCTAGATGAGTTGTAAAAGTCAGGATTTCTGGATTCTGTTCCTAAACATGGATGATCTTGGGTAACTATCACTTTCCCTGATAGTAAAATGGAGACAATAATACTTATCTACATCTTCCAACAAAAAGATAAGGCAAAGTTAAAAGAGAGTATACATAATTTAACTTTCCTGTAAAAATGTACTAAAGAGTTGGCTGATAACTGCTTCATCACGGAGTTGTGGAATTGTTTTGAGAATAGGTTTATTTAAATGAAATAAGTGGTCAGTTTTTAGTTCCCTGGAGAAAAGACATTTTAACATTTTTTTGTTTTTTATATTTTGTATTTTACAAACATAGCAAACCTATTAGGGAGCACACCCAACCTATTGAGTGCTTCATTCTTAACTTTTTAATCATTTTAATAGGCATTAAATAGTTAACTACAAGTGAAAAGCACTGAAAGTAATCAAATCAGACAGCCTCAGGAATTTTCTCCAGGGCCCACACTATGAATTTGTTTACTTAGCAAATATGGAGTGCCTATTATATCCCTCTTGGACTCATCATTCATACAGCAAAGAACTGTGCAGTCAGGGAAGGAAGTAAAAGAAAGTCAGAGGAACCAACAATAAACAGAAATAAACAGGGACTTGTCAGGTGGTCCAGTGGCGAAGACTCCATGCTGCCAATTCAGGGGGCCCAGGTTTGATCCCTGGTCAGGGAACTAGATCCCACATGCCACAGCTAAGAGTTCTCATGCCTCAACTAAAGACACAATGCAGCCAAATAAATAAATATAAAAAACAAAAAGTACAAAAGCACATAATAAGTGCTTGATGAATAGTAGCTGTTAATATTGGGCTGGCCAAAATGTCCATTTGAATGATTTTGGCCAATTCAACATTATCTGAAACTTTAGTTATACATACATATAAAATGAGATATATCTGTATATAATAAATATATGTATACATATATATGAAACAGTTACAATAGTTTCCATATCCATCACTTCACAGTTACTTTTGTGTGTATGTGATGAGAATACTTAAGATCTACTGTCTTAGCAACTTCCAAGTATTGTTAACTTTTTTTTTTTAAGTCGCTCAGTCATGTCTGACTCTTTGGAACTCCACGGACTATACAGCTTAGAATTCTCCAGGCCAGAATACTGGAGTGGGTAGCTTTTCCTTTCTCCAGGGGATCTTCCCAACCCAGGGATTGAACCCAGGTCTACCACATTGCAGGCAGATTCTTTACCAGCTGAACCACAAGGGAAGCCCTTGTTAGCTATAGCATTGTTAACTATACTCACCATGCTATACATCAGATTCCAGAATTTATTCGTCTTGTAACTAATTGGAAGTTTATGCTCTTTGAACAACATCTCCCCACGTCTCTCATCTCCTAACCTCTGGCAACGAAATTATGTTTCTACATTTCTGTTTCTATGAGCTTGACTTTTAGACTCCATATATACGTGAGATTATTTTGGTATTTGTTTTTCTCTGATTTACTTCACTGAGCATAATGCCCTTAGGTTTCATCCATGCTGTCACAAATGGCAGGATTTCCTTCCTGCCGTTTTAATGACTGAATAATATTTCACTGTGTGTGTTAACCACAAATTGGCACTTGCCATCTACTGCTACAAGAATTAAATCATGTGCTGCTGTTAGCTGCTGACCTCCAACACCCCGCTGAAGGAGTTCAGGGTGGAGAGCTGGAGTGAGGCACTTTGTGTTCCTGGAAACTGGCAGGACAGGTCTTCAGATAGTTATTCTCAGGAGCTGATTTTATGAGTCCAGTTCGTGTACCGTCTCATATTTAGAAAAGCACTAAAATCCTTCATGGCGATGACTATTTCTCATGACTAGAAGAAGCTTCATGAGACCAACAGAAACTTTCTAAAAAAATAAATGTGCTTGATTGCATGTACTCCCCCTTTTACCACAATCATATATACTGTCCTTCCACCCATCTCTTTGGAGCAGTTTCTCAGAGCTATCCGAGGTGCTGTCTCCTGGGCTGCAGCCCCCACACTGCCCCAAATAAAACTTAACTTGCAACACCCACGTTGTGCATTTTTTTTAAGTCGACATGTGTATGTGTGTGTGTGTATGAATGTGTATAGATATAGACATAGTATATAGCTATAGATGGGCTTCCTGAGCAGCACTAGTGGTAAAGAACCTGCCCACCAATGCAGGAGATGTAAGACACTTGGGTTTGAGCCCTGGGTCAGGAAGATCCCCTGGAGGAGGACATGGTAATCCACTCCAGAATTCTTGCCTGGAGAATCACAGGGATAGAGGATCCTAGCAGGCTACGCTCCATAGGGTCGCAAAGAGTCAGGCATGACTGAAGCGACTAAGCAGAGAACAGCACATGGCCATAGATATAAAGCTCTCATTTTCTTTATCCCGTTCATCTATCGATGGACATTTAAGTGTTTTCCAGGTCTTGGCTATTATATATAGTTCTGCAATGAGCATGGCAGAGCAGGTATCTCTTCAAGATAGTGATCTCACCTCCTTTGTACCCAGAAGTACATACCATATGGGTCATATGGTAATTCTGTTTTTAAGTTTTTGAGGAACTTCAAACCATTTCCACAATGGATGCACCAATTTACATTCCTACCAATGGTACACAAAGGTTCTCTTTTCTCTACATTCTCTCCAACACATATCTCTTGTCTTTGGACAGTAGCCATTCTAACAAGCATAAGGTGATATTTCATTGTGCTTTTGATTTGCATTTCCCTGACAGTTAGTGACACTGAGCACCTTTTCATGTACCTGTTGGCCATTTGTATATCTTCTTTGGAAACATTTGGTTCCTCTGCCCTTTTTTTTTTTTTTTGCAATTGAGTTGTACGAATGAGTTCCTTATATATTTTGGATATTAGACTCTTATTTGCATATATGATTTGCAAATATTTTTTCCAGTTCTGTAGGCTGCCTTTTCATTTTGTTGATGGTTTCCTTTGCTGTATAGAAGCTGTTTAGTCTGATGTAGGTCCCACTTGTTTACTTTAAGCTTTTAATGCTTGTGCTTTTGGTGTCATATCCAAATAATTACTGCTAAAATCAATGTCAAGGAGCTCTTTCTCTATTTTCTTCTAGGAGCTTTATAGTTTCAGGTCATACATTTAGGTCTTTAATCCATTTTGAGTTCATTTTGAAAACTGAAGTATTGTTGATTTACAATGTTTCAGGCATACAGCAAAGTGATTCAGTCACACATTACTTTTCAGATTCTTTTCAATTATAGGTATTACAAGATACTGAATATAGTTCCCTGTGCTACACAGTAGGTCCTTGTTATTTGTCTATTATTTATATCTTATTTGTCTAGGAGTATGTATCTGTTAATCCCAAATTACTAATTTGTTCCTTCCCCTCACTATCACACTGATAACCATAAATTTGTTTTCTATGTCTGTGTGTTAACTTTTGTGAGTGGCAATTTGAATTAAAAAACATACGTATCTAAGACATCCTTAGTCATTTTACTCAGCTGTTACCCAGTGAAATGCTACTGACAAACCACTTCCCCTTGGAAACACCACTACTTGTTGTAACAATCTTTCTTAGAGACATGTTGTACTGTGCTTAGTTGCTGAGTCAGGTCAGACTCTTTGTGATCACATGGACTGCAGCCCAGGCTCCTATGTCCATGGAGATCCTCCAGGCAAGAATACTGGAGTGGGTTGCCATGCCCTCCTTCAGAGGATCTTCCCAACCCAGGGATCAAACCTAGGTCTCCCACATTGCAGGCAGATTCTTTATTTTACTTTATGTTATTTTTACTTTATTCTGAGCCACCAGGGAAGCCCAAGAATACTGGAGTGGGTAACCTATCCCTTCTTCACGAGTCTTCCCCAGCCAGGAATCAAACCGGGGCCTTCTGCATTGCAGGTGGATTCTTTCCCAGCTGAGCTACCAGCGAAGCCCTTCTGAGAGCCATAGCTTTATTTTTTTCCTACTTTTCTCAAAGGTACATTTGTATTTAACTCTCCCCTCCATCAGGACTCTTTCCAATCTTTGAGAAAACAGACTTCCTAGGAAGTGATTCACTATTTTAATCATTCATTTACTAAACAAATTTAACCAGTTTACTGAGGACCTACCAAACACGAGGCAGATGTTGAGGAGGCAGTGGGAAGCAAACAGCAAAACAGTCTAGGGCTCCTGGTCTGAGAGGTGTGTACCCACATCACAGTTCAGAACGGGAATAAAAACAAGACATGGAGCTTCTCACCCAGCATCTCAAAAAACGTGACAGGACCCTCCCTGTCACTAAAAGCTTCGCAGACTCTCCCTATCTTGGCCTGAGGACTTGGCAGGTGAATCTATTGAGAGGGCGGTGAACCCAACCTCTGGCGGCTGCGGAGGGGACCGATCGGACGTTGAGGGGATGGAGGCCGCGGGTCCCACCCACCGCTGTCCTGAGTCAGGCGTCTCCTCTGCGTCCTGGATCCGCGGCGCCTGGGCGCCCGGGTATCCAGCGGGGCCAGGACTCGCCCAGCCTCGTTCGCACGGAGAGGCCGGGGGCGGCCGGGCGGGCGGCCGGGGTGGCGGCCCCGCCCCGGGAGAGGCGTGCCGGGCCGGGCGTATTTGAGGCGCGGAGCCGGCCACCGCCCGGGCAGGACCACACCACCCCTGCCCGAGCCTCCCCCGCGGCGCGCGAGCCAGTGCAGAGGCGTCGGGTAAGTGGCGGGGGCGCCGGGACGGGGGTGCAGACGCCCCTGCTGCAAGGCCAGGGCGCCCGGGCGCAGCTCGGTGCGCGGCCCCCTTTGCCGGGCTGGGCGGGAGCCGGAGACGAGGGCTTGGCTTCCCCGGGGAACCGCGCTTTCTGGGCCCAGGTTCCTTGGCTTCGAGCCCTCAAGAGAGGAGTCTGAGACTCGAGGAAAGTTAGCAACGACTTAAAAGACTCACCTGCATTTCCTCGCGGCGGACGGGAGGGTCACCCTCTGCGGCGACTGGGAGGCTCAGCCCCGGCTTCGCGCCCCGCGCCCCGGCTGGCCCGTGGTGTGTGGTGGGCGCGAGCGCATCCTCCCAGCTGCCTGCTCCAGCTGGGCGGGAGGAACCAGGTGCCCCTGCCTCCGTCGGCGGTGGAGACTGCCCCGGCACTCTGTGGGCGGTTCCTCAACTCAGCTTGGCTGTGGGATGGGGATGTGTTCTGCTACAGGCCAACAGAGTCCGGGGCTGCAGCCGCTCTCTGGATGCTGATCCCGCAGAAAATGGTGCAGCCCCAAGGCTGAGTGGGCATGTGCCCGGCTTGGCAAAGACCGCACACCTTCAGTTTTTGCACATCCCAGTCCGGATTTGAGCATTAACGATCTCAGACCTGTGCTGCGGACGTGTGGGGTGTGGCAGAATTGAATGTTCGTCCGAGGGTGCAGAGCCCTAGTTGAGGTGGGGAGGGGTTGCTTCTAAAACATGTTTGAGGACATATTCTAAATTGTGAGTTGCTCAAATCAAAGCGCTAATGTGCCTGCGCTTTTACGAGTAGGAGCTCCAGGACACTGGGGTTGAGGTTGTGTCTTAAGCTTCATGCCCTGCCCTTAGCGATCCTGATTTCAGATACCTGGAATATTTGTAAAATGACTCCTGGGAATTGGGTTGCTGGACAATGAGGACGGTTTGACTTCAGTGACCCAGTCTGTTTCTAGGATTCTGGAAAAGGAATGGAAGAGAGGCTCATTTTGTTCTGCAGAAAATGGTGGCAATAAGAATTGACCACTTGGCACAGAGCATGAGAAAAAATTTTCACCAACTTCCAAAATTCTGACTCACTTGCCCCAAGTTAACACAGTTGATCTTTCATGCTAGGAAACTGTGTTTCCATAAAAGTTCAATAATAAAATTCATTGTGCCACAAGAATGTCCTTTCCAGACATTGTCTTTGAATCCCTAGAGTCATGTCATCCATCCCTTTGATGACTGTGCCTCACTCTTAATCTATGGGAAATTGGAGCTGCCTAAATTAATCAAGTGGGGGGCTTTTGCTTAAAATCAGCATTCTCTCCATATTCCGGGGAGAAGTTTGATGATGGGTCTTGAATGTTTTGAGCTTAGAAATATTAGGCGGATGCCTCACCAAGTTACATAAGAAGCAGAAGAGGAGGAGCACTGTTTGATAGATTGACCCCAAAAGCTCAT
The DNA here is from genome assembly GCF_042477335.2 of Ovis canadensis. Classification (NCBI taxonomy): domain Eukaryota; kingdom Metazoa; phylum Chordata; class Mammalia; order Artiodactyla; family Bovidae; genus Ovis; species Ovis canadensis. The sequence goes on from NC_091251.1 coordinate 77,961,702, forward strand.
TTTAAAAAATAAACTGTGGTGTTGGAGAAGACTCTTGAGAGTCCCTTGGACTGCAAGGAGATCCAGCCAGTCCATTCTAAAGGAGACCAGTCCTAGGTGTTCTTTGGAAGGACTGATGCTAAAGCTGAAACTCCAATACTTTGGCCATCTCATGCGAAGAGTTGACTCATTGGAAAAGACTCTGATGCTGGGAGGGATTGGGGGCAGGAGAAGGGGATGACAGAGGATGAGATGGCTGGATGGCATCACTGACTCGATGGACATGAGTTTGGGTGAACTCTGGGAGTTGGTGATGGACAGGGAGGCCTGGTGTGCTGCGATTCATGGGGTCGCAAAGAGTCGGACACGACTGAGCAACTGAACTGAGGCTAGTCTCGCTCTGTTGAAAGGTCTTTCAGCTCATTTCAGTTCAGTCAATGATATTTTGCTATGCTACAAATACGCAGCAGAGCTTTATAAAAAGACTTTTTATGTATTGCTGCTGCTGCTAAGTCGCTTCAGTCGTGTCTGACTCTGTGCGACCCCATAAACGGGAGCCCACCAGGCTCCCCCGTCCCTGGGATTCTCCAGGCAAGAACACTGGAGTTGGTTGCCATTGCCTTCTCCATTACTTATTGCTGCTGTTGCTGCTAAGTCTCTTCAGTCATGTCCGACTCTTAGTGATCCCATGGACTGCAGCCTATCAGGCTCCTCCACCCATGGGATTTTCCAGGCAAGAGTACTGGAGTGGGTTGCCATTGCCTTCTAGTGAGGTCAAAAGGCTGTTATTGGTCTCAGCTATGATTTAGATACTGTTTACCTAGAACTCTCTTCAGTCAGACTCTACATCTTATCCCTAATAGAGATCTATATTCATATAATAAAATTTGAGGTGCTTATGTTACCTAAAATACCAGTTGGCTTGTAAACTTCTTGTACCTGAGACTCATGGTAACTGATCAAAAACTTAGCCTCTCTTTCCTTTTAGTTTGGGACAGAGGCTTCTGCTGAGGACAGCTAGTTAACATTTTCTATCTGGTGCCTGCATGAATTCTTCTCATTAAATTCTGAGTGGTAAGCCTGCCAGGGCAGTAATTCTAGTTTGCTGCTGACTAAGTATCATGTGTTCTCTCTTAACTGATACTCAGCTTTTCCATATGGGGAAAAAAAAATCAGTAACTGAGAGGTACAAAGTAACTTTAACTTCCTTATGGCTGAGGAACTGTGATGAAAAAGAAATCCTGGGAAAGGACCAGTTTCCTTTATCCTAACTAGCATCTCTGAATTTGGCTTTGCAAATAAGCATTTCTCAAGCCTTGTTTCATGTTTCAGTAAGACCAGGAAGTAGCCCGCCTCTCCTGTGTTCTTTGGAGAGGAGTGCGGGCCGTGCTTGGGGTTCTGAGGAAATAGTTGATGATCGACTTCCCTTACAACTTTTATAAAAGTTGGGGCCCTTTGTGGGCAGAAATTTCATAAGTCCTCCTGGGAATCCAGGCAACTGAATTAATTGCTACGTGGGTCTAGAATAACATAGTACAGTGGATAGCAACTCTTTATTAAAGGGCAAAAGCTGCAATTAACAGCAGATTAAAAGTGGTCTGCATTCTGACTCATGTTTAAATTCCTTGTTCCAAAGTGATACTGAACTAATTCTTGTAGATTTTTCCAAATGTGAGGATTCAGATCGTATTTTTTAAATGTTTTTGCCTTTGATGTAGTGTTTCTTATCTGACTTCAAAATTCTCTGTTTCTGGAAATGCCAGAGTTCACATACCTATAGTATTTGTACAGTGGGAAGTTTGTTGTTTTTTTTTTTTTTTTCACATTTGATTGTCTCTTTATATAAGCTACTCATCTAAAAAGAAATTTTCCAGGCAAGTAGGAAGATGTTTATCTAAACAGATTTTTAAAAAGTTTTCTTGGTTCTCCTTTTAAGTTCTAAGGTTGCTAACCTTGATTTAAAAAGAACATTGGTTAGAAACCTTTCCATCAGAGAGCTGATGGTTGGGAGCTGATATAATCAAAACAATGAATACCCAACTTTTAGGAAAGTAAGCTTTATCAGTTTAAATGTGGTTATAATTAGCAAAATGACTGTGCAAAATGGCATCCTTGTATTCAGTATCACTGCACACTGCATGAGTCACCCAGCTAGTTTCTGACAAAAGCGTGATCGCTTTTTGTTTACAATTTCAGCATGTTTATGCAGTTCCAAATGAGTAAGCCAGAGAATTAATTTCTAAATGAAGTAACTAATACTTTCGAAGGACTATACTTTAAAATGTCAGTGTGAGGTTTGCTACTAGTATAAAATCAGTCAGAATTAGGAGTCAGGATGTTTGGACTCAGGTCCCTGCCTGCCAATGACAGAATGGGCCACCATGTTAACTCTCTGAGACTCAGTTTCCTCACCTTTGAAGTAAGGATATCAACTTTTCCCTGTCAATCTCATAAGATTATTATCAGAATCAAAATAAGAAAGGTATGTGAAAGTGCTTTATAAACTGAAAACATCACACAAATACAAGGTGTCATTATTCTAATGGGCTTCTAATGTGTCAGAGCACAATCCAAACTGTCATCCTTGCTGTTACATGAAACACAGCAGAAACAGTGGACTCTGCGTTGTTTTTCCAGTTGTTTTGGTCTAGTTGGAAAAGGGGGCTTCCCAGGTGGCTCAGATGGTAAAGGATCTGCCTGCAATACAGGAGACCCAGGTTTGATCCCTGGGTCAAAAGACCCAATGGAGAGGGAGAACGCAGCCCACTCCACTCCAATCCAAAATAAACTGAGTATGTTTGAACAGAGACTTGGAAAAGAATAAATGTTACATTTGGGGCTAGCTGTCTTGGCCTGAGTTTCTGGTTGTGATCAGCCTTTAAACATACCTAAGTTTAATTGGGTTTATATTCATAGATGGGCTTCCCTGGTGGCTCAGCCTGTAACGTGGGAGACCTGGGTTTGATCCCTGGGTTGGGAAGGTCCCCTGGAGGAGCTCGAGTGGCAGCCCACTCCAGTATTCTTGCCTGGAGAATCCCCATGGACAGAAGAGCCTGGTGGGCTACAGTCCATGGGGTCGCAAAGAGGTGGACATGACTGAGGGACTAAGCACACATATTCAGGACCCTTTATGAGGCCAGTGGTACAGCTTTAGCTAGTTGTAACAACTGAAACTACCTTTCTGTTTTTTATTGACCTGAATGGGTACTTTTATGTGAGGATACATATCCTCATTAGCTCAGGCCAGTGGTTCTCAAACCAGGCACAGTTTTGCCCTCCTCTTGCTTCCCCAGGGTTATTTCGAAACATCTTAAGACATTCTAGGTTATCACAGTGCAGGGGCCGGGGGGAGGGGGGGCTGCTGTCAGCTTGTGTGTTGAAGCCAGGGACGCACAGAAGGGCCCCTCCCTACGAAGAATCCCACCTGAAATGTCAGTGGTGCTGAGGTCAGGGATAAGCCCCAGCACAATGGGGATAAAAGAAGTCAAAACACAAAGTTATTGCTAAGTCATTGCTATGTTGCTCAGGAATGGAAGAATTTGTGTAATCAAAGGAACTAAACTTTCTGCCTACTGTGAAGTCCAAAATTGTTTCTTTCTGGCGTCCAAAGTGAGAAGCTTTATTTCTTGACTTAAGAAATATCCTTTCAAAGGACTTCACGGGCAGTCCAGTGGTTAAGACTCCGTGCCTCCACTGCAGGGGGTACGAGTTCCATCCCTGGTCGGGGAACTAAGATCCCACATGCCTCATGGTATAGCCAAAAAAAAAAAAAAAGAAAGAAATGTCCTTTCTTTCCCTTTTCTGTAAGAACTCTTTAAGCTGTTTTTAAAAATCTTTATTGAATTGTTACAATATTATTTTATGTTTTGGTTTTTTGGCCACCAGGCATGTGGGATCTTAGTTCCCCAACCAGGGATCGGACCTGCTCCCCCCGCATTGGAAGGGGAAGTCTTAACCACTGGATGGCCAGCAAAGTCCCTGTAACAACTCTTAAGTTCCTCCTGTGGTAGCAGCACACTTCTCTAGGCAGTGGCAGTCTTTTGGGGAAGGAAGTACAGAGGAGCACCGACTTTTGCATTAAAGAGTCAAATATTATATACTAAACGCAGTGAAACAAGCCCTGGGAGAGTCACTGTGACTTCCCAATTAGATCACCTGCAGTTTCCAAATTGGAAGATGGGCACAGTGATAACCTGAGTGTATCCAAATATGTTTCAGAATGTCCAGATTTGAAAAGAGGTGTGCAAAAATAAAAAATTAACGGAAGGTCATATTGAACTGTATTATAAGTAACAGCAGAGTAAGATAAAATATCTGGTATATAAATGAAGCATACAGTAAGTTCTAGGAGGACGTTTTGTCTGCTTTTGTTTTACCAAAAAGTCTAGTATTTTGTATTTTTAGGACCTATCAAGTAGCCACCACTTAACGGATCATTTCTTAGAATAACTGAATAACTTTAACAAGTAGGCAACTTACGGCTTCCCAGGTGGTGCTGGTGGTAAAGAACACGCCAGCCAGTGCAGGAGATGTAAGAGATGTGGGTTTGATCCCTGGCTCAGGAAGGTCCCCTGGAGGAGGGCTTGGCAACCCACTTGTTTTCTTGCCTAGAGAATCCTATGGACAGAGGAGCCTGGTGGGCTATGGGTCCATAGGGTAGCAAAGAGTCCGACATGACTGAAGTGACTCAGCACACACATGTAGACAGCTTAAGGAAAAAGATTCTGATTACTGAAGATCCAGGTAACTTTGACCATAGCACAGGTGATCCTGGGCGGAGAAAATAACCCAGGCCTGAGGAGTCCCAAGCTGCCCTCCTCTCCTCACCGCCAGAGCACCAGCTCCGGGAGCAAGTGTAGAACATCTTGTTTGTTGGGAACTGGCACTGAGGGAGGAGCCAGAGAAGCAGGAGTGATGGTCTCATGGCCACCCACTGAGGCAGCTTTGGGCAAGGCCAACCCTCTTTGGTAGCATCCTACCCCAAAATATTTTTCTCCAAATTGTCTTTTTTTTAAAAAAAAAAACCTTGGTTTGTTATACTGCCAGATATTTTCATTTGGAATAACAAACACCTTTTTTTAAAAAAAGTACATCTTGTGCTCGCCTTTCTTTGCTATTGCTTCATATCCCCAGTCTCACCTTCCTTTCAAGGTTTAGCTCAACACTATCCCTGTTGGAAGTCATCTTTCCAGTTGTGACTTCTCGTAGCACATAGTCTGGCTCGCACCACCCATTACTTGTGACCCTTTCTGGCCTCTGGACCCTTTGATGATATATCTTAGCCAATTCCGTCTGCAAACCCAGACCTGAGCCTGCCCAGTGCCTGGCACAGAACAGGCACACATGTGTGCAAATGAAGAAATAAGTCAGCAGCAGCAGCTATGGCTTGGGCAGTGGGGCGGGCAAGGCAGAGACTATCTTTCAAACACTAGCAGGAAGAACCAACGGCCTCCTCCTAAAACCCAGAAGAGGGTGTGGGGCTATCACTGAGAACCGGAGGAGAGGTGGGCAAGATTCATCTGATGAACACTTTTTATGAGGTGGTGGAAAAAAAGAGCACAGGAAGGAAGGTGAAGGAGAACCAAAGACAAACCAGGACCATTTACATTTGTTACCTAGGAAAGGGCAGAGTATTGTACTTCCTGCTCTCCCACTTGTATTGTATAGCCTGTTACTTCCAGGATTCAGCCACAAGAGAGTGTGATTAGAGTTCAGCTATGAGTTAAATAGGGCCTGGTGATTCAGGTGGAGAGCATCCTCACCCTTTGAGACATTTTTGTGGTTCCCCACCATTGATTTTGGCATATTTGGAGAACAGACTTGTTTGTGTTAAGAGAATGCCTGTACATTGACTTGACCTGCACAATGAGCTGTTTGTGATGTTCACACAGAAATCAGTGAAATCTTTTAGGATCAAGTGATAACCCCTGTTTTTTTTCCTCCTTTCAGGAAAATGGCAGACGGTTTTTCGGTAAGTGTTTTATGTCTGTTTTCCTACCTTAATATATATACATTCATGCAGGATGAGGGTTTTTTGTTTGTTTTTTAACCGCTCAAGTTTCCTGTTTAACTCTCCCACCTCGTGGCTTCCTCTGGCCTCATCTGTCCAATGAGGGCTTGTTAGGTGGAGTCTTGTTTTTGCAGCAACAGGTTTGGGAAGAAAGCCAGGCAGAGAGAGGCCTCACTAACAGTAACCCCTTTACCAAAGGCCTAGGACAGAAGCTGGTGGATTCTGCTGGCAGGAGCTGAGAAGCCAACTGAGCAAAGGGCAGTGTGGTTCATTCTGAGCAACCTGATTTTTTTTAACCCTAAAGTGCCCTCAACTCCTTCTCCCTTCCCAAATGCTGGAGTAAGAAGCAGCCAAAACGAATTCCTATTAGCATGCTTATGTATTCCCCAATTCCCTAATGGAATGACACGTCACCTAGAGCCACGAGCTCTGCTCAGGTTTGTTTTCTAAATCCAGTTTGCTTTCCATCATCACGGAGCCCTCAGTTTCTCTCTCCCCCTCCCCCAGGACACATGGGCTCCCTTCACAGCCTCACTGTGTTGCCCCAACACCAGGTCTAGGGTTGTGTTCCCGATGCATCAGAGACAATCCTGGCAGATCATATTCAGTCAATGGAGAAGCCTTTACTGGGCATCTTCCATGTACCACCTGGCAGCGTGCTAAACACTGTAGAAAACAGGCAGGGAGAAAGCAGTCTCGTCCTGGAGAGAAAGGACACAATCCAACGCTGGCACAGAGTGTCGCAGTCTGTAAAGAGCCGTCCCAAATGTGGCCTCACTTGCTTGTCACAACGATCATGTGAAATAGGTCATTATCCCCATTTTACAAGCAAAGACACTAAGTCCTATACAGGCAACACGATAGCTCTGAAACTCTGGAGCTCTTGATCGATAACACTGGATTTCTTGATGGATGGCACTGAATTTTAAACCAAGTCTTCTGACTCCACATCGCAGGCTTCTCCCTGTGTACAAGGCAGCCTCTCTGGTACTAGCCTGGATGCCACTAAGTGGTAACTTACCTGGCGTACCCAAAGTGCAGTAGACATCCCGCAAAGGGAAGGCCAACACAACCAGGGCCAGCTTGGTGGCAGGTTTTGCAGCCCAAGAGTATACTGAGTTTGGTGACTTTTTTTTTTTCCATGTCAGTTAGAAAGTATGTGCTTTTACATAGAGAATGCAGATTACAAAAAGGCAACCCTCAGTGATCTGAGATGATGGGAGGCAAGAGTAAAGTGATAAAGCATGTATAATACCATAGTCAAATTTTAGTCTTAGGAATTCAAAACTAAAAGGTTGGAAAAACTTTATTGATGTGAATTTCGTATCTTCACCACATCCCTCTAATTCTTAGATCACATATTCCTGAAAATTCTGTTGTGATTGTTCTTCATCCTATAATTTTTTAAATGTCTTTTTTTCCAGCTTAATGATGCCTTAGCTGGGTCTGGAAAACCAAACCCCCAAGGTTGGCCTGGTTCATGGGGAAACCAGCCTGCTGGGGCAGGAGGCTACCCAGGAGCAGCCTATCCTGGGGCCTACCCTGGACAAGGACCTCCTGGCCCCTACCCTGGACAGGGACCTCCTGGCCCCTACCCTGGACAGGGACCTCCTGGCCCCTACCCTGGGCAGGGACCTCCTGGGGCCTACCCTGGCCCAACAGCACCTGCTTATCCTGGACCAACTGCACCAAGTGCCTACCCCGGACCTGGGGCCTACCCACCTCCTGCCTACCCTGCTGCCAGCCCCTATGGCATCCCTTCTGGACCCCTGGTAAGATGGAGTGAATCATTTAGTAAACTTCAATGTGCTTGGGACCAAGTTAATAAAGAACACGGCTGGGACTTCCCTAGCAGTCCAGTGGCTAAGACTCCATGCTCCCAGTGCAGGGGGCCTGAGTTTGACCCCTGATCAGGGAACTAGATCCCACATGCCACAACTAAGACCCAGCGCAACCAAATAAATAAATATTTAAAAAAGAAAGAAAATGGTAATTTTCTGGAGCGGTAGTGTCATCACTTTGTAGTGCTCTGACTGGAAGCTGGCGCTGGGCACTGGTGACCTGCAGAGGGCTTCGGGAGACCTGAAGCTTGAAACTCACCGCTTAGAGCCATTTTGCAAGGACCAGGCACAGTGTATGTTGGTTCAATAGAAAAATTAGTTTCCGGTGTTTAGTATATGTACTGTTAGTTTAAAGAGAAGCCAATATATGTTTTGAAGGCATCTGTAGAGCAGCTTTAATATAAATCAAGATCATAGTAATGGTTGTTATTATTACTGATAAACACTGAATATATAACATGTACCAGCTGAGTGCTTATACATGGATGCTCTCATTCAACTCCATAAGCACCCTGTAAGATACTATTATTATCGCCACTTTACAAATAAGGAAATAGGGTAATAAAGGGTTATACAACCTTCCCATGGTCATAGAGGGGAAATTTGGGGCAACCACAGTAATCTGGTTTTTAAAAACCTTCTAAAGATAATTTTGTGATCTAAGGGTTGAATTTTCATTTATATTAAAACTCATTTTAATAAATGAATTCTAACCATAAAACCCAACTCTGGGGGCTCCCGACACATCTCCAAACAGTCTAGCTGTGAGAAAAGATACATATATGAGAAAAGAGTTCAATAGCAGTGTGAGATCAGCCCCTTTCAGGAGTGTGATGGCACAGGGAGTACTTGCTCTGCTTATTGGTCGGCTTAGAGGAGAGCAGAGAGACAGCATTAGGTGCATGAGAGGCGATGCGCAGGACCTGGACCACACACAGGTAGTCAGTTTAGACAGGAAAATGGAAATTCTGGAAGGAAGAGGCAGTGGGAAAGAGATTGAAGAGGAGGAACCCCAGAATCTAGTGGTTAAGTCTTGTTTTTGTTCAGTCACTAAGTCGAGTCTGACTCTTTGTAACCCCATGGACTGCATCACACCAGGCTTCCCTGTCCTTCTCTACCCCTTGGGGGTTTTCTCAAACTCATGTTCATCAAGTTGTTGATGCCATCCAACCATCTCATCCCTTGTTGCCCTCTTCTCCGCCTGCCCTCAATCTTTCCCAGCATCAGGGTCTTTTCTAATGAGTAGGCTCTTCACATCAGGTGGCCAAAATATTGGAATGTCAGCTTCAGCATCAGTCCTTCCAATGAATATTCAGGGTTGATTTCCTTTAGGATTGACTGGTTTGGTCTCCTTGCTGTCCAAGGGACTCTCAAGAGTCTTCTCCAGCACCAAAAATTCAAAAGCATCAATTCTTTGGTGCTCAGCTTTCTTTATGGTCCAACTCTCACATTCGTATATGACTGCTGCAAAAACCACAAGCTTTGACTATACAGACCTTTGGAATCAAAGTGATGTCTCTACTCTTTAATAGCTTTTCTTCCAAAGAGCAAGAGTCTTCTGATTTTGTGACTGCAGTCACTATCTGCAGTGATTTTGCAGTCCAAGATAATAAAATCTGCCAGTTTCCCACTTTTCCCTCATCTATTTGCCATAAAGTGATGGGACCAGATGCCATGATTTAGTTTTTTTTGATTGTTGAGTTTTAGCCAGCTTTTTCACTCTCCTCTCTCATCCTTATCAAGAGGCTCTTTAGTTCCTCTTCACTCTCCACCATTAGAGTGGTATTATCTGTATATCTGAGTGAAGTGAAGTGAAAGTGAAGTCGCTCAGTCGTGTCCAACTCTTTGCGACCCGTGGACTGTAGCCCACCAAGCTCCTCCGTCCATGGGATTCTCCAGGCAAGAATACTGGAGTGGGTTGCCATTTCCTTCTCCAGGGGATCTTCCTGACCCAGGGATCGAACCCAGTTCTCTCATATTGCAGGCATACGCTTTAACCTCTGCACCACCAGGTAAGCCCCTGAGGTTGTTGATATTTCTCCTGACAATCTTCATTCGGTCCAGCATGTCACATGATGTGCTCTGCACAGAAGTTAAATAAGCAGGGTCACAATATGCAGCGTTGACATACTCCTCTTGCAATTTTGAACCAGTTCATTGTTCCATGTCCAGTTCTAACTGTGGCTTCTTGACCTAAATGCAGATTGCTCAGAAGGCAGGTAAGGTGGCCTGGTATTCCCATCTCTTTAAGAATTTTCCACAGTTTGTTGTGATCCAGTCAAAAGCTTTCACGTAGTCAAATGAAGCAGAAGTGGACATTTTTCTGGAATTCTCTTGCATTTTCTGTGATTCACGGATGTTGGCAATTTGATTTCTTGTTCCTCTTTTCTAAATTCAGCTTATACATCTGGAAGTTCTTAGTTCACATACTGTTAAAGTCCAGCTTGAAGGATTTTGGGCATTTCCTTGCTAGCATTTGAAAAGAGTACAACTGTATGGTAGTTTGAACATTCTTTGACATTACCTTTCTTTGGAATTGGGATGAAAACTTTCCTTTTCCAGTCCTGTGGTCATTGCTTACTTTTCCAAATTTTCTGACATGTTGAGTATAGCACTTTAACAGTGGCAAAGAATCTGCCTGCCAATTCAGGAGACATAGGTTTGATCCCTGGGTGGGGAAGGTCCCCTGGAGAAGGAAATGGTAATCTACTCCAGTATTCTTGCCTAGGAAATCCCATGGAGAGAGGAGCATGGCAGGTTACAGTCCATGGGATCGTCAAAGAGTCAGACATGACTTCGTGACTAAACACCAACAACAAAGAGTCAAGAAACGACTGGCTTCTCAAGGCTGGACAGGGAGAATGTCAGCCAAGGGCCAGCCCAAACCAGGAACTCAGGAAGGGGATCAGATTGGGGAGAGGCAGGGGAGACTGTTGCAGTTCACACTGGTTGGATTTGTGGCACCAGTAGCAAAGCCAGATGGGAAGAAGCACAGGACTAATACAGATCAGATCAGAGCTAGAGCGAAAAAGACTTGGGCAATGGTTGAACCCAGGGGGAAACAATCTTAAAGGAAAAAGAGAAGAAGCCAAGATAGAGCAGTGGAAATATTTATAACACCTTGAACACAGACGGTCAGTAAATATTTGTTGAATGAACTGGGGAAGGTATTAACTGGAAAGTTCCCATTCGACAAACATTGAGTACCTGCCACCTTTAAAGCACCACACAGGGCCTGTGTGAATTAAACAGAAGAACACCTCAGAGGCCTAGAAGTTGCCAGTGTTTGCCTGCAGGGAGCAGAACCACCAGGACGAACATGTCATATGACAAGGATCTTAAGAGTGGCACAGAAATGTTAATGTTGATTGCAAGGTCTAGCTTAAGCCTTTCCAAAAAACAGGCTCCATGGATGAATTATGGATTAGGATGGCCCTTATCATGAGAGATACAGTCTCCAGAAGGGAACATACTGTCTTTGGTACTAATTAACTGATGGCCTTTTTCTTGATTGTTGTAGTTGTGTAGGGAGCCATCTCTCTTCAGACCCTGGACAAGGTGGCCTGAGAGTCTGAAAAGATGGTTTAAAGTAGGGTTACATGTTATTCACATATATTAATAGTGGTTGAACTCTAGCAATGTCTTTTTCTTTCTTCCCTCAAGAAAACATGACTCTTTCTTTGGGGGGGGGGTGGCTGGGTAGCTGCATGGCATGTGGGATCTTAGTTCACCGACTGGGGTGAACTAAGGTGAACTCACACCCCCTGCAGCAAAAGCACAGCATCTTAACCACTGGGCTGCCAGGAAACTCCCCCTGGAACATGACTCTTTCTTGATATATACGCATTTTTCTATTCCCAGAATGTGCCTTATGACCTGCCTTTTCCTGGAGGAATCATGCCTCGCATGCTGATAACAATCCTGGGTACAGTAAAGCCCAATGCGAACAGGTAAAGAGCAAAATTAGCAAGTCTAACATATTGATTGATTTTGAAATAAAGGGTGATCTGTTTTAAATTTTAATGGAATTTTAAAAATTACATTTAGAATCTTGGCTATACCATAGTTTGTGTTTTTCCCATAAGTCTTTGTCTCACCAAGAGGACAAATCCCTCGCTAAGTCTTGGGTCAAAAAGAAAAAGATGCCTAGTTGATCTGAGAGCTTAAATATTATATCTCCTGTCCTCATATTGGTACAGTCTCCCTGGAGCTGTGAAGGTCATGATACACTCTCAGATTTGTGAGCTTGGTTGCCTTTTCCATGTTCATACTGTTGGCCTGGTCTTCAGATGACAAGTGACAAGACGGGGAACCCCAGTGTTCTGAGTAGACACTATTTACTTAAAAGGTTTGAAAAAACTTTACAAGTTAAAGTTTTAACTTGACAAAGTAATTTGTCAAAATAAATCAGTCTTCACCATTGGTACTGCTTTGGTTGAGGTGAACTAGAAGGGGCTAAGATTTTGAGTTCACTTTGGAAAATCCATGCTGATTTACAGCTGCCTTGGAACATCGGACTCTGGTTATCACCACTGGTTATACTTACATATATCCTGAAACTGTTCAGTATGTCTGTCCTTGAGGTTGGTGGTACCATTAAAGCTCCTATAGCCATTAATTAATCTGTTTCTGGGTCTTGTCTATAGACAATACACAAAAGGTACACATTCAAGCTGTGTACACAGGTTTATTTAATTCTGTAAACAGCCTCTGTGAGTACCTGTCACTTTGATCCTGGTGAATCAGCGGGAGCAACATCCTGCTACCAGGAGGTGGACAGGTTCTATCAGATCATTTTACATTCAGCCAACCAGTTCACTCCACCTCCAGCCAGCCTCCTCTGGTTCTACGTGGTAGTCACTATCTTAAGCTAGTTCTTCCTTCCACACAGCCTAGACAGCTTCTTTCAGCACAGTACTTCCCTACACAGTAAAAACTGGTCTCACAGCAAGTTATAAAACATATACTCAATATATCTTCTGCCTATATCCTCACCCACCTTGCCTCCCAAAATAACACAGGACCCAGAGCCCTGATCCTGTGCAGGCAGCACTCATGATTAGGTAATATCTGCTCTCCTGAGGCAGCTGCTGTTAAGCAGAACCACAATGGCATCTTTGCTTTACTTAGGACTATCACACTAGAAAGGCTGGGCTTCCCAGGTGGCTCAGTGTAAAGAATCTCCCTGCCAAGCAGGAGACACGGGTTCTAATCCTGAGTCAGGAAGATCCCCTGGAGGAGCAAATGGCTATCTACTTCAGTATTCTTGCCTGGGAAATCCCATGGACAGAGGAGCCTGGCAGGCTACCGTGCATGGGGTCACAAAGAGTCTAACACGACTTAGGAACTAAACCACCACCACCACCATCACCATTAGGAAGGTTAGAGACTGTGGCAGGTTACAACTAATATTGGTTGAAATGATTAAAGTGGTAGTAAACTGAGAAATGTATTGCTTTGAGCTGCAAAATCTATGTGAGGAATCACATGAAAGAAGAAAAATCCTTGAAGTGGTAGAGATGACAATTACCTTTTCACTGCTCAGAAAGTACAAGCGTTGCCCATCAAATATAAGTTCTATTGCCATTTGACTATATTCGTTCTTTTCCTGTGAATTTAATCATTGATGGTTGTATGTATGTTACTGGGTGAACGAAAACACCCAAAGGATCATTGTTAATAGGTCTAGAATGCAGACCTTGCTTTAAAACAAGAGCTGTTTTAACAGAACCAGCTGCTTCTGATATTAGCGCTCTGGGGAGCACACTTTTGAGAAACCGTGTGGAGAGGGTAGTGCTTTAACAGCCAGAGAACTTGTGTTTGTATTAACATCCAAGGAGAGAGATCAGGGTAGAAAGTTTATCCAGCACTTCCATTAATTCCACTTTACATCACAGAATGTTTAACACATTTATTATTATGACTTTACAACTCAGCAACAGGATATTGAACATTAACTATGTTATATCATTCTTGCTGTTTTAGGACTAGGTTTTCCAGTTAACTATGAGGAAGCTAGGGATTTGATAGCACTTTATGTGACTGGTTTACTTTTAATAGGGATTGAAAGTAACCTGTCAGGGCAGGAAAGAGGTAGGCATATTCCCATAATGTTAGGTATAAAGTGCCCTCAAGGTGGCCCCAAACCTCTGCAAGGAAACCTTGACCATGTTTATATGCAGAGATAGTAAAAAGGGAAACACAGGTAAATAGGATATAACCAAAGACAACAAGGCTAAAAACTCAACACATATTGTCGTTTACTGTGGGATACTGTGGTAGTATGTCGAATATAGTAGTGCTCCTTATTGGAGGTTTTGCTTTCCACAGTTTCAGTTACCCAAGGTCAATCACAGTCTGAAAATATTAAGTGGAAAATTCCATAAATAAACAATTCATAAGTTTTAAGTTGCCAACACTGTACACAGCATGGTGAAATCTCATGCTGTCCAGCCCCATCCTGCCCAGGCTGTGAAACCACCCCTTTCTGCTGCATGTCTGGTCTATCAGGTATCAGATCCACTGCCATGGTACCCTGGTGCTTGTGTCCACAGAACCCTATTTTACCTAAGAATGGCCCAAAAGCAAGAGTAGTGATGCTGGCAATTCACATATGCCAAAGAGAAGCTGTAAAGGGCTCTCTCGAAATGAAAAGGGGACAGTACTCAATTTAATAAGGAAAGAAAACAATTATACACTGAGGTTGCTAAGATCTACAGTAAGTACAAATCTTTTGTCCATGAAATTGTGAGAAAGGAAAAAGAAACTCATGCTTTTTTTTTTTTCAGTCATACCTCAAACTGTAGAAGTTATGGCCCCAGTGCATAAATGTTTAGTTCCGATGGGAAAGGTATTAAATATATACAATATTTTGAGAGAGAGACCATGGCTTTTACAATATATTGCTATAGTTTTTCTATTTTATTAGTTGTTAATCTCTTACTGTACCTAATTTATAAATTAAACTTTATTATATGTACGTATAGGAAAAAGTTTGTGTATAGTTGGACAGATAATTTGGTTCAATACTATTCATGGTTTCAGCTATCCACTGGGCGTCTTGGAACACACATCCCATGCACGAGGCAGAAATACTGTACTTGGCCCAGTATACTTTCCAGTTTGAACCCATTCTATGGTTTATTTGCTTTCTGTTTAGAAAATTGTCCTGTACTTTATAAATGATTTGCTTTTTAGAAAAGTATATGTTCTTCACTTGATACAAATGTACAACTCGAATCATTTTACTAACTCTGACTTTTGACTTAAAACAGACTTGCTTTAGATTTCAAGAGAGGGAATGATGTCGCCTTCCACTTTAACCCACGCTTCAATGAGAACAACAAGAGAGTCATTGTTTGTAATTCAAGGCTGAATAATAACTGGGGAAAGGAAGAAAGACAAATGCTTTTCCCATTTGAAAGTGGTAAACCTTTCAAAGTAAGTTACTGCTATTATATATTGATAATGTATATTTCTCACAGGGAATCAAGCTTAAACCACAACACACTGGAAATTAATTTTCATCAGTTGTCCTGGGACACCTAACCAGTACACCTGCTCCCCATCCCAGGGGAATGGTCTCAGACATAGTGGCACATTCCTCAACTCCATTTAGCTACCTCACCATTGTCCGTTACCAGCCCTCTGAGTTTAGTCAACCCTAAACTGATTTTCTGGAAATGAGAAACATAGCATCTTTAATTTAAAAGGCAGAAAATCTCTCTTTTTGGCTGTACTGTGAGGCCTGTGGGGCAAATCTGCTTCCCCTGCAGTGGAAGCAAGGAGTCTTAACTACTTGCCAGGGATGTCTCCTAGAAAGTCTTTGTGATATAGTTGGGCTGAGATTTAATTCCTTAAAACAGCATGGTTAGCATGGCAATCAAAACTAAATTTTTTAAACTCTAAAATTAATTCATGCTTGTCTATGAAAATAAAAATTTACAAATTTTTTTTTTTACTAAAAAGTCCTCCATCCTTTACCCCTCCCCCATCCTCACAAAGGTTACAACTTGAGTTATCTTTCCAGTGTTTTCTTATGACAAGCAACACATTTTTTTATTTTTAAGCATGGCTTCAACAAATATTAGGTCCACAATGTTGGGTTAGGGTTGACTATACAGTGGGCAATAAAACAGCTAGACCATCAGCTCCTCAGGGGCAGGGACTAACAGGGTCTATATTCTACATTTGGTGGACATCTTTCCTTCTCAGAACATTGTCACCTAATACTTCATTGTTTAGATATGCAGTAATTCAACCAGTACCCTACTGATGAAAAATTGGAGTATGGAAATATTACAAACAGATAAAACCTGGAAAGCTTTATTTATTTTACAAAAATACTGTGATAACTATCCTAATACATCTTTGCTTCCTAGAAGAGTAATTTTACTCAAAAAATATATATGTTTAAAATTTAGATGAAGATAATGCCGAAGTGCTGCTTCCAAAATGATGTTAGAATTAACACATCCTCTAACTACTGGGAGATTTGTTTCTCTTACTCTTGCCAAAACTGGTTATTATCCATCTTCATAACATTCACTCCTCTAAACAGAGAATTCCTACTTTAGCATTTATTTTTATTTTTACTTTCAGTGTTTGAGACCATACAAAAGCTTTAAGTTTTTATGTAGAGGAATGATTAATCTTTTCCTCTGTGGCTTCAATTATATATCCTTTTAACAATTTATCATTTTGTTCCATTTAAATCTTTGAATAATTTGGAATTTATTTTTTTCTGGAAAGTTACCTTCTCTGACTTTAATTAGTTCTACAAGTGATCAGAAAGATGAAATTTTAGACACCCTGAGGTTAGGCCAGACTGGTTTTAAAAGGAATGGGCATTTCTAACAGTTTTGTGTATGTGCCATTTCAGATACAAGTGCTGGTTGAACCTGACCTTTTCAAGGTTGCAGTCAATGATGCTCACTTGTTGCAGTACAATCATCGGGTGAAAAATTTTGGGGAAATCAGCACGCTGTCGATTTCTGGTGACATAACTCTCACCAGTGTTTCGCACACTATGCTATAATCTTAAATGGGCAGATACTTTTGTAAAGAAATGAATTTGAACGTAAACCTTACACATTTAAAGGTTTCATGTTGAGTGAAAAATTTTACCTTTATTCATCAATGTCCTTCTTGTAAATCAGATTTAATAAATATTCTAAGAGTTACTTGTCTTTATATGTAATTTAATTGGGGCAATTTATTGTTGATAATACACAATGGACTTAAAGGAAAAAGAAATATGTGGCAATGTTAATACTGCATTAGAGTCTCCCAGTTTTCAATATTTGAAACTATATTTTTAAAAAGAAATCAGGAGTAAATACTACCACAAAATTAACCTCTCTCTTCTAGAGTTTGGTAAAAACCAATGGATACTACAAAAAAATCATTCTTCTATTGTCTTACTTAAGGAAACATATTCAAGAAATAAGAAAAGCTAAGTTTACATACATATAACCTTTTGGACTTTAACTATTTTATCTCTCTAAACTATACTTCACGGTTTCAAATCATTAATTTATACCAACATCAATCTTCCTCTGGGTTCTTTTGGTTTTATGAAATCTCCAGATTTGTAGAAGGAAAAATGTAGGTTTTTATTTGAAAATCCCATTGTCAATACTCTATCAACCATGCCTTTCTGCCCTTCTTCATTACCAGGAAGGTCAAAGATTAATATAATTTCAAAACTAGGATATGCTCAGACCACTTCATTTTATAGAAAACCAAAATATTATTTGATCTGTTGCTGTTTCTACAGTACCATCTTCTCAACCATGATCTCCTGCAGAGATCAGAATGCAGGAGGTTTATGAGGGAGGATATGCCCTTTCTCTCAAGAGCTGTGAAGGCAAGAAAGTACATGACTGCGCAGAGAGAGAAGTGGAGCATCTACGCCTCAGTCTACCCTACAGGGATTCTGAGCTGGGA
This sequence comes from Ovis canadensis, assembly GCF_042477335.2. Lineage (NCBI taxonomy): Eukaryota > Metazoa > Chordata > Mammalia > Artiodactyla > Bovidae > Ovis > Ovis canadensis. The sequence goes on from NC_091251.1 coordinate 77,979,480, forward strand.
TGATCCTTTAGAGCTGTCAAGAGGGGGACAGGCCTTCATATTTTTACTTCATCTCATTTCTTTTTTCATTTTTGGAAAAGCTCTGATTCTACCCAGTTTTCTTTCATTTTGTCTTTAAAGGTTTTCTTGATACCTCATAATTCTAGAATCCAGTAGCCCAAGGACACTCCATCTAGTTGTAGGGCATAATGACGGCTGCCTACCTGACTCATTCCCTGCTACCTAACAGTCCTGGTTTTACCCAGATATAATCCCAGGTAAAACAGGGAATCCTGATTAAGTAAATCCCAGATGAGACGCAGATGGAGATGTAGCATTAATTGGCCTAACCAAACTAAAGGGAAGGACATAGCTCTGATTACCACTAGCAGCCATCTTATACCCCCAAGCACCCAGCGTTAGAGATGCTGACACCAAGGATGCCAGAATGAACTGTGAACAGATATTGGACCTTGATGCATCATTGAGCTGTTGACTGTGAAGTGCCTGAAATCACCATGACAACATTATAATAATGAACTTCCTATTGTTAAGCCAATTGGAGTTCATTGCATTGTTACTTTAACAGCCAAAAGTTTTCTAAGTGATTCAACAGTACATCTTATTAAACCTAAAAAAAATCATGTTTACTGACTGACATTGTTTTAGTCTCATCTACTTTATCAATGGCAACCCACTCCAGTATTCTTGCCTGGAAAATCTCATGGACAGAGGAGCCTGGCAAGCTACAGTCCACGGGGTTGCAAAGAGTTAGACACAACCGAGTATGCACACACTGACTTCATCCTTGAGGGCAAATGTTATCTTATTGTTATATCACATATAGCTTTATGTATGTACTAAGTCTTGGGTTGCTCTGTACTCATCTCTTTTACATGTTCATGGCCCTGGACCCTTAGAAAACTCCCAACTTTGATAATACTGTCTTTTCTACAAGCCCAACACAACTTCCTCTAACAAAAGTGGATGTGCTTTTCCTTTCTTGTTTGGAAGGCCCTCATCTTAAAGAATTATCCATAAAGGTGCTGCTTGTTCAGTGAATACCCCCAATACTCACCTCATTTGCAAACAGAAATAACTGGCCCCAGGTCTGATGGGAAGCTTCTGCTACTTATGAGTCAGCTTAGTGCTCTGTCGTACTGATGCCCCTGTCTTCTACAATCCTACAGTCAAGAGTTTTATAAAGGAGAAAGTATTCCAAATATACTGATTGATAGCTAAAGAAACTCCACATACCCTGAAAATGCAATATGTAAGCTATTCAATATCAACAAATTTAAGAGTTCAAACTAAGAATAAAGTATAAAAGAATGCAAATATTTGTCAAAGTTTAACATTATATTTCAATTAAACTGAAGAATGTTAGTAAGCTCTGAGCAGATATACTTAAGCTTATACATTTTAAACAAGAGAGGCAAGGCACAGTACATTTTTATTCTGCATTGGTTAATATATAACATATCCCCACTTCCCTTGAGAAATAGTATCATAGCTAAAATACACTTTGATGAACACTGAATATTAAAATATTACACAATCACTCCTCAGAATCCTGAGGGGGGTGGTTGGATTGGTCCCAGGATCACCCCCGTCCCCTCACACACACACACAGATACCAAAATTCAAGGATGCTTAAATCTCTTAACAGCAGGCTCTCAGTATCCACAGGTTCTGCATCCACCTAAGGAGGGTCAACAGTCTACAAGTAGCTTGAACAGCAGTGAACACAAACGCTCTTCAACTTTTCAATATTCTAAGAACACAGCACTGATGACATGAAGAAAGATGTCTGGATTTATTTTTAAATTTAAAATTCTTCTGGTTGTTCTCCACTGAGAGGCCTCAGAGGTGAAAAGGAAATCAGGTTACCACCAAAGGAAATGTGTCTGGTCTGTTCTTGATGTCTTCTCTCCACCTGAATGAATGTATTACTGCAGTTCAGGCCTGGCTAGAGAAGAAATTTAAGAGAAGCCACTGAAGTAATTATCAAGAGTTTTACCAAGTGAGTGTTCAATCTTTCAAATTAGTAGTGGATTAATTAATAATATAAACAACATTTTTTGTACACAATGATAAAATTCTTAGTAACATAATGTTATGCTACCCTCCATGGATCTAATTTCAAAATAGAGATTTTTTAAAATTGAAAAGTATATTAGGAATATATACCTTATATATGGAACCTAGAAAAATGGTACTGATGAACCTACTTGCAAGGCAGGAATAGAGATGCAGACATAGAGAACAAACTTCTGGATACAGTGGAGGAAGGAGAGGGTGGGACAAATTGAGAAGTACTGAAATATATAGATTATCATATATAAAACAGCTAGCTAGTGGGAAGTTGCTGCATAACACAGGAAGCTCCACCTAGAGGGGTGGGAAGGGATGGGAGGTGAGGGGGAGATTCAAGAGGGAAAGGACCTATGTATACTCATGGCTGATTCATGCTTTTGTGTGGCAGAAACCAACAGAACATTGGAAAGCAATTATCCTCCAGTGAAAAATAAATTTTTAAAAAGTAAATATTTCTAAAAAGGAATACATGCCTTAAAAGGTGACAGACTTCAGTAACATATGCAGGGTGACTAAAACTGAAGCCACTTAGGCAGATTCCACACACCCTAGTCCACATCACTGTAATTAGCAGAACTTTTACTGGTGTGATCCTGCCAGGATCCTTCTCTTTGTTCTCCCTCAAGCCCTACTTCAGGTTTAAATTATGCTGGTAATCGTGTGGGTCTAAAGGTATATCTATTAAAAAGATCCTAGAATATAAATCCTAATATTTATGGGAATGGAAAATAACTCACAGGGAGACTAAGTTATAAGATACTAAGATTTATCAACAAGAAAATGTATAACTGTGAAGCAATTTTAATTATATTACTAATAATATATCAAAAAACAGAATGTTATGATTAACTTCTAGACTTATTTATAATACATATTATCAGAACCAATCATGTAGAGTTGAGAACTGGGAATGAGATTAAATCAGGTTTCTATAAACTGGCCTCATGCTGAAATCCCTGTCCGTCTAGGTGTCAGCCTCTGAGTAAAGAAGGCTGAAACCAAGAATGAACAGTGCACGTCACAGAAACCATTCTGCTCCTGAGATGCAGCGAGCCCTGAAGGCTGAATATGGAGAAGGCAGCTTTGAAAGATAATAAAAAGTCAACATAGTCAGAGGTCCTTAAGGAATTAGTGGTGTAAGAAAGCCAAGCATTCGTCAGGCTTCGTGAGATTAACAAAAACTGTTGCTGTTTTATTCTACATTTGCCTTAATGATTTTTTTATATTCTGAGATTGAAGATTAGCAAAAAAGCCCATTCCCTGACTCATTTTAACAACTGTCCCTGGAAAATTTCCAGGTAAGGCTGTAAACCAGAGTTGCTGACCCTGGCTACATAAATTGCCTGGTGAACGTCCAAAACCAGATCACTGAAATAAAAATATCTGGGAGTGGGGCTGAAAACCAATGCTGCAGAGACTCAGCAGGCAAGAGAGCACGCTTCCATTTATGTCCTAAATGTTAAGTGCCAGCATCCATGAATATGAATCAGACAGCTCTGCCCAAAGAGGAACTTACAGTTAATAAGGGAAATAGATTCCTGAAAGCATCGTATGTTTTACGAATGCAATAGTTTATTCATATTATACTCTCAAAAAGAGATTAAATGTGTGTACTGCATGTACTGTACGCCTTTGTCTACAGAGGAACAGATGAGAGATGAGAGCTTTTACAGGAAGGCTTCACAGACAGGCAAATGTCTGGACTAGACTTAGAGGCAAGAGGTCACTAAAAAGTAAAGGTCGGGGGGCTTCCAAATAAAATAACAGGGCATAAAAACAGCAATCTAAAAGAATTACAATGAAAATAAGCATTGATGACTGAAGATAGGATAGACATTTTCTTCTCAACTGTATACTTCAAAAGGGTATAATCTTGTGTTATCCTTTTCTTGCATCACTGAGAAATACTAAGCATACTAAGTATTCAACCAATCTGTCACAACAAATTTGATACATAAACCATATAAAGAATTAAATCTTCAGTTTAATACTAAAGCATACTATAAAGTATATGAAAATTTTTTCCCCATTTTGAGAAAAAAATAAACAAAAAAGGACTTCAGAGTAAATAGTGATAAGATGTACATTTTAAACTGTGCATATAAACTGAAAAATAACGCTCATTTTATAAAACAAATCTAAAATACAAAGAACTTTTCAAATAAATTGAAAACTTACTGAATCAAGAAGATGGCATCCAGTACTGAGACTTTTATTATCACATAATACTGAAAAAAAAAAAGAATAATTTTTAACTTTTTAAAGAATATTCTCGCAGTTAAGGGTTGTTAGAAAAGGACAGACTTAAAAGATATGAAAACTTCCAAATATCAAAGGCGAAGAAAAATGTGGGCCATCTTATGCTATATCTTTTTAAATGTAGTTAAATTTCTTCGTAAAATTCTCATCCTTAATTTCAGTATACTAAGTCTTCTCTAAATAAATCTCATGCTTGTAATTTAAAGGTATCCAAAAAACGCTATAAGAACATAGCAGAAGTGCATTAAGTGTCTGCCCAATGTTATAATGTTTATTTTACCTTAGGCCCCAACCAGAACAGCACCATAGGGTAACAGGTAAAAACAGGAGGTGAAACCATCACACATTACATTATAACATAAATACAACAGCCATTTCCTATTGAAGAACAATGGCAACAAAACAGGTAAGAAAAGGTATTAGGGCAGAAAAAAAGGACATTTTTAAAGAAAGGTTTGAGGTTCTTTGATGGAAAAGAAGAGAACTAAAAAAAGTTTAAGGGAATTTTTCTAATTCTGAGCCTTCACAAACAACAAAGGACCCCAGATAGTTAGGTCTAATCAAAAGTGCTCTTGTCATTCAACGTGGATTAGTATCTGTTGCTGATTTTTAACAAGTCTGTCTCAAAAGGTTTGGGGTAGAGAGTGGGGTACCACAACAGGAACTAATTCTCATTAGATATTTACAGCAAGTGTCCAGTTTCTCAACCTTTATTCTTGGAAACTATATCCAGAAGTGTCTACGATAATCTATACTTTAGGACAAGTTCATTTTTTAATGAAACCTTATTTAAATACATTAAAAAGACCTTACCTGGCTGAGAAGTTTTTGTTTCTTCTTCCCATGAGATGTTATTTTGTGATTGTATATTTTTTTCAGGGCTAATCATCAAAACATCTTGTGTTGTAACTGAATTTAGTTCCATTCCTTCCACAACATCTGAAACTTCTTCCTTTTTGTTAGTATTAATATCATCTGCTACTTTGCCAGCATGGAGAGCCAAATTCATTCTTTTACTAGATAAACGATCTATCTCAAAGTTTATCTTATTTATACCCTGGAAGTAAAAATGGTTTTCATATTTAATTACCCAAAAGTTAAATAAACATAAAAAGTCTTGTCACTATTTAAAATAATAATAGAGGGATGACATTCTGAGCACAAGCTAAAGAACACTATAAATCCATCCTACTATCTTGCTTCTTGAACAATGAGATCAGATAATATTACAGCAATAGTATAACTGAAGGAAAGTTTCTCAGCAAGTACCAATATCCCGGTTCAGAGATTGACAAACATTCTATGTGAAGGGCCAGGTGTATGATGGACTCTTGAACAATACATGTTTGAACTGCAAGGGTCCACTTAGAATCTTTTCAGTGGTAAATACTATAGGATCTGCAGTTGTTGAATCCACAGATGCAAAACTACTAACATGGAAGAACCAAGTATAAGGAGTGGGCCAACGTAAGTTTTATGTGGATTTTCAACTGTGCAGAGGGATGGCACACCCCTCTTGCTGTCGTTCAAGGGTGTGTGTGCTCAGCTGTGTCCAACTCTTTGTGACCCGAAGGACTGCAGCCTGCCAGGCTTCTCTGTCCATAGAATTCTCTAGGCAAGAATACTGGAGTTGGGTTGCCATTTCCTACTCCAAAGAATCTTCTTGATCCAGGGCTAGAACTGAAGTTTCCAGATTCTTTACCATTACACCACCTGGAAAGCCCTCTGTTGTTCAAGAGTCAACTATAAATACTTTAGGCTTTGTAAGCCAGTCTCTGACACAAACACTGATCACTCTATCATTGTCTTTTTAAAGCAGCCAAATATATAAATTAATGACAGTGGCTGTAGTACAATAAAACTTTATTTACAAAAATAACCTTGATGTAAGCTGAAATACAAATTGGCACTATGGTCTCAAACAAGCCAAAGGAATAAGAACTATCATTTCATATAACTGATTAAGATTTCCAGTGGAAATTCTGGGGGTTGTTTATGGAGTTACTATATATATTGATACAAATAGATAACATCCTGGGCTACCTAATGCATTGGAACAGGACTTACATGGTTTATTTCAATTAAATCTTGTAATCCAAGACACTTAGCATCTTCTCCTATGCTGTTTCTGAAAAAGAAAAAAGAAGCACTGTACTCAGAAAATTAAACATATTGCTGTCTTGACTTGTTTTGAGACTATCCTTTATGGGTCAGAGATGGGCCCTCATCTAAGATCAGGCCTGATCCAAACAGATTAGTTTTTGATGATAGCTACTATAGGATGGCCTTAGAAACCAAATGCATTTTCCCCAGAATGCTTGCAAGCCTTTGACCATGCTGGTCAGTCTATTGGAAATCTTTTGAACCTCAGCCAAATCCAGAGCCACATACTAGGGAAGGGTAAGCTAAAGCTTACTTCTAGGGGACAGAAGCAACATGCAAGTATTATATAGCTGGAGTTGGCTACATTTACTTGTTAGCTACAGCACAATACATTCAAATCCTGAAGTTCTTAACTCACGTTTTATTAGAAACATCTGTCTCAATCTCTTGGAGTTTTTTTTTTTAAGTATACTCTATTTTTCTGCTTTTCAGCTTCACTTTGCCTTCATTGTACAAAGTTGTTTGTAAAAAGGCTCTTTTGAGACTATTTTTAGAAATTAAAACAGTAAAGAGAAATCCTAAATAGCACTTGTAATATCACTTAAATACAATTTTGGATCTTCTTAGTACAAGAAAATGAACTGCAGGATAAGAAATGACAATAAATTGGTATCTTATAATCCACAGAGTTTTAAAGCATCTAAAGTATTTTAACTGCCACAAATGCTAAATACACTGTGGCTTACATTAAAAACTAGAAATTTTACAACTTGTTCCATGAAATACTTACGAAGAAAAACTTTAATTTGTTTCCCCCATTTCAAATTATAGGGTGTTCTCAAGGTGAATTTGGGTAACTTACTCACTTTCCAAATTTTCTCATTTTTGAAAAATGGGGATTCAGTACCTCACATGGTTGTTCTGAGGACTGAATGAGATAATATGTGATAGGAACCTAGAGCCATGTCCAGCCCATAATAACTGTTCAGTACATATTAGCTCCCCCTTGTCTGCTCTGCCATCTGTCAAGTCAAGATTCCCAAGGTACTTTCCATAAAGGCTGGTACAAAAGTGCCTACCTCTTAATGACCCTGCAGGGACGTAACAGCACTATTTTATACATGATGAAACTGAAGCTGAGTTAATTAAACTTGACCTGAAGTTTCACAGTATGTCACATGACTGGTTTTGAGCTCAGATGTGTCAAGCACCAAAACTGCATACAAAAGAACACTATACTGCTTAGCACCAAAGAACACTATATTGTTTCTTTTCTTCTTAGTTCTGCAGAATTTATTTTATCCTTCTAGATATGACCATTTCCAAATCTGAAATCTGAAGCCTTAGTTTCCTCCTTTATAAAACAGAAATATTGCCTATATGTTATGGTCATTGTGAAATTTAAAAATATATGTGTTGCATACTTAACAGGTTAACAACTGGAAATGGTATTTAATGTCTACATCTGTTAAACTCTTAGTAATAACACATTAAAGAAATACCTGTTTCCAGGAATATTTGAAATCAAAGTCTTATCAACATGTTCACTTTTGGCACCCTGAGGACCAGGATTCTCTGGTGATGTAGTTTGTCTTAGAAGGCCCATCTCAGCCCTGGTCTCAGACACAGTTTTGCTGACAGACTGAGGTGTTTTAAGTCTTTGAGAAACACATTCAGAAGAAAGTCCTAGAAGATGAAAGAAATCATCTCAATACCAAAAAGCTCTTTCATTCATTTTTCACTATAATTAGAGAGACAGTGCCAATTTTTCCTATTCCCCTAACAACTAGCTTCTTTCTCCTATAAAAAATAATGTTTGTTAAAGTCAAATGCCTGAGACTTTCAGTTAAAGATGATACTGAACACACAAACTAAAGGCTTCCTCTTAACGTTTCACTACTATAAACAGTAAAGAGATAATCTTAAAAGGGAGAACACTACAAGGACAAAGCATCCTCTTTTTTTAAGGTCAGTGACTTTTAAAATTTGGAATATAATTTTCAAGGACAGGTGAAACAAAGAGACAACAAAACTTAGGAAATTTTGGAAGTGCAATATAGATGGGTGAGTAGTGTATTTCCTAGTAAACCTGAGAAAATAAATCCTAAGCCACCAGTCAGGAAAGATGTGAATCAGCCCAGTTTATACCACAGTACTCCTCAAAAAGAATTGGTGGCGTCAAGAATCGCTAGGAGCACAGGTAATAACAGGAAGATTGGTTCAAAGTCAGTTTAAAAAACAATTAAGAGTCCAGACACCTTTCCTCATTATGCACAGCTGGGCAGCTGTGAACAATCCCCTCCCACCATGAAGATTGAAAAAAAAACTAGAGGCTTATTTCCCCTAAAAAGTTGAAATAGAGGGTCTCTGGTTTAGGGGATACAATTCAAAGATGAGTACTATGTGTAAAAGGCGGGATGAAATGAGTATTTTTAAAACTGTTGATACACTCAGTTTCCCTCCCTCCATGTAGCTCCTGAAAGACTGGCAGCCAGAATTATACCCTCCAGGCAGCAGATTGGAAAGATCTCTGGAGAACCTGACTGCTGCTGCTAAGTCGCTTCAGTCATGTCTGACTCTGTACGACCCAATGGGAGCCCATCAGGCTCCACCGTCCCTGGGATTCTCCAGACAAGAACACTGGGGTGGGTGGCCATTTCCTTCTCCAATGCATGAAAGTGAAAAGTGAAAGTGAGTCCCTCAGACTCTTAGCGACCCCATGAGAATCTGACTAGCCCATGAGAAAAGACTTAAATACAGCATAACAATGCAGCTAAATCATCCCCATAACAATGCAGCTAAATCATCCCACAGTAAAAACCCTACCACCCATGTGCTGCCATGCAGAGCCCTGCTCATCGCTGTGAGCAGGCAGTGAACTGCCATTAGATACCCAAGGGAAGCCTCTGATACAAGAGATAGAAACCAAAACCAAACAGATAAGAGTATTTTGGAACAAATATTGACTCTCCAGGAGAAGAATGCATAAAAGTTATCATTAATGTCTGCAGAAAGATAAGACAACGCACTTAAGAAACAAGTACAGAATATTATAAAACGGAACATCCAAAGAATGAGAGAGAGCTCTTAGGAATTAAAAACATCGTCAACAGGAAGGTTGAAGAAATTCAGGAAGTAGAAGAAAATGACAAGTACAGGAAAGAATGATAGCCTGTTACCAGGAGAAAGACATGTGCTTCTGGAAGAAAGATCAGAGAGAACCAAGGAAAGTATATCAAAGAAATAATTCAAGAAAAAAATCTACACTTTATTTAGAAAAGGCCATAAATAATACCCAAAGATTCCTCTAAGCACTGGAAGTGGTGATCTTGAGGACATAACAAATAGGGGCTTCTTGGGGGACTTCTGTTTTATAACAAACCTCATATAACCTATGTGTTCTATAATTAAAACTCAATTTCAAAAAGATAAATTTTGGTCAAAAACCTTGATCTCTCTAGTCATAAGTGCCAAGATGGGACATGAAAGAACATACAGCAGTGAACCCACAGTCCTGCAAACTACTAGGATCCTTGGAAAGTAAGTAGCAAGGAGCCGTGTCATTAGCAGTGAGGCAATTCCTGGGCATCCAGGGAGCATAGCTGCTTAGAAGAAAGGAAACACATCAAAACCACACACTAGGTGTGATACCTAAATTGATTGGGAGGTTATAAAATACTTGGTGATAAATTTACATTTTAAAGTAAACATTAGATAGCAACTCAAATTTATTGTCAGAAATCTTCCTAGTGGACACAGTTAGATAATAGAAAAAAAAAAATCCCTTCTGCTAATTAGTACTTAAAGAAGACTTGGTCTGCTTCTCCTTGGAAATAAACATCTAGCACTTAAAGCATTAACAGAAGTGTCTACCAAGATTTAAGGAACAGATTACTTCAACTATGACCTCTCATTTATGGCTTATATTTAATTTCAATCTAAGTAAATAAATTCAATCTAATAAAGATTGCCTATGAAAAACACAACCAGAGTTAGAAAATCATAAGAAAGAATGACTTCCCAAAGTATTACGAGATGGTTACATGGCAGTATTTTAAAATCAGGGAATAGGTACTTTCATTACATTTCAAAAACACCGGAGGAAAATTTTCACTCCAAATGAAAATGAAACCAAACTTATCTTCCATAAGCTATTTCTCAGAAATCACAGTGAAAACACATAAATCTTCACATGAAAACTGTTTTTCAACTCTTACGCAAGCGTCCATCCAACCAAAGAATTTCCCTTAAGTAGTCTCAGCAGAAAAAACTAACCTGAGAATGATTTAATGGGACTTTCAATTCTGAAAAATCCAGCATCAAACACTATTTTATCCACTTCCTTTGGCATTACAGAGGCTGCTGCCTCAGCCTGTTCCTCCTGCTTAATTCTCTCTCTCATTGCATTTTTTACGGCAGCGAGGCGATTTCTAGCAGCAATTCTTCCGTCATCCTGTTTGGGTTTACTTGTTATACCCGAGACAACTTTTTTCTGTGAAGAGAAATTATAACATTTATTAAAGCTACTCATTATCATCTAAAGAATCTGCCTGCAATGCAGAAGGATCCAGGTTCGACCCCTGGGTTGGGAATACCTTCTGGAGAAAGGAATGGCTACCCACTCCAGTATTCTTGCTTGGAGAATTCAATGAACAGAGGAGCCTGGCGGGCTACAGTCCATGGGGTCACAAAAAGTTGGACATGGCTGAGCGATTAATACTTTTACACATTATCATTTTATAAGAAAAACAAATAAAGCATTTGTAAAATATTTAGCATGTTCAATATATACTTATCAAGCTCCTAGTATGTGCTAAAATGCTGGGGCCAAAAGTTAAAGGACCAAGTTCCTGCTCTCAAGGAGGTCTCAGCCTCATGGTGGAAGAGCTAGATAAAGACACTGAGAAGAATAAATGTCATGTTCAAACTAAATTCAGAGGGCTGAATTTATGAATTAATCAACCTTCAGAGGCACCAAGAAAAGCTTCCAGGAAGTCACACCTAAGCTGAAATCAGAGATAGGTGAGCTACAAGATGGGGTAAGGAAAGGGCTAGGCAGAGAGAACAGCATGTTTGCAAAACCAGAAGTGAAAAAGCACAGAGGAGTTGGCATGAGATGAGCACAGCTAATCAGAATCCTTCACATGTGGCCATTTACACAGAGGACAAAAGAATAGAGATTACCTATGATTTTTAAGCAGGAGGTTAGCATTACCGAATTTGCCTTTTAGAAAGGTCACTCACTCTGTCCAGCCTGGAGAACGGGCTGGAGGATGACAAGCCAGTTAGGAAGGAGACTTCCGCAGTGACACTGGGAAAAGATGCCAGTAGTTGAGGTTAAGGAGGGGGAAAAATGGAAAAAAGTAAACAGATTCAAGAGATGTTTAAGAGGAAGAATTGAGAGGACTTAGCAATCTTTTAGACATGCAAGGGTAAAATGGTGAAAAACAGAACGGATCACAGAAGATAACCAGGTTTCCATCTTGGGCCCCTGGAGGGATGGTACCGCCATTCTCTGGAACAGGGAAACATCAATGCGTGTGCAGATGATTTCAGTTTGGGATAAATAGCTCATATATATCTTGATACTTAAAGTATTACTGTGTCAGCAGTAAGTGTGGTTTGAAATATAGATTTGGGAATCATTGCAGGGTGGGTACAACTGCACATGAAGAAAGTGGAAGGAGGGAAGAGAGCTGAAGTAGAAACTTATATCACAAATAACCACTTAAGGGACAAGTGGAAACAGAAACTTGCAAACATGACCGAAGAATGGATATAGAGGTAGGAGGAAGATCAGTAGAATATAATTTCAAGAAAGAGGAAGCAGACTGTATTTAATAATGCAGAGGGACTAGATTTTATAATTAACTGTCTATTAACTGCAGAACTAGTGGGTCAATAACCTTGGTTATAACTGTTCTAGAGGCCTGGAGAGGGTGAAGCTGAATGGCGGTGAGTTGGAGAGGTAAATGGGGATCAAAATAGTAAAGACAGAGTATAGAGAACTTTGTGACTGGGAAGAAAGAAATGGGAATGAGAAAAGGAAGGTACAGATAACTAGAGGGAGATGTGGACCTCATAGGTTTAGCTGTTTTTGTTTTTTCTAATGTAAACAAAGATAAGACACTTAAATATATCTCAAAACAGATGGAAAAAGGAGGGAAAGGTAGAAAACAAGGCTAAGTGATGGAATGAGAAGTCAATAAATAGGAATCAGAAGGGAACGGTGTCAAAATATAGGTAAAAGATAAATCTTATTTGTTCCATAGCTTAACAATAGCTTATAAATAAAGTAGGAGGAGAGAGACACCTGGTGATGAAACGCAGAATTACAAGGCTCTGCCATATTGCTACAGCCATTATTTGCATCACTGATGATATTGATGTTTCCAGGACTAAGTACTCAATAAGAAATATCTACAGTAGCTTCAAAATGTTCAAGTATCCTTCACTGTTTAGTATATTTAAAACTCATTTGTTTAATTTTGTCAGTGTCCTTAGAGTCCTTGTCATAACAATTAGCAAAATAATTTTATTAAATCTTTCTTTAATACTCTAACATCTTAAATTCCTAAGGAGTCAAAACAGTTTTTTATCTGGATTACACAGCATAATAAAGTACCAATCTGGAAGCCTAATTTTATAACCACAGGCATTTTTCTAAAATCTAAAAGGAAAACTGGATGTTTGAAAAGTGCTCATCTGAACCAGTGAGTTTAAAACATTACTAGAAGGCCTCCCTGGGGCTTAGTGGTGAAGAGTCCGCCTGCCAATGGAGGAGACACAGGTTTGACCTCTGATCCGGGAAGATCCCACGTGCCATGGAGCAACTGTGCTTGTGCGCCGCAACTACTGAGCCTGTGCTCTAGAGCCTGGAAGCCACCTCTGTTGAGACCATGTGCCACAACTACGGAAGCCCACCCACATGCCCTAGAGCCTGTGCTCCGCAACAAGAGAAACCAGCAGCCTGCAACTGGAGTACTGCCCCACTTGCCACAACTAGAGAAAAGTTCACAAAGCCATGAAGACCCCATACAGCCAAATAAACAAACAAACATTATTAGGGGAAAAAAATCTACAAATATATAACATTGGAATCTATCATAATAGCCAGCAGCCTGCAACTGGAGTAGTGCCCCACTCGCCACAACTAGAGACAAGTTCACAAAGCCATGAAGACCCCATACAGCCAAATAAATAAATAAACATTATTAGGGGGAAAAAAATCTACAAATATGTAACACTGGAATCTATCATGATAAAGTGAATTTCACAGAGAAAAGTAAAAGGAAATTTTACGAAATAAAGTGTAGGGAAGAAGACAGATATTCTAAAGAGGCATTGTTCCTCTTTTCTATTTAAAATTCTTTCATTTTGAAATGTATCACTCAAAAGAGACACACAATCCACTGTACTGGATAAAAGCAGGGATTCTGGAATGTGCAAGTCTGGCCTGAAACCTAGCTCCACCTTGGGCATGTAACAATCTATTCTGGGCCTCACATCCCAGATAACAGTACCACCTCAATAGGATTGTTGAGGATTAAGTGAGTTAAAACATGTTAAGTACTTGGAACAACACCTGGCACATACTAAGTGTTATATAAATTATTTACTTCTACTATGTATAAACACAATTTGAAGAATAAAACAAACACACACATATGCGCTTAGTAGCACTAAGTACCGCAGAAGCTCCTGGGGTGCCCCAATGCCATCACAGCCCCCATCATTCCTCCCTCCAGAAATAATCATCCTGAATTTCGTGTTGTTCATTTCCTTATTCTTTCTTTAAAGACAATCAGGATATGAAACTTATTTTATAAAATGATAAAAAAATCTGAAGCTAAATGTTTTTGAAGCTGGAAGATAAAAATTCTTTAGAGTAGAGGAGTCTATATTAGAAATCCACAGACTTACCCGAAAAACTTTTTTGCTTGTATTGTTATTGTTTTGCCATCCAGATTCCTCAAGTTTGGTCAGATTGCTGAATTTTTGATTTACGTCTTCTATCTGTTAATAAATAAAGCACAAGTTTATCAGGTCAATTAAAAAAACCACATTAAAATGACAAACTAATAAACTGAAGCTTAAAAAAAATTGAGAATGGCAACATAAATTAGACTAATCATTCTCAATTCAGTATTCAAGTAAAAAACTCTTATGGTAAAATTGTTTATTGTTATATTTTGTCTTCTAAACCTCCAAAATCTACATAATGGATGTCATATATGAATAACTCTCCTAAATTATTTTTCATCACTAAAATGCTAAGAGAGATATCCTAAATGTTTTTGTTTCCTAAATTACACAATCTGAACACAACCATTCTCTCTCTTTTTTACAGTTTATTTATCCATTCTCTTACTGAAGGACATCTTGGCTGCTTCCAAGTTTTGGCAATTATGAATAAAGACGTTATAAACATCTGTGTACACGTTTTTGTGTGCACGTTTTGGATTATATGATAAGAGCACATCTAGCTCTGTGAGAAACTGACAAACTGTCTTCCAAAGTGGCTGTACCATTTTGCATTCCCACCAGCAATGAATTAGAGTTCCTGATGCCTGCCATGCTCACCAGCATTTGGTGAAGTCAGTGGTTTGGATTTTTGCCATTCTAATAGGCATGCAGTGGCATCTCATTGTAGTTTTAATTGGCAATTCCTTAGTGATCTATGATGTTGAGCTTTATCTCTTCAAATGCTTACTTGCCATCTGTATATCTTCTTTGGCAAGGTGTCTGCTCAGGTCTTTTCTCCACTTTAAAACCACTTTAAAGGTGGTTTTAAGGATTCTTTGTATATTTTGATGCAGATATGTCTGTATCAAATATCAGATATATCATTTGCAAACATTTTTCTTCTAGTCTGTGGTTTGCCTTCTCACAATCTCACTTTAAAAAATTCAAAGTAATATCCCCATCCTTTTGATATTTCCAATCTCTTCCAAAGAGGTACCCACTGTCAACAGTTTGGTAAATTTGCTTCAAGTGCCCTTACTATGTATTTATATTTATAAATATTCTCACTCTCTCTCTCAAAAAAATATTTAAATGTCAAAATGACTCAGGATTACCTTTATGATTACTGATTTTCAACAAGGTGCCACTGCAGTTCAATAAGGAAAAGACAGTCTTTTCAAGAAACAGTACTGGGAAAATTTTATATCCTCAAGAAAACAGATGAATTTAGACTTTTGCCTACACTATACACACACCAAAAATTCCAAATGGCTCACAGACCTAGCTGTAAGAGCTAAAACTATAGCACTTTTAGAAAAAACCTAACAGAAAATCTTTGTGATTTGTGGTTAAGCAAAAAGAGTTCTTAGATATGATCACAAAAAGAAAAAAAATTGATAAATTGAACTTCATCAAAATTTAAAATATCTACACTTCAAAAGAAATTATTTAGAAAATTACAAGACAAGCCACAAATTGGGAGAAAATATTTGCAAATAATACTTCTGATAAAGGACTTGTGTCCATGATACATTGAAAACACTTACCACTCCATAATAAAGACAAACCAATGTAAAAATGGGCAAAATATTTCACTAGATATTTTACCCCCAAAAATATGAACAGCTAATAAGCACATGAAAAGATGCTTAACATCATTATCATTAGGGAAACACAAACCAAAACTATTACATAACGAGATACTTCTCACCCACTAGGATGGTTATTCTAAAAAGACAGACAATAACAAGAATGAATACGGTAAAAAAGGAACACACCAATTGTTGGTAAGAAAAATGCTGTAATCACTTTGGGAAATAGTTTGGCAGTTTCTTTAAAAGTTAAACATAAATTTACTGTATGATCCAGCAATATTCCACATATCTACCCGAGAGAAATAAAAACATAAATCCACACAATATAGGAATATTCATAGATGACTTCATAATCACCAAAGAGTGGAAACAATCTAAACATACATCAGTTGGTTAAAGTTCAGATACAATCTACAACATGGATGAACCTCAAAAACATCATGCTAAGTGAAAAAAGTCACATACAAAAGACCACATACTGTATTAGTCTACTTAATATGAAATGTTCACAAAAGGCAAATCTACAAAGACAGCAAGATCAGTGGTTGCTTGCGGACTAGGAGTGGGAGTGCGGACTGATTTGCAGATAGGCAAAGAGGACCTTTTTGTGGTGATAAAAGTTTTCTTGGGAATTCCCTGGTGGTCCAATGGTTAGGACCCAGTGCTTTCACTGCTGGGGTCTGGGTTCAGTCCCTGTACAGGGGTCTAAGATCCCTCATGCTGAGTGGTGAGGCCAAATAAAAAATGTTTAAATAACAAAAATGTTCTAAATTTGGATCATGGTGATGGTTGTACAACTCTGTAAATTTATTGAAAATCATTGAACAGAACACTTGAAATGGGCTAATTTTATGATATGTAGATCATATTTCAATACAACTCTTAAAAAACAAAAAAAAAAGGTCCCAACAGCCAATTTGTTGAAGAGGCTCCCAATGACCAAAGCTGAGAAATGAGCATCAATACAGATGGTAACTATAAACAATGAAAACACATCCAATATCTTTAAATCTATAAATTAATAACAATACTAGGAAACACAAAATTAATTGATCACCATTGAAGTATACTAGCTGCAGTCCATGGGGTCACTAAGAGTCGGACACGACTGAGCGACTTCACTTTCACTTTTCAATTTCATGCATTGGAGAAGGAAATGGCAACCCACTCCAGTGTTCTTGCCTGGAGAATCCCAGGGACGGGGGAGCCTGGTGGGCTGCCGTCTGTGGGGTCGCAGAGTCGGACATGACTGAAGCGATTTAGCAGCAGCAGCAGCAGCAGCGAACCAACTCATCAATGTGAAAATTGTCAGATATATAAACACTGGTCACAAAGTAATGCTTACAGTATGATTACATAAACACTATTCACAGGACTCCCCTGGCAGTCCTAAGGTTAGGACTTCGCCTTCCAATGCAGGGGGTGCAGGTTTGATCCCTGGTCTGGGAGCTTAGATCCCACATAACTCGCAGCCAAAAAACCAAAACATAAAACAGAAGCAATACTGTAATAAATTCAAAAAAAGACTTTAAAAATGGCCCACATTAAAAAAAAAAAAAGAACAAAACACTATTCACATCTGAGTCATACAGTTATTAAGACAATTATGTTCCTTTACTCATTTTTTTCTCTAGACTTGTGTTTTAATATTTATTTATTTGGCCGCACTGCATCTCAGCTGCAGCACACAGGATCTTCGCTGCAGCAAGCAGATCTTTAGCTGTGGCACGAGGGATGCAGCTCCCCAACCGGGCACAGAACCTGGGCCCCCTGCCTTGGGAGCGCACAGTCCCAGCCACTGGACCACCAGGGAAGTCCTCTTGTTTTGCTTTTTACTTGCTTAGTTGTTCATGTATGATATCTATCACTGACTCATTCTAAACTCTGCACAGTAAGTATAAATCTCCTCTTAATGCAATTTTTAAAACAAATCAGGTATTTTACTCAGTTTCACTTTCCAGAATTAGGTCTGGAGGAGCCCGAGGCCCCCTGCTCTGCTTGGAACATTCTTGGCTCCCCCCGGCCTCAATTCTCTTGGTCTCTTTCTGGGGATCAAACTCATCTTCTCCCCCATTCTTGGTTCATTCCCTCATTTTTGTGAGGTACTTTCTCATTTAGCTTCCTGAAAGAGTGCTTCGGAGGTAGTATCTGAGACTGTTGTGCTTGGAGAATGCCCATCCACTTGATTGGTTGGCTACACAACTCCAGGTTGGAAAATTATTTCCCTTAGAATTTTGAGGGCATTGTTTTCCCAGTTTTAAATGTTGCAGTTGAGAAATTCAAGGCTATTCTGATCTTTGACCCTTTATATGAAACTTGTTTTCTCTCTGGAAGCTTCTAGAGTTTTCTCTTCATCATAAGAGTTATACAGTTACACTTAATGAAGTGTGCTGGTGTGGGTCTATTCTGACTCACAGTGCTGGGCACTCAATAGGCACCTTCAATCTGGAATTCATGTCCTCCAGTTCTGGGGAAATTTTTAAACCACTTCATTGATTTCCCATTTTTTCTGTACTATTTTTCTGGAATCCCTATTATTTGGAGACTATACCTCCTAGATTGGTCCACTTCCTCCATCCAAATACCTTTCTTATGTTTTTCTTGGCTTCCTTCTTTCAGGTTTGAGGCTTTCTTGAAATGTCTAATAGTTGTTGGCTATAGGTTCTTGACTTCCCTGGTGGCTCAGAGGGTAAAGCATCTGTCTACAATGCGGGAGACCCGGGTTCAATCCCTGGGTCGGGAAGATCCCCTGAAGAAAGAAATGGCAACCCACTCCAGTACTATTGCCTGGAGAATCCCATGGACAGAGGAGCCTGGTAGGCTACAGTCCATGGGGTCACAAAGAGTCGGACACAACTGAGCGACTTCACTTTCACTTTCTTTCTTGTAGGTTCTTGAAATGGCTTTTTATATACTTATTACTAAAACATGCCCAAGAAGCTGGAAACTGTCATCTCCTCCCATGCCTTTACTAATCTTCCTAGTGATTCCCTCTCTCATAGCACTTTTTACATTAGATTGGAATTTCTCTGGGGCAGAAAATGTGCCGTATTTTATCAACTCCTAGTACAATGTCTAGCACACACAGGAACTCAGTAACTGCTAGATGAACTCAACTACTAAAGAACAGATTTCATTTTCTCACATGTAGAAGCATTACAGATTATTCAACAGTTGAATATAACTCAATTTCCAACCCAAATAGAAAACACTGATTATATGGGGAGAAGAAATTGGTCATTACATTTTGACAGCACTTTACAGTTTACAAAGGTACTAACATCTCATTTATTAGGTTGGTGCAAAAGTGTGGCTTCAGACTGTGAATTTTAAATCATTATAACTAGCTTAAACACATCTTTCAAAATAGGAACCATTACAATCAACACATTTTTGCCAACAAGAAATGTTTGCTTATTCCTGTAGCATAAAAATATGTGCTTTGGGATTCGAGGAACCCTTGGAAAGCATTTTCTGCATCCTGATGATTGTGGAAGCATTTCCCCTGCAAAAAGTTGTCAAGATGCTTAAAGAAGTAGTAGTTGGTTGGCAAGAGGTTGGGTGAATATGCTTGTTGTTCAGTTGCTAGGTCATGCCCCACTCTTTGCATCCCCATGGACTGCAGAACACCTGGCTTTCCTGTCCTTCACCATCTCTCTGAGCTTGCTCAAACTCATGTCCATTGAGTCGGTGATGCCATCCAACCATCTTATCCTCTAGTCTCCCCTTCTCCTCCTGCCTTCAATCTTTCCCAGCATCAGGTTCGTTTCTATTAAGTCGGCCCTTTAGCCACCTTTCTAATAAGGTGGCCAAAGTATTGGAGTTTCAGCTTCAGCATCAGTCCTTTCAATGAATATTCAGTGTTGATTTCCTTTAGAATTGACTGGTTTGATCTCCTTGCTGTTCAAGGGACTCTCAAAAGTCTTCTTTAGTACAATTTGAAATTCTTCAACATTTAGCCTTCTTTATGGTTCAACTCTCACATCCATAGATGACTACTGAAGTCAGGCAAATATGGTGGATGAAGCAAAATTCCATAGCCCAATTTGTTCAACTTTTGAAGCACTGGTTGTGCAATGTATGGTCGGGCATTGTTGTGGAGAACTGGGCCCTTTCTGTTGACCCATGACAGCTGCAGGCATTGCAGTTTTTGGTGCATCTCATCAATTTGCTGAGCATACTTCTCAGATATAATGGTTTTGCCAGGATTCAAAAAGCTGTAGTGGATCAGACCAGCAGCAGACCACCAAACAGTGACCATGTGCGAGTATGGCTTCGGGAAGTGCTTTGGAACTTCTTGGTCCAAATACTGAGCCGGTCATCACTAGTTGTATAAAATCCACTTTTGGTTGCATATCACAGTCTGGTTGAGAAATGGTTCATCATTGCATAGAATTCTAAGAGAAGACAACACTTAAACATGATGATATTTTTGATTTGTGGTCAGCTATTGAGGCACCTACTTGTTGAGCTTTTTCACCTTTCCGATGTGCTTCAAATGCCAAACAACCATAGAACAGTCATCACTGAGTTCTTCAGCAACTTCTCCTGTAGTTTTAAGAGAATCAGCTTTGAAGATTGCTCTCATTTGGGTCTTGTCAACTTCCAACAGCTAGCTACTGTGCTCCTCATCTTCAAGGCTGTCTCCTTTGCAAAACTTCTTGAACCACCACCGCACTGTACATTCATTAGCAGTTCCTGGGGCCAAATGCATTGATGATGTTGCGAGTTGTCTCCACTGCTTTACAACCCATTTGAATTTGAATAAAAAAGAAATCGCTCAAATTCGCCTTTTGTCAAACATCATCTCCATAGTCCAAAATAAATATAAAATAAACAGCAAGTAATAAGTCAGCAAAAAACATAAAGTGAGAAATGTGCATTAAAAATGATGTATAACTTAACCACATTTATTAAGAATGTAGTCCGATATCAAACAGCAAATTTCAACAACGGAAAAACGACAATTATGTTTACACCAACCCAATAATATTACAGGTACGTAAGAAGCTACTTTTCTTTTTTCTTAACTTGATTTATTTTTGGCTGTGCTGGATCCTCATTGCCACACAGGTTTTTCTCTACTTGTGGCAAGCAGAGGCTACTCTCTGGTTGTGGTGTGCAGGCTTCTCATTGCAGTGGCTTCTCTTGTCGAGGTTCATGGGCTCTAAGGCAGAAGGGCTTCAGAAGTTTGGGCACGTGGGTTCAGTAGTTGGGGCTCCCAGGCTCTAGAGCACAGGCTCAATAGTTGTGGCACATGGCTTAGCTGCTCCAAAGCGTGTGGGATCTTCCCAGGTCAGGGACTGAATCCATGTCTCCTGCACTGGCAGGTGGATACTTAACCACTGAGCCACCAGGTTAGTCCCAGAAGCTACTGCTAACCCTTCTATATTACTGTTAGGGGCTTCTCCAGTGGCTCAGTGGTAAAAAAATCTGGAGCTGTAAGAGACTTGGGTTTGATTCTTGGGTCAATAAGATCCTCGAGAGGAGGAAATGGAAACCCACTGCAGTACTCTTGCCTGGGAAATACCATGGACAGAGGAGCCTGGCAGGCTACAGTCCATGGGGTTGCAAAGAATCAGACACGACTTAGCAACTGAGCACATATTACTGTTAACTCATTAAAAAAAAAGACTCAAAGTTAATATATTCAAAATACTTGACCACATACCTGAAAACTAACCATATCCCAAAATCCATCCAGATCTGTACAGGTAGTCTCCTTTTCACCTCGTTTATATTCACAATTGTCCACCAGTCCTTCAAACTGTTTAAACCTTTCTTTCATAAGGAGTCTTGTTTGACCAACTGCTGTGCGAATAAGATCTTTAGCTAGAGGAAATACAAGGTTTTTAAAAATTAAAGGACAAAACAAGATCTTTATTGCAATCCAACCAGCTGATAAGGTGACCTCATTCCAAACATCCTAGAGTTATAGAATCAAATTCTTATTTTATAGCAAAACAAAAAATATCTACTACAAAACTTTGTCATACAAATATAGAGCATTTACTATCTGTTTCAATTCCTGCTAAAAATTAGCAATATACATTCTCATACTCAACAGCTACACAGTAAAGCATTCTATCTCTCCTTGTATTGTATAATAACTCAACCTTAAACAACTTACTGTACATCAATACCTAAGGACTTTGAGCTGGCAGCACACAAATGACTTTTTTTTTTTCTAAACAGCTTTCCTGAATAGGCAAGATTATGGAATTTTTCACAAAATTTGATCCATATTGATTTGAGTAATCTTCATTCAGAAAACATTTTTGTATAATTAAGCAATATCAGACATAGTTGTCATTCATGGAATCATAGTAAAAAAAATTTAATAATAAAATTGGCAAATGTCTAACTCTCAGGAATATTCTAACTACTTACATCTTTTAAGTTAGGTACCATTTTAGCACAGAGATATTAGTGAACATATATGTCATATGGAAAATTCTTGCTATTTTGAATAACAATGAAACTATAAAGTTGGACAACACTAGATTTTTATGTTTCAGGTAAATGCAACCATATTAAAATAAACAAAGCTAAGACATTAAAAAAATATAAGTGTTCCCTCACCATCATCTGGAATGTCCAAGTCAAGTTTCCTGTCCCACTCAAGGCAGTGTGAAGTTAACTTCTCAGTTTCTGACCGGAGAGTATTTCTACAATGAAGACATACACTAGCACTGTGACACTTACACATCATTGATTTCCCAGAGCTGATGCTGAGCTGTTTTATGAACTGCGATATACTAAAATCCATGAATACATATTGATATTCCATGTTCATCCTTATACACCTAAAACTTAAGTGGATGGTTAATGCTAAGAGCCCATTTTTCAAGCTAATATTTCCAGTTATTTCTGTTCTTATTTTTCAAACGCTGAGCAGAAAGAATCAGACATTCCGTAGTTCTGCTCTTATTTTCCATGGAACTATGACCAACCCAATTGCCAAGAGTGAGTAAGATGAAGCTAAAAACTGTAAGTCTCAAATTACAGTGATAAGGGCTTCCAGATTTTACTTGGCTTTGCTTATCCAAAGACAGCGGCATTTTCAAGTGGGGTCAATTTTTCCTACCAGGTAGCATTTGGCACTCTCTAGAATCATTTTTGATTATCATGAAATAGAGGAGTGCTGCTGGCCAGGGATGCTACGAAACAACCTATAATGCAGAAGACTCCACAACAGGAATTATGCAGCCTAAAATGCCAACAGCGCCAAGGTTAAGAAACCCTGGCTTAAGGTAAATTTAGTATGTTTCTTTACAAAAACATCTGAGCAGGAAAACTGAGGACAGTTTTTCTTAGAAGACAAATTTAGCTGTTTAAATCAATGGCAACAGAGAATAGCTTAATAAATGAGAAAGGAGACCTGACTTAGATCTGACATTATTTAATTGGATAAATTGCTTATCATCTCAATGTCCCAGCTGAACAATATAGTACACTAGTTAACCTCTAAAAGACCTTACAATACCAAAACATTATACATAAAAAAAGATACTCATTCATGAGAGGAAGAATGACTATTAAAACAAGGGTAAAGGGAATTGCCTGGCGTCTCAGTGCTCAAGACTCTGATGGTTTGATCCCTGGTCAGGGAACTAAGATCTCATGCCAAAAAAAGGAAAAATAAATAAAAAATAAATAAAACTAGAGTAAGATAATATTTTTATTTATTTGATTGGTAAAGTTCAAAAATTGTTAATATTGTATTGGAAATGGTATGGGAATTTTCTTGCTATATTCATTCAAAAATTGTAGGATATAATAATTTTCTGTATGATGTGGAATATAAAGGCCTTTCTCAAAATGCACACCTCTGATATGTTTCCAAGGCATTTAGGTGACATGTTGAAGTTCCCCAAATAGGAACTTAATTTTCAATTCAGAGTTAGAGAAACATAATCCTATCTCATGAGTTGACGGGCCACTGAGCCTCCTATTCTTTTTTTTTTTTAAAATAAACTTTAATTTGGTTCTTTGGGGGGTGGGGAGGTATGAGAAAATAGGAACTCCCATACCATGCTGGAAGGGATGCAAACTGAGGTCCTCATATATTTGCACATGAGAGAACTGAAATGTATGTTGTTCTTTGCAGCCTTGATTATAATAGTATAGATTGAACCCAATGCAAATAATCAGCAACAGGGACTTATTCAGTAAATTATGGTATATCCATATTATTGGATACTATGCGGCCTTTAGGAAACACACACTCAAAATAACATGAGAAAGCTCTTTAAGTACTAAAATGGAATGTCTGTTACAGTTAACATTATATGAAACAAAATAGCATGCTATTGTTTATATTAAAAAAAAAGAAAAAATATGTTTGTTATTCTACATATGCACTATCTAACTCTGGAAGTATTCACAAGAAATGAATAACCCTTGCCTCTGTGGAAGGTTCGAACTATCCCCTCTGTGAGACAGATTTGGGGAAAAGACTTCTCACTTGTATCTTTTACTACCTTTTGAATTGGGAACTAGTTAGTGAAAAAAAAATTATTAAAATTTAAAAGATAAATGAAAATCACCAGAATTCAGTTTCCCCCAATTCATCTATTACATTCAGGCTAAAAATAGTTAATCTTGGTTTTAACTGTCTACACATGAATACAAAATTCTTATACTAGGAACAAATGGACAAACCTGAAATACGGCACATCATGCTGTGGCGGAGATAACTGATCTTCATTTACTTCAAGTGATGGGACTTCTTTCACTGAAAGGCCATTTGAATTTTCATTAGTAGTTCCATTTTTATTTGAGATATGTTCTATAGATTAAAGGAAATGTTACATATAAATTTCAAAGCAGCCACTCACAAAATGATGTCCCCCACAAGACAAATCTGTTTAAATCTTCCAATTTTTTCAATATGAATTTTCAAATTTTATCTCTGACTTAAAGATTCCATTCACCACATATCTCTAAAGTGCCTCCCAATATTCATCTCTTCAAAGTTACATTTATTTCTCAGTCCGTACTCCTCATTCCAATTCTCTCTCTCTCCAGCTACTTTTCCCCATGTCTTCACTTCTTTCCTGACCCTGAGATCACATTCCTGGGCTATATGTTGAAAAGGGCCTAATAAACCTGATAAATCACAATTCAGAAAAGCAAGTAAAAAATTAATTAAAATTCAATACCTTTATTCCAAACTGTTAAAGAACCCAAAGGACACTGTGATTTACTTGAATCTTGAGGTACTGTTTTGGCAGAGAAAGTTTTACATTTTTGTGCCAAGATTTCTTTTGTTGCTTCAGTCTTATCACTAAAAACAATAGTAAAAATATACCTCTTAAAACATAAGCCTCATATGAAGGATTTCAAAATGATGTTGCTTTTTAAAAATCTGGGATTAAATAGAAACATGTTTCTAATTTTTTAAAATGTGTCTTTTCTGGACACATTTAAACACCTATAGTGGGAATGTCTGTCTTTACTAATTATGAGATCCAAAGATTACAAAGATCTCTTCATGGAACATAAGCACTCTATAGTCTCACATGCTGCTGAGCAGTTTCTAGTAAATTTGCTACCAGCCAGTCTTTGCAAAACAACCATGCTGTTTCTATTAAAGATTCCAACTGATTTTCCCTCACGTTGCAAGTTAATTATTTTTGTCTTTAGAAGTAATTTTTCTAAAGTAACACTCAGCAAAAAGACAAAAAACCCCACCATTTCTGAGCTATAGTATTACTTTCTTTCTTCTAAAAATTTATTTCTAAGTCTTTATAAAAAGATCACCCATTAAAAGCAAAAAAACCCCACAAAGAATACCATGAAGATACAGATAAAAACAATGTATAGGAAATAGTAAAACTGTGCAGTACATTACTGTACCCTTCTGAAGAATTTTTTTAAAATACCAAATTTTCATGATTTATAATTAACATAATTTACTCACTAAACATTAACCTTTAAAAAGCACAGGACAAATCTAAGAAAGGTGATTGTTAACCATCTTAGCAAAGAATTCATTATTAACTTTAAATTCTTACACTTCTGTGTTTAATGGGGTCCAGGTATAACTGGGTGTCAAGAAAGCAGTGGCACTTCTGGGAGTCATAGGTGTTACTTGATAGGTCTTCAGACCATCTAGTGGCTGAAATATAAAATCTTTAGGTGCAAAGGAATTCTTCCCTTTCATTTTTGCACTGTTTGTCTTAGATACATTTTCCATTCTTGATAAGACTCCATCTGGATTCATTCCATTTGTTGCACTGGTTTGTGAATCCAAAGTATTTCCTTCATTATCAACTTTAAAAGAAATGACCTGGATGGAAGGAAACAGAAAAGAGTGAGAATTTCTCTCCTGAGGATATAGTCAAGCCAATTTTTACAGGTCTGAAAATATTAGAGTTGAGATATGTATCCCATGAATATAATTTAAGAAAGAAAAATAAATACAGTTAAATATAAATATGAAATCAGTAGACCAGCTAACTAAACCATTGTTATGATCCAGAGAGAGAGAACCAATCCTCATTAAAAAGACTAAATAACAGGTTTTAGGTATTACAGCAAATTAAAATACGTGAAAATTAAGGTGGAAGACCTACCCAACTAACAAATACCCATCTTTTTATTTAAATTATGTGGATAATTACAATGATTTGAGAATCAGAAATCCAGCGTTTAATGGACGACTATTATTGTCAAGTAACAAATCTTCTTTTACAATAACCTTGATTATAAATAAACTTACTGACTAATGAGAAAAATATTTTTCAATGTGATGCAGTGAGATTAACCAAATATAATGTGAAGCTTATTATTTTCTTTGTCAATTTAATTATTTGGTTTTTGTAAAAAAAAAAACCTGATGCTAGTTTTAGGCATGAAACATAATGATTTGATATTTGTATGTATTGCAAAGTGATCTAGACAATAAGTCTATCAACATCTGTCACCACACAGTTACAATTTCTTTTATGTTGAGAATCTTATGACCTATATCCTGTTAGCAACTTTCAAATATACAACACAGTATAACCATAGTTACCATGTTGTTTATTACATCCCCAGACCATACTTTGTAACTGGAAGTTTGTAACTTTTGACAACCTTTACACATTTCACCCACCCATACAAGCAAATTTTTTAGAGGATTTTATTCTGATTTTTAATTTTCAGTTAAAAATCTAGCCACATTTTTTTTAATTTTTAAATTTTTAACTGGAGTATAATTACTTTATAATGTTGTATCAGTTTCTGCTGTACAACATAGCTACATTTCTTATACTTCAGTATAATTCTTTTTTAAGGTTAAGGAATTATAGCATTGATTATAAACCAAGGCATTGGGGTCTCAAAATGGTGACTCTTTTCTGAAGACCCTATAAGGTACTATGCTAGACACTGTCAGAAACATTAGAGTACTTAGTTCTTAAAACTACTCTTATGTTGGAGATGGGAAAACAAATTCATAACTTGCCCAAGGTTATATAGCTAATAGGACAATATTCAGACTCAGGCCTAACTGAATCCAGAGTCAATACATTTCACCCTACTCCACCCTCTCTCAGCTAGTTCCCACCTGAAGGTTTCTGTCAGCTTGCGTTTCTATCACTTTTCTCTATTTCCTGTTAACCAAATTATGCTTTCTCTAACTATAAAACTTTGAGGATAAGACATCTGAAAAACAACAAGTAAAGCCTCCTGATGCTCCTTTATGGTTAAGGAGGTTTTAAGACACATGGTGAGTCAACTTCTTGAAGCAGTTCTATATGCTTAATTTCCATTTTATGAAAGTAGCAATGAGATTTTCAAAGTATCTAGAGATAAACAGATGTTTATACTCTACCTTGTCAGGTTTTGTTCCTATCTTTTTGGCAGGTTTTCCTTGATTTGGTGCCTTTCTGTCTGCTTCATTATCTAAATTAAAAGTGAAATAAGACACCCATTTTGACTAGATAAAAAAATGCTGCATTAAAAGTACAAGTTAAAAAAAAAACTAGGTAATTTGGGAAAGGAAAAAAGGCTTAATAGAAATGTACAGCTTAAAGGACATTATGATTAAAAATCACACTAGAAAACAGGATAGAAACAGATGAAATTTCCTGTTTCAAGTATAGGCCATCTGTTTTCAAAACCAAACAAAACAAAAGGTGTTAAGATATTTTACCTTTTGCTTCTAAATATAAAATACATATTTATTATAGAAAATTAGAAAAAATTGTAAAAAGCACAAAACCAAAAATTTTTCTAAAATTTACATTACTCAGTGGTAATCACGGTTGACACTTAAGAATATGTTTTTAAAAGTTCACATACATATTTCATTATAGAATTTCGATCATATTGTTCAGGGTTTTACCTGTTTCTCTTTGCCCACTTAATATCATTAACCATATCATTAAGTGTTTTTTCACACCTTGTTCTTACATGATTACACTTCAATCCACCAAATGGATGGACTATTATTGGGGCTATTAATTTTTTACTTTGAATCACTGCTTACACCAATTCAGCATTTCAACATTTGAGCACCCACTGTGTGCTAACACGATATCAGGGCACAAAACCTGCTTTCAGGAGTTAGAATCTCCCATTTCCTCCTGTCCTACTCAGAGACGTGTAAGGATCTTAAAAACTGAACATAAAAACCCTCAAGGATCAAAACATAATCCTAGTTCAGTCACTGATCAAGAAATTGTTCTTACCATTAATAGCCCTTGTCTCTGGCTTTCTTGCTGCTGTAGACGGGATTTCCTTGACAATCTGCTTTGCTGCTTGAGTAGATGATCGAGTCAGTCTCACTGGCAGCATTACAGGTTGTACAGCTTCGGGGGAAAAAAAAAAAAACAAAACCGAATGCTTTCGGTGGTTTTAAATTATTGTGGCAATATCAGAACTTACAAAAATTGCTAATGCTTCTACCTTTTTTCTCTTTGTCCAACACTTTCTTCTCAGAAGTCTGTCTTTGACCAGGTCGGACTGCTCGAACATCAATCCCATTATCACTCTATTTAAAAGATTAGGTATTAATTAGGTGATTTAATTGCATAATGAACCAAACCACCACATTTTTAAGGTGTAAACTGACATCTCATTTGAAATCTGATACTGTAAAGGAACCAGCAAAAAATCCACTACCCTAAATGAGATGAAGAAACAGGTTTTCCATTACATAAATTTCCTAACAAACCTTTTTAGAATCCCAGAATTTAGAAAAACTATTAAAAAAAATAACTGACTATAATCTTCTGAGACTCCTTAAACGCAACAGGTATCTTTTTATCTAGAAAATTCCTCTCCTGGAAAAAAGCTCTTCCCCACAACTCACTCTTCTACTTCTTGAAAGACTGCATTTAAACTGCCACCAACTCAGTGAGGCATGATCAAAATTCTACCCTTTACCTACTTCACAACTCTCCAGCTCCGTTCTTTCTTTTCTTTCATCTCCCCCATAATACTTTTGACCATCTGACACACTAAATGGTTCTTTTTTTTTTAACACTATCTCTCATGTAAAGTCCTTGAAAACAGGAAATTTTGTTTGTTTTATTCACTATTATATCCTAGAGCCTAGAAGAACGTGACAGTCACTCAAATTCAGTAACTACCTGAAGCAGCTTCCTCCCGACAAAGAAGCACCCTCTTTTTCTCCCTGCCCACTTGACTTTAGTAATCCTCCTAGCAACTTTATCCAAAACAGTGTTTTGAAGACCCATGAATTTATAAAACTCACCCTGTGTGCTTTCTATTTCTATCTGCACTTCATGGTGACATGGGATACATAATAAAAGCCCAGTAAATAAACAAAAAAGAATGTGTCAGAGTTTAGTATAGATCTCATTAAGGATGTCTGTGCAAAGTATTTTAAGTGACTACTTCCTTGGCATGTAGCCAAATCTGCTCTGTCACCATATAGCAGCATCTATTTTGGTACTATTAACTCTGGTAAAATAATCACTATTGCTTAAAGCTGATATTAAATGAAAAATAAATTTACTTACTCAGAAAAAAAGTACAATTTGTCATTTTAGTAACACTGACCTACTAAACTACCAACTATACCTTAGTCAGCTCCATTTGGTTTCTGGCCTTTGACCTTGTAATCCGTACAGAAGATGGAACATCCTTAAAACAGTCAAAAGAAGATAAAGTTTAAAAAATATATCAAATAAACTGCAAAATTTATTTCCATAAAGCTCCCATTTTATATATTTATTTTTGAGTGGCTGCATAGCATGCCATGTGGGATCTTAGTTCCCTGACCAGGGGTCAAACCCTCACCTCCTGAAATGGAAGCTCAGAGTCTTAATCCCTGGACTCCCAGGGAAGTCCAAAGTCCTCATTTTAAAGTTATAAATAAAAAATATTTATATTTTAAATTTATATATTTATATTAATCATTTACAGCTAAAAGATACTTGCTAACTTACTGTTTTCTTTTTTTTTTAAACTTTAGTGGGTTTTTTGGCCATGCTGCACAGCTTGCAGAACTTAGCTCCCTGAAAAGGGACTGTATCCCAGCCCCAGCAGTGAAAGCACCGAGTTCTAACCACTGGCCTGCCAGGGAACTTCCTAAATTACTGTTTTGTTTTTTTTTCCTGGTTCTGGTTTGAGATTCCCTGGAGTAGGAAATGGCAACCTGCTCCAGTGTTCTTGTCTGGAAAATTCCATGGATAGAGTAGCCGGGAGGACGACAATCCATGGGGTCACAAAGAGTCACACATAGCTGAGCGACTGAGCACACAAATGAACAAACTTGAGTATTAGAATCTTTTTTTGTTGTTTATGAAAAGATACTGTACAGCTTACTTCCCTAGCTTTGACAATTTGCCTTCAAATCTCATGATTACAGAGCAGTTCACTGTCAGTAAGAAAATGGAGACCTGATCAAAAAATGTGGGAAAAATTGAGAAGACTGATTAAAAAATTATAAGACATTTATCAACTCTATAAAATTTCTTAAGAAGCATAATCAGACTTCTCTAGATGAGAAGTCATTTTTCTTCTCCAAATCTCAATGAAAACCTAGTGCTAAAGAAATTAGGCTTTTCTTAACAGTACTTAAAAGGATTAAAATTCAGCAATGGCTATTGCCTAAATAAAATGAAGAACAATGATTGACTCCTCACTGAATCATACTATTTAACACAATGATGGGTCTCTTGTTCCTCTTACACATATTTCTTATCATATTTTAAAAGTTGTTTATGGTGTAGACCAATGAATGGCATCCTATATATTTTTGAAAAGATAGCTTAAATCTAATCCCTTCCAAGATGTCTTCTCTGATGTTCCTCCAATGCAAACAGTCTCTCCTTCCTCTAATATATAGAACATATTTATCTATATCTTTCCACTTGAACTACATTCTATTAATTTTGGTCTCTTCTACATTATCCTAAGATCATACAGAGTAAATAATCAAAGATCTGTCAAATGAATTATTGAGATTCATGAGGCCTAAAAAAGAAGCAGTATCTTGGGGCTTTATATTATCAATTCTTACTTAAATCAGGAATGAGTATATAGTCAATGAGTTCATTTATATGTATCTTTAAATTGCAAACCACCAATGACTGCCTAATCTACAGTCCAACTGATCTGTTCAAATTTCATCTTTTTTTTTTAGGTTTTAAATTTACTTTTTAATTGGAGGAAACTGATTTAAAATGTTGTTGGTGTCTGCCATACAACAATCCTAATTATATATACACACATACATGTATCTCTTCTCCCTCGTGAGCCTCCCTTCTCTGCCCCCATGCCACTCCCCCTAGGTCGTCACAGCGCCTGGCTGGGCTCCCTGGGTTATACAGCAACTCCCCACCAGCTATCTGTTTCACACGTGACAGTGTATATACGCCAATGCTACTTTCTCAGTTCATCCCACCCTCTCCTTCCCCTGCTGTGTCCACAAGTCTGTTCTCTACATCTGTGTCTCCAATCCTTCCCAGCAAACAGGTTCATCAGTACCATTTTTCTAGATTCCATAGAAATGCATCAATATATTTTGTTTTCTCTTTCTGACTTACTTCATTCTGTATAATAGGCTCTTGTTACCTCACTACCACTGACTCAAATCCACCCCTTTTTATGGCTGAGTAATATTTCATTGTATATACCTGTACCACATTTTCTTTATCCATTCATCTGTTAACGGACATCTAAGTCACTTCGTGGCTATTGTAAATAGTGCTGCAATGAATGCTGGGGTATATGTCAAACTTCATCCTTGACTTACTCATCATTCTCTTTACATCACCCCTTCCTTTAGCATTTATTCTCTTGCCATTTGATCAGTCCTTTTCAACATATCGCTGCCCACTTGAAGCTGTTCTCTAGACCTCACTCAGATAATTGTACATATTCTTACTGGAGTGGTTACATTTAGTCCTACAACTTAAACTCCTAATATTACATCCTAAATCCACATTTTAGCATGAATCTCTAGCCTGATTTCCAAATAGGATTTTTTTTAAAGGTTATTAATATTCACCCACTTACGCTTATTCCTTTTCTTGCCTTCCTCATCTCTTTTAGCAGTAGCAAAGTTTGTAATATTATTTTTTTCCCATACATTCTTTCTTTAAAATTTATTTTTAATCAGAAGGCAACTGCTTTACATTGTTGTGTTGGTTTCTGCCATACAACATGAATCAACTATATGTATATGCATATCCCCTTCCTTATAAAGCCTCCCTCCCACCCCACTCTCCCGTCTAGCCTCTAGTTTATCACAAAGCACCAGGCTGAGCTCCCTGTGTTACACAGCAACCTCCTACTACCTATCTATTTTATACATGGTAATGTATATATTTCAATGCTCCTCTCTCAATTCATCCCCCCCTTTTCTTCCCCTGCTGTGTCTACAGTCTGTTCTCTGCATCTGCATCTCTATTCCTGCCCTGAAAATAGGTTCATCTGTATCATTTTTCTAGCAATCCCCCTAATGGGCATATACCCTGGGAAAACTATAATTCAGAAAGACACATGTACCCCAGTATTCACTGAGGCACTTAATTACAACAGCCAGGACATGAAAGCAACCTAGATGTCCATCGACAGATGAATGGATTAAGAAGTTAGGGTACCTATATACAATGAAATATTACTCAATCATAAAATAAACATGAATTTGAGTTAGTTGAACTGAGGTGGACAAACCTAGAGCCTTTTATAAAACTTGTATTATTGCTCAAACTATTATCTTCAGAACAATCATCCTTAACTCTTCAACTTCCTTTATCCCTCACTACTTACTTGAGGTCACCAGTCCTGTCAAATTTATCTCTTAAGAAGTCTTATATGACACCTGTTAGAAAGGCCATTATCAAAAAGACAAGAAATAATAAGCATTGGTGAGGATATAGAGAAAAGGGAGCCCTACTACACTGCTGTTGTTAATGGAAACTGGTGCAGCCTCTATGGAAAAAGTATGGAAGACCCTCAAAAAATTAAAACTAGAACTACCTTATGATCCAGCATTTCCAATTCTGGGTACTTATCCAAAGGAAATGAAAACACTGACTCAAAAAGATATATGTAGCCCCATGTACACTGCAGCATTATTTATAATAGCCAAGTGTCCATCAATGGATGAGTGAATAAAGAAACTAACAGTCCATTTGTGTGTTTTTAATATTATTCAGCCATGAAAAAAGAAGGAAATGTTGCCTTTTGTGACAACATGAATGGACACTGAGGGCATTATGCTAAGTGAAATAACTCGGACAAAGACAAATACCACAGATCTTACTTATATTTGGAAGTTTAAACAAATAAGCCAGAGAAAGACAAATACCATATGACCTTACTTATATTCGGAAGTTTAAACAAATAATAATAAAAAAACCCAACCTCCTAGATAAAGAACAGACTGGTGGGGGGCTTCCCTGAGGGTCCAGTGGCTAAGACTCTGTGTCCCCAATGCAGGGGTCCCAGGTGCGATCCCTGGTCAGGGAACTAGATCTGGCATGCCATCAGTAAGAGCTGGAATGCCACAACTAAAGATCCCACATGCCACAACAAAGATCAACAGCCCTGCATGTGCCATAACTAAAGACCTGGTGCAGCCAAATAAATTAATTAAACTAAACTTAAAAAAAAAAAAAAAAAAAAAAAGAACAGACTGGTGGTTGCCAGAGGTGCAGGTTGGGCAAAAAGGGTGAATATAGTCAAAAACTACAAACTTCCAGTTTTAAAAATAAGTCAGTCCTGGGAATATAGTATTCGGCATGGTGCCTACAGTTAATAATACTATACTGTATGTGTGAGCATTGTAGAGTAGACCTTAAATGTTCTCATCACAAGAAAAAAATTTTTGTAACTGTGTGTGGTGATAGATGTTAACTAGACTAACTACGGTGGTCATCTTATAACGTATACAAATACTGACTCATGTTGCACACCTGAAATTAATGTCAATTGTATCTCAGGGAAAATGATGTCTTAAACCTATTTCTTGTTTTTAAACCAACGGCCCAGTCCACTTATCTCATTTCTCCTAATCTATGTATAGAGAATAGTCATAATATATGATTCACAACTGGCCTTCCCATCTATAAAAGCTTTCCTTTCTAGACTATAATCCTCAAGGCAAGGTAATCTTCCTGAATATTAGTTTGATAATGGTACAATCTCATTTATAAGCCTCCCTTAACCCTGCATCCTATAAGGTAAATACCAAATACTCTGGCACAGCATTCAGTGTTTAGCCTGGCTCTACCAGGTTTTTTCCAATCTCTCCCCTGGTTTTATCCAATCTCAACCTACCAGCAGTTACATCAGGAGACTCTGTTTTCATCTTCAGAGTTACTATGATGTCATTCCCACCCCTATCAACTAGGGGACTCAGGGAAATGATTATTTTAGTCATCTAATCTTTAAAGAAAATACCAGTTAAAAGCAACTATTTCTCTGTATCATGTTAGGATACTAACCTTTTTTGGCTCAGCTTTCATAGCATTCTGGTTTGAGAAAAGAAAACAAGGCATATCAGGTCTATAAAGACCCACTTTAAATACTCCTCGTTTAGTTTTCTCTCTCTGCTCTTTCAATTTTTGAAGTTGTTTTTCTTCTTTGTATTTTTGGAGCATCTGTTTTCGTTGATCAAAGACAACAGTTTTTGTTGACTCTAAGTAGGAAAAAAGAAAAAACAGTATATAAAATATTTCAGATAGAAAGTTAGGCAAATATCTTAACTTCTAACTTCAACTGTTGCTAAGAAGTGCTTTTAGTAACTTCCTATTAATTCCTTAGTCCTTCAATTTATTTCCACCTGTTTTAAAATTCCTATTTCTTTTGACTTCACTTGTTCAAATATCTAATTGCTCGCTATGTACTAGGGATGTATTACTTCCCTTTTAAATTAGTTAACTTCTGTGACAGCCAGACTCCGAGCTGACGTCCAGGGGTTCTCGCCTCCAGGCAGCCATGTCCTGTGTCATCCCCTGCCGTCTGAACAGGGCCGACCTGTGTGACCAAGAAAGTACTGTGGAAGCGATGGAGAACAACTCCATGACTATGCAGGTTAGCTCCTGGGTTGGGAAGATGCCCTGAAGGAGGGCATGGCAACACACTCCAGCATTCTTGCCTGGAGAATCCCCATGGACAGAGGAATCTCGAGGGCTACAGTCCACAGGGTCACGAACAGACACAACTGAAGCAACTTAGCAAACACTCTTAGATCACTTGTTCTAGGGGGATGCCAGTGGCCACATGGAACTGTAAGGAGACTCAGGAAGCAGCACAGAGATGTCTGCGTGACAAAGAACTAAGGCCTCTTGCCAAAAGCCAGCATCAACTTGCTGGTCACATGAATGAGTCACTTTAGAAGTGAATCCTTTACAATAATCAAACAGTATGGTAGAAGCAGATTTCCAGTCTCAGTCAAGCCCTCAGATGCATCCTGGATAACATCCTGACTGCAGTCTCCAGAACCACCTAGCCAAGCTGCACTCAAATTCCTGACCCACAAAAACTGTGTAAATTAATAAACATTTATTGTTTTAAGCCACTGAATTTTGGGGTAACTAATACTATTTCTTTCTTTCGATATTTGGGCTCCCTGTCAGTTTCTGTAGCTCAATTTAGGTTTTCTACATAAATCTTCTTATGTTTCTTTAAACTATGAAGCATTTTACAATATAATGCTTATTTAATATAATAAGGTTTGCTGAAACATTTTTATATGAAAAATGTAAGTGGCTACCATATGTGAGACATTTTTAGGTAGGAAGAATAAGTAAGAAAATGTCTGCCCTTGAGGCGCTCAAGGGAACACAGTTTCAGTTTAGCATGAAATAAAAAGGAGAACGCACATAATAAAGAATCAGTACAACAGCTATCTGGAGAGATCAGGAAATGCTTCCTTAAGATAGCACACCTAAAAAGGGTTCAGAGGAATAAGTAAGTGTTTGTCCCCTGGGTAAGGATTAAAAATAATCCATACATAACTGCATAACTGAGTAAATTTACTACAAAAAGGTATATACTTAAAATGAGGGAAATTTATAGTATATAAACTGGACCTTGATAAAATTGTTAAGTAAAACAAACCCCCAGGCAGAGTACAGAATATGCAAAAGCACAGATGATCAAGTGGTCAGTCACCAACAAACCCCTTTATCTTCGACTTCTCTGAAGGTTCCCCTCAGCTCTTGACTGAATTGAAACCTGGCTCTCCC
Source organism: Ovis canadensis (assembly GCF_042477335.2). NCBI lineage: Eukaryota > Metazoa > Chordata > Mammalia > Artiodactyla > Bovidae > Ovis > Ovis canadensis. The sequence continues at coordinate 78,016,141 of NC_091251.1, forward strand.
CTGAAGTCACTGCTTCCCTAGTTGTCCTCTCAAGAGGCTGACTGTTTTTTCTCCCACACCAGAGTATCACTGCACCTAAAGAGGAGAGATGACCTCATTGTTGGTTCCTGATTATGTCTTCTTCATTTAAAGATCCCAGCTTTACATTTCGTGTCATCAGATCTAACTACCCAGTATCTCAATCTGTTTCCACGTTTGCTTCTCCTTCCTTGATGGCTTTAGCTCGTGGCTCACTGTCATTGTCTCCGTCACTACTCTTGCACAAATCTTGATGACTCATCCAGTACCCTAGCTTCTCAGTTCTTAGGTGTTCTTTCTTCCAGTGATCTCTCTTCCACTGTATCTCAGGCACCCATTCCCATGATCACACCCATACCAGTACTTCAACCTTTCTCGTGTCATGGAGCACATAGAATAACATTCGCAGACCACACTGCTTGTGGTCAAATGCAACTAACCAGCCAGAGAGAGAGAGGTCTGATCAACCCAGGCCCTGCCAGAAACTGCAAGGGCTCAGAGGACCAATTTCCTGTCACACCTGTATTCATTCGTGAGATAACCAGGCACTTGAGACCTCACTATTACCGATGAATACTGTATGTCCTTCATCAGCCCAATTTTAAGAAATCCACTCTCTGATTACCATATCTGATCTTTCCAACAATTCTTTGGCTCCACCAGGACGTACCTATACGCTCCTGACCTACGATCATATTTTCACTGTCTTTCACCTCCCTCACATCAAGTGTTTTCATATCCAATTTAAAGTCCATGATTTATCATCATAATCACTACTTCAACTTTTTGGCCCCTCTCTCACTCTGGCAAAATCCCAATTCCAATTAAAGGCCTCTCTGTGTCTACTTCCCACCTGCAATGTGCAAATGAATATGGCTGGAACAGCACACAAAATGCATGCTACTTCTTTCCTTTCTACAGTTGACTCTCCATATTCCTGGGTTCCACAGCCACAGATTCATCCAACTGCATATGGAAAATATTCAGGAAAAAAAAATTCCAGGGGATTTCCTAGCACTCCAGTGGTTAAGAATCTATCCTACAATGCAGGGGATGCAGGTTTGAACCTTGGTCAGGGAACTAGACCCCACATGCCACATCTAAGATCCCATATGCTGCAAGGAAGATTGAAGATTGAGTGCCACAAGTAAGACTTGGCACTGCCAAACAAATAAATATTTAAAAAACCAAAATACCATGTATAAGTCGGCAACACCTGAATTTATATATCTAGCTCAGACTTCTCCTCTGAACTCATCTTGGATATCCAACTACCTTTCCAAATCTCTTTTAAATCTAATAAGCATCTTCAGTTTAACACATGTAAAACTGAACTCTCAGTCTTACCACTCCCCCAGTCCTTTACAATTTAGTAAATGGCCACTTCATATTTTTAGGTGCTCAGGCCAAAAACTTTGGAATCATCTTGATTCCTCTTTCTTACTCATCTATATTTATTTAACTTTTTGGCCACTCAGCATGTGGGATCTTAGTTCCCTTACCAGGGATCGAACCCTCACCCCCTGCAGTGGAAGAGTGGAGTTTGAACCATTGAACCTCCAGGGAAGTTTCCTTGACTTCTCTTTCTTTATCAACCCCTACATTGAATCCATTAAGAAATCATATTGGTTCAACCCTCAAAATACATCCAGAATTCAACCAACTATTTTTGCTGCTACCACTCTGGCTTCCCTGGTGGTTCAGACAGTAAACAGTCTGCCTGCAATGCAGGAGACCCAGGTTCAATCCCTGGGTCAGGAAGATACCTGGCAAAGGAAATGGCAACCCACTCCAGTATTCTTGCCTGGAGAATTCCAAGGACAGAGGAGCCTAGTGGGCTATAGTCCATGGGGTCGCCAAGAGTTGGACATAACTGAGCAACTAACACTTTCACACTTTCACCACTGTGGTCAACCATGTACTAAATTATTACAACAGTCTTCAAACTGGTCTCTCTGTGGCTATGCTTGCCACCCCACAATCTATTCTCAACACAGTAGCCAACGAGATGCCTTTAAATCATAAATCAGAGAAACACTCATTAACCCATTAAACATTTCATAGTAAGTAAGTAAGTCGCTCAGTCGTGTCCAACTCTTTGTGACCCCATGGACTGGGGCCTACCAGGCTCCTCTGTCCATGGGTTTTTCCAGGCAATAGTACTGGAGTGGATTGCCATTTCCTTCTCCAATATTTCAGAGTAAAAGCCAATGTCCTTATAATGATAAGGCCATAAGGGCTCTATGGGAACTTGCTTGCTTTCTCCAGCCATGCTTCCCTATTCACTTTCTCTGGAAAACACCTGGCCCACTCCTACCTCTGCTGCTGCTGCTAAGTCACTTCAGTCATGTCCGACTCTGTGCGACCCCATAGATGGCTGCCCACCAGGCTCCCCTGTCCCTGGTATCTCCAGGCAAGAACACTGGAGTGGGTGGCCATTTCCTTCTCCAATGCATGAAAGTGAAAAGTGAAAGTGAAGTCGCTCAGTCTTGTCCAACTCTTCGCGACCCCATGAACTGCAGCCCACCAGGCTCCTCCGCCCATGGGATTCTCCAGGCAAGAGTACTGGAGTGTTGCCATTGCCTTCTCCAACTCCTACCTCTATGCCTTTGCAAATGAGGAATAAAAGACACTTTAATAGCACACTGACAAAGTTAAATTTCACTTGAGAGATTCTGGCCGAGGAATGAAATGTTTGAAAGGGTCCAAGTAGAAGCAAAAAGACAACTCGGAAGGCAATAACATCACCTCTTCTCACAGAAAATGTCAGTTCTTTCTTCAAAGCCCATCTTATTCAGTTCTATGACCCAGTTTTCATTTCCTCTGAACTCCTAACAGATGTTATCCTTTATTCTATCCCTCTCAATGACCAACCCACTCCCTTTGATCTTTAAACATAAACCATCACTTCATCTCAAAAACAAAAATGCTACGACATATTAATCAATTCTTTTCTCTCACTTTCTTTTAGAATCACAAAAATGACAAATCTAGAAGAAATAGTTTTAGCCCACCCCTCCTTTTTACAGAAGCAATTAAGCTTTATATGTTGAGTGTCTTGTGTGTGTCAAACATTACACTGGTTCTGGAAAAATAATAAAAACTGAAGCAGTGAACACTTAGAATAATGTGACATCTCATCTCTATAAAACTTCTAAGACTATCTCTCTCTGCCATTTCTTCAAAGTTCATCTTTGCTTTGTTTCACTGCAATCTAGCTCCTGCTGCTGCTGCTGCTGCTAAGTCGCTTCAATCGTGTCCGACTCTGTGCGACCCCAAAGACAGCAGCCCACTAGGCTGCTCCGTCCCTGGGATTCTCCAGGCAAGAAAACTGGAGTGGGTTGCCATTTCCTTCTCCAATGCATGAAAGTGAAAAGCGAAAGTGAAGTCGCTCAGTCGTGCCCAACTCTTAGCGACCCCATGGACTGCAGCACACCAGGTTCCTCCGTCCATGGGATTTTCCAGGCAAGAGTACTGGAGTGGGGTGCCATTGCCTTCTCGCAATCTAGCTCCTAGTACCTGCTATATAAACACAACTAAATAGGAGTCCAATGACTCATTCTGCAAATGCATGCCACTTTCCAGTTCTCTTCCTTCTATTCTATAGTATCCCTTGCCTTCTAACACACTCGTTTTTATTATCTTTATCTTTTGCTGAGACCATTCCTTTCTTTTTTAATTGGTTCTTCCCCTCCTAACCACCCCAAATCCTTCTAGGCAAACTAGGGATGCCTAGGGATGAATACTTTGATTTAGTATCCTTACTTTGTAGATACTTCAATGAAGCATATCCATATTTATTTTTAATTGCAGCATGCAAATTCTCATCATCGGTTATATTTTTATATAACCCTTATCAACTTATCTTGTTAATGTTTATCTTACCTAAGCTCTAGAAGTAAGAAATTAGGATTCCTATAAGGCTATATAGGTAAAAAATGTTATAATACTCCATAGGTGAATGGCGTTAGCCTAGATAGGGACGTTCAGTCTTTGCTTGAAATAGGCAGTACTTAATTGTAGAAAACACAGTTATTTAGAATGTTATTTCAAAACTCCATTCTTCTGGTCAGGGTTTTTTTAAACCTCAGATATTAATACTCTCAGGTAATAATACTCTCAGATATTACTCTTCAAAGCACTTGAAATTACAATCAACCTTTACTTACTTGGCTTGATACTGGCCTTTTCTGGAACAAGCTCTTGAGATGTCTCATCTAATTCAAGAAGACTTCTACTTTCCAAGGTTGGAATGTTGACATCTTTCAAACCAAAGTGTCTATTTCGTTCATATTCCTTATGTCTGTTTTCTTTCTGAGACAGTGATTTTCTATGAGCAATTTTAGTTCTAATCATGTCAGTACTCAAATCCTTTCTGTGCCGACTGGCAAAATGTGATGAAGACATCCTGTCAGGAGAAAGAGAGAAAGACCAACTTACGTGGAATTTCATTTTATATTTTAAAAACTCAAGATTCCAGTTCACTTCCTATACCACTTCAGAGCTTTCTGAAATAAAAATGTTAAAATACAAAATGGAATATACGTGTGACTTCAGAGTGGGAAGAAAGCTATCAAAAGAGAAGATGCTACAAACTATTTTGGGGTTCTGAATAGGAACTTGTTTGACAGGTGAAGTGAAGTCCAGGAAGCCAAGGTCTGGAATAGAAACAAGAGATTCTAGGCTTACCATAGAGAACACTGCAAAATGTATGAAGTAAAAGGTGAAAATAGGGAAACGTCAATGAAGGACAGCATACAGAATAGTTGCCTTAACCTTCCCCTGATGATGAACGCAGGCAGCCTAGCGCTTTTTCTCAACCCAAAAGACAAAAACAAACAAACAAACAAACAAACCCACAAGATGTCTATTATACAGTTAGAGAAGATAAATAGGCAGTCAGATACGAGACTGAGAAAAAAGGGTTTCCAGAAGTACCATAATGATGTAGAAGGATAACCATATGCTTGCTTTGGTGAGACAGAATAAAATTCTTTTAGCTATATAAGAAGTCATATAGTTTATTTGGCATATACTCTTTTCTTAGAAAGATCCCTGAGAATGTATTGAAGTAAAACAAGAGAGAACAAGAAAGAGGATGTCATGGGTTCTAAGAAACTGTGGATCCAAATGAAAGTGAAAGTGAAGTCGCTCAGTCCTGTTAGACTTTTTGAGACCCCATCAACTGTAGCCTACCAGGCTCCAACTGAGGAAAAGAATAAAGGAAACTGGAATATCTAAGAGCCTCACCTAAACAACTAGTGGAAAGAACAACTAAGCCAAACTGGAGAAAAGGGACCAATTCTCTAAAGAGTCTTGCCAACTTAAAACAAAACGGGGCGGGGAAGGGGGGTGCGGCGCAGGGAAGGATGGAAAGTCTGTCACTAGGAATTTTAAAAATATATAAGCACACAATGCTCTTCAACAACAAGAATAACTAAGAAAGTACCCTAGAAAACTGCACATAAAAATCTGCATAAGAAGTGAGGCAAATTAAAACGCTATTTCAAGCAATCAACAGAGTATAAAATATGAGAATTCATCCGATTTGAATGACTCATTAGAAAACATCCTGATGCTGGGAAAGACTGAAGGCAGGAGACGGGAACAACAGAGGATGAGATGGTTGGACAGTATCACCAACTCGATGGACATGAGTTTGAGCAAGCTCCAAGGAGTTGGTGATGGACAGGAAAGCCTTGCAAGATGCAGTCCATGGGGTCACAAAGAGTCCGACATGACTAAGCGACTGAACTGAATGCTAAAAACATTCTCTTTGAAGGGTCCAGAGGAAGTGATAAAGAACTGTGCTTTTTATCAAGAACTCTCCTCTACTATTTGATTTACCACTTCTCACAAATACTATGGAACACTTGCTCTCCTTGCTGCACAGCAGGCCAATGAAGGGGAGATGACGTGTAGAGGTAAGGACTTTATTCCTGAGAGCTGACCAAGAAGATGGCACACTAATGTCTAGCGTTCTGAACAAAGGCATTTTAATTTTCGTGTAAGAGTCAAGCAGAGGGGTAGAATTCTCTGAGGCAGGACATTATGTATGCTTATAATAACAAAAGCAACGGAAACCAAGTCAAAGAAACAGTTCCAACCTGGAGTCAAAATTGGCTTTTCCTGCAACAATATTAAGCAGTTATTAAAGAAAAAATAAAAATTATGTATTAGTTATTTAAAATACGGCATAGCACTGTATTGTACACAGCAATGCGAGAAAGGACTAACACTAAAGGCATATTTTATTATCCTCTAAATCCTAAAAGGTAGTATGCTGCTGCTGCTGCTGCTGCTAAGTCGCTTCAGTCGTGTCCGACTCTGTGCGACCCCATAGACGGCAGCCCACCAGGCTCCCCCGTCCCTGGGATTCTCCAGGCAAGAACACTGGAGTGGGTTGCCATTTCCTATACAGATGAGATAAATTAACTGCCCACATAAGCACTGTTAAAAGGTAGTGGAGCTGCAGTCCCCAGCCCCGCAGCCCGGCTCTTCACACACATTTAAGTTCTCTACTCTTGACTGGAGTTTCTTCCAGCCTGAAAGTCTAGAATGCCTTACTTGGTCTTGCTTGCCTAGGGATTGTCAACCCAAGCGTTTTTAGTTGTCACACAATCTGTAAGGAGCTACTGCAATAAAGTTGGGGCCAAATGCCAATTACACCCCGGTGGCGAAATGCTGCTGATACACAGATCTTCTCAACAAATATTTACTCTTCCAGAGGACTGCGTCAACAGCTTCCGGAAGGAGAGGTAACGCGGTCCTAGAAGAAGCTCCCCCAAGCGAAGTTCAGAGCGTTGCCGCCAGTCCTCGGACCCTTTTATAACTTCTACAAAGAAGCGAACCGTGTCCTCCTCCAGCTCCCCAGCAACCACCTACCTGAGGCAGTTTCTAGCGTTAAACCTCAACCAAACTAAAAGGAACCCTCTGGGCCCGGAAGACCACCGCCTCCGAAAAAGGAACGTCTACAGCAAGCAGCGACAAAATTCAAACTTCCCGCACAGAGCCGCTGATTGGAGGTATTTTAACCAACACTTCCGGTAAAAAGTGCCCGCCTCTTCCCCTCGACGAGACTCGCTATTGGCTCGCTCCTTGCCATATTTGAATTGATTGAAAGGTGAACGGACCATTCAAAGGGTAGGTGTGAGCGGACTCTTTGGGCGTGTCCGGGATGCTCTATTGACGGCGGGCGGGGAGCGGTGGGCGGGCGGGGAGCGGTGGGCGGGCGGGGAGCGGTGGGCGGGCGGGGAGCGGTGGGCGGGCGGGGAGCGGTGGGCGGGCGGGGAGCGGTGGGCGGGCGGGGAGCGGTGGGCGGGCGGGGAGCGGTGGGCGGGCGGGGAGCGGTGGGCGGGCGGGGAGCGGTGGGCGGGCGGGGAGCGGGAGTGGCGGGTGGTTGGCCGTGGGCTACGCATGCGTCCGCTCTGAGGCTACATAGCCCTCGCGGGTATCGGAGAAAGGACGGATGGAGGAGAGGGGAGTCAGAGTTTGCAGGGCTTTTTGTTGTTGTTTTTTATTTGCCCGGCTTTTTAATGTCCTTGTTTAATTACATAAATCAGCTGAACTTAATGAAATATTTTCTTCGCTTAAAGTTTTAAAGAAAGTTTTATTATCACACCAAATTGCTCCTTAAATCATTATTAGTTTTATTACTTGTTACTTGTCTATGTTTTCTCGTCTACTTTAAAAAATAGATATAAAGTAATTACATTCAGAAGCATAGGTTTTTTTAGTGTATAATCTGATGAGTTTTGCTAAATGTGATCAGCTGTGTAACCACCACTCAGTCAGGATATGAGAGCATTTTCAAAACCTTTGAGTTCCTCAAGGCCCATTCTAACTCTCCCAGCGTGTAGGTGCTCACTCTTCTGATTTCTGTCACCTTAAAAATAGGAGTGGTAGGTACTCTCCCGTTTGCCTTTCTCTCAGTGTATTGTTTGCAAGATCCATCCCTACCTTTGCATGAATCAGCCTTGTTTTTATTGCTGAGTAGGATGGTGTGATCACTCACCTAGAGGCAGACATCCTGGGATGTGAAGTCAAGTGGGCCTTCAGAAGCATCACTAGGAACAAACTAGTGGAGATGATGGAATTCCAGTTGAGCTATTTCAAATCCTAAAAGATGATGCTGTGCAAGTGGTGCACCCAGTATGCCAGCTAATTTGGAAAACTGAGCAGTAGCCACAGAACTGGAAAAGGTCGGTTTTCATTCCAATCCCAAAGAAAGGCAATGCCAAAGAATGCTCAAACTACAGCACAATTACACTCATCTCAGTACCAATATCATATCAGTTCAGTTGCTCAGTCATGGCCGACTCTTTGCAACCCCATGAACCACAGCACACCAGTCCTCCCTGTCCATCACCAACTCCCAGAGTTTACCAAAACTCATGTCCACTGAGTCAGTGATGCCATCCAACCATCTCATCCTCTGTTGTCCCCTTCTCCTCCTGACCTCAGTCTTTCCCATCATCAGAGTCTTTTCAAATGAGTCAGCTCTTCGCATCAGGTGGCCAAAGTCTTGGAGTTTCAGCTTCAACATCAGTCCTTCCAATGAACACCCAGGACCGACCTCCTTTAGGATGGACTGGTTGGATCTCCTTGCAGTCCAAGGAACTCTCAAGAGTCTTCTCCTCGCACATGCTAGCAAAGTAATGCTCAAATTTCTCCAAGCCAGGCTTCAACAGTACATGAACCATGAACTTCCAGATGTTCAAGCTGGATTTAGAAAAGGCAAAGGAATGAGAGATCAAATTGCCAAAGTCTGTTGGATCATCAAAAAAGCAAAAGCGTTCCAGAAAAACATCTACTTCTGTTTTATTGACTAAGCCAAAGCCTTTGATTGTGGGGATCACAATAAACTGTGGGAAATTCTAAAAGAGATGGGAATACCAGACCACCTGACCTGCCTGAGAAAATGTATGCAGGTCAGGAAGCAACAGCTAGAACTTGACATGAAACAACAGACTGGTTCCAAATAGGGAAAGGAGTACATCAAGACTGTATATTGTCACCTTGCTTATTTAACTTATATGTAGAGTACATCATGAGAAACACTGGGCTGGATGAAGCACAAGCTGGAATCAAGATTGCCGGGAGCAATATCAATAAGCTCAGATATGCAGATGACACCACCCTTACGGCAGAAAGTGAAGAAAGACTAAAGGGCCTTTTGATGAAAGTGAAAGAGGAGTTTGAAAAAGATAACTTAAAGCTCAACATTCAGAAAACGAAGATCATGGCATCTGGTCCCATCACTTCATGGGAAATGGGGAAACAGTGGAAACAGTGACAGATTTTATTTGGGGGGGGGTGCTCCAAAATCACTGCAGATGGTGACTACAGCCATGAAATTTAAAAGATGCTTGCTCCTTGGAAGAAAAGTTATGACCAACCTAGATAGCATATTCAAAAGCAGAGACATTACTTTGCAAACAAAGGTCTGTCTAGTCAAAGCTATTGTTTTTCCAGTAGTCATGTATGGATGTGAGAGTTGGGCTGTGAAGAAGGCAGAGCGCCGAAGAATTGATGCTTTTGAACTGTGGTGTTGGAGAAGACTCTTGAGAGTCCCTTGGACTGCAAGGAGATCCAACCAGTCCATCCTAAAGGAAATCACCGATGAATATTCATTGGAAGGACTGATGTTGAAGCTGAAACTCCAATACTTTGGCCACCTGATGCGAAGAGCTGACTCATTTGAAAAGATCCTGATGCTGGAAAAGAGTAAAGGCGGAAAGAGAAGAGGACGACAGAGGATGAGATGGTTGGATGGCATCACCGACTCAATGGACGTGAATTTGAGTAAACTCCAGGAGCTGGTGATGGATGGGGAGGCCTGGCCTGCTGCAGTCAGTGGGATCACAAAGAGTCGGACACGACTGAGTGACTGAACTAAACTGAAGTGTTCCATTGAATAATTTGCCATCCATTCTCCTGTTGATGGATATTTGGATTGCTCCAGTTTTCAGCTATTATGAATAAAGTGGCTCTAAACAATCTTGTACAAGTATTTTTGTGGGCATGCTTTATTTATCTTAGAGAAATATAAATGTGAATTTTTTTTTAATACTGAGCTCTGATTAACATAGTATTAGTTTCAAGTGTACAGTATAGTGACTCAATATTTTATACATTATGGAATGATCACTACAATAAATCCAGCTACCATCAATCACCATACAACATTGTTATAATGTTATTTGCTATATTCTGTGATGTTTGTTATATAGTTGAAAATTTGTACCTCTTAATCCCTTTCACCAATGTGGTCCATTCCCCCCACTCCTTCTCCTGACAACCAACAGTTTATTCTCTGTATCTGTGAGTCTGTTTCTGTTTTGTTTATTCACTCGTTTTGTTTTTTTAGATTACACGTATAAATGAAATTATATGATATTTGTTTTTCTGTCTGATTTATTTCACTTGGCATATTACCCTCCAGGTCCATCCATGTTGCCATAAATGGCAAGATTTCATTCCTTTTTAATGGTTGAGCAATATTCCATTGTACATAGGTATACCATGCCTTACTATATCCACTCAACCATCAATGGACATTTAGGTTGCTTCCATATCTTGGCTATTGTAAATTAGCTACATATTGCAGTGGACATAGTTAGGGCTTCCCTGGTGGCTCAGTGGTGAAGTAGCCTCCTGCCAAGCAGGAGATACTGGTTTGATCCCTGGGTCAGGAAGATCCCTGGAGAAGGAAATGGCAACTCTCTCCAGTATTCTTACCTGGAAAAATCCCATGGACAAAGGAGCCTGACAGACTACAGTCCATGGGATTGCAAGGAGTCAGACATGATTTAGTGACTAAACAACAACAGCAAACATAGGCATACCTATCGTTTCAAATTATGTTTTCACTGTCTTCAAATAAATACCCAGAAGTGAAATTGTTAGATCATATGGTAGTCTTTTTAGTTTTTTGAGGAAACTCTGTACAGTTTTCCACAGTGACTGCAATAATTTACATTTCAACTAACAATGCAAAAGGGGTCCCTATTCTCTACATACTTGCCAACACTTGTTATTTTTTTATATTTTTGATAATAGCCATTCCAACGGGTGTGAGCAGGTAGTTCTCTGTGGTTTTGATTTGTATGTCCCTGATGATGGGGGTGCTAAGCACCTTTTCATGTGCCTATTGGTCATCTGTATGTCTTCTTTGGAAAAATATCTATTCATATCTTCTTGTTTAATCAGGTTATTTTTTTTTTATGTTGAGCTGTGATTCCTTTATATATTTTGGCTATCAATCCCATTTTGGTTTATCTTTTGCAAGTATCTTCTCTCATTCATTGGGTTGCCATTTGTTTTGTTGGTTTCTTTCACTCTGCAGATTTTTAGTTTGATGAAGTCCCCTTTATTTATTTTTGTTTTTATTAACCTTGCCTGAGAAGACATATTCAAGAAACATTGCTAAGAAGAAAGTCAAAAAGGTTACTACCTATGTTTTCTTCTAGGGGTTTTGTGGTTTCAGGTTTTACATTGAAATCTATAATCCATTCTGAGTTTATTTATTTATTTCTATGTTTTGGCCACACCATGTGGCATGTGGAATCTTAGCTCCCTGACCAGGAATCGAACCTGTACCCCCTGAGCTGGAAGCACAGAATCTTAACTACTGTACCACCAGGTGAGTCCCATTCTGAGTTTATTTTCTTATATGGTGTAAGAAAGTGGCCCAATTTCATTTTCTTTGCAAGAGGTTGTCCACTTTCCCCAACATAGTTTATTGAGACTATCATTTCCCCATTATTGTTCTACACTCCCCATTCTTGCCTCCCTTATAAATTAATTGGCCATATAAGCATGGATTTGTTTCTGGGCTCTCTATTCTGTTCCATTGATCTATGTGTCTGTTTTTGTGCTAGTACCATACTATTTTGATTACTGTAACTTTGTAGTATAATTTCAAGTCTAGGAGTGTGATGCCTCCAGCTTTATTTTTCTTTTTTAAGTTTGCTTTGGCTACCTTTTAATTATGAATAAAGTTTCTATAAACATTCTTGTACAAGCCTGTCTTTGAGCATGTTTTATTTCTCTTTGGGAAATGTAGATGTGGTATTTCTGGGTCATTCTGGGTATGCTTAATTTTATAAAAAATTGCCAAGCAGTCTTCGAAAGTGGTTGTACCATTTTCAGTTCAGTTCAGTCACTCAGTCGTGTCCGACTCTTTAAAGTGAAGTTGCTCAGTCTTTGCGACCCCATGAATTGCAGCACGCCAGGCCTCCCTGTCCATCACCAACTCCCGGAGTTCATCCAAACTCATGTCCATCGAGTTGGGGATGCCATCCAGCCATCTCATCCTCTGTCGTCCCCTTCTCCTCCTGCCCCCAATCCCTCCCAGCATCAGAGTCTTTTCCAATGAGTCAGCTCTTCGCATGAGGTGGCCAAAGTACTGGAGTTTCAGCTTTAGCATCATTCCTTCCAAAGAAATCCCAGGACTGATCTCCTTTAGAATGGACAGGTTGGATCTCCTTGCAGTCCAAGGGACTCTCAAGAGTCTTCTCCAACACCACAATTCAAAAGCATCAATTCTTCGGCAGTCAGTTTTCTTCACAGTCCAACTCTCACATCCATACATGACCACTGGAAAAACCATAGCCTTGACTAGACGGACCTTTGTTGGCAAAGTAATGTCTCTGCTTTTCAATACGCTATCTAGGTTGGTTATAACTTTCCTTCCAGGGAGTAAGCGTCTTTTAAGTTCATGGCTGCAATCACCATCTGCAGTGATTTTGGAGCCCCGCAAAATAAAGTCTGACACTGTTTCCACTGTTTCCCCATCTATTTCCCATGAAGTGATGGGACCAGATGGCATGATCTTAGTTTTCTGAATGTTGAGCTTTAAGCCAACTTTTTCACTCTCCTCTTTCATTTTCATCAAGAGGCTTTTGAATTCCTCTTCACTTTCTGCCATAAAGGTGGTGCCATCTGCATATCTGAGGTGATTGATATTTCTCCCGGCAATCTTGATTCCAGCTTGTGCTTCTTCCAGCCCAGTGTTTCTCATGATGTACTCTGCATATAAGTTAAATAAGCAGGGTGACAATATACAGCCTTGATGTACTCCTTTTCCTATTTGGAACCAGTCTGTTGTTCCATGTCCAGTTCTAACTGTTGCTTCCTGACCTGCATATAGGTTTCTCCAGAGGCAGGTCAGGTGGTCTGGTATTCCCATCCCCATCCTCTTTCAGAATTTCCCACAGTTCATTGTGATCCCCACAATCAAAGGCTTTGGCATAGTCAATAAAGCAGAAATAGATGTTTTTCTGGAACTCTCTTGCTTTTTCCATGATCCAGTGGATGTTGGCAATTTGATCTCTGGTTCCTCTGTACCATTTTACACTCTCACTAATGATGTTTAAGAGCTCCCATTGTTCCACATGCTTGCCAACATTTTGAGTTATCACTCTTTAATTTTAACCCTTCTAGTGGGTATAAAATGGTATCTCATTCTCATTTTGTAGTTCCCCAATAGCTAATGATGATGAGCATTTTTTCATGTGCTTATTGACTACTTTTGTATCTTGTTTTTTGAAATTCCTGTTCAAGTCTTTTGCCTATGTTTTTAAAATTGAGGGTTATCTTTTAAAATTCAATTGTCTTTTTAGTATTAAATTATAGAAGTTTTATCTATTCTGAGTCCAAGTCTTTTTTCAGATACATGTATTTTTAATAATTTTCCCTTTTTAAAAAGGTTAACCTTTTAAAATAACAAACCTTTAATTTTAGAATAGCTTTAGATTAACAGAAAAATTACAAAGATAATAAGATGAGTTCTCATATGCCCCATATTCATTTCCCCCTGTTATACTAGTATGGTATATTTGTTACAATTAATGAAATGATACTGATACATTATTATTAACTAAAGTCCATATTTTATTCAGATATCTTTTGTTTTTATCCATTGGTCTTTTTCTCTTCCAAGATACCATATTACATTTGGTCATCATGTTGCATTAGACTTCTTAGACATCTTCTCAGACTTTTCCTTATTTTTGGTAACCTTAACAATCTTGAGGAGTACTGGTCAGGTATTTTGTAGAATGACCCTTAATAGGAATTTGTCTGATGTTTTTCCTATACATAGACTGGGATTATGGCTTTGGGAAAAATACCATAAGGATGAAGTACCTTTCACATCATATCACAGTGAATATATAAAATCTACATGACTTATTACTGTTAATGTTAACCTTGATTATTTGGTTGAGGTAGTGCTTGTCAGATTTCTCCAATGTAAAACTACTCTCCCCCTTTCCGTACTCTACTCCTTGAAAGGAAGTGTGAGCAGACCACACTTAAAGCCTGGGAAGTTATGCTTCTTGAGTACAAACTGTGGACATAAATTGTTTGAAACTGTTCTACATGGGAAATTTGTCTCTTCTCCCCAATTATTTGTTTAGGCAATCATTTACCTTAGAGCTTGTGGTCGTTTATTTTATGCTTTGGGTTATATACTAATACTACTTTATTTTGTTGCTCACATTGTTATAATTTCAGCCATTGGTAGCCTTTTCCGTTTGCTCCTCCGTCACTTGGAACATGTCCCCATCACTGAGGGTTTTTGTCTGGTGTTTGTCTGTTTTTGTTTGTTTTAGTGTTACCTTACTTTCTGACGCTACATGATGCCCTGTGCACATGTGTTCAGTCACTCAGTCATGTCTGACTCTGTGCAACTCTTGTGGACGGTAGCCCATCAGGCTCCTCTGTCCATGGGATTTTCTTGGCAAGAATACTAGAGTGGGTTGCTATTTCCTTCTCCAGGGGATCTTCCCGACCCAGGGATTGAACTCTTGCATTGGCAGGTGGATTCTTTACCACTGAGCCAACTGGGAAGCCCGTAAGATGCTCCACGTTCATCTTATATTTTCCTTGCCCACTGCTGGAATCAACCATTTCTCTAAGGAACACTGTTTCCTCTGACTGGATCATTGTACTAGAAACCAAGATCTGGGCAGTAGGTATACTCTTTGCTACTAGGGAGTTTCTCAGGTGATAGAATGAAGGAATATACCTGTCTAGACTAACATATGTATATACATATCTATAAGTATTTCTACATGTAAACATCTGTATATGTTAAGCTAATCATGAGTTCATGCTGATGTCTCCAACTCTAATCCATCACCACATGGATCATTCTAGCCTCCTCCCCTTGCTTATCTGTAACCTCCCACCCTTACAGTAGAAACCTGGCTCTGTTGGTTGCCTTTGCATTTTCTTAGCATCATTGGTGAGTAGAGGGTTTAAATTTGATGAAGTCTAATTTATAGTTTTTTTCTTTTATCTTTAATGCTTTGTTTCCTGTTTGAGAACTGTTTGCTTAACACAAGGTCATAAAGTTTTCTCCTATGTTTTCTTCTTGAAACTTGATAGTTTTAGTGCTGATGCTTAGATCTGTGATTCATTTTGAACTAATTTGTGTGTGGTATCTCCAATCTTTTCTCACTTTTTAAATATATTGTCCAATATCACATATAAATAAAATTCGGATGTGTGGCTATTTGTGGAAAAGCTCCCCCTGCAAAAGCCTTGGGTCATATTTCAGAGTTAACTAAAACGAAAACATTTTAGTACATTATGACATATAAAGCAAACACTGCCACCACCACCACCACCACATATACTATGTCATGCAAAAACTAACCAGTAAAAACCTGGTACATTGTTAAGAATGGAGAAGATCATGGTGGACTGATAAAAGAAAGCTAGAGCAGCGTTGAGACACGCATAAAAAAGCAAAAGTGTTAGTCACTCAGTCTTGTCCAGCTCTTTGTGATCCCATGGACTGTAGCCTCTGTCCATGAGATTCTGCAGGCAAGAATACTGGAGTGGATCGCCATTGCTTTCTCCAGGGGAGCTTCCTGACCCAGGGGTCGAACCCAGGTTTCCTGTATTGGAGGCAGATTCTTTACTGTCTGAAATCAACCAAGTTAAAACTTAATTCTTTTTAAAATTAAAATAGATAAAACTCTAGCAAAACTAATTCAAAAAGAAAAATACTTTCATGAATGAGGATACACATTATCTATTATTGTGTAACAAATTGTCCTTAAATATGTAGCATACAATGACAACCGTATTACTTGTTCTTGATCCCATGGATCAGGAATTCCAGCAGATATCCATGGGAAGGTTCATCTTTGCTTCATGTCTGTGGTTACAGCTGGGATGGCTTGGTTAGGTACTGGCAAGGATGGATAGATTCTCTCTTTTCATTCTCTCATCTTGCTCTCCTAAGAGAGAGCAAGATGCTTCAAGATGGTCTTGCCCACCTGTGTGGGTCTTGTTGCAGGCCATCAGCTGGAGCCACTCTTTCTACATGTTTATTCTCTTATTCTCCAGCACATTCTTCATTTGGTCTCTTTCTCCAGCAGACAATTTTGGACTTCTGTACATGGCAGCTGAATTCCTTCTCAGCAAATGTGGACCTCTTAAGATCTAGGGTTTGAACTCCAACAATGTCACTTCTACCTTATTCTACTGGTCAAAGTAAAGTCACAAGGCCAGCCCAGATTCAAGGAGGTTCAATCTTATGGGAAGGGTAGCAAAGTCATGTTCAAAGGAGACTGGACACAGGGAGGAACAATTCACTGGGAGCCAGTTTTAGCTGTCTCCAGAAAAGCATAATTACAGATAAAGTTCTAAAAAGACAAGAAGAGAATACCATTAAGACCAATATGCCAGTTTTGAGAACTTAGATTAATGAATAAATTCAATAGAAAGCTTAAATATTCTATAACCAATTAAAGAAGTGAAAACTGTGGTTACATATGTTCCCATAAAGAAAACAGCAGGCCCAAATGGTTTTACAGATAAGTTCCATCTAACAGATTCCTCCTCCAACTCAGTTCATGGTAAATTCAATAAAAGGAAGAAAGCTTGCATTAAAAAATGCCCTTTTCCTTACTAAAAATAAAATCAAGAACCTACAATTTTCTCACTGTAAGTGGTGGCAGTAGCTAAATTTCTCTGCAATATACCAACTTTTTAAGATCTTTAGCCCACACGGTCAGTCCATTGATTACTTGTAACTGAAACAAGTCTGGTTTATGTTCAAACAGGACTTTATTTTAAATGCCTGGGTATTATGAAGGAAAATGCCTGTCATACTGTATTTCTTAAAACATTTTCTATTGCATAGAACCAAGGGGAGCAGAGTTCATAGTCTCCAGTGATCTGAAGAAGCAGCCCAAAGTTGTCCATCTCATTCTAAAATTGTCAAACTGTCACCTTTTTCCTTAAAAAATAATCTTGATGCATTTTAACCCTAAATTGAGAAGTCTATATGGAATTTATTTAGTGTTTTATCCTCAAAATTCTTCAGCAAAGATAGATGCTCCAGGAAGAAGCCCCATAATTTTCTTGTGATTAGGTGTTTTCTAGTGTGCAAAGCACAGGTGGTAATGTGATTTGCTGCAGACATGGCAACAATTTGCAGCAGACCCAAGGGAATCCAGAAATAAAGGGATCTTGAGTAATTTTTCCCTCTTTGCCTTCTTATCTCCCTTTGTATTGGGGGCATATCTTTTAAGCCCACCACCTAGCATGGCTACTCCTACAGTTCTAGACAAGACTTGGGTACTTTTCTAGAGAAGGCCTGCACAGTTCTAGTTTCCTGGTAAAAGAGCCATTTCTTCCTGGGTATGTGAGATGACTCATTCAGAGAAGGCCATCTAAATGGAAATGTGGCTTTACTCTTTCAACATCAACAACATAATCATATTTTCAGACAATATAACAGTCTCAATACTTAAGAAAAATGTACATATGTAGTCAGGGGAGAGGGGTTCAGGTATGTAATATCATCTTATTTCATTACAGTAAAATGGAAAATTCCTGGCCAAGAGTTAAAGCTGGATTTCGGTCTTAAACCATATCAGGATTCCATGCCTTCACTGGCAAGGGCCTGGGTTCAATCCCTGGTTAGGGAACTAAGATTTCCACATGCAATGGGGCATGGCCCCCCAAAAAAAGCGTAGGACAATGATTGCAAATCTTAGACATGTTCATGTTTATTTTGGGGAAATGGTGGCTAAAAACATTAGTTCTCCCACATGCAAACCGTGGGGATGATATCTATCTACATACATACTTGCCAAAGTTGTGTTAAGGATGAAATGAAAATAATACATGTGAAAATGTTCCAAAAACTCTAAAGTCTGTATACATAAAACCTGATGTTATTGTTAAAGTATTTTTAACTGGGAAAAAGAAGGAAATGATGTTTACAAGTGGCAGTCAATTTATACCATTTTTTGAAAATTACTTATTAGGCTCTTCTGATAGAGGTCTTTGGAAAATATGTTTCCTAACAGTTATTGTTTGGGGGTAATTGTTCCTTTTAACAAGTTCAAAAATCATGCCAGTAGTTTCAACAAATATGATAGGAATGGAAGAAGATAGTGAACCTTTGGAACAGAAGAAATTATTGGACTTCTATGGAATTTTATTCATCTATGTAATATTTAGGCACTTCTAGGTTAAACTACTTAATGGAATTAGCCAAGGCAGCAAGTTCTTTTAGCTGAGATTTTTGCCATCAGAAGGACACATTCTTCCCAGTTTCAGAAACATTTTTAAGCAAGTACAAGTCTGCAAAATTCTTGTCCTTTCTATAAACTTAAACTTTGCAACAATTATGATACATTCAATGTAGAATAATGCTGACCTAAATTCAGAATGGTATCTTAGTGCTGAAAATTAATGAATAAGCAGTTATTATAATTATAGAAACCCTAAAATAAAAAACTGTCACGAGGTTGTGGAAAAGAGTCACAGTGCCACTTAAAAATATATCAAAATTCTATTAGTATGTATTCCAGGGTAAATGAATATGCATAGAAGAAAGAATGCTGTAAATAAACTGGTAGTTTTCTATGTGGCAAGAAAATTAGGCCAAGATCATTTAAAACAATGAATTCAGGTGTGTGCATGGAGAATTATTTTTAACTGGTGACACTGTAAATTAATATAATTTTGGGGAAAAGCATTTTGGCAGTATGTACCAAGAGCCGCAAAATCTTCAGAGCCTTTTTGACCCTAAAATGCCGCATCTGATGGTTTACCACAAAATCATGCCTAAAGACATTCACCAGTTCTCTGAAAATGAAAAACCGGAAGCTATTTAAATGTCAACAATAGAGGAATCTGGTAGTTAAGAGTCTAATCTACATGATGGCTTATTATGCAATCACTAAAAAACATAACTGTGAAAGTCAAACAACCACATAGAAAAATGCATAGGGTAATTCCCTGGTGGTCCAATGGTTAAGATTTTGTGCTTTCACTGCCAAGGGCCTGGGTTCAATCCCTAGTTGGGGAACTAAGATCCCATAAGCAGTAGGGCATGGCCAGGAAAAAAAAAGCATAGGACAATGATTGCAAACCTTAGACATGTTCAATAATTATTTGGAGACTTGGGGATTATAAGATCTCAATATGTTTATATAATTTGAAAAGTGGGGCATTTACTTTTCTATTCCAATTTCATATAGCAGTTTTTAGTATACTTGAAGATGATAAAGCATTATGGGACAGTGGGATAGAAGCCACAATTAACCAAATTGTAGCATTAATTTGTATTTATTCACTTATCTATTTTTTAAATTAGTTATAGAAGCTAACTTAGATAACTGTTATCTAATATTTAATTCTTTCTGCGGAGTTTGATTCAACATTCATTGAGCCCTAAGTACTATTTAAGCATAACAACAAACTAGATGAATAAGATACAGTTCTTGTCTTCAAATAGTTTCTCTAATGGTGAGTTTAAGCCCTCTTTCAAATGGTAAGTTTGTAAATGAATTCCTTGTATTTAAACCCAGAGAAGCTTTGGTGACCCCAAACAGTTTTAATCAACTTTTTAATCTAAACAAGCACTTAATCAGCTAACGAGCAACTGCTTATTGAATGCCTTCTATTAATGACTAAACTAAAATTACTGAAATTTTAATGAACACTAATAACCACTGAGTGTTGTGCTATTTTCAGTTTTTTAAATGATATTGTTTTGTTTTGTTTTACTTTTAAATGAGTACAGTCTCAGTTGGATACTAATGAATTGTGCCCTCCATAAGAACCTCCATTCTTCTAAGAAAAGGATTCTGCTTCTACCTGGAGCAATAACCTTATCAATGAGGCTTTAAAAAATACTCACATAAGGAAAAAAACTGAATGAAATGGGAAAGTACCATCAAAGTAATATGTTTTAAAAGAAAGCAGAATACAAGTTATAACATTGTTTTAATCCAGTTTTAGAAAGTAAAAATATTTATATCTAATTATAACAATTGCTAATAGTTAATATGATCTTGCTTCCCTGGTAGCTCAGCTGGTAACAAATCCACCTGCAATGCAGGAAACTCCTGTTTGATTCCTGGGTTGGGAAGATCTGCTGGAGAAGGGATAGACTACCCACTCCAGTATTCTTGGGCTTCCCTTGTGGCTCTGGTAAAGGGTCCACCTGCAATGTGGGAGTGCTGGGTTCAATCCCTGGGTTGGGAAGACCCCCTGGAGAAGGGAACAGTTATCCACTCCAGTATTCTGGTCTGGAGAATTCCATGGACTATATGGTCCACTCACAAAGAGTCAGACACAACTGGGTAACTTTCAGTTTCTTTCTTTTGTGCCAGACACTGTCCTGAAAGTGCTTTACCCATTTAATCCTCACAAGAATGTAATAAAGTAGTTAAGGTTAGGAAACTGAGATACAGAGAGTGTAAGTAATTTGCCTTAAGTAACCTCCTCCAGATCACACATAGAAAGTAAACAAAAAACATTTGAAGGAAATATAAAATTTTTACTAATTCTTAGGTCTAGAGAATAGATAATTTTCATTTTCTTCTTTGGTTATGTATTTTCCTATTTTTTCTGTGATGAACCGAAATTGTTTTGTAATCATAAGTGTTTAAAAATAAAATCTTCAAGTTTTAGAATCCATGAAATTGCCCAAAATATAGTAAGTGGATTGCTAAAAGTCAATATATTTCAATGAGCATGCAAAGAGCATTAGCATTGACTATTTGATAACTTTTTCTCATAGCTTGAATGGGGAAATGAATTTACTTAGGAAGTGCATAGACGAAATCAAAAAGTTCCTTTCAGTGAGTGTGAAAAAACCTTAGGATTACAGTTGGACCCTATTTCATGCATATATCCTCCCATGGGAATATACGCTATTTAAATTTTTCACAAAACTTCTCCAGAATGAAGAATGTGTACGTTTTAATCCAATTCTGATCTAAAGAAAGAGCACTGCAGAATCAGCAGGACTGCTATATGGTAGCTGGTTTTTCACTTTAAGTCCTCACTATAAAGAACCACTACTAGCCCATATCTAAAGGAATAGCACCTCTTTGTGTCTGTGTGTGTTTTATTTATTTTTAATTGGAGGATAACTGCTTTACAATATTGTGTTAGTTTCTGCCATACATCAACATGAATCAGTCATACGCATACATATGTCCCCTCCCTCTTGAACTTCCCACCTCCCACCCCTCTAGTTTGTCACAGAGCACTGGGCTTGAGCTCCAAGCATCATACAGCAAATTCCCATTGGCTATTCTGTTTTATGTATGGTAAGGTATATGGTTTGGAGAAGGAAAATGGCAACCCACTCCAGTATTCTTGCCTAGAGAATCCTGTGGACAGAGGTGCCTGGTGGGCTGCTGTCCATTGGGTTGCACAGAGTCAGATACGACTGAAGCGACTTAGCATGCATGTATGCACTGGAGAAGGAAATGGCAACCCACTCCAGTATTCTTGCCTGGAGAATCCCAGGGATGGAGGAGCCTGGTGGGCTGCCGTCTATGGGGTCGCACAGAGTCAGACACGACTCAAGCGACTTAGCAGCAGCAGCAGCAGCAAGGCATGTTTCCGTGCTACTCTCTCAATTCATCCCGCCCTCTCCTTCCCCCACTGTGCCCACAAGTCTGTTCTCTATGTCTGTGTCTCCACTGGGGATACTACTTCTTAATGCCTTGACTATTTGGCTAAAGATTTGAATCCACATTTCTCTGACTTCAGTGTTTATGCTCTTTCTGGAATACCAGGCTGCCTCTCAAAATACCATACCGTACAGTTCTCTTTGGCTTCTTCTTTTTTTTAAAATATTTAGCTTTATTTATTTATTTGGCTGCACTGGGTCTTAGGGTTTCCCTGGAGGCTCAGTGGTAAAGAATCTGCCTGCAATGCAGAGCCGCAAGAGAGTAAGCTTGATCTCTGAGTCGGGAAAATCCCCTGGAGGAAGGCATGGCAACCCATTCCAGTATTCTTGCCTGGAGAATCCCATGGACAGAGGAGCCTGGCAGGCTACAGTCCATAGGGTCACAAAAGAGTCAGACATGACTTAGTGACTAAACAACAAAATTTCAATGAAAATCTAAAATCAAAATAGAGATCTGCTATACTGGATTTGAAGCCTTGGTATAAAAACAGAAAGTAAGGTGTCTAACATTTTTTATATTGATTCTGTGTTGAAATAATATTTTAGATAAATTGTGGATCCATTGAGTTAAAATAGATTACTAAACTTAATTTCACCTGTTTCTTTTTATTTATTTTATTTATTTATTTTCTTTCAGGAAAGAGCTTTATTGCTTCCAGGATGGCTGCTTCAGCCTGGGTGAGGTCCTTGAGCCTCACTTTCTTGTGGTCCAGGCTAAAGGCAGAAACCAAGGACCTGGCAGTCTCATTGCTAAAGCCAGAGCAGCTGCCAGGTTGGTCACTCCACGCCTGGGGCACAGTCCTAGAGGTCAGCTGCAGAGGGGAAGGGGGTGGAGGGGGGAATTCCCATCAGGCTGGTCCAGGCCTCTCTTCTCCAGCTCCAAAGTTTTTTCCACTTAAGCCCAGGTGTATCTTCTTGGCTTAAAGGCTGACTCCACGGTTTCCCTATGGAACACCTGGGGGCTGCTGAATGGGAGAATCCCATCTGCTCCTCAAGAAAGGCCAAACAGTGCCACAAGCTGGAGGAGGCTGGCCTGAGATCCTGCCCACCTCCCCATAGCCCTGAAGCAGGACACTGGCTAGTCCGGGCACTCCCCCTCTACAGGCAGCCCACTGGTACCATTGCCTCAGGGGCCCTTTAGCGGGTCTCTTTCTGCAGGGCCAGTGAACCAAACTTAAGTCTCCAACCTTACTGAAAAATATTTGAAGTATCCCTTCCCTCCCGTCATGGACAGAGGAGCCTGACAGGCTACAGTCCATAGGGTTGCAAAAGTCCGACAAGACTATGCTCCTGACCCTCCCCCCACCTGGAATTCACAAAATAATAATACACTGAACACTAGAGAAATGATTCTGGTAGCAGCCATGCTACCTAATGGCCACCTCCTGCATGCTGGGCCCTCTGGGCACAGCCCATGGCTTCATGGCCCTCTGGCTTCAAGGACCCAGGCTGAGAGTGAGGCCAACTCCTAGTCTGCTGGTCTGTGAGCAGGCACAGCTCTGCTTGTCCCACCAAGGCCTTGCCACTCACCAATTTCTTTTCAATGTGGCTATTAGAAATATTTAAATGGTGTATGTGGCTCATATCACATTTCTATTGGAAAATGCTGTCATAGTTTCTGAGAAACTTCTGTTTTAAATATCAAGGAGAATGGAATGTCTCACTCCCTGTGAGTTACTTCGACACAGGGGAGCAACCTCAATTTCCAACCCAGAGCTTCAGAAAAGAGGTTTGTAAATGGTAGTTTCCAAGGAAACAGGTAATCCTACTAGAATATTCCCAACAGAACTTTGAAAAATGTGTCCAGCTGGAGGAGGCCAAGGCCATGCAAGCAGTGTTTCTCCCCAGGTGATACAGCTCCTTTCCTTTGGAATGATCAACTGCTTTTCTTTACCAGCATCCAAAACAAAGACCACTTTTAATTATAATACTGAGAAGTAAAATGCAAGACACATTACTATCAAAAATAAGTAGGAACGACAAAATTAGCATTGGTTGGTCACAACTATAAACTGGCAAAGTCTTTCTGGAAAACAAGCGTAAGGGGTGTTTCCCAATCAGTCTTGCTTGCTCAAGTGTGGGTAATATGCTGTTGTGTGTGACTCTTTGCAGCCCCATGGACTGGGGCCTGGCAGGTTCCTCTGCCCATGGAATTTGGAGTGGGATGCCATTTCCTACTCCAGGGGATCTTCCCAAACCAGGGATCCAACTCATATCTCTTGTATCTCCTTTGTTGGCAGGTGGATTCTTTATCACTGGCACCACCTGGGTAGTCTGTAAGGATGGGTAAAATTTCATTTTATTCTTTACACTGTAAGCCATTGCTTTGGATCAGTGTTTTCCACCAGATGCCATTTTGAAATTTAAAAAAAAAATCTCATTCAAACTTTTCTTATTCTAATTATTGCTGCTTTTCCCCCATGAATCATTAAATTTTATCAATAATTCTTTACTCAGAAACTGTTTGAGAAAATATAACAGAAATGCACTTAATAAGTTGATTGAAAATTTTATATGTAGATGTTTTATATAAAGTGACAAATATTTCATTTTTTATGGTGCTGTGAACTCATAAAATATGATTAAAAACACTTTTAAAATAAGCTCTGTAGAATTTAAGCACACATCTCCAAAATCATATCTGAAAATATGTAAATACAGAGCTGGCAGATTGCAAAGATTTCAAATTTCATTGACAAAGTCTGAAAGGAAATGCAAAATTTTGTGCACTTTCCTTATATTTTAATTTCTAACTAGTGTTATAATAATAGCTTTTGTACAATAAATAATAGCTTTAAAATGTGTGCAAATAGCTGGATCTATGTCCCTGAGGATCTGATTAAATGTTCAATTTTTTAGTTATTTAAAATAACACATCTTTCTTAGAAAGAAAATGGTTTAATTAATTGCTGTGTAACTTATTATGTTTTATACATTACAAATCATTCTATTCTTATTAGCTATTTAAGCTATTTTGTTTCCTGTTGTAAATAATCCTTTAAAGTTAGCACCTTTTAAAATGTCAATTTTTGGTCAAATTTTTTCATATCACAAAATTGTTTCTTTATTTCCTAGTTTTTATAATGTGAGAGGAGAGTGGTAGAATTTTTAAAAGCCATTTTTTTTTAAACTGAAAGAAGTAAAAATACCTGTCAAATAGTGCAAAATACATACCTTTACCCCACCCCCACCCCCACCTGTCACTCCCATCACTGCCATCTCCATTTGCATGTGATCCCTTTCAGTGTATTCAAATTCCTGATCACTTCTTAGGAGAGCATCTCAGATAGGGCATTACTGAATAATAAAGGATCAAATAACATAGAAATGATAGAAACTAATAATATCACATGTTGAATCTTAAAAAATCAAACTAGTGAATATGCAAAATAGAAGCAGACTCAGAGATACTAATTTGTTAAAACTAGTGGTTACCTTTGTGGGGGAAGGGGAAAAATAAGGGTAGGGGTATGCGAGATACAAACTATTGGGTGTAAGATAGATTCAAGCATAGAGCATGGGGACTGTAGCCGGTATTTTGTAATAACTGTAAATGGAAAGTAATCCTTAAAATTGTCTAAAATTATTTTTAATTTTTAAAGAAATTCAAGGAACAGTAAAGGAAACTGTTGGTGGCAAAACAGAAAATTCAAATACTGCATACATACAATATATATTCACATATATATACATACATAATAAATAGTTGCACAAGAGAAAACAAATGAAATAGGGTTGTTGTTGTTTAGCCACTAAGTTGTGTCCTAGTCTTTTGCGACCCCATGGACTATAGCCCACCAGACTCCTCTGTCCATGGAATTTTCTAGACAAGAATACTGGAGTGGGTTGCCATTTCCTTCTCCAGGGGATCTTCCTGACCCAGGGATCGAACTCATGACTCCTGCTTGGCAGGCAGATGCTTTACCACTGAGCCACCGGGGAAGCCCTGCAACAGGGGAACGCTTGCAATTAATATGTCAGATGAAAATTTGGTACCTAAGAGAACTGATAATACATTCTTTGGACAATAGCATTCAGTAGGTAAGTAAGAATTTTATAAAGAAGAAAAATGAGAGCTAGACATGAAGGAATTCGCCCTGTGACATCTATGCTGAGTCTATGTGCTTAACAACTATCGTATCTTTCTTTTATTCAGGAATTATGTGTGTTTGTTATATGAAGTTTAGATTTCATGACTAAATATATCATGTGATTTATATTGACAGAGAACGTATATACGAACTGTGATTTAAGAGTGCTGGAAAATATTCTCTAAAATCGTTTTACTGGATCAAAGGATGTAATCATTTTTGTGACTTTGATCACGTAAATGAATGATTTGAATGATTTCCTCTGTTGAAAGACTGCATGCTCCTTCACATTGCTCTGTTAATAGTAACTGTTGTTATTTTGTGTTAGTGTTTCCCTCTAATCGTTTTCCAAGTGTTTCTTTTGGGGTAAATTATTTGCTCATTTGTATAAAGCTAAGAAGATTTGTTTCTCAGTGTGGCTATTTTAGCATGTGTTCATAATATGGGAAGGAATTTAATAGTAAATTTTTAAAGTCCTAGTACCCAAGGTATATTTTAGTGTGTGAGTTCTTTATTAAATTTATCTCATAAATATTAATCTGGTGGTGTGTTTAACATAGTCTTATTTATTTATTATGAGTTAATCTAATTTTTTAGAAAAGAATTGCATTACATAAAATTAAAATTTAAAAGTTAGAATGAAAATAAAGAAGTCTCCCTCCTCTTCCCAGCTATCACTTCTTCTCATCCCCTAATTTGATTTTCAGAAATCACCTCGGTTAACAGTTTCTGCTTAATTTTTCTTCAAATTTTACAGAATCTGTTGATATTCTACTATGAAAGTATAAGAATTTATCATGACCTAGCTACTTTTTCATCTCTGGATTTTATTGCTTATTTTTTATATTTTTATTTTCTAGTGGCTGCCTTATTTACATTAAACTACACATTTAAATATTTAGGTCTTGATTTATCAAATTTAGTATGGCTTCAGTTCAGTCGCACAGTCGTGTCCAACTCTTTGTGACCCCATGAATCACAGCACGCCAGGCCTCCCTGTCCATCACCAACTCTCAGAGTTCACCCAAACTCATGTCCATCGAGTCGGTGATGGACATCCAGCCATCTCATCCTCTGTCATCCCCTTCTCCTCCTGCCCCCAATCCCTCCCAGCATCAGAGTCTTTTCCAATGAGTCAACTCTTCGCAAGAGGTGGCCAAAGTACTGTAGTTCCAGCTTTAGCATCATTCCTTCCAAAGAACACCCAGGACTGATCTCCTTTAGCATGGACTGGTTGGATCTCCTTGCAGTCCAAGGGACTCTCAAGAGTCTTCAACACCACATTTCAAAAACATCAATTCTTCAGCGCTCAGTTTTCTTCACAGTCCAACTCTCACATCCACACATGACTACTGGAAAAACCATAGCCTTGACTAGACAGACCTTTGTTGGCAAAGTAATGTTTCTGCTTTTGAATATGCTATCTAGGTTGGATACTCACAATGAAAAATGAGACTAATACCCTCCTTTCTACCTTTATCTAACTCTTAGTTTTTCTCAGTTGTATTAATATGTGTCTGAATAATTCTATTTTCCCTTTCCCATTTTTCCATTCAAACAAGTAACAGGCTCTGAATTTTATCACTTCAGGGGAGGTATAAGACAGAGAGAGAAGCAGAATTAGCCCGTAAAATTTGTCCTGGCTTTTGTTAATTCCACAGGCTTATGCTCACTGAAGAGCTTAGGATTTGAGGCAGGCAGCATGCTACCTGGCGAAGCGGGAGATGGGAGAGGCTTCTCCCCACTCCAAGAGGGTTGGGTGGTAGTGATAAGCTGTATGAGACTCAAACCTGCTCCGTGGTGGAGTTTTGAGGAGCAGGCAAGGCTCGGATGGGGTAGCAGTGCAGGTATCTGGGGAAGGGAGGACCCTAGCACGGGATCTCAACCTCTGCCAACAATCTCATGGCACACCTGGGACCACAAAGAAGCAGAGACCTGCTGCACAGGAAACAATCACTTCCTGAGGCTCTCAGCCACCTGGATGTACAGATAGCCAATGACTGGAGGGTCCCCCTTCTCTCAGCTGCTTTGGTAGTTGTGCACTTTGATGGGACCCAGGAGGTCAGAGAAACCCTAAGAATGTCTGTGTTTACCTTTCCCATCAATCAGAGCTTATGGGGGAGGTGGGACAAGAAAGGGAGTATTTTCAAGAGGTAAAAATTAAAGTGTAGAGAATAAGGTGGTATTTCTTACAGACTTGAATGTGTTGCCTGAGATTTATCCCCTGCCACATAATTTTTAAATTGTCATGATTTATGACATGTATTTGTACCTCTGTAATATAATCACTAACTCTTCTGTGCTTTGGGCATTGTTGGATACCCCGAAGTGAAAACTAATAGATAGCACAAACGCTGACAAGCATTATTCATAGTGAACCAAATATTGTGCTTGGGCTAATTTAGAAGGAAACTGAGTCTTGTGACATTAAAAGTGTGCTGCTTAAATCTTGGCTTAATTTTTTCTGTTTATGCTTAGTTGCTACCTTGTTGTACAGCCTGATCCCTTGGATTTCTATTTTTGTGCTGAAGCGCTTCTTCAAGTAATTTTTTCTCATGTATAGAATGTGAATGGTAAATTTTGAATTCCCAGATATATTTATTTTGTCCTCATGCTTATTTAATAAAGCTAAACTTAATAAAATCTTCCCTTAGATCTTGGAAGGCATTATTTACGTTTTGTCCAGCCAGAGACTAAGGGAAGTGAATTAGATTCTCTATTTCTTGTGTGTTTCTATTTCTCCTTGTATCATCTATGATTTTTGCTCTATGAATATTGATACTATGTTCTTTGGTGCATAGATTTTATATCTCTATTGTAAATTTCCCCTTCAATACAGTAAAGTATCTTTTTTAATGCTTTTTTGGCCAAAATTCTGAAGTTACTACAAATCTGACTTTGAATTTTCTCTGAGGCCCCCAAAATCTCACCAGAAAGCATCTTTCATGAATTGCCCTGATGGTTGCTTCATAAACAGCTCCTCTCTTAGAATTTGCTGCTGCTGAGCCTCTTAGAAAGAACCTGGCTTGCTTTTGGTATCCTAGGATACAATTAATTCCCTTTTGATTTCTTTCACAAAATTCAAAACCATTTGCTTTCTATTTTTCAGGTAGTCCTCAGATTTTCTGGTACACTGATGATCCTCTAATCATTTTTTACTGATACAGTTTTGTGTTTAAAAAAAAATCTGTCATGGAAAAAAAAAGTCTGTCTTGAGGTTCCCGTGGCAGGTGGATAGATGGGTATGGGGTTAAACACGTGTCACAGTCTACATCCTGACCTGGAATCTTTCCTAGAGATTCTTAATAAGCACCACATTTATAAGAATAAAACATTGTTCATTGTCTATCCGCTTTCCTCTTCCCTCCTTTATTCTTCAACATGCATTACATATGTACACAAAATCATTTAATTTATCATGTGTTTACTTTTCCTTAGTATTCATTAAAATTCTCATTGTTTGAGTTCTTTTCAGTTCAGTACAATTCAGTCGCGCAGTCGTGCCCAACTCTTTGCGACCCCATGAATTGCAGCACGCCAGGCCTCCCTGTCCATCACCAACTCCCAGAGTTCACTCAGACTCATGTCCATCGAGTCAGTGTTGCCATCCAGCCATCTCATCCTCTGTCGTCCCCTTCTCCTCCTCCTCCCAATCCCACCCAGCATTAGAGTCTTTTCCAATGAGTCAACTCTTCACATGAGGTGGCCAAAGTACTGGAGCTTCAGCTTTAGCATCATTCCTTCCAAAGAAATCCCAGGGTTGATCTCCTGCAGAATGGACAGGTTGGATCTCCTTGCAGTCTAAGAGATCTCAAGAGTCTTCTCCAACACCACAGTTCAAAAGCATCAATTCTTCGGCACTCAGCTTTCTTCACAGTCCAACTCTCACATCCACACATGACTACTGGAAAAACCATAGCCTTGACTAGATGGACCTTTCTTGGCAAAATAATGTCTCTGCTTTTCAATATGCTATCTAGGTTGGTCATAACTTTTCTTCCGAGGAGTAAGTGTCTTTTAATTTCATGGCTGCATTCACCATCTGGAGTGATTTTGGAGCCCAAAAAGTAAAGTCTGACACTGTTTCCACTGTTTCCCCATTTATTTCCCATGAAGTGATGGGACCAGATGCATGATCTTCGTTTTCTGAATGCTGAGCTTTAAGCCAACTTTTTCACTCTCCTCTTTCACTGTCATCAAGAGGCTTTTGAGTTCCTCTTCACTTTCTGCCATAAGGGTGGTGTCATCTGCATATCTGAGGTGATTGATATTTCTCCCAGCAATCTTGATTCCAGCTTATGTTTCTTCCAGTCCAGCATTTCTCATGATGTACTCTGCATATAAGTTAAATAAGCAGGGTGACAATATACAGCCTTGACACACTCCTTTTCCTATTTGGAACCAGTCTGTTGCTCCATGACCAGTTCTGACTGTTGCTTCCTGACCTGCATACAGATTTCTCAAAAGGCAGGTCAGGTGGTCTGGTATTCCCATCTCTTTCAGAATTTTCCACAGTTTATTGTGATCCACACAGTCAAAGGCTTTGGCATAGTCAATAAAGCAGAAATAGATGTTTTTCTGGAACTCTCCTGCTTTTTCGATGATCCAGTGGATGTTGGCAATTTGATCTCTGGTTCCTCTGCCTTTTCTAAAACCAGCTTGAACATCAGGGAATTCATGGTTCACATATTGTTGAAGCCTGGCTTGGAGAATTTTGAGCATTACTTTACTAGCATGTGAGATGAGTGCAATTGTGTGGTAGTTTGAACATTCTTTGGCATTGCCTTTCTTTGGAATTGGAATGAAGACTGACCTTTTCCAGTCCTATGGCCACTGCTGAGTTTTCCAAATTTGCTGGCATATTGAGTGCAGCACTTTCACAGCATCATTTTCCAGGATTTGAAATAGCTCCACTGGAATTCCATCACCTCCACTAGCTTTGTTCGTAGTGATGCTTTCTAAGGCCCACTTGACTTCACATTCCAGGATGTCTGGCTCTAGATGAGTGATCACACCATCGTGATTATCCAGGTCATGAAGATCTTTTTTGTACAGTTCTTCTGTGTATTCTTGCCACCTCTTCTTAATATCTTCTGCTTCTGTTAGGTCCAGACCATTTCTGTCCTTTATCGAGCCCATCTTTGCATGAAATGTTCCCTTGGTATCTCTAATTTTCTTGAAGAGATCTCTCGTCTTTCCCATTCTGTTGTTTTCCTCTATTTCTTTGCATTGATCGCTGAAGAAGGCTTTCTTATTCCCCACAAATGTAAACTATTAGAAAATGTGAAATACTGGGAAGAGCTATTTTAATGAGATATCACTAGTGAGCTTCCAAAAATTTAAGCATGCATTTTAAGACATGTTGCTGTTATATAGCCATTATAGAATGCGTAATTCCAAGGGGAATTATATAATCTATAGTCAGAATATAGTATAGTAATTTTAAAAAATGAATAAGTTCAAAGGTTTGAGTAAATTACTTGTATATAATTTTATTCTTATACTTTCTGTACATTACCAGTTCTAAGGAACTTTACAACTAGCAGCTGGTAGCATCTGCAATAAGTCATTTTTCCTTTATAGGCTAAATATACAAGGGCTTCCCAGGTGGCACAGTGGTAAAGAATCTACCTGCCAATGCAGGAGACATGGGTTTGATCCCTGGGTCAGGAAGATCCCCTGGAGCAGGAAATGACAACCCACTCCAGTATTCTTGCCTGGAAAACTCAATGGACAGTAGAGCCTGGCAAGCTACAGACCATGGGGTCACAAAGAGTCAGATACAAATACACAGCAGAAAGTTATATATTCAATTTAATTATAAATATATGTGATGTCATTATCTACCTCATCTTAAATCCTCATTTTGGAAGGTAAATTCTTTTTCTTCTTTAATAGGAGAATTGGTTCACCTTCTTTGTTAGCTGCATCAGAATCTGTATTATCATTTTTCATTTTGGAAATTAATAGTTGGAGTCCTTCAAAGAATCAGTTGCAGTACAGCAGACTCACCGTGTGGTGGCACCCAAAAGCCCAGAAATCAGCATCACACAGACATGTCAAGCCTGTATCTAAAAATTTAGGCAGACAACTATCTTGTAGGTAGTAACAAGAAACAGAGCTGTGAAACAGTCATATTAAAAGATGCTAAAAATGTTCTGTAGCTTTATCAGAATTGTGGTTACACAGGTATATACATATGTAAAAATATCTAAGATTTGTGCATTTTACTATATGTATACTATACCCTGGACTTCCTAGGTGGCACTAGTGATAAAGATCCTGCCTGCCAATGCAGGAGATGTTAGAGACCCAGGTTCGATCCCTGGGTTGAGAAGATCCCCTGCAGGAGGACATGGCAACCCACTCTAGTATTCTTGCCTAGAGAATCCCATAGACAGAGGAACCTGGCAGGCTACAGTCCATAGGGTTGCAAAGAGTTGGACACGACTGAAGCAATTTAGCATGCATGCATACTACACCTTGATAAAAAGTTTTAAGTGATAATAAATGAAAAACATTTTATATAAACCACCTTAAAGTTTTCCCTATTACTGAACACAACAAAAAAAAATTTCAGAGGAAATGGGATGTAATAACAATTTCCCTAAACAGTATGAAACTAATAATAGTTATATTTTAACTTATTGCAATAAATTTAAAACATTATGAAACTTAGAACATTTAGTTCAGTTCAGTTCAGTCACTCAGTCGTGTCCAACTCTTAGCAACCCCATGAACTGCAGCATGCCAGGCCTCCCTGTCCAACACCAACTCCTGGAGCCTACCCAAACTCATGTCCATTGAGTCAGTGATGCCATCTAACTATCTCATCCTCTGTCGTCCCCTTCTCCTCCTGCCCTCAATCTTTACCAGCATCAGGGTCTTTTCAAATGAGTCAGCTCTTCGCATCAGGTGGCTAAAGTTTTGAAGTTTCAGTTTCAACATCAGCCCTTCCAATAAACACCCAGGACTGATCTCCTTTAGGATGGACTGGTTGGATCTCCTTGCAGTCCAAGGGACTCTCAAGAGTCCTCTCCAACACCACAGTTCAAAAGCATCAATTCTTCGGCACTCAGTTTTCTTTATAGTCCAACTCTCACATCCATACATGATCACTAGAAAAACTATAGCCTTGACTAGATGGACCTTAGTTGGCAAAGTAATGTCTCTGGTTTTCAATATGCTATCTAGGTTGGTCATAACTTTCCTTCCAAGGAGTAAGTGTCTTTTAATTTCATGGCTGCAATCACCATCTGCAGTGATTTTAGAGCCCCCCAAAATAAAGTCTGACACTGTTTCTACTGTTTCCCCATCTATTTGCCATGAAGTGATGGGACCAGATGCCATGATCTTAGTTTTGTGAATATTGAGATTTAAGCCAACTTTTTCACTCTCTTCTTTCACTTTCATTAAGAGGCTCTTTAGTTCTTCTTGACTTTCTGCCATAAGGGTGGTGTCATCTGCATTTCTGAGGTTGTTGATATTTCTTCCAGCAATCTTGATTTCAGCTTGTGCTTCATCCAGCCCAGTGTTTCTCATGATGTACTCTGCATATAATTTAGATAAGTAGGGTGACAATATATAGCCTTGATGTACTCCTTTTCCTATTTGGAACCAGTCGGTTGTTACATGTCCAGTTCTAACTGTTGCTTCCTGACCTGCATACAGATTTCTCAAGAGGCAGGCTCAGGTGGTCTGGTATTCCCATCTCTTTCAGAATTTTCCACAGTTTATTGTGATCCACACAGTCAAAGGCTTTGGCATAGTCAATAAAGCAGAAATAGATGTTTTTCTGGAATTCTCTTGCTTTTTTGATAATCTAGCAGATGCCGGCCATTTGGTCTCTGGTTGCTCTGCCTTTTCTAAAATCAGCTTGAACATCTGAAAGTTCATGGGTCCACGTACTGTTGAAGCCTGGCTTGGAGAATTCTGAGCATTCCTTTACTAGTGTGTGAGATGTAATTGCACTCAATTGTGCAATTGTGTGGTAGTTTGAGCATTCGTTGGCATTGCCTTTCCTTGGGATTGGAATGAAAACTGACCTTTTCCAGTCCTGTGGCCACTGCTGAGTTTTTCAAATTTGCTGGCATATTGAGTGCAGCACTTTCACAGCATCATCTTTTAGGATTTGAAATAGCTCAACGGGAGTTCCATCACCTCCACTAGCTTTGTTTGTGGTGATGCTTCCTAAGGCCCACTTGACTTCACATTCCAGGAGGTCTGGCTCTAGGTGAGTGATTAACTGGGTCGTGAAGATCTTTTTTGTATAGTTCTGTGTATTCTTGCCACCTCTTCTTAATATCTTCCGCTTCTGTCAGGTCCATACCATTTCTGTTCTTTATTGTGCCCATCTTTGCATTAAAAACTGTCAAGTGTGTTTAAAACTGGATCATCCACATCCTAACAATACATTGGATGGATATACTCACATATTGGAACATTATTCAGAAAGGCGAATTAGGGAAGCACAGCTAAATGCATCAACATGGATAACTCACAACACAAATTTAGGCGAACAAAACAAGTCACAAATATCACTTAATATATAAACTTTTATATAAAGTTCAAAAATAGACAAAATAAGATATATTGTGTATGTATGCATGCATAAGTAAGTAAACCTAAAGAAGTACCAGCATGATTATAATATTCAGGATAGTGGTTACTCCTTAAGGGGTGAGAGGAGGATGCCATCTGCAGAGAAGAACACAGACAGCTTCAAAGGTCTTGGCATCATTCTGCTATATTTCTTCACCTGGGTGGAGGTTCCACAGAGGTTTGCTTTACATTTTCTCTTAAAGTGTAAAAGAGGCAGATATAAAGTAAAAATCCCCAAACCAGGTATTTTGTAGTTCAGAAAGCTCAGGGGTTTATCCTCTGGCAAACTGAAAGTATTCACAAACATGTGACATTATATGTAGGGTTGGCAGATTTAGCAAACAAAAATAAGAAACTCTAGCAAATAGCTATAGGGAAGCTAGCTGGTGGCTCAGTGGTAAAGCAGCTCCCTGCTGATGCAGGAGTGCAGGAGACACAGGTTCGATCCCTGGGTCAGGAAGATCCCCTGGAGGAGGAAATGGCAACCCACTCCAGTATTCTTGCCTGGAGAATCCCACGGACAGAGAAGCCTGGTGGACTACAGTCCATGGGGTTGCAAAGAGTTGAACATAGCTGAGTGATTGAGCGCGCAGTGTATGTAGTAAATAACAATCCGGAAACTCAAGGTGAATTTCTAGCTGTTGTTTAATTGCTAAGTAGTGTCTGACTCTTTTGTGACCCAATGGCCTATACTCCACCATGCTCCTCTGTCCATGGGATTTCCCAGGCAAGAATACTGGAGTGGGTTGCCATTTTCATCTCCAGGCATCAAATCATCCCTTGCATTGGCAGGCAGATCCTTTACCAGTGAACCACCAGGGAAGCCCTGAATTTCTAGTAAACATCGACTAATTTTTTAGGATGAGTATATCCCCATGTAATATTTGATCCCATGCAGTATTTGGAACACTGCTACTGGTAAGTCACTTCAGTCGTGTCTGACTCTATGCAACCCCATAGACGGCAGCCCACCAGGCTCCCCCGTCCCTGGGATTCTCCAGGCAAGAACACTGGAGTGGGTTGCCATTTCCTTCTCCGATGCATGAAAGTAAAAAGTGAAATTGAAGTCACTGAGTCGTGTCCAACTCTCAGCAACCCCATGGACTGCAGCCTTCCAGGCTCCTCCATCCATGGGATTTTTCAGGCAAGAGTACTGTTTAAAGGCAGAAGGCAGTGGCAACCCACTCCAGTACTCTTTCCTGGAAAATCCCATGGATGGAGGAGCCTGGTAGGCTGCAGTCCATGGGGTCGCTAGGAGTTGGACAGGACTGAGCAACTTTATTTTCACTTTTCACTTTCATGCATCGGAGAAGGAAATGGCAACCCACTGCAGTATTCTTGCCTGGAGAATCCCAGGGATGGGGAAGCCTGGTGGGCTGCCATCTATGGAGTCACACAGAGTCGGACACAAGTGGAAGTGACTTAGCAGCACCAGCAGCATGTTTAAAAATAATTCATTGTTTATCTGAAATTCACATATTATTGAGCATCCTATACTCTATCTGGCAACACTAATTATGTGGTGGCAACACTAATTACATGGCAAGTTACACAGGCAAAGGCAGTTCTCTGTGGCTCACTGAGTGTACCCAGAGGAGGATCAAAGAAAAAGAAAGAAGAGAAAAAAAAAAGTCTTAAATTAGCCTGATTCTAAACCCCCATGTGGAAAACAGAGTGATGGATTTGCTGAGTTAAACCATTATTGCAATAGTTCACAAACAATGAATTGACATGAGCTATTGAATGATTTCTACCAACGAAAAGCAATACCAGTAGCTATTGAAAACAGCCATCAGTATTTCTGCTAAAAACTGGATATCTCTCATTGCATCATCATCTCTTCTGATGATTTTGGTTAAAGATATCGTGGAAAATAACCTTGTTGATGCTCATTCTGTGACTAAAGTTTTTCTAATTCGTAGACTATGACTAGTAAGAGTGTGAAATTGCAAGGGAAGTTGTTTTGTTTTTATTCTACAAATATTCTCTGACAGCTCATCATGTGCCAGGAACTCATCTGAGACCCAAAGGACAGGATAATGAATGACACAAAAAGTGTCTTCCTGCAAAGCTTAGAGTCTAGGCCCTAAAGGACTGTAAGCTGATGATAGACAGACAGACAGAGAGATGGATGGATAGATAGATAATTATGTACTCTAGGGAAAACATTATGTAGCAATAGTAGATATCTGCTGTTTTCTGGCCAACATTCCTCTTTCTTTTGGGAAATCACCAAACCCAATTCCATGTGTTCGAATTGACCCCAAGCCCATGACCACATGCTTTCAAACTGTAGTGCTGGAGAAGACTCTTAGGAGTCCCTTGGACTACAAGATCAAACCAGTCAATCATAAAAGAAATCACCCTTTAATTGGCAGGACTCATGCTGAAGCTGAAGCTCCAATACTTTGGTCACCTGATGCAAGGAGCCAACTCATTGGAGAAGACCCTGATACTGAGAAAGATTGTGGGCAGGAGAAGTAGGGCACAATAGAGGAAGAGACGGTTAGATAGCATCACTGACTGAATTCTGGGAGACACTGGAGGACAGAAGAGCTCGGCGTGTTGCAGTCCAGGGGGCTGCAAAGAGTTAGACATGACATAGTGATGAAAAAACAACAACCATGACACAATTGGTGATGACTGATTCAAGGATGGGAAAATAAGCTAATCAGAATGAATGGACCCCTAAAAGGCATTAGTAGAGGCGTCTCAGAAAACTAAGATCATGGCATCCGGTCCCATCACTTCATGGGAAATAGATGGGGAAATAGCAGAAACAGTGGCTGACTTTATTTTTCTGGGCTCTAAAATCACTGCAGATGGTGATTGCAGCCATGAAATTAAAAGACACTTACTCCTTGGAAGGAAAGTTATGACCAATCTAGACAGCATATTAAAAAGCAGAGACATTACTTTGTCAACAAAGGTCCATCTAATCAAGGCTATGGTTTTTCCAGTGATCATGTATGGATGTGAGAGTCGGACTATAAAGAAAACTGAGCACCAAGAATTGATGCTTTTGAACTGTGGTGTTGAGAGTCCCTTGGACTGCAAGGAGATCCAACCAGTCCATCCTAAAGGAGATCAGTCCGGGCGTTCATTGGAAGGACTGATGTTGAAGCTGAAACTTCCATACTTTGGCCACGTGATGCGAAGAGCTGACTCATTTGAAAAGACCCTGAGGAGGGCGGACGGACCGATTGACGGGAGGGACGGGAGGCGAGCAAGATGGCGCAGACTCAGGGCACCAAGAGGAAAGTCTGTTACTATTACGACGGGGATGTTGGAAATTACTATTATGGACAAGGCCACCCAATGAAGCCTCACCGAATTCGTATGACTCACAATTTACTCCTTAACTATGGTCTCTACCGGAAGATGGAAATCTATCGCCCTCACAAAGCCAATGCTGAGGAGATGACCAAGTACCACAGTGATGACTACATTAAATTCTTACGCTCCATCCGCCCAGATAACATGTCCGAGTACAGCAAGCAGATGCAGAGATTCAACGTCGGTGAGGACTGTCCGGTATTTGATGGCCTGTTTGAGTTCTGTCAGCTCTCTACTGGTGGCTCTGTGGCAAGTGCCGTGAAACTTAATAAGCAGCAGACGGACATCGCTGTGAATTGGGCTGGGGGCCTACACCATGCAAAGAAGTCCGAGGCATCTGGCTTCTGTTACGTCAATGATATCGTCTTGGCCATCCTGGAACTGCTAAAGTATCACCAGAGGGTGCTGTATATTGACATTGATATTCACCACGGCGATGGCGTGGAAGAGGCCTTCTATACCACAGACCGAGTCATGACTGTGTCCTTTCATAAATATGGAGAGTACTTCCCAGGAACTGGGGACCTACGGGATATTGGAGCTGGCAAAGGCAAGTATTATGCTGTTAACTACCCTCTCCGAGATGGGATTGACGACGAGTCCTATGAGGCCATTTTCAAGCCGGTCATGTCCAAAGTAATGGAGATGTTCCAGCCCAGTGCAGTTGTCTTGCAGTGTGGTTCTGACTCCCTGTCTGGGGACCGGTTAGGTTGCTTCAATTTGACCATCAAAGGGCATGCCAAGTGTGTGGAATTTGTGAAGAGCTTCAACCTGCCTATGCTGATGCTGGGAGGAGGTGGCTACACAATTCGTAATGTCGCCCGGTGCTGGACATATGAAACAGCTGTGGCCCTGGACACGGAGATCCCTAATGAGCTTCCATACAACGACTACTTAGAATACTTTGGACCAGATTTCAAACTTCATATCAGTCCTTCCAATATGACTAACCAGAACACTAATGAGTACCTGGAAAAGATCAAACAGCGGCTGTTTGAGAACCTGAGAATGCTGCCCCACGCACCTGGGGTCCAAATGCAGGCCATCCCTGAGGACGCCATTCCAGAGGAGAGTGGTGATGAGGATGAAGAAGACCCTGACAAACGCATCTCAATCTGTTCCTCGGACAAACGAATTGCCTGTGAGGAAGAGTTCTCCGACTCTGACGAGGAGGGAGAAGGCGGGCGCAAGAACTCTTCCAACTTCAAGAAAGCCAAGAGAGTCAAAACAGAGGATGAGAAAGAGAAAGATCCGGAAGAGAAGAAAGAAGTCACAGAAGAGGAGAAAACCAAGGAAGAGAAGCAAGAAGCCAAAGGGGTCAAGGAAGAGGTCAAGTTGGCCTGAAGAGACCTCTCCAGTTCTGGCTTCTTGCCAAATCCCCACCTTTATCCCACAACCCTTCAGATTTTATATTTTCTATTTCTCTGTGTATTTATATAAAAATATATTAAATATAAATATCCCCAGGGACTAGACAGGAACCAGGGCCCTGAGGTCAGGGCACACATTACTTTTCTAGTAGCTGCCTTGCAACCCATCCCTCCCAAACTCTTGAACCCTAATGGGTACTGGGTAAAAGGGATCCGCTTAAGCAGCCATAGGACAAAATCTTGAAGTGCCTGCTTCGTAGCTTTGAAAAGGTGCCCTTGCTGACCATTTGAGAAGGGTGGCTGGGTCTTCAGGGACTCCCTGTTGTTTTTAGGCTCTTAAGGTAACATCAGCCATTTTTAGATTGGTTCTGTTCTCATGCCTGCCCTCTCTGTCTTCCCCCAATTCTGCAGGTGAAGATCGGTAGTCTAGTTTCCATTTTGAGATACTATATTCATTTTTGTGAGAATCTTTGTAATAAAATGGCACATTTCTATAAAAAAAAAAAATGAAAAGACCCTGATGCTGGGAAAGATTGAGGTCAAGAAAAGGGGACCACAGAGGATGAAATGGTTGGATGGCATCACCAACTCAATGGATATGGGTTTGGGTAGACTCTGAGAGTTGGTGATGGACAGGGAGGCCTGGAGTGCTGCAGTTCATGGGGTCGCAAAGAGCTGGACACGACTGAGCGACTGAACTGAACTGAGAGGCTACTGGGAAAAGTGAAGCATTCCTTCTTGCCTTTGGTTCCCGCCACTATGTTGCTAGTTTGATAGAAGCCATCCAGACCATCAAGACCGTCAGGTATACGTCGCAGACAGCATCAATTACACATGCAAAAGATGAAGTCAACTCCCGGAAAATCATCCTAGTGATACTGGAGCTGTGATTCAAAATGAACTGAATGAAACTCCTCATAGATGTTTTAGTTAAATTGAGCCGATACATTTCTTTCTTTTTTCTTTTTCCGCCACTCCATGCAGCTGTGGGATCTTCGTTTCCTAATTAGGAATAGAATCCAGGCCCACAGCATTGAAACCTTGAGGTTTAAGCACAAGACCATCAGGAATTCCCTCAATTCATTCATTTTTAAGGACAATTTGAGTTTTGGTTTTCTATCATTTGCAGAAATAGAGTCCTAACTGATACAATAAAAGTCTAAGAGGAAATAAAAGATTTCTCTCCTATTCCTCAACCTCATTTTATCCCCTGAAGATAATCACTGTTACATTTCTTTCAGACATTTATTTACTTTTCATGTAAATAGGATTGTGTTCCACCATTTGCTTGTTTTAAACTTATGTTTATTGGGGATATCTTCATTTGTGGATGCAGAATAATCTATAAATATATAATCATCAATTTAATGTCTTCCACTGATAGAAATTAATTTTTCCTCAATTTTTGCCTTGAT
Source organism: Ovis canadensis (assembly GCF_042477335.2). NCBI lineage: Eukaryota > Metazoa > Chordata > Mammalia > Artiodactyla > Bovidae > Ovis > Ovis canadensis. The sequence continues at coordinate 78,056,939 of NC_091251.1, forward strand.
AAATAATACCTTTATACTTATAGCTTTGTGCATTTATGCAACTATAAAAAATTCTAGAAATGGAAATCTTCTTTCAAAGTGAATGTACATTACAAAATTTGCCCTCCAGTATGATTACACCAATTCCTAGTCTTCTCAAAAACAGAGTTTCTACTCACCATTGCTAACACTGTGTTTTGTGAAACGTCAAGAAATTTACCAAGATGACAATGAAAATCAGAATTGTTTTCTTGATATACATTTATTTAATGCATGAATAACATGTACAACACACATGGAGAGACCTACGTATACTTAGGCTGTTTTATAAATTCACCATTTTCCTATAAATTCCCCATTCATGTCCTTTGCCAATTTTTCTCTTGGGTCATGTGTCTTCCTTGTTGATTTGTCTTTATAAATTAAGAAAGTGGACCCTTTTCTCACACATGGTTTGAATATATTTTTGCAGGTTTATTTGTCCTTCAGCATTCCTTCCTTCCTTTCTTTTTCTTTCTTCTTTCTTAAGTATAACATTTCAAACATACAGGAAACATGAGAGAATTATATAATGAGCACTTATACGCTCACCATTTAGCTTTAAAATGTTATCATTCTGCAGTTTGGCTTCATTTTTAAAAACAAAAAGAATAAAATGTCACAGGTACATCAAAGCTTCTTTTTATATTCTCATTGATTCTGTTCTTCTCCACCCCTCCCCAGAGGTAATCATCACCTTGAAGGTGATGTGCACGTATTTTTGAAGACCCTTTATATACTTGAAAACCCTCTCTCGTGCACCAAAATTGTAACTATTTTCCTATGTCACTCAGAAAAAAAAAAAGTGGGGAGAGGACAGCAATAACAAACTGTCAACAGTTGTTCTAAAGTTAGTCACATCAGGGATCTGCAGTATATTTTCTAAGATTAATTTCACATTATTGCAACAGCAGGGCTTGCAAAGGGCTTCCCAGGTGGCTCAGTGGTAAAAAATCTGCTTGCCAATGCAGGAGACAAGGGTTCGATCCCTGGATCAGGAAGATCCCCTGGAGGAGGAAATGACAACCCACTCCAGTTTTCTTGCCTGGAGAAGTCGTTGGACAGAGGAGCCTTGTGGACTACAGGCCATGGGGTCACAAAGAGTCGGACATGACTGAGTGACTAAGCAGGCACGCAAGATTTGCAAAGTTCCCATGAGAAACCTTTTACAAATATGCCAGGCTTCTGGTTAATGTTGCTGATAAAGAACAGCAAAGAATCTACCCATCAAACTTGCCTCAAATGAGGTTATGATTGCATATATTTATATAATTCTATTATTTATTTTGACCTCAGGAGAGGTCAGTTTTCAAATGGCCATAGTACCATTCTTGACCACTTTGAAGCATATGTTAATTGGAGTCAAAGCCTGCTATATAAATGGTAATGGTTATGGAGGCTGGGGTGTTTAGACTCACTCGGCATTTCATAAGTAGAGTAATGAAACCAATGTATTCATGTCTGAACATTTTTGCAGAAAGAATTAAAAGACAGTTTAAAAAAAAATCTTTGATATCTCTAGCCTTTTGAAAATATTCTGAAATTTCTATCTAATTGCTTATTTTTAAAACAACCCGTGGGGAGTTCCCTGGTGGTCCAGGGGTTAGGATGCTGCACTTTCACTGCCAGGACCAGTTTTGATTCCTGGTCTGGAAAATATGATCCCACAAGCACAGGCAAAAATAAACAAATAAGCCCAAATTATGCTTAGCATAAACAAGGGAGACACCTGTGATTTTGACAAGCATCTTAAAAAACTTCTATACTTTTATTTTTTCACAGATCTCTTTTAAATATATATATATAACTTTATGAAACTGTGAAAAGTTGATATAAATTGCACATACTGTGCATATCCTTCTGCAGCTCATTGTGGTTTTCAGGATGACTTCAAAATTTGTCCATGTTGATACACGTATTAACAGATTGAGTTGATTCATTTTATCTATTCAATAGTATTCTATTTGTGAGTTTTATTTTACATTTTAAAATTAATAAACATTTAGCTTCTTCTTTTTTCTTCTAGTAAAAACAATGCTGGATTGAATATATCTTCTTGTGCACATGTCTGAGAATTTCTCTAGTTCATCTGACTCCAAGTGAAACTGCTGCTTTGTGAGTTCCATACCCCTGCAGAACTAGATACTGTCAAACTCTTCTTCCAAATGGTTGTATCATACAACTTCTATTTTCCCTGGCAGTAAATGAAGGTTCCTATTTACCCATATCCTTTCTGTCTCTGGTATTTTTATTTTGGAGTAGCATAATTTTAATAGAGGTATATTTTATCACGCTACTGTCTTATAGCTATCCTATAGCTTACTGACTTATAGCTTCTGTGTCTATATATGAGTTGTCATGTTTAGAGGGTAGTTTTTGTCTTCTGGGCTTCCCTTGCGGCTCAAATGGTAAAGAATTTGCCTGCAATCTAGGACACCTGAGTTTGATCCCTGGGTCAGGAAGAAACCCTGGAGAACGGAATGGGTAGACTTCTTTTCTAAATTAATTTATTTTTAGTTGAAGGATAATTGCTTTACAATATTGTATTGTTTTCTGCCATACATCAATATGAATCAGGCATAGGCATACATATGTCCCCTCCCTCTTGAATGTCCCTCGCACTTCCCACCCATTCCACCCCATTCCACTGCTCTAGGGTGTCACAGAGCACCTGATTTGAACTCCTTGCTTTATACAGAAAATTCACATTGGCTATCTGTTTTACACATGGTAATACATATGCTTAAATGCTACTCTCTCTGTCTTTGCGTCTCATCTTCTCCTTCCCCCACTATGTCCGCAAGTCTGTTCTCTATGCCTGCATCTCCTTCGCTGCCCTGCAAATAGACTTATCCATACCATCTTTCTAGATTCCATAAATATGTGTTAATGTACGATATTTTTCTCTTACTGACTTACTTCACTCTGTATAATAGGCTCTAGGTTCATCCATCTCATCAGATTCAAATGCATTCCTTTTTATGGCTGAGTAGTATTCCATTGTATACATGTACCACAACTTCTTTTTCTATTCTTCTGTTGATGGCCATCTAGATTGCTTCCATGTCCTAGATATTGTAAATAGTGCTGCAGTGAGCTTTGGGATACATGTGTCATTTTCAACTGTGGTTTCTTCTGGGTATATGGGATTATTGGGTCAGTAATGGGACTATGCCAAAGCCTTTGACTGTGTGGATCACAATAAACTGTGGAAAATTCTGAGAGAGATGGGAATACCAGACCACCTGACCTGCCTCTTAAGAAACCTGTATGCAGATCAGGAAGCAACAGTTAGAACTGGACATGGAACAACAGACTGGCTCCAAATAGGAAAAGGAGTGCGTCAAGGCTGTATATTATCACCCTGCTTATTTAACTTCTATGCAGAGTACATCATGAGAAACGCTGGACTAGAAGAAATACAAGCTGGCATCAAGATTGCCAGGAGAAATATCAATAACCTCAGATATGCAGATGACACCACCCTTATGGCAGAAAGTGACGGGGAACTAAAAAGCCTCTTGATGAAAGTGAAAGAGGACAGTGAAAAAGTTGGCTTAAAGCTCAACATTCAGAAAACGAAGATCATGGCATCTGGTCCCATCACTTCATGGGAAATAGATGGGGAAACAGTGGAAAGGGTGTCAGACTTTATTTTTTGGGGGCTCCAAAATCACTGCAGATGGTGACTGCAGCCATGAAATAAAAAGACGCTTACTCCTTGGAAGGAAAGTTATGACCAACCTAGATAGCATATTCAAAAGCAGAGACATTACTTTGCTAAGAAAGATCTGTCTAGTCAAGGCTATGGTTTTTCCTGTGGTCATGTATGGATGTGAGAGTTGGACTGTGAATAAAGCTGAGCACCGAAGAATTGATGCTTTTGAACTGTGGTGTTGGAGAAGACTCTTGAGAGGCCCTTGGACTGCAAGGAGATCCAACCAGTCCATTCTGAAGGAGATGAGCCCTGGGATTTCTTTGGAAGGAATGATGCTAAAGCTGAAACTCCAGTACTTTGGCCTTCTCATGCGAAGAGTTGGCTCATTGGAAAAGACTCTGATGCTAGGAGGGATTGGGGGCAGGAGGAGAAGGGGACGACCGAGGATGAGATGGCTGGATGGCATCACGGACCGGATGGACCTGAGCCTGAGTGACCTCCAGGAGTTGGTGATGGACAGGGAGGCCTGGCCCCAATTCAAGGGGTCGTAAAGAGCTGGACACGACTGAGGAACTGAACTGAACTGAACTGAACTGAATGGGATTATTGGATCATTTGGTAGTTTTGTTTCTAGTTTTTTAGGGAATTGCCACATTGTTCTCCATAGTGGCTGCAGCAATTTACATCACCACCAACAGTGCAAGAGGGTTCCCTTCTCTCTACACCCTTTCCAGAATGTATTATTTCTAGATTTTTTGATGATGGCCATTCTGTGAGTGTAAGTTGATACTTCATTGTAGGTTTGGTTTGCATTTCTCTAATAATGAGCAATGTTGAGCATCTTTTCATATGCTTATTAGCCATCTGTGTGTCTTCTTTGGAGAAATATCTATTTAGTTCTTCTGCCCATTTTTGATTAGGTTGTTCTTTTTTCTGGTATTGAGTTGTATGAGCTGCTTGAGTATTTTGGAGATTAATCCTTGCCAGTTGTTTCATTTGCTATTATTTTTTCCCATTCCAAGGGTTGCCTTTTCACCTTATTTATAGTGTCCTTTTCTGTCCAAAAGCTTTTAAGTTTAATTAGATCCCATTTGTTTATTTTCGTTCTTATTTCCATTACTGTAGGAGGTGGGTCATAGAGGATCTTGCTGTGATTTATGTCAAGGAATGTACTACCTATGTCTTTCTCTAAGAGCTTTATAGTTTCTGGGCTAATATTTAAGTCTTTAATATATTTTGGGTTTAATTTTGTGTACGATGTTAGGTGGTATTCTAGTTTCATTCTTTTACATGTAGCTGTTCAGCTTTCCCAGCAACACTTATTGAAGAGGCAGACTTTTGTCTATTATATATTCTTGCCTTCTTTGGCAAAGATCAGGTGCTCATAGGTGCATGGGTTTATCTATGGGCTTTCTATCTTGTTCCATTGGTCTATATTTCTGTTTTTGTGCCAGTACCGTATGTCTTCTTGCTTTTTGTGAGTTTTTTAGTCATGTTTAGTTTTTGTAGCTATTGCAGCTAACTTTCAAATGTACTTTTGCTGTTTTTCATTTTGTTTTATATGGTGAAATTAAAAAAGAATAGTGCTAATGGTCCAGAAATTTGTTAACCCTGCATCATGATTCTTTCCAGACTGTACAATTCCTTGCCTGACAAATATTAAGGGGTTAACAGTAAAATTAAATTCAGAGAACTGTGATTTGAAAACTCTGCTAAACATGATGTATAATAACTGGACATTTTTCATGGAAAGGTTTTTGCTCACTGTATAGAACTGGCTTATCTAATACAGTATTAATATACCAGGTCCATGGTGAATAGCTAATCTGTAGGGTTCCAGAACTGATGTTTCTTTCCCCCATCTTCCTCATCCTCATTTTTTTGAGTAGCGTTCACTTTCTCTTCCTTTTCAGGTCAGTCATAATGTTTCAGGAAAGTTCTAGGTGTCACAAAGTTCAGTTTAAAATTTTTGCAGTGTAAGCTCATTCAAGGCACTAAACTTTCTTATACCATCCCAGCTAAAAATAAACTAAAACTCCAAACCTGTGGGGTAACCAGATGTGACATGTGCCGAGCTGTCCTGTATAAATAAGCAATAAATCACAGAGTGAACAAAGACCATATAGCAGATGTGGTAAGTCAGGAATGGCCTTTTGTCACAAACTGATGGCATTTTTACATCTTCTGCAATAATCAGAGGCATTTCCTTATTTTACACGCTCAATCTTTTTTTGTGAAACATTGTTTCATAACAATGTAAAATCTAACAACACTTTATCACATTATCACTAGGGACCGGGGACCGGGGACTGGGGAGATTGTTTTCTTTCACTATCTAAATGTTCCTAAATGAAGGATTTTTGCCTCAAGATGTTCATTCCTCCAAATTATGCGTGAAGTTTTCTTTGAAGAGAGTCTAACTACTTTATAAAAGTTGAAGTCTTGCACAGGGAAAATAATTTTGCTTTTTACTATTTCATGGTTTTTAGGAGGTGGCAAGGCCTTTAAGCCCATCTGTCCAGACGTGGGTTTTTTCATTTTTGTTTTTTTTAGTGAGAGTTGAAAGAAAACAAATCTTCACTCAAAACACATGGAAAGATATCCCTAGTTTACAAAGTCTTCCCAGACCCTTTCAGTAAGATATTCAGAATCCTATCCTTTCTACAGCAAACTGGAGGGCACTCTTGGTTACAATTTGTGTTGCAACTTCTCCTACGTGAGTAGTATTTGTTGTGTCCGACTTTTACGTCTCCATGGACTGCAGCGTGTTGGTCTTCCCTGTCCTTTACTATCTCCCAGAGTTTGCTCAAACTCGTGTCCATTGAGTCAGTAATGCCATCCAGCCATCTTGTCCTTTGTCGCCCCTTTCTCCACCCGTCCTCAATCTTTCCCAACATCAGGGTCTTTTCCAATGAGTCGGCTCTTGGCATCAGATGGCCAAAGTATTGGAGCATCAGTCCTTGCTACGTCAGGTCCTACATCAGGACTTATGTATTATCTTTTGAATATTTATATTTTGGAACTCACTGTTTCGTAAATCTATGCTTGTCATTTCATTTTCCTTCTGTCTGATTCCTGACCTTCCATTGACTTCAGCTCTCAGTTGAAAAGGGGAAACTCATATGTATTAATGTATTTAAGATGTATTTAATGCCTTAAGTTGCTTTTACTGTCATCTTCAATGATACATATAGAAAAAATTAATAGATCCTATCTTTCACATTGGGAACTTATAAATCAATCCTGCTTGGTTGTATGCATCTCTCTGTGCTCACTAATAAACTCATAGCAGCTGATGGTTGGTATTAATCTCTTTTTAATTAGAGAAGCATATGCTCACATATCATTCTGAATGGGAGCAGTGGCATTTAATTTGTTTCTCTGATCCTGCTCACTTTATTGTCCATTGATCAGTACATGATGATTATATATCTTATCATAGAGATGATGGGGTGGTAGAATAACATGGGGTTTGGAGGCGATTGTTTGGAGTTGAGTCCAGGCCTCTGATTTAGCTGTGTGACCTCAGGCAAATTGTCTGATGTCTCTGAGCCTTAGATTCTTCATCAGTTAAACAAAGTCATTTCAGTTATTTTATAAGACAGTTATGATGGTTAGATAAGATAAAACATGGGAATAACTCAAAAACCTTTGAAAAATTTTTGATTATTGAACATTTCAAACATATTCTGAGACTGAGAGAAGAGGTTCATACCCTGACATACCCATCACCTGCTTCAGCCCTCAGGCATTCATGCTCAGTGATGTTCCTCTATGCTCCATTCAGTGCCACCCTCTTTCCCCAATGTTAGAAAACAAATTCCAGATATTGTATTTCCATCCTTAAACATTTCCCTTTTTTAAAAAAGCATAACTATAAAACCATTATCATATTTTTAAATGCAACAAAATATCCAGTCATTGTGTATTTCCCCAATTATATCATTTTTCTATAATTATTTTGTTTGACTTAGGACCTAAATAAGGGCTACATAGCATTTGGATGGCCTGTCTTTAATCTACAATTGTTCTACAATCTTTCTTTAATCTACAACTGTTCAATGTGGTAGCCCCTAGCCATATGTGACTGTTTAAATTTAAACATAAATTAATTAAAATTAAATAAAATTTAAAATTCCATTCCTCAATAGCAATCACCACATTTCAAGTGCCAAATAGCTATATGGATATATGTGTATGTGTTAGTCAGTCAAGTCTGACTCTTTGCAATCCCAGGGACTGTAGCCCACAAGGCTCCTCTGTCCATGGAATTTTTCAGGCCAGAATACTGGAGTAGGTTGCCATTTCCTTCTCCAGGGGATCGTCCCAATCCAGGGATGGAACCAGGTCTCCGAAACTGCAGGATATTCTTTACCGTCTGAGCCACCAGTGCAGATACAGAACATCACTGCATAAGTATTATGGGACAGAGTTGATCTGTAAGCCTCTCTTTCCTCTCTGTTCTATGACTGCAAGGAGATCAAATCAGTCAATCCTAAAGGAAATCAGTCCTGAATATTCATTGCAAGGACTGATGCTGAAGCTGAAGCTCTAAAACTTTGGCCACCTGATACTAAGAACTGACTCATTAGAAAAGACCCTGATAGAGGTAAAGATTGAGGGCAGGAGGAGAAGGGGATGATGGAGGATGAGATGGTTGGATGGCATCACCGATTCAATGGACGTGAGTTTGAACAAGCTCTGGGAGATGCTGATGGACGCGAAAGCCCAGTCCACTGGGTCGCAAAGAGTCAGACATGACTGAGCAACTGAACGGAACTGAACTGAATATAATTGTTGGAAGAAAACAAATCATTAGTTGTATAGAATTTCCTATATTCTGGATTTTTCTGATTGAATTCCCTTGGTGTCCTTTAACATAGTCCTTTGTCTTTGGTTTATAATTGGCGATTAGATGTAGAAAGGAAAATCTGTTCCCCTGTTTTGTAAGCTCATGTGCCACCATGTGACCTTAAGCACACAACCTGACCCATGTAAATGTTAGTTTCCTCATTTATAAAATGAGAATAATAACAGTACCTATATCATGCGTGTGTGTGTGCTCAGTCACTTCAGCTGTGTCTGGCTGTTTGTGACCCTGTGGACTGTAGCCTGCCAGGCTCCTTTGTCCATGGGATTCTCCAGGCAAGAATACTGGAGTGGTTTGCCATACTCTCCTCCAGGGGATCTCCCTGACCCGGGGATGGAACCTGTGACTCCTGCGTCTCCTGCATTGCAGGCAGATTCTTTCCCCACTGAGCCACCTGGGAAGCCTGTAAAGAGTATATGAGAGTATTAATAGAAAGGACTCAACCTGGTACATGGCACACAGTATGGATTAAGTGTATATGTTAGTTATTACTTGCAATATTATACTGATTATTAGGCAATGATTCTCAAATCCCAGTCTATATGGATTGGTTGCATTGAAATCCTCTACACAGGACTTTAAAGAAAAGTTTTCTAGAGAGTCTCATTCAGTAGATTGGAACATGGTCCTCCCAAATCTGTATTTTGTAATAAGTTCTCGATGATACTGTTGCAGTTATGGGTTTGGAAACTGATAACTCTATGATGTGCCAGCTTGACTACTCTGAACTACAATCTCCAGAATTTCTTTTCTAGTATGCTTCCCATTAAGGTGGATGACAGATTTCTTGCAAGTCAGAGGAGGAAAGGGAAAAAGCAGCTATTTTGCAGCATAAATACACCTTCTCCCAGTTATTTAGTCAAATGTAACTTAGGTGCTACTGTGAAAAGATTTTGCAATTGTAATGAAAACCCCTGGTTAGTTGACTATAAATTAATGCAGAATGAGATTATCCTGAGTAGTCCTGACTTAATCAACTGGAATACTTTTAAAAGAGAGCTTAATCCAGGCCCAGCTAGTTTCACTGGTGAATTTTATGAAACATTTGAAGAATTAATGCCAATGCTTTGCAAACACTTCTAAAATATAGAACAGGAGGAAACACTTCCCAATTTACTCTATAAGGTCAATATTACCATGTTAAAACCAAAAACATCACAAGAGAAGAAAATTAGAGAGCAATATCTCGTAGGAATAGAGACATAAACATCCCCAGCAAAATGCTAGCAAACTGAATCCAGGAATATGTAAAAAGAAGTATATATCATAATCAAGAGATTTATCCAAGACATGAAAAGTTGGTTTAATACCTGAAGTGAGTTAATGTAATATAATTTACCAGTAGAATAAAGGACAAAACCATATAATTATTTCACTAGATATAGAAAAAGTATTTGATAAAATTCAATGCCCCTTCATGTTAAAAGCATTCAATAGGGTGGGAAGTGGGAGAGAGGGTAAAGTGGGAGGGAACATATGTATACCTACGGCTGGTTCATCTTGACCTATGGCAGAAACCAACACAATATTGGAAAGCAATTATCCTTCAGTCAAAAATAAATAATTTTTTCTTAAAAAAAAAAAAAACCAGGAATAGGAAGGAACTTCCTCAACCTAGTAAAGAACATCTACAAAAACTCTCTTGGGAGTCCACACCTTCTTTTGTTCTTCTATTCCAAAAACTTTACTCATGCCTGATTTTATGCAGAGACTGGGGATAGTCCAATGTCTGGACCTGGGTGAGACTGTCTTATAAGACAGACTGTGAGATTCAGTTATAAGACATTTATTTGCCTATGGATAGATGCCATATTATCCACTCTAGTCTTTATTAATAATAAGAGTGATATTTAGACTCATCCCAGCCACTAATGCCTTAGACTCTAGATTATTCCTCAATTGGTTCAGAATTAAGACAGGGAAGAGGGGGTGGTAGCCTTTGTTCATTTTAAAGACCCCAGCATGACACAGTAGAAGGGATAATTTACAGACAAGTTTTAGACATGCACAACAGTAATCCCCAAAGTAATAACTAGGATCTTAGACTGTTTTTTAGAAATTGGAAAGGATCCCAGAGATCATCTAGCAGCTAGATTCTAACCCGCAGGGGTTAAGTAATGTGTACAAGACTACCCGGCCGTCTAGTGACATATCACAACTAGAATTCAAAATTTTCGTCCAGCCCACTATACTTTCCACCACACCCTCCTGCTTCCTTAGTATGCCGAGATAAAAAAAAATAGCACGTTAGCTATTTGTTATCATCTTATCTGCTTCCCTGAAGATCAGAATTTTGTCATGAAGGAATAAATGCGCTTAAGTTAAATAACTTTCCGTTAGTAATAGGGCTTATCAGAGGTAGCACTGGAAATGAAAAATAGTACTCTAATTTTAGTTCAAGGCTGTACTCATGAGATCATTTTTTTTTTTCTGTCAAAATGCCAAACTGAAATAAATAGGAGAGTAGAACAGCCTGGAAATACAGCAACTGCAGCAGAGTCTGTGGCTGATATGTTAATTCAACTGACGATCTTTGGTTCCTTTTCTAGCATGATGTCAGTGTATGTTGTGGTACTAAAATTTCCTCCTGTAAGAATTGAAGGAAATAAGTAGAATGGAGTGTCACAGCTTAACTCCAGAGCCTGTGATCTTAATTAACTATGGTTTGTACTGCCTTCTCAGAGGCGTAAGGTGCAACGGCAAATGTTAAGACAATAAAATGAAAGTTTAGGTGAATATCTAGAAACAGTTAATTTAAATGTTATTCATAAAAGGACTTAGCACTTGGTTATGACAGATTTCTTTAAATAATCATCTCTGTGAATTTATTGGTGGAAGCAACAGTTATGTGAAAGAAGCACATTAGATCACTGAGATGACACCAGATCTGCTCATCAGGCCAGAATTCTTAGATTTTCTACAAAATCTACCAATAAATTTGATTTTATACAAAATAGATCTTTAATCCCATCTCTTTGCCATGTTGAAAGTTATTCATTCTTTCATATGTACTTTTATGCATCTATTGAGTGTCAGGCACTGTTTTAGGCACTGGGAAAAGAATTATAAATAGAACCAAGTCCCTGATCTCACTGAGAACACGGTACTATGAAACAATAAATATAATAAAATTCTTTATTTGGTGTTATTAGAGATGGGCATTGATCCAATAAAGTTGCAATATTTGTGCAGAAGGCAATGGCACCCCACTCCAGTACTCTTGCCTGGAAAATCCCATGGATGGAGGAGCCTGGAAGGCTGCAGTCCATGGGGTCGCTAAGAGTCGGACATCACGGAGCGACTTCACTTTCACTTTGCACTTTTTGCACTGGAGAAGGAAATGGCAACCCACTCCAGTGTTCTTGGCTGGAGAATCCCAGGGACGGGGGAGCCTGGTGGGCTGCCATCTATGGGGTCACACAGAGTCAAACACGACTAAAGTGACTTAGCAGCAGTCATTTGTATCCTTAGAGAAGAAAAGAAAAGAAACTATGGTAAAATAAGTTTGGGAAATAATGCAACTATAGTTTCTTCTTAATGCTTCAAATTACAACTGGTTTACTAAAACCCCTAAGACATTAGACAATAAAAGAAACCCTTTAACTCCATTTTTCTTGACTTATTTGACCATTTAAGCTTTTTCATTTGCGGAGAGGAAGGATAGCACTTATTAACCTTCTGTGAAATGTACCTTCCAAGGAAGCCAGTTTTAGAAAATACTGAACCATAAGAGCTCTTTGTACAGTTTTTGTTTTTATATATGTTCTATGAGTCTAGTCAAGGCTATGGTTTTTCCAGTAGTCATGTATGGATGTGAGAGTTGGACTGTGAAGAAGGCTGAGCTGTGAAGAACTGATGCTTTTGAACTGCGGTGTTGGAGAAGACTCTTGAGAGTCCCTTGGACTGCAGGGAGATCCAACCAGTCCATTCTGAAGGAGATCAGCCCTGGGATTTCTTTGGAAGGAATGATGCTAAAGCTGAAACTCCAGTACTTTGGCCACCTCATGCGAAGAGTTGACTCATTGGAAAAGACTTTGATGCTGGGAGGGATTGGGGGCAGGAGGAGAAGGGGACGACAAAGGATGAGATGGCTGGATGGCATCACGGACTCGATGGACGCGAGTCTGAGTGAACTCTGGGAGTTGGTGATGGACAGGGAGGCCTGGCGTGCTGCGATTCATGGGGTCGCAAAGAGTCGGACACGACTGAGCGACTGAACTGAACTGAATTGATAATTCTTTTTTTAAAATTATAGTTTATATACAAAATTGTATTAGTTTCAGATGCCGAGCAGAATCATGCAGTTATATATGTATATTTTTCCAGATTATTTTCTGTTATAGGTTATTATAAGATGTTGAATGTAGTTCCCTGTGCTATACAGTAAATCCTTGTTGCTTATCTATTTTATGAATAATATTAGTTTGTAAGTTTTCGGATTCTATATCAGTTTTAGTTTTATTTTATATGGTTAAGTTTTGGAAGACAAAAATGGACCTGTACTAGCTCATATGCCTAGTAATAATCAATTATATTACAACAAAATCTATTGGACTTACTTTTCTTCTTACATTTTCCAGGTTGGTTTAGCTCTGTGAATCACTGTAACTTTTAAAAAGTAGAGCTTAGTGACTAATTATAAGATAAACACCTTGTAGCCACCATCCAGGTCAAGAAATAGAACTTTTCTGGTCATCTCAGAAACCCCTTCCTGTGCCAGTTGTAATTTACAGTCCCTTCTCTCCCTCCAAAATAACCACTGTTCTGACTTTTATAGTGATCTCTTTCTTGCATTTCCAAAAAACATTTATTTATTTGGCTGTGCTGGGTCTTAGTTGGAGCACTTAGGACCTTCGATCTTCACTGGGGCATGCATGACCTGTCATTGCCCCCTGCATTGGAAGTGCGGAGTCTTAGCCACTGGACCACCAGGGAAGTCCCTTTCTTGCATTCCATTACACAATAGTCTAGTTTTTCTCATTTAAAAAGGTAAAAAACCCTTCCTTGTTATGTCTTTTTCATCTCTTTTAATCTACGGGTTCTCCCTCTATCCTTTCTTTTCCTTAATATTTTGTCTGTTATAAACTCAGTCTGTTTGAGTTTGTATAATGTATGCTCAATCACTAAGTCATGTCTGACTCTTTGTGACCCCATGGACTGTAGCCCACCAGGCTCCTCTGTCTATGGGGTTCTCTGGGCAAGAATACTGGAGCAGGTTGCCATTTCCTGCCCCAGGAGATCTTCCCGACCCAGGAACTGAACCAGCAACTCCTGTGTCTATTGCTTTGGCAGTCGAGTTCTTTACCACTAGCACCACCTGGGAAACCCCACTAAATGTTTAGATTCATTAATTTGTTGAGAATTGCAAAAAAAAAAAAGATTTTTTTAATTTATTTTTAAATTGGAATATAATAGTTTTACAATGTTGTGTTAGTTTCTACTATATAACAAAGTGAATCAGTTATAGGTATATACATATCCCCTCCCTCTCCATCCCATCCGATCCCGCTCCTCTAGGTCATCACAGAGCACTGAGCTGTGCTCCTTGTGCTATCTAGCAGATTGTCTAAAGGCTTGTCTTTCTTTAGTGCTTGGAAATAATCTTCTATTATTTATTTCATTCCATCCATTCTTTCTCTTTTTGGAATTCTGTAAGATGAACGTTGAACTCCTTGTATTAATCCTCCATTTAATCAAAAGGATGATATTCTATTTCTACAATTTTTCTTTCATGTATTACTTTAGATACATGATTCTATCATGAGATGCTTTCCTTCATCTATTGATACTATTTGGTTATCCAATGGAATGGATTTTCCAGAAAAAGGTAGGACAAATGTTTGAGTTTTCCCTTTTATTTCCCCAGTTTTTGGTACAATGAATTGATTCTCTATTATGTTTTTAAATTTTCAATGAGATTTTAAAAATATTATAATGAACCTGAACATATTTAAGAGATTTCAGTTTATTGCAACTTTTGCCCATTTATTTTTAAGGCTGCACAGTGTCGCATCTTAGTTCCCCGACCAGAGATTGAACACATGCCCCCTGCATTGGAAGTGTGAGTCTTAACCACGAAACTACCAAACATTTCTCTCTCTCTCTCTTTTTTTTTGGCTGTGCTTCACAGTTTGTAGGATCCTAACTTCCCAGCCAGGGATCAAACCGGTGCCCCATTCAATGAAAGTACCGAGTCCTAACCACTGGATTGTCAGGGAAGTTCCCGACTCTTATCCTCTTTCAAGGATTTCCCAGGTGGCAATAGTGTTCCCAAAGCAAGAGACACAGAAGTTGCCCGTTGGATCCCTGGGTCAGGAAGATCTCCTGGAGAAGGAAATGGCAACCCACTCCAGTACTCTTGCCTGGAGAATCCCATAGACAGAGGAGCCTGGCAGGCTATAGTCCATAAGGTCACAAAGAGTCAGAGGCGACTTAGCATGCTTCCTTTTTGAAGGTCCAATTGTCCTGTGTTTGACCGGGAATCTTCAAATTGGCTCCTTGAACAAGATCCTAATAGTTTTCAATAGTTTTCTTGCTGGCTACTATGAGAGATGTTCCATTTTCTGCTCTAGACCTCAAACCCTGGAATCAGCCTTTTTCCTAAGGACTCCTAGTTTCTTGAAAGGGAAATGTTTCATGAGCACAACATAGTTGCTATTTCTAAGCCTTGCTGGTAGAATGTATACTACCTTACATATTTGCATTCATATTTCTATTTTAAATTCAGAACAACAACAAGTAGTTTTTACTTAACCTCTTCTATATTACATCTGTGTCTTCTATCTTCCACACGAATAACCCTGATTCTCAAGGTAACAGGGGATGATAGAGTTAGAGTATTCCATAGTTTTCATTTATTTTTTCCCACCTTGGACAGCAAGGAGATCCAAACACTCCATCCTAAAGGAGATCAGTCCTGGGTGTTCATTGGAAGGACTGACGTTGAAGCTGAAACTCCGAGACTTTGGCCACTTGATGCTGAGAACTGACTCGTTGGAAAAGACCCTGGTGTTGGGAAAGATTGAAGGCGGGAGGAGAAGGGGATGACAGAGGATGAGATGGTTGGATGGCATAACCAACTCAATGGACATGAGTTTGAGTAAACTCCAGGAGTTGGTGCTGGACAGGGAGGCCTGGTGTGCTGCAGTCCATGGGGTCACAAAGAGTTGGACACGATTGAGCAACTGAACTGAACTGAACATAATACCAACAACTGTTCCAGAATAACAATACTAGTTGTCTCAGAATACCAGTAGTAATACTGATTTTAATATTACTAATATTATCATCAATTACTAAAAAAAGAAAGAAAAGCTATTAATATCTAACCTGACAATGGTCCTTCTTCCTGTGTTTACGTAACGTTTAAAACATTTGACTGCTTTCTGAGATTTCCTGACCCTGTTCCCCTCAACCATTTTTTATCTGGATCTTTTAACTTCATCATCATTGTCACTATCTTGGTCAATTTTTATTCCAAAGCCAGAGGTTTCTCCTCAGAGCTATGTCCTGGAAGGGAGGTTTTGTTGGTCAGCACTGAAAATTCATAAGGGTGAGACTGTTGCCACCCTTTCAGGTCTTACCAGGACTTCATTGTACTCATCTGTTATTGGAATGGATAAAACCAGTTTCAGTTGCTACTCTCAGATTTCATTTTCCAGCAAAATATCTGTTTCTTTGGGATTGTCCAGTTCTCTGGTCCATCAAATATCTGACTGATTCCCTTTATTCTCTTGCGTAGACTCTAACATTGTGGTCTTCTGTTTCAGGTGATTTGGCCCCACCTGCATATAATTTGTCAGAGAAGGTGGTGGCACCCCACTCCAGTACTCTTGCCTGGAAAATCCCATGGACAGGGGAGCCTGGTGGGCTGCAGTCCATGGGGTCGCTAAGAGTCGGACACGACTGAACAGCTTCACTTTCACTTTTCACTTTCATGCATTGGAGAAGGAAATGGCAACCCACTCCAGTGTTCTTGCTTGGAGAATCCCAGGGATAGGGGATCCTGGTGGGCTGCTGTCTATGGGGTCGCAGAGTCGGACACAACTGAAGTGACTTCGCAGTAGCAGTAGCAGTAGCAGTAGACTCCTTCTTGGAGGATTTCCTCAGTTTTTCCATGTCTTTCATGATATCAACTTTTTAAAAGAGAATAGGTCAGTTATTTTGTAGAACATGTCTCAATTTGAATTTGCCTTTTACTTATTAGATTGGATTCAGATTATTCATCTTTTTGGAGAAGTACCACAGGCATGATGCTACGTTCTTCTCAATGCATTATTAGGAGGCAAATGAACACATGTTAATTTGTCCCATTTCTAATAATGTTGGCTATTATCATTCTTTAAGACAATGTCTGCCAAACTTCTTCATTGTAAAATTAACATCTTGTACTTGTTAATTACTGTGTTATTAAGCAGTATTTTATGGAGAGCTACTTTGATATTATGTAAATATCCTGGTTTTAATGGCCATTGTTGGTTCTTCCCTAAACAAGTGATTACTATAATAACTGACAAATGGTGATATTCTAATTCCATCCTTCCATCTATATTCATTATTTTGCACTGTTCTATAAAATAAAGCTTCTATTCATTCCCATTTATTTATTTATATATATTTATATCAGGATAGACCCAGGATTCCTATTTTATCCAATAAGTCATAATCTGTTGCTACCATCATTCATTTTAAGTTTAAATAATCCCAGATTTAGTTAACGGAAGCTCTGCAGTTTGACTCCTTTCTAATAACTCCTCATCATTTTTTGAGTACTTCCTTATTTTTATGCTCCACAATAATGTTTCAGGGACATATTGTACTTTCCCTGTCCCAGCCCCGAATTCAACCATTTCTTCAAGGAGTTTTGGACGATTTTAGTGGAGAACGATATTCAGAAGCTACACTTTGGCTGCTGGAAGTGCTCATTACTTCTAGGGGATCACTTCTTCCAGGCCTAGTTTTCTTCCTTTCCACATTGAGAAGTCTAGCTCCCTCTAGTTTGGTCTACTTACGTAACCATCCTGTATACCATCAATCTCTTGACCTAATAGCAGACCGACACATCACCGACCATTGAGGCCACTGTGTAGTAGAAATGAGCCTGTCGCAACAGGCCAGCCCCACTGCTCTTCCCACTATAACTTGTGAATTACATTAAACAAAGCAAATGAGATACTTTTTCTCAACTCATTCCTATTCTGTATGCAAAAGAGAGAATATGTGAAACTTGGGACTCTACTTATATAATTTATCATAATTTGAAAAATTCATTTTATGGTAGAAATGAATATCATAAATACTGTGACTCAAATTTTCTTATCTGAAGTTTCTCATTTTGGGCTTTTTATGACATGGTGAGAATATTTGCTCAACTGCTTTCTGAGTATACACCAAACAAGCTGATAGATGAGACTTGACCAGCAGTAAAGAAATACAGTGAAAAATTTTAAAAATTCAGTTAGTCACAAAACTCACTTCTCGAATTGAAAAACTGATTTTAAAAAAGCTAACACAGGGACTTACCCAGCAGTTCAGTGGTTAAGACTCTGCAGGAGGCATAGGTTCTATCTCTGGTCAGGGAAACTAGGATCCTGCATGCCCTGTTTCATGGCCAAAAGGAAAAAAAAAAAAGCGAATTCAAATTTAATTCAATAAATGTATTCCTAAACATAAACAATTCTATTGTAGGCTTTGTCATAAGTAATAGTTACTGTTTGCAGACAAAAACTTTTATCTGTATGAGCATTATTGCTTCAGTTCAGTTCAGTCGCTCAGTTGTGTCTGACTCTTTGTGACCCCATGAACCACAGCACTCCAGGCCTCCCTGTCCATCACCAACTCCCAGAGTCAACCCAAACCCGTGTCCATTGAGTTGGTGATGCCATCCAGCCATCTCATCCTCTGTTGTCCCCTTCTTCTTCTGCCTTCAATCTTTCCCAGCATCAGGGTCTTTTCAAATGAGTCAGCTCTTCGCATCAGGTGGCCAAAGTCTTGGAGTTTCAGCTTCAACATCAGTCCTTCCAATGAACACCCAGGACTGATCTCCTTTAGGATGGACTGGTTGGATCTCCTTGCAGTCCAAGGGACTCTCAAGAGTCTTCTCCAACACCACAGTTCAAAAACATCAGTTCTTCAGTGCTCAGCTTTCTTCACAGTCCAACTTTCACATCCATACATGACCACTGGAAAAACCATAGCCTTGACTAGACGGACCCTTGTGTTACAAAGCCCTTCAAAACTATTATCTCAATCTTTTCCTAGCTCTGTAGAGTAGATGATATTATCTCCATTTTACAGATATGATCACAGGGCTTTTAGAGGCTATGCAACCTATTAAGGGTTGCCCAACTATTAGGTGGTAAAATGGGATGTAAACTCCTTTTCACTATTTCATTCCTCTGACTCGGGAGGACTGACTGTTTCATTCCTCTGAATTGGGATTTTTCTCTCATCTCACTCCTGTCCTGTTTGCCAGATTACAAATAGGTAACTAACTTTCCCAAGTAGTTTACTAATTAGCCTGAGATCACTGAGTCAACCCTAGCAGATCTCATTTTTTCAAAGTGGCAGAGGGTGTTTGTCCCCCAATATTAATTTCCCCCTCATTCTGCAGTAATAGAATGGTTAGCCAGGAAAATGGCTATCTAGAATAAAGTTCATTTCCTAGCCTAGTTGGCACATGGGAGTGGTGATTTAGTCGCTAAGTTGTGTCTGACTCTTGCGACCCCTTGGACTGTAGCCTGACAGGCTCCTGGTCCTTGAGACCAGGCAAGAATACTGGAGTGGGTTGCCATTTTCTCCTTCAGGGGATCTTCCCCACCCACAGATGGAACCCATGTCTTCTGCACTGCCAGTCGATTCTTTACCACTGAGCCACCTAGGAAGCCCAGCTGGCTGGTAGGTATAGTCACGTGATTAAGGTAGCCATGCGTGACAGCTTCTAGAAATCTTCCTTCAAATGTGCCCTTTTGCCCGTTTTTGTTTGTCACTTCCTCTATGCTGGGATAATGAGGGTTAAGCCTACGCTCTAGGAATGTCATTAGGATGGTGAGCTAAAGGGAGACTTCTGGGTCCCAAGGACATTATGGAGCAGAGCTGATGTACTAAGCTTGTGCTGCAAAGTTCCAGACTTTTAGCAGGGAGACAGAGAACTTCTACCTTGTTTAAGCCAACGATACTTGCCCATCACATCCAAATTCAGTATCCATCTGTGGAATCCTAGTTGTCTTCCTAACATTCATTTAAGCCTTCTGACCTCAGGAACCTGCCCAGCAGTTGAGCAAGATTGACCACACACCTCATATCCAGAGGGCTCATGACTGATTACCTGTCAATCTGTGACCCCCTGGGCTGTAGCCTGCCAGGCTCCTCTGTCCATGGAATTTTCCAGACAAGAATACTGGAGTGGGTAGCCATTTCTTTTTCCAGAGGATCTTCCTGATCCAAGGATGGGACCTGCATCTCCTGCATTGGAGGCCAAAGTTTTTACTGCTGAGCCACCAGGAGAGAAGGATGTAATCTTAGATGTAAGCACAGAAACAGATTTTGCTAAACCATGGTGAGGATATAGCTGGTTTGTGGATGAAAGTAAACCAAGAGAAATGAAGGAAAATGCTATTTTCCTTCAGTTTGCACCAACCTAAAGCCCGCCCAACTAGTGGTCTTTTCTGGAAACTGAACCAACAAGCTTTCAGTTATATTAGTTAAGCTAATTTGAATTGGATTTCCTGTTATCTGCCTCCAAAGACATCTTAACTAATATACCTTCCAATGGCTTCAGGATTATATCCTATTCAATTGTGCAAATCAGCACTTCCAGGGAAGTATTTTTGAATGGAAGTTCTAACTTAACAAAACTTGTTCATATTGTTGACCTTGTTGTTCTATTTTCAAAACCTGGAAGGAAAAAAAAATCTTGAAGTATCCTTCTGCAAAGGCTGAGATGTCTGTGTTACAATTCAAATGTATCCTTTCTGGAATCATTCCTTGATTTTCTTCTTGTTGTTGTTTTTGTTTTTGTGGGGTTTTGTTTGGCCACACCCTGAAGCAGGCAGGATCTTAGTTACCCAACCAGGGATGGAATCTGTGCCCCCTGCAGTGGAAGAGTGGCGTCTTGGCCACTGGACCACCTGGGAAGTTCCATCCATGTTTTTCTTATGCTATTTCATTTCTCCACCTTTTTCTCTGTCCATTTTTCATATTGTTTCTGTACTGACTCCTTTAGTTTATTTTCTCTTCTAACTCCCTGAAGAGCAGCATGTCCTACTGTTTAGCCCTGGGGCCCTGATTTAATACGAAGCCTTTCTCAGAGGTGCTGCTTACTTTTATGATTTCAAGTCGTTTCTTCAGTTGTCGCTTTTTTTTCATGCCTCTATTTCCATCTCTACTGGGAGTCACGGAGATACTTAATGCAATGTATCTACAACTTGATTAAATTTTCATCTAAACCTAGCTCTCTCTAAGAAGGTTTTCGGTTTTTGCCTCTGCACCGTCATACTCTGTTTCTCAATTCCACAATTTGTCGTCTTTATGTTCTACTTTCCCTTTTCTACCTCCTGTACCCTCTAACCAGGCTTCCCTGGTAGCTCAGTGGTAAAGAATCAATCTGCAATGCAGGAGACATAAGTTCGATCCCTGGGCTGGGAAGATCCCCTGGAGAAGGAAATGGCAACCCGCTCCAGTGTTCTGGCCTGGGAAATCCCAAGGACAGAGGAGCCTGGTGGGCCGTAGTCCGTGGGGTCCCAAGAGTCGGACACAACTTATTGACTAAACTACCACCTCCTCAAAACCAAAGTGTGGTTTCTTCCTTTGTGATGTTTCAAGGACCACTACCTGGCACAGACCTTTATAACCTCACATCTGGATAACTATATTTATTTTCTGACTTGTCATCCTGTCTCTATACCTCCAATCTATTTTATATGTGACATCTGACATCTGTCTCTTGCTAAGAAGCTTTAAAGACTCCTTAAAGCCTTTATCCTGGCATTTAAGGCCTCCCAAATTGGTACTTGCTTACATCAAACAACAAAGTGTGTGGTGTACTAATTTCTTCCCAGCTGCCACATTTATATCTTCTTTGCTCACATCCTTCTCCATTCTCTGAAATGCCCTCTTTCTTATCAGTTGTTTAATGTTATTTCTCCCCTAAAGGTAAGCTCAAGTTCTGCTTCCTCCAAGAAATAGTTTTTAGGGTGGTAGGATAGAGGTCCCTCTCCAGTTCTTCCCTTTCTCTCCCAGAGTTAGATACATGTCAGGCTAGCCTTATAGAATGGCACCCCACTCCAGTACTCTTGCCTGGAAAATCCCATGGATGGAGGAGCCTGGTAGGCTGTAGTCCATGGGGTCGCTAAGAGTCGGACACGACTGAGCGGCTTCACTTTCACTTTTCACTTTCATGCATTGGAGAAGGAAATGGCAACCCACTCCAGGGTTCTTGGCTGGAGAATCCCAGGGACGGGGGAGCCTGGTGGGCTGCCGTCTATGGGGTCGCACAGAGTCGAACACAACTGAAGCGACTTAGCAGTAGCAGCAGCAGCAGCAGCCTTATAGAAGACATCCAGCCCTTAGTAAACCTTCTAGCAAGTGCAGGAAACACCTACAGGATTTTTAACCATATCCGTGGATGATCTGATTATTTTATAGTTACCACAACCTGAGTGCAGTCCACTGAGTTCTCTCTTTCCTTTTTCCATCTTGAGCCTCCAGGGTTGGAAACCCCAAGGGACTTGACTAAGTCCCCAAACTGACATTTGGCACAGAAGCAATGGGCTCCTGAAGTCAGGGAAAGGGAGAATGAAAAACAAAAACTTTGTAGCTATGGGAGAGGAGGTTTCTCTGATAAGGAGGTCAGGGAGGGGAGAGGTTGAGGTCTGGGTCCCACGAAAGAATTTAGGGAGTAGAAACTGATATTAGAGAGCAGAGGAGTCACTCCTGTATCTCCAGTGCTTTTATTAAAGGCTATTTTGCACATTCTTTATATCTGTGTGAACTTGACCTATCTCCAAATGGTAAGACTACTTGGGAACAAGTACAGTACTATCTCCTCCTTTCTAGAATACGAATATAACGTTGCAGTCAGCTTGCTGGCTGGAAAGAAATGGCACATTCAGCAGTTTAGCCAAAGAGTTTAAGCAAGGACTATTGTCAGAGGTGTGAGCAGAGTTAAGAGACACAATAAAATTACTGGTGATGCTCCCAGGAATAAGCAACAGCTGAGAGCTGTTACCACCATAGGTCTGGAAAGGCAAGGGAAGTGAGCAGTAATACTAGAGACCCAGGGACCTGGAACCATGGAGAGAGACCACTTGGCAATAGTTGCGGCCAGAAAGCAACATGACCTCTGCTAGAACCCCACAGTGCTGTGGGCACTACGTTCCCATATCTTCTTCCCTTCCTCCAACTATCAGGAGCTTCTCTTGGCAATTCCCAGGGGTAAGCCACAGGCTAAGGGAGTACAGGGCATGCGGTCCTTGGAGGTCATCCTTCTAAGGCACAGAAAACGGGGCAGAGAAGAGCAGATAATGAATCTGTGGTGAGAGGACCAACCCAGAGCACCTCAAACACTGGAGTTAGAGGAGTGATTGCTTTCTATTCTGAATCCCACTGCACTTACAGCTTACACCCTCAGTTCAATTTTCAACAAACATCTCCTGAGCACTTCCCATAAATAGTAGATGCTTTGGGATGAAATTAACCTGACATGGGTCCCTTACGAGCTCAAATCTAATGGGCAACCACTGGGACACTTGGAATTTGCTCTACCTTGGAGGGGAGGGTTCAGGAGACTGCACATTTCAGAGTGCACGAGCAGAGAGATGTGTTCAGAGATGTTTTCTCTTGGGATGTGATTATGTCAGGCTCCATTTAGAATTAGAAGGTTAGTTCGGATATTTGTGGCAAATCAGGCAATACCACAATGGCTTCTGCAAAAATCACCTCTGATACTGGTGGTGTGGCTCCCTGTTCCCTGCTCTTCTCTCTCTCTATTCTTGTATCCTCACTTATCTCTGTTTGCTAACTGCTCACCTCTTTGCATGTCTTACACAGATTCCCTGAGACAGGGTTATGTTGTATCATGGTGTACCTATTAGAGTCCTATAAACCACTTCAAAGAGCAAATATTTCCCTTATGTTTAGTCTTTAGATGAACCGTTATGTCTTGAATAGCCAAGTCACATGACCCAGTATGACAACTGTAATGAGCATCTGTAATTCATGGCTGCCCCAAACCTTCTGATCATTCTCTCTGCATAATCACAATTCTTCACAGTATAAATCCTGCCTTCTCAATGTGGAACCATTTTCCTTTCCGCGCTTTCCTCCTTGTTAGGGTGCAGGCATGTGGCATGAATTCTGCTAACCAGACTCAAAACTTTGTTTCTGAATGGAGTTCTGTGCGCTAAGAGGGAGGGTGCAGGGTGTGTATTTTGCTGTTGCAGATCCTAGCAAAGGTGGTTCTGGAGCTGGTGAAGGGAACTGTAGAAACTAAAGAAGAGGTGGGCAACCACAGCTGCTCTTACTGTACATCCCAGTTCCAAACAGTTTCCCTGAGGATGAAGACTTTATGGAAAGAAAAGACCATCAAAACAGTTGTTGCTGTCTCACAGCCAGAGGAAACTTCTTAAAAGGCAAAGAGTCCTTCTGCCTCTGCCATTGCCAAGGGAAGATGTGACCAGGCTTTTCTGCCATTCTAGGAGGAAGATGAGGAACAGTTAGAGTAGAGCCCAGGGCACGGAAGGGTCCAGTCTGCATCAGCTTATTCCCAGCTGACTCGGAGATACACTGAGCGAGTCTAGCCCAATGCACCCCCCCTCTGATGACCCCAAGGCACGTGAGCACATCTAGCCAAGGTAAGCAGCACTGCCTAGATCAGCACAGGTCAGCTCACCCCCAGGTAACCTTGAGACATATATCGATGTCAGCTGGGGTTATCAGACCTATTCATCCCTGCCCAGTTAAAACTGGCCGGTTCCCAGCTGACCCACAGATTCAACAAGACTGAACTACTCATTGAGCTGGACCATGCCTGTGTCCCCCAGGACTCAAGGAGTAGGCTCTGCACTGAGACGCTCATATGGCCCAATACTCCTGCCCCTGAGCAGCATCCATCCAGCTCCCAAAAGCCCCTGAAATGCTCACTGTGAACCAGTAGCACGTGAGTGCCTTCTGTGTCATCAGTCATTTTACTACTCTGTGCAGGAATAGTTTGAAAATCATGCTGTTTTTGATCCCAGTTGGACTACACAGTTTTGAAATGTGAACACTTCGAAAACACCTCTTGCTTCTTCCTTAGGTTTTTTCCCTAAATATTTATGTATTTATTTGGCTGCGTCAGGTCTTAGTTGCTACATGCAGGATCTTTGATCTTTGTTGATGGATATTTAGTTGTGGCTGGAGAACTCTCAGTTACAGCCTGTGCCTCTGACCAGGGACCAAACCCAGGCCCCTGCATTGGGAGCACAGAGTCTTAACCCCTGCATCACCAGGGAAGTCCCTCCCCTAGTTTTTAAAGATAAAGTTAGTGAAGTAAGTTGAAATTCTGCAACTGCATCAGCACTTCTCCTTACTTTATTCAAAGGCCAGTCAGACACAAGCCAAGGAAGGGATCTGAGAATAGGGAGATTTCTGTGAACTTTGTGGGCAGGATAAGGCCTCCAGGACCTCAGAATAAAATATTTACTCCAAAAAAGGGAGAGTCATTGGCCAGTGTTTTACTGATTCTTCTTCCTTACCTCCATCAAGGTCTGTGCCTGTTTCTAGTCACTAGTTTGGCTTCGGACCGAGTGATCTGGTGTGTTCTCTGCCATTTGAGGTAGCCGGCAGGGTCCTGGGAACGTGATGCTCTGCGTCACACGAGTCCTGGAGACACTGTACCAGGTGATGGCAGCACAGGCAGGGGAATACAGACCTGGCCCAGATTATCCTGGATTTCTGTGGGAAATGATGTACTTATATCTATAGTCACAGTTTTACTTATTATATGCTACTCTATATGAGACAGAAAAAAACTTACCACTGGAGTCTGTGCCCTTCTAGAGAAAGACATCTAGTTTTTGACAAGTTTGACTTCATTCAAAAAGAATTTAGAAAAGGCTACATGCTGTATGATTCCAACCACATGACATTCTAGAAAAGGCAAAAGTACAGATACAATAAAAAGATCAGTGGTTGCCAGAGGTTGTGAAGCTAAAAGGGATGAATAGGTAGGAACACAGAGGAATTTTGGGACTGTGAAACTATTCTCTATGAGACTATAATGAAGGATACCATTTGTCAAAGCCAAAAGAATATATAAGACTAAGAGTGAAATGTAAACTATGGACTCTCGGTGATAATAATGTGTCTGAGTAGGTTCATCAGTTGTAAAAGATGGACCACTTCTGTGGGGGATGGTGATAAAGGAGGGGTATGCATACCCATGTGTGAAAGAGAACAGGGGTGTATAGGTAACTTTCTGTACCTTCTGCTCAACATTGCTGTGAACCTACTCTAAAAAATAAAATTTATTAATTAAAAAAGTGATCTGAAATTTACAGGAAAGTTAAAAGTACAGTACAGATAACATTTTATCTTAAACCATTTGGGAGTAATGGAGTAGGAAACTCCAGTTTCTACTCCAGTATTCTTGCCTGAAAAATTCCATGGACAAAGGAGCCTGGTGGGCTACAGCGTGGGGTTGCAAGAGTCAGACACTGAGTGACTTTCACTTTGGGAGTAAGTTGCCAACCTGATGTCCCATTGCCCCCAAATAGTTCAGAGGTTTGTGTAGGGCATTCTATTTCATAGTCACAATACAATCATCAAAATCAGGAAATTAACATTGATAATACTAACTAATCCTGAGACCCCATTGAATTTTACCAAATGTCCCGGGAGTATCTTTTAATGCAAAATAAAGGATCCAATTGAGGGGGAAAGAAAAGAATTTAGAAGCCTTGAATCAACTTTAATGGATGCCACATTTGAGGAAAAATGATCAAAAATATTAAAGCTGGAAGTCATTAATAAAGAGCCAGACATTTTCAACACATTTTATGAGCTTAAAGCAATTGAGAAAAGGACTCAAAGAGATAAATGTAAACACTTAAGAGAAGTTGAGCTGATGATTGACATTATAAGAGAGATTCAGTCTTTAGAATATGCATTAAAACATAAAATTTAAAGTAACTTCAACCAAAGCAGCCTTCAATATACACAGCAAGGGTAAGAAACAATTTCAGAAGCACTAAAAGATGCTTTGATGAAAATTTTTATTTTTTAAGGAAACATAAAGCTGTACTCACAAGAAAGGGAAGAATAGAAAGGAAGAATGATGGACTGATCCTACAGAAGAAAAAAAAGATGAGGAAATGCTAAAGAGCACATGGAGCAAGGCTCTGGTGAGCACGTGCTAATGATGAGCCACCAGGCTTCTGTTCTTAAAGACAACGTATGTTGTGGGCACTTGGAACCGGATATAAGAAATGCTTTAGAAAACGCTCAGCTCCTAGAAGATGAATAAAAGAGATTTTTAAGAAATGGATTGATGTGAGTTAAATACTTATTTAAAGCTTTTTGAAGAAAAAAGAAACCAAATGTACACAAAATTAATGAAAGAAGGTAAGTTAATTGATGCATTTAAAGGTCATATTAAAAGAGGACTTCCCTGGTGTTCCAATGGTAAAGAATCCACCTGCCAATGCAGGAGACAGAGGCTCAATCCCTGGTCCAGGAAGATTCCACATGCCTTAGGGCAACTAAGTCCATGTGCCACAACTACTGAAGGTCGTGCCTAGAGCCTGTGCTCCGAATCAGGAGAAACCACTGCTATGAGAAGCCCTCACACGGCAACCAGAGAATGCCCTCATGCATCAGTGAAGACCCAGCACAGCCATGAATAAATAAATACATACATTTATATAAGAGCACATTAAAAGTTGGTAAATGTGTAACAGCCTTAAAGTTAGGCGGGAGGGAAAGCAGGGAAAGGGGGAGGCCGATGATTTGACTGAAACTCCAAGTTCTTCCTGAGTTGCATCAAGAAAAAGAAATGAATTTTCACCAAACAACCAATTTAAAGAGAAGTTACCCTTTGAAGATAAAGGAGAATCTTTCCAAAGCAGATGTGAAGATGAGCCATGCATGTGAAGGGCTGAACACCTATGAAATTGAAGCCTAAGTTCTTTTGGAAAAATTCAAAAGAACTGCTGGCTATTACCCATGCTAGTTCATTTTCCACTTAAGAAAGGATTGTGTAATGGGTTGAGAGCTCTGTTGGCTGAGAGAAACTTTGATAATTTAAGAAGAGAAAACGCATGCTATAAGATGTTTGGGAAAATGATCTTTCTGTTCCCAATCTTCCAAATAGGATATCTGGCAGAGACTCAGGTGGACTCAGGTCCTTTATGGACCAAATACCACCCTCAAGGGGTTGTTACTGAACACAAGTTCAGGTGCCTGATGAACAGTGAAGCCAAACAGAAACAGTGGAGTTTGCAGCAGAGAACTGTTTATTGCAGGGCCAATCAAGGAAAACAAGTGGCTTGTGCTCAAAAACCCTGAACTCCTTCACGGTTTTTGAGGAATTTTTAATTGGTAAAATTTGGGGTGAGGGCTGCAGGGCGTGTAGAGGGCTGCACTCTCTTCTGACTGATTGGTGGTGAGGTAACAGGGTGGTGTTCCAGAAACCGTGCGCTCAGCCTTAAGCCCACCCTCCTCCTGGGTGGGGGCCTTAGTTCCCCAGAAGAACTCAGAGATAATACTCTGTATATTCCTCCGGGAGGAACCAGGACTCTGCCCCAAGGTTGCACTATTGTTTCCTGACTCCTCCTCCCTTGTGTCTGCATTCCCTCCCTTTCCTGATTAGCAGATGTTTGAACTGCCCTTTGGAACTCAGGGAAAGTCCAGGAGGCTGAAAGAAGCCTATTTCCTACAAAAAAGAAACAAATGAGGAGAGGGAGGGGAGGAACACAGAAAGGATTTTTAGCTGGGAGGGTCCCACAGGGTTGTGCTTCATTTCAGGTTCAGGATCCCTGAGAAAGGATCCATCCATCAGGCCAACTTCATCCTGAAATAGATCCTCTTCCAGAAGCAACACAGAGCTTTCCCTTTTTTCCTGGTGCTCCTTACAGTGACAGATGCTTAGGATTTTTTTGGTTACCTTACCACGGAACTGGAAGACACTGACCCAGGCAGTTCCTCTCTCATCCTCCTGTCAGGAGTTAAGATGTTGCAGAGGGGACAGAATGCAATTCCTGAAAATTAGGTCCCCCTCCCTCTTCTTCCCTTGGGGCTTCCCTGGTAGCTCAGCTGGTAAAAAATCTGCCTGCACTGCAGGAAAGTGAAAGTGAAGTCGCTCAGTCGTGTCCGACTCTTTGCGACCCGTGGACTGTAGCCCACCAAGCTCCTCCGTCCATGGGATTCTCCAGGCAAGAACACTGGAGTGGGGTGCCATTTCCTTCTCCGGGGGATCTTCCTGACCCAGGGATCGAACCCAGGTCTCCCACATTGTAGGCAGACACTTTAACCTCTGCACCACGGAAACCCTGGTTCAATTCCTGGGTCAGGAAGATCACCCGGAGAAGGGATAGGCTACCCACTCCAGTATTCTTGGGCTTCCCTGGTGGCTCAGACGGTAAAGAACCTGACTGCAATGCGGGAGACCTGGGTTCAATTCCTAGGTTGGGAAGGTCCCCTGGAGGAGGGCATGGCAACCCACTCCAGTATTCTTGCCTGGAGAATTCCCATGGAGAGAGGAGCCTGGTGGGCTACAGTCCATGGGGCCGCAGAGTTGGGCATTACTTGAGTGACTAAGCACCCACACACAGGTCCTTCTTCCCTTCCTCTGGAAAGTAAGGATGAAGCTCCCCAGGAATCCTTCCCACCCTCGTCTGCGGAAGGTCCCTACACAGCACATTCTTCACTGGCAACAAGAAAGGATTGCACACCAAGGCTCAGTCTCTAAGCACACAGCTGGAAAACAACATGTATCATTTTCCACTGTGATCCCTTGTCAACGAGTCTACTTTTGAAGATCCAAAACCACAGCAGGTAACTTTTGTTCTCTCTGCTAAACTAAATTATATTTTTTCTTTTAGTTTTATTGCTATGAAGTTTTTATATCGGCTACCCTGGTGGCTCAGTTGGTCTGGGTTTGATCCCTGGATTGGGAAGATTCCCTGGAGGAGAACATGGCAAGCCACTCCAGTATTCTTGCCTGGAGAATCCCAAGGACATCGGAGCCTGGCGGGCTGTGGTCCATAGGGTTACACAGAGTCAGACACAACTGAGCGACTAGCCACACAAGTGAATATACAGTGGTTCAGATGGAAACTTGATAATATCATAAATTCCTAGAATAATGTTTTCCAGTGGTTTGTTGTTCTTTGCTGTTCAGTCGCTCAGTCATGTCCGTCTCTTTGCGACCCCATGGGCTGCAGCATGCCAGGCTTCCCTGTCCTTCACCATCTCCTGGAGTTTGTTCAAATTCATGTCCATAATGTTTTACAATGACAGAGTTTTAAATTGCGAATCTTAAAAATTAATTGCTTTCATTTTATATTTGTGGGTAGAATAATTACAATATTTTTGTTTTTGTTAATAAGTTCATTAAAACAATTTGGAAAACACTTTTTGTCTTCAAAATAATTTTTTATTTTTTTCTTTTTTTAGCTATGCTGGGTCTTTGTTGCGGTATACGGGCATCTCATTGTGGTGACTTCTCTTGTTGAAGGGCACAGGCTGTAGGTGCTCAGGCTTCAGTAGTTGCTGCAAGTGGGCCCAGTAGCTACGGCTCTCGGGCCCTAGAGCACAGGATCAATAATTGTGGTGCACCGGTTATTTGCCCCACGGCATGTGTAATCTTCTCAAACCAGGGATCGAACCTGTGTCTCCTGCATTGGCAGGTGGATTTTTAACCACTGGACCACCAGGGAAGTCCTCTCTTGGTTTTACTATTTAACTGATTATACAATTACTGACGTAGAAAATTAATAGGACTATGATTCTTAGATTTTCTAAATGTATACTAAATGAATATGCATCTTATTCGTAAATTGTTTTCATTTTATTTGATTTCTAGATAGTTCATCATATTTTTGTATTATTTAACAAACTTTTCTTTTTGGGTTTTTTGGTCTCTCTTACAAAGTGGTTTTGAATTTTCTTGCATTTAGTTTCTCTGTAATAGTTGTATATTTGTTCAGAAATGAGCTTGATAGGATATAATTCACAGGATAGTGTTTTTAAACGTAATTTACTTAAAAATGACTTTCACAAGTAAATGGTTTCCTTTTCTTCTATTTCTGGATGGTATAAGGACAACATTTCACTTCTCTTTAACAAGTCTTCTTTCCATAACATGAATTGTTGTAGCAATCTCATATGAGATATCTCATAACCAAAGACACTTGAAACTCGTAGTTTATGTTCATATACTGAAGACTAAATTTACTCTAGTTGTGAGACTGTCTGAATAATTATCGTAAAAATGACCTAATTTCAAATAATTATTAATAAAGTGGAAAAGAGAATTCTCTTTATAAGACTGATATTTTAAAATAACTTTTGGTTTAGAAAAGAGTGGAATGAGAAAAAGCTGATGAAATGGTAGATGAGTCTTGGTTTAATATGTTAGTTTGTCCGCATAGTCTTTAAATTGAGGAAATAAACTCTGACTTGACTCTGTGCTATTGCTTTCTCACTCTTGACTGTAACTTCATCATCAAAAGCCCCTAAAGGTCATTGCTAGAGCTTGCTAGAGCTAGCACTCAGGAGCTTGTGAGGGCCGATTGTGCCCATCTGTTTCTAATTCCATGTTGCCTCTCTGAAACTATGTAACTCAGTTTAGGACTTGAACCCACTGTCTTTTAACTAAGATCACACACCTGGATTCAGGAATTAATTAAGCTCAGATTCTTGATATCTCATCAGAGAAAGAATTCAGTGAGAAACAAAGTGATAGGTAAAAAGTGGATGTGTTTAGAAACACATTCCATAGATAGAATGTGGGCCATCTCAGAAGGTGAAAGGCCTGGAAATGTGGCACGATTAGTTTTTATGCGTTAGGTAATTTCATAGGCTGATGAGTGGGAGGATTATTCCAACTATTTTGGGGGAAGGGGTAGAGATTTCCAGGAATTGGGCCACTGTCTACCTTTTGATCTTTGATGGTGGGCCTTGGAACTGTTATGCCACTGGTGTGTTTATCACTTAGCTTGCTGATATGTTAGAATCATACTGAGGCTCAAGGTCTAGTGGAAACCAACTTGTCCATCATCTTGGACCTATTTGGTTCTAACCAGTTTTCGTCATATTCTACTGCTATGTCATTCTTCTAAAGACTATGCCCTACCCACTTGCCTCTTGTTTCATCTTCACATTAGTAGCTTGAAACTGGTTAAGGTGGGAGTATTTACACCAAGAAATAGGCTCATATTGTATGAATCAGGGCTCCTTGGAATAACCCTCCCCCACCCCGAACAACCAGTTTACCAGCGAATCCCCGGCACTATGGCAGCAATTCTTAACCTTACTGTGCATCAGAATCACAAATGCCGCAGCTCCCCCTCCCAGAGATTCTGATTCAGTTGGTCTGGGTGGCGCCTTGGCATCCTACTCTTCAGAAACTCCCTGGGTGATTCTAACGAGTAGCCAAGGTTCAAAACAACTGCCTATAAATACTTTCAACCAGCCTTTGATCTGTTTATTGTGCAAGAGACCTTTGGATATTTCCTTAATACTTCTTTACGGAAAAATAAATCTACTTTATCAAGTTCTGAGTTCTCATCTCCTGGGACCTCTCTCTCCTGAGTCAAGTAGATGCAGTATGTGAGAAGACTGTAGAATACCTTGCACAGAGTTACTGGGTTTTCTCAGCTGGAAATCCCTCCTGAGGATGCTTGGGTGTTACTAGCTCTCCTTCCCATCAGCTCCACACCAGAGTGTGGCTACTTTATGTAGCATGTTACTTTTGATGTAAGTCCTTGGAACTAAGTCATTTTCAATAAACAGGATCTTTTTCTTTTTTCATAAGAATTTTAAATCTCTCAGATTTAAAGTAAAAGTCTTTAATGATGAATCAGGTTTTTTGTTGTTGTTGTTGTTGTTGTTGTTGTTTAGAGCTTACTGAGGCCTCATTAGCCCTAACAATATGTTTGAAATTTATTTTGCATGAAGAATAGAGGTCAAGGGTTTGGGCACTTGGTGGAGTGACCATAGACAGTGCCTTTGCTGCAGCTCCATAATGGCTCGTAACAGAATTCTGTGGGTGTCTCCTTCTGTGTGTCTCAGCGCCCTCTGCCCTCCACGGTGTTTAGTCATTGAATGATGCTGCTTCGTCATAAGTTAGTCATATATTTGTGTGCTTTGTTTGTGTACAGTTCTGGGGGTTACGGAACCAGCCAGAAAAGAAGCTGATAGGAGGACAATATAGGGATGAGAAGAGAACTTTGATACTCTGTCTCACTGTCAATTCTATGTGTGATTTTTTTTTTCCACTTAGATTTTTTTTTTTAATTGCAAGATAATTGCTTTACAATGTTATGTTGGTTTCTGCCATACGTCAACATGAATCAGCTGCAGGTATGATTCCCTCCTGAACCTCCCCCACCACTGTGGTTTTTTTTCCCGTGGGTTTTTTTTTTTTTAAACAGCATTACAGAGGCATTTGCTCCTTGAGTTCAAATTCCAGGTGGCTTATAAATGCCTGAGTTTTGTCTTTGCCTTTTCACTGGAAAAATAGAGCAGTAATGCCAGGGTAAGTAAAGACAGAAATCTTAACTTTGCTTTCTCCATTTAACAAAGAAGTATCATTTTTATACATTAAGACTTCTGCATGTTTCACAAACAGTGTCATAAATACTTTGGTATAAGAGGGGAAAAGAAGAATGAACTGAAGCTTTTTTTCTTTCATCACTGTTACCTATAGGCAGTAAGTTAAATGGTTTTTTTCTCAAGGATATTCTTCACATCACAACCTCTCCTAAAATTTTCAAGTGAAAAGTTTCCATTTACTTCTTACATTTATAAAATACAACTAAGATGCCAAAAAAAAATCTGAATAATTTTACAAATACCATTTTTATTTATTTTATTTTATTGTCTGTACTGCAGGGCATGTGAGATTTTAGTTTCCCTACCAGGGATGGAACCCATGCCCCCCCGCACTGGAAATGCAGAGTGTTAACCATTGGACCACCAGAGAAGTCCCTCACCATTTTGATTTTTAAAAAGATTAGCTGTGAACCCAGAGAAGGCAATGGCACGCCACTCCAGTACTCTTGCCTGGAAAATCCCATGGATGGAGCAGCATGGTGGGCTGCAGTCCATGGGGTCGCTAAGAGTCGGACATGCCTGAGAGACTTCACTTTCACGCATTGGAGAAGGAAATGGCAACCCACTCCAGTGTTCTTGCCTGGAGAATCCCAGGGATGGGGGAGCCTGGTGGGCTGCCATCTATGGGGTCGCACAGAGTCAGACACGACTGGAGCAACTTAGCAGCAGCAACAGCAGCTGTGAACCAACCATATTTGGTTCAGCTATTTTTTTTCTTAAATAGAATATTCTATTATGATTGAAGTCCTTCTTTGTGCCTCTTCCTAACATTTTCTTCTCTTGTTCTCCTCAGAAATAATTATGATTCTGAAGTTGTTTGGGGCCCTTCTCATCCATATCTTTATACTTTTATTGCAATTATAGCTGTCCACAAACAATAGTTAGCATTGTTGTGTGTGTTTCATTTGCATGTTTTTAACATTTGTGTAAATGGTAATATATAATGTGTATCCGTTTGCAACTTGCTTTTATCACTGATATAGTCTACGGGGTTGCAAACAGTCCAACATGAGTGAACCAATTTCATACTTTCACTTCTATCACTGAACCCAGTGTTTTCTGAGAATCACCACATTGATACACATAGATCTAAATGATTGAATTCTATTACTGTTTCTTATTCCATTATATGAAGATACTTCCATGTAGTAGTCATCTATCCCCTATTTGTGATCTTTTTTTTTCATACCTATGAATAGGGACAAATTATATATGCATAAAATAGTTTACTTTTTCTTAAGTATTTGAAGACAGCTTTCTTCTTTTTCATCCTCCCATTTCTCCTCTTCCATTTTCATTATGTACTAGGTAGTCCTGCTTTGCTTTTACAGTTGACTGCCAGTTTTGTAAGAATGACAGGGGATAAAAGGGAAGGGAGAGCTTGACTGGGATAAGATTTGAAACTGACAGGCTCAGTTACTGCCTAAATGAATACTAAACTGTGCTTGAAAACAAATAAGAAAATCCTTATCACAAACTCATTAAATTTTCAAATAATTTTATTATTTAATATGAATAAGTTAGAAGATTCAAATAATTCATCTTTGACAATAACATACAAATTATAGTCCAATACAGAATAAAACTCAACATTAATTTGATGCATCAGGCCCTCTGAAGGGAACATGTGAATCATTTTACCTTTGAGAAGACACTGGGGGAAAATGGGAGCCTTTTCAAAAGACAACAAGCAGCACTGTGACCATAAAGACAAGTTGACCACTTAGGAAAGGATCATAAAGCTATGACCATTGGAGAGGGTCATGCTGTTTAATTTGGGGGAGCTTCCCTGGTGGATCAGCGGTAAAAGAATAATCCTGCAACGCAGGAGACATGAGTTTGATCCCCTGGAGAAGGGGTCGGGAAGATCCCCTGGAGAAGGAAATGGCAACCCACTCCAGTATTCTTGCCTGGGAAATCCCATGGACAGAGGGGCCTGAGGGGCTCCAGTCCGTGGGGTCCCAGAGTCCAACATGTCTCATCGAGTAAAAACAACAAAAACAACAACATGCTCTTTTAGTTCCATTTATGTAAAATTGACAAGTTTGGCAGTTTAAATATCATTGCATTTAATGGAAAGATATTTTTACCTCTGAATACTTTTGAATATTTTGATATAGTCAATAAAATTGTTCTCTTAGCTCTTTCATTCATTCACTGATTCAGTAGGTCAGTTTATGTCTTTAAAGAGCTCACAGAGGAGAAGGGAAGCTCTATACATAATAAAGCACCTTGAAATGTTTTAAGTGGAGTAGCACAAGTGGAACAAAGTTCTGTGAGATCACAGATCGGGAGAATGACTAATGTTGTTTAGGGATTCAGGGAATGAGTCATAGGAGTCGTGAGATTGCAGATTGTATGAGCCACAGTACTTGCATCTTCTCTGGGCACCTGGATTGTAAGAGCAATCGCAAAAAGGTAAAAAAATGAATACCAATTTTATTCATTTTATGCCTTTTAAAGGAAGAGTGGCTTAACCGATTATTTTGGAGCTTGAAAAACAATTTTTTTCCCTGTAATATTCCAACAGGGCTTTTTATCATCAGAGCACAACTTCCTCCGCAAAGCAGGAAATTAAGAATCAGATGTGCCAACGTATAGAATAACACATATGTGGAAATATATTTAGGACATTTTGGAGAAGTAGTTAATGAACTTAAGAACAAGATTCTTACCACAACTATTAAGCACATATTGGTTTATTTGGAGAGTAAAGCCCTAGAGTTTTGCCAGTACTGGAAATACAAGAAAGATAATGCCTGCAGTCATGCACAAGTAGGCCCTGAGTAGCAGGGAATGAAGGAAATCACTGAGAAAGAGAGAGGATTCAAACCTACACTCAATATGTAGAGACTCGCATGGTATCATGTAGGGACTAACAGGAATCGTCTTCTCAACTAGTGGTGATTATAAAAGTCAGGTCATTAGGTAGGAAAATCAGGAAATAGAGGAGCTATAGTGGGGGCAGAGGCTGGAGAAGTGCAGCAGTAGTCAGGGGAATAGATGGCAAAGCACAGGAGCAATGAATGGGACCCTAAGGAGCATATTATCTGAGTGTGAGAATAGGGGCTCTGAGATAAGAAAACCAGAGTGGCTCTGAATAAGAGGGAGCAGTCAGGTGCCCCCACTCTTTCACAAGGCCATTATGCCACTCTGAAAGCATGCTTTGGCTTTGTTGAGAGGAGGGGCATCTAAAGAACCCAGGGATTGAACCTGGGTCTCCTGCATTGCAGGCAGATTCTTTACCGTCTGAGCCACCAGGGTGGCTCAAAGAAAGGACAAAACAAGCTCTAATACATATATGTGTTGTTGGCCACATGAGTCTTACTGAAGGTATATAAAACATTACCCATAGCCCAGCAGTTTTAAGAAGCGGTGAGGATCAAGATGTGAAAAAATGATGGGATTCTCTATTAGAGTACAGTAAATTCTAACACAGTAGAGGGATGGGTCCATTGCTTCAGAATGGGTGTGTTCAGAAGAAACCAACCACCATATACTTTTCCAAGGAAAATATCTAGTTCATTAATGTAATATTAGTATATTACTCATTGATAAAACAAATGATTTAGCAAGGAAATGCTGGTAACTGAGCTCTGTACTTTTTGCAAAGTATCTTTGGTATTTCAAAGTAAGACTTGGCACTAAGAGCATAGTTATGCCTGGTGGAAAATGTCAGCAAATCCTAAAATTGCAGAATATGTTGGTGGCATTTTTTTTTAAAGAGCTCACTTTTGAGCAAAGTCAATGCCCTGGACCATTTTAGCAAGCTGATGTAACTAGGTTACATTAGCCAGGCAGCCTTTCCTTTGCTACAGCAGGTGCCTGTGAATTTGGTGTGCTAAAGCTGAGGAAGAAGAAGGACAGGCTGGCTAGTTTTGTGCTAATGCTGCAGGCTCCCCCAAAGTAAATGTCAGTGATTTGAAAATATCGTTTTCTTAAAGATTTCAAAGTATCACGAGTTCCAACTCATTTATTTAAAGAACACAAACATGCATTCACAGATTCTTTTCCCACTGGTTTTATCAACTTCTAGCATCATTAGTTTAGGATTGTTCCAGAAGCATAGCAAAACAAAATTATTTTATTATTACACTATAGTAGCGCTTGCCCCCAAAGAAGTAGGTTAGTGTCCCCCCCCCCCCCACTGCTACCGGTTTATGGTCTATACAACAATCTCCCATCCATGAATATAAGTGTGTGTGTGTGTGTGTATGCATGCTAAGTTGCTTCAGTAATGTCCGACTCTTTGTGACACTATGACCTGTAGCCCACCAGAATTCTCTGGGCAAAAATACTGGAGTGGGCTGGTATGCCCTCCTCCAGGGGCTCTTCCCAACCCAGGGATCAAACCCAGGTCACTAGCATTGCAGGAGGATTCTTTACTATCTGAGCCACCAGGGAAGCTCCCATATGTGTGTGTGTACACACACACATACGGGCAAATGAAATGGCAACCCACTCCATTATTGTTGCCTGGAGAATCCCATGGACAAAGGAGCCTGGTGGGCTACAGTCCATGGGGTCACAAAGAGTCGGACATGACTGAGTGACTAACACACACACACACACACACACATGTGACGCTAGTGGTAAAGAACGTGATTGCTAGTGCAGGAGACGTAAGAGACGTGGGTTCTGTCCCTGGGTTGGGAATGTCCCCTGGAAGAGGGCAGGGCAACCCACTCCAGTATTCTTGCCTGGAGGAGCTCATGGACAGAGGAGCTTGGTGGGCTATAGTCCATAGGGTCGCAAAAGATTCGGACATGACTGAAGTAACTTAGTGTGGCACAGCATACACATATAAGTACTAGGATGTTTTTAGCTATTTTCACAATTTTTAGGAAGTCCTGCTGCTGCTGCTAAGTCGCTTCAGTCATGTCCGACTCTGTGCGACCCCATAGATAATGTCTTAAATATTAATACAATTTATTATTTTATATAAAAAGAAATCTCAAGGATTATTTTAATCAGAAGTTCAATTATGGCATCAAGGATGCAAGATACTTCCATCTTTCTGCTTTGCCCTTCTCTCATGTTGTCTGCAGCTAACATCGCTCATGATTCCAGGATGGCAGCCGCACTACCAGGCACAGTTCTAGCAGCAGAAGACAAACTTTTTCTTCTTGTGTGTTTTTCTCTCCCTTTTCTTGTTCTTGAGTATAATTTTATTTATGAAAGTGATGCATTTCAGCAGAAAATAATGTCTTTTTACTAAAGGTAAGAAAAACCTTTTCTGGATATATCTTGGGCTTCCCAGGTGTGCTAGTGGTAAAGAACCCAACTGCCACTGTAGGAGACATAGAGACTTGGGTTCAATTCCTGGGTTGGGAAGATCCCCTGGAGGAAGGCATGGCAACCCACTCCAGTATTCTTGCCTAGAGAATCCCATGGCCAGATGGAGCCTGGCAGGAAAAACCTTTTTCAGGTATATCTCAGTAAACTTCCCTTTGCATTTTATTAGGTAGATTTGCATCACATACACATGCCTCAACCAATCCCCGACAAAGACTTCGGGACCACTCGAGTGATGACTTTGCTGCAGTGTTTCTCACCTTTGGCTTTCAGGGAGGGATAACTCTTTGCAGTGGCAGTGCTGAACTGTTGTAAGCTGTTGAGTAGCATCCCTGGCCTCTCCTGTTAGATGCCAAGAGCAATTCTCTCCAAGCTGTGGCAATCAGAAATATCTTCAGACGTTGTTGAATGTCCCCTGGGGGACAAAATCTATCTCCCCACTGAGAACCACTGGCTTAGGTCAGTCATTGTTTATCCCATGGATATGGGCCCATCTCACCTGAAACACACAGAGAGTGCCTAAGCCCAGGATTCTGTTAGCAAGGAAGAAAAGGGAAATTGCTGTTTTATAGACAGCCAACGGACAGTGACTCCTCCCTTCCCCTATCATTTTTTTTTCTTGTCATTTTTCGACAAACAGATCAGAGCCTTATCAAAAATGTGAAAGATATAAGAATGAGTTATCTGGTATTACCCGATGAAGGCTAGTTCCTGTCTAAATGCCAGGTGGGTAGTATTAATATAAATATCCTTATGTTTATATTATTATATAGCAAATATATCAATCATATATTAATATATTAATTAATAATATAATGATATATATTATATGATATATTAATATATCTGATTAATTGGTGAATCAGAAAATTTGGTCAAAGGTAATTTGTATGGAAGCACCAAAATCATGACTGGTTGGTTGAGTTTTACAAGATGTTCTTACTTTTGGTCATTTCCTGGTACTAAGACCTTAGGTTTTAATTTTATTCAGGTTCTGCTTCTACTGTACAAGACCATTTACTCTTGTTATTTTTATTAATCATCCATTGATGATGAACTTATGCATCCTGGATTAACTTGTTTGGTGTGAGTAGGTATGAATATTTTAAATAATTCGACAGGTATGTATTGGGTGCCTATTATTGTCAGGCATGGATTCCATGAAGGAAAGTGACAAGGCTGAAATATTGCACAGAGAGTTAGAGAAAGCTCTGAGGAGGTAACATTTCAGCCAAGACAGGGTCAGAATGGAGAGAAATTGAGGAAGGGGAAATTGCTATGGATCTTTGTGTTTGTGTTGTAGAAGCTGACATCTGAATGTTGCTGAAAGGTCAAAGGGCACTTAACAACAATGGGCTGGTTTAAGGACAGTACCTTGGAGGGAGGAAGACCTGAGACCTTGATTCGCTTTTGCCTTGGCATTTCCCTAGAAGAGGTTGTTGTCTTTTACTTCCCTTTTTAAGTGTGCAGGTTACCATAAAGTTAGTTGATCTAAGGGCCTTTTTTTGGGAGAAGTTAAATTTATTTTCAAAATTATAAGACTCTGATGCTGGGAAAGATTGAAAGCAGGAGGAGAAGGGGAAGACAGAGGATGAGGTGGTTGGACAGCATCACTGACTAGATGGATATGAGTTTGAGCAAGTTCCTGGAGATGGTGAAGGACAGGGAAGCATGGCGTACTGCAGTTCATGAGGTTGCAAAGAATTGAACATGACTTAGCAACTGAACAACAACAATACATTACAAGATATACTCATCTTTCTTGGCAGTTTGCTGCCCTGGTCCTTCTGCTTCCCTTCAGTTGCTCTTCTGTTTATCATGAATGAGGTTCTTCCTCCTGGCTGAGTAGCCTCTGCTACCTCCCATCACCATCACCATGGTTCATCCGTGCACACCCCGGGCAGAAGCTCGGTGCTTCACACATGCTCCAATGACTTCATTCAAGGAGAGGTTAACTGCATGCCTTAACCTGTGTAAACTTTAAATTTTGGAAAGCGCTTTCACTTTTCTCACTTGTTTGAGCTTCAAGGTAATACAGTGAACTAGGAAGGGAAAATCATAATCACACCTAGGAAGCTAGTTTTGCAGTAAAGAGGGGCCTAGAGACAAAGTCCAGTTTCCTTTTGGTTTCCTCTGTCCTAAATGGAAGAAGTAGGTTGGGTTAAGAGTTTAGGGTTGTGGAGGACGATCAGAACGTGTTTTTCTTTTGAGGTAGGAGTGAGCTATTGAGGAGCTGTGATAGGTTCTTAGTTTTTATCTGAGTGGAGAGTCTGGGTCTATACAAACAAATCCATTGAACTGGGTCTTAATTTAATGTGATGTTTGCTTGCTGGTTTGAGATGACTAAGTTCTAATCATTGATGAAATAACCAAAGTAATACGTCAATACTTTATAATATTTAGACCTTCTCAGCTGCTGTGCCCCCGAAGTCCCTTAATCTGTTCTGTCGGCACTGCTTCAATCCCACAACCCCACCGTGTCACCCTGGTACCCAAGCAGGCCAGGGAACTCCCTCCCAGGTGTGAGGCACTGCACTGACTCTACTAGCTTTTTTCAAAGTTTATTCGCATTGTACAGATGGAGAAACAATCAAAGAACTACTGTCTCAAGTGGTTTCACTGCCTGCTACTCTGATTGTTCTCTTAGACTGCTGCTGCTGCTAAGTTGCTTCAGTCGTGTCCAACTCGGTGCAACCCCATAGACGGCAGCCCACCAGGCTCCTCTGTCCCTGGGATTCTCCAGGCAAGAACACTGGATTGGGTTGCCATTTCCTTCTCCAATGCATGAAAGTGAAAAGTGAAAGTGAAGTCGATCAGTCGTGTCCGACTCTTAGTGACCCCACGGACTGCAGCCTACTAGGCTCCTCCGTCCATGGGATTTTTCCAGGCAAGAGTACTGGAGTGGGGTGCCATTGCCTTCTCTTCTTTTAGACTAGTGCTATTCAAAGTGTGGCCCACTAGGCAGCTTTAGAGTCAGTCCATGAGAAAGAGCAGAAATGAGAGGAAGAGGTTCAGAAACTTTACTAGCAATTTGACAGAGTAACTTTATGTGTGCTGAGTTTAATAAGAATTTGGGCTGTTTAAAACAACATTTTCACATTTCTAGAAGATTTAGTCAGTTATATTACATTTTACAAAATAGTTCACAATGGATTAAATATTAAAAAAATCCCTGCACGACTGGTTCAGAGACAGTTTGAAAAACACTGCATTAGACCAGACAGTC
Source organism: Ovis canadensis (assembly GCF_042477335.2). Lineage (NCBI taxonomy): Eukaryota > Metazoa > Chordata > Mammalia > Artiodactyla > Bovidae > Ovis > Ovis canadensis. The sequence continues at coordinate 78,098,819 of NC_091251.1, forward strand.
TTTATAATTAGACTCTTACAATGAAGATATACTGGCCACATGGAAACCAGTGTCATTTAATTTTGATATCTGTGTTTTTTGCAGTTTCAGTGTCTTTAACCCATTTGCAATTTCCAGGAACAGTACAGTGAGTGATATGATAAGAGTTCTGGGGTCCTTGCTCAGTTTGGCTCTAATAATGAGGCAGGAGATAGATGGGCCCCAGGCTGAACAGTCTCTCCCCTGAGGAGAGAAACTCCAAAACAGTAGGAACTCCATAAAAGCAGGATCATAGAGGAGGCTGGGGCTTTTCCAGATAGAAGATGAGTGCATGCTAAGTCACTTCAGTCATGTCCCACTCTGTGCATCCCTATGGACTGTAGCCCGCCAGGCTCCTCTGACCATGGGATTCTCCAGGAAAGAATACTGGAGTGGGTTTCCATGCGCTGCTCCAGGGGATCTTCCCAAGCCAGGGATCGAACCTGCTCTCCTTACATCACCTGCATTGGCAGGGGGGGTTCTTTACCACCAGCGCCACCGGTAAGAGACCACATATTCCTCATTTTCAGAGTTAAGGAAAACTCCCTGCCTATATCCATGCTGAGAAAAGGCTCCTTGGAGGTCAAAAGAGAGAGGGCATCACCTCAGTTAGTGATGTCAGCTGCCCATAAGTCTCTTGGCTAGAATTCATCATGGCTAAAAGATACACACACACATGGGAGGACCCTGAGAAATATCAAATACAGACTCAGAAACAGGGAAAGCAAGATGATTTGTCAAAGGAAATCTGGAAGAAATGACTCATAAAAGTGACTGCAAACTACCATGAGGGCGCGACTTTTAAAAGTACCAATACTCTTTCACCTAGAAATTCCATTTCTGGGTATTTATCTTAAAAAATTTACATTCATGAAAATGTCCTATGGTTTCCTTATAATGTCATAAAGGAAATAAGTCTGAGAATGAAGAATTTGGTAAATTTTGTATGTTCACTTAATATACTTTTACACAGCTTCTGAAGTGTTTATGAAGCTTATGAAGAACTAGGAAAAAACAGTTATAAAAGCAAAAACAAAAAAGCACCCCAAACCAACAAGGATCCAAAATTGTGTGTACACTATGAGCACAGCATTATAAAATAAATAGGCATGAGAAAATGTCTAAAGGAAAATAAGCTGAATGCTGAGCACCTGTGTTAGGGTGAAGGCGTTTTTTTCTTTTATTGTCCTCGTTTTATGATGTGGTCAAAATTATTTTTACAGTGAATACAATTATCAGTTTAAAGGCTGAGTATAAAATAGCCTTCACTGGCACTCTCATTTGAAAGTATTAAATAAAGTACCAAAAACCTCTTTTGTAGTCATCATTTACAATCCTTTACTCTTCTAAAGATCACATTTTGAGACTGTCAACCTCTAAGTTTATCAAATTGCTGGTAGGTATTAATGCCATTGAGCAGGGCATGACAACCCACTCCAGTGTTCTTTCTTGGGACTCCCATGGAGAAAGGAGCCTGGCCGGCTATAGTCCATGGGGTCACAAGAGTCAGACACGACTGAAGCTACTTAGAATGCACGCACGCATTCCTGCCTTCATTTGTATAGAAAAGAACATAATGGACATTCCCAATCCCTTCATTTTACGCATAAGAACTCTGAAGCCCAGCTTCCCCAGATAGTAGCAGAAGCAAAATCTGAACCCAAGTCTACTAGGTTATCTACCAGTAATTTAACACCATTTATATAGTTCCACCTCGGAGAAGGCAATGGCACCCCACTCCAGTACTCTTGCCTGGAAAATCCATGGATGGAGGAGCCTGGTGGGCTGCAGTCCATGGGGTCGCAAAGAGTCAGACACGACTGAGCGACTTCACTTTCACCTTTCACTTTCATGCATTGGAGAAGGAAATGGCAACCCACTCCAGTGTTCTTGCCTGGAGAATCCCAGGGACGCGGGAGCCTGGTGGGCTGCCGTCTATGGGGTCGCACCGTGTTGGACACGACTGGAGCGACTTAGCAGCAGAAGCAGCAGCAGCATATAGTTCCACCCACATCCACCCACGAGTATTAATAGACTTGCCATTGCTACTGACTGTTGAATCCTGGCTTACTACCATTCTGGCTGGCTTGAGTCCTTTCTCTACAGGTAGTGCTTGAGCTTTCACTCTTCACCGCTTGGGGGCCTGAAGAAGCCTCACGAGGTTTTCTCCCTGTTTAAGTACTCCCCCTCTGAATCCCCAGCGCCCGAAGTGCCGCAGAACCCCGGCAGGGGGCGGTGTGACCCTGACTCCGCGGCCCCTCCCCTGGCCAACCGTCGATTGGGCCGGCGCGTGACGTCACGCCGTTTTAGCCAAACAAATGGGTTTCGGGCGAGCGTTGGGCTCCGCCGCGCCGCGCTGGGCGCTCGGTCTGTCTCAGCGGTGGGGAGCGAGCCAGGCCTCCAGCCGCCGCCGCTGTATAGGGGTGTGCAGCCCCTGGCCAGGCCCCGGCCGGGGCAGGAGCGCAGGTGGGTCCGGGCTGGGGTGGGGCGTGGCGCGAGAGCAGCGCGGTCGGGGTCCGGCGGCGGCCACGGTGGCCGCTCCCCGCCCCCTCCCGCCGCCCGCCTGCGCTCTTGGGGCGCCGGGCGGGTGGGGGCGGGGGTGCCGCCCGCCGGTCCGAGGCTCGGTCTGGGGCAGGGACTCGGTGGCCTGCACCTTGTCCTGGGACGGCCTCCGCCTGCACGCGGGCCGGGCGCTGAGCGCCCCCGCGGGGCTCGGAGGGACAGGCGGGCCGGCGGGCGGGAACGGGGTCGCGGGTCTGGGTTGAAGCCGAAGAGATCCGGGATAGGCCCTGAGGAGTTTCAGGATCGTCTCTCCCACCCCCGGTACTGGCGGCCGGTGAGGAAGTCGGGCCCTGGGTGGGGGTTGTTTTGCCCGGTGGCTCCCGCCAGGGCTCGGCCGCTCCGTCCTTCCCTGTCCCAGCGCAGGTGAGCTGGCGCCTGTCCTTAACCTTCTTTGGGGACCGGGCAGGACGGAGGCTCGGAGGCTTCTCTGGCTTCTGGGCTGGTGCAGGTCGACTGCGGTTCCGCCCCAGTCCGCGATGAAGTCACAGTGTTGTGGGTCCGCGTGTCTGTGACGTCAGGGGTTACGAGGAGATGAGCTGTGATGTCACTGCAGGCCCTGGGGGTTCGGAACCCTGGCGCGCAGAAGTGCCGGGAGGACCGGGAGGGGAAAGAAAGGAAGTTCAAGCTTCTGTCAGCGCCTGGGGTCCCAGAGAATTTGCATCGAAAGTTGTTCGATATCAGCATTTTACAATTTTAATGTAGTAGTTGTCAAGTTCTTTAACTTCATTTCGAGCAAGCATTGTTACACAGTTCAGTATAAGACCCATTTGATTTAGGAAAATCTCAATCAGGAGGATTTTTTTTTTTTTGGTGGGGGTGGATGGTGGCTGTTTGATCTAAATGCTTTTCAGAGAGCTTAACTGTAGTTTGATGGCTTGTGATTGGAATTGCTGAAAAAGAACCAATTTGAGCGCTGATGATTTCCTTACTGTTTCTTGCTATACAGTTTTGAAATAATTTATCTGCCCATTTGCTTTTTTGTTGTTAAGAGAGTGACTTGGAAGAGAGCGGCTTTTAAGTCAACTTTTTCTTTTGTAAAAAGGAAAGGAGGAGGCCTGAATTAATGCAATATTATTGTTAAATAATAATTACCTGGGGATTTAATTTATCCGGGTTGTCCCTACCCATGGATAATTGAGGGTTTCCTGCGGTTATAGCTCACCAAAAAGGCTTTTTCTTGTTTTCCTACTAAGACTGGGTGTAACAGTAAAATAACATATACCAGGAACTGCTTGCCTGGACAAGTAACTAAAATTTTGTCTGTAGTGCTTGCAAATATGAAACTACGGAATTTTTAAAAATGCCTTGTCTGTAAACACCTCTTTTCTTCCGAAGCTTTCCAAAGAGATCAGGCTAGACCTGCTGTTACTAGCTTCAAGTATTGCAGCATATCAGTACTTTTGCTCATCATTTCTTCCTCTCTATAAAACCATTTAAATAGAATCTAGTTTGAGAGGTAGATGGCTGAAATTGAAGCATAATTGCAATTTAGTGTCTTCAGCTGGAAGCTAGGATGGGAGTCCTCAGTCCCTCCCCATTGACCTTGACTTATTAGGGGTTTTCTGTTGTTAATACTTCTTCTCTTATTTGCTCTTTAAAGGTGATTGAAAAGGTATTGCATTTCTAGATTTTGCGTCAACATGCTGGTGGAAGTTGTGCTGTGTGTCTTTGTTTACACAGAAAATGAAAACAGAAATTTACCCTTGTTAATTACTATTAGATTTGACTGGAAGTTCACAAAACAGGATGTTCTTGTAAATCTCATTTTAATACTCACCACACTTTGGACATTCTACAGCATTGTGTGTACTATTTGAAAATTACAATATACATATTTTAAAACATTAGGAATTGTGTGGTGACAGTGTTAAGGCTCTGAAGACATAATTTGGTTTTTTGGATCCTCAAGACTGATAAGTATCAAATTAACAATGAAATTGCTGATTTCGAGGGTGTTAACCAAGCTACTCTTTAAAATTAAATGATCATGACAAGATATTATGTAATGGAGTTGAAGGAGGTACAAAAAGAACACTTTAATATCTTTTCCAATGAGCCTTTCTGGGGAAGGCCACATGGATGTGTATAAATTAAATGTACTAGTGCTCATGGGAAGGGGTGAAAGTCAAACTGTGTAAGTTGAAAGACACATAAATGATAATAAAATAGCTTCCCCTTGGCAGTGCATCTCCCCCACCCCATTGTGTTTAGCAGTTTATTAATTTTTTTAATGGAAAATGAGTTTTTTATTCTGAATAAAGGTCTTCATGTATTCTGATATGACTGAGAGACAATGAAAACTATAAAAAAAACAGCTTTGAATAGTTGTATAACTAAACCAGCCGTAACACATAAACATTTTTACAGTTTGTTTCTACTTTGGGCAGGTTATTTTTCACCCAGGCCTTGCAGTATTGGGAGTAGGAAGCAGTTTTTACTTCTTATAAATGAAAATTTATTTGAGATCAGTATTATTTTGTTATTTTATCCAGTTGCTGTACTTAGGGGACTAAGTGATACAGCATCTTTCTGACAGATAAAAGCAAATATAAACAATAAAAGTACTAGAAATTCTTTAGGATATGTTTATTGGATCAATTATTAACACATAGAATTAAAATTCTTATACATATTTTTTACTTCATTTTCTAATAAATTTATGCTCAGCCAGTTTAATTTGTGCAGTTTTGATACTCTAGTAACCCTTAATCTTATTTTCATATTTGTTGGGGAGAGAACATACTAATGGTTAGAGACATCATTCAGTGTTATCTTCCAAAATTTGCAGCTGTTTAGAACCAGACACTTGAGAGAAGCTACTATGGTAGAATGAATGCCTTCCTTGTTAGGTCATGTGTGACAAAGGCAAAATTCAGCAAGTGCATAATCTGCGGTCCTTTGGAAGCAACAATAACAAAAAAGAGCAAATGAACTCCAAATGCATTTAGGTCATTGGAAATTGAATTCCTGTCGATTCTTACCCATGCATAATTTATCTTCCCCCCTTTTAGTTCATGTTTATGGTACTTTGACGCTGATGAACATACTGTATTATCTGGGGAAAGCATTAATGATTTAAATATAGGTGTTTCTTAAAGTCGGTTGAAAGAGTTTGTCAGCCTTTTGTTTCTAGGTCCATCTTCTAGTTTGCTTTCCACAGAAGAGGCTCCAGATCTTCCCTTTTTAAATGTTCAGCTCTGGAAACTTAGCACAAACATTTTTCAACCTCAACACAATGTAGATTTAAATGTGAAACTAAACTCTGTTTATGTATCATGTTATTATCAAGCATGGGTTTTACTCATACAGCAAGCATTTTTGGGTACTCTCTGCCAGGTCCTCAGCCAGGGACTGTGTGACCTTTGTTTTAACTTTCTGTTGGGGTGGAGGGCCTTGAGTCTGAAGTGCAAGAATTGGACCAAGAGGGTGAACATTTATGTTAACACAGATTGGTCACAGGTTTAGAATGAGAAACAGATTATTTTATCCCAAGACAGACAAAGGGGTTAGGCTCCACAAATTTGGATTGTTCTAGAATGAAAGGAGCTTAGTGAGTATGCATTTTTTTTCAGGCAACAAGTACTCAAGACCAGAACTAGCCTGTGTAGTCTGTCTAAGACTAGAGATAGAGCTAGAGAGAAGAGGAATAATCCAGACATCCCTCTAGAAGAATGTATATACCTTTTTTCTTCTTAAGATCAGTCCTTTAATTGACTAACTTCTGAAATAATGTGAGCCTCTCACAGCCTCATTTCCAGTCTGCTTTTTTCCCTCTGTCATTTTATCATGAAAATTTCAGTCACAGAAAAGTTGCAAGAATTGTTTATACATTGAATACCTAAATATCCACAACCTAGATTTTGTAATTCTTATTTTGCTATATTTACTTTATCTGTCCATACATTCTGACTTCTCTGTCAATGTATTTTATCAGCCCATCTTATTTTTGGTTGTATTTCAGAGTAAGTATATTTTACCCTTTACTTGAGCATTCCTATCATGAACTATTAATTTTGTAAATAAACAAATAGTTTAACTTGTCCCTTAGTTTGAACAAGTTCATACATCTCTTTAACCCATAACCCTGTCAATATATAGAACATCACCATCCCTACAGAAAGTTTCTTTGTGCATCTTCCAAGTCAATTTAGTTGAAATTTTAAATCCTGCAATCTTAACTCCACCCTACTGAAACTACCTGTTGAAAGGGCCTATTTGTTAGCAGTGAATGTAGCATTATGCTGAGGGTTCAGAATATAAAGAAATGAAGACCACAGCCCCTGCTCTATTTAAGCTTATAATTTAGTTTGGATTTTAGTTTGGTGTCTGATAAATAAATGTTCCATGAATTCAGAGGAGGCATCTTCGACTGCTGTGAAAGCTTTTTAGGTGTGGGTCTTGGATTGGACTTTTATTTTAGGACCTAAAAAAGAGATTTTTTTTTTTTAAAGAAGACTGAATAAAAGTTGTGATGTTAACAAAACAGAAAGAAAGACTTCATTGGTGGTCCGGTGGTTAAGAATCTGCCTACTAATGCATGGGTTCAGTCGCTGGTCCAAGAAGATTACACATGCCCGGCAACTAAGCCCCAACTACTGAAGCCTGTGCACCTAGAACCTGTGCTCTGTAGCAAGAGCAGCCACTGCAGTGAGAAGCCTGCTCACCACAACTAGAGAAAGGCCACATGCAGCAGCGAAGACCCAGGACAGCCATCAATAAAGAAAGAAAAATAAATGGTATAGAGGAACTGTAGCACACAAGGGGCCCAATTTTGGAGAGAGTTTGAGCATTATTTTTTTATACAGGATAATCTTTGAGAAAGGAAGTAATAGGAATGGATCTTAACCCAGTTTGTCATCTTTGGTATTTAGTTGAACAGAAGACATCTTCACATTTTTTGAATTCTCTCCTCTTTTGGTTCTTGTCTCTTAATTCTCCTGATTTATCAGCTTTGCTGGCAATTCTTTCTCTTCCAGATCCAAACTATCTAAACCTCTTTTTTTTTAAATTGAAGTATAGTTGCTGTACAATATTATGTAAGTTATAATGTGTACATTGGTATGCAATAGTGTAGCATATAACGATTGAATCACAGTTTTTTTGGGTGGGGGCCATGCTGCATGACATGTCTTAGTTCCCTGGCCAGGGAGTGAACTCGCTTTTCTTGCATTGGGAGTGTGGTGGCTTAACCACTGGACCGCCAGAGAAGTCCTACAATTTTTAAAGGTTATACACCACTTAGAATTATTATAAAATATTGGCTATACTCTCAGTGTTATATAATATATTCTTGTAGCTTGTTTTCTACCTAATAGTTTGTACCTCACACGTCTCTACCCCTGTGTATCCTCCTCACCCTCCACAACTGCGGACCACTAGTTTGTTCTCTAGGTCTATGAGTCTGTCTAAAGCTCTGTTGTTAACTATATTGTGCTCCTTGTAATGTGGCCAGTAGCCTTTTAGGCTTTTCAATTATAATGCTTTGCAGGTCAAGCCTATGTCTTTATCTATAAGCTGTTAATTCTTGATAGGTTTCTAACTGCTAATAGGATGGTGCCTTTTTTTTTTTTTTTAATTTATTTGTCTGTGTTGGATCTTCCTTGTACATGCAGGATCTTTGTTGTGGCACATGGGCTTCGTTGTTTCATGGCATGCAGGATCTTAGTTCCCTGACCAGCACTCAAACCCATATCCCTTGCATTGCAAGCTGGGTTCTTAACCACTGGGCCACTGGGAAAGTCCCAGGATGGTGCTTTTTTTTTTTTTTTTTAACATCCCTATTTACTTTGTACTTATTTTATAAGAATCTGTAGCAAGAGCATCTGCTGTAAGTAGTTGTAGCAAATGGGATTTATTAAGAAAGAGGTAAACTTTGAGTAGGGTGAGTGAACAGATTAGACTGAGTTTCTTGGAACAAACCCCACAAGGACATTATAGAACTTGCCTGAGAAGGGGCTACTGCCATTATGGGCTGTGTTGTTGAATCAGAAAGCTGATTCATACATGGCAGAAGTTTTAACTTCTTTGGGCAAGAATATCATTACATGTTACTTTTCACTCTCTACATCTTAAGTGATCTGCTTGGCCACACTTCGCTCTTATGTGAAACCTTTGCTTCAAGGGCATCTGAAAAATGTAGTTTTAGCTGTCCAGCCTCTTGTAAAACAGGACGTCCATGTGAGAATAGATCAAAGTGAATATTGAGTGAGTCTACATCAGGAAGCTTCCACAAGCCTCTTATCCGTATCCATCAGAGGGCAGACGGAATGAAAACCACAATCACAGAAAACTAACCAAACTGATTACATGAATCACAGCCTTGTCTAGCTCAATGAAATTACGACCCATGCCATGTAGGGCCACCCAAGACAGACAGGTCATGGTGGAGAGTTCTGACAAAACGTGGTCCACTGGAGAAGGGAATGGCAAACTACTTCAGTATTCTTTCCTTGAGAACCCCATGAACAGTATGAAAAGGCAAAACGATATGACACTGAAAGATGAACTCCAGTGGAGAAATAACTCCAGAAAGAATGAAGAGATGGAGCTAAAGCGAAAACAGTGCCCAGTTGTGGATATGACTGGTGATGGAAGTAAAGTCCAATGCTGTAAAGAACAATATTGCATAGCAACCTCGAATGTTAGGTCCATGAATCAAGGTAAATTGGAAGTGGTCAAACAGATGACAAGAGTGAACATCGACATTTTAGGAATCAGTGAACTAAAATGGACCAGAATGGGTGAATTTAATTCAGATGACCATTATATCTACTACTGTGGGCAAGAATCCCTTAGAAGAAATGAAGTAGCCCTCATAGTCAACAGTGTCCAAAATGCAGTACTTGGGTACAAACTCAAAAAAACGACAGAATGATCTGTTTCCAAGGCAAACCATTCAATATCACAGTAATCCAAGTCTGTGCCCCAACCATTAATACTGAAGAAGCTGAAGTTGAATGGTCTGTGATGACTAGAACTAACACCAAAAAAAGATGTCCTTTTCATCATAGGGGGCTGAAATGTAAAAGTAGGAAGTCAAGAGATACCTGGAGTAACCTAGGAAAATTTGGCCTTGAAGTATACAGTAAAGCAGGGCAAAAGGCTAATAGAGTTTTGCCAAGAGAACACACTGGTCATAGCAAACACCCTCTTCCAGCAACACAAGAGAAGACTCCACACATGGACATTACCAGATGGCCAACACCAAAATCAGATTGATTATATTCATTGCAGCCAAAGATGGAGAAGCTCTACACAGTCAGCAAAAATAAGACCGGGAGCTGACTGTGGCTCAGATCATGAACTCCTTAATGCCAAATTCAGACTTAAATTGAAGAAAGTAGGGAGAACCACTAGACCATTCAGGTATGACCTAAATCAAATCCCTTATGATTATACAGTGGAAGTGAGAAATAGATTTAAGGGACTAGACAGAATGCCTGATGAACTATGGACGGAGGTTTGTGACATTGTACAGGAGACAGGGATCAAGACCATCCCCATGGAAAAGGAAATGCAAAAAAGCAAAATAGCTGTCTGAGGAGGCCTTACAAATAGCTGTGAAAAGAAGAGAAGCGAAAAGCAAAGGAGAAAAGGAAAGATATACTCATTTGAATGCAGAGTTCCAAAGAATAGCCTTCTTCAGTGATCAAGGAAATAGAGGAAAACAACAGAATGGGGAAAGACTAGAGATCTCTTCAAGAAAATCAGAGATACCAAGGGAACATTTCATGCAAAGATGGGCTCAATAAAGGACAGAAATGGTATGGACCTAACAGAAGCAGAAGATATTAAGAAGAGGTGGCAAGAATACACTGAAGAACTGTACAAAAAAGATCTTCACGACCCAGATAATCACGATGGTGTGATCACTCACCTAGAGCCAGACATCCTGGAATGTGAAGTCAAGTGGGCCTTAGAAGCATCACTACGAACAAAGCTAGTGGAGGTGATGGAATTCCAGTTGAGCTGTTTCAAATCCTAAAAGATGATGCTGTGAAAGTGCTGCACTCAACATGCCAACAAATTTGGAAAACTCAGCAGTGGCCACAGGACTGGAAAAGGTCAGTTTTCATTCCAATCCCAAAGAAAGGCAATGCCATAGAATGCTCAAACTACCACACAATTGCACTCATCTCACACACTAGTAAAGTAATGCTCAAAATTCTCCACGGCAGGCTTCAGCAGTACGTGAACTGTGAACTTCCAGATGTTCAAGCTGGTTTTAGAAAAGGCAGAGAAACCAGAGATCAAATTGCCAACATCCTCTGGATCATCAAAAAAAATGTATATTAAATAATTAATAACATAAAAATTGCCTATCTGAAGCTCTGAAATCACTCTTGGAACTACCAAAGGAAATTGATTAGCTGGAGTTTCTGAAGATGATTTTGAGTTTGGTAAGGAAGTCTCAGTGGACATATTGCTCTATTGTCCAGGAACCAGAAGAGACAAACTTGTTTCCTAAATAGGGCAAGAGATTTTATTTCAAGTTCAGTTATCAGAATTATTCTCTGGAGATTCTTGGTACTTTCTGTGTACCACTTCAGCCCTTGGGGATAAGTTTCTGTGGTTCAGGCTGTCTTCTAGTTGAAGATCTATACTATCATCACAGTAGTCTAGCTTATTTGGGATGCTATGAAAACTGTGAAAATGGATCCTGAAAATACATGCATAGAAAGTCTATAGATTTATACTTTAGGAATCATATCTTTCATTTGACATTTTATTTGCCCATGTTTTATGAAACGTTCCATGGTTATCTTGATAACATAGTTAAATACCACCATTTTTAACTTGTGGAATTTCAAGTCCTATGTATTTATTCATTTACTTTAAAAAAGGGAGCATGTTTTATATGCCAGGCATTATGTACAGTGCATTAGTTACCTTCTGTCACTTTTTCTCTCAGCACAATTTGCAGGCCTATATATTCTTTGGCAAGTACCAGTCTTAAATTTAAGAATTTATCCTTCTGTCTTCTTTTTTTAATATCTCTTTTTATTTATTTATTTGGCCATACCAGGTCTTAGTTGCAGCCTGCGGGATCTTTGATCTTCATTGCAGAATGTGGGATCTTTAGTTGCAGCATGTGAACTCTTAGGTGGGGCATGTAGGATCTAGTTCTCTGACCAGGGATCGAACTGGGATCCCCTGCATTGGGAGCATGGAGTCTTAACCACTGGACCACCAGGGAAGTCCCAATCCTTATGCCTTTTTATTGTTTATCTTAACATCTTGTGGATTTTCCCCTTTATGGCAAATATCATTAATAAAATTGATGATTAAAAGTCTTAAGTAAATACTAATTTTTCTGGGAAATTCACATTTTTGTTGTATAAGTAGGAGGTTGTGTGTGCATGTGTGCTCAGTCATGTCTGACTTTTTTGCGACCCCATGGACTGTAGCCCGCCAGGCTCCTTTGTCTGTGGAATTTTCCAGGCAAGAATACTGTAGTAGATTGCTATTTCTTACTCCAGGGGATCTTCCTGACCCAGGGATTGAACCCACATCTCTTGCATTGGCAGGCAGATTCTTTACCCCTGAGCCACCAGGGAATCCCATTTATTTTTTTGTTTTTGGCTGCGCTGGGTCTTCACTGCTATGTTCTGGCCTTTTCTAACTGTGTTGAGTGGGAGCTACTCTTCCATGTGTTGCGCAGGCTTCTCGTTATGGTAGCTTCTCTTGTTGCAAAGCACAGGCTCTAGGCTCTTGGGCTTCAGTAGTTATAGCACTTGGGCTCAGTAGTGGTGGCGCACCGGCTTGGTTCCTCTGTTGCATGGGAGATCTTGCTGAACCAGCACCAGGGATCAAACTCTTGTTTCCCGCGTTGGCAAGCAGATTCGAATCCACTGCACCACCAGGAAAGTCCAGGATTTGCACTCTTAATTAAAAAAGAGTAGGGCATAAGGTTAAAGTGTGCTGCCTTTTTATTGTCTCGCTCTTCTGTTTTTCCTTGCGTACATTCCTTAATATGTAGAAGCGTATTTCAGCTAATCTTAAAATGCCTTTAACGTAATTGGGGAAAATGATCAATAAATACATTTCTTTTGGTTCCTTTTATATATTTCTTGTGGGTCTCTTAACTTTCTAACCTTTTACTCTCCAGTTGTTAAGTGGACTTAGATGAGTTATATAAAGTATGTTCTGAAAAAAAAATTCTGCTAAAGTAATTTTTTGTAGAGTGTTTGTAAAATGTGTTTTCAACTCTTATAAATACAAGCTTTTGGTTGTGACTTGAGGGAAATAAAATTCATAGTATTTTTCTTTTCAACCAAATGGTATTATGTGCTGTACTTACTTTTGAAGTAGTAAATCCAATAGCATAAAAGATACCTAATGCATGTTTTCCCATACCACTTGATGAGGTCTTGGAGGTCAGAGCCCTCTTACTTAGCTAGAGCATGGCATATAGTACCTTGTACTTGGTAGATCACGGTTTTTCTGTAATAGAAGTGGATTTTGAGAAAGTGTTAGAAAAATTATTAGACCCCCCAGTAGCAATATTTTGGCCTGCTGCAGTCAGGGAGAGATTATAATATCATTGTTCTTACTTTTGAAATTTTTCACTCTTCGGGTGAAGAGTATTTGTGCTTTAAAGAATAGAGACTGAGGTACTTTTCATTGTAGGTAGTATCATCACACTTTATCTGGAGGACAAATTTCTATAGATCTCTGCTTTCTTTCTTTCTTCCCCATCCTTCTTTCCTTTCTGAAAGCAGTGAAGACCCAATAAGCTAAATAACAGAGGAAAAAAGTATATCTTAACACTTAAAAGATCTTTGTAGTCAACCTTAGGCCCCTTGCTGAGATCTTCATAGTTTAGGATAGAAAGTGGTGCATATCATGTTCTTTCCTGTGTCCTTAGCTAAACATTTGTTGAATGAATTTATATATGCTTAGTCGCTCAATCGTGTCTGACTCTTTGTGACCTTTTGAACTATAGCCTGCCAGACTTGTCTGTTCAGGGGGTTTTCCTGGCAAGAATACTGGAATAGGTTGCCTTTTGCACCTCCAGGGGGCCTTCCTGACCCAGGGATTGAACCCACATCTCTTGAGTTGCCTGCATTGCAGGCGGATTCTTTACCACTGAGTCATATATATATTTTGTTAGCACAGATGTCTTTTTTTGGAGAAGGTGATAAGAGACAACATTTTTGTTTATTTGTTAGGTAATGGTGGTACAGGCAAGTGCTTGGCTTAGCCTGTCCCATGTGCCTAGATAAATGTTCATTTCTTATTCCCTCACCTCTTTCAAACAGCACCTTCTCAAGGAAGCCTACTCTGATCACTGTCTAAAATGGCAATTGCCACTTTCTTCCTGCACTTCCAAGTTCCCTTACACTAGTCAATTTTCTCCCATAATCGTTACCTCCTTGAAACATATACTGTGAGCACTACTTACTGTGATTATTATTTTTCTTACCACCAAAATGTAAATTCCTTGAGGGGTTTCATAATTTGTTCACTTTATTCCGAGAGCTTCATAGATGCTTATTTAACAAATGCTGGTTGAATGAATGAAGGTTGGAAAGAATGTAACATGATAAAGTTAGCTATAAAATAATTTACATTAAGATTTATATTTAAAAGTACCTCCATTGTTTTTGCTTTTGTTGACCTTTGTGTTCCGTAATGATGTGTGTGTGTGTGTGCTCAGTCATATCTGCCTCTTTACAACCCCGTGGACTGTAGCCCGCCAGGTTCCTGTGTTTATGAAATGTTCCAGGCAAGAATACTGGAGTGGGCAGCCATTTCCATTTCCAACGGGTCTTCCCGACCCAGGGATTGAACCTGTGTCTCCTGTGTTGGCAGGCAGATGCTTTAGACTAGCACCACCTGGGAAGCCCAAGGCAAACAAACGTGCAAAATTTAAGGACTCTTTTTCTCTTGGTGGAAAGGGACTGAGTTTGGCTTGCTGAAATGTGTTGTCTGCTTCATGCCTGTAGCATCTTTTTGATGAAGTTGCTTTTCATAACCTTCACTGGTGGTTTAATTAATAAGAAAGAATCTCAGAGTGTGTTCCACTGTGTGCAGATGGAGCATCTCTTTCCTAGAGGATGTGGCTTTCCATGAAATAAGGCATGACAATATTAGTAACTGTCTTCTTTCTTCCTTCTTTTTTCTTTTGACTTGGTCTTATGCTAAAGCTTTTATGTGTATTAAAAAAAAATCTTTGTAACAATTCTATGAAGAAAGTATTCCTGTCCCTTTTTTCTTGCAGAAAACTGAGTCTTAGAGGTTTAGCAACTTGTCTCAGTAGAGTGTCGGAGCTGGATTTCAAACCCATGCAGTCTGACTGTAGAGGAACGTCACTGCACAGTAAGCCTTCTTAGTGAAGAGCAGCTAGATATGAAAAAGAAATTAGCAACGCTGTAGTGAAACTAACTTCACGGAGCTCTTTTATTTGCCCCAGCTTCTCAAAAGTTAAGTAGTTTGAATGAAACTAGTGTGATTGAAGCACTTGTATGTTTTTGTTGCAGAGTCAGACTCGACATAGCAACTAAACAACAATTTAAAGTGCGTTTTAAATGGAACCAGAGCTGGCTCCTAATCAGATCCTCTATTACTTAGACTTATAGTTTAGCCCAAGAACAATTTAGCTTATCTCGGGAGCAGAATTTGTATATGCCCTTTCTTCATCATCCCTAAAAATTAGGTTCAGTTGAAGCTGTATAAGAAGTATAATTTATGTGGAGAAGTAGAGAAGTAGACAGTGAGTAGGTTTTGCTATTCTGGATTTTTAAGAAAAAAATTATACTAAATGGAACTAGTCATCCCCTACCAACTATACAATATAATTCCAAATTATTTTTAATTGTTTTAATTTCAAATTTTGGTTAGAAAATTCTGATTCTTTAATGTGAATTACTTTTTGACCATTAATTAGCTGTTTGTCTATTTATTTCCTTGTAAGATGACATATTTTATTCCCTTCACCATAGAAGTATTTCTTCTCATAATTTTAATTTCACTTTTAAAACACTGGTGATTTAAGGGGTAACTTAGAATCTTATTCGGAGATGGCGATGGCACCCCACTCCAGTACTCTTGCCTGGAAAATCCCATGGACGGAGGAGCCTGGTAGGCTGCAGTCCATGGGGTCGCGAAGAGTCAGATACGACTGAGTGACTTCACTTTCACTTTTCACTTTCATGCTTTGGAGAAGGAAATGGCAACCCACTCTAGTGTTCTTGCGGAGAATCCCAGGGATGGGGGAGCCTGGTGGGCTGCCATCTGTGGGGTCGCACAGAGTCAGACACGACTGAAGCGACGCAGCAGCAGCAGCAGAATCTTATTGCAGGAAATCATGTTTAAGGATGCATTTATATGCTGAAGCCGGTAATATGCTTTCCATAGAAGTTGTAGGACACTATTGTGTACATCGCTAGTAGACTCATTAAAAAAAAAAATCTCCAAAGCAAGACATGACATACTTATTTTTGGAGATACATTGAGACTGTTTTCTGGCTTGAGATGATCATTGGTGAGAGACTTTCCCTTTTAGATTTCTGGAACTGTGAGAAGAATATCATGCTTAATGAGTAGTTTTCTTGATGCTCTTATCCAATTTTACTGGAATGAATACTAAAAAGAGGGTTTTCTTTTCATTAATTTTTACCGAAATATAGTTGCTTTACAGTGTTGTGTTAGTTTCTGCTGTGCAGCAGAGTGAGTCGGTTGTACATATCCATACGTCCTCTCGTAGATTTCCTTCCCATTTAGGTGCCCACGGATCACTGAGTAGAATTCCCTGTGCGGTGCAGTAGGTTCTTATTAGTTATCTATTTTATACATACTTGTGTACGTATACACATCCCCAGTCTCCCAGTTCATCCCATCCTCTTGAAAAGAGTTTTTTCTTGTACACTTCTTTTTTTTCCCACTTTAAAGGAGCCCAGAAAGGCTTCTTTTTTGAATGCATGTTTATGGTAGATGGAAAAAGTGATAGTTCAAAGAGTTTATGATGAAAGTAAAATCCCCTAGTCCTCTGCCTTCCCAGTCCCCTCCCACCCCCCAGGGAACCACTTCAGTTCCTTCTTTATTTGATTCTTCTAGTGATAATCCCCATATTAATGTGCTTATGCTTCCATTTCTAGATTTGTCAATTTTAAGCATTGTCTATAGTGATAGTCAAGATTTAGCTCTCATTTACGACCAGTCCAGAATTACAAAGGATCTCTGAGGGTTTGCTCTACTTGAAGCTAACAAATTAGCCTGTCACAGTTTCATGGATGCTGGTGGAAATATAGACTGTTATGGTTGGAGGCAGAGTCAGAGATGAAGTACAGTTTATTACTTATAGCCTTAGCAGTAGCTAGGGTATCAACATTCATTTGTGCCTGTATCCCGAGCTGCACTTCGCACAGGACACTGCAGAGAGGGCCAACACTGTTCACATAATGGATTTTGTTACTGGAGGAAACTCTGCTTTTAAGGATTTCAAATATTTCAAAGAGCGTGCTTGCTCTTTGCTTCAAAGGGAGACAGTAGTATACTGAAGACGGCTTCTGTCTTCCAAGGTTGCTCATGGTGTGAACGTCCTTGAGAATATAGTCCAGAACAAAGAGCAGACGGTGCCTTGCTTGCAAGACATAGAAAACCATGAAGAATTATTTTCCACACCACTACCCTGTTCCCCACCTTCTTTCTGATATAATTATATATCATTATTTTTAGCTTTCTGCTCACCTTAGTAAATACTGTATGTTTTTATTTTACTAACAGTAGGTGGTGTCTTTTGACTTCCTGCTTTGAAAGAGGAGTATTTTAGTTAGAGATCCTTATTAGTGTTAGAAAACTAGTTCAGTTAGAACCTAAGTAAGAAAGGAATTCAGGGGGGTAGAATAGGATTGGGTCCAGGTGCTTGAATGTTACTTAGAAGAATTAGTGTCTCCCTATATCCCTTTGCTTTCCCCTTTGGCTTTATTTTTGGTACCCTCCTTCACCTCTCTCTCTCACCAGTACTGATTCTTGGCTCTGTGTTTATTTCTGAACAAGTTGCTATGGCAAGGTGGAGAGACTAGATTAGAGTAGCTTGAGTCTGGTCCCATGCCCAGATGGAGATGTGTGTTGGGGGTGGGGAGAAGGTAGTTCTGCAGAGATAAAACGGATGCCATAACCTCTCCATATCAGAGTTCTCAGTTGTACTTTTTTTTTTGATGAGGGTTTTGTTAGTTTTTATAACTGACCTCAATATGTTTCATTTTCTTAAAGATGGAATGAATTTCTGGTGTCTCCCGTTTTCATAGTTATCCATCTCTTGATGTCCTGTGTCCTTCTGCTCCAGTTTTATATAGTCCTCTTTCTTGCTGTATTGCCTTGTTTTGCTGCGATGCATACTAAGGTAAGATGTGTGGGAGGTAAATTTTGAGTACTTCCTTGTCTGAAAATGTTTTTATTTTATTCTTAAAAATGGAATGTTAGTGTGGCTGAGAGTAGAATTGTAGGTTGAACATAATTTTCTGTCAGTGCTTCAAAGGCATTGATTCATTCTTTGCTAGTATTCTTTATTATTGAAAAGAAGTCTTAGGCCAGTTTTATTATTATTATTTTTTAATTGAAGTATAGTTGATTTACAGTGTTGGGTTAATTTCTGCTGTACAGAAAAGTGACTCACTTATCCTGGATGTACATTCTTCTTCATGTTTGTTTCCACTGTGGTTTGTCACAGAATATTGAGGAGAGTTCCCAGTGCTATGCAGTCGGGCCTTGTTGTTTGTCCATTCTATAAAGAATAGTTTGCACCTGCCGATCCCAGACTCCCAGCCTGTCCCCCGCCCCTGCCCTTGGCAGCCACAAGTGTGTTCTCTGTGAGTTGCTGTTTGTTTCATAGATAAGTTCATTTGTTTCATAGTTTAGATTCCATATATAATGATATCATATGGCATTTGTCTTTCTCTTTTTTAAATTTAATTTTATTTTTTTATTGGAATATAGTAGATTTACAGAGTTGTATTAGTTCAGGTGTACAGCAAAGTGATTATTTACACATATACATATATGCATCCTTTTTCAGATTCTTTTCCTATATAGGTTATTACAGAATATTTAGTAAAGTTCCCTGTCATATAGAGGAAGTCCTTGTTGATTATCTGTCTTATATATAGTAGTGTGTATATGTTAATCCCAAACTCCTAATTTATCTCTCTCCTAGCCTTTCCTCTTTGGTAACCGTAAGTTTTTTTTGTTTTAATGTCTGTGAGTCTGTTCCTATTGTGTAAGTAAGTTCATTTGTATTATTTTTTTTAGATTCCACATATCAGTGATATTAGATGGTATTTATCTTTCTATTTCTGACTTCACTTACTGTGATAATCTCAGGTCCATGCATGTTGCTGTAAATGACATTATTTCATTCTTTTTAGTGGCTGAGTAGTATTTCATTGTATGTACGGCATCTTCTTTATCCATTCCTCTGTCAATGGACGTTTAGGTTGTTTCAATGTCTTGGCTATTAGTGCTGCTAACATTGGGGTACATGCATCTTTTTGAACTATAGTTTTGTCTAGGTATGCCCAGGAGGGGAATTGCTGGATCATATGGCACTTCTGTTTTTAGTCTTTCTGAGGAACCTCCATACTGTTTTTCATAGTGGCTGGACCAGTTTCCATTATCACCAACAGTGTAAGGGGTTTCCTTTTCTCCACACCTTCTCCAGCATGTTACTCGTAGACTTTTTAATGATGGCCATTCTAACCCATGTGAGGTGGTGCCTCATTGTAGTTTTGATTTGCATTTCTCTAATAATTAGTTATGATGAGCATCTTTTCATGTGCTTGTTGGCCATCTGTAAGTTTTCTCTGGAGAAATGTCTGTTTAGGTCTTTTGTCCATTTTTTTGATTGGTTTGTTTGTTTTTTTGTTATTGAATTGTTTGTATATTTTGGAAGTTAAGTCTTTGTCAGTTGCATCATTTGCGGATATTTTCTCTGCAAATATGGTAGCTTGTCTGTTTTATTTATGGTTTCCTTTGCTGTACAAAAGCTTGTAAGTTTCACTAGGCCCAATTTGTTTATTTTTGGTTTTATTTATATTGCTGTGGGAGGCCAGTTTGATTCTTGTTCTTTTGCATATGAGCTACCTTTTCTCTGAAAGCGTTTATTGCCTTTTTTTGTCTTTGTTGCCTGAAATTTCCCAAAGATTTTGATGGCATGGGTCTTTATTCATTTGAGCACTGAGTGGGGTTATTAATTGGAAGACTTTATAAATCTTTTAGTTAATTAAATCTTTTAGTTGTAGAACATTTATATTTCTCTGAAAATGTCCTCTCTTCAATTTTTTTTCCCTATTTTCATTCTGTAATTTCTGTTACTTAAATGCTGACCTCCTGGATTGATGCTGGGTATCCTTTGGTTCTTTCTTGTCTGTTTCCTGTTTCTGTCTACTTTCTAGGTTTTACCTCCACAGTATAAAACCTTGTACTACCTTTTTAAAAATTTGTTATCAAGAGTCTTTTCTTGTACTTTTTTGCCTTTTCACAGCTTCCTTTCTTGATTTATGAATGCACCATCTTTCTGAGGATCTCAAAGAGCTTTTAACAAGTTCTGTTTTATGAATTGTTTATTCCTTTGTCACATTTCTTCAACTTTTTGTTTCCTAGTCTCTTTCATGTTACAGATGTTTGATTCTGATTTAACCAATCAAATGAAAGAATGAAGCGATATAAAACTGATTGGCATCTCTTTACCTAGACAGGCTCTGTTGAGTAGTGAGCTTTGCAGTAGAGTGGGCAGATAAGGGGCCTTATTAGCTTTGGTCAGTGGTGCTAGTACCTATAATGCTGCCACTGCTAAGTCGCCTCAGTCGTGTCCGACTCTGTGCGACCCCATAGACGGCAGCCCACCAGGCTCCTCTGTCCCTGCGATTCTCCAGGCAAGAACACTGGAGTGGGTTGCCATTTCCTTCTCCAGTGCCTATAATAGCTGCTGTTAATTCTTTCCACACTATTTAAAGAAGGATCTGCCCGGATGTTTTAGTTTTGTTATTTTCCTTTGTTTATCTTGTTTTTTAAAATGTAAAATCTCAAAGGTAACTGGAATTGTGAAGAGGGTCAATGAGCTAGCGTCTGGAAATGTTCATGTAGTCATCTTTCTTGTGTTTCCGAGTGAGAAGTTCTAGGGTATGAATTCTGTAGAGAGAGTAGCCCAGGTACTGGAGCCAGACTGGATTCAAGTCTCGTTCTACCATTTACTTAACACGTTACTTAGCCTCTCAGTGCCCCACTTTTCCCATCTGTAATTTTTGGACATTGATAGTGCTATCAACCAACTACCTAATAAGGTTGTACTTAGAGGACTTAGTTAAAAATGCATATTAAATAGTGGCATTTAGTAAAATATCAAAGTATTCATTTTCCTTTTCTCCCTACCCAGAGTAACAATTATGTGATTTAAATATGGTGGTGATTGGCTGCAGCAGAAATTTGGGTGGAATTAGGTAATTTTAGAATTTTCTCTTTAGAACCTTGAAGAACACTTGGTGTCATTACTTCAAGGACTGGAATGTGTATGTGCAAATGTTTCCATGAAAGTCTTTCAAAGTTCCTCCTGTTTCCCCTAAAAAAGGATCTCACTCAAGATGACTTGATAAAAGTAGTCTTGGAGCAGAGCCAGAGAACTAGAAATGAAAGAATACCATTTTCACGCCCAGAAACTCTTATGTCCTGTCAGAACTGTATGTGCTCAGGGTATTGGGGAAGCTTTGTTTCTATACAAAACACTCACTGACAATCCTAACTCTTGAACTTGAGAAATTTTTGAAAGTTCTTTATAAATGGATTTCTAGGGCAAAAACTGGCAGGAGGAAATAATTCTTGAAAATAATTTTTTTTTTTTTTTGCTTTGGCTGTTGCCTCCAATGTGGTGGAACACTGGGGCTTTCTTTACCATACTCTGCTGTGTGTAACATTCAGGTGAGTTGAGTGAGTAAAACCCTTGTGTAATGGTTCTTGCTCCCTCCCCCCAAATCTTGACCATTATCTGAATTAGGGTTTTAGTTTGGATTATTTATCTTGTTTTTTCTCCTTCTCTCACATTGTGGAGGAAGTTCTTAGAATCTAATATTTTTACTGTTGATATTATTATAATGTTATTTACATCTTAAGATGGAAATACACACTACCATGTAGTCCATGAGCCCCTATATACGTACCAGTTAGTTTTAACATTTTGCCATGCTTGTTTATTCTTGTCCTTGTCCCAATTAAAAAAAAATTTAAAGCAAATTCTAGACATACCATTTTTTTAGCTGTAAATACATCAATATTTTGTCTTTTAAAAAGGCAATTTCCCCATAACCACAATACCATTATGTAATCTAACAAAATTAATAGATTGATCTGACCCCTAGCTTCTGAGTTTTAATCGCCATCTTAGTATCATTAAATTCCTTTATTTCATCTAAAACCCACATATATTTAAGTTGTATGTGGTATTTTTAAATGATTTGGTTTTCTTCATTTATATAAAAATATTTATATCTTGCAAATATTTGACTTTCTAACTTGTAATGGAAGATTTCCAACTCTTTGCGACCCTGTGGACTGTAGCCTTCCAGGCTCCTCCATCCATGGGATTCTCCAGGCGAGAATACTGGAGTGGGTTGCCATTTCCTTCTCCAATGGAAGATTTTAAATCACGTAAAAGTAGATGCAGTGCATTAGTAAACTCCCATGTACCCGTCACAGCTTTGTATTCATGCTCGGTCACTAAGTTGTGACTGACTCTTTGTGATCCCATGGACTGTATAGCCCACCAGGCTCCTCTCTGTCCATGGCATTTCTCAGGCAGGCATACTGGAGTGGGTTGCCGTTTTCTACTTGGGGATCTTCTTGACCCAGAGATGGAATTTGAGACTCCTGTGTGTCCTGGACTGGCAGGTCGATTCTTTACTACTGTGTCAAATCATTCCCAGTTTTGTTTCATTTATTACCCTCTTGCTTCATCCTCCTGGATTATTTTTAAGCAAATCCCAAGTATTTATTGGAGTCCAGGGTATCTTTAAGAGATAAGGACTCAAAAAACCTATATATATATATATATCACCCCCTTAAATGCCTTAATATCATCAAATGTCCATGTTCAAAGGTTCACCTATCTCAGATGTCATAGTTTGAATCGTTATCCATGTCAAGTTCCTAATTTGCATTTGGTTGGTAATGACCTTTAAGGCCCTTTTAATCTACTGCTCCCATTTTCTCTCTCCCTTGTGAATCTGTTTATTAAAGAAATCAGATTTTATTTTATGGCTTTTGGGGTTTCTCAGTCTGGGTTTTAATGACTGTGTCCCTGTGGCTTAGCTTAATTAACATGTTCTTGTGTCCTCTGTATCTCCTGTAAATTGGCGGTTGAATCTGGAGGCATACTTAGACGATATACAATACATGCACATAGTAAACGTTTTAAATGATACAAAGGGTGTATATTGGAAAGTCAGTCATTTTTTCACACTGTACCTTTCAGTGTCTTCCCCAGAAGCAGTTACTGTGTCTAGAATGAAATTTTTTATTAAGCTCTTGTATATCACCAATAAACATTCTAAATATCCTATTAATTCTGAAGATACAAAGATTACTAATTTGTACATTTTAGATTTTTATTAAAATTAAAAATTTTTTCTTGTGGTTGATTTACAATGTTGTATTTCTTGTATACAGCAAAGTGATTCAGTTATATATCTGCATTTCTTTTTCATATTCTTTCCATAATAGGTCATTACAAGGTATTGAATATAGTTCATCGTGTTACACAGTAGTACCTCATTGTTTCTCTGTTTTATATATAGTGGTTTGTATCTGCTAATTCCTAACTCCTAATTTATCATTCTCGCCTCCTTTTTCTCTTTGGTTTTGTTTTCTATGTCTGAATCTGTTTCTGTTTTGTAAACAGTTTATTTGTATCATATTTTAAAGTTCACATTGAAGTGTTAGCATATGATATTTGTCTTTCTCTGTCTGACTTACTTCATTTAGTATGGTAATCTTGGGTCTATTGATGCTGCTACAAGTGGCATTATTTCATTTTTGACGGCTGAGTAGTATTCCATTTGTGATTGTCTGGATACCACGTCTTTATCCACCTGTTGATGGACATTTAGGTCGCTTCCGTGTCTTGGCTGTTGTATATGTTCTGCTTTGAACACTGGGGTGTATTTATCCTTTTGAATTAAAATTTTCTCCAGAAACATGTCAAGTGGTAGGATTGGTAACTTTTTTTAAGGAACCTCCATATTGGCTATACCAATTTACATTCCCACTAACAGTGTCGGAGGGTTCCCTTTTCTCCACACCCTCACCAACATTTATTGTTTGTGGACTTTTTACTGTTGGCTATTCAGATTGGTGGGAGGTGATACTTCATTGTAGTTTTGATTTGCATTTCTCTAGTAATTAGTGATGTTGAACATCTTTTCATGTGCTTGTTGGCCATCTGTAAATCTTCTTTGGAGAAATGTCTCTTTGGGTCTTCTGCCCCCTTTTTTTTTAGAGCTACCTTTTCTGTTTGCTTGTTTTTTTTTAAATGTGCTCATTTCTGGCTGCACTGGGTCTTTGTTACTGTGCGAAGTCTTTCTCTAGTTGCGGCAAACAGAGGCTGCTCTCTTGTTGCAGCGTCTGGGCTTCTCATTCTGGTGGCTGCTTTTGCTGTGGAGCTTGGGCTCTGATGCGCAGAGGCTCGGGAGTTGTGGCGCATGGGCCTGTTTGCTCCGTGGCATGTGGGATCCTCCTGGACCACGGATGGGACCTGTGTCCCCTGCATCGGCAGGCGGATTATTAACCACTGGACCACAGGAAGTCCTCTGCCCATATTTTCATTTTTTTTTTTAACTGAGTTGTATGAGCTGTTTATATATTTTGGAAATTAAGCTCTTTTTGGTCACATCATTTTCAGATATTTTTTCCAAATCTTTAAGTTGCCTTTTTGTTTTGTTTATGGTTTTCTTTGATATGCAAAAGCTTGTAAGTTTTTTTTAAGGCTTTTTTAAAAAATTGTCTTTATATACTCTGGTGGTATTTGCATGCACATTTTATTTTTTAAATATCTAGCTTTATTCTGATCCATTTGTAACACAAATGTACGACGCATTTGTTCAGCTAAAGCAAACAACAATTAAAAATAACCTGTACTCTTTATTCCAGTCAAATTTTTTGGTACCTTTTATTCTTTGGTTTCCTGTCACATTCCAGGTTATTTGTGAACTATCCTGTTAATTCTAAAGTTATAAGAAACTGGCCATCTTAGGTGAAAGCAGACTTTTGCAGCCTTAAATGAACTTACTGACTTCACCATTTGCCCATTCCTGCACATCTTTTCAAGAAAAGGTAGATTTGCTAAACTAACATCATTGGGCAAGGGATACAAACAAAGCATTATACCTTGAAAGAGAGTGGCTGTGTTAAATCTTCATTATTCTTTTTTGAAAATACTCAAAATACAAAGTAACACCAAAGAGGAATTGAACGTCTTATTTGCAAACTCTTTTAAGTATTGTATATAATGGGCTTCTCCTATTAGCTTGTTTGAATATATTGGTGCCGCCCCTCCCCCTCCTTCCACCCTGGTTTATGGGTCATCAGTGAATTTGAACGTTTTTAAAGTTTACCTTAGAGGGTCTTATAAACAAATTTTTCAGCTGTTTGTCTTTTTGTTAGTGAAATAGTTTAAACAAATGTTGATTCTAATCAGAGACTTCAGAAGAGCTGAATTTAAAGTGTTTATGAAGATAGCTCCATTTTCCTGGGTGTTTGCAAGCATTTTTGCTAAGTACTTTATGAGCATGCGTGTAAGGCATAGAACAGGATAATTAACAGGATTATTGTTACCATATTATTACTAGACTTATGAGTGAGTTTATTTTTTTTAAGCTCCTGGGAGTTCTAATACGCAGATAAGTTTGAGAACAGTTGCTCTAGGAAGAGTCACAGATTTCTGGCTTGGTCCTCTTGGTGGATAGTTGTGCTTTTTGAAGTGAGAATATAGAAAGAAAGAGGTGTAGTTTGTATTAATAAATATATGGTTGGTTGGCAGTGGGAAATAGGATCTGAAGCCCAGAGGCAAAGTCAGTTCTAAAGGTGAGGTGTGGGAGAATTATTGGCAGTTAGATGGTACTCAGATGATTAGGTGAGACTTCACTTTCACTTTTCACTTTCATGCATTGGAGAAGGAAATGGCAACCCACTCCAGTGTTCTTGCCTGGAGAATCCCAAGGACAGAGGAGCCTAGTGGGCTGCTGTCTATGGGGTCACACAGAGTCAGACACGACCAAAGCGACTTAGCAGAGGATTAGGTGAAATTGCCCTGGGAAAGCTTGCATGAAGAAGAGAAGACTCAGAATTCTGGGAAAATCTTGAAATATTTTGAGTGGGTGGAAAGAGAAACAAGATAACACGTGTTCAAAAGAAGTAACAGCAAGGGAGTGAGTGATATTTCAGAACCCAAGGGAGAAGATAGGGTCAAGTTACAGGCAACAGATTTGCCTAGCATATGGTAGGTGCTCCATACATTTTGTTTCAAGTAGAATTTAGTTTGAAGTTTTAAAGAGTCATATGTTTCCACTGGATTATTAGTTATGTTGCTGGTGACCTTGGCAAAAAATAATTTCATTGGAGTAGTATATCTCCTATCTTGTTCTGGGCTCCTTTTGGTCTCCTTTTAGGTTCCTTATCCAAGAATTATCAGAGTGGGCTATTGGTTCTCAAAGTGTGGTTCCCCAGACTTGCAACATCACTTGCAAACTTGTTAGAAATGAAAATTCTCAGGTCCTACCCAGACCTACTGAGTCAAAAACTGGAGATGGGACCCAGCCATCTGGGTCTGGTTAACAAGCCCTCCAGGTGATTGTGATGCTTATGAAATTGGAAAACCAATGTTTTAAGACCTTTTCTCTATCTGTGCTTTCTCCTTAGGCATTTATAATCTGTTATTAGGTTGGTGCAAAAGTAATTTCAGTTTTCCCTTGTTGAGCTTTGCCATTTGATATTGGAATACATTTTAAATAAGTGTGGTTATGCTATACATCTTTTAATGTACATTTCTTGCTTTATGATTTTTGCTAATGAATTATTACTTGCTGTTTATTTTACATGTATTTTATACTTTGGAAATGATGTTAGGCAAAAAGCAAATTTGAGTGGTTTCGTATTTGAATTCAAAATGGGTCATAAAGCTGTGGAGACAGTTTGGAACATTAATAACACATTTGGCCCAGGAACTGCTGATGAATGTACGGTGCAGTGGTCATTCAAGAAGTTTTGCAAAGGAGACAAGAGCCTTAAAGATGAGGAAAGCAGTGGCCAGCCATTGGAAGTTGACAGTGACCAACTGAGAGCATCCTGGAAGCTGATCCACTTATAACTACATAAGAAGTTGCCCAAGAATTCAGTGTTGATCATTCTGTGGTCATTTGGCATTTGAAGCAAATTGGAAAGGTGAAAGAGTTCGAAAAGTGGGTGCCTCCTGAGCTGACTGCAGATAAAAAAAAATCATCATTTTGGAGTGTTGTCTTCTCTTAATCTGCACAACAGCAGTGAACCATTTCTTGACCGGATTGTGATCTGCAACAAAAAGTGGATTTTATGTACAACCAGCAACAAACAGCTCAGTGGTCTTGCACCAAAAAAAAGGTCATGATCACTGTCTGGTGGTCTGCTGTCGGTCTGATCCACTACAACTTTCTGAATCCCAGCGAAACCATTACATCTGAGAAGTATGCTCAGCAAATCAGTGAGATGCACCGAAGACTGCAATGCCTGCAACTGGCATTGGTCAACAGAAAGGGCCCAATTCTTCTCTGTGACAATGTCTGACTGTATGTCACACAACCAATGCTTCAAAAGTTGAATGGATTGGTTTACGAAGTTTTGCTTCATCTGCCATATTCGCTGAACCTCCCACTAACTGACTACCACTTCTTTAAGCATCTTGACAACTTTTTGCAAGGAAAATGCTTCCACAACCAGCTGGATGCAGAAAATGCTTTCCAAGAGTTCATTGAATTTCGAAGCATGGATTTTTTTTTTTTTTTTTTTTGCTATGGGAATAAACAAACATTTCTCATTGGGAAAAATGTGTTGGTTGTAATGGTTCCTATTTTGACTAATAAGGATGTGTTTGAGCCTAGTTATAATGAATTAAAATTCAGGATCTGAAACTGCTATTACTTTTGCATCAACCTAATATCATGGCTTTGAGCTACCATGCTGTATGCCTAAACTTCCAAGATTATCTCCTTGGTCCAGTTCTTCTGAGGACCACGTCCACATATCTGGCTATTATTTATTTTGACTTTGATGTCTCATAGACAGGGACTATCATCCATGTAGATACTCATGCTAGAAACTCAAGCCTGATCTACTTTCTTACACAAATACTAAAACATTTCTTTACCACAAGTTCTAACTACATTCTGCTTACTGGTTTATACACATAAATGATATGGTGATAATAATATAATGAGTAAATACCTCCTCAGTTGTGTGAAACAGATGTCTTTCAGGAAGTCTTAATTCTCAGAGCCACTAATAATCAATAAACCTGTCTTGCTGAGTATGATTCCAGAGTTTAAAGGTTAAAAGTGTAACAAAACATGGTCTCTAAACCCAAGTTAAGTACTTCACCTAGTGCTCAACCAAAGAAACTTGTGTATAAATGTATAATGTATCTGCTTACTGTACAGGATTGAATATACAGAACTATGTTGTAATGAACTGATAGGCAGTTTCCAGGAAAAGGCTGGGTAGAGTATGGGGGACTTTGGGGCCAGAATGCTTTTGTTCAAGTCATAATAGCACCACTTGCTTTGACCTTGGGCAGATTACTTTCCTTCACCATGTTTCAGTTTCCTTATCTGTAAAATGATGATAATAACTGCCCATACTTCAAAGGGTTATTAGGATTAAATATAATAATTAAGAGTTTGGGGACTTCCCTGATGATCCAGTGGTAAGACTCCACACTCCCAAAGCAGGGGCCCCAGGTTTGATCCTTGGTCAGGGAACTGGATCCCACGTGCTGCAACTAAAACGCAGCATCCAGGTCTTCACTAAACTCTCCTGATTCTCCAGATTAGATGAAGGTTCCTTTTATATGTTTCTTAATATCCTTTTTTTTTTTTTAAGTAAAAGCTTTATTGAAACATAATTCACATACTATGCAATTACCCTGTATGAAGTGTACAGTTCAGTGCTATTCAGAGTTGTGTGATCACAACCAAAGTCAGTTACAGAACACTCGATTCAAGTCATGAGAATACTACCTGCTGTCATAAAGATACCAAAAAGAGTCCCTATACTCATTAACAGTCACACAGATTTCCCCCATCCCTCCAGTGACTATTAAAAACAACCACGAAATCTACCTTCTGTCTCCCTAGATTTGCTTATTCTGGATATTTCATATAAATGGAATCATACTTTATGTGATCTTTTATGTCTGACTTCTTTCATTTAGCATAATATTTTCAAGGTTTATCCATGTAACGCATATCAGCACTTCATTCCTCTTTATGGCTGAATAGTATTTCAGCATATGGATATACACTGTTCATCAATCGATGGACATTTAGGTTGTTTTTATTTTTTGGCTATTATGAATAATGCTGTTACAAACATCCATGTACAAGTTTTGTGTAGAGTATGTTTTCATTTCTCTAGAGACCATAAGTAGGAGTGGAATTGCTGAATCATATGGCAACTCTATGTTTAGTCTTTTGAAGAATTGCCAAACTGTTCTCCATAGCTGCCACATATTTTACATTTCCAACACCAGTGTATGACAGTTCCAGCTTAGCCATATTGTTTCCAACAAGAATTGTCTCTTTTTGATTTTAACCATCCTGAGTGTGTGTGAAGTTGATCTCATTGTGGGTTTGATTTGAGTTTTTCTGGTAGCTAATGGTGTTAAGCATCTTTTCATGGCTTTATTGCCTTTAGTATATCTTCTTTGGGGAACTTTTCTATTAATATCCTTTCCTTTTTTTAGAAAAAATAATTCTTTCTTTATTTGGCTGTGCTGGGTCTTAATTGTGGCATGCAGAATCCTTGGAGGCGGTAGGTGGGATCTATTTCTCTGACCAGGGATCAAACCTGGGCCCCCTGTGTTGGGAGTGTAATCTTAGCCACAGGAGGGCCAGGCAAGTCTCCCTTCCTTATTTTTAATTGAGCTATCTCTTTGTATTGTTTGTATTACTTTGTATTATTATTGAGTTATAAGAGTTCATTATATTCTATATACAAATCCTTTACCAGAAATATTAATGGCACATATTTTACCCATTCTGGGAGGCTGTGTTTTTCACTTTCTTGGTAGTTAAAAAGTTTAAAATTTTGCTGGAGTCTATCTTTTCTTCTGTTATTTGTTGTTTGTACCTTTGGTGTCATATGTAAAAAACTATTGCTTAATCCCAGGTCATGAAGATTTAAGAGTTTTATAGTTTTAGCTCTTGTATGTTTGTTTTATAACTGTTTTTCTGCCTTCCCTGTTAGAATGTCAGCACCATCGGAGGGCTTAGATGATACTTTTCCAATTTATTTGTTGTTTGGGCTTCATTTAAGTCTTGGAAAATACTAAGTGTTCAATAATGGTTGTTAGTTATTTTGGAAAGACTAAGGAGCTGTTATCAAAATGTATTAAAACACCTAACTTGAAACACTTAAAAAAAATTAGGAACTGAAACATTATATTTTTTGTTGGTGAGCCAGGAGTTGTATTTATATTTCAGAGGTTTAGGAGACCTTAAATGATTGCCTTCCTTAGTTCTCAGAACTTGTCGCTCTTTAGCTTACAAAATTGGGCAGTTACATTTAATTTTGGACTTGGAGAGTTTCATTACTCTGGTCTCCATCAGTGATTCTAGAATTAACCAATGAGCAAGTCCCATGTTGCTAAACTTCTGGGTTTCCTTCCTTTCACTTCATGGGAAATAGATGGGGAAACAGTGGAAACAGTGTCAGACTTTATTTTTTGGGGCTCCAAAATCACTGCAGATGGTGATTGCAGCCGTGAAATTAAAAGACGCTTACTCCTTGGAAGAAAAGTTATGACCAACATAGATAGCATATTCAAAAGCAGAGACATGACTTTGCCGACTAAGGTCCGTCTAGTCAGGGCTATGGTTTTTCCTGTGGTCATGTATGGATGTGAGAGTTGGACTGTGAAGAAGGCTGAGAGCCAAAGAATTGATGCTTTTGAACTGTGGTGTTGGAGAAGACTCTTGAGAGTCCCTTAGACTGCAAGGAGATCCAACCAGTCCATTCTGAAGGAGATCAACCCTGGGATTTCTTTGGAAGGAATGATGCTAAAGCTGAAGCTCCAGTACTTTGGCCACCTCATGAGAAGAGTTGACTCATTGGAAAAAACTCTGATGCTGGGAGGGACTGGGGGCAGAGGAGAAGGGGACGACGGAGGATGAGATGGCTGGATGGCATCACGGACTCGATGGACGTGAGTCTGAGTGAACTCCGGGAGTTGGTGATGGACAGGGAGGCCTGGCGTGCTGCGATTCATGGGGTCGCAAAGAGTCGGACACGACTGAGCAACTGAACTGAACTGACTGTGGTAAACAAAAAATTTCATGCCGCTTTCCAGAGGTCTGACACCACCACTAGTAGATAGTGAAAGACAGATTTCTTTACTGATTATTTCTACCAGTAAAGAGGATTTTGTGGGGCTTTACTACCATAATTTGTTATTCACTCTGTAATACTAGATGTGGAGTTAAGGTAGCATCTGAAATGAGGGCTTTGGCATATATTAAATTCAACTGCTATGACTTCCTGTCAAGGCACGTTGTGTGCTTTGTCATTATAAAACTGTGTACTTAGTTAATCTTTTGAGAAGGGTGAATTGAAACTTTGATAATGAGTGGTTTTACATCTTAGACTATAAAATCTATTTTTAGGGTTTTTTATTTTTAGTGGATTGATATTATAAAATTTTAATATGAAAAGTATCATGAAATGTAGATATATTGCTATACTTTGGACAGAATCCTGGAGGAATATTCTTAGGATTAAGCTAAATCATGGAGGGAAATACCGTCTCATCTAACCTTTTCTTTTTTGATGGGTTTAAGAAGCCCTCAGTTATAGGTGTGTTTGTAAACAGTGTGTATATGTTTGCATGCATTAAACAAATTTAGGATCTTATATCAAAAATCAATCTGTTACCTTCTAAGGAAGGGAAAGAATAGTATTTGAATTTATTGCTTAGTTACAATGATATGTCTGCTGATGGGATGAAATTGTTTAATATGAGTTAGTATATGTCTCAATTCTAATGAGATTGGCTTTGCTGCTGCTGCTAAGTCGCTTCAGTCGTGTCCAACTCTGTGCGACCCCATAGATGGCAGCCCACCAGGCTCCCCCATCCTTGGGATTCTCCAGGCAAGAACACTGGAATGGGTTGCCATTTCCTTCTCCAGTGCATGAAAGTGAAAAGTGAAAGTGAAGTCACTCAGTCATGTCTTACTCTTAGTGACCCCATGGACTACAGTTTACCAGGCTCCTCCGTCCATGGGATTTTCCAGGCAAGAGTGTTGGAGTGGGGTGCCATTGCCTTTTCCTCAGATCATCTCAAATTCTTGGAACACCAACCCTGAATTTCCTTAATACCATCACTGTCATTCTCATTCATGAAAAAAATCTAGAATATTTAAGTTTGGATACTAATTAGATATAATTTTAAGTCATTTTTGAGCAGAGTGGAATCTTTCAAAGATTTCTGTATATCAGTCTCCTTTTCCTCTCCCACCACTTTATTTTATTGTAAACTTGAATAATTCTATGTTTTCATATCATCTTTCTTTGATCCAAAGCAGTCATTTAATTGCAGAACAAAAGTACAGAACAAAATACCCCAAACTGAAGCTTCCACAGATGTTAAGGGATTAGCAGAGTTCCTGTACTTCAAAGTAGTAAGGATGAGATGGGGGTTTGATTGAAATGAAATATTTATTAGTTTTCTATGTTCTGTTCAATTAGGCTGTTTTTTCTTTTGACCTTTAATAGGTTTCAAATACTGGGTCAGCCAAAAAGTTCATTTGGCTTTTTCTATAAGATGTTACAGAAGAACCCAAATGAACTTATTGGCTAACCCAGTACACAAAACGGATTGAAATTTTTATTTCCTTATTTTGCTTTAAAAATAATTTATTTATAATAAGTTATTTAGAACAGATTTGCAGCATTATACTTGCTTTAGGCAGTTTTTGGGTATGCCCACAGATGTGAAATGTATCTTTGTTTTGCCTTTTGCAGTACTTTGGGTAAGTGCTAAACTTTTGCATCATTCTCATCAAGTTTACCAGATAAATTTAAAAGTATGGCCTCAGTCTTAATATACCAGAATATTTGGAAAACTCAACAGTGGCCACAGGACTGAAAAAGGTCAGTTTTTATTCCAATCCCAAAGAAAGGTAATGCCAAAGAATGTTCAAACTACTGAACAGTTGTGGTCATTTCACATGCAAGCAAAGTAATGCTCAAAATCCTTCAAGCTAAGCTTAATAGTATGTGAACTGAGAAATTCCAGACATACCAGCTGGATTTAGGAAAGGCAGAGGAACCAGAGATCAAATTGCCAATCCTTGTTGACTCATAGAAAAGGCAAGGAGATTCCAGAAAAACATCTACTTGTGCTTCATTGACTATGCTGAAGCCTTTGTGTGGATCACAACGAACTGTGGAAAATTCTTAGAGATGGGAATACCAGACCACCTTACCTGTCTTCTGAGAAACCTGTATGTAGGACAAGAAGCAACAGTTAGAACCAGACATGGAACAACTGGACCAGTCCAGGACTAGAAAAGGAGTACGTCAAGGCTGTATATTATCACCCTCCTTTTTTAACTTATATGCAGAGTGCATCATGTGAAATGCCAGGCTGGATGTCTCACAAGCTGGAATCAAGATTGCAGGGAGAAATATCAACAGCCTCAGATATGCAGATGACATCACCCTTATGGCAGAAAGTGAAGCACTAAAGAGCCTGTTGATGAAAGGGAAAGAGGAGAGTGAAAAAGTTGACTTAAAACTCAACATTCAAAAAACTAAGATCATGGCAACCAGTCCCATCACTTCATGGCAAATAGATGGGGAAACAGTGGAAAGAGTTAGAAACTTTATTTTCTTGGGTTCCAAAATCACTGCAGATGGTGACTGCAACTATGAAATTAAAAGATGCTTGCTCCTTGGAAGAAAACCTAAACAGCATATTGAAAAGCAGAGACATTACTTTGCCGACAAAGGTCCGTTTAGTCAAAGCTATGGTTTTTCCAGCAGTCATGCATGGATGTTGAGAGTTGGACTATAAAGAAAGCTGAGCGCCAAAGAATGATGCTTTTGAACTGTGGTGTTGGAGAAGACTCTTGAGAGTCCCTTGGACTGCAAGGAGATCCAACCAGTCCATCCTAAAGGACATCAGTTCTGAATATTCATTGGAAAGACTTATGCTGAAACTGAAACTCCAATACTTTGGCCACCTGATGGGAAGAACTGACTCTTTGGAAAAGACTCTGATGGTGGGAAAGATTAAAGACAGGAGGAGAAGGGGATGACAGAGGATGAGATGGTTGGATGGCATCACCAACTAGATGAACATGAGTTTGAGCAAACTCCAGGAGTTGGTGATGGACAGGGAAGCCTGGTGTGCTGCAGTCTGTGGGGTCACAAAGAGTCATACGCGACTGAGTGACTGAACTGAACTGAACTGAATGGCAGAAAGTGAAGAGAAACTAAAGAGCCTCTTGATGAGGGTGAAAGAGGAGAGTGAAAAAGTTGGCTTAAAGCTCAACATTCAGAAAACTAAGATTGTGGCATCTGGTCCCATCACTTCATGGCAAATATATGGGGAAACAGTGGAAACAGTGACGGATTTTATTTTGGGGGGCTCCAAAATCACTGCAGATGGTGACTGCAGCCATGAAATTAAGACATTTGCTCCCTGGGAAAAAGTTATGACCAACCTAGACAACATATTAAAAAGCAGAGATATAACTTTACCAACAAATGTCTGTCTAGTCCAAGCTATGGTTTTTGCAGTAGTCATGTGTGGATGTGAGAGTTGGACCAGAAAGAAGGCTGAGCACCGAAGAATTGATGCTTTTGAACTGTGGTGTTGGAGAAAACTCTTGAGAGTCCCTTGGACTGTAGGGAGATCCATCCAGTCCATCCTAAAGGAAATCAGGCCTGAATATTCATTAGAAGGACTGATGCTGAAGCTGAAGCTCCAGTACTTTCGGCACCTGATGCAAAGAGCTAACTCAATGGAAGAATCCCTGATCCTGGGAAAGATCGAGGGCAGGAAGAGAAGGGGGCGACAGAGGATGAGATGGTTGGATTTCATCACCAATTCAATGCACATCAGTTTGAGCAAAGTCTGGGAGGTAGTGAAGGACAGGGAAGGCTGGCGTGCTGCAGTCCACTGGGTTTCAAAGAATTGGACATGACTTAGCAACTCAGCAACAGCAGCCTTAATAATATATGGTTTTGCCCAAAGTCACTGTGAATAGCCTATAATTTATGTGGTCAACCTATTTTTTATTTTAATTTTTATTCATTTTCTTTTTTGACCATGCAGTATGGCATGTGGAATCTTAGTTTCCTGACCTGAACCACTGGAAGTCTCCAACATATTTTTAATTTATTTATTTTTGGCTGTGCTGGATCTTCTTTCCTGCATGAAATTTCCTCTGGTTGCAGCATGCAGGGGCTGCTGGCTAGTTGCGGTGTGCAGTCATTGGGGCGACTTCTCTTGCTGTGGAGCACAGGCTCTAGGGCACAGGGCTTCAGTGGTTGAGGTTCCTGGCCTCTGGCAGGCTCAATAGTTGGCGGTGCATGGGCTCAGTTGCTTTGCAGCATGTGGGATCCTCCCCTATCAGAGGTTGAATTTGTGTCTCCAGAATTGACAGATGGACTCCCCACCACTGAGCCACCAGGGAAGCCCCTCCAGCCTATTTTTATTTTAATCATTTGTCTAGGTTTGGAGCTCTCTGTAAACCTGGTTTTCAAAATGGATATTTTAAAAAGATTTATTAAAATTTTAAATTTTATCTACCTTGCAATTTTTGGCAGAAATTTTCATAAATGGTTCCTTTTCTTAGAGCAAAATAGGGCAGTAGATACTATACCTTCTGAGAAGCTGCCCAGGAAGAGTTTAAACTCTTGTGGGGTTCTTTTTAAAACAGTGTATCTGAGAAGACACTCCTCTTTCAGTTTGGTTTGAGCAATAGATTTCTCTTGTACTAGCTGTTGACCTAACATATAAGTTCTAATTAATGCATTAAAATTATATCCAAAAACATCTTTCATAAATACGAGTCTTAAATGCAAGCTATTAAAATTGTTGTTTTCACTGAGTCAGTTTGGTAGTGAAATTTCTCCTAAGACTTGAGTTTTGTCCCTCATTTTTGTTTTACTACTAATAGTACTATGTCTGTGTATAAGGTTATGTTCATGTAATTATAGTCCTGTCATTGTTTAAGCTCTTTCTTTGTCACTTTTCTGATTTTTGCCTTAAAGGCAGTTAACAGAGCACTAACGTAATTAATTTAGCCTGAATACAATTGATTAAAGTATTGACATGCCACAGTGATGAATAAAGTGCATTTTAAACCTATGTAGTCTAGTAAAGAATAACTAGTTGTTTTATCAAATAAACTTGACATTCTTGCTGAAATGCTTACTTAAATATGTGTTCATGTATATAATGCATAGTCCTCCTCTTCCTACTTGTTTAAAAAGCAGTTTGTTTATTCTCAGAAAGTAAGCTGTACAATTATGTGGCTACCAAACTTCCAGAAACAATTGCTTAGGGATTTCCCTGGTGGTCCAGTGGTTAAGAACCTGGCTACCAATGTACGGGACTAGGGTTCGATCCCTGGTCAGGGAACTAAGTTCCCACATGCCATGGGATAACTAAGTCCATGTGCAGAAACTGCTGAGCCTGTGTGCCACAATTGCTTAATGTTTTAAACTTCATTAGAATTAGGAAAACAGAGCCAGGAAACCCAGTGGGAGAATAATTTGTTTCCTGAGGAATAGAGCAGTAGAATAACTGCAACAAGCAAAGCGTTAGGTTTTACTGTTACTTGTTGTCTTCGTTCAGTTTTCACTTTCGTTGCTGCTAAGTCACTTCAGTTGTGTCTGACTCTGTGTGACCCCAAGGACTGCAGCCCACCAGGCTCCTCCATCCATGGGATTTTCTAGACAAGAGTACTGGAATGGGGTGCCATTGCCTTCTCTTCACTTTCATTAAATGTTTATATAACACCTGATTTTCTTTAGAGTTATTCAGTTCAGTCGCTCAGTTGTGTCCAACTCTTTGCAACCCCATGAATCAGAGCATGCCAGGCCTCCCTGTCCATCACCAACTCCTGGAGTTCACTCAGACTCACGTCCATCGAGTCGGTGATGCCATCCAGCATCTCATCCTCTGTCGTCCCCTTCTCCTCCTGCCCCCAGTCCCTCCCAGCATCAGAGTCTTTTCCAGTGAGTCATCTCTTCACATGAGGTGGCCAAAGTATTGGAGTTTAAGCTTTAGCATCATTCCTTCCAAAGAAATCCCAGGGCTGATCTCCTTTACGATGCACTGGTTGGATCTCCTTGTGGTCCAGGGACTCTCAAGAAAGTCTTCTTCAACATCACAGTCCAAAAGCATCAATTCTTTGGCACTCAGCTTTCTTCACAGTCCAACTCTTGCATCCATACATGACCACTGGAAACACCATAGCCTTGACTAGACGGACCTTTGTTGGTAAAGTCATGTCTCTGCTTTTGAATATGCTATCTAGGTTGGTCGTAACTTTCCTTCCAAGGAGTAAGTGTCTTTTAATTTCATGGCTGCAGTCACCATTTGCAGTGATTTTGAGTTATTAGTGTCTATATTTAAAGGTTTCCACATATATATATGTTTATGAAGTTTTTAAGTTTATATATTATACAAGGAAATAATAAGCATCTTTGTGCTTAAAAACAGGCTGTGTTTAGGTCTTAGTAAATGAAATCTTTCTTGACAAGTGCTTTTCAAATAGTAAAAATTGTTGTGTGTGTAAAGAAAGAAGGGAATTTAGCATCGGCATTAGGATCATTTTTTCCCATATCCTATTAAGCTAATTCCAAGATTGTTTAATGTGGTATCCACCCATTTCATTTGGCTGCAACCTTTGCTTTTATGAAAGTAAGACTGATTGTTCTGAATTGCTCTGTATATGTGCTTTGGCACAGCATGAAGGTACCCTTAATAACATTGCCATTGTCTTTAAAACAGCTTGCAGTTATGAGTACAAATAAGAGGGTGTGACAGGAGGGCATGACAGATAATGATTCTTTTTTCCGCCCTTAGTTTAACAAATCTGCTTTAGACTATGATCCTTTTGTGTTCCCAGGGCTACCTGCTGTATTTTCTGTATATTGTTCCTAGTCAACTAAAATGTCTGCATGTAACTTTGACGTGTTTACAGTCGGCCGCTGAATTCTTTTTGTGGAGGCAGGCAAGACAGAATATGTGGGGAGCACTTGAGTAGCCTTGCCTTTATTGGCATTTTTACCCCCACTTGCATACTTAAATATGTGCTTAAATTATTTTGTGTTACCATTGTCTTCCAAATGTTTGTTTGCTTTTGTCTGGTTTAGAAGTTTGGGGATGGCCTTTAGTTTTAATTCCCTTCCTTTTTCAATGCATAGTCATACTGTCTTTAATATGTAATTAATTATTTTGGCAAGGAGTTTCCATGGGAAAAAAATTGCTGGCTATTTGATTGGCTTTGTTTTAGATTATTGAGATGCTGCACTGAAGTAAGGATATTATTTGTACTATACTTTATCCTATTTTAAGTAATCTTATCAAGTAATATGGAAGAGAAAGTGAATATCCATAATGCAGAAACCAGAAAAGTTTCCTTACTGTGTTATGAGGTTATCTTTGAATCTTATATGCTTCATGGACTGACATTTAATTATGGTAGTCTTATATGTGTGGTTGTTAGCATTTATTCTTACTACTGATTGAGAATTGGAGGATCAGATAAGCATTTCACATAGAATTACAGGCACATAGCTTGTAATAGTCTTACTCCAAAGCCAGTACTTTTGGTTCTAAACATATTTTATGCTTGAAGTGTCTTAAGTTTTAGGTTCAGTTTGTCCTTCGGGAGATCCATTTGATAGCATATTTAATGTAGTAAATAAATTAGAATTTGAGGATATTTAAGGTATACTAAGGAATAAGAGATCTCTAGTCTTTCCCATTCTGTTGTTTTCCTCTATTTCTTTGCATTGATCACTGAGGAAGGCTTTCTTATCTCTTCTTACTATTCTTTGGAACTCTGCATTCAGATGCTTATATCTTTCCTTTTCTCCTTTGCTTTTTGCTTCTCTTCTTTTCACAGCTATTTGTAAGGTCTCCCCAGACAGCCATTTTGCTTTTTTGCATTTCTTTTCCATGGGGATGGTCTTGATCCCGGTCTCCTGTACAATGTCACAGAATGGGAAAGACTAGAGATCTCTTCAAGAAAATTAGAGATACCAAGGAAACATTTCATGCAAAGATGGGCTCGATAAAGGACAGAAATGGTCTGGACCTAACAGAAGCAGAAGATATTAAGAAGAGGTGGCAAGAATACACAGAACTGTACAAAAAAGATCTTCACGACCCAGATAGTCACGATGGTGTGATCACTAACCTAGAGCCAGACATCCTGGAATGTGAAGTCAAGTGGGCCTTAGAAAGCATCACTACGAACAAAGCTAGTGGAGGTGATGGAATTCCAGTTGAGCTGTTTCAAATCCTAAAAGATGATGCTGTGAAAGTGCTGCACTCAATATGCCAGCAAATTTGGAAAACTCAGCAGTGACCAGAGGACTGGAAAAAGTCAGTTTTCATTCCAATCCCAAAGAAAGGCAATGCCAACGAATGCTCAAACTACCACACAGTTGCACTCATCTCACACGCTAGTAAAGGAATGCTCAAAATTCTCCAAGCCAGGCTTCAGCAGTACGTGGACCCATGAACTTTCAGATGTTCAAGCTGGTTTTAGAAAAGGCAGAGGAACCAGAGATCAAATTGCCAACATCCGCTGGATCATGGAAAAAGCAAGAGAGTTCCAGAAAAACATCTATTTCTGCTTTATTGACTATGCCAAAGCCTTTGACTGTGTGGATCACAATAAACTGTGGAAAATTCTGAAAGAGATGGGAATACCAGACCACCTGACCTGCCTCTTGAGAAATCTGTATGCAGGTCAGGAAGCAACAGTTAGAACTGGACATGTAACAACAGACTGGTTCCAAATAGGAAAAGGAGTACATCAAGGCTGTATATTGTACCCTGCTTATTTAACCTCTATGCAGAGTACATCATGAGAAACACTGGGCTGCAAGAATCACAAGCTGGAATCAAGATTGCCGGGAGAAATATCAATAACCTCAGATATGCAGATGACACCACCCTTATGGCAGAAAGTGAAGAGGAACTAAAAAGCCTTTTGATGAAAGTGAAAGAGGAGAGTGAAAAAGTTGGCTTAAAGCTCAACATTCAGAAAACGAAGATCATGGCATCTGGTCCCATCACTTCATGGGAAATAGATGGGGAAACAGTGGAAACAGTGTCAGACTTTACTTTTTTTGGGCTCCAAAATCACTGCAGATGGTGACTGCAGCCATGAAATTAAAAGATGCTTACTCCTTGGAAGAAAAATTATGACCAACCTAGATAGCATATTGAAAAGCAGAGACATTACTTTGCCAACAAAGGTCCGTCTGGTCAAGGCTATAGTTTTTCCTGTGGTCATGTATGGATGTGAGAGTTGGACTGTGAAGAAAGCTGAGCGCTGAAGAATTGATGGTTTTGAACTGTGGTGTTGGAGAAGACTCTCGGGAGTCCCTTGGACTGCAAGGAGATCCAGCCAGTCCATTCTGAAGGAGATCAGCCCTGGGATTTCTTTGGAAGGAATGATGCTAAAGCTGAAACTCCAATACTTTGGCCACCTCATGTGAAGAGTTGACTCATTGGAAAAGACTCTGATATTGGGAGGGATTGGGGGCAGGAAGAGAAGGGAGCGACAGAGAATGAGATGGCTGGATGGCATCACCAACTCGATGGACGTGAGTCTGAGTGAACTCCAGGAGTTGGTGATGGACAGGGAGGCCTGGCGTGCTGTGATTCATGGGGTCGCAAAGAGTCGGACACGACTGAGTGACTGAACTGAAGGAATAAGAATAATTTGCCTTTGATTTCTCATGGAATTAATTGATAGTTAGCCTTACCTTTAAAGGTAACTGCTGTAGTATTTTAACATGGATTATTAAATTTGGTTTCACATTTACGTTCCTCTGAAGTTGGATTATTATTTTAGTTTTACAGATGATGTAACTGAGGTGCAAGTTTGAAGCAAGTTCTAAGTAGGCCTAGATGTGAGATTCAGGTTTTCAGAAGAAAACAGTGGTTTACTTTTAAATAGAACTGAGTGATTTGGAATAAATGTACTTCAGGCAATCAGTGTCATCAGTTCCTCCTTAATTCCCTTACCTTTAAAATGAAGTGGTTGGACCAAGTGATCTCTAAATACCTCTTTAAATGCTCCAGATGAGTATACTTCATAAGCCTCAAGGATCCGTGAGCTTGAATGAGAAAAATGTTAGTTACTTGTTTTCACTAATCTCTGACTGAAATGTACCTACAAACCACAGCAAGTTAGCAATCCCTGTGACTGTCATCAATTGACATCATATTTTTATATCACATTGTAGTTGTTATAGATACCTTGAAAATATCATTTATGTTGGTCATAATTTGGAAATTATGGTAGTTAATAGACTTTTTAGCGCTTTTTATATATTAAAAGAGAAATGTATTGAATATTATATGAATTTTAAGTATTTTGATAACCATATAATAGGTTTCTCAGTATATGTATTTTTGCTTTAAAAAAAATTCCAGTTTATAGTCTTTGCATACTGCCGAAGGAGTTTATAGCGCAAAAACTTTCATACCCCTGAGTTACATGTTCTCTGCCTTCACTGCAAAATGGCCCATGTTGATTTTGGTTGATGTGAAAGAGCTTTTGGACATTGCTTTTTTAGGGGGTTGTGTATGGATGGGGGAATGATCTCTGCATTGCTCTTTCATGTTTCCAGAATGATGAACTATGCTTATGTAACTTTCCACAAATACTAAGTAAGCTAGATAGAAGCAAAATAATGATGACGGAAGTAAATTCATGATCATCTCTAGTTTGTATATCTCTTTTGCAAGAACTAGGTTTCTAAGTAGTTGTTCCATTTGAAGGATATAGGAAAAGACCTCTTACTTTAGGTTATCTGCTGTTGATTTTCCAAGCCAGGAGCACTGGCTTGCCAAGAACAGAAGTTACCCACACAACACATGTACTGCACAAAATATTTCTGAAACAGGAGATCAGTTGGAAGGCAGTATTACCTTAAAAACATAAGGGCATTTGCTGCTGAGTTTTTGTGTTGAGTGTGGGTTGTGATTTTTTTTCCCTTTTTTCTTTTGTGCTTGCTTGACTCTCGGTAATTTACATATTAATTGGTTATGAGGAAGGTAATGGTAAATCCTTCATATTAGTCAGAATTAGGATTACACAAAACTCAATAGCTTAAAAGGAACACAAAGACTGCTTGAGTTCTGTCCTGTGGTGAGTCCGTTATTCCATTTGTAATACATTTATCTTTAGATTGGTTTTGAGATTCTTATCAGTCAGTATTAGGAGTGACTGTTTTTAATAGTGATAATGAGGCAGCTATTCCCAGGAGAAGATTTAGTCACTGGCAGAATTGTCAGAACCCTGAAATATTTTGGGAAAACCTAGGGTGGATAAAGCAAGCTGTTTCAAAAACAAAACATGACAGAAAAAGCTGCTTTGGAGAGGAAGGTTAGATGGGGATGGATGAAGGTGGTAAGAAACCAAGTGAACTTTACTAACTAAGGCTGTAAGCTTCCTAGAAGCTGGAAGAGATTAGTAGTATTTACCTAAAGTACTCTAGTGTGAACCTGAAGTTTTGAGTGTTCTAAGATTAAGTTGGTTAACAGCCACTCATCTGAAAGTATGTTCTTTGTGTGTACTGGCAAAGTTTAATTTGACTTTGACAAAGAGATTCTTCTGGCAGCAGCTTGTTTTTGTTGACAGTTTGAGAAAATTTTGTTTTTGTTTTTTAATGTCAAAGACATATTTTCCTGGCTTTAGAGGTATGTGTGTGAGGAGTGTTCATAATCCTCCAGGCTGCATTATCATGCTGCTGCTAAGCCCCTTCAGTCGTGTCCGACTCTGTGACCCCATAGACGGCAGCCCACCAGGCTCCCCCGTCCCTGGGATTCTCCAGGCAAGAACACTGGAGTGGGTTGCCATTTCCTTCTCCAGTGCATGAAATGCTAGGGTTTACTAATTAATAGTGAGGACAAAATAGTCTTTGCCATGATTAGGCAAAACAGAGATGAGAAATGTAAATTAACTGTGACTTCAGGTATGTCTGTCCACCTCAATTTAAGTGCAAAAGGAGTCTTTTTAGATTAGGGTTTCTTCACAGCCGCCTGCCTACCAATATTTTGTTGTTGTTCGTTCACTCAGTTGTGTCCGACTCTCTGCGACCCCATGAACTACAGAATGCCAGGCTTCCCTGTCCTTCACCACCTCCTGGAGCTTGCTCAAATTCATGTGCATTGAGTCAGTGATGCCAGCCAACCATCTCGTCCTCTGTCGTTCCCTTCTCCTGCTAACAAAACATAACAAACTGTAAAACCTTGTTTCGTTTTCCTTAAATCCAGAAGTGATACTATACCAAATCCAAACAAGTCAAATCACTCTTAAAGGAATACGTGAAAACGTGTAGCTGCTTTGACTGGACTACATCTGTCTACAGACTCGCTCAGTTCTCTGTGGTAAGCAGATTCCTCCTTAAGTACCCTGTGCTGACCATGACTGCCCCCATCTGGAGGTGCACAGGAGGATGTGACCGCATTCACTTACCTGAACTGTGTTTTGTAAACTGACTGTATAATAACTTTATTAGCTAGTTAAGATCAACCTGACAGCTATATAAAGAAAGATTAAAAATAAATACTAAATGCTATCAGTTGTATTTAAATAATATGTTGTATATTGTAATTTATATGTACTGAAATCTTTTAGTGTCTAGGGTAATAAAGATATGAAAAAATTGAATTTGTTGCCCCTTAAAGGCACATTGTGTTTTTTATTTGAATTTCTTACAGGGTTAAGTGGAAAGTCTTTTTGTAGTGTTTTGACAGAATTTTAGGCTTGCAGAAGGAAACCCTTTGTGAGATAGGGAGTCATTTGGTATAAATTGCTGTGGTAACTCCGTGAAGGACAACGGCCACCTTTTCCTGTATCATATGATACAGGAATATCCCTAAATAATAATTGGAGTTGCAGATGACTTAGAATATCAGACAGTAGTAAAATGATTGTTAACTTTTTATTATCTGAGTAATCAATTGTAGAAAAATGGGAAATACAGCAAGTGAAAGGAGAACAGTTTCTTATTGGGAAAACTTGTAATCTGAAAAAAAAAAGAATCATGAACTAAATCAAGCTAAACTTGGTGCTAGTTTTTCTCATGTTTTTGTTTTGTATTTTTTCTATCAGTGTGTTAAATGCATAGTTTAATGATTCAATAGCTCTATAAGACTTGTTTTAAAAAGCAGCAGTTCTCCCACTTGGTCCCCTACTTCTCCTTCCCTAGAGGCAAACGCTTTAATTTCTTAAAGCTGATTCTTACCTCTGTGTTCTTGGAGGGGAGTAAAAATTCTTTTTCCTACTATCCTCCTAGGTTCTGTAGCTAGGATCCTGTAAATGGACTGACAAGAGACATAACAAACAAAGGAAAAGCATACAAATTTATTTATTGATAATATAGATTTTGTGTGACGAGTCTTCATAAGGAAATGAAAACTTGAAGAAGTGGTTAGGCCTGAGCATTTTTTTTTTTAAATGTGTATATGTAGTTATTTGTGGACTTCCCTGGTAGTTCAGATAATAAAGAACCTGTCTGCAATGCGGGAGACCCAGGTTTGAGCCCTAGGTCAGGCAGATTCCCTGGAGAAGGAAATGATAACTCACTCCAGTATTCTTGTCTGGAGAATTCCATGGATATAGGAGCCTGGCGGGCTACAGTCTGTGGGGTTGCAAAGAATAGGACTGAGCGGCGAACACACACATGTACGTATGTATTTAGTTATGGCTGCCCCGGGTCTCCGTTGCTATGCATGGACTCTCTCTTGGTGCAGTGAGTGGGGCTTCTCTCTAGTTGTGGTGCGTCGTCTTCTCATTGCAGTGGCTTCTCTCGTGAAGTCATGCGAGTG
Source organism: Ovis canadensis (assembly GCF_042477335.2). Taxonomy (NCBI): domain Eukaryota; kingdom Metazoa; phylum Chordata; class Mammalia; order Artiodactyla; family Bovidae; genus Ovis; species Ovis canadensis. Next base: position 78,143,727 of record NC_091251.1, read on the forward strand.
CTAGAGCGCAGGCTCAGGACTTGTGGCACAGGAGCCTTGTTGCCCCTTGGCATGTGGGATCTTCCCAGAACAGGGATCAACCCTTGTCCCCCACATTGGCAGGTGTGTTCTTAACCACTGGACTGCCAGGGAAATCAGGCCTGAGCATTTTGATACTGAGTTTGAAAGAGTAGAAAGTCATGAAAGAATGTGATAGGACAAAATAATATGAGCTAAGGTTAATAAACGGGAAGCTTAACAAGGCCAGTTACTTTGAATTTCTTTTTGTCTATTCATCTTCAGAAATAAGGATCCTCCCTTCCTCCAGGTATAGGGAAGGCTGTTCTCACATGAGGGTCTTAGGACCTGCTTCAGAGTTTAGATAGTCCTTCCTGCACCTGTCATTTCTCAGATTTCTTCAGCTTAAAATAGTCACTATGCCAAGGCGCTGTATTTTGGGGTAGCAAGTTCTGAACCTTGTCATTCTTAATAGCATTCTAGTATTCTGATTTCTTGATTTCTCAGCTTCAGGTATTATCTTTATTTCCCATCTGGCAGATGAAGATTTAGTTCTTTTTCCACATCTCCAGGTACCTTTTTTCTTTTCCCATCTTGGCATAGGTGTTCATAACTGCTTAGATCAGTGTTCAGTGTTTACACAGTTAAGAGTGAATGTGCTATTCACAGTTAAGCCATTTAACAAGCTTTGAACACTTTTACTTTTCTATACTATTTTGGTTTTCTGTGAAATTTCTGTTTTTCTTTGTTGTTGCTTACTTTTATATTAATGCCTTGTATAGTTCAGATTGCAACTTGCCCAAATTTCCTTTCAGGAAATCCCAACACTTAAGGTGTTCTATTAGCTTCTCATATTCCTGAAGATATGGTCCCATATTGACTGGTTTCCCATTGTTTTTATGTGTACCTTTTATCCTGGGTCTTCCCTTCACCAGCATCTTGCTGCTGCTGCCTCTAAGTCGCTTCAGTCGTGTCCAACTCTGTGGGACCCCATAGATGGCGGCCCACCAGGCTCCCCCATCCCTGGGATTCTCCAGGCAAGAACACTGGAGTGGGTTGCCATTTCCTTCTTCAATGCATGGAAGTGAACAGTGAAACTGAAGTTGCTCAGTCGTGTCTGACTCTTTGCGACCCCATGGACTGCAGCCTCCCAGGCTCCTCCGTCCATGGGATTTTCCAGGCAAGAGTACTGGAGTGGGGTGCCATCGCCTTCTCCGTCACCAGCATCTTAGGCTTACTCTTTTCCTCTTTGTGTTGAGTTCTGGTTCTTTAGATCTCATATTTTCTTGTGTCTTACTTTGTCAGAACGTATTCTCCAATAGCTGCCTAAGAAAGGGAGGGTTTGATTTTTAATCAGCTTGGAGACTTTGAATGACTGAACCCATCTTACTCTGTCCTTACTTTTAATTGATTGTTTGGCTGAGTATAGAATTCTGGCTTGCACATTTTCAAGGCATGACTTGTTTTGTAGTTTCCTCCAAGTTTACTGCATTGTTCTTGAAGCCAAAGTCATTAAGTTCCTGATTATTTATGTGATCAGTTCTTTTGTTTCTCAGTGTTTAAAATTGCACAATAATATACCTTAGTGTGAGTTTGGTTCCATCCATTGTGCTGAGCATTTGATGAATCCTTTCAATCATGACACTGTTTTGTTGATATGTGTTAGTTGCTCAGTTGTGTCTGACTCTTTGTGACTCCCATGGACTGAAGCCTGCCAGGTGCCTCTGTCCATGAAATTCTCCAGGCAAGAATACTGGAGTGGGTTGCTATTCCCTTCTCCAGGAGATCTTCCTGACCCAGGGATTGAACCCAGGTGTCCTGCATCAGGCACATTCTTGATGACTTCCCCCTTTTTCCTTTGTATCTCTTTTTGAACTCTTATTATTCAGATATTGGACCTCCTGGACTCATCTTCCAGAATTCTTATGCTGTTCTATTGAGTTTTTCATTTCAACTCTTACAGTTTAAATTAGCAAGAAAGTATGCTTGTGATCACTTTTTGATTCTCTCTTTTTTGTTCTTTTTTTAACATACTGTTCTTACTTCATGTTTATATTATTTTGTGCTATATTTCTGAAAATATTAGTGGTGTCTTTCTCTCCAGAATTTTCTTCTGCCTGTATAGTCTGTCAGGACTAGCTACATAATTTGCAGGGCTGAGTACAGAGTGAAAATGTGGGGCCCCTTGTTTAACATTATTAAAGAATTCTAAGACAGCAACAGCAGAGCATCAGCGTGGAGCTAATGTGGAGCTCTGCAGAGTGCTGTATGACTGCCCAGGTCGCTCAGCTTGCTTTTTCTATTTCCATTTCTATTTTTTATACTAGAATGTCTAATGACTCTTCGCTGTTTCCTGATATTTAAGTCGGATCCTAAGAAGCTGACTGGAAGCTCTGAACGTGCAAGTAGGACTTATCAACTGTGAGCTTTGAAGTAGGATGATCTGGCTGGTCAAATATAGTTTGAGAACTTGTCAATATTTTTATATTTTTCCTTGTAGATTAATCGCTGGACAAATTCCCCAGAGACGTCTCTTCTAATCACTGCCTGGAGGTGACGGCCTGGCTGTCAGTCTTTTGAGAAAGGTATTGACAAAGGGTCTGGGGTTAGTGGGCAGTACTAGCACGTCAGAGACGGTTGTTTTCAGGAACTTTGTGAGTGAGTTGCTACATACAACAATTATTAAAGATTATACAGACTTATTAAATGTTCTATTAAAATTAATAAATACTAAAAGCTCACCACTCTCTGTTTATTGTATTACATTTTTAATTGTGGATGCTCTTAAGAGTATGTACATCTATCTGTAGAGTGGGAATACCATGTTGTCACAGGCATCTCTTCTGAATTCTGCATTCAGTGACATTGGTTGCTTGAAGCAGCTATGGTAAGCAGCAAATATTACAAATAACTACCCTTGTTCCCCTCCTTCCTCTGCTTGCCAGACCCCAGCCAGTTGTTAGACATTTGTTTATCAACACACTGGGGACTGGAATCTAGTACATACGTTAGCTTAAACTGTCTTCACCTTACCTAATGATCTCCAGTCCATGTAAACCTCTGTTTATTTATAAACCTTCTTAGATTACCTTCAGTGTTGCATGGGTGAAGGAAAGGCATTTATCTGCCTACCTGAGAGAGTGGAAGGGTACCTGAGAATTGCATTTCAGAAAGGTTTTCTGTTAATTCTTCCCATTTATCCCCACTGAGCCTTTTGGAGGCCTGTTCCTTGATGCTTATCTTAGGATTCAGTTTTCTTGGGTCTTTGGGTCCTTTACCTCTTAACCATTTGTTTTCCAGCTTTCAAAAGTTTGTGGCTATAATCTTCAGTTCTCTTCATCTCTGTGGGTTTTTATATTGAAAGAAAAGGAATCCCTTGGTGTTCTGGGAAGGATCAGTGAATAGCTATGTGTTTAGTCCATCATCCTTACCCAGAAGTCTGGCATCTAATTCTTGGTGAAAAAAAAAAAAGATTAGGTAAGTAGACTCAACAATTTAAGGGAGTTCTCAGTAGGCTTAGTCAGCCTCCTGATTTGCAGGTCATGCATAAATGCAGTGAGGAAAAGATTCTACTGATTCTAGAATATTTTTCATTTCCAAAAATAAGAAATAACCATCTGTAAGTAGATGTTGTTAGCTTTTCATATGGGTGTGTGGGGACATACAGAAATACAGGGCAGTTTTAGGTCATATAGTTTGGTATTACAGAGAATTGGAACCACAGTACCTAACTGTCCTGGATTCTGTAGCCATTCCAGTTGCCTATCGAGTGGCTGGCTCATCTGCTCTGTGGCAAGCATCTGTTCTCCCTCATGCAGCGAGCCTTCCAGTTTTATGACTTTGTCTCTGCTCCTAACTTCTGCTCAAATTCAGTGCCCTCCTCTCCCCATTAGATTTGATGTGTTTGGGTTGGTTAGACTCTCATTACTATTAATTTTACACCAGGCTACCTCATGGTCCACTAAGTTATCCTTTGTCTGTTTATTATGATTACCTTTTGGGTAAGGCAAGAGTTGAAAGGTGTTCGGACAGCAGTGTAGCAACTAAAGTGAAAGAAATTGTTTGTAATCTCTCAGAAGGGAGTCGTGGGCCTCTCAGACACTTCCTCTTGGATTCAAGGAATGCAGCTATTTACATATATTAAAATTTTTTGTGTGGCTCAAGGCAGTGACAGTTGTGGCTAAAAGGAACAGATATTTGACGGGATGTAAGAGGAATAAATATTTGACGCTCTGCATGTGAAATTAGATGTCTAGGCGAACCTTCTTTTTCAAAGCTGTGAAGATGGTTATAGCAATATCCAGTTGTTAAATATTTCTACTAAAAGGGCTCTGGTAAGTGCTGCTTATTGCCCCCTTTTTCAGTCTTCAGTTTTTCTCCTTCCCTCATTGTCTTTTGTGTTTTTAATTAGACGATTTCCCCGCGCTGTTTATGAGATAGAGGCCAGTCAGTATTATTTGTTGTTGTTCAGTCACCCACCAGGTCTGACTCTGAGACCCCATGAGCTGCAGCACACCAGGCTTCTCTGTTCTTCACTGTCTCCATAAATTTGTTCAGACTCATGTCCATCGAGTCAGTGATGCCATCCAACCATCTCATCCTCTGTTGCCCCCTTCTCCTCTTGGGAAAAGAGTTTTTGTTTTTTAAAATCTGTTGTAATTTCTGGTGATCTCTCTGGGAAGAAATGATGCTCTTTCTCAGGATGACTTGGGGATTAGGCCAGGTTTTTTCCATATGATTATATGCTGGGAGGGATTGGGGGCAGGAGGAGAAGGGGATGACAGAGGATGAGATGGCTGGATGGCATCACTGACTCGATGGATGTGAGTTTGAGTGAACTCTGGGAGTTGGTGATGGACAGGGAGGCCTGAAGTGCTGCAATTCATGGGGTTGCAAAGAGTCGAACACGACTGAGCAACTGAACTGAACTGATATGTTCTTTATAGAGAGTCTTGGGGCTTCTCTGATGGCTCAGCGTTAAAGACTGTGCCCATACAGGACACTCGGGTTCGATCCCTGGATTGGAAAGATCCTTGGGAGAAGGAAATGGCAACCCGCTCCAGAATTCTTGCCTGAAAAATCCCATGGAGAGAGGAGCCTGGTAGGCTACAGTCCAAAGGGTTGCAAAGAGTTGGACACAACTGAGTATGCACCACCAAGAGTCTGAAAATATTTTTTTTCTGGGGTTTGAACTTTATTCTTATTACAAAGTCTTTCACAAGTATAACTTAAATCATCTTGAGGGACTTCCCTTGTCCAGTGGTTAAGAATCCACCTTCTAATACAGGGGATGCAGGTTCACTTCCTGGTTGGGAAACTAAGATCCCACATGTAGCGGAGCAACTAAGATCACGTGATGCAGTTAGAAAAGCCCGAGCAATGCAGTGAAGACCCAGCGTGGCCAGAATAAAACCATAAATAAAAATAAAGCTAGGGTAAAAACCATCTTGACTAACATATTTAAACAGGCATCTTATGTGAAAACAATAAAATACTGTGAAAGTGGAACTGCCTTGGGGTATCTAGGTCTTAACTGTCATGCTTGCCATAATCACTTCCTCAGAAACTGACGTGCATTTTGCTTGGCATTGCCCACAGCATGCATTTGAGATAGGAATTATGAAAATGGGGGACCTTGTTGGCATGGTTTGTGGAGAATTGTGGTAACATTATGGTACCTTCAAGAAAAGCTCATTCAGGCAGTTTCCTTTGTCAAGGTGATGGTGATTGCCTGTTTAACCAGCAGCCTTGGAGAAGTTTGTTTCCTCAGCCCCAGATGGTTAAGCAGTTAGCTCTCAGGTAGTGGCATAACTTGGACCTGCTGCCACACCTCTCATGTTTTTGACATACCCTAAGCTAAATGGGGAGAAGGTAGTGGCACCGCACTCCAGTACTCTTGCCTGGAAAATCCCATGGATGGAGGAGCCTGGTAGGCTGCAGTCCATGGGGTCACTAAGAGTCGGGCACGACTGAGCGACTTCACTTTCACTTTTCACTTTTATGTGTTGGGAGAAGGAAATGGCAAACCACTCCAGTGTTCTTGCCTGGAGAATCCCAGAGACAGTGGGCCCCCGTCTATGGGGTCACACAGAGTTGGACACGACTGAAGCGACTTAGCAGCAGCAGCAGCAAGCTAAATGGTGGGACTTTTCCAATGGCTCAGCGATAAAGAAGCTGCCAGTGCAGGAGGTGCTGGTTCCATCCCTGAGTTGGGAAGATCCCCTGGAGGAGGAAATGGCTATCCACTCCAATATTCTCATGTGAAAAATCCCATGGACAGAGGAGCCTGGCGGGCTACAGTGCAAAGTGTCACAGAGCGACTGAGCATGCAAGATAAATGGTAGGATTAATTGTTTGTCAGTTATCAGCAGGGTTTTTTGTTTTTGTTCGTGCTTCCCTTCATTTGGTGGACACTTTTTAAAAATGTATTTTAAGATGAGAAAGTTTAAAACATTTTTTATGTATAGTCATGGTCTTTTGTTAAAACTGGCTTGCTGTTGCAATAGCAGATGGGTGTGATAAAATGGGAATATGTCAACTGTAAAAAGAAACCAGTGCAGATTAAATCACAATTAAAAATATCTCTAATATGAGTCACTAAAATGTTTTTCCTTTGGGTTAACTCTTAATATTGTGTCCTCCTTTTTTAGTCATCTTTTGACAAAACCAAGGTCTGAAAAAAAAAAAAGATACAGAGAAAATGACCAGAGTGGCTTTGAAATTTCTTTATTCAAAGATTTTTAGGACATGGACTTGATCAAGTCAGAGAATCTTGAAAACAAGACAGTTACTTGTAAGAAGAGGCTGATATGGGCTTTTTGGTTTTTCGAGTTGTCAAAAATGGATTATATTATCAGGAATATCTGATCCTCTTGTAATATAAGGAGTATCAGAAGAATATTATCCACAGATGCCTTTCAAATGGTACCTTACATCCCTTATACCAGTGCCCAAAGAATAATATACCTAGCATACTTGATCTTTTGCTGAGACAACTTGCAACATTTCTAACTGGTCCCAATGCTTAGCTCAGTGCCAAGCCCCAGTAGGTGTTCAGCATTTGTTGAATAGAGAAATGAATCACTACGTGTCATATTTCCAAACTGGTGCTTTTCATAGACATTCTTTGTAAAGCTGCTCCAGGGGTTTGTCAGAAAAACTAACCCAACCATGCTGTCAGTTCAGTTCAGTTCAGTCACTCAGTCGTGTCCGACTCTTTCTAACCCCATGAATCGCAGCACGCCAGGCCTCCCTGTCCATCACCAACTCCCGGAGTTCACTCAGACTCACGTCCATCGAGTCAGTGATGCCATCCAGCCATCTCATCCTCTGTCGTCCCTTTCTCCTCCTGCCCCCAGTCTCTCCCAGCATCAGAGTCTTTTCCAATGAGTCAACTCTTCGCATGAGATGGCCAAAGTACTGGAGTTTCAGCTTTAGCATCATTCCTTCCAAAGAAATCCCAGGGTTGATCTCCTTCAGAATGTACTGGTTGGATCTCCTTGCAGTCCAAGGGACTCCTGAGAGTCTTCTCCAACACCACAGTTCAAACGCATCGATTCTTTGGCTCTCAGCCTTCTTCACAGTCCAACTCTCACATCCATACATGACCACAGGAAAAACCATAGCCTTGACTAGGCACACCTTAGTTGGCAAAGTAATGTCTCTGCTTTTGAATATACTATCTAGGTTGGTCATAATTTTTCTTTCAAGGAGTAAGTGTCTTTTAATTTCATGGCTGCAGTCACCATCTGCAGTGATTTTGGAGCCCAAAAAAGTAAAGTCTGACACTGTTTCCACTGTTTCCCCATCTGTTTCCCATGAAGTGATGGGACCAGATGCCATGATCATCGTTTTCTGAATGTTGAGCTTTAAGCCAACCTTTTCACTCTCCTCTTTCACTTTCATCAAGAGGCTTTTTAGCTCCTCTTCACTTTCTGCCATAAGGGTGGTGTCATCTGCATGTCTGAGGTTATTGATATTTCTCCTGGCAATCTTGATTCCAGCTTGTGTTTCTTCCAGCCCAGCATTTCTCATGATGTACTCTGCATAGAAGTTAAATAAGCAGGGTGACAATATGCAGCCTTGACATACTCCTTTTCCTATTTGGAACCAGTCTGTTGTTACATGTCCAGTTCTAACTGTTGCTTCCTGACCTGCATACAGATTTCTCAAGAGGCAGGTCAGGTGGTCTGGTATTCCCATCTCTTTCAGAATTTTCCACAGTTTATTGTGATCCACACAGTCAAAGGCTTTGGCATAGTCAATAAAGCAGAAATAGATGTTTTTCTGGAACTCTCTTACTTTTTCCATGATCCAGCGGATGTTGGCAATCTGATCTCTGGTTCCTCTGCCTTTTCTAAAACCAGCTTGAACATCAGGGAGTTCACGGTTCACGTATTGCTGAAGTCTGCCTTGGAGAGTTTTGAGTGTTATTTTACTAGCATGTGAGATGAGTGCAGTTGTGCGGTAGTTAAAAAAATCTTCAGTGGCCCTCATCTACTGAAAGTTTTGCCTTTCAGACTTTCCTTATAAAATTATTTTGACATTATAAAATTAGCATTCTGTGGTCAGAAATTCAAACAACATTGAAAATAGATGTGAAAAAAATACATGTCCCTAACTCACCTTCCAAAACATCCAGTTTGCTGGGCATTATATACCTTTCTGTTTTGCAGACTATAGTCTTTTCATTTTTGTTTTACACCATTATGCTAAAATAGTGACACTTCATCCCTCCCCTGTTGGCCCAGGTGAACTATTTAATGTCATGGAAATTAACCTTTTATGTATATTGCACAAAATTAACCTTTTGTGTGTATATTCTCCCAGTCTTTTGCTTGTCTTTAACTTTATGGTGTCTTTGCCTCAAGTAGATACTTAAAATTTGTATTTAGTCAGATATTGCAGTGTTTTGTGTCTTTTTCTTAGGTAAGGAGTTATTTCCCACTAAGACTTTAAAATCATTTTTCATAACTGACAGTATTGAGTTTTGCAGTTTACTCAGTCTGGCACTTTTGTGTTTTTATGGTGTAGTAGGCATCTGCCTTTTTACTCAGATATTTGGTTTTCTCTGTTTATTCAGACATTCTGCTTTTCCACTCACTGTGCATCTGATCATTTAGATTGCTGTGTTCTTGAACTCCTTACATGTTTCTGCTCTGCTTCCATACTGTTTTGGTTATTATAGTCTTAGCATAATTTTTTTAAGAGTTTTATGTTTTTCCCACCTCAGATCTTACTGATTGTTCTTTTCCATCTACTTTTAAAATGTAGATAAGAATCACATACCATAAGATTCACCTTTTAAAAAAAATAATTTTTAAATTGGCCTTACCACGTGGCATGCAGGATCTTAGTTCTCCAATGAGGAATGGAACCTGCATTCCCTTGAGTGGAGGCAGAGATTCTTAACCACTGGACCACAAGGAAGTCCCAGGCTTTTCTTTAGTTGCGGTGAGTGGGGACTACTCTCTCGTTGCGGTGCACTGGCTTCTCATCGCAGTGGCTTCTCGTGTTACGGAGCACAGGCTCTAGGGTGTGTGGGTTTCGGTAGTTGCGGCACACAGGCTCTGCAGTTGCTGCCTGTGGGCTCCATTTTTGCAGCCGGGCTCTGGGGCACAGGCTCCACAGTTGTGGTGCACAGGCTTAGTTGGGGCTACCCTGGTGGCTCAGATGGTAGAGAATCTGCCTGCAATGCCGAGACCTGGGTTTGACCCCTGAATCAGGAATATCCCCTGGAGGAGGGCATGGCAGCCCACTCTAATGTTCTTGCCTGGAGAATCCCATGGACAGAAGAACCTGGTGGGCTACAAGTTCATAGGGTCGCAGAGAGTCAAGACATGCATGGGTGAAGCGGTTTGGCACTCCCGCACACACAGGCTCTGCGGCTTGTGGGATCTTCCCAGATCAGGGGTTGGACCCGTGTCAGTTATTAAATAATAATCCATTATTTCTTTATATTGTGAGTTATTGATTCATCCACTGGTGGAAATCTGGGTTGTTCTCCCCTTTGGCTATTCAAGTGTAGTGCTGCTATAAACTTGTGCACAGTATTTTTTTAAGTACCTCTTTTGGGTACATACTTAGGAGTTGAATTGCTGGGTCATGTGGTAATTCTTTTTAAAATGTTGTTTGTTTTTAATTTTGATCTTTTATATAATGTTTTTGTACTATTAAACCAAATAGTTTTTAATTTGATTGTTTAATTTGAAAGCCCTGTAACATGTAGTATGCAAATAATGACAGATCTTTGTCTTTTCCTTCAATGTTTCAGTCTTTTTATTTTTTTGGTAATATGATGGCTGGCATCTTTATTCTTGATTCTGAGAGGGAATATTTTTAATGTTTTGCTAGTGTGTATGCTATTTTCTGTAATTTTCTGGTAGATTTCTTTTATTAAGATAAACTTTTACTCTATCCCTAGTTTGCTAAGAACTTTTTTTTAGAATCAGGACTAGGTGCTGGAATATTATTTTCGTTTAAGAATTTATTAAGATGTGGCATCTCTCCTTTAAAACGTTAGTGTTTTGGAAGATTGGGCTTGGTACTGTAATACTGGTGCTTTGGTTGAATTTCTATAGTGCCAAGTTCAGTGATGGTGTAGAGCTGTACAAGTTAACATACACTCTAACATGCTGGGAAGGATTGAAGGCCGGAGGCGCAGAGGGCAACAGAGGAAAAGATGGTTGGATGGCATCGTCAACTCAACAGACATGAGTTTGAGCAAACTCCAGGAGATAGTGAAGGACAGGGAAGCCTGTCATGCTGCAGTCTGTGGAGTTGCAAAGAGTTGGACACAACTTAGCGATAACAACAACAGATGTTTATTTTCTTCAGTCCTCTTATTCCCTTCATTTTTTCCTGTAAATTAAGCAATTTAAAATCTTGTTATTCAGAGTTAAGCATACTCCTTTACATGTTTATAAATACACTCCATAATTGCTTCTGCTGCTCCTCCTACCTCATTCCTGATTAAAAAAACAAAGCTACAGAATGCTTTGAATTTTCACTTGGAAATTACCTGTTTCTAGGGCTCTCATCACCGTAGTGACAAGGAGCCAACTCCATTACCTTTCAAAAGGACCTAAAAACAATCCAAATACCTTTTCATAGGTGAGACTGCAGGCCTGCTCAAGGTGTGTCTAAACATTCTCAGCATGCACAAAATACAACTGAGGTTGTTTGCAAAGGAGAAGTAAAATCTAAAATCTGGAGTTGAGAGGGTCCATCACATTACAGAGACTTCCAAACAAATCCTGGTGGGCTCTACTTGCTGCCTGAGGATGATCAAGTAGCTTCCTTGGCTCATTAATATGGTTACCACACTCCACCCTCTAGTCCACATTGAAGATGACTGGTAGAGAAGGTCTAGGGGACTGGAGAATCAAAGGAGGTGAAGGTTAGAAGTGATATTTACTTATTTACTTGATGCACCACATAGCAGGGAGGATCTTAGTTCCTTGACTAGGGATCAAATTTGTTACCCCTTTAGTGGGAGCTGAGTCTTAACCACTTGGCCACCAGGGTTAATCACAAAAAGTGATTTTTAGATTTGGGCCAAATTGTGTAGGTGGGGGGCCCACAGGTAATCTTTGGTATAAACATGTTGTGGTTAGATTTTGAAGTGCCTTGTCTTAGATCTTTCTATGGGACAATGTTGTTTGGGGCCTATGTCTTTAGAGATTTTCCTTAACAGTTGGTTTAAAGGTAAGATCTGAAAAGAAGGTTGGTGGGAAGAAAAAAAGATTGATCGAGATTTGAGATTTGTCACCTGAAACATCTACCCTGATTTTATCTAATCTTTTAGCTTATGAGTAGAATTAAAGAGCTTAGGAAAATCAAAGTATAATTCATTTTAGACTAGCCAAATAATTTTCTGTATGGATAATGATGACCCCCGAAAAGCATAAGTTTAATTGTTATATCAGGAAAAAAGGAAAGTTTGAGATGCTTATTAGATATCCAAGTAGAGATTTCAAATAGTCAGTTTACAAATCTGGAGTCCTGCAGAAAGGTTGGGGGCTAGCCACTTTGTGAAGTGTGTTGGTTAATTTATTAACCGTTACCCCTGGGGGTTTGGGGAGCCTAGACTGTTAGCTCCCAGACTGTTTGGGGAGCCCTGAGGCATCATAGCTTACTTGGGCAGAATATTTCAAATTTCCAGGAAAACAGTACAGATGGTGCATGTGTTTTTTAAAAGTTTTAAAAAGATGTTTGAGTTCTGTACCTGTGTATGTGTGTGCGCGCGCGCCCTATGCTGCTGGCATCAACCGAGAGCAGCTTTTGTATGTGCACCTATTGTTTCTTGGAGAAGGAAATGGCAACCCATTCCAGTATGCTTGCTTATAGAATCCTGTGGATAGAGGAGCCTGGTGGGCTGCCGTCTATGGGGTCGCCCAGAGTCAGACAACTGAAGCGACTTATCATGCATGCATGCATTGGAGAAGGAAATGGCAACCTACTCCAGTATTCTTGCCTGGAGAATCCCAGGGACGGAGGAGCCTTTAGGGCTGTCATCTGTGGGGTTGCACAGAGTCGGACATGACTAAAGCGACTTAGCAGCAGCAGCAGCTATTGTTTTCTTACAGAAGAAATCCTACATAAGCAAACATGAAATTTACATCTTACTCGAATCGTTCCCCAGTGTATCAGTATACCATACAGCAGAACTGATTGTATTTAGAAGTTCCTGGAGAATGGGGTAGAGCCTCTACCCTGAAAGACAGAGAACCACTGCCTGGAAGACCAGGAAAGGACTGGTGAAGAATTGCACAAAATGTCTTTTAAAAGCAATTTATTTCTAAAATTCTTGCGTATTTTGCATTCTTTCTCCAATTATGTTATCCCATTCTTAAACCTTAAAAGTTATTCAGATTAATTCCATGCAATAATAACATTTGTGGCAAGAATGAATGGTTAAGTACACTCTTCTCTTTCAAGGGAGTATATTCTTCAACTTTGAGGTATGATGATTCAGAAAATTAGGGAGAGTTGAGAACTCTTGGATGCCATCAGACATCTTTAGAAGAACCATAATCTAGCAAATAAGCAGTTAGATTTAGAACCATCAGTGGAATTAGTTGAAGTACTCTTGCCTGGGAAATCCCATGGATGGAGGAGCCTGGTAGGCTATACAGTCCATGGGGTTGTGAAGAGTTGGACACGACTGAGCAACTTCACTTTCCTGCACTGGAGAAGGAAATGGCAACCCACTCCAGTGTTCTTGCCTGGAGAATCCCAGAGACGGGGGCGCCTGGTGGGCTGCCGTCTATGGGGTCACACAGAGTCGGACACGACTGATGTGACTTAGCAGCAGCAGCAGAAGAGTAGGAACACATAGTAAATTAAAATCCATGTAGGTAATCGGGTGAAGAAAGTATGTAATAAGTGGAAGTTGATTAGGCCTTGAGGAGCTTAGAAACAAAATTTTAAGCCATGTTTGTTCTGCCTTTGGGAGAGAGAAGGGGGGATGAGGCTGAATTTTCCTATATTGAATGAGTTCTTGGGAGGGGAGAAATACTGATTACTGCTTAATCAGCTTAAACTGAACTCTTCCTTAGATTCTTCTTCTTTCTTCACTTTTTCATACATAACTCAAACCTCCTGGTTTAATACTAGAAGGGGGACAGTATAAATGGAGGACTCAGGCATTCCAGTTTCTGAAATCTTATTCCTGAATAGGGCTTCCCTGATGGCTCAGGGAAGTATCTGCCTGAAATGCGGGGGACCCGGGTTCGATCCCTGGGTCGGAAAGATCCCCTGGAGAAGGAAATGGCAACCCGCTCCAGTATTCTTGCCTGGAGAATCCCATGGAGGGAGAATCCCATGGAGGGGGGAGCCTGGTAGGCTACAGTCCACGGGGTTGCAGAGTCAGACACGACAGAGTGACTTCATTTTTTTTTGTCTGAATATATCATTAGTGCATGATGCATATACCTCTTGCTTCCATTTCCCTCCATATTTACCTTTGTGTATCATATGTGTTTTATTCATGTCTCCCACCTAGAACACAGGTTTGATGAGAATGAGGATTTTTGTACTTGCCCAGTGTTATACCTGCAACTTCTGAAAGATTTCCTGGTACATGCTCAATATATGCTCAGTAATACTGAGTGAATTATTGAAAGATCTGTTCTATAACTTAGCTTTCAAACTGTAAGATTTGAATAGGAGAAATAATTACCCTTTAAAAAATAATTGTATTTCTTTTTGGCCGTGCTGGGTCTTTGGTGCTTTGCATGGGCTTTCTCTAACTGCGGCAAGTGGGGGCTTCTCTTCCTTGAGGTGCACGGGCTGCTTATGGTGGTGGCTTCTTTTGGTGCGGAGCACAGGCTGTAGGGTGCTCCAGCTTCAGTAGTTTCAGCTCCCGGGCTCTAGAGCGAGGCTTTGTAGTTGTGGCACATGGGCCTAGTTGCTCCTTGGCATGGGGATCTTTCTGGATCAGGGATCAAACCTGTGTCCCCTGCATTGGTGGGTGGATTCTTATCCACTGGGCTACCAGGGAAGCCCAGAAATAATTACTTGAACATTCAAATTAGAGACTAGAAATGGTTCTATACTTGTGAAATGGAAGAAAATTCACCAAAGGTAAATTTTTTAGGTTTAGGATTGGTGAAAATCCTCAAAGTTAAGGGGCCCTCTCTCTTTACGCCCCTCTAGAAAGTAGCAGTTTGAGTGCATCACCAGTGTTGCCCATCTGGATGAGGATGGGCCAGCCTTTTTTGTAGTTTTAATCAAATCACTGTGGGATATACTTACAAATGTATTAATAGTTTTTCCTATGCTGCTGTCATCCTCTTTTTCACTGTATAACTTCTGGTCTTGGGAGCAGTATCTTGTAAATTTGAAGAACGTATGAATACCATCTGAGGAAGAAATTTATTGAGGCCCTTCAGTATGAGTAGAATTGAAATTTTTTTACATTATAATTAAATCTGTATGAACAAAACTAGTAAAGTTTGTATGCGTCTCGATTTACACAACTATCAAGAGAAAATAGGTGCATGATGTATACAATACTTGACTATTGTTTTGATGTTACTTTGAATGAAGTTTGGAAACTAAATTGACACATGCAATACAAATGCTGACATTCAGTCTGCAGATGCTTTTATGTTTGTCGACTGAGCGACTGAACTGAACTGAAAGATACTGTGGTTACTCACACACTACTTTTTCTCCATTTGAACTGCGGCTGAAACCTTTGTTAACATTATTTGGCTTTCAATTTGAATTAGAGTTTCAAACATATTGGAGCATATCTGTAGATATTAAATAATTATTTTCCAAGCAAATTCAGGAACTGAAGAATATTCTATTTAATCATGCACTAGTGTTTTAATATTTTTCTCACATAAACATTCCGCTCAGTATAAGTAAGAGTTAGAGTGAATATTACTCTCCATGAGGACATTCAGTGCAACACTGAATAGGGTTTTTTTTTTTTTTTTTTTAAAGAAAAAGAAGTGTTGACTTCTTATTTATTTATTTGCGGCTGTGCTGGGTGTCTGTTCCTGCACGCAGGCTTTCTCTAGCGGCTACTCTTTGTTGTGGTGTGAGGTCTTCTCATTGCGGTGGCTTCTCTGGCTGCAGAGCATGGGCTCTAGGTGTGTGGGCTTAGTTGCCTCTCGGCACATGGAATCTTCCCCCACCAGGAATCAAACCTGTGTCCCCTGCATTGGCAGGCCGATTACTAAGCGCTGGACCACCAGGGAAGTCCTGAATAGGCTGATTTTAAAGTGTCTACTCTCTTCCCTTCTAGCTCAGTCGGTAAAGAGTTTGCCTGCAATGCAGGAGACCTGGGTTTGATCCCTGGGTCGAGAAGATCCCCCTGGAGAAGGAAATGGCCACCCACTCTAGTATTCTTGCCTGGAGAATCTAGGCTAGAATCTAACCCCAGGCTACAGTCCATGGGGTTGCAAGAGTTGCACACAACTTAACGACTAAACCACCACCACCAAAGTGTCTACTTATATTTGATCCTGGGCTTAGCACTATCACCTCTCCCAGGTGGTGCATGTTAGCTTTTGGTTTGCTCCTGGGAAATTTTCAGTTCTTTGCTAATTACTGCAGAAGATGTTTTGGATACAGAGCTTTTTAAGATTGTCTTAAAACTGGGAGGGAAGTTTAATATAAGATGTTTAATACAAGATGGGACTGAGTGTCAGTTCCTGAAATAAAACATATTGAAGACTGTTTTCATAAAGAGAACTTGGTGAGCCTCTTTATTTATTTAAATCTTTTATAACTTAAAATACAGTGTTTTAAATTTTTAGCGTATCAGAAGATGTTGACCTCTGAAGTAATGACTACATCACTACTGTGATCTTGAGCAGGTTTCAATTTCTGGGCTTTTATCTCCTTTTCGGCACAATGGTTGCAGGCTGTGAACTACAAAAAGACGGAGGAACATGAAGTTTATGGTGACATGAGGACCTCAAGGGGATAGGTAGGCATACAGAGATTGGGGAGAAAGAAGGAGCAGCTGGCGTAAAGGCCCCAACATGCAAATAAGCTGAGGAACAGAAAGAGGGCTAAGTGAGATCTTTATGAAAGTGCTTTGTAGATACAAAACATTCCTTGAAGCTCAGGTGCTGTTACGTTTAGGAAAGATGTTTGTTTTCTTTTTCCAATGGACTAGTTTGTTAGCTACAGGACCATCTTGCCTAGCGAGTAGGATCCTGCTTTGAGGATGGAAAGCAAGAATTATACCCATGAGTCACAAATTCTAGCAGTTTGTGAATTAAGGTTACTGTTATGTTATTGTACTAGTAATAGGACAGAGGAATAAGCTTGTTAATAAAAATTTAGGGGAGAGAGTTTTGTTTGGCTTTGCTGTTTGGTATCTGTAGTTTTGCATCTATTTAACCCAGGACTGAAATCTGATCAGGTTTTCCTTTGTGGTTTGCTTTGTTAATAATTGAAGTACCTCATGGTTCTGGGTGTGAACTCTGCATACTTTATATAATTTAGAACCAGGAAAGTTAGGGCTTTCTTTTGAAGTAATTAAAGCATTAGGTGTTTTTTTAGTGTAAGTTATATATATTTCTATGTAAGTTACGTATATAATATATATACGTAACTTACACAGAAATAACCAAAACATTATACTAGGACATAGTTTATGCTTTTATATACCTTAAAGATGGAAGTTTTAAAAATTTCTTTGTGTCCTCTTTCTAGTTTGAATGTGCAGGAGCCTGTTTATCATCAGTTTTGTTAACACTGATTTTTTTTTTTTAATCTATAAGTAAACATGTCCTTAGACAGCTGTGTTTAATATCCTAAAGAATCATGTGGAGACTTCACAGTGTTTCTTACTGAAACTTAGGATCTATATATTGTAGTATTTAAAGGATGTGGTTGGGGCTTTGAAAATGAGAAGGAGGTTGCCTAACTCATAGCTGAATGCCTGCATATCTAGATTGTTCTGTTCTGGAGGTTCTTAGTTACATGAAAGTTTTTATTGTAGCTAAAGTGACAGTATGTGGAAATGTGTGTGCATGGCTGGTGAGCAGGATTTTCTTTAAAAGCTGATACTGCATAGGAGTGTTTTAGGTAACTAGAGTGCTGGAAAAATGCTGCTGCTCAAGCCCAAGTACTTTTTGTTAATGTAGAAAACTGACCATGAGCTGGAGAGCCTCTGAGTCTCCACCTCACACGCCTCCCATCTCTGAGAGAGCAGGGTGCTAGATCAGGAAATGATGGGTGGAGCTGCTTAGTTGCATCAACTTCCTGGGCTGCCCAAGCATTGATGAGTCAGACACTCCTAATGTTCCAGTTAAGAGGTTATGCTGATCGGCTGGCTTCTTTTAAGTACTCAGGCTTGACATTCATGCTTGTGAAAACGCTTGCCATGTGCAGGGCACTTTGCTGCATGCTCTCTAAGAGATACAGAAAGGAGTAAGATTATTCTTACCTTTCAGGAGCTTACAGTGTAATAGGGGAGATGAAGACAAGGTAGGCATGGTAAGTGACCCAGGAGAATATTCTGAGAATTCAGACAAGGCTTATAGTCACCGTTGATGGGTAGGGCTGGCGCTGTGGATGAGACCTAGGCAGGGAGGGACCCAGTTCTGTTTCAGTAGTTCCTATGGATAAAGAGTGATAAAGATATTGACAAGTGGGGTAGAAAGGTCAGATGGCTACTGTGAAGGTGAAGGTAAAAGGAGGAGGAGGAACCAAAGCAGCCTCTATTTAATCATAAGCCCTGAGATTTCCCCAAAATTCAGTCCAAAATTGTTTCTGTGGATATTCTGGCATTTTTCTGGGGCAGAGAACTCAGACCTTTTCTCAGATTCTGAAAAGGATCCAGGTTCCTAGAAATTTGAGAACCCCTGTGCTGAGTTTTCAGCCCTAGATGACTGAGAAGATGTCGAGGCTTTGTAGAGAAGCAGGGAGATCATGTGGCACAACTTCTCTTGTGGGAGGTAAGGTGGAATTTGGGGTTTATTTCTGAGGTTATGAAATAGTCTCCTGAGTGGGGAGGTTGCCCTGTCAAACTGGGTGTCCCACCGAGCAAGTTAGATGGGTCCATTAATGATCTGGTACAACCCCGAAGGGCAGGTGTTTTCATTCAAAGGAGTTCCTTAACATTATTTCCCCCTGTATTTGGAGTCCAGATTGATGAAGATGTGGGAGACGAGGATGCTATTGTAGAATAATTCTGGCATTTTTCTTGGAATTCCTTTGTGTAAAGTGATCTGTACTTGACCCAATGAGGGATTTATAAAATTTCAGACAGGGATACACTTAAGGAGTTGATGGCATGTAATGCTTTTTCTTTGGCTTCTTGTTCAGCTTGGACCTGTATGTTCAGTTATCGTTGGGTCTTTGATTATTTCCTGGGCAAGAGAAACATTTCTGTTAAAATGAACTTAAAGTGACTGTGGTCTGTAACAGTTGTAAATATACTGTACTTGTAATTAGGAACCTCTGTACAGACCATTTAGTGACTTATAGATAAATCATTTGATTGTTTTACTAATTGTTATATAAATATATGTGTATATACACATACATGGCCTCATTTAAAATATTATGAAGCACATTTTTAAAATGACCCAGCAGGAATTCCCTGGCAGTCCAGTGGTTAGGGCTTGGTGCTTCCACTGCAGAGGGCACAGGTTTGATCCCTGGTCAGAGAACTAAGATCCTCACATGCCACGTGGCAAAGCGCTCCCCCCAAAAAGTGACCTAGCACTTAGTATTTGTTATACTTAGTTGGTCAGTTTCCACATGGTTAGCTTCTACATTTGTGAAATGGGAATAATTAATAATAGTAATTTTTTGTATCTCATAAAATTGTCCTGAAGATGAAATTAATACATATATATACATAATCAAACTCCATAGTGTACAGCTTAAGTACTCAGTAAATATCAATGGTTACATTATTAATAATATTAATATTTTAATATTAATAATATAATTTTCCCCTTCCCCATGAGTGAATGTGGGGGGGGGTGACTGTTGTTAGAAAAGAATTTGCAATAAGATATCTTTAAATAGCAAAACTTCATATGTATTTATTTAAATGTTTATATTTTTCTTTAAAGTTGTGAAAGTTAAGAGCATTTTTTGCAAGGCGGATTCAGGTATTAAGCTGCACATTTAGGTTACAGAATGAGGGACTGAAAGCCATATTCGTTTGAGAAATGAGTTGCTTGGTCTTGACCACTGTTGTCTTTAAGTTCTTTTTTGACTGCCTGTGTGTTTGTCTCCCTTTTCTTATCTTTTTTGTGCCTTCTGGTTTATTTCCTGTTCAGTTTTCAGTAAAGGGCGTGAAGAACTTCTGTTGGTTGGTGCCCTGGGTCTGAACCAGGAAGGAGAACTGCATCAGACAGCCTGGGGCTTATCTGTGACAGATTTAACAGTAATCCCTGCAGAGCTCCCTACCCAGGGAACCTGTGAATTCCAGTTTTCTCCCTCTAAATCAGAGGGTGTGCAGTTCCAACTGTGTGTGCATAATGAACATTTCTGGACTCATCCATCCATCGTTTTCAGATGCTTCCATTTATTTATTTCTCCTTTTAAAAAACCAGTAATTCTGAGAAAATTTAGTTAGGTTAACAGAGATGGTTGGGTGGCATCACCGACTCAATGGACATGAGTTTGAGTAAGCTCTGGGAGTTAGTGATGGACAGGGAAGCCTGGCGTGCTGCAGTCCACGGGGTTGCAAAGAGTCAGATATGACTGAGTGGCTGAACTGAACAAATGCAGAAATAATAGAACAATAAACCCCACTTTGCTATTGCTCAGCTTCAATAATTTGTCATCTAGTTGCCAATCTTGCTTGATCTGTATACTCTGAACCACTTCTCCACCTTTTTTTTTGATGTGGACCATTTAAAAAGTCTTCATTGAATTTGTTATAATATTATTTTTGTGGGCTTTTTTAAAAGTCTTTATTAAATTTGTTATAATATTGCTTCTGTGTTTGTGTTTTTTTTTGGCTCCGCACCCTCTGCATTGGAAGTCAGAGTCTTAACCAGACCACCAGGGAATTCCTTCTCTCATGTTGTTTTGAAAACGTATCATTTAAGCTTAAAAGATTTCAAGATATCTAAGGGATGAGGACTTAAAACTACAAACATACATGCACACATATATATTAATCTTTTTGTCTTCTGTATTTCCTCTGAGACTAGCACTAAAGAATTGGCCAGAATAGAACTGAATTTATTTTTTTAAGTATCTCCTTTCCCCCGTCAGGAGTATGTAATGTCTGGTTGTGTTTCAGTTTCGTGATGTTAGCAGCTACTGATAATCGTTGCCTAGATCCATTAATTCAGTGAAATTTGGAAAACGGTGATATCTGTCATTCCTTCTGTTTATTTTGAATCAAAACCTGTCAGGAAATAAAATTTTACTTAATGCATTTAATGAAGTAAGTATTTTATTTTGAATTAATATTCTCTTTCTCTGACTTTGTAGCAGTGATTAAAATATAGTACATGATTTGGTGTTGAGATGTTCTATATGCTGTGTAGGGTAGCTGATTACTTCAGGATGACTTCAGAGCCACCTAGTTCATCCACTTATGAAATTGTCTTAGATTGCTTAGTGGTGGTTATTTCCTAGCAAGAAATAATTATTAGGGATATATATGCCTTGTAATCGGAAAGGAGATGGCACCCCACTCCAGTACTCTTGCCTGGAAAATCCCATGGACGGAGGAGCCTGGGAGGCTGCAGTCCATGGGGTCGCAAAGAGTCAGACACGACTGAGCAACTTCACTTTCACTTTTCACTTTCATGCATTGGAGAAGGAAATGGCAACCCACTGCAGTGTTCTTGCCTGGAGAATCCCAGGGACGGGGGAGCCTGGCGGGCTGCCATCTATGGGGTCGCACAGAGTCGGACACAACTGAAGCGACTTAGCAGCAGCATGCCTTGTAATTAGTGTGTACTTGCCTCAGTTCAGTTGCTCAGTCGTGTCCAACTCTGCGACCCCATGAATCGCAGCATGCCAGGCCTCCCTGTCCATCACCATCTCCCGGAGTTCACTCAGACTCACGTCCATCGAGTCCGTGATGCCATCTAGCCATCTCATCTCGGTTGTCCCTTTCTCCTCCTGCCCCCAATCTCTCCCAGCATCAGAGTCTTTTCCAATGAGTCAACTCTTTGCATGGGGTGGCCAAAGTACTGGAGCTTCAGCTTTAGCATCATTCCTTCCAAAGAAATCCCAGGGCTGATCTCCTTCAGAATGGACTGGTTGGATCTCCTTGCAGTCCAAGGGACCCTCAAGAGTCTTCTCCAACACCACAGTTCAAAGGCATCAATTCTTTGGCGCTCAGCCTTCTTCACAGTCCAACTCTCACATCCAGACATGACCACAGGAAAAACCATAGCCTTGACTAGACGGACCTTAGTCGGCAAAGTAATGTCTCTGCTTTTCAATATGCTGTCTAGGTTGGTCATAACTTTTCTTTCAAGGAGTAAGCGTCTTTTAATTTCATGGCTGCAGTCACTATCTGCAGTGATTTTGGAGCCCCAAAAAATAAAGTCTGACACTGTTTCTGCTGTTTCCCCATCTATTTCGCATGAAGTGATGGGACCAGATGCCATGATTTTTGTCTTCTGAATGTTGAGCTTTAAGCCAACTTTTTCGCTCTCCTCTTTCACTTTCATCAAGAGGCTTTTTAGCTCCTCTTCACTTTCTGCCATAAGGGTGGTGTCATCTGCATATCTGAGGTTATTGATATTTCTCCTGGCAATCTTGATTCCAGCTTGTGTTTCTTCCAGTCCAGCGTTTCTCATGATGTACTCTGCATATAAGTTAAATAAGCAGGGTGACGATATACAGCCTTGACTTAACTCCTTTTCCTATTTGGAACCAGTCTGTTATTCCATGTCCAGTTCTAACTGTTGCTTCCTGACCTGCATACAAATTTCTCAAGAGGCAGGTCAGGTGGTCTGGTATTCCCATCTCTTTCAGAATTTTCCAGTTTATTGTGATCCACACAGTCAAAGGCTTTGGCATAGTCAATAAAGCAGAAATAGATGTTTTTCTGGAACTCTCCTGCTTTTTCGATGATCCAGCGGATGTTGGCAATCATCTCTGGTTCCTCTGCCTTTTCTAAAACCAGCTTGAACATCAGGGAGTTCACGGTTCACGTATTGCTGAAGTCTGGCTTGGAGAATTTTGAGCATTACTTTACTAGCATGTGAGATGAGTGCAATTGTGCGGTAGTTTGAGCGTTCTTTTGCATTCCCTTTCTTTGGAATTGGAATGAAAACTGACCTTTTCAAGTCCTGTGGCCACTGCTGAGTTTTCCAAACCTGCTGGCATATTGAGTGCAGCACTTTCACAGCATCATCTTTCAGGATTTGAAACAGTTCAACTGGAATTCCATCACCTCCACTAGCTTTGTTCGTAGTAATGCTTTCTAAGGCCCACTTGACTTTACATTCCAAGGTATCTGGCTCTAGATTAGTGATCACATCATCATGATTATCTGGGTCGTGGAGATCTTTTTTGTACAGTTCTTCTGTGTATTCTTGCCACCTCTTCTTAATATCTTCTGCTTCTGTTAGGTCCATACCATTTCTGTCCTTTATCGAGCCCATCTTTGCATGAAATGTTCCCTTGGTATCTCTAATTTTCTTGAAGAGATCTCTCGTCTTTCCCATTCTGTTCTTTTCCTCTATTTATTTGCATTAATCGCTGAAGAAGGCTTTCTTATCTCTTCTTGCTATTCTTTGGAACTCTGCATTCAGATGCTTATATCTTTCCTTTTCTCCTTTGCTTTTCACCTCTCTCATTTTCACAGCTATTTGTAAGGCCTCCCCAGACAGCCATTTTGCTGTTTTTGCATTTCTTTTCCATGGGGATGGTCTTGATCCCTGTCTCCTGTAGAATGTCACAAACCTCATTCCATAGTTCATCAGGCACTCTATCTATCAGATCTAGACCCTTAAATCTATTTCTCACTTCCACTGTATAATCATAAGGGATTTGATTTAGGTCATACCTGAATGGTCTAGCGGTTTTTCCTACTTCTTCAATTTAAGTCTGAATTTGGCAATAAGGAGTTCTTGACCTGAGCCACAGTCAGCTCCCAGTCTTGTTTTTGTTTACTGTATAGAGCTTCTCCATCTTTGGCTGCAAAGAATATAATCAAGATGGAGAAGCTCTATACAGTATACTCACCTACTTGTATATTATTAATTGCTGTTTTAAAGTCTTATTTGCTTATGTAAGTCATTTCTTTTAATGAGCTTATACAATTAATTAAAAAAATGATTTCTAGGCAAAAAGTATAATTGATTAAAAATCATTTCTGGGTCAAAAATATGTCTGCTTAGTGTAGTTAACGATAGGATTACTTACTGAAGACCTTGGTTTCAAAATTGTGCATTTTTTGGGGGTAAGATTGTAGAAGGGAGGCTTGGAAGGTGATCTGATTTTGTTGACTTTTGTAGTTTACAGTAAGTCCTATTTCTTGACCTGCATTTTTACATTTGAGTATTATTCACTGGGTTGTGGGGCCCACTTGGTATCTTTGATGACCTTCCAGATATTCCTATTAATATGTATTATATGAGTATTTTTGTTTTTTTATGGAAAGAATTAATTTGTGTAGAAAAACCCGGTCACGTCTTTCGTATTTCATTTAAAGCAAGAAGCTGAAACTGGCGAACTGGAGAGTGATTGATCTAAGGCCTAGTGGTCTGAGCAGCTCACACAGAAGCTCATGAAAGTACCTGTGGTGGAGTTAATAGGAGAGATTTTCTTCAGTGAGTCTGAAAGTGACCAGATAACTAATACATAGAATAACTAATACATTTCCTCTAATATATTCTTACTGACTTTCTTCTGAACTCTCTTCACATCTTGTCAAGCTCAGTGCTCCTCAGGTAAGCTGAATTTGAATACCCTTTCTAATCATAGCTGATAAGTATGATTGAATTTATTCTTCATATATATCTGCAGTGGAAAAAAAAAAACCCTGATTTTTTTCAGTAGTATTCCAGATGGATCTTTAGTAAGGTAATTTTTAGGTGACTCTTTGGAAAATAATAGTATAATAAATCATTTTAACAAACAGCAGTTTTGCTTTCTGAGACACTTGCCACACATTCTTCTTGCCACTGATACCTTGTTGAATCCAACAGGCTGTAGCCATCCAGTTGAGGCGCTTGTGCAGTAGGGACGGATGTTGCATTCTGTCTCTGGTTTCCAGATTCAGGCTGTATAATGTAGAATACATCATTCATTCAAATCCAGTGAACAGTTTTTCAGTAAAATTCTAGGGCAATAGTGGTATACCAGGTAGACAAGGGTCTCTGTCCTTGGGGGCTTACATCTTAGTGAAATTGTATCCACAGAGTTCCCTAGGTCAAATTCTATATAAACTTATCCTTTGCCCAGTTGTGTGAACAGGTCCAAAGCTGCTTTTTGAGGAAGGTCAAAGAAAGTACCTTTGCATAGAGAGTAGCCAGGTTTAAAAATTTCACAGCTCAATGTTATTTTTGCTGGCTGACTTTGGTATATAGAAAATAAAGGAGCTTCTTTCACTAAACAAGACCAGCTAGTGATTTCTGCCTATTGCTATTTTCTCTTTTTAAGGTTTTCTGCTGAATTGCAGTAGGTTTTCTTGGTTTGTGTGTGCTTAGTCGCTTCAGTCATATCCAACTCTTTGTGACACTGTGGACTGTAGTCCATCAGGCTTCTCTGTCCATGGGGTTCTCCAGGCAAGAATAATGGGGTGGGCTCCCATGCCCTCCTCCGGGAGATCTCCTCAACCCAGGTATCAAAACAGTGGCTCCTGCATTGCAGCTGGGTTCTTTACTGTTGAGCCACTGGGGTAAGGTGTTGTGCTGAATTGCCTAAGTGTTTTCTTAGTTTGCTGCTGCTGCTGCTAAGTCGCTTCAGTCATGTCCGACTCTGTGCGACCCCATAGACGGAAGCCCACCAGGCTCCCCCGTCCCTGGGATTCTCCAGGGAAGAACACTGGAGTGGGTTGCCATTTCCTTCTCCAGTGCATGAAAGTGAAAAGTGTAAGTGAAGTCGCTCAGTCGTGTCTGACTCTTTGCGACCCCATGGACTGCAGCCTACCAGGCTCTTCTGTCCATGGGATTTTCCAGGCAAGAGTACTGGAGTTTCTTAGTATAGATTTTCTATAATAATATATTTTTTTTCTCTTCTCCCCTCTGCCCACCTTCAGTGTTGGCTAGTAGGATTAAAAGTTATTCTGATCCTGTTTGGTTGATCATTAGCTACTTCCAGGCCTTTGGAAGGTAGCTAAATGTAAACATGATTACTTTGTGTACTCAAAGAAGTTTTATATGAGATGTGTTATACAACTACATAAAACCCAGTATGTGATTTTTGCTGTAACATAACAATTTGGTCTCCTCAGTGCCTAACGATTGGCTTTCTGTAGTGTAGATTTCTCACATTTCCCCTTGGAAAAATACTCATTTTTCACTTCAGTATTTAAACCGGCTGTGATAAGCTCCAATAACAGCCCCAGAGCAACTTTCTCTGTTTTCTGTTGATCATAAACTTCATTTCTTTACAAGTGTTAATTCTTAAACCTTGACCACCCAGTGAAGACTGCTACTGCAGTCTTGATTCAACAAATTATACAGGGATGTGGTAGAATTACTAAAGAGCTGGGCAGGACTGAGATTTAGGCTTCTTTCTTTGATAAACACTGTAGGTCAAGTAATCCCCTCCCTGCTTTCCCCTCCACCCAGGATTGCTGACAAGAATCTTACATTTGTCTTCATTGATAATGGAAGCAAACTATTTTGCTTGATGCTTTAGTGTTTGTTATCCTGAATCTTTGCCTTTTCCCTCCTTCCCGAGGGATAAACCGTTTTTAAATTTAGTGGTTCAGTATATAGAAATAGACAGCTGATAAGGACCTACTGTATAACACAGGAACCTCTTCTTAGTGCTCTGCGATGACCAGTGTGGGAAAAGAACCCAAAAAAGAGCAGATGCATGTATGTGTATGACTGGTGTACTCTGCTGCGCAGTAGAGCTAAAGCAACACTGTAGATCAGCTGTGCTTCAGTAAAAATTAAAAACAAAATTTAGTTGTTTGTAACAGTGTCAGTGGGCCAGCCTGTGCCCAGTGGGCTGTTAGGTTGCTTGGCTCAAGATTGAGGCTCAAGGTGGAGTGGTATGAGTACCCTGGCAGACACGCGCAATGTGGGTGCTGCATCTACACTTGAGAAGTGGTTGCTGTTCTGATTTATTTTCCTGTGAAATGTTGTTTGGCAACTAATGGGTTTTTAAACTGTGTTCATGACTGGCCTTAGACTCTCTAACATTTATTCCCTAAAGAAGATGACATCCTTATGTCCAAGTTACATTTTAATCGAATAGGACACATGTTAAAGCTCTGAATATACTGCATATGCAACGATGTAAAAAATTGCTATGGCTATAAATTCACATAAAATATGTATGGAAGAATGATTGGTGTCAAAGTTTTAAAAAAGCACCAGCACATTCAAAGAAGTAACAATTTTCTATGTAAAAAAAATAGAAGTCTTCGTTTTCAGTAAGAAACATTGGAAATAGGAAAAATAAGTATAATATTAAAAGACAATAAAAGATTTTTCCATTAAATTATACACTAGTAACCATCCAGTCCTTCCAAAACAAGTTCAAAGTTCCCTTGAAATGACTCTAGACAGTATTACTTTTAAAAAAGGAGTGAACACCCTCCTGAAAAAAAGCCAGTCCCAAATATTTTGGAGCTCAGTTTGAGAAATACGGTCTTTTCTGGCTTAGAGTTTGTTCTGTTTTGTTGTTAAGATACACTGAGAGTTGGATGCATTCTGTCAATGCTTAGAGGTTAGTGGGAGACTTTTTTTATGTCTCTGCCTGTGTTCACACACTCCTGATCTTGGCATTTTTTGTCCACTTTAATAGCCATAGAAGCAGTTGTACATACTTGTAGGTTAGTGTGGCTTCTTATGACACATCTGCTTAAATCATCACAGTTCTGAGTAGAAGTTTTATGTGGCACTTAAGAAAAACTGATCCCAATTTGAAAGGTAGAAGCCCTTTGAATAGATGCTGTCAGATTATTTAATTTTGTGTCATAATTGATCCTAGGATTTTAATTTTGTATTTTTGTAGCAAAAAAATATATATAGATCCAAGAGACTTACCTAATTCTGATCTTAATTCTATTACTATCTACCTGTAGGGCTTCAGAAGTCATTTTAGTACTTTGCTGAAGCTGCTAATCTTTTCTGTAATGGTCCAGTGAAGAAGGCCATCGTAATAAGATGTTCTCTGGAAGCATTTACATTTTTAAAGAACAGTGATTTATTTACTGTCTACTTTCTTTCATCCTCTAAAGGAAAACATACTTTTTTATTCCTCTAGTCTTTTGTAAATAAAGAGTAGCTCCTGTTATACTGATAAATGACTCCTCTTTGGAATGAGCATTCCTGAAACTTTAATAAAGTAGAAAGAAACAGGAAACGAGTTATCTTCCAACCTGTTTAGGTAGGCAAGGCCACAGACTAATAGCGACAAGTTAGAAAACAGGCCTTTGATGTCAGGTTCCTTTTAGCACTAAGCCTGCTAGCACTGAGAAATCTCATTCTTTTCCTCACTCTATTCCCATATTGCCACTTGATTTCCTCATTGATCAAGTTCGCTTCTCTGTAGACTAGAGTTAGTGTGATTCTTTAGACTCGTTAACATTTGTCTAGGCATTCCTCCCCCTGCTCCCCGCCAAGCAAAGTTAAATTCTCTTCCATGGCTTCATTTTCAGATTGTACAGTATGTTTGGGTTGGAGTTTTTTCCAGCTCTTTTGAGCTGAAATCAGAAATTGAATTGATAAAGAATACTGGAATTACTTGAACGTAAGATTTTGACCTTTACTGGAGGAGGAAGGTTGTTCAAGTTTTAATTGATTCATTGTTATATCTCACTTTATTCCTGGAAAGGACTTAAGGTAACAGTTGTGTACAAAGATCATTTATAGCCAGACTTGATGAGAGAGTTGCAGACATTCACTTTTCACCTGCCATTCACTCCGTGAACTTCTGACTCTCCTCTGTTCATCTGCTGCAGTTCCTTGCAGCAGAGCACCCGGGGATCTCCAGCACTAACTGGACTCTTTTTTTTTTTTTTTTTTCCTGCTGCACAGCTTGGCTTGTTGGATCTTAGTCCCCTGACCAGGGATTGAACCCCAGCCCCCATAAGTGAGAACCCAGAGTCCTAGCCACTGGACAGCCAGGGAAGTCCCCTGGAAAGAATTCTTTATATGGCCTTGGGTAGGGTGTGTGATTGCTCTTTACTTTTATGTGCATTTTTTCTGATTATAATCGTAAGATATGCAGTATATACTTGTGAAAATTCTGGAAAAAGACATCATAATCTCTGTCCAGAAAACTTTATCCTCGTTGAATTTCTGTCGCAACTGTCTTGTTCCTTTCCTCTTGTTTCTCTTGGCCAGACCTGGATGCAGCATTTCTTAAAACTGAACTTACCTTTTCCCCTGCTCCATACTAACAACTCACCTGCTTTTGTCGCTGTCTCACTAGAAGGTGCCACTCTTTACCAGGTTGCTGTAGCCATGAGGAGCCATCCTTGACTCCCTCCCTCAGCCTCCATTTATAATCAAGCGCTAAATAAAATCGTGCCTATTTTTCGTTTCTAATCCATTTACTTCTGTCTCTCCACCTTCTCTGGGATGCTGATTATTTCTCACCTGCCTCAGTTTCCCCAAAAACACTGTCTAACTTTTGAACTCGTAGGACTTTATCTTCCTTCTCGGCTTTTCTCGCCTGTTTCTGTGCCCTCGAGACTAAACTTGGTGCTGATGGTCCCTCTCCTCCTTTCACACACTCCTTCCTTCTCTGTCCTCTCCCTCCACCTTCTTCCCTCATGGACTGTCACAGCACCTGTACTGTCCCTTATGAACACATAGCACACTCTATATTGTAATTGCCTATTTGATTTTACTGTCTCCTTAAACCCGGGTTCGATCCCTGGGTCAGGAAGATCCCCTGGAGAAGGAAATGGCAACCCACTCTGGTATTCTTGCCTGGAGAATCCCATGGGCAGAGGAGCCCGGCAGGCGCCAGTCCATGGGGTTGCAAGAGTTGGACATGACTTAGTGACTAAACCAACCAAGGGCAGTAACTGTGTCTTACTCATAATTGCACCACTGAAGTCCAGCCCTGAGTGTTTATTAATAAATTTTTGAGAATAAATGGATAGAAATAAATGGGTGGCAGTTAGTATGAAAAAAGTTTGAAGCTGTTTCGTTAGTTTTATGGCTCTGCCTACCTTAAAATTTGTATCTTAGGTGATAATTTTGGCTTTAATCTACGTGGTCCTGTGTTAATGGCCTGTGAACAAGCTTCCAAAGTTTGAATTATGAAAGGGCAAGGCAGGAGTGGGCTCCATGACCTTGCATCTCATTGATGCAAGGGGTTAGGCTTTGTAGAGAGAAAATATGGCAGCTGAAACTAGGGCAATTGGGTAAGGGATGAACAAGAAGAGGAAGCCATTTTTAGTGACTTGGTGATTGGATGGGAGGAGGAATCGAAGTGATTTCAACTTTTCTAGGTACTTGGTGCTGTCATTAAGTAGTCATTTTGAGTTTTGAGATTCTTTCTGACATCCAGGTGAGTATGTCTGTTAGGCGTGTCATAGCATATAAAGCTTGGGAGAGCATACCACTGGAGCGTCATGAGTCTGTGGTCATTAAAACTGTGAGGTCACTTAGATATATAGCTTAAGAGTAATAATGGTCTAGAGAAAGAACTCTGAGGAATACATCAGTGTTTAAAGACTGGAGAAGAAAAGAGAGCTGGAAAAGCAGTGCAAAGAAACTGAGGAGTTGGAGTTGGACAGAAATTTGGCAATAAAATGGCCATTGACTTTTGTGTGTGGGTTTTAAAGAGAATAAAAAGTAAGAAGATGGGTCTGTCCTGAAGAGTAGATGCTTCAGTGTGGACTGAATGGTGTTGGTCAGTTCCACCTCATGCCTGTCAGTAGCCCAGCCCCCCAGCCCAAACCAGAACCCCACTGACACTCTTAGATCTAACACATGACTGACCTTTAAATTCTCTTTCAAATTAAATCTAAGGTTAAAAACAGATTCTTGGCCCAGTCCCAGAAATTCTGATTCAACGAGCACAGGGATCTTAATTTTTTTCAAGGACATTTCTGAGCATCTAACAAACACTCATGTGTGGGTAGGTGCTATAACCCACATTTTATTTAATTGCAAGGAATCAGGAGTTTATTGTGGTGAACTTTTCAAATACAGTTGTGTGAAGAGATTGGCAACCATGGAAATCTGACTGGAGCTTTCTGCAGTGCCTGTCTGTACTTAAGAGAGTGAGATGGGGTGGCGGGTGGGCAAAGTGCCAGTCTGATGTAATCTCTCAGAGATGTAAAATTTTTATTTTACGGATTTTTGCAGTAGATGCCCTCTATCATCCTCGTGCTTCAAAACTGATTTCAACCCAACCTCTTAATTTTTGCATGTTTCTCTGAGTCTTGCCAGCATTTTACTGTCTCAGGGCCTTCAAACCCAGCAAAGGAAGGGCAAGTGGTTAATACCTCAGCCGTCCTTCAACCAGTGCCTTCAACCAGGCACAGGACTCCAGCCTGTGCCTAAAGGTTCTACTTCCTTCGGGGGTCCCACAGAAGCACCATTTACTCTCTAGCAGTCACCCTGGTTGCATCAAATGACCTTACTGGCTTTTTTCCTTCCCTGTTGGACTTGTCCTCACTCCTGTTCGGTGGGATCATCTACTTTAAGCCTACTAAAACCTTGTCTATTAGTAATGCGTTAGTTGAGCTGACTTTGCAGGTTCACATACACAAAAGCCTTCTGTAATCACATTAGTTTCTTCCAAATGTTGCTGTCTGTCAATAATAGCACCTAAAATACTGTGTGGGGGAGGAAGGCGAAGAGAACATAGCGTGCAGTGCAGAATGGCGCACACGTTGCTGGAGATGAAATGTATTCACAGGCGTTCTGCAGTGAGACCATCATGTGCGAATTGATTGGGCTTTTCAGCACCTCAGTTTCTTACATTTTACATGGGAGGTATTGAAGAGAGATGAAAAACCAGAAAATTGTTGACACAGAGGGCACTAGGAATGTAAGAGAGGCCTCATATTCATTTATTTTACTCATATATATATATATATATATATCATCTTCTTGAGGAATTCTGGGTAACTCCTTGTAAAACTGACCTATAGAATATAATGATTCTGTATTCTATAAAATATAAAGCTGCTAAAAATGCTTCAGTGCACACAAGGAGGTAATCTCAACAGATGTAGGCTGTAATTGCCAAAGATCAGAAACAAATCAGTCTCATCTATTTCAGGGGTGTCTGTACTTTGTGTGCCTTAAAAGTAAGGTTTCTCTTTACCTAGCTGGAAGATATTCATATCCATATTTCTTCTTTTAGCTGACACTGGACTCTAAGAATTAAATTTGAAATGAAAGTTAAATCTGTTCTGGATAATCACTTTCATTCTTGATGGATAAAACTGCTATCTGAAAGCAGTCACTATGAAGGCTGCCACAGTGCAGGCCTGGTAACTGTTACGGAGTGAATGAGAAAGGGATGTGACTGACTGCCCCATGTGTATGTCTTGGACTGTATCCCTAGGAACAAGAGTGGGTTGAGAGCCCACATACTTAGACCTGTGAAAGCCCTTGCCTCACTCCCTCCAATCTGTGACTGCAGGTGTTCATTTTGGGCTGTAGTTTTATTTTATGGGAGACCAGGCATCCCGACAAGACTTGTTTTTCTCAATCCAAGGTGTTCTGTATAGCAGTGGGATATCTTGGCATACAAACTAACAAAATCATTAAATAATCTAGTATCTCAGTTTAGCTCAGTCGTGTCCAACTCTGCGACCCCATGGACTGCAGCACGCCAGGCTTCCCTGTCCATCACCAACTCCCGGAGCTTACACAAACTCATGTCCATTGAGTCAGTGATGCCATCGAACCATCTCATCCTCTGTCGTCTCCTTCTCTTCCTGCCTTCAATCTTTCCCAGCATCAGGGTCTTTTCAAATGAGTCAGTCCTTCACATCAGGTGGCCAAAGTATTGGAGTTTCAGCTTCAGCATCAGTCCTTCCAATGAATATTCAGGACTGATTTCCTTGGGGATGGAGTGGTTGGATCTCCTTGCAGTCCAAGGGACTCTCAAGAGTCTTCTCCAACACCACAGTTCAAAAGCATCAGTTCTTTGGTGCTTAGCTTTCTTTAGAGTCCACTTTTCACATCGATACATGACTACTGGAAAAACCATAGCTTTGACTAGACTAGTATCACAACCCCTCAGTTACCATTTCAACTCAGACCCGGAGAGGAAGTGACTTACCCAAGGTAAAATTACCCTGTCTCGCTAATTAGTGATATGAAAAGGACTAGAACATATATCTCTGAATGTAATTATCTTTGTAATTTATAAAATGGTTCCCATCTCCACCCCTGCCCAGGGAACAAAACAGGAACTTTTTTCCTGAACCAGTCAATTAATGAAGATTGTGGACTTTGTATTTTATCTGCAGAAAATTTGACAGTTAAGAGCTTGTACAGATAGTTAGTTATAGATGTCTAAAATATTCAACAGTAAGAATAGCTTAGAAAGCAATATAACAATTCTGATAGACTGTTTTGCAATCAATAAAATGCTAGTTATGGTGACTTAGAAAAGCATTAATATACCAGGGATTTTGGATGGATTTCTTTTATCCTATTGTTTCTTCTATACTGTGTCTTATACTGATACTTAAGTGTCTTAGTAAGTTCAAATTTCTTTACATTTAAAGTACTAATTTTATGTATAGAATGTGAATTAATGCCGGTCTGAAATTCCTTTAGTCACTCAGTCTGAAATTTATTTTCCAGCATGTAAACCATGGAAAGTAGTTGTTTTTGCTTTTGTTATTCTTGATTTGTATATGAAAAACTAGTGGAAATGAGAGTTGGTAGAGATTTAGTGAACTGAAAGATAATGTTTCTTTTACTTGCTAGAACCATGTGAATATAAGTTTTTTTTAAAAAAGCTTTTCTAAAAATAAAATCAGACTCTTAATCAAATGTGTATTTCCTTCTTGTAGAACCTCTGTTATGCACCTTAAGCCATACTGGAAACTCCAGAAGAAAGGGCAACCTCTGGAAATCGGCACAGGAACTCTGAGAATTCCTATGAGCCACCAACGGGCTATCAGCGATAAAGAATGCAAAGCTAGGCGTATGAAATCAAGTGTCTTTCCTTCAGCCTCTCTTGGTAAAGCATCATCTCGAAAGCCTTTTGGAATCCTTTCTCCAAATGTTCTGTGCAGTATGAGTGGGAAGAGTCCTGAAGAGAGCAGCTTGAATGTTAAAACCAAGAAGAATGCACCATCTGCAACAATCCACCAGGGTGAAGAAGGGGAAGGGCCGCTTGATATCTGGGCTGTTGTGAAACCGGGAAATACTAAGGAAAAGATAGCATTCTTTGCAGCCCACCAGTGCAGTAATAGAATAGGATCTATGAAAATAAAAAGCTCCTGGGATATTGATGGGAGAGCTACTAAAAGAAGGAAAAAATCAGGGGATCTTAAAAAAGCCAAGATACAGTTAGAAAGGATGAAGGAGGTCAACAGTAGATGCTACCAGCCTGAGCCTTTCGCATGTGGCATCGAGCATTGTTCTGTGCATTACGTGAGTGACGGCGGGGACGGCGTCTATGCCGGGAGGCCTCTGTCAGTCATACAGATGGTTGCCTTCCTTGAGCAAAGAGCCAGCACTCTGCTAGCCAGTTGTGCAAAGAATTGCACTAACTCACCTGCTGTGGTGCGGTTTTCCGGGCAATCCAGAGGTGCACCCCCAAGTCCCGAGCCTTTGTCCGCCCCAGGAGCATGTGAAGAACCTGCAGAAAGGAGAAATCCTGAGGTTGGTGAACCACAGAGCGAGCCCGTCCGTGTCCTCGACATGGTAGCCAGGCTGGAGTCCGAGTGCCTGAAGCGGCAGAGTCAGCGGGAGCCCGGGAGCCTCTCGAGGAATAACAGCTTTCGCCGCAACGTGGGCCGCGTGCTACTTGTGAATGGCACCCAGGCTGAGGAAGGCAAAGCAGACAAAGGCGCCTTGGAGGTTCCTGACACTCAGGTGAAAACTGTGGGGTCTGTATCTGTGGGCTGCAGCCCCTTAAGAGCTGACCTTTGTTCTCCTCAGGGGGCCCAGGCCTGGGATGGCGCGCCTCGGGGCTGCCCCTCGGTGCCGGCAGGCGTGAGTTTGCACACAGACAGTGCAGAGTTCGAGCCAGATCAGCAGACTGCCATGAAAAGCAGCAACAGGCACGATGTGGAAATGACAGAGGAACTTGTTGGGCCACCTTTTCCTCCTCTCACCTGTCCCCAAGCCATTGAATTGCCCACAGATGCTGTTGATGGCATTAGTGAAGAGCTTGTGCCACTTGCTAACCAAAATTCTGATCAGCGCAAAAAAGAATCTTTGTGCATCAGTATCACTGTGTCCAAGGTAGAGAAAGACCAGCCTTCCAGTTCGGAGTCCTGTGAAGACCCACTTCCAGGGATGCTGTTTTTTTTGCCATCTGGTCAGCACCAGGCAGGCCATTCGCAGTCAGATGAAAGCACAACAGAAGAGTCTTCCGAGGCCAGTCAGCTTGAAGAGGCTGCTGGAGGTGATGGTGCATCTGAGGAAAAAAGTATCTCGGTTGATTCATTTGTCCCGCTGGCCTCTCCTGTGGAAAGCACATTACCAATGCTTGAGGCGTCCAGCTGGAAGAAGCAGGTGTCACATGACTTTCTGGAGACTAGGTTTAAAATCCAACAGCTTTTAGAGCCTCAGCAGTATATGGCTTTTCTGCCTCACCACATCATGGTGAAAATCTTCAGGTTACTTCCTACTAAGAGTTTAGTGGCTCTTAAATGTACCTGCTGCTATTTCAAGTTTATCATTGAATATTACAATATCAGGCCAGCAGATTCTCGCTGGGTTCGGGATCCACGCTACAGAGAGGATCCGTGCAAGCAGTGCAAGAAAAAATATGTGAAAGGGGATGTGTCCCTGTGCCGGTGGCACCCCAAGCCCTACTGCCAGGCCCTGCCCTACGGGCCGGGGTACTGGATGTGTTGCCACCGGTCTCAGAAGGGCTTCCCTGGCTGTAAGCTGGGGCTCCATGACAATCGCTGGGTCCCTGCTTGCCACAGCTTTAATCGGGCAATCCATAAGAAAGCAAAAGGGACTGACACTGAAGAGGAGTATTGAAATGTATGTGCGAGGCAACAGACCGATTTCAAAACCTGCAAACCACCACCTAGATACACCATTTCAATGAGTGTTGCCTCTGAGTCATCACTCCAGGAGAATCTCTGCTACTCCATCAGGACCGCCATTGCTCAGGCATCTTAAATCTCTGAATTTATGATCTGTAAGAAAATTGGTCTCATCATTTTATAGTGGTGCCTCACGTTTGATTCAGGGTTGTATCCCATGGTTTGATTCACCTGGCTGTGAATAACTATGCCTGTTTTCCCAAATCAAATCCTTGAGGACGAAGACTTGCCACCATCAAGAATGTTCAGCAGAGTTCATCACAGACTGTGCAGGCAATCCCCAAAAAAGGGTTCCGGGAATGTTTAGAGCACTGGCCCTGTATTTGAAATAAGTGAATAGTGTCCTGTGAAAAGAATAGCAGTACTCTTGGATGAAAAGTATGCTTACAAAGGAAAAGTCAGGCACCTTACTTAGACCTTGTATGCTTGATCTGTGAGGTTGATGTTTGTGATTGGAGATGGATTTCATGCCCTGTGGTGTTTACAGTGTATATAATGGTTGTGTTTTCCTAGGGCTATGAAAGTGCACATTAAACCCGAGCGCCTTTACTTTAGATGAGTGCTTTTGGCCCCTCTGTAAATAACATTAAAATCCAGTTGTAAATAGTGGATGCAGACTGAACGTAATCACCACAATGCAGCTAGGATAGTGTTGCAGCTACAATCGTGTGGGTTGCTTTGTTTTTTGGGAGGTTGGGGGGGGGGGGTCTCATCTCAAATTTGTACATCCTGTATAAAATATGAATGTTTCCCAAATAAACTATGAATGTTTTCTGTATAATATATGAATGTTTCTGAGAAGAAACTCTAAATAGTTAAGAGGTTAACCTGTTGAAAGGATACCAAATAATGGTTTAACTGGACAACCTTAAAAATTAGCATAGAGAGCAATCTTTTGTTATATTTTAGTGATTCATCAAGAATGAGAGAATATTATAGTCAGATTATAACATTTTTGTCTATTCTGTCTGGTTACAAATTTTTTTTTCAATAAAAACATGCATCTTAAGTGGAACCTGAGTTTTGCAGATTTGTTTCCTTTTTTGAGGTAATATTAGAGATATTGTAAACTGAGTCCCAAGAGTCTAAAAAATTGAGTTGTTGGGAGGGGGAGAGAGAATACCACTGGAAAGAGGCCATCTTCACTTAACAGTATGAGCTGACATTTTTACAAACCTTTAACACTTACTTTGCATTTGTCTGCCCAGGACTGTCTTTATTTCCTATTGGATGAGGTATTATTATCTATGCATGATGAGTTAATTATTTAGAAGTCAGTGAGGATTTATTCAGACCTGTGTTCATGTAATGCTTGGTGGGGCTGAAAAGTATCTGGCCCCAGAAAGCTGCTGTGGAGGACCTGCAAGCTAGGTTGGCTTGAATTGAGTTGAGTTGAGTTGAGTTCAGTTCAGTCGCTCGGTCGTGTCTGACCCTTTGTGACCCCATGAACTGCAGCACGCCAGGCCTCCCTGTCCATCACCATCTCCCGGAGTTCACTCAGACTCAACGTCCATCGAGTCTGTGATGCCATCCAGCCATCTCATCCTCTGTCGTCCCCTTCTCCTCCTGCCCCCAATCCCTCCCAACATCAGGGTCTTTTCCGATGAGTCAACTCTTTGCATGAGGTGGCCAAAGTACTTGAGTTTCAGCTTTAGCATCATTCCTTCCAAAGAACACCCAGGGCTGATCTCCTTTAGAATGGACTGGTTGGATTTCCTTGCAGTCCAAGGGACTCTCAGGAGTTTTCTCCAACACCACAGTTCAAAAGCATCAATTCTTCGGCATCAGCTTTCTTCACAGTCCAACTCTCACATCCATACATGACCACTGGAAAGACCCCAGCCTTGACTAGACGGACCTTGGTTGGCAAAGTAATGTCTCTGCTAATCACCAACAAAGCCTTGCAGCTGCATCAGCTCCCGGCTGTCAGGAAGCACTGGTGAGTGTTCCAGGGGCGGGGCTGATGACAATGATGAAGACTGCGCTGGTCCCACAGAAGGATGTGAAGGTGGAGGAAAGCTTTGGCCAGGACTGCCAAGCAGAGTGGGGCAAGGCTGGAGTCGAGGGAGCCAGGTTCACCTGTGGTGTGGCCACAGAGCGGCTGCTTTCTGCCCTTACCCTTGGGCAGTAGCTGCTCCTCCCTGAAAAGGGGAAACTAAAACTAGGAAGTGTCTCTGGACGCTGAGCAAGCAGGCACATCGTGATACCACCGACACGCTTGGCTGGAGCCCTTCTGTGACAGGACCGACAAGGCCGTGGAGGCGGACTTCCCCCTCAGGCTGTTGGTGTCCTTCTCGTGACTCACCCTGCCGACGTAAGGGCGAGTGCTTCCCATCCCCAAGGCTGAAGTTCCGGCACTTGCCCTCCCCTGTGGTGTGCTCTAAAGCGGCCGACTCAGTGGGCCTCCCTGATGTGAGGTTTGTTTTACTCGATTCAGGAGTAAAGGGTGCACTCACAGGACTTCACACAGCTTGGTGTGCGGAAAGCGCCTAGTGTCTGTCAGCTTTCACTGTTACTGGCGCGTGGTTCTGCATGAGGCCACGGTGCTTCTCCCAGGTCAGCCATCCTGGATCTGGTTTTCATGTGGGACACAAAGCTGCGAGTGAGGGCCTGGACTGACAAAGAGCAGGAGACGAGAAGGCCCAACCCCATCTTGGCATGCAATTCTTCGGGTCCTCAGAAATCACTGATGACCCCTTTTGAACCCGATGCAAGACCCAGTTCCCAGGGGTGTCTGTGTGAATGGTAAGAGAACTTCGGGAGGTGGTGTCTGAGGGCACCTCCTCCCTGGTCTTCGTTTCTGGACGAGATGAGTGTAGCTTTTCCCCTTAGGAGAAAGATGCTGTGCTTGAGCCCCCTAGTGCCAGGCTGGGGAAACCAGTTCACTTCTCGCTTCTGCAGCACCGCAGTGCTCCCTGCCTGACTGTAGAATCCTAGACTCATAAGAAAGGAAATACTGTGGCCATGAGGACCCTAGGCTCACCCCAACTCCGCCCCTGTGGGGACCCAAAGGAAGAAAACTTACCCCTTCAGCTTTTGCTCAGAGGGTCTGAAATACTTGGCCTATCAGCTCTCTCCCACCCCTCACTTCACCGTTTGAAAGAAAATCCAGAAAG
The DNA here is from genome assembly GCF_042477335.2 of Ovis canadensis. Taxonomy (NCBI): domain Eukaryota; kingdom Metazoa; phylum Chordata; class Mammalia; order Artiodactyla; family Bovidae; genus Ovis; species Ovis canadensis. The sequence continues at coordinate 78,182,652 of NC_091251.1, forward strand.
GAAAGGGCAAAAGGGCCAAGGTTAAACATTTTTTTCAGGCCTTGTCAAAATGACTCACATTAATATGGCCACGTAGAAGGCTCATTCACAATCGAGCACGTTCCCTGCCCTAGCACACTGACAACTCTGCACAGGAGGCATCTCCTCGGCAGCCCCCACCCTGTCCTGCCCAGCTGGTTTGCCTGGTAGTGCCTCTACTGCCTCTCGTGTGTCTGGACTCCACTCAGGGCTTGTGGAGGGCAGCTTGGCCGTGCCCTCGCTCAGCACCTCACACCCAGTGCGCGCACGTGCCATAAAAACTTTTACACCTCTTGAGTCGTCATGTGGATGTGAGGGGTGCTGGCCAGCTCTGACTGCTCCACTGTAACTCCTAGTAGGAGAAACATGAAGAGGGATGAAGGGACCTGGGAGGACCTTTGCCTCTGGCCACGGCTAGTCCCGGGGAACTTTCTTGGTGAGGGTTGCTTCCGTAGCCGCGCTGGCAGTCTTGCTGGGTGACTCAGCTGTGTTTGGCATGATCTGGGCTTTGTCATGTTTTCCCCGGCAGCAGGTTCCTCACCTTCCCGACTGCAGAAGGCTGTGAGTTGCTAGGTAAGCTTGATCTTGGAGTTCCCTTCCTGGATTCTGTCCAACCACCCTTCTAACTTGGACTTGTCAGGGCCTCCCTGCCAACCTTTATGAACTGGCCTGATTTTTTATTATGTGGGTCTTCCTGGACATTCCCCCGCCCTCACCCCCCACTGCTTTACTAGCCTCTGTTCCTTCTTCACTCAGCAGACTGGCTATTCTTCCTCTCCTACCTCCCACAGCCTATCTCAAAAAGACTAAAGCCCATCTGTGCCAAAACCCTGCTGTACCATAGACTGCACCAGTAACCAGAGCTGGTATTACCTAGCCCTTCCTGTCAGGTACCATGTTGTGTTTACATAAAGGCGTTCTCTGCCACGCACAGCAACTGGCACTCAGGGAATCTGACAGTTTCTATCCCGGGTGTTGCTTTGGGTTCAGACAAACTAGTTCTGCAGTCTCCGTGACTGGCAAAAGGACCCTCACGGGAAATGTGCAGTCCCTTCTGACATGCACCTAAGTGTGTGGCCATAGTTGTCTGCATAACCTCATGGGAAGAGCAAACATCACTGTGGTTATGAACCCTTGGGGGACTTCCGGTGTATGTACATCTAACTCGTTTAGGCAAAACCCAGTTAGGCAGTAACACCTATTCTAGGTGGTTTGCTTGACCTGGTATTATTCAGTATCTCAGATGGTAAAGAATCTGCCTGCAATGTAGGAGGCCTGGGTTTGATCCCTGGGGTCGGAAGATCCCCTAGAGAAGGGAATGGCAACCCACTCGTCTTGCCTGGAGAATTCCATGGACAGAAGAGCCTGGCAGGCTATAGTCCCTGGGGTCACAAAAAGTCGCACACAACTGAGTGACACATACTTACATAATTTTAAAGGAGCAGAGCCACTGAAATTGGCAGTTGGGAAGGGAGTGGGAGCAGAGAGATGCCATCTCCTCTGCTACAACCACCCTGGTGAGACATGGTGCTCCTCTGACTGAGTGCAAAGTGAAACCTTCCACTCTCAAAGGCCCCCTCATCTCCTCTTCACTTAGTAGAGAACAGACCTCAGAACAAACTAGTTTTGGGACCCGTTGTCTCAAATTCTTTTTGGATTAAGATTCTTTGGAGGCTATAAAAGTTTAAAATTAGAAACCTCTACTTAAGTGTTTTGCTTTTCTCTTTGGAATGACAAAACCCAGCAGGGATTAGGTTCAGAAGTCAGCATTTACGGAGAAAATGGCATACAGCTGAAATGAAGTCCTGCACGTCCATCTCCCACCAGTAGAGAAGGATACATGCCAGGCACAGTGGTGGGAAATGTGCAAGTCCTGTAAGAGGACTGGTGCTTGCTGAGTGATGAGCAGATCACGTCTCCTAATTAACTCAGGCAGAATCACTTGTGCTATTTTAATTATTTCCCTCCTTTACAGCCACCTTCCCTACCACCCCCATCAGAGAATAAAACTGCTTTACTAACTGGTATTTTTAGACGTCTATTAAGTAGTATGAAGAGGTTGATAGAAGATTCAAAACCAGATTCAAAATCGATTATTTGCCAATCAGTAAAATGCAAAGTTGTATCCGTTAGTGCCCTATCAATTAGGAGGGGAAACGGCCCGTCTGTGTGTAACCATGTTTGCAGCCCCGTGGGCAGGCAGGGACGGACAGGACTCTTCTGGGACAGAGCCATTGATGACCTCGGCTCTTCCTCACCAAGCCTCCTGTATGGGTAGCCAGGCACGATTCTGCTGCAGGGTGTGTGGCCTGCCACGAACAATTCTCCTTCCACTCCAGCCTGGGCTGATTCCTCTCCTAAGCAGAGACTGCTCTGCTCTGGCTGCCCTGGCATCCAGGCTGGGACCTCTCACACCATCTTTCCCCAGGTCAGTGGTCTCCCTTCAGGCTTCCGATGTGTGCTCTGCGGAGGCTCTTTACTGCATACCTTCTCAACAGGGCTGTGGACACACCCCAGAAGAGTGAATTAAAGGAGGGTTTAAGTGTAAGCAAAGGGGTAAGCCCTCCCCAGTTTTTGTGGCCCAGGGCAAGAATATAAATGAACCCTCCTACAGCCTCCCATCCACCGCTGTTTAATATTTTTCATGCTAATCAGATGAAATAGTATTTGGGGGTATCCTGAATTAAACTATATTATACATTTTACCTATTTCTTACCTTTTTAATGAGACTTCCAGAAAGTTTAGAATCACATATGTGGGCTACAATAAATATTACACTGGATGGCACTGCTATAGGTGAGTGTTTCTAAAACATTAGTGCACGTATGTTTTGGGCATTAAAGGTCTTGGTCAAGAGCTTTCCAGACCTCAGCAGACTTTTTCTCCAAGGCCATCAGTGCAGCAGAACTTCCAATGTAAGCCAGTACCAGTACCCCTAAGCCAGATAATAGGTGTACCATTAGGGTGCAAGTCCAGGGTGCTAGACACGGTCCTTCCTACTCTGACAGCAACTATTGCTGAATACATTACTGATGTAGAAGATATGCCGTTTCTATCATTATTAATCACCCTTTGGTTGGGAGATGTTTCTCTCCCATCTACTACCTTTCAAACCACTTGCCCCTCTGTTATTAAAATCGAGAGCCATCTACTTGCTTATGCTCTACAAATGTCTTCCTGATAATGTTTCAAATTTAGGGAAATAAGCTGCTGGGAAGGGCAGGAGAGCCCCTTCCTCAAAATCCAGGTGTCTCCAGAAGTCATACAGGAAATGCTAAAAAGCCATGCCCCAGGGGGAGATGGTGAACAAGCTGATATGGACCTGGAGGTATTGATGCGCCTTCACGACCGAGCTGCTTCCACTCTACTGACGCCCGCCCCTCTGCAGCTTACCTAGTGCTGTCAGACAGGAGAGGGCGATGGCACCCACTCCAGTGCTCTTGCCTGGAGAATCCCATGGGCGGAGGAGCCTAGTGGGCTGCAGTCCATGGGGTCCCCAAGAGTCGGACACGACTGAGCGACTTCACTTTCACTTTTCACTTTCATGCATTGGAGAAGGAAATGGCAACCCACTCCAGTGTTCTTGCCTGGAGAATCCCAGGGACGGGGGAGCCTGGTGGGCTGCCGTCTTCGTGATAGCACAGAGTCAGACACGACTGAAGCGACTTAGCAGCAGCAGTGCTGTCAGATACCTCCTGCCTATTTCTCACTTTCTAAAGGGACCATTTGAATTCTCCATCAGGTTTTCTCCCCACCAGACTATTACCTCATTCCTTCCTACAAAAACACAATAAAAAAGTCACTGATGCAGCTTTTGCTGTTTTTCCAACCCCTTTCTTCTAAAAAGATGGTCCCACTGGTCCTTTTTGGTTAAAAAAACAAAAACACTTCATCTTCGGAACTCTAAGCAGACGGTGAACGCTTTTTCTGGCGATACTTTCTCACCAGATCCTTGGAACGGGGTGCAACTGGTGGCTTTGAGTATTTCATAGCTGGGGTTCAGATAACTTGCCCAAAAGTTGGTTTCAAATTTCCTAGTGCATGCTGTTGAAGCATTTTTCAAATGACCTCCCAACCATTAAGGACAAATTTATCCTTAGTTCTTTCCATCTGCTTCTACCCAATTCCTGCATCAATCATGATCTAACTCTGAGGACTGGGAATCTGTGTGTATCCATTAGATGGGAGCATATTTTTAACTGTTATCTGGGGAGGTGCAAGGACTGACATGGAAGCACACGCTTCCATTTCCCTGCCTGTCTGCTGCTGCTGGCTGGCCTCTTCCTGCAGGTGAAAAAGAGAAGGATGCCCACGGCAACAGTGCCTCAGCATTTGTCTGAGCTGCTCTTGCTGTTTCAGTCATCACTCTCGATATCCCCATCCACCTTGCACAGGGGCCCTCTCCACGGTAATCTAACCTGAAAGGCACAGATCACCCACCTGGGAGAGACTACATAGTTCCTAAAACAGAACAAAACACAGAGGGGAAGGATTCTGTTCTCACTGCTTGACAGATTGCCTCTAACATTTCCCTTTCTCTTTTTCTGAAGAAATCTTAGGCAGATTCCATATGGGCAACCCAGAGGCCCCATCCTTCCCTCCCTCCCTCCCTCCCTCAAGGGCTGTTGCAAGACACCAAAAGTCACTGCTGGTGATCCGCATCAGATGATAGCTACCAGACAAAAACCCATCTTCAGAGCAAGTATGCAAACAATTTTCAAGATGGGCCATTACTGTAATACCACTAATACTTTTTCAAAAAGTATTAACAGGCATTTTTCACCACGTGGCAAAAAATTCTTAAAAAAAAAAAAATCCTATAGTTTGTATAAAATACTCCAGAGTTAGATCTCATTTTTGCTACCCTCAATTTATTATCAGTAGAAATGAGTAATCAGAGCTTGAAGAAGACGTACATATTTGCAAAGTACTGTTAAAAGATTTATTGCAATAATACAACAAAAGTTTAGAAAACATTTATTTGTATGACTCAGACTGGTTTGGAAGTCGCAGAGCAGTGGGGAATCCCTGCAATGTGACGCCTCGAGGAGATTCTTTTAACAGCATGCCACCAGACGTTCCTCCCCATATTATCAATGCAAGACTCCTTACATGAATTCTGTCCACTTCCCCATGTTGACATGGTTCTCCCCCTGAACTTACAGATGTGCAAAGCTTTTCTTCGTTACACCCCATTACAAAAACAGTCTTTAACAGACCATTTAAAGCAGCCTATATGGTGCCTGTGAGTTTTTCTAGTATTACCTTGTTTCAACAAATCATTTTACTATGGAATACATGACCAAGTTCTATGGCTTTTTTTGTTTAGAAAAAAAAAAACCAAAATACCAGCTTCAATTCTTTAAAAAGCTGTTTACATATGGTTCTGGCACCTCCATGAGAGATTTTAATGAGCAGCAAAGAGAGTAGAAAAAACAAACAGTGGTTGAAATGTATATTTAAGAATATTTACAGGGTGGATCCAGTGCAAAATAATGAAAACCAAAATATCTCAGCAGTGTTAAGCCAGTATGTTGGTGTTCAAAACCATTAAAGGTTTGATCATTAACCCTAAGTAAAGTGCCTCTATTTGATATTAACAACAACAAAACATACCCTATCAATCCCTACATTTCCCATATCCATGTAAGTTTCATTGAATTACTCTAGTTTGTGATATCTTCTTTGTAAGATTACTTGAGAAGAACTGTGACTGCTGTGCATTTTTTCAGCTAAAGTTGTTTCCTACCCCCAAGCCCCAAATCCCAGTGTTCCAAGACTAAGCTCTTTGAGGGTCTGAATGCCTAGACAACTCTCATCTCATGGGATTTTAAGTTCATTTGGTATTTGTTCAAGTCTACCGCAGCCACCCTCTATGAACTACTCTACAGACATGGATGGATGGGGCGATTCAATCCAGCAATCACGAAAGCCAGCACTTAAAACCCGTACTGGCTGTAATAAGAACGCACAATGGGAAAAGCTTGTTTACTCCCTCAGTGGAAAATTCATAAAGTCAGGGAACTCAGGATTCCTGGGTAGGAATAAACATTCTTCTCTGCAATTCTACCCCAAACTCTACCAAACACTAAGTATACCAAACAGCAAGAGCTATATATAGCACCTCAGATTCGGAGGCAAAGTATCAACTATAATAATTACAACGAGAAAAGAAGCTAGGGTGGGACAAACCTCCGAGTGATTTATGAGGTACTATCATGCCAGTCACACTAACAAGACATGGTGATAACGCCTGCTAGGAATTTTTCATAGGATTTCACTTGTAGTTGTTACATAGGATTTTTTTTTTTAGTTATTAAAAATAAAAAACTACTTACATATTTGTACATAATGCCTCTCCACGGTTTTGTTATGAGATTGTCACCAAGAAAAGGACAAGACACATTAGCTGAAAATGATCTCTTGGTGAGAGAAAATTCTTTCCATCAGAGCTTTCCCAGGATAGAGAAGAACAGTATTAGCTATAATGATGTGCTCTGCATTTCAGAGCAAAGGTAGTGTCCTTAGAGCAACAAAGACCTAGGAAACAAACAAGCAGGGTGGTTTTCCCTGGAGAAACCTGCTACTTACTAAAGCCCTTAGAAAGAAACTAGACAGCAGCAGAATGACCAGAGGCCACTTCAGTGGCTTTTAACCTGTGCCCAGGCAGGCATTTGGCTTCCATAACTGAACGACCTTAATGACTTACTTTTTACCCACAGAAAATAGTTCAATTTCAAAATGCACATGGAGTGGGTGGTAGGAGTTCAGTCTAGGTAAGAAGGAACTTAATTTCCCTCAAAACACAAGAAAACAGTTCTTAAATCTCTAGGACAGTATTGCAGCCAGCATCTCTTCTCTTCATGGATATGGGTCCTAAAGGAAAAAAGACCTCAGTTTCTTTGGTGTGTGGGGAGAAAGAAAACGGGAATGTCCGACAGGCCACAACGGAGCAGCGTGAGTGAAATCGCCTTTAAACTACCTCCCCCTCCAAAACCAGAATAAGACTGAAAAACCCACCCTTTTAAAACGAAACAAAAATCCTTGACCTAAAAACCGAACATGACCAAATTATAAAGAAACCACGTGTTTCAAATTGCCTATTCTCTGTAGAAAAAATTAATGGCATAAAAACGAACTCATATTAAACAGTTTTCATCTTTCAAGTCCGAATCATGAAGAATCACTTCCTTGTGATTCAATCTCTGAAACGAAGTGTTTAGCAAGTCTTAGCATCACAAGGGACCAACATGTCAGCCATGTCTATGGGGTCCATGCCTGTCCTCAGAGGGAGCTCCCTGCATTTCTGCCTCAACAGAACTGACCAAACAGGGCCTTCCTCCACCAGCACTGGTCTGGGAGAAGGACCTGTGACCCCTCTGTTCTGTTAATTATCATAAGCATGTCGGTCACCACCACTGCCCAGTTGACCAAGAGAAATGCTAGACTCCCTGTCTAAAAAAAAAAACCACCCCAACAGCTTAACCTCATTTTGTTCCAGGCACTATCCGAGCTAAACACGTAATGTTTGCTAGAGAGTGGAAGAGGCGCTTTCTCCAGGCGGTAGTGGCGCCTCTTGGTCACTGCCCGTCAACGGTGTCCAGTGTAAGCTTTAAACCAGGAGGTGACTGAGGCTGCGGCCGATGAGATCATCCCACCTGCACTGCTGCTCGCGATGGGCGGGGACGCCTGGCTGCTCTGGCTTTGGGAGACTTCCACCGGCTGGGAAGGGATGTCACAGAACCGGGGGCTTGGCAGGTTCTCCCAGTCCGTGCCCAGGTCAGTTTCCTCGTCACTTACGTGCTCATCTCCACTCTCATCTGATTCTCCAGCAACTCCGGGATCCACAAATTCCATGGACTCCTCCAGGTCTGCTCGCACTTCAAAGGGTCCTGATCTGCGGGCAGACAATGAGACAAGCACCACTCTCATGACAGAAGAGATGGGACGCGGGGGACCAGAGCCATCCCTGCACCCTCTGCTGGCCTAGAATTGAGTGCTTCTTTACCTAAGTAAGGGGCTTCCCAGGTGGTTCAGCGGTAAGGACTGTGCCTGCAGACTTGGGTTCAATCCCTGGGTAAGGAAGATCCCCTGGAGAAGGAAATGGCAACCCACTCCAGTGTTCTTGCTTGGAAAATTCCATGGACAGAGAAGTCTGGCAGGCTACAGTCCAGGGCAGTCGCAAAGAGTTGGACATGACTGAGTGCGCATCCAGTTACCTAAATAACGATGGCCATCCAAGTAGTGAATAGAACCACCACACGACACCTTCCTCAACTTGACCTACTTGTGCAGACCCTGAATGGAAAAAGCCCATCCACTGAGACAAGGCGTGCTTGTCCAATGTGTGAGTTCCTGTTTCAAACAACTGCTGTGTCTACGCATTCCAACGAGAGAATTCTAACAGTCAGCTGAGGTATACGCTGGTAGATTAGTGGAACAACGGAACTGTACAGGTGTTCTCTGCCTTATGTAAGCCCCCAGTTACTAAACTCCTAACACTCACAGGGGCTAAATGATAGAGCTGTATGCATGTTAACAACACTTCCTTGGATTTATGTCAATAGCAAGCTCTTGCACACATTTTAAGGTATCATTACATAATTTTCTAGGGACATATTTATAGTATTGAACGAGCTACAACTCTTCAAAATATAGTCATCTGGAATAGTGTGTATTTCTGTAGTATATTTCAAGAGAAAGCTCTTTTTATTTCCCAAAGGTCCCCAATGACATCATCACCTCCAAACCAGGCTGCATTGGCTGTGACGGATCCTCAGTGCCACTGTGGAACCCGTGTCAACAGGCTCTACCCAGCCCCTGCCCCTTCTCCTTGGCCTCTTCCCAGCTCCTGCCTCGGGGGAGCCTTCAGCTAGGCAGTCACCCTGCCCACTGCCCTTCTGGGATGGGACCACTCACAGGATGGGACCAGTCACGCCAGCAGCCCTTTTCTATCCCCTGTGGTCCCCAAGATAAGGACCAAGGCCTTGTTCACTGAGGAATTTCACTGATAGCAATTTAGGGGAAAATGACAGACATTAGCAAAAGTAATGGAGACATGAGAAAAAAAGAATCGTAGAGCCCGTCATTTTACTTTATGGTCCAAAATTCTTTGCACCCTTTTGAATGCTAAAACCCTAGCACTAGCCTCAGTGCACCTCATCAGACCTGTACCTTCTGACTCACTTTTTTCAGGGTCAGGCAACCTTCATTCTTTCAAGACAACCATGGTTCCTAGCTAGAACACAGCAACAGTAATAGCTAACATTTCTGTTCAGTCTAGGGGCTTTACAAGTATTAATTAAATTGGAAGAAGCACTGCAGGGCTCCCCCTTGGTCTGCAGTGAGCAATTTACTTTTTGAAGAGCCACTCAGACCAGGGGCTCCCAAGTTGACCAGGCTTCCATCCTGCCCAGCAGCCCTCACTGTACAAGAGGCAAGGGGAGGAAGAACGGAGAGATGTCTCTCCCCAGCAGTCTTTCAACCTCCTAATCACTGCACCAGCCTCTTAACTCTCAGTATCTCTTTTCTGGTTCCTGAAAAGGTTCTCCTTACAGTTCAGTCTTGTCCCCCTTCTCTTTTTCTTTTCTTGGACAGGTCTACCCCAAAGATGTTTTTTCAGATTCTTCTCCTCCCAGCTCCACTCACAAATACCCTCCAGCCTGCCAGAGCTCTCCGACTGAGGGCTGCTAAACTCTCACACTCATCTTCTCTGATGTCTGAGCTCACCAGTCTCAAAACACAAGCCAGCAGGGACTCTCCCCATCCTCCCTCATGCTCCTGCCTGCTATAACCAAATAAGCCCCCCTTTCCACCCTCACTGCCCCCCTCCAGCTCTGGTCCTCTCTACACCCCACCCCACTTCCTGGTCAGGGTCCCATCTCCACTCAACCTCCCTTCACCCACCTCGCTTACTGAGAGCTGCTAGCCCCGCTCCTCTTCTCATGGCAGCTGCCCACCAAGAACACAATTTAAGTGCCTCTGCCACCAAGAGGGACTTAGCCTTTGTCCCCATTTTCCTGAACACTAAAGTCTTGTATTCTGTTCTGTCCAGGGCCCTCAGCATCTACTGCCAGGTTCCATATCCCAGCGCCCCCAGGACCCCTCACAGACCCTGGCCAGCTCTCCACAGCAGTCGCTTCCTCCCAGCCAGCCCAAGAGGCACAATCTGTTTTCTATTCCTTTCTGATGCTGCCAGATCTACTCTTGGGGTCCTTCTCGGCATGAGACTGCCATCATCCACGGACCTTCTCTTTAAGGGTTTTCCCAAGGAAACAGGCAGGAGCGATGCAAGGTGGGGAAAATGACACTTCCTCCAGGCAGAGCTCCCTGCTGGAAGCCACCTGGACTCCAGTTTTCTGCTCAGAATTCCACAAAGCAGAGTCCAGCTGGCCTGAAGAAGGTGCCAAATTAAGTACTTCTAATGAAAAATAAGCCAGTAAGATGATCCCCAAAGTGACAAGTCAGAACAATTTTAGTTCTGACGAGTAACCTACATCTCTGAGAACCTGCAAGAGCAGAAGACATTTCTCCACTCAACTGCTCTCCCATCACTTCCAGCTCAGAGACGATCTGCCCAGTACACCCCAAGCCACACACACATCAACACAGAACTAACTAGCAGAATTAAGTCTTTTCACTTAATATCTTTGGGAATAAAGATTATAAAATCATTCCTTTAATTTTCAGTTTAGCTGAATAACTGACATCCTTTTATTCAAGACTCTGAAGTTAAAGAGTACTCATTTTTCACGATCCTATAGGAAGTTAACTCTTATTGACTAAGGGAACAATCTTTTGGCTTTTAGGAAGCCATCATTTTTGGCTTTTAGGAAGTTTCTTTTGCAAAATATTTCAAAATTATTATCTGATAGAATACACAACCTCAAGAGTGAACCCTAAAGTAAGCTATAAACTTTGGATAAAAATGATGTGTTAAATATGGTAAAGGCTGGATCAGATAGGAAAAAAAAAACAACAACAGATAACAAAATCCAGGGGGAAATTCTGATGAGGATAACTGCATGGTCTCAAAATGTCTCCTAAATGTCTGCTTACTAGTTGTAAGGAAGGAAAAATACAGGAAGTGTACAGAGAAGAAGCTGGAGAGCATCTCGACTAGGTGATGAAATTAACATCACCGGTGAGGGACAGACGGCCACAGTGGGCCTTGGGATGTGACAACCAGCAGATGTTCACCTAGGAGGCATTCCAGCCTGCAGTGTACACCTGATCCACGTTTCAAGGGAACAGCAAACTCAGAAGAAAAGCTCTATTTAAAAACAAACAAACAAATGGTAATGTCATGAAAAGCGAAATAGACTGTGGTAACTGTTCCAGATTTAAAGGGTAAAGAGATAACAGCAACTGAACAGAACATCCAACTCAAGACTGGATCCTGCACTCAGGGGCAGTGCTATCAAGGACATTATCTGGTCCAGACAAAACGTGCATCTGGGCACTAGAGTACTGTATCAATTAGATTTGTTGATGTTGGTAACTGCACTGTGGTTAAAAGCAGGAAAATGGCCCTATTTTTGAGAAATACATACTGAAGTCCTGCTAAGGGGTAACAGCCATGATCCATGTAACTTATCCTCACAGAGTTAAGGGAAAAAAGGTTTTGTGTGTGTTTGTTTGTATGAATTTGAAGATAAGAGACACAGAGAAACCACACAGATGACAAAGCGAACACGATGCAACACAAACAAAGGTGGATGTGGGTAAAGGGCCTAGGTATTTTTGTCCTATTTTTATTTTATTGCTATTTTTCTGTAAATTTATTTCAAAGAAGTTGTTTATTTTGGGCTCAGGATGGATCCTCAGTTCAGCTAGTCTTCATGGAAGCAGGCAGAACCCAGGTTCTTGCAACAACCTCTCTAAAGTCTTAATTCTGACTGAGGCAGGTATGAAGGGTGAAGCTTACTTCCCGCCCTTCTGGCCCACAGACGCGGATTCAGCACCCAGGCGGTGCGTGTGTACTCCCGGCAGGCCGAGCCCTCAAAGTGGAGGGCAGCCCAAAGAAAGCGTCACACCCACCAAGGAGATCTACCCTACGAGAACGGCATTTGTGTTCCAGCAACACTGGGTATCATCAAGCCTTTCTACTTTTGCCACACTTATGACTGAAAACTACTGACAGAAAGCTGTTTAGAACAGTAATTCTTTATTCTTGATTGAGGCTGAGGATTTTTTCATTTGAATACCTCTTGCACTTCTGTGTGAAATTCCCGCCTAAATCCTTTGTCTATTTTTCCATTAGGTTTGTCTTTTACTGATTTGAAAGATTTCTTTAGTCTAGATTTTAAGCTGCTGCCTATTATAAAGGTTACAAAACACACCTGCTGCTTGTCTTTTAACTTTGTTCATGGTGTCTTTTACCCGAGACATTTAGTTTTGACACAGTAAAATGTGTAACTCCTTCCCTTCATGGTTTTTGGGTCTTGTGGGTTGCTTGGGAACTCCCTCCCCACACTGCCTTTCCTCCTAGTTCCTTTAGAGATTTTTTTTTTTTTTTAAATAAAGTAATAAGGTCTTTTATATCATCTGGAATTTATTTTTACATACGGAATGCAGTATGATTCCAACTTTTCTCCCACAGAAATACCCACCTGGCCTACCACCATTGAGCTGCTACTGTTATCCGACTCAACATGCCACCCCATCATCATCTATGATGTTCCTACACACACACACACACACACACACACACACACGCCTGTTTCTGGACTTTGTTCTCTTCCTCTAAGTGCTCCACCTATCTGCATGCTGTGAGCAGGGAATAAAGGTTTTAATTACCTTCATACTACGTTTTAAAGGAGCCAAGCCCATCCCTTGTTCTTTCTTCAAAATTTCCTTTCAGACTGCGCTTCTAGCTGAACTTTGGAAATCAACTCAAGTTCCATGAAATATCTGTTGAAATTTCCGATCAGGTTTCCTTTTGGGCAGAAATGGCATTCTTACCATACGGAGCCTTCCCATCCTAGAAAATGCTAAGGGCCTTCACAGCCTAGGGCTTACTTTCATTCAGTTCAATACCTCATACAGTGCCTGGCAGACATTCTGGAAATATATGTTGAATCATTTTTTAAGTTCCTTATTTTCTTTATATGGGTTTGCAAGTATTTGGTAAGGATTACTCTTAGATAATTTATATTTTTTGTTGCCACAATAGAAAGGACCTTTTATCCATTACATTTTCTAACTAGTTGCTGTTGGCATATAAGAAAGCAACTGCTCTTTGTATGGTGAACTTGTATCTAGCCACCACTGAACAATCAATGCCAACAGTTTCTCAGTTCTCCTGGATAACCAGTTTGATAATCATATCATCTACATTGTCACCTTTTTCCCAATATAAACACACCTTCTTTGTAAAAATGTTTTGCCTTGGTCAGGCCTCCAAAGCAGTAACACAGCAGTGATAGTAGGCATTCTTGGCCTTTTCTGACTATAAGGGGGAGACTCTATTAAATATTTACCTAAGTAACATGTCAGTAAGTATACTAGTTTTTGATGTAGGTTTGTAGTAAATATCCTTTATTAATAACCTATTTTAAAAATTTTAATAGTTTTCCTTTAATTATTAATGAGAACTGAATTTTATTCATTGCCTTTTTCTCATCTATCATGTCAATCTTACACAGGTCAAGCAGTTGGCCCACTGTCCATATATACTGGCTCAAAAAATATTAGCTGTTATCATCAAAGATAAATTTCCTCATGTGGAATCCTTTACAAATAATGTATAGAGAAGACAGCAGCAAACTCACAAAAATAGGCATCAACCACTAAAAATGGGATGGCCACCTTAACAGGTTCCTGTGGCCTGTGAACTAATGCATGTGATTTAGGGTGAAGCAAACAACCTCCATATAAAATGATGTAGAATTCTAGGTATAGGTGCAGTGCCCTGGAGAGATTTCACAGCATTCTCCAGAAGGGTCTATGTCCCAGAAAAGTTAAGCACTGTTTTAGGTGGGGGGAGAGTTGAGAAGACGCACAAGACAAGGTTAAGAGCAGATGACCAAGATTAGGCTCACTGCAGTTTGGAGGGAGCCAGGCACCCTGGTCAGTGGAGGGGTCTCCCCTAGAGCTGTGGTTTCAGTATCGAAGAAAATGAATGATGGGGGAGGGAGTCCCAAAGAACTTTCCCACCTTTTATTTTCCTTTGTTCTCTTTCAAAAGTTCAAATACATTAACCAAGTCATATCTGAAGAAATGTACAGACCAACTTCTCAGAGCAAGGGAAAAAGATAAGCACCCAGAGAATGGGTGCATGGATGGTCCCAAAGGTAAGTCTCATTTATGTTGTGCTTCTGTGGGCTTAGAGACTACAAAGATCACACAGACCAGACCTGATTGGTCATTTTGGTGAACTTACTCCTCTTTTCAGGATAATGGGGTTTCAAACTAGTTCATCTCATAAACTTTCCAATACCCTTTATCTCCAACAAATGGTGGCCAGATGGACTCAGCAACAAAAAGAAAACAGGGAAGGATCATTATGATGGGAAAGAATGAAAAGGCACAAAAGAAAATGCGTAAGAACTGGGGGAGACGCTAGGCCGAGCTAAGGAAGAAACAGATGTGGATTCAAAGAAACAGCCTCTGGTCTTCAGAGACAGAACAAGAAGTCCCCACTCCAGGAATATATGGCTTCTATTCTGCTGTAGGTGTTAAAAATGGTTGCCATTTATTTCCTCTTAGGAAAGATTATGTAAGGACCACAGGGGATCAAACATAGCTAACCCTTGTTTCCTTCTGCACAGAACTGTGTTAGCTTTGTCTCAGCACCCTGCTCACGGGCTTAGAAACTCTACTTAGAAGCCATCGCAATAACACCACTTACAGAAAAGCAACAAACATCCTTCTTACCTGCCTAAGTGTTCAGAGTTCGGACTGACCAGGTACATTAGATTCCTGAGTGTATGCAGTGGCTGTAATTGATCTAAATTTACATGCTAGAAAAAGTGGGGGAAAAAAAAAAGATTAATATTTTCAACCATGTAACAAATTAAAATTGAGCTCACAGCATATTTTCCATACCTGGGAAAAGCACAGGTAAAGAATATTTGCATTCAGTTTCTTCACTGCTCGAGTAAATTTCTGTCTGCTGAGGTTTTCTCCACAAAATTCACTGCAAAACAAACGGACAATCTGTAAAGTCGTGATTCCTAAAGAAATTCTGTTAAAATGTTCATTTTAAAGAGTATGCTTTACACTACAGTTAGCACAAGACACACCCCAAGTCCTTGGCCTCATAATAAACTGCACTTAATCAGAAACTTTCTAGGAATGAGCTGCTGCTCTCCCGGAGAGCAACTTCACTGCATCCAGAAATTACACATGCATGTACCCTGTGACCAAGCAGCCCTGCTTCTGAAAACTTACTCTGCACAAGTATCCGCACACTAATGAAACAACGAATGGACAGGATTATTCTCTGAGGTATGAGCAGGGGACACAGCGGACTGGTAAAGATTCTGGCACATTTGTACAAAGAAAACTTTGCAACTATCCACATTAGGTGGAGTGACTGCTAAAGCCAACAGTGGCTCTATAAGGTCCCCACGGGATCCGCAGACTTGGGCCCCCACTGCCTCATTCTCTCACTCTCCCCAGGCTCTACACCTGCTCTTCTTGCCCAGGGATTCCCGTGGCCTGCTCCCAGCCTCCTCCAGGTTCCCACAGGATCCATACCCACCCTCTTGGAAGTGGTAAATAAACCCTTCCTTGCCCCACATTCCCGCTCTTTCACCTGCTCTAATGTTCTCCCCAACCCTCATCATGAACTGACACAACATTCATTTACTATGTGTCTCTCTGTTCAAATTAAGTACCAAATGGGCAGAGATTATTTTCTCATCACCAGTGCCTAGAACAGTGCCGAGCACACAGCAGGTGCTCAAAAAATCTTCACAAATAAAAACAAATTTAAAAAGCAAGGCATAACACCTTAGTTTAGCACAATACCTTTTATGTTTAAAGGGAGGTGGTGATGGTGGTAATAACATACATGAACATTTACTTGAAATGCAAGGATAACTGGTGGGAGGTAGGAAGGTCTTAGTAGGAACTGGGTGGACTATAAACCTTTACAATTAAATAAGTGTCACAATTTACTCAGTTCTTACACATAAGCATGCCCTCTGCATATCCTGGTTTTCCCTTATCTTTTCGTATGAGAGAATTCTGTGGTCTTTTCAAACATGTCACATGCAATTTTTGCACATTGGGCTTGGCACATTGGGCTTATCAAGTATTTCATGGTCAGATCTCTTCTCTGTAGAACTTCCTTCGATTCCTTTTCTTTCCTGGCCATACATGAGGCACGTGGGATCTGACCAGGGATCCAACCCATGCCTCCTGCAGTGGGAGTGCAGAGTCTTAACCACTGGACCGCCTGGAAAGTCCCAATAATACTTAGATTCTTGGCCTTCCCCAACTCCCCTCCCATTATTTAATTAGAATAAAGAACACAATAGGAGCACGAGAGAGCCATGATAAAGATGACATCACTGCTTTCAATTACTTGCCTGTTGCACAGCTTTTTGGGAAGATTTATGTCGAGTATATGAGACAAAATGTTGACCAGCTGAGTCGCGTAGCACAGTGCAGCGCTGATCGTGTAAGCAGGGTTATTATGCTCCATGTCTATAAAGTAGATAAACAACAGCCATACACAAAAAACTTCAATTTCAACAAGAACATTAATGAACCTAGATTTCTGGGATGTGTGGTTTTATCAATACATTACTGACGGCTAAGCTTTACTTTTATTAATAAAGGGTCCGTGGCCAGATATTAATATTTCATTATTTATAATTCTTGATGAGTGGAATATAACCTAAGCAAATGGGCCTAACCAGACCCAGCATAAATGAAATTGAAATCTGAACTGCTTGGATAACACATTATTTATGCAATTAATGACCAACTTAAAAGTCACCTCCTCAGAGAGGCCTCTCCTGACTACCCTACAGAGAAATAGTCCCTTCCTCTGTAGCCCCACCCCATGATGGTGCTGGCTCTGCCCACAGCCCACACTCAGTTGTGATGCCTTTGACCATTAGTTGCTTCCTTTCCTCTCCACAGAGAGGCAAAGGGCTATACCTGCATTGGTGACATTGCCTTGTATCACCAGCAGCGTGCATAACAGAAAGCATTCATTAAATACTTGCTGGATAACTAAATGCATCATCTTTCTCCACCAAAGCAAAGCTACTGGCATTTTAAAGGGTTTTTCTACTGGGGTATTTCAACCTCCACTTAGGACTGGTAAAAAAAAAAAAAGTTATTTACAAAGTTAGAAGCTATAAAAATGGGACCCAACAGGCTAAATACACTTCTTTAAATAGTGAGATCTTTTTATATAAGTAACATTTGACCCCAAAAGGTGAAATATGACGCATGTTTTCAGTCCATTCATTGATTAGCAAAATGCGACATAGCCACACAAAGGAGTATTATTCAGTCATAAAAGGAATAAAATGTATATGCCACAACGTAGATGAGCTTTGAAAACCACACACTACGTGAAAAAAGCCTGACACAAAAGGCCGCATGTTGTATGATCCCATTTCTGTAAAACAGAGAGAAAGCATCCACAGAGACAGAAAGCAGGAGTGACTTGATTTGAGCCCCACAGTTTTCGTCTGGGATGAAAAACACGCTTTTGATCTTGACAAAGGTGACGGCCGCACAACACTGTGAATGTACTGAGTCCCGCTCGCTGACCCTATAACTGTTCATTTTGTTACATCAAGTTCACCTCAATTAAAAAAATTTTTATAGAAGTTTTCGAACACTATGTTGCTTCTCACCAGGCCCCTGCGTGGTCTTCTTCTCTTCCACCCAGTTGTAGTAGGCCGAGTAGTCCCCGTTGTTGGGAAGGCTAATCCAAGGCCCTGTGATGCTAATGCTGGTATCCCCGTTGTGATCATCACAGACCCATCGCCCCGAGAGGTAAGTCGTCCTCCGTGCTTCAGCGAGTTTGCTCACGGTGCTGGAGGTCATGGCGCTGTCACTCTCTGAAGACACGTCTGCAGGATCTCTACAAACCGAAGATCATACGGATGTAAAGGCACTGGGTTTTAAACAGGTGTGCAGTTACTTGGAAGGTACATGGAACACTGGGATGATGCATGAAAAGACAGGAATTTAACTGGAAAATACAGAGATAAGCAAGTCCTTCCAGAGGTGAAGGACAAAGCAGCCGTGGCAGAGCTCACAGCATGTGGGCACGATGGCACCATAAACAAGGGCATCAAGTGTTAGGTTCTCAAACTATGTGATCTCAAGACCCCCTCATGTACTTAAAAATTCTGAGGGCTCCAAAGAGCTTTTGTGTATGTGTGTTAGATCTATTAATATTTACTGTATTAAAAATCTGAGAAATTTTTAAATTATTAACTCACTCAAAAATAATAAACCCCTTTACACATAAGTAGCTTGTCGGAGAAGGCAATGGCACCCCACTCCAGTACTTCTGCCTGAAAAATCCCATGGATGGAGGAGCCTGGGAGGCTGTAGTCCATGGGGTCACTAGAGTCGGACACGACTGAGCGACTTCACTTTCACTTTTCACTTTCATGCACTGGAGAAGGAAATGGCAACCCACTCCAGTGTTCTTGCCTGGAGAATCCCAGGGACGGGGAAGCCTGAAGGGTTGCCGTCTCTGGGGTCGCACAGAGTCGGACACAACTGAAGTGACTTAGCAGTAGCAGCAGCATGTTTTTATGAATGAAAAACTGTATTTTTCAAAACAGGAAAATTCATGAAGAGTGACATTATTTGCTGACTACCTGGGCTGCAAAGCACAGCACAGCACTGATCATGACTTTTGAAAATCTCTTTAAAACCCAAGTCTTTCTGGTGTTCTTTCAAGGGGAGAAAGTGTCCCATGGAAAAAACCAAACAAACTAGTTTTACCAGCAACTCACTCAAGGGCCTTTCCTTCAGCCCCCGGTAGCTTTCAGTATGCAGCAAACATGCTTTCTACAGACTTCCCACCACACTGCACAGCAGTCTAAGGATGGGCATGCAGAGGTCAAGACTTAATTTAAATAAAATGAATAATTTCTACTGCTTCATCAACAGTGTTCTTGATGTGTACCTGGCTGGTTTTTTGCACTGCAAAGCAATCCAATGACTATTACCACAGTTTGGTGTCACTGCCTTGAAACCTGTCAAGGCGACAGAGGTTTTCCTACCATGGCGTTTCAGCCACCAGTACAAATGTCAACAGAGTACAAAGGGAAAATAAAGTGTTAGTATTATTATGGAAACAGTTTCAACTGCACAGATGCCCTGAAAAGGCCTCAGTGACCCAGAGAAGTTCACAGACTACTCTTGCAGCGCTGCTGGCCTAAAGTGTGGAAATGGAATGAGAAGGCCTGGAGGGTACCATGCAGGTGGCGAGAGGACACAGGGTGTCTGGGGAGCAGAAGGTCAGTGTAGGTGCGTGTAGGAGGCACGAGCAAAGTGCCAGAAAATGGTGTTGAAAGAAGAGGTGGGAGACGCTCAGACAAGGCAGGGCCTGCCGTGCTGCTCTGGGTTTAGAATGCATCCCCGGGGCTGCCGGCTCTCAATTCCTCTTCCTCTGCACCAGGTGCACGTAAACTCACTCCTCCTGGCGGCCCTGTGCAGGACAGGACAGCACAAGACATCATGGCCAGTTCTAAGCTGACCTTTACTTCCTCCTTCCTCCACTCAAGGCAGCTTGAGAAGAAATGTGAAGGAATAAGGTATCTTACCATGGGGATAACTTCAACACTACTAGCTTAAAAAAAAAAAGAATGATATACAGCAATTTACACTAACATAAAAGATTTAAACAGCACAAGTATGGAAGAGAAAGTTTTTCTCTATGAGTGGTCTTAGTATCCTAAAATCTGGAACAGTAGCCTAGTCTTGTTGACTATGCGTTCTAACACAGGTATTTTGGCTCATACGTAATTAAAAAAATCTAGAATGTAATTTGGCATAATGCTTCTGTTTGTCAGCTTTTTCCCCCTCAAAGGCCTGGCCAGCTGTCTTTACACCAATTTTTTGAAAAATCCAACTTTCCCCCACTGATTCCAAATACCACCTCAGGGTCTATTTCTGAGCCCTGCATTCTTCTCTATTTTGAATCTGCCTTTTTATCTCTGTATTTGCTAACCATCACTAGTGACAAATGACTTGTTAAGTGTCAGAGAGTAGGCTGTCAAATCAGAAGCACAATCAGACCTTCAGGCTTTGAGGAAGCTCACTCTGGCAACAGGTGAAAGGATAGACTGAAGTGGAGGCAGTGAATTTTAAGTCCTAAGGAGCAAGAGTCCAGACTGTCCAGCACCAGGAAAAGGAGCCAGAAAGTGAAGACAACTGCAAGAGAAGGAAAAGCCTCAAGGGCAAGAGCCTGATGGTTAACCAGAAAACAAACAGGGAGGTGGGAGGGGGGGTTCAGGATTGGGAACTCATGTACACCCATGGCAGATTCATGTCAATGTATGGCAAAACCAATACAGTATTGTAAAGTAAAATAAAGTAAAAATAAAAAAGAAAAGAAAAGAAACTAAAAGAGGAATCAACTTTCAATCAGATTATTAAATGTCATAAAAATTTCTTTATAAAAGTCAAGATGAAAAATTTAGAGTTTTTCAATATCTAGCTCTAAAAATTAAAATGTGTTATCATACTTTCATAATTTAAAAAATAAAGAATATTTAAGAAAAGAAAAAAAAAAAAGAAAACAAATGAAACTCCTCAGTGGAAGTTTCCAAATCTGTGTGATCACCAGCATCATCTAGGGAAGTTTAAGAAACAAAGCATTCCAAGATGGACAGGGAGGCTGGAGCTCAGTCCTCTGGGACCTGTTTTCTCCTGAAGTTCCTGAGTGACTCTGATGGCCAGCCGCTGGGAATCCCCATCCAGTTCGTCCCATGGGCTCCTGAGGGTGTCTGAGTACTATGGCCTGAGACTCGACCTAGCTGATCCTGAGCTAGACGGGAGGGTTACCAGGAAAAGGTAGAGTCAGCATGTCTTGCCCACCAAGTAAGAGACCCAGGGGCTTCTTCTTCCATCTTCGCTCATGATTTCTCTGTGAAGTAGGCGTTTATTATCCCCATCTCACAGACAAGGAAATAAGACTTGAAGGCGCAAGAACCTGCCTAACAGCGTGTGACTAATGAGCAGCCGGACTGGCCCTGCAGCCACAGCAGATGGCTCCGGATGAAGCGTGTGAGCCTAGCCCTCTTCTGGAAGCTCCAAGAGTCCACAAGCCTGGGCTTCACCTCTCCCAGGGCCACCACCCTTCCCCTTGGCTGCCTCCCCAACTTTGTGCAGTGTTTACTGTTTGCTGAAGCAGATAAGAAGACTTAAGTTTCATCACCAGGAAAACCCAGAATAAGGCCCAATAAATGTGCTGACGTGCTTGAAAGACACTTGATCTTTGGAAATTGGGTTTCCCTAGAGCTGAAATACTCGCTTACTGTACCTCGCACCAGTCTTTACTTCCTCGATGGGAAAAATGACAGACGTGAGCTCTAATATGTGCGACCGCCGAAGATCTGCCAGACGCTCATAATGACTTCTTAAGTCCGTGTTTTTTTTCTCTACCAGGTCACCAAGTCTGCGATTATGCCTCTGGATCTTCTCCTTCTTCTCCTGGTGCCGTTGTGCTCGAGTATAAAGTTTCTGATTCTTTTCCTTGGTTTTGAGGAGGCCTTCGGCATCTAAAATAAACAAGTCACACCCAACAATAAGCTCTGGAAACAGTTCCTGGGTACTGTATACTACCACTCCCCCACCACAGCTCCGAAGCATTAAGTGTCTTCCTGAATTATGTCTAAATTGAAAGCAAAACTTCAATAACATTAATGAGGTGATGTTCACCAAGTATGGAGACCAAGAGTTTAGTTCAAGAAGGTATTACACACAGAGCAAAGGGGACCACCACTAAAATGATTCTGAGTCTCCACTGGTAATCAACATTAGTAAGTACATTGAATCATAAGTAACATGATTCAACATGTTAAATCAAAAGATTCTGGAGAAATATTCATCAGGAGCTACAGTTTATAATTGGTATTTTAACAATAAGATTCTGGTTTTTTTTAAAAAAAAAAACACACAACAGGCTATTTCTTGAGCAGTAAACTCTTAATCTATAAACTTGAGCTTCTGGAATCCATTAACTGCCTTGAAATTGTTTGCAAAATTTTCTGAGTCTAGTGGAGATGGTGGCAAACAGCTTATGAACCTGGCAGGTCATCAGAGTAGAGCTACTACTTAAAGTGTGAACCATGGATCTGGCCCAAACCTTTACCACACAAAACAAGTACAGAAGTAGAGAGCAAACTTAGGAAAAAACAAACAAACATATTTTGACATGGCTATGTGATATTACCCTGGCATCCAAGTATGCAATCACTTTTCTAGTAACTAATTTTATTATAGTTTATAGAAGTATTGATGTTGGTTTATGACACATTAGAAAAAAATGGTCTTCTACTACAGACAGCTAATGAACCATTGACCCCAGTCGCCATGAATGAGATTTTCATTTTCTAAGTTCAAGGCAGGGCCCAGATTCTCTCTAGATTTTAAAAATGGTTATCAGGTGACACCAATCATCTGCTAGGAATGGAAATCACAGCTACAGAGTCCACTAGTGGAGAACCATTGGAGAAGGCAATGGCAATCCACTCCAGTAGTCTTGCCTGGAAAATCCCATGGACGGAGGAGCCTGGCAGGCTGTATTCCACGGGGTCACGAAGAGTCAGACATTTACTGAGCGACTTCACTTTCACTTTTCACTTTCATGCATTGGAGAAGGAAATGGCAACCCACTCCAGTGTTCTTGCCTGGAGAATCCCAGGGACAGCGAAGCCTGGTGGACTGCTATCTATGGGGTTACACAGAGTCGGACATGACTGAAGCGACTTAGCAGCAGCAGTGGAGAACCATCGCTCTTGTTAATATTTCCCATGGTTGTTGCTTTCAGTATTTGGGGGCTTTGTTGTGGTTTAGTCACTAAGTTGTGTCCAATTCTTTTCCACCCTATGACCGGCCAAGGCTCCTCAGTCCTCCACTATCTCCCGGAGTTTGTTTAAATTCATGTCCATCAAATCAGTGATGCTACCTAACCATCTCATCCTCTGCCACCCTCTTCTCCTTTTTCCTTCAATCTTTCCCAGCATTAGGGTCTTTTCCAATGAGCTAGCTCTTTGCATTGAGTGGTCAAAGTATTGGAATTTCAGCTTCAGCATCAGTCCTTCTAATGAATATTCAGGGTTGATTTCCTTTAGGATTAACTGGTTTGATCTCCTTGCAGTCGATTCTCAAGAGTCTTCTTTGGCACCACAATTTGAAAGCATCAGTTCTTTGGTGCTCAGCTTTCTTTACGACCCAACTCTCATATCTGTATATTACTACTGGGAAACCTATAGCTTTGGCTAGATGGACCTTAAGCAACAAAGTGATGTCTCTGCTTTTTAATATGCTGTCTAGGTTTGTCACAGCCTTTCTTCCAAGAAACTAGCATCTTTTAATTTCATGGCTGCAGACACCATCTGCAGTGATTTTGGAGCCGAAAAAAATTAAGTCTGACACTGTTCTACTTTTTCCCTATTTGGCTTGAAGTGATGGGACCAGATGCCATGATGTTAGTTTTCTGAATGCTGAGTCTTGAGCCAGCTTTTTCACTTTCCTCTTTCATCCTCATCAAGAGGCTCTTTAGTTTCTCTTCACTTTCTGCCATAAGGGTGGTATCACCTGCATATCTGAGATTGTTGGTATTTTTCCTGGCAATCTTGATTCCAGCTTGTGATTCATCCAGCCTGGCATTTCGCATGATATACTCTGCATAGAAGTTAAATAAGCAGAGTGACAGTATACAGCTTTGTCATATTCCTTCCACAATTTTGAATCAGCCATTTGTTCCATGTCCAGTTCTAACTGTTGCTTCTTGTCCCACATTCAAGTTTCTCAGGAGACAGACAAGGTGGTCTGGTATTCTCTTCTCTTTAAGAATTTCCCACAGTTTGTTGTGATCCACACAGTCAAAGGCTTTAGCATAGTCAATGAAGGAGAAGTAGATGTTTTTCCATAGAGGAGCCTGGTGGGCTACAGTCCACGGGGTTACAAAGAGACAACTTAGTGACTAAACTAAAAGGATAATTGGGATAGGAGCCTATTAAAAGGAGCTGATCAAAGTTTTAAGCTTATTTATCAGAGAAAAGCACAAACTCAGTCAATTCAGCAATTTCAGGAGGTTCACAGATACCTGGTGGCAAACTCCTACTGTGAACATCCAGGGAGGGGAAAGTGGGTGAACCCATGGTAAGTAATGAGTCCCTACGCTGCTGCTGACCCAGAGCCTTTGGAGGGTGCAAGCCAAACTCGGCACAGGAGAGGTGGGCTGTAGTTCTGAGACCTCTTCACCAGGCTGCCCTGTTTCTGTAGCTTATTAATCTGTGAAACTCCACGCGAGCACTTTATTAGGACAAGTTTTTCAAAGGCAGCTTTTATACCATTACCCACCACTATAAAATACTTGCTTCTAGAAGCAATGAGTAGACAAGAACGGGACTTACAAGGCATGACAGCAATCCATTTTAAACTTTAAACAACTGTCTTCAGAAATACTTATTTTTCTTTTTTCTAAAATTTATCTTTGGCCTTGCCACATGACATGTGGGATCTCGGTTCCCTGACCAGGGACTGAACCCCCACCCCCTACACTGGAAGCTCAGTGTCTAAACCACCGGACCACCAGGGACGTCCCAGCAAGCACTATGTCTAAAGACACGGATTTCTAAGAGGATTCTCTTAAAATCTGGCAACTACCTGTGATAAAATATGAAGTATACAAACGTAATACAAAATTCATACAAAGTAAAATATGTATAAGACTCACTGATGGAGAAAAAGCCAGTATTTGCTTCTGGTTTGAACTAATAATTATACGTGATTATACCAAGACTGACTCTGAGCTTCCTATAAGCTAAGGGAAATGGGACACATACAGTACTCAACTTTTTAAGCTAAGTAGTTTATAAAGGTTATTACATTTGCACATGTGTTTATGTATATATGCACACATTTGTAAATATACATAACACAGATACATGTTTTATATATATATTTGAAATATATATATATATCCTTATACAAATGTTTTACAAACAGTAAAAGGCAACCAGTTAACTTTTCCAGGTTGCTATTGCCTCTACTACCCCTCCCCTTTTCTTTCCCTAGTTGATCAATCCCATGAAATTACACATGAGTTCTTTATCAGGGCTGGAGAGAGGTGGGAAAGTTACTTACTTTTCTTCATCTCTTCATTTCCTTTACATATAGTTTGTTTCAGCTGTTCAATCCTCATCTTGCAGGACATTATTTTCCATCTCTTAAAAAAGGTATGAAACAAATATCACAAATATTGGTCTCTTACAATTAATATGATTATCTACTAGGGACACTACTTATCCTGAGGTGTATCTTAGAAAATGAAATGAAGAAATGTCCAGTATAATTATATTTATTACAGCTTTTGTAACTAGAGATTCAGGACAGAAGCTGCTAGGCAAGTAAGAGAGAATAAGAAATAGTTCTTTTCTGTGTTAGTAAGTACACAGAAAAAAGCTGATGCATATTATCTTAACCTGTCCTATCCAAAACAGAGCTACTGTATGTGGGTCCTATGTGGCTATCTGAAAGTCAATGAGATTATATAAAATTTAAAAAGAAAATCTGGTTTTTACTCCCACTACCCACATGTCAGGTGGTCCGTGTCGACACCACCTATGGCTAATGCCTACCACATCGGCAGTGTAGACAGAACATCTGTATCATCAGAGAGTTCTATGGATGCACTGCTCTAAATTCCCAGTGCTGGTTACTGAGGAGACTATCAGCTGTACTATCTCACTGATATAATAAGCAAATATTACTTACAGAGTAATAAAAAACTGCAACAGAGCAGAATTCCTTTTTTTTTTTTAAATGTATAACTCATGTAAGATTTCTGGAAAAGCCCTGAAAAAATTTTGTCAAACATGAAACTGCCTTTTTCCATTACCAAGATTTAGGTACGGCTTCCCCAAAGAGAATGAAGGATAAGTAAAAATTTGACATACTAGCTGGTTTTTAGAAAGTATGATTTATCTATTCCATGATGTCTCCATAAATGGGGACATCCGAAAGCTTACAACAACATTCAAATGCTTATAATGTTTAACACTTGTCTAAGTAGTGTGATGGTACAAGATACAGAATACATTACAGGACTGTTCAGTGGGGAAAATGCTCCCCTTTCCAAAGCACTGTGAGAGACATCTGAGAATAGACTCACAGGAACCGTGATCAATTTAGGAATGTTTTCACTTTTAAAAGATATTAGTCTTTAAGAACCAATATTTTAAGTTTTTGATAGATAGAAAAACTAGAAAACTTAGAAAGGAACTTAGAAAAACTGGGATGAGATTCTTTACAAATAGTCTTTTATAACTTTTTTCCATACAACATAATTTGTGTATAGAACATTCAGAATATAAGCAGAATCCACTTATATCACATCTCTAAGTATTTAAAAATTATGAATGATGCTTATGATAAAAAAAGCAGGCATCACAAAAGAGAAGAACGAGATTGTTAGCCTGACTCCTTCCCACTATTCAGGGGTAACTGTGTATCTTTTCAGCTTTCAAGAGCATATATATTTAAAACACATACACAAATGGAATCCTACTTTACCCGAGCCTACTATTCGAAATTTTTTTCATTTAAAAAATATACCTTGGGTATCATTCCGTACTAGTGCATATAGACTGACCACATACTTTTTAACAGCTATGCAGTATCATAATCAGCTGATTCTATTTGATGAATATTTAATTATATATTAATTTTACTAAGAACAATGCAGACAATCAGAATCTTTACCTGTAAATCTCTACAGTCACATGCACTTTCTCAGGAGGAAAACTGCTGGATGTATTTATACCACATATGCATTATAAAAGCAACAAACCACCACCAAGCTGTCCCTCAAACAAATATGTCAACATGCCCTTCCCCCAACAGTGAATACACGTGTAGTCAATCAAACCCCTTATTTTCATATGTTGTAATCATTTTGTCCCAGTTTATATTCATTTTGCCAGGGTCTTCAACAGACATAATTTTTAAACGTTTTATGTAGTGTATCAAATGTTTTACTTTATGGCTTATAAAGGTCTGCTCACCTTCAGATTATATAAACACTCTCCCATATTTTCTTTTAATATTTTAGCTTATTTTTCAATTAACCCATCTGGAAAATGTGTGTTCATGATGAGTAATTTTTTTAAAAAAAGAGCATCTAACTGTTCTTGTATATTTCTGTCAGCATCAGACCTCATAATTATTCATTATGGTGGTTTCATAATTAACTGCCGATACCCTGTTTTTGATATCTAAATGAAATATGTGAGAAGCCTGCACTAGAAATATACTCACAGAGAACTACTAAAAAATGATCACAAATAAATTTAAGTTCAAAATCATTTTTTAAGTTCTGCCAATTTAAAAACATCTAACCTCAAGTGTAAAGAATATTATTTAAATACTTGTTGTTCTTACCAATTGATCTGTCATCCATTTTCCTTCCATAGCTTTTAATACTCTGTATGGAGAAGAGATAAAGGAAATAAGCTCTTAAAATAATAAAACTGGTAAAGCTCAAAAATGCAAAATCAACAACTTTTTAAAATAAGGTCTTAGAAAACTCTGGATTTACCAAAGTGGGGTATAAGTATTTAAAAATGTTTTCCAAATCCCCTACTTTCTGCCATGCTTTTCCTCACCTGCTTCCTACTGTGCTTTTAGTATGGCTCAGAGCCTTTCTGTAAATACAATAAACTTCCATAACAGCCATTGCCTTTGCTCTCCATCATAATCAATAATTTCCATCACTTGTAAGTAATAATAACGAGACCCTGATATTGGAAAAGATTGAAGGCAAGAGGAGAAGGGGGTGACACAGGATGAAATGGTCGGATGGCAACACCGACTCACCGGACATGAGTTTGAGCAAACTCTGGGAGATAATTAGGGCAGAGAAGGCTGGTGAGCTGTAGTCTATGGGGTCACAAACAGTTGAACACAACTTAGCAATCCAACAACAACAAGATAATTCATGATTCAAAATGCTATCATCAGTTCCCCTACTTTAAAATGGCACTAGTAGGCTAAAATTTGTTCTATAGAATGAAGTGTTCTACAGGAAAGAAGTTAAGTTTCTATGTTACAGTAAGTCAGAGAAGTGACTGAGTAAAATAAATCCAAGCAGGTTTCTCTAATTCAGGGCATCTCTGAAGAGTTAATCTGCTCATAAATGTGTTAATCATGTCTGGGGTCTGGATGGAGAGCAGTGACTGGACCAATTTGGGACAAAAGGTTCTACAGGATAATTTCCAAATCCAGAGGATGAGAGATTTGTCAGGGGTGCTTGTTAATACCTGATTTCTGGGCCTCCCCTCAGATCTACTGAATCAGAATATCTGAGGACAGACTCCAAGAAAGAATCTACATTTTTAACCAGAACACCAAGTTAATTTAATCTTATGTGGATGATCCAGAGATCACACTTTGCAAAACCTTCATGTGGAAGAATGAAGACAAAGAGAAGCAATAATGTCCTACATGAGCCACCACCACTAGTATAACATGCTTTCTGTACTGGACCCAGTCAGTCACTGTGCCTGCTGTTAACCAGGCACCATGTTTGATCCCACTGTTTTCCAGAAACCCGACAATCTCTTATTTTGGTTTCTCCCAGATACAGTGCTCTTCACATGTTGAGATCTGTATCCTAAATTCAATAAATCAGCAACCTACACATCTGCGTACCACAGCATTGAAATAAACCAGGTGGTGACCAGATAACCCCCACAAATTAGAAAGCAAAATGAAAACTCACTCTTTTTGAAATTCTTCTTGCTTGCTCTTAAGCTGGCTTAACCTTTCCTTCTTGTCTATAAACCTGTAAGAAAAAAATGCAGCATTTTATTTAAATGTTCTTTTTTTTTCAGTCAAATGAGATTCTGCAAATTCCTGAGAGCCAATCATTTCTGCAGACTCATCCAGAAATGTCACTGTCCAAACATATCTTCTCGATGGGATGCATGCAGCTGCCTATCATTTTACTTAAAACTAGGTTCATAGTCTCAGCTTTAAAACTCTTTCATGGATTTATAAAATATGTCTATAGGTTTCTTCATGCCTAGGTTAAATTATCTTCCAAAACAGGCAAATCAGAGCACTAAAGTGAGTTTGAATCCAAGGAAACTGAGGCTTCCATTATAAATAACTATAATTATTAAACTTAACTGAACCCTGCTCTCATCTATAAATTGGTGCCTCAGCTCAGTTCAGTCACTCAGTCATGTCCAACTCTGCGACCCCATGGACTGCAGCATGCCAGGCCTCCCTGTCCATCACTAACTCCCGGAGTTTACTCAAATTCATGTTCACTGAATCCGTGATGCCACCCAACCATCTTATCCTCTGTCATCCCCTTCTCCTCCCACCTTCAATCTTTCCCAGCATCAGGGTCTTTTCACAAGAGTCAGTTCTTCGCATCAGGTGGCCAGACTATTGGGAGTTTCAGCTTTAGCATCAGTCCTTCCAATGGATATTCAGGACTGATTTCCTTAAGGGTTGACTGGTTGGATCTCCTTGATGTCCAAGGGACACTCAAGAGTCTTCTCCAATACCACAGTTCAAAAGCATCAATTCTTCAGTGCTCAGCTTTCTTTATAGTCCAACTCTCACATTTATACATGACTACTGGAAAAACCATAGCTTTGATTAGACGGACCTTTGTTGGCAAAGTAATGTCCTATTTTTTCTCACTAAATTTACTGCTAGTAAGTCACTATTATTAATAAAGTTAAAAGGAAAGAATATCACATCACAGATCATTTTTTATATTTGTCAGTATTCTACCCTTATTTTCTTCCTGCTACCTTATTAGGGATTTAGTTTGCCTTTTTTTTTTTTTTTTTTGGAGTGTAAGGTAGAAACTTCAATCATCAAATTTAAGCCTCTCATTAACTTACAAATTTCCACCAAAGTATTGCTTAAGCTAAACACTAAACATTTTTGAAATGCTGTATTTTATTCTTTAGTTTGAAATTTCTAATTTTCCATAAAATTCCCTCTGATCAAGAATTTATTTATAAGTGTATCACTCAATTTCCAGATATACCAGCTTTTTAGGTAACGTATTGTTATTTTTCTACTTTAACTCTGATGTGGTCCCAGAATACATGAGATTTCAATCTTTCAATTTGAGATTGTCTGATGGCCTTGCACATGATGAACTTCACCTTGGTGAAAGTTCCATGTGAACTTGAAAGAATGCATATTTTATAGTTCCTGGGTACAGAGTTCTATAAGCATCAACCAGCTGAAGGTGGCAAGCAGTGATATTCAAATCTTCTAGATCTGTGCTGTTCAACACAGCAGCCATCAAGCATATGTGGCTACCGAGTACCTAAAATGTGACTGTAATGGCTCTAAAAATCTCTTCCTTAAAATAATAGTAAAATAATCTCTTCCTTGAAATAGGAAAAAAATTTAAAAATGTATGAGTAATATCACGCAACAGACTGGTTCAAACTGGGAAAGGAGTACATCACAGCTCTATATTGTCACCCTGCTTATTTAACTCATGTGCAGAGTACATCATGCGAAATGCCAGACTGGATGAAGCACAAGCTGGAATCAAGATTGCTGGGAGAAATACCAATAACCTCAGATATGCAGATGACGCCACCCTTATGGCAGAAAGTGAAGAAGAATTAAAGATGAAAGTGAAAGAGGAGAGTGAAAAAGTTGGCTTAAAACTCAACATTCAAAAAACTAAGATCATGGCATCCAGTCCCATCACTTCATGGCAAATAGATGGGGAAATAATGGAAATAGTGACAGACTATTTTTGGGGGGGGCTCCAAAATCACTGCAGACGGTGGCTGCAGTCATGAAATTAAAAGACGCTTGTTCCTTGAAAGGAAAGCTATTATCAACCTGGACGGCATATTAAAAAGCAGAGACATTACTATGCCGACAAAGGTCCATCTAGTCAAAGCTATGGTTTCTCCAGTGGTCATGTATGGATGTGAGAGTTGGATCATAAAGAAAGCTGAGTGCCAAAGAATTGATGTTTTTGACCTGTGGTGTTGGGGAAGACTCTTGAGAGTCCCTTGGACTGCAAGGAAATCAAACCAGTTCTAAAGGAAATCAGTCCTGAATATTTATTGGAAGAACTGATTCTGAAGCTGAAGCTCTAATACTTTGACCACGGGATACAAAAAACTGACTCATTAGAAAAAACCCTGATCCTGGTAAAGACTGAAGCCAGGAGGAAAAGGGGACAACAGAGGATAAGATGGCTGGATGGCATTACTGACTTGATGGACATCAGTTTGAGCAATCTCCAGGAGCTGGTGATGGACAGGGAAGCCTGGCGTGCTGCAGTCCATGGGGTCGCAAAGAGTCGGACACGACTGAGCAACTGAACTTAACTGAATCTCATGCAATGATTCTGAATTGAGCTAACAGTGGCTTATTAACTACTTTCAAAGAAATAAACGCAATGTTACCCGCCATGGTTTAACATGGTATGGAGTCCAGAATTAGGCTTGTGGCTATCTCCTGATTTTCCAGTCTAAATTAAAACAATTCAACAGAACCGTAACATAAAACCAGAACCATAACGCCCTAAAAATCTCTTCCTTAAAATAATCCAGACACAGAAGTCTAACACACTATTTTTATAATCCCACATCTGAAATATCCCCGGATATCTACTTCTAAATGGAAGGGATAAAATGCCCTAACTATGACTCTGCCATTTCATAGTCACTGAAAATGTATCACATATATTAAACAAGAAAGCAAATCAGACAATATTATATGTGACAGAATTATATACTTAAGCGGCTAAATTAAATTAAAAATTCACTTTCTCAGTGACACTCTCACATTTCAACAGCTACATATGGCTGGCGGCCACTTTACTGGATGCACAGATATGGAGCATCATTGCACAGAGTTCTACTGGGTAGTACTGCAAAGGCCACTGAGGTGGTAACTACACTCAGAAACCAATGTAGAATGTGGACAAATTCATAGGTTCACCAAATAATCTATCAGGCTTTTACTATGTGCCTGCAACTTACTACAGAGCATTTTACAGAATGTTAAGAAATCTAATCA
Source organism: Ovis canadensis (assembly GCF_042477335.2). Lineage (NCBI taxonomy): Eukaryota > Metazoa > Chordata > Mammalia > Artiodactyla > Bovidae > Ovis > Ovis canadensis. The sequence goes on from NC_091251.1 coordinate 78,214,918, forward strand.
TTCATTTTCTGCAACTGGCTGTGTGCTAGACATGGTACTTGTTATATGCTTCCATTTCCTTACATTGAAAATGAGAAACAAATGTGGTATTTACAGCTCCCTTACTGAGGTAACACGTGATTCATGCTCTTGATAACCTGAAAGGAGATGACAAACTCACAAGATTCATCAACCTGTGTAAACAAAGGGCTGAAAATCCTGCTTTCAAAGGCTATAAAAGTGCTCCTTCCAGATCTGTTGTTAAGACTCCACTTTGCACTAACACAAATTGGGATGATGACACTGTCCAGCTTTACATCAGGCGGGTTAGTTCTCCTGGGTTGTTAGAAACAAACCCAAACAAAACACAAAAATAAACAAACACAAACTTAAAACACAAGCAGGAGATGGCAATTCCTCCTGTACCGAACGCTTCATGAGCAATGTCATTCTTCACGAAGGAGATGAGAAAATAGGCAGTGTGAACAGAGCAAAAGAGCAGATGGCATCAAGGAGTGTGCCCGGTCAGCAAGCCAACTGCTTCCCAGCACCTCATCCATTCTCTGCATTTTCCAGTTCTGGACTCATGGAGATAGATTAGGGAAGGAAAAAAAAAGAAAAAAGGAAAAGGGGGAAAGGCATATTTTATTTTATACACTGTCTTTCAAGCTGGGTTTATTACATAAAATGTTCTGTATCTTTTTCCACGTCTAATTATAGAATTTCACTGAATGGACATCATGTAACTTGTTTACAGAAACTCCTACTGAGGAACACTGCCATTGCTTCTAACTTTTTACCACTATCAATAATGTTAGAAATGAATATCCTGGTGCACAAATCTTTTAAGCTTTTAAGCTTTTAGGTTTCTCTACAAGAAATTCTTATAAATAAACTGCTAGGTCAAATATTTTCATGCCAACCTCTGGCAGTTATCTCTAAATTTCTTCTGAAATCATTTCATATGATATTTCCAACCCTACCAGCCTGTTCTCATTCTCTCAGCTCTGCGATTTTATTCTTTACTAACCTGACTGGCTTCCCATTCCCTTCCTTCAAAGACAGTTTACAATTCATTTACTTGCCTTTCTTCATTATTTCTTATTGGCTACTTTTCATTTGTTATTCTATGTCCTTTATTCACTTTTCTATAGTTTTTTTTTTTAAGGGTTATTAGGAAAATTAGCTATTTTCCTTTCATACATCTTAAAGTTCTTTCTCAACTTTCTTAGTGACTACTTATGGTTCTGCTCTACAAAAATTCCAAAATTTTGTGCAGATACATTTATTCATTTTCTTGTCACTGAATGGCTCTATAGTTTTGCACTGTTTTCTGAAAGAGATCTGCCAGTGAACCTGTACCATGCATAAGGGCTTTTAAACACTTTTTAAATATTTTTTTTCCCAATTTAAAAATGTCTTTTGTGTTATTTACCAAATTCCTCCAGACTTGTACTTGCTTTTCTCCCCCCTAAAAAAAGGATTCCCTTAAGTTGACTTTAAACGGTGCCCCTGTGACAGAGACTGGTGAGAGCCAGGAGCAGGCGGTCACACACAGTCTGGGGCTATCAATCCAAGAGACGGCACACAACCCAACTCAGGTTCTGGAGTCACGTCTGCCTGAGCTGCCACTTGAGGACCGGTTAGAGGTGGCCCTGCTAAGGGAAGGAAGGCATTACAGGCAGAGGAGATTCTGCTGTTTCACAAGCTAGGAAGTTAATCTGTCCTGCCCCAGAGAACTTCACCACACCCAGGGGACAGCAGGGTGACGAGGATCAGTTACAAGTGTGACCCGCCATCGCGCCACGCTGCGCCATGGCCACAGATCGTCCTGGGTGACTGAGTGGATCCGGCCACAAGCAGGACTGGTCACCTAAGTCTGTCCCATGAGACCAGAAAAGCAGCACCCAGGCATGCGCCCTATCAGGAATCCTATTAATTCTGTGCGAGATGATCAATAACACCGTCAGACCACCGACTACACCTTGCTGAGCACTGACTTGGTGCCTTTCATAAAAGAATTCTCACCTTCCATCTGCCTGCCCAGTCCTTTCCCTCATTCTAGTGCTTTACATTCACTTTGTGCCTAGGGTTATGGCAACAGAAAAGTCCAAGAAACACTCTTCCTGTATTTTAAGAAAGGTAAACAGAACAATGCCACAAAACTTTCAAATATGCAATTGAGGGCCTTCAGAATTAGTCAACCCTTATATTCCTTGGGTTTCTTAAATTTGAAAGGAGAAAATAAGCACTGACAGCTTTCAAATTAGTAGGGGGGAATTTCCCCCAGCTCTGATTTGGACACAGGTTTGGTGAAGAGTTGATGATTCTGGCTCTAGAAATAAGGCACCAAGACTTATCGGGCAAGAAAGAGCACAAATTTTCTTGGAGAAGAGCACAGCAATCTCTATTATACAAGCAGAAATGGTTAAAGAATTGAGTATTTCTTGAACTAGGATACTATCAATAACACAGCAAAAATTACTAGCATTCACATTTTTCTCCCTCAAGTTCTTTTAGGCATTCAAGGGTATGACGTTTATGGACAAATGCAATATGAAAAGACATAGTCCTTATCAGAATAGTTCTTCTACCTTATGTTAGAGTATTTAAAGTATGAGAAAACACACAACTTCAACAATGCGGGTCTCATCAATTGTAAATACTACAGTACCACACGGTCTGAAGTGGATTCAATCTGTGGATGCAGAGCAACCGCAGGTAAAAAGAGGGCTGACTATAAATTATAGGCGAATTAACCCCTGTTGTTCAAGGCTTAACTGCAGTAAAAACCTACTCCACTGGCAGGAATGAAGGTTAAGTCATTAGTAGAAAGGACAAACAGAGCACTGTTTAGTTTCCTCACTTGTAAAATGAAAATAATGATTATCCTACTTGATTATAGGGATTAAATAAGATAAATGTGAAAGCATCAGGTACAGGCATTTAACAGGCAATACAGGCTAGTTTCCCTTTTCTTCATCGCAATCAGTGATTTTGCACTTAATCCTACTAATGTATTAAATAGAGTATATACATATGTATGTATATATGTATGTATTTCAGATCTGGAGGTCAATGTAAGAATGAGCATAGCCCAGCAATAAGTAAGGCACAACTACTCTGAGCGTCCTCATCTTAAAAACAGGTTAATAACTCATGGTTTTGTTAGCAGGGAACAAACGAGATAATACTTGTGAAATCCTTTTACAAATTCTGAAGGGTACACATAATGGTTAAGAGTAGCCAGTGATACTGATTGAAACAAGAATTATACTTTCTTAGGAGATCCGCATGTATTGTTGGAAATACAATTAATAAGCTACAAGGGTTGGGAGCTGTGACCCTTTCTGAAAGATAACCAAAGAGCAGCAGGTTGATTAAACTCTTGTCTCAAGATGGGGAGTCCAGGTACCTATGGAGCTTTTTTTCTGCTGAGTGGGGTACACAGATGTGGGTCCAGAACCGAATCCTCATGAAAACAAACTTTTATATAAGCTAAGGAGTGACAACCAAAAAGATACTGGAGGGGAACAGAAATGTCTCGAGAGTAGCTTTTAGGATGCATCTTCCTCTCAAAATCTTCACTAATGTCTAAAATTTCTTGCTGTTCTCTATCCCACTTCTCAATTTGTCCAGTGCCCATATTTGTTTTGTGGTAAAAATGTAGTCCTCAATGCCTAAAACTCATCAGTGAAAGGAGCGCTGTATCATTCCTGATGCTGTGTACATATGAAAGCAATATCCATCTGCTCATAAAATGCCTTTCTTTTTGATCCACACCAGCATGTAGATGTTCCTGGGTATCCTCAGATTATCCCCCCTGTCTCATTCTTACACCCTATCATAAACTGGTAAGCAATTTTTTCCAGTTTTGAGTGGAAAGATTATTTCAACTTGTCAGTTATTTATTGGGTAACTGTTATTTCTAGTATCAGATAAATGTTTAATCCAGAAAACTACATTCCTGTTAAAAGACCTGCAATTTTAAAATGTTCTCCGGTACAAGATTCAAAGGAGATGGTGTTGAATGTACTGCTTAAAATCATTCCTCTTCATCTCTTAAGGAAGCAAACAAGTGAAAAGACAGACACAAAAGCAGAGATGTGGGTACTGTCTCAGGACTGGGCCGAGGTGGGAGATGAGGAAAGGATAGTGCTGATGAGGGTACCAAGGCTATAAGGAACTGTCCCACTGAATAATAACCAAAAATAAAAACCAAAAGTGGCAAGTTCAAGTATTTTTCAATCTAACTGCCAAACTCATACTGTCCACAAAACTACATAAAGATGCATGTTCCCTTCTTAGAAGTCAAAAGAATTATTAGGAGACACATTTATTCTTTAATACTGAATTTTCCTTGAACTGCTAAACCATTAGAACCTATATATTCAGCTAGTCTATTAACGAAACCTGAAAAAAACCTACATTTATAGGAACTTTGATATGTACATCACATTCAAGATCCTTGCAGGCACAGCTATTTTGGTTGGCTTACTGAAAAGAACCAGGGGTTAAACAAAGGTATTTAAATCATGCTGAAGCTTCCATATTTTATTTCCAAGTGATTTCCCAGTCAGTGAGTTTTCTCATAAAGTAAGAGGGGAAAAAGGGTGTGAAGCAAAGCGCAGAATACAAAATTTTTCATAAGTACTGAAGACCAGAGAATATCTCACAATCAACCTTTGGCCCAAGATATTTAAGGCTTATTAGTAGTCAGTGCAAATCCTCGAGAGCAGAAACCTGCCTTTCTCTTATCTACTGGAATATTTCACACCAATAACTGCACCCAATGAGCTCAGTCAAACTGAGGACATCAGGACAGGGTCCTGGGTCTCAAGAGATTCTTGTATCCTACTACATGCTGGACACTGGTTAGGGAATGAAGGAAAACAAGCAAACTCCTCTTTAGAAATACACACTTCAGAAAAGGGGATGATTGAAAGAGAAGTGAAGCTGTCTGTTATGCCTAAACCTTAACTTTTTCATTTCTAAATTCTGAATGATCCTGGTATTTATTTTTCACTTTTCTGCTTCGTCATAAAAAGAAATCCACTGTAACACATCCCTCTCCTGAAAATAATCTGTATTTCAGTTTCTAAAATGGTCTTGCCTTTAACATTCCCTTCAAGAATCTGCTTATTACGTTCCTCCCCAGCGCTGCACTAACCATCAGGATGGGACTAAACAAAAGCAGAATTCACTCCTGTGTGGAACTACTGATACATTCTGGATGCAGTTACCTTCCACAGATAAGTGATACCACTTATCATGCTCAATACCATGAAAGAATTGAGTACTGTAACAGAAATGGGGGGAGAGATGAAGTGGGGACTACCTGAGTGAAGGTCAGGCAAAGTCTCGCTGAGGAAGTGACATTTAAGTTGAGACATGAAAGGCAAAATGCTCATTAGGAGGAACAGTGTTCCAGGTAGAGGGAATAGTAAGGAAAAAGGCCCATGGGTAGAAGAGTTCCATGTGTTTGAGGATGTGAACATGAGGGAATGTGGTGAGAGTTTACTTTTTGAGTGCTTAATACATGCTAGACATCGTGTTAAGTAATTCAGTTCATGCTCTTATGTAATTACTACCAGAAACCTATGAAACTTCAAAATCACATAACAACTGGTGGAGCTTGGATTCAATTCAATACAGCTTGAATCCAAAGATCACATTTTAAACTCAACCTTACAGCCAAAATTACAAGGTAGGCAGTAGCCAGATAAGGCTTAATAAGCACAGTAAAAAGTTTGAATTTTATTTTCTATAAAGTGAAAAAACACTGAAGGGTTTAAGCAAAACAATGAGTTATCTGATTTACATCTCTACTGTGGCTGCTGTGTGAAGGCCAGAGGGTGGCGAGGGAGCTGTACCTGTAAAAGAAAGAAAACAAAAGTAGTGGCCAGGAAAGAAACGATAGCGGTCTGGACTAGAAGTTGACAGGTTCAAGATCTACTCTGAAGCAGATCAAACTATACCTGTCAATGATTTGGATACGTGGAATAAGAAAAAAAGGAAAAAGCTAGGACAACATCCAGGTTTCTGGTTTAAGTAACAAACGGGTCATGATGTATAATAATGAAGTGGTGCAGGATCAGATTAAGTTTGGGAAGGAAGGGTAGACTGATCCAGTCATTCAACGAATCTTTATTAAGCTTCTACTATGAGGATATAGCAGAGTACAAAACTGTCTTAAAGTTTTCACAGAGCTAACATTACTGGAGTGAGAGGCAGTTACAAATTAATATGTAAACCATAAGATGGTGATAGGTACTATGGAAAACAAGATATCACGTTGTGTGGGGAAGAAAGTTACTATTTTAATTGAATGAATGGTCAGAGTTTCTCTGTAAGGAACAGAGGCCTACAGATTCAAAGAAAGTAGCCTAGAAGCCTAGAAGAAAGGAGTTCCTGGCAGTCTAAATAAGACTGAGGCAGGAGTGTTCTCAGTATGCCTGAGTACTGGCAAGGAGGCCATGATGTTTTGAGAGTAGGTAAGAGAAGGAAATGGCAACCCACTCCAGTATTCTTGCCCGGAGAATCCCATTGAGGCAGGAGCCTGGTAGGCTACAGTCCACAGCGTTGCAAAAAGTCAGACACAACTGAGCTACTTTACTTTACTAAGAGAAAAACAATAGAATTGGAGAACAAACAATATAGAACTTCAGATAAACACTTTGGCTTTTTTTTTTTCTTCCAAACTTTGGGTAAAACAGCACACCCCTGGAAGATGTGAACAGAGGAATGGAAGGATAGAATTAATCTGTCTGCAATATGAGAAATTACACTATGAAGGAGAAGAGGCAGAAGCAGAGACTCAACAGGCAATAATCCTCCGGTGGACCAGACCGGGAGGTAGTGAAAGGGCTGGGATTAGGATAGGTTTTGAATGGCAGATGGGATTTGTTGATGGGATAAGATATGGTAGCATTAAGAGAGGAGTCAAGGAAGACTGCAAGACTTTTTTTGCCTGTTTCAAAGAATTAGGTCATCATTTACTGGGTTGGGATGAGCATGAGAAAAATAGATTTATTATGGATAATCATGAATTCAGTCTGCCATATGAAGATGGAGATTCTCACTACAAATTTAAATACAAATAGAGCAGGCAGCTGTTTTCTCAATTTAACAAAGGCCTAGGTTGGAGAAACAAGTCTGGCAGTCTTCAACCTATAGATGATATTTAAATTATAGGAATGGATCTAGGAAAAAGTATATAGAGAAGAGGATCTAGAACTGACCCTTGAAAGACATTTCCATCTCATACCTAGTATTTTTATAATAAAACTGTTTTAATTCTTAAAGCTATTACTTATTATATCAGCAGTTTCTAAATTCATCAACTACATCAATGAGAAAACAATGATGAATTAAAAGATTATATCATACAAATCTTCTCAAAATAAAAAGTAATGAACTCCATTCATGATCAGAAGACTATCAGAAACTCAAAAACACTTTCAAATACAGATGTTATATAATCCAGTGGTTAAGTGCATGGCATATGGGATCAGGCTGCCTGGAATTTAATTCTGGTCCCTACCCTTATTATTTGTGTGACCCAGGGCAAGAAACTGTGCAGCTTCCTTAGCAGTAAATTAGGGATAATAACTTATTGGATTGTTGTTAAGGTGTTATTATCTGAACTTTTGCACTAAAAAAAATTAGCTGGCTTACTGTCACTAAGTTATCGAAACAAAAGTTGGGACTGAGAAAACTTGCAGCTAACCACACTAATTTTACAATCATTTAACCAAGGACTTGTTTTGGTGACTAAGTCTGTCCGACTCTTTTGTGACCCCATGGACTGTACCCCGCCAGGCTCCTCTGTCCATGGATTTCCCAGGCAAGAATACTGGAGTGAGTTGCCATTTCCTTCTCCAGGGCATCTTCCCCACCCAGGGACAGAACCCGGGGCTCCTGGATTGTTAGTTGTATTCTTTACCACTGAGCCACCTGGAAAGCCCAGGACTTGTAGGCCTCTGTTTAAATTTCAAAACGAGGCCAAAACGTGTTCTTAAATTCAATTCTCTGAGGGCTTGCATCTCCCACTCTGCATTTGTAAAACAGAGGAAACATCCTCAAACGCCTTAACATTCAAAACAATCTTTGTAAAGAGGAGAAACTAGCTAGACTAGTTTATACATTACAGTAAGTATGTCTGATAACAAGATCAATCTGTGACACAAACTACCAGGGCCCGAATCCCTCTTAACCAGTTATTTGATTCTCTTCTGGCCTCTTCTCTAGAAAATGAATGTTCTTTTGAAAATAAAGATTAAACCAAGCTTTTGCTTGAGCGAGTAACAAAGTACCGAGAATCCAACTCTATGGCAATAATAGAAGACCTCTCCACAGGCACCACCTAGTACCAGAAGCACCGTGAGGTCAGACTCCACTCGAGTGGGTTAGGAGGAAACTGCGACCTCTCCTCTTCGGGCCTCCATCCCCATCCCCTGGGAGCAAAGCACCGGCGCAAAGGAGCTACCTTCGCTACCTCCTCCTCTTTTCGCTGGGCTCCGAGGCCCGTCTCGGCTCCGAGGCCCAGACTCGGCTCCAGGCTCCAGCCTCCGAGCCAGTGGAGACACCCAGAGAAGACAATAGCGCAGGGGCGGCTGCCGTACCTTTCGCGGTCGCGGCCGTCGAAGTAGACGAAATCGCCGCTCTGGACGCACTTGGCGCAGGTCAGCCGCCGGCGGGTGGTGTTGCAGAGCGGGCAGCGCTCGACCGCCACGTACAGCCCCTCCGCGTCGTCCACAGAGTCTACCAGGTCCCGGGCGAGCGGCTGGGGCCCGCAGCCAGGAGCGTCCTGCGCCTGGGCTCCCTTCCCACTGGGAGACGCCATGATAGCATGAGAGCAGAGGCAGTCACGTGGGATTTTGTTTTCAACCAGGTGCATCTTGGGTGAGGAGGAGGGGCCTGGGAGGGGCCTAGGGAGGCTCCAGGAGCTCGGCGGGAATCCCGCGAGCACCTAGCCTGACCTCGCCTACCCGTCAGCTGCCGCTGGGTACGAATTAGGTTAGAGGAGGGGCGAGGCGGCGCAACAGAGTGTCGTCAGCGGCTTCTTCACGTCCAGGCTACAAATTAACGCCACAAACGTGCAAGAGATAGTAATATAGTGCCCCCAGGATTTGGGGAAGACAGATTGCGAACGCATAAGGGAATTTCTGTCATTAGCTGTGGATACTTACTAAATTTGACTAAAACCACCGCAGAGTTGGATGAGGGAAGTGGGTCTTGGAGCGAGGGGGAATTATGGCTCATGTGATTTCGGGGCAAATTCCTCACCTCTCCTGTGTTCACGTGGAGAAAATTTCAGTGCCCACCCAACGTCGTGAGGATTAACAAGTCAATCCGTTTAATAGTAATCTGATAGTACTTTGCCAATAATAACTAACCAGTGGAAACAACTGTACTGAACGTGTAAATCACAGTTGGATCTTTATGAAAAATAAATTTTAATGTCCAGCATTCTGCTTCTATTCTCGGCCATATTCCAAGAATTTCAACTAGGTAGTCTTTTAACATGGCTTGAGTACTCCAAATTTCTTTTCTGTGAGGATAAATAAGGTGGGCCAGAGGATTATATCAGAGTAATTGGTGTTTGAATATGCCTGTAAACTACATAAGAAAAAAATTGGGCTCATAGGTCAAATGATCCAAACCAGTGACTCAACAGGATTATTTTGGCAGGCTATAAATTAATGACTGCCTTAATTTCTCCCTTCAACTAGGGCTTCTCTCCCAAGTTCAGTTCAGTTGCTCAGTCGTGTCCGACTCTGTGACCCCATGTATCGCAGCACACCAGGCCTCCCTGTCCATTACCATCTCCTGGAGTTCACTCAGACTCACGTCCATTGAGTCAGTGATGCCATCCAGCCATCTCATCCTCTGTCATCCCCTTCTCCTCCTGCCCCCAATCCCTCCCAGCATCAGAGTCTTTTCCAATGAGTCAACTCTTTCCATGAGGTGGCCAAAGTACTGGAGTTTCAGCTTCAGCATCATTCCCTCCATACCCCCAAATTCATAACTGCCTACACTAGGCTTAAAGTAATCTACGGTGACCAATTCACTGTATAGAATTGGTCTGAAGCAATTCAAAAACAAAACTGAACTCTCCCTCCCCACAAACGTTTCCTCATTTTGTTGTTGTTCACTCGACCAGTCGTGTCCGACTCTTTGAGACCCCATGGACTGCAGGCCAGGCCTCCCTGTCCTCATTTCAGTGAAAGACAATCCCCGCCCACAGGGGAACAAGGTCCAAGACTCTTATTAGCCCATCCCCCTCCCTGTTAATCTCCACTTCATCAAATGCGCATGATTCCCACACGCTAATTGGGTTTTGAAGCTGAGCTCTGCTCCAGCCTCTTAAGTCTTATTTGATCTATTTTAATACAATTACACAGGGTTATGAAGGTACAAAAAAAAGCACAAAATCCCTAAACTGTTTTCAAAATAGACTTTATACCAAACCTGAATAGTTCCTGAAAGTTTAAGATTTATTTTTAGGGAGAGAAATACTTTTCTCTGATCATTTCAAACAAAACGATATGTAATTATTTTTCTTAAAGTTTTCAGACTTTAATGTTTCATTTGTATTCTGACAGGATCCGTCACAGGCCTGTACCTACTGGCCAGGATCATCTACTCAATATTTTAAAAGGCAAAAAAAAAAAGACAATATACAGTTTCTATCCTGTTTTATACAGATATTTTAAATTTCTATATATTGTTATGCATTTTTAGAGAACACATGTTCATGTACTACGTCTTTAACAAGAACAAAGCATTAAATTTTAATGATGTTAGAATATCATTCTAGCAAGGCCTTAACTCTTCAAATTCTGAAATCAGGTTACTTTTTCCATTTTAAAAATAACATACAATAGTCATTTCAAAAAAAGCATAATTTCTTAGGCATGGTTACTCATACAGAATCACACTTTAATAATTAAAGTCAAAATGTGCATGGGACATCTACAGTCTAGCTGTTTCTGTTGCTGGGCTTATGCGTATATTCAAAACAATACACTGTGAGATGTTGAATGATACGTTCAGGCTTTTTTAAAACCCTTTAGAATAGGATAGATGTTTTCAAATGCTTCATAGATGTCAGAACGTTTTTTGGCACCTATAAAGAAATCCAAGTTTACATAATCTTTAATATAAAAGCAATGCTAAAATTTTCTTAAGACTAACATTTCATTGTCACTTTCAATTACCTTCAATACTTTAGGTGTACCTGAAAAGTACTTTATTCCTGGTAAAGACAAAAGAATTTGGTGACCGCAGTCATACCCCCACAAAAACATACCCTAGAGCAGAGTTTTCTAGTATTTCTGTAATGTGGGCACATCAGTATATCTTTAGCCTCCTAGGGCACAGTATGAAATATGGAATGTTATCTCTTGGTGTGGCATGGACATGACCACAGAACATGACCTTCGTCAGCAGCTGTGGGCACTTCAGTTCAGTTGCTCAGTTGTGTCCGACTCTTTGGGACCCCATGAATCGCAGCACACCAGGCCTCCCTGTCCATCATCAACTCCTGGAGTTCACTCAGACTCACATCCATCGAGTCAGTGATGCCATCCAGCCATCTCATCCTCTGTCGTCCCCTTCTCCTCCTGCCCCCAATCTCTCCCAGCATCAGAGGCTTTTCCAATGAGTCAACTCTTCGCATGAGGTGGCCAAAGTACTGGAGTTTCAGCTTTAGCATCATTTCTTCCAAAGAAATTCCAGGGCTGATCTCCTTCAGAATAGCTACCAGAAAAAGGGACTTCCTTTGATCTACTCAGCTTTAGTTAACATCCTTATTCCCTAATATTAACTAACAGAGTGAGACAAACTGGAACTGTTCTAAAGTTTCAAATTTCAATTTGGGAAGGGATTACTAGAGGGAAAGACTCTACCATTGTTACCCTTAGAGTTAAGTTTCACGAGGTCTTTAATTACAACTGCTCTAGGGGTTAAAAAGGATAAAAATATGAATTAGACATACCGCCCACCCTTCAGCGAGATTATCAGTCAGCCCTACTAACTACCTTCCACTTTCAAAGCTATGCAGGCATGTTATGTTAAGGGTTAAGGACATGTAGTACTTATGTGGAACTGTCAGTCCATCAGGGAACTATTATCTGATGCTGGGCAGGAGGCAAGGAGATTAATGAAAAGCATGTTAAAAACTGTTAAGAAAAATGGAAAATAGTTTTTCTAAGTTGATAAAGACTTGTTCTTGGGAGCTATAAACTTAGCTAGGAGAAAGGCTAAGTAAGACAGCAGAAATAACTTGTGGGATGTAGTTATCTGGTTTAAGGATGGGACTAACGAGAGGGAATTCCCAAAAGGAGAATCAAGAGATTTGAGAAGTAGGTAGAAATCAGAATTCAGAATCTAGGATGAGCTAGAATAATTTAAAAAGTGGAAAATGGCAAGTGTTGGCAAAGAGACTGAGAAATTGGAACCCTCGTACGTTGCTGGTAGAAACATAAAATGGTTCAGCTACTATGGAAAATAGTTTAGCAGTTCCTCAAAGCTGCTAAAGAAGAATTACCACATGACACAGCAATTTCACTCCTGGGTACCTGGGAATATACTCCCCAAATTGAAAATAAGTACTCAGACAAATAATATGCATGTAGCTGCATATTCATTGCTGACAATGGAGTATTATCCCACCACAAAAAGGAATAAAGCGCTGATACAAGTACAATGAGGATAAACCTCATAAACATTATGTTAAAAGAAGTCAGACATGAAAGGTCACATATTATATGATTCCATTTATATGCTATCTCCAGAATAAGTAAATTCAGAGACTAGAGACTGGTGGTTGCCAGGGGTTAGGGTAGGGAGGAAAGGGGGGAAAACTGCCCATGACATAGGACTTTATTTTGGAATAGTGGAAATCTTTTGGCACTAGAGTTGGTGGTTGCACAACATTTTGAATGAACTAATTGTCCCTCAATTTTTCGTTTAAATGGTTATATTTGCGCTATTTGCATTTCATCTCAATAAATTAAAAGTTAAGAATCAAAAATGAAGTACTTATTAGCTTAAAATGGCGGGGGGGGGGGTGGTGGTATGCAAGGGCAAAAGTTACTCATTCACTGCCAAAGAGTTTACTTTCTGAGCCTCTACCTTCAAAGATGTCTGGTAGAGAGGTGGGAGGGTGAATCATTAAATGGTTAATAGAAACTCGGTACGTTTGAGGTTGGAAAAGTCCCTTAAGTCTCAGCAAATTTTAATTATAGTACTAAAAATTTTAGTTTCTAAAGAGACTGGTTTTGTAGAAGCCAAACTGTTAGTTTGGGAAAAAGTAAACATCACTATAAAAAGACACTTTGCCTCTCCTTTGATGGACTTTTTCAGGTGCTGGATACATTTGAATAGAACAGCCTTAACTGGGAGACAGCAAATTAGGAAGATCCCCTGGAGGAGGGCATGGCAACCCACTCCAGTATTCTTGCCTGGAGAATCCCCATGGATGGAAGAGCCTGGCAGGTCCATGGGGTCACAAAAAGTGGGACGTGACTGAGTGACTAAGCACAGCACAGCAGCACAGTAGGCATAGCAAGCAGGGATACACATTCACCTCATTCCCCCCCCCTGCCCCCAACCCTGCCCCTGGCAAAAAACTAAAGTTCTTTTTTTTTGTAACTAAGTTTCTTTTTATATCTGAGTTAACAGATATCCAGGTCCAGCATTTTGGGTAACCATGTACTTCAGTTTTTTCATAACACTTAAAAATAATACCTAGGGACTTCCCTCCTGGCCCAGTGGTTAAGACTCCAAGCTCCCAATGCAGGGGGCACAGGTTCAATCCCTGGTGAGGGAACTAGGATCCCACATGCTTCATGGGGCAGCCCAAAATTTTTAGAAATACCAAGAGCTTTACATTCAAGCCCCAAATAGTATAGGGTTCTGGTGTCCCCTAGAGAGTAGAAAACACCCATTGCCCAAGAGGGAATAGACATTGAGAGTGATCATTTTTTTTATATCCTAGAAAAACAACTTTAGACACAGAAAGGCTTTAAGAAAATTGTCTAGTGCAATTTTTAAAAATTTACTGTGTGGGAAAGCAAGGCCCAAGAAGTTGAAGATCCCCCGAATCATGAGTATCAACTTTGAGAGAAGACTTCACGTATCTGTGTTCCTTCCTGTACACAGAAGGTGGAGCAAACAAACATCACAAGGAATTGTAAATCCCAATGAGGGAACCCGGTCAATTTAGTGAAATACTTTCTCATTGAAATATTGGCATAAAAATTTTGAGGGAACCTAAATTGGCCCCACCGGAGAAGGCAATGGCACCCCACTCCAGTACTCTTGCCTGGAAAATCCCATGGATGGAGGAGCCTGGTAGGCTGCAGCCCATGGGGTCGCAAAGAGTCGGACACAACTGAGCAATTTCACTTTCACTTTTCACTTTCATGCATTGGAGAAGGAAATGGCAACCCACTTCAGTGTTCTTGCCTGGAGAATCCCAGGGATGGCGGAGCCTGGTGGGCTGCCGTCTATGGGGTTGCACAGAGTCGGACATGACTGAAGCGACTTAGCAGCAGCAGCAGCAAATTGGCCCCACAGTCCTATTAATAATCAGTCTATAATCAAACATCTCAATTTAGAGCACCAGACTCTGGTTATATGACCCTTCTCTTTTAAGCGAAATCTATCAGATCTTTCCTTCAAGTTTATGATGACCACCAATTTCCCTGGTAGCTCAACTAGTAAATAATCTGCCTGCAATGCAGGAGTTCAGTTCAGTTCAGTTCACTCGTGTCTGACTCTTTCTGACTGCAGCATGCCAGGCTTCCCTGTCCATCACCGACTCCTGAAGCTTGCTCAAACTCATGTTCACTGAGTCAGTGATGCCTTCCAACCATCTCATCCTCTGTCATCCCCTTCTCCTGCCTTCAATCTTTCTCAGCATCAGGGTCTTTTCCAATGAGTCAGTTTTTCGCATCAGGTGGCCAAAGTATTGGAGATTCAGCTTCAGCATCAGTCCTTCCAATGAATATTCAGGACTGATATCCTTTAGAATGGACTAGTTTGATCTCCTTGCAGTCCAAGGGACTCTCAAGAGTCTTTTCTAACACCACAGTTCAAAAGCATCAATTCTTCAGTGTTCAGCTTTCTTTATAGTCCAACTCTCACATCCATACATGACCACTGGAAAAACCATAGCTTTGACCAGACAGACCTTGGTCGGCAAAGTAATGTCTCTGCTTTTTAATATGCTGTCTAGGTTGGTCATAACTTTTCTTCAAAGGAGCAAGTGTCATTTAATTTCATGACTGCAGTCTCCATCTGCAGTGATTTTGGAGCCCCCCCAAAATAGTCTTCACTGTTTCCATTGTTTCCCCATCTGTTTGCCGTGAAGTGATGGGACCAGATGCCATGGTTTTACTTTTCTGAATGTTGAGTTTTTACCCAGCTTTTTTAGGCTCCTCTTTTACTTTCATCTTCAATTCTTCTTCGTTTTCTGTCATAAGGGTTGTGTCACCTGAGTATCTGAGGTTATTGATATTTCTCCTGGAAGTCTTGATTCCAGCTTGTGCTTCATCCAGCCTGACATTTCACATGGTGTACTTGGCATATAAGTTAAATAAGCAGGGTGACAAGATACAAACTTGATGTGCTCCTTTCCCAATTTGGAACCAGTCTGTTGTTCCATATCCAGTTCTGTTTCTTCTTGACCGAATACAGATTTCTCAGGAGGCAGGCAAGGTTGTCTGGTATTCCCATCTCTTGAAGAATTTTCCACAGTTTGTTGTGATCCACACAGTCAAAGGCTTTGGTATAGTCAAAAAGCAGAGGTAGATGTTTTTCTGGAACTCTCTTGCTTTCTTAATGATCCAACAGATGTTGGCAATTTGATCTCTCGTTCCTCTGCCTTTTCTAAATCCAGCTTGAACATCTGGAAGTTCATGGTTCACATACTGTTGAAGCCTGGCTTGGAGAATTTTCAGCATTACTTTGCTAGTGTGTGAGATGTGTGCAATTGTGCAGTAGTTTGAACATTTTTGGCATTGCCTTTCTTTGGGATTGGAATGAAAACTGACCTTTTCCAGTCCCATGGCCACTGATGCATTTTCCAAATTTGCTGACATATTCACTGCAGCACTTTCACAGCATCTTTTAGGGTTTGAGATAGCTCAACTGGAATTCCATCACCTCCACTAGCTTTGTTTATAGTGACGCTTCCTAAGGCCCACTGGACTTCACATTCCAGGATGTCTGGCTCTAGGTGGGTGATCCCACCATTGTGGTTATCTGGGTCATGAAGATCTTTTTGTACAGTTTTTCTGTGTATTCTTGCCACCTCTTCTTAATATCTTCTGCTTCTGTTAGGTCTCTACCATTTCTGTCCTTTATTGTGCTCATCTTTGCATGAAATGTTCCCTTGGTATCTCTAATTTTCTTGAAGAGATCTCTAGTCACTCCCATTCTATTGTTTTCCTTTATTTCTTTACACTGATCACTGAGGAAGGCTTTCTTATCTCTCCTTGCTATTCTTTGGAATGCTGGATTCAAATGGGTATATCTTTCCTTTTCTCCTTGTCTTTCTCTTCTCTTTTTTTTCAGCTATTTCTAAGGCCTTGTCAGACAACAATTTTGCCTTTTTGCATTTCTTTTTCTTGGGGATGGTCTTGATCCCTGCCTCCTGTACAGTGTCATGAACCTCCATCTGTAGTTCTTTAGGCACTCTATCAGATTGAATCCCTTGGATCTATTTGTCACTTCCATTGTATAATTGTAAGGGATTTCATTTAGGTCATACCTGAATGGTCTAGTGGTTTTCCTTAATTTCTTCAATTTAAGTCTGAATTTGGCAATAAGGAGTTCATGATCTGAGCCACAGTCAGCTCCTCCTCTTGTTTTTGCCAACTGTGTAGAGCTTCTCCATCTTTGGCTGCAAAGAATATAATCAATCTGATTTCGGTGTTGGCCATCTCGTGATGTCCATGTGTAGAATCTTCTCTTGTGTTGTTGGAAGAGAGTGTTTGCTATGACCAGTGGATTCTCTTGGCAAAACTGTTAGCCTTTGCCCTGCTTCTTTTTGTAACCCAAGGCCAAACTTGCCTGTTACTGCAGGTATCTCTTGACTTCCTACTTTTGCATTCCAGTCCCCTATGATGAAAAGGACATCTCTTTTGGGTGTTAGTTCTAGAAGGTCGTGTAGGTCTTCATAGAACCATTCAACTTCAGCTTCTTCAGCATTATAGGTCAGGGCATAGACTTGGATTACCATGATATTGAATGGTTTGCCTTGGAAATGAACATAGATCATTTTGTTGTTTTTGAGCTTACGCCCAAGAACTGCATTTTGGACTCTTTCGTTGACTATGAGGGCTACTTCATTTTTTCTAAGGGATTCTTGCCCACAGTAGTAGATATAATGGTCATCTGAGTTAAATTTGGCCATGCCAGTCTATTTTAGTTCACTGATTCCTAAAATGTCGATGTTCACTCTTGCCATCTTCTGTTTGACCACTTCCAATTTACCTTGATTCATGGACCTAACATTCCAGGTTCCTATGCAATATTGTTTTTTACAGCATCAGACTTTACTTCCATCTCCAGCAATGAAGGAGATCCTGCTTTTATTCCTGGGTTGGGAAGATCCCCTGGAGAAGGAACAGCTATCCACTCCAGTATTTTTGGACTTCCCTGGTGGCTCAGACAGTAAAGAATTCACCTGCAATGTGGGATACCTGGGTTTGATCCATGGATTGGGAAGATCCCCTAGAGAAGGGAATAGCTACCTACTCCAGTATTCTTGCCTAGAGAATTCTATGGACAGAGGAGCCTGGCAGGCTACAGTCCATGGGGTTGGAAAGAGTCAGACATGACTGAGCAACTTTCACTTTCACCAGATCATTCCTTCAAGTTATGATGACACCAATTTGGGGGATAAACACCTTTGCTAACTGTGGTAAATGAGATAGAAATTCTGTGGCTAGTGCACTGAAGAAAGCAGTGGCTACTGGCTTGAGATCAAACCACATGGGCTCAAATGCAAGCACTCCCACTAAGTTTGAAACCACAGGCAGATTGTTTAACTTCTGAGCTTCTATTTCCTCACCTATAAACAAGGACAACAGTCTTCTCATAGGGTGACTATGAGGATTGCGTGAACAAGTTTTTGCAAAAAGTCCTTTTCAAATGGTAACATTTAACAAGAGTTCAGCCATTTTTCCTGTCCTAAAAGAATGTACTTCAGGATTAGGGATGCTGGGATGGCTGGTTCACGCACTCATGGCTTATCATTTGGTTCTGTGAGAATCAGTATCATGTAATTTGTCTGTGTCCTTCACCAGGGCTGGATTTCTGCTGGATAAGGAGTGCATTGTATTTGCTTTCGCATCCTGAGCACCTTAAACAGTATATGTACCTTGTAGGCATCCGAAGTTTATTAAATATCTATCATCTAACAACAGAGTTTGCAAGCTCATCCATACCCCCTTGCATGCATGCATGCGTGCTAATTCGCTTCAGTCATGTCCGACTCTTTGACCCTATGAATTGTAGCCCACCAGGCTCCTCTGTCCAAGAAATTTCCAAGCCAGAACACTGGGGTGGGTTGTCATGTCCTCCACCAGAGGAATCTTCCCCACCCAGGGATGGAACCCACGTCTCTTATGTTTCCTGCATTGGCAGGTGGGTTCTTTATCACTAGCACCACCTGGGGAGCCCTCCCTACCTCTTCAGTTCAGCCGCTCAGTCGTGTCCGACTCTTTGCGACCCCATGAATCGCAGCACGCCAGGCCTCCCTCTCCATCACCAGCTCCTGAAGTTCACCCAAACTCATGTCCATCGAGTCCGTGATGCCATCCAGCCATCTCATCCTCTGCCGTCCCCTTCTCCTCCTGCCCCCAATCCCTCCCAGCATCAGAGTCTTTTCCAATGTCAACTCTTCGCATGAGGTGACCAAAGTACTGGAGTTTCAGCTTTAGCATCATTCCTTCCAAAGAATACCCAGGACTGATCTCCTTTAGCCAGCCCCAATATCTCTTCCCAGGACTACCTGGATTTTCTAACTCTATTCTTACACCAAGTCACAAGTACACATCTTATTTTTCCAAGGGATACCATATGTGTATACACATAAATGAAAGTGTTATAAATTGGGGGAAAAATAGTCTTTAACCTCTCAAGGTATACATTTTGCAGTATATGCTGAGTCACTCTTAGTGGTAAATTACCAGAAATGGTCAACAGAGACATCCTGTTCTCTGTCTGGCTCACTCACTATTAAGTCTTGCCATTTTTATGGTGTCCTCTGACCAAGTCATTTCCAAGAACCACTGACAACCAGCTGATTGAGAGTGACCCTCCATAACAAAGACCCAGATTCTGCATCCTTTATGCCAGAAGGAAATAAGTGTAAAAAGCATTTTACTAAAGCCTCTTTAAACTTCATATTCCTATCATCTGGGCAAGACATGAGAGCAACAGCTCATCTTTTTCAGTGCTGGGGAAAACACAAGAAGAGTGGGCTTTCACAGAGGTAATAACAACTAACACTATATTGTGTTTACCATCTGTCAGGTCTTGTTTTTAAGCCTCATTACACTTAGCAGGTAGTTTCTATGGGCACCTGCCTTTTACATATGTAGAAATCAAGGTGGAGTGCAAACTCACCCAAGGTCAATGTAGCCAATAGATGCTAAAGCTTGGATTAAAACTAGATGACTGGCTTCCAGAGCTTAGCCTCTTAGCCACCACACCTGCTGCCTCTCACCACTAAGAGTATTTGCCATTCCTTAGGTGACAAGGAGTATTAGGAGGAAAGTGTCCAAAAGACCACACAGGTGTATTCATAGACATCTAAAGAGCTGGGGGATAGTGTACGTACATGAAGATGGTGGGTTCTGAAGCCAGGTATGTGCAGCATGAACAGCTGTTTGACATTGTTAATGTTACTTAAGCTCTCCGTTGTCCTCATTTTACAGGTGAGGAGACTGAGATATTAAACACAACCTCACAGAATTAACTGTTGTTGTCTGGTCACTAAATCATGTCTGACTCTTTTGCAGCCACATGGACTGTTCGCCCGCCAGGCACCTCTGTTCATGGGATTTCCCAAGCAAGAATACTAGAGTGGGTTGCCATTTCCTTCTCCTGGGTATCTTCCCAACCCTGGGATTGAACCTGCATCCCCTGCATTGCAGGCGAATTCTTTACCACTGAGCCTCCAGGGAAGCCCACAGAGTTAACTAGAATCCACATAAAAGCCCTTACTTATCATAATGCCTGGTATATGAGTACCTAACATGGCTTTATTATGTCTCATCTTGGAAGTGAAAATTGACATATACGCCGTCACTGTATATTGTTCCAGCAGATCCTAGCTAGACGATTCATTTTACCATGGTCTGAGAGAAAGCATGGGTCCTAAATGTCATATTAGCCGTAGAAAAAAAAAGCAGCACAGACTTGAAAAAGTTGTGTTAAGGTCCCTTTGCTGTTTGCTCTCTGGGACCATGATGAAGGACAAAATAGGAAAGTAGGTCCTCTTTGTTCTCAGCTCATTTAACTATTCATTCATTCAGTTGTAGCTTTGGACCTGCTGATTGCAGCTTTGGCACCTCAAGGGAGTAAGACAGTTTTACAACTAGCTATGCCTGTTCTTTGAGCTGAACACATTGACAAATTTTCAGGGAAGCGTATTGTATAGTCTTCAGTACCCTGTGTTGACATTCCTTTACTTTTGTCATTTGAAACTTTTCCCTGGTGGCTCAGAGGTTAAAGTGTCTGCCTGCGATGCAGGAGACCTGGGTTCAATCCCTGGGTCGGGAAGATCCCCTGGAGAAGGAAATGGCAACCCATTCCAGTATTCTTGCCTGGGGAATCCCATGGAGGGAGAAGACTGGTAGGCTACAGTCCACGGGGTCGCAAAGAGTCGGACACGACTGAGCGACTTCACTGGCAAATGTGCACATGAAAGTATATCTTTTTCCTTTTTATTTGGGATAACTAAGAAAGTTGGTCTGAATTATGGATATTTAAAGAAACTTGTTCTTGTATACCTATAATAGGAACTTAGCCTGTACTTAGCAATTTGTACTTGTAAAGAAGATAGATTCCTAACGATACATAACACATAGATGAAAACATCCATTCAAAGGTCTTAAAATATTTTTTTCCCTGGAGGAGGGCATGTATTTCCCTGCAGTATCTACACTATTCAATGTACTTGGCAGGCTTTATCCCCTTTCTTCAGGACATATAGAGGGAAACTGTCAATTACTGCTGCTGCTAAGTCACGTCAGTTGTGTCCGACTCTGTGTGACCCCATAGACGGCAGCCCACCAGGCTCCCCCATCCCTGGGATTCTCCAGGCAAGAACACTGGAGTGGGTTGCCATTTCCTTCTCCAATGCATGAAAGTGAAAAGTGAAAACGAAGTCACTCAGTCGTGTCCGACTCTTTGCGACCCCATGGACTGCAGCCTACCAGGCTCCTCTGCCCATCGGATTTTCCAGGCAAGAGTACTGGAGTGGGGTGCCATTGTCAATTACTAGGATGTCTTAATTATTCCAGACACTAAACTGGTTGCATCTGAGCAATTGTTGCATTGTTGTATTCAAAAGGTTCTTGAATTCTAAACAAGCTTTCCCCATTTGGAAGACACATTATTTCTGAAAGAAAAACTGTAACACTTACTGGGCGTTCTAAAGATTTAATAACAGACACTCCATGTTTTTGGATGCTGAGTAATAACTTTATCGATGTTTCTCAAACTAATTCAGCTAATGCAGAAATCTCAACTGGCTTTAGATGAGGCAAGATATTACTAAATTTTAAAGTTTATTTGGAAGAATAAATATTTGAGGGGAACTAATACAAGAGAAGCAACAACGGGAAACTAGCCTATCAGATATAGAGCTCACTAGGATTAACACCGGAGAAGGCGATAGCACCCCACTCCAGCACTCTTGCCTGGAAAATCCCATGGAAAGAGGAGTCTGGTAGGCCGCGGTCCATGGGGTCGCAAAGAGTCGGACACGACTGAGCTACTTCACTTTCACTTTTCACTATCATGCATTGGAGAAGGAAATGGCAACCCACTCCAGTGTTCTTGCCTGGAGAATCCCAGGGATGGGGGAGCCTGGTGGGCTGCTGCCTATGGGGTCACACAGAGTCGGACACAACTGAAGTGACTTAGCAGCAGCAGCAGGATTAACCACAATATAGTAAAAATACAGTAGGATTATCATAGTATAATTCAGGAGCAAAGGTGGAACTGGAGACCAGACCCACATTTTAAAATAAAGGCCAAAAAGAAGTCATCAGAAATTAATAATGAAGGATATATAGTTTTAGGTTGGCTGGCCAGCTATTTGGGGGTGGGGAATAGTCAATTTGGCTCATGCCATATGAACCGGGAATTCATACTGGTCCCAGAGAGTAAACTGTGTATAAAGTCAGACAAAATAAGGCAAAACCAGCACACTTCAGTAGAGTGGTGTGGCAAAGAGCCTCAACCATTTACCTCAAGAATTTAAAAAACCTTTATGTAAAAATAAGTCAAACTGGACAAAATCACAAATAAAACGGAGAGTAATTATTTTCAATACTACGGTGAACTCATACAAACCCTTAGAGGGGGAAAAGTAGACAAAAAGCAGTAAGTTACATACACGCTATTTTAAAAAGATGAAATGCTATTTACTATGCTGAAAAGCAATCAATTTCTATTTCTGATGACCAGTGGGATCCCTTTCACTTGCACAGTTAGAGTTTTCTTCTGTAAATTATTGTTTTGAATGTTGCTGACAGTTTGTAAAAGATACTCAGATACATTGCTGGCAGCAACGTATGCTATAGAAAAACTGCATTGTATAACCCTTTTCAAAACAATTTCATAAAATAATTTGTACTAGGAAGCTTTAAAATGGTCTGTCTTTAGAGAAATATTCCCCTTCTGAGCATAGGTCTTCCCTAGTGGCTCAGACGGTAAAGCGTCTGTCTGCAATGGGAGACTCGGGTTTAATCCCTGAGTTGGGAAGATCCCCTGGAGAAGGAAATGGCAGCCCACTCCAGTACTCTTGCCTGGAAAATCCCATGGACCCAGAGCCTGGTAGGCTACAGTCCATGGGGTTGCAAAGAGTCAGACATGACTGAGCAACTTCACTTCTGAGCATTTACAGTAATAAATGACTCTCTACACATAAAAATAGCCAAACTTTTGTCCCATTAATAAGTACCAAACAAAGAAAAAGCATAACCTGACAATGGGAGAATCAGTCTGATGCAGTAACATGTTAGAACAGAGGTTGGGAAACTTAGGTGTGCTGGTCAAACCTAGTCTGCTACCTGATTCTATATAGCCTGTGAGCTGAGAATGATTTTTATACTGAAATGTTTGGGGGGAGAAAAGAAGAAAATTAGTTGATATGTGTAAATTAAATGAATTACATTAAATTCACACTTCAGAGCTTTTTTCTTAAGTGGTGTTCACAGCTACTTTCACAATAAAACAAGGCTCAGTTGTGACAGAGACTCTACTGCCCACAAAACCTAAAACATTTAGTATTTAGCTCTTTGCAGAAAAAGATTTGTTGACCCCTTTGTAGGAACATTGTTCAGACATTGAAAGTCTTCATTAAGAATTTGTAACAGTGACTTAAGCTACATATGTTATAATAGTTATTAAAAAGATAGGATGTAAAGATGAGTATCTCTGGAGTAGGAAATAGCTATAAACTTCAGTATTCTTGCCTAGAAAATTCCATGGACAGAGAAGCCTGGTGGGCTACAGTTCATGGGGTCACGACTGAGAGCTGGACACAACTGAGCAACTGAACGGACACATAGACACATAACATATTCATTTTATATATATCAAAATGACATAAAAACATGCAAAAAGTTATGTTGTTTAACTATAGGGACCAACGTATGATGTTATCTTTCATTTTGCTTTTCATTTTTTTCTGGGTATTCTATAATACCAAGAATTGCTGTATGACAGTGAATAAAGTTATTTAAAAGATAAAACAAAGCATAAGCAAAGCATACACAAAGCTGTTGAATTTTAAGAAAGTCAGAATCTTAGAACTTACCTGTCAACACAACTTTTCCAGATACAAAGATAAGCAACACAATTCGTGGTTTCACCATTCTATAAATAAGGCCAGGAAACAGTTCAGGTTCATAACTGTTAAGATATAAAAGAAAGAATTTTAAAAATAGCACTGTTCAACTACTTTCTCATAATATTTGAGATCCAGCACACAAAAGCAGTTTTCAAAAGCCATTTTACCAAAAACCTTTTGGCCATCTTGACAAAAGTAGTCTTGGTTGTCCTAGGTAATTTCTGTGGCAGTCAGTGACAGAATTCATTTTTAGTCATAATATTTTTCCAAGTCCAGACATCCTAAGCTTTTAGAAATTAAGGAAATTTACAGCATCATATTTAATATATTAAGATCATCTTAGTTAAATGTTCTCTATCTTTCAAAAAAAGTCTATCAATAGCAATACATAAACACATTTTCAAAAATTTCCAAGTTCCACAATGAGCACATTATGGATATATTTATAAACTGCTAAAGCCTTTGACTGTGTGGATCACAATCAACTGTGGAAAATTCTGAAAGAGATGGGAATACCAGACCACCTGACCTGCCTCTTGAGAAACCTATATGCAGGTCAGGAAGCAACAGTTAGAACTGGACTTGGAACAACAGACTGGTTCCAAATAGCAAAAGGAGTATGTCAAGGCTGTATATTGTCACCCGGCTTATTTAACTTATATGCAGAGTACATCATGAGAAACGCTGGACTGGAAGAAACACAAGCTGGAATCAAGATTGCCGGGAGAAATATCAATCACCTCAGATATGCAGATGACACCACCCTTATGGCAGAAAGTGAAGAGGAGCTAAAAAGCCTCTTGATGAAAGTGAAAGAGGAGAGCGAAAAAGTTGGTTTAAAGCTCAACGTTCAGAAAACGAAGATCATGGCATCTGGTCCCATCACTTCATGGGAAATAGATGGGGAAACAGTGGAAACAGTGTCAGACTTAATTTTTTTGGGCTCCAAAATCACTGCAGATGGTGATTGCAGCCATGAAATTAAAAGACGCTTACTCCTTGGAAGAAAAATTATGACCAACCTAGATAGCATATTCAAAAGCAGAGACATTACTTTGCCGACTAAGGTCCATCTAGTCAAGGCTATTGTTTTTCCTGTGGTCATGTATGGATGTGAGAGTTGGACTGTGAAGAAGGCTGAGTGCCAAAGAATTGCTGCCTTTGAACTGTGGTGTTGGAGAAGAGTCTTGAGTCCCTTGGACTGCAAGGAGATCCAACCAGTCCATTCTGAAGGAGATCAGCCCTGGGATTTCTTTGGAAGGAATGATGCTAAAGCTGAAACTCCAGTACTTTGGCCACCTCACGCGAACAGTTGACTCATTGGAAAAAACTCTGATGCTGGGAGGGATTAGGGGCAGGAAAACAAGGGGATGACTGAGGATGAGATGGCTGGATGGCATCACGGACTCGATGGACATGAGCCTTAGTGAATTCCGGGAGATGGTGATGGACAGGGAGGCCTGGCGTGCTAGGATTCATGGGGTCGCAAAGAGTCAGACACGACTGAGCAACTGAACTGAACTGAAAGTTAACATTTTTAGCAGATAGAACCTAAAAACATTACTAGAATACTTTGGACAGATACTGTATACTAAATCATATCAAGTTTTACAAATTCAGAATTTGCTCCTATAAATAGTATCTCACTCCTTCCTAGAAAGGCTTGAGGAGCCTACAAGAAAGATGTCAGTAGTTAAGAGGATGTTGATGAAATAAAACTATTCTCAAAACAATGGCTAATGGGGATAGAAAAGAAAGAAAAAATCTAGGAAATTGAACACTATAATATACATGGGGAATTTCCTAGTGGTCCAGTGGTTAGGACTCTGCACTTTCACTACTGAGGGCACAGGTTCAATTCCTGGTTGGGGAAATAAGATCCCTCAAGCTGTGTTCAGTTCAGTACTGGAGTTTCAGTTTTAGCACCATTCCTTCCAAAGAAATCCCAGGGCTGATCTCCTTCAGAATGGACTGGTTGGATCTCCTTGCAGTCCAAGGGACTTTCAAGAGTCTTCTCCAACACCACAGTTCAAAGGCAGCAATTCTTTGGCACTCAGCCTTCTTCACAGTCCAACTCTCACATCCATACATGACCACTGGAGAAACCATAGCCTTGACTAGATGGACCTTAGTCGGCAAAGTAATGTCTCTGCTTTTGAATATGCTATCTAGATTGGTCATAACTTTTCTTCCAAGGAGTAAGCGTCTTTTAATTTCATGGCTGCAATCACCATCTGCAGTGATTTTGGAGCCCAAAAAAATTAAGTCTGACACTGTTTCTCCTGTTTCCCCATCTATTTCCCATGAAATGATGGGACCAGATGCCATGATCTTCGTTTTCTGAATGTTGAGCTTTAGGCCAACTTTTTTGCTCTCCTCTTTCACTTTCATCAAGAGGCTTTTTAGCTCCTCTTCACTTTCTGCCATAAGGGTGGTGTCATCTGCGTATCTGAGGTTATTGATATTTCTCTTGGCAATCTTGATTCCAGCTTGTGTTTCTTCCAGTCCAGCGTTTCTCATGATGTACTCTGCATAGAAGTTAAATAAGCAGGGTGTCTATATATAGCCTTGACGCACTCCTTTTCCTATTTGGAACCAGTCTGTTGTTCCAAGTCCAGTTTAACTGTTGCTTCCTGACCTGCATACAGATTTCTTAAGAGGCAGGTCAGGTGGTCTGGTATTCCCATCTCTTTCAGAATTTTCCAGTTTATTGTGATCCACACAGTCAAAGGCTTTGGCATGGTCAATAAAGCAGAAATAGATGTTTTTCTGGAACTCTCTTGCTTTTTCCATGATCCAGCGCAGTGGTGCAGCAGAAAAAAAAAAGTTTTTGCTCTTAAAGAGTGGATCCAGATACACAGAAAAACTTCATTCCATTCTGCAGTGGCTATGACCTCTTACTGGCACCAGAAAGATGCATGACGGTGGTGAGGGTACCCATCTGAAGTATATGGAGGTCGTTACGTGTAGACATGTCTTCCTGGGACATCACTCTATTTTCCTGCAGAAAGCCTGTCAGGACTTCTGCCCACAAGCCACTTCCGGACACTGTGGAGACAATGGTACTAGCTGGAGCCCTGAAAAACTTCTATGGGAACTATGAAGTTCCAGCCAAGAGAGTGAAGACTAAGGGCAGAGAAGAAATGTTTTCATTTGATTTTCCAACCAAATCTGAAGACACTAAAAGGGAAAAGAGCAAATAAAAGTCTTTGGTATGTAAATACCTGGAAATGTCCCTAACCTGGGAAAGGAAGCACACATCCAGGTCCAGGAGGCACAGAGAGCTCCAAACAGCATCCACCCAAGGAGGACTTCACCAGGACACATTGTAATTAAGATGGAAAAAATTAAAGATAAAGACAGACTATCAAAGGCAGCAAGGGAAAACCAGCAAGTTACATACAAGGGAACTATGGTAAGGCTATCACAGCTGACTTTTCAGCAGAAACCCTGAAGGCCAGAAGGGATTTGCACAATGTATTCAAAATGATGAAAGGGAAAAACCTACAACCAAGAATACACTACCAAGCAAGGCTGTCATTCAGATTTGATGGACAGAGCAAAAATTGTACAGACAAGCAAAAGCTGAGAAATCAGCACCACCAAAACAACGTTAAAAAAAAAAATGTTAAAGGGACCCCTCTAAGAGAAAAAGAAAAAGCCACAACTAGAAACGTGAAAATTAGAGAAGGAAAAAGCTCAGGTAAAGGCCAACAATGCACAGTAAAGGTAGTAAATAACAAAGCTAGCAGGAAAGTTGAAAGACAAAAGTAGTGAAATCATCTATATCTACAATCAGCAATTAGGGAATTCAAAAAAGAAAAAGAATGACGTCAAAAACAGTAATCATGGGGGGGAGTAAATATTCAGGGTTCTTAAAATGCCTTTGAACTTAAGAGATCAACCACTTAATTATGTGTATACACACACACACACAGACAGATTGCTATATAAAAACTTCATTTATGGTAACCACAGACCAACAATCTAATAATACATACACACAAAGAGAAAGGACTTTCCTGGTGGTCCAGTGGCTGGGAATCTGCCTGCTAATGCAAGGAACACAGGTTTGACCCCTGGTCTGGGATGTTCCCACAGGCCTTGAGCAACTAAGCCCGTGTACCATGACTACTGAACTCGTGCCCTAGAACCGCTGCTCTGCAACAACAGAAGCCACGGCAATGAGAAGCATGCACATGGCAACTAGAGAATAGCTTCCAGATTGTCACAACTACATAAAGCCTGCACATAGTAATGAAGACCCAGCACAGCTAAAAATAAAATTTAAAAAAAAGAGAGAAAGAAATCCAAACATAACCTTAAGGATAGTCATCAAATCAGAAGGGAAGAGAACAAAAGGAAGAAAGGAACAGAAAAGACCTACAAAAATAACTCCCAATAAATTAACAAAATGGCAGTAAGAACATGAAAGTGAAAGTGAAGTTGCTCAGGTGTGTCCAACTCTTTGCAACCCCATGGACTGTAACGTATCAGGCTCCTCCAACCATGGGATTTTGCAAGCAAGAATACTGGAGTCGGTTTCCATGTCCTTCTCCAGGGGATTTCCCTAATCCAGGGATTGAACTCCTGCATTGCAGGCAGACTCTTTACCATCTGAGCCACCAGGGAAGCCCCAGTAAGAACATACATATCAATAATTACCTTAAATCATAAATTGACTGGGGACTTTCCTGGTGGTTCAGTGGTTAAATATCTGTCTTGCAATGCAGGGGAAAAGGGTTTGATCTCCAGTCAGGGAACTAAGGTCCTACATGGTGCAGAGCAATTAAACCAGTGAGCAGCAACTACTGAGGCCAAATGGTACAACTCGAGAGTCCATGGGCTGCATGAGAGATCCCAAGTGATGCAGAGAAGAGCCTGCATGCCACAATTTTTGTAGGGCTTTTCTGTTCCTTTCTTCCTTTTGTGCCCAATGCAGTCAAATAAATAAATACGTTCTAAAAAATTAGAAATAAAACTACCATATGATTCAGCAGTTCCACTCCTGGGTATATATCTAAAGAAAATAAAAAACATTCAGAAAGATACACACACCCCAAAGTTCACAGCAGCATTACTTACAATAGGCAAGATATGGCATCAATGTTAAGTGTCCATCAACGGATGGATGGATAAAGATGATGTGATATATATACACAGTGGAATACTACCCAGCCACAAAAATGAATAAAATTTTGCCATTTGCAACAACGTGTATGGACTTGGAGGGTATTATGCTAAGTGAAATAAGTCAAAGACAAATACTGTATGATGTCATTTATATGTGGAATCTACAAAATACATCAAACTAGTGAATGTAACAAAAAAAACAGAATCACAGATACAGAGTATGAACTATTGGTTACCAGTGGGGAGAGAGGGAAGGGAGAAGAAGTAAGAAGGGATTGAGAGGTGCCAATTGCTATAATGTAAAAAGAAATAAGCTACATGGATATATTACACACTACAGGGAATATAGCCAGTATTTTTATAATAATATTAAATGTATAATCTATAAAAATTTGAATCACTATGTGGTACATCTGAAACTAATATTGTAAATCAACTGTACCTCAATAAAAACCAGATACATACATATATATACAAAAAAAAGTCTTTAGTATGTAAATCATGGTGAACTGTCTTTGGCTTCAGAACCATGATTTTAAGGTACTAGCATGATGAACTCCCAACTAGAGATTTACTTCATTTTATTTACTCTCTACTTCATTTCAAAAGAAGGCTGAGACAGAAAGAAAAGAGGTTTTGGTTAGAGATGGAGAACATTTCATGAAGATTGAAAACAACAAACAGCTGCCGATCTCTTGGACCAAACCAGCTCATTCAAATCTCAGTTTAAGTGTCATTTCCCTTAAGTCTTCCATATCTTCAGCCCTTCCCCAGTTACATTAAGTATCCTAATTGATGCTACCAAAACACGCCAAGAGGTGTTCACCTTCGCAGTTACACCTTCATAGTTACATTTCATTATTGTCTTTGGTTTCTCTGTTTTCCCTTTTAAATAGTGGTTCCATAACGGCAAGGGCCCATGGCTGCACTGATTGCCACTGGCCCCATAGCATCTACTACACAGCAGCCACCTAGATTCTACTCATTTAAGAAATATTTAAGATAACTTTGATTTATTGGGTTGGCTAAAAATTTCATTTGGATTTGTCCATGAGATGGAACAAACTTTTGGGCCAACCCAATAAAAACTGAATGGAAGGGGAAAAAATTGCTCAGGGAAAATGGAAAACAATTATGGCATAGAAAGACTGATGGAGAAGATGCCCAGTAACAAGTGAGATACATATTATCAGATGCTGATATACATATTTGTAGAATCAGGGGAATTCAATGAGGTTTTAACATAAAGCAAACTTGACTTGACAATCATAAGTGATATGTTGCCATGGTTCCCCCACAGGGCTACAGGCAATTAAATTAAGTCTTCATTTTAAAGAGAGAAAGCTGCTGAGAAAGAGGTTTTAATGCCAAAATGTCACAAATACACACACTGAAGTTGTAATCCATAAGATAAGGATGGAGGGCATGTTGGGGGAGGCAAAAATGAGACTAGAAAGAGGTATCTGTGAGAGTATCTGGCCAAATTTTTAAAAAAGATGAATGAGATCATAAAACTGGCTTATGAGGAGGGAAAAACAGTGATGGACCCACTCCAAGTGACGAAAAGCACAGCATCAGATAAATTCTCATCTTGCCCTTCTGCAATTTCATTTTTCAGAGGGAGAACTGACAAGGGGGCACTCCCACCCCAGATTTAAATCTGACCTACAAAGAAGACAATCTTGGTGAAACAGAAATGAAATTTGGGGGAACTGCACACATCATTTCAGAGCCCTAAAGGGCCAGAAAGGGGAATGCCAAGACTAATACAGACATGTACCTCAAAACTGGGCAGACATCTTTTACATGTTCATTAAACACTGGCTCAGAGAAAGATCGACAGGAGGTCCAAGGTTGAGGATCTGGAAGATTAATAGAGTATGTGTTCAGAGACTCTTAAAAATGAAGGTTTTACTATGAATCTATGAGGCATTCCAAGATTGAAGGAAGAAAAGGACACATAAAGAAGCAATACATCTTGCATGGGGTGCTTCTCAGTGAACTCAAAGGGTACCTCATAGGCACTTAATAAACATATGCTGAAAAAATTGAGGCAGAGGAAAAAATGAAAATACAATCAAGAGCAAGATATTGCTTGCTAAGTGTTTTCAGTCGTGTCTGACTCTGTGCGACCCCATAGATGGCAGCCCACCAGGCTCGCCCGTCCCTGGGATTCTCCAGGCAAGAACACTGGAGTGGGTTGCCATTTCCTTCTCCAGTGCAGGAAAGTGAAAAGTGAAAGTGAAGTCGTGCCCGACCCTCAGTGACCCCATGCACTGCAGCCTTCCAGGCTCCTCTGTCCATGGGATTTTCCAGGCAAGAGTACTGGAGTGGGGTGCCATCGCCTTCTCCAGATATTGCTTAAAGAGTATCATAAAAGCTAAATCTCAGAATGAACAAATTTTTTTTGAAAGTTAGGGGAAAACAAGGCAGTTTTTAACTTCTGTTTAGGTCATATCTCAATGGAGAGTTAACAAACATTAAAGAACACACATCTCTATGATCCCTCTCTATTATTAAGCAGAATGATTGCTTAAAGGCAAAGGGAAGGAAAAGTAGAGTGAAAGGACTTCAGTTCAAGTTAGATCACAAGAATTTAAGAGCATCTGTGATTCTAAGCCAGTTCAAGTGCCCTGGCCTAAGGGGTGGTGGGATTTAGTGCTTGTCAGTCACCCTCCATCACCACTCTCTGAGGGCCTGAGCAGGCTGTGAGAAGCACAGAAGCAGCTGGAGGAGGAGCACTTGCTGTTGAGTGGGGAAGTTTCGTTTGAAGAGGCCAAGCAGGCTAGAGATACTCCCCAAGAAATATGAATCCATGAAAGAAGCTGTGGTGGGGGCTACAGCCACACACAGGGAAAGAAAACCCTCGAACAAACTCCGCAGGACAAAAACTAGATAGGATTGCCTTCATAAAGTATGCTATGGCCATTCTTTATCATTATAATATTATTTTAAAATCTTCTCTCCAGCCCTTTCTCCCTTCACTGGCTGTCAGCCCTTCCTACTTACCTAGTCCGTATCATACCTTTTCTCTTCCTGCCACCGCCCCCAGCCAGATGTGACTTTTTTTTTTTTTAGAAATCTACATACATTAGTGAGTCTCAATGTGTGGGACTCTGGCCAGCTGCAATGGCATCACCTGTGAGCTTGTTAGAAATGCAGAGTCAAGCAGAATCTCTGGGGACTAGAGCCCAGGCAGGAATGCGTGTTGATAAGCCGTCCAGGTGATTGCTATGCAATTTAGTTTTGAGAACCACTGTTTCAGAAGATTAGACACATATGGTAACCAACGAGGACTTAGGGATAGCAACTTAACCCTTTCACTTATTGTGGCTTAAAAAAAATGTATACTTTCTCTGAAAGACATATAAGCAATCCAAATAGAATTTTAATATTTTGGTAAACTCAAAGTGAAGTTATACAATCATACCTACTGAACTGCTGATGGGTTAGCACCAAACCTTCCAGACTGATAGGAAATCTCACATCACAGCTTGCAACCATGTTTTGAATTGTAAAATCGAGGAATCTGGCAGGAAAGCCCAGCTTCTGCACCACACGAGCGTATTTTCTCGCTGCAAGTCGAGACTGTTCTTCGCTGGGGAGGGGCAAGACATTAAAGATGTCTTAATCACTGCGACTGCTGGCAAGTTGGGCTATATTCAGACACTTCTCTGATTTTATTTTTAGCATTTGTACCATGTTTACCATTCACTGTATACAAGGAAGCTGCAGACTTTGAAGAGAAGGACCCACCTCCCCTACTACTGTCCCTAGCACCTAGAAAAGGGTTTGGTACAATGGACAGTTGTTGAATCATAAACAGATTTGTGTCTTTTTTTCTTTTACTTGTTTTAAGTGCTATTAGATAAAATTAACAATTTACACCAGTTCTCGAAAGGCGTCTTCAGGTCAGCAGCAGTAGAATCACCCGAGAACTTGCTAGAAATGCCAAGTCCTAGGTCCCACCTCAGCTGTGCAGACACTCTGGGTGGGGCCCAGCGATCTATGTTGTAACAAGCCCGCCAGTGACTGTGGTGCTAAGGGTTTAGAACCATCCGTGTCGTCTAAAAGTACGTGCCATTTAGATGAGGACAGCAGCAGCAAAAATAAGGACATGTGCACACAAAAAAAGTCAACACGAGAAAAAGTAAGATATGAGCCATCTGAGTGGCACAGGTAGGATGTCAGGACTTGGATCTTTATGGGGCAACTTATATACTTATAAAAAGAGTCATACCTCAAAATCTGTCCAGTTTTGCTTAGGCTTTCTTATACAACTGTCATTCAACTCATGCTCAAAATGAGAAAGACATAAATTCACCCAACTCTGTGGCTATGTTCTTCTAACCATTTGTCCAGCTCTGTCCTTAAATCTATGGCAGAGAATGTGAAATCCTGAGATTTGGGGCTTTGTCAGTGGTCACTATGGTCACTACCAAGTGACTACTTTCACCAAAGTGAAAACAGTGAGCAGCAGGGGTTGCCAAACAGGGACAACACCTGGTGAGTAAAACCTACGAATTCTACCCTCTGTTATGGCTTATCCCTATCTTTAAGTTGAAAATCAGAAAGCACATTAAAGAAAAGCCAGATTGAATTTACTTGCCTGGACCAAAGAGACTGGTAGAGTCTCTTTCTATTCTAGATCTCTCACATCATAGTCCAATTTTCACATCACCTCACTCTATGCTGATTCTCTTCATCCATTTCCAACTCCTGAAATGTCCCTAGCAGGGCCATGTCCCCATAGCAGAAGTGAAATAAGTGGTTCCCATTCTTAAAAAACATATTTCACCTAACTAACCCACTACATTTCCTACAGTGCTAACCTTTATAAAGTCAAATTTCAAGAATTTTCATAGCCCTATAGTTTCTTGTATCACACAGAAATTCCCATTCAAACAACTAACAGTTAAAGTTTACATATATGTTCTTGTACAAACACTTGAAACTAGGTTAAGAACCTTGAAATTTCAACACCAGTGGTGATTACCACTGATAAGTTTAGCCCCTCTTCACTTTTCTGTGCAAACACAGGTATCCCTTACTCAGCAAACTCTGGTTATTACAACTGAAGAAACTACACTGGGATACTTTTTTTGGAGATAATTCTGATATCCCTTATACTAACCAAACTTTCACAACTCTCGATCCAAAACTTAACCTCAATATGTGTCTATTAATAATACTATATGTGGCTAAATAATTTTATTTTTTGATTGAATCAAAACTATCTTCCTAGATATTTGTTCCCTCTGCTCCCATTTTAAACAATGCTGAAATGAACATCTTTGCAGAGTTGTCCAAAAATGACTTCAAAATGGAGATTTCTAGATGAGAGGATACACAGATCAACAGAAGAGAAAGTCCGGAAACTTACCTGGACACAGGTAATGGTGGCCACCAGTTACATGTGGCTATTTAAATTTGTATTAATTTTAAAACAAAATAAAAATTTCAATTTCTCTGTGGTATTAGCCATATTTCAAGTTCTCATGAGCCACATGTGATAAGAGGCTACCACACTGGACAGCACAGATACAGAACATTTCCTTCATCTAGAGAAGGCTCTAGGTGAATCAAAACATTAATTTCCTCTCTTCAATACAAAGCAAGACTTGAAAGAAACAAGAAAAACATATGGAGGTCAATACTTACACTTGGGGAATGCCTTCCTAAGCGTGAAGCCAAACACTGAAGCCATAAAGAGAAAGATTGGATAGACTAACCATACACACAAAAATTGTATATTTAAAAAACCCCAAAATATCACTAACATTAATATGGGAGAAATACTTATAGTCCAAAATGGCAAAAATACTTAAATACCAAAAGATAAATATATCCATAGAATATTGGGCAAAAGATACAGTAGACAGTTTATATCCTTATGAAAAGTTAGTCTCACTAGTAAATAAAAATTTAAATTACATTTAAAACAATGTAACTTTTGCCAATAAATTTGGCAAATATAAAGATGAATATTAACACTCAGTGTATATTGAAGAAAATTGGTTCCCTTTCAGGAGGACAATTTACTCCTTATTTACTAACACCTGGAGGGAAGAGTGGCTCTCCTACTAGCTTTATGGCGAACAGATCTCCATCAGCACAGGCTACCTCGGCATGAGAGCCAGGAAAGAGAAGCCTTTTAAGAGATCCCTCCTGAGTGAATGCTCAAGCTAGTGGTCAAGAAATGTCTAATTGCCCTCCTTTGAAAAGTCCTATCCATGTATCTGCCTGCAATGAGGAAAACACACAGGAACTACTTCCCCAGATTTATAACAGGCTTTACTACTACTATAGCTTTTCTTTTTCTCATTTTAAATATATCTTAGAAACAAGTTGTAATAGCCTAGTGAAGCGCCCTTCGCTATGCTACTAAGTCACTTCAGTCGTGTCTGACTCTGTGCGACCCTAGAGAAGGCAGCCTGCCAGGTTCCCCGGTCCTTGGGATTCTCCAGGCAAGAACACTGGAGTGGGTTGCCATTTCCTTCTCCAATGCATGAAAGTGAAAAGTGAAAGTGAAGTTGCTCAGTCATGTCCGACTCTTAGCGATCCCATGGACTGCAGCCTGCTAGGCTCCTCCGCCCATGGGATTTTCCAGGCAAGACTACTGGAATGGGGTGCCACTGCCTTCTCTGTCCCTTCACTATGGGAGACTGTAAAGTGGGATATGCCAGTATTATGAGGCTGAATGTTTTTAACCCCTAACTTCGCATTTCATGAATGTAACTCTTCAGCAAAGTATTTTGCATCTACTATGTGTTTTAGAACATTAATACCATCCTTCCTTGTTTCACGTACTGAATTGTTTGTCTGGTTTTGGAGGAGGGTGGCTCCTCTTACCTTTTGGCTCCTGTGCAGACCATTTTCCCAGAGCTAAATATGAGGGCTGTAGTCCTGGGCTCTCGGATCCTCATTATGACAGCTGCAAACCTCTAAAGACAGAAGCCAAAAGAACAATTAACCTCCACGAGGGGTTAACACCTGCTGAAGCTGAAACTCCAACACTTTGGCCACCTGATGTGAAGAACTGACTCACTGGAAAAAACTCTGGTGCTGGGAAAGATTGAAGAGAGGAGAAGGGGTGACAGAGGATGAGATGGTTGGAAGGCATCACCGACTCGATGGACATGAGTTTGAATAAGCTCTGGGAGTTGGTGATGGACAGGGAAGCCTGGCATGCTGCAGTCCATGGGGTTGCAAAGAGTTGGACATGATTGAGCAACTGAACTGAACTGAAGGGTTAGCATTATTCCAGTTGCAACGGTGAGCTAGACATGAAAAGTGTTGAATAAATTGAAATTTAGTGGGAAACTAAAAAATGTCTGGGTCTATTCTCCTACCCTAAGGTTAACAAAACGATCATGATTCTAAAACGTACACGATTCTAAAAGAATAATAGTAAAGCTAAAATTTGAGTATCTGTTATGTTTCAGACCCTATGCTAAAAGTTTTATAGGACTTATTGCATTGAAGTGCTGACAGTAGAAAGAACCCTGAGTCAGCACTACACACAACTGATCAAGGCCTATTAATGTTTTCCAGGTGTTTACTAAAATGGTGGCACTCTCACCTGATATTCATTTTGTTAAATTCTTAAGACATCTGAAATGCCAAACCAGAATTTTTCCAGCTGTCAAGTCTGCTGCTGCTAAGCCGCTTCAGTCGTGTCCGACTCTGTGCGACCCCATAGACAGCAGCCCACCAGGCTCCCCCATCTCTGGGATTCTCCAGGCAAGAACACTGGAGTGGGTTGCCATTTCCTTCTCCAATGCATGAAAGGGAAAAGTGAAAGTGAAGTTGCTCAGTCGTGTCCGACTCTTAGCGACCCCATGGACTGCAGCCTACTAGGCTCCTCCGTTCATGGGATTTCCCAGGCAAGAGTCCTGGGGTGGGGTGCCATTGCCGTCTCCGGCTGTCAAGTCTAAGTATGGACAAATCCTATGCATCAAATTGAGAGGAGAACTGAGGACGGCAGCTGAGGCTCAAGATGTTGATTGCTCAATTGTGTAGTCAATCATAGCTACATCCTTAAAAATTCTAGGCCATCACTGGGCTTCTGTCCTCATCATAGCTAGCAACACAAAAGATAAATAGGAAAGCTTTGTTTCACTAGGTAATATTCAGGTAATATTAAAATTCAGATGTCAATAGCACCACTACCACAATAGGAAACAAAGACTTTATCCATAAATAGTTGATGTTGGCAAGGTCCTCTGGGTTCTGACTAATATGGCCTTTCTCATCTAACTCCTTAAATCCTCCACTACCCAAGACAGTGAACTTTTCCCCCGTAGGCACCAGGTCTTACTCATCTTTGTACTAAGTAATTTAACTAATCATTAATGTTGATTGAATTAATAAATCCTAGGTAAATAGACCACTGAAAATGGGATGCCTGGCCTTGGAAAGACACAGAAAAGAATAGATTTTATTAAACTTTGATTTTAATAGATAAGATAGAATTTAATAAAATAGATTTTATTAAAGCTGGAATCATACACTTCAAATTTGCACTTTATGCAATTGAGATTTCCCAGGTAAGAGAAACTATAAGTGAAAAAATACATGTGTCAGCTGAATGGGAAAACAATTAGAAAAAATTATTTCCATGAATATGATGACATTGTAAGAACGTTAGCATTTCCATAGTCAGGCTGAAAATAGTCACACTGAAAGGTTTTTCTGAATAACAAGGAAAAGATCTTAATGTTTAGAACTGCTTAATAAGTATTCAACACAGAAAATGAGATTTTTAAAAGTTCAAAACAGAGAATGAGGCAATTAAACTTTCAAATTGCCAGAAGTCTTCCACCAAACATTTTTTCTTTTTAAAAAATATTAACAAAGGAATGAGTCAATATCATAATCCTATGAAGGAAAGAACATCTAAATAGAACCTAATTATTGAAAAAATTACTGAGAAATCTTACCTTTGGGTTATATTCTGCATTTTTTGCATGCAAAGCTATTTTCTTCAGATCCAATTTACAGGCCAAGTTTACAGTGGAAACTATGTTCCTAAAGAAATAAGTCAACCTAAGTTATACCAGATTTTAAAAGTAAAAAATAATTAAAAAATATTTACTTTATTTTATAGGTTTAGGTGACTTCCTAGGGGGAGAATTATTCTAAACGTGAAATATATAGTTACACAGTTCTTAGTATATTGTAAAACTCCTAAAGGACTAAAATAGCTTTTTCTAAAATTTCGTGACTAAGTTTTAGATCTTTTTCAAAATGCCTCAAAATAGAAAGCACAACATCAAATCAACTTGCAAATCAAATTCAGTTTTACATTTTTTTTATCCTTTGTGTTATTCCAACTCCAACCACAATTTACAACAACTAAAGTGCTTTAGTGTAAACAATCATAGAAGGCAATGGCAACCCACTCCAGCACTCTTGCCTGGAAAATCCCATGGATGGAGGAAACTGGTGGGCTGCAGTCCATGGGGTCGCAAGGAGTTGGACACGACTGAGTGGCTTCACTTTCACCTTTCACTTTCATGCATTGGAGAAGGAAATGGCAACCCACTCTAATGTTCTTGCCTGGAGAATCCCAGAGATGGCGGAGCCTGGTGGGTTGCCATCTATGGGGTTGCACAGAGTCGGACACAACTGAAGTGACTTAGCAGCAGCAGTGGTGTAAACAATATAATCCTTCAGGAATATGTAGACTAACCCTCAACTCCTGCTTAGGAGATCAAGAGTTGGTGCTTCATTTTTCAGGTAAATAGTCTAAAACCAAGTCCACTAAGAGCTGATAAAACAAAGGATACTGAGATCTGAAATTCTCTCCCCTACACTATTATGATCCCAGTCAAGAATACAAAATCTATACTCTGAAGCATTACTCATTTAAAACAATAGCAACTTACTGTAGTTGAGGCACAATTCCAGAACATTCTGAAATAGGGGCCATTGGTGTCATAGGAGTTATGGACGCCAGAGGCAAGGAGTGTGGTTTCTCAGGAGAGGGCTGGGCTGAGTTACCATCAGCAGGGTGCAGATGTGAATGGGAACTTGACCCACTGCTGCTGTTTAAGGCCAGGCCAGTGTCCAGTTGGCTGGGTAAGGGCAACGTAGTTTGCCAACTTTGCGTTTTACAGTTTTCTTCAATTTCATGCTTGCTCCTAATGACAGTCTGGTCTTTATTTTCTTGGGAGAGCTCATCTGGTAAGAAGCTAAGATCCACAGCTGAGAAACTGCCAGATGTTTCTGTGACTTCTTCAAGCTGGGGATTAAATGCAGTCTCTGGATTTGATGAAGTAAGCATGTCCACATCATAAGGCACAGATGGGCTCAGCAGGGGTGATCTGGGTGGGGTAGGGGCATCCTAGGCCGTTCCCAAAACAGATAAAACACAACACACAGAACATCATGTCACACCCAAAGGATGCCACCTTGGCTGGCAGGCAGTGTGATCAGGAGGAGGCCGTTCAGATAGCTTATATTCACAGCCTGCTCATTCCACAAAGTCTCCTTAAAGTTCTACTCTAGGGTTACAACACACTTCATGAAAACAGGAAAATACAGAAAAAGCAGGTTTCAAAAAACATTTTTCTTTGGTTAGATTTGTAGTAAGTTGCTACTCTAAATCCACTTCTGTAATTCAGGTAAGTTGACAATCAAACTCTAAATCTGTACTTTGAAAAGTACAGATTTTTCTGTACTCCCTAAGTTGATTATAAACTTCAGTTGACTTGGAAGGTTTTTTTTTTTTGAGTTTTAAAATCATATTTTAAAGAGAAGAGCAGTAAGTGAAGGAAGCTGAGGATACAGCCTTGAGTGCTAATCAAGCCTCCACAAAGGACTCATCTTTATTCCTTCTAGTCAAAGGAGAGATAAGAAATCATTCCATTTATGTGCATAGCGGGAAAGTTATTGAAATTTAAATGGAAAGACTAGTTTAAATCAATGTATTGTATTTCCAGCCCAGGGACAGCTAATCAACTTCCATTATCATCAACCGAGGGAATGAGCTGTGCAACTGAGAGAAACAGCTAATATAAAACTCATGGCCTTTGTTATGGAAAAAAATTGTTGGTACATATTACCACCCACGTCACTCAAGTTGCACGCCTGGATTCTATATTTTGACCACTAGCTGGCAGGATAACCTCACCCATCAGTAGATCTTACTTCCAATAATTGAACAGTCACGAATGCCTTGTGCTGTGTCTTCTCCATGACAAAGTTATCTCAGCTAATATGTCTGGCTAAAAGTGTGTGCTCAGTCGTGTCCAACTCTTTGTAACCCTATGGACTGTAGCCCGCCAGGCTCTTCTGTCCATAGAGTTTTCCAGGCAAGAGTACTGGAATGGGTTGCCATTTCCTACTCCAGAGGATCTTCCTGACCCGGAGATGGAACTCATATTCTTTACCACTGTGCCACATGGGAAGTATATACATATATATCTGTGTGTGCTGTGTACTAAGTCACTTTAGTCGTGTCCCGCTCTGTGAGAATCACCAGACTCCTCTGTCCATGGGATTCTCCAGGCAAGGATACTGGAGTGGATTGACATGCCCTCCTCCAGGGGATCTTCTCAATCCAGTGATGGAACCTGGGGCTCCTGCATTACAGTCAGATTCTTTACCATCTGAGCCACCAGGGAAGCCCATAACAAGTCTGGGTAGATCCTATTGGGACGAGGTGGCCGAGTGGTTAAGGCGATGGACTGCTAATCCATTGTGCTCTGCACACGTGGGTTCGAATCCCATCCTCGTCGGCCTGTGGCTTCTGTGGCCCACTTTGCATTTTATGGAGCTTCCCTGATAGCTCTGGAGAAGGAAGTGGCAACCCACTCCAGTATTCTTGCCTGGAGAATCCCATGGACGGAGGAGCTTGGTGGGCTACAGTCCACGGGTCGCAAAGAGTCAGACACCACTGAGCGACTTCACTTTCACTTTCTGATAGCTCAGTTGTAAAGAATCCTCCTGCAAAGCAGGAAACCCTGATTCAATTCCTGGGTGAAGATCCCCCGGAGAAGGGATAGGCTACCCACTCCAGTATTCTTGGGCTTCCCTTGTGGCTCAGCTGGTAAAGAATCTGCCTGCAATGTGGGAGACCTGGGTTCGATCCCTGGGCTGGGAAGATCCTCTGGAGAAGGGGAAGGCTACCCACTCCAGTATCCTGGCCTAGAGGATTCCATGGACTGTATAGGCCATGGGGTCGCAAAGAGTCTGCAAAGAGTCAGCAGGACTGAGCGACTTTCACTTTTACTCTTTCACTTTCAGATCCAATTGATGGTGCTGTTACCACAAGTCCAGCAGATGGCAGCGGTGACTAAATGTTAGACAAAAACATTTGGAAGAATGCAGTTATTCTCTTAAAATAAGATTTGACCTTATTTCATTTTGAATTATGTTATTAGCCCCATCTCCCTCCACCCCCACCCCACAGGTGGGCCCTAGGGAGAGTGAGGTGGGGACAGCGGCCCAGATCCCTCTCCATTATTTCCGGGGCCTCTTCTGTTCTAGCTAGGAAAGATTCCATCAGCCAATTTACGCTAAAGCACTAATGTCTGCAACATCGGTGACTCCCCTCCTTTTTCCCATTACGGCATTTTAGCAGAAGGCAAAACTCCCACCCAAAGAACTGAACTTCAACAAGGAACTTGAGGCAATGGCAACAAGATATTAAAGAGGGATGTTTTATGTCAGTGGAACCCTGAAAGCCTCCTGTCTGAGTTCACTTATAGGAACACACCTTAGAGAACAAGCTTACAGAGTATTCCCTAAGTGTACAGAGTATAGCCTTATACTTGAAGAAACTTTTTGTTAAACTGTCTTTACAGAGCCATTAACTCATCTTTCACGGAATCTTCCCAGCTTGGGCTCTCCTTTAAATGCTGTGGGACTTCACAGTTTCTACTTCACTGCTAATCACTCGTCTATTTAAGCAGCCCCCAACTGCCACCACCCCCTCCGAAAGTTGCTCTCTTGCTTTTTCACTTGTTTTTGGCTCCACCACATGTATGATCTTAATTTCCTTAGCAGTGATGGAAATCCAGGCCCCTAAAATGGAAACTCAGAGTCTTAACCACTGGACCAACAGGGAAGTCCCTTGTTTTTCTTTTTGGGGACTCCTTCCTCTGTTTTCTACAGTTCTCAGATTAAAAAGCAAAACCTCAAAATGTGAGAATCAACAAGTCGAAAGACGCCTCAGGTGTCTCTAATTTGTATTCACACTGGACCAGCAACCTTTAGTAAGTTAATTCATCTCTCGAACCTTCTAGTTTTTCAACTGAAAGATGGAGATAATGAAGCCCAGCTCGTACGGTCGCTAGAAGTTTTACTAGAGATAAAATGAAGGCGGACTCCGGGGTGCGCTGGACGTGGGCCCTGACTCTGGGACAGTGGCGGCGGCTTCCAGGCTCACCTGGGCGGAGCACTGGTCCAAGTAGAGCTCCAGGTACGTCTCCTCCATGGGTGGAGGGCTCACTGTTGGGAGCTGAAAGGTTGGTAATGGGGGGAAGAGCCAGCGCGTATGGAGCTGCGGCTGAGCTGGCCAGGCGTGTGGGGCGCAGAAGCCATTTATTGGCTGCTGCTCGTGGAGAGGCGGGGCCTGGGCCAGGGCTGGGAGCCGCGGACCAAGGGCCGGGCAGGGGGCCTCGCCCGGTCCCCCCAGTCCCGCAGACGGCTGGAGGGAACGGTTGCAGAACTCAGCAC
The DNA here is from genome assembly GCF_042477335.2 of Ovis canadensis. Classification (NCBI taxonomy): domain Eukaryota; kingdom Metazoa; phylum Chordata; class Mammalia; order Artiodactyla; family Bovidae; genus Ovis; species Ovis canadensis. The sequence goes on from NC_091251.1 coordinate 78,257,822, forward strand.
CCGGCCCATGAGTCCCTTACCTTGCTGGGGAAGGAGGGCTGGGGCAGGAAGACTGTTTTCGCCTGAGTGCAATCGCTGCACTCGGCCCACAGCTGAGAGGCAACGCGGCCTGCCAATCTGGAGAGTTCCTTCCACCTGCAAATGCTGCCCTTACCTTTTGCAGGAGAAAAGGTCTCTGTTGTTCAGTCACTAAGTCATGTCCGACTCTTTAGGAGCCCATGGACTACAGCACGCCAGGCTTCTCTGTCCTTCACAATCTCCCAGAGTTTACTCAAACGCATGTCCATTGAGTGGGTGATGCCATCCAACCATCTCATCCTCTGTCTCCCCCACTTTTTCTCCTACCCTCAATCTTTCCCAGCATCAGGGTCTTTTCCAATGAGTCAGTTCTTTGTATCAGGTGGCCAAAGTATTGGAGCTTCAGCATCAGTCTCTCCATGGAATATTCAGAGTTGATTTCCTTTAGGATTAACTGGTTTGATCTTCTTGAAGTCCAAGGGACTCTCAAAAAATCTCCTCCAGCACCACAATTGGAAAGCATCAATTCTTTGTCACTCAGTCTTCTTTATGGTCCAACTCTCACATCTGTACGTGACTACTGGAAAAACCATAGCTTTGACTATACGAACCTTTGTCAGCAAAGTGATGTCTCTGCTTTTTAACACACTGTCTAGGTTTGTCATAGCTTTTCTTCCAAGGAGCAAGAGTCTTTTAATTTCACGGCTGCAGTCACCATCTGCAGTGATTTTTGGAGTTCATTGTTAGCATCATGAAATGCGTTGGGCAGTGAGAAAAAAAATTTTTTAATAGAATTTTTTTTTCTTGAGTAAAGTGAGTGGAATTTTAGGCATTTTACCCAGTCAGGTGTTGGACTTTTATGTTATAATCACTTCTCACTTTCAAATTCCAGCTGGCTTTTTTCCAATCTCAGACAATTCAGTCTAAAGCCACGTATAAAAGAATGTGTTGCTGCACTTAGGGTTGTGCTGTGCTAAATCTCTGCAGTCGTGTCTGACTGTTTACAACCCCATGAACTGTAGCCCGCGAGGCTCCTCTGTCTATGGAATTCTCCAGGCAAGAATACTGGCATGGGTTGCCATTTCCTTCTCCAGGGTATCTTCCCCACCCAGGGATTGAACTCATGTCTCTTATACCTCCTGCATTAGCAGGCTGGTTCTTTACCATTAGTGCCACCTGGGAAGTCCACAGTTAGGGTTGATGCAGTTCAGGAAGGTAATGTAAAACCAAATAACCAGAAGATTTTCCTCTTTCTTGAAATTTAATTTTTGGTGCCTCAGCTTTCATAAGAACTTACATGTGCAGAATGGTTCTATAAATACAATTGATACTCTTAATATGAGATATTTCAAAATGGAGACATGCATGTCCCCATTCTAGCCTATGCTCTCTGAGAGGAGGATTGTTAATTATTCATCTTTGTGCCTTTGAAGCAAGCTCATAGATAATCAGTAAAATTTGATCAGTGAATGAAAATCTGTCCTCAGAATGGAGCATAGTAGAGACAGAGAACTCTAAGAATCAGGTCTAAAAATCACATACAATTTCTAATTGAAAATATAGGATATATTTTGACAAAGCTGGGATTTTATATAATAGTTATACTGATGAATTATTTAATGATTTATATTTAATAAGATAACTCATCAAAAATGTTTAGCATAATACCTGTTTAGTAACTCAAATATTAGCTCTTAGTTTTGCTATTAGACAGATAAGGACCAAATTGTGTCTCGCCCCTCCCCCCCAGTTCATATGCTAGAAACCTAATCTGGGTAACTTGTGTCCTTGTAAGAAGAAAGAGACATCAGACTGTGAGGACACAGTAGGAAGGTGGCCATCTTCAAGCCAAGGAGAAGGGCCTCAGGAGAAACCAGACCTTCTGACTCCTTGATCTTGGACTTTCAGCCTCCAGAACTGTAAAAAAAATAATTTTTTTTTCTTTAAGCCATTCTTTCTGTGATAGTTTGCTGTGACAGCCCTAGCAGGCTAAAATATATGCTTATAAAGTATCTCATCATATGTGGAATCCTGAGATGGTCCCCCAAATTTCCACCTTCTCCCAGTTATTCAAACAATAATCTAGGTGCTGCTGTAAAGGTATTTTGCAGGTTTAATTAAGGTCCCAAACCAGTTAACTTTAAGAAAGAGAGACACATTATCCTGAGTGAGCCTGACCTAATCAACTCATCAGGCGAGGCCTGACAAGGAACCAGGCCCTTTCTTGGGAGAAAGATTCAAAACTTGAGAAAGAATTGCCATGAGGGAGATTCTCCACTGCTGCTTTGGAGATGGATGGGGTCATGTTGCAGAGAGGATGGGTGACTCGGAGTAGCTGAGAGTGGCCCACACTTGACACCAGCAAAGAAATGGAGACCTCAGTCCTACAGCTGTAAGGATCTAAATTTGGCTGGCAACACAGAAAGGAGTCCCTGAAAGAAACTCAGCCTAGCCATGACCTTCATTTCAGTCACGTAAGCTCTGAGCAGAGAGTCCAGTCATGCTGTGCTCAGACTTCTGACCTGTACAACTGTGATCTTATAAAAAGGTATGGTTTTGAACCACCAAACTTGTGGTTTGTTATGCAGAAATAGAAAACACATACATCATAAGTTGTGAATAAGAAGTAGGGACACAGATTTGCAGTGATCTGCTGGACAAATGATAAGTTGAATGAATAAAATGTTAATAATTCTGAGTTTGAAGTTATTTGCAAATAAAGAGTTTCAAAATAAAAGATGAATAACTGGTTTTGTAGATGTTTTCAGCTTTCGTAAGAGTTAATTTATTCAAAATCTTAAATTGTTTTATTTCTGAGAATCAAAGATCGGTATGGTTTTGGTAAATGATAACTGATAGCTGGCATTTGTTCACCTCTTATGATGGGCCAAGCTATATTCTAAATATTTCCTATCTATGAACTCACTTAAACATCACAATAACTCTGTGAGGTAAAGTGAACGTGTTTGCTCAGTTGTATCAGACTCTGTGACTTCATGGACTGTAGCCTGACAGGCTCCTCTGTCCATGGAGTTCTCCAGGGAAGAATGCTGGAGTGGGTAGCCATTCCCTTCTCCCGGGGATCTTCCTGACCTAGGGAATGAACCCAGGTCTCCTGCATTGCAGGTGATTCTTTACCTAATACTCTTATCATTTTACAGTTGAGGACACTGAAGCACAGAGAGGTTAAGTAACTTGTCCCAGGTCACTCAGCTCCATTCAGAATTCTAACTCCAAAGCCACGTGCTATGTATTGTTCCCCCATCAAAGTCTACAGATGTAGTCTACAAAGTCTACAGATCAAAGTCTACATTTCAGATTAGTTTGCTTTCATATGCACTGTGCTTGTTAATCTGTTTTGATTCTGAAGATTTTTTGTCTGTTTTATAGTTCAGAATTTGTAATATTTTTTACTTTGACAAAAAAATGGGGGGTACAAAAGCCCCACTGTATCCAAGCATTTTAATTCATTATTTCATAATTTACTATTGTAAAAATGAAATGAGTTGTATGGGAGTATGTGTGAACTTTTACCAAGCACTTTGCATGAAATATTGTTTGTAATGTCTTTAAGAGAGTAATGCCAAACCTGAAACATTGTAAGTCAACTATACTTCGATAAAATATACATATTAAGGAAAAAAAAGGAGAGTAACATCAAGACTTAGATGGACCATGTCAATGATCATGAAGACTCTTTGAGAGGTCAACTCTGAAAAATAGGCTTTTTACTCTTTAAGAGGTTGCTCCTCATCATAGAAAATATTAAAAAGAACCCACATCTCACATTAAATGTAATTTATATGAAACTATTTAATAGCTGAGTTGCTGTGGTTAGTTGATATGTCACATTTTGTAAACATTTGATCCAATGTTTCAATTTTGAATTTAAAAGACTTTGGAGCCAATGGATTTTTCTCAGCTCTCAAACAATTTTATTGGCCCTTGAAAAGCTTGTAGGGCGTAGGTGCTGGGCCTTAGCTGCTAAAAGGCAATCACACTGCTTGCTGCAGAATGGAGATGGAATTTCGCTGTTGATGAAACTTTAGGAAACACCGTTTCTAGGTGTTTCCTAGAGGGTGCTCTTTCCTCTCCAGAAAGGAACTCCTTGTTTGGGGAGCAAACAGCTTTTGGAGACAATACAAAGGAGTCCTTGCACCCCTAGATGTTAAAATAAAAAGTGAATATTACTCTGTGCTCAGAAGACCAGAGGGTACTTCCAAAAATACTGATAACTAGAATTAGGGAATTCCCTGGCCATCCAGTGGTTAGGACTTCAAGCTTTCACTGCCAGCGGCAAGGGTGCAGGTTCAGTCCCTGGTCAGGGAACTAAGATCCTGCAAACTGCAGGGTATGGCTAAAAAAGAAGAATTAGGATTTGTCACTGTACCAATCAGTGCAAATGTATTTTTACATAATTATACAAGTGGATTCAATCTTTTTAGTGCTGAAAGCAACTGTAAGTGCTTTAGAGTAATCTACGTTCTTACCACCTTGATAGGTGCATAAGTGAGGGGCAATTTTGCTGCCTAGGAATAAGCTGAGAAACGAGAGTTTGCGAGGTCATTAGGTTTCTTGAGGCCATGTTAGGAGAGAACGTTCTTTAATCTGGTGCCAGCTTTGCTAGGTGTAGCCTTCTCTTTCTTTCGGGAGCCCTGGACATTCATTGTGATGAATCTCCGCATTGAACTATCAGTTCTCCTGACAGGGATTTTATACACAAGAATAGGTAGGTGGATTTGAGCACTGCTTGAAGGTCTTGTGCAGATCAAAATTTGATGAATTCCCTTCCTTTCAGTGATTATTTGAAATAAAAATATCCTGCAATAACTCATCCTTTCCCTTTTCAGTGGATTTGGAGCATAAGAGTCAGCATCTGGGAAAGAGCCTGGGTTAGGACTTAATCGAGGAGGCTCTGAAGCAAAGTCACAGATAACCTTCTTAGTAACCACAGCCTTGGCTCCCCGCTCTCAGTCCATGGCAAATTTTGCATGGTAACCACTCCACAGTGCTTCCCTGATAATGCCAGTGCTTTCCTTCTCAGGTCACACTGGGCTCCGCATGAAAAGAAGACTTGTGTGTTTTAATTTTTGCAGAAAATGGCTCAATTTCTTGTAAAATGAAAAAGTTAAAATTTCACAAGTTCTCTTCTCTTTTTGATTCATCCTCATTAGGAGATCCAACCAGTCCATTCTGAAGGAGATCAACACTGGAATTTCTTTGGAAGGAATGATGCTAAAGCTGAAGCTCCAGTACTTTGGCCGCCTCATGCGAAGAGTTGACTCATTGGAAAAGCCTCTGATGCTGGGAGGGATTGGGGGCAGGAGGAGAAGGGGATGACAGAGGATAAGATGGTTGGATAGCCTCACGGACTCGATGGACGTGAGTCTGAGTGAACTCCGGGAGCTGGTGATGGACAGGGAGGCCTGGCGTGCTGCGATTCATGGGGTCACAGAGTTGGACACGACTGAGCGACTGAACTGAACTGAACTGATATGTACCATTAGAGAGTTTCTACGACAAAGAATACATTACTTTTAAGCCTGTAGATAGCAAGTGTTATGTATGAGCATAGTTTTGGCAGTTGTTACATGGAAACAGAACTGCATCAATCAGCACTGATTCTGGGCAGGATGGAGTTGCTTTATCATTTCCCGAACTGAATGCATCCAGGGAAACCTCATCCCAGAAGTCTGCTCTACCTGCCCTACCGGGCACAGCAGATCAGGTTTTCCGGCATCTGCTTGGCAAAATATGTATAAGGGTTTCCGCTCCTGTCTTCTCTTTCACCTATGCTTTGTACACACCTTGCTAAAATATGAATCTTTGCACATGCCTGTGCTTGCATATTGTATAATTAGAGGCAAGTTGGGAATGACTCTCCAACACTATCTTTCCTGCCTCCAGAATTAACATTTAAAATTTTAATTCTGATACTCATTCTTAGGAAACTTAAAATGTGTTTATATTTCTTATGTGAAATCAGGTAAACTTCTGAGACTGCAGCTGTTTACCCATCTGTGAAGGGTCTGCCTCGGTATTTCTAACCTGGGAAATGCAAGAAGATTGCTTTTGTTCTCTGCTTGGAAGAGAGGACTATGTGGATACATATTAGGAGGTGGTAGTGTTCGGTGGTTCAGAGTCTGAACTTGGCAGTTAGATCCAGTTGGAATCTTAGTTTCATCATGCACAAGGATTGTGGTTGCAGGTGTTATTTACTATCTATAAGCCTGAAGTTTCTCCCCTGTGAAATGGAGCTAATCACAGGTTTCTCTTAGATTTGTGGTGAGGATTACAAGCAATAATCAGTAGAACACAGGTCCTGGTGCTTACTAAGTGCCCAGTCAGTGATGGTAGGGTTACCAGGAATATTATCTGCAGCCAAGTGGCAGTGACTGCCAACCCTCACATCTAATGGTGAACATCTTTTAGAAAACTTTAGAGTATTCTAAAACAAAAGAAAAGAACCATTTCTTAAGAGCCTTGACCTTTTAGAAATAGCCCGTGGGATCACAAGGGGGAGAGTATAGTGTGCAGAGAGAGCGAGCAGGGCAGTGAAGGTTTCCACATTCCTGAGAGGCCCTTGAGGGGAGCAGCCTTTGGGAGGTGAGTCAGCACACCTACCCAGTTCTGAAGAGGCTGCTTAGGGCTACTGAGTCACTTTTCCCTTAAACCAGGAGCCAGCCTCTCCCCACCCCCTTTCTTCCCTTCTATTTCAGAGTCACATCAATACTAAGAGGTACAATGAGAATGATAAAATATAATTACCATGATGACAAATCCACAGATGATGTTCTTTATGAAATGGATTCTCCTTGGACATGCTGGCTCACTCAGAAGGGCCACTGAGTGACAGACCTCCCAGTTGTGCTTCTTGTAAGTCAAAGGGAGTAGCTGCTGGCAGAAAGGTCCTGGGAGTGGCCAAGAAGAGACTCCCCACCTTTGGGGAAGACTTGCGCGTTTACTCCTTGGAAGAAAAGCTATGATCAACCTATATAGCATATTCAAAAGCAGAGACATTACTTTGCCGACTAAGGTCCGTCTAGTCAAGGCTATGATTTTTCCTGTGGTGTCATGTATGGTTGTGAGAGTTGGACTGTGAAGAAGGCTGAGCGCCGAAGAATTGATGCTTTTGAACTGTGGTGTTGGAGAAGACTCTTGAGAGGCCCTTGGACTGCAAGGAGATCCAACCAGTCCATTCTGAAGGAGATCAACCCTGGGATTTCTTTGGAGGGAATGATGCTAAAGCTGAAAGTCCAGTACTTTGGCCACCTCATGCGAAGAGTTGACTCACTGGAAAAGACTCTGATGCTGGGAGAGATTGGGAGCAGGAGGAGAAGGGGATGACAGAGGATGAGATGGCTGGATGGCATCACTGACTCGATGGACGTGAGTCTGAGTGAACTCCGGGAGTTGGTGATGGACAGGGAGGCCTGGCGTGCTGCGATTCATGGGGTCGCAAAGAGTCGGACACGACTGAGTGACTGAACTGAACTGAGCACTTCACTGCTGATGAGGGGCTGGATAGAGCACTCACCCCTTCATAACATTTCCAAATATGTCTCTGTGATGACTTTTTTATTTCAAGGCAACTTATCTGTCATTTTCCCCCAATATTCTTTACTCTGTGCAAGACACATCTTAGATGCCATGGAGGATACAGAGAGAAGGAACTTTCAAAATTAGGGAAAATGATAAAATCTACCACAATAAAGATAATAATAATAATAACACTTACTGATATTTTACTGTTTCCAGGCTCTGCTTTAAGGCCCCTTCAGTGTCTTTTTATTTGGACTTCCCTAGTGGTCCAGTGTTTAAGACTCCATGCTTTCACTGCAAGGGGCATGGGTTCCATCCCTGGTGGGGAACTAAGATCCTGCATGCCATGTGACTAAAAAAAGTTTTGTTTTGTTTTGAATCAAAACAGTGCTATAAGAAAACGTAATTATCATCTCAATTTCAAAGATGAGGAAACTGAGGTCTGTGAAAGTAAGGGGCTTTCTTAGTGTCTAAGATGATAAAGAATCTGCCTGTAATGCAGGATACCTGGATTCGATCCATGAGTTGGGAACATCCCCTGGAGAAGAGAATGGCAACCTACTACAGTATTCTTGGACTTCCCCGGTGGTTCAGACGTAAAGAATCTGCCTGCAACTTAACTAAATCCTTCTTGGTGTTATTGCATGCGTGTATGCAGGACTCATCTTAGTGTGAGTTACTTGGAAGTTACTTTTTGTGAAATAACTCACACAAAAATGAATCCTGCATACAAGCATGCAATAACACCAAGGAGGATTTAGTTAAGTGTCCTGATAGTTTGTAACAGGGAAGGATTACTTCCTGTGTATTGCCATCAGGGCATTCTTCACAGAGGAAGCAGCGTTAAAGCGAAGTATTGAAGAACATAGAGGGGTTGAATGGGCTTCCCAGGTGGTGCTAGTGGTAAAGAACCCACTGCTGGTTCAACCCCTCAGTCGGAAAGCTTCCCTGGAGGAGGGTTGGCAACCCACTCTATTACTTTTGCCTGGAAAATCCCCATGGACAGAGGACCTTGGTGGGCTGCAGTCCATAGGGTCATGGAGTCGGACACGACTGAAGCGACTTAGCCCACAGAGGGTTGCATTGTGGCCCCCAAAAAGACACATCCTCTTCCAAACTGGGAATGTGACTATTTGGAAAAAGAGTTACTGTAGGTGTAATCCAGATAAGGAGCTTGAGATGAGATCATCCTGGATTTTGGGGGGGCCCTAATTCCTGTGACAAGTGCCCTTTTAAGAGAAAGGCAGGGGGAGATTGGAGACCCTGACACACAGGGAGAAGGCCATGAGGCGATGAAGACAGAGATTGGCAGCCCTAATTCAGGGGTGCTGGCAAACACTAGGAGAGAGGATGAAACAGATTGTCCGTGAGAGAACCAGTCCTGCCAGCACCTTGATTTTGGACTCATGGCTTCCAGGATTGTGAGAGAATAAATTTCTCTTGTTTAAAGCCACCCAGTTTGTGATAATTTATTGTGTCAGCCCTGGGAAATGAATACAAAGGGTATGTGAGAATCGCTGGGAAACAACAGCTCAAGCTAAGACACTAAAGTGGAAAAATACAGAGATGTGAGTGTGTGTCTCTTTCAGTTTGGTTGAAGCATAAAGATCCTGAAAGGGAACAGGGTGTTGAAGATGGAGGTCATATCATATGATGGAGGCTGGTGAATTTCAGGTTAAGAAATCTAGATTTTATTTGCTGAGCAATGAGGAAAATTAATTAGAAAATTAAGGTATCCCTGAGCTGGCAAGAGGTGATGTGTAAGTGTGTTTTGCGACCCACGCAGGGTAGCCCTCCAGGCTCCTCTGTACATGGAATTTTCCAGGCAAGAATCCTGGAGTGGGTTGCCATTTCCTTTTCCAGGGGATCTTCCCAACTCAGGGATCGAACCCACATCTCTTTGCATCTTCTCATTGGTAGGCGATTTCTTTATCACTACCACCTAAAAGCAAGAGATAATACGTATGTATACAGTTACTTCAGTCATGTCCAGCTGTTTGCAACTGTAGCCCTCCAGGCTCCTCTGTCCATGGAAATTTCCAGGTAAGAATACTGGAGTGAATTGCCATAGCCTCCTGCAAGGGATCTTCCAGACCCAGGGATCAAACCCACATATCTGCATTGGCGGGTAGGTTCTTTACTGCTGAACCGCTAGGGAAGCACAAGAGGTAATAGGGGCCTGAAACAAGGCAAAGGGATTGGAAGGAAGAAAAGGGACAGAGGAAGGTATCTTGTGGGAATTCGAGAGACTTGGCAATGGGTAGATCTCAGCCTGGCTTGCTAAGTAGCTTGATCCGTATTTTACCTGCTCTTGCTTATGCGCCTTTGTCTTCTGACCTGCATCACACTCACATGTTAAATGAGCTACCTCAAGTCTTTTGGCTGCCTGTCAAGTCAGATTATGAACTTGTTCTGGTCTTCTGGTAGTCAAGCTGCACTCTAGGTTGGGGACTTTTTCTGAATCTTGGGACTGCTTCTTTGACTAAGATCTCCCCCTGCTCCTCCTACGTGAGCTGGACCTCTGGAAGCTTCGGAAGCTGTTTCAGCACCCTTGGTCACCTCGTCCTGGCTCCCATCCTGCCTGAACTGGGAGCAGGGCCTCATTCCTGCTATGCTGACCTTATTCCAGCATTCTGTAATAGATCCTGTCTTAACATTTGATGCAGTGTGTGATGGAGAGACGGCATGGATCAAGCCCTGACGTCTGGAATAGGTGCAAATCCCAGAGCCTTTTCAGAGGTTGGACGCTGGCCATGCCTCGGAGACCTTCAATGTGGTCTGAGTCTTCAAGCCTTATTAACATCATATTCCTTCGGTTAGTTTTCCCCAATCATGCTGACCCTCTTGATCTGGTTTTATAAATAGTGTGAGACCAATGGGAGAAAAAGAAAGGGAACCAGAATTTACCCAGGGCTGACTCAATGCCAGTTATCTTGTGAGGTGCTTTGCGTATGTTATCTCATTTCATCTTTGTGTCAGAAGTATGAGGCAGGTGCTATTATCATTTTACAGATGAGGAAATAGAAGCTCAAAGCGCTTAGGTCATATGGTGAGTGGTGCTGCCAGGATTCAACTTTGGGACTTGCCCAGAGACCACACTGCCTCCTACATAAGAGATCATTTGTGGTCAATGCTACTAAAATGGTAGAATTCAGTTTTCGGCATATGTGCAGGATTTGGCTGGTATGTCCTGGTTTTTTAAATTTTGTGCCATGATTTTGTAAGATCATTTCTCCCATGGTACCTCCTAGAGCCTAGGCACTGACCTAGCATTTCCTGGACAGCAGCTTCCAGAAGGTTTGAGGACTTTCTAGGCTGATGAATTTGTGCTGTTTCACAAAAGAACAAAAGTGTTTCAGCATCGGGTTGCAGTTTTCAGTTTTCTGGTCGCATTGCTAGGTTTGGTTGTATTGATATCTTGGAAAGAGTGAATACAAAGTGTTCTTTTATGTAGCCTGTGTCTCTGCATTGGTTTGGGGAAACGAATGGTTTTGGTAGTGTCACAGCAGTACTGCTTACAAAACCTGTGATGCCAGGGCCTCTGTTCATGGTTTCCAAACCCTAGCAAATATCCTCAAGTCCACTATACTAACAGCCTTTGTATAAGCTGTTTTGTCCCACCTTCCTCTTGCTCAATCCCACAAAGTGCTTCTCCCTTCTTTCTGCAATTCCAATCCTACACTTTGCTCTTGGCTCAGTCCCAGCTCACACCCTCCATTAAGCACTATCTGATCAGCTTTACCTTTCTGGATTCCTGAGGCCAGTTTGCTTCCATGGTGCTCCTCCCCAGCTCTCTTTCTAACTCTGGATCTGTGCATTATCTCTTTAATGGATTGTAGCCTCTGAGAGTGAGTGTGGTTAGTCTTCCTTATGGCACCATGGTGCCTGGAAGAATGAGGGGCATACAACCAGGGCATTCATATGATTGAGTCCATAAGTTGCACCTGCATTTCTAGAACATAGACTACCTTGCACAATCTGCATTGCTTTCTCCACCATGTAGAGAATACAGTGCAAATTCCTGAGCATGGAATTTTTGTTTTAGGGAAAAACAAAACACTATACTTCTAGCCTGTAAAAATGCATTATCACCGCTCCTATGATTCTCTCAGCCAAGAATACCATTTCTGGATTGTGTGTCCCTGGAAATTTTTCCTAGACTTCAGCTGTCACCTTCTGTGTGGAGCTCTTCTTGATCTCCCGGGACACAGCTAAGACAGTTTTTCTTCAGAGTATCTGTACCATATCACTTTAGCTCCACCTGGCCTGTATTTCATTTGACCCTGTCCTCTATTTCATTGTTTACACTGACTCTGGATTGCACACTGCTTAAGGAGCAGAAGGGTGTGGATTCACTTCTACACCCAGTTAATGCCCCATGTAGCATAAGCAGCCTTTCATTAAGCCTGCCTCTGGTTGGCATAGCCCCTACTTAGTAGGAAACAGCAGTAGCTCTGACGGCTTGCTTGTAGAGGAGCTGAAAGGGGAGGGCTAGGAGGAAATGTACCTGACCTTTCCTTCTTTCCACTGTCTTCCCTGGTGGCAGAGACAGGGTTCTTGGGTCTCGTTTCTGGATGCATAACTGGCTGTCCTTAGCAACCTCTGTTTCCTGGAGAGGAAATAGAAATCAGTGCGGATTCAGGTACACACGTCGCATCAGAGGCAGGCCAGGGCCTCTGTGTCTTATGAGTCAGCAGGCATTAGACCAAGCTCATCTCTTCCCTTACCTCTAAAAGCCACAAAGCAGCAAACTCATTAGCTCTGCACAGGGAATCAGGAGCATTAGGCCAAGGTCAGAGCAACCTGGATTGTTGCAAGGATTGCTTTTTTTTCAGGGTTGGCGCGGTGAGCCGGTTTCCTTCAATTGCTCACTGCCAGTGAACCAGAGATTTCCTCTTGACATCATTAGTTGGGTGAGCCAGATGTCAGCCACTAGCTGTTTCTAACTTCCCCAGCTTACTGAGCTCATTTGGTCTTTTATGATTTAGTAAAAAATGTCTCACATCTTCATCCGTATGCAGTAAGTAGCTCAGATACTTTCCCAGTGGCTCTGAAAATTCTTTCTGGCAGCACAAACGGAAGAAGCCTGTGTTCCCTCTGCCCCTTCTCTCTGTTTCCTCTGCTTTCTTGGTCTCCACTCTACTTTCTGCCTCCTGTATGCCCTGTTCCTTTTGCATATACTGCCTACTTACTGGACTCCTTACAAACCCTCAGAGCCCAGAGTGCCCTTGTTCCTGGCTGTGAGTGCTGCAGAGTTTACCAACGATTTGGGCAATGGAGTGCATGCCTGTGTATGTGTGTGTGTGTGTTTCCTAGGGCTGTTGTTACAAAGTAATATAAACTGAGTGGCTTAAAACAACAAGAATTTATTGTCCCACGGTTCTAAAAGCTAAAACTCTGAAATCCAGATGGCAGTGGGACTGTATGTCGGCTCAGAAGATACTAGGGAAGGATAACTGCGGGCCTCTCTCCCAGTTTCCGACGCTTCCTTAGGTTGCAGTGTGGTGTTTTTATAAAGACACTAGTCCCACTGGATCAGGGGCCCACCCTTCTCCAGTATGACCTCATCTTAATTACATCTGCAAGTCCTGTTTCCAAAGTCACATTCTGAGGTACAGGGTGTGGGGGTGTTAGGACTCCAACATTTACATTTTGGGAGGATATAATTCAACCCATAACAGAGAGGAGTGTGTGTGTGTCTACGTGCATATTATGTATATTAGGGTTAGGAGTATTACCTTACAGAATATAAGGGCAAAACACTTGCAAATGAATACTTACCCTTCTTAGTTTTTTAAAGTCCCTAAGCCATTGTGTACTTTGGGGAAATTCCTGTGGTCCTCTCTTTCCCTTGGCCTCCTGCCATGTTGCTGGACCCCATCTTACCCTCTTCTTGGACTTCTCTTTGCTTCAACAACTCCAAAAATGTGTGTTTCTGATGTAAAACAGTTAAACTATTTTCCGCTCTCTACAAACCATATAGATGTGATCAAGAGGGCCATCCTAATAACCAAAAAATCCACTTTAAGATTTTTTTTAACAAAGATAGTTCTCTGCTGAAGGAGAAATTCTGTAATCAACTCTGACAGAAACCTTTTTTTCCCCTTCCGTCAGTACATAAAATAAAATTATTTGTTGTTCTAAGTATTTTAGCAGATTAGCCTTTTAAAATTTATTTTATTTCTGGGTGCATTGAAAAAATGATGCCTCTTGCACAAAAAGAGAAGGAAACAAACAAACAAACAAACCCAGAAATGATAGGGAGAATAGGTTGTGTATCTTAGGCCGGGGAGGGCAGCTCATTTCCCTTCTACTGAAACACATACTGATAAGCATGGCATTCTTTCCTGCTGAGCAAGGACATGGCTTCGGAGTCCTCTACAAAGCTGACTCAGGCTGCCATTATTAAGTCCATTAGAGAAGCTGGGGGTGAGGAAACCAGTTTGCCACCACTGGGAGGCAATATGAAGGGAGTTGTATTTTCTGGTGATTACTTCTATTTCTGTTCACTAACAGTTGCTGGTTTGGGGAAATGAGTAGAGTGTGGAGAATGTGATTTCTGTAAGAGTCAGTATAAACTGTGATAATAACCCCCCCAAACTTGGTATTTCTTGCTCACGTGACTCATTGTTTCAGAATTAGTTAAGGATCTGCTCTGTGTTACCTTTATCTAGGAAGTCAGGCTGACAGAACAGCCTCTATCTGGAACATTGCTAGTCTTGTGGCAGTAGAAAACAGACCATGGTGAATCATACACTGACTCTTAAAATTTCTGCTTATAAGTTACTCATGTCACTTCTGTTCACATTTCATTGGCCAAGCCTAATGTCAGTGAAGTGGGCAAGTGTACCCTCCCTTAGGGCTGGGCAGCAAACACATTAATTCAGCTTACATCATATATTTACATTTTATTGTTCTTAAATAAAGGGAGTGAAAGAAAGGAGACTTTTCTCTTTATCGGTTTCAATGGCTGTTCCTTATTTTTCTTACTGTATATAGTAGAAATCTTATTTTGAGGTTTAAAGACTAGAAATACACATTTGATGTGATTAACCTCAGGACTTTTATTATTCAGTGTCTTTTCTTCAGCTGGGATATAATTAGTTTTAACAGAAGGCTGTTTAATGGTCAAAATGAGGTGTAATATTAATGCAGACTAAGATAATCTTAGTGGTTAAATTTGACTCTAATTATCTGACACAGTAGTGCTGTCTTTTAATCACCTTCATAGCAGAATAAAGGTAAACTGAACAGTATTAACCTCATGAACCATACCCTGCTCAACTTTCTGAAAATATACTGTACCCTTATACATAATTTTACTAGGAAAATAATCTTTTCATATTGAAATAGCTATGATAATGTTCACTTCATCCCATTTAATGTAAAAGTTTCAGCATGTGACATACAAAGCAGAATTGCTAACACGTTTGGAAGAACACTGGTTTAGAAAGTGTTGGTAGATGTTACATTCAAAGAGGTTTAGTAATTCGAGGGTTCAGGAGTGCTTGGTTAAACACAGTGAATCTATTATGCAAGAAGTCTGAGAGTCTTCATGATGCATTATTAGCGCACGAGCCACTTACATGGTAGTATTCTTCAGAGCACACTTTAGAAAATGCTGACGCACAGCTTTCAGCCAGTCCATTACAACCATTTTTCAACCTCTCTGGAAAGTCAGTCCTTCAAGCCTTCTGTTTGTTTCTAATTAATCAGCCCTCTGCTTTCTTTGCTTCCCTGTTTATCCATCTTAGACTGAATGATTCATCATTTTAGTAACATGCTTGGCCAATTATCTAAGCCCCCTTATTTCTTGTTTGAACCAATCTGGCAAAACCCCACTGTGGATGGAGCCAACTTTCTGCTTCCATTGAGCCCTGCTGGAGAAAGCCAGATGATCATTTAGTGTCAATTAGGCCCTTAGTATCTGACAATCCTATTAGGCTTCCCGTTCAGCTTACATCCTACTCTCCCACTCCCTGTAAACTCTTCAAATCCTTTCTACTTTGTGGATTCTACAACTACCTCTCTCTTCTCCCCAGCTGCATATCCTACCCACCTAGCTCCTTTACACAGCACAGTTGTGCCTGGTGTCCCTCATCCTACAAAATTCCTGTGGCTGCCCCCATTCCAGCCTCCTTTTCCCCTATTGAAATGATAGAAATGTTCCTCCTCTATCTAAGGACAATCCCTCTACTTGTACTTGGATTTGCATACCCTCCCAACTTTCCACAGATCGTACACTGTGGATTATACTTTCTTTTTCTTATACAGAGTCAATTTCAATTTTTAACTAGTGTTTCTCACCAGCAATCAGCTTTTACATATGAGTGAGTCTTTCCCATCACACAAAGGAAGGGAAGAAGAAAGGAATGAGAGAAGGAGGGAGAGAAAAATTCTCCCTTGACAGTACAATCTGTTTTAGCTAGTGCTTCTCTGTGGCCCCAGGTCTCTTTCCATTTCCTCTTCTCTACTCTTTACTCAGTTTGCTACCATTAAATGTTTTAAATTGAACTTAGGATACATATGGTCATGTGCCCCAATCTTAAATGCACAGCTCAGTAAAGTTTTACATTTTTATGCACCCCATGTAGCTACCACTCAGAACATTACCAGGTAATAGAACATTACCAGGAACAAAAAGTAGCAATATCCTCAATGTTTACTAACTTGTTATCTTAACAATACATCCTAATGATTACTCCATAGCAGTGTACCGAGAACTTCTCAATTTTTTCTCTCAACTGAGTAGTGCTTCAGTACTCAGCTGTGCCAACGCTTATCAGTATTCTACAGATGGACCTTTAGATCGATTCCAATCTTTTGCTATTACCAATAGCTCTTCAGCGAAGAGTTACATACAGACATCCTTCAGTATTTCTGCCAACGTTTGTTTGATTCTAAGAAATGACTTACTGGGCCAAAGGTTAAGTACATTTGTAATTTGCCTAGATATTGTCAAGTCTTCTGTGTAGAGGTTGTGCCATTTGTATTCCCAACTGCAGTGTGTTAGGGTATGCCAAAATACTCTGTTTCCCCACAGACTTGCTAATAATATGTTAATAAATGTTTGAAGTTTATATGCGTATCTTTTTTCCCTCTTATTTCCTTGTAGCTTACTTGAAATATAATTGACATACAGTATACTACACACAATTTGATGAGTTTTCTCATATGGATGCTATGAATCATACTACAATCAAAATAATGGATACAGCCAGCTCATCCCAAAGTGTCTTCAGGTTCCTTGGTAATCTATCTTTTCCTCCCCAGTCCCATCTCCTAATATTTTACTTCTCATACACTCTTTCTCAAGGTGTCAAGAAGTGTGTCCTCCAACATGAGGGAGTAAATTAAGAGAGGGAGAAAGGGCCGTCCTTTCTCAGCATGAGGGTAAAGAAGTCCAAATCTATGGGTTGCTGCAATGCAGGCTGATGGCGCCAGCGTGGAGGGCAACCATTATGGATGTGGTGCAGGCCTTAAGACTCTAGAATAGATGAAGGTGAAACCAATGCAGGTTTTTTGGAGTAGAGATGTAGAGCTCTAAATAGAATGTTTTGTGACTGAAAAACCAAGCAAGTGAAAAAAATAATTGATAAGGAAAAAAAGGGAAAAGTTATCCTGATATGCGAAATGGCTCAACTATGGATGGCATTTGCATTGTAACTTTAATGTAAATATTGACGTTAATTCAACCACAATTCTGATATGAGTCTTGCAGGGGAGTGGCAGAATGGGAGTGCATGCAGTAGGAGTGAAGGAAGGCTGACTCCTTATCTTCGCATGGGCAAAGTGAAGGAGCTTTCTTACAGCTGAAAGATCAAGAAGGAGCAAAAGAAGCACGGTCTCAGCTCCTTCCTACATCACCTTACATCTTGGCTTGAGTGACGTGTCCAGGTGCCACTTTTCCTGACTGCCCTTGGTGGCTCTTTCAGGCAGTCTTGTGCATACCTTTATTAAGGCACCACCAAGAGTTTTTATTTACTTTTCTGCATACCCATGAGATTGTGAGCTCCTTGGGAGGAAGGACAGTATTTTATATCCTCTTGGTCTGACAGATAGAAAGTGTGAGTTAATAAACAATACTACAGAACACCACAAAAGCAAAACTATAAAGTCTTGGCAAAATTAAGAGAAATTTAAAGCATCTATTAAGAACCACAACATACTGAAATTAAAATCATAAAGATTTAAAAATATTTACTTATCTGACTCCTAAAACTTAGAAACATTCTACCTTGCATGGTGATGAGCAGTAGTCATGCACAAAATCTCCCCTTAACTCTTTAGGCTACTGAGCTGTTTTCTTAATGAAACTAAGTGCTTAGTACCCTTAGTACCCATAGGGGCATTTATTTAACTTTCTCATTCACTAACAAAAAGGTTTTATATTCATTTTTCCATTACCTCCTGCTGGGGTAATTTCATAAGCCCTAGGTGTCTTGTCAGGAACAAGAAACCAGTATAGCCATGAAACATTGTGGGATATTAAATTGTACTTAACAGTACAGGTGTGTGCTCAGTCATGTCCGACTCTGCGACCCCACGGACTGTAGCCCACCAGGCTCCTCCCTCCGTGGGATTCTCCAGGCAAGAGTACTGGAGTGGGTTGCTATTTCCTTCTCCAGGGGATCTTCCCAACCCAGGGATCGAACCCGGGTCTCCTGCATTCCAGGCAGACGCTTTAACCTCTGAGCCACCAAGGAAGCCCTATTACTATTGAAACTCAATGTCAAACATGTTAATTGATAAGATATTTCAATTTGATGGAGATGGAGAGCAAGTGGGAAAAGTGAGTTAGGGGGTGAAAGAGTGACTATTTGATTAATAAAAATAATTTTGCTGAACTATTTCCTTTACACTGTGAGTTCCTCAAATGCATTTAAATTCAATTCAGTTGGCCACAATTTGACTTGCATTTAGATTTTTTTTAGAAGCCCATTTCTATCATAAACAGGTCAATCTGTTTTCCTAAAACTACAATATTTTCAGTTCTATGCTGCAAATGACAAACGAGGTGGAGGAGGCACCTCTGAGCATTCCACTCAGTGACCTAGTTGCAAAATTTTCGTTGTCCATCTTCAAAGTTCTGTGCTTTGTCATGCCCAGGGGGAGGAATGCTTTCACAAGCAGATGCAATTATGTTCTAGTGGATCAGAAGTAAGGTTTCCACATGCCGTTGGCTGAACAGATATAAAAAGAGGGGTTCATGATGTTGATGGGGTGATTGTGCCTGGCTCCTAAGAAGAAATGAAGTTGCTGCCTGTGAAAAAGAGATAAGCCCAGCAGATCCCTTTGAAGGAAGGACTTTTGGCCCAGCTACAGGCAATATGGTGTGCAGTCAGCTTCCAGATATCAGACCTTTAGCTGCCAAGAGCCACCTTGCACATGCCACACCCTTCCTGGGATAGCTGGTGACTGAGTGACCGGCAACACTTGCTTCAGAGCTCCCTCCCCACCAGGCTGGCTTAGGCTTTGCCAGGTTTATACTGCAGTTTTGCTCCTCTGCTCAATTCTGCTTCCCCCTCCTTAACATCACTGGTGTTGATCCCTAACAAGCACCTTGCACCCCAAACTCCCATCTCAGTATCTACTTTCAGAGAACCCAACTGGCAACATGGCACACAGGGAGGGCAAGAAGGAATATGGATGGGACTCTAGGGAACCACTGGACTGCCTCCGCCACTGCCAGTGGTAGAAGTAAGTGGAAAACTACAGTAACTCGATAGCAGCTGGACCAGGAGGCTCAGCTCCCACAGGAATTAAGGTTTGGTTCACTTCTTCAGGCAAAAATCCAAACCAGCTGAGATGCTGATGGAGAACCAAGGAAATGTGGGACAGATGGTGGGAAAACAAGCCATAAATATTAACTGTAGTATTTATACAACATTGTGGAAGTAAGAACAATCTCCGCAATTCATGTTTTCTTCTCTGCTATTGTGTATGTATTTATATACTTTAATTTCCCCTCTCCTTTCTTCCTTCAATGGGCTTCCCTGGTGGCTCAGATGGTAAATAATCTGCCTGCAATGCAGGAGACTCAGGTTCCATCCCTGGGTCACGAAGATCACCTAGAGAAAGAAATGGCAACCTACTCCAGTATTCTTGCTTGGAGAATCCTATGGACAGAGGAACCTGGTGCGCTACAGTCCATGGGGTCACACAGAGTCGGACACAACTGAATTGACTTAGCTCTCATGAAGGAGTGGAGAGAAAGAAAGAAAAGGAAGAGGAGGAAGGAGCAGAGGAAGAAGAGAGGAAGGAGGAGAAGAAGATGAAGAAGAATCACTTTAATATACCTAACATTTGCTGAGCACTTGAATTAACTTATTTAATGTTGCTGTTCAGTCGCTGAGTCATTTAATCTTTAGGACAGCACTTCGAGAATGGTACTATTATTATCTCCATTTACAGATGAAATGAAGCCTCCTGCAGTTTAATTAACTTGGCCACAGTTACAGAGCGTTTGTCCCTAGGCATTCTGTGTATAGAACTCATGCCCTATACTCACTTAGTTTGCTGCAGAGGAGATAGGTCATTCTTTAAGGCTGCCCAGCTTCTGAGTCCTGTGTTATGCTTGGGAAATTCTCTTTCACATGAGTCTGGGTAGCAGACAGAGCCCACCTGGGCCTACAAAGCTGAAAGTGCCGCTACTCACGTGCCAGTTTCCCTTGCACCTTGGATATGGCATGTGATCAAGACTCACTCATCCTGTGTGCTCTCTGGGGGCCACTGCAGCAGGATCAAATTTCAGGAGCTCCAGGGTCAGTGCTGCTAGTGATAGGCTCCAGTGTCCAGTGGTGCCAGGGGTGTTGGGGGGTCAGAAACTGCCCCTTCCAGTTCTTGGCAGCTTGGCAGTGGCAATAGGCCTGTCCTCACTAGACCAGTCCCTTTTTTTTTTTTTTTTTTTTGGCCACATTCTTTGGCTTGTAGGATTTTATATCCCTGACCAGGGATTGAACGCAGGCCCTTGGCAGTGAGAGCACTGAGTCCTAACCACTGGGAATTCCCAGTGATCCGTCTTAAAACATTATTTTGGAAGTTCTTAGCTATGAAGTTACTCTGCAGTCTTCTTGGCAATTCTGTGAGGCTCCTCATATTCTAATTTGTAGTAACAGCCCTCATAGCTGTTTAGCCTTGTTTTCTAAAATGAAATACTAGCTTCACATATACAGCTAACAGCATTTTCTTTACCAGGCCCTATTCTAATGTCATTTCGTATATAAGCCAAATGAAGTCTTAGAAAATCTTAAGACTTCAGTTCATCTCTTGTCTACATTTTACAGTGAGGAGACTTAGGTACAGAGAGCTTAAATGACGTGTCCAAGGTCACAGAGAGATTTGATCCCAGCCCAGGTGGTCTGTCACCATAGTCGACACTCACCGGGGCTCTTTCTTTTCTAAAATCTTCTGTTTTGATTCTACCCATTCTTGCATGGCTGCATTTTGTTATCAGAGAATTTTGGATTGTCTTCTTTTTCAAGAAGAACTCATAGTTATTTCATTTGAGCTCTTTCATGCTGGAGAATATTTGCCCTCTGCTTTATTTTATGAAAGCAAATTTGTGAATATAAATTCTTTTTTTAATATAAATTTTTAGGTCACTCTTTCTTATAGAACACTCCAAACATGGTTCTGCTGTCCTCCAGAACAGAAAATATCAGTAAAGATAGATAAAATTTGAATAATACAATTAGCAAACTTGATCTAATGGACATATATAGAATCCCATAAAACAACTAGAGAATGTACATTTTTTATGCTGTACAGAATGTTATGAAAATTGAGTACTTAATAGTCCAGAGTTTGTGTCAATACATTTCGAAAAATTGGAACCACAATTTCTGACTACAGTGCAGTTAAAATTCAAATCAGTTTGTAAAAAATGACTGTGAAAATCTTATATGCCAACAAATCTTAAAATAAACTGCTAAATTATTCACAGGTAAAAAAGGAACTCAGAAAATTCAAAATACATAGAACTGAAAAATAAAAACAAATGTAACAAATAAAAAATTTGAAGATTTAGCTATAGCAATGCATATAGGGAAACATAATCTTAAATGGATAATTTAGAAAAGCCAAAGGCTGAAAATTAATGAGCTAGGTGGCTAATTTAAACGTTATTAAAGTAACAACAGAATAAACCCAAGGAGTAGTAGAAGTATGGAACTAATACAGTAGAAATTAATAAAATGGAAAAAAAGGTAGAAAAGAATCAACAAGCAAAAAATTGGTTCTTTGAGTAATAAAATTAATATATCTCTGGAGACTTAGTTTAAAAAAAGAGAAAGGCACAAAAGCACTATACTGGGAATAACTGGGACATAACACAAGGGACAACAGAGATTAGAAAGAAATTATGAAAAAAACTCATTTTTAAATAAATATAAGTGAACAAATACCTAGTTTAAGAAAAGTAATTAATCAAGATTCACTTAAAAAGTTCAAACCCAACCCTGAGTACTCCTTTAAACACACGGAATTGGTAATTTCAAGGGAGATTCTCCTAAAGAAAACAACTGCTCCAGATCGTTTTGAGGACAAGTTCTAATAAACAGTTGATGCAAACCTTTTAGAGAATTGAATAAACAAGAACATTTATTCATCCTGTAGGATTTACTAAATTGTTAATTTCAGAAGGTTGCAGTAACTACTAGAAAAATCAGCAAAGTATTTTGTTAACTCTTGTTAAATTTTTCAGCAGTTCAAAGTAACTCTTGGGTTAACTGTACGCTCTATCTGATCCAGTTTACATAATTGAACTTACCTCAGTTAATTAGAGCCCAATAGAATCCTGTTTTAAGTCCTCCTATTCATCTATATTAATACAGGGGCTTTCTATGTGGTTCAGTGGTAGAGAGTCCACCTGCCAATGCAGGAGACACAGGTTCAGTCCCTGGGTTGGGAAGATCTCCTGGAGAAGGAAATGGCAACCCACTTCGGTATTCTCACCTGGGAAATCCCATGGACAGAGGAGCCTGGCGGGCTACAGTGCCTGGTGTTGCAAAGAGTTGGACGTGACTGAGCGACTAAACAACATACTAATAGAAGTGATCATCCTTTGTGAGAGGTGGGAACTTGCCAGCAATCTCTGAGAGCATGATGTTGCAATATCTATAGGCAGAGAGTTTGCAAAGTCCACAAACTCTTCCAAAGGAATCACAAATGGGAGAACTTCTTGTGTTACTTATATCAGTTCAAATTTGCCCCATTTTTTCCATGCAAATAATCTTATATAGGGAATTCCCTGACAGTCCAGTGGTTAGACTCTGTGCCCTCGCTACTGAGGCTCAGGTTCGATTCCTGGTCAGGAAACTAAAATCCCTACAAGCCACGTGGGTGGACAAAAAACACAGCTTATGTAATATGCCTGAATTGGTATAATCTCTTTTCTCCTCAAATTCCAAAAAATCTGAAATATGGAGCTCCACCTTCACCACTGAATTTAAGAGGAATATATTTAATTGACATAAAGTATAATTGAGCCATTTTTTCTCTCCTTGTACTGCATACTGCTGAAGTTTACAGGTTATGAAAATCTGCCTATTTATGATACCTGAAAAATCCTCTTATTAATCCTAGCTGTGCTCTTGTTGGGGTCCCAAGGGCTATCTTTTTCTTTCATGACCAAATACATGATCTCTGTCCTACATGTTTATCAGTCACAATTGCAGAATTCTTGTTGGCTTGTCTATTTTCTCCATTCCCTGGGCTTATTTTTTTATTTCTAGTGGAAGCATGACTCCCAGCCTCTTCTAGAGGCTCTTGATTTCCAGCAGTCCACAGAATCTTTCCTGTTCAGCATTAAGCTAGAAGTAAAATGTCAATAACCTCAGATATGCAGATGACACCACCCTTATGGCAGAAAGTGAAGAGGAGCTAAAAAGCCTCTTGATGAATGTGAAAGTGAAAAAGTTGGCTTAAAGCTCAACATTCAGAAAACGAAGATCATGGCATCTGGTCCCATCACTTCATGGGAAATAGATGGGGAAACAGTGGAAACAGTGTCAGACTTTATTTTTGGGGGCTTCAAAATCACTGCAGATGGTGACTGCAGCCATGAAATTAAAAGACGCTTACTCCTTGGAAGAAAAGTTATGACCAACCTAGATAGCATATTCAAAAGCAGAGACATTACTTTGCTGACTAAGGTCTGTCTCGTCAAGGCTATGGTTTTTCCTGTGGTCATGTATGGATGTGAGAGTTGGACTGTGAAGAAGGCTGAGCGCCAAAGAATTGATGCTTTTGAACTGTGGTGTTGGAGAAGACTCTTGAGAGTCCCTTGGACTGCAAGGAGATCCAACCAGTCCATTCTGAAGGAGATCAACCCTGGGATTTCTTTGGAAGGAATGATGCTAAAGCTGAAGCTCCAGTACTTTGGCCACCTCATGCGAAGAGTTGACTCATTGGAAAAGACTCTGATGCTGGGAGAGATTGGGAGCAGGAGGAGAAGGGGACGACCGAGGATGAGATGGCTGGATGGCATCACAGACTCGATGGACGTGAGTCTGAGTGAATTCCGGGAGATGGTGATGGACAGGGAGGCCTGGAGTGCTGCGATTCATGGGGTCGCAAAGAGTCAGACACAACTGAGCAACTGAACTGAACTGAACTGAACTGATGGGTTTGGAGTAAGACACACTCTATTTGGACCTATAAAACTAACAAGTCCAGGGGTAATTTATTCAACATTTCTGCTGCTCAGTTTTCTCATCTGTTAACTAGGAACAGTGATTCCTACCTTGCAGGACTGAATGTTTGTGTCCCCCTAATAGTTATATGTTGAAACGTTACCCCTACCCTTACACCCCAGCATGATGGTATTGGGAGGTAGTCAGGATTACATGAGGTAGTGAGAATGGAGTCCCCATGAATAGGATTAGTGTGCTTCCTCGAGTCATGAGAGAGGGTGCACCTTCTCTGTGCAGTTAGGGGTGTAACTAGAGGTCCACCAGCAGACCGAGGACGCTCACCCAAACTCAGCCATACTGGCCCCCTTATCCCAGACTTCCAGCCTTCAGAACTGTGAGAACTAAATTTTCATTGTTTGTAAGCTACCCATTCTATGGTTTTTCTGTTTAAGCAGCACAAACAGACTGAGTCTGAGATAGTAATGATAAGGTTAGAATGAAAGTAAGTGCTTAGCATAAAGCTTAGAACTCAGTAAACACTCACTGCCTGCTGCTTATCATTATCATCATCATCTCCATTCCCAAAGCCAGTTTTCTGTGTGTTATAGGGGTAAAGAGATCTTCAAACTGTCTCTTCTAATCTCCATTGATTATCTATTGATGTAATTCATTTGGGGGAAGGGCAAGTTTTTATTTTTGTTTTATTTTTGGCCACATCATATGGCATACAGGCTTTTTGCCATGCAGATCAAACCTGTGCCCCCTTCAGTGGAAGTGTGATTCTTCTTCTTTTCATTTTTTTAATGTGGACCATTTTTAAAGTCTTTATTGAACTTGTTACAATATTGCCTCTGTTTTATGCTTTGGTATTTTGGCCACAAAGCATGTGGAATCTTAGCTCTCCAACCAGGGATTGAGCCTGTACTCCCTTCATTTGGAAGATGAAGTCTTAACCACTGGACCACCAGAAAAGTCATGGAATTATGAGTTTTTAACCACTGGACTGCCAGGGAAGTCCCAAGAGCATGTTTTTAGGTTTTAATATTTAAATACCCTGTGAGATCTGATTTCTGGGAGCATCAACTGGGAACATAATGGCGATGATAGCTTGTATTTCTAATTGCCTTTAATGTACTCGTAGCCTTCCTGGGAGCCACTATCAAGGCCTTATGAAATATCTTAGCTATTGGTATAGCAATGTCTCTTGCTTTCAGGACCCTCAACAGTGAGTTAATATTTAAATCTTATAACTCAGAAGGGCAGTTGATACAAGTTTCTGTGTGATTTTTTTCACAGATATAAAGAAAGTAGTTTTTCTCATACTTTTTGCCAAGAAGATGCACTGGTCATAGCAAACACCCTCTTCCAACAACACAAGAGAAGACTCTACACATGGACATCACCAGATGGTCAACACCAAAATCAGATTGATTATATTCTTTGCAGCCAAAGATGGAGAAGCTCTATACAGTCAACAAAAACAAGACCAGGAGCTGACTGTGGCTCAGATCATGAACTCCTTATTACCAAATTCAGACTCAAACTGAAGAAAGTAGGGAAAACCGCTAGACCATTCAGGTATGACCTAAATCAAATCCCTTATGATTATACAGTGGAAGTGAGAAATAGATTTAAGGGCCTAGATCTGATAGATAGAGTGCCTGATGAACTATGGAATGAGGTTCATGACATTGTATGGGAGACAGGGATCAAGATCATCCCCATGGAAAAGAAATGCAAAAAAGCAAAATGGCTGTCTGGGGAGGCCTTACAAATAGCTGTGAAAAGAAGAGAGGCGAAAAGCAAAGGAGAAAAGGAAAGATATAAGCATCTGAATGCAGAGTTCCAAAGAATAGCAAGAAGAGATAAGAAAGCCTTCTTCAGCGATCAATGCAAAGAAATAGAGGAAAACAACAGAATGGGAAAGGCTAGAGATCTCTTCAAGAAAATTAGAGATACCAAAGGAACATTTCATGCAAAGATGGGCTTGATAAAGGACAGAAATGATATGGACCTAACAGAAGCAGAAGACATTAAGAAGAGGTGGCAAGAATACACGGAAGAACTGTACAAAAAAGATCTTCACGACCCAGATAATCATGATGATGTGATCACTAATCTAGAGCCAGACATCTTGGAAAGTGAAGTCAAGTGGGCCTTAGAAAGCATCACTACGAACAAAGCTAGTGGAGGTGATGGAATTCCAGTTGAGCTGTTCCAAATCCTGAAAGATGATGCTGTGAAAGTGCTGCACTCAATATGCCAGCAAATTTGGAAAACTCAGCAGTGGCCAGAGGACTGGAAAAGGTCAGTTTTCATTCCAATTCCAAAGAAAGGCAATGCAAAAGAATGCTCAAACTAGTGCACAGTTGCACTCATCTCACATGCTAATAAAGCAATGCTCAAAATTCTTCAAGCCAGGCTTCAGCAATATGTGAACCGTGAACTCCCTGATGTTCAAGCTGGTTTTAGAAAAGGCAGAGAAACCAGAGATCAGATTGCCAACGTCCGCTGGATCATGGAAAAAGCAAGAGAGTTCCAGAAAAACATCTATTTCTGCTTTATTGACTATGCCAAAGCCTTTGACTGTGTGGATCACAATAAACTGTGGAAAATTCTGAAAGAGATGGGCATACCAGACCACCTAACCTGCCTCTTGAGGAATCTGTATGCAGGTCAGGAAGCAACAGTTAGAACTGGACGTGGAACAACAGACTGGTTCCAAATAGGAAAAGGAGTACGTCAAGGCTGCATATTGTCACTCTGCTTATTTAACTTCTATGCAGAGTACATCATGAGAAATGCTGGACTGGAAGAAACACAAGCTGGAATCAAGATTGCCAGGAGAAATATCAATAACCTCAGATATGCAGATAACACCACCCTTATGGCAGAAAGTGAAGAGGAGCTAAAAAGCCTCTTGATGAATGTGAGAGTGAAAAAGTTGGCTTAAAGCTCAACATTCAGAAAACGAAGATCATGGCATCTGGTCCCATCACTTCATGGGAAATAGATGGGGAAACAGTGGAAACAGTGTCAGACTTTATTTTGGGGGGCTCCAAAATCACTGCAGATGGTGACTGCAGCCATGAAATTAAAAGACGCTTACTCCTTGGAAGAAAAGTTATGACCAACCTAGATAGCATATTCAAAAGCAGAGACATTACTTTGCTGACTAAGGTCTGTTTCGTCAAGGCTATGGTTTTTCCAGTGGTCATGTATGGATGTGAGAGTTGAACTGTGAAGAAGGCTGAGCGCCAAAGAATTGATGCTTTTGAACTGTGGTGTTGGAGAAGACTCTTGAGAGTCCCTTGGACTGCAAGGAGATCCAACCAGTCCATTCTGAAGGAGATCAACCCTGGGATTTCTTTGGAAGGAATGATGCTAAAGCTGAAGCTCCAGTACTTTGGCCACCTCATGCGAAGAGTTGACTCACTGGAAAAGACTCTGATGCTGGGAGGGATTGGGGGCAGGAGGAGAAGGGGACGACTGAGGATGAGATGGCTGGATGGCATCACAGACTCGATGGACGTGAGTCTGAGTGAATTCCGGGTGATGGTGATGGACAGGGAGGCCTGGCGTGCTGCGATTCATGGGGTCGCAATGACTGAGTCAGACATGACTGAGCGACTGAACGGAACTGAACTGAACTGAACAGCTTCATTGGGCTTTCTTGGTGGCTTAGATGGTAAGGAATTCGCCTGCAAGGTGGGAGATCTGGATTTGATCCTGGTTTGGGAAGGTCTGCTGGAGGAGGGAATGGCTCCAGTATTCATGCTTGGAGAATTCCATGGACAGAAGAGCCTGGTGGGCTACAATCCATGTAGTTGAAAAGAGTTGCATCCAACTGAGTGACTTTCACATTCAGCCTCATTGGACCCCTTATCAGTGTTTGGCATGCTTGTGAACTGAAATTTTAGTGTCTATTTTAAAAGATTGCTCACTAGTATAAAGCAATATTCAAAATTTATGATGATCATTTCAGATTTTTAAAGATTGTATGCAATTTCTGTCAAGGCAGTGTCATAATGGGTAACTTGATTCATTCTTGGGACTTGCCCTGGGGCCGTACTGTTGCAGTTTTTGAATGTGATTTAAAATAAGCTGAATAATACATCATTGATTTATCTTCTAGGTATCTGAAGAATCATCTGGAGTTAGGGAAAATTGAAGGTGTTAGTCATTGAGTCAGTTGTACACAGTGGAGTTTTCTGAAGATATCCTGATGTTTTACCTTCAACATTAAAAGTCTAGATAATAGGTGCTTGAAGTCAACTTTGGGTCAACTTCAGATACAGTTTATGCTCCTTAGATTTCTTTGGATTCCACATCCTGAACCTGTAGCTACTTATTCTATCCTGGCTACAATCAAAGCCACCCAGCTTCACTGGGGCCCACGTGGCTCTGCTCCCTGGGTCTGACCAGCCTCTCACTGGGAGGGCTGGGTCACTCCCCTTGCTGTGATCCTGCATCCAGGCCAACCACCCTATACCTGAGTGTTCTGACACCTTGGGTCACTTCTGGACCTGGACAAATACTATACACTGGGCATGGCAGTCTACTTTCCCAGAAATCAGAAAGGTGCTTGTGTTAATCAAGGTTCTCCACAGAAACAGAACCAACAGGGTATTGGTTGCCTACTGTTCTTTTTTATTTTGTCAATTGTTTATTTTTTATTTTAAAAAATATTTATTCGGCTGTGTCAGCTCTTAGCTGTGGCACGCAGGATCTTCATTGTAGCATGCAGGATCCTTCATTGTGGCCCACAGGCTTCACTGTAGTTGTTTGTGGCAAGCAGGCAGGCTTAATTGCCCCAAGGCATGTGCAATCTTAGCTCCCCTAGGGATCAAACCCAGTGACCCATACTGGAAGGTGGAATTTTTTTCATTCAAATGTTATTTATTAATTTAAAATTAGCATGTTATTAATTATAATAAATGGGTAGTAATAAAATAAATTAATTTAAATTTTATATTAAATATATAGTAATAATTTGATTTTTAGATTTTATAATAAAACTTATTTATTTTAATATTTTGATTTATTATATTAGTTATATAATAAATGATTCAATTTATTGATTTTATTTATAATAAAATAAATTGATTTAATTTATTAATTAAAAATTAATGAAAATTAAGTTTCATTTCAATAATGAAAATCATGATCTTCAAGATCTTGGAAGGTCACATACACACTGCTACATTTAACGTGGATAACCAACAAAGTCCTATTGTATAGCACATGAAACTGTTCAATTTTATGTGCCAGCCTGGAAGAGAGAGGGGTTTGGGGGAGAATGGATACATTTATATGTGTGGCTGAGTCCCTTTGTTGTTCACCTGAAACTACCACAACATTGTTAATTGGCTGTACCCCAATATAAAATGTTTTTGGTGTTATATAAAAAAAGTAAGAATATGAAAATTACAGGTTTGAGTCTGTACATTAAGTTGTTATGATTTGTAGCAATAAAAAATTCCACCAGCATAAGACCCATGTTCCATCCGTGGGTCAGGGAGATCCCCTGGAGTTCAAAATGGCAACCCACTTTAGTATTCTCACCTGGAAAATTCCATGGACAGAGGAGCCCAGCGGGCTA
Organism: Ovis canadensis; assembly: GCF_042477335.2. NCBI lineage: Eukaryota > Metazoa > Chordata > Mammalia > Artiodactyla > Bovidae > Ovis > Ovis canadensis. Next base: position 78,287,618 of record NC_091251.1, read on the forward strand.
CAGTTCATGGGGTCGCATAGAGGTTGAACGCGACTGAGTGACTAACCCTTCAGGGATGAGGAGAACAAAAACTCATCTAGAGCTTCTCACCCACATGTTATATCATGATATGCCAAGGTCTGGTTTCTGCCCTGATTCTCATCAGCGGTTTCCTTCTCGCATGAGGTACTAGTGCGCACAAAGGATAGTAACTACTCTGTTACCGTGTGTGCCTTTGTCATTAGCTTCTACAATAGAGTCATTCATTAAGGGATTGCCAATAGCCATTTCTGTCTTCTCTCTGAATATGATTCTTATCATTTGCTTTGCAACTGTTGTTCAGCAATGCCATGACATGCACTTTACTTGCAAAGTATTATTACTTTTAATAAGGTTCATAAGAATGACAGATAGACATTGTTTTGATCCAGCAGCACATTTCACTGTTTTCATATTGAAGAATATTATTTATTTTCTGCTTGTTTTGAAACAGAACAGATGATTGGTTCATCTGAGTGGTCGTGATGCTTTGTTAGAACATTACACAGAGAGTTCACGCTACCATCTGGCAACATTTTGAAGCAGACAACATTGCTGAGAACTAGAGAATAAATTAATTAATGACTATCATTCAACTTCAAAGATTAATCATATTTCTTGTCTGTATTTTTCATCTTTTGTTACTTATAGGAAATCAGTATGCATTGTATATTTGTTCTAGATTTCTAGTCACTTTTTATGTGGTTGTTCTCAAGTATAGTGTTTACATTATTATTTTCATTACTATATTTATACTTTGATGAACTATTTTATTTATTTATTTGGCTGCACTGAGTGGTTTGCAGGATCTTAGTTCCCTGATCAGGGATTGAACCAGGGCCGTGGCAGTGAAAGCACAGAGCCCTAGCCACTAGGCCACCAAGGTACTCCCTCAATGACCCATGTTTAAATTATTGCTGCATTGGACATAAAATATAACAAAGGGTAATTTCAAAAGTAAAAATTCAACAAATATAAACTTTATTAAATGATATTCAAATATGTTCTCTGAGATAAATTACGATATATTAATTGAATATAAGCTGAAGCGAAGTGATTGAAGTAGTCCTTGTAAGATTTTTACAACTTTAAGAATGTAATGATTACTATACATGAGATGAGATTCATGGGAAAATCCTATTTAGTTATATTAATGCATCTCACATTTTTAAATGTATGTGGAACAGTTTATTAGGCTTTGCTTGAGGCTTTAAGGTATGGTGTTTCAGATACCAAAAGTTCAGAAGACCATGCAAAGACTTTAAAGTAGATGTTCAAAAATCAAAGAATCAATAGAGCCTTCTACAATGATGGAAATGTTCTGTATCCGTGCTTCCTGTGTGGTAGCCTCTAGCCACATGTGGCTATTGAGCCCTTGACTTATAAGTACCATGACTGAATTTTTAATTTTTTGTAATTTTGATTAATTTATAAAGTTGATTAATTTATTTCTTTGTTTTTACTTTTTTGACTGTGCCACTTAGTTTGTGAGATATTAGTTCTCTGACCAGAGATCAAACCCACGCCCTTTGCAGTGAAACCATGGAGTCCTAACCACTGGCCCATCATGGAACTCCCAATTTTGATTCATTTAAATTTAAAGGATAGAAAAGCTGGCTTAAAACTCAACATTCAAAAAATGGCATCTGGTCCCATCACTTCATGGCAAATAGATGAGGAAATAATGGAAACAGTGATAGACTTTATTTTCCTGGGCTCCAAAATCACTGAAGATGGTGACTGCAGCCATGAAATTAAGACGCTTGCTCCTTGGAAGAAAAACTATGACCAACTTAGACAGCATATTAAAAAGCAGAGACATTATTTTGTGGACAAAGGTCCATTTGTGAAAGCTATGGTTTTTCCAGTAGTCGTGTATGGATGTGAGAGTTGAACCATAAAGAAAGCTGAGTGCAGAAGAATTGATGCTTTTGAACTGTGGAGTTAGAGAAGACTCTTGAGAGTCCCTTGGGCTGCAAAGAGATCAAACCAGTCAATTCTAAAGGAAATCAGTTCTGAATATTCAATGGAAGGACTGATGCTGAAGCTAAAGCTCCAATAGTTTGGCCACCTGATGCAAAGAACTGACTTCTTGGAAAAGATAGAAGGCAGGAGGAGAAGGGGACGACAGAGGATGATAGCATCACCGACTGGAAGAACATGAATTTGAGCAAGCTCTGGGAGTTGGTTATGGACAGGGAGACCTGGTGTGCTGCAGTCCATGGGGTCACAAAGAGCCAGGCACAACTGTGCGACTGAACGGAACTGAACTGCACAGACTTAAGTGCGAGTGAAAGTCACTCAGTGTTAATTGGCTCTTAAATCCTTCAGCCACACCAAGAGCATAGATGGGATGAGGGAGAAAGGATTGGTGAGAGCTGTGATATGGATTCCCCAACTGCCATCAAAGAGTAGAGCTGGTGGGTGGATGCTCCTCACTCAAGCCTCGTGAAACAGGCTCGGTTCCAGGAATTTAAAGGATGTGAGTGGGCTGGCTAGCTGCTGACAGGCAAATAAAATTGAATGGGGCCAAGACTTCCTAAATGTTTCCTAAGACCCAGATTTGAGAGAGAGAGTGGTGAGAATACCTACCCATACATACAGTCTGATAGGGTTTCCTGAAGGGTGATGATGGCCTAACAGAAACTCTGAAGAAATTATTATGGGCCATAGAAGGAGTAAGACACACAGACCAGACAGATCTAAGATATGATTGCTTAGATCAAGGAAGCTATAAGTAAAAGATTTCTGATTGGGATGTTTCTGAAGCAACCATGGCAGTTACCCACAAAAGGAAAGAGCCAAGCTCTAAACATTTGCCAGGACAGTCTTCAAGGCCATTTTAAGTCAGCCTTTTCCTGCCTTCCTCACCTCTTCCTTTTGCTCAATTCTCTCGCTGCCTAAGGGGTCAGGAACCGTGGTTAGCAAGCAGGATAAGAGGTGGGTATAGGAGCCTAGACATTCATTTACTTCAACTAAAGTTGGTTTGCTTACGTCAAGTCATGGTAAGGATTTTTCTGTGCTAAAAGGGATCAGAAAAGTCATGAGACTGCTTGAGTTCATTCAGAGGTAAAGGATGAACCAGTTCCATCTAATAAATTTGAAGGGATAGTGAAAGACAAAATTCAGTTGCTTTATGATTATAGCTCATGAGTCCAGCCTATTTTGTATACTATGTATTAATGTGAACAAAACTGTTCTTTCACTTTTTCCTCTGAAATATATCCAGAAAACTACTTGATGGAAGGGTATATTTTAAACATTGATGGAACTCCACCCAAATCCCTTTACTAGGCTGTCCAATCCATCCCTCAGCTGCTGTGCATGTTGGTGGCAAATCATTCATAGCTGCACCTTTCCCCAGAGAATTGTTCTAGCCCAGAGAGAACCAGCTCATCAAGAGCTGGTTGGGAGGTTGTTAGCCCCTTCCCCTCGGCCAGCCAGTAACTGACAGATGTGTGGAACACAGCTCCTTGTTTTTTTGAGGAGGCAGTAACTCTGTGATGCAAGATACATTCCAAAGCTCCCCATGGGATCAATGTGAAACTAGACTCCAGCTGAAACTATGGCTTTGCTTAGCTTTTACTTCTGTTCTATCTTATTACCCTTCTCTCCTGCAGGTTTCTCCAGAGAGCACTGTTCAATAAATCACGCAGTCTAAGTGAGTCAAACCAAAGTCATTAGAAGTTATTAATTATGTTCATTCTCTTCATTGATCTGCCTGCAAGTTCCTAACTTTTTAAATTTCATGATCCAGTAAAGTTTTTGTTTTTAATCAGGGGACCCAATAGGGGGTCACCAACTTTTAGTTTTGCAAATACAATTAAGGGAGAAAAATCCTTTCTGAGAAAGACACCATTGGTAGCATATTAAAATCTCATGCCCTTCTTCCTTGTTTTCAGAATCCCAATTTTGTTCATGTCTGTAGTAGCCAGGGGATTGAACTCCTTCTGTGGCAAGGAGTGAATCTTGATTAGGATAAGCCAATTATGCAGTCCCATCCCTTTGCCAATGATTTGTTTAGGAGTGAGCCTTGGCTTAGTTTTAGTCAATGAGAGATATATAATGCAGGAGTTCTGGGGAAAGTTTTTCTTATTCTTAAAAAGAGAGATACACGAAGAAAAAGTGCTCTTCAGGATAAGATCCAGGTTATGGAGCTTGAACATTATACAGTTTGGGGGCCCTTTTTAAGGAAAAAGGTATAAAATTATCTTGCTTTTTCAATTTACAAAAATACATGACCAGGTGAATGATTGCTAGTGTCCTCTTCAGGACCTTGGAAGAAGCCTGTAAAAGTGAAGGGTCCTAAAGCTCAAGATTGCTTAGTGTCATAGTAAATGACCACTGGCAGCCTTGCTTTTTTGGACATTGCTGTCTTTATGGGACAACCGGAACTACTGCAGCCATCTTGGGACCAGGAAGAAAGCCAGCTTAAGGGGACAAGCCAACATGCACCAGATGCAGAGTGCAAGGATGAAAGAAATCTTGCTGGAATCACAGCACTTGACGTTCCTTGGAATTCCTTTAAGTACAGGATTCTTGTATGAAAAAGAAGTATCTTTATTGTTTCAGCCACTGTTTAATAACTTGTAGGCAAAAGCATCCAAACAAAGACAGCTACTATCTACTCTCTCCATTGTTTCACACACACACACACACACACACACACACAAACACCCATACTCCTAAATATGTAGAAAGGAGATAATCTCAGAATATAGAATGGTCCTTTATATCAAATTAAATTGATGGTCCTTTATATCAGATTAAATTAGCTTTATGGAAAACTCAATTCATTATCCTTTTTTTTCTTATTGGCTGTGTACCCAGTGAAAACTTCACCATGGTATTTGGGAAGCACTGGCCTAGACCAGTGCTATGGAAATTGTGGTTCATGGGCTAGCGCCAGTCCATGAACTATTTATTATCAGCCTGGTATGAGATAAGTTCTGAAACCAAGAGTAGGAATTTAGAAACCTTCTATAGCATTTAGACATTTGAGAGTAATTTTTGTTATAATTAATGAACCAACATTGAGGCATTATTATTATTATTATTAAAGTCTATACTTTATTCAGATTTCCTTAGTTTTTTCTTAGTGTCCTTTTCTATTCTAGAATCTTACCCAGAACACTACATTACTTTTAGTTGTCATGATATCCCAGGCTCCTCTTGGCTTCTTTCTGATGGCCTTGACAATTTTGAGGAGTAATGGTCAGTTATATTGTAGAATGTCCCTTAATTAAGATTTGTCTAATGTTTCTCTCATGATTAGTATGTCTTTTTTTTAAAAAATTCATTTTCTTAATACAGTCATTCATTTTTACTGTGTTTTACAAAAGCATTGGTCCAGGAAAATTCCCTGGTGCCCTATTGGTTAGGATTACTGTGCTTCTGCTGCTATGACCTCGGTTGAATCCTTGGCCGGGGAGCTGAGGTCCTACAAGCTGCTCACAGCATGGCCAAACAAAACAAAACAACCAAAAAAATTGGTCTGCGGTAGATTGGGAAAAACCTGGTCCTTCATCCCAGGGAGTCTGAGCAGCACTGGTCTAAAGAGCTACTATTCTAGTCTTAGCACTTAAAATTCTCAAACAAATTCTCCTAATGGAACTACTGGTTTGCTTTTGGATGCCATTCTGTTTTCTGAATCAAACTGTTATGAATGGGGCTTTTCAGTTTAAATTTTAAGATAAGTTAAATTACCTTTTTAAAAGATTATCTTTTGGGCTATCTATAGTGTGTCAGCAAATGCTTGATAGCTTGCAGAACATTTGAAAGAATGTTCATAAACTCCCAACTATTATGAAAATATGATGTTTCTGAATCAAGATTGTAGTGCTGCTGCTGCTGCTAAGTCATTTCAGTCGTATCCGACTCTGTGCGACCCCATAGATGGCAGCCCACCAGGCTCCCCTGTCCCTGGAATTCTCCAGGCAAGAACACTGGAGTGGGTTGCCATTTCCTGCTCCAATGCATGAAAGTGAAAAGTGAAAGTGAAGTCACTGAGTCGATTGTAGTAGGGAAGAACAAATCACACTCCATTTTTGATCTGTTTCTTTTTCTTTAACCTTTGTATCCTATTGCTTTTGCTACAAGTTAAGAATGTTGCCTATCAGTTCAGTTCAGTTCAGTTGCTCAGTCGTGTCCGACTCTTTGCGACCCCATGAATTGCAGCACGCCAGGCCTCCCTGTCCATCACCATCTCCCAGAGTTCACTCAGACTCACGTCCATTGAGTCCGTGATGCCACCCAGCCATCTCACCCTCTGTCGTCCCCTTCTCCTCCTGCCCCCAATCCCTCCCAGCATCAGAGTCTTTTCCAATGAATCAACTTTTCTCATGAGGTGGCCAAAGTACTGGAGCTTCAGCTTTAGCATCATGCCTTCCAAAGAAATCCCAGGGTTGATCTCCTTCAGAATGGACTGATTGGATCTCCTTGCAGTCCAAGGGACTCTCAAGAGTCTTCTCCAACACCACAGGTCAAAGGCATCAATTCTTTGGCGCTCAGCCTTCTTCACAGTCTAACTCTCACATCCATACATGACCACAGGAAAAACCATAGCCTTGACTAGGCCTATAGCTTGAAGTATTCAGGATAGCCCATTCTCAACGCTCTGACCTTCCCATTCTCAAGGCTCTGACCTTTAAAGATGTAACACTTTTCCATTCAGTTGCAGATCAGAGAATAACATTTGTCTTGTTGGAGGTTTACAAGAATATCATGATCTGACCTATGTGGACAGCAGAGAGAACAAAGGATTCTGACCCCAAGAAGTTTGCAACAACCAACCACATTCTCTCCCTTTTTAGTATAAAAGCTAGAATTCTAACCCAGCAAAGATGGTTCTTTAGGACCATCATCTTCTCAGTCTGCTGGCTTTCCAAATAAAGTTGCTATATTCTTTGCCCCAACAACTCATCTCGATTTATTGGCCTATCATGTGATGAACAGTTCTGGACGATGCAGCGAGGTTGGCCTCGGTAGAAAGATCTTTATTCAAGAGGTGTTGGACAATTTAAGCTAGAAGCCGTAGAGGTAGCATACAAACCAGAACATAGTCGTATGTGCATCTGCATTCTGCTTTGTTTAGCCTGGCCATCAGATGTTTTGTTTTTCTTTCTTTTCTCTCTCAATTTCACTATAACAAATACTTCGAGCATTGACAGCCAAATTTTCTCCATTATGTCACATTCCTCAGTGGGTTATCACTGTCATGTTCATCCTTTTTTCGCATGTTTCCGCTGATATATTCATGTTGATGATATAAAGAGTTCCCTAAACCTTGCTTCTTTGTGGATTCTTTCTTTGATCCTTGTGTCTAGAAACATTATTATAATGAGCCTTCTTTGGGCTTTGATGATAAAAGCTTCACTTGGTATGTGTTTCCTCTCTGGAACCTGATTTTTTTAGTTGTAAGATGTGTGTTAAACAGTATATGTAAACCATTGTATGCCACTTCCTTTATTTATTTTTGTAATTCACGAAAGTATAGCCAAGTATTTTTTCCTGTGTTTAATGTAACAGCCTTTAATTTTTGGTTTAGATCTCATTTCTGCTTTTGAAGCTTTTGACTTCATTTTGAAAATCTGGTTCTTATTTCTTGCCTCACTTATTGCGATGGATACAACCATCAGCTCAAGTTCATTTTTGTTGGTTGTCCAATAAGTCAATTAAGTAGCTTTGGCGGTTTTTCAAGAACAGTTTGCAGTAAGGCTTTTGACTCTGATTTAAAAATTGTGGTAAGACTGTCCTTGCCCCTCATCTGGATCTTTCCGTAACAGTTGCCAATGCAAATGGGTAAAGAAAAGCACATGTAAGACTATCTTTTCATTCATTCAGCGATGTTCACATGTCAGATGCTACTCTTGCCCCAGCGTTGCAGGGCTTGCTTCAAAGGTAAAGTGCTCCTGTTTACTGTGGGAAATGTGGGTATATTTACAAATATTCTGCAGAGCCATTTTTTCCTAAATATATTTCCTTAGAATCACTTTATTTTCTTGATACAATTTTGTCTGTATTTCCCTCTGATCTGGAACTCTGATTTTCAAATGTCTGTTATGATTGGTTTTTTACTTTCTTTTCTCTCATTTTAAACAGTTCAAGGAAAGACAAATTATACATTCTTCTGTAGGTTTGTCTAGTCAAATGTGATTTTGCCACAGGCTTGTTTGTTCATTTACTCAGTTATTTATCCACAAGGTCAGCACATGTTTAGAAAGTACCTGTTAGGGGGAAATGCTGTTGTTGTTGTTTATTGCTAAGTTGTGTCCAACTGTTTGCAACCCCGTGGACTGCAGCATGCCAGGCTTTCCTGTCCTTCACTATCTCCCAGAGTTTGCTCAAATTCTTGTCCATTGAGTCAGTGATATTATCTAACCATCGAATCTTCTGTCACCTTCTTCTCCTCCTGCTGTCTATCTTTCCCAGCATCAGGGTCTTTTACAAAGTGTCGGCTCTTTTCATCAGGTGGCCAAGGTACTGGAGCTTCAGCTTCAGCATCAATCCTTCCAATAAATACTCAGAGTTGATTTCCTCTAGGATTGACTAAAGGGCAATGAATGCTACTTCGAGGTAGCAGAGAGACAGTGGTGAACTAACAAAAACTCTGGCAAGAAACTTTTGATTTAGTGGGAAAGAGACACGTGATACACATATACATACGTAATTAAAGATGAAATTCTGACCAAGGTGGTGCAGAATAAGTACAACTGCAATTACCCTAGTTTTGTGATTAGAGATGGGAGGGGGCTGTAACTGCTTTCCTTTCTTAGAGAAGTGTTATTCAGACTGGGACTTGAGGCATAAGGGGAGCAGATCAGGTGAGGTGGAATGAAAGACTTCTACAGTGAACCTACATGCTGGGCAAATCTGATTCTTCTTGCCCTCCCCCGCTTTTTTTTTTTAACCCTGGAAAAATTAATTCATTCAAGTAATACCGAGCACCTACTATGTGCCAGAGATAAACACTTGTGTGTGGAAATAATGTATTAAACACTCTTTAATAGGTAAGAGAAATTCATATATGGTTCTGAGATTGGTTTGGCCTCTAGAGCTCATTTCTCCTTTTTTTTATTTCGGCAGTTGATAAGAAAATACTTCAGAGACTTCCCTAGTAGTCCAGTGGTTAAGATTCCACACTTCCAATGCAGAGGGTCCTGGTTTGATCCCTAGTTAGGGATCTAGATCCCACACATTGCAACTAAAGATTTCACATGCCACAGCTGGAAGACCTCATGTGCCATAACTAAGACCCAGGGAAGACAAATAAATAAATAAGTAAATTAACAGATATATAAAAGAAAATATTTAAAGATAGGAAGGAGAGAGGAGTGGATAATAATAATAATAATAATAAAATAATAACAAATTTTTATTAATAATAATGAAATAGTGATTGTGAACTCATTGAGAATCCTTTCTGGGTTTTAGTTGCTTCATCTTTAATAGGGTAAGCTGAAACTAGATATTGTGCAAGGCTTTATTTCAGCTTCAAGTTTTGGTTAAAAGCCACTAACTTTCTGTATTTGCATATGAGAAATAATTCTGACAGTGTTATTACTTGGCGTGTTTTGCATGATATACACAAAACACTTACTTTATGACTATAGTTTTGAATTATATGAAGATGTTTTCAAAATCTTATTTTAATTTGGCTGTCAGTAAATTTCTTATCATTATTTATTTCTGTTTCAATTCACCAAATATACTATTACTTGGAAACATGTACACAAGGAACACTAAACTAATCAAGTGTATATTCAGGCAAGTGTAATCAGTTATATAGTTAATTATGTATATAAATTCTTTTTGAATCTGTTACTGTTTAAGCCCTGAGATTTAAAATGGTTATTTGGAACTGGAAAGCAAAATTTAATGCCAGGCATTAGACATTTTCTCCCTCCTGCTTAGTTGCAGAAAATTACAAGGTACTAAATCTTGGCCTGATAGTACAGTTATAAGATGCTGTATTTTCCTTTGTGTACAGGCACACATACATACCACATACTGCTTGAAGGAATATGCAAATATTGTTAAATATACTACTGTTCTGGCCGGAAACAAAGCCTCTGGCAAATAACAGAGTGCTGCAGCATTTTGCCAATTTTAAACCTACTTCTATTTCTCTTCTGATTTCTGGCTGAAACATGAACCACCTTTATCATTCTGCATAGATGGCACCAACCCAGCTGTTCCCTCGCTAAATTAATTAATAAAGATTCCAAATGAGTTATAATTTTATCTAAGGAGTAATTTTGGCAAGATGACTTGAGTGAACTCTCTTGCTTCTCTTAATCCAAAGAGAATGTTAGTCTTGGAGTCCTGGCCGCATTTCTGCAATGTATCCCGATGGACTACTACCTGTCATTGAGTAGAATGGGAAGTTTCCCTACCCACTCTAAAGATGACAACACAGAGGAAAAAACCTCTTCTACATTCACAAGGGGGAAATGAACCTAATAACTGCCTAGATGGGAAATGGGTTGGGGTCTGATAAATTAGGATTGGAATACTGTTTTCATCAGTTATTTGTTACCTAACTTCAGTGTCCCCATCTAAAAACTGGGGTAATGATACTGTAATCCACATACCAGTAGTCCTTGTAGATTGCCCCATGCTTTCTCAAGAGCTAGTTCAGTATATTGACACTTCTGGGAAAAAATAAAGCAGAATCCAAGTTGAAGAGTGATGAAGACCTATGAGGTTGCTCAAGGAAAAAAAAGGGGGATTACATTGCACAACTCCCAGGAAGACGTTTTAAAACCCCTCTTTCAACAGTTTTAGTTTCCCCCAGCTTCCAGTTCCTCTATCAATTTTCATATGCATTTGTTAGGGTAATAATAAGTTACCATAACAAAGAGTCCCAAAATGGAGTGGTCTAAAAAAAAAACAACCGTTTTTTTTTTTTTTTTCTCTCTCTCTTGTAACAGTTAGGGTGTAAATGTTCCTGGTCAGTAGGGCAGCTCTGCTCCCTGGTTCTTCAAGAAACTAGGTTCTTTCTAAAGCTCCTCATTGATAACATTTGCATAATAAAATTGGATGGATTCCACATGAAGGGAACAGAGAAGAAGGTGTAAAGGAGGCACCACTCTGTGTCTGAAGATCCAGGCTCGTAAATGCATATTTCACTTCTGCTGACATTTAATCATTCAGTTGTTAACAACTTAATCACTTGACCACACCTACTGTAGCAGTTTGCAAATTGGCCCCAATTCTTCACCCTGCCCTGTACCCAACCCTTTGCATTGTGACTTTATGGCTCTTCTGATCAAAAGGTAGAGTTTGTTTCTCCTCTTGAATCTGGCCTGGACTTGTGATTTATTTCTGCTAGTAGATTATGGCAGAAACAATGCTGTGGCAGTTCAGAGTCTAGATTTTAGGGCGTTCTGCCTTCTCTCTTGGAGTTCTTTCTATCTGCCATGTGAAAAAGTGAAGAAGTCCATGTGAACAAGTCCAACCAGCCTGAGGATGAGAAACCATGGAGCAGAGACGGACCACCTCAGCTGAGCCCAGCCCAGATCAATGACCCACAGAATTATGAACTGTTAGTGGTTAATTTGTTGACAGTTGGGTTCTCTGGGGAGCAGATGCTGAGATGGAGTTAGGAATACAAAATACTGTGAAAGGAAAAGGGAAGGAAGCAGGGTTTGGCAGGATTTATAGGCAATGTTTACCGTTTAGTAACTATCTTATATGTTGTATGTAGCTGTAAAAATTTGAGCTAATATATACAAAGTATCTTGGAGAAGGAAATGGCAACCTACTCCAGTATTTCTTGCCTGGAGAATTCCATGGACAGAGGTACTTTGCAGGCTACCATGCATGGGGTCGCAGAGTCTGCTGCGACGGAGCACATGCTGAGTATCTAGTAAAGTGCCCAGAGGTGCATCCTGGTTTTGTGGGGCCTAAATGTTATGTAAATTGCAGGTCCCTTTTTAAAGAAAAAGGATGCAAAATGACAAAAACAAAATTAAGTGCATGACCTTGGATAGGTCCCTTGTAAGAGAAGACTTTCCTTCATTAACTTCACAGTAAACCTGCTCCTGATGATGCTTGACAGATGATAGATGTTAGAAAGTGCATGTTATTATTTGTCCAGTTAAAAAAATCACACAGTCATTAATTTATTGGTAGACAGCATTGCACAAACAAGGTGATCAAGTTCACTTAGGTGCAAAATCCATACCAACTTCAATTTCCTCCTGAGGGGAATTGAGGGTCCTTATCACAGACAGAGCCCACCTATTCTTTCCATCATATAAACCTGTGACAGGGAAACCCCCGTAGCTTTGTCAGGCAGAGTCAGGCTTCCACTCTACAAGCTGAAAAATAGCGAAAATGTACTTCCTGAGCCTTTTCTGCAGCTAAGACAGCACAGATCAATCAGGGCACATGACCTAGATCTTGAAATGAAAATAACTGTGTGAGGAAGGAGCCCAGCAGAATGTTCTCTGGTAGTTGTTTGGAGACGCAGATGCAGTATCTCTGGCAGTGCGCAGTGTCCGACATCCAATATCGGTGGGGTGAAGGGGAAGTTGCGGTGGCTGCACCCAGGGATAGCGCTAGCGAGTTTGGATCCCACACCAATGTGAGTATAGACCTGTATACACAGCCTCCCAAAGATTCCATGAGATGCCCAGTATCTTTTCAATAGATTTCCTTTCCTGCTTAAATTAGCCAGAGCAGCTTTCTCCTGCTTGCAGCCAAATCCCAGCATACTATACATGGGTTTTTAACTACAGCCCTCGCAGCTGAAGAGCAGGAAAGGTTCCCTTTCCACCTTGGGTGAATTCATACATCTGGAGATGCTATGGAAAGAAGGATGCACCTATGTGAGAATCTGATGAGAAGCATTTTCCTCCTTAAGAGTCAGACTACTCATTTGATGTCTTCAGTTGTTTACTTGCTGTATGACCTTGGGCCACACAAGAAACTCAGTTTCTAAGAGTCTCTAATGCATGTACCTGGAGTTGGTGTAAGGCTTAAATGTGATGGTATATGTGAAAGTGATCTTTAAATTGTTAAGGAGTTAACAGATCTGAGTTATTTTTAAATATGTATAAAAAAAATCTACCCAATTCTTACTCTAAAACTGATACACTAATTCCTGCTTTGGAAAATTTGGATAGTAATTAAAGTCAGTTTGTGAGCTTGAACACATTCCTCACATAATTCAAGCTTGTTCCATCTTGTTTGCATAGTTAGTTGGTGGCTTTACTGTGGGAAATGTACCTTTGTAACTTTCTTCTTGCTGTATAGGTCACAGCAATCATTTACCTCAACAACTCTCAGGTATTTTTCAAAATTTGTGAAGGAATAAATTTTATCATTTGGGTTCTTAGAAGAAAATAAATGTAATGTGGGAGAAATAATTTCACAATCATTTATGCAATCCACACATTGGCCTTAGCTCTTTTCCATTCTTAGTTTGGAGTTTCAGTTTCTCTTTGGAGTTTCCTTTTGGAGTTTCTGAACTTGTTTAAAGAACTTGGATGAGCAGGAAATCAATCTTGGAGAGAGCAGACTGAAGTATTTTTGTTTCCCATCCAAGTACTCACCAGGCCGGATCCCTGCTTAGCTTCTGAAATCAGACAAGATTGGATATGTTCAAGGTGATATGACTATAGACTAGACTTAAGCATTTTTGTAATCGTTCTTTGCAAAATATTGTTTGGCTTGTATGTAATATATACTCATTACAGAGAAATTGGAACTATAAATCAGAAAAATATTCTAAATCCCAGTAATACTACTTTGGCATTTAGTTATCTATTATTAGTTATTTATTTTGTGTATTATTATCTATTGCTGCATAACACACAGCCCTAAACTTAGGAGCCTGAGACATTCTATGAAGCACACCGAGTGTCAGGAATTCAGACAGGCACCGAGGAGTGGCTTGTCTCTGCACTATGATACTGGGGACTCACCTGGGAAGGGAAGCGCTGGTGACTCGCAAGCCGTGACTGGAGTCATCTGGTGGCTTCTCTACTCACAGGTGTGCTGGTTACCCTGGAATGACACAGAGGCCAAACGCAGCTGCAATTCTTGGCTGGAGTCTGGAGCATCTAGGTTTGGTCTCCCCGTGTGGTCTGGACTTTTCACAGCATGGTGGCTGGGTTCTAAGAGGAATATCCAGAGGAAACTTTAGGAGAGTAGTCATTCCAACAGAACCAGGCAGAAGCTCCCTGACATTTTATGAACTGACTTCAGAATCCACACTGTATCACTTTTATGCTCTTTTGTTCAAAACAGCCACAAGATTGTCCAGATTCAACAGGAAGGAGCCATATACCCCGCCATTCAATGGAGGAAATATCAAAGAACTTGAGGGCTGTATTAAAAATGAGTAACTTGCAGACTTTTCTGCATGCCTTATACAATATACTCATACACACACACACGCACACATATTTAATCTTTTGTGTGTGACTACACCATGTGGCTTAGAGGATCTTAGTTCCCTGATCAAAGATCAACTCCAGGGTCCCTGCAGTGGAAGTAGAGTCCTAAAGACTGGTCCACCAAGGAATTCTCTAAGTAATTTTAAAAACAAAAACAAAGCCAGATCATGCATTCTATATTAAACATGATTTTATGTAACAAGAAAATAAAAGTTAATGAGATGATTGTTAACTTCCAAGAACATTTAAATTCTGGGAGATTTTATATAGTGATCTTAAGATTACATCTGGAGTATTTTATATTTAAGTATTCTATATATAAAAATAACTCAGATTTGTTAACTTCTTAAAAATTTAAAGATCACTTTCACATATACTATCACATTTAAGCCTTACACCAACCCCAGGTGCATGCATTATAAGTGAAATTTTAGCAACTTTTAGAAACTGAGTTTCTTGTGGAGCCCAAGGTCATACAGCAAGTAAATAGCTAAAGACATCAAATGAGCAATCTGACTCCAAGGTGAAAAGTACATTTTATAGTTTCCTGAAGATTAATTTAGTGAGAAAAATAAAATTTGGAAAGATGATATACATTTAGAGTTTAAAAAAGTAAAGGTCTATACAGTGACAATGTTTCTATTTCAAAGCTATTATTTGAATTCAACTTGTAATCTGAAGACAGAGCTCTAAACCAGTGCTAGTGTTAAAAAGAGAACCAAATGACATTATTTCATCTCAAATATTTTAAAAGATAATGTCAATGCCATGTAGTAGAATCATGGTTTGACTTTTTTATGGTCCTAGGCATGGCCGTGTATCAAATCATATGTGTACATAGCATTCTAGTTATGCTAGCCAGGAATTCAGATACTGTCTTCTTGTTGTTATTTAGTTAATAAGCTTTATTTTTGGCCTTGAGGTGTGTGGGACCTTAGTGCCCCGAACCAGGGATTGAACCTGCACTCTTTGCATTGGAAGCTTGGAGTCTTAACCACTAGACCGCCAGGGAAGTAACTTCATTTTTTAGAAAAACTTTAGGTTCACAACAGAACTGAGTGGAGAGTACAGAGAGTTCCCATATACTCCCTGTCCCCACACACATGCAGCCTCCTCACTATCATCATCCCATGTGAGAGTTGTACATTTGTTGCAATCAGCGTTTCTACACTGGCACGTCATTGGCAGGCAGAGCCCCCAGTTTATGTTAGGGTTCAGTTTTGGTGTTGTACATTCTAGGGGCATTAACAAATATATGATGACCTGCATCTACCACTGTAGTAGAATGGTTTCACTTCCTTAAAAATTCTCTGTGCTCTGCCTTTTCATCCCTCCCTCCCCTTGAAACTCTGGCAGCCACGAATCTTTTATTCTCCATAGTTTTGCCTCTCCCGGAACGCCATATTGTTGGAGTCATACAGTGTGTAGCCTTAGGTTGGTTTCTTTCAGTCAGTAATATGTGTTTGTTGTCTTTTCATGGCTGATCATTTTGTATTGACCTTTTCATTATCTGTATGTACCCGTTCATTCATCCATCTTGATTGCTCCCAAGTTTTGGCAATTATGAGTAAAGCTGCTGTAAACTTCCATGTGCATGTTTTGTGTAGACATAAGCTTTCAATTCATTTGGGTAAATACCAAGGAATGCTACTGTCGAACAGCGTGATAATAGTATGTTTAGCTTTGTTAGAAACTGCCAAACTGTCTCTCAAAGTGGCTGTACTATTTTTGAATTCCCACTAGCAATGAATGAGAGTTACTGTTGCTCTACATCCTTGCCAGCGTTTGGTGTTGTCAGTGTTTTGGATTAGGTGTGTTATGAGATAGTAACAAATATACGTATTGGTCTCTGCCCCTAGGTCCTGGCACAGAGCTCCTAAAACCTTTGCAATTTCTTAAGAAATAGAAGCCCTAGGATTTGTTCTACTATTTGGTCTTTGACTTTAGTTCCTGACACAGAGTTCCTAAATCCCCTGGAATTTCCTGGGTGATAGCAGTGTATTTTGCTGTAACAAGGTAACACTTTGGGGGTTCCTGGATGGGGGCTGGTCATCAGAAACACCAAGCCATGATTAGAAGCTTGAAATTTTTAGTCCTACCTCCCATTCTCAAGAGAGAGGAGAGGGTTGGAAATGGAGTTAATGATGAATCATGACTAGATGATAAAGCCTCCGTAAAAATCCCAAAGGTATGGAATTCAGAGAGTTTACAAGCTGGAGAACATAGAGGTGACATGACTGCTTCCCACATCCCTAGCCCTTTGGATTTCTTTATTTTATTTTATTTTTTTCCCTTTGGATTTCTTTATGGGTATTCATCTATATTCCGTATCATATCCTTTTGTAATAAACTGGTAAATAGTAAATAAACTGTTTTCCTAAATCCTGCAAGCCACTTTAACAAAGTACTCACTTGCAAAGAGGGGTTGGTGGGAATCTTTCGTTTACAGAGAATTGGTCAGAAGCACAGGTGACAACCTGGACTTGGTGACTGGCATCTGAGGTGGTGACAGTCTTGTAGGACTAAGCCCTTAACCTGTGGGATCTGATGCTATCTCCAGGTAGTGTCAGAATTCGGTAAACTTGTTAACGCTCAGCTGGTGTTGCAGGGGATTTTTGGTGGGAGAAACCCTCACATGCCTGCTGATAGAAGTGTTGTGAGTGTGGTGGTGGCATGGGAGTGAAAGATGAAAGAGATGCACAGAAGAACTGAGTTTCTCCTACACAGTAGCGGTATCTTATTGTTTTAATCTGCATTTCTTTGATGACATGACGTGGAGCACTTTTTCAGATAGTTGCTTGCCATGTGTATATCTTTTTTTGGTAACATGTCTATTTAGGTCTTTGGACCATTGTTTAATCAAGCTCTCAGCTTTCCTATATGTTAAGAGCTCATTGTATATTTTGGCTAATAGTCTCTTATCAAATGTGTGTTGTCAACTACAAACTGGCACTTGCCATGGCTGCTTGCTACCTACCGCTACAAGGATTAGGTCATGTGTTGCTGCAGCTGCTGATTTTCAACATCCCCTGAAAGGAGTTCGGGGTGGGAAGCAGAAATGAGGCATTCTGGGAAATGAGCTCTGGGAAAAACTGGCAGCATAGGTCTTCAGATTGATATTTTTAGGAGCCGATTTTATGAACCCAATACTTGTATCTCCTCATATCCAGAAAAGTACCAAAAGCCTTCATATGACAACTGTTCCTCGTGACTAACAGAAATCTGCAAAAAATATGATCTTGATTGCATGTATTGGCCCTTACCGAAATCACATTTATACTGACCTTCCCCTACTACCTCTTTGGAGCAGTTTTTCAGAGCTATCTGAGATGCTGCCTCCTGGGCTATAGTCCTCATTTTGCTCCCAAATAAAACTTAATTCACAACTCTCACATTGTGAATTTTTTTTAAGTTAACAGTGTTTTGCCAATATTTTCATCCAAATATACATCCAAATATTTTCAAAGAAATATTTGTTGCTTGTCGTCTCATGATCTTGATTCTTCTGTTTTCAAGCTGTTCATTTTGCACTTAACAGTGCATCTTCAACTCGATTGTTTTTCACACTGGGCTCCATTCTAAGAGGACTGCTTTTTTGGCACACATACTCTGGGCACAGGATGGTGCTTTCAGGTTCAGATAACTCTCTTTAATAATACTTGGAGATATATTTTACCTAGGGTTTGAAAGACAAGGGAAAGATTACTTGAGATAATTGAATCCATATTATGGAGTAAATTATGTACACACATAGCTTATATACAACTGTACACTATGTATAGAATTATAATAATTATATTGGTGACTCAGACGGTAAAGAATCTGCCTATAATGCGGAAGACCAGGCTCGATCCCCTGAAGAAGGAAATGGCAACTCACTCCTGTATTCTTACCTGAAGAATTCCATGGACAGAGGAGCCTGATGGGTACAGTTCATGGGACTGCAAAACGTCGGACACAACTGAGTGACTAATGCTCACTTACTTTAGTGGAGTCAGAAGGCATCCAAACCAGGGCATCTGCTAGTCAGCTCTTTGCCTTTGGTAACTCACACCAATTCCTCTGCCTTAGTTTTACTTTCTGTAAAATGAAAGGGTCAGATTAGATCAACTCTCAGTATACTTCTAAGGCTGGAGTTGAACACGATTGAACAACTAACCTTTACTTTCACAGATGTAATTGACTAATTTTTGAATTTTCTACATAGTAGTTATCTCCAGCTCAAACATTTTGTTTTTGATCATTTATTTTCTGCCTCTTAGAATGTAAGTGTTAAGGTTATGCTATATTCATCTCTAAGCCTAAAACAGCATTTGGCACACAGTAGTGGAGATGACGGGATTCCAGCTGAGCTATTTCAAATCCTAAAAAGATGATGTTGTTAAAGTGCTGCACTCAATATGCCAACAAATTTAGAAAACTCAGCAGTGGCCACAGGACTGGAAAAGGTTAGTTTTCATTAAAGTACCAAAGAAGGAGAATGCCAAAGAATGTTCAAACTACTGCACAATTGCACTCATTTCACATGCTAGCAAGGTCAAGTTCAAAATCCTCCAAGCTAGGCTTCAAAAGTACATGAACCGAGAACTTCAAGCTGGATTTAGAAAAGGCAGAGGAACCAGTGATCAAATTGCTAATATCCATTGGATCATAGCTAAAGCAAAAGAATTCCAGAAAAACATCTACTTCTGCTTCATTGTCTACAGGAAAGCCTTTGACTGTCTGGATCACAACTAACTATAGAAAATTCTTAAAGAGATTGGAATACTAGACCACTTTATCTGCCTCCTGAGAAACTAGTATGCAAGTCAAGAAGCAACAGTTAGAACCAAACATGGAAAAACAGACTGGCTCAAAATTGGGAAAGGAGTGCATCAAGGCTGTATATTGTCACCTTATTTATTTAACTTATATGCAGAGTACATCATGTGAAATGCTGGGCTGAAAGAAGCACAAGCTGGAATCAAGATTGAGGGGAGAAATATCGATAACCTCAGACATGCAGATGACACCACCCTTATGGCAGAAAGCAAAGAGGAACTAAAGAGCCACTTGATAAAGGTGAAAGAGAGTGAAAAAGATGGCCTAAAACTCAACATTCAGAAAACAAAGATCATGGCATCCAGTCTCATCACCTCATGGCAAATAGATGAGGAAACAATGGAAACAGTGAGCGACTTTATTTCTTGGGCTCTAAAATCACTGCAGATGGTGACTGTAGCCATGAAATTAAAAGATGCTTGCTCCTTGGAAGAAAAACTTTGACAACCCTAGACAGTGTATTATAAAGCAGAGACACTACTCTGCCGACGAAGTTCTGTCTAGTCAAAGCTATGGTTTTTTTAGTAGTCATGTATGGATGTGAGAGTTGGACCATAAAGAAGGCTGAGTGCCAAAAATTTGATGCTTTCAAACTGTGGTGTTGGAGAAGACTCTTGACAGTCCCTTGGACTGCAAAGAGATCAAATCAGTCAGTCCTAAAGGAAATCAGTCCTGAATATTCATTGGAAGAACTGATGCTGAAGCTGAAACTCCAATACTTTGGTCACCTGATGGGTAGAACTGACTCACTGGAAAAGACCCTGATGCTGGGAAAGAGAAAAGGCAGGAGAAGAAGAGGACGACAGAGGATGAGATGGTTGGATGGCATCAATAAATCAATGGACATGAGTTTGAGCAAGCTCTGGGAGTTGGTGATGGGCAGGGAAGCCTGGCATGCTGCCGTCCACAGGCTGGTAAAGAGTTGGACACAACTGAGCGACGGGGTTTATATTTGATGAATAAATTTATGATTAAATGACTCTGGGGTCTTGCATTCTTCAGATATTGGTGAGACCTTCAGGCAGTTCTATGCCAGACTTGTCATCTTCAGAGGTGCTTACACTTGTCTTTAGATCTATCTTGTATCAAGCGATGACCGCATTTCTTTATACTGTCAGAGCAGAAGCCTTCATTGCAAGGAATCCTTTGTTTCCCATCTGAAATTGCTCAGAGTATAGATTTAAAGTACAGAGTATCCAAGAGATGTGTTTATATGGCTCTATTTAAAATGTATGTGTCTCTAATTCTACAAAACACTTGTTACAGCTGCCGGGAAATGCCCCTGAGTGCTGGCCATTAACGGTCTTCTACAGGTGCTACAGCAGCTGGAGGAGCCTCAGGAGGATGAGAACAACTTTCAGTCTCTGGGAAATCCTCCATCCTACTCCCTCTGCTCAGGAGACTCCCTGTGCATTGCCACCTCAGCTAGGTTATCCTAACTGGCTGGGTATACAAATAAAACACATTACTTTGCAAGGGTTCCTGTTTATCTATACACATGTGGCGCCTACTGTGTATTAGGTGAAGTAGAAGATACTCATTACATACTAATAGATGGGTTGTTATTATCATTATTGATTATATCACTGTTATTATTTCGGGTTAATAATTAGGAAATATATATCTAAAAAGTTACATTACACCAAAGAAGATATATGAATGGCCATAATCACACGAAAAGATATCAACATCACTAATCATTAGGGAAATGCAAATCAAAATTACAATGAGATACAACTTCACACCCATTAAGATGGCTTTATAAAAGTTTTTAAAAATAAGAAAATAAGTATGGCATGGATGTAGAGAAATTGAAACCGCTATGTCCTGGTAAAGGGAATGTAAAATTGTATATCCACTGTGGAAAGTGGTATGCCAGGTGGTGCTCAAAAAATTAAACACAGAATTTAATTCAGGAATTGCACTTTTGGATATATACCCTCCAAAATTGAAAGCAGGCACTCTATCAGATATTTGGACACCAGTGTTCATATCAACATTAGCAATAACTGAAAGGTAGAATGTTAGCAAACATTCATTGACAGAGGGATGGGCTACAGTCCATGGGGCCAACAAAGAGTTGGACTTGACTGAGCATGCAGATAGTTTACCACAAAAATCCCTCCTAAATCACTTTGTCACTAGCAAAGCCCACTGAGAAATATACGCTCGAGGGAAAATACAACCCCAAGAAAAATAAGGTGGGATTTAGGTGACAGGTGATAAGGTCTAATCTCTTCCTTTGTGCTTCATCTAGTTTTCCTTGATCCTCTGGGTGTGGTATTCATGGGGTACCGCACCCAGAGGCCTTGTACCCAGCCCTTCAGACCAGAGTCCCTGGTGCAAAAATGGCTGTGCCGCTCATCTGGCCTCGTACAGGAAAGCTCCCTAAGTTGTATCTGACTCTTGGTGACCTCACGGACTATACTGCTCTCCAGGCTCCTCTGTCCATGGGATTTTCCAGGCAAGAATACTGAAGTGGGTTGCCATTTCCTTCTCCAGGGGACCTTCCTGACCCAGGGATCAAACTTGAGGTTGTGCATTGGTAGGTGGGTTCTTTACCACTGAGCCACCTGGGAAATCCAGAAGCTTGAGTGCTGGGAAAGTGAAAGTGAAGCTGCTCAGTCATGTCCGACTCTTTGTGACGCCATGGACCATAGCCTACCAGGCTCCTCTGACCATGGATTTTCCAGGCAAGGGCACTGGAGTGGGTTGCCATTTCCTTCTCTAGAGGATCTTCCCAACCCAGGGATCAAACCTGGGTCTCTCACATTGCAGGCAGATATTTTACTGTCTAAGCCACCAGGGAAGCCTTTGAGTGCTGTGACTAGCACTCAATTCAAGATGGTGGTGGCAGGCCATGAGCAGACACTGGATGCTGGGCACAGTGATCTGAAGCCTGAGCAGCACAGCTGTGCCTGATCATGTGAGAACTACCCCCACCCCCAGCCCCACCCCAGCAGATCCATATAAAGCGGTCTCACCTATGACCTTTTGGGGGAGAGTGTGTGCTCTAGAGTGGGAGCTCCCACCTCTCCATTCTTTGATCAAAGAATAAAGCTTCTTGGGCTTCAAAACCAAACTCTACCTTGCTCTACTGGCTCAAGAAACACCTGACAGGAGGACTCTTGTTGGGGACCAACTTGAAAAGGTCAGTAACAACACTACATACAGCTGCCTCTATTTCCACATTAAGAATGTGATGAAAATGAAGTAACAGTAGTTCAGTTCAGTTCAGTTCAGTCCCTCAGTCGTATCCTACTCTCTGTGACCCCATGGACTGCAGCACGCCAGGCATCCCTGTCCATCACCAAGTCTTGGAATTTACCCAAACTCATGTCCATCGACTCAGTGATGTCATCTAACAGTCTCAACCTCTGTCGTCCCCTTCTCCTTCCACCTTCAATCTTTCCCAGCATCAGGGTCTTTTTCAATGAGTCAGTTCTTTGAATCACGTGGCCAAAGTTTTGGAGTTTCAGCTTTAGCATCAGTCTTTCCAATGAACATTTAGGACTGATTTCCTTTAGTATGCACTGGTTGGATCTCCTTGTAGTCCAAGGGACTTTCAAGAGTCATCTCCAACACCACAGTTCAAAAGCATCAGTTTTTCGGCGCTCAGCTTTCTTTATAGTCCAACTCTGACATCCATACATGACCACTGGAAAAACCATAGCTTTGACTAGGCAGACTTCTGTTGACAAAGTAATGTCTCTGCTTGTTAATATGCTGTCTAGGTTGGTCATAGCAAGCATCTTTTAATTTCATGGCTGCAATCACCATCTGCAGTGATTTTGGAGCCCAAGAAAATAAAGTCTGTCACTGTTTCCATTATTTCCCGGTCTATTTGCCATGAAGGGATGGGACTGCATGCCATGATGTTAGTTTTCTGAATGTTGAGTTTTAAGTCAACTTTTTCACTCTCCTCTTTCACTTTCATCTTCAGTTCCTCTTCAATATCTTCCATAAGGGTGGTGTCATCTGCATATCTGAGGTTATCGATATTTCTCCCAGCAATCTTGATTCCAGCTTGCATTCCATCCAGCCTGGCATTTTGCATGATGTACTCTGCATATAAGTTAAATAAGCAGGGAGACAATATACAGCCTTGACGTACTTCTTTCCTGATTTGGAACCAGTCTGTTGTTCCATGTCCAGTTCTAACTGTTGCTTCTTGACCTGCATACAGATTTCTCAGGAGTCAGGTCAGGTGGTCTGGTATTCCCATCTCTTGAAGAATTTTCCATAGTTTGTTGTGATCCACACAGTCAAAGGCTTTGGCATAGTCAATAAAGCAGAAGTAGATGTTTTTCTGGAACTCTCTTGCTTTTTTGATGATCCAACAGATGTTGGCAACTTGATCTCTGGTTCCTCTGCCTTTCTAAATCCAGCTTGAACATCTGGAAGTTCACGGTTCACGTACTGTTGAAATCTGGCTTGGAGAATTTTGAGCATTACTTTGCTAGCGTGTGAGATGCGTGCAATTGTACACTAGTTTGAACATTTTTTGACATTGTCTTTCTTTGGAATTGGAATAAAAATTGACCTTTTCCAGTCCTGCGACCACTGCTGAGTTTTCCAAATTTGCTGACATATTGAGTGCAGCACTTTTGCAGCATCATCTTTTAGAATTTCAAATAGCTCGACTGGAGTTCCATCATCTCTACTAGCTTTGTTTGTAGTGGTGCTTCTTAAGGCCCACTTGACTTTACGCACCAGGATATCTGGCTCTAGGTGAGTGATCATACCATCATGGTTATCTGGGTCATGAAGATCTTTTTTGTATAGTTCTTCTGTGTATTGTTACCCCCTCTTCTTAATATCTTCTGCTTCTGTTAGATCCATACCATTTTTGTCTTTTATTGTGCCCATCTTTGCATGAAATGTTCCCTTGAATTTTCTTGAAGAGATCTCTAGTCTCCCATTCTATTGTTTTTTTCTATTTCTTTGCACTGATCACTGAGGAAGGCTTTCTTATCTCACCTTGCTATTTTTTGAAACTCTGCATTCAAATGGGTGTATCTTTCCTTTTCTCCTTTGGGTAACAATAGTAGTATACCCTTATAATATGTTTACTGTTTGTCAGACACTTTTCTAAGTGCTTTTTATGAATTCATTTAATCCTGCCGACAGCCAGTAATGAATGACATAATTTCCATTATCATCTTCAATTTACAGTAAGGAAATAGAGACACTGAAAAGTTAAATAACGTGTGAAGCATTGCAGACCTAGCATGTGGTGAATGGAGCCAAATCAAATCCGGGCCCCCCAAAGAAACTCTCCCCTGCTTCGCTGTGGCACACTGCCTCTCTAATCATATAACAGGCTAGTATGAGTGCCAAGTTAACACAAAAAGGCTCAAGGAGAGGATGTAGCCCTGCCCCATAACACAAATGAAACAGCTAACTGAATGCCATCCCCTGCTGCTTCCCTGCTTCTTTCATTCCATTTGACAAGCTCTGATTTTTGAGAAGACTCAAGGCCTTTGGGCCGTGAGGAATAGGCTATTCTAAACTGTTCCTGCGATTGAACTCACAGATTGTTGGGCAAACACTGATGTGTGCCCTGCATGGGGATCCTCTGGGATATTCTTAATTTTTAAATTACGACATGAGCATTTCATCTTGTGTAGGCTGGTACAGTAAATGGAGCAAGCAGAAACCAGCTGATTTCCAGAGAGGCAGAAAGCTCAAAAATGCCAACCGAGAGTCATTTAGTCTCTCATTTAGTCTCACATTCTGCGGCATTCTCTCATAGAAGTACACAAAATCAGCACTGACAGGCCATTTCCACTCTCCCATCTCTGATGGACGTGCAGTCCAGAAAGGAAAGCAGTAGACACTGGGCTATGCCAGGGAGACTAGCCATGAGGATTGTGGCTTTTGCTGTGCTTTGATATGATTTGAGGGCTCAGTGATAAAGAATCCGCCTGTCATTGCAGGAGACGCCAAAGACGCAGGTTCAATCCCTGGGTCGTTAGATCCCCTGGAGAAGGGAATGGCTACTCACTCCAGTATTCTTGCCTAGGAAATCCCATGGACAGATGAACCTGGTGAGCTATAATCCATAGGGCTACAAAGAGCTGGACATGACCGAGCACAAATACACCATTAAGAGTAGTGGAATTGAATCTAACCATCATATTTACAATTATCATACTTTACAGAGGCTTCCCTGGTGGCTCAGATGGTAAAGAATCTGCCTGCAATGCAGAAGACCTGGGTTCAATCCCTGGGTTAGGAATATCCCCTGGAGAAGGCCATGGCAACCCACTCCAGTATCCTTGCCTGGAGAATCCCATGGACAGAGAAACCTGGCAAGCTACAATCCGTAGTGTCTCAGAGTTGGACACAATTGAGCAACTAAACTTCCACTTTTCACTTTCTTTACTTTCTAGAAGCGATCATCTGTGAAAATTACAATTTTTTGTGATAATAAACTTGAGAATTAATCGAGAACTTACTAAGTCCCCAACACTGTACTAAGCACTTTATGTATCTTATCTCATTTCCACCTCACAATAGCTCACTGAGAGGTATTCTTACTTGCATTTTACAGGTGAGAAGACCTGGAAAGTTTAAGAAAATGCCAAAATCCACCCATCTATAAAGAAGCAGAGCCAGGATTCAATTAAAAGTCTTTTTTAATCTGGTGCTTGTGCTCTTAACCACTTATTTATATGTTTTGTATTAAAAGAAGAATGCATTTACATTAATTTTCTGATAGATGAAAAATAGGTAGGATTTCATTAGGTTGAATGATGCAAAAGGGCTGTTTCTGTAGGCCAAAGCAATAAAATATTGGCAGTTTCACAGAAGTCAAACAGTTCATAACTGAGCAACTAATAAATTTTCATTTTCATATCTTTAGCATCCTAATAGGCTAATGTGCACAAAATTATGGACCACTGATAAGTTTTGGCATCATCCTGAAAATATAGATATCCCTTAATAGCTCTATTGAAACCGTGGGGCCACTTTCTTCCATATAAATTTTATAGAAAAGAAAGGTTCGGGGGAGAGCAGGGCTACTGAACAGCCTTCATTCTTTTTGGGTCACATATGGGCAGAGAAAGTGCTCTCTAAGTTGCTATCTTAAAAACAAAATTATTTATTTACTTCTTTTTGGCTGTGCTGGGTCTTCGTTACTGTGCGGCTTTTCTCTGGTTGCAGTGAGTCAGGGCTGCTCTTCACTGCAGTGTGCAGCTTCCCACTGTGCTGGCTTCTCTTGGCCCAGTCTAGGCCTGCCAGCTTCAATGGTTGTGGCTCCCGGGCTCTAGAGCACAGGCTCAGTGGTTGTGGTGTATGGGCCTAGCTGCTCCATGGCACATGGCATTCTCCCAGACTAGGGACTGAACCTGTTTCCTGTGTTGCAAGCAGATTCTTTATGCCTGAGCCACCCGGTAAGCCCTATATAGCTCTCTTAGGGAGATGATGAGACATGTCTGTGATGAGATATTTCAGATTTTAAGTTTCTCTCTTCTCAAAAAGTAAATTCTTGTATTATTTGGAGTGTAAAAGGGTAACTCTGAGTATTTCTTCACGACATACCTGTAGAGGCAATTATAATGTTAATACACACTTGCTCTATGTGTATACATATACATGCTGCTGCTAAGTCGCTGCAGTCGTGTCCGACTCTATGTGACCCCATAGATGGCAGCCCACCAGGCTCCCCCATCCCTGGGATTCTCCAGGCAGGAACACTGGAGTGGTTTGCCATTTCCTTCTCCAATGCATGAAAGTGAAAGTGAAGTCGCTCAGTTGTATCCTACTCTTAGCGACCCCATGGACTGCAGCCTTCCAGGCTCCTCCATCCATGGGATTTTCCAGGCAAGAGTACTGGAGTGGGTTGCCATTGCCTTCTCTGTATACATATACATAGTTAATGTTAATTAAGAAAAACTCTCTTCCTATCAAATGAGTGCATTTCCCTCTTCCTTCTCATTTATATCAAAACAGCCTAAAATAGGTCTTCACAATAACGCAATAAAATATTGAAGTTTTTAAAATGGAAGGAAATTCTGACACACTCTGGTCAGGACAATGGGTAAATCTTGAGGATGTAATGTTAAGTGATATAAGCCAATCACAAAACAATAAATAATATATGATTACACATATATGTAGTATCTAGAGTAGTCAACAGAGAAGGCAATGGCACCCCACTCCAGTACTCTTGCCTGGAAAATCCCATTGACAGAGGAGCCTGGTAGGCTGCAGTCCATGGGGTCACCAAGAGTCGGACACGACTGAGCGATTTCACTTTCCCTTTTCACTTTCAGGCACTGGAGAAGGAAATGGCAACCCACTCCAGTTTCTTGCCTGGAGAATCCTAGGGACGGTGGAGCCTGGTGGGCTGCTGTCTATGGGGTCGCACAGAGTTGGACACGACTGAAGCGACTTAGCAGTAGCAGCAGAGTAGTCAAATTTGTAGAAAGCAGAATGGTGGTTTCCAGGAGCTTGGGGGAAGAGGAAAATGGGGAATTATTGTTGAATGTTGAGTATGGAGTTTCAGTTTTGCAAAATGAAAAAGTTCTGGAGATTGATTTCACAGCAATATGAATATACTTAACACTACTAAACTGTCCACTTAAAATGGTTATGATGATAAGTTTTATGTTATGTGTATTTTACTACAACTTAAAAAAAGATTGAAGTTTTTAGAGACCAGGTTTCCCCAAGGTTTCTTATTAGTATATGGGAGGATGTGTGAGTGGTCTGTGAAGATAATTTTAGAATGCAAAACTAAAGACAGCAGTTGATTTATCTTTTTAAACCAGTCCTTGAAAGCTCTTTGAATAGAAAAAGCTAGTTGACAGCTTTTCATTTAATGCCAAATTCACTACATTTTACCTGCAAGCATCTACAGGCGTTGAAGACAGTAGTTGTATGCTCTTTCCTCGACAAACGTGGAGTTTTAAAAATACATTGAGAGTGGGTTCTCTCATCAATGTAATGGCCTAAGGCAGAATTTCATACTGTTACACAATTTTTAAGAGCATAGCAGCTCCAAATACACTACTTTTTATCCTTTCTCCCTGACCAAATATCCTAATTGGTAATTTCATGAAAATCAGGACCGGATTTATATCTTATTTCAGATTTAATAGAACTTGCCTGGTGGCTCAAATGGTAAAGAATTTGCTTGCAATACAAGAGACCTGGGTTCGTTCCCTGGGTTGGGAAGATCCCCTGGAGAAGGAAATGGCAACCCATTTCAGCATTCTTGCCTGGAGAATCCCATTGACAGAGGAGCCTGGCAGGCTACAGTCCATGGCGTCGCAAAGTGACTGAGTGACTAACACTATGCTTTAATACTGCTAACTGAAAGTGCACCAAACTTTTTTGCTTTTTTCCCTTTTCTCTTGTTGAGGTGACAGGAAGCTATATCTTTGTTCTTAAAATGTGGGAGGATTGGCACTTCCTTGCTGACCCCCAGCGGTTAAGACTTTGCGCTTTTAATGCAAAGGGGGAGGGTTCAAACACTTGTTAGGGAAATAAAATCCCACATGCCCTGCAGCACAGCCCAAAAAGTATAAAAATAAAACAAAAACATGAGAGGATTAAGAAGTTTTATATAACTGTTTACGGTAACACTTGAGCTTCATTGCTAATTGTGTGTGAATGTATGCTCAGTGAACAAAGGTGCAAGTGTAAAGATTAGGAGCTTAAAAGAAGTCACAGGTATTTTACAAGAGTAAGCTAATTATGATGCATCAGAAATAAAGAAGCCAGAAAATAAAATAAAAAGAGCACAAAGATACAATCTGGAAGCAACCTAAATGTCCATTGACAGAGGAATGGATAAAGAAGCTAATGATACATATACCCAATGGAATATTACTCAGCCATAAAAAATAATGAAATGATGCCATTTGCAGCAACTTGGATGAACCTGGAGACTGTCATACTGAGTGAAGTTAGACAGAGAAAGACAATGTATGATAGTGCTTATTTGTGGAACCTAAAAGAATGGTACAAATGAATTTATTTACAAAACAGAAATAGAGTCACAGATATGGAAAACCAACTTATGGTTACTAGGGGGAGGGATAAATTAGGAGATTGAAATGGACATATATGCATTACTATGTATAAAAGAGATAACTAATAAGGACCTACTGTGGAGCACAGGGAACTCTACTCATTATTCTGTAATAACATATATGGGAAAAGAATCTGAAAAAAAAAGGATATGTGTATATGTATAACAGATTCACTTTGTTGTACACTTAAAATTAGCACAAAATTATAAATCAACTATACTCCAATAAAAATTTTTAAAAATACATCATTTGATGTATAGCTCTCTGTCTCAAAAAACTTCTGTAACTGTGCCTTGATTTCTAACCAGCAGAACAGTTCTCAGAGATTACTGAGATGCTTTTCTTGGATTGTAATCCTCAAATTTGGCTCGATTAAAATTTTCCAATTCTTTTTTAAAAAAATGATATTATCTATAAATAAGAAGCTTCAAGATCAAAGACTCTAAATAGGATCATGAAAGTTTCCAAGGTAAACTCCTTAGGTTGGGACTATAGAATACATGTTTTGTTCTTAATTATTTTGTATTTAATATCATGTATTTAACACAAGTACTGAATATTTATTTTGGAGGTACCTCTCCAGAGCTAGAGAGATTACCAGTGAAAGTCAAGAGGCAAATTTTCCAGTTACCCTTTTTTGTCTTGAAAAGATTTCTGTTTGTTCTGTTCTTTCTGTAAATCATATTTCACATGACTTTGTCATTTTATTACTTCAGTTTATTACTACTCAGCAATCTCGAGTGATTAAAGCTATCGTTTCAATTGACCAATTTGAAATAATGCCTCATCAATGACTACTCATTGCTGAGTTAGCTCGTAACTCACTTTAGATTGTTATGAGCTGCCAGTAACAGAAAATCTTATCAGAGGAATCAAAAAACAGGGGCTCATTTTTCTCATTACAAAAAGTCAGAGGCTTGTGGCTCTTGGCGTTGGTTGAGTAGATTAAGTTGTCAGGATCATTGTCTGAGTCAGTGGATGTCAGGCTTTGGGTCTTACAGTCTTAAAAATTATTACGGACTCCCAAAGAGCTTTTGTTCATGTGGATTATGCCTATTGATATATTAAAAATTTTTAATTAAAGGATAATTGCTTTACAGAATTTTGTGGGTATACATCAATAAGAATCAGCCATAGTGGTTTATACGTATTGATGTTTACTCTGTTAGTTACAGCTTCCCTGGTGGCTCACACGGTAAAGTAGTCTGTGGGAGACCCAGATTCAATCCCTGGGTCAGGGAGATCCTCTGGAGAAGGAAATGGCAACCCACTCCAGTACCCTTGCCTGGAAAGTCCCTGGTAGGCTACAGTCCATGGGGGAGTCGGACACAACTGAGCAACTTCACTTTCACTTTCCTTATTGTGTTAGAGAACTTATACTTTTCAAAAATTGTTAATTCATTTGAAAATAATCAGCCAATTACAAAATAACATTTTGTGAAAAATACTTTCCAAACAAAAAGAAAAATTGGTGAGAAGATTGGGATTGTTTGAAATCTTTTGAATGTCTGACTTAAAGAATAAGTAGATTCTCATACTGCCTGCGGTCAATTTATTGGGCCTTGGTCGTTTGGTTGAAGTATGCTCTTACATAGATACATAGTTAGGAAAATGGTGACCTTGAGAATGCCCTGAAAGGACTGAGGGACTCCCAGGGATCCTTAGGCCACCCTTTGGAAACTGCTGGACTGGCTGGTTCTTCTCATGTTTGCTTGCATCCTAATGAAAAGAAAGAAGAGGGGAGAGTATAGGGTTTTCTTATAAGGCTCCTCTTCTCTGTAAGATTTCCTCTTCATCTCATTAATCATAACTGGATTAAAAACCGTCATCAGACTAATCATTAACCAAGGAGAGTAAGAAGATCACAACTGATTTAGAACTGGGACCAGTCTGGGGCTGAGGTAGGATTTACCATCCCTGGAATTAAGAACTCTCCCTCAGATTCAGCAAAAAATACAGGATGTCATTAAATTTGAATTTCAGAGGTCAGGGTGGCAATCTGCTTCAGGAGAACTGTCTCTTGGAGGCAGAATGGCTGCTGGAGGGGGGTTTAGGGGATGTGGAGAAGAGAAACCAGCCTGAGGAAGGCAGTGAGCAGGAGTTTCTGGGCTTTCCCCACCACCCCCAGTGGGGCACAGAGAAGGCTGTTCTACTGCAGGAGACAGCAGCCTGGCCAGCTCAGTGTAACCGAGCAGAAGCAAAGAGAAGCCCGTTTGCTTGGCAGCCCAGAATGTCAGAGGAGCCCTGCAGGACCCAGTCCTGAGAGTTGGTCCCTGGTTTCCAAGTGTTGAGGAAGACAGACAGGCTATAAGAACGCAGTCTCACCCCTGCTTTCCAATTGCTCTCCCTTCCAGGTCAGAAGCAGCTATATTTACATTTTATACTGGTGAATTTACATTTATTAATCTTCAGATTTCAGAAATTGTCACTGCCTTTTCATTGAACTTCTCAGTACTAACTTGTGCCTCAGTAAGATGATAAGGAAGTGGCAAAACCAATGGAAACAGGGTGTTTTTGTTCTTTTTTTTTTTTTAAACAAACCCTTTCCCAGGGCAACAACCAAGTGGCAAAATAAATTCTTTCAGTACTCATTACTGCTTGGCTTGCATACATCATTACCAACCTAAAGAAATGAGGCAGGAAGCTATTGTAAGAAAATTTTATGGTAAAGAGAAACAAAAGTAATGTCACCAAAGATTGTTTTTTTTTTTTTCCCTGTGGAAATAAGATACCATCTAAACATGTTAGTCACTCAGTCATGTCTGACTCCGCAATCCATGGACTGTAGCCTGTCAAGCTCCTCTGTCCATGGAATTCTACAGGTAAGAATAGTGGAGTGGGTAGCCATTCCCTTCTCCAGGGGAGCATGCCAACCCAGGGTTCGAACCTGGGTCTCTTGCATTGCAGGCAGATTCTTTACTTTCTGAGCCACCAGGGAAACCCATCTATGCCAAAGTATTAAATCTTTTTTTTTTATAACTAGCAGGTCTGAGAGCCCAAAGAATCAATCATTTATTCACTTAACAGTTATTATGTGCCTTTTCTATGCCAGTCTGTGCTGGCATACAAAGGATGAATTAGACATGGTCCCATACAGTTAGTACAGGGAGGGAGAAATGTAAAGAAGAAACTAACAGCAACACACACAAGAATAATGTTAATAAAATCTTTGGTAGATAAATGAATGAGGGATAGTATTTATTGTCAAGCATTGAATGAAATGCTCTATATTAAGGAAATATATCAGGTCCATAATCAATATCAATAATCAAATTTAACCCTCCTGATAGGCATATGTTTCAGGCATTATTATTATTTTCATCTGGTTAGCAAACAAAAAAATGTCCCTGAGCTCAGAGATGTTTAAAGATTTGCCCATGTTAGTAAGTAGTAGGGGTGGGATTCAAACTGGTGATCTCTGGCAGGTGAGGAAAGGTTTCAGTTAGTAGGTGACCCTTGAAAAACAATTAGGTGTTTCCTAGTAGGAAGGATGGAGGGAGTGGATTGAGGAAGGGTAGTCCAGGAAAGAGAAGAGAATGTAGAAACGGGTGGGAGACAGGATGTTCCCAGCCTGTGGAGAAGCAGGGGGCAATTCTGAGAAAGCTGGGCATGGGCACGATTTGGTGCGGGAAGTGAGGGAAAAGGCTGGCAAAGAAGACAGGGCAGAGCACAGGGGCCTTGAGTCTTCTGAGAAATGACGGGTTTGTTCTGTCAAAGGTTCTTAAGAAGGGGAGTCACAAGATTGGATTTACATTTGAGAAAAATTATTCCAAATCAGCAACGTAGAGAAAGGGAGGCAGGAAACGGTTTGTCTTCCTGGCTCAAGAGACCAGCAAAGTAATGCTACTCCTGAGAATACAACTTAGAGAAACTCTCAAACATCTGTTCAAATAGAGCAGCGCTGAACTGTTTGCATTTGTGAAAAATCCAAAATGCCTTTGACAGAGGATAAATAAACAAATCATGGTATAGTCACATGACAAAATACCATATGGTAGTTAATGTGACTGAATTAGGGCAATAAATGTCAACAGGAAGAAAAAATAAAATTGAGTGAGGCAAGCAAGTTGCAGATGGCATGTACAGTAGGCATCATTTAAGTAAAGCAATGCTTTAAATTGTTAGTCAATTCTTAAATATCTAGAGAAAGCACAAAACGTATCTGCAATTGATAATAGCAATTTCATGAGAATGTGCTGGGGAAAGAGGCACTTGGTGGTGGGGGACAGGCTAGTCAAGTGGGCTTAAATATCTATACTCACAACTATATCTGTATCTTCATTTCTTTAAGTAGAATGGCAGATATGACAATGTTAAGATTTTGATAAAACTTGTAGTCAGAACACAGTTTGTTATATTATTCTCTATGAAAGTGTTAGTTGCTCAGTTGTGTCTGACTCTTTGCAACCCCATGGACTATAGCCTGTTAGGCTCCTCTGTCCATGGAATTCTCCAGGCAAGAATACTGGAGTTGATAGCAATTCCCTTCTCCAGGGGATCTCCCCAACCTAGGGATCAAACCTAGGTCTTCTGCATTGCAGGCAGGTTCTTTACCATCTGAGCCACCAGGGAAACCCTTATTATTCTCTATAATCAGCTGTATATTTCACACGTAACATTAAAAATGTTAAGGACTTCCCTGGTGGTCCAATGGTTAAGACTTCATGCTTCCAGTGCAGGAGACCTGGATTCGATCCCTGGTCAGGAAACTAGATCCCACATGCTGCAATTAAGACATGGTGCAGCCAAAAAAATAAAGGTTTAGCTTGGATTCAAAAGTGTCTGCTTTCTCCAACAAAAAGAAAGTAAAGAAAGAGAAAACAG
This sequence comes from Ovis canadensis, assembly GCF_042477335.2. NCBI lineage: Eukaryota > Metazoa > Chordata > Mammalia > Artiodactyla > Bovidae > Ovis > Ovis canadensis. The sequence continues at coordinate 78,321,732 of NC_091251.1, forward strand.
CACTCAAGCAGCAGTACAGCCCAGTGATAGTGGGCTGGGAGACCACTGCAATGTCCAGGCAAGTGGTGGTGGGGACGTGGATCGCGGTGGTGGCAGGGGGAATGGAGAGGACACAGGAGATGGGAAGCAGGTGGCTGTGGACTCATGGCAAGTGGGGGGAAGAGTAGAGTCTAGATATCCTCCAGCCTCTAGGTTGTACTATTGAATGGGTGGTGGGGCTAAACACCAAGAAAGGGAAAGTATGAGAAACAACCGGTATGGTTGGATTGTGGTACATGGAGATGGCTTTCAGGCATGTTCAATCAGAGGATCTTCCAGGAAGAAGCGTTGGACACATCATTTGGTATTCAGACCAGGAGTTCAAGGTCTAGGGTAGAAAGATAAATACGGTTATCACCAGCAGTTGGGGGAAAATGTGAGAGTAAATAGAGTAAATAATAAGTCTTACTGTAGGAATAAATATAAATGCATGATATGGATAAGGATTAAAAAAATTTTAAGGGAAGGTGAGGTCAGGTGTGAGAAGGATGGTATGTAAGAAAAATATGAATCTTGACTTTTGCTCATTGAGAAGTAGTAACCTGACTAATTACATGTTGAAGACCTGAAATATGTGTTGCCTTAACCCCTCATCACCATGAAGAGGAACTTACTAGGGATCCTTAGGAAAGTCTGATCTCTCTACAGGACACATTGGAACCAGCAAAAAAGCATTTCTAAATCACTAGTGGAAACCAACCTGATGTTGGTAAACCAGTCACTGCTAATACTCACCTGTGAACCTGAGCCAGACTCAGTGGTGCAGTGGTAAAGAATCTACCTGCCAATGCAAGAGACGCAGGAAGATCTGGGTTCAATCCCTGGGTTGAGAAGATCCACTGGAGTAGGAAATGACAATCCACTCCAATATTTTTGCCTGGAAAATCGCAAGGACAGAAAAGCTTGGTGGGCTATGCCCATGCAGTCTCAAAGAGTCAGATATGATTGAGCACATATACACACCTGTGTTGTGTTAGTTGCTCAGCCATGTCTGACTGTTTGTGACCCCATGGACTGTAGCCTTCCAGGCTCCTCTGTCTATGGGATTCTCCAGGCAAGAATACTGGAGGGACTTGCCATTCCCTTCTCCAGGGGAGCTTCCCAATCCAGGGATTGAACCCAGGTCTCCTGCATTGGAGGCAGATTCTTTAACATCTGAGTTACCTAGAAAGCAATGTAGATTCTAGAATGATCAACTGCAACCCTGGAGCTGGGGCCTGGGAATCATAATTTCAAAAATCTCTACAGGTCAAGCTGGTCATCAGGACATCAGTTGGTCATCAGCCACAGTATCAGCTTGTGGACAGCCCCTGTCAGCTGATGTGGAGTCTGTCCAGCTCCATTTGACTTCTTTTCCATCACTGGGACCTTGAGCTCATATCTTTATGTCTTGGTTTCCTTAGCCCTAAAATAGGAATAAAAGTAGTACCTACTCTTGGGGTATTTGTAAGGACTGAATGCATTAATTTACTTAAATTAATTAATACTATTTACTTAAAATAGTATCTGGCATAATATTGTAAACATGCAATAAAAGATAGTTACTATAACTATTATTTTACTAATATATGTGAGAAAGTTACTGGCATACAGTTCTGCTACTGTTTTTGCTAACTAAAATATTCTAATGATTTTTAAGAAAGAATAAAATTCTACACTTGAATCCTTGGTACTAAGATCTTCACTTCCCCTGTCTTCCAAGCCTCCTGAAGTAGTTGCCTTATCACTTTTACTTCTTTGGCACAGGGAATTTATCCTGAAGCTGTTGGAAGCTTGAAAGCATATTTTATGCATGAACTAGTCTATGAGAGTTTTGGCATTCGAAAGAAGATAGATTTGTATTCAATGGCTCTTATTACGATCCAGGTGCCTCAGCAGAACCTGGTGATATTTGGAGTTTCTGGCAGTTTCACAGGAAGTATTTCCGTGGTTAAGAAACTTTCTTGTAACCAAATAAATTTGTTAGACTTCACGTCCATGCATGCCCTGCAGATCTAATTATATGGACTTCCTGAGGTAGATGTATCACATTACATCCACATTTTTGAAAGGAAAACTCGTTGAATTATTACAGTTCATATAGATTCTTAATTCAAATTGGTTCATAAAGGTGAGAAAGAAGACATGTTTATTATAGACATACTCTTTACCAATCTAACTAATCTTATACTAGCCATACACCTTGGGTATATTTCATGAATATTGTGTTGAGTCATTTTGATAGAATTCCACTACACTGAAAGTTAGTCAGTAGTTTTAATTTCATGAGAAGGTAATACTTCTAAGATTTTTGCCTATTAAGTAGTTAATTATCTCTAAATAATTACTAAAGCACACTTAAGAGCTAAGTAAAATGCAGCCAGCTGAGAGGTCATGAAATGATGTAACATTAAAATGTTAACACATTAAAAAATGCTCAGCATCGCTGTCAATAGGGAAAGACAAGTTAAAACTGCAAGGAAATACTACTGTACATCTACTAGAATGGCTAAAATTAGAAACACTGACAGTACCAAGTGTAGCAAGGCTATGGAGGAGTTAGAACACACACATTGCTGGTGGGAATGCAAAATGGTACAGCCACTTTGGAAACAGCTGGACAGTTTCTCTTGAAACTTTATAAACAAATATTACTATTTGACCTAGCAATCACACTCTTAGGCGTTTTACATAACCAAGAGAAATGAAAACTTATGTTCCCTTAACCTCTGGTTACTAGGGGGCGATGAGTGGGAGAAGGGATAGTTAAGGGGTTAGAAAAAAAGAAGACTTGTATTCCCATAAAAACCTTCATGCACATATTTATAGCAGCTTTGTTCATAACTGCCCCAAACTGGAAGTGATCCAATTGTCCTTCAGTGGGTGAATGGATAAATTATCTGTAGCATACCCATATGTGGAAGGCCAAATAATGATACCCTGGAAGATGTTCATGTCCTAAAACCTGTGAATGTTGCCTTATGTGGAAGAAAAGGACTACAGGTGTGATTAAGAACCTTGAGCGGGGAGATTCACAAAAGTCTGTATAAGAGGAAAGCAAAGGGCGATTTGACTTCAGGAAAACATGATAGGAGGACCTGTGACCACAAAGGCAGAGATCAGAGTGGTGTGGCCACAAGTTAAATATTGCTGGCAGCAATACTTCCAGCGTTGCTGGAAAAGACAAGGAAAGAGTTCTCTGCTAAAGACTCCAGAAGCCTCGCCAACACTTGGTTTTGGCCCAGTGATACTGATTTCAACTTCTGGTCTCCAGAACTGTGAGAGAATACATATGTGTTGCTTTAAGCCACCAAGTCTGTAGTAATTTGTTATAGCAGCTGTAGGAAACTAATACCCCATACAATGGAGTACTACTCAGTGATAAAAAGTAATGAACCGCAGTCCATGGGGTCCCAAAGCATCGGACACAACTGAAAGACTAAGCACATATGTAATAACATAGATAAATCTCGAAAAATCTCATATGCTTAGTGAAAGAAACCTAACTCGAAAGTCTACATGCCATCCAATTCTATTTACATGACATTCTTTAAAAGAGACAGAGAACATATCTGTGGTTCCCAGGGGTCATGAGAGGTTGATTACAAATGGGCAGACAAAAGGAGTTCTTTGGAATGATGAAACTGTTTTGAATCTTGATTGTGACAGTGGTTATACACTTTATTCATCAAAACTCACAGACCTGTATACCAAAGAAGATAAATTTTGTCATGTGTAAATTTTGAAATTAAATTTAGAAAATAAATCAACCTTTAGTAGCCGGGAAAAATGTTGACGTGTTAAACTTTCAAAGGGAAATTGAAATTCCCTCCTATTTATTTTTAAAGTTTTATTTATTTATTTGTTTGGCTGCACTGGGTCTTCACCAAGGCACTCAGGATCTTCAGTCTTTGTTGTAGCCTGTGGGATCTTTAGCTGGGATAAAAGTACTCTTAACTGTGGTATGTGGGATCTAGTTCCCTGACCAGAGATTAAACCTGGACCCCCTGCATTGGAACCTGAGAGTCTTAGCCACTGGACCACCCTGGACATCTCTGAAGTTCCCTTTTAGATATTGTTGCCATACAGGGTTGTTAATAAGAAGCAAGAAAATGTTGGAGAATGTTTACTCAAAGTGTTAATTTAACTTTAAAAACATTGTAAACATCCCTTCTCTGACTTTCAGGGTCCAAAATCTTGAGCTGTACATAGTTGCACAATCTTGTTACAATGTGGTTAATGAAATGATCCAGGGCAAGCAATACAGAACAAGGAAACTGAAAGCTCTCAGAGTACGGTTGTGCAATCTCAGACTATCCTGGTCCCTGCTGAAGTCTGATATCAACTCAGTCAGTCAGTCAGTTCAGTCGCTCAACAAGTCTGACTCTTTGCGACCCCATGAATCGCAGCACGCCAGGCCTCCCTGTCCATCACCAACTCCTGGAGTTTACCCAAACCCATGTCTGTTGAGTTGGTGATGCCATCCAACCATCTCATCCTGTTGTCCCCTTCTCCTCTTGCCCTCAATCTTTCCCAGCATCAGGGTCTTTTCAAATGAGTCAGCTCTTCGCATCAGGTGGCCAAAGTATTGCAGTTTTAGCTTCAGCATCAGTCCTTACAATGAACATTCAGGATTGATCTCCTTTAGGATGGACTGGTTGGATCTCCTTGCAGTCCAAGGGACTCTCAAGTGTCTTCTCCAACACCACAGTTCAAAAGCATCAATTCTTCAGCGCTCAGCTTTCTTTACAGTCCAACTCTCACATCAATATATGACTACTGGAAAAACCATAGCCTTGACTAGATGGACCTTTGTTGACAAAGTAATGTCTCTGCTTTTTAATATGCTGTCTAGGTTGATCATAATTTTCTTTCCAAGGAGTAAGCGTCATTTAATTTCATGGCTGCAATCACCATCTGCAGTGATTTTGGAGCCCAGAAAAATAAAGTCAGCCACTGTTTCCACTATTTCCCCATCTATTTGCCGTGAAGTGATGGGACCAGATGCCATGATTTTAGTTTTCTGAATGTTGAGCTTTAAGCCAACTTTTTCACTCTCCTCTTTCACTTTCATCAAGAGATTCTTTAGTTCTTCCTCACTTTCTGCCACAAGGGTGGTGTCATCTGCATATCTGAGGTAATTAGAGGCAGCTTATTAACACAGATATTCCTGGAGACAATGCTGGGTCCTGTGATGGGCTGAGCCTTCTGGGATAGCAGCAAAGATTCCAGGAACCTCTGGGTTAGTTGGCACTTATCTTGATGGGAGATTGAACCAGGAACACACTATACACACAGGAACTTCCTTTCAACCTCTGTACTTCTCAAGACTGTAATTGTCTTTGGTTTCACTGTCTAACCTAGACCTCATCTCCATGTTTCTCTGCAGAAGATAGAAATTTTAACTGGCCTGCATTTGAGAAACAGGGTTGGAAGGATAATGGAAATCAATTGACAATTGCTTTATATTTGAATTAATCTCATTGCAGGGCATGTTATTACTGATGATTTTATTTTGTTTTTATGGTAAATGAGCCTAATTCATTATTTTTGACAGCAATTAGATAACTGTCCAATTATGTTAAGTCAGTCCTAGTCTGAGAAGAAAAAGTGTTCTCTTAAAACATGATGATCTTAAGCCTGTTTGCTTTCAGATGTATTCCTCATTTTTCTGCTCTGTAGGCCTATTTCCTAGGCCCTTATATCATATTCTAGCTGAGTTTAGCCAGTGAGAGGCAGAATAATGGCCCCCAAAGATGCCCATGCCCTAATTCCCAGAACATGTAGAAGTATTGAATTTTACGCAGACATAGAAAACAGGCCTGTTGTTGCTAAGAGGGAAGAGCAGTGGGAGAGAGATAGAATGGGAGTTTGGAATTCGCAGATGCAAACTATTATATACAGAATGGATAAACAACAACATCCTACTGTATAGCCCAGGGAACTACATTCAATATCCTGAGATAAACCATAATGGAAAAGAATGTGAAAAAGAGTGTGCATATATGTATGACTGAATCATTTTGCTATACAGAAGAAATGAACACAACACTGTAAGTCAACTAGAGTTGAACGAAATCCATTTTTAAAAAAACATCAAATGTTACATGGCAAAAGGGCTTTGTAGACATAATTAAGATTATGGACCTGATAGGGAGATTATCCTGGATTATCAAAGTGGACTCACTCTAATTACATGAGCCCTTAAAAACAGAATTATATCTCTGACTGGGATGAGGACAGAAGAATCAGAAAGGGCATGAGAGTTCGGAAGCATGAGGAAGACTTGATCTGCTACTGTGAGCTTTGAAGATGGAAGAAGAAAGCCATGAGACAAGGAATGTGGGGAGCCTCTAGAAGGTGAGACTCTCTCTTGTTTGATACTCAGTGAGAAAACAGTAGCCTCGGTTCTACACCTGTATGGAGCTGAATTCTATCAACAAACTGAATGACTGTGGAAGCAAATTCATTTCCAGAGCCTCCACAAGCAAACATATTCCTGCCAACCCCTTGATTTAGGCTTTAAGAGACTCTAAACAGTGGACGCAGCTGAGCTGTACCATACTTGGACTTGAGGCCCACATAACTGGGCCCCCTGGGTTCTGTAATATCAGTTTTTCCTATTGTTCCTCCAGCTTGAGTGTCTAAGGGCTTCCTGCTGTTGCTATTATCTCAGATATTTTCCTGTCACTGAAAAAAAAAAGCACAGCATAGAAGTTGAGAGTTATGTTTTATTCAGTGGGCTTGCTGAGGACTTAAGCATGGAAGATGGCTGCTGACAAAGTTCTTAGGGACTACTCTGAAGAGGTAAGGAAGGAGCCAGTTTATATAGGAGTTCTGCAACAACAACCCAAAACCAGGGACATCAAAAGATTACTGTTAACTAAAGAAAACTGGAAATCTCAAGTTCATGAATTTAGAGCTTTTCTTTGTATAGGTGCTTGCCTGGTGGAGAGGGGAATGGCAACCTGCTCCAGTATTCTTGCCTGGAGAATTCCATGGATGAGTCTGGTGGGCTGCAGTCTGTGGGGTCGCAGAGTCAGACATGACTGAGTAGCTAACACTTGCGTAGGAACATGGAAGAGTTTAGGATCATTGAAATCATTCCTTTGATATTCACCTGAATGACTGAGGGTCAGTATCCTGAATCCCTTCTCAGAGTGCTGAGTTGGGGGTAGCTGCAGTAGCTGATGGCTTGAGGGCAACCACATCCTTTGTTTAGCGATATGGCAGATGACATTGTTTGTCTACATCCCATTCCCTGGTATTCTCAGCCACTTCCAACTCCTGTGTTACCAATTCACGGTAGCAGATTCCTTCTGCTTCAAATACTCCAAGTGATTTCAGTTTCCTGATTTGATTCTGAGTGATAGATACAGGATAATTCAGATACTGTTTTTGTTGTTTGTAATGGTGATTGGAATGGAGGTTGTTCATTTGTTCAGCAAACCTTCATTGAGAGTCTATGCTATGTATCAGTGTCGAACAGGGCAGACAAGGTCCTTGACCTCAACGAACTTTACGTTGTAGTCAGGCAGACAGAATTTTAATTAATAAAGCAGATGAGATGGCTGGATGGCATCACCGACTCGATGGATGTGAGTCTGAGTGAACTCCGGGAGATGCTGATGAACAGGGAGGCCTGGCGTGCTGCGATTCATGGGATTGCAAAGAGTCGGACACGACTGAGCGACTGAACTGAACTGAAAGCATTAGTATTATGATAAGAATAGGGATCTGTAAGAACATAAAGCAAGGGGTTCTTAAACTGATTTAGGGGCTAGAGAAGGAGTCTATAAAGAGGAGGTATTTAATGAGATTTAAAGATTGAGTAGGGTTATCCAGATGATCTGAAATAGTTAATAATGTTGGGAGGTGGCTTCGCTGGAGAATACGAGTAAAACAACACTATTTTATTCTGCTGGAAAAGTTAAGCAAGAAAAAAAAATCCTAGATCTAATAAGCAATTATGGCAAAGAGGCAGGATCCAAGATTAATATATAAAATCAATCACTTTCCTATATATGAGTAGTGAATATAATTAAAAGTTAAAACACAGCATCATTTACCTGAGCACCTGTCAAAATAAAGTACTTGGGTGTAAATATAGCAAAATATGTGCAAGATCTTTATGAGGAAAATTGCTAAACTGTGTATAATGTCAAAGAAGAACAAAATAAATGAAGATATTTTATATTCATGGATAGGAAGACTCAATATTGTCAAGAGGTCATTTCTTCCCAACTTAATCTATAGATTCAATGCAATTCCAAACAAAATCCCAGCAAGTTATTTGTGGATATAGACAAGCTGATTCTACAACTTATATGAAGAAGAAAAAGACTCAAAGTAGCCAACATAATATTGCAAATGAAAAGCAAAGTTGGAGGATTGACAATATTCTATTCAAGATTTATGATACTGCTGCTACTGCTAAGTGGCTTCAGTCGTGTCCGACTCTGTGCAACCCCATAGATGGCAGCCCACCAGGCTCCCCCGTCCCTGGGATTCTCCAGGCAAGAACACTGGAGTGGGTTGCCATTTCCTTCTCCAAAGATTTATGATAAAGCTATGCTAATCAAGATAGTGTGTGTTGGTAAGAAAGAAAATAGACAAATAGGTCAATGGACCAGGACAAAGTCAAGAAGTACACTAGCGTGACTAAAACAAAACTGTTCTTGGGCAAAGGAGCAAAGACAATACAATAGAGCAAAGACAAAGTCTTTTCAACAAATGGTGCTGGAACAACTAGAGTTCTGCATCCAAAAAATCATCAGCAGCAGCATCATGTAGATACAGACCTTACACTCTTTACAAAAATTAACAAAAAATGGACAAGACCTAAATGTGAAACACAAAACTCTGAAATTCCTAGAAGACAACATAGGAGGAAACCTAGGTGATTTTGGGTGATGATAACTTTTTAGATACAATACCAAAAGGATAATCCATGAAAGAAACAACTCATAAGCTGAATTTCATTAAAAATAAAAACTTTTGCTTCATGAAAGACATAGTCAAGAGAATAAGAAGAAAGCCACAGACTAGAAGGAAATAGTTCAGTTCAGTTCAGCTCAGTTGCTCAGTTGTGTCTGACTCTTTGCAACCCCATGAATTGCAGCACGCCAGGCCTCCTTGTCTATCACCATCTCCTGGAGTTCACTCAGACTCACGTCCGTCGAGTCAGTGATGCCATCCAGCCATCTCATCCTCAGTCGTCCCCTTCTCCTCCTGCCCCCAATCCCTCCCAGCATCAGGGTCTTTTCCGATGAGTCAGCTCTTCGCATGAGGTGGCCAAAGTACTGGAGTTTCAGCTTTAGTATCATTCCTTCCAAAGAAATCCCAGGGTTGATCTCCTTCAAAATGGACTGGTTGGATCTCCTTGCAGTCCAAGGGACTCTCAAGACTCTTCTCCAACACCAGAGTTCAAAAGCATCAATTCTTTGGTGCTCAGCCTTCTTCACAGTCCAACTCTCACATCCATACATGACCACAGGAAAAACCATAGCCTTCACTAGATGGACCTTAGTCGGCAAAGTAATGTCTCTGCTTTTGTATACTATCTAGGTTGGTCATAACTTTTCTTCCAAGGAGTAAGCGTCTTTTAATTTCATGGCTGCAGTCACCATCTGCAGTGATTTTGGAGCCCCCCAAAATAAAGTCTGACACTGTTTCCACTGTTTCCCCATCTATTTCCCATGAAGTGATGGGATCAGATGCCATGATCTTCATTTTCTGAATGTTGAGCTTTAAGCCAACTTTTTCACTCTTCTCTTTCACTTTCATCAAGAGGCTTTTTAGCTCCTCTTCACTTTCTGCCATATGGATGGTGTCATCTGCATGTCTGAGGTTATTGATATTTCTCCCAGCAATCTTGATTCCAGCTTGTGTTTCTTCCAATCCAGCGTTTCTCATGATGTACTCTGCATATAAGTTAAATAAGCAGGGTGACAATATACAGCCTTGACGTACCCTTTTCCTGTTTGGAACCAGTCTGTTGTTCCACGTCCAGTTCTAACTGTTGCTTCCTGGCCTGCATACAGATTTCTCAAGAGGCAGGTCAGGTGGTCTGGTATGCCCATCTCTTTCAGAATTTTCCACAGTTTATTGTGATCCACACAGTCAAAGGCTTTGGCATAGTCAATAAAAGCAGAAATAGATATTTTTCTGGAACTCTCTTGCTTTTTCCATGATCCAGCAGATGTTGGCAATTTGATCTCTGGCTCCTCTGCCTTTTCTAAGACCAGCTTGAACATCTGGAAGTTCACGGTTCATGTATTGTTGAAGCCTGGCTTGGAGAATTTTGAGCATTACTTTACTAGCATGTGAGATGAGTACAATTGTGCGGTAGTTTGAACATTCTTTGGCATTGCCTTTCTTTGGGATTGGAATGAAAACTGACCTTTTCCAGTCCTCTGGCCACTGCTGAGTTTTCCAAATTTGCTGGCATATTGAGTGCAGCACTTTCACAGCATCATCTTTCAGGATTTGAAACAGCTCAGCTGGAATTCCGTCACCTCCACTAGCTTTGTTCGTAGTGATGCTTTCTAAGGCCCACTTGACTTCACATTCCAAGATATCTGGCTCTAGATTAGTGATCACATCATCATGATTATCTGGGTTGTGAAGATCTTTTTTGTACAGTTCTTCTGTGTATTCTTGCCACCTCTTCTTAATACCTTCTGCTTCTGTTAGGTCCATACCATTTCTGTCCTTTATTGAGCCCATCTTTGCATGAAATGTTCCCTTGGTATCTCTAATTTTCTTGAAGAGATCTCTAGTCTTTTCCATTCTGTTGCTTTCCTCTATTTCTTTGCATTGATCGCTGAAGAAGGCTTTCTTATCTCTTCTTGCTATTCTTTGGAACTCTGCATTCAGATGCTTATATCTTTCCTTTTATCCTTTGCTTTTCGCCTCTCTTCTTTTCACAGCTATTTGTAAGGCCTCCCCAGACAGCCATTTTGCTTTTTTGCATTTCTTTTCCATGGGGATGGTCTTGATCCCTGTCTCCTGTACAATGCCACGAACCTCATTCCATAGTTCATCAGGCACTCTATCAGATCTAGGCCCTTAAATCTATTTCTCACTTCCACTGTATAATCATAAGGGATTTGATTTAGGTCATACCTGAATGGTCTAGTGGCTTTCTCCACTTTCTTCAATTTCAGTCTGAATTTGGTAATAAGGAGTTCATGATCCGAGCCACAGTCAGCTCCTGGTTTTGTTTTTGTTGACTGTATAGAGCTTCTCCATCTTTGGCTGCATAGAATATAATCAATCTGATTTCGGTGTTGGCCATCTGGTGATGTCCATGTGTAGAGTCTTCTCTTGTGTTGTTGGAAGAGGAGGAGCTATCCTGCGTCTGAGTGCAGGGGCGGCCGGGAGGAGACACCCCGTGTCCGAGGGCAGGGGCACCTGGGAGAAGTCACCTCACACCTGAGGTCAAGGGCGGTGACCCTGAGGAGCCACCCCGAGCCCCAGGCCAGGGGCGGCAGCTGGGAGGAGCCTCCCGAGGAGTGGTGGCTGCGCAGGGCCTAGAGGAGCTATCCCACGTTGAAGGCCAGGAACAGCGGTGATAAGGAGATACCCCTCGACCAAGGTAAGGAGCAGCGGCTGTGCTTTGCTGGAGCAGCTGTGAAGAGATACCCCACACCCAAGGTAAGAGAAACCCAAGTAAGATGGTAGGTGTTGCAAGAGGGCATCAGAGGGCAGACACACTGAAACCATACTCACAGAAAACTAGTCAATCTAATCACACTAGGACCACAGCCTTGTCTAACTCAATGAAATCAAGCCATGCCTGTGGGGCAACTCAAGACGGGCGGGTCATTATGGAGAGGTCTGACAGAGCGTGGTCCACTGGAGAAGGGAATGGCAAGCCACTTCAGTATTCTTGCCTTGAGAACCCCATGAACAGTATGAAAAGGCAAAATTATAGGATACCAAAAGAGGAACTCCTCAGGTCATTAGGTGCCCAATATGCTACTGGAGATCAGTGGAGAAATAACTCCAGAAAGAATGAAGGGATGGAGCCAAAGCAAAAACAATACCCAGTTGTGGATGTGACTGGTGATAGAAGCAAGATCCGATGCTGTAAAGAGCAATATTGCATAGGAACCTGGAATGTCAGGTCCATGAATCAAGGCAAATTGGAAGTGGTCAAACAAGAGATGGCAAGGGTAAACGTCGACATTCTAGGAATCAGCGAACTAAAATGGACTGGAATGGGTGAATTTAACTCAGATAACCATTATATCTACTACTGCGAGCAGGAATCCCTCAGAAGAAATGGAGTAGCCATCATGGTCAACAAAAGAGTCCGATGCAGTACTTGGATGCAATCTCAAAAACGACAGAATGATCTCTGTTCATCTCCAAGGCAAACCATTCAATATCACAGTTATCCAAGTCTATGCCCCAACCAGTAATGCTGAAGAAGCTGAATTTGAACAGTTTTATGAAGACCAGAAGACCTTTTAGAACTAACACTCAAAAAAGATATCCTTTTTATTATAGGGGACTGGAATGCAAAAGTAGGAAGTCAAGAAACACCTGGAGTAACAGGCAAATTTGGCCTTGGAATGTGGAATGAAGCAGGGCCAAGACTAATAGAGTTTTGCCAAGAAAATGCACTGGTCATAGCAAACACCCTCTTCCAACAACACAAGAAGGAAATAGTAGCCAAAGATATATCTATGAAGGACTATTATACAAAATATATAAGAACAACAATAATAAAACAAAAGACCTGATTTAAAAATCGGCAAAAGCTTTTAGCAGATGTTTTACCAAGAAGATATACAGATGGTAACTAGCACATGAAAAGAAGTTCAATATTATTAGAGAATTAAAACAACAATGAGATGCCATTACACACTTGTTCAGTTCAGTTCAGTCACTCAGTTGTGTCCAACTCTTTGTGACCCCAGAAATCACAGCACCAGGCTTCCCTGTCCATCACCAACTCCCGGAGTTCACTCAGACTCACGTCCATCGAGTCCGTGATGCCATCCAGCCATCTCATCCTCGGTCATCCCCTTCTCCTCCTGCCCCTAATCCCTCCCAGCATCAGAGTCTTTTCCAATGAGTCAACTCTTCACATGAGGTGGCCAAAGTACTGGAGTTTCAGCTTTAGCATCATTCCTGCCAAAGAAATCCCAGGACTAATCTCCTTGTTAGAGTGGCCAAAATCTAAAACATTGACAACACCAAACGCTGGTAAGAATGTAGAGCAACAAGAACTTTAATTCATAGCTGGTGGAATGGCAAAATGATTCAGGCACTTTGGGAGACAGCTTGGTAGTTTCTGACAAAACAAAATACACTCTTAGCATACGATCCAACAATTGCTCTCCTTGGTATTTACCCAAATTAATCAAAAACTTATGTCCACAAAGAAACCCTGCATATGGGTGTTTCTTAGCAACTTTATTCGTAAGTGCCAAAACTTGGAAGCACAAAGATGGATAAATAAATTGGTGCAACCAGACAACGAAATATTAAAAAGAAAGGAGCTATCAAGCCATGCAAAGACAAGGAGGAAACTTAAATGTATACTAGCAAGTAAAATAAACCTTATGCCAAAACTCACAGGTGTACAACACCAAGAGTGAGCTTTGAGTGATAATGACTTATCCATTGGGGGCTTCCCAGGAAGCAGGAGTGGTAAAGAACCCACTTGCCAATGCAGGAGACATAAGAGATGCGGGTTCAGTCCCTGAGTCAGGAAGATCCCCTGGAGGAGGGCATTGGTGACCCACTCCAGTACTCTTGCCTGGAGAATCCCATGGACACAGGATCCTGGTGGGCTATGGTCCATAGGGTTGCAAAGAGTTGGACACGACTCAAGTGACTTAGCACGCACACACGATACGTCCATTTAGATTCACTGATTTTAACAAATGTCCCACTCTGGTAAGCATAGTTGACAGTGGAGAAGGTTGTTACATGTGTGGGGATGAGGGTACATGGGAACTCTCTGTGCTTTGGTTCAGTTTTGCTATGAAGCTAAATAAAATTGCTCTAAGAAATAAAGTTTATTAATTAAAAAATACTGTATGCTATTTTAGTAAAAAGCTAGAGTAAGTGCCATCTTTGACAATTCTCTTTCTTGGCCAGGATACACCGCTCTCAGAGAAACTCTTCCTGGAACCACATTGGTATCTGACCTTATTTAACTCGGATTCTGGATCAGATGTCTAAGTTATATCTTTTTCACGCATTCTTGAGAAATGTATGAAATGAAAAATGCACTTTTTACTAAATCAAATAATGCATCCAACAGATGAATTTAACACAGAACTGTTAATCTAACAATTTAACTTTTAGTAATTTATTACGAGAAAATAAATATTAAAAAATAATTATTTTAAAAGGTATTTTTAAAAGTACACAATATTTTTCATAAAGTAAAAGTAGGATACAATTCAAATGTTTACCAATGGGAAATAAATTATATAAAACAAAGTGTACATACATTGTTCAGCAATGAAAAATGTTGATGTAGATCTTTATTTATTGACATAGAAAGATGCCCACAGCATCTACAACAAGAAAACAACAGATTATAAACACACAGATCTGTGTGTGTTCATACGATCTACCCTTAGGTGGTAGATTTTGGAGTGAGTGCCAGTTATCAATGCATTGCCTTTCAGCTTCAAATTCATACCTCATTACCTGTTCTGCAAAAATGGAGAGACACATTTTTTCTTTGCCAGCTGGCACATGAGTTAAACTTTATCAGTACAGAGAGCTGGAGGTTCCATGTAGATAGAAAGGGGTTTTCCTCCCTTGTTACAATATACTGCCTTGGCAGACTCATATGGCCAGAAGTTCCCCCCACCAGCCCCACCTGACCCCTCCAGTGGCTTTGCAGCAGAGTGCTTCTGGTTTCCCCAGAACCCTACAGAGCAGATTTTGAGTAAGTTTTGAGAGTACAGTAGCTCAGTAACTTCCCTGCCATCCTGTGGTCAAATGTGGAGGTGAGGAATGGGGAGGGTCCTTGCATCTTCTGTTTCAGACTTTGGGGTTGTGGCTGCTCCTTATCTCTGCTCTTCTTATATTCTTTAGAATTCTCTTTGTTTCTTACTAGCTTAATTCTTGTTGCTCCAATCCCCTGCTATAATTAATAATTTTTCTTATATTAAGTTGTTCTTGCTTATAAAGCCCACCTACATAAAATTATCTGTAACTCTACTCTCCCTAGCCATCATTAACATTTTGGTGCATATTCTTTAAGCCTTTTTTTCCATGAGTGTGTATGTATGTGTTGTATATAAAAATTATGTCCATTTTTTTTTTAAACAAAAGCTTAAGTATGTCATGGGGCTTCCCTGGTGGCTTAGTAGTACAGAATCTGCCTGCCAATGCAGGAGATGCAGGTTCAATCCCTGGGTCAGGAAGATCCCCTGGAGAAGGAGATGGCAACCCACTGTAGTATTCTTGCCTGGGAAATCCCATGGACAGAGGAGCCTGGCAGGCTACAGTCCGTGGGGTTGCAAAAAGTTGGACACTACTACTAAGGCATGTTATACAGACAGCTTTGTGAGCTTTTTGACATCAATATTTGTAACGATTGCAAAGTACTTCATTGGTATATTTATACACCTTAAATTGTTAAAAATTTCCCTAGTTTGGGACATTCAGACTATTTCTAATCTTATGTCTTAAACAATGATGGAACGAATATATTTATGCTGGAAATCTCTTATTTATTCCTCCAGATTTACCTTCTACCCTCTTCCCTCCTCTCAGCTCCACTCTCTTTAGGAAGTACATTAACTGATTCCTTTGCCCTCTGGCTTCCTGTTAGGTTCAGACAACACGAAGCCCCAGCAGGAGACTGGAGGGAAGGACTAGAGTGAAATCAGAGTATTCATCCTGGCTCTTTCCTTGTCAGGTCTCCTAGAGCTGGCTTTTCTCCTTGACTGGAAGTCACTATCCTCAAGGTGGCCAACCCTACACAAGCCTTTCTCTCCATTTCTCCTAACCATCCTCCCTTGTCCCTTTTTACTGGGCCTAATGCTGACACCTCTCTGCTGCTGGAAGCCCTGGATACCTACCCCATCGCTTGTGGTTTTCCCGCAACTATTCATGCATTTGGAAATTAACCCCACTTGAATCATCTTAGTTGTTGTTCTCTCACTAATGTTATACAAGCTTTGTGTTTAAATCTTTATGTATATTTAATTATATTCTTCATAAAAATTTCTAGATGATGAATTTGCTAGGACATTGGGTGTATCTGTTTCTAAGATGTGTAGGACATATCTTGGTATTCACTTTAGATGGAATGGTTGTAATACTGGTGATATACAGTCACCCTTTTAAATATGTGTAATTGGGAGGGAGCTTCAAGAGGGAAGGGACATATGTATACGTATGGCTGATTCATGTTGAAGTATGGCTGAAACCAAAAGAATTTTGTAAAGCAACTATCCTCTAATTAAAAATAAGTAAATTAAAAAAATAAATATATAATATTTAATTAAATTACATATAATTTCAAAAAATGAACAACAAAACTACAAAGTACCTCAGAACAAATCTATCAAAAGATGTGAAAGACTTCTATGGAGATAATTATAATACTTAATTGAAAGACATAAGGACTGACTAAATGTAAAGATATATTATGCTCATAACTGGGAAGACTCAATAATGTACAGATATCAAGTCCCACCGAATTTATCTATAGTTCACTTCAGTTCAGTTCAGTCGCTCAGTCGTGTCCGACTCTTTGCGACCCCACAAATCGCAGCACGCCGGGCTTCCCTGTCCATCATCAACTCCCGGAGTTCACTCAGACTCACGTCCATCGAGTCAGTGATGCCATCCAGCCATCTCATCCTCGGTTGTCCCCTTCTCCTCCTGCCCCCAATCCCTCCCAGCATCAGAGTCTTTTCCAATGAGTCAACTCTTCTCATGAGGTGGCCAAAGTACTGGAGCTTTAGCATCATTCCTTCCAAAGAAATCCCAGGGTCGATCTCTTTCAGAATGGACTGGTTGGATCTCCTTGCAGTCCAAGGGACTCTCAAGAGTCTTCTCCAACACCACAGTTCAAAAAGATCAATTCTTTGGCGCTAAGCTTTCTTCACAGTCCAACTCTCACATCCATACATGACCACTGGAAAAACCATAGCCTTGATTAGATGGACCTTTGTTGGCAAAGTAATGTCTCTGCTTTTGAATATGCTATCTAGGTTGGTCATAACTTTTCTTCCAAGGAGTAAGCATCTTTTAATTTCATGCCTGCAGTCACCATCTGCAGTGATTTTGGAGCCCCCCCCAAAACAAAGTCTGACACTGTTTCCACTGTTTCCCTTTCTATTTCCCATGAAGTGATGGGACCAGATGCCATGATCTTACTACCATCCAATTAGAAAGGGAGCTAAAGAAAGAAAATCCAGTTAGTTGATGTTGGTTTATAGAGTAGAATAAATAAGTCTTCCACGTTTCTGTTGTTAAATAGGCTTTTGAGACCGTATTCAATTTCTAGCACAGGTAGTCCAAATTTGTCTTCATGTTTCAATGTGAGGCCCAGTTCTCATGATGATGATTTCTTTTGCCTGAGCTTTGCTGAGACAACGAACAATTTAAAACAGGTGTGGCAGATATGAGGTTTGCAAATTGAAGGGACACAAGAAATACTGTAACTTTTATAGGATGAACCGTATGAAATTTATGTTTTGTAAGTCAAAACTGTGAAATATCAGCAATTTTGTATGTTTTACTCTCTTAATTTTCTCTAAATCAAGTTAATTCTATTTAGAACCTTCATCTTGTCACACTGACTGGAAAGATAATCTAGGCTGTATGCAGGATTCCTCTACGCTTCCCCCCTTCATCTACTCCTGTCCTCCTTCCAACCTCTTCCCGTACCTGAGAATATGTCAAAGTTCCAGGGTGAATGGGAGGTTTGGGGAAGGGGAGGAGGATCTATTTAAGACGATGTTGCGCCTTCCATGTCCTCTGCCTATGTTCTTCGTAGGCTGTGCTGAGCTCATCCAAAGAGTCGTGTCTGACTCTTTGCAACCCTATGGACTGCAGCCTGCCAGGTTCCTCTGTCCATGGGATTCTCCAGGCAAGAAACTAGAGTGGGTTGCCATGCCCTCCTCCAGGGGATCTTCCCAATCCAGGGACTGAACCCACGTCTCTTACATCTCCTACATTGGCAGGCTGGTTCTTTACCACTGGGGCCACCTGGGAAGCCCAGGCTGTGCTATATGCAAGGAAATCAAGAAAGGCTCTTAGGGATCTGCCAGTCTCTGGTCAGTGGTTTCTTCTCTGAGGTCTTATTGCCTCCATAGTAAGTAGCGTATCTGCGATTGCAAAAGGGCTTCCAGAGACCATGACAAGGCTTACTGTAAAGGAGCTTCATTGTGCACAGGGCCTGGACACTCATAAACACTCACTAAAATTGATCTGAGGAGTAAATAAATAATCCCAAGTGGTCAACCTAGGCATACTAAGCCGAGTGAGTGGGAAAATAGCAATAGCAAATCCTTGCTGCTGCTGCTGCTGCTAAGTCACTTCAGTCGTGTCCGACTCTGTGCGACCCCACAGACGGCAGCCCACCGGACTCCCCTGTCCCTGGGATTCTCCAGGCAAGAATACTGGAGTGGGTTGCCATTTCCTTCTCCAATGCATGAAAGTGAAAAGTGAAATTGAAGTCGCTCAGTTGTGCCCAACTCTTCATGACCCCATGGACTGCAGCCTACCAGGCTCCTCTGTCCATGGGATTCTCCAGGAAAGAATACTGGAGTGGGTTGCCATTTCCTTCTCCAGGAGATCTTCCCGACCCAGGGATCGAACCCAGGTCTCCCACATTGCAGGCAGATGCTTTAACCTCTGCACCACCAGGGAAGCCCTTAATGTGCCCCTTACAGGATTCTTAATGTGACAGGCATTGTTCTAATTGCTCTGTATAAATTAACTCATTCAGCTCTTGCAATGACTCTAAGAGTTACGTAACTGAGCAGAGCTAAAGTCACCTCTCAAGTTTGTAGCAGACCCCTGCATTTGGACTCTAAAGCCTGTGCACTTAAGCACTAGACCATACAGCAGCCCAAGCATGGAATCGAGGACACTTTCTCCCTTTGTAGAGAAAGAGCTAGGCCCTCAATATCCTCGTGTATTGCTTTCAGCTTCAGCACAGATTTCACTAGTGGCATTTATCTATGATATTTCAGATCTCTAAAGAAGCCTGGGCAACATCCTGGCTTGCAGCCAGCCCTCTAGCCTTCCTGTCTGGTATACTTTGCAGGACTGGTCATGTGAGAAAGACAGCTAACAGCAACAATTCCTGGGTGATGAATGACTGGAAGTAGGGCAGCTCGAAGCATGACGGGGACAAGGAATGCAATCAGGAAAATGCTGACCTGGAACTTGAGTGGGGTAAGTTGGGCTGTGACGGATGGAAGGCAGCAGCTGCACGCATGGCATGTTGGCACACACAGTCGGAAACGCTGCTTAATTTGAATTGAAATGGGCAACTTGAGAGGCAGAGCTGCAAGCAGCGACCACAGCCACAGACCCAAATACAGACCTTCCATTAATCTGTCCAACCACACTCACAGTCTTGGGTAATATTGTTGTTGTTCAGCATCATCCTTCAATGTGATAAAGCACCATGATACAGAGCTGTGGGCCCAGAGCCATGCATTATGAGACTTCTGCGGGAGGAATAGGCAGAAAAGGCTTCAAAGTGAGATTTAATGGGCACATCAGAGCCAATCTCCAAACAAAGATTCCTATTTAATATTTGGAATGGTTGTTTTGGAGCACACTGAGGTGTCTGTGAATGAGGGCAGAGTATTATTGGTTCCTTTTTATTTCACATCTCAAAGTCAATGGCTCCCTCTGTTATTTTTCTTCTTTCCTATTGTGCTTATAGCACTTACATTCAACCCAAGTCAGAGCTCTGGGCACCTGGGTGCCAGGAGATTTGACTCAGCAGAAACCTGATCCTGAGCGGTCAGTGGACTGTTGGGTCCATGCTCTGTGGGCTCCGTGTTATTCTGGATGCACTTGCATGATTTGCATGGGGGAAAGACTTCATGGTTCTGTAACTTAAAAAAAAAATACTTATTTAATTATGGCTGTGCTGCTCTTTGCTGAGCATGGGCTTTCTCCAGTTGGGGTGAGTGGGGGCTACTCTCTAGTTGCAGCGTGGGCTTCTCATCGTGGTAGCCTCTCTTGTTGCTGAGGATGGGCTTTAGGGCATGTGGGCTTCCATAGTTGTGGCACGTGGTCTTAGCTGCCCCCAACTTATGGAATTGTCCCAGACTAGGGATCAAACCCATGTCCCCTGCATTGGTGGGCGGATTCTTAACCACTGGATTACCAGGGAAATGCCATATAAGTCTTTAATCCATTTGGAACTGATTTTTGGTGTATGCTGTAAAGTAGGGTCCAATTTCATTTTTTGCATATGGATACCCTGTTTTTCTAGCACCATTTATTGAAGAGTATCTTTCCCTCATTGTATATTTCTTGGTACTCTTGTCAAAGATCAATTCAACATATGTGCATGGATTTTTTTCTGGGCTTTCTATTCTCTTCCATTGGTCTACATATCTGTCTTTATATCAGTACCACACTTCTAATTACTGTAGTTTTAAAATATATTTTCATCTTTGTTCTTTTCCAAGATTGCTTTGACTATTTGGAGACTTTGTGGTTCCATATGAACTTTAAGATTTTTTTTCTATTTCTGTAAAAAACGCCATTGAGATTTTGATGAGGACAGCATTGACTCTAGACTTCTTTGGGTAGTATAAACAATTTAATAATATTAATTCTTCTATTCATACAACTCAATAGCAAAAAACCCAAACAATGCATATTAAAAATGCACAAAGGACTCAAACAGACATTTCTCCAAAGAAGATGTACAAATGGCCAACAGGTACATGAAAAGATGCTCAACATCATTAATTATCAGGAAAGGCAAATCAGAAATACAATGAGATACCACTTCATATTCACTAAGATAGTTATAATAAAAAAAGACATATGATTTTAAATGTTGGTGAGGATATGGAGAAACTGGAACCCTCATCTATAATTGGTAGGAATTAGTGCAGCTATTGCAGAAAACATTTT
This sequence comes from Ovis canadensis, assembly GCF_042477335.2. Taxonomy (NCBI): domain Eukaryota; kingdom Metazoa; phylum Chordata; class Mammalia; order Artiodactyla; family Bovidae; genus Ovis; species Ovis canadensis. Next base: position 78,342,858 of record NC_091251.1, read on the forward strand.
GACAGTTCCTCGAAAGATTAAACAGAATTACCGTAAGAGCTAGCAATGCTGCTTCTAGCTATATACAAAAGAGAAATGAAAACACAATTTGCACACAAATGTTCATAGCAGTGTTATTTAGCCAGAAACAATTCAAATGTTCATCAGTTGATAAATGAATAAATTAAATGATATATTCACAAAATGGAACATTATTCAGTCAAAAAAGGGATGAAGTACTAATAATGGTATAACATGGATGAGTCTTGAAAAAATTACGCTGAGTGAAAGAAGCCAGTCACAATTCACATTTTGTATGATTCTATTTACATAAAATGTACAGAATAGGTAAATCAATGAAGACACAAAGTAGGTTAGCAGTTTTCAAGAGCCAAAGGGCTTCGGTGGAAATGGAGATTTATTACTAATGTCTACAGGATTTCTTTTTGAGATATTAAAAATATTCTAAAATTGACTGTGGTGATGGTTTTATAACTGAATATACTTAAAATTATTGGCTTGAATGCTTCAAATGGATGAATTGTATGGTTTGTGAATTACATTACAATAAAATATATATATTAATTATATACAACACACATGGAATCAACAAGAAAGGAACAAGAAATACATTAATTTTTAAACATTTTATTTTAGCCCCAAACTGTATCAATGACCATTTATTCTCCAATAGTTTGATGTAGGGTCAACATTTCTTTGAGCATAAGTTTAGTGATTAAAGTTCTACATTGCTTTTCTTGCATAAATCACACTCAAAAGACTTGCATGTGATTTCCCTTATACCTTTTTCTTAAAAGATAAATGAGAAATTAAAGATATTAGTAATGTAATTGCAAAGGTCTTTTAGATTTTTTTCAAGGGCCTTGTAATCCTTTGTATTCATCTCAGGCACTCCTAATTTTTTATAACAGCTTTATTAAAATAATTCACCCACTATAAAATCACCCCTATAAACTGTACAATTTAGTGGTTTTTTAATAAAATTCACAGTTACACACACACACACTTACTTTGACATTAAAATTTCTGTTTGTCTTTACCAACTTTTTCCAAAGTAATAGACACAGTTTTAATAAACAGTTCTTTTTGCACTCAGTATTTGATTAAATCATGTAAATGCAGTGACAGAAATTTGACTTGAGAACATAACTGACCCTTGGTAAGCATACTCATTCACCAGCATAGATGTTCTTGGGTGTGCTAGTGTGTAGCCTATAGGCACAGGTGTTACAAAACAGTGAATAGTACAGAGAGAATGGAGAGAGCCACTGAGTTTGGAGAAGAAGTTAAGAGGAGGCTGGTAATGAGAGTTTCTACGAACTGAGCAAAATGCTTTAGAAGCTTGAAGGAAGAAAGAAAATCTTATGGCTTCCTATAAGTGGCTTTGAAATGGGCCTGTAATGGATAAAAGCTTTCTCTTCAGAGGAAAAAAAAATGGAGAGATAAAATGAGCCTCAATATATGGATCTCTGAGCTTCAACAATTATCAACATGAGGTCAGTTTCATCATCTGTAGTCCCATGTACTTCCCCCCGTAGAAATACGGATACAGTTTTGTTTGGTTTTTATTTTTTATTTCTCTTCCAAATTGAAGTGTACTTTAGGTACAGCAAAACACTAATCTAGCAACACAGCTCAATGAAAGTTTACATATGTTTATACCAGTGTAACTATCACTTGGATCAAGACAGAATGTTCTACCTCAGAAAGCTGGGAAAAAACATACAGAATATTCTTAGCTTATTGGAAGGTTTCTTGATGTCCCCTTCTAGTCATCACTGCCCCACTCCACAAGATAATCACTATTCTAATCAGTCTCACTATAAATTAGTTTCACCTGTTCTTAAACTTTATGTAAATGGAATGGTATAGTGTGTCCGGCTTCTTTTAATCAATGTCGTGTCTATGAGATTGATTTACATGGTTGCACGTAACAGTAGTTTGGTTTTTTTGTTGCTTTATAGTATTTCATTATGTGGATACACCATAATGAAGATTATTTGATTGGTTTGTTTAATTTTTGGTAATTGTAAAAGTTTATTTTTTACTTTAATTTTTAAATTTTGACCCACATGGCTTCCAGAATCTCAGTTCTCTGACTAGGAATTGAACCCAGGCCACGGCAGTGAAAGCACCAAATCCTAACCACTAGACCACCAGGGGACACATTATTTTTTAGTTCATTTTACTGTTGATGGACATAGAATTTGCTTCTAGCTCTTCCCATGAAGCTTCTTGTACATGTCTTTTGGTGTATATAGGCACTCATTCCTGTTGGATATATTTATTAGAGTGGAATTTCTGATTGTAGAGTATAAACGTATTTAGTTTTAAGTACTATAAATTTCCCAGTGTTTGTACTAATTTATACTCCTATCAAGTCCAGCTCTGGCAGTTGTGATGGACAGGGAAGCCTGGCGTGCTGCATGCAGTCCATGGGGTTGCAAAAAGTCGGACATGACTGAGCGACTGAACTGAACTGACTGATAATCCCACCACTGAGTGAAGGCGGCTCTCTCAGTTGCTCCACATCCTTGCTGACATTTAGGATTGCTGGTCTTTAGGCGTTTCAGAAGTGTAGTGGTAATTATTATTCCTTTTCCATTTTAATTTTTAAAAATCAGATAATATGTTTATTATTAAAGTCCAAGAGGATGTAGTTAAGTTAAAATGGGGTCATTAGAATGGGCCCAAATTCAGTTGACTGGCGTCCTTTTAGAAGAGGTCAGGGCCCAAGTGCAGAGAAAAGACCATGTGAGATTATAGTAAGAAGGTGCCCATCTGCAAGCTGAGGAAAGAATCCTTAGGAAAACCAAACCTGCTGACATTTTGATCTTGGACTTCTAGCTTCCAGATTGTGAGAAAATTAATGTCTGTTGTTTAAGCCTATCAGTCTGTGATATTTTATTATGGAAAACCTAGCAAACTAACGGAGAAGGCAATGGCACCCCACTTTAGTACTCTTGCCTGGAAAATTCTATGGACAGAGGAGCCTGGTAGGCTGCAGTCCATGGGGTCGCTAAGAGTCGGACACGACTGAAGTGACTTAGCAGTAGCAGCAGCAGCAAACTGATGCATAAAGTAAGTGAATATCTAATTTTATAAGAAACTCTTCTCCAAAGTAGCGTGTCATTTTGCGTTTTCACCAGCAATGTATGAGAGTTTCAGTTGCTCAGCATCCTTGTCAGCACTCGGTGCAATCTTGCTAGGTGTGCTGTTGCTATTGTTGTTCAGTTGCTAAGTCATGTCTGACCCTTTGCGACCCCATGAACTGTCGCACGCCAGGCTCCTCTGTCCTCCACCATCTCCCAGAGTTTGCCCAAACTCACCATTGAGGCGGTGACGCTATCTAACCGTCTCATCCTCTGCTGCTCCCTTTTCCTCTTGTCTTCAGTCTTTCCCAGCATTAGGATCTTTATCAAGTAAGTGTGTCGAGGGATCTAATTATGTTTTAAGTTTGCAATTCCTTAGTGACTTAATAACACCAAACATCTTTAATTCTTATTTGCCAATCAATGTAGCTTTAATTTTCAATTTTCTGATAATTAGTTATATTGGACATATTTCTATATGATTATTGGTCATTTGGATAACCTCATTTGTAAAGTGCCTATTCAGGTATTTTTTCTGTTAAAAAAATAAGATGTCTGCCTTTTCCTTTTAGAGTTGTAGGAGCTCTTTACATAATCTGGAAATAAGTATTTTGTTGGCTATATCTTCTCCCAGCTCTACTTTGCATGTCACTCTCTTAATGATGTTTTTGATGAAAAGAAGTTCTTCATGTTAAAGAAGTGAAATTTTTAATCTTTTGTTTTATGTTTATACTTTTTCTCTTATGTAACAAATGTCTACCTCAAAATTATGAAGATATTCTATGTTTTCTTTTAAAAACATTATTTTAATTTTCATATTTAGGGGTATAATCTGTTTGAAATAAAAGTTTTTTTGTGTGTATATGATGAGGGAGGCATCACACTTTCCTTGACCAATTGATCCACCACTAATTTACTGAAAAAAAATGTATAAAAATGTTTATTTAATATATTCTTTATTGAATGAAAGATTCTTTAAATTCTACAGTGCTTTACAAGCTTCAAAAGCGTCATACAAGTGATTTCTATAGTTTGTAATAACCCTTTTTTTCCCTCCTTCCCCTATACTGTCTCTTTCTCCTCCCCTCTCCCCACTGGTAACTAGTTTGTTCTATCTGTGAGTCTGATTCTTTTTTGCTTTATTCACTAGTTTGTTATATTTTTTAGATTTCAGATATAAGTGATATCATACAGTATGTGTCTTTTCCTGTCTGACTTATTTCACTTAGCATGATGCCCTCCAAGTCCATCCATATTGCTGAAATGGCAAAATTTCCAGAATGTGTAAAATTTCAACTATAGATAATATGTGAGGAATGGAAGGTGGTAGTATTCCAACATGAGAGACTGGAAGGTAGTGCCACAGGAGTAATATAATTAGGAATGAGTAAGTAGGCTTAGAGCAGACTTTAACATTCATAAGTATTACCTATGAAAATATTAAGTCCTGAATAGACCTCCCTCCACCCATCCTCCCCCAAAATTCAGAACACGTGGTCTGATGTGGATCATACATAATATGTGGACTACACTTTGGGAAATGCTAGTAAAGGCATGGCAGGTACTGTAGGTCTCTTTCTTTTTTAGATCATGTTGATAGAATTACTTTAAAAACTCTGTGGACTTCCCAAGTGTCCATTTATAATCTATTTCATTATATAAAAGTCAGGGGACTTCCCTGGTGGTCCAGCAGCTAAGATTCCATGCTGCCAATGCAGGGGGCCTGGGTTGGGACCCTGGTGGGGGAACTAGATCCCACACGCTGCAACTAAAGATCCCATGTGCCTGCTGCAACTAAGACTGGGTGCACCCAAATGAATAAATAAACAAATATCAAGGGGAAAAAAAAAGCAGGCCCATAAATCTCTTTCAAATAAGCTATTATCTACGTCGGGCTCTCTGTGAAGCTGTGGTAGGACAATGGCTTTAGATTTTTAGAAGCCCCACTGTTTAAACAGAGAACATCTGCAAGGTAGGCTCTTAAAAATCCTTAGATTTAAGGATCTAATCTGCTCCACCTTAAACCTCTCTGACTTCTTGCTAAAGAATCTTGTAGTTCTAGCCTAGATTTACTTTCTGCTCTGAAGTCATTTGAAAATTGTTTGCCATCAACAATAGATTCCTACAACTGATGGGACAAGATTGACTACAAACTTTATGAAAAGAAACTGGAAGGAAGTTTAGGAATCACTCAAACCTGATGCTTTGTGTAATACTTTAGTTGTTGATTTGTACTTCTTTCAATCAAAACATTTTTTTCTTTTTCAGAGATATGCTATTTCCCTTTTCTCAATACTAAATAACTTTTGACAAAAGTATTCATTGAACTTTTCAGTGAAGTATCTGTGCTTGGATCTGAGCTGTTCACTAATCTTGACATTATATCCTCTATTGCTAGGCTAGAAGCTGAAAGCAGTTTGTTACTGTTGACCTTTATGTTCCTGTAATTTAGTTTCTTTTCAATCTCCTGAACCAATGGGAATTCAGATCTCTCATAACAGTCCTGATACACTCAGTAGAAGAAAATACAGTTATGGAAAAATAAAATTTGAAGTCAAAGAAGGAAAAAAGTGGTAAACAAAAAATCTCTTTCATTGGCCTTTGGCTGACAGTAGACATCTCCTTTCTCTCCTAGTAATTTCATAGGAGGTAGACTCTGAATTTCTAAGCATGATGAATATTTCTTGATTAGTATTTAAATTCACAGTTCATTGTTTTTTGAAAATTCTGCTCTTCTTTATTGTTGGCCTTGAAAGTCAGAAGAACTGATTCATAAGAGCATAACACAAGACTAGGAATCTATTTACCCCATTATATGGTTGAGGATAGTACCAATAGAGGTTTTGTGGGTGGGTATTGTTTTATCTCAGTTGTTTCTGACTTGAAATGAAATAAATCTTAATCTTGAGTTCTACTCTGTGATTGGCGCTGTAAGCTCAGTCCATCTGTGAACAGATCTTTTAACAATCACTGATGTCATTACCCAGACACAATAGAAAATGACAGTGATGTTCAATACTTAGAAGATTAGAGTACCTCACCAACAAACCCTCATTGAGAGTGACTTCTGATGAGATACTAAAGAATACTGAGCTTTTTCTAGAAAAGTCAGAGCTCACAATCATACAAGCAAAAAATAAATTACTGGATTAAAAGGGTAAGTATACTTTTTGGTCAGTTAAGGAAATGAATGCTTGGTGAACATGACATATCGTAAACTAAAACAAAAGTAAAAAGGCTTAAATAACAGAGCATTGCAAATGAATATGAAATATTTGCATTGGATTAGATGATGTCTATCATCCCTTGCAGATCTAACATAAATTTTTCATACTGCTGGAAAAATTAGATTAATGAGAATTCACAAAAAAAGATAAAGATCAGAGTACCACATTCATGTCCTAGAAAATATGGGACAATATGAGTAAAGAGCACACATTAGCATGACAGTCAGAGTTTTCCCTTCAACTTGCCAAGAAAGCACTGTCCCCAAAGACATGTAAACAGGATGTTTGTGAAGAGAAGCTAGTGAATGAATGGGCAAGCCATTGTCAGACAGTTCCCTCTGGGATACAGAATAAGCCCGGGTGTCATCAAGGATATATGTGGGGAGAGTAGAGATGGGTTGGGCCTGACATAAACAAGATCCACGCTACAGCAAATGTGTTGAATTATTTCAATGTCTCAGCGAACTTACTTGGCTCTAAGCTGGAACTTAGCTGTCTCAGAATTCCTGGAACTGGTGGGTTTCCTGGGATATGAGACTTCGAATAACAAATGTGGGAAAATCTCAGGCAAACTGATAGAATTAAGAAAACACAAAACAGCTAATTGGAAGCCTCTGCATTCAGCCCAAATAGAACTATGCTGTGTCTCCTGGTAGAAGCCTTCCTCCCTTGGGAATTAAGACCTTATAAAGCTGCAGAGATCAGAAGCAAAATTTTTAGAAGCAGATGATTAAGTAACCAACCCTAACCCTAATGCAGACAGAGAAGAAAAAACACAAAACCTGAGGAGCTTCAGGCTGGAGAGAAGGAAAACAGGGGCTAGAAGAGCCGTGTGGTGAGGTCACCGAGATTAAGGAAAGAGAAGTCTTACAGGAAGTAATCAGCTGTGATGTGTGACAGAGAGGAGTTAGCAGCAGGAGATCTTTGGTGACTTCAGTGAGAGGTGTGTCAGGATCTAGTTGGTGCAGAAGCAGAAGTAGGTTCCCGGAGTATAAGCAGTGAGTGAATGGGCAGCGAGAATACAGCCAAGCGAGTTGCTTACCAATCTACCAATCAATCAAAAACCTGGTTTTGAAGGAAATGGGTAGATGGGGTGATCTGGAGTTTGAAAGAACTATTTTCCCCCTCATTTAAGTGGAGAGATTCCTGAATATATTCATGACTGATGGAGAGGGAAAGGTTGAAGATGCAGACAGAAAGGGCACTGCTGATGGACTAAGGTCCCCAAGGAGGCCCAGAGGGCTTACATCCAGAAGTCTGTGTCATGAGAGTTGGCATTCAGAAGAATTATTCTACAGCCTTCACAGACTAATGATTCATAATGGAGCTTGCAGTCTGTTTACTCACTCTCACAAATATAACATTTCTAAAACAATGTATGGAAGTAACAAAAGGTAGCTTTAAAAAATTTTTGACCTGGATCAAAGGAAATTGGTAAATTGGAGATGTGGTCAGAAATAAATGGAACAAAGCCTGGGAAAGGTTAATTACAGGGTTGTCATAGGGAGGAGAAACACTGGGCATGGACTGACTGGGATCTTAGAGTTATCAAGAGGAGCTGAATATGAACAAGCAAATAGAAGTGTGGTTTCAAAAGCAGGCACTATTCTGTGGGACACATATTTTTGAATGCATGCTGCTGCTGCTGCTGCTAAGTCGCTTCAGTCGTGTCCGACTCTTAGCGACCCATGGACTGCAGCCCACCAGGGTCCTCCGTCCATGGGATTTTCCAGGGAAGAGTACTGGAGTGGGTTGCCATTTCCTTCTCCAATGCATGAAAGTGAAAAGCAAAAGTGAAGTCACTCAGTCGTGCCCGCCTCTTAGCGACCCATGGACTGCAGCCCACCAGGCTCCTCCGTCCATGGGATTTTCCAGGCAAGAGTACTGGAGTGGGGTGCCATCGCCTTCTCTGTTTGAATGCATGATTTATATTCAAACACCTAACATGATGCTGTGCATGTTGCAAATATTGCTGACCTGGTTTGATTTGTTGCTACTTATCTGCCCTCACCAGGTCATGCTCTTAAGAATTATTTGGGCAGGAGTGGTGATGGTTATGCTGAAATATCCATGTTCTCTTGCCTGATTCCTCAGGCTGAGGTTCCTCCCTGCAACTTAGCTGCTTGGGGTGAAGCTTGTACAAACAGCAGTGGTGAAAGAGAGCAACTTTTTTTCTCCTTTGTGTGACTAAATTGCCTTCATGTTAACCACATTTTAAAATTTAGGGCTCACTGAACAACTAATACTAACCAACTGAGCTAGCGGCTCAGCGGTAAAGAATCTGCTTGCCAATGCAGGAGATGAAGGAGACACGCGCTCGATCCCTGGGTCGGGAAGATCCACTGGAGAAGAAAATGGCAACCCGCTCCAGTATTCTTGGCTAGAGAATCCCATGGGCAGAGGAGCATGGTGAGCTATAGTCCACAGGGTGGCAAAGAGTCTGGATACCACTGACTGGCTGAGCATACACGCATGTTACAAAAGTAGCTTTACCTGCCTAATCAATCCTGCCCAAGTTTTCCTGCAAAGGCCCCAGTTGTGTCTCAGGATTGTACAGGCACAGTGGAAACTCCCTTCTGCTTAAATAAGACTCTAAGATTTCTTGCAGCTGTTTAGGAGTGGAAATGGCAACCCACTCCAGTTTGTTGCCTGGAGAATCCCAGGGACAGTGCAGTCTGGTGGGCTGCCGTCTATGGGGTCGCACAGAGTCGGACACGACTGCAGCGACTCCGCAGCAGCAGGAGTGGAAGTAAGATGTGTTGCATATCTATTATTGTATAACATACTATCCAAAAGTCATAAAAAATTAAACACAGTCAGAAATTCAAGTAGGGCTTGGCTGGGTAGTTTTTCTGCTCCATGAAGTACTGATTGGGATCACTTTGTGGTATTCAGCTTGTAGCATGGATGGTCTGGGGTTTCTAGAAGTCTACTTTCATATGTTTGGCACCTTGGTGGAGGCAGTTGGAAGGCTGTGCCCAGCTGGTCCTTTCTTCCTCCCCCTGTAGTCTCAAGGCCTTGCCACACGGTCTCTCCAAAGAGGTAGCTGGACTTCTCACATGGCAGCTTAGGGCTTTAAGATCAATGGTTCTAAGAGACAGCAAGTGAAATTGCCTGTCTCTTACAGTCTGGGCCCAGAAATTGACACAGTGTTACTTCTGGCATTCCCTGTTGGTCAGGTCGGTCACAGAGCCCCCTCAGAATCAAAAGGAGGGACACTGATCCCACCTCTCTATGCAAAGAGTGGCAAATGATTCACGGTCACCTTTAGTCTTTTATGAAAGAATTTGAATGCCATATGTTTGAAGAGATTTTATGTGAACATGAACAATGCAGATCTCTGATAAGCAGTTAAGTGCCAGATACTTTGTTAGAATACTTGGTTATTTCTAGATCTGCAGCTGTAGCTGTCTGCACGCATGGCCCCACTCCATTATTTGGACGGAAAAGGTGGAGCTGGAATCTTGTTTTTACTTTTAATTCTGTGAAATGCTTCTGTTTAGTTTCATCTCTGCCATCCCTTCACTGGTGAAGCTGGAGATGTAATCTGTTACTCATGTACTACTCAAATCTCTATATAACTCACCACTTCTGGGAAGTCTTCCCTAGACAAAACAGAAATAGCCTGCTTTCTCTCTGTCTGCTAGAGAGATATGTACTGTGTGTCTTTAAAGTTTTTCCAAAATTAGAAAAAAGAATTATTACATGTTAAAAATTGGAAGGTACTCTCCGATAAATTGTACTTCGTTAAACAGAGGTGGGGAGAATACTCTTTAGTTAAGTGTTACACTTTATCATTTTCAATAAAATTTATTTTCTAAGTTGTCACAGCTAGAGATAGCTCAGATACTGGGAGTGTTAATCCTTTTTAGCGTTAGTTGCTGTTTCAGTAACACTGAGGGTAGTAAGCAGCAACCAAGGTTAATTATATCTGTTTAATTATAGTTAATTATATTATATTTCAAAACTTAGAGGGTAGGTCTTAATTCCTAATAGGGTTTATCATGCATAACATTTCTAATAAATCTTTTTGATTTGATGTGGATAAATATGAAGCTTATAATAAGGAATGAAGCACCCAGTCACTTCCTTTTAAAAAGCCAAAGTTCAAAAACTCAGAGAAGTTGGAATAGCTGATACATTTACACTTCTTTGTTTCAAACTACAGAACACAAAAATAAGTGATTCCTAAGTATAAGAAGTGGCATATTTGCTGTAAACATGTCTCTAAGCTCGTTTCTTGTCTTATGTACAAGTGTGCCTAAAAATTACTGTCTCTAAAATGACACTGGGCTTTAACAGAAATCATAAAAATTATAGAATTTAAAAATTCTAACCTAAAACCTGCTTTAGCACCAACCAGAGGAAATTAGATGGTTATTGGTAGGGTAATCAAGAGTCCTTAAACTCTTTTTACAGAAATGATAGATTTTCCCCACCTTTGTAGTAAGAGACTAATGGCTTTTCTCTTCAGTGAAGCCGGATCCTTTATCACAGGCTCAGGAGACAGCCCGCGGCTTAGAGACAGACTGCTTTGAGGACATTGGAACCGCCGAGGTGCTGAGTAACCCTACTGAGAAAGAAAAAAGAGGAGGCGCTTCCGGAGTTAAAATAAGACAGAATGCATCATTGGAGAACACAGTGGCTGAAGACTGGCAGAATTCTCAACAGCTCAGGCTACCACATACTGTTCAGTTTTCGTTTGTACTTTGGAGGGTCTTTAGAAACCCCTGAAAAAAAAATAGAGGTACAGTACCTTTTTAGCCAGTCAATACAAAGGAAACCCTGTTGGTATAGGAACTGTTCTGATGTTCATTACTTAAAAATTGCTCGTTCCCCTTTGTCAGTATGGAGGGGGAGGTGTTAGTGATGAGTCTTAATTTTTTGCATCCCTATCCACCCTCTAAAAGCTTTTGAATTATTTTGAGCGCTCATAACATTTGAGGAGAGTTTGTAGTGTTTTGTGTATGTTCTGTACAATGCCTGGCATTCTGCGAGAAATTGATAAGCAGTAAATAATAAACACATCTCATTCGCCAGTGGACCAGAAAGATCGCTGTCATTCTTTTAGCAAAGAGCAAACTAATAGGCAGGAATTCTGGCCAGCCTCTCCTTTCCGTTACAGCTTCCAGTTATTTACCCGGGCTTAATGAATGGTCACCGGCTGGCAGACACAACAGCTTCACAGTATTTGCACACAATTTATTTAGGTCGGTTAAAAATTTTCTCTCTCTTTGACGCCAGGGTTGCCCGACGAATTCAGAGAGGAACTCTGGAGACAGAGGGATGGAAGATTTTGTTTTCCAGTGATTTCCAAGGAGGAATCTGGGACGGGCTGGGTGAAATCGCGTACCATTTGCTTAAGGTTAAAAAAAAAAAAATTCCAGTCTGGGGGGCCAGGTGGTGCTTCGGTAGGAGGGCCATGCAAGACGAAACCAGCTTTGGAGGAAGGACGCGGGGGGGTGGGGGTTCCTGCAAGAAGAGAATTCCGCTGTGCCTCGCGCGCCCACCCTCCACCTGGCTGCGGGACGTTATCTCGGGAGAAAAGCCCTGGAATCCCGAGCCGGCCGGACGCTGGGACTTACCCGAGTGCGCGGGAGAGCGCGCGGGGGCCGAGGCGGCGACGCCGGTCCCTTTAAGGGGCCGGTCTCCGGGCACCGCCGGGGCCCAGACGCCGGGACGTGCCGGGGCCGCCCCGCCCCGAAGCCGCCCGTTTCCTGCCGGGCGGCGCGACGGCACCTGAGCAACTGCGGCGGCGGCGACTCGGCGCGGGCGGCCCGGGCTGTAGTGCCGGCGCCGCCGCGTGTTCCCGGTCTCCTTTCCCGGCCGCACAGGGTAAGGCAGAGCAGGCCGCGCCGGGCCCGGGCTCCGACCGCTGGGGCCGCGGAGGGGGGAGGGCTGCGCCGGCCGCGGGGCGCCGGGCCGACGGGAGGGCCGCGCCGGGCGGGGGGCGCGGCCGCGGGGACCCGGCACCACCCGCCGCCGCCCCGCCGTAGGCCTCGCGCGCCGGGTCGTCGCCGCCGCCGGGCTCCAGCTTGGGCCCGGCTGCCGCGGCGGGCGGGCTCCGAGGGGCCTCTCGGCCTCACCGGGCCGCCCCGGCCCGACCTCGGTTCCGCCGCGGCGCCTCCTCCGAGGACGTCTCCCGAGGGCGAGGTCGGCGGGCGAGGGCCCTGGGGTGACCGAGGAGCGTATTTTTAGCCAGGCGTGAGGGCCCCCGGGAGGGAAGGCGGATTACCGCCTCCTCGGCCGGTGGACGGAGGGAGCGCGTCCCCGGCGGCGGCCCTGGGCCACGCTTACGCCATGCTGGAATTTCAGCCCTCGCCGCTCTCGGGGTGCTTGGGGAAGCAGCCCTCGTCCGTGCTCAGGCCCCCTCCCGCCGACCAGGGCTTGTCCCCGGGCCCCGGAGTGGGGCGGTTGAGGATGGGAAAGCAGCGTGAGGGGAGAGTTTGGAAAAATCTGGGGACCGCCCGGGAGAAGGGGGAAGTTATTCTTCCTCTCCCCGAGGGGTGTGTCTTCCTTACGGATTCTCCCTGCCCTCTTTGGTTATCCAGCAAGGAGATTTTTGGCTTCGGGGACCTCGGCAGAAAACCTAACCTGCAGCCTAGAGAAGTCGTACGGTAATCAGACGTGGGCAGTGCTGCCCCGCGCGTCGGTGGTGAAGGAGCGTGTGTGTACCGGGGAGCGGCATCCTAACCTCAGCTAAGCTGCACCCTGATTAGATGAAGGAATAGGTTATTTAATACTAGCTGTTCCTTTTGGGAGGAAGGAGAAATCTTAAGTTCATGGTTGGGCCTATTCCAGGAGAGGATTCCTTAGCGGGTATCTCAATAAGCACTGCTTAAAAAGCTGCAGTTGGAAGTTAACTGTTCAGAGTTGTGGGGTTTTTTGAGATGCTTTGTGGAAACCTTTGAGAAATTTAGACAACCATTTTCTGCTAAAGATAAACATCTTGAGGTGAAAGAACTAAACACCCTAAATTGTGTAGGACTTCTCTTAAAGTTTGAATTCTTGGTTAATTAGGTTCTTTTCACTACCTCACCTAGCTGGCGAATGGTATCACTGTCTCCAGCTTGGCTGAACTAGTTGCTGCTGAGACTGGTATGATTGTCCCAAGAATAACACCAGAGTACTCTTGAGTTGATCTGTTTTGAGTAGACATGCCTTGCTATAAATACTTTAATATTTAATGTGTTATTAAGGCACCCCCCATCTCTGACCCCCCACCTCCTCTTCTTTAAGGATATAACAAGAAATAACTGGGTTTATTGTTGGTAGATTCTAAGGAAAATTCATTAATTCATCCCTTTCCCCTTGCCTCCAACATTGAATTAGAAATGCCTCTTTTAAATTTGCAGCCTTTAGCAGTGTAACTTTCTATCAGATGCACTTAAAGAGTGAGGCATTCTGTTTACCTTTCTGAGATTCATACTGAAACTTAAAATATAACAAAGCCTGATGAAATTTTTTCTTAAATATATTAAGCACTTTTAAATTATAAAGAATATTGAGTATTGTATAACTCTTATGGGATCAGGGTCAACATTATGAAGAGCCATTAATTTACCATTTTGTTTCCACTTTAGTTTTTTTCTGTATCCTTTAATATCATAGTCTCTTTTGCTTGATGCAGATGTTTTCTTGAGTCTGTCACTCCAAGCCTCCTTAGAGTTTATAGACTTTAATCTGCTTTTAGTAGGGAGAACATTCTAATAATTAGATATTAAATGGCAATCAGTATGACATTTATGAAGGACCTGAGGTTAGTGAAGGACAGGGAAGCCGGGCATGCTGCAGTCCATGTGGTCGCAAAGAGTGGGACGTGACTTAGCGACTGAACAACATGCATAAATAAGGTTGAGTTTCATTGTTTCCGCTTTCAGTATTTGTGAACATGACTTTGTGTGTTCTGATCTGAAAAATGTAGTTTATTTACAAAGCACAGGTAAAACATTGGTTTAGATAAGAATAGAAGCTTTTTTTCCCCTATAAACAGAAAATTAAGCAGAAAGGGGGAAAATTGTTAGTATCATGACTAAGGAGTTTGATTTAACTTAACCTTCTGTATCTGAGCTCTTGAAAGAGAAAAGTAATGGCAGTTTATAACTGTTTTGCATGCCAGGCTGTTGAATTGGTGTTTTAAATGTCCTCCCCCCCACCCCCCTACCCCTCAGTCTTTGAGATACATTGTAGCATCAGCCATTTAGGCTTTTAAAATTATTAAAGTGGTATAGGGTTTTAATTGGTTTTATCTTAAAAAGATAAAATAGGTAAAATAGTATACTTTTAGTTTTTGTTATTTAGTCAATAAGTTGTATCAAATCTTGTCCCAACTCTTTTGTAACCTCATGGACTGTAGCTTGCCAGGTTCCTCTGTCCATGGGATTCTCCAGGCAAGAATAGTGGAGTGGGTTGCCTTTTCCTTCTCCAGGAGATCTTCCTGACCCAGAGATCGAACCCGAGTCTCCTGCTTGGCAGGCAGATTCTTTACCACTGAGCCACCTGGAAAGCCCATACTTTCAGCACTAAGAATAATTTCAGTAATGACTCTATTAGGAAATCTATTATTTCTAAGAAATGTGTAAGAAGACTTCACTTCCTTTTCAAAAAGTTATGATTTTAGTATATTACCTATCACTTTACTACAGTTAAGAACTTTAACCTCACGTCAAGTTTCAGCAAAGTGATTTGTATACTACATGGGACTTACCACAAAATGAATTGTTTATACTCCCCTTCTTCCAGGGTATTGCTTTTAGGGTTTCTCTTCTTACTAATTACTCTCCTTATTTAGTCTTTATGATTCGTCCTCACTCTTGAAGTGCTCAACTCTTGGTTCACTTGACTTTCTATATTCCTCTGGTGATCTCATCCAACGTCATGGCTTTAAATACCTATATGCTGATGGCTTCCATTTTTATATCTCCAGCCCAGACTTACCCACTGTGTTCTGTAAAACCTGTTTTGAATTTCCTTTTGGATGTGAAGTAGTAAACGCAAACTAAAATTCCATGTTCCTCTTTAAACCTGCCTAAGGTGCAGTGTAATCTGTCTTACTAGATGGCAGCTCTGTCCAACATTCAAGTGAAAAGAAAATGGAATCATCCCTGACTTACTCATACTTGGTATTCTTGGCTCAGTCTTATCTTGAAAATATATCCAGAATCAAGTCACTTCTTACCACCTCTATTGCTCACTAGGCTAGTCTAAACCAGTCTTCTCTCTTGTCTCGATTTCTGCAGTTAAGCTCCTAATGGGTTTCTCTGCTTCTGGCCTGGCTCTCTGCAGTCTTTTTCAGCAGAGCAACAAGATCATCCCTCTTTCTTCAAAAATTCTGCAGTGACTTCCCATATTCATCGGAAAATCTGAAGTCCTTATGATCTACAAGGTCTTACAGAATCATCCTACTCTCCCCATCTCCCCTTACCTCTTCCAAGATAGCGACTACTCTGCCTCCTGCATATTTGGCTCCTGTCCCAGGGTTTTAGGGACTTTATGCTGGTTGTTCCCCCTCCTTGAATCACTTTTTCTGTGAGGTATCTCTGTGACCCATTCACTTGTCTCCTTCATATCTGCTCTTGAATTGTTTTTCAGAAGTCTGCTTTCCTACTTAAAGCTGTACTTCCCTGCTTGTGATCCCTGTTCTGTTTTCCATAGCAATTGTCACTTTCCAACAAGCTATAAAATTTGCTTGTTGATTTTGCTTATTGTCTCTTTTCTCTGCTCCCAGACATACTATAATGTAACCTCTATGACAGGGCTTTTTGTCTGTTTTGTTTATTGATGGATTCCAAGAATTGCTCGGTGGTAAAGAATCCGCCTGCCAGTGCAGGAGAAATGGGTTCAATCCCTGGTTCGGGAACATCCCCTGGCGAAGGAAATCGTAGCCCACTCCACTGTTTTTGCCTGGGAAATCCCATGAACAGAGGAGCCTGGCGAGCTACAGTCTATGGGGTTGCAAAAGAGTCAGACACAACTTACCAATGAACAACACCAGCGATTTAGGGCAGTGCTTGGCACATAACATAATCTCAATAAAGATTTTTTAAAAGTTTTGTTTATTACAAGTGAATTAAAATTTTTATCTCCTGCAGGTTTTTTTTTTTTTTTTTTTTACTGTGATGCATATCTCATTTTTGGACACATGTGGTTTTCAGTTTGCTCCTTTCCTGTGAGCAGACAGAGAGCACAAGAAAAATGTCTGGGAACCTTTGGGAACACCTTGATGGAGGAAGGGATGTTGGAGTTGTTGTGGAGACCTTTCCTGTCCCATGTGATTAGGATCATTGGTTAGGTCATTTAAAAGGTTGGTTAAAGCAAGAACTCAAGGTATCTGCGCACTTGGTTTTAACTTTAAGCAGGTACTTTTATTTGCCTCTCGTTTTATTAGGATCAATCTCTTGTCTTTGAGTAGAGGTCTCCTGATCTTTTTTCTATGCATCATACCCTGAGAGCATTGTCTATGATTTCTAGTATTGTTTCTTTAAAAAGTAAAATGAAACTTTCAAACTTCAAAACCATTCTGGGTTTTTCCAATCCTTATTATGGCCTTCCAGAGGATTTAACTTAGTTTTGTGGAAATGAAAGCTTGATCTTTGTTAGTCATTTAATTGACTTACAGAAATAAAATATATAAGTGAGTAGGTTGTTAGCTAGAGCATTTAGCTTTCTGTAGACACCAGCCCCTGTATTTTTAACCAAGGGGACAAATGTCATTTAATTCAGTGAGAGGTCCTTTAAGATAGCTTCTATATTGAGTAGTTCTCACAGGACACTAGCTGTCTACCATTTACTAGTAGAAAATGTCATTTATCCACATTTCTTTATTTTGATTCCCAGTGACATCTGCAGTTAGTTATGAGAACTTGTATGATTTTTAGTAATTACATTGTCTATCAAGAGCCTTGATGATGTGCTACATTCTCACTGGAAAATGTGTGATGATTATTATTTATTCTTATACATGAGTCACTTAAGTTGCCAAGGAAACAGTCTGGTGTGAAAGTCAGTAGTAACTAGGAGACCTGTAGGTCTTAGACCTTATTAATTCTAATCTTCTATGCAAGTTTCTTATTGCACAGTTCTTTAATTGTGTAATATGTGGTATAAGTGGATAAAGTGTGGGTGCTAGGGAGTCTGAAGAACTTGGGTTTGAATTTGGCTTTGCTTCTTAAAACCACTTACTGTATATGTAGATTTACCTGCCTGAGACTCATTTGCCTTGCTTATTTTATCTTAGTAGTTGCTACATAAGTGATAGCTAACACTAGAGTGCTTATTTGCTGTTTAAGACTTTGTAAATACTTTATGTATAATATCATATTGAATCCTCTCCACAGCCTTATGAGAGAGATGGTATTTGATGGAAACAATGGAGGCAGGTTAAATAATTTGTCCAAAGACACAGAGCAAAGAAAAGGAGGAACCTGAATTTGAACTAGATATTCTGACTCTAGAGCCCATTCTCATCCATTGAGCTGTTTTATAAGAATGTTTTCTTGAAAAAAAAGAAGTGCTGTTCATGTGCTGTTGTCTGTTGGTAGGTATTATAAAGTTGGATTAAGGTTATAAAGATTTCTTTCCCCTGGAGCTAGAGGATTAACTCTGAAAGTTAGTGACTTAAATTTGAGGTCCTAAAGTTTTCCAAGGGGAGAAAATAGTAAAAGCTACTTCAAACCAAATGCTATAAAATATTTTATATAGAAAGCAGTAGGTAGACTATGATCTTTTTAATTTATAAGAAAATTTTCAGTCTTAATTCCTATGTATGTGCATTATACGCTACTTCCATGTGATCTTGTAGGCATTGCTCAGTGGTTATTTCGGAAAGGCCAACCCTGATCACCAAAATGCATGTCCTCTTCATCTGAGCTTTGTATTTTTCTTCATTGCATTATCAGTTATTACCTAACATCATAAAGCTGTAACCAACCTAGACAGCATATTAAAGAGCAGAGACATTACTTTGCCAACAAAAGTCCATCTAGTCAAAGCTATGGTTTTTCCAGTAGTCATGTGTGGATGTGAGAGTTGGACTATAATGAAAGCTGAGTGCCCAAGAATTGATGCTTTTGAACTGTGGTGTTGGAGAAGACTCTTGAGAGTCCCTTGGACTGCAAGGAGATCAAACCAGTCAACCCTAAAGGGAATCAGTTGTGAATATTCATTGGAAAGACTGATGCTGAAGCTGAAACTCCAATACTTTGGCCACCTGATGTGAAGAACTGACTCATTTGACCCTGATGCTGGGAAAGATTGAAGACAGGAGAAGGGGACGATATAGGATGAGATGGTTGGATGCCATCACCGACTTGATGGACATGAGTTTGAGTAGGCTCTGGGAGTTGGTGATGGACAGGAAGGCCCGGTGTGCTGCGGTTCATGGGGTCGCAAAGAGTTGGACACGACTGAGCAACTGAACTGAACTGATAATTTATGCTTATTTATTTGTTTGATATCTGTTTCACCTGTAAGAATATAAGCATTATGAGGCAGACACTTTGTCTTGTTCACCACTGCAAACTGTATTCTTGGTACTTAGGTACTGCTTGCTAGATTTAATTTAAAAAATTAATTTATTTTAATTGGAGGATAAATACAATACTGTGACGGTTTTTTTTGCCATACATCCATGAATCGGCCATAGGTAAACATGTGTTCCCCCCATCCTGAACTCCCTATTCAGCCTCCCTCCCCACCCTATCCCTCTAGGCTGTCCTAGAGCACTTGCTCTTGGTGGCCTGCTTCATGCATTGAAAATGAGTGAATCAGTTGTCTGGTGTTTGCAAATGATTGGGCTCACTGAGCCTTCTGCTTTCCTTGTCATTGGTGCCATCGTCCTCCTCCATTAGCACGACTAGTTGATTTACATGGAATGCCATGTAAAGTGAGACTTCAAGAATAAGGGTTTCAAGTTGACTCTTGGGAGTGGGATGGAAAATAAAATTTAATAAAATTTAAAATTTAAATTTCAGCAAAAATACTTCTCTGCTTAGTACCAGTTAATCTTATTGATCAGTAATGTAAGTTTTCTAAGTGAAATATGTATATAAATTATTTAGTGATTGCATATATCTAGATCTATTTATCTTTGAAATAAATTTGAACAAGCTACATTGAAAGCTCCCCAATGTTCTGAATGCTGTGTTGTTGAACACTTGTTTCCTTAAATTTTAAAAGTCCACGCACAAGTTGAATTTATGTGCTTCTGGATTGTACTTGTTTACTTTATTGGGAAATCATGTTTACTTGAAATGTGTTCTATAATTATTTTACATAATTTTTGTAACCTGGATGTCTCAGGTGGCTGAACATGATTTCTGTGAAGTGAATTTCTCAAGCTTCTCATATAATTTGGTGTTTTCATTTCTGGGTATAGTTTCAGTTACTGTGGTGTATAATCCTTTTTTGTATTTTTTTTTTCTTTCTAAACACTATAAATGGGATCCTTCTGTATGAGTTTATTTGCAACTTCCTTTTTCCCTTCAACTTTATTGTCCTAATATTTTTCTTCCATGTTGTATATAACTTTGATTCATTCACTTTCACTTCTGCATGGAATTTCACTGTGTGTACATTTTTTGATTGATTATCTGTTGATGGGCATTTGGGTAGTTTCCAGTCTTCTTTTGCTATTATAAACAGTGCTGTTACGAATACCTTGTGTGGCTCTGTTGGTGCACTTGCATCTATACTGTCTCTAGTGGTGTTTTAAAAAAATTTTTTTGTTCTTTACTTAAAATAAGAAATAACTTGCACATTATGAGACTCAATACATTATCAGATATATACATATATAACTAAGTTTCTTGGGGGAAAAAGCCTATGTGTTGCTAGTTTGTTTCATTAAAAGTATGATTGCTAATCAAGACCTACTAAGTTGATTTTTGTTACCTACTAATGTGTTGAGAGTAGCAGTTTGAATGAATTGTTTTGGACCTTATATCTTGCTTGAAGTGGAACTGCTAAATTGTAGGAGAGGTTCATTTTCAGCTTTAGGTAGTGCTGAGTTGTTTTCCAGTATAATTGTAGTACCAGTTTATTCTCCACATTCTTTCCTATATAGTTGACCCTTGACATCTTGGGGGGTTAGGGATGCTGACCCTCTGTGCAGTCAGAATTCATCCTATAATTTATAATTGGCCCTCCATAGCCCCTGTTCCTCTCAAACTGTGGTTGGGCATCTGTTGTGTAGTACTGAGGGAGTTACTATTGAAGAAAATCTGTGAATCAGACCCTTACATTTCACTCCCATGTTGTTTAAGGGTCTACCATACATAATAATGGTAAATAATAAAGTTAGACAGCCAGTTGGGCATGAATTGATATCTTGTGGGTTTTGCATTTTTGCTTATAGAGTGGAGATGTATTTTGCAAAATTTGCTGGCCATTTTTGTTTCCTTTTCTCAGAAATGACTGTTGGGTTTTTTTTTTCTTTATTTTTTAAAAAGTAACTTGTTTTTGGTTGTGCTGGGTCTCCGTTGCTGTGCATGTGTGGGGAGCAGGGCTGACTCTTGGTTGAGGAGTGTTGGCTGCTCCTTGCGGTGGTCTCTCTCATTGCGGCTCACAGCTCCAGAGTGAGGGCGCGGCAGCTGAGGTGCGCAGGCTTAGCTGCTCTGTGGCATGTGGATCTGCTCAGTCCAGGGACTGAACCTTTGTCCCCTGCATTGGCAGGCAGAGTCCTGCCCACTAGGTCTATACAGTCATCAAAAACAAGACCAGGAGCTGACTGTGGTTCAGATCATGAACTCCTTAATGCCAAATTCATACTGAAATTGAAGAAAGTAGGGAAAACCACTAGACCATTCAGGATGACCTAAATCAAATCCCTTACGATTATACAGTGGAAGTGAGAAATAGATTTAAGGGACTAGATCTGACAGAGTGCCTGATAAACTGTGGGCGGAGGTTTGAGACATTGTACAGGAGACAGAGATCAAGACCATCCCCAAGAAAAATAAATGTCAAAAAGCAAAATGGCTGTCTGAGGAGGCCTTACAAATAGCTGTAAAAAGAAGAGAAGTGAAAAGCAAAGGAGAAACGGAAAGATACACCCATTTGAATGCAGAGTTCCAAAGGATAGCAAGGAGAGGTAAGAAAGCCTTCCTCAGTGATCACTGAAGAGAAATAGGGGAAAACAATAGAATGGGAACAACTAGAGATCTCTTCAAGAAAATCAGAGATACCAAGGGAACATTCCATGCAGATGGGCACAATAAAGGACAGAAATGGTATGGACCTAACAGAAGCAGACGATATTAAGAAAAGGTGACAAGAATACACAGAAGAACTGTACAAAAAAGATCTTCCTGACCCAATAATCACGATGGTGTGATCCTTCACCTAGAGCCAGACGTCCTGGAATGTGAAGTCAAGTGGGCCTTAGGAAGCATCACTGCGAACCAAGCTAGTGAAGGTGATGGAATTTCAGTTGAGCTATTTCAAATCCTAAAAGATGATGCTGTGAAAGTGCTGCATGCAATATGCCAGCAAATTTGGAAAACTCAGCAGTGGTTACAGGACTGGAAAAGGTCAGTTTTCATTCCAATTCCAAAGAAAGGCAATGCCAAAGAATGCTCAAAGTACCGCAGAATTGCACTCATCTCACCTGCTACCGGAGAAGGCAGTGGCAACCCACTCCAGTACTCTGGCCTGGAAAATCCCATGGACGGAGGAGCCTGAAAGGCTGCAGTCCATGGGGTCACTAGGAGTCGGACACGACTGAGCGACTTCACTTTGATGAATTGGAGAAGGAAATGGCAACCCACTCCAGTATTCTTGCCTGGAGAATCCCAGGGACGGGGGAGCCTGGTGGGCTGCCGTCTCTGGGGTCTCACAGAGTCGGACGCGACTGAAGCTACTTAGCAGCAGCAGCAACAGCAGTATCTGCTACCATAGTAATGCTCAAAATTCTCCAAGTGAGGATTCAGCAATATGCGAACCGTGAACTTCCACATGTTCGGCTTTAGAAAAGGCAGAGGAACCAGAGATCAGATTGCCAACATCCTCTGGATCATCAAAAAAGCAAGAGAGTTCCAGAAAAACATCTACTTCTGCTTTATTGACTATGCCAAAGCCTTTGACTGTGTGGATCATAATAAACTGTGGAAAATTCTGAAAGAGATGGGCATACCAGACCACCTGACCTGCCTCTTGAGAAATCTGTATGCAGGTCAGGAAGCAACAGTTAAAACTGGACATGGAACAACAGACTGGTTCCAAATAGGAAAAGGAGTACGTCAAGGCTGTATATTGTCACCCTGCTTATTTAACTTCTATGCAGAGTACATTATGAGAAACGCTGGGCTGGAAGAAGCACAAGCTGGAATCAAGATTGGCGGGAGAAATATCAATAACCTCAGATATGCAGATGACACCACCCTTATGGCAGAAAGTGAAGAATTAAAGAGCCTCTTGATGAAAGTGAGAGAATAGTGAAAAAGTTGGCTTAAAGCTCAACATTCAGAAATCTAAGATCATGGCATCTGGTCCCGTCACTTCAGGGAAATAGATGGGGAAACAGTGGAGACAGTGTTAGACTTTATTTTTGGGGGCTCCAGAATCACTGCAGATGGTGATTGGAGCCATGAACTTAAAAGACGCTTACTCCTTGGAAGAAAAGTTATGACCAACCTAAACAGCAAAAATGTTTGCTCTGTCAAAAGCAGAGACATTACTTTGCCGACAAAGGTCTGTCTGTCAAGGCTATGATTTTTCCAGTAGTCATGTATGGATGTGAGAGTTGGACTATAAAGAAAGCTGAGCACCAAAGAATTGATGCTTTTGAACTGTGGTGTTGGAGAAGACTCTTAAGAGTCCCTTGGACTGCAAGGAGATCCAACCAGTCCATCCTAAATGAGGTCAGTCCTGGGTGTTCATTGGAAGGACTGATGTTGAAGCTGAAACTCCAACACTTTGGCCACGTGATGCGAAGAGTTGACTCATTTGAAAATACCCTGATGCTGTGAAAGATTGAGGGCAGGAGGAGAAGGGGACAACAGAGGATGAGATGGTTGGATGGTATCACCGACTCCATGGACATGAGTTTGGGTAAACTCCAGGAGTTGGTGATGGACAGGGAGGCCTGGTGTGCTGCGGTCCATGAGGTCGCAAAGAGTCGGACACGACTGAGTGACTGAACTGAACTGAACTTAGGGAAGTCCTTGTTTTTCTGTTTGATAGGAGTTCTTTTATGTTCAGAATACTAATTTTTTGCTTATCACATATCGCAAATGTCTTTTCCCACGTTGTGGTTTGTGTTTTTCATTCTCTTATGGTTTCTTTGTTAATGGAAGTTAAACCTGTTAATTTAGTAGAATTTCTCAGGATTTGTGTTTTATAGTTTATGTCTTGTTTAAGAAATCCTTTTCTACCTCAAGGATATAAAGATATTCTTACATGTTGTCTTAGGAAATTTAATGTTACATTTCATAATTCGTTCTTGAGTTGATTCTTTTTTCCCTTTTGTGCTGCTGCTGTATTTTCTCCAAAATTCTACTGCTTTTCATTTCAGTTTTTTTTAAGTAGTAAAATATGTCAATTAAGTAGATACTTTTGAAATAAATATTTGAGTTATTAGTATTATGTGCTGTCCGCACCTTGCTTTTAGAGTCATAGGTAAATATTATGTAAGAACATTAAGGTATTGATGGTTGTCTAGTAAACTTTGAAGTCTTCACTCTCCCCCAACCCCCGTATGAAGTTAAAGATTTGTAAACATTTCAGTGGTGCCATTGTTTGCCTGTGGTTTTCTGCAGTTATTAAGGACATTTGTTGTGAAGTAGTCTGGTTAGTTATTTTCCTAAAATTGGAGCTGTCTGTGCTTGACGTTTTATGGTTTTATTGTAGTGCCCTGTGAGTGTAGACCTATTTCGGAGTATACATACAGTCTGAGGAACCAGATCTTTCTTCAGTTTTGGAACATTCTCAGCTCTTTAAATGTATTAATAACTCCTATTATTTTCAAGTTTCTTCTCTTTTGGTTGACCTGTGTTGGAGTCTGTTAGTTTATCCGCTGTGTATTTCAATTATTCTTTCAGTTTTTTTCCTCTTTATTTTTCTGTGCCTAATACTAGGGCAGCAATTTATGTTTTTCTTCTGCTTCTGTCTGGTCTAGAGTTTATTCTGTCTATTGAGCCTACATGGCAGTATTTACAATTTTCATTTCTTAGATTTGGAGTTGCTTTTTCATATACACCTGCCTGTTTCATTTGTCTCAGTTTTTGTTTTATAACCTTTTTGCTATTTTGTAAAAAGATTCCTTTATCACTCTGACAGCTTCAACATGATCAAATTTAAAAATCTTTGTCAGACTAATACCATCTGGTGTGAATTCATGTTTTTCCTCCCCACATTATTAAATTTCTTCCTGTGTTTTGGTTTATTTATTTATTGAGTACATTTTGAGTGGAGTTTTTTTTTTTTTAAACCTTTTTTCCATTAGTGACGATTTCCATCCCCCACCTCAAAATTATTATTTTTTTAACTGTTTTTACCTGTCTCACTCTTCATCTAGTTGCGAACTAGGTTTGTTCTGAAACAGTTAAAAAGGGAAAGCAAGGTGGATAGAAGTGTTTCCAAGATGAAATCATATACTGAGAAAGAGGGAGGTAAGTGTGTGTGTGTGTGTGTGTGTGTGTGTGTAGAGATCTCATGTTTAGGGGAGTATTGAATGAAATCTAAAAAATGACAGTTTCCTATGATGGAGAGGAATATAGTGTAGAAGAGCAATCTATGGGTCAGAGCAAGCAGCTCAGTTGTGTCCTACTCTTTGTGACCCCATGGACTGCAGGCCGTTAGACTTCTCTGTCCGTGGGATTCTCCAGGCAAGAATACTAGAGTGGGTTGCAATTTCCTTCTCCAGGGGATGTTCCTGACTCAGGGATCGAACCCAAGTCTCCTGCATTGCAGGCAGATTCTTTACCATCTGAGCCATGAGGGAGGCCTAAGAAGAACACAGGGGTACAGTTTATGCTCTGGATTTCTCTTTTGCTTTATACTTGACTTTGGAACCATGTATATATTTTATATAATTATTAAAAAATTTCTAGAGGAAAGGAAATCCTCTTAGACTGTTGGTGGGAATGTAAGTTACTGCAGGCACTGTGGAAAACAATATGGAGTTTCCTCAGAAAACTGAAAATAGGATTACCGTATGACCCAGCAGTCCCACTTCTGGGCATATATCCAGGCAAACTTATAATTCAAAAAGATAGATGCACCTGTATGCTCACAGCAGCAGTATTCACAATAGCTTGGACATGGAAACTATCTAAATGTCCACCAACAGAAGAATGGGTAAAGAAGATGTGGTGCATACATGCAGTAGAGAACGGCTCAGCCATAAAAAAGGGTGCATTAATGCCATTTGCAGCAACATGGATGCAACTAGAGGCTGTCACTAAGTGAAGTAGCTTGCGTGTGGAATCTGAAATATGACACAAACGAACCTATCTGTGAAACAGAAACAGAATCAGGGACGTAGAGAATAGATTGGTGGTTGCCAAGGAGGAGGGACTTCCCTGGTGGCTCAGAGGGTAAAGAATCTGCCTGCAGTGTGGGAGACCCAGGTTTAATCCCTGGATTGGAAAGATCCTCTGGAGAAGGGAATGGCAGCCCAGTCCAGTATTCTTGCCTGGGGAATCCCATGGACAGAGGAGCCTGGAGGGCTACAGTCCATGGGGTCACAAAGAGTCACACACACACACACACACACACGCACGCAGACAGACACACACAGACACACGGGAGGGGCTAGGAGAGGGTTTGATTGGGAGTTTGGGATTAGAAGATATGAACTGATATATAGGGAATGGATGAACAACAAGGTCCTACTGTATAGTGCAGGAAACTATATTCAGTATCTTGTGATAACCCATATGGAATCAAGAATATGAAAAAGAATGTGTATGTATATTGAGTCACTTTGCTGTACAGCAGTAATTAACACAATACTGTAATTCAGTTATACTTCACTATAAAAACTAAAATTAAAAAAGGGGACAGTAAAGACAATAACTAATGAATTGAAGCTAGTCAAATATTGTATGTTTAATCTTTAAGTTCGTAATGCTGAAAATTAAAAAAAGTTGCTGTTGGGCTAACACATTATTTTAACAATTTTGGTAAGTAAAGAAAAATAAGCATTTATCGTACTTTTCTTATATGAATTGTATCTCAGGGTAGCCAAATAGGTCATAAGAGAAGTTTTTTTCTGTAGATGTATTCTATGTAAAAAAGAAAGAGGGATAGACTTAGAATATCACCATTTTGCATCTCCTAATAAATAATGTCTAGGCAAAGATCTCCACTAGTTGGTAATATCATGGAGACATTGAGGGACTTCCCTGGTGCTCCAATGGCTGAGATTCTGAGCTCCCAATGCAAGGGACCCAGGTTCTATCCCTGGTCAGGGAGCTAGATCCCACGTGCTGCAACTAAGAGTTCTCCTGCTGTAACGAAAGATCCCACATGCCTAACAAAAAGAATGAAGTCCCCAATGCCACAACTAAGACCTGGTGCAGCCAAATAAAAAGTAAACTTTTGGAAATGCGCCATGCTGTCTGTACCTTAGTCTTGCACTGAGGTCATAATCCTAAATCTGATCTAGCCTTTACATTTAACCACCAATTTATAGGAAATAGAAAAGACAAAAACAAAGCAAAAACTTGTTAACACTGTGGGGATTCCATTGACAAAATTCATAATGAGAATCTCTACAAGAAAACCGTCTGATTTTTCCAACCCCAAATTCTACGGATTACAAGAAACTGAATAATAAAAGAGATATAGGGATGACAAATGAAAGGAGACAAGAAATAAACATATCATTCAGTACAGAATAACTGAAAAAATATTTACACAGCAGTTGGGGAGATATGAATACTGGCTTGATATTTGATATTAAGGGATTAGTTTTAATTTTAAATTTGCTGTGAGGCTGGATTTTTGCCCCTTTTCCTCTCCAGGCTCAGGGCTTCTATAGAGCTATAGCACTGTTACCATAGATTTTAAGTCTGATTCGTTTTCTTAGATACTCTCCCCTTACCTCCCCCTGAAGCTGCCCCCTGCCTCTCTCATAGACTCTCTAAGACTGACAGATGGGTCTGAGCCTAGCTCCTATCAACTCTGCTTTTGCCCTGGATCCTGGTGCACATGAGATTTTGTGTGCAGCCTTTAAGAACGAAGTCTTTATTTTCCTCCAGTCCCAGGGGGCTCCTGCAGTTAAGCTCTATTGGCCTTCAAAGCCAAGGGCTCTGAATGGCTCATCTGCCTATTGCCAGAACCTTGACATGGGGCTCAGAACTCTTAACTCCTCTGGGAGACCCTTTGCAATACGGTTATTTTCCAGTTTGTGGGTTGCCCACGCAGAATATTATGGGATTTGATTGTATCACAACTCTGCTCCTCCTACCGGTCTCGTTGTGGTCCCTTCCCTATGCCTTTGGACTGGAGCCCGCCAGGCTCCTCTGTCCATGGAATTTTCCAGGAAAGAATACTGGAGCAGGTAGCCATTCCTTTTTACAGGGGATCTTCCTGACCCAGGGATCAAACGCGGATCTCCTGCATTGGCAGCAGATTCTTTACTGTCTGAGCCACCAGGGAAGAAGCTCTTACGTCTTTAGTTATAGAAAATCTTTGTGGGTAGTTTCCAGTTTTTTTCATTGATGGTTGTTCTACAGGTAGTTGTGAATTTGGCGTGCTCATGAGGGTAGGTGAGTTTAGGGTCTTTCTACTCCACCATTTTGCTGTTCTCCTATAAAATCTTTTTTTTTTTTTTTTAAATTTGATTAAAAAAAACCATGTTTGTTTTTGGCTGTGTTGAGTCGTCTTGTGACACGTGGGTCTCTGCTTCCTTATGTGGGCTCTTGGTTGCAGCTTTCGGGCCTCGCTCTACTTGGGGCACGTGGGCTGTAGAGTGCAGGGGTCTAGTTGTGGCATGAGGGCTCCAGAGTTCGTGGGCTCTCCAGCTGTGGCCTGAGGGCTCACTAGTTACGTTGTGAGGATTTAGTTGCCCCGTGACATGTGGGATCTTAGTTCCCCATCAGAGATTGAGCCTGTGTACCCTGCCTGAGAAGGTGGCTTCCTGACCACTGAACCACCAGGGAAGCCCCTCTCTTACAAAGTCTTAATGGAAGCTTTCTGTGGAGCTGTTGGGTGGGAGGCGAAGGAGGCAAGCTCTCTCTTCTCCTTGCGTCAGTGTGGCCCTTTCTTTTCCTTTAGTTGACCCTTTGCTGACTTGAGTGTATAATGTAAACAGTCACTCACTTGTGTCTGACTCTTTGGGACTCTGGACTATCTAGCCCACCAGGCTCCTCTCGCCCTGGGATTTTCCAGGCAAAAATACTGGAGAGGGTTGCCATTTGCTGACTTGGATCTCTTAAAAAGTCCCAGTTTTATGTACCTGTCTCATTTCTACTTCCCCAACTTACAGCCTCATGTTTCCTGTGATAGTCTTAAGTGGCCATTAATACTTTCAGTTCCTGTATCATATTCCCTGTCTCCCAGGATTTCCCTTAATTTCTGAAAAACGTGTCTATTTCAAAACAAAGCAACTGTAACATTTAATTGAAAGAGTTTTCACTTCCAATTTATGAAATGGAGTCCTTAAATTAGTCCTTAAAATCATGGTTTAATTTATAATTTTAAAATACAGTGAATTCAGTTTAAGCTTAAATTATATTATGAAAATAATAAACGCACGGTGGAAAAAATGTAAACATTCTGAAAGATTTAAGATGAAAAGTTACCAGACAGGTACCCAGAAGTCACCATAGAGTTAATGGTTTCTGTTGTGTCCTTTCAGGAGCTCTCTAAGTGTGTATAAGCATGACTGTGTTACTTAAAGGGAATTTTCTCCACATGTAGTAGTGATAGTGTTAGTCGCTCAGTTCTGTCCTACTTTTTGTGACCCCATGGACTGTGCCTACCAGGCTCCTCTGTCTGTGGAATTCTCCGGGCAAGAATACTGGAGTGGGTTGCCATTTCCTTCTCCAGGGGATCTTCCCCACCCAGGGATCAAAACCTGGGTCTCCTGCATTGCAGGCAGATTCTTTACCACCTGAGCCTTGTGCAACTCGCTTTTTATGTATATTTGGTTTATTGACAATGTTTTTGAATGTCTTGCCACTGTACGTGTGAAGCTCTGCTGTATGGTTATTTAATCGTTTCCCTAATGTTGGACATACGGTTCTTTCTTATTTTAAAGTTGCTTTACTGACAGTGAACACTCTTTTTAGTGTGTCTTTGTATTTGTGTGATTACAATAAACTACCAGAGGAGTTTTCTCTATTGAAGAGTATGCATTATTCTTATATCTGTCTAGGAGATTGCATTAGTTATAATCAAGTTAACAGTACCTGAGAATACTGGTTTTCATACTTCCTAGTTCATACCAAATTTTTTAAATACAGTTTTATTGAGGTATAATTGACGAACAATGAACTGCATGTATTTAAGTGCACAGTATGATAGATTTTGACACGTGTTCGCTGATGAAACCATCACCACAGTCAGGATGGTGTACATGTGTGTCATCTCCAAAATCTCCTCGTTCCTGTTTGGTTACCCTCATTCCCACATGTTCCTTCCCTGCCAATTTAAGTGGGAAAAGGTGACATTGTTTAAATTTGCGTTTCTTTAATATGAGTGAGGTTGCATTAAAGTGTGTGTATATATATATATATATACATATATTTGTTGGATATCTTTTTCCCCTCTAGGAATCTTGTAAAGGTGTCCTTTAGCCTTTCTGTCTTGTGTTCATCTTTCTCTCACATTTTTGGTGATGTTTGTAAGTTAAGGCTACCAGACCTTTGTCTTTTTTGAGTTTAGTCCCTTATTTTTTCATAAAATCTTTACAGTGTTTTCTGGGTTGGTTTTTCCTGTTTTTTTCCTTGATGGCTTTAAGTATTACATGAGACATAGGGGGAGGAAAAAACCCTTTTACAAACAAAATTATTTTACATGAAAAGAAATACATTTGTCTTCTAGTTTTTCATTGTTTAACTTTTTAACCTATAAAACTTTGATCCGTGTATAATTTAGTTAGGGGCTTTAATTTTTCCCCACAGTGGCTTCCATTTTTGCTGATACTATTTATTAAATCATAGATTTACTTACTGACTTGAAATGGCTCTCTGATTTTATACTAAAATTTTCTTACGTATTTTTATATTTATTTGGCAGTTTTTGGGCAAGAGGTAAACATTCTTATTTCCTAGTGAAGTTTTCCAATAGTTCCCTTGGAGTTTTTTGAATAGCATTTGACATTCTTGTCTTGTCATTTACATTTCATGTTTAGTTTGTGAAATGATATTAAGTATTATGTCTTTTTTGGGAATAGGCAAGAATAAATAGATTATTTTATCATTTTAGTACCCTCATTGATGAGTGACCTAAGGTGATGCACTTTAGCTTAACACTTTTTAACTTTCCTGGTGCTCAGACGGTAAAGAATCTGTCTGCAGTGCAGAAGACCGTGTTTCAATCCCTAGGTCGGTAAGATCCCCTGGAAAGGGGAATGGCTACCCACTACAGGATTTTTTGCCTGGAGGATTCCAGGACAAGAGGAGCCTGGCACGTTACAATCCATGGCATCACAGAGTCAGACGTTAGTGAGTGATGAATGCTGTCACTTTAACACCCTAGCAAACTTTCCCAAAGGATGATAGGGTTTGAAGTGTGTTTTCTGTTTGTTGATAAATTTGATCAATACCATGCATCAGTTATTAGGACTGCCTTGTGGTAGTGGAATTGGACACAATTGATGAGGTTTAGGGTGGTTAGAGGGCCACAAGGAGAAGTTATGGGAGGAAGACTGTGGATCAAAACTAGGAAGAATATTCTGAAGTCTTTATAGAAGGAACTTATGGGAGGTGTTTATTCCTAATAAGCATAAAATCGCTGACCATTCAGATGGATGTAGTTGAATTAGATGGCCTCTTCCAACCTAGAGATCTTGTGAAGAAGTAGATTTTAAGACTAGATTTTAGGGGAAGTCTTCTGTATATGGTGTAACTGTGTTGCAGATACATCAGTGGTATGAATTTCATGTTCTAATGTTAATTTTTTGAACAATTTTGATTTATATTCATCTTTAGAAACTGATTTTATGTATTGATTTGAAATACTAATTATTTAAATGTATTATTACGTTTCTGGTAGTAAAGCTTTTAATTTGTCTAACTTAAGTTAGCTTTCTTTACAGAGTAAACTTAACCAGGTTATTTCCTGTGGATATGTTTTAAAATGAACAGTGTCTTTTCCTGAGAAAATGGACTAGCTGGGGCTTGATGGATAAGCAAAAATCTGAAGGATTGGCATAACTCTGAGAAGCTACCAGCTATGTGGATCCGGTTTTTTGGAGAAGCTGTTCAAAATGATTTATCTAGTCTTGTATTAAAGGGAAGACAATGAGTCTGGTTAAAAGAGAACAAATGAAATAGAAGTTTCATGTGTTGTGACATGATACCTAATGGAGAAGTTAATTTCATTACTCATCTCTGGCTTTGGTTGGATTTGTTTCAGATGAGGGTAGCAGTACTCTAGATGGGGTATTGCTGAAATAATTTAAGGGATGTGTTAATAAGGTGTGAGTCATAGAAATAAGTATGTATTGCAGTATACAAGGAGAAATTGCACCTCAGCTTTAAGATTCCAGTGTAGTCTGTAAAGTTAATTTTAGGAAGTTGTAAATGGAGTTCCCATGTTAGGCAATTCAGTGTTTGGTTTGTTAGAGTATCTTATCTTTTGGTTGCTTTGAATCTTTTCCTCTTGTTGTAAAAAATAATTTTATATTTGTATTATGGACTCTGGGGCGATTATACTTTTGTTGTAGTGACTAACTAAAGAATAGAAATTTAGATAAGTTTTTGTATTTTGATGGCCTTTTTAGGAATTGATTCATATGTTTTTTTATTGGTTTGTAGAATCAAGTTTAAAAAAATTTTTATTGTAGATTTAATACACTTGTAAACTTTTAAACTTTTTCAGCTATGCAGTATATAAGATGAATTCACTTATTTTCATGTGTTTTCTTGAAGTACTTTATACAGTTTTTCAAGTTTTCTGGATGTCCTTATTTGATCTGAATGATCAAGCCTTTCCTCTACTGATTTGAAATAATTTACAATAAACTAAATTAAAAAAATCAGTTTGGATCTGTTTCAGATTTTGAGTATTCTCTCTTCATTTATCTTTGTTGCACTGTGATATATCATGTTTCTATAATTGCTAGGCTATTATGCCCTGTCGCATAGAATTCTGTGAACGTGTACATAAAGAATAAATGCTCTAGGATTTTAGGAGGAGGAGAGCTGTCTGTAGGCATGGTGCTTGAGCTGGAAGAGTAGATCTCATTGACACTCAGGTTCGGTTTTATGCCCTGTTTTAGTTTTAAAGTTGTGGTGTCTGTTTGTTTGGCTCTGTTGGGTCTCTGTTGCTGCGTGTTGGCTTGCTCTAGCTGTGCAGGGCTGGACTCTCCTCTGGGGGCTTCTCTTGTTGTGGAGCATGGGTTCCAGGGCGTGTGGGTTTCAGAGGTGGTGGTGCCTTAGCTTCCCCATAGCATGTGGAGTCTTCCTGGGCCAGGGATTGAACTTGTGTTCGTTCCCTGCGTTGGCAGGCGGATTCTTAACTGCTGGACCACCAGGGAAGTCCTTTGCTCTGTTTTGTAGATGCTCTATAGGTACTTAATCAGCTAGATCATAGGTTCATTTAAAGTCAGTGAATCTATTTGTCCAATACTGATAAACATCTTGTGTTCTCCATTCCAGGTTTTAAATTTAAGTGGAGAATAAAGTGAGCAAAACTTATAAATAAAATATTAGCCATATAATAATTAAAATGTGTTTTATAGGACCAACAGTGCCCCCTTTTTAACCCTTATTCTGAACTAATAACTTTTCCATTTCATTAAGAAAATAGTAGCATCAGGAGGATAATTTACGCAAACTTATACACTGTGTCTGCCTCTTTGCCTGTGCCTGTATATTCCCTAGATGTCTGTGCTCCATCTAAGGCCAGTCTCTTTACTTGCACACCAAATTCTTTCCCTCTTGCCGTTTGGGAACGTTGCCCCTCACCCCCTCTCTCCTGCCTCATCAGGCTTTCCCCTTCTACTGGATTGTCTTTATCACTGTATTAACATGCTGTAATTCTTCTGCCTGTACAAACCAAACTCCCAACCTCATATTCCCCTCCCGCTTCCATTGCATTTTTCTTTATTACTTCACAGGAAATCTCCAGAGAGTCGCCTCATCTGCTGGAGTTCTCACTTTTCAATTCCTTTCAGTCAGGCTTTGATGATCACCACTCTATTGTTTTGGTCAAAGTTACCACTAAATGTCTCTGTGGCTAAAATCCAGCACAGTTTCTAGTTTTCGTTGTACTTTATTTGCTAACACCATTTAACAAAGTTGATTAATATCTCCTTCTTGATATATTTTATTCATTTAGCAACCAGGGTGACATTTTCCTAATTTTCTTTTTATTTTATTCTCAA
Organism: Ovis canadensis; assembly: GCF_042477335.2. Classification (NCBI taxonomy): domain Eukaryota; kingdom Metazoa; phylum Chordata; class Mammalia; order Artiodactyla; family Bovidae; genus Ovis; species Ovis canadensis. Next base: position 78,376,673 of record NC_091251.1, read on the forward strand.
TTGGCCAGGGGCTCCGTCTTGAGACCTGGGCTCTGTTTATACTCATTCCCTTGGTGATTTTTTTTCTCTAAGCCTCGGTCCTTCCAAGAAACTACATGATTGTGTTCATTGTCCTCTGCCCCCTTCAAATGATCTCTTCAACCTCATCTTCTACTACATTTCCTCTTGTACATTATACTTGTCTTTATTGTTCTTCCTCAAATGTGTCAGATATGTTCCTGTCTCATGTACTGTATACAAACTGTATATAAACTATGTAACAGTGTTACACATAACTGATGATAAAATAACTATACAAAGTAAATTAATAGACTGTTGTGGAAGATGGTAGTTGAAAAGATACTTTCATTGTAATGATTTGAGCTGTGTTTTGAGGGATAAGCGAAGATTTGATAAAAGGAACAAGGCAAAACTTTTTGGGTTTGATAGTAGGAAGGAGGGGCAATTGGACTTCGTAGAAAGTCACTCCTTTTGGTTTCCCGATTTAGAGTCTGCCGTGGCTTTTTACTGCTAGTTTTGTCTACTTGGTTGACTGCTAACCTTCTGTATCTGGTTATAGTTTATATTTCTCAAAATCATATCTAGAACTCCCAGACAAAAACTTACTCCTATATTCTTGAACTTGACATGTGATTTCATAGTTTACAGATTTCTTCCAAGCTGGAAGCATTGGTGTTGTCTTAGATTCCTTCCTAACTTTCACCATCCTCTAATCTCCATTGACTTAATTCACTCTATTAGATCTATTTAGCCTATTGAAATAGTCATTTTAATGGGTTTCCTTGCACCTGTGTTAACCTATCCATTGGATTTTATGAATTTGTGGGGGAGAAAGTGGTCTCCCCGTCCTATTCCTCCGCCATCTTAGGACCGCCCCTGGATTTTAAATTTTGATTGTAAATTGTTTGTAGAAGTCCTAATTGATTCATATCTACCTAGTTACTTTTGATAGTTTCTATTTTTCACTCATTCCCCAGTTTCCTCTTAGTTACTTTATGTGTGTAGGTTGTAATCTATATCTAGTAATTCAGGTATCTTAAATCTTTAGGGATGTGATCCCTTAGTTTATTTCTGTTGCCTCTTGCTCATGGTGGCTTATCTTGTGTTCTGTCATTTTGTGTTATGGGCTCTTATCTGAATGACAGTATTTGGGAAGCTTGAGCTTCCTGGGTTGAGGGAGCAATCCAGCAAAGAAGATGTGCATTCATTTTTGTCACATGCACTATGGGTACCACCAGCTTGGGACCGCTTAAATATTTTGTCTTGGCATTTCCAGGATCATATAAGTAGTTTGGACTTTAGCTTTGTGTAAGAAGAGACCCCTGAAACCAAGTCAGAATTGGGACCAAAAGTCAAAGGGAATGTGATAATATGGAAGAAATTAGCATTGGTGACTTTTGCTGTCATCTTATAATCTGAGCCTCTGCTTGTCTCCATGTTTTTCTATTAATAACTCAACAAATGTACGTTGAATTGCTACTATGGACTTAGATAGTATGGACTTTGATACCTGATTCCTGTCATCTTGAGTTAAATTAATTCTGTCTCAACTTCTCCTTCCCGTTTCTTTCACTTTTAAGTTGGCCACCCCCACTCCACTACTTCCTTTAAAAATCTTTCTGTCTTTCATCTTTTCCCTGTATTTCTCTGAATTTCATTCCCAGTTCCTTCTTGCCACCTTTCCCCCTGCTTTGTATTACTCCTCTATCTATGGGTATAATGTAAAACTGGAGTACAGAATGAAGCAGGGAAAAGGCTAATAGAGTTTTGCCAAGAGAACGCACTGGTCATAGCAAACACCCTCTTCTAACAACACAAGAGAAGATTCTACACATGGACATCACCACATGGTCAATACCAAAATCAGATTGATTATATTCTTTGCAGCCAAAGATGGAGAAGCTCTATACAGTCAGCAAAAACAAGAATGGGATCTGACTGTAACTCAGATCCTGAACTCCTTATTGCCAACTTCAGATTGAAATTGAAGAAAGTAGGGAAAACCGCTAGACCATGCAGGTATGACCTAAATCAAATCCCTTATGATTATACAGTGGAAGTGAGAAATAGATTTAAGGGACTAGATCTGATAGAGTTTCTGAAGAACTATGGACAGAGGTTTGTGACATTGGACAAGAGACAGGGATTAAGACCATTCCCAAGAAAAGGAAATGCCAAAAAGCAAAATGGCTGTCTGAGGAGGCCTTACAAACAGCTGTGAAAAGAAAAGAAGCGAAAAGCAAAGGAGAAAAGGAAAGATACACCCATTTGAGTGCAGAGTTCCAAAGAATAGCAAGGAGAGGTAAGAAAGCCTTCCTCAGTGATCAGTGCAGAGAAATAGGGGAAAACAATACGATGGGAACAACTAGAGATCTCTTCAAGAAAATTAGAGATACCAAGGGAACATTTCATGCAAAGATGGGCTCGATAAAGGACAGAAATGGTATGGACCTAACAGAAGCAGACGATATTAAGAAGAGGTGACAAGAATACACAGAAGAACTGTACAAAAAAGATCTTGATGACCCAGATAATCACGATGGTGTGATCCCTCACCTAGAGCCAGACATCCTGGCATGTGAAGTCAAGTGGGCCTTAGAAAGCATCACTACAAACAAAGCTAGTGGAGGAGATGGAATTTCAGTTGAGCTATTTCAAATCCTGAAAGATGATGCTGTGAAAGTGCTGCACTCAATATGCCAGCAAATTTGGAAAACTCAGCGGTGGTCACAGGACTGGAAAAGGTCAGTTTTCATTCCAATCCCAAAGAATGGTAATGCCAAAGAATGCTGAAACTGCAAACAATTGCACTCATTTCACATGCTATCAAAGTAATGCTCAAAATTCTCCAAGCCAGGCTTCAGCAATACATGAACTGTGAACTTCCAGAGGTTCAAGCTGGTTTTAGAAAAGGCAGAGGAACCAGAGATCAAATTGCCAACATCCACTGGATCATGGAAAAAGCAAGAGAGTTCCAGAAAAACATCTATTTCTGCTTTATTGACTATGCCAAAGCCTTTGACTGTGTGGATCACAATAAACTGTGGAAAATTCTGAAAGAGATGGGAATACCAGACCACCTAACCTGCTGCTTGAGAAACCTATATGCAGGTCAGGAAGCAACAGTTAGAACTGGACATGGAGCAACAGACTGGTTCCAAATAGGAAAAGGAGTGTGTCAAGGCTTTATATTGTCACCCTACTTATTTAACTTCAATGCAGAGTACATCATGAGAAATGCCACGTTGGATGAAGCACAAAGTGGAATCAGGATTGCTGGGAGAAATATCAATAACCTCAGATATGCAGATGACACCACCCTTATGGCAGAAAGTGAAGAGGAACTAAAGAGCCTCTTGATGAAAGTGAAAGAGGAGAGTGAAAAAGTTGGCGTAAAGTGCAACATTCAGAAATCTAAGATCATGGCATCTGGTCCCATCACTTCATGGGAAATAGATGGGGAAACAGTGGAAACAGTGAGAGACTTTGTTTTTTGGGGCTCCAAAATTTCTGCAGATGGTGACTGCATCCATGAAGTTAAAAGACGCTTACTCCTTGGAAGGAAAGTTATCACCAACCTAGACAGCATATTCAAAAGCAGAGACATTACCTTGCCAACAAAGGTCCATCTAGTCAAGGCTATGGTTTTTCTAGTGGTCATATAGGGATGTCAGAGTTGGACCATAAAGAAAGGTGAGCACCAAAGAATTGATGCTTTTGAGCTATGGTGTTGGAGAAGGCTCTTAAGAGTCCCTTAGACTGCAAGGAGATCCAACCAGTCCATTCTAAAGGAGATCAGACCTGAGTGTTCATTGGAAGGACTGATGTTGAAGCTGAAACTGTAATATTTGGCCACCTGATGTGAAGAACTGACTAATTTGAAAAGACCCTGATATTGGAAAAGATTGAAGGCACGAGGAGAAGGGGGATGACAGAGGATGAGATGGTTGGATGGCATCACTGACTCAACGAACATGAGTTTGAGTAAACTCTGGGAATTGGTGATGGACAGGGAGGCCTGGTGTGCTGCAGTCCCTCGGGTGGCAAAGAGTCAGACATGACTAGGCGACTGAACTGAACTGTGGTATATTAATCACTGCTATAGTTCTTATTCATTTTGCCATTTTTAAACAAGGGGTTGAAAACTTTGAGTTCCTCTTAAACTAACAAATTGTAAAGTATTAAGGCAAGTGAGACTGCACCCATGATTATTGCACAGTTCTTTACGTATTCATCTTAATGACCCATTATTATACATGAGATATTTTGATCATGCAAGTAAAATTATGATTTTGATTATTCAGTATTTAATTGAATTTAGTAGTCTCAGTATTTACAGTTTTAACAGCAATATTTTATTGAGTTGATACTTGTTAATTCAACCCATTCTGATGTTATGTATTTAGTCTCAGCTTTTCTTATTATATGTGATGTTGCCCTGAACATCTTTACATATGTTTTTCTTTGTATATGTCTTGGGATAAAGCATCAGGAATATTGGATTAAAGCAACGCAAACATTTTCTTGACTTTAAATTTGCCTTGGTGTTTTGGTTGAACTCCTCTTAGATGTTCCAGAAAGAGAGCTCAAATGAATTGTATGAAGGGAATCTCCTGAAAATCTAAAGACTGAAATCATGATTCTTCCAGCCTCATATGAGACCTAGAAAAGGGAGCTAGAAAAATCATCAGGAATCTGTGTTTCAGAGTTTCTGTGGTCTCATGGCCTCTCTTCTCTGAAGGTTTGCTTCTTTATCTGCTTCGTCATAGATTTTGTCTCCTAAGAAAGACCTATGCTGCGTGGACTGGAGCTTGCTATTCATCAAAGACCTTCTGACTTTGATTTGACATTTTCCCAGCATTTTGGCTACTGCTCAGTGTCTTAGTCTCTTTTCTTTCCTCAGAGCAAAAATCCATAGAGTTCTAACTCATTATTTAGTCCTTTTTCTCCCCTAACCTAACCCTCAGCCAAAATTGAATGGGCTTTGTAGCCTGTGGATGGTAATATTAAACAAAATCCAAATGTAAAACATCTTTTAAAAATAATTTTTGGTTGACCAGTGACACTTAGGCATAATAAAATCTGTCTAATAAATAAAAAATTTTGGATAGTTCATTAATTATTAGAGAAGAACAATTCTATATAAGTTTCTTTTTAGTATTTTGTTAGCCTGTGATTCACTTTCCCCTTCATCTTGATAAATCTTTCTCTTAGTAGTCCAGGGTTATATTAATATCATTTAAATTTTGCTTAAATTATTGCAATAGAATGGGATTACCAATTTTGTTTTTGAAGTATAACTTTTTTGCAGTAAGAGGTACGTTGGAAAAAAATCAAGAGAAGCAACTTATTTGTAATTTATTTTAGTGCCAAATGACATATCGTAACATTTTGATTTTTACTTTATTTTCATATGCTTGATGGATCCCACCATATCATGAGGCAACGGTTAGCTGGAATAAAGGTGCTCACAGCTGAGTGAAGGAGTGAACTCCCTTTATTTTCTTTGCTATTAAGAGTGTGTACTTTCAGTGACTATCTAGTGTTAATAGTTAATGCCTCTTTATTCCATATATAGTATATTCATGAACATTGTACAGTAAGAGAAAAACTAAATACTGATAGTATCAAAAGTGGATATTTTGGAGAAAAATGAATGGCTCCTTTTTTTCTGTTAGAATCTTTTCACATGCTTGAAAGATAGAAGGATGTCTTACATTCCTAGTTAGCAAAAAAAATTTTTTCATAGTATATAGTATATTTGAACTGTAAAGTAATCAAGTATATGATTTAAAAAACTAACCTGTTTAGATTTGTAGATCAGGTTAATTCTGAATATCTGTTGAAAGAACAGAGGTTTTGTGTGTTTAATTTTTATAAGACTGACCCAGGTTTTTGTTTTTTCTTTTTTCCCCCCATTTAGGCTTTATAGGATCACATTAACAAAAGCACCATGGAGTTTTATGAGTCAACATATTTTATTGTTCTTATTCCTTCAGTGGTTATTACAGTAATTTTCCTCTTCTTCTGGCTTTTCATGAAAGAAACATTATATGATGAAGTTCTTGCAAAACAGAAAAGAGAACAAAAGCTTATTCCTACCAAAACCGATAAAAAGAAGGCAGAAAAGAAAAAGAATAAAAAGAAAGAAATCCAAAATGGAAACCTCCATGAATCCGATTCTGAGAGTGTACCCCGGGACTTTAAATTATCTGATGCCTTGGCTGTAGAAGATGAGCAAGTTGTACCTGTTCCATTGAATGTGGTTGAAAGTCCAAGTAGTGTTAGAGAAAGAAAGAAGAAGGAAAAGAAACACAAGCCTGTACTAGAAGAGCAGGTCACCAAAGAAAGTGATGTATCAAAGATTCCATGCAAAAAAGTAGAACCTGTCCCAGTTACTAAACAGCCGACTCCCCCCTCAGAAGCAGCTGCCTCAAAGAAGAAACCAGGGCAAAAGAAGCCTAAAAATGGAAGCGGTATTGTAATCTATTAAACTTTATTGCAGGATTATATTTGTTTTAATAACTTTAAGAGAGTTTGAAGTTAGATACTTTAAGTGTGCACGCATGCTAAATATTGAGTTTGAAATCGAGATCATTATCCTTTTCACTATTTGTTTTCATTAAATGTTGCTAGAAAGAGTTAGTATTGATCATAAAACAGCATTGAAAGCTAAATTTCACATTACACATATGGAAAAGGCCTTAAGTGGAAATATATAAAATGTGTTTTACTAAAACCACTAAAGACCTATAAATATCAGTAGTTAGAAGCTTTTACATTTATTTCAACCAATACTTTCTAATCAGTGTGATAAGAATTAAAGATGAAAAGAGAAATCAGGTATCATTTTCATCCTTGATTGATTTACTTTGCAAACATTTATCAGACATCTGTTTTGTGTTAGTCACTATATAGGTGCTAGGACTACAGAGGTGGAGTGCATTTCCCAGGTAGTCACATGCAGACTGTATACACAAGCCGAAACACGTTATTATGATATAAAAAGTGTAGTATAATGGGCTGGATATGTCTCAGTCAGTATAGGAGTACTGAAGTGGGTCACTTAGAGCATGTAATACCTAAAATTAATCTGAAGTGTTGAATAAATATTAGCTAGTTTTTCTTGGTGAATAGGGTGTTCTTAGGAGAAGGGTTAACAGATGCAAAGGGAAGGACATGAGAAATGGTGTGCTGATAGGTGAAGCTGTGAATTGTTTGCTCTGTGTGAAAGGTCTTGTGTTTACCATTAAGTTGCTTTTGTATCTTAACTTGTGGAGTGTGAAGTTATCATTATATTGGATTTTAAATATTTACTTGCCAGCTATGTCAAGCATGGTACTAGAGAAATAAGAGTAAAGGGGAGAGGAGGACATGTGAGCCAATAATGGAATATGACTTACATAAGAAAAATACAAAGTATAGAGGTAGTACAGAAGCCAAAACAACTGGTACATACAGGACCCGTGGGCCAAAAGCTTTGGAGAGGAGGCAGTGCCTGAACTGGGTTTGCAAAATGAGTCAGTTCATCAGGGAAATAGTGGGATTTTATTCCTCACTGGCAGAAGATCATGCAAAAAGGAATAAAAGTGCGAGAATGCAGTGTGCTGTTGTGGCCTGCAGTGGGAGGTAGGGGATGGTAGGAAACACAATTGAAAAGGTAATGGAGTGGGTAGATTATGATGATTTTTGTGTACACAGCTAAATAGGTGGGATGTTATAATTTGGCCATTGTTGAGGATTTTCAAACCGGTTAGTTTCCATTGACAGATTTACATTTTAGAAAGGTATTTTTGGCAGACCTTGGGAAAGGAAGTTTCATAGGGCAGTGTTTGATGTAGGCAGACTTGTTAAGAGAGTGTTGTTTTCTAAAGTTAAGCTGAAGGACTGAACTGTGGTAGTGACAGAGGAAGTAGAAAGGGGATTAGAGAGATCTGCAAAGGAGAAGTGACATGGCTAAGCTTATTGGATAGGATATGGCAGATAAAAAGGAGGAAGCAGGATTAAAGATGATTTCCAAGTTCTAAGTTAGGTCAGGGTTGGCAAACTGCAACCTGGGAGCCAGATCTGGCCTGTTTCTCGTTTTTTATAGCTCATGAGCCAAGAATGGTTTTTATGTTTCTAATAGGTTAAAAATAAAAGAAGAGTAATATTGTGTTCAATGTGGAAATGATATGGAATTGAAACCTCTCTGTCTTAAATCAAGTTTTTTTAAATGCAACAACACTCCTGTGTTAACGTCTGTTTGTGGCTGGCTCTCACAATGCAACAGCAGGTGAATAGTTGTGATAAAGTCTAAATGGCCCACAAAACCTTTACTGTCTGTTCAGACCTTTATAGGAAAGATTAACCAACCTTTTATTGGTAGATGTTGATAGCACTAAGAGGCAGTACTGAGGAGAGAGTGGATGTGGATGGAGAGGAGAAGGCTTTCAGTTTGCGTTTCTGGTGCCTGTTTGGGGGCTGTTCAAGTAGGGAGCAAGTCAGGATGCGGTAGGAAATTTAGGTACAGAGGCATAAGGCTAGAATACAGATTCAGAAGCCTTAAGCATGAAGGTAGTAGTTGATGTCATGGTTGTAGAGAAGATTATTCAAGGGAGGTATTTAAAATGAGAACACAGCCCTGAAAAATATTAGATATAAGGTATTCAGTAGGAACAGCTTACAAAGAAGACTGCAAAGGAATATTCCAAGTGTAAGAAAAGAATTGTTATGGAAGCTGAATTTTAAATTTTATTTATTTCATTGTGGTAAAATAAGTATATAAAAAATTTTACCATTTTAACCATTTTTAAGTGTATAGTTCTGTGGCATTAAGTACACTCACAGTCTTGAACAGTCATCACCACCAGCCATCTCAAGAACTTTTCATCTTTCCCAACTAAAATTCTGTACCCATTAAGCACTAATTTCCCACTCTTCCTTCCCCCTAGTTCTTGGCAAGCAACATTCTACATTCTGTGTCTATGAATTTGACTGCTCTAGGTACTACATATAAGGGAAATCGTACAATGATGGTCCTTTTGTGACTGGCTTGTTTCACTTAGCCTAATGGAGAGGAGAGAAATTTAAGGAGGTAGAGACCAATAGTTTGAAATGCTGAATAGAAGTTAAATAAGGATTAAGGGATATTATTGATAGAATCATGCATTTGGGACACTAGGGACCTGAGTAAAGTTTCTTATGAATATAATGGAAGAGATAAAAATCAGTTTGCAATTAGTTGAGAAATGATTGGTAGAAAAGAAAGTACAGACTGTTCTTTTGTCAATATAAGAAGGAAATGGGTGTGGGAGGCTAGGGATTACAGTGGTGGGAAGGGTTTTATTTTTTAAGATAAGAGATTTGACAATGCCTATAAGCTGAGTAGGGTTAGGAGTGGCTGAGAAATGGGATATAAAAGGAGTACTAGGAATCCTGATGAAGTTAAAGAGCAGGTGTAGCAGAGCAAGAAAGCTAGAATGATAAATGAGAGAATTGTGTATCAGAGTTTAAAATTTTGGTGGTAAAGCATTCTGGGAAGTAATCATTAATAAATTTTTTTCTGATGTGTTCATTGTTTGCTACTATGATTTTTCATTTATTTTTTATAAAGATGATCAGGATAAAAAGGTGGAATCTCTTACGGCACCTTCAAAAAAGCAAGAATCATTACCTCTGCATCAAGAGACTAAACAAGAAACTGGATCGGGAAAGAAGAAAGTTTCATCAAAGAAGCAAAAGACTGAAAATGGTGAAACATGTAGATATGTATTTTATAGCTACTAATTCTAGGGAAGTCTACTAGGACAGGGACCCTAGAGACCTCACGTGCTCCTTAATTCTCAGCTTAATGTGTATATTAACACCTTTAGTACTAAACAGATGGGCAGGGTATAAGTTTGTGGTGAAAACCTTAATCTGAAATTTAAAAAAGACAAAGTATTTATAAATATTCTCATTCTTAAGTGAGCTTTGAAAATAATGTAAATAACATACAAGCTCTATAGAAGAAAAGGTTTCCTTAAATATATGTACTTTCAATATCATGTAAAGATCATACTTGAGAACACTATCTAGATTTATCATTACCCTGCATTCCTAATCATTAAATGTAATGTGCATGTATATATGAGAAGCATCCAGTTAAAAGTGATGGAGCAGTTTTTATTCTCAGTTATCCACAAAATGTCTTAGCTATGAAATTTATATAGATTAAATAGTAATTTTTATAATATTGGGCTGTGATAGCAACCTGTGCTAGAAAATTGGAAAGGGAAAAGGTGAAATTCTGTTATTTGCATTAAAATTATGGTATATCAAGCAATCAGGTATAGAAAAAGTCACCCCAGTATTTGATAATATCAAATATTTATTACAGATTTTAAATAAAAGAACTGTATGTGTCTCCAAGTTTTTTTTTTTTTTTTAAGTAGGTATATAGAGAGATTTCTTTCCATATGGGTGTGGAAGTTTGTGTCTCTAACCAACAAATACCAGAATACTACTTAAACTCTTACAGTTCTTCACATTAAAGCTAGAAACTAAGAAAGCTTCCTACCTTCACTTTTAATGTTGTTTTGGAAGTTCTAACTAATGTAGTAAGATGTACCGTGTAAATTAGAGACGTAACTATTAGAAATGAGAAGATATCTGCAAGGAACAATGGCTGTTGTTTTTGTATCTAGCAAGTAAAAAAATCAGTTAAGAATTGTCGGTTGGAATGAGGTCAATAAAGTACCAACATACATAGAAATTAATAATTTTCCTTGAGCACTAGTTAAATGTGAATGGATTCTTAATCAAATCAGAAGAAACATGAGATCGAACCAAAACATGTAAGAATGTATAAGAAGAAATTTTCAGATATTGTTAGAAGAGATGTGTGATACACTGTAGATAACCTAAGTGATATGCTGTAAAATAATATTGAATGGATATTTCTTAATTTGAAGAGTGTTTTGACTTGTTAAAAAGGATAAATAGGAATTTGAAGCCAAATTGAGCTGGTAATAACTGCATTCATCATGAAACTTAATTGTGCTTACATGTTATTTTCTTACTCCATTATAAAAAACCTTGTGTAATTATGATTTGTAACTTAAATTGCAGTTTTGGTAGATGAACCCCTTATTCATGCAACAACTTATATTCCTCTGATGGATAATGCTGATTCAAATCCTATGGTGGATAAGAGAGAGGTTATTGATCTGATTAAACCTGACCAAGTAGAAGTAATCCAGAAAGCAGGGGCTAAAAAACTGAAGATTGAAACTGACAAAGGTAATGTATACAAAATGCAACAGCCTGTTGTATTGAAAAAACATATTTTTGAGTTCTTATGGAATGAGTGCATTTTCTCATAGAATCAATGAATTCCAGAAGGCTAATAGAGTCTTTGTGGTAAAGGATTTATTGGTAGTTTTCTAATCCAGTCCTCTCAGTTTTATAGAGCTGGACATTGAACCTTGACTTGCCTAAAGTCTCGTAGCTGTTTGCTGTCTGATAATCTTTTCTCTTCTTTTATTGTCTCAGAGTTTTCTGTGTTAATTCACAGAAAACTATTATTATTTTGGCCCATGTGGCTTGTGGGATCTTAGTTTCCTGACCAGGGACTGAACCTAGACCCACGGCAGAGAAAGTCCTGAGTCTTAACAGCTGGACTGCCAGGGAACTCCCTATTATTATTTTTTTTTTTAATTGTTTTTTTTTTTTTTTTCAAGAGCAGTTTAAGTTCATAGAAAATTGAGTGAAAAGTACAGAGTTCCCATATACCCCTTGTTCCCATACATGCCCACAACTGTTTTTTTAAACTTATGATATAACTGAAATATTAGAAACTCTGGGCTCCTTTGGGTCTAACAGGTGGCTGTTGCTTTTATGGAAACACAGGTGTTGTCTAATACAAGAGCTCTAGGGGAACTGAAGTGAGGTATTTGGTGCATGGATTTTTAAAATGTCAGGATTGCTTTTATATAGTTGATTTTTGTAAAATAAGCATTTTGTTAATTGTCTCTTATTTTTTTGTCTGTAAAATTTGGCTCATATGTTGTGAGTATTACAGTTAAATAAGAATATTTGTGAACATATTTAGTATAGATACTAGCAAACTAGACACTTGAATGCTTTTTTTTTTCCTGTGGCACTTTAATACTCTGCAGTTTGGATGCAAACCTCTATGTATTATGTATGTCTCTGAGTGTGTGTGTGGGTGCGTGTGCGCTCAATCACATCTGACTCTGCAAGCCCATAGACTGTAGCCTGCCAGGCTCCTCTGTGAAATTTTCCAGGCAAGAATCCTGGAACAGGTTGCCATTTCCTCCTCCAGGGGATCTTCTTGCCTCAGGGATCAAACCTGAGTCCCTTTTGTCTCCTGCACTGGCAGGTGGATTCTTTACCACTGCACCTGGGAAGCTCATACACATAATATATGTGGTAAACAAGGTCCTACTGTTTAGCTCAGGAAACTATATTCAGTGTCCCGTGATAAATCATAATGGAAGAGAATCTGGAAAAGAATCTGTATATATAACTGAATCACTTTGCTGTATGGCAGAAATTAGCATAACATTGTAAATTAACTGTATACTTCAGTTAAAAACCATAGATATTCTGCAGTTTGAGCAACTTTTTAGTTAATTATTCAATATTAAAGATGATAAGCACTTTTCCCCCTCTCTTAACTGGAGCATTTATTGCTGTTTGACCTGAAATGTAAGTCTATTTTCTCTTGGTTATTGACTTTCTGGGTCAAGAATTCTTGGTGCTTTTCATTTGCTGTCTTATCACATATCTTTTAAATGTTAATTTCTTTTTTCCCCCTCTTTTAAGAAAATGCTGAAGTAAAATTTAAAGATTTTCTTCTGTCCTTGAAGACTATGATGTTTTCTGAAGAAGAGGCCCTTTGTGTTGTGGACTTGCTAAAGGAAAAGTCTGGTGTGATACAGGATGCTTTAAAGAAGGTAAGCATAGTTTTGATTATGAGCCTATTTGAGAGCAGTGATTAGAAGTTCATCCAGAAAGACTTCTGCTAGAGCAATAAATTATAATCTACTCCCATCTTATATCCCAGTAACACTTAGTCACATTTAAAAGCTCTGGAGTGCCTTCAGAAGTTATTTCATGTATCCATACTAATCAGATTACCTATTTAGTTCAGACAGGTATCCGAGTCATCTGAGGTTTGATAAAAATGAATTGCTTATAATAAATAAGATGATTTAGATAACTTTAAAGTCATTTGACACATGGCTAAGTTGTACCTTGCTTTGTTGTGAATGTAAACACTGAAAGCAAGGTTGGGTAATTTCTGGATAACATATGAAATGTTTTTGTGATTGAAGATAGCACCATTCAAAGCATCTGGGAATCTTTTTCTTGTGTATGTGTGAGCTATTATTTTTTTAAAGTAAATGCTTTGAATGGTAAAATCATTGCTATGACTGACTAAAACTTGAAAAAAATCCATGAAGCTGCTATTTAATTTCTCATTTTATTATATTCACTATTATATCATGTGTACTATGGCATATTGCAGAAGGTGACAAGTTTAAGTGTTACTTGCGTGAGGTAAGATGACCTGGTATCTGGTGTTCAATATTAGACAGTGGACTTAACCATTCTTAAGGGCTTCCTTGGTGGCCCAGACGGTGAAGTCTGCCTGCAGTGTGAGAGACCTGGGTTTGATCCCCAGGTTGAGAAGATCCCCTGGAGAAGGAAATGGCAACCCACTCCAGTATTCTTGCCTGAAAAATCCCATGAATGAGGAACCTGGTGGGCTATAGTCCATGGGATCGGAAAGAGTCAACTGAGCAACTCAAACTTGTTTTTTAAGCGCACATTCTCCTAACACTTTTCTGCTTTAAAACCTTTAGTGGCTTCCATTTTTTCTTAGACCACCCTAGTCGAAACCATCTTTTGATAACCGTCAGTATTCTCCTAGTTGATGTTTCCGTATTCCCTTGTAGCCTTCTAATCTATTTTTTCTACACAGTTCCAAGGTAACCTCTAAGGGGTAAATCAGGTTATATTGTTTACTGTTTTAAAAACATTTTGGATGCCTTTCTCTTTGCACTTAAAACACAGTCTAGATTCCTTCAAAGGCCTATGTCTGTCTATCTCTGTAGCCTTGTCTCGTGATATTTTCCTCATCCTCTCATTAAAGCACACCAAATGTTCTCTTCTGTCTGGATGGTCATAAAACCCCTAAGCCCTTACCCCCAAGCTTCTCCCTTTGTTTAATTCTTCCTTCAGTTTTCCATTTAAATATCATTTCCTCATTTAAGGCTAATTTGAATTCCTAGTCTAAATTATTCTCCCTCATAGACTTTCTCCTAATCATCTAAATTTCTTCGTCATAGCATTTGTGATGACATTATGTCTATCCATATTTCCAAGTATCTGTTGACAGTGTTTTACAAATCTGTGGCATTTTACGATGTAGCATGCTTATTAGTCTCCATGTGGTGCCAGCAATGGTTCAGAGTAAAGGATGTGTGCAAGGATCCTCAGAATAAGTGTGATAACTGTATGACTTTGTATCCAAAGTCGGATAATTCTCTTGCAAGGAACTTTGTTGCAAGTGTATATCTTAATATATCTTTAAAGAGTTCTTAGAGGTTTAAGAAAATCTCCTCAAAGGGAAGAACCTCCAGCTGAAGTTAGTTACTAACTGTTTGAAATTACTCCTTTTTAAAATTAATTGGTTCAGGTTTTTCTCTTTTGGCTAAGGCTGTGGTTGGTGGTTTATGGGTGCCAGAATAGTCATTTTATTGCTTGGGAGAGCTTTGAACTCTAGAGATTAGTCAGACTCCCCTTGATAGCTGAGAAGGAGTTGGGAATTGTTAAAGATAATGTTTTGAAATAGAGTGAACATTTTGAAACTTTACATTTTTTCCTTTTTCTTGGAAGCTTTGGCTTTCAATTAAATCTTCTGGCTTTCTCGGGGAGTGGTTCTATTCTTATCTTCAGGGACTCAGTGCCCTTGTAGATCCCCTGTATCAGGAAAAGACGAGGTGAGTTTAATTACTCTCTTTTCATGTCATAAAAATTGAGTCTTGGTCAGACCTCTTAGTGGGTTTCAAGATCCTGGATATAGGTGAATATTCACATCTAATAAAGACCACCTCAGAGAAAGGGAGAAGATAAATGCAGGAATACAAGCATAGGCGTGGGATAGGGATAGGGGAGTTAGAGGACTTGCTGACTGATTAGATATGGTGGTTAAAGAAGAGTCTAGAATGAATGTTTGTTTTTGTTCTGGAGTAACTGGGTAAATCATGGTGAGAATGGTTATTCACGAATACATTGCAGAAGAAGAGAGAGCAGAGGGTTTTGAAAATTTTTTAGGAAGTTGTTTTAGGCATACTTTGGAACTTTTAAGTGGTTATAATCATTTCACAGTTGAATACGTATTTCTATGGAGTTGAAAATAGTTTGCATTGGGAGTAGTTTCGGAAAGTAATCAGCTGTCATCAGTACATATAGGGGATGTGTGTTAGTCCAGAGAGGATGTGTGGAGAGGTAAGAAAGCTCAGGAATGAACCTTGAGAAGCATCAATATTTAAAGGTCAAGGAAAGCCACCACAAAGGACACTGAGAGAGAAAACACCAGGAAACAGTGGAACCACAGATGCTTAGGAAGGGTAGAGGGTTCAGCAGTGGTGGTAAAAATCACCAGTGACATGCGTTAGAGCGATCAGGGAGAATAAGGATTGAAAAAATGGATTTGATATCCTTAGTGAAAGCACTTTCATTGCACTACTAGACTGTAAATAAGTGGTGGATGACTAAGGATGGTGACACTATCCCCTTTGAATAAGCATAGATGGGAAGAGGAAAACAGAGTAGAAGCGAGAGGGGTTTTACAGAGCCGTAGACGGGATGTTCTGGGTATGTATGTACATACCTATACTCTAAACATAACACAGAAGTGTCTTATAACTTAAACACAAAGGTGTATTGTGTTTAAAAACTTTGTGTTTAAGTTGTAAGACACTTCTGTGTTATGTTTAGAGTATAGGTTAAGATCCTGGGCTATAGGGTCACATTTCCTAAGATTCACATCTATGTGTTACTACTTTGAGCTTTGTGGCTTTAGATAGGTTACTTAACCTCAGTGCCTCACTTTCCTTGTTTTTAAAATGAGAATGGCGATAAGATTTTGAGAATTAAATGAAATAGTACACAATAGATACTTAAAGTTCTAGCATAAAGTAATTGCTCAAAAATGTTAATTCCGTGTGATAAATAGTAAGAAAATATTTAAAATGTATTTGATAAGTTATAGTTGATTATTAGTTTCCTCATGGTGGCCTTTAAATATACTTGCCTTCATTATGTGATTTCTTCCAATGCAAACTTATTAACTGTTTGGCCCCATGTTGTATAATAAGAGGAAGTCTATTTAAAATTTTTCCTACTTTCTCTTTTCCTATCCACTTTTTAAAATTATAGCATTTGTTTATAAGATACTTATATATTTAATGTTTGTTTTGTGACTGTACCTTTTATGATTGTTTCAGTCTTAGTTCTTCAGCTTAATGGTGGGTTCACAGCTTGATATCAGTTCTCTTGTCATAAACTTCTTTATTTAATGTGGCTTTGCATTGACTCTTGTATAAATATTCCCTTGGACAAAGCATGCCTTTTCAATCCGGAGATTCAGTGTCCCTTAAACGAATTGAAATAATGGGTATAATTAAGCATCAGTTGGGTCTTCTTTGCCTGTTGTCTTTATTTTTAAATGGTTGTGTGAGGAGACCTTACAAATAGCTGAGAAAAGAAGAGAAGCTAAAGGCAAAGGAGAAAAGGAAAGATACACTCATTTGAATGCAGAGTTCCAAAAAATAGCAAGGAGAGATAAGAAAGCCTTCCTCAGTGATCAGTGCAAAGAAATAGAGGAAAACAATAGAATGGGAACAACTAGAGATCTCTTCAAGAAAATTAGAGATACCAAGGGAACATTTCATGCAAAGATGGGCACAATAAAGGACAGAAATGGTATGGACCTAAGAGAAGCGAAGATACTAAGAAAACGTGGCAAGAATACATAGAAGAACTATACAAAAAAGATCTTGATGACCCAGATAATCACGATGGTGTGATCACTCACCTATAGCCAGACATCCTGGAGTCCGAAGTCAGATGGACCTTAGTGGAGGTGATGGAATTCCAGCTGAGCTATTTCAAATCCTAAAAGATGATGCTGTGAAAATTCTGCAGTCAACATGCCAGCAAATTTGGAAAACTCAGCAGTGGCCACAGGACTGGAAAAGGTCAGTTTTCATTCCAATCCCAAAGAAAGGCAATGCCAAAGAATGCTCAAACTGCTGCACAATTGCACTCACCTCACATGCTAGCAAAGTAATGCTCAAAATTCTCTAAGCGAGGCTTCAATAATATGTGAACCAAGAACTTCCAGATGTTTAAGCTGGATATAGAAAAGGCAAAGGAACCAGAGATCAAATTTCCCAACATCCATTGAATCATAGAAAAAACAAGAGAGTTCCAGAAAAACATCTTCTTTATTGACTACACTGAAGCCTTTGAGTGTGTGGATCACAACAAACTGTGTAAAATTTTGAAAGAGATGGGAATCCCAGACCACCTGACCTGCCTCTTGAGAAATCTGTATGCAGGTCAAGAAGCAACAGTTAGAACTGGACATGGAACAACAGACTGGTTCAAAATTGGGAAAGGAGTACATCAAGGATGTATATTGTCACCCTGCTTATTTAACTTATGTGCAGAGTACCTCATGCAAAATGCCAGACTGGATGAAGCACAAGCTGGAATCAAGATTGGTGGGAGAAATACCAATAAATTCAGGTACGCAGATGACACCACCCTTATGGCAGAAAGCAAAGAGGAACTGAAGAGCCTCTTGATAAGGTGAAAGAGGAGAATGAAAAAGCTGACTTAAAATCCAACATTCAAAAAAAGAAGATCATGGCATCCAGTCACATCACTTCATGGCAAATAGATGGGGAAACAATGGAAACAGTGACAGACTTTATTTTCTTGGGCTCCAAAATTACTGAGATGATGACTGCAGTCATGAAATTAAAAAACGCTTTCTCCTTGGAAGAAAAACTATGACCAATCTAGACCGCATATTAAAAAGCAGAGACATTTCTTTGCCAAAAAAGGTCTGTCTAGTCAAAGCTATGGTTTTTCCAGTAGTCATGTATGGATGTGAGAGTTGGACCATAAAGAAAGCTGAGCACTGAAGAATTGATGCTTTTGAATGGTGGTGTTGGAGAAGACTCTTGAGAGTCCCTTGGACTGCCTGGAGATCAAACCAGTCAGTCCTAAATTAAATGAGTCCTGAATATTTATTGGAAGGACTGATGTTGAAGCTGAAGCTCCGATACTTTGGCCACCTGTTGGGAAGAACTGACTCATTGGAAAAGACCCTGATGCTGGGAAAGATTGAAGGCAGGAGGAGAAGGGGGTGACAGAGGATGAGATGGTTGGATGGCATCACCGACTCTACGGACCTGAATTTGAGCTACTCCAGGAGTTGGTGATAGACAGGGAAGCCTGTCATGCTGCAGTCCATGGGGTCGCAAAGAATCGGACACGACTGAGGGACTGATCTTCTTTACGACTGATGTTCTTTACATGACTGGATCTTCTTACCTGTTGTCTTTTTCATATTTTGGTCATAAAAAAAGATAAAGCTGTTGATTTATTTCATATTTTTATTTACTTCTCTACACTGTGAACTCTGTGTCTTCTACGTGTTGTTTTCAGCAACACGTCTTTTTCTGTTTGCTGCTTCTAATTGGATTATATATCTCACATGGTGTTACTTTTATTTCTACTTTGGGTTTTGCCAACTCATATTTCATCTCATTCTGTGGTCTTATTTTTCTTCTGACTTATTTCTTATGAGGTCTGTGCCTTCCTCTTATTTTCAAAAATTGTTGGTATGTTAGACTTTAAAAAGTCATGGTGATATTTTTTAATCACAGTCTTTGTCTGTTCTTGACCATCTTTTTAGAGTTATTTTTCTGCACTTGGCATTTGGTTTTTCTTACTGCTTTTCTTGCTTTTTTCTCATATCTTACATAGACCCTGTTTTATTTCTTTTTCATTAATACCCCTTTTCCAATGAGAGGTGTTTCTCTTGCATCATCTCTGTGGCTAGAGGTTGATAATGAGGGACCAAGCCCCACAGTTCTCCTTGAGCTATGAGCCTTTCCTTCTCAGATAAAAAACTTCATTCACTACAGAGTATCTCACTGTAGAGAATCTCTTGTAACTGCCTCACTGTTTAGCTGCCCTCTTTGAATTAGGTTTATCTGTCTAATATCTTCCATATTTCTAATTCTGCTTCTTGAGACCTCCTAGCAAGAAAATTCCTACCTTCTATCTTTGTTCTTGCGCCTGATACCAAATGGGGGTTTGTTGGTTTTACCTTTCAGTGTGTGCTTGTTAACTTCAGAGAGCTGTGTAACCCATGGCACCTCTGTAGTCTTGGGTATATTCCGGCAGGGTTGCTGAGCATCTGCTTTGATTTCCGCTACTTTGGGCAGTCTTTCTGATATTATGCTTTGACATTACAGTTGACTGTTTTATTTTAGTTCAGTTTGCATTAGGTTTCATGTTCCTTTTTTTGATCCTTTAGGAGGGAGAGAGTACTGTCTTAACTTTGTGTTTAAAAATGGAAGTCTATAATTCTTTGTAAAATCTGTTTCTTGATTGATATGTGTCCTATTGTGTACATCAGAACATGTAATGATATAGCAATTTTTCTGAATGATATTTCACTGACAGTGTTTGGCAGTCATTCTATTTTATGTAGCAAACTCTGCCTTGGCCTAAGAACACTTCATATCAGATAATTCATTTTCATAAAATTCATTAGCTGTTGTTAATTATTAACAATTATGTATTGATTTCTCAATTGTAGTACAATAAAGGAGAGTTGACTGCACTTGTTCATCAGCTTCAAGAAAAAGACAAGTTAGTTACTGCTCTGAAGGAAGATGCTGCCACTATGAAGGATCGGTGTAAGCAGTTAACCCAGGTGAAGACATGATTGTATTTAAGGGTTATACTTTCTGAATCAGAGGCAGTGAAGGATTTTAGAAATTATTTATAATTCCTCATTTATTTGTGTAATAAATTTACACCCAGTGAAAGTAATTTTCTTTTAGAATTTAAGTGATGGAAATACCACTATTTCATGGTATTATATCCTATAGTCAAATTGTGAATTTAAAATAGCAGTATTTTTAGGTATACTAATTTCAGAATAATGGAAGTATTTGGACACTGGGAACATGTTTCAGTTGGTTCTGACCTAGAATTATTCTATAGAAGCACAAAACTCAGTGTGATCTTGTTTAAATCCAATTTATTAGATAAATGTGAAACTCTTACATAGGTAGTTTTTAACCAGTGAAGTTCTTTAAACCCTTTTTACTCTTGACAGGTTTAAAAAAAATCTTTTTAAAAAATGTAAAGTACAGACTTCCATTTATAAAATATGTAAGTCTAAGGGAGGTAATATACAGCATGGTGACTATAGTTATTAATACTGAATTTGTATATTTCAAAGTTGCTAGAAGAGTTATCACAAGAAAAAATTGTAACTACGTGTGGTGATCATGTTAACTAGACTTATTGTGGTGATGATTTAGAAATAAATACAAGTAATGAATCATTATATACTCAAAACTAATGATATTCTGTGTCAGTTACATTTTAAAAGATCATGTAGACTGAGAACGTAATTGAAATTCTGTAGTAAATGTAGTCTCATTTTTCCTGAAGTGCTTTTTCTCCTTTTAGGTGTTACATACAGTAGAGTAAATGAAGTTTATTTCACTGTCATTTATGTAGCTACTTGATTACATTATGAGAATGGCCTCATTTGCATATAGAATCTTTTCTGTGAATTTGAGGTGAATAAAAGTCAATGGAAAACAGTCAGATTAAGATTAATCAGTTATGACTGCTAAAATAAGTGTTTCTATAAGGTTAGAAACTATAATTTTCTGATTATTTTTAAAATTAGAAAAAGAATGTTTACTTTTGTGTAACTCATTGAGCTATATACTTAAGATGTGTTGTGTGTACTTTTCTTAAATGTATTATGTACATCAGTGAAACAGTTTGCACATGTAAATAAACTCATGCTAATGGGCAGCTCTTAGTTAAATAAAAATCTTAAAGTTTATCAAGCAGTTTCTTAGAACAGAGGAAATGGACTGATCATACCTGCAGGTAACATTAAAGTTGCTTGGCTTCCTTGCATTTTAGTAATATTTCTTGTAGGGGTTCATAATACTTGCAACACAGAAGGAAATCGCTCTTTTAATGTTTGACTTGGGGAGATAATAAAACTTTCTGAGCTGTACTTTCCCTATTCTGCTATAAACATATCCTTATCTCTTCCTATAGGAAAGAGACTTTTCTCTTCTTGATGATTTTTTTTCCCCTGGGGCCCTTTTCTGTACTCCAGAAGAGAGCTGGTACCTGGAAATAATGAAGAATTAACTGGTTTGCTTTAAAAATTTTTTTTTTTTTAATAATCAAGTTAGATGTAGGATTTAATCCCACATTCAGCTCTTTAACTGTTAGACCAAAAGTACATTTGAAATACGAGCAAACAGAGCAGCTAAGTGTTTATGAGGGGAATTGGTGTAAGAGCAGGTAAGATGTAGAAGACAATTTTTTTTTAAACCTTTAACCTTGGTTTTTAAGCAAGTACTTATTTCAGAATTCATGATTGTTCTGCTGACATCTTTTTTGCTGATGTTAAATATGTTTTCTTAGTAAAACCTTATTTTTTTAAGTAACTAATTTTTTTTTTTTTTCTGATTTACTCTTCTAGGAAATGATGACAGAAAAAGAAAGAAGCAGTGTGGTTATAGCAAGGATGAAAGATCGAATTGGAACATTAGAAAAGGAACATAATGTGTTTCAAAACAAAATGCATGTCAGTTATCAAGAGACTCAACAGATGCAGATGAAGGTATATTTTTGTTCTTTGAAAAGTAAAGTGAAAGTAAAGTTAGAATGTAATGTTTTATCCCACATTCTTTGAATTCAAAATTAAATAGTTGTATTCATT
This sequence comes from Ovis canadensis, assembly GCF_042477335.2. NCBI lineage: Eukaryota > Metazoa > Chordata > Mammalia > Artiodactyla > Bovidae > Ovis > Ovis canadensis. The sequence goes on from NC_091251.1 coordinate 78,398,739, forward strand.
TTATTAGCAAACTTAAGTGCCCTGGGCTGGCTTTGATATAAATGGTTAATTAAACTGACTCCCTCTCCTTAAGTAAGCCGCTTTTTTAGGTGGGGAGGCTGGAAGCTGTCAAGTAAATACTCTGTTACAGTAGAGGTAAGCATCTGGTGCTTTGAAACAATGGAGATGAGAGGTGGGGAACAGAAGGAGTGTTAGGGAAGACTTGTCAGCGATGATAAACAGACTTTGTTGATTCTTTGGAAACAATTAGGCATTGTCAGGAAAGAGTGAAGGAATGGGCACTGGGTATAAGGCTTGTCAACCCAGTGAAATTCCTTCCCATCCTGAGAGATTGGTGGTTCAGTAGGTCTCTTTGGAGGCCCAGTATTGAGCTTTTTAGTGAGTGTACTCTAGGTATTTTTGATATAGGTTGTCTAGAGATAACAGCTTATGAGAAATACAGTAATAGTTGTGGTATTTGGCATTCGGGGCTGGAATGAAGAGATCTAGAGAAATAAATAAAGGTCTTGTATACCTGAAGACATGTCAACAGATACGAATTTGAGCAAACTCCAGGAGATAGTGAAGAACAGGGGAGCCTGGTGTGCTGCAGTCCATGGGTTCGCTAAGAGCTGTACAGACTTAGCAACTGAGCAACATACCTGAAGACTGGTGGGCCAGTGAAGGAGTTTAAGCAACCCAGCAGTGTGTTTATAGTATTTTAAATTACTACTCTGACATAGTATGGAGAGTGATAGCAATGTGAAGAGTGGAACAAGAGATAGTTGGAGGACTTTTGCCAGAATCCAAGTAGGAGAACAAAAACTTTAAGTCAAGACATTGATAATGAGGGCATTTATTTGATAAAAAAGAGGTAGTAGATAGGGCTTGGTGATGCAGTGGAGAAGAGGGGGAAAATGATAATGGTTTTAGCTTAAGTGACCTTCAGTTTCGTGTTCTTATTTTTGCCTGTTTTCTTTCAACACTTAAGAGGGTTCAGTGCTTACTGTCTATTTTTACAGTGTTAATCCATTTTCATGATTTCTGTTAGGTCTGGACCAGTGAGTTTTCGTTGTTTTCTTTCTTCTTCTCTTGTTTCCTCACCCTCCCTTCCATTGAAATATCATCTTTATTATTGATAAAAAGACTGTTGAAGAATATGGTTTGGCTTGCTTGTCAAGTGGGCTTATAATACTCCCCTTAAATGAACCTTGTGGATCAATGATTTTTTTTTTAAATTGTTTCCATTGCCAGGTGATGCTTCAGTTTCTAAGTGCTTATTGTCACCTCAAAATTAACATGGGTGTAGAATCAAACTGTTGATTTTGGTCAGGTTGTTTTTATTTTCTAATGTTTTGAAGCATTATTATTATCCTTGAATCCTTTGAATTCTCTCTGCTTTGCTCAATCTACAACTTGTTTTAAAATCTTAAAGATACTTTATTTCTAGTTTTTCTTGCATTCAGTTTTTAGATATGACCTTAGTTTATTATTTCTTACTAGCATTATTACAACATTCTTTTTTATTTTTAGAGAAGGTAATTTATTTTTTTTCTTTTTTAAGTTGATTGATTGCTTTACAATATTGGTTTGATTTCTGTCATACATCAACATGAATTGCCCATAGATGTACATATGTCCCCTCCCTCTTGAATTTCCCTCCCACCTCCCATCCATTCTCTCGCCTCTAGGCTGTTACAGAGCCCCAGTTATAGCATTCTTAAGAGGTCTCTTTTCCAATCTAATATATAATTAGCACAAGATTTTTATTTGTAAAATACTGCTTTGATAACATTAGTAGTCTGCTGGAAAATGAACAGTTCTTTACTGTTATCAGAATTCCAGTAGTATTTTCTGTGGAAATGCCACTAATAATGAAAAAAAAGTGAATGAATCTCTTCTCAGGTTCTTAACCCATCCACTACTTTGATGTTTTAATTTGGCTCAATTCTCCATCTTCCCAGCCCCAGCCTTTTGAAATATTCTTTTCCATTAACCAGATTATTGAAGAACTGATTTTTCCTGACCTCATGTGATCTTTTTACCTCTTAATTCTTACTTACATTCATTTGAAAAGTAGTCGGATAGCTGTAGCAATATCTTTTACTTAAGGTTAAGGGTTTTGAAGTGATTATTTCTTTTTTTGAACTTGATTGCTTACAGAGGTCAAGATATAGTTTATATGTGATAAGTTTTCTGAGAATTAGCAACACACACTTTTTCTTCCTCTTAATTGAATAGGTTTGCTAAAAATTATTAAGAGTTTTTCACATACTAAAGTGAGGATGTGGGAATGTAAGTTTCAGTGTTTTTTGTCTTTTGATTCTATAATTCTGAAATAAAAAACTAGAAGCCAGATATTTTAGCAGGTAGATTTTTGTATAGTGAATTTGCCATCTATTTGGATATGGCTCAATTTGTAACTTAATGTAAATGTTTCAAACATATTTTCAGTCTTTAAACTTTTGATTACTAAAACCTTTTATTAAAATATTGCTAACTTAATTGACATATTCTAGGATCAATACAGTTTCAGTTCTATATGATTCTTGTGTAGGAACAATTTCTAAAAATATCTTTCAGTTCTAAAACAGCATCTTAGGTATTTATTTTGCATATGATAGCAGCCAGCCTTTACTTGCTTTCTTGAATGTTGTGACAACTTATATTTACTTTGTGTTTGTCACTATCAAAAGGTATCCTTTAAATTTGCTTTTATTTATTTGAGAAGGATATCCAGACTTTATTGATGCTTTTTTACTTTTCATCATGATAAATTTTCTTTGAGGTTAGCTCTGGCAGTTGTTGTTTTCTAAATCTTATGTGTGTAAAATAATTTTAGTTCCAGCAAGTTCGTGAGCAGATGGAGGCAGAGATAGCTCACTTGAAGCAGGAAAATGGCATACTGAGAGATGCTGTCAGCAACACTACAAACCAACTAGAAAGCAAGTATGTTCCCAAATGCTTTACTTTTAATAAAATGACAGTATTTTCATTGAATGGTAGAGTGTTTTCTTCAGTCACCAAAATGTGTTTGATAGACTTTTGCTTTTTACACTTGTTTTTAAAATGAATAAATTTTCAAAACCTATCCTCTTGCTTTTGAAGAACCTCTTCAGTTAAACTGTATGATAAATACTAGTGCCACCAGTGGAATAGCTTACAAATTTAAGAGACTGAATTAGCAAGTTTTAAACCTTCTATTTCCTTTAACAGTAGTTCTCAAACTTCATTATTCTGAAGGATATCTGGCATGTTAGCTACAAATCATATTCTTGAGTCTTATCCTTATAAGTTTATGATTTAGTGGCTCTGAGGTAGAGTCCTGGAATCTGCATGTTAAGACACATTCCTTGTGATAGTGATTTAGTTGGTCTGAGCCATACTTGAGCATGCAAGCATGCACAGTGCCATACTTTGAAACAGTCCTAGAGAAGGCTAGTAGCATGCTTACATAGTATAACTATTCTGATTGGTTGATTCAGAACACTGATTTGAGAGTGATACTGTTGATTCATGCTCATGGTGTGTGGTTACCCATTTTTCTTGATTACTTTATGGTAATTTTAGTGTTTGTATTATTGTCATCAATAATGTCATGATTCAGAGATTATATTCAACCAAATTCTTTATTAGTAGACACTTAGAGCATTCGTTGTCATTTACCTATAAGTGGAATCACTAACTCAGCAAAACTGACATATTTTCTTTACTCATTTACATGTGTTTGTAATAATGGAAGGTTCATAATCCAGTTAACTGTTTTCAGGCAGTCTGCTGAACTAAACAAACTGCGCCAGGATTATGCTAGGTTGGTAAATGAGCTGACTGAGAAAACAGGAAAGCTACAGCAAGAGGAAGTCCAAAAGAAGAATGCTGAGCAAGCAGTTACTCAGTTGAAGGTGAAACATTGCCTTTATTTATCATTTCATAAATAATGTGGCTTTTCAATCCAGTGACCTGAAAATGTATATAGCTTTTGAGAAATGTGGTTTGAGGCTTAATGGGCCTGTATAGAAACATGTACACTAATGAAAGAACTGAATACAGGCTTGAGTTTGAAGTTAAAGACTACTTGGAGATATGAAAATTGATATTAGCTGATTGACAGGCATAAACAGTAGAATTTCACCTTATGTGTGGAGGTGAGGGTCTGCATGTGTAAGACAAAAATCAAATTTTTGATAGGTAGTTAAAATCACCTTCAGCATCACTTATCAATAACTTGGATCTCTTAAGTAAGGTTAGTAGAGCCTATTTTTATTTCAGCATTGGAATAGATGATTTTCTGTTGCTTGAGCACGAGGCCAAGTAATACTCCAGTTGCTTTCACTTGAGCCATAGTAGAAAAAAAAAATCACCCAGTTTCTTTAGACACCGGAGTGGCACTGGATGCCATTAGACGCTTATGCTGAGAAGACATGCATGGGGTTGCTTAGGCTGACTGAGAGAGAGGAGTGGACTTATTTTTCTTGCACATTTTAGCCTGTGCATATTGAGAGAGTGATGAGTAGAGTTGTCTGTTCCTCCTTGTACAGGGGAGAGGATTTGTTGAACAGTTCAGTTTCTGTAAGTTAAATGTATTGGATAGATTCCTACCTAAGTCATCAATATAGATGATATACCTTAATACCAGTTCCAGAGTTCAGTTCAGTTCATTCGCTCAGTCGTGTCCAACTCTTTGCTACCACATGAATCACGGCACGCCAGGCCTCCCTGTCCATCACCAACTCCCGGAGTTCACTCAGACTCATGTCCATCGAGTTGGTGATGCCATTCAGCCATCTCATCCTCTGTCGTCCCCTTCTCCTCCTGTCCCCAATCCCTCCCAGCATCAGAGTCTTTTCCAATGAGTTAACTCTTCACATGAGGTGTCCAAAGTATTTCAGCTTTAGATCATTCCTTCCAAAGAACACCCAGGACTGATCTCCTTTAGAATGGACTGGTTGGATCTCCTTGCAGTCCAAGGGACTCTCAAGATTCTTCTCCAGAGCAGTAGAGGTTAAAAGAGCTCTGAGGATAATTGAATGTAGAAAGTAGCATAATTTTTGTTTTCTTGAAGTTTTCATGGGTCCCTGTGGGAGAGTGATATTGTTGTCCTATCTTTTATTAAATATTTGTCTTGCTAATATGTTTGCTGATGGCATTCTTAAATATGATGTTTGTGCTCTATGGATATGGATAAGTAGATTAATGACATTAAATATTATATTCATAATTGAAGTGTTGTGCCATACCTCAAAATAAGAATTTTAGGAACCTACTAAAATTTAGCTTTAAAGATATCATCCTGTCTTTTGAAAAGCCTATCACCTGAAGGAAGACTATTGGAAAGTCATCATAGCTAAGTGGGTCAGATATATACATACCAGCAGCTATATTGATCCACCAGCACAAATAAGGAGTTTCTGAAATCTCTAACCTGTAAATCCTGTATATTGGCAGGTAGAATGGCTGTGACTGATAATATTTGTGCATGTTATCAGGCTGAGCACATCTGCCTATGTTATTAAAATGTGGGAGACTAGTGACTAGTTGTTGGAAGAAGCAGTTTTATGGCACAACAGTAAAAACAGAGGATGCTTTTATTCTGTAAACTGAAATCCTGTGTTTGTGCTGACTTATCCTTTCCCCAGGTTCAACTTCAAGAAGCTGAGAGGAGGTGGGAAGAAGTCCAGAGCTATATCAGGAAGAGGACAGCAGAGCATGAAGCAGCTCAGCAAGGTAAGGGGAAGAAATATTCATATAAAGTTACTGTGTAATTCTGGGTAAAATTTCCTCCCCTCTCCGTATGTGAAGAAAGTATAAATTGGCATTTTGGTTATAGCTCAATAAAAATAGCTTTTACACTTTGAATACTTTTATTTCTTTAACATTTCTTAGGGTTTTAAAAATAAGTCTCTACTGGTTTTGTCTGAGGCATTAAGTTGCAGGTAAAATTATAGTCCATGAACAGGGTAGCAGGAATCTATGTGTGTTCCATTCCTGTGGTTATTCTCTCTCATTCCATGATCAGTTCTTTATTTAATTTCTTTTTTCTAAGAAGGACTCATTCCTGTATTGTGAAGAGAAAAATGGTGAGAGCATTACCATTCCAAGTAGTTGATTGAAAGCTATCTACGTAATGCTAGCTTTCACTATTTATTCTTAACTTGATGAATTCATTTAGGAGATAATGGAGCTTGTAATAGTGTGTTTTATTTCTGTCCCCCTTCCTCCCATGAAAGTGGTGGTGAGCCTGTAGTACAGTACAGTTCCAAAGACAAGAGTAGATCCTACAGAGTTTCGGCTCTGTATTAGACCTTTGGTTTCCTCTGATATTTTTTACCCCTAGGCATTTCCCTTTGGTTCAATATTTAGATATATCTAAGATATTTGAAGGCTTTTAAAAAATATATATATGAAGTTTGTTGTTATGTTAAGTATGTTAGCTTATTTTTAATTAGTATGTTATATTTCATCAACAAAGCATTAGATTTTAACAGTAGTACGACTGTAACTAAGTGTTGAGTCAAGATAAATAAAAGTACAATTCTTGAGCAACATTTTTAATTTCCTGAAGTTAACTATTGCTATATATATATATATATATATATATATATATACACACACACACATATATACATATGGTGTATATATGATGATTTGTTTACTTTGCTGCCTAGGGTCTTAGTTGCACACGCGGGACCTTCCTTGCATCACGTGGGACCTTCCTTGCATCATGTGGGATCTTTCTGTTGCAGTACACACACTAGTTGTGGTGTGCAGGCTTCAGCAGTTGTGCTGCTCTGTGGTATGCTATGTAGGATCTTAGTCCCCCCACCAGGGATTGAACTTGCATCCCTTGCATTGCAAGGTGGATTCTTAACCCCTGGACCACTAGGGAAGTGGTCCTTTATATTTTTAGTTTGCTTGATCTTTGTTTTATTATTTCAGATTTTACCTAAGGTTAAACTCCTTAACATCTCTGCTTCCCCCAGCCTCTCAACATGTTAGATGCTGGTGAAACTATCAGTTTTTCCCGAGGCTATGCCTTTGGAGTCCTCTTTCTTTCTGCTCTAGTACTTGTTGCTTTCTAGGTTGACCCTGAGCTGTCTTCTGAGACTTCCTTTAGTCTGTTTACTCTGTTTTCTGGATCCTATGTCACTGCCATTTTTTTTGCTTTCCGCCCTCATTTAATAGTGTATCTTTTAGTTGCTCTATAAGAATATACCTCAAGGTACATTCCTTGAGGCTTTGAGTATCTGAAAATGTTTTTAGTCTTTCTACTTTAATGCTTAATGGCTAGTTTGGATGTGGAGTTCTAGGTTGGAAATAGTTTTCCCCAGAGAATTTTGAAGGTATTAATTTGGTGTTTTAACTTCTCCTAATTTGGTAAAAAATATGCTCTCCTGATTCTAATCCTGGATGTTACCATTACATGTTTAATTTTCAGGAGTTCTTTCTTGAGTTGTGTTCCATTCTATTATTAGTGTCTTGTTAAAGAAATGACATTATCTTTTCTTAAAACTATGTAACACACTCATATATACATTTTTTCCTCTCTGTTTGCCTCTCTTTCCTTGGTTGGTAGTGTGGTATGTTTTTATTTGTTTGTTTTTTCCTCCCCTGTTTTAGAGTTATTTGTCTTATAGAATGAGGAGGCAACTCTCATGAGTGTCTGTTTTCTTGAGCTTTTACTTGACCCTTCCTCATCTTTGCCAAGTCAATGATCATCTCTCCATTTATTTTACCTTAATTTCTTGTGATTTGGAGTTATATTTATTTTCTAATTGCATCAAAGACTGTTTTTGTTTCCCATTTTCTTGTTTTGGGATTATTGCTAAGAATGGAAGTAGGCAGAAAAGTCTTAATTACTTCATCTTACACCAGGATGTTTGTCAGCTTTCAGCATCTTTCTTTGTTCTCCAGGTATGAGAGTATGAGGAATTGACAAGAAATTCACTGAATAACTTACTAAAACATCTTTGGGGAAATTAAGACTATTTTCAAGAAATGATATAGCAGTTTTAAACATTCATGTACTGTTCAGTTAACAGATTTATTAATTACGTATTTTGTGTCAAGCCTTGGGCACAGCTCTGGATATGGAGAAAAGGCAATCTCTGATCTCAAAAAGCTCACTCTTTGGGAGAAGAGGTGAATTAGTACAGTATGGCAGGTGCTGTGAAAAAGGTAAGCATAGGCTATTCAGGGGAGCCATATACAGATGGGAAAGCACAGAGAGATTCAAAAGGGAAATAGTCCAGGGGAGATAAGCCTGCTCTAAAGATGAGTAGCAGTAACCAGGCAAAGGAAGAGACCTTTGTAAAATGCAATGTTTTGTTAGATCTACAGAGTAAATTTGTGGCCAAAGAAAATGAAGTACAGAGTCTGCATAGTAAGCTTACAGATACCTTGGTATCAAAACAACAGTTGGAGCAAAGACTAATGCAGTTAATGGAATCGGAGCAAAAAAGGGTGAACAAAGAAGAGTCTCTACAAATGCAAGTTCAGGTATCTAATTTTCCCTCTTTAAAAAATAAGAAAGATTGGCAGTGGTTGGATGTGTCTTGTGTAGGAGAGAGAGGATAGCCTTCTTTATCTTAACTTTGGAGTGGGGATGAAAAATTTGAACTTAATCTTTGAGCAGTTGTCACGATATGGTCTGAATATGTGCTCAGAAATGCCTTTACCCACAGTCTTATGCTTTTTGTATTAGATTAGGAACAGTATAATGTATTCTTATTTTCTGCTTTATAAATTAGCTCTGAAATAGAATGCCTCATCATTGGTATTTAAAATGGTGCCTTTTGGAATCTTAAGAGTACCTTTAAAAGATAAACAGATGTACCTGTAACTCATTTTGTTCATATACATTGGCATTTTTAATAGCACACTTCTTCCCTCTCCTGTTTGGTTTTTGAAAGGATATTTTGGAGCAGAATGAGGCGTTGAAAGCTCAAATTCAACAATTCCATTCCCAGATAGCAGCCCAGGTAATGGTGCTTTGTTATTGCTTGTCATTACTAATAGCTTCCTAGCTGTGTAAATAATTTGAGTGCCTGTTCAGTGCCATGCACTGGATTAGTAGTTGGGTGACTAGTCAGTGAATCAGCTGGCGGTAAGTGCTCTGATAATTACATTTAGTGCTGTGAGAGAACAATATGAAAGAGATACAAATCTGACTAACGGGAAGATGGGTTAGAGAGTTTTTAACCTTAGGAGGGAAAAAAATGTCCACCATCCTGTCACAAAAAAGGAGGAATTGGCCAAACGGTGTCAAGAAAAACAGTTTATATATTAAAAGTATTCATTAAATATTCACTAAACCTATTGTTCTTTGGCATCATTGTCGTATAACATGATAGGTAGGTAGGTAGATATAGATACATAGCCTTTAGAATATAAATAGTATAACATTAAGAAGAGAAGAAATTTTTAAATACTTAACTTGTTAGCTTGTTTCCATAATATACATACTGTGAATTTCAATTTCAGTTTTTCAACTTAAAATTCTAAAAATTGTTTGTAGGAAAAGTAATAGAACAGAAGGCACTTTTCTGTGCGAAAAGAAGTTCTAACATTAAAAGCTTATTTTTAAGGTTTTTAACCTTAAAAATTTTTAACCTTATTTTAAGGTTCAGGCAAGTTGAAAATCCCAAAACTGCGAACAGGTTTTTTGTTTTGTTTTTTTCCTAATTGTTTTCTTTGTAGGAACTGTTGTGTAAAATTAATTGAGAAAGAATTACACAGGTGTTTGTGTGTATATGAATGTTTGTGTGTATGTAAATTATTAACTCAAATTGGATTGAGATCTTAAGTTATAGCTGAGAGGTAGTTCTAGAAGATTTATCAGAAATTAAATACTTTGAAAAGTAGAGATGAACATGGGCTTTATCAAATGACTTGTTAAACTTAATCATGAGTGGTATCATTTCATCACTAGAAATTTTTATTAAGGAGAAGCTCATAAATGAAAAATAGCCTTTGCTGCTTTTTTTTTTTTTCCTGTGCATGTGTTGCTTGTCAGTTAAATAGTTTTCAGGCCTGCCAACTTATTTCATTAGAAATGTCTTATGATGCTAATTCCCTAATACTGGAAGCTGTTGATCAAATTTACTTTCAGAATAATAGCTGTTATTTAGTGAACATTCATCATGAGCCAACTACTTCCTTAACTTTATATACATTTATTTCTTTTAATTTTTAAAGCCCTATTGTGATGATTATTGTACAACTTTTGAACTTTCTCTTAAAGGCTTTTATGTTGACACTGTTTTTCTTTCTTAGACCTCCGCTTCAGCTCTAGCAGAAGAATTACATAAAGTGTAAGCCTGCCTTTCTATATTTCTCTTAAAATTGCTTAGCCATCACTAACTTACATCTGTTAGATTCTATACTTATGATTGATTTTATGTTCTAACTTGTTCAAAAATTACTCTCAACTAGATTTGGAACAACTTTAGCTCTTCTACCCCTATGCATTGTGTATTCTGTGTTTTTATGTCTTTGTCATAAAAAGAGTTGGAAAAACTCTTTCCTTTGGGCTTAGCAGTTATGTGGAAGATATCACTGTGATTTGAGATTAGTGGAAGTTAGTTTTTGTATCTAATAAGTAGTTACAGCTACTCTGTATCTAACTATGAAGTGGTTAGATGACATCATTGACTCAGTGGACCTAAGTTTGAGCAAACTCCGGGAGATAGTGAAGGACAGGGAAGCCTGGCGTGCTGCAGTCCATGGGGTCGCAAAGAGTTGGACATGACTGAGCTATTGAACAACAACAATCTAACTATATGGTGATACGCTGAAAATAAAATTCTTTTTTTCTTATGTATTGCATAACAATGCAATGGATCACATAAGTTCAGAAAACCTGAAAAATGTTTTTGACATTACCAGGCTTGTGAGCTTAAATTATTAACTTCTTTGACTTCAAGTTTTAAAATAGGGGTATGTATTTTATGAAGTTGTAGTAATGCATGTGACTGTTAACTACTAACTGAAAGGGTCTATAGAGATTGAAGGTACAGTTATATGAAAATTTACTTAAGTAAGGTTGATTGTACTTGAGGCTTCTAATCCTTTAATTTGTGACTTGACTTCTAAATGTTTATTGAATGTACAAATCTATTTCCTTTTAAAGGATTGCAGAAAAGGATAAGCAGATAAAACAAACTGAAGATTCTTTAGCAAATGAGCATGATCATTTAGCAAGTAAAGAGGAGGAACTTAAGGTATAGTACTTCTTAAAAATTGCTACAGTACTTCATAGGCATTGAATTATCCTGATCCTGTCATCAGTACAAATGTCTATGAAGCCTGGAAAATACTCGAGAATTCATTTGGAAATTGTCTCTTTTTTAAACTACAAAATCCTCTTCAGCCCTCTAAGAGGAGAAGTTCAAAGGCCTTTTCTTACATGATACTATTCACAATAATTTGGGAAATATGTTAAATAACAGGAATTGATGATTTTCTTTCTGATGAGAAGTGGTAATTTGAGATTTATGCTTTGAGACCTTTGCTTAGGTAGAAAAGAGACACAACTTCAAATCTAATTTTATATTAAATAATTCTAATATTATTTTTCCTTTTGTTCTAGGACATACAGAATATGAATTTCTTATTAAAAGCTGAAGTGCAAAAATTACAGGCCCTGGCAAATGAACAGGTAGATCTTTATTGCTTTTAAGCATTTACCTTAGAATTAGTTTGTTTATACTTATTTTCATTGGTATCACAAGCCCTAGTTTTGTCCATGTAGATGATAAGTATAATGGTTACCTGTGTTTGGCTGCGTGATGTGTTGTTAAAAGCCTCTTCTGTTTGACCATGACCCTCACAACTCACCTGAATGTTTCTATATTCATGTTGAAATTAATATTTGGTCCAAAGAAATTGATAACTTTTGAGTTACTGGTGAGTGAAGTGAAAGTCACTCAGTCATGTCCAACTCTTTGAGAGCCCATGGCCTATACAGTCCATGGAATTCTCCAGGCCAGAATACTGGAGTGGGTATCCTTTCCCTTCTCCAGGGGATCTTCCCAACCCAGGGATCGAACTCAGGTCTCCCGCATTGCAGGTGGATTCTTTACCAGCTGAGCCACACAAGGGAAGCCCAAGAAAACTGGAGTGGGCATCCTTTCCCTTCTCCAGGGGATCTTCCCAACCCAGGAATTGGACTGGGGTCTCCTGCATTGCAGGCAGATTCTTTACCCACTGATCTGTCAGGGAATTATTGGAGGACTTGATTATAACACTCATGTGCTGATTTGTTTTAGCCTTCTACCATTTAATCAGAAAAGGATGTAGCTTTTTCTAGGATAAAAGTTGATCAGTGAGAATGAAAAATACTCAGCAAAAAAAATACTCAGAATAAAATATAGACAGCAAAAATTATTACAGTAATGTATGTTATTCATTTTACTATTAATATTTACTCTATATGAAATATAACTTTAATAAGTAAAATTAAGTAAAAGAATAGGTTTGAGTGCTTCCTGAGAAATAATAGAATTCTCATCTCATTCCCAATGTAGGCTGCTGCTGCACATGAACTGGAGAAGATGCAGAAAAGGTGATTAAAGTATTGCTGTACTTTAGGCCATTTATACACTTATGTTGAAGTGTAATTGAAGAAAATGTTACTGCTAATAACTGATAGTTGTGCACATAATTTATATAAGCTTTCTGAATGTATGAAGTATCTTTTTTTTCTCACAGTATTCATGTTAAGGATGATAAAATACGATTGCTTGAAGAGCAGCTACAGTGTGAAATTTCAAACAAAATGGAAGAATTTAAGGTGTGTAATTAAACTTGTCAACTCAGCTTTCTTTGAACAACCTTATATAATTTTTAGTTGAAGTGAGTGTAGAAATAACTACTTTTTATATGTGATCGCTCTGAACTATAGTATTTCTATAGTTTACTTGGGGACTTAATCTGTTATTTTGACTTATCTGTTCTTATAATAGACTTTTGATATTTGTTTTGCCCCAGCCTTTTTTTCTGCACTTTTTTAGCTGATAGGTTGAGATGTTCTTATTTGCCTCTGTTGCTGACGTAGTGCTAGTTTCTGTTCATGGCCAAATATCCTGAGTATTATCCTAAAGTATTCTGATTGCATGGGTACATCTCTGCATGCAGTAAGATTTGCTTTTTTTTTTTTTAATTTGTGGGTTTTTTTTTTTTTTTTGCTTACTTAAGTAATCCTGTAAGTACTCTCTTATGAAAGCAGGGTTTCCCAGAATTCATTGGGACAAATTGTTAAACTTAATACATATGAAAGGGTTCTAAGCCTAGTGTTAAAACATTTGGGATAAACCACATGACTGAATTAGGGGGGCTTAGTAGAAACTACTTTTTAGGTATCATCATACATGTACTTTATACCATTACTGTATTCTTATACCCTGGAAATATATTCATTGAAACCGAAAAATGAAGCTGCCATGAGATTTGCATTCTTAGGTCAGTATATGATTCACCTCTTACTTTATAAGTGCTTATGGTAATTATACGGCTTTGATTTTTTAAAAACTTACTGAAATGGTTGCTTTGTTAATTTTTCCTAATAAAGCAGTAAATTGAGATTCTTTCTTTTAGATTCTAAGTGACCAAAACAAAGCATTACAATTAGAAGTTCAGAAGCTACAGACTCTTGTTTCTGAACAGGTATGGCTTTTCATGAATTATAAGTTAGAAATATCCAATGTATAACAAGATATGTTTCTTTTTAAATAGTAATCAACTCATTCATTTTTAGGAATTTCGTTTAAATGTAGATATGTCTTTTAATTGCATTTCTAGTCATTTTGTGCTAGTCAGGTATCTAAATTGAGGAAAACTTACATTTTCTTCCTTAGAAGAAGCTAATGTGAACCTGTTCATAAGCACCACCCCCACACCAAAAAAAAAAAGTTTAATAGGATGCATAAAAATAATTTCTTTAAATCAGTTTGATACATTTCGCTCTCAGGATAATAATCCTTGGACTTTGGGAGCTTCAGTTCTTTCCTCTCAAACAGTGTGGATTCTTAAAGAGAGAATGTGTTTGAAGCCTACTTTGTTGTTGTCTAGTTGCGAAGTCGAGACCGATTCTTTGTAGCCTGTCAGGCTCCTCTGTTCATGGGATTTCCCCGGCAAGAATACTGGAGTGGGCTGCCATTTCCTTCTGCAGGGCATCTTCCTGGCTCAGGATCAAATTTGACTCCTGCATTGGCAGGAGGATTCTTGACTGCTGAGCCACCTGGGATGACCTTGAAACCAGTACCAGCACTTCAAAGCAGTGATGATCAAATTGTTTAATTTTTCTAAGGCCTCTCATTCCAAGTCTTTTACATTGAGATTTTATTTACATTCTACGCTTGTTAGAATTAAATGGGGGAGTTTATATATAGTTGAGTAGCCTAGTGCTTTGTGTATAGCAGACATCTTAAGCCTTAATTCCTTTCCTTTAGAATATTTATTTTTCCCATCTCATCTCTACCTGCTTCTGCCATGGTACTTCTTTTTGTATTTCTAGCAAGCCATCGAAACTATAGCAGCCTGAATAAGCATGGCTCCATAAACTCGCGCCCCAGGTGATGTCTCTTCTGTGGCTGTTCCTAAGAGTTGCGTTTATACTCTTCTAAATATAATTCTTCAAATTCTGGTTTTTAAAAGTATTCTAGAAACACGTCATATTATATGACACATTAAAATAGAAGCCTTGCATGTTTCTCTATTACTGTTAAATTTGGACACATTTTATTAGAAGCTGAAATGTAATAATAGCACTTCCTTTAGCAGATGCCTGCTTTCTTTTTATTTTAAAATTCACATCTATGCAAGTATTGAATTGGTGTAAGTGGCTGTGCCAAATGCTGTGGAAGTATCTTAGAAGTATTTTGTTAACATCCACTTGCTTGTTGAGAATTAATCCATTATTTCTTATTTTCCTTCCCTATTAAATATGATGTTAAGTGCTTTGCATATGCTTTATTACTTTATGCTTTATCCTTTCCAACTAAAGGTAATAGAAGAGAAAATGCTGAATGAATAATGTTTAGTGCAGGGAGGTAACTTCATGCCAATGTAATGCTCAATTGGTATTTCATTTTTACTCTTAAATCTTACTCCTATTTCTTTTTGTTGTGGTATGGCTTTTAACAAATGTAATATTTCATCAGTTTAAGATTTTTTCTTCCTTCTCTGTTTATCCCCTGAAGGGTGGATGTATCTTAATCTCTGGTTATAGTTTAATTGAAGGCATCTTTAATTTTTAGTGTTATGTAAAGATTCTCCCAGTTGTGAGATACAGCATTGGTGACTTGGATTAGATAAAATATGATAGATATTTTTTGGTTGTCTTAATTCTTATCCAGAAAAGCAGAATGTAATTCTTTTTTTCAGTTGGTTGTCAGAGATTCTGAAACATCTATTTTAATATGTAAAGTCTTAAACTTTCTAAAATTAATTTCATGGGAGGTAAAATAAATACTTAGAAACTCTTCCATCTGCTCTGCTGCTGCTGCTAAGTCGCTTCAGTCGTGTCCAACTCTGTGCGACCCCATAGACGGCAGCCCACCAGCCTCCCCCATCCCTGAATTCTCCAGGCAAGAACACTGGAGTGGGTTGCCATTTCCTTCTCTAATGCATGAAAGTGAAAAGTGAAACTGAAGTCACTCAGTCGTGTCTGACTCTTAGCGACCCCAAGGACTGCAGCCCACCAGACTCCTCCGACCATGGGATTTTCCAGGCAGGAGTACTGGAGTGGGGTGCCACTGCCTTCTCCGCTTCCATCTGCCTTGGAATTCCAGTATTAAAGGTGCTGGTGCTTCTTACTTAGGTTTCAACAGAGTACCTGGATCTTTTCTTTTCAGTTTTATTCTGTGTTTAAAATGATACTCTTCATCAGTAGATAAGAGTAAAACCATTAGCCTTAATTTTTTTTCCCTTAAGATAACATGATACCCTAAGAACTGCCATTCTAACATCTTACATAAAATTCCCTATCATATGTGTGGAGTTAATATTTTTTAAGATCCCAATTTCTTTCTTTTTTGGGGGGTTTGAATTGTATTTTATTAAAATACTTTTTATTGAAGTATAGCTGATTTACACTTGTTTTAGTTTCTGGTGTAAATAAAAGTGATTCAGTTATACATATATATATTCTTTACATTTTTTCATTGTAGTTTATTACACAATATTGAATATAGTTCCCTGTGCTATACAATAGGATCTTGTTTATCTAATCTTCTTATTGGGTCAGGCTTCCTTCTATAAAGCTTCTGTGTATTTTTAGATATTCTGTTAACATAACACTGAGCGTAAGATGGTTTTTTTTTTTTTTAAGTAAAGATGAGTTTTATGAAAAACAGTCCAAAGAAGAGAATTCCATAGCCACATTTTAAAATTTATCTAAAAGAACTGTTTGATAAGAGGGAAAACTTATTTTTTAAGATTTGCTCTTTGACTAATTTTTAGAATTTTTTCTCTTGTTCTGAAAACTTTTTAATTAAAAAAAAAAAGTCTAGAAAGCATATGTAATGCTCAAAATCCTCCATGCTAGGCTTTAACAGTACATGAACCGAGAACTTCCAGATGTTCAAGCTGGATTTAGAAAAGGCAGAAGAACCAGAAATCAAATTGCTGGGATCTGTTGGATCATAGAAAAAACAAGCGAGTTCCATAAGAATATCTAATTTTGCTTCATTGACTATGCCAGAGCCTTTGACTGTGTGGATCACAACAAACTGTGGAAAATTCTTCAAGAGATAGGAATACCAGACCACCTTACCTGCTTCCTGTGAAACCTGTGTTCAGGTCAAGAAGCAACAGTTAGAACCAGATATGGAACAATGGACTGGTTCAAAACTGGGAAAGGAGTACATCAAGGATGTACATTGTCACCCTGCTCATTTAACGTATTTGCAGAGTGTAAACCATGCAAAATGCTGAGCTGGATGAAGCACAAGCTGGAATCAAGATTACTGGGAGAAATACCAATAACCTCAGATTTGCAGATGATACCACCCTTATGGCAGAAAGCGAAGAAGAACTAAAGAGCTGCTTGATGAAGGCGAAA
This sequence comes from Ovis canadensis, assembly GCF_042477335.2. Lineage (NCBI taxonomy): Eukaryota > Metazoa > Chordata > Mammalia > Artiodactyla > Bovidae > Ovis > Ovis canadensis. The sequence continues at coordinate 78,415,777 of NC_091251.1, forward strand.
AGGAAGATTGAAAAAGCTGGCTTAAAACTCAGCATTCAAAAAAGTAAGATCATGGCATCTGGTTCCATCACTTCATGGCAAATAGATGGGGAAACAATGGAAACAGTGAGAGATTTGATTTTCTTGGGCGCCAAAACCATTGCAGATGGTGACTGCAGCCATGAAATTAAAAGATGCTTTCTCCTTGGAAGAAAAGCAATGACAAACCTAGACAGAGTATTAAAAAGCAGAGACATTACTTTGCTGACAAAGGTTCATGTTCATATAGTCAAAGCTACAGTTTTTCCAGTAGTCATATATGAATGTGAGACCATAAAGCTGGGCGCCGAAGAATCGATGCTTTTGAACTGTGGTGTTGGAGAAGACTCTTGAGAGTCTGTTGGACTGCAAGGAGATCCAACCAGTCAGTCCTAAAGGAAATCAGTCCTGAAGATTCATTGGAAGGACTGATGCTGAAGCTGAAATGCAATATTTTGACCATCTGATGGGAAGAACTGATTCATTGGAAAAGACCCTGATGCTGGGAAAGATTGAAGGCAGGAGGAGAGTGGGATGGCGGAGGATGAGATGGTTGGATGGCAACAGCGATTGATGGACATGAGTTTGAGCAAGCTCTGGGAGATGGTGAAGCCTAGTGTGCTACAGTCCATGGGGTCGCCAAGAGTTGGACACGACTGAGCGGCTGAACAATAAAAAAGCATATGACTGTGATGTATTTTTGGTTGTTATTATGACTTCTGTCTTATCTTGGCAGACCAAAGAGCCAGCTGTTTGGTTTTTTCCTCTGGTCATTTTTATTGTCAGTGCTAGTGAAAGAAGAGATGGAAGATTAGCGTAATTTTAATTTCTTTCATTTCCACCCTTCTTTAACCCCTTCCTACCCAGCAGTCAGAATTCCAAGTGACAGTTGAGAGATGAGCAGTTTAGTTATAAAAAAAAATTTCAGTCCCTTTGCCCCACAGATTTTATCCTGGAGGAAAAGGTTGAGCTTATTGAAGCAGAAACCAACAATGGTACCAAGTTGTTGTTTCTTTAGGTGTAGGAAGCAGAAAGATAACAAATACCAGGTAAGGTAGCCTGCGTATATACTAAAGAAGAAAAGACTTATGGACTGTAGCCTACCATGCTACTCTGTCCATGGGATTTTCCAGGCAATAGTACTGGAGTGGATTGCCATTTCCTTCTCCAGGGGATCTTCCCGACCCAGGGATCGAACCTGGGTCTCCCGCATTGTAGACAGACGCTTTACCATCTGAGCCACCAGGGAAGTCCCCCAATCTTGTGGATAGATCACACAAATAAATCAGTCACTAAGATCTCATTTATTCAGAATAAAACAAAACTTTTTTTGGGTGGGGAATGTCCTGAGCTGTCTTTTTTTTTTTTTTTTTTTTGAGCATCATGAGCATCATGGAAAAGACGCTGATGCTGGGAAAGATTGAAGGCAGGTGGAGAATGGGACGACAGAGGATGGGATGGTTGGAACAAAGGAGCAGCATTACTTTTTATTTTTATTCTAATACTTTTGTCAGATTCAGTGGAGCTTGGTGGGCCACAGTCCGTGGTGTCACAAAGACTCAGACATGGATGAGCAACTAACACACACACACACACACACACACACACACACAACAAGATTATTAAGTAAAGATGGTAGAATATTTTTTTCCCTTTTGCCCTGCAGCCTTGTATTTTATTGAAGAAAATTTCATTACTGTATTAGATGTAGTTTTGAAGATCATCCAAGGAGGAGAAAATTGGGTTGGATTAGATTAATAATATATAAAGTTAAAATACTGGATTGATACTAAATTGGGTCAGTTTAATACAATTGAATATTCATTGAGCAATTGATGAAGAGTACTTAAACTGTAACCTTGTTAAAGTATATCCAGTCCACTAAATTTTTACCGAGAGTATGCTAGGTACTGTGCTATAATGCTAAGGCTATAGAGATGAATAAGACTTGATTCCTGCGTTTGAGAATATGGGTGGAGATAGCTGTATACACAGTAAATTGTGATGAATAAAATTCTTTTTTTTCCAAAAATTCTTAAAATGTGGATACGTTTAGATGAAGAGAGAATTCTATCTGAAGGAGAATAAGGATGAAGAGGCACCACAGAGAGGGGACAATTAAACCTGATTTTGAAAAAAGCCAAGAATTTGCTGAGCAGCTAAGTGGAAATCAGGGCTAAGGGAATACAGTATTAAAAGTCATGGCAGTGTGTGGAAAATTGGCATATTCAGGGCGTATTGTGGAGGTGTAAGAAGAGACGAGCTTGCTAGGGCCTAATCATGAAAGCTGTGTAAGGACCATGAGCTTGATCTATTATGTGGCTGTGCTGCTGAAGGATGTTGAAAGAATGAATAAGCATTTTGTCTGGTATGTTAGATGAATCATAATGGTGTCCATGGGGTGTTTAAATTTGTGTGGTAGTGAAGTATGCAGAACTAAAGGTGGAGTACAACTAACTGATTAAGCTACATATAACCAAGACTTAATAGTACCTTTTTAAAATTGAGTTACAGTTGACATTAATTTCAGGTGTATAACATAATAATTTTCAATTTGTATTACTGTTAAATGATCACAATAAGTCTAGTTAACATCTGTCATCATGCATGGTCGCAAATTTTATATTGTTTTTATGTGAGATAGGATTCATGAAAAATAAAGATGGACAAAAGTCATCTTGATGAAAGGTTTATAAACTTATTGCATGATTTAGTTTTCAGTTTACAATCATGATTTAATATATTTTTGACATCTCTTTCCTTTCTAGTGGTAGGAAAGTTTTTTTTCCCATTGAGAAGTTCTCCTGTACCCCTCACAATATAATCCTTGTGAACTAGAGGCAGGGTATTATGATATTTGAGATGTGTAAAGCTGGAAACTTAACCTAAGGTATTGAAGAAAATATAGTTAATTTTAGAAATATTTAATAAATGGAATCTTAGGACTAGGATTTGGTAATGGAAAAATTAATAGTAGTTGTGAAAAATGGTTGTAATGGTTTTAGTAAAATGGGAAAAAATTACAAAACTAGTAGAATTAGGAGAAAGCAGGTAGGGAACAGAATGGGTAGAAGAGAATGTTGAAGGGAAAAAGACCCTGAACCTGTTTTGTCAAGTTACTTAGCTGCCTGAAGGCCTAGGACTTCCAAGGGGGTGCTCCACTTCTGGACATATAGTAGATTATAACATTGAGGAATTTGTGTGTATTGGGGGAATACTAGAAGATGGGTCAAAGATGGGGACCAGCTCACATGTCATGTTTTAACATAACAAGGAGACTGTGTGCTTGTGTTTCTTCTGCGCTTGACAGTCAATTTTAAAACATTCTGTATAATGACTTAGGTGGTGGTTATGTGAAATCTGCATGTTAAAAATTCATTGACTTGAACACAGGTTTTGTACACTTGCCTTATACCTTAGGTGAAAAACAAAAATGAAAAAGAGCAAAGCCTCTTTCTTGGCCTACAAGGCCTTAGAGCCTTGGAATTTTAGATTTGAAGAATTAATGTAAAGGAGAGGCAAATTCTCTTCTTATCCTTAAGATTTTCTTTTATGGTAAATAAAAACTTACTCAGAGGGGTAAGTTTGGGCATTTCCAGCCCATTTTATACTTCATCTTTGTCTTTTGTGTAGCCTCGTCTCTTGTGTTTTCTGAATGAAAAAATTCTTTAACTATTAGCAGTCTTTAAATATGGATCATCTTCCTAAATTTTGGATCTATTTAATACTAAACAATTTTCATAGAATTCTATTTCTAAAGTAGTTTTATTTCATGCAAACTTGGTAAAAGTATCTTTTTTTTTTTTTGGTGATTTTGTTTCAGCCTAGTAAAGATGTTTTGGAACAAATGGAAAGATGGTAAGAGATTAAAATTATTTTTAATATTTTAATGATTCATTTCTACCAAGTCTGAGATAACAGAATGATTAACTATATTAATGTAAATTCTTAAAATTTTCTTTGTACTTCATAAAGGGAAGAGAGTGATGTACTCTTGATTGCTTTGGCATTAAATTAGGTTTATGAGAGTCATGTATGGCCATGATTTACTTGTTTAGGCTAGCATGTAAGCATGCATTACTTGAATACATTTTATTTATTGGCAAAGAGGAAGAACCCTTGGACCAGGATTGAAGATCATCAGAAACCTTTCTAGAATTGAAAGTTTATAAAGAACGATGGGCCTAAGAGTTAATCCATGTCAAATATTTATTTAGAAATCATGTCATTTTCCTTGAAATATAGTTCATACATGTGTTTTAAATTTATTATTTCAGCATTAAGGAGAAAGATGAGAAGTTGAAGACTGTAGAAGAATTACTCGAAACTGGACTTATTCAGGTGGCCACGAAAGAGGAAGAGCTGAAAGTAAAGCATATTGTATATTTGTTTTGCCTGTGATCATTCAGTGACATGAAGAGTTTTCGCTGTAACGTGTAATATTTTTCCCATAGCTTTTCAGTTACCCACATTTAATGAATTTATGTGATGTTCTTTTTTCATTAAACTTAAGATTTTATTATAAATAGAAAGATGTGTGGTTGACTGTAGCATTTACTGCCTTAATGAAGTAGATTCTGTTATTATGGTTTCTAGTGCTTTCCCACCTCCACCCATGCCTGAATTGTAACCAAACAGTAACTGGTCATAATAGTAACTAGTGGAGTTGATACGTTCATGAAATAGTGTTAGAGACCAGAGAAAGGAGAGAATGAAGTTCCATTTTACGGTTATCATTAGCCTTGCCTGAGTGTGTGCTAGGTTGCTTCAGTCATGTCTGACTCTGTGCGATCCCAGGGACTGTAGCCCACCAGGCTCTTCTGTCCTTGGGATTCTCCAGGCAAGAATACTGGAGTGGGTTGCCATGTCCTCCTCCAGGGGATCTTCCTGACCCAGGGATCAAACCCACATCTCTTATGTCTCCTGCGTTGGCAGGTGGGTTCTTTACCTCTAGCACCACTTGGGATGCCCCATCGTTAGCCTTAAGTAACTTAATTTGAATAGGATTGCTGGAAGAAATAGGGTAAACAGTGTATTTGATTTTAAGGCGAGAAGTGACTTGACAAGTGGTATACTTTGTGGTTTTCAGGTTGTGGAAACATAAGTAGAAATACTTGAGAGGATAATCAAATTTAAACTCTATTTGGCTGGCTCTGGAAGTTACAGAATTGTAGACATGTAGAGCAACTGAGATTTCTGGGCCTTCAGAAAGGAAAAGAAGCAGCTAGAGAAAAATGAGAAGCTACTGTATTTTGAAGGTAGTTGTTTTTTTCAGAAAATTAAAGTATGTTGTACTTATGTGTCTTTGAAAAAGGTAATGAGAACAGAAAATTCATCTTTGACAAAAGAAGTTCAAGATTTAAAGGCCAAGCAAAATGATCAGGTAATATGTTAAACAGATCTTATAACTGTTCTCTTGTAAACAGTGGGCATGCCTGTTACCAAACATAGTAGCGAGTCTTGTTTGTCCCTCCCTTCCCCATGGTATTTGTCATCTGCAGTTTTAATCTGTGATTGATTGGCGACTTGATTGTGAGTAATAGGAGCTGCAGTTTAGTAAACGCTGACTTTATGGCAAACACTGGATAGAGTACTCCAGATAGCATGTCCTTGCTTGTTACTGTAATGATAGATGGTTTTGAATATACCATATGTAAAGTAAAAATTCTAAATAATAGTAAAAGAGGTTATCTATCTTCTCCTTATATGGTTAGGATCATTGAGTTAATAATTTTAATATTTATACACTGATTTTTCTTTTGACCTATACTTACCATAAGTAGCTTTAAAGCGCCTTACTTTCAAAGTGCTTTTCATAATTCTGACGTTCAGAAAAATCTGGAAAGAATTAATTCCCAGGTTTATTTTTCCCAGATTTTGGTATAGTAGAAATTTTAATTTAAAAAAATAACATACTTTTCTATTTATGGCCCATTTATATTTTGAGCATATTACTAAGTAGGATACCCTCCTATTTCTAGGTTTCCTTTGCATCTCTAGTTGAAGAACTTAAGAAAGTGTAAGTAATGACATTATTAAGCTGGTCTTTTTCTTTTGCTCCATTTTCTTCGTGGTCATAAGTCTTACTTTATTGTGCAGTTGAGATGGCTAGGATTTTTTCATTGTTGGAATAAGGCAACTTAGCTGTACTTTCCCAGTGCAATTTGTGATTGTTAAAAATCGGTTTCCATGATGGACTCCCATTTATTAACTTAGAGTATCAAATTGTTAATTTTTTTATGCAGTAAGAACTATTAACAAACAAGTTCTATTGAATAAAGGGCAGTTCTTTATATGTGTTGTTTTCTTGAAGTATCTGTAAGGTTTAATGCTATAATTGTATATAAGTTCTGCTATAGCTTTCAGAGCTCTCTAGAAGCCTATATTGTTGAGAGGAACTCAGTTCTCCCCAGTATTCTTTGGAATACAAATCTTACATTCCCTGTGCTCTTTTGAAGCATGTCACCAGCTTCTCCTTGTGTGTATAGGCTTCAGCCGTCTAGTAGTTACTGCTTAATTCTTGTTTAGGAAGAACTCTTACGCGTTTTTCCCTGGCTGCAAGTTCTTCTTTTACTTAAAATGGGGAGAATTGATTTGGTGAACTTGTTCATGCTTTGGTGCTGTTTTTATATCTTTGTGGTGGGTCTTGATGATTTCTGTCTACGTTTAATCCTGTATTTCCTTATTTAAGGATCCATGAAAAAGACGGAAAGATCAAGTCTGTGGAAGAGCTTTTGGAAGCTGAACTGCTCAAAGTTGCTAATAAGGAGAAAACTATTCAGGTATTGAGAGAGATAAAACCTATGTTTTGTTTTTTTGTTTATCAACTTTAGTGAATACCATTTAATTTCATGTGTTTGTCTGTACATTGCATTTTATGTCAATTTCTGTGTTTCCATTGTCCAATCTTGTCTGTTTTGTCATTGTCAAGGATTTGAAACAGGAAATAGAGGCTCTAAAAGAAGAAATAGGAAATATCCAGCTTGAAAAGGCTCAACAGGTAAAAATCCCAGAGCCATAGCATGACAGATATACGTATTTATGAACTATTTGGTTTTTTTCTTGTTACTCAGAAAAAAACTTTTTAGTAGTGTGTTGTAAGTATGTTGAGTTTTGTGCTTATTATTTTTGCCTGATTTGAGGAAAAGTTCTTAATATTTGAATCAATATACCTTTTAATTGTCAAAGTTCTTTTTCTGGGAAGTTTTCTGTAGTAATGTTTATTTTAGTTTGCCAACTTAACAAAACAAAACACTTCGGTAAACTTTTTTTTTAAAAATGCATGTTCCAAAATATTTTTACTATATGTATTACTCAACCTTTGCCTATAGAATAAAGTACAGATTTCATGGCGGTATTTCAGAGGTAGATGTGGTTACTGGAAATAAGTGTGTGGTTTTGGTGAATTTAATCTGATAAGGTTTCATTGAAAGAAATACTGAGATTGCATGGAAGAGATAATTCATGCATTTATCCAACAGATTAATTTAGAAATGTTTATTCAGTTCCTCCTACTTATTAAAGTATTATTTGTTGGAGATAATGTGTTGAATGAAATAAGGTATGAGGAAATGATTAAACTCCTAACAGAGATTGAGAATTCAGAAAGTCCCCTCCTGAGGAGCTGATACCTAAGCCAATATCTGAAGGGACTGTGAGAAGACAGTGGGGAATAAGAGATCCTGTTTATTGTGTATGATAAGAAGAGGAGATTAAAGGAGAGTATAAGGAATACTCCAGTATTATTATCTGGAGAATCCCCATGGACAGGGGCCTGGCGGGCTACAGTGCATGGGGTCGCAAAGAGATGGACATGACTGAGACTAAGCACACACTTACATAAAGTACTGTTGAGGAGTTGGCCTTGACGACTGGGAGAGAAGTGCTCTGACATTGTGGGAGGTATGTGGACAGTTAATATTCTAATTTTCACAGTTTTAGAAGTGTCACTTGCCTTAGACTTATCATTCATAACTGTATCCCTTGTCTCTTCTCCCCCTACACACCCTTGTAAAATTTCTCACTCTTACTGTCATTGGGGTCAGGAGAGGGTGAAATCAAGTCATCTCATTTTGACATGAATAATTCAACTAGGATCTTTGTGATTAGAAATGTACACAGTTTAAGGTTTATCATAAGTGTAGTAAAGTAAACTGAAAGAAAATGAGTTACTTTTTTTCTGCTGCTTTGCATTTCAGTTATCTATCACTTCTCAAGTTCAGGAACTTCAGAACTTGTAAGTATCGTCTTCCTCACTTCCCTTTAATATTTCTTTCCCACAAGTTAAATATAAAATTATAATGAAAATCCTAACTCCTTTTTATTTGATTTCAAGTAATATTTTAAAGAACATCAAATTATATCTTGAAGGCCTCAAGGTCTTAAATTTTTCATTAGACTTTAACCTACAGGTTTACTGATGGGAATGGGGATACAGTGGAAGTCTTATTTTTCTGGTTTATAATCTAAACTTGACCTTAAACTGATATGTTGCTCTTTGCTCATTTTAATAGCCACTGTGAAACTGGTTATATATTTCATACCCAGACTCTAGTCATAATAAGCTAAATTTGCTGGTATTGACTTAAACAGTGTGTTAATGGGTGGGAATAGAGCTGCTTCTCAGCTTGATGTCTCCAAAATCTTATATGCCTTTATACATACGATATTTACTTTTTTAGCTTATTTAATCAATTTGGGTTATGAGTACAATCTGAAATATACTTTTCCAATCTCCAATACTTTTACTGTGTTTTGTCTTTGGTCACGTAACATTTTCATTGATAGTTCTTATTAACTTACTGCTAGATTAAAAGGAAAGGAGGAACAGATGAGTCACATGAAGACGGTTTTAGAAGAGAAGGAGAGAGACCTACACAATAGAGGGAGACGGCTACAGGTGAGAAGTTAAAAAGATAAAAGGTAACATCCTTTTTCATATTTCAGTATCAATTTTATTCAGACTTATTCTTTTTCAGGACCTTCAAGAAGAAAACGAATCTTTAAAAACTCATGTTCAGGAATTTGCACAGCATAAGTTTCAAGAGGTATAATATAAACAGATTGCCAGCATATTTTATAAAAAATGAGGAATCTCTATTTTACTGTACTAGAAAATAAAGAAGTTAATATATTCTCCTGAGATTTTTTTTTTTGCCATAAAAATTACTGTGGTATCATAGTTTTATTGTTGTTGATAAAATAAAATTAACTTTTATTCCTGTCAAATCTACCACTGCCTCATTTGTGAACCTGAGTCTAAAGGCATTTCCTCTCCTTACTTTTTCAGACGAACTCTCATTCTCCTTTTTAAGTGTTTGTTGTTTACGTGGTGTATTAATCTGTAATTCTTTAACAAATGGATATTAAAAATTAAAGAAAATTCATTCTTTGTTTTATGAATGGCTCAGTCTTAAATCTACCACAGATAGTTGTGTTTTTATTTTATTGGTGACTGATTCTATAATATGTTGTAGAACCTGATCTTTTTGACGTTAGAATTAAAAATGTGAAATCTGTTTCTTAGGCGTGTTCTGCATCACAATTTGAAGAACTTCAGATTGTGTAAGTATACTTTTAGCTAGCATTTTAAAGAGGAAATTTTCAATATTTTCTTGAATGTCCTTGAATATTATGATGAGTTTCTTCTAAGTCTTTAACTTTCTTGTTAAGTAGGAATTATAATCCAAGGGTAAATAAATCTCTATTTGGTATAATAAAACAGAGACCTTTCAAATGCTTTCAGATTCCTGGAGACTATCCTTTCCAAACTCTTCAAATGCATTTTCTATTAATATAGACTGGTTTTAAGTTCTCTGTCTCACCCTCTTTTTGAATGAAGTATGTAATTATTGTAAAGAGAGGTTAAATTTATTTAAAATTAAAATCATTTTTATTACGTGAGAGATCAACATCTCTGAATTAACCAGAAGATAATCTTAGCCATAATTTTGATAGTGAACCTGGAATCTTTCTATAAAAGTAACTTGCACTTTGGGGAAAGTAGTATCTTTTGTCACATCAGTCATATTGTGCCAAATAGTAAAAATATTCAGTCTAATGAGCCGAGTAGTAAAAATATTTAATCTAATAAGCATGGGCTTCCCAGGTGACGCTAGTGGTAAAGAAACCCACCTGCCAAGGCAGGAGACAGGAAGAGATGTGGGTTCGATCTCTGGGTCAGGGAGATCCCCTGGAGGAGGAAACAGGAACCCGCCCCAGTATTCTTGCCTGGAGAATCCTATGGACAGAGGAGCCTGGCAGGCTACAGTCCATAGGGGCACAAAGCTTTGGAGACGACTAAAGTGATTTAGCAGCAGCAGCATACGTGCAGTGAGCAAAGGAAGTGTTAATCTGTTCATCCTAGAAAATTTTTATCCTATGAAGTCTGTTCTCTTAAATTGGTCTAAGTGGTAAAAAGTATATCTGGACTTAATCTTTTTGGCCTTCTATTAATTACTTTTAAGAGATTTTTGCTTAGATATGATCTTTTCAGTCTTTATTGTTGTTTAAGAAGTGGCTCTTTGAAGCTGTTATCTTTAAAGAGGTAAAATATTGAAGATATTTATTACCTCATTATCTTCTTGAAGAGAAAGGGGATGTCTCTTTGTGGCACTAATATTGCTCATTTATACAACTGTTTATCTTGTGGGCTTGTGTAACTGTCAAGGTGCTTTTGTGTCATTTGCAAATAGAAAGCTGAGAGACATGTTTCAGGCGTGTTGTTAGTGGTATGGTCTTGGTGGTTTAGTCGCTAAGTCGTGTCTGACTCTTGAGACCCCAAGGACTGTAGCCTGCCAGGCTCCTCTGTCCACGGGGATTCTCCAGGCAAGAATACTGGAGTGAGTTGCCATTTCCTTCTCCGGGGGATCTTCCCAACCCAGGAATCAAACCCAGATCTTCTGCATTGCAGGGAGATTCTTTACCGACTGAGCTACAAGGGAAGCCCTCTTAGTGGTATATAGATCATTAAAGTATGATTTTAGATTTATTTCTTCCTCACATTAAAAAATTAATGCAATATTTGGGGGAGCACTTTTAGGTTTACAGAGAAAATTGAGAGAGCAATACAGAGAATTTCTGTATACCCTCCCCTCTCATGTCTCTTCTTATTTACATCTTATATTAGTGTGGTAATTTGTTACAATTCATGGGTGAAGTCAGTATATTGTTATTAACTGTCCATAGTATCCATTAGGGTTCAGTTTGTGTGGTACATTCTGTAGGTTTTTGACAAATGTATGATGTGTCTATCATTGTAGAATCATAAAAGGAAAAGTTCATTGTCCTAAAATTCTTCCATGCTCCTCCAATTCACCTAACTAAATAAAACATTTTTGTAAAAATTCTAGGTTGAAAGAAAAGGAAAATGAAATGAAGAGATTAGAAACTATGCTAAAAGAGAGGGAGAGTGATCTTTCTAGCAAAACAAAGCTGTTACAGGTACATGTATTTACTTAGAATGATCATATGAGTTACTGTCTTTGCATGTTTGAAAACAATTTTAACTACTAAAGAAGAAGATAGAATACAAAATGACATTCCTTCCCACCCAGACCCTGGGTCTCATTCCTCAGATAACTACTGTCACTTGTTTATGTATCTTTTGAGTAAGTGCCCATGCTTACAGTGTGTGTGTGTGTTTAAATACACTGTATTTTTAATCATACACACTTTTGTATTTTGCTCCTCTGCTCACTCAGTAATCTTTCTGAGGTATTCCCACATAAGCACATTTTTATCTTAATGTTTAATGATGTTGTTATATTTTTTGTATGATTGTATTATTATTTATTCCACCAGTCTTAGTTTATGAACACCTAGATTATTTAGAGTTGTGTTTCCTGTTAAAACAATTCTGTGGTGAGTATCCTTAACACACACCCCTTCTGTACTTACAGTGCCATGCTAAGCTGTTTCAGTTGTCTCTGACTCTTTGCTACCCTAGGGACTGTAGCCCACCAGGCTCCTGGGTCCTTGGGATTTCCTAGGCAAGAATACTAGAGTGAATTGCCATTCCCTTCTCCAGGTGGCCTTCCTGACCCAGGGATTGAACCCACATCTCTTATGTCTCCTGCATTGGCAGGCTGGGTCTTATACAGTACTTGATCTGTATTTAAAATTCCCGCAAGTGAACTTTTGGGTGAAAGTTTTATGCAGAGGGTTTTTTCCCTTCTTGAAAGTGATAGTTAAAATAGAAAGTAGTATCACGTCATCTTCACGTAGTTAGTATTGAAAGTCCTTATAGAACTTTGTTTTGAAGTGATAGAATATTTTAGATGTCTGCAGTGTCTCATGCATGTATGTGAGAGTTGGACCAGAAAGAAGGCTGAGTGCCAAAGAAGTGATGCTTTTGAACTGTGGTGCTGGAGAAGACTCTTGAGAGTCCCTTCAAACCAGTTAATCCTAAAGGAAATCAGTCCTGAATATTCATTTGAAGGACTGATGCTGAACCTCCAATACTTTGGCCACCTGATGTGAAGAGCCAACACATTGGAAAAGACCCCGATGCTGGGAAAGATTGAAGGCAGGAGGAGAAGGGGATGACAGAGGATGAGATGGTTGAATGGCATCACTAATTCAATGGACATGAGTTTGAACAAACTCTGGGAGATTGTGAAGGACAGGGAAGCCTGGTGTGCTGCAGTCCATGGGTCGCAAAGAATCTGACACAACTGAGCGACTGAATAGCAACAACGTTGTCTCACATACTTGTTTTCACATTTTCTGCTCCAACGGTTGGTTCTGACAGGTTCCCTTTTGTACCCAAGTAGATTCATTTAAAATTTTGTCAGATGATGCTAAATTGCCCTTTCAAGTGTTTTTACTAATTTACACTCTGTGATAGACTGAATTACAACTAAACAACTAAATTACACTCAATTAAACAACTGAACTACAGCGACTAAATTACATTCTGCAACAGAGAGCCATTCCTTTTCAACCTCGTCAATACTGATGAAGATAAAAGATTTGATATTCTGCTTGAAAGATGGTTAGATTATTTTAATTTACATTTGCTAGTGAGAAAAGTAGAGCTCCCCAGGTGGGCTCATTGGTAAAGAATCCTCCTGCCAGTGCAGGAGATGTAGGTTCAATCCCTGGAGAAGGAAATGCCTACCCACTCAAATATTCTTGCCTGGGAGATTGGGAAATCCCATGGACAGAGGAGCCTGGTAGGCTACAGTCCATAGGGTTACAAAAGAGTTGGACATGGACGCTACCAGTGACTTAGTGACTAAACAAGAGTGAGAGAAGTTAAACACTCTTCTTTGTATATGAGTATTTGTAAATGAGTTTCCTAATTTCCTCCTCTTGGTTGACTTTTTAAAAAACTAATTTAGTAAGATCCTTTTTACATAATAAGAGAAATTAGCCTTCTGTCATATGTGGGGCAATATAAGTTTTTCTTTTGACTTCCTTTGTCCCCTCCCCCCACCACCTTAGAAGTTTAAAACTTTTACGTACTCAGATATAAGTAATTTTCTGAGTTTGAAGTCTTGAATTTATCTTCCCTTCTGTGATCATAAGAATGTTTTCACATGGTTTTTTCTAATACTGTTTATAATTTATTTATTTTTGCTTAGATGTTTTATTCACATGTAATTTAAGTTATGAAATTAGCATTTCAACCTTAAAAAACAAAAGACAAGCTACATTTTTAAGTAATCTGTTATTGCTTTACTGCATTGGTCCCCCTCCGCCCTTGCCCCAGTATTTGGAGGCATTTTTGGCTGTCACAGCTGGTCGAGTGGTGCTGCTGCACCTAGCGGCTGGAGGCTGTGGATGCTGCTAAACACCCTACAGTCTGTAGGACAGTCCAGTTCCGTTCCGTCGCTCAGTCGTGTCTGACTTTGCGACCCCATGAACCACAGCACGCCAGGCCTCCCTGTCCATCACCAACTCCTGGAGTTCACTCAGACTCATGTCCGTTGAATCAGTGATGCCATCCAGCCATCTCATCCTCTGTTGTCCCCTTCTCCTCCTGCCCCCAGTCCCTCCCAGCATCAGTCTTTTCCAATGAGTCAACTCTTCGCATGAGGTGGCCAAAGTACTGGAGTTTCAGCTTTAGCATCATTCCTTCCAAAGAAATCCCACGGCTGATCTTCAGAATGGAGATCCCCCACACAAAGATATATCCAGTATAAAATTTCAGTAGAATTTGCCCTACTGATTTGAGGTATCACCCTGTAGTAAATTCCTACAGGTGTTTGGGTTTGTTTCTGAATTTCTTCCATTGAGACATACTCCCTAGAGAGTACAGAATAATTTAATTGTTCCAATTTTATGCATGTGTGTGTGCTAAATTGCCTCAGTAGCATCTGACTCTTTGTGACTTTATGGACTATAGCCTGCCAGGCCCCTCTGTCCATGGGATTCTTCAGGCAAGAATTCTGGAGTGGCTTGCCATGTCCTTGGGCCTAAGGGATCTTCCCCACCCAGGGATCAAGCCTGCTTCTCATCTGTCTCCTGCATTGGCAAGCAGGTTCTTTACCACTCTTGCCACCTGGGGAAAGTGTTTTAATATAGGGCTTATTATACTGTTGGAAAATCTTTATTATTTTAAATTTTGCCTGGCTTGTGTGATATGTTTTAAAGTTTATATTGAAAATGAAATTTCTGTATTCCTGTTTAATTTTTGTTTAAATAGGAAGTACAAGATGAAAACAAATTGTGTAAGTCCCAAATTGAAGAGCTTAAGCAACAAAACTACCAACAGGTAGGTTCTGTTAGATGCCTTGCCTTTTATTTATGTGGTAAAAATTTTATGACTCATGACTTTTGCCTTTTCATTGTTTTATTTATTTATAACTGTTTATCAAATTTCCTAAAATATAAAGCAATTTGCTATGTCATAGCCAAGATATGGTAATCTATAGTTTATAAAGTATCCACAATATATATATATATAGTCCAGCTCTGTTTCATATCTGTGTCTGTGTTTTCAGATTCTTTAGAATCCTTTCCTTAGGAAGTCAGATAAAATCCTTTAGAGGTCAGTTTAAAACTGTGTATGCCTTACTTCTTTCCCTTTTCTCAGAACATCTACAATGGGAGAGAAACTAAGAAATATGTAATATTATAAGTAATAATTTACCACTATTCAAAATACTTTTTCAAAGTATAATTCTGCTTGGTAAAAATATGATGTGTATTTTTTTAAATTAATGTTACCAAAATAGTCTTTAAATTAATTTATCTTATGTATGTTTTGAAGGACAAAAGAATTAGCATCCTTGTCAACAAGAAGTTTATAGTAGTTTAGTTTGGGAGATTGTCATCAAGGATAAATACTGTATATTTATCTTATGTATGTTTTGAAGGACAAAAGAATTAGCATCCTTGTCAACAAGAAGTTTATAGTAGTTTAGTTTGGGAGATTGTCATCAAGAATAAATACTGTATATGAAGGACTATGTACATAATATATAAATATTATGTAAAATTTTTTATATGCAAGTTACCTAACCTTTCCTTCATTAATGGTTTTATTGTTTTTACTTTTGGAAACTTAACATGGTCAAATATGAATTGTGCATTAGGAAAATTTAAGATATTAACTAGTGCTTTGCACCTGATAGGAAACTAATATATGTTTAAGTGAAAAGTTTTAAGAATATAGTGACAATGAAGATTTGATTTAACATTCAGGACGTTTTATAAATGTGTACATGTTTTTATTAAAATTACTTTTTGTTGGCATATAATTATTCCATAGTTTTACCTTTGGTGTTGTCTTAATTTATGTCTGAGAAGAGTTTTAATTATTTGCAGTCTTCTGGAAAGCTTTGTTTTAAAGTAACATTGAACTCTTTTAATAGGCATCTTCTTTTCCCCCTCATGAAGAACTGTTAAAAGTGTAAGTAATAATTTTTATTCACAATTTGAAAAGTGGTAAATTTTTGTTACTACAGAGTTCTCAGATAAGCAATTTAATGTAATTGCAGATACTCCCCTATAGTTTTATTTGGATTTCTTGGATAGTAGATCAAAGACCTTAGCTGTGTCTTTGGCTAAGCTGATGTACCTTTTATGGTATTAAATATTTGGATTTCTTTGAACGTTTTGTTGAGTGTGATACTGGTTTTTCAGGCAATTTTCAGAAAATATCTAATCACATATAGGTATACTTTGAAACCTTTGCTAATTCACCTTAAATTATCTCACTTATTCTACTGGTATCATTATAGAATTGAACCATGCAAATTTTGGTTTAGCTTCTGCATTAAAAAAACAAATCTTGTAATCTTTATGGTTGCTCTCTTTTAAGGAGTTTTTTTGTTTTTTTTTAAGCTGAAACATTTTTATTGTGGGTCTGTATTTTTCTCTAAAAGATTTTATTTAAGGTCATTTCAGATAAGTTGGTATGCTTCAACATGTTAAATGTCAGCCACATTAAGTATATTCAGTGATATATCTATACGTTCTTCCATCTTGACTTGTTTACAAAGTTGGTGGTTTACAAAGTTACTAGTTTAGAATTATGTACTGTTAAATTGGGTCTTGAGTTTGTCTATGTAGAACAAGTGTCGACAAGCAAACTTCTTTTTAATAAATGGCCTGATAGTGAATATTTTAGGCTTTGTGGGCCACATAGTTTCATACTCTTTTTTTCCTTTATTCCCCACAATTCTTTAAAAACATAAAATCAGGTCTTGGCTTGAGGTCCATACAAAACTAGACTGTGGGTCTTGCCCAGAACTCTAGTTTGCGAACCCCTTATATAGAGCCTTATTCTTAGGGAAGAGGTATTTGTAATTAAATTTTCTACCCTAGCTACTTCTCAGCTATAACAGAATCAAAGTGTAAATCTTTGCCATTTCTTTCTGCATTTCTGAGAAGTAACTAAGTCATTTGACAGAACCAAAATAACATGAATCTTAAGACTGTTATGAAAGTGAAAAGAGAACACCTACCTTACGTTAATGTCATACTTTTATTGTGAGCCACTGAAAGTCATAATTGACTTCATTACCTTCTGAAAAAAAAAATTTAAGGGAGTGCACCTACATCACTTTTTACTCTTGTGAAAATAGCTACTTCACTGCCCTAGTTAAAAATAGAAGTCTACAACTATAGCAGTTCATGTATTCATGAACTGTTTCTTAGGGGATGATTTCTTTTTAGCATAAATGTCAACATATCATACTGTAAAGTTTTATTTATTTCTGAAAATAAGAATTCATCCTGAAAATGGATTTTCTGTGGTAGCTGTAGTTAGCTTAAAGAGTTTGCCTGGGTTACTGCATTTTTCAAAGCATCACCTACTTGCTGTTTTTAGTTTGTAGTAACTAATACTATGTTCACTGTTTACCTAAAATACTGTTATATAAATCCATTTTCTGGTTTAGAATTTCAGAAAAAGACAAGGAAATAACTGATCTCGAAAATGAGTTAGATTCTTTGAAGGATGCTGTTGAACACCAGAGGAAGAAAAATAATGTAAGCAAGTCTTTATCAGAATAAAGCTTATTATTATTATTTCACTGAAATCCATGGATTAGAATTATTTTAATCTACTTTTACTTTAAATTTCTTCATCTTTGTAGGAAAGTATTGTTTTGTGTGTAGGTTTTTTGAGAACATTATTGGGGAAATCACTTTATTAGAGAGTAGATTTTTTTTTAAAATGAGTAAGTGAAAAGTCCATTTTGTACACATCTGAATATTTAAATATTCAAGTTAGAATTATTATAGCTTCAGCTTAAAAAAAACCCTATAGTTTACTTTCTGTTGAACTTTTACTGGAAAATTATTCTTTCAGCTCATTATCTTAAAGGCTTTTCTTTTTTTGACTGGGCTAGCCTTTTTGTAAACTATAAAAATAATGCCAGAATTCAAACTTACCATTTTCAATATTTATGTGTCTTTTGAAGTCTCTGGCACTTCCTTTTTTAAACTGAGAGGTGTTTTCAAATTTTGGTGATTTAAGCATGTTTGAGGCCTCACAACCTGAATACATTTAGGTTAGAATGGATGGGATAGTGCCCTGAGAAATATTGACAAATAGTAAATTTAGATAAGTTTCTTTAAGTCTCTCTGATCAGAAGACACCACCTTTAAGCAGAATTTTTCTAAGCATTTTTGCTAGATGAAGAATTTTTGCACACACAAGTTTCATTGTTAAGACTTAAGCAAAGTTAGAAATGTTATTGAAATCTAAGCCAGTATTTTCTAATGAAATTTGATTTTTCAAAGTTTGCATTAATTTGTTAATTTAACAAGTTGACATGTTTCTGCTCCCCTGAGTTTGTCAAAATTAGGTACGTGAATTGCCCTTTGTGTGTTTGTAACGTTACTAATAGCATTGCTTGGCCAAAAAACCTGAGATGAATTTGCCAGTATTACTGTTGACATCTTAGCTTTGTTTTATGATTGGAATTGTAAGATAAGGAAGGCATAGTAATGCCAGTTGAATGCAGCAGCAGTAGCAGTGCTGGAGGCATTGCAGCATGTGAAAAGAGCCAGGACCCTGGAGGCCAGCAGATTGTGACGTCAGTCCGTTCTATTTCTGCCTCATTTGCCTTGTACACGTGGTTATGTTTATTAACTTACCTGAGCTATGGTTTTGCCATCTATAAAATGGGAATACGTACCTCTTCGGGTTGTTATGAGGATTAATGAAAATTTATGTGAAGTGCCAGGTACAGTGTTGGACACACAAGTAAGCATTCAATACATAGTGGTTATTGGCTTTTTAGTTTTTGTTTTTAATCTTTTTAGATTTCTGAATCTGAAGAAATATGGAAATATAGCAGATTGTCCTTATTACTATTTGCTAATGAAATGCTTTTAAAATAGATCTTTCAGAGCTCAGCTTCTTTCTCTTACAAAAGAATGGGTTTTATAGCTTTCTAGCCTTCCTGTTTGCCTTGATCAAGAAGCTTGTGCAGTTCCTGTCAGGTTGTTTTTTGGTATGCACATTTGACCATGCCAAGAAACATAGAGAAATACAGTGAATTCCTATGTCATTCCTACGAAATGTGTTAAATCAATAAAACATATTTAGAGGAAAAATTGTTATGCTGCAGTGGAAAGTCCCATGAATGATACTGGGTCCTGTTTAAAAATCATATTTAAAGCCTTTTGTAATACTTGTGTATTTGTTCTGTCCTTAATCCTTTGATATTCGATGTACCTGAAATTATATTTGTAATCTTGGTTTCTGTGCTTACTTTTGAATGCTTTCTTCTTCGTCTTGTGTGCATAGTAATTACTTTAAAGCTGGCATATTTGGTGTGTATACTAAAACATGGGAAGTGGGCATCTTTATTTTCTCATTCAAACTTCTAAACATTGCTTTTTGTTTTTTTGCTAATATACATATTTTCCCATTGAAATAATTTTGCAATAACCAGCATTTAAATGCAGTGCAAAATACTGATGAAGCAAAAAGCAAAAATATTTCAATAATGGATAAACTGAAATCATTCTTTCTAAAAATGATTAGGACCTTCGGGAGAAAAACTGGGAAGCAATGGAAGCATTGGCATCAACTGAAAAATTGCTGCAGGACAAAGTGAACAAGACTTCCAAGGTTGTAATGCTAACTCCTAGACACGATCCACTGAACAGAGAAAATCTGCAGCTTGTCTTAAAATCCGACTAAAGCATTTAATTTTACTGCAATTTAAATATAAAATCTCCTTACCATCCATACTACCACCTCTCTCATCTTTGCTTTTTTTGCCTACTCCTTGAAGCTTTAATTTTGGGCATGCGGTTTTGTTGTGATTACCTGATATTTTGAGCTTTGGTGATTACTGCTTTAAGCTTAAGAGTCTCAGGAGGCCTATGCTACCAATGTAAGCACTTGTCAGACAGAGTGTACCTCTTGGGTTGGTTAAGAGAACTTGGTGAAAACTCTGAGCCAAAAAGATCTAATCTAATTAACAAACACACACCTAGTGGACTCTCCTAGATTCTCTGAGGCATACCAAGATGACTCAAACAAGGTGGAAAACGATGAAAGTCAGGGAAGTACAGGGAAGCACAGGAAGTACAGGGAAGGCATCAATTTTGGGTGTGTTGTTGGGCATGGTCCCTTAGAAGAGATGAAATTAAACTAGGTTTTTAAGTGGCTGGACAGTAATGATGCATATATGTTTAGTATACAGTATTAGTATAAGGGATAATTCTCTTAACCGGAGTATATAAAGTACTCCTGAAACATATATCCCCCTCTGTCTTACAAATGATTAAGAATTCTCCCTGAGTTCAGTTTGTTCCATGGATTTAAAGATTTCTAATCAATTATAATTGAGAAGTTGAATTTAAAGATTGAAAGAAATAAATGGGGCAGTTTCAAGAATTTTGAAAATTCCTACCAAGAATAAACTTGGAACAGAATTATTGAATTTTTGTTATGGGTTAAAGTTCATTATGTTATTCAATTCAGCATTCTAGAAGTATCTAGAAGTATTCTAGAAGTGTCTTAGCACATATTTTGTGTGCTAAGGTACTACGCTGAATTTTAAATGTAGTTCTTTATGACATTTGAAGGACTTTTTAAAAAGCAGAGTAGAATTTTAATAAAAATTTTAATCAAATATATGTTTGTAGTTATATTTCCTTTAGTGTAATGGATTTGTGTTTAGTTATATACTTACTCATCAGGCCGTAATTTTCGCTAAAACCTTGATTTGAGACAGCTAGCAAATATTGGGACCAGAGAAATCCAAGCCAGAGAATAGAGAAATCCAGGCCAGCTTGGACATTATTGTTTCACTGTCGGGGGCCACAGTCAGCTCTCTCAGCAGTAGGGGCTCTGTATAGTTTCTGATTGTTTCTATAACTTTGGTTTTCACTGATAAGAGCTCCCTTTTAGCTTTTATTTTGTTAATGAGGCTGGTTATCTACAAAGTGCTAAACTCTTAATATCATGCTATTCCTACAAGAAGTTATATACCACTTGTCATAGGCATTCTTGCATGTTATGATTCCAAAAGAAAACTAGAATTTGTTTTACCATGTATTTGGTGATGAATATAAGAATTTATCCATGTTTCAAACCTCATCACCAAATGCATGATGGCCTCTTGCATGGCTAGTGATCTATAGAGCATAGATTTTATACTCTTTCTCTGTTTTAATGTGTGTATTTAGATAGTCCTGAGATAGCATAGGTGTAAAGTGATACTGATGAACCTATAGACTACAAGTTGTACTATAAGGAGTAAATGTTCTTGAGGAGCCACTGTAAATGACAGGTTCACAGGAAAGACATTTCACACACTATTACACTTAGATTAGATAAAAATAGTAAGGAAATTGTAATAGTAAGGAAGTAATGATAATGATGCAATTTTCAGTTCTATCTTTTCCAGATTTTAAGGTGGAATGGAAATTGCTATTCACAACCAAACTACTATGTCAAATGAAAACTTTTTACCTAACTTGTTAGTACACCTTTGTTCTTGTTAGTTACAAATTAGACACCTATTTCCTTTAGTTAGATTATTTTTCCCTTGGGGAATTTTCAAAAAGTTTTCTGTCCCACAGTCTCTCTTCTTAACTGATTTCCTTTAGAGGTTGCTCTACTGCTTCTGTGCTTTGTTGCTCAGTCATGTCCAACTCTTTGTGACCCCATGGACTGTAGCCCACCACTCCTCTGGCCATGGGATTTTTCAGGCAAAAATATTTCCTTCTCCAGAGCATCTTCCAGACCCAGGGATCAAACCCCTGTCTCCTGTGTTTCTTGCTTTACAGACGGATTCTTTATCCGCTGAGCAATCAGGGAAGCCCACCACTTCTAGGGTCAGATGATAGAAATGAGCTCTTGATTGTTTCTGAGTTAGCTGTTAATCATTTTCCTTAAATGAATATACCTTATTTTATGCAGTTAGATGGGTATATTTCTGAAAAATTGTGGACTTTATTGAGTTATTGAAAATATTCCATTAAAACTCATTGAATTATTGAAAATACTCTATTAAATATTCTATTTAAAATCCTGCCACTATTCTGAGTGAAGTAACAGCATTTTGTATGTACAGAATATGATTGATCTCTAGCTTCTTATTATATAACTTTAGATTTTTTATACTGTTAGATTTTCTTAAATTGAAGTGTGTGTATCTTAAATCTGTAATAGATCTAAAATCTGTAATAGATTTGAAAGGTCAGCTTAAATAATGGGGGAAGGTAGGCCTGAGATCTTGCTCGCTTGCTTGCCTTCTTGTCACCTGTTGAACTTCACCAGTGTTTTGAGATGATTTTCTTGGCTTTGTTTAGATGTGTATTTTTATAGATGTCTTTCTTAAATCTTGTAGAGATAATTTGAATATTATATATATATTTTTTGTGTGATCAAATCATTATCCTAATTTTGACAAACTGCAGCTTTGAATTAATCATTGATACCCATTAGACTTGGATTTGAAATCACCAAATCTAGACATGCATTTGTAATACTTATCTTTAAATTTATAGCTGACAGAGTCCATGAATATGTGTCAGAATTAGTTTTCTTGATGTATGGCATTGGTGAAGTAGTATACCATTAATTTTTCCCCTTTCTCTTTATTCCTTTTCTCATATGTACACTGGTCAAATTTTGGTGGTTCTTTTTTCCCCTTTTGTTTAGCATAAATAGCTTCACATGACCTTGAAACTGGAAGTATCAAAGTTGCCATTTTAATCCCATGGTATCCATCAGTGATGTATTTTTTGGAAAGAGACTTGCCAGCCTCAGTTATGTCACCCAGATGCATATATTTTGCATGTAGCTTGTTTTAGCTGTAGGAAGTGTTTTTTGTTTTGGTTTGGTTTTTGAATTGTTCCTGGAGGGGTATCACTTGATGGCAAGGAAAATGTTCATATTGTCAGATATTGCCTTAGCTTGATTAATATAAGACATTACTTGTTACTTAGGATGCTTTTGAGATTTTGCAGATTTTTTTCTTATGTAAGCATTTTGATATTTCAGAATGGGAAATTTGAACATTTGTCAGTAATAAGAATTTAAAAAATACATTTGCCTTTTCTTCCTTTAAGCTTAAAAGACTGTAGCTTTTTTATTTTTCAATTCTGTAATCTTCTGAGTTTGATTTGGGCTTCCTCTGCTTTAGGAAAGACAACAACACGTGGAAGCTGTTGAGTTAGAAGCTAAAGAAGTTCTCAAAAAATTATTTCCAAAGGTGTCTGTCCCTTCTAATTTGGTAAGACTTTTATTTTTTAAAACATGGCATCTTTATCATTATTTAAGGAAGTTGTGAATAAGTAGCATTTGCAGTCTTCACTTGGTTTTAATGGTGTGCTTATCAGTCTTTCTCGTTTTTAACCTAGGGTGTCTTGAGTAGTTAAAATCAGTTAATTTGGTTCCAGATAATTTATATTGTTTCAATTGCTACTTTATTATAATCTATAAAGTTTATATATGACATTATTTGGGTTATAAACATCATAAATGGGAAAGAAATATTTCTTCATAAGTCAATAGTGGTTGAAAGTGAAAGTGTTAGTCACTCAGTTGTGTCCTACTCTCTGCAACCCTATGGAGTGCAGCCCACCAGGCTCTTCTGTCCATGGAATTCTCCAGACAAGGATATTGGAGTGGGTAGACATTTCTGTCTCCAGGGGATCTTCCCAACTCAGGGGTCAAACACTGGTCTCCTGCATTGTAGGCAGATTCTTCACTGTCTGAGCCACCAGGGAAGACTTAGTAGTGGTTAATAAATCAGTAATATTCTTAATGGCTTTATTAAAAATAGAACTTAATTTTAGGTGATTCCTTCTTAATTTTAGGAGCACTTTATTTTTAAAAGTATTTAATACTAAGAACTAGGCTCTTTTTATTTCAAAACTTAAGATTTTGGTCATCTGTTAACTTTTTAAGCAAGAGTCTTGAAGATGATTCGGAATAACTTGTTTTATTTGAGATTGTATGCGTTTTAAATGGGAGATAAAAGTTTGCTTGATTCAGAGAATATAATGAATATTTTACGGCAGAGAAAGAAAGCCAGTGAGTGTTCATGTAGTTTTCTAAAATGATAATATAGGTCTTTTTTTCTTTTAATGGAAAATTATACATACAGTCAAAAGTAGAGAGAATAGCATAATGAGCCTGATGTACCTCGTATCTCACCTTAACAATTACCTATATGACATGCATTGATACAGTTTTATTTTGGAGGAAGTCAAACATCAGAGCATTTCATCAGTGAATATTTCTAAATAATAAGGATTCCTTCAAAAAATACTATTATTATATTTTTAAAAAATTTCTTATATCCTATATCTACAATACTTGGATTTCTTCAGTTGTGATACAGTCTATTTTAATGAAATAATAACAATGTATTGTAGTTTGTTTTAGTCAGGATTCAAATAAAGTCAACATGTGACTTTAAGACATCTAAGATGTCTCTTAGATCCTTTTTATTCCACAGGTCCCCTTTTGTCAGCATACCTTCTCTCCCACTTTTTTTTTTTTTTATGATGTAGTGGTTTCAAGTTCATTTTCCCAGTCTGGATTTAGCTGACTGCATCCCTATAATGTCAGTATGTTCCTCTGTCCTTGTGTATCTCGCAAATGGGTAACAATTGGAGGCCTGATTAGATTCAGACTCAGCACTTCAGGGGTGTGACAGGGTGGAGGTAAGACTATTTCATGAGCAGTGATGTGCACTTCCATTAGGAGGGCCATAAGGCTCAGTGATCAGGTATCTGCCTGCCAGTGCAGGAGATGTGGGTTCGATCCTTGGGTTGGGAAGATTCTCTGGAGAAGGAAGTGGCAACTCACTCTAGTATTCTTGCCTGGAAAATTCTGTTGACAGAGGAGTCTATTGACCATGGGGTCGAAAAAAGTTGATCATGGACATGACTTAGCAGCTAATCAACAACAGTGTTTGCCTGTGCTTCTTTGGCCCTTTGGAGCCTATTTAGTCTACCAAATCTTTTTGACACAGCACTGCTAATCTTTGGTAGCTTCTTTGCTTAGTGGTGTGATAAGATGTTCCTGGATTTATCATATGCATTTCCTGCCCCAAATTTTGAATCAGGATATTTCTCCAAGGAGAGGGTTTTGGGTGCCAGGTGTGATGTAAGTAAACTTAATGACCTGTTCTCTGTGCAGTCTGAGTTTAGCTGCTTGCTCTCTTAGGTTTTATCTATGTATATTCTATGTCTAACTTGCAGAAGAAGCAAAAATGCTTCTGTTTTCATTGTAACTGTTGAGGATATATTCAGGTTTGCTCACTTAATAGATAATTGGTTGAATTGATGAAATACCTTGTTCTGGCAATATGGATAAATTGTCAGTTCCAGTGCTGTTTTTTTTTTTTTTTTAAATTTTCAAAGTTATCAGAAGAAATTTATCCAGTATAAAAAGAGCTAGCCAGAAAAAAGAGAATCTAGTAGATACATTATAAACATTGAGACTGTTTAGGAGGAGTTGTTCTTCCTATATTTCATATTTTTTTTTTACTTTGTAGCCATAAGTCATTTTTATTTCTGTATTCCTATTCTATATCTCATTAATGAAATAATGAAATTGGGAGATTTGTTTGATAGTATTTTATGAGCCAGAAGAGTTCATGCTTTATATTTCTCTTCTTTAAAGAATGTATAAGATCACCAGAATTAAAAAATTCTTTTTAATGTAACAAATTATTTCTTAATAGCTACATTACCCACTTAAAACCACCAAACCTTTTTTACACTATAAATATTTATGAATCACTATAAGACATGGATGATTATATTTGGTGTCTGTTCATCCACTTGTTAAAAGTTGAATACTTTTCCATGTCTATATTTAAGAAATATATTAAGTTTCTGTGTGCTACTTAGAGTCTAGTGTATAAGTTTTTAGAGATATGATGGATAATAGACTATTTACCTTAAGATAAAGCAATAATTAAATTTAATATTGAATTAATATAGTCAGTAGATATAAAAGGGCTTTTATACATGAAGTAATTTTTATAAACTGTTTTCTATTGCTTTTTTGCTAAGAAAATCAACATAGAAGAGATCTAAACTATATGACCAAGATTGAAGGGAAGTTTATATACTTTTAGTGTCTAAACAATTTTTCAACTGAATTTAATTTATATGGAATCTTAGTATTTGAAGCTAAGTAGGATTTTACATCATCAATCAAATTTATGATTGTGCTCAGTCATGTCTGACTCTTTGCGACCCCATAGACTGTAGCCCATCAGGCTCCTCTGTTTATGGAATTTTTCAGGCAAGAATCCTGGAGTGGTTTGCCAGTTCCTCCTCCAGCCCAGGATTTGAACTCACGTCTCCTGCATCTCTTGTATTACAGGAGGATTTGTTACTACTGAGCCACAGGGAAATGTAATTTTTTTTTAAATGAAGAGGCTTTTATGCCTAATATGTACTATGGGATATTGCACTACAGGGTGGTCTCAGCATCCAATTTTCTTTGTTTTTTATTTTTATTTGATGAAATATAGAGAATCCTGATTCAGCCACATAAGTAAAGCTTTTAATTAGAGCAATTAATAGAAATTTCATGTGTGTGTGTTTTTTTAAATCTTGAATTAAACTAAACCAAAGAGCTATCAGTGGGCTTCCCTGATAGCTCAGTTGGTGAAGAATCTGCCTGCAATGCAGGAGACCCCAGTTTGGTTCCTGGGTGGGGAAGATCCGCTGGAGAAGGGATAGGCTACCCACTCCAGTATTAAGGCTTCCCTTGTGGCTCAGCTGGTAAAGAATCTGCTTGCAATACGGGAGACCTGGGTTCGATCCCTGGGTTGGGAAGATCCCCTGGAGAAGGGAAAGGCTACCCACTCCAGTATTCTGGCCTGGAGAATTCCATTGACTGTATAGCGCATGGGGTGGCAAAGAGTCAGACATGACTGAGTGACTTTCACTTTTACTTTCAAAGACCTAAAAGACCTAAGAGGAAATTTGCTTTAACGTATCTACCAAACACTCTTTATCAGAGTTTAAAGTTTAGACAAGAAGCATAAAAAATATAGAATAATTAATTTTAAAATTTGGAATAATGACTAAAACTATAAGAATACCTGTGTTTGCCTCAGCTAACCTTACAGTACAAATATAATTTTTGTTGATTTTAAACACATAAATGTTTGTATATTCTTATTTCTCATGATGTTTAAAATGTTTCATAATATTTATTTTCAAGTATTTTCATAATGCCTGGAACACCTTCATAGAATCTGAAATCTTCTAACTAGTGTATCTCTGTGAAACTATCTTCTAAAAAAAAAAAGTTTGAAAAATTGCTTAATCTAGGCTTTCTCTGTCTTAAAGATTAAATCTATTAGTCCCAGCACTGGTTAGTGGTAGAGGCTAGTTTGAGCCCAAATCTTACCTGTATGGCCTGAATTTATTTGCAAATATCCTTGGACAGGGTAAATAAATTTAGATTTGATTTTGATGGTAATATAGTACACAGGCATATTTTTGGTGTTTATTTTCAAGACCAGGTCATGTACAACTTACTTAACAACTATAATCTTTTTTGAGATTTCCACAGGGATGGTGTTTGTCTATGTAGGTTTCTTTTTATAATCTTCCAATTTGGTTATTTACCTTTCTTTTACTTACTTCATTTAGGTATTTTTTAAAATTAGTTATTTGATTTTTTTCTCCACAGAGTTATAGTGAATGGTTGCATGGATTTGAAAAGAAGGCAAAAGAATGTGTGGCTGGAGCTTCAGGTTCAGAGGAGGTTAAGGTTAGTTCAAGAAGTAAAGTATGTATATTTTAAATAAATGTAGAAAAAAAGAATAAATCAGAATTTGTCTTTTAAGTTTGGGAAAGATAATAACTACATTATGAGTAGAATAGTGATCTTTTCAGAAACTATAAGGTGATTTCATTTTGTGTGCATTTTGGTGCAAATGCTATTGTCTTCCTCAAATTTGATATGTGTACAAAGCTGGTGTTTGTCATTTCTTTAGCTCTATTATCTTAGTCATTTATAAAACTGAATATTTATCTCTGATTTTCTTTTTAGTTTGTGTTCAGGAAGTAAAGATCAGTTAATAGGTAGAACCTGACTGGTTTACTAACATATCCTCAAATACACTATTCAGGAGTGTTCAGAGCCTAGATGCATTTTTATGCTTGACTGCTAAAATTTGGGAGATTCATTTTTTTTTGTATCACAAGTGCCATGAATATAACCCTGTGGCATTGTGACTTTATTTCATATGAGGATCTGCTTTGATTTTACTGTCTCACTAAACAGTCACAAACCTATTTATATAAAATTGTATGATTATATTTCGTATTAAAGGTATTCTAGAAGTTTTATCTTTTGTCCACTCCTCCTGGCTTCTCTGGTGGCTCAGAAAAGTGAAGAATCTGCCTGCAATGTAGGAGATCTGGGTTCAGTCACTAGGTTGGGAAGATCCACTGGAGAAGGGAATGGGAACCCACTCCAGTATTCTTGCCTGGAGAATCCCATGGACAGAGGAGCCTGGCAGGCTGCAGTCCTTAGGGTCACAAAGAGTCGGACACAACTGAGTGACGAAACTTTCTTTCCTGGCATGTGAGATCTTAGTTCCCTGGCCAGGGTTCGAACCTGTGTCCCCTGCATTGGAAGCATGGAGTCTTAACCACTGGACTGCCAGAGAAGTCCCAGACTGGGAGTTTTATTAGGAAAATCAAATGACTTAACAGTGTCATTAAATTTTGCTGCTACTTGAGAAGGTTGAAATGTAGTGATTAATGATAAAACAGAAGCCATTTATCTTAATAAATCAATAAGTACAGAAACAAATTTGAGGCACAAAACTTTCTGGTAAAACTAGAGAATTTTTATTTATATCATTCTTTGCAGGATTTGGAGCACAAGTTGAAAGAAGCTGATGAAATGCACACATTATTACAACTAGAGTGTGAAAAATACAAATCCGTCCTTGCAGAAACAGTAGGAAATGATTTTTAATCTACATCTTAAAATAATTATTAATTTATTACTTAGTGGCTTAAGTAGTTTATTTTTGTAGTAGAACTTGAGTTTTTCAGAACAACTATACTGTGTTCATAGGAAGGAATTTTACAGAAGCTACAGAGAAGTGTGGAGCAAGAAGAGAATAAATGGAAAGTTAAGGTTGATGAATCACAGAAGACTATTAAACAGGTATTTAAAGAAAGCTTAGGGAAAAAAATAAGTAAGAGTTGTATGAACTGTTGAAAAAAAAACAAAATCCAAACAGACTGGCAAATGTGGAGGTTCTGGATCAGCAGCATCAGTATCACATGGGAACTTGTTAGAAATGTTTTTAGGCCTCACCCATAGCTTACTGAGGGTGAAACTCTCTGGGGCCAACACAGAATTTCAAAGAGCATCCCCCGGCAATGATACAGTGTTTTAAAGAGTTTTAAAAACACTGTGTTAAAGAGCTCCTCCCCCACCCCCACCTTCACCGCAATGATACAGAATGTAAAGTGGTGTTGAAGAACCACAGTGCAATAACATAAGGCAAATAATTTGGTGTTCACAATGTTTTAAAACACTAATTTGTGACTCATGATATAGTATTTAAGAAAAAGTAAGTCCTTTTTCTGTTCATGGGACCTGAATGTTGTTAATGTAGTCTTAGTTTTTCTTCTATTTATAGTTTTCCATCTATATCCATCAGGGAAGTGGTTTCAGAATCTTCAAAGATGCCCAAATCTAGTATCTTGAATGCTCATATAAAATGGATAGTAGTACTTGGGTGTGGTAAAGAGTGCCATCTCTTGCTCACTTGTTTTCCTGGGCCAGCCTGTGCAGAATCTAGGATTGTTGATGGTATTCTGTAATAATACATTTGGGGATTGATGAAGCTGATTATCAGTTAATTGTTAAAAAATTAAGCACTTTAGCTGGACCTCATATAATGTCATACAAATGAGGTAGGTTTTGATCACAGTTTAAATCAAGTTATATGTGACACTCTCATTTTTAAGGGCTTTTAAAATTAAGTTATGGCTTTAAATGAGATACATTAAAAAAAAAAAAAACAACCTATGGGGACATGGTTTTTGAGGGAGTAGCCTACTGTTTTCTCCCTTTGCCCGGCAAAGAAATAAAGTCACTCTTTCTCCTCCAAAAAAACAAAAAACACCTCTGAAGTATCTAATTGATTAAAATTCTACAAGATAGAAAAGCCTTTGTATCATTCATTGGTGGTTTGACTTGGTCCTATAATTATTTCACATTTCAGATGCAGTTGTCATTCACATCTTTGGAGCAAGAGCTAGATCAGTTAAGAAGAGAAAATAAAGATACTGAAAATGTATGTTATCTCATTGATTGATTTGTAACCTATGGCTTCATTTTTAGCATTAAGGGTTCTGTTACAGGCTGTGTTTTATCTAATGATGTGGTTGTTGTACCTTTATTGAGATGGTATAGTTTTGGATTCAGTAAGTGTTGTAACTTTTCATTGTAGGGAAGTATCTTAAATACGTTTCTTAACTTTTCCTTCTTTGTTGCATTGCTAGCTGAGAAGAGAACGAGAGCATTTGGAAATGGAACTAGAGAAAGCAGAAATGGAACGATCTACCTATGTTACAGAAGTCAGAGAGGTACTTACAATAGAATTTTTTCAACCTTGCTTCTCAGGTGAAGTTAAATTTATAACAGAATGATAAACTATCTCAGTGTAAGTTGTTTGTGGCAGAGCTTCCAAGTAGCAAACAAACATGGGATATCATAAGGAGATCAATCTTAAACTCTAAACTTCATTGCAGCTGAAAGATCTGTTGACTGAATTGCAGAAAAAACTTGATGATTCATATTCTGAAGCAGTAAGACAGAATGAAGAGCTAAATTTGGTAAGAAGCTTGTTCTCCACTGTGTATCAAGTAGGCTCTGAAAACACTTCTGTTGACATGTGGAGAAGCCATCCAAACCTTTCTCCTTGCTAACACCCTTAGCTTGGCATTTTTAAAGTTTAAGATAATCTTCATATTCTGATGATTCAAGATGGTCTGTCTTTTCTTGATTCCTAAGATGATCCTTCTTTTCTTAGCTCCTAACAATGGCATGTATGGCTTGCAACTCTTTTTCAAAAAAGTTTTCTGTGTTTTATAAAACCAAATTTCTTCAACAGCATTATTTTCAGTGAATAAAGATGTTAAACAAACAGTGTAAAGACTGGCTGCGTTGTAAAGTTTCTCAGAGTTACCATAGTTAACTGGGCCTCTTATATTCTAACGTGGAAGGAGATTATTGAAGGTGGAAGATACATACTCTTCTTTCAAGGGCAGTGATCCAAATCTAGCTTCTTATTTTAACTGGCATTTCTATTCATTATATAGCTTCTTATTTTAACTGGCATTACTATACATTATATATAAGGCAAAGCTTATGGAATTCTTTACCATCATCATATCATTCAGAGCATAATAATTTTAAAACTACAGTCTCAGAGTTAGCTAAATGTTGTATAAAGACATAGAGTATACTATACTCCCATTCTTAAATTTTCTGGAAATTTACACTGATTGACAGGCTTATTTGTTACATAAACATGACTATCTTATTGTATGTTTCAAACAATAGTCATTATGTCTGTGACTTTTAAAAATTAAAAATGTTACTAGATTTTTAAAAAGTACCTGAATGAACTCTAGTACAATCGCAATAAGCTGATTATCTCCTTACTATAAGTTGGTGCTGCCAAATTTGGAATTTTCTTTTTAGTATTGCTGTATACCAAAGAAAACTTCTTAACTCATTCATGTTAAGCGGTGTTACAGCAGTGATCCATGGGAATCAATTTTCAGAGTAGGGCTGTCAGTGAAATGTACACATCAAGTCCCCACCGTGACCCCCTGTCCATACACACACCCCTTTCTAGTTTTAAAATAAAATTTACCTTCATTTTACCTGAATTGAATCATTTCCACTGCAATGTAAGATTAATTTTAGGTACACTTGCTATATATTGAGCAGATTGGTACTGTGGTATGCTACAGCTTTATCCTATAATGTGGTTTTAAAAAATCCATTTCTAACTACAGTTGTTGGAGATTTTATGTTTAACTTTGGTGCTTGGTGGCTGACTCCAATAGTAGCTTCAAACCCAAGGATTATGTTGAGTCTCCATTTAGCCTGGTGCTTTCTTTGTATATTTTGACCCTTCTGTCAAAAGGTCATTTTGAACGGTATTAGAATTTTTTTTTTGCCTTGAGTTTGCAGTCTTCATTTTAATCTTTCTGTTTGTTTTTTGCTCAGGGTAACTTCCACATTTTAAGATATATTAAAGTAATTTTGTTTTTGCTTATATATTGTATGATCCTGGGCCAAAGGCATAACCTCTCTGATGTATGAAATCAGAGTTAAATAAAGGAGTGAAACTGAAGCATTTTGAATAGAGTTTGCAAAATCAATTTGCAAATGGCATGTCGTGCATGCACTGATTCTTTCTACATGTTTGAAATGCCAGTGTCTTATATTTTCCCCTATGGGGTTTCCAGAACTGTTTGGAATGCTTTGCTTATGGGTAAGAGGCATAATCAATTAATTTGATGAGTTTAATTTAAAAAGTTATTTTTTGTCAGTCCATTTCCTTCATTCATAATTATTCAGAATAGTTACTGAGAGAAGAGGCAGTATGTATTGATGCTGGAGTTTAATACAGCTTTATAACTTTCAACAAGTTGGTTGAGATGTATATGTTAAGATGTTTCTTGTTGGTATAGTTAAGTCATTGTGGTCTTGCACTCATCTCTCTAGTGACATCTTAAAGGATGAACAACATTTAAATTTTTGAAGATTTCATTTTACTGTATTTTTGAAGGTTTCATTTTCTGTTCAGTGTTTTTAAAACTATTACATAATTCTTAACTATATAGGTTAAGAAAACCTTTAAACGATTAGTAAACTTTATTGCCTTTTAATTTGAAATAAATGTGAATGAAAATGCTTTATGAATAGTGAATAATACTTAAAATAGCTGTGACAAACCTAGACAGTGTATTAAAAACCAAAGACATCACTTTTCTAACAAAGGTCCAGATAGTCAGAGCTATGGTTTTTCCAGTAGTCATATATAGATGTGAGAATTGGACCATAAAGAAGGCTGAGCGCGCTAAGAATTGATGCTTTTGAATTGTGGTGTTGGAGAAGACTCTTGAGAGTCCCTTGGACTGCAGGGAGAGCAAACCAGTCAATTCTAAAGGAAATCAGTCCTGAATATTCATTGGAAGGAGTGATGTTGAAGCCGAAGCTCCAGTACTTTGGCCATTTGATGTGAAGAGCCGACTTATTGGAAAAGACCCTGGTGCTGGGAAAGATGGAGGGCAGAAGGATAAGGGGCCGACAGAGAATGAAATGGTTGGATGGCATCATTCACTCAATGGACATGAGTTTGAGCAAGCTGTTGCTCAAACAGCTTGATTCACTTTCTCCCAGAGCTAGTGAAGGGGATAGTGAAGGACAGGAGAGCCTGGTGTGCTGCAGTCCATGGGGTCCCAAAGACTTGGACACGACTTAAGTGACTGAATAACAGTACTTAAAATAGTAATACTCTACTGTAATTTTATGGTTTTGCTTTTATATTTGCAGTTTTCTAAACTCTAGTTTGTTTCTGTAGCTTTTCTTAAGTTTAGCTTTACAGATTGGAATCTCCACTGCTTACAGCTTTTCTATACATCTGGTGCAGCATATTGGCTAATCCACTGTGCATAATAACTGTTAGTGATCCCATTCTTTCTCATTCGTTCTTCAGTCCTAGGGATCTCAGCATAATCAAAGAAGGATGTGAATTAAATTAATTGTGGTGTTCCTTTATTTTTACAGTTAAAGAAACAGTTAAATGAAACACATGCAAAACTTAGAACTGAACAAAGTGAAAGGCAGAAAGTAGCTGGTGACTTGCATAAGGTGAGACCCTGCTTGTCCTGGAGATGCCGTATCATTATAATGTGTTGTACTGTGAGTCTTAAGCTGACATACTGCTAACTTTGATTTATTCTTTTGCATCATCCCATTAATTTGTTCTTAAATTTAAGCTGTTTGCTACATAGTTACATATTTGGAACTAGACTTTTTGGCTTGTTTTTCCATTTTTCTTAATTCACTTCTTTTCATCATATTTATATAATTAATTACTTTGTATACAGATTACATTTTGAATTCAATTGATATTACTCTTAAAAAATTTGGTTACATTTATATGTTTTTTATTGGGATTTGCTTATATAGTCATTTACAAAGTATATTTCTTTGGATCTTCATGCTTCCCTGGTGGTTCAAATGGTAAAGAATCCGCTTGTAATGCGGGAGACCTGTGTTTGAATCCTGGGTTGGGAAGATCCCCTGGAGAAGGGAATGGCTACCTACTCCAGTATTCTTGCCTGGAGAATTCTATGGGCAGAGGAGCCTAGCAGACTACAGTCCATGGGGTCGCAAGGAGTCGGACATGACTGAGCGACTTTCACCTCATCTCATCTCACCTCATGTATCTAAAAGAAGTGTAGACCTCTGCTGTTTCAGAAATTTATTCCTTTATTTCTTTGTAAAAGTATGTTTCTCTTAATCTCATGTAGATGGGTGATCTTTAGGATTACGTTTTTTATTCTTTGCATTAGTTTGACAAGTTATTTGTAATGCTGTTGAGATTTTTAATAGTGTAATTTGTATATGCTTTTATCAGAGCTGCTTTCGAGCTATGATTGTGTTTATAGGAGATATAGTCAGCAAAACAAATATGTCACTTTCTGAAAGATTGAAGGGAAAATTTCTGTTGGTTCTATATGATTATAGCTTATAATTATTATGCAAAAGTCTAGGACTCTAGAGTTGGTTCATGTTTCTTTGATGTTGTGGCCAGTAGAGAAAATGTGAACTTAAAAAATTTTTGAGCTCTGACTTAGATGTATATAATACATTGTCAAGACTGAGCAATCTAATTTACTTTGATACTTGATTTTAGTGTTCGACATTGGACAAACTAATAAAACATGCAGCTTTAGCCTAACAATTTATTTTCTCAGAAGGTGCTTTAAAGATATTAAACAGGTGCTCAAAGATATGGATATGCCATGTTGTTTGGCATAAAATGGCAACAATAGTTGATAGTGAACTGCCCCATATCTATATAATAGAAATATTGTGTAACTCGTGATTGGAAATGCATGTAAATATTTATTGACATGTAAAAAGATAACAAAATTTTTCATGAAGTAATGTGTATGTTAAAAGCCCACTTACAGAACATTTTGTACCAATCTTCCATTAGGACGTATACGTGCTGATGAGGGATTCACACCAGGAATCAATAAACTCAAAAGTTTTAGGATTTACTGCCCACCTATAGTTTCTTTCACATGCTCTTTGTCTAACATGACTCTAAAAATGTAAAAACCATTCTTAGCTTGTAAACTGTACAAAGACAGAGTTTGGCTAGATTTGGCCAGCCTCTGATCTAGACTAATATCACTAATATGATCTTGATCTAACCTAGATACCACTGAGGTTATTTCTGCTTTTAATTTCTTTATACATCTTCTTCATTGTTTGTGAGCATGTGTTTTTATAATCTGGTAGGGGAGACAGCTATTTGATTTTGGAGAAAAAACTTGAACAGGTTGACTTTTATGTTGTATTGTGAGAAGAGCTTTAGTTTTATACAAAATATCTAAGGAAATCACTCATTTTTTCATATATATATATAGTTATCTATCACTTGTAGTATTGATAGGCTCTATATTGCTTTCCTTACAGGCTCAACAGTCACTAGATCTTATCCAGTCAAAAATAGTAAAAGCTGCTGGAGACACTACTGTTATTGAGAATAGTGATGTTTCCCAAGAAACGGTATGCATTTTCTTTAGCTCCAGATCTCTGGGCTAGTTACTTTATAAATTATGTGAAGAATGAAAAATGTACAAGATCCATCTCTGACTGAAAAAATGCCTTTGTAATGTGCTTCCATCAATTTTGCTGCATTCTTAACTCAAGGTCATCTTTTCTTTGGGGTATCTGATCTGAAAGTCTGTTTTTATTAATGTTTGTTTTCACTGTAAAGCTTGGTGAGATATTACGTTAATGTTTAGGTTTGAGTTGGGAGGTATTACGGTATACTACTGAAGACGGTAGACTCTGCGTCTTGCACTTGAATCCTGATTCTGTTGACTTAGGGGGAACTCTTTAGCCTCTCTGGGCTTTAGTTGCTCCATAAAAGGTAATGATAATAGTACGTATTTTGTAGGATTGTTGAAGGGAATAAATGAGTTACTATATAAAACACTCAGAATAGTGGGTAACCTAACAGTGCCTCAAATTTTGTAAGAGCTCAATATATGTTTGTTATTTTTCTGTTGTGAGTGTATTCTCCTTTGGCTCTTTGTACATTTTTTTTATGAAAGCAGAAAAAGGTTTTTGTCTGATATTCATAGATTCTTTATTTTTCCCGTTGTAGCCTAGTGACAACATTTATATAACATTAAGCTTTCTTAGGTGCAGACTAACCTGCACTGCTAGGTAGCAAATACTATTGCTCTATGTGGTTTTTATTGTCAATTTTCATGTCATCTTTCAGATTTTTTTATATCTGTGTGTAAAACAACAAAAAAAAATTTTCTGTTTTTGGTTGCAAATGCCTTTTCCTTATGCTTAGGGTTTTTCATCTCTTTAATCTTTTTCTTAGGAGTCTTCTGAGAAGGAGACAATGTCTGTAAGTCTAAATCAGACTGTAACACAGTTACAACAGTTGCTTCAGGCAGTAAACCAACAGCTCACAAAGGAGAAAGAACACTATCAGGTATTAGGTAAGAATAACCGAAGAATTGCTGTCTGTCCGTGGATAATTGACATAGTGTGTGTGAATGTATAATACAGTGTGTATTTACCATAAATATAGAAACTCTTGTTACCATAGTGGAGATTTTCGCTTTGTATCTCTCTCAAAACCTCCAAATGACAACTTTAGCTTTCTTGGAGTTTTGTTTCCATCTTGTGCATACTTTGATCTTGTAGTTTAGAGAAGAAAATACATACCTTTTTAAAAAAAATGCATACCTTTTTTTTTAAGTATATATGTTTCATGATTATAGCATTATACTTGTATACATTGCAAGGTCATAACCACCACAAGACTAGTTACCATCTGTCACCGTACAGTTGACCTCATTTTTCACTTTTGCCCACCCTCCAACTCGCTTCCCTTCTGGTAGCCACTAAGCTGTTCTGTTTTGTGAGTTTTTGTTGTGTCTTATTTTGTCTGTTTTTTTTTTTGTTTGTTTTCTTTAGATTCTATATACTAGTGAAATCATGTTATTTGTCTTTCTCTAACTTAGTTTATTTAGCATAATACTTCCAAGTTCTAACCATGTTGTTTCAAATGGCAGTATTTCCTTCTTTTTTTATGGCTGAGTAGTAATTCATTGTGTGTGTGTGTGTGTGTGTGTGTGTGTGTGTGTGTGTGTGTGTTTACCTTCTCTATCCATTCATTCATTAGTGGACACTTAGGTTGTTTCTATAATCTTGGCTATTGTGAATAATGCTGCAATGAACAGAGCCGTGTATATACCCTTTTGAATTAATATTTTCATATAGAAATACTTTTCTTCTTTGACCTTTCACATAAGATGCTGAACTGAAAAATTGTCATCACAATTTACATTGGAAGCTGGGTTTTATTTAAGGTTGCTTATCGGTAATCAAAGAAATACATTTTTTAATTCTTGAAGTGAGAGTCTTAGCTGAAGATAAATAAACCATCATTAGCCAGACTATGTTATGAAATTTTTTGCCCATATGACCTGAGAATGCGTGTTGATGAATTCATTGTTGGTTCCTGGGTTTTACCTGTTTTAAGAATGACTTAAGTCACAATGCCTTTGGTAATTAAGATGTTCTGGTATGCACTGAATACTTTAGGTATTCTTCTTTTGAAGCTGTTTGTTCTATAATAAGCATGCTGTCCTGGAGATCAGTGGAGTGGCCTGTGCAATGCCACGGGGCAACTTACACTGAATTCTCCCTTTCAGCACTCAAACTCTTAGCTTATGCAAAGTCCTCAGGATAGGTTAGTGAAAGTCGCTCAGTCATGTCCAAATCTTTGTGATCCCATGAACTATATAATCCATGGAATTCTGCAAGCCAGAATACCATTTTGTAACTGTTCCTTTCTCCAGGGAATCTTCCCAACCCAGGGATCAAACCCAGGTCTTCTGCATTGCAGGCGGATTCTTTACCAACTGAGCCCCCAGGGAAGCCCCAGGATAGGTTGGGTGCCCTGAAAAAGTTGGGAGGGACCTCCGTCTTGATTCCAGGGGCATTCTATCTCACTTGTAGATTGATTGTCCTCTTGCCTGCCTTAGTACATACTCTTCTTTAAACTGCTATTTCAGGTCAGTTACCGCTAAGGAGACTTTGCACGTAAACTCAATTCATTCTTCTAACTTGTCAACAACAAGAATTATATCTCAGTCTTTTATCCTTGGTAAGCTGACTTCTCAGTTGCGTAGAGTTAAACTTCTACCGCTTTACCACCCTCCCCTAACTGAGAAAATAACCTTGCTTCCTATGTCCCAGGGCAGCTTTCCTTCCCACATCTTCAGTCCTGTTTTCTTCTCCACGTACTGCTTCTGTTTAGTCTTGAAAACATGCTCAAATATCTTATTTTAACTTTATGCCTCAGGATACCATCCTAGGTTTTTTTTTTTTAAATTTCACTGCTTAAAAATGTTTAAAAGAAGTAACTATCCTCACAGTATCTACTTCTTTACTTGCTACTCTCTGCTCTGGAGAAAGGCTTCTTTTTCTGCTGTTCCAGGAACTGGATGAAATGACCTGTCATTCTATGTCATTGCCTAATTGCTGGAGCTGATACAGGATTTTCTTTTGCATACAAGATACTGCAAATAGTTATGAATTCTAAATATGGTGAGGTCAGTCCATAGAAGGGTTTCATTTCTGAGAACCTGCAAAATTATAAGCTGTCCTGTTACCCTTTTCCTTTAAGCCTTGTCAATAATATCTCACTAGCATCTCAAAAGTATTCTCTAGTTATTATCTTCTTTGTTTTTTTCTCAGACATGTGGTCTGAACCATTTTGGCTTGCCTGCCTGTTTCCATTTTGGTCTTAATCATACAAAATTTGATCCTTACACTGATCATCAATAATAACACTTTTATTTTTCTGATTTTTTTCTTTCTGGTTTATAAAATTACAGTGTGGAATTTGTTAAAAGAAATACATATACCCTGGCAACACAACTGAAACTGAACTGTTGTTTAGCAGGAAGCTTATCTAAGTGATAACTCAGCATTCTTTTGTCAGCTGGTGAACATAAGTCCACTTTTGGCAAGTGAAAGGGTGGTTGAGTGATCAGTAGTGTATCATGCAGGTTAGATGGATTATATGAATTTAGAGGTCCACTAGCACTTGAGAACTCTCCTTGCATAGGTTCTATCCAGCATTGACAATGATTACCCCTCTGTAGGGATCCCTTGGTTCCCACAGCTCTTCTTTATGCCTTTTAAATGTTTGTGTTAGCCCTAGTTTTTTAACTTCAGCCATCATTTTTGCTCAATGTATACTCCCTCTTGTTAACTCTTTTAAAACTATCAATACTACCGGATGATTAAATTAGAAATACAAATTTCTTAATCATCAGAATTTATAGGTTAATGTCTGATGTCAAGAATCTTCTCTTTTTTCCCCCCTATTTTATTTAGGTATAGTTTATTACTTTTTTAAACATTGCGGTACAGTTAATTTACAATCTTGTTTTAATTTATGGTATACAGCACGTGCGCGCGCGCACACACACACACACATTTTAATATCTTTTCCATTAAATTCAGTTCAGTCACTCAGTCGTGTCCAACTCTTTAAGACCCCATGAACCATAGCATGCCAGGCCTCCCTGTCCATCACCAACTCCCAGAGTCTACCCAAACCCATGTCCACTGAGTTGGTGATGCCATCCAACCATCTCATCCTCTGTCGTCCCCTTCTCCTCCTGCCCCCAATCTTTCCCAGCATCAGGGTCTTTTCCAGTGAGTCAACTCTTTGCATCAGGTGGCCAAAGTATTGGAGTTTCAGCTTCAACATCAGTCCTTCCAGTGAAACCCAGGACTGATCTCCTTTAGGATGGACTGGTTGGATCTTCTTGCAGTCCAAGGTGCTCTTAAGAGTCTTCTCCAACACCACAGTTGGAGAAAAAGCATAAATTCTTCCGCGCTCAGCTTTCTTTATGGTCCAACTCTCACATCCATAATGACTACTGGAAAAACCATAGCCTTGACTAGACGGACCTTTGTTGGCAAAGTAATGTCTCTGCATTGTCATATGCTATCTAGGTTGGTCATAACTTTCCTTCCAAGGAGTAAACGTCTTTTAATTTCATGGCTGCAGTCATCATCTGCAGTGATTTTGGAGCCCAAAGAAATAAAGTCAGCCACTGTTCCCACTGTTTCCCCATCTATTTGCCATGAAGTTCTTGCCTGGGAAATGGACAGAGGAGCCTGGTGGGCTATAGTCTGTTGCGTTGCAGAGTCGGACATAACTTAGCAACTAAACAACAGCAATAACATGTTGACTCTTTAGTTTTTTGAAGAACCTCCGTACTGTTTTCCGTATCAGCTGAACCAATTTACATTCCCACCAGGAATCTTACTTCTTCTTAGTATGTATTTCAAGTACATATGAATTGTTTAAGGTAGTGCTGTACATTTTCTGTATGGGAAAAGCTGTTTTTAAAAGGCAAAAATGAGAGAAATAATATATAGTAATTTAGTTTTCTAAATCCTAATACACAGAACTTAGCATTTCTGTGAATTGTAGGGGTAGGTATATTTATCTTGTATCCTTAATTTGGAAAACATTAACCTTTCTTTTCTCTTGGAGATCTGCCTACTCATCTCCTACTCTTCTCTCCCCGCCCCACCACCTCTCCAAAAAGAAGGCTACCATTCCCCCATGCCTTTTAAAAAGATATGTATATTTATTTAATTACTGTGTTGGGTCTCAGTTGCAGACCTCTGACTTCTGTCTAATTGCGGACATGGGCTTAGCTGCTCTGCAGCATGTGGGATCTTAGTTCCCAGACCAGGGATTGAACCTGTGTCCCCTGAAGTAGAAGGCGAATTCTATAAGGGTATCAGTCCCATTCATGAGTGGAGTCTCCTAAAGGCCCCATTTCCAAATACCATTACCATGGGGGTTAGATTCTTAGCATAGGAATTTTGAGGGAGAGGGAGACAAATATTGAGACCAAAACACCCAGGATCCCTTACCTGGAACCTGTTTGTGGAATTGTGGAAGAAGGATGATGGTTTTAAGAGCTAACACTTTGTAAGTGTTCCTCTGAGAATGAACATGCTTCTAACGTGTGGTCATTCATTTAAATATTCACAGCAACCCAGTGCAGTAGATAGGTTCAGTTCAGTTCAATTCAGTCGCTCAGTTGTGTCCAACTCTTTGCGACCCTGTGAACCGCAGCACGCCAGGCCTCCCTGTCCATCACCAACTCCCGGAGTTCACTCAGACTCACATCCATCGAGTCGGTGATGCCATCTAACCATCTCATCCTCCGTCGTCCCCTTCTCCTCCTGCCCCTAATCCCTCCCAGCATCAGAGTCTTTTCCAATGAGTCAACTCTTTGCATGAGGTGGCCAAAATACTGTAGTTTCAGCTTTAGTATCATTCCTTCCAAAGAACACCCAGGTAGGGATTGTTAATAATAATCCCTTATTATATTATAATTCCCATTTTACAAGAGAGCCAAACAGGTTCTGTAAATTGCCCAAAGTTACATAGCTAGAACTAGTTGAGCTAGGATTTAAATCAAGGTGGTCTGAGCCGAGGCCCTGTGCTCTTAATCAGTACTTTTCTCTTCCCTACTTCAAGCACTGTGTATTCTGATCCTTGTTGTCATTGCTTTCTTTTCTCCTCATTCTATCTAACCCTCTCTTGCCAGCCTCTTTTAGTTTCTTCCTTCAGTCCTGGCTTTTTCCTGAGGTTGAAACTTAGTTTGTCACTAGTGAATCGGAGAGACTTTTAAGGTATCCAGGAAAAAGGTGAAATTTTGTTTATGTGTTTGTTATATATGTGCCCTCCTTACTCCCTTTAACAAATAGATTTATAAATGATAAAATTGTCTTTTGTTTCTGAAAGAAAAAAGTTCTTTTTTGGTATATTGAAGTATGAGAGTTAATGTTTCAGATAAAGACTTAGCTTCCATTTCTGTACTTTACACGTGATTGTCATGTGGATCTTCATTTTCTGTAATGTGTTTACACAGCATTTCTTAGTTTAATGTATACCAGTGGCCTACGTAGACTTTCTGATCGGCTGTTAATCTTGCTTCAATTATAGTATGTGATAGCCAGTGATTACTTTTAACTTTCTGATTGCTTCTTTTCACCTCAACTTTTTGAAAAATTTCATGCATAGTGAAAAGTTGAAAGAATATATAACACTCAGTCACCCTTCAACTGCTTCATCTTTTTATTTTTGTATACATATTTTGTTGCTGTTAAACCATTAGAAAGTAACTTTCAGATAACATGATCTTTTATCCCTAAGCACTTAAGTATGCATGTCAAGAACAAAGATATTCTCTTATAAATCTGCAGTATCACTGTCCATCCAAAATCACAAAAACAGCAATTCTTTATCACCCCTTTTTTAAGCGCATATTCAGGTGTCTCTACTTATACCTGAAATATCTTTTTAGTTCAGTTCAGTCGCTCAGTCGTGTCTGACTCTTTGCAACCCCATCAATCGCAGCACGCCAGGCCTCCCTGTCCATTACCAACTCCCGGAGTTCACTCAGACTCACGTCCATCGAGTCCGTGATGCCATCCAGCCATCTCATCCTCTCTCGTCTGCTTCTCCTCCTGCCCCCAATCCCTCCCAGCACCAGAGTCTTTTCCAATGAGTCAACTCTTCGCATGAGGTGGCCAAAGTACTGGAGTTTCAGCTTTAGCATCATTCCTTCCTAAGAAATCCCAGGGCTGATCTCCTTCAGAATGGACTAGTTGGATCTCCTTGCAGTCCAAGGGCCTCTCAAGAGTCTTCTCCAACACCACAGTTCAAAAGCATCAATTCTTCAGCACTCAGCCTTCTTCACAGTCCAACTCTCACATCCATACATGACCACAGGAAAAACCATAGCCTTGACTAGATGGACCTTAGTCGGCAAAGTAATGTCTCTGCTTTTGAATATGCCATCTAGGTTGGTCATAACTTTTCTTCCAAGGAGTAAGTGTCTTTTAATTTCATGGCTGCAATCGCCATCTGCAGTGATTTTGGATCCCCCCAAAATAAAGTCTGACACTGTTTCCACTGTTTCCCCATCTATTTCCCATGAAGTGATGGGACCAGATGCCATGATGTTCGTTTTCTGAATGTTGAGCTTTAAGCCAACTTTTTCACTCTCCACTTTCACTTTCATCAAGAAGCTTTTTAGTTCTTCTTCACTTTCTGGAATAAGGGTGGTGTCATCTGCATATCTGAGGTTATTGATATTTCTCCCGTCATCTTGATTCCAGCTTGTGCTTCTTCCAGCCCAGTGTTTTTCATGATCTTTTTAGTTACTTTTTTCCAAACCAGGATCCAGTCAAACTTCTCATGTTGCACCTTTTAGTTTTTTTAATGCCTTTGAAGTTTAATTTCTTTGGTCATTTTATCTGACTTGGAAAGCTTCAAAAGGCCTTAGAAAAATCTCTAAAACTTAAATTATTT
Source organism: Ovis canadensis (assembly GCF_042477335.2). Lineage (NCBI taxonomy): Eukaryota > Metazoa > Chordata > Mammalia > Artiodactyla > Bovidae > Ovis > Ovis canadensis. The sequence goes on from NC_091251.1 coordinate 78,459,438, forward strand.
ATTCGTGGGTGGAGAGTTCTAAATTTCAGTCTCTTTTCAGTGCTGTTAATTCATCTTATTAGCTTTATAGTCTCTTGAGTGGAGCAGTAATACAAATGGATTCCCAATGTCGTGTACTTCAGTGTTTTCTAAATAGAGTTCAAAATCCCTACGTTATTCTCAGTTTGGTCTGAGGTTTTGGCTCACATAGGGATTTCTTTGGAAGGAATGATGCTAAAGCTGAAACTCCCGTACTTTGGCCACCTCATGCGAAGAGTTGACTCATTGGAAAAGACTCTGATGCTGGGAGGGATTGGGGGCAGAAGAAGGGGACGACCGAGGATGAGATGGCTGGATGGCATCACTCTGAGTGAACTCCGGGATTTGGTGATGGACAGGGAGGCCTGGCGTGCTGCGATTCATGGGGTCACAAAGAGTCGGACACGACTGAGCGACTGAACTGAACTGATTTTAAGATCCATCTGAAAACTTCTTCTGAATCCTGAGATTTTTCTCTTATTTTTGATTACCATTAGTATTGATTGTTCTGATTTTAGTTGAAAGGGCCATGCTAGATCAAATGGAATATATACCTTTGGTGTTTGACAGATGTCTTCTGATTATCTTTTGTTTCTTTGTTTTAAAATGAATTTGTTTCTTTCTGATCTTTTGCAGAGTGAAGTAATTGGGAAGCTGTTCATTCAAGGATAACAGAAGGCATTGTATTATATTTTGCCAAATTAAAGCCTTATTTATGTTTTCACCCTTTCTACTTTGTCAGAAACACTGAACAGAGTTTTGTCTTTTCTAATCCTTGTTAGACTACTGATTTAAAGAGAGAAAAAAGCCAACTCTGTAGACACCTTCAGAGTTTAGTTTTATAATAAAAACTGTTTGAATAATTAGACCTTTACATTCCTGAAGATAAAATAAACATGTAATCTTTTACCTTATTTTGCTCAATAAAATTGTTCAGAAGATCAAAAGTGGTAAAGACAATGTAAAATTTAACATTTTAATACTGATGTTGTACACTGTTTTACTTAACATTTTGGGGAGTAACTGCCTCTGACTTCAACTCAAGAAAACACTTTTTGTTGCTAATGTAATCGGTTTTTGTAATGGCGTCAGCAAATAAAGGGATGCTTATTATTCAAATGTGTTCTGATTTTCATTGAGCTTTAACACATTTCATTAGCACTTCAGAGCAACATAATTTAGAGCACAGTCATTAATCGCAACTTCAGGCAAGGTAGGTTTGTTGCGTGTGTGCCTTCTCAGCTGGAGCTCTGGGTCTTCTCTGTGGTTTTATGCCATGTAAACTGTGTCCTGAAGTTCTGTGGCTTATAGAAAGGATGGTGGCAAGTGTATAAGCTTTCAAGTTATCCACCCTCACTTTAGGTAGAAGAGCTCTACTCTATTTTTATTACTATTGTTATTTTAAGTAATAATTAACTTTTTAGTTTCCTTCTTATCAGGTACTGTTACGCAGACTACACATGTTACCGTTTTTGTTTTGGACTAGTTGATACTATGTTTTATCTTTTGTTTTCCTTTTTAATAATTAGGTGAACTCATGTACACCCGTGGCTGATTCATGTCAATGTATGGCAAAACCAATACAGTATTGTAAAGCAAAATAAAGTAAAAAAAAATAATAATTAGGTGAAAACACTGAGCGTTTAGATGCTAACTAAGCACTGGCAAATGACTTATGCCATTGAGTATTAAAGAAGCTGCTAAAAAAAAAAAAAGAAGCTGCTGACCATATGGTGACCTCCTTGCTGGTTCAGCTGTGCTTCTAGCATGGAGCCTTTCCATTTTGTTTTCTTTCTGGTGAAGCTCTCTTCTCTTGGATATCAGTCTTTGCTTGTTCCTTCACCATCATGAAATCTGCTTAAATGTCACATTTTTCATCAGATCTTCACCATCTAGTATGCCCCCCTACCATATCCCACTGCCTGTTTTGGTCTATAACATTAGTGGTCTTCCAGTATATACTGGGTCATTCCCTATACCCCTCTCTATCAAAAAGTAAGCTCCAGGAGTGCCAGAATAATCTCTCTTGTTCTTTGCTTTATCCCAAGCCCTGGGGAAGTGCCTGTTTTAACTGTGCTCAAATATTTCAATGAATGAATGGGTGAAATTAATTTTTATTGTTTATTTGGCCATGCTGCACAGCTTATGTGATTTTAGTTCCCTGATCAGGGATCAGACCATGCAGTGAAAGCACCAAGTCCTGGGGATCACTAGGGAAGTGCCCAAATTCATATTTATACCTTGAGGATGATCTAAAGTGCTGCCTTCACCACATAGCACATGCGCCAGATAGTATTTTTAACGTATGTGGAGGTAAACTGAAAAGACTGCTCATGGCCTTTGGGCTACCCCAGGCCTTTCTGGGCTGCTTTCAGCAAACTAATGGGAAATTGGGCTGAAAGCCAGCCAGATACTGTCTCATCATTATGTTTTTTCCTTTTGCGATTGCCTTTGCTTCCCCGGTGACTCAGTGGTAAAGAATCTGCCCACAATGTGGGAGCTGCAGGAGATGTGTGTTCCATCCCTGGGTTGGGAAGATCCCCTGGAGGAGGGCATGGCAACCCACTCCAGTATTATTTCCTGGGAAATCCCATGGACAGAGAAGCCTGGCGGGCTATAGTTTATAGGGTAGCAAAAGAGTTGGAAGCGATTTAGCTTGGCATAGCATGGTGTAAAGTATTCATATCTCTGCCATCTGAAAAAACAAATCCAGCATTCCATGTTATAACTTCTTGATATTTTTGTCCTTTCAGAGCTTATTTTCTCAGAACTGCGCAATGTGTTACGTATGTTGATTTGGGGAAAAAAAAATTGCAAGAGATTTTGAGGACTTGGTGTAATCTCTTATTAATTTCTGTCCCCTCCCTCAACATCCCATATTCGTCTTTTTGCCTCTGAGGCGGCAAGCAGTTTGCAGTTAGGTGCAGTTGTGATTGCTGGTGGTTATTAAAGTATTGTGTTGAAAGTTTGGTTCCTGTTACTGACATCAGTTTGTCCTACTTCCGTACTCCAGAATCACATAGGAAAATCTTATCACACACCCTTTGAATTCTTCAGATATGCCAAGACAGCTCCATGTTCTCTGAAGTCCATTTCCCTCTAGGTTAAATATCCTCAGTTCCTTAGTTGTCCTGAATGATGGAAGGCTAAACAAACCTTCTTGTCTTACCCATTCCCAGCTGTTCATCCTTCCCCGGTGTGCTGTACGCCAATCGCTGGGAAAGGGCAAGAGCATCGAAGCAGGGCATCCATGTCCTCAGACTCTAGTGGCTCCTTCTGTCACTGTTGCAGCCAGTTGAGGCAGAGAGCCCTGAGAAAATTTGTCAGAAGGGCAATGACTGCTGGGAGGGGGGAATGACAGTGTAGTTGACAGCAGGCATCTTGATCCTTAAAAAGAATGGAGAGTTGTGGAAGGGAGTGACGGGATACCTGAGAAGCAGGCTATACCCTTCAGTTTGGTGTAGCAAAGCTAGTATATTCCCGGGAGGTCAATCACATTGTGTAAATCGTCCAGGCTTGTGTCCACCCCAGCTGCAAGGAGGCAGCAGCTGTATTTGCCCATGGAGGGTTTGAGCCAGGACCAAGTTTTTCTCACATCGTGCGTCCCCGGGGCGAACTACACATGGGCCCCTGCCACTTGGGGCATCCGCTGTAGACTGCAGGTACAGGAGGAGCAGTGACCATCGGAGGAGGGCTGCATTTGCACCCTCAGGTGAGGAAAGAGATGTGTGTCCCTTGACGGCATTCATCATCTGGGTCCCCAGAGAAAGGAGAGCAAACAGGAGTTAAAGAACAGATTCCTTGTTGCTGCCAGTAAGGCCAGTGACACTCACCTGTACTTGAATTGACTGCAGTTACAAGAGAGTTGTGGGGATCTGCTCGGGATGTGCTTGAGAGAAGAGGGAAGTGCTGCTCGAAGATTTTGCTTGGGAAAATGAGGCTGAGGCCAAATCCAAGCCCTTTTACCAACTGGTTGATAGATTTTTCTGTTTCTTCTTGACTCAGTTTCTGTCATTTACGTTTTTCTTGGAAATTGGGAAATTTCATATTCATTCAATTATGACAGCTGATACATAATCACTTATACAACTTAGCACATGCCAGACATTTTTAAAGCACTTTACTTGCATTCATTCATTTAATCCTCACCAGATTTTATTGAAGGGGTGCTTTTATCATCATCCCCATTTTATAAAGAAGGAAGCTGAGACACGGTGTTAGGGACCAAACAACGGTCTCTAGGACCTGAGTCATGTTTCCCAAAAAGAGACAGGATATGCGCTCATCCTGCCTGGCCAATCATGTAATGCCAGCTATTCCTGTAACTGAGACAAAGAACTGCCTGTATATAAGCCGCCATACTCCTTTGTTCGGGGCTCTTGTCGGATTCCCTTTTGTGGGATGAGACTTGAGCCCTAGCGTGCTAGAGATAAACTCCCTTCTTGTTTTTGCATTACTGTGGTGGACTTGCTCTCTCGGTCGGTTTGGAGATACGGGCTCGGAGCATAACATCTGGGGGCTTGTCCGGGATCTCCGTCCCGCCGGGGAGGACAACTCTCCTGGTAGAAGGGAATAACCTCGTTAGGAGATAAGAGCTCTGAGCACTGGTGCTAACATTGCAGAAGCCCAGATTAAGTCCGAGGCCCGGTATCGTACTGGGGAGGCATCTGGCTGTAAAGTGCAGAGGCAAGTCAGCGTAAGGCCAGGGCCTGGTTTCGTGCTGGGGAGGCAGCTGGCTCTGGTTACTGGATTAAAAGTCAGCGTAAGGCCAGGGCCTGGTTTCGTGCTGGGGAGGCAGCTGGCTCTGGTTACTGGATTAAGTCCAGCGTAAGGCCGGGGCCCAGTTTTGTGCTGGGGAGGCGGCTGGCTCTGTGAACATCCTGCAGGTAAGATTGAGTGCATTGTCGGTGGCCACCTTGCGTTTGTTATCTGTTTGTCTATTTGTGGTGTCTGCGTTGCTCTTTGTGTGCTCTGTTGGCTCCCAGTGTACTTTTCTGTGATCATGGGACAAACAACTTCTACTCCTTTATCTCTTATGATTAACCACTTCTCTGATTTCAAGTCTAGAGCACAGAATCTATCATTGCTGGTGAAAAAAAAGCAAGTTAGTAACTTTTTGTTCTGCCGAGTGGCCTGCTTTTGATGTCAGCTGGCCACAAGAAGGCACCTTCAGCCTGCCTACTATTCAAGCGGTCAGAGAGAAGGTGCTCACCCCCTACCCTTCAGGACACCCAGCCAGACCAAACTCCATACATTTTGGTCTGACAGGACCTGGTGGAAAACCCCCTGGCCTGGCTAAAACCTTTTGTTTTTCAGCCCCTCACTTCCCTTCCCTCTTCCCCGCCCTTGCTTCCACAGGTTCCACAGGTTTCATTGGGAGAAGCCAAAAAGAGAACCAAGCCTTCAGCTCCTCCCAGAAAAAGGGGCCCCGCCTAGGGAACTCGGAGAAAGGCAAAAAAAAAAAAAAAATGGCCGGCGTAGCAGAAGAAGACCCGGAGGTTCCCTCCTCCACTATTCATGCATTTCCGGTCCAGGCGGGGCCAGCCAGAGAGGGTAGAAAATGGACATATCAGTATTGGCCCTTCTCCACTAGTGATTTGTACAATTGGAAAACCCAGACTCCCTCCTCTGAAAAACCGCAGGGTCTTATTGATCTTTTAGAGTCTATCCTGTTTACTCACAATCCCACTTGAGATGATTGTCAGCAACTGTTACAGGTACTTTTTACTACAGAGGAGCACAAATGGATCCTGTCAGAAGCCCAGAAAAATTGTGCCAGGGGTGGATGGGAGGCCCACAATACAGCCTAACCTCATTGAGGAGGGGTTCCCCTTGGTGCGACCCAACTGGGACTTCGAACACGCTAAAGGTAAGGAGCGTCTCCAAGGGTACCGTCAGACTCTCATGGCTGGCCTTAGAGTGGCCGCCAAAAAGCCAACTAAATTGGCCAAAATTAACTCAGTGAGACAAGAGCCAAATGAGAGCCCAGCAGCCTTCCTTAAAAGGATAATGGAAGCTTTTAGACAGTATACCCCTATGGACCCACAGGCAGATGAGTCACGAGCGGCAGTTATGTTAGCATTTATAAATCAAGCAGCCCCCGATATTAGAAAAAAGGTTACAAAAGATAGAGAGGTTAAGTAAACAATCCTTGCAAGACCTAGTGAGGGCAGCCGAGAGAGTTTTTAATCATAGAGAGACCCCAGAAGAGAGAGAGGACCGCATTAGAAGAGAAGAAAGAGAATTTAGAGCTGAAGAAAACCGTAAAAATAAAAAAGAGCTGGCCCAGATATTTTTTGCTGGGGTTGAAAACAAAAACAGGTTCCAGAAAGGAAAAAAATTGGACTCAAAAACTGAAGAAAAAATGACAAGGTGTAAGCTTGAAAAAAACCAGTGTGCGTTTTGTAAAGAGTTTGGACATTGGAAAGATAAATGCCCCAAGAAAAATCTAAAAAAGGGGCCCAAGAACCCCAAGAACGAGCCTCCCTCTCCAGACAGTCATATCCTCTACACGGGTGAGGATAGCGACTAGGGGGGTCAGGGCTCGAAGCCCCTCGCCAAGTCCTGGGTAACTATAAATGTGGAGGGGAAACCGGTTAGCTTCATGGTGGACATGGGAGCCCAATATTCAGTCTTAAACCAAAAAGATGGACCCAAGTCTAAAAAAAGTAGCTGGGTGCAGGGAGCAACCGGGACTAAGTGATATAGATGGACTACAAAACGGCACGTGCACTTGGGGGCCCACCAAGTGACCCATTCCTTTCTGGTGATACCTGAGTGTCCAGTGCCCTTGCTGGGAAGAGATTTACTGTCTAAAGTAAATGCCCAAGTTCATTTCGACCACGGGCAAGTGTCAGTTTTAGATGGAAGTGGGCATCCTCTTCAGGTCTTGTCTCTGGCATTAAAAGATAAATACAGACTGTACTTGCCAAAGGCCCCAGCAACAATAAGTCCAGAAGTACAGCCATGGGTTCGGAGATACCCTCAGGCCTGGGCTGAAACAGCAGAAATGGGACTGGCCAAACAGAGGCCCCCTATTATTGTGGAACTAAAAGCCAGTGCCTCACCAGTGAGAGTGTGAAAATATCCTATGAGTCAAGAGGCTCAGCAAAAAAAATTACTCCTCACATACAACGCCTCATAGACGCTAGGGTCTTGAGAAGGTGCCGGTCCCCATGGAACACTCCCCTGTTGCCTGTGAAAAAGCCTGGGGGAACTGATTTTAGACTGAGGTTCAAGATCTACGAAAAGTCAACAAACAGGTAAATGATATTCATCCTATGGTTCCTAACCCTTATACACTGCTAAGCAACTTGCCTCCAAACTACATTTGGTACACTGTTTTAGATTTAAAAGATGCCTTTTTCAGTTTGCCTCTTGCCCCCGCAAGCCAAGAGATCTTTGCCTTCGAATGGCAAGAAGACGGTGGTCAGACCCCTGTGCAGCTGACATGGACTCGCTTACCACAGGGTTTCAAAAACTTGCCCACGTTTTTTAACGAGGCCCTGGATGAAGACCTCTGTGAGTATTGGGTTGAACACCCTACCGTTGTTTTATTACAATATGTTGATGACCTTATGCTGGCAGTGGCTACAGAAAAAGAGTGCCAAGAGGCAACAGGTGACCTTCTCCAAACCTTGGGGACTTTAGGTTACAGGGCAAGTGCCAAAAAGGCCCAGATTGCCAAGCAAGAGGTTACATACCTCGGTTATAAGATAAAACAGGGCCAGAGGTGGCTAACACAGGCTATAAAAAAAAACAAAAACCATCCTCCAGATCCCTGAGCTGGCTAACCCTAGACAAGTGAAAAAATTTCTGGAAACTGTGGGATATTGCCAGTTATGAATCTTGGGGTTTGCAGAAAAGGCCAGGCCCCTATATAAAGGGACCAAAGAAAACAAGGACTGAAAATGGACTGAGTCAATGAAAGAGGCCTTCCAAGAGCTCAGGCAAGCCTTGCTAGAAGCTCCTGCCCTTGCCCTCCCTGATCCAACTAAGCCTTTCCAATTATTTGTAGATGAAAAGCGGAGGATAGAAAAAGGGGT